>NC_045559.1:14261187-16661187 GCF_009819795.1 Aythya fuligula
GGAAAACAATCCTTCTCTGGTAAAAGTGGCACTAAAAGATAGTACAGTGATGGAATGTAAAGGTAGATGAGAATAATTTTAATAACAAATGCACAGGCTGCACTGTTATCTGTTTGCAAAATTACAGAATCATCTCAGCCAGCACAGGACACACAGCTCAGAGCTTAAAGCAGATTTTGACTAAGCAGTCTAGAGAAAACGGTAGCTGCTTCAAGCAATTTATAAATTAATAAAACTCATCCATATGTTTGTAGCAGGATGGTATATTTAAATATTTATTGAATTTTACAAAGTAATGTTTCTTTTCATTATTATGATTGCATAGGAGACCTGGCCTTTGTCACTGTATTTATTTGGTGTTACTCAACTGATAAGAATATATTCAAATAAAGACCCAACAAAATATTAGAAGGTTGCAATTTAAGAGAGTAATATTTTAAAAAAACATTTTCCCTTCATTTGTTTCTGTACAAATTGCTATTTATAGAGGTGCCTGCTACTTAACTGCATTCCATTAAATAAAAAATAAGCAAAATATTTTTATAAATGATTGAGATCTGTAAAATAAATACGAAACAGTTTTAGTTTGAAAGCAGACGCTCATTTTAGCAAATGAGAACTCTATATATCAATATAACACATATTGATCTTTCTTCAGAAAGGTAGTACAAGATTCAGCTGGGCTCACAATATCTTCCACAAAAAACGTATCTTCCTCCACATGTGGACAATGCATATATTTTAGGCATTGCATTTACATCAGCAGTATGAGGAAGCTTAAGATCAACTAGGTAAAAGGGTAAGATGACTGTAATACATACAAAAAATGACAAAATGAGTTAAGGAATTAATCCTTAAAGCGCAAACTGCTTTTTAATATGAAATACCACTTTGCACTTAAATTTCACAGGAAACCTCAGGAAGTTTGCTCTGACTTTGCCTTAAAGGTATTTTCCTTACTGCCAGGTCCCACTGGAAACAGCACCACGCTGCCTTATATGCTAGCACATGCTGAACTACATGGAGTTGAAATGGATCCCAAAGCTACTGCCTAATAATCAGAGTTTCAATGGCTAGAAGCAAAATTATTATAATAAAGTGGGTTTTAAGCTCTATTTTCTTTTCAATCCACAGAGTAAAATGTAAGTAAAACATAATTTCTTCTAAGCTAGAAGAAATTTAGCTTAGAGGAAAATTTTCCTGTGCATCTTCAAGGTTGTGCTCGCTGCCAACTTTAGCCTCCCGGCACATAGCCTTCAGATGACCTACCCCAACGAGAGCAGGCAACAGTCCTAAGACATAAACAGGAAGATGCATTCATTTATTTCCTGTGTATTTTCTGACTCTGCTAAGAAAAAGTATTTATATCAATTAAAGGAAAACAGAGACATCAGAAATGTGACAGCTCATGTTTTCTTGCCAGGTTTTGAGCTGAAGGCAGGCTTTTGGTTAAAGAATGGAGATCAAAATAAAAGGAGTTTAAAAAAGTAAAAACAAAGGAGTCAACAAGTCCAAAGATTTTGCCTCAACTAAGACAAGAAAAGCTACATTGGTTTGCCCCTTCAGGCTGTGTTCCTTTTTTTTTTTTTTTTTTTTTTTTGCCATTTATTCAAGCATTTCTCTCTGGCAAGTGTTTGATACTTAGTTATGCAGTATATTATCCCTGTGAAAATAAATCACAATCTTCCTAAAAATGGAAGTGTCAAGAGTAGACCAAAATTTCCCTTTTGCAAGGAACAGGCTGGTTGAATCACAAGCCTTCGGTTTGCTGAATGGTGTTATTTTGCATACAAAACCCTCATTCTTGCAGAATTACACACAGCTATGAATTTGACATTTCTGCAGCCAGCACGTGGCTGCTCCAAGTTGCATGAAATGGCAGGAGGAAGGGTGCAACGTGTGGATTGCGAGCAGAACAACAGAAGAGCAACCAAAATCTCCCTCAGCAGAGGTTCTCCTTTGACATCCTCCAAAGTGCTAAGGATTCTCCATGTACCTTCACTGTGACCCTGCTATTTAATAGGTAGAGAATGGACTTTCTGGCTCTGAAGACAGCCAAGGCACCTTCACTTTGCTGTACACTATCTTCTGCTTGTCTTTTGCTTAAGTTAATGCCTTATTTCTTAAGTTAAACATCTTAGTAGAGATGGCCCTTGCATTTTTAAAAGAGCATGAAAACCAAAAAGAAATAAAAATAATAAATAGCACATTAAATTCAAAGTACTTCATATGACAAATTAGGAAACTCCAAACAGGGATAAAATATTTCAGGAAACACTTCCTTATTTTTTCCAATATCCATTACAGCCAATGAAACAACAGCCTATGGAAGAAAAATTGACAAAACAGTCCAGTTTAGTGGTACGTAAAGATCAGAATAGAGTATCTTTCTGAGTACTGCAATGAAACAAAAATATGAGAACACACACATATAGAAGCAATGGAGCATGCACACACAAGACAGTAACAGGCTATCTTAAACATGCATCTTTTTCCTTTTCAAAAAGCAGATTTGAGAGACAGACACTTCTAAGCCCAGAAAGCAAGTCTGCCCCATGAACTTTACAGAACTATGGCAGTAATTTGCACAGTGCAATGAAAAACACATGAGGACAGCACCTGACAAATTTGGTGGCCTTGTATGATGGGATCGCAGTATTGCTGGATAAGGGAAGAGCAACTGAAGTCATCTACCTGGACTTATGCAAAGCATTTGGCACTGTCCCCTACAATATCCTGGTTTCTAAACTGGAGAGACAGGGATTTGATGGATGGACCACTCTATAGGTAACAAATTGGCTGGAGGGTTGCACTCAAAGAGTAGCACTCAACAGCTCAATGTCCAGGTGGAAACCAGGGATAAAAGCAGTTCCTCAGGGGGTACTGGGGCGCTGTTTAACATCTTTGTCAGTGACAAATCTAGGATATTAGGGTCACACAAATGTTGGGAAAAAGGCCTTCGGTTGTAGGTCTTTCATATATATATGAAAGGCCTATGTAGGTGAGAAATTATTCCAGATGTCCTCTACGAAACACAAAAATATCTTAAAGCAAGCCTGAGGGAAATGCAAAGCTTTCAATTTTCTTCAGCTTACTTGTTATACAAATAACAAGCACATTCTGGCTTAGAAGGGATTTTCCTGCTAATTTAAAACTCAATTACAGCAGTTAGGCTTGTAAAGGAACGGCTCTTTTGGAAAACCTGGAAACGCTGGAAAAAATAACTTGCTTGTTGCACTCTGTTACTCCCCATGCTCAACTAACTGCAGTTTTGCATACGTCAATTTGTTAATTCTTTCAAGAAAATCAGAACCTGGATGCATGATGCTATGTATCAAGAAAGCAGGAGATGAAACTCAAAGTGTTCCCCTACCCATAGCACAGCAGAGGTCACGCCTGAAAGGCAGGTGCAGGTTGCCCTGGATGTGTTCCTCGCAATGGAGGGGGCAGGACAGAAAACAAGGGAATGGAGATGACCTCTAAAGCCATACTTTTCTTTATGCAGAAGAATATTGCCGTAGCAACATACATGAAATGAGTTTCTGGATTTTTTTTGTATTATTTTCCCAGCTTGTGACAGTTCTGCAAGGCTAAATAACTGAGCATATGATTCCATGCCTAAAAAAGGTTTATGGATATAGACTTAGAAATCCCTACAATGCCCGCAATGCTCAGATGCTTTTTTTTCCCCAGTTAAATTACTCTGCACTTTGAAAGAGACTAGAAGAAATGTACTCATGGGAAATAATTCTCTCATGGGAAGGATCAGTTCTTAAAATGAACAGACTGCCTAACCTGTTAAAACTCTTGCAAAAAGACCCCAGATTTGCCAAGCATGCTATATAAAAACGCAGGTAGTAGAAACACATCTTCTATTTAATTATTCTCTAGTTTTATTTAGACTACAGCTGAAAATAAAATAACAGTCCTTCTGTCAACTTCTTTCTTCTATCTAGGATCAAATATTGATGAGCAACTACACACCAGGTAACCCACATAAAATAGCTAAATTTAGAAATTCAGATATATATTTTTTAACTGTACATTTGCATGATCTTAAGTCAGACTACTACAAGCTAAAAATCACCATAATGGAAATGAAAAGGACACCTAATAATTGTGCCATTAAATACACTGCTGCATAAACGACTGTTAAGACTGGAGAAATGCCTCTGCACGAAGTTAAACGCTTAAGGTCAAAAAGAAAGAACACGGCAACAAACAAAGTGTTCTTCTGTATTTGCCTTCTAAATCAAGAGATTGAAATCCGGAATGTAGGTCTTTGGAAGAACGTCAAAAAAAAAAAAAAACAAAATTGCAACGATTTTTTTCCCCATAAAAATATGCTCTGCAGATCCCATTTTTACACATCAATCGCTAGTCCAAAACAAAGGA
The DNA here is from genome assembly GCF_009819795.1 of Aythya fuligula. NCBI lineage: Eukaryota > Metazoa > Chordata > Aves > Anseriformes > Anatidae > Aythya > Aythya fuligula. The sequence continues at coordinate 14,265,583 of NC_045559.1, forward strand.
GGCCATGTTTTGCAAAACTACCCTCCTAAAATAAGCACGCAAAAAGGGCAGTAAATTTTAAAAATTACTGCTGCAAGAGGGTATGAATAGAACAGTAAGTGACAGTTCTGCAAGTCTGCTTCCAAACCAGCAGAACGTGCCCTCAATCCTTCCAGGACAGGGAGCGCAGTTACATCAAAACCTGTCTGAATCCAGGACCTAATCCACTCCAGAAGCTGATAGATGTAGGCATTCTCCTCTCCCAACTCAACTTGAAGGGCCATAGTAGGCCAACCTTCAAAAAGGCTCAACTCTAAACCATAACACAAACAGCTTTTAACCTTTAATCGGTGTTAGTGTTTCCAAATAATCTCTGATACTTTGGAAACACAGCAAATAATCAGATCATTAGAACAGGCCACATTACTCTGGCAGGACGAAGAACCATTTTATGGAAACTTTAAATGGATGGTCAAATCTCAAAATGCAAAAAATTCACCCTGCATTTATTTCAGGACTTAAATCTTCAATGACCAGTGCACCACAGTGTTGTTGAAGTCATAAAGGCCTGGAGATACACGGAAATAAGTCTCACCAAGAACAGAATCAATCTTGTATTAAAATATTTCTTGCAACCATATCCTCATCACCGTCCTCTCGTCCTCCGTTCCCCACTCAGCACAGCAGCACCAGTACCAGCTCCTCCAGGGCCTGAGGTCTCCACGCTCCTGGCCAGCACAGGGCACCAGGAATTTCTGAAGTGTGGTGTATGTGAGAGTGCCTGAGCTGACAGGTACTGATGGTACCACCAGTTTTAGGGTCAGATATAGGGTCAGACAGGGTGTGATGATGCAGCCTACCTCAGCTACGGTTGCAATTGCAAGAAGTCTTCTCATAACACCTCCACCTGCATAGTACGGTCAAAGCACTACAGGTATTTGGAGCCTTCTCAGTACAACCAGGGAGCTTTAGATGAAAAGCACAGATGCCACCGTTGAATGTAAAAACCTGATGGGTCCTTCTGAAGGACCTATTACTTGTGCCATGGATCCTTTCTTAAATTATGAAATGAAGGGAAGGAAACTACTGTAGCAAGGCACAAAGAAAATTACTCAAATATAACGTGAAAGCATCCAATTTAGACTTTCATTTTGTACTTGGACAAAAATTTTCTCATAAGAAAGAGGATCACTGCATCGTCTAGACATGGATAGAGTTACTGAATGTCTGTACAGTAATACCAAACAAAGCCTAGAGCTCAAGTCACTTGCCAATATATCGTACTCTCTCCAGAATCAAAAGGGTTCTTGTTGAAATAAAGCATCACTGGCAGGGCCTGACAGCTAGCAGAGAGGAGGTTCTGTATAACAATGCTGCAGAACACTCTGTGGAAAAACAGAGTTAAAAATAACTTTGAATTTTGTGAGAAAAAGTGTCTAATGAATTAAATCATGTTCTTATGAAGACTTTTTCCTCCCTTCTGACAGGAGGGAGAAGCTGCAGTTCAGACTTAATAACTCGCACAATACCCTACACCCAAAGTCAAACCATCTGCCTCTGAAAGTGCAGATCGGTCTGGCTGAGTGAACCTTACTCTTCGGCACTGTTCATGAACTGCCTTTCAGACTTAAAAATAATAATAAAAAATAGACCAGTAGGTGTTATATTCAAGTTGCTGCAGTTACACGGTGGTGAACGAGAACTCTCCTTAGCAGACCACAAGGAACTGTTCACCTAAAGAGCCTCTATAAAAAGCCAGACTCAAGAAAAACAGAAGCGACATGCAAGTCTAAAATATCTTGATATTTATTTCTAGTTTCTAATTACAACAAATTTTCGCACTTTCACTGTGTTTTTACTTCGCTTTCCAAGAGGGGAGTTAACAAAGAAAGCACATCATCTATTTTTCTATTAAGCGTGGAGAAAAAGTAGAGGCATAGCTGGCATTCACAGAATTCCAGAAGTCACAGATATCCCCCACACAAACTGTGTGTGGTGGTTTCTCCACAACTTTTACTTATAGATACTACATTTGTACATCTTTTAAACCCAGCTTCCCAAACGAAGCTAGGTTAAAGAAAGTATTAATGAAGTTACAATTTCATAAGCTTTTGAGATTATTTTTTTTTGCCTTTACAGACCCCCAAATGGGTTGCACACTTTTCTTTAAAAAAAAAAAAAAAAGTATCAAGAGTACTAAAAACTTGTCCAGAAGTTTTTAAGGAATCTTTCATTTCCTTAAGTTTACAGCAATCACTTCTGTTTTGTAAAGAAGCAACAGATCAGTACCAGACAAGATGAGTAAGTTGACTAAAGCAGCATTTTCTGTGGAAAATCTAATCAGATCGTCACTAATCTGAATGGTGTCAAAATTTCACTACTAACCATATAAGAGTGCCTTCTCATTTTGATACAAAAAAGGAGGCGTACCTTGTTTTTAAACAAGGGTGATTTTCAGCATTTTAAAACATTGCTAAAGCTCCAGATCTCTCTGTAGATAGAGTATCACTGAACATGGCTAGTAGCTTCCAGCATTTCCTTTTAAAAATCAATTGCACTTTTTTAATGATTTGTTAGTGTTCTGAATGAACCTAGGCTCATATATCATCTAAATCCTGTAATTTAACATAAGAACTTCTGCATAATACATTACCTACAAAGTTCTTCCAGCCACAGGTACAGCAAACGAATTAGCATACGGGTGCAACTAAAGATCTCACGGCAGTACTAAGGCAAACAAAGACTGAAGCTAAGTTGCAAAATTCAAGCCAAATAGCTGTGAGAGGTGGAAACTAGGCTGCAAAATCATCAAGAAGATCCAAAACACACAAATGACAAGGCAGATGTGATGCCAGCTACCATATGTAAGCACCAGAGAATGGAATTTACATACCAGTTAAGTCAACAGGAAAGCAGCAGATGATTCTATCTAAATAAAAAATGGAGCCTTGTTTTTCTGTATAAATGTTATACGGTAGCTTAAAACTTTTCAACTAGTACAGAAGCAAAAGACTGAATAAAGAATAGAAAAGACCTGCTGGATCATTAACTTTTTTTTGTTGTTGTTTATTTGGTTGGTTGGTTGGCTTGGTTTTTGTTTTTTTTGAAGAACCACTCAAAATCAGGATTGCAACCTAAAGCCATTAACATAATGACGTTAATGTTAATTGGTCAAATTAGGAGGACAACAGAACTGAAAATTTCCAAGCCCTATCACTCTTCTAACAACACAAAGTTCTGGTTTTGGTTATCTTCATATTAAATAAAGGACCCCCAAATAATATACTGACTTCACTGATTCTGTGTGTGACCTCTAGACCTTCTATTTCTATGATAACACATATAAAATGCATGCCATGCACACACAAATCAACCACAAAAACAGGCAAGTACTGAAAAAGGTTTGTCCAGTTTTGTGTGAACCCCACGATCGTGCATCTACCTCACGTATACTGTGATTACCTTGTTACTGCCACCAAAAATTATCTTGTAGCTGCTTACCAGATTGCCTAATACCCTAAAAACATAGAAGTGTAGAATATATACCCTCCCTTTTATATGTTCTTTATAATGTTTGAAAACCTGTAAATTATCATTATGCAATTTAAGTGTTTTTCTTGCTTGTTCTTTCTTTAGACATTAAACTACTGTCTACATTGGAAGATTCTGTAGGTGGCTAAAAGAATTATGTGATTATGGCTTTAAAGACACTCTGGATGATTAACCTAAGAATCGAGATGAGATGTGAGTGTTTTTTTTCCTTGTTGTCCCCTCCACCTCAGTCTGGCTTGTTAAGGATTCAACAACTCTGCCACTTTAATTAAAACAGTGAGAACTACTAATGCACATCTGACTCATCCAGAAAAACCTCCAGCAAAACAGAGGAGATACCAGACTTGAAATTCTATTTAAAATATGAAAAAAGCTGGATGAGAGAATCAAAAACGTTTTGGAGAGTAGGAGGGGAAGAGTTCAGAACACCTTCATAACTTCTGTATACATTTCAAAAATAAGGTACAAGTTTATTTCTTCTCTGTTCTCTACATGGCATTTTCAAAATAATAATAAATAGGGAGAAAATAGCTATGGCTTTTTGCCTAACACACAAAATGGCTTCAACAACTTACCATTCACCATTTCAAAATGTTCTTAACAATAAAGGACTGTTACAGAACTATTTGCTAGAACAAGAACATCAAGTTTGTTATTTTAATTTTACTGTATAGTCTGAGCACTTCCAAAACCAACACACATTCACTTTATCTTGTCTCGAGACCTTAGGCTTTATTGAGTGATCTCCATCGCCTAAGCTCTTTAAAAAATCCCGATGAAATTGCAAGGCTCCGTAGTTAGATACATGATTTAGCCTTGCAATGCTACTCCAAAACAGCAGAACTGTTATTCTACCCATGGAGAAAGAATAACCAATAGTTGAAGATTTTATCCTAAAAATGCTTTTCTTACCTGAAGAGAGTTCAAAAGTGATAAAGTACCAAGTATGGCCCATTAGTTCTCCACAAGAGAAAAACTAGGCTTACTTGTGCCATTTTCACATTACAACTCAATCTTATCAAAAAAATCAAACCTGTCTTGACAATACACAACGCTGGTTCGACCTCTGCTAGCAGAACAGCTGCACTGGGTCAGAACCAAGTTGCATCTAAACCATTATCTTATTCCTGACAGTGGCTAAAATGGCCATCCTCCCAACAAGGGAAACATGACAGTAGCCAACTACTTGCCCAATCTGCAGTAATTTGCATAGGGACTTCTTGGACCACAGATGGTATTTAACAGTCTTCAATGAAGTAGTTCTCTATGAATTGAAGACCTTGGACTGTCACCTCTTGCACTCATGAAATTTTAACACTAACATCCTGTTGCAAGGCCTTCCACACACTAAACTACCCGCATTTGAAGAACAATTTCCTTTTGTTTTTTCAGAAACTGCCTGCATGTTTCCTGGTATTGGTAGAAACAGTGAAAAATTATTTATTATTTACTCTTTTTGTGTCACTCACCATTTTATAAACCTTTATTTTACCTCCCCATTGACACTCCCATTCCAATGGGAAGATGCCTGGCCTGCCTTACCATTCCATGTGCAGAAGCTGTTTCACACCTGCCATCAACCACCTGACTTCTCTCAGTCACTTATCTGATTGTATTCTTTCTGAGATGGAAAGAACAGGACAGAGTGAAACATTCAAGACTGGGGACACGATATATTTACACACTGCTCACTATTCCTTCCCTGATAATCCCCAACTTTCTACTTGTGGTCCTGTTATGGCATTGAGCTATGACTTTGAGGGATCCAGTATTCCTCCAATACTGATATTTATCAGAATTACCTCTTAAGAAACTGTCAGAATGAAGCTTCACAATTGTTTTTAACTGACCAGGTCGATGTTTTTAGCACAGGGGACTGCCTTGCCATCTGCTCGTGTCTGACAGACTTCCAGGCATCCCTCCTGCCCGCAGCTGCGCCCACGTCACTCCCTCGCCCCGCTCCTCTGTGGCGATTTTCAGGCTGATCAAACCCCGAGCCAACTGAGCGCATCGGGCACACCGGCGCCAGCTCTAGCGATGAGCAGCAGGAGTAAGTGCTGAGGATAAGGTGAGACTTGAAACGTGGACTGGGGCCAACTGTGAAACTGCACTCTTCATGGGTATTAGCAGTAGGAAGCATCTCCTCCACTGACTTTTACACGGCGCCTCAACGGCTACACAGTAATACACACAGCACTAATGGCTTAAATGTTCATTACTGACTTCTCGTGAAGAACAAAACTCTCAAATTACAACAAACATGGGGGACTGGTCCTTATGTTTCTCCTGTCATGACACTGAAACAACCACACACCCCCATTACCTTCTCCTACTCTGTGCAGTACGGATGGCCTTGTTGGAAAACCACCAGCCTTCTTCTTGGGCTTCGGTGTCATCTTAACCAAGCTATGCTGACCTGATTAATTAGACATTCTGCACTGTAAATTATCATAAAGAGGAAACACAGTGGGTTTGAACAGCTGTTGGCTTTAGTAACGTAGAGAAGCTACGAGTGAAAAGTTTATCAAGATGGGTGTTGGCTCCATTTTGAGCTGAAACAGCCTGCCAAAGGGAAAAAAGCACTTCCCTTGCCAGGTGTTGCCTTTCTTCTCAGAAAGGAGCGGAATCGTGCAATATTTTTAGTCCCTGATATCCGAACCCTGATTTCTCAGGTCCCTCTTTCTTTTAAAGCACTCCAGGGAGATCAGATGCCAGCACCCTCACCAACTCACCTGGTCAAAGGCTTGCTGAATCGCAAATACACTTTTCCTGCCTCCCAACAGGACTATCAACAAGGCAACCCTGTCTCCTGGGGTTACAAAGCCTCTGATCAGATGTCTTTTCATACTAGCTTCATCCAGTTATGTACTGTCCTAACTTTAAAGCTTAAACATCTTTGTTGGAACAAAAACATAACAGACTTTGGGCACAGCGAACTTAAAGCAGCTGTTTTGATCTATAATGGGTGCTTTCATTTTTCCAATGAGCCTTTGATGGCATTTAGATCTCTAGCTCCCAGCTGATGTACCCTGATCACTGAAATGGACAAAGATACTCCTAAGATTATTTTCTGAGGCTTTTTTGTTGTTTTTTTTCTTTCAATCCAGAACATTTTTTAAGGTTATTTTTCATGTTATTTTTGAACTAGGTTAGTATTTAGAAGAATTTTCCACCCCAAGACTTGTCCAAAATAAAGCTTTGGCATTGATCACAGATGAGAACCCCTTTTCTCACTCCACAAGTAACTGCTTGTCGCTGTGCATGATAAACTAAGGAGGACATTACACTGGGAGCACATCACTACTTGATATTCATCCTAAAATGATGGCCAATGCCTTGCCTTAGCAATGCTTTCATTCTCAGAAATACACTGGCAATGCATCACAGAAGGTGTGCTGCATTGTCTAAGTTCACAGGTAAAAATACTACACTAGTTATAAACCTACAGCTGAACTACTAATGGAAACCTCACTGACTTCCAGAGCCAACATGGGCCCATAGATGTTAGTACCAGCCTTCCTGTCCGTTTTCAAGAAAGAAGCCCCAATTCTGGAGGGTTATAATTATTGTTCCCCAGATATATGCTGAGCTGATGGCCCCCTGGAGCCTTTCCAGTTTTTGTTTGTTTTTATTCTTGTTTTTAAATCAATGCCTCTACTCTTGAACCTTTGTCAAGAAGGAATGCTTTAACAGAGCTTATCAGGGTCACTGCTGTTAGTAAGAACTCCTGAGACAGTAAGTTAAACGCCTTAACCACGCGGATTAATAGTTGCTGTTGATATGCGAAAGAGGAGATAAGACAGATACTGGATTAATTAATGCTGGAGAGAGACTGAAAAAGCAGAAACTGTTACAATGCTAGGATAGGCAGCTATCCCAGCCGTTTTGGAAAAGAGGTGATTGGAAAATCATTTCTTCTCCTGAAGAGCAGGACATTTTATGTCCAGGATCCAGCAAAAAGAAAATACAAGTCTTAACTTTCATCCCCCCAGACTGGAAGGAGTTTACCGATAAGGCTCTACAGAGGCAAAAGTTGAGAAGTGCTTTGCAGTTGAGCTCTTCTATGCTGGCACTCAAGTGGTGGCTGACTGGGTGATTTTGGAACGGGAACCACACATCCAAGAATACCTGATGATTTTTTCTTACTATTCTTATTTTAATATATAGTAATCCCCAAATCCTAAGCAGTACACTAGGCTGAAAATCTCGCTATCTAATCATTTATTAAGATGAAAGAAACGCCTGCCTATGGAGAAGGCAGACGTTAGAAGAATTACTGACAGAGGAAGAGTCACAGTCCTTCCTAGGATCAGGCTTGCATTCAATCCTTACTAGGACTGAACCCAGTACGTGGAGTCATGCAAAAACCCTAATAAGACATTTGGTCGTTAAACAGACTGAAAAATATGCCACATTCTTTCCATCAAACACACAAGTATCCATCTAGATTAACATGTTATTTTTTTTTTTTTTTTTGTGTCAGAATTTCTGCTGAATCACAGAGGGTGATTTGCAACATTTCCTTTTAAGCTAAGTGCTAAGGTTTGCAAATTGCAGTTATAATCATAGTGAGGACCACAAAAAAAAATCCACAAAACAATGCTGAAGCACTGAGACTGACCTAGAACAAGTGCAAGAGAATCCTATACAAGTTTTAAAAACCTAAACATTAGTGTCATTGTTACTGCTATGAAAAAAAAAAAAAGTAAAAAAACACTTGGCAGGTTGAGGAATATGCAATTATTGCCCTCTCATGTGCTCTCTCTCCTCCCTCCCATCATGCAGGCTCTGGCATCTACCTGATGCTGATGGTGGTGAGCTCGGGGGCACAGAAGACAGGACACAGCACAAGGTGAGAAAGCTGTGGTAGGGGCAGGATCACTCCTTTCAGTCACAAAACTGTTAGGCAGAGGCCAGCCCTTCTGTTGGAACTATGTGCAAAACCTCATGTAGCTCGCTGGGACGTGTAAGTAACGTGGGTAAGCTTGTAACGTGACCGGTACCAAAATCCTGTCAGGAGAATTTGCCAAGCGGAAATCCAGGAAACATCCACCTAGCAGACAGCTGGGACAGCGTGAGGTATCGCTAGCTCTCTAGATACTTGGTTCTGTGCCAGGGATAAACCTTCCTGCAGGAAAGCAAACAGAAGAGACTCGCTCTACCAGCACTGCACCCAGCGTTCCCCTCTTTAGCCCAGGTCCTTCCACAGACCGATTCCTCCGGCAGCCCCGAGCAGCCCCAGGCAGCTGATTGCTCCCCGCAGCACCACTCTGTGCTAGGCAGGCACACAGCGAGCACGTGCCAAAGGTTGACAACAACTCCAAATTTCCCTCTGTAACATCAAAGAATTCCAGGAGAGCACAAGCGACATTCAAAGGTAAGCCAGAGTATGTGAAAAAAGGACAGAATGATCCCAACTAAACCTTGGTTCCTCTCTGAGCCGTAACCTCACACACAACATGGAGAGATGAAACTGCCACCAGTTTCAGGAATAACAAAATGCCCTAGAAGTCAAAGCTGTAGGCATGCAAAAGAGGTTGAGAGTGACCCCGGCCTTTCATTTTGCCTGCAACAGGCTCAGGTCTTTTCAGACAGAGCACAGTCAGATCCTGAGGGAAAGCGATGACTTCTGCTGCTCTGCTCGAAACCCCAAGGACAACTCCAATACAGCACTGATGAGTCCTAGAGGGAGATGCAGCAAGCTTTCCTTGGGCAAGACTGGTATAACCATGAGAGTGGATAAAAATAAGATAGAGACAGGACTACAGGATGAAGATGGGTGTTTCCAGCCCATGTAGGTCCAAACTGATGCAGCTCATCAAAACCAGGGTTTTACTGCCTCAGTCAGCAGCTGTTTCTTCCAGATAATGCTTCGAGGTTTGCAAACTGCACTTGTAACAGCAGCGAGGACTGCAATAAAAAACATCCACAAAAAGAGCACTCAAGTGTTAAGACCAACCTCAAACAAGAGCAAGAGAACTCTAGGTGAATTTTTAAATTCAGCATCTCCTGTTAGTAAAAAAAAAAAAAAAAAAGGCAAGAAATACTCAATTAAGTTAAATGCTGTATGTTGCTACTGCTATTTGTAACAAACTCCTGAAGACAGACTGCATTTACGTGTGCCATTATACCTATGCTTTGCTGGAAGCCATTAAACAGAATTCCTCAAAACTGAAGTCTCGTTCCTTCAAAAAACCAAGCACTGTAGAAATATCATTCGGAGAGTACCCATGCGATGTCTTTCATTTGTCACTTTATTTGGAAGCAGCAGACATTTGCATCTTTCACAACAAGAACCTCCATCTTTAGAAAGCCAGGTCACTTACAAGAAAACTTGCAAACAGACAAACCACAATCAAACAGACAACGAAAGAGAGGTTAGCGTCTCTTGTGAATAACAGATTTCCCTTTTGTGTTTGTATCGTTACTGAAGCTAATTAGATCATACCACCACCACTGCCTTAATTATGTTTACGTCTTCCAGTTCAACATCAGCAAGTGCTGCTCTGAAGCACACCAGTACAACAAGGTACAATCGACTCAAACTGTTAAAAAAAAAGAACAAGAAACCTTAAAGAGTACATGACATGCCTTAAGCAAAACGCAGTATTTTTAACTGATTTTGCAAAAAAAATAAACTAGCCATGTCAGCAACACCAGAGCAGTAAGTAGCAATAACTAGACATATCTGCCCAAATTAAGTTACATGAAGCCCATAAAACTAGGAAAAAGATATTGAGAAAGGATGGAGTTATTTCTACAGTAGAAGTGTTACTGCCCCTTCCTCATATTTCAAGCCATTTTTGCTCCTTAACTTTAACATAAATAGCACATTTTGTAATTTCTAGTAATTGCCTCTTCCCTGAAGATTTTCATTTTGAATTCCTATCAACAAACCAAATCATAATGAAAAAACTTACAAACTCTTCAGCTCCCATCTCACCACGCAGTTAGTGACTCACTCAGAACACATCATCTCCTCTGCTACTTGCTGACACAACTCCACACAACAGCAATTGAAAGCCTCCAGTCTGGCCCAAGAGAACCCTGTTCTGTATTTTGATGGAGATCCAGCACTTTCTAATGCATGCAGGGAAACAAAATTGTGATTGAGAGCAGGCTTCTGCATTACTATGAAATTATAGGATTGAATGCTAACAGCAGCAACAAACGTGCCAGGAAGTAACCAGAAGAAACTTCAAGATTTTCAATCTTCGCTTACATTTTATATTACAAAACTTTGATTTCTAACTCAAGAAGACTTGATTAAAAAAGGACTAGATTACTGGGGAAAAAAAAAATAAGCACTATGTACACCAATCCCTTCCTCCCTTAACGAATCTTAATGAATTAAGCCACTCATCATGGCCCATATACACACAACTTTAAAAAAAAATTTAAAAAAAAATATCTCGGAGTAAAAAGATTCTACTGAATCTAATTCTTAGTTCACCATCTCAAAACTCTTTAAACAACATAAATTTTATTAGAGTGAAAATAGGAAGTGGTTTGTGCGATCGCCCGAAGCAGTCTGTGATTGAATTCTGTAGACCAGCAGACCGAGATGAAACTCTTGTCAATATTTTCCCCTATGAACACCACATAACCCTGCCTCCAAAAATTCACTTTAATTGAGCAGAAATTGTTTTCTTTCTCGATTGCCTACTGATTTTTCAGTGTTTACAGCAGGCTTACCAGCACTACCTGAAAACCTACCTCACAACGTGATGTCCTATCCGACCAACACAAGGAGCAAAACAGAGGACACAAAGCAGATGCAGGTGGGACTTACACCGACTGGAATGCTGCCTCCTTCCTTTTATCTGCTGCAATGTAAATCTTTCAAGTTCACATTTGAACAAAAATAGCAGCAGTCCCCTTATCATCAAACAGACCTTTCCTGACACCAATGCAGTGCAATGGATTTTACAAGTAAATCCTTGTGCACCAGCATCCACGCTGGCATTTAACTGCATTATACTCATAATTAGCAAGTGTTAGCCTTATTTATTTATATTGAAATACAATTGTCCCAATTTCACTTAAGGATAAAACACTAAATAAACTATGTATTCCTAATCCTCCTCTTTTTCTACCAAAAATTCTCATTACCAAATTCCAACCCTAAGTGTACTCAATGAGCAATGTTCCTTTTTTTTTTTTTTTTTTTTTTTTTTTTTTTTTTTTGGAGTATCTGCAGTTTACTTTGTATTACTTAGATGCAGGTCACAGGCAAAAATAACTTCCCAGATGTTTCATTACGAAGAAACTGTTGCAGTTTGCCCTGTTACTGCCTCCCAACAGCTTCTACAGAAACTAAAGTAATGTTTAAACACCTTTGTCACTGGTAAATTAAGATGAAATTGCCCAAGAACAGGAAAGGTTCTGCATTGTTTGGCTTATGACAAGCAAATCAGTCAAATGTCTTGAAGGAGTTAAATTACCATATTGTTAATTAAGTTAATTAATTCAGTTAAAAGCTTTCTCCGTAACAATTATGGATATGAATTTATCATGAAGCAAAAAGAAAGGAAGCCTTATTTTAGAATCTGCTGAACATTTACTAGGTGAAAAGCATAATTAGCTGTGAATAACTCAGACCAACCGAAAATAAGATGCAGTAATAGTCTGTGTTTCTGAAATATGTGATGCTGATGATCAACAGCAACCAAATGCCTCCCTTACTGAGCACCCTCGTCTGCTCCACATCCACCACAAAACTTCTGCCTGTAGGTCGGAGACCCCATCCCCTCCCTAGATGGCAAAACTGCAAAAACACCGAGCACCAAAGTGAATCCTAAAAAACAGCCAGAGGAAAAAAAAAAAGAAAGCCTAGCAAAGCCCTTGTTACTACAGTAAGCAAAACAAGAGTGCAAGAACTGGACCAGACGGACGTCTTTGGGACTGGCGTTTCTTTTCAAGCTGGGTTTCGCCATGGCTAACAAACAAGAACATAAAGAGCAACATAAAACAAAAGCTGGGTAGCTCTCCTGTGAATTTCTTGGCTACTGCAAAGGTGCTGTCAACAGAAAAAGACGACCAGCTAAGCATGCCCGATCTTAAGATCACAGTTGAAGTACAGAAGCCTGAAAAACAAACTCCTAATGTAAGAAGGCTTTATTTTTGATCAAAAAGTAATCACTTTTAAGAAATCTAGTGTGCTTTTTTCCTATTAAAGTGTTCGCTGAATTTCAGAGAGCTAAGCTTTGTCTGAATACTGTGTTCATGGAGTTGCAGGACAGCTGAGGTTGGAAGGGGCCCCTGGAGGTCACCAGGTCCAACCTGGTGTCTCGGAGGAGGCTGACCTGGAGCTCGGCACCATGCCCAGCTGGGTGCCAAACATCTCCACAGATGGTGATTCCTCACCTCTCAGGGCAACCTGTGCCCTCTGTTCAACCACCCTCGATATAACACATTTTTCCTGATGTCTAAACGGAGTTGATTGCACTTCGGTTTGTGCCTTCTGCCTCTTCTGTCGCTGGGCACCACTGACAGCTCCACCCGCCTTATTGCCTCCATCAGGATCAGCTCATACACTCATCTCCCTGAGACGTCTCTTCTCACGGCTCAACAACCCCATCGCTCCAGGCCTCTCCTCATGTGACAGAAGAAGCTGTCTGCGTGTCCTCCATCATCTTTTGCGGCCTTTTCATGGCCCTGCTGCAGTTGGTCCCTCTCTGTCTCACCAGGATGGTGGAGAGGGGAGGAATCACCTCCCTGGGCCTGCTGGCAGCACTCGGCCTCATTGCTGGCTCCCGTTCAGCTCTCTGCCCATCAGGTCCTTTCCTGCCAAGCTGCTCTCCAGCTGCGGGCCCCCAGCCTCTGCTGGTGCCTGGGGCTGTTCCCACCCAGGTGCAGGACTTGGCCTTTCCCCAGATTGAGCTGCACGAGGTTGCTGTCTGCCCAGGCACCAGGCACTGCTCCCGGAGTTGTTTTGTTTGCAAACTGGCTGCGGCTGCACTTTGTCCCATCGCCCTGGTCACTAACGAAGATGTTACACAGTCCTGGCCCCAGCACAGGCTGACCGCTGGAGTACGGGGTGGAGATGGCTCCAGCTGGACACCGTGCCACTGCCCACAGCCCCGGGAGCCCAGCAGCTCAGCCACATCTCAGTCCTCCTCACCTGGCCCTTAATTCATCCGTTTGTCTATCAGGATGTTACGGCAAGCAGTATCAAAAGTCTAGCTAATGCCAAGGTAAAGAAGAGACACTACTCATGTTTTATCATTGTTTAATATAATTTAAGCCCCTAACATTTTTGTCCTTCCAATCGGAACTTTTTTTTTTCCTACATCTGAATCAATTCTCTTATTCCCCTTGTTAACTCTAGCTCTTCTACGCTAACGTACCTGGATTTATTATAAAACCTTTGTCAAAGAAAAAAAAATATATGCAGAAGTACACAAAGTACTACCCTATTTTCACATCTCTAACTTTCACTTCATGCAATCCCTATCTCCTTCGATGTATCAGCACTTAGAAATAAACTTAAAAAAATAAAGCACGAAATCAAACACGGGATAACAAAGCAACCAGCCTGCACAGGACTGGCAGTAGATGGTATCTGAGCACAAGGAGTGGGCAACAAGAACGAGGCCTGAGGCAGGGAGCGAAGGGGAAGCTCTGGGATAAAACTCCTCTGCAAACGAAGCTCAGATTTCTTACAGGCGACGGCACAGGCATGAACTGCTGCTTATGGACAAAACAGCTATGGCTAAGGAGAGGCTGAGGGCAGCAGGAAGCTGTGCAACTCACAGAAGCAGAATGGGTTAGACCTAAAGGATCTTGCCCTGGAGAAGCCCAGGGAGGAGCTGGCAGAAGAACGTGGCGAGGAGAGATCCTAAAGAAGCTCCCACCTGTCCAGGGGAAAGGCCTGAGCAGAGCTATTTGCAGCAAAGGGCAGGAGGCTTGGGATGCCATGCAGCGTGACCTGCGAGGAAACCGCAGAGTCCAGCGAGCAAATAAAGGTACTACAGGGTGCATAAAGGCCTCTTTGGAAAGCTGTATTTTAAGTCTGCCATTGTTATCCTAAAAAATTGATGGCTGTGATCACGCTACGCTCTAAATAATTCTGCACTTGGCTGCGATCAGGGCGGAAGGTTGGGCTGAATACCTTGCTTTTTGGTCCAAATAGAAAAGCAGCATTAGCTCTTTTATGTAACAGCTGTAAGTAAACAAACTGGAAAACGCTGTCCAAAACCCTGACGCATCAAATCCAGGCGGACTGTAAGGTGTGGGGATTCAAGAATTTTCTAAATATCAATTATGAAATTAAAGGAGTTGGGAAAAACTGCTCGCAGTTACAGATGCCTCTGTGTAGCAGGTAGAAAAAAGAACAGCAAAAATACTCCGCCTGTGATCTCAGGAAAGAGAGTCGTGTGGTTTTTTCATTTAGTATTTCTTTTTTTTTTTTTTTTCCCCTAAGTACAGCACTTGCTAGACAGGCAGACTTGAAAACATCAGCAAAATAGCTGCCTGTTGCACTTTGTTTCTACTCTGCTCAAGCAAACAGAGCTCTGTTTACATTCTTTGTAAATAAACAGGGCTGTGCACACACAGAAATCTCACAACCCTCAAATCACATAATCTATTTTTCTTCCTGAGAGAAGCAACTTGGCAAAGCCTCAAGTACTAGCTAGCTTTTGGGCTCTTATATTAGAAATAATACATGCCAGGTTTTCTGAATACAGATGTCAGATGGCCAAATATTGGCTAATGTGTGCTGTGGGTCTTTTTTTTTTTTTTTTTTTTTTTTGGCCTGTTCAGCTACCCTGTAATGGAATTGAGCAATCTGCAGGGCTTGCAGGTCAAATTAACAATAGCCTTCCTGTCCACCTTAGAGACACCACTCCTCTTCTAAACAAGGATGTGTGCTTGGTTTTGTTTTTAATTGGCAGAAGAAATAATTCTTAATTGTTACTATCAGATAGCTCTTTTCTGGGCCAGGAGCAGGAAGGATGGCCAGTCTGAGCTGGATTATGCCCCAGAACTCCTTACCTATTATTATATAACTTTGCACTACCTTACCTCAAGTGGGTTTTGCAACAAGCACAGAAGACAAGTTTGGCGGAGTAAGTAGCACTACTTGCTTGTGGTCACTGTTGAGCTTTGTCTTTGTTAGATGTATGAGGCTAACGACTCCAGCAGGTGTAAATCTGAAGCACACAGTATATATTTAACATGCTGTAAGAAGACACCTCAGTTTTCCTTTCCAGAAAGGCAAGTCCACAAATGAGTTAAGTAGCCAAAACTCTCCAACTCGAAATTTCAAGACTGAGTAGTGGCAGAAGAGGAATCGAGGATTTTGTATCCTCAGCTGATTGTAATCTTTTGGATGCCCGTGTCAGATTGCCAGAAATTCAAACAGCCCTAAAACCAGTTTTGACAGGTGCGACTGGCAGACTAGTGTTAGGTTATCTGATTGAAGGGTAATCACAATAAAAACAGAGCCAGCAAGGATCAGCGGAAAAACAAGAGGCAGAGAAATCCTAGCAAGCTAATCAGTGAAAATGGAAGCACCTGAATCAGCTGCTCCCAAGACCACCAACTAGACACCATTGTCCCCCAGTGAGAAACCCACAAAGAAGAGTCCAGAAGGAAACTCTCCCCAGAAATACCTTAAAAGCTAAAGGTTATTGCCTTAAGGGGTACAAGATTTATGGGATGCAGGCAGAAATAACATTTTGGGATTGTGTAAAACGTGCCATGAGATTGTGAGAATACAGAAGACGTTATGAAATAATTAGGGAAAGGCACTAGAGGTGGAGAAAGACAGGGACAAAGGTGGATAAGGGAGAAACAAGCATGGGAAAACAGCAGCAGAAGAGGATGAATGGGGCAGGGGCCAACAACGAAGGGAGACCGCTGGGCCTTGGTGCCAGCTACGAGACCCCTTCAGAGCAGCTACAAGGGGGACTTGCAGCCCTGAGCTGTTGGGAAGAGGAGCAGGACCGGGCTGTCTGTGCAGACGCTGTCAGTGCTGTGTGTGCTTACGTGGGTACCAATAACAGCATTGTTCTGTGTCTCTGCTGGTCCACGTGGCCAGCTGCATGTGCATTTCGTGTGTGTTGTGTGTGTGTGCACGAACGCACACCTACTGGGAATAACTGCTCAGCCTCATTAGGGGCTGGCCCTGGGGACACAGGATCTGCAGCAGCCCTGCACTTATCTCTTTAGGCAGGATGGAAGATATGCCCATGAGACCCAGAGCCCTCCAGCTTTGGCTACCTCTAACACCTGGCATGGCTGAAAGGACACAAGTTTCGTAGCAAAGCTAGCAGGAAGACTTGGAAGGAGACGAGTATAAATCCACCCTTGATTTGAGTTCAGGAGAAAAAGTCCTGCGCCTGTTTACGGTGTCCTGGCATGTGCTGGAACTCACTCAATTCTGTTCTGCTACATTTTGTAAACAATTTGGTATTTAAACAACAGCAGGAAAAAAAAGTATTAGCATTCTCAGGCACCCTTCTACTGCAATTGGACGGCCTCTGCTTCTTTTAATAGCCCTTGAAATTCCACATTTGAAAGGAATCTTTACTGGGTCTTTCTTACGTGTTTTCTTTTGAAGTCAGGGATCAATTGTACACCATTATAATGGCAGAGCAACACAAATAAAGCAAAAATACAGATAAGACAAAGCAGATGTAAATTAAATTACACAAACATATTTAACAGGTTTGCCTGCAACTCTAAATACCAGTGGTGTGCACACAAAAAGACACGCACACTGCAGCCACAGTGCCAAAGGAACAGAGTCAACACTAATTTATGGCCTCAGCAATCCACCCACAGGCAGCAAATGTAACATAGGGAAGATATTTTCTGTTCACTTTTGTTTTTGTTGCTTTGTAAGCTCTGTGTTTTCACTTCTGCTATGAAGTGCAAATACTCTGAGGAAGACCATGTTTTGTATTTGGCCACCTAGACCAATACTCTGACACATGAATTACCTGGGATGGAGCCAAGTGAGACTTCAAAGCACGTTTAAGTAAGAGTCCAAAGTCTTTGTATATTGGAAATATTTTAATTGATAAAATTTATTTCAGAATCACTGCAATCGATCATCTCTTTCATATCTCTTAGGCAAGTCTTGATTCAAAGCAGTATTAGTTTTCCCAGAAGCAGACACCTCTCCCAGCTAAGATACCAGGCAGCAGAGGAAATTCCCAATTCTTGTCACATAAGCAATAACCTAAGCCCATCACAAGGGCTTTACACTGGCAAAGTGGAGCTGACAAAGCAACGCTCTGAGAATACCTCCACACAGTCTCCAATGGTAAGGTAACCCTTTTATAGAAGGATTCATAAAAAAAAAAAAAAAACAAAAAAACAAAAAAACAAAAAACCACACAGCTAATTCCAAACATCTTCAATTCTAGGTTATGGCACGGAATAAACAGAGGGTGGTGTGTCCATTTCGTATGGGGGCATGGCAGGAGCTGAATGTTTCTGAGCTGTGGCTAGAGCAGCTGAAGGAAAAAAGACGGGGAGAATCTGTGGTCATGATGCTGGATAGAAAATACCAAAATGGCTGCACGCTGAAAGCCTCATGAATTTCAGAGCCCCTTTCCACTTCAACAAAGAAAATAATCATTGTGGGATATTTTGATCCTCTACCTGTAGTAACAGTTACAAAATAAAATACTGCCTCTTTATAAGGACAAAAACGATTCAGTTTCTGCCAAAACTACTGCTAATATTTAAGCTTTGACAATACAGAAAAAAAACACCATAGCTTAAGAATAGCTTCTACACCAGTATGGCTTTCAAATCAGAGAATCATTAATGCTGGAGAAGCCCTCCGAGACCATCTGGTCCAACCACCCCCTACCACCAATACCACTAACCCATGCCCCCAAGCACCACGTCCAACCTCTCCTTGAACACCCCCAGGGACGGTGACTCCACCACCTCCCTGGGCAACCCATCCCAGTGCCTGACTGCTCTTTCTGAGCAGAAATGGCTCCTCATTGCCAGCCTGAACCTCCCATGGCACAACTCGAGGCCATTCCCTCTGGTCCTGTCACCAGTTATCTGTGAGAAGAGGCCGACCCCCAGCTCCCCACAGCTTCCTTTCAGGTAGCTGCAGAGAGCAATAAGGTCTGCCCTGAGCCTCCTCTTCTCCAGACCAAACACCCCCCGTGCCCTCAGCCGCTCCTCACAGGACTTGTGCTCCAGGCCCCTCACCAACTTCATAGCCCTGCTCTGGACACGCTCCTTTCTTTGTCCCCCAGAAGACAGACACTATTCCCCATGCACAGTAGCACTGAACAAGAGGAGTAAGGATAGATTTGGGGCCCAAGAAGTTGCTTCATAAAAACAAAGCACCAAACTTTACAAATATTTGACATGACTCCAACGTCACTTTGCCAAACTAAGTAGCTCTAAAAACTTCTTCCTTCCATGTGATTATATTGCTCTGAGTTGTGGGAGAAAAAAAAGTCTTTGAAGATTAGCCAGCAGAACACTGAAATACAAGTGTTTCACAAGCTTTCAGGAGAACAAATACGATCTTTTACTAAGTGTGGGTATCACCAATCTACAATAATTTATTGTTTTGGAAATCAGCAAGATAAAGCAAGAATTAGGACACATTACTTGGTACAGAAAGGTTATTTCAAGTGCCCTCTGAACATCCTGTTAAGCAGAGTGGCCAAAATTTCATACAAACAGGACATCTGCTGGGGATGTGGTTCTGGCCTTGAGCACTGCCCAGCCACAGAAGAGAAGCGATCAACCAGCCTGATGGGCCTAAAACCAGAAGCAGAAGAGGAGAGTTGTGTAGATGAACCTGGTAAAGAACTGGCACTCCTTCAACTGTAACATAACATGGGCAGAACTTGGAGCTCTGTATGTTTGTTTTGTAATCGGAACTTTAAAGAATAAAAAGAGAAGAGAGAAGCAAAAGAAATGGACATAATCCACCTTCCACCTAGTCACCATCGGCAGCATGAGTTTGGTAGGCATCCTAGGTGAGATGACTTCCACGTATGGCTTTTTTTAAAGGTAATAATGACTGGATTTTGGCAGAGAGCTTACCCAATTCTAAGGGTAAGTCTTGAAGAAAATAAGAAGCATCTAGGTTAGAAACTGGCCAAGGAGTGTACAATTCCTAAGGACTTCTAGTAAGACACCTTCTGGTCACAAAACCTTTGAAGAGGTATTCTTCAATCACACAAAGACTGGACTGATGTCCTCGGAACTATATGGCGAGATTCACAGCAACTCAAAAGCTGAGATATTACAATTATCCTGATAATATACTTATAATAGATAAAATATGTAAGAAAACAGAATGCTTACATGGGCACAAATTTGCTCAACTTGTTGCTTAGCACCTCATGACAACTGCATCAATTGTCTATCAATGAAAATACACAAAAGCATCATAGTAAATGTATGAAATTACATAAACATCTGAACATTTCGTTATTCATTTGGAAGTACAGAATGAGAACATGCAGAAAACCTCAAATTAGTTTGTTCTGTAACAGCACACTGACAACAGAAACACATTAATCTGGTATAGGTACACAGTGTTTTGTGCAATCTGTCAGCCAGTGTTCCCAGACCACTTGTCTAGGGCCTGCAGTGGGAATTTTACTGAAGTCATGCTTAAGACAGTGATTAGGCAAAAAAAAAGTCTCAAGTCATGAAACTGGACTATTCAAATTCGGAACAGGAAAGGATTTGCTTAAAATTAAACATTACTTTTTCTCGGACCTTTTATGCCAAAGTAGAATTGGATACATACATTTCGCTTGGAAAGAGAAAGCACATTGTTCAAAGCGTATGTTTTCAATCTTTTTCATGCTCTTCAGCCATTAACTGTTATAATCATCACTGGCTTGCTTGAATTAGTTTCCAGTGAAGGCCAGTTCTCACACAGGAGAATCTGATGCAGCTCCCCAGCACCTTCAATCTCTCCCTTTCCCAAGATCTCTCATCTTAGTTCCAACAGTAAGTGCCAACAACCGAGATTTGTGTTTTCAGAAGGTATGACAAACCTCCCTGTAATAAACATCTCAGATGCCTGTAGGATGAAAAGCTCCTAAAACTAAAAAAGTGAAAAATTAAGTAGTGAATAGAAGATAATCTGAAAAACAGGGACACTAATGATACATTTTATTTGTGATTAAATATCAAAATGTGATTTTCTTAACACATAGCAGAAATTCCAGACAGAGACAGGAATAAAAAAAATCCTGTCATGGAAAAGGAAAATACACTCCAAATTCTAAACCTTTTTAAACTTTACTGATGAGCTGATACAGGCACTATCAGCTCTAAAAAAAAAAATGTACAAAGTGGACCCTAAAAATATCACCTTGAATGAAAAAGCTGCTCTGCAAGTGGCTTCTTCTACGTTATTTCTGCTGTTTTTTTTTTTTTTTTTTCCTAAACATGCACAGTGGCAAGCTGCAGCATTCCTAGCCTCTGCATCCCTTTCATACTTCACTTAAGTCTGTCACAATAAAACAATTAGCATGTGAAACCTTTAATATGAAAAACACACAAATGGCAGCATTTGTTTCAGTCCAATTTTAGTAATCTAAAATTAAGTATCTGGTCTAATACAGTTACACAGACACACTGTTATTGAACACATCTAGTTCTCCAGCAAAAAAAATGCCTCCCTGGATAAACAGCTTCCATCCCACACGAAGATAGGATAATTCCCTCCCTTCTTCTAAGATAAAGTACAACAAATTGCAGGATTAGATTGCAATTTTGAAAACAGGGAACTAATACACACTGTTCACTGTTATCATGTATTATTTTAAACAAAACCGAAAAATTAAAGTCGGACAACTACTCAAAATAACTTGAACCACCTGTAATGGAAGTTAAATGATATTTCTTTTATACTAGAAAAATGTAAAGAGGGAAGATAAGGATAGTTTTAAATGGATTTTTAAGTGTTAGTGAAGTGATTGAGTAGTCACATTATCCTGATAATTATTTTTTGTTTCAATGTTAGTTACACAAATAACAACACAATTATCATCTTAGAACGCCCTGTTATCCGCTAATTATTCCAAAACATTCATCTGACACACAGCACTGCCGGGTCATGCTGAATGTTGGGAGCTGCTGGTTCTTCTACTCCTCAACATGTTTTATTTCTATAGTTCATTACAAATGACACTTCTGCCTTAGGAGAATCAGTGCATCCACAATTAAATTAAGAAAACAAAACAAAAAAAAAAATAACCACATGTTCCTACACCCCAAGGAATCTTTCAACATCAGCGTTTCACAATGCCTCTTAAATCAACTAACATTAGATCTCTGAAAAAAGGAAACAAAATGTACTCGGTCTCCATCTTTTTTTCTTCCTTGCCATTATTTTAGGTTTCTTCTTCCTTTACTTTATCCCTGACTGCATTCTTGAGATGACCTGATGAACAAACCATGTAGAAGCATTAAGACATGCATTTAACTTGCTCTGGAAAGATAAATGACAAAGATGGAGGGGTATATGTATATATAGCTCACGGCTAAATAAAACCAAACAAAAATAAAAACAAAGAACAGTTGTCCTTAAACCTTGCCTGCACCACCCCACCCCAAATACTTCTGTGCACTGAACAAGAACTTCACTGTCCTACTGTCATTTGAAAGCATTTTCCCTTTTCTGCTATGCATGGAACCCCTCAGAAGGGTGAAAATTGAATTATACATACAATGGCTGTCGACTTTAGGACTGCTCATGAGTGCTTGGCTGCCATCATTTGTTTTTGTTGTTGTTCCTAAATTTTTGGGGGAAGAACACTGAAGCATAAATTCATTTGAAAGCAACATGTATATGCAGCCTGTACAGAAAGGCAGCAGAAGAGACAAATGTGTCAGATGTATGGGCCTTGCTAACAGCCTTTACCAGGAACATCTTGTGGCAGCAGTGCATCAGTAAGATGACATATGTAGAATTTGGAATCAGAGCTTAAAAAAAAAAAACAAAACACAAACCACCAAGCTTTTTGCCCTAAAGTATGAAAATGAAAAATACTACGTGGAAGAATGACTTTCCCCAAATGGCACAGAAACTCACAAGAAGTTCTACAAAGCCCTTGAAAAGGCAAAAGGAAGCTCTACAACCCAAGGAAAAGAAGAGGGCATAAGTGATGTGGTAGAAATAAAAGTATTTTTGCTTTCTTTGAGGTTCTTGCAAGACCAGCCTCCTCTGCCCAGCTCCTGCTCTTGACTCCTGTATTTCCAAGAGCCCAGATATGCAAGCAAGCCCTGCTGGTGTAACAAGCCAGCAGATGCCACCTGAGCCCCCAAACATCCAGGGGCAGCCTCCCCTCCAGCTGCCCACCAGCACAGGGAGAGGGATGCCACAGGCTGATAACGTGGATGAGCATGGCACTAACACTCAGCATTTTGGGACATCAAGGTGCTATCTCATTTTATCTGCCTAACCGAACACTCCCCAGAAGAGCAAAAGGCTCACATCCCCCCATCTTATCCCCCCCATCTCACCCCCTTCCAAATGAAAGTTTTTCTAGGCAGGAGGTGCGGGGAAAGGAAGGAGGAATCTCATTAAGAAAAACAGCTCAGGCTTGCCTTCATTTACTTTCCAAGGCTATAATATCTTTAACATCTCAGAGGATCCTCACCACAAAGGTTCATCTCACTTTCTTCCTAATGTCTCCTAAAAGCCTCTTGGAAACCTAACAAGCAGGTATCCTTAGAGAACGCTGCAGGATTTCCAACACTTGGAGCTCCCACAGCAGCCAAACCAGCCATTATATTCCAGCTTCCTTCTGACCATTTTGTTGTTGTTGTTTCTTCCCTCTAGGACAGGATAACACACTGAACTTGCCGAGCAAGCAGGAAAAGCTACAAACGCCAAACTTGCCTGTAAAAACACAAACCAAACAAACCAGAAGGCAAGCGATGGGCTCCTCTCTCTGTTCCTAATTCCTCACTCTCTCTGCATGCACAAAACACCTCCTCTCCTTCCCTTCCTGACATGCGAGCAGTGTCTGGCAGCCTGCTTGTGTGGAAAACAAGAAACAAGCCATGGGCTCTCTTAGATCTCCCACCTGGTATTTCGGACAACTCAAGCTCCTCAAGAAGTCCAACCACTATAAGCAAGGACAAAAATTAATGAAAAAAATATGCCAGTGGGAATTCACTTTGTGTTTGTCAAAAACATACACGTTTTTGTGCATGTGAGCTATAAGCACACACTGCAGTTTCACTACACAGCAGTCTGAGGACAGTTTTGCAGTTCGGACATTCAACACTACTCTCTTTTTTTCTTCAAAACACGGCAATTTTGCAAAGGGCCTTGAAAGGAACTGGAAGCTAATAGGACAGACAGCACTGTTTCATAACAGCTTGCAAAAAGAATTCAGTCTATTTTTAGATGCATGAAAAGAATGTGGTTATGTTAAAAAAAAATCTCAGATAATGCATAAAGGTTTTTGGGTTTTGTTTTTTTTCTTTTTAATCCATCACCGACCGTGTAAATTGTGCAGCTGATGTGCCGAATCACTCTCCAGGTGAACGGTACCACATAATTAAATCCTCAAAGGAGCAAAGCCTGTGTGTGTATACAACATCCACATTTGAATCTTTATTGCAAAATTATGCATCGTGCTGTTATAAAATCTTACTTTTTA
The DNA here is from genome assembly GCF_009819795.1 of Aythya fuligula. NCBI lineage: Eukaryota > Metazoa > Chordata > Aves > Anseriformes > Anatidae > Aythya > Aythya fuligula. Next base: position 14,289,744 of record NC_045559.1, read on the forward strand.
ATGAATGGCATTTAAATTAATTTCAGATGTATCCATTTCTAATTATGTGTAATAATCCTTTACAGGGACCAATCCATCTAGGACTAGCCTTAGTTCAATTATGAGCATGTTTTGCTCAAACCCAGACTGTTCTGTTTTAGGGTGCTGCATAAAATTTGTATTTCTAAATGTATACATCAATTATATACCATAATCCCTCTCAGCAATGCCAGATCTATAGAAAAGCCTTTCCAAAAATCAAGTTAACACCTGTTTCCTCTACTGCTTTCACCCCATCATCCTCTCTGTTATCACCACCATTTTATTAGTCTTGTATTTAAAAATTGTAGACATCAGAGTGGAACAGAGGTAAGCAAATAAACATCATTTTCTTTCATGATGAGTAATTTTGAATAAATCAATAAGATCTATCTCAAAGCTGTTCTCGTATCTCTCCATTTTGGAAAGGTGACTTAACAACCCACTCCCCCCCACCATTTTCTGTATCTCTCATTGCTGGTATTTTGTTATATTACAGCTACTGAAAGGCAATACAATTTGCTTCTACACATCATACACAAATATAAATCTAACTAAGCTGCTCTTTTTGATTTTTTTAAATCATGCATGCCACACAGTCCTCACTGATTTTGAAAGATTTCTTTTACCCTGTTATCTTAAGACAGCTTTCAATACATTAGCATTTCTTTCTAGACTGAACCATTCGATAAAATGTACTTCAGATAATAATTTCAGCTAAACGTACAGTTCGAGTGCATAAAATTCATATATATATTTTTTTTTTTTGCCAATGCCCAATATTAAAATGGCAAAATATCACATCCGGTTGGTCTTTTGCACACAGCTGACATGATTACTGTAAGTAATGAGATAAAATCCATATTCCACTGCTCCAGATTTAAGCCATTTCCGAAATAAAAATTTCCTCTTAAAATTCAGTGGCAAGCAAAACAGGAGTGAACAGGCTGGATCACATTAAAACAACAAAATAATCGCAAAGAGGTCATTTCATGTCAGAAAACTCAACGTGCATTTAGTGCCTCAAAATATTCCTTTAAAATGAAACAGCTACTTAAAATTGTAATAATCTGATTGACAGATAAAATAATTGCTTTAAAAACACTTATGAGTCATTTTGTCCTTACCTGCAGGCATGAACCATTACTGCATGCAGTGACTGCTCCATTTCCTAGCACAGACTTGAACAGGGATCACATCTATCTTACAGAATGTGACTAATTTGGGGATTTGCGATTCCTGAGCTACTTTGCAAAGGACACTCCCTTTCCACATAACAGGACATTAAAATGCTTCACCAAGTTATATTTTCTGTTAATCTTAATTCAAAAGAGCCCTTTGTAAGTGTAGAGCGGTTTCCTGTAACACAACAAAAACACTAAATCTTTAGAAATGAATTTAGAAATCGAGATGCTGTTTGCACAAATGTAAAAAATAAAAAACAACGAGGTCTGCAACAACAGTACACACAAGCCAGCAGCCTGCTTGATCTGCTTGATTATGATTTGCATGCTGCAGCCGAGTAGACTTCATTAAAAAGGAAATCAATAAATCTTTGCAAAAACGCACAAAGCTTAACCAAAAACAGGGGGGTTCAATTAATACGTTACAATAACCAGCATGCAATACAGAAACAATATTAGCAAACTCGACAAGGGGGGGGGAAAGAAAAGAAAAAAAAAGCCCTGCGCTGCTTCTTTGCAATGCTACACCATTAATTGTTCATGCAAAAGATGTAGCTGTACCTTTCTGAAGAGGACGACTTCTCAGAGTTAACTGACATCAGCAGCTCAATCTTCTGCTTGATTTCTGGAAAAATCAGAAAATATTCACAACCGAGATTGCCTGGCCTTGCTTTCCAAAGTCTTCTAACCAAGCGAGTTTTTCCTAATCCCTTTTGTTTCAAAGGAGGCCACAAGATTCACAGTACTTCTGTGAAGACTGATTCAATCGGGCTGGGAAGGAAAAAGCTCCGGAGGCATCAGGCCCTGCTGAACTCTGCACATGACTGTTTATGAAAGCAGGAGGAACCATTTCTTTTAGGCAGAGGGGTGGTGCCTTTCTCCAGGCGAGGCTGACACATGCACCAGGCGATTCTTATCGTAACGCTTACAAATTGAGGCACGAATTGCAGTTTCTGGGGGAAAAGAGGGAAACTGATGATTTATGGCACGGAGCAGCTCGCTGTTTAATTACCTAAACCTTGTTTGACACCCTCGGAAACCCTCAGTTCAAAAGCCCTGAAAAATATGGCTCTTTGAATCATTTTTGTCACAAAGAATGAAGTATTAAATCTGTACTTTAATACACGGGTAGAAATCAGAAAGGGGAAATGCTACACGTACCGGGAGTCATTTTTCCTCGTGCTCTGTATTTCATTTCCTTCAAATACACTTTGAAAAGTAGCATTTAGAAGTCCTTGTTTTTTAAATATAGATATTAATTACCGATCTAGCACTCACAACAACTAGAGGGAAACACCCGCTAGCCAAACCCGGGCTGCCACGTTATAGATGGTCAGAAATGGGCCTGCCGGCAGGCCCCAGCACCGAACCCCAAATCAGCTTTTCCTGACAGACCCCTCGGCACGGGGGGCAGACGTGCTCTCGTGCCATCTGTGGCTTTCTTCACAGGATCATCTCCCAGCAAAATACAGGGACAGCTGAAAAATGAATTACCAGGAGCTGTGTTTGTGGCTAAGATGGTTCTGATCAGAAAAAAATAAAAACAAAAAGAGTAATGTCACAAATGTGAGCATCGTTTTAAGATCCTATCGTAGCCGGAGATAATGGTGCCACCTATAGAAATACAGGTAAATCCCATGCTGCATTAAGACGAGGTTCAGTCGTTTATCACTGAAGGGAACTTCTGGCATTTGGGATTAACCATGCTGTGATGCGAGAGCTTCCACCTGGATTTTTTTCCTTTACATATATTGCAAACACAAAGTCTCAGAAAACTCTGAAACAGCAAACAGAAGAGAAACTGGATTTTTTTTTTTTAAACATATGATAAAGATTTCTTAGCACTACAGTTTAGCATCCTGATGCTCCAGTGGCAGGGTTGTAGCAATGGCTATTAACCTCGTCTAAGCGTATGCCACTGCTGCTTCCCAAAACACAGGCCAGAGCTTTGTTTTGAACTAAGATCCAAAAAGGATCTTAGTTCTCACATCCAAAGCAAATGCTTCTCACAGAAGCATTTGGGAAAATTCTGTAAATTTGTAAAATTGGAAAACTTCTGGGAAATTTCTGTATCCCCAGCTGGCTCCCAACTGGGAGACAACCCCCCTAGGAGGGGAAGGAGCTGGCTGGGCAAGCCTCTTGCACCTCACCTCAGCACCGAAGGCCAGAGCGGTTCTGATTTAGGCTGCCTGCATCCCTCACTCCTTGCCTCAGCTCTCCTGCTATCAGATGGGGGTGACAGCATCCACTGGACTCCCTAGGATACTGGTTTTTAAAAATAAAATAGAAATAACCTATGGTAAAACATCAGTGAGCACACACACAAAGAATGATTTAATTTTGTACTCGGTGCATGGAAAATGGCTCTGAAGTAAGACTTAGAGCTGCACAGTGAGTAAGATCTGAAAAACTGAGTCCCCACCCATCCACTGAAAGAACCAGCCACATACAGTAAAATAATTTGGACATTGTCATTAAGAGCTAGGTTGTGCTGCATACAGGCCCACAAACACCTTTAACACCTTCCAATCTCCAGCTATACAACCAGACATGTTTTTAAACAGATCTTTAGTGCAACTTAGGACATTGGTGCTGATCATACACATTATACAATAGGCTGGTTACATTGTCCCTTAATTTAAAGATCATTTTAAAGAAGCAGGGGAAGGCTGACACTATAACCTTAGGGCTATCCCAACACAGGATTTTCCAGCACCTTTGTGTTTGAGTTGTATGAGTGCAGTGCAAAAGACCACACAGAACTGGGGCAGGGTGCAGTCAAAAACATTTACTACAGGGCTCAAATTCACTGCAAAAGTATTTCTGTGCAAAAATATTTCTATTTTAAATAGAAAATGTATCATAAACAGACACCAAGTTATTCCACTGAATTTCAGCTTTAAAAATTGAGCAAAACTGCCTTTGAAGCAAATTTAGACAACTGAGAGAAAAGCGGCTTTGACAAGCATCTATATACAACAAGTTGATATAACAGAGGTGTGCTGCTGTAAAATGCACAAGGGCAAAACCACTCATGCTCATTGCACAAAAGGCAGGCGCACAGTGCACCTCTCTCCTCTGTGTCTCCTCTCCTCTTGGGGCATGCCATAGGCCAGAAATCCTTTCTCCTGGACATGATCAAGCACACCACAAGAGCCTGCCTGCATGCAGAGAGTGAATTTTGTTTCCTTTCTTCCACTTTTGATTTCCAAGACAGGGAACATCAAAGCTTGCAGGCCTACGTTGCATTTTGCTATGACTTGATCCACACAGGCTGTAGGTATTCTTGAGCTTCAGACTTCCTTTTCTTGAGGACCAGCACACCCGCAATTCCTTCCTGACTCTCTCTTCACACCCTGACCCAGTACGGTTCAACAAGAACAGGATGCTCCATCACACACTGATAAGAGCTGTGTTGTCAGCACTGAAAGCTAATGGCTACAGCAAAGACATTTTTGTGGGATGGGCAAGTCTACAAGTTTAGAGAGCTTTGCTGCTCCAATATGGCTTACAATAAATAAATATCTCTTTAGTACACTCTACATCTATATTTTTTTTTTTTATTTTTTTGTATGAATAAGCTGTTGAGGGCTTTGCACCTTGAAGGAAGCTCTGTCAGCTTCTCACCCATGCTTCTGGACAGAGACAAACCCAACAGTTTGGTGGTGTGAATTGAAGCTCGTTTCCCCTCCCACAGACCCTGGACACTGACTGAAAACGTATCTCAGTCTCACAATCCAACATGACTTTTCATTCCTTTTGAATAAACATATTAAAAAGTCTGGGTTTTTATAGTAGAACAAAATCCAGAGAGCTTGGAATAAAGTGATCAACTGACACACTCCATAAGCAAGGCTCCAGACAGGCTTTTCATACTACCTTGATATAAAATGGATGCCTAGAGATTATTATACTTATGTTATATTGCAAATACCAGCCTACAGGATGTTAAAAATAAAATCAAAGCTACTTTGCTGCAAACTTCAAGTGCATGGGTGCTCTACGAGTTACTCAAGAGCATTTTTCTCTTATGGCTATTCCAGCACATCATTTGAACTTCAATTTTATTCAGTGGTAACAGATTTATTTAATATGGTGACAAGGAGAATTTGAATGAGGTGAGACTTCACAGGAAGAATAATTTCTGGCAGCATTAATGAGGGGTCCCATTCACAAGTTAATAAAATTTCCATCACAAAATTATTTAAATTTGGGGGGATTCACCTCTTTTTCTCTCTCCCTCTCTCATCAATGTGAGATATTCTCTTTTTTGGGATTTACTTACTCTTTGTCTCTGCTATTTGAGTGGGGTTTTTTTTTGTTTTGTTTTGTTTTTTCCTAAGACCACCCATTTTCCCCATTTTTAGAAGAAAATCTGTATCTTTGTACATCTACACCACACCCCCGAGATGACGCTGATAACACAGCTATCACTCTAGACAGAAAGCTGATCATGGAAATATCATCACCAAGATTAGACAGATGGATACCTATTTGAGTTTTCCTATTTGAGTTTTACACTAGGTGCCATTCAGACCACGATAGGAAGGTGGCTGCAGTAACAGCAATGTTATCACTTGTTTATTGTGAATATTTATAAATCACATATCCAGAAATCTGGGCTCTTATACAGAAGGCATTAGAACATACAAAGTGTATCCCAAGACCAAATAAAGAAAACAAAGCTCCAAATGGTGGTTACCCTGCCACCCACTCAAGCAGCTTTAACAGCTCAAAAGAATGTAAGTTACAGTAATATTTGCTGAATTCCAAGTTAAAAAAAAAAAAAGTGAAGAAAAAAGAAAGAGGAAGAGTTCTACATCTGAGCAGCTCTTCCTGAAAGTCTCTTGATTTCCCCTCTCAAGAGCCTTTCCAACTTGACACAGATCTATCAGTTCAGCTGTTGGTTAACCTCAACTGCTGTGGCACAAAGAGAGAGGCAAACGCTGGGCTATTGAGGACTAACATCAGTTAGATTGAGAAAGCATCATCTTAAATGGCTTTTATGAGTTAATTTGATAACTGTATTGATCAGCACACAGACGAAGAGAGAAGACTCTGCCAGTTCCTCTGCTTAATGAGCAAGGACAAGTGTTCTCAGGAAGATTTCTGGGCTGTCCTAATTTCAGAGGTAACAAAAAATGGCACTGTAAGTAGAGCCACATCCAGAACAGATCATAATAGTCTGGCTGAAAACAAAAAAAAAGATGAAAGTAAGTGAAATTAGTGTGTGCCTGCAAATGTAAGAGCAGCAGGTAATACACTGAAGTTCTCGAGCTAAAAATAGCAAATTTGAGGTAGGGAAGCCACCAGCTCCTCAGTTGTTCCATACACTTCATCAGCCCACTTTGAGTAACTTCACGTTGTACAGAGATCTGGTGTCAGGCCGCTGGCTCCCATCCAAGACCTGAGCAAAGCAGATACACTAAGTCTCTAAAGCCATATTATTCAACCTGCAATTGAATGAAAACAAAAAAGAAGCTCAGAAAGCCTCTGCACTGCCCTGAACAGCTTCATAATCATCTTTTTTTATTATTATTTTGTTTGGCTTTGTTATTAACCTAAGCAAAGCAGAGGCTAACCATTCAGAGGAAGCTGTGCACAACCTTTGTTTACCTCCTCTGAGACGTTCGGGTGTAGGTTGGGCATTAGATAGGCGTCAGATAAAGTTAAAATGGGAAGGGATTTCCTTTTTGAGAGAGATCATTTGCTTTGCCAGACAAAGAGGAGACCAGAGGCTTGGAAAAATGGCAAAGAGAGCCCTCCAAAGAAATGCTGGCAGAGTTTTTAAACAGAAGGGATTTGCAGGAAAGCATCATGCCAAAGGCTCCAAGAACGAAGAGAGAAACCTCCAAAAAGTTTCCACAATGAACCTTGAACATCAGAAAGAGAAAGGGAAGAAACCCTCCAGACCAGCCAAAGAAAAGTTATTTAATAATATGAAAGGAGGAAAAAAAACAGAAGCAACAGAAATACACTCAGTTTTTAAGTAATACTAAAACATTTTCTTAATCTATCCTGATCATAAAACAGCAAGTTCAGTGCTTTTCTGTTTCTGAACAGTATGTGTTAAGACACAAGGTAAAGACGCTTTTAGCCTTTCTCCTAAGGTACCTTTAAACATCTCCTTTACCACCATTGTCCATCTTAATCTATTCCCTGTTGTCTTTTCCTTTTTTAAGTCATGACAGTACTACAGCAGCTTGAATCTCACATTTTGACTACGAAAACTCTCATCCTTCTACAACTGGCTGTATTCCCAATGTCAGTGCTAAAATAAACAATCCTGCTTCCTAAATGCCATAAAGACAGATGTGAAAATATTACTCAGAGGGAATCAACCAAATAACACATTCTTAGCAAGTTTTCAGTCTTGAAACTAATTAAACGGTTTCAAGAACTAGGAATTTTAATATTACTAACTTTTATCTGGACAGATTCTTGTTCTGAGCTGCAGACAATTGTTGTGCAAATACATTAAGCAGTATACATAAAGGGAATAAATTAAAATTTTCCTACCAAGGCATCAGTTAACAGGGCAAAATTAGGCAACCATGGTCAAACAACTTGAGAGATTCACTCTTTGATCTCTTTTAGATAACGTACTTTTAAAATAAAGAATAGAAAACAGGGGTTTCTTTGGAAGGCAACACATAGCAAGTTTAAATTTGATCAAAACGTGAACATGAAATAACTAGAAAATGGGGTAGTGTGGAAGCGCAGAGATTATGATTACCCCAAAACAAATCCTTCTTCCAGGTGTTGCTAAGCTTTTGAAGCAAACAGTGCTTGTGCCCCAACTTTGTGTTATTTGATGCTCAGGCAGAGAAGTTTGGCAGTCCATTATTAATGAAAATCAGACTTCTGGTGGTGCTTCTCTGTGACGAAACTTCTTGTTTTCCAACCACTTTACGTGACCAGAAAGAAACAGAGGGCTGGCCTGAACGGTTTAGTCTTACTATGACAGAAAGAAACTCAGTAAGCACAAAGCAGGCATCTCACTTTTTGCATCAAGTGAGACCTCTTTAATAAGCCTAGAAAGATTACTTCACGTGGAATTTCAAGATTACAACAGAGCTGACTTGAAATTCCTACGAGTCCTTAGAAACGTAAAAGGCTGTCAGAAGTGGCAGTGAGCACAATGGGACTGAAGCCAAATGTCAATATTGTCATCCAGCAGACTTTGAGAAGCTGATACCAAGTTTGTTTGTTACTTTCTTAATGGTGTAAAGTCAGTGCAGTCTTCAGGGAATTTTTGGTCTGCATTTTCTGACCTTCTCTTTTAAAGAAAATTGAAGGTCTGTCTGTAGCAGTTTTTTTTTTCTCTTGTTTCTGCCAGTTTCCTGTGTAAGTGTAGTAACCGTGTCAAAGTTTTATCCATGTCATCAGCTCTGCACACATTCATGGGGTTTGATTCCAGGATATCTAGAAGAGGCAGGGCTGAGAAGAATACAAGGGGTGCCCAGGCATCCCAAACAGTCTCCGGTGTTGTCTATTTCTGTTAGCAGAAACAGCAGCTCTCATATTGGTTTAACACTGAAAAATACCCATCGTAAGGGAAATTACACTAATAGTTTCAGTTTTACTCCTATTCAGATCGCTCCCTACTGATCTCAGAGATACAGAAACACTGACTTTTCACATCTCCAATAAACTCAGAAGTCCACAGGAATCATCTGCGCTGATACTTTTAAATAATACTTTCATAGTAATATCACTGATCCTTCTAAAATGAGTTTTCCCTGAGTTTCAGCTGAGGTTGAAAAATAACACTCTTACCAAAAAAATCCAAAGAAAAGCCTCTCTTCCTTCAAAACAGCTGCCACCACCTGTTCATACCCAATGATAAGCCTAAGCTAACTCTCAAAGATAGCCATCTTCCGTCAGCATGATGCTGCTAGTAGTTCAGCTTTGTTCCCATTAACACCAAGAAATGGCAGGGATGACTTAAAGGACAGTACAGACCTCTAATGGCAGCCTTCACCTCACTTCTACAGAGGTAAATGGAAGACCGTTTACTGAGAACTCACCAAACAATGGTATTTTACTCACAAACCACAGTGACACTACCACCGTTTTAAAACTTCGTTTCATTGAACCTTCACAACAAGGAAAACAGGCAAAAGCAAGGGACACAGGGAGCAGTGGTATGTGATAGGAAGGAAAGATGTGCTGCAGGAGGTCTCAGGTGGGGAATCAGAAGCTTGAGAACACCAACTATCCAGCTAAGTTTGGTTTGGCTTCTACAAAATGGGGAAAAAAGCCTATAAAATAGAGATGAGTTTGCCTTTTATTTGTTTAAATATCCTGTTTCCAAATACATAGATGTGCAGCCTAAATTTCATGTTTAATACCTCCGAAGAATTTTAAATACATTCAAATTCTTGAATTTCTTTTTTATGTTTGTACATGGAAAATTTTGAAGTTTGCAAATAAACAAGAAAGCATTGGGTATCTGAGGAAAAAAGCATTAAGGATATGCTACAATTACTCTAAGAATGACCCATTACAGACCCAGTGAAGCGGCATTACAGTTGAACGTAACTATGAATTTGAATTTCTTTTAAGTCACCCACATAATTTTAAACTAAGTCTTGTTGACATAATCTGCCATTTGATCTTTTGCCAGGCTGTAGTATTCGTTCATTAAAATGCTTACTGAAACACAAAGACGACATTAAAAGGAATTCATCATTCTTCCAGTTCTCCTTGGGCTGGCAACATTCTTTGGTCCCAAGACCAAACCGTTGCTTTTCCCTCCGTCCGTCCATACTAGCAAATCTGCTGTTCTTTGTGCCCAGTTCTTGCCCAGTGCTCATTAGCTAAGAAATTTAAGTGTGAATGGGGGAAAAAAAGAAGACCCAATAACCACTCTGCCCCATGTTTGAAAACCTGAGGTTGCATAAAGCTAATCTTCAAAGGAAAAAACATTTAAAATTTAAGTATCTTTTCGCATAACTACTTGTCAGATTAAATGCTAGTAAAGCACATCAAGGAAAACATGATTAACCCCAAATATGGCTGTGCTTACTTTTAACATCTCATTATTTGTATATATTTATCTGTCCTTATTATGAGGAGGGTTATGTTTAGGGACACGGAGTTAAGAACATATCTTAGAGGTGCTGGAAAATGGAAAGGTTGTCCTGCAAACATATCCATTCCCTTGGGAAAAACACAAGAACAAAAAACTACCACAGCTAAATAGTCACTAAATATCTTAAAAACATACCCTCCTGTCATTTACAATCAGTTGACAGTTGCTCCCTGTTAAGCAAAAAAGCATCTTCGTGTAGAAACTGTTGTAAATTATTTGGCTAGAGACAGAATGATTTGAGTTATTAGTGTTAGTCAAAAGACAACAAATGACTAGCAGTATTTTCCAGACCTTGTCTAAAGAGAGGCAAATGGTTTACTGAGTGTGCAGGGTCAGCTTTTCTGACAAAGCTGAAAGTTCAACATCCAACATAATAATGGAGCGTTTTCTCATACCCTCAATCTAGACCACTTTAATATGTTTGCTACTTAAATAATTAAACAGAATGGATAATTTCTGATTCCTAGACTAAATATATTTTTAATTTATTCCTTTTGTGATCTCATGTACAAACATTATTTTGTTAGGATTCTTTTGACAACAGCATTTTCTCTCAGGTCTACAACTCATCTAAATGCCTACATTCTATTCACATTTTCAAATACTAATATTTTTTCCACTCAAGAAAAAAAACATTGCTCCAACCTTGTAGCATGACAAACTAAATTCCAGTCTTAAGATAAAACAGTTCTCTCTTCATCCCAACTGAGTCAAGCATATGTTACCTTCTAAGGACTACCAGAATGGCTCAAGCATCATGCATGCAGTCTGACATCTGCCTCGCACAGGAGATGAAGCTACACTATGCACCCAAAAGGATTAAATTGGGTCATAATTATTAAATCCGTGTTATAATCTTAAACTCCAGGTTAGAGGTTCTCCTTTTCCTAACTAATTATTATTATTCAGCGTTCTAAAGAGCTTTATGTTTTTGCTTGTTTTATTTTTAAACGGAGGTATTTTGACAGGATATTCACAGGATGCTTTTCAGTATGTTCTGTCAATGTGTTTATATCATGCTCATCACCACAGTATCTACATAACCAGCTTTTCCAAATATTCTTGCAACATTTTTGTATTTCTTAGCCAGTAGATAGTTTTACTGGATTTTTGTATGGAATTCGCTACCGTAAAGAGCATGTCTCATCTCTGCTCCTGCAGAAAACAAGACGGGACTTGTTTCACCTTTTCTGGATTCAATACGATGACAATCAGTTCTAAGAAAAAGCTCTTTCAAAAAAAGTAACGTGTCATCCTGGGCACAAACGGAGCCAAAACCCTCTCCGCTTCAGCAGCGAGTACCTCCGGCCCTCCGGCCCCAGCGGGACACGAGGCCACGTTGATGATCTTACCTGAAACGCAACTCATCAGGCTGGTTAAACAGCAGTCTGTCAAGTGTCAGTCAAGCATGTCCCTTGCTGTTTACATGGGAGGAAACAAGGAGAAAGGGAGAGAAACATGAGGTGTTTTCACACCGAGAAGGAATGAGGGCCAAGGACGAGGTGTGCAGAGCAGCCACGAGAAGGCCCAAAGGCCTGATGCGGGCCCCACACATCCAGTCACACCCAAACCCTCCTGAGTTTTCCTACACTTCGACTGTACAGCTAATGTACAAATAATCCTGCCTGTGCCCATGTCAACTGTGTACACTAAATTCTGGGAATCACTGGCACCACCACGTGAAATATTAAGCCTTTGCCCCAGAGCAACCTTCACAGCATTACAACAAGCCTTGAAATTCCATATCCGAAGATTTGGGCATCCTTCAGCACATACCTTCCAGCTAATCTCTCATACAAAAAGCAACTGATGGCCAATAAAAACAAATACCATTTTCAATCCTTAATTGCCAGTGTCCTGGCTTCACACAGCTGCATGAAAAGACACAAGGAAGTTTTTCTTTTTTTTCTCCCTCCACTCTGAATGGATACCAGCAGTAACACCAGCAGATATTTATTTGAAGTGTTGCAAATACACCCTTAACCAGGTTAATCTGGCCATCAGCCAAAATCTTCAAGTTCTTCTATATACACTTTCTTTACCGCAAGGAACAGAAAAGCTTCAGATGTCTGTCTTTCTGAAGTCTGAATGAAGTTACAGCATGCATCTTGATTATCTATCACTGTCTATTATAAATAGAAGAACACGCTACATTCAAAAGTGGGAAGAAAAAAGATGGGTTGTTTTCAATTAAGGGAGCTTTCTAGTCCCAAATTACTTCCATCAGGAATATTTTTTAAATTTTATACATAAAACACGCAACATAAATATACAAGTACGTGCCAAAGTAGTCCCTTGCTTTTTGTTTGCTCTGTTCTTTGGAGAAACAGGATGTTGATTTTAAAAAAAAAAAACATGCCACGTTATACATTTGCAACAACAAATGATCAGAAAGGAGTCTGGAGAAATAGCTACAAACTTTCACTGCAAGATTTGAGAAAAGGACTAAGTAGAAGAAATGAAAAAAATCTTATCGGAAAAAAATTTGGCGGCTAGACGCAAAATATTTACGTAGGAAAGAAAGGAGTTCAAAGTAACCACAATAATGGAGGAATTTACAGCAAGCAGAGAGGTCTGTCCAGACATGAGATCTGATCTTGCAATCAGTAAGACAATTTACATCTCCACTGCTTTTTTTTTTTCCTCCCCAAGTCTCATCTAAATCGTATCCTAATCAGCTACTGCTGATGAAAAATTCAGTGCACGCTTTGCTGGCCTGCAAGTTAGCTCTACCTTTTTTCTTCTTCCACCCTCTCCCCTCCTCCATCTGAGTTCTCCATCACTTATTCAGCAATCACATGAGACACCTGGCATTGCCTTGTCTAAAAGCTGGCTACAAATAGTTTCTTTGGCACTGAAGACACGATGATGTAGGTGGTAAGTCATCACCATCCACTCTGCAACTGTGTGGTGACACCCCTCAGGAGCTAATCATGCTGGCCTTCATTATCTTCCATCTCCTACGTGGCACGAAGCGGGTTTTGGTGAGTGATGCCGCTAAAAGCATAGGACCACGTCATTCAGCCTCCTCCTGTCTTCTGACCCTACCGGCTCCTCTCAGCACCGGCGGCTAGCAGCTACTGAGTCAGCAATGCTGTCACTTGTCCAGGCACACCCAGCCTCTTCTCCAAACCACCACGTTGGAGCTTTCGGTCTCCTTTTGGTCCTCTGCTGCACGGACAGACAGAGCAAAATGCCTTGATTTCACCATTGGCCTCCGCAAATCAGGATTTTTAACAACACAGTACTAATTCTGGCAGCTGGTAGAGCACCTCTTAAAACAATGCACAATGTTTAACAGACTGTCATCACGGTTAAATACATCTTTCACAAAACAAATGAAACAAAAAAGCCCTACTGGAACTAAAGGAAAACTTGTTTAGGAACTAGACTAACACAGAGTTCTAAAGAGCTCAAAAAGAACAAGAAAATAAGAAGAAAAAGCAGATTTGCAGGTAATCCTCTACCTACTACATTAGGTATCATTGAGGGTTCAGAGAAAACTCAAAGAAAAAGTGTCCTCTGATACTCTACTTCCAGATTTTTTATTAGAAACAAACAACAATGTTAAATAAAATTAAGACCTCATGAAAAAGCATTGAAAGTTAAATCATCTAAATTATCTCCCAGTTTCACTATCCTATTTACCATTCCCTAAAGTATCCAAGTTTACAGTCATAGAAGACGCATGCTTGAAAATCAGATAATTCAAGTTTCAACAGGACTGGCAAGTCTAGCCTAGACAAAGCCTACCAATGATCATCCCAGCTCCCCTTGCTGCAAAGGAAACATGCTTCAAAGATTTTATGTATTTGCAAATGCAACTACTATTTCGCCCTGTTTATAGGAAATTTTAAATATATATATATACTTAATATAGATTTATATAATCATTATTTGCCCCTGGTGTTTAAAACCTGTAATGAGATATTTTTATATATGCATGAAAATGTGGAAAAAAAAAAAGTAATAAGCATTATCAGAAGAACCAACCCCTACAAAACAATTTTAAACATTATCCTGTTAAGTCATAAGAGTCAACAATTTACTTTCAAACATCAATTAAAATTTAGATTAAGAAAAAGAGATGAGTGAGTACAGAGACTATTGGGAGACAGGGAGCAAAATAAAATCAGCAGAAATTACTCAGTGCAGAGAAAAATCAAGCAGGAGAAAAACAGCAAGAATTCTGGGAGAGGACAGGAGAAGAATCTTGAGGAGAAAAGGTATGTTGCCAAGGCAAAGACAGAGATCTGAAGACAGTAGGCAAAGAAGGATATAAAAGCTCAGGAGAGTGTAGGAAGAAAAGCAAACTAAAAAAAGATAAGGACTAAGTCTTGCAAGGGAAGACATTGAATGTAACAAATGTGCTCAACTTAACGGAGCCAACATGTGCTTGTTTAGGAGAAGACAGACAAGAGCACTCTGAATATTTGAAGGAAGATTAATTTGTGCTCTGTCTGCAAGATACACAGGAATATGTACTGGAAATACAACATCCTTCCTTTCCTTCCAGAACAGGGACTTGACTGCTCCCCCAGCCAGTGCATTGCTCCTCCTCCTCCAAGTAGCCAAGCGAGGACAACAGCAAGAAAGGGCAGGTCTGTGAGTTGTAGACAGCACCTTACACTTAAAACCAGGTTCTGGAGATTCTTATATACTGGAAAATATGGTATCTTGCATTCTTAAAAATATAGAGAACCTGTTGCATCTGCTTTTTTACATTAGAAATTTAGCCTTTACCTAGAAAAAATTGTAAACAAGGCAGTAGAAGGACATCACAAACAAAAAGCAAAAAAAATTAACTAAGAAATAGGACTTCACAGGTATTTGTGTAATTTTGCTCTTATTTATCATGCTTGTTTTACTACAAGGCTAGTGAGAAGAATATTTTTTTTTTTTTTAAATAAGTAAATGCAACACCTCCCATTGCTATGCTAAAGCTGGAAAAACTCCCAATCAACATGAGTCACCAAATCACCTCCAAATGAATAAAACGGCAGCAAGACTTAACATTGCCCTGGTCTATTTTCACTTAGAAATATAAACAGGAAAAGTGACTGAGAGAAAACATCCAGCCTTGCTTTACCCCCCAGGAAACTAAGTCCTTACCTTGTTCCTTTGCTAATTGGCTTGAGAATGCATTTCAGATGACTAGATGAAGACAAAGATCAAGATCCAGAAGAAATATGCAAGAAATTGGAGACTAAGTTATTTTGCATTACACTTAGCTATGTCCAAATGTCCTTTCAGAAATCTAGCTGGAACACTTTCAAAAGCTACCAAACCCAGCAATTCGTTGTGCCCTCTACCAGAGGTTACCGACCTCCAAAGAACATAAAAATAGTCCGCCTGATTACCGAGCAAAGGCTGCTCCCAAAAAGCCAGCTGACCCTGAGGCACACGGCCCAACCTGACTGCTCTGTTACAGCAAAACAGAGAGCTCAGATAGTAATAACTCAAATTGTGCTTATTATACATCTCAAAGCTCATCTGACCATGCCAGAGTTCTACTTAAAGCTGCTCTACTAATAGGGAAATAAGTCTAAGGCCCTGTCTGTAGGGAACTCTAGCCACTAGGGCATGTGTAGTGTATAAATCCCTAGAGCAGTATGGAGATATATTAAGGACAGAAGAATTATTTTTAAAAGGAGAGGGAAATGCCTTCCTATGGTAACTCAGTCCGCTGACTGAAAAGGCAGGATGACAATTTTAGACAGTTTCAATGAGGTGAAATGAATTCTGCCTTTTAGTTTCTACATGAGTTACTGTAGGCTCCTTTTGCCATAGACAGGGAAAGGAGATGTTCAGGACAGAGTTCTTCTCGTCTAGTTGGTTAATCTAATTCCAAACAAGATGAATCACCCAAGTGCCACTTTCTCTCCACCAGTAAGTCTGGACACCCAAATCAGACGCACACACTGCAGACATCCACACCAGATCAAGTCAGTCCCATCTTTACTGCAGCGTTTCAGGCAGCTGTATCAAGGCAGACAATCTTCACCTATTTAGGTATCAGTTCCTGTAATGATTTAACATGGGATGAAAATATCATTTAATGTCACTCTCCTTTGTATGTTGATTATATCATCTCACTTTCCTTCCTTAAAGTAGGAACAGGGAAGGCTATGGGTTTGATTTATTTTGTCTGTTTTATTGTGAAGGCGCTCAGGTGTTCAAAGTTTTCTTAAAATTGTTAGTATTCATTGCAATACATTTACAATGAAGGTTAGTAACAGGTACCTGTACTGATATAACTACACCAATACATAAATCCCCCTCTATAGAGGGGAGCCTCAAATCATATTTATTCTTCCTTGAAAAGAAAGAAAAGAACCTGGATATGACAAAGTTCAAAGAAACTCTGAAAACAAACAAAAAAAAAAAAAAAAAAAAAAAAAAACACGATGTACAAGACATCAGGGAGGGTACCAGAAGAGACTGGTAAGCACTTATAAAGACAAAAAAAAATACTGAAAGAAGAACACAAGTGTCAGCTGAGAAAAAGCATTCCTAACAATCCAGACAGAGAAAAAAGCACAAACAGAAACTTCAGCTCTATTTCCTTCATTCATTCTCATTAGATTCCCAGTCTTGAAAAGCACCAGAGATAGGGATCTCTGCCTGCCAAACTGCTTGCAATAGCAGAGTACCAGGCAGGTGTGAGACTCTTGGGCATTACAAGGTTACAAATACGTGTATATACAGTGCAACACACTTTAAAGTTTGACCTTTAGGTATTAGCCCTGACCATCTGGCCCTACTTGCAGGGTTTCAGGGTGAAAGCAAGGCGGGCAGAACATACCTTGGCCTTTATCAATCACTTTGTTTCCAAGTCCTGCAATATTGGTGAGTTTCCTGTACCATCTTAGAGTTATATTTTTGTTCTCAAGGCCTCAAGCAAGAGCTTTTAGATAAAACTGTGTTTCAATACTGCCCGTCAAGCTTTCCATTAGTGTGCTTTTAAAAAGGCTTCTCCTCCTTGCCACTGTGCTTGGAGCACTCACCAAAAACCAATGCTCTCAGTCACTGCTGATTTAACAAACCTGGCCTTAACTCGGGTTTGAAAGTTTACAGCCAAGATTTAGTCATCTTTGTCATTTCAGAATCTTTTGGCTAGGCTAAAATTGACACAATTACAGGGCTAAAATGATGTACTGGCCATAAAAGAATAGATAAACCCTACCTGCTAACACATTCCTAAACAAGCCTGTGATATGCATATATTACTTGCATGCTGTGCTACTAGTCAGCCCTCTGGCAGGCCTTTACCAGCCTTTCCTTACCCAATTTTAAGTACATGTTCTTAAATCACATCAAGTCTTTAATTTTTTTGCCTTGTTTTCAGACCATTTTTGTACACTGAACAAACCATCTGTATGTTTTAAGTCACTTATTACCCTATTCTGAGGTCTCCTCAGAGAAAACATGTTTTGGACTACTGGTTGCCCTTAGATTGTGCAGGACCACAAGTAATATAAGAATTTTAAAAGGCTGTTTTCCTTCCTCCAAGACGGCACAGATTATGTAGCGACAGCAGTGTGACATTAGAGAGGCACTTCAGCCAAAATCTGAATAGATGAACACTGGAGATGAAGATCAAGCCTACAGTAGAAGTCTGAAGATAAATCATAAACATGGATTGAAAACAAAGCAAATATTATCTATTCAGATGGCAACTTATCAGGCTGAGCTCATTTTCTCAAGTAGCTTTGTTACACTGCAGCATTGTCAGGATGGCTCAAAAAACAGCGACCTTCTGCTGTAATTGAAAACCTATATATAAACTGTTATGTAGTGATGAGGAAAAGCAGCATGGTAAATAGCCGTGCCTCCCATTTTCAAACACAAAGCTATATATCCTGCAGTTACCTGAACAGGTTGTTTCTTATTAAGTATTTTCCACATAAATTCAATTCCTGTGACCCTACTGGTCAGCTCAGGGTTTTCCAAGCTCCAGGACCTGACAGCAGGTTTCATCACAGGTTTCTGACACTCAGACAAGGATCCCTTCAGCCTTTCTGTACCAGCAGAGCTAAAACAGCTCTCTGGATGAGTAAGACATCTACCACTGGCAGAGCTTCTGCCCTGTAAGACACATTTTGACAAAAAACATGTTCAGCTCTCAAGAAAAACTTTCAGGAGCACGGCGGAGTAGAGAACAGGCCCCTGCTTAACACTAAATCCCTTTGGTAATCCTTTTTGTTTAACATTTTGCTTTAATGTTTTTAAAAAATCACTAATTACCTTTTTTCCATTGGCATTTCTCAAGGTAGAGTGATTATAACACTGCCTTTTGTATCTCTGTAGGAAAAAACATTGTACAAAACCCTTGTCACTGATGGTGCTGTTGAAGCACAGCCTTCCTCTCGTCTGTACAGAGACAGCTGTCCTACATGCAATTCCTCAGAAAACTACTCATGTCCTGTAAGGATGAGGATAAATTTGTTTTATTGTCAAAGTGTTGGAGCAAAAGCTCAAAAAGCTCAAAACACAAAGTGCATTTTTCCAGCACTGGAGAGTGCCAATTGTCAGGGAGAACCCAAGATGACAATTCTCTCTTTCTGAGGATTGTTATATTGCCTTTCCATTAAAATCACTTACATTTTCTCTTTCACATGTCTGTAAAGGCACCAAAAATACCTACAAAGAACACCTACAAGGAGATGCTAGGTTAAGGATGCTGTACATACACACAGCGTTAGGGTGTTCAAGCTGTTCTAAGCTGCACTTTCGTGTTAAGCCCTTATCTTTTTCCTCCTTCAGCATTGTAGGCACGGAGCGTTTCTGACAGACCTCAAAGCCTCCTTCAGGGCCCAGTTTCCCATATTCAAAGCTCAAACACCGCCATCAGTCGCAGACTTCACAGCCATTGCTGAGACTCCTCTATGCACTGGCCAGAACATCTTACATAATAATGAAGCATTCTCGCACCGCGTTGTTAGGGTTGGAACACACTGTTCCGTGTAAAACACCACGACAAGACTGCTTCCCTGAAGAGTTTACAGTCTAAGAACGCAAGGAATACACCGGGGGGAGAGAAGGCAGGCATGGGGAGATAAAAACACTTATAAATGCATCTACACACGCGATGTTTATTATTAGAGTAATGCAGTTGCCAACCATATCCATCATCCCCTCAGCTCCTCGTGGGTATGATAGCAGAAAGGGCTAAGAAGGTTGAAAGAGTGCAGCAGCTAAAATGTTAGTCTTGGAGGGTATTTTTAGGAAAAGGAACATCATGGGAGGAAGAATAGAGCATTTATAGGAGATAAGGGATGAGTGGGCAAGGCTTACACTTTGACAGATAGGAAGAGACAGACGAGCAGGGAGATTTGCACATGAAGGAGGGACACGGTGGGCAGGTGCAGATAAGGAAAAAAAAGAGCTGGATCAGCACAACAGGGAATGTTGATGAAGAAGTGTTAAAAGGATGATTTGGTCAAAATAAGAAATAGAATATGTTTCGTATGTGTCTTGGAAGGACTAGAAGGGATGATCCTGTACTAATCACGTTGGTGGATGAGGCAGGCATACACATTTTTTCTCTCAAATTTTATCTTCCCACTTGAGAAGCCACCTAGAATGTAAATATGTATTATTGCTCCCAGCCTTGATTAAGATTCTCTCCTGCATTTCATAACTTAAGTGATAGCCATAACATCAAGCACTCTGGCTTTTTTTTTTTTTTTTTTTTTTAAAAGAGTTTTCATGATTCTGTACTAACTTCACAGAAAATGAGCTGATAGTCTAACACGACTTCATTTGCAAGATGTTATCTTTAGCAGCACGGTGTTCTTTAGCATAATGGACTAATAGCATGCAGAACACAGAATCCTGAAGGAGGGCTTGGTGATCTCCTTGCAGTGATGCCTCACAGGACAAATGACCACATCTTTAAACATTACTCTGCAACCAAATACTTTTAAATACCTTACTCTTAATTGTTGCATGACCTAATTAGGATAACAAAACTAGATCTTTCAATTAAATCTATATTTCTTCGAAATCTCAGCTGAATTCTTTATTTACTGAGTTATATGCTTAGTAGTAAAGATTACTAGCAATATCTCGCTAATCCTGTTTAATTTAAAAAGACCAACGCATACTTTCAACATTATCTATATCTGCTTTTTGCCTTCATGCAGCAATACAGAGACTGCTGATGTATCTTCATACGCTTGTGTCTTTCTAGATTCACACATTTCTGCTCCAGGAAATCGGCAACTGCACAGTGTTACCAACTGATAGCAATTATCAGCAATGTCACACAATCAGTCAACGTTTCCTTTCTACAGTTGACCCCAAACCTCAAAAGATACTCAACTAACCCTCAGAAAGAGGGCCAGGGTCTCTTTGCTCAGTTCTTTGATGACACTAGAGAAATGTAAGTAGCCTTCACCCACTACAGCTTTCACTCTAAATCTTCTCTCAACATCCAACATTATAATAAACTCCTCCACCTAAGAGGAGAGGGCTCTAAGCACCACTTACTTCAAGGACAGAACTTAGCATGCAGAATTTCTAACTGCGTGTGGCCTGCTGATTCACGCGAGACAAAGGTTAAACAACAGCTTTTTATGTATATAAAATTCATTAAGTGTACACCTAATGATTTTCTATAAACAAATACCAGCTAATAACCAACTGAGACCAAAAGCTCTTTGTCTATCAATTGCATCTCTTCTCATTCTTGAAGAGAAAGCCCTATTTTAAGTCAAATTATTTTAATTGAAGTGTAACGATCTCACTGCATTATCACCATTGTAATCACTACCTGCTCATTGAGGAGAGTCTCTGAAGAGTTCAAATGGCAATAATCAGCAACACACTTACACTCGGCTCCAGCTCTCCTTAGCGTCAGGACAACAGTGCAATTTCCTTGCTTTTCTAGCATCAAGGCAATCAATTAAATAAATTCCATGAAACTAAATCTAGAAGTGAGAAAAATAACGTAGAATTAAATTATTCAAACTATTGAGTTTTAAGCGTGACCGTCACAGATTTCCAAGTTCTAGGGACATCTGTACTCCAGGCAGGATTTATTTTGGACAGTTTAGGTAGACTCTGTTGGCTTTATCTTCATGTGCAGTCTGGTTGTAGGCCTCAATTGTAGAATGTCTTACCCCTTTGGTGATTAACGTGGTGCATTTAAATTACGTCCTTTAACACAGAGAAGGTAAATAAAAAGGCAGAAATATAACTTCTGGCACCTAATGGGACAAAGTTTAATAGGATAATGCTTATTTGTAGGATAATAATGCAGAGATACACCAAAGGGCATTCATTTTCAAAGCAATACCTATTGCAATTACTTAACAGCATGTGGACTGCTGCACTTTTATTCATTACAATCCAAGTATACAATAATTATTTATAATTCTCTTTGAAGAAGAGGCATCACAAACTGTCATCAGACTCAGGTTTGTGCTTGAGCTATTTTTCCACATAGGAAAGACAGATCTCAAAATTCAGAGCCGTTGTTAGTGACGAGGGAATTCATGAGCCTGAGGAATGTCCAGACAGGGCCTCCAGAGCCCTCGGGTTGAAATTACTTTCTAGAAGAAGGCAAATGAAAGAATATAAAACCTACTAAGAGGGTAATTTATGAGAATACAAAGTATTTTTCTCTGTTGGAGAGCTGGCAGATGGTGAGCTACCACAATGTTCAGTATTATTTACAGAAAACAATTATGGAGCCTATGATCTAAAAGATAAGTCGCTACTTCAGGTTTAAACTTCTGCAAAATGAAATGCACGTAGAGGGGGGAAAAACAACAAAAAAGGCATCACCCTCAAAGCAAAAAAAACACAAAAAAACACATACAATACACAATGCAATAAGCTTAAAATGTCTTTTAAGTGGCAATATGCTTTATTTTATTTTATTTTAAAAAAAAAAAAAAGAAAGAGATGACAACACAGGTTTTAAAGAAGCTAGGAACTAGTGTCCTAGGCAAGATACAGTCTCTAACATTCCCAGGCCAAACCACTGCAGCTGTGCTGAGGATGTGCCTCAGCCTAAAATCATTCTGCAGATCCCATTTATTAGCGTCATGGTGTGAACGATTTAGAATATAACTGCAAATAGGATGAAGAATTTCTAGCAGTGCATGTGGCCATGTGACTTTGAACTGCAAACTACTGATGCAGATAGAGCTTTTTTTTTTTTTTTTTGGCCTTTGCAGACTAAGCTGCTATAAAACCTACCAGAATCATCTGCCGAAGGAATTTCATGTGGACGTGTTAACACCATGCAATCCTTGCACAACCGAGTCTTCTTTGCAGCACTAGCGGCCACTGGTCTGAAAGCTGAAGCCAGCTTGTCCTGACAGCAGGAAAAATCTTTCATATCAAAATTTGGAAGCAATGAGGCTCAAAACAGATTTATTTCTCTTAAAAGACAAATGGTAATAAATAAATAAATAAATAAATACTCCCTGAACTTTAAACGTCTCAGGAACGTTTACAGGACTTTATCTTTCCCTTTGTTGATAGGCTTTTATTTAACTCATCATTTCCTTACAGAAGCACTGGAAAAGCCTGTTTTCATTTATGACATAATAGGGCTGCAGGTTTACAACTATACTGTTAAGATAAGGATATTGCTTTATAGATAACTTCTAACACTTGCAGTCATCTCTGATATGAGTATCAAGCAAGGAAAACAGGTAAATAATTTCTAAAACAGGCATACAAAGGATTTATAAGTCCACAAATGAGTCCAAAACCAGCCTACTTCTAGAAATTCTGTAGCACATACGTCACTCAGAGATAAAAATGTATTTTTGCTGTTTAAAACATCATGAATGTTAAGTTCACCGTCCTCATTTTTCATCTGGTTTAGATCTGACAAATAATTCCTGGTCTGACAGAGAATCTCACTGCACAAATATTCTGACTGCCCAACATGGCCTTTAATTTTCATTTCATAATTTAATCACCGCGAATTAGATGCACAAAAATGAAGAATTTGTTCCGTGAGCCCCACCAGCTGATGTCTGAGACAGGAACAAAAGGTCCCCTTTGTCGACCAAAAAGATGCTTTCCTAGGCAACCTTTGACATGCCACTTAAACAGAAAAGGGGAGCCTGAAGCTTTCCAGAAGATGAAGTTCTATCCCTGTCTGCTCAATCAGGATACAACCTTTGCTGAAGGCTTTGAATTTACCTAGCATAAGTTATTACCAAAAAATGGTTTGTTTGATTTAGAATATCCACATGCTACATGGAACAAAAAATAAGCAACCTGAAATATCCAAAAGAAGATTAAATGTAGGTCTCTGATTTACTGATGCCTTTAAAATAGTGACTCAAAAACACTCGATTCAAATATGTGCATTACTGTAAGTACCTAAAAATCAGTACAATAACATTTCGATTCCAAGTCTAATCATACTCATCTTCTCATACTGGATTTATTAAATTATCAAAGGTCTTGATTTCGGTTCATCACCAGCAGCATCATAATCAAATAACGACGGAAATTCAGAAGTAGACTCGTGCTGGAATAATCCACTGTGACTTAATAGTTTAATTATGCATGCTTCAGCCCACGATAAGCTACTGTAAGGTTTTTCTTTACAAGTCTGAGATATTTTTCCCCATCATTGCCTAAATAAGTAGCTAAGTATTCCTAGTTGCTTTGTTTTTATATCTCCATGGAAGTGTTCACAAATAATATGAATAAAAGCCCTGATGTCTGTTTTAAGACTTCATTCCCCAAACCTGACCCAGAAAAATTTAATATGCCATTTCCTATTATTGCTTTTTAAAAATAATTCCCAAGCAGCCTTCTCAGTGATCTAATTTATTTAAATTAGAATTAGCTTTCTCTCCCTGGTCTGCTGATATTAAAATTAAGCTGTGTCCCACTGTACTTTTTGGTGTTTTCCTATCATATGGCAAGGCTGTCGCTTTGGCTGCTCGGCGCATGGGGCTGAGGTCGGACCCCCTGAACCCCTTACACACTTCTATTTTCATCTCACTGCAAGTGCAAAAACAGCACATCTAAGGCAGTGGCATCATCCTAATGGTAGTCAAAAACTGAGATAACACGGGATTAGCTTCACCTGCCCTCTTCTTCTTATCATGCATTGTTAAATAATACCACACAAGCTCAAAAGAATGGCTAAAACTGATACCTGTGGTTACCTCTTGGTAACCCTGGCAGGTCAAAAAGTATGTAGAGCAGAGCTGGAACACCTGTAAAGACAAAGCCAGACGCCTGATACCAAAAATAAGCCAAAAATAAGGCAGCATAGGAAGGACTAACACTTGCTTTACGTTTTAGTCATATAAGACACAGTGGCAAGAGCTTCCTTCAGCTTTTCCTTCCGCAGCCCTCCCACCGTAGCCCAGCACTGAGTCACAACTGCAGCTCCCGCTCGACAGAAGTTCCACGTTTGAAGAAAGCTCGAGCATCTTTTCCAAAGCCTCACATCTCCAGCGCGGCATGAGAACGATCGTCACAGCAGCGTAGCTCCTTTTTGAGTGCCAGGCAAGCCTACAGCACGGGTCAAAGCCGTACTGCAAGCAGACAGCAGAAGTCCAGGTCAAAATGTCACCAAGCAGGAATGCTTCTACAAACAGATCCCCCGTTGTTGATGAAAATCAGCTCTTCTCCAGGGTTTTGTAGAAGTTCAATTCAAATTATCCATAATAAGATTCAATATCATGGATATATTAAATGAAATGCTTCAGTTTATGGAAGAGCATCCCATAATGCCTACATTTATGGCTGTATCTCAGGTCTGACAAGTCAATCCTAATTTTAGCAAGTCTTGCAGCCCAACAGAGCCACCACTTGAATTCCCATTAGGTTTAAAACTGAATAAAGAAGCCTGAGAATTTCTCCAGACAGCACTGAGGTCACATCAGCCAGGCACAAAGCAGTTCTCCCAGACAAAAACCTGGGCACAGCCATCTTCACACTTAAATGAAAATGACGGCCACAAAAATCTCAAATTTTAAGAAAACTCAGCCAAGTAGTCGTACCACATGTTTGCACCATGAAATAGCTTCCACACCCCCTCAATAAAACAAAAATAAATAAATACCAGATCTGTGAACAGCACTGCACCACAGGGAACTTTATCTTCCTATAAAACACAATGATGCTGCTTTCCTTATTCACTCTGAAGAATTTTTTTTTTTTTTTAAGGATAAATTTTATTTAACAATGCCCATCATTTAAAGTAAGAAAAAGAATACCCATTTCCCTTTCCTTCCCCCATTACTTTTCACAGTTAGGAAGTATTTATTAAGGCAACGTCATCAGTTTCAATTAAATTTTACAACTCTACAGATTTCACATATATTCACAAAATAAGTTGATATGCAAATGGGTAGAAATACTCACGCAAAGAAGTGATTGCAAGAAAGCTGTTATCAAAGAGAATTTCTCAATTTCTTAATTCTCTTTTCCTAGGGTTTAAACCTTTTTTCCCCACTGCCCTCTTCCTCCAGTCACCACAGTCCCCCCCAGTACCTGACACCCCAGTCTCAGCACCCAGCCAGCATCTCCCACACCTCTGTCATCCACGTTTAGCTCAGACTCGTATCTCCTCCTGATTTGGTTTAAGGACTCAGAAGCGAAGAATAAATAAATCAATAAATTTGCTTCCGATGCCTGTTAGGCGCCTGAAGATCTTGAAGCTCTCTTTGTTTTTCAGTAGCCAGGTAGTGCCTTTTTTGGCGATACTTGCAGTATTTGCTCGCTATCAAGGAGATGAGTTTCAGTAGTTGACATAGTTTAAAGCAAATTAGAACAGTATTTTCCACTCTTCAAGTGGGAAAAACCCCGCTGGTTCTAAAATCATGGCAGTTGCAAGGAATGACATATTTGTATTGTTCTCCACATGATCTTAATAACAAGCAACTAAAATACCTATTTCCACAAAGCATTTTACAAGGGAACATTTGACTTTTCACTGATCATGCAATACCAACAGAAGTAGGAAAAAGTCAACGCAAGCATCCAGCTGAGAGGTAACACAAACTGATGGGCAGTGCCACGCTTCTTCCCACAGGATTCCCAAACACTTGGGGGAAGTTTGAACACAAATCATCAATTCATGACTTAAAAAAAAAAAAACAAAACAAAAAAAACACACTGAAGAGTACTATGAGATAAAGACTTTTCTGGGGAAGGAACTGACTCTTCTTCACAGTTTGAGTCTGTTGATGTGCTCAACTTATTCATAGCACAGATAACAGGCTGTCTCAAAGGTTAAAATTTTATTTTTAACCCTGTAGACATTATCTATCATTCATATAGCCCTTTGGATCTCAAACTTCATTCAGGTCTGACAAAGTAGTCACCTTTTGTTGCAATAGAAATGAAGTGAAATTCCATGCTTACTCTGTAAACACAAACAAATGTTTGAACACAGATGGAAAAAGGTTCGAATTTAATGGGAGCACCCAGATTTTCACAGAATCACAGAATTTCTAGGTTGGAAGAGACCTCAAGATCATCGAGTCCAACCTCTGACCTAACGCTAACAGTCCCCACTAAACCATATCCCTAAGCTCTACATCTAAACGTCTTTTGAAGACTTCCAGGGATGGTGACTCCACCACTTCCCTGGGCAGCCTGTTCCAGTGCCTCACAACCCTTTCAGTGAAGAAGTTCTTCCTAACATCTAACCTAAAACTCCCCTGGCTCAACTTAAGCCCATTCCCCCTCGTCCTGTCACCAGGCACGTGGGAGAACAGGCCAACCCCCACCTCGCTACAGCCTCCCTTGAGGTACCTATAAAGAGCGATAAGGTCGCCCCTGAGCCTCCTCTTCTCCAGGCTGAACAAGCCCAGCTCCCTCAGCCGCTCCTCGTAGGACTTGTTCTCCAAGCCCCTCACCAGCTTCGTCGCCCTTCTCTGCACCCGCTCAAGCACCTCGACGTCCTTCTTGTAGCGAGGGGCCCAAAACTGAACACAGTACTCGAGGTGCGGCCTCACCAGAGCCGAGTACAGGGGGACGATCACCTCCCTAGCCCTGCTGGTCACACTGTTTCTGATACAAGCCAGGATGCCGTTGGCCTTCTTGGCCACCTGAGCACACTGCTGGCTCATATTCAGCCGACTGTCCACCATCACTCCCAGGTCCTTCTCTGCCTGGCAGCTCTCCAACCATTCCTCTCCCAGCCTGTAGCTCTGCTTGGGGTTATTGCGCCCCAGGTGCAGGACCCGGCACTTGGCCTTGTTGAACTTCATGCAGTTGACCTCAGCCCATCGGTGCAGCCTATCCAGATCCTCCTGCAGAGCTTTCCTACCCTCAAGCAGATCGACACACGCGCATAGCTTGGTGTCATCTGCGAACTTACTGAGGGTGCACTCGATGCCCTCGTCCAGATCATCGATGAAGATATTAAAGAGGACCGGCCCCAGCACCGAGCCCTGGGGGACGCCACTAGTGACCGGCCTCCAACTGGACTTGGCTCCATTCACCACGACTCTTTGGGCCCGGCTATCCAGCCAGTTTCTAACCCAACGAAGCGTGCGCCAGTCCAAGCCTAGGGCAGCCAGTTTCTTGAGGAGAATGCTGTGGGAGACGGTGTCAAAAGCCTTGCTGAAGTCAAGGTAGACCACATCCACAGCCTTTCCCTCATCCACCCAGCGCGTCACTTTGTCATAGAAGGATTTTGTAGCATATGACTCAGTTATCTTTCAAAACAACATTTTGGGCCTAGGCTACTTGGCTAATTTCCCTATTAAAATCTGAGACAATAGAAACATACAAGAGAAAACTGTAACACAATAGAAAGACTATTTTTCTTTGTGTTGGGTACTTACTAAATGAGTCACATAATTCCCTGCAGCCAAACTGCACTGCATTTGCTGTTCTTTTACAAAGGGAAAGCGAGTAAGGAAAATAGCTCTACTACACACAAAGGAATGTTTTTGTACTGCAGCTACCAAAAATATAGCCCAGCTTTGTTGATCCTGTTTCTCAAAAGCATGCAGTACTGAAGAAGAGCTAAAATCCACCCAGGTCATGATGGACTGAAGATTTTGGAGCCGAGACTCCTGTCATCCCTCCGCGTTTCTCAGACCACCACCAGCACTTACTGTCAACTCCTTGCTTCTCGTAGTTCTGCAACTCCCTGCAAATCATTTTTCACAGTCTGTCAGATCACACTGAAGGAACCACAGGAACACACTGATTCATTCACAAGGACTTTTTATTTTCCAGGGTTTACAAACACACACATACTGGTTGCACTTCCTGCAGACAAAAAAATAAGTTACAGGAAGAAGCTGTAAACTATTCTAAGCACTGCTGGTTAGCAACAACACATATCGAATGTTGAACCTCTCCTGCTTTAAGGGATTGCCTCCATGAGGTTTTCCCCTCTTTAGGGACCCCCATCTCCCTTACCATACCCCTGCTCCCCAGGCTGCAATGCTGACTGCTGCTAGACACTAAACTGGGTTTCTTCCAGAACAGTGGGAGCCAGAAACCCTGGGCACATCAACAGAATTACATCCTCAAGAAACAGAAGGGGAAATAAACCTGCTATTTTCATGGAAAAAAAAAATAAAATATTAAACATGTCCAGCCTATAGGTTTTAAATTGCAAAGTACTGGAAAAAAAATAATTAAATTAGATTAAATGGAAGAAGCTAACAGAGCTAACGTTTGCAGCACGTGAGGCAGACAAGTAAATAGACATCCCCTGAAACCTCCCACTTTCTGATGTGCTTTGGACAAAAACCCAGGGGTATCTACAGAGCGCCAATCCTGACAGGATGCTTCCTGAGGCAGGCAGTTCAAGCAGTCTATTGCTATTTTTTTTTTTGTCTGGTTGGGTTTGTTTTGCTTTTACCTATAAGGATTCTCCTTTTCAAAGAAAAGGATGCTTTCACAGACACAATTGTGACCAGGGACCTGCTTAGTGAATAACCCAGCTGAAGTCATTAACAAAAGACCTCACTTTTACAGGAACAAGGGCATTCAGGATTGAGTCTTAATGGGGTCCCTCAGAAGCAAATGAAAACTGAAGGACCATTTAAGCATCAGAAAAAAAAAAAAAGGACAAGCAAAACACATTTAGTCTGTGGTCATATCTTTCTATAGCTTTGCATACACAGCTGGGCAGCAACTGCCTGAAGAGGTAAGGCGAAAAACAGCAAGGTACAAATTCCAGAAAAGCGTGAAAGGAGAGGCATTTGGAAAGGCTCAAACACAGTAAGCCTGTGGTAATGCAGCCACCGTGATACTCATAGCACGAACCTTCCGGTGCTCCGAAAGATAGATGCACACAAAGCCCAGCATTCAGAACAGGAATGCCACGAGGGCATGGACACACGCTGTGCAAAGTACATGCTGCACCTGGAAGAAAAGCCGTTAAGCAGAAATGACACAACATTATTTTTGGCTACAATACACCCTGAGAAAAAGGACACCTAACAGAATCACAGACGTTTCTTTATAGAGAATAAATACCACCAGAATTCAAAACTAACACAATGACTGTAACTACATCTAAGTTTCTGCCTTGCACTAAGGTCTCAAACATCTCAGAGCATCTCAGATGCATGCAGATAAATCACCTGTAGGAAAACACAACAATGAATACAAGGAAGAGGAAAACAAAGAGAGCATTGAGCTCTGGGTCAGCACAGGACTAAAACCCTTAACAGCATTTCCCATCGCATTTTGCCTCATGCCCACATCTAAGTGAATTTTTGTATTCACATTCCCTGCTCGATTACCCTAGGTACAGAATTGATGCGTCTCTCCTGCTCCTTACACCCAAGCCAGCCCACACCCATGAAGTATTTTCTGCACGTCCTCTGAGGGTTTCATATATAAATTATGATTTAGTAAGCAATAAACAATCTAAACAGCAGTGGACTCCACAGAAATAGATCTTATCACAGAATAAAGTTTTCGAAATATCCCCTCCTGTTCCTGTAGTGCTTAAACATCTATGGTAATGTTGCAAGAATAAACTACCTACATTTACAGAGGGAAGTGCGTGCACAGAATCAAGCTACACTGACAATAACACCATGTATGATATAATCACTTATTAAAAAAAATAAACAAACATGAAGGAGTTGAAGTTAATCAAACCTGTAAAACTGATAACAAGAAAAAAAAGCATGATTTGTACTTGCCTAAACGTCACATACCTAAACATTGGAACTTAGGGAATCACTACCACTTATTTTAAGAAGCAGCACTCAGTTTCTCCAACAAGCAATTTATGGTAGAGCTGACTGGACATAGCATTGAAGTAGGCATTTAGAACACCACTTGAAAAACAGTACTTTAAGGGAATGCATCATCCATACCAGAAATACTTCAGGAGAAGGTTCACGACTTAAGGACTGATAAGCAAAGTCACTGCAACACCCTAATACCCAACAAACAGGGCAAAGTTTCTTCTGTGAAAAAAAAAAAAAAAAACAAACACGTTAAGTCAAAATACAAATCACTCCAAGATAAATTAGTTCCTCTGGCCACTGCCTGATAAAACGATGATAAAACCTGACCAAATAAGGCCAAGAACCAAAGCAAGAGAAAGCACTACCTTTTCAAAAATACCTGAGAACCGCAACAGGGCAAACAACTTACCCAACGATAGCACAAGTATTCGGAATAAACCCCAAAAAAATAGAGATACCACGAAGAGGGACAGGCTATCACACAAGTTAAATCTAAACAAGAGAACAGCATCCTACACAGATGCTGGAAAACTCCACGTGGAATGGTACCGGCAGAGTGGAGCAGGCAGGTAGGAGGGTAGCAGAACAGCACTCAAGTGGAAATGTCACTGTCTGCACATCAGCAATTTCACTACATGTAGTCCCAAAGTAACCCAAGCAGGACCGTGATATAACCTTAAACAGCTACTACACAGGAACATTAACAACAGCATCTTCAATAAACTTGCTGAATATACATACCTAAAGAAAGGAGTGATATACCCCCGATAAGACAGGGCCTGTGACACAAGGATATGGTTTCTGTATGTGTGATGCTGTGCAAAATGAGACTGCATGTGCAAGCTGTGCAATGACAAGCCTCTTGAGGCTTTATCTCACATAAAAAAACACATACTATGTTACAGATCCAGTAGCACCTAAACCAAAGATATTATCAGCACACCCACTAACAAGTGCCTATTTATACCAGGCACATTCGATGTTTGGTAAGTTCATCCACAGCCAGCCAGTAAATCCATACTCATTTTACACTGACTAGTTTCAAATCAGCATTACAATCATAGCAGTAACAACTTATCTTTTGAGTAGCACTGACACAACCCCAATAAATTCTTTCTAACTGCCAGGCTAAAATAAGTTGCATCAGGAAGTAGCACGGTAGTAACTCTGTTTTTCATACGTGCAATATGTATTGCAAACATGAAAGTGAAAACAAGGCTTCCTCCCCAGCCGAGGAACTCCACAGAACTCTTCTCCATCAAGTCTCACCAAGGCCAGTTTGTGCAGAGCAGCTCCTTTCTAGGTCACGACAATTTTACATACGAGAAAGTTCAATGTTTTCACTTGAATCAAACCTACTGCTTGGTGTTCTGTTTTTGATGAAAACTTTAATTGCACTTTTTGGAATCTTTTAAATTGATATTGCCACCTAGTGGTTTGTTCAAACAGTACTGAATAATCACAACAGTCAGCATGAAAACATTCACATCTAGAGCAAGCTTGAGAAAAACGAACAAGTACTTCTTTCCTCCCAATATAGAAAAGTTTAATGTTCCTCTCTATCCAAAACAAAGGAAATGGCTAAGGACTACTTATACAATTAAGCCTAAGGGAGTAAATTCTTTTTAAAATAAAATTATTTCAATGGGCAGAATAAGACATCGAATCATTTGGTTTACATTATGTAATAAACCAATGTTGAGCAATTTCCCAAACCTCTTCCAAACACATGATTTCAAGGAAAACATATAGGTACTAAACCTATTTTTAGAAGTTACTCCTTTCAATTTCTTGAATACAAAGAAGAGAAGAGGAACATATTTCCCATCTATCCTGTCTTTGGTTTACTGTAGATCTTGCTGTAACAAGAAAGCTAAGTATCCTAAATATAGGAAATAAAATGCAGAACAAGCCATGTTTTACCTAATATAAGAGAAAACTACTTTCAAAACATTTCTGCTAGTAAGTTTGGCTTAGTAGTCAAAGAAAAAAGACAAAAAAAAAAGTTTAGTATTTATGCAGCCTTTCCATTGCTATTTCATCCTGATCCAAACCAACGCATACACATCAGAGAGTCTTACAGTTAGAGACAGCTCTGTTCTTTGGTCAGATTACATCCCCTGCAGTATCTATTGGAAACCCAGATGCTTATTATGCAGCACTAGGAACAGCTGATTGACAAGACCATATGTCACTTTAATCCCTTCTGCTCGTTTGTACTTATTTCTAGAGGCTAATAGACAAAAAAGGATCAATTACATTCCAATCAAAAATCTGCAATATTGTTTCCAAACTATTTAGTGGTGGTTATTTTAGTATTCTTGGAAATAAAACCAGAATACAGGGAAAAAAAAAATCACACACCAAATTTATAATCATAGAATGGTTTAGGTTGCCTCACAGTAAAGGATTTCTTCCCTATACGTAAGGAAGATATCCTTAGATATCTTCCATTCCCCCTTATCCTATCGCTACATCCCTGACAAAGAGTCCCTCTCTAGCTTTCCCATGGCCCACTTTAGGTACTGGAAGGCCTCTGTAAGGTGTCTCTTTTTCAGGCTGAACAACCCCAAATCCCTCAGTCCCTCTTCACAGAGGAGGTGCTCCAGCTCTCTGGTCATCCGCATGGCCCTCCTCTGGACTTGTTCCAATCCATCGATGTCCTTCTCGTGCTGGGAGCCCCAGAGCTGAACACAGGGCTCCAGGCGGGGTCTCACAAGAGCAGAGCAGAGGGACACAAATCACCTCCCTTGCCTTGCTGGCAGCACTGCTGTTGATGCAGCCCAGGACATGGTTGGCTTTCTGGGCTGCAAGCACACATTGCTGGCTCACGTTGAGCTTCTCATCCACCAAAACCCCCAGGGCCTTCTCCTCAGGGCTGCTCTCAATCCATTCTCCACTCAGCCTGGGTTTGTGCTTGGGATTGCCCCAGCCCAGCTGCAGGACCTTGCCCTTGGCCTTGTTGAACCTCATGAGGTAGCACAGGCCCACCTCTCAGGCCTGCCCAGGTTCCTCTGGGTGGCATCCCTTCCCTCCTGCATGTCAGCCGCACCACACAGCTTGGTGTCATCGGCAGACTTGGTGAGGGAGCACTCAATCCCACTGCCCATGTCACTGACAAAGATGTTAAACAGCACTGTTCCCAATACTGATCCCTGAGAAATGCCGCTCATCACTGATCTCCACTCTGACACTAACATACTGAATTTGAACAATTATTTTCAACCAATAGTTTGCTTTTAAAAATTGCTGGTTTTCCCCCTATTTTTTTCTTTTAATCTTGTCACTTAAACAAGTGCCAAAAGGGCCAACTGTACCCCAGGGAGCATCAGGCACGGTGCTGCCAGCTGGGCAAGGGAAGGGATTGTCCCACTCTGCTCTGCAATGGTGCGGCCTCACTTCCAGAGTACTGTGTGCAGGTTTGGGTGCCACAGTGTGAGAAGGACATCAAACTATTAGGGAGTGTCCGAGGGAGGGCTACAAAGATGGTGAAGGGCCTAGAGGGCAAGATGCATGAGGATGGCTGAGGTCCCTGGGTTTGCTCAGCCCAGAGCAGAACAGGCTGAGGGGAGGCCTCATGGCGGCCTGCAGCTCCCTCACGAGGGGAGCGGAGGGGCAGGCGCTGAGCTCTGCTCTCTGGGGACAGCGACAGGACCCGAGGGAACGGCATGGAGCTGGGACAGGGGAGGGTCAGGCTGGGGGTTAGGGAAAGGGTCTGCACCCAGAGGGTGGTCAGGCACTGGGACAGGCTGCCCAGGGCAGTGGGCACAGCACCGAGCTGCTGGAGTTCAAGGAGCATTTGAACAACGCTCTCAGACACAAGGCCTGATTTTGGGTGGACCTGTGTGGAGCCAGGAGTTGGACTCAATGATCCTTGTGGGTCCCAATCGGGATATTCTGTGATTCCATGATTAAAAGAGTATCATGCCTACATAATTCTCACATGCCTATCCAACCCTCCCCCCATTTCTTCCCCCCCCCCTAAATCATAATAACTAGTTCAAACATTTTAAAAACTGGATGGAATCCTCAGAGCTACTAAGTTTCTACAAGTTTTATGAAAAAGCATGGCAGAAGAAAAATCTCTACTGGTACCTCACAGAGGGGAGGTCAGGGCAAGCCCAGCTTGTCCAGCTGCTGAGGGCCAAGCAGTAGCTGGGCAACCAGCCCAGGGCCAACTCCAAGCCAGTCCCCATGAGCACTGCTCTTCAAGCCCAGCTGGCACATCACACAGATTTGGGTCATAGCTACAGGGGAAGCTCAGATCTTCATGCAGGTGGCCATCAACTTCAGCAAGGGAGGGTCAGTATTGCACTAGGTACGCTAAGAGACAAGGACCAGCCATGCTTATCAAAGAGGGCCCACTGAAGAAGAGGAGAGAGCAAAGGTATTAAGGTATGAGTGGGAATTATGGTAGGTATTATGGGAAGAGATCTGAACAGACCTGGGAGTTGCGATGGTGAGCAGAGAGGTATAACCATAGCAAATGCAAAAGAGAGCCAAGGCTACTGCAATGGAGAGATACGCGTGGTATGGGATGAAAGTGCACATAGAACCAAAGCATTTTGTATAACTCCTCTAATCTATGCAGCCTTCTGAAATGTGTGATAACACTTAATTATCCACTTCACAGTCACTGTCTTTCATCTGTATTACCTGCTTTAACCTTTAACTAATTGGTATTATTCCAGCACATCTCATATATATGCTATATATGCATATATATTTGCACACAAATATATGGAATACAAAGATTAGTATTATTGTTATACTTTTTATACATTTCACACAAGAGCACTACTGATGTCACTGTCAGGAAAGTTTGTTGTTTTTTTTCCTCAAACCTTGAACAGATATATAGACCAGATGTTTTCAGCAAAAATACTCTACAATATTCGTAAGGTCTCTCCATTATTTCCTGGCACATTTTTTAACCTACTTTAGAACACAGACAGTATTTCTATAACGAAGAAAGATCAGGCCTTGTAAACGCTTCCAAGCCTTTTCGACTATTTCAGATAAAATTTCTATTCAAAACGCAATGCTACATAGCTCTATTTAAACATAACAGCCTCTTGAGCTTCTTTTACAATGGCAGGTAAGAGTTCTTTTGAGAAGAAATAACAATTTTCTAATGAAATCTTGAATAAACATGTCAAACAAAACCAAAAGCTGCTCTGCAGACCACCAACATTAACATACCACTTTAACAAGATTTAGATTTAAGAGATCTTTACAGAGCCATCTTGCAAATGAGAACTTTCCCACTATCTACTAGTGCAATTCCTAGCACTTAAATAATTTTCTAAAATGTTAATGGAATAGTTAAAGGCCTATAGGCTTTCTGTAAAAAAAAAAAAAAAAAAAAAAAAAAAAAAAAAAAAAAAAAAAAAAAAAAAAGAGTAGTTCACATTTGAATTTTAACTCCAAACTGGTCCTCTTAACATTTTTCAAACTTACAGAAAGAACCCCTCTTCTTTGATACCGTTGCTGCTCATAGTAGGAGAGCTACTTGAAAATATTCCCTCAGACGTGCTGATCTAAGCACCATCTTTTGAGTTCCAAGGCCATCCACTTCCCTGGAAAAAGATGCAGGATGTCATTTTCTTTAGGCATCACCAGATTAGCACTAAATTTATGCCTTGTCACTTCCTGGCTGCCTCTTTCAAGCTTTGTAGTCACCTGAGCTGCAGCAAGGGTCAGAGCGTAGCAGCAGCTTTATGAATTCAGTAAATTTGCATTGAGGTTAGCCGAACAAAGAGCAGTGATTGCTCCTCACTACAGACCACACAAAGCAGGCCAGCACAGCCCAGTAAACAT
Source organism: Aythya fuligula (assembly GCF_009819795.1). Classification (NCBI taxonomy): domain Eukaryota; kingdom Metazoa; phylum Chordata; class Aves; order Anseriformes; family Anatidae; genus Aythya; species Aythya fuligula. Next base: position 14,326,037 of record NC_045559.1, read on the forward strand.
GGTGCTGTCTTTGTACTGGGCCACTGGCTTTGCGTTCTGCTCCTAATGCAGGCATCAGGACTTACCAGGATTTGTCTGCACTTGCCTTGGCCTGCCTGGAGATTTGTTTTAGGATTCAACAGCAACAGTCTGCTGATCAAATGACTACTGCCTGCTATGTTCCAGCTGTAGCTTAGCTTTGTACAATCATGTGGTACAACAGTTATTGTTATATGTGTCTCTGTAACTAACACAGCAATAAATAGCAGGTATTTTGTGTTAAATGGACTACTTAATATACTGGAATAAAAAGCAGCAAAGGGGGTAGAGACACAGAACAACTGCAGAGGACTAGAAAGACACACATGATGATACAGGCCCAGAGCTACCAACAACTCACCTGCTATGCTGCACACCACTACAGAGTAAATCTGGATGGATTAACATGGATTTGCAAGACAGTGAAGAACAAACTGTAGAATGCATTGGCAAACACATAAAAATGACCCAAGTAGAGCGAACAGGAAGAAACTACGAACATCAGCATCATCCTGATGATGCCAGTGGAGGGCTCAGGACTTGTGACTGGCCATATCCCTCCCTGCTGCCAGATAAAGCCACCCACCTTGGAAGGGTGAGCAGAGGGAGAGCAGAGACTGCTAAGTCTGTACATTTACCATTTTGACTGTATATGAAACAAAAATTACTGTAACTGTAATTTGACCATTAATAATTCTTTGGTTTCACTAGACTGACAGCAAATTCCTGACTCTGCAAACAGTGACCATTCCTTCTGTTCATAACAAACCCTTCACTGTAACAAATTCAAGCAACCCATTTGAAGCCTGGATGCAATGAACTGGTGAGAAGAGGCTCTCACATTTGGAAGGAGAAGGGATGTAGCTGGATGCACCAGTAGCTATTTTCTCTGAGGAGACACATAGCTGCGTTTTTACAGTACCTCAGCAGCTGGAGGGTGAGGACCACGCTGCAAACATGGGAGATGAACATGGAAGAACTTCAGGTTGAAAAGAACATAGCTGGCATATGGGAGCCCCAACTGGCTTTGCTCCCTCACAGCCTCCATAAAGAAAAGAACGAGTTCAGAATAAAGTTTCTTTACTGTCCCCTAAATAAGGGGAACAATGTATTACTAGGAGAGGGAATAGCAAGCAGTTTTGTTTATATACACATACACATGCAGCATGCTCTCTTCACCTCACTAATTCCCAGTATCCAATTTTCACAAAAGTGTTTCAGCCTTTGGGGTGTTTGCTCACAGCAACTGGAGCGTACACATCTCTTCTCTGTTACTGAAATGCTAGATTGCAAATCACACTTGCCCTTTTCTGCTACAGCACTGGTCCCTTCACTCAGCCTCTTCTTTTTCCTTCTTCCAAATGCCCCAACCATATCATGTAGAGCTGATTACACAGGGAAATGTCATTACACACACTTTCACTTGTTATTCTGATATTCTAGGCATAAATTTGTTTTCAGTAAATCTGGGCTTTCCTGTTCTCCGTCGCTGCTGATAAAAAGCAGAAATTAAAATCTATTTCAGGAAACGGGGTGAAGGTGCTTCTAATTCCTGATTAAGTTTTAATTCCACATTATCTATGGTAATGCAGTTTGAAGGAAATTACTATCATCTTACACAGAAACAAGGCAGCTTGCCTCTTCATACTTCGCTTGCTTATAACATTGTCATGCTTTGATGAGCACACCCCAGGAAGCTAACCCACAAAAAAGGTGATATTATTAGGCAAAAAAAACCTGAGAGGACCAATTTCTCTACAGTTCCTGAAACACCAAGATCACACACTTCAGTCCTGCTATTTTCAAACAACTGCTTTATTACTGATATAAAATTCATGGCACTGACACAAACACTGCTGTGGAACAAAATTTGAGTAGGAGCTTTGAGAAGCAGCCTCTCAGAATTAGTTATCAACTCATCCTCCCGCTCAGCAATCATTGCTACATCAGACATGCCAGCTCCTGATGCACCACAGTTCAGAGTTTAAGATACTAATTTAAACCATGTGCAGTTTCAATTCAAGTTAATACCTCAGGGGTGTGAACTCTAATTAGGAAGAAGCTGGCACACATTCAGTTCCATTGCCCTTGCATAGTTCTATGTCTTAAAAACACTCTGAATAAACCAACAGCACAAGCGTTTTTTGCATTTTCTCCATCAGGTCTTGATACCATGGTAGAACAATCAAATGTCCTATCTGTTCTGGTTCTGCCTTTTTTTTTTCTTAAAATCTTGCAAGAAGTAGAGTCTAACAAAAAAAAACAAAAAAAAAACACACCTTTAAATGTTTGGCTTGCTGTGGTGTTAATGAACTTAGTTACGACATCAGAAGGTATTTCATTTACATGCTTCCTACGATCAGTCACACCACGTTAGTATTTAGCAAGCTGTCCTTAAAAAAAAACAAAAAAAAACAAACAAACAAGAAATATCAGAGAACATACACATTGTTATAAAAAAGGGGTTTTTTGTTTTGTTTTGTTTTTTAATTGCTGCACTCTCCAAAACTGCAAGCTTATTGACTCTCAAGCATAAAATTTGATTTTATGTGTTGTTCATTTCCAGCATTCATTCTCTTTGGCTCTCCTGCAGCCTGTGGCAGCTCAGGCACACATCTTTGGGCCCTCCACCAGGTTACTGGGATGGCCACACGTAGTGGACAGAGAAGCTGGCAGCAGACACAGAGCAGTCCACACACAGCAAGCACCAAAATGAATCGGAAGGCTCAAGGCCTTCTTGCAAGGGAAGTGAGTAACATCTGAGGATTGTGACACTGAAACAGAAGCAAAGGAGAAGTAGCAAAGCCCACAAGCCAGCTGTGGGACTGTTGTTCATACGTTCCCACACACTAGCAGGGAGAAAAAACGCCCCAACTTACCAAAAAGGATGGTGAATTAAAATTAACAACCAAAGCTTCTCTATCAAATTAACCAGTAGTGTCAACTTATATTTAGCCTCTAACTCAACACCTCTGGCCAAAATGGCCAGCACTACATGTCTTTAGAACTAGATGTCCCAGCACACCTGATTCATCTTAGATTGCCATCTAGTCTCCTATGACACCTCCTGAGATAGATGAAGCTTTCCATAAAAGGATGTTTATTTCAAATGACAAATCAAAACTAACACAAACAATTTGGTTGAATGAAATATCCCCAAAATACATTTAGCCTGTTGATTTTTTCAATTCTACTATCCAAACCATGCTCCCATTTAATCAACTGTGGTCTGTAACACGAATTCCACGCCCCATGCACTGTTATATGGAAAAACTACAATGAAAATAGGAAGGGTCCAAGAGTAAAACTGTTTTCTTTCAATATACATATTGAGGTGTGATTTGTTTTAATGCTCTTTTTAATTGCAGCTATTTAAAATACTCTGTTCTCACCAGCCCTGTAAAGTGCAGGGCAAGGGTTAAGACTAGCAGCAATCCCAAAGAAGGTGCAAGGGCAGGGGGAAGGGAACCGGGTCTACTTTTAGTTTATCTCAAGATCTTCATTCCTCAGACAAACATTCTCATCACACAGAACAGGCTTTTCTGGCCTCAAAAATAAAACCTAAAGAAAACAATTCTTCTATTTCTCAGCATTAATAACATGACAAGTCATTTGATTTTCTGCACTGTTTCCTGTAGAACATGCAGAACTTTTGCTAGCTTTGTTCTACGATAAATTAATCAATTCTCAACGATACCTGTTTTAGGCAATTGAGGAAAATCAAGGATTGTGTCCTGAATAGTTTTAACCTAGTTTCTAGATGCTGGGTATGCTGAACAATGACACAACTTGGTTTAGCAGTGAGACTGCAATACTTAAAAGTAACTATTCCCTATTAAACAGCAGTTATCTAACAGGTATCTGGTGAATTAAAATAAATAGGAAATGTTGGCCTTGTTCTTTATAGCTCTCTCTCACATTTTAAGTCAATTGAATATTCACACATTGCATTTTCACATCCAGCCTTGACTGTGAGCACACCCAGATTACATCTACCCACAACAGCAACACTGAGTTCATCACAAAGCCTGCAGTTCCCATGAGTGCCAGTCCCTGATTAAAGAGCGACTCTATAAAATGCACAGTGCTGGAAGCATCTACTAAAATTGCTGTGTTATCTTCTTAAAATTGTTGACACGATTCATGACTTACAAGTTGATATATAGCGAGGCAATTCTGTGAAACACCAAGTATATGAAAACTTCCAATTTACATTAAAAAAAAAAATAGAAGTAAAGCTGTGATAGCATCCAACTGGAATTTGATTAAATGCCCACAATCAGTATCATGAGACTTGGAAAACAACATGTGCTGGAACACTGTACTACTAATATGCAAGACAGGTAGCCCCAAGCAACAGACTGCCTTAAAAAAAAAAAAAAAAAAAAGCACAAAGGTAAAATGTTTTTAGATACTATTATGTAGAAAGATGATTCCTATTCTTTTGACCTAGATCTCATAATAGGATTGTGAAGCTTCTGCTCTTTTTCTAGTTTCCCTGATGCTGCTATGATTTTAAAGCATTCACCTGAGAAGAGATTCTGGCAACTGGAGGTCTGTCTTACTGTGCTTTGTGACACCAGGAAGGGGAACTTGAAAGAAATTTACATTTCTGATTTCCTCAGGGCTCCCTGCTTCATGAAAATGAAGAATTGTGACTGTGCAGCTAAAAGGAAAAAAATAATTTTAATCATCTAAACAGTCTCAGTCTGACCAAATCACCACCTCTGTTTTGTAACTCAGAGTTACATGGCCGCAATCAACCAGCAAGTTGATACCTGCTTATTAGAAAAACCCGAGAGCAAAGCTTCCCTTTTAATCACTTGTCCTCTAACTCCATCGGTCTTTTGCTCTTGATTATTCAGCAGAAAAGATATAAAGCTATTGTCCTTCCCTGAGACCAAAGCCTAGCACAGCCTATAATCCTGTGATTGACATTTGCACAAGGCAGGCTGAAATAACAAGATTGAAATTCCTCAGGCATCTTAACTCCTATTTCACAGGTGAGTGAATTACTGAGCTACTACATAAACAGGAGAACCGAAGCTTTAAAGCAGAGCTAGTTGTTCACAGCAAGAGGCAAAAACCCAAACACTTGAAATTGATGACCTGAACTCACAATCTCACCTTGGCAAACTCTGAGCTGCAGTTGGCATTGATTGTATGGCAAAAGCAGCATTTTGGGCAGTCCTATTCCTTCGATATATTGTATTCCTTGGCTAAGGCATGCCTTTCAGCCTCTTCTTCTTTACCTTTGTGTACTTGGGTTTATAAATGCTCTTCTCAAACACAAACTCTGCTCTTTCAATGATTTAGCTAGCTTCCTGTAAGCAGGAAGGAGTTGCAAAACTAAGCAGCACATTAGGTCACTCCAGCCCCTTCTGGATCTAGGCTTATGGACAGTGGTCAGGCTTACAGCTACTGGCAGATGTTGTGAGTCATCTTGTGAGGACGTCTTAAAAATCAAAGAGCTGCCACAGTAATTCAGATCAAATACCTATCTAGGCCAGTATCATACCACTAGGTGACAAACATATGTTTAGAGATAAGTATAGAAGTGGATCGCTCTATATTAGGAAAAAATTACATGGCTGTGCTTCAGCAAACTCTTGGGAAGTCAAACTGCACCTGTGCTATAATACCCTTAAAAGCTACTGATGGTTCTAGTATCCAGCCTTATCCTTCTTATTTTCATTTATAATTTGGCCTCTACAACATATGGCAGACACATTCTGTTGTTTGTACTGCATAAAAAAATATTTTTGTATTAAAGTCATCTCTGTGTACCATTGTTTTGTAATGAAAAACAGCAAGTTATTCATTATTCACACTCTGTACCAGTTCTGATTTTTCAGGCACGTCTACAAGATACTGCTTAACCATCTTTACAGGTCTGAAAACACTGATCATAAATGAAGCTGTCCAATATCCCTGATCACCTTCAGCGTCTCCTCCTTCGAGCAATTTCTTGTTCTACATCATTTTTGAGCTGGTTAAGATGAGAGCGATGTACCATGAGCACAAATATAAAGAACTATTTACATAGTAGCATGACTTATTTTAAATTTATGATTAGCACTCAAACATTTCAATGGCTGTGCCAAAAAATAAGCTGTGCCAAGCTCATCTACTCAGGGGTTTTCTTAGTATGAATATTTAAATTGTTCCTAAATGGGTAAAAATGGTGGAGGCATTTATTTTTAAATCAGCCTCCTCTCACACGAGTGCTTTTCAGCAGTTATACCGTGAACCAGACATTTTGCTCTGCTCAGGATTAAGAATTGTTTCTCTTCTTGCAGCGTCTGTTTGTGTTCCCAGAAACAGCCCTCCTCTGTAGAGTTTAACAATCATTCAGAATTACACCTTGTTATAGTTAATTTGCAGAGTTCTTCCACCCACAGACTTTTCCTTCTCGGCTGTGACTAAGGCTCCCTGCACAGTCGGTCAAATCAGTAAGAACGCTAAAACAAGTTCCATTTACCAAGCACCACGGAACTGCAACCCACAAAGACAAATAATCTTTTGAGGCTGCTAATCCTTAACATGCTCCACTGTGATAATGATCACTTCTCCAGCTACTCCACCACTGTCACCAGCACACAGCTTGCTCCCTACAACAAAATCCCCTTCTGTTCATCACAGTTACGAGGTCCTGCATCACCAGCCTCCTTTAAAGCAGAAATACAAGTTCATTCATGCTAGTGTACCGTTATTGTGTTTCATTTGTCTTGTTTAAATAAAGTTGTTTTGCTGTGTACCTTACTTATCTACACTTAGCTACATCATAACTGGCATTCTTTCAATTACTTTCTACCTGCGTTGTAGTCGCTTATTTTGCCTTATTTTCTTCAGGGATTCAGTTCTCTTTCTACAAGATGCATGACCTCAAACTGTCCGAATGTCCCACGCCAAAGGCAGCAAGTGACCGCTGGCTACTCCCACTCTGGTAGGGGGGAGAAATAAAACCTGCAGTCTTAGGGCACTTTCACAGTTCCCTTTTAAATGACAGCCCGAACCCAGCCTGGCTGCCTGCCCACAGTTCAGCAGGACAAATCCAGACCAAAGCCCAAGCTTCTGAAGTCTCTCAAAAGGAATTCAGCATTTTACACCAGTCTGAATTTTGCTTTCACAAACGTCTAGGCGGGGAAGTCCTGAATCAAAAGCAGCTCTGTACAGCAAAGAGCTGTTTCTTTCTTAAGCGTGCTGGAAGAGGAAGGACCCATCCTGCTCTCCAGGCTGCACGCACCCCCTTGAAAACACAGCTCAATTATGCATTTCCTCCTCTTACCGCAAGCTCACAGAAGCACTGCAGTCACATGCATCTGCAAGCTCAGAGCAACCACCTAGGAAGCTCTTCTCTAAGTGCTTGGTACAAACCCTTGCATGCAGCTCAGCCTACAAAGATAGAATAACAACACACAGAGGTGAGCAGCAGCAGAAGGCAGCAAGCAGACAAGCAAACAACCAAACAGGAAAGTTACTGTGATGAGGGAAGAGAAATTGAAGAAACGGATCAATTAAGAAAAAGAGCCTCAAGAGAGAATTTTCTTTAGACCCGTAAATACACAAAAAACATCACTAGAACAATTTGAAAATTAGTAAACAATTGACTTCAGTATCAGAATTTAAGATGGAGATATTGTACTTAGTTCTGGCTCTTATCTCTACAACAGAGATATTAAACCTTTTTCCTCAGGGCTAGGAAAATATAATTGACCTTTAACTGTGGAGCTCTCCCTTCCATTTTTCAGAACCTGCAAACAAAGCATTGACAATAGCTCAAGGCAATTGAAGCCCTTGATGCTTTCAGTCTCCTCCATTTAAATTACTGACTTTTAATTGACTAACCTTAGCTGAGGAAAAACAGTATCAAGAAACATTATCTCACAGAAGTCTGTTCTGTGGTTTGCCTTTAACCAACAGGTTCAAGATAGGTCGTCTTTAGCATTAACGTGACTTCGTTACGCAGGACTCTGAGATCAAAGCCAAAAACATGCCAGCTGGGTTGGTGGACAAAACCAAAACGTGTGGTATTTAAATGTGTGCCCTGTTTTCATCAGAGGATTTCCAAATAGGTAACCTGAATTTAAAACTGTACACACAACTCAAACAAGTTTCTGTATTTACAGATTTTCATTTTGAAACTTAATAGCCCATCTTTTTTCATCCCAAAAGCTTATTCCCAATGTCTTCCATTAAACACAGAGGCTTCTTCTGTCTGCTCCAGCAGATAGAAACTGCTGCAATTATGCTCTGTAACGTGTGCTTTCTTACACTATGCTTCTTTCCAGCCCGTTCTCCACGGATTTCCTGCATATGATCAAAGAGAAATCCACTCAAATCCAATACATCCCCCAAAGGGAGCTCATCCTAAAAGGGGAGCTACTACTGGGGTAGGGAAGGGGGCACAGGAGGAAGAATACTGCCAAAGCTCTGCCGACTTTAAGCAGCACCACCCCTCTCACAGCGTGCTCTAACACGACTGCTGAACAGATTAAACAGGAGAAAGGAGAAAGCAAGGGTAAGGGTCATGAAAAACAGAGCACAGACAGGAAAACCAGGAAGCAAGGGTTATCACCTCAAATATATGAAAGCCAACGGTATTTTAAAGGTCTGAATACTGGGAACTGTAAAGGCAGGTGGAAAGGCCATTTCTTTGTTGCTTCAAATCTCAGTATCTTTTGAAATCTGTTTTTAAATAGTCTAACAAAATATGGCCCCAATCCCAAAGTCCTGGTAGTAAATTAGAACAGAATTAGTTATTGATTATTAGAATACAGGCTAGATTACAAAGATAAGAGCTGGGCACAATTACAACAGGAATCATCAGTAAGAAAAAGAAATGATTACAAATCTAACTGCTGTATAACAACACTTTTGTTAACCATCCCATCCCTTTTTTCTGTACAGAACTGAGATCACCTCACTTGCTTTCCTTAGATACTGGCATAATGTGGGGTACTAGCCTTCTGAATCTTTCCTAGTCCTCTTTAAAAGCTATTAAAAATTAACACGACTTTCTCCGGCAGTCTTCAGTGAATCATTCCAAGACCGAAAAAAAATAATGCTGACACTTTTGACACAGTTCTTAAATCTGAATTTAAATTATTATCTTTGTTTCATATCACACCATTCAGGACAGAAAGCAACTGCCCTCAAAGCTGTACAAAACCAAACAGAAGTAGAACAGTTTTCCTCGACCAGCTCTTTTCCACAGCATTTCTCTCAATACAATGCAACATGTCATCATGTAGAAGACTGCCTCTGTCTCAAGCTTGTGTTAGAAGGAGGTTACATATGGAAGAACAATGACTTTTCAGGAGCTCACAGCTACGCACATTGGTTAAGAAAAACACAAAATCGTATTTCAGGTGACTCCCCCCGACCCTGTGGAAGAAGGCACCTCTATCAATAGACTGGACTCACTGTTTATTTCTGAAGAGAGAAGAATTTGAGAGAGCTTGAGAGCATCACAAAAATAAAGAGGTACTGCACAGAAGTGTCCTTCAAGGGCAAAGTTTGCTTGTAAGAGCTCTTCTTGCACAGGCCTGTGCCGACAAGCAACAAGGCACCTGACAGTAAGTTTTAAGTTAGCATTTACAGAGTCTTACAGTCCCTGAACACGTCACAATTGATGGACAAATACAGGACTACCTCAAACTTCACAGGTGCAAGGTCATTCTCTATAGGAAGCCTTAGAGGTATCCAGGTAGCCTTTGATCAGCTAACAATCCACCCAGTGAACACCTACGTGCATGGGAACTCCCTGATAGAGGCTGCTCTTAAAAACACAACTTAGCTGTCACAGTGGCCATAGTACAAAATGATTATTTTGTTTAAGCACAACAAATGCACACGAGGAAGCACTAAAATACTTTGGTAATATCCTGACATCAACTTTCTAGTCTTCCTCACATATTTAGATCCAGGCTTCCTTCAAAGGATTAAAACAATAACACGTATAGAATGTAAAAGTTGCGTGTACATATATATGGGTGTGGGTGTGTGAGCATACACACACACCATACAGTAGACGATTTTAAAATGTAGTAGTATTTTCACAAGACAAAGCAGGAAAAGGAAGCTAGATAAGGCTTACTGCCTAAAGCTCATTGTCCGTCTTAAGCAATTACAGCCAGAGACCGTTCTCATTTTCAGTAGAGATATGGATTTACTCTTTTATTACAGACCATAAGAAAACAAACAGGTCGGCACTCTGTCAACATACTCAAAATAGCCGTGTGCTTACAAGGAGCATGTGCGGCTTCCACTACTGCCCTACAGCTCATTAGTTAACGGAGAAGTCGTCCGCGCTGCCTCTAGCTTCTGCCGTGAAAAGATGGCAACACCAAAGACTTCAACCCTTGAAAAACAGGAACGGAATTTAAAGCAAAAATCTGCTTTTAAATACAAAATCTTAAGTCTCTTAAGGATAACTAATAAACTTAGCTAACAAGGTATCGTGTGTGCTCCTCAGCAGGCCCAGCAGTTCTTCTCTACATGAGGAAACAGAGATAGTTCAGTCTAATGCAATGTTTTGATATAATGCTCTCATCATCCCGCACTTCTACAGCTTTAATGGAATTCCTAACTTTGCTAGGCACATTTCCTTCTACGACACAAAACACTACAGACAGTGCTTGAGACTGAACGCTAGCTTTGAGAAGAGTCACACTGTAAGACAGCAACAAAAAAGTTGGATATCTAGCACAGCTGTGAGAGCAGGTTTCTGTCCACGTTTTACTTCTGTCCTTTGTCTCGATAATCTACAGCTACCAAAAAGAATTGTTTGTGCACCCTCCAGCCTTTCTTCCCTGCCCACACATTAAATCTTTATAATGGTCAAAAAGGATATTTAGGACACGATCAAGGAGCCGAGTAATAAAGGAATTCTTTCTTTCATGTTAACATGTGTGAATTCAGTCAGGCTATCCAAAACTAAACACTGAGCCAAATCACATTATTTTTGTCAAACCAAATCAAATTTATTACACCGTCTGACATTCTAATTTATTCAGTAAAGATTTCCAATACGTATCTTCAAATTGTAGTTTTTTAAAAAAAAAAGCAGCCAATAACTTCCAGTCTGTCCTTATTTTGATAACGAAAGGAAGAGAGACATGTTTATATTTCAAATTCCACACCCAGGCCTTGTCCACAAAATTTATTACCATACTGCTCCGTAGTTAGAGAAGAACAAGTTAAACAAAACAAACATGCACTGCAGAACAAGCGGCCCTGTCCTTTATCTTAAATAACAGCCCAACAGCTCATCTCAATATGATCTGAAACACTAAAAGTAGGCATTTTCCCTCCCCGACCAACGCGCTCTTGTTCAGGAGTATTGTACTGAACTTCATTTTCCTTAATAAGACTGTTATACAATGTTATTTCATCAAAGAGAATTATTACAAATGAGATTAAAGTGCCAGGATGGTTTCTATAATCACTGCCTGTTCAAAAAGGAACGAATCTTGACAGATTTTCCTGATCAGGTAATTCTTTGATAATAGATGTGCTTATATGACAATCACAGAATGTTTGGGTTGGAAGTGTCCTTAAGGATCACCCAGTTCCACTGCCCTGCCATGGGCAGGGACACCTCCCAGCAGCCCAGGCTGCCCAAAGCCCCATCCAGCCTGGCCTTGGACACCTCCAGGGATGGGGCATCCACAGCTTCTCTGGGCAGCCTGTGTCAGGGCCTCACCACCCTCAGAGTGAATAATTTCCTCCTAACCTCTAACCTAAATCTCTTCTTGATTAGTTTAAAGCCATTCCCCATTGTCCTGATCTGACTGATCAAAAAGCTGCTCTCTGAGCAACTGTCGCTCCCCCCGAGGGACAGCGGTTGTCCCAGCCTCCACCTGGAAACAGAGCCATTGACCACCACACTCTGGGTGCAACCTTCAAGCCAATTCCTTACCCACTAAATAGTCCACCCGTCAAATCCATCCGTCTGCATTTTGGAGATCAGGGTGTCACGTGGGACTGTGTCAAAGGCCCTGTAGAAGCCCAGGTAGATGCCATTCCCTTGTCAACTGATGCAGTCACTCCATCGCAGAAGGCCACCAGGTTGGTCAGGCAGGATTTGCCCTTGGTGAAGCCGTGCTGGCTGTCTCGGATCACCTCCTTGTCCTGTGTGTGCCTTGCATTGCTTCCAGGAGGATCTGTTCCACAATCTTTCCAGGCACAGAGGTGAGGCTCACCAGTTTGTAGTTCCCCAGATCCTCCTTTCCACCATTTTTAAAAATGGCAGTGATGTTTCCCTTTTTCCAGTTACCAGGGACTTCACCTGGAGTTCTTAAATATGATGGAGAGAGGCTTGGCAGCTCCATCAGCCAGTTCCCTCAGGACCCCGGATGCATGGCATCAGGCCCCACAGGCTTGTACCTGTTCAGTGTCATCAGGTGGTCTTGAACCTGCTCTTCGCTTACAGCGGGAGGGACTCTGCTCCCCCCAGCCCTCACCTAGGGGCTCAGGGAAAATAACCACGGGTTCATGGTCAGTAACTACTGTCAGCACACAAACCTGCAAGACCTCAGCAGCATATTAGAAGTTCTGGTGCCATTCCCATTTCAGAAATCAGGTTGATTAGAGCTATGGGATATTTTCTTCCTAGATGACACCAGAAGGTGTCATAAGTCAAAATGAACACACCTAGTAATACACACATGCTGCTTTACACTGAAATTTACTTTAGATTCTATTGGATTCCACAAAAAAAAAAAAAAAAAAAAGTCTTTGCTAGCTGTTTTATTATGACATTACAAAGGTGAACACTAGACTCACTCAGGCATTCACGCTCAAGCATGTCAGAACTCCTACTCACATTTCTGTAATCAATACATGCAATTATTTACTTCTTTACAAAAGAATTGTATTATCTCTATGCTACTAAAATCAACTTTGTTTCTCTCAGCTGAATCCTTCTCTATGTTGTACTCTTTAAGAGGGCATGATGTTAAGCACTTGAAGCCTACATACACTGAGTGGGCAAATAACCAAGATAAACACTTGTAGCCTTGTGGTACACACAGCTTAATGAAATCTTAACAAAAATTGACAGAAATAGGAAAATAAAGCTCTAAAATATTTGTAGCAAGAAGACAAAAGGTTATCTAGAAAGGAGCCAAGGGTAGCAATCCCATCAAAATCACATTTTGAGTAAATAACCCAATCCGACACAGAGAGTGGACTTCTTAAATTGATCCATCCCAGGATAGGATGGATGTCTCAGATATCCACATACTGCAGCCTCAGACCACTAGCAGTCAAAAAAATATACAGAAAAATGCAAATAAATAAAACACATTTCCCATATACATACCCTTGAGGGAAAAAAAAAAAAAAAAAAAAAAAAAAAGTGAATGAAAAGGGTTGGAGGGTTTTCAAAAGTTCTGCAAGCAAAAAATAATTTAAGCCAATAACAGTCACCGTAACACTGTGCAAGAGGGTATTTTTTTCCCCTCCTCAAAGAGGGACTCTCATTAAGAGAAAGTTGAGAAGCACTGTGCTAGAGAAACATTGACAAGCAAAAGTGGATCATTTTCAGGCACAAAGGTACAACTATGATGTCATATATCCAAAAAATTTGATAGCTGTGCAATACCTACTGGCCCCAAGAAGTTAGTTATATGGAAGCATGCCATAGAGAAATCTGGCACTTCCCAAGTTCACTAAGATACGTATCCCTCACCACTTCCAAGAAGTATCACATGGTCATCATGCCCTGTACAGAAGTACTGCTAAAGACGAAACCAAAAATCCACTCTATGAGAAAACTGAAAAGGTGATCTTAATCTCTGGATTTAAGCATTTGATGGCCAGGCTTGGTAATCTTAAAGGTCTTTTCCAACCTAAAACTTTCTGTGATTTGCACTGACATATTCAACACATGAATCAATCCTCTCTCCATACATCCATAAGCTTCACGTTATCACCTGGATCTTTCTACATGCAAAACTCTGTCCTTTAACTTTAGGTAGAAGTTTAGAGTAAATGTTTAATACACAAACATCTTATTGCATATGGCTTCTGTCACATTCATTTACAAAAAGTCGAGCAAAATAAAAACAATCCAAGACAGAGATTTGTTCTAGCTGAAGCCAATACTAGTCTGACTAAGAAGAAGAGCTTATCACTCTGATGAATGCAAAACTTCAGACGTACCTCAGGGCACCTCTTACAGGCGCCCAGGCGCTACCAGTGCTAAATACAGGACAGCAAACACACTTGCCTATCTGTAAGAGAGTTTACCTCCAAACACGGGCATGGGCATCTGTTGAAAATGCTACTTCACAGACCTCTCTCAACGCAGATCTCACTTTTAAGGAGAAATAATTCACAAAGGACCGGAACTAACCATTTTGATTAATCTTCTACCTGACTCAGAAAATACATAAACGGTTTGCACACGCTGCATGAGAGTCCATCTATTATTACCAGAAGCAAATGCTAACCATTATTTTTAAATAGTGAGATATTATTCTTTTTCAGCAGTCTGGGGGACTGAATGTGAAGTGAGGCTGTACCAACTATGTTTTGTTATTACATACAATTTTAGATATAGTCTTAATCCAAAACAAAGTGCTTTCACTTCAGAACATGAGTCATTTAACTTCTACTTTCTTATTTTTCCCACCTATTACCAAAGTAATCCAGATTCACCTCCACCAGTTCTCATTCCTCACTTAAGGGGGTCAACGCTGAGCAGTCCCAGGATTGATCTCGCGGCCTTTCATGGCAATCAAGGTCACACCAGACAAAAAGCTATTCAGCGTCAAAGAGCACTGTAATTTCTTCTTGTGTCATCATCCTAATATTATTCAAACAAAAGCCTGCAAGTAAGTTACAATGCGATGTAGCTCTCCTAGCCAATTCTAGGAGAGGAATCCTGCAGCTCCTTTGAAGCACATTGTTATGAGCAACAATGGAAGTTGCTCTATAAAGCTACAACCCAACAGAGAAGAGCGTTAAAAAAAAAAAAAAAAAAAAAGCAGCTTTGGATTCAAAACTGAGTCACAATTAAGTAATTCACTACTTGGAAGTTATGTTACAGAATTTGTGCCCCCCAGATATCCGCATTTTCATTCACGTGATGTGCACCACAATCACTGTAGAGCTCTAACACACTGGTATAAGCTGTAACAGCTGGAATAAAAATAAAGGCTAAGAACTGGAAAAAACAGACACTTCTGATGAGATTTCTTTTCTGAAATAACGTTCACTTTACGTTGGGGGCCTAAACCACGTATTGCACTACATACAGAGAGACTTGAAATCTTGCAAGGAGTTTCCCAAGAAGCATAAAACGGAGTAGGAGGTCTCAATACCACACATGTGGTTTGAAGAGAAAAGAAAGCAAACACAGCAGAAAAGAAATGATGGCTCCGACGTCTACCACAGCAAAACCACCGTTTCCCGAGGCAACTGAACAGATTGGGCCACCGCATCTGGAAATGCCGACTCAGTATGGGCGAGTGGCCAGCTCCTGACTGAGCACCCTGACTGAACAGTGGCCAGTTTCTTCAAACATAAAGAGTACCAGCTCTGTGCTTACTGAAAGGAAACTTTTGACAGACTCATTCAGCAAGACATCCCGCTGCAGCCCTGGTTTAAAAAAAAATGTAACAGTAATCATTAAACACTATGATCCAACTAGACCAAAAAGTTATTAATAATCTGCTGGTTAAGACTCTACGAAAGCTACAAAACCCTAGAGGTTTTTATAGGAACCTAGAGTTCCTGTAAAGTTTGACACATTTCTGTTTTCAAAGTGGTAAAACCAAACCACGTAATGTTACAAACTGACTTTCAGAAAGGTTTCGGGAAACAATAGAACCAACCCAGTCGCATTGTGTATGTTGTGCCCAAGATTTATTTCCGTTGCAATAATTCCAACTTCATGCCACCAGCAGCGTAACGTGGCACCTATATGACACTGGAGGAAAGAGCAGCAGAACGGGGTGCAGACCACATTACAGCCTGACGACCACTACCACAGAACTTCATCCTGCGCTGGTTTCACCTGTCTCACAAGGAGAAAGCTCACTTATGGTAACTAAAAAAAGTAAATGAATACCGGGATCAGGTGGAGGTTATTATTTCTTCCTACAGAAATCAAAAAGAAAAGGACCTTACGCTTCAATTACTTTCTCTAACACGTAGCCATACCTTTACCCCATCACATACACGTGCCCATCGGTTACATCCAGCTATGTTCTTTTCTGTAACACGCAGCCAAACCTTTACCCCACCACACAGACATGCTCGTGGTTACATCCAGCTCCCCTGGTCTTCGGACGGGGCAAGCAGGAGGAGAGGGGAGCGCGGGGCAGAACCAAGCAGGGCCCCCAAGGGACAACACAAAGCCAGGAGGCTGTCACGCGTCCTAAGCCACCGGTAAGGTCTCCGTGAACCAAACACAGCTCAAGAAGCGCGAAAGGCTGCGAGGAGAGAAACTAAACCGGGGAAAACTCCAACGCCGCCTCATCGCAGGAGGGGCTCCGCGGAAAGAGGCGCCTGAGCGGGAGCACGACGGAGAGGTGCGTGAGCTTAAAAACGGGTATCAGGGAGTGAGAACAGACGGAGAACGCGAAGACAAGAGGGCAAAACACCACGATTTCTGCCAGCACCCGCGACAGGCACCGGAATAACATAATAACATAACACGGGGCGGCTGGGGCGAGGGCAGGGGCAGATGGCGGCACACGGGGGAAGGGCACGGCCGGGGGGGGGGGCTCGGAAAGGGCCAGGAGGAGGCGGCGGCGACACGGGCAGGCCGGGCCCGGAGCCGCCGAGGGGCTGGGGCCGAGGAGGAGCCGCGGGGGCCGTTACGGGGCGCAGCCGAACGCGGGGGAAGGAGGCGGGGAGCGGGTCCCGTACTCACTTCTTGTGGGGCGGCTTCTCCCTCCTGCCCGCCGCCGCCGGCTGCTTGGGCCGCCGCCTGCGGGCCTGCAGGGCCAGCACTGCGCGAGGAGAGAAGAACAACCGGGAGACGGCGTTAAGCACAGCGGCTGAGGCTGCCCTGCCTCGCCAGACACCCCCCGGCCCCAAATCCCCCTCTCCCGCCGCGGTACCTTTGCGTGAGTTCATCGCCCCGCGCCGCACGCTCCGGCCGGACTCGAACCCGGGTCCTCGGCGCCGCGCCCTGCCCTGCCCGGCCCGGCCCTGCCCTGCCCTGCCCCTGCCGCGTCCCCGCGCCGGGCACCGGCCGGCTGCAGCGGCCCCGCCCCGCCCCGCCCCGCTCGGTGCCGGCCCCCAGTGCGCAGGCGCCGGCGCGCTGGCGGCGGGGCCGGGGCCGGAAAGGCGGGGGCGGGGCGGCGG
Source organism: Aythya fuligula (assembly GCF_009819795.1). Taxonomy (NCBI): domain Eukaryota; kingdom Metazoa; phylum Chordata; class Aves; order Anseriformes; family Anatidae; genus Aythya; species Aythya fuligula. Next base: position 14,343,380 of record NC_045559.1, read on the forward strand.
CAGGTGGCGGCGGGAGCGCACCTGAGGCGAGGCGAGGCGCGGCCCCTGGGTGGCAGCGGCCGGGCTCCACTTGGCTTGGTGTTGTTAAGTTATTGTCGTTATTTGGGGGTGCGCCCCGCGCTGGGATGCTGGAAACTTTGTGGCAGCTTGTTCTAATAAAGAATTATTTCGTAGAATTATGAATAAAGACCTCCAACAGCATCTGGCGCAACTGCCCCTACCACCACTATCACCCACTAACCGTGTCCCCAAGCACCACACGGCCCCAAGCACCACAGTATTTGTGTGAAATCTGGCACTCGTGCTACAGATCCCCAAGCACACGGTTCTGAGGGATGTCAGGGAAGGGATGGAGATGCGCAGGGCTCCCAGAGCTCAGAAAGAGGCAGCTCTGCCCTCCACCAGCAGCCACCTCCAGGGGTCCACCCTTGGGTGTCCCTGAGGGGGTTGTTCAGCTAGTAGCCAAGTGAAGCCACCCAAACACCACCCCCATCGTCCCTGTGCTGCTCCATGCTCGGGGTCAGGGCAAGGGAAGGATGAGAGGAGCCCCACAGCCCTGAAAGTGCCCCTGTGCCTCCCCAGCAGCCGCTCAGGGCTAGGTCAGCCTCAGCTTATCAGGAACTGCGGGGTCAGGTGCCAGAAGCAATTAACCTCATGACACAAATCCAGGGAAATTAGATTTCCTTAATTCTGATTCTCACTAAGTTATTTGCCACGACTGACAACTCTACAAGTTTTTTTCTTCCTGCAGACCGCGACAGTAACGTGGCATCACAGTGCCCACGAAGCCAGGTGCTATTTGGATATGGCCTAGTTCTGACCTGTTGAAAGCTGTCATCTATATCTGCTGTGCATAGCATGCCTCGATTTTTGACACTTGTTCTGACTTTGAAATTTCATGTACTCACAATTTCTAATTATGCTTGATGCTGAACATGATCTGGGTCAGACCGAGAACTCCAGTGTGAGCGTGAGGCTTGTCTCGCCTCTCTTTTATCTGCGCGTGGGACTGGAATTCAAAGGCATAATAATGAAAGATAACAGCGGATGGTCACTAAATTTCAAGGCAGAACTGCCTCCCTAAATGGCAAGCCAAAGAATGCACAAGGATGAAGATCTAAGGGGAGCTGTGGTCAAGGTCTTGTGAGAGTGAAGAGAAGCAATAATCACTAGTCTTAAGTAATTGGATCGTAGAGATTTCAGCTAGACAGAAAATTGAATCCGTAGTTGTGGTTAGTTCAGCTTGGAAATGGGACAGGAACAGAAATACAAAGCTAGACAGCTCAGAGAGGACATACCACAATGTGTAATACATTTTCATCTGGCTAGGGAGCCTGGTGAACAGAAAACAATGGAGCCATGAAGTTTCTAAACTCCAACTCTCCTCTGCCAACATGAGGCACCACAGCTGCATTTCTAAATCAACACATTTTCTGTTTTCCATCCTCCATAATAAAGGAAGACGGAAAAAAAAAATAATAATCCCTGTTGGTATGTTATGCATCTGCCTTTTTGTGGTTAGTCTTTTAGTGATAGTTCAGCGTGATGGATCAGCCAACAGATGGCTGTACTGGAATGTTGAAGTCTTTCTTCTTAGAAATTATAGATACATGAAAATTAAGAATAGTTGGATGTAAGAAAGAAAATTACATATCTACCCTTTGGTTTTAGGCTAATTTTAATTTCATTGGTTCAGTTGTGCCTTTGCATGAATGCCTGTGCCTGTACAGACAATGGTAGAAACAAGCGGCTGATGATGGAGAAATGGTGAGACTATTCTTTTTTTATTATTTATTTTCAGTGGCATTGCTGGCTTAAAGTTGTCTTTTAGGTTTGGCTGTAAAGCGGAAATCATATTAGGGCCCCAATCATCTTTTCAGCTACTAATGTGCAATTCTATTTACTTCAGTGGGAGATTTATATGTAGAACTGATTGGAAAATTGGGTCTTAGGTAACTACAGTGAACTTTGCTTACATCAGCAGGGTTACAAATTCACCAAATCTGGGGTCAGGAAGGAATTTCCCTCATGAGCATAATGTCAGCAACATAATCAGGGCTTGGGAACAATTTGTTAGTGAACAGAGAAGGAGTTATGTTAGTACCAGGTGAGTATATTCCACTCAGTCAATGACTCTGTATTCAATGAACACGTATTCCTGATTTTTGTTGTGATTTTTCCTGAAAAGCTGCTTGGATAATGCTCACAAAGAAGTGAAAAAAGTGCACTGAGACTCCAGGTATGTATGGAGAGGATTACCATGTGCAATTAACTAAACTGAAGAGTAAATTAAGGTAAATAGAGGCTAAATGTATTTCAGGAAAAAAAAAAAATGTATTTCTCAGACTCTTGAGAATCTAACTCCATGAGAACCCAAGCTGTAAGTGAAAATTAAATATATATATATGTATGTATATATATATATATATATATGCAGAAAATTGAAGAAATAATTCATGGCACTTGGATTGCCCGGACTATGACTTTTTGAATCCGCTCATTTCAGTGAAATTCTTCATCCTAATTTCAGTATGTCTTATTGTATGCAACTCACCCTTTACAAAAATAGATGATGAATAAAGAGAGAAGACCGGAAAGCAAAAGAAGACGTTTGCAAAAATCAATGAACAATATAAAGAACAGTGGACTAGGTCAGAATGCAACTGTTTCTGGCTGCCTCTCTTTGAACATAATACGGGAACAGGTGCCTGTTCTATTACAAGGATTACCACAGACCTCATTCACAGTGGGGAAGGGCACTGTGAGATTTAGGTAATATGACCTTCACAGAAAGGAGTAACATCAGATTTAGGTGATCTCGGGTGCAAACATCAGGGGAGGGAAAGGAGAAAATAACAAATTATGGGATGATATTTTACTTCTTTATAATGTTGTTCGGACCAGACATCTGAAACCCCACAGATGTTTGGTTTCTTTTCTTTCCACCCATCTTTGAAATATCCCACTTACACAAGAAGACATTAACTTTTCAGACATGAATGAAATACATTTGTACAGAATAAGAAGTAATCTAGCAGCAATCCTGTAAGCATGATAGTCTGCTTTCTGAGAATAATTCACAACTCTTCCCTGAGCAGAGGGATGTTGGAAGCTTTCACCCTAATTTCTGTACCAATTCCTTTCAGCGTTATGTTTCCCAGTGTGTGGTAGTGTGCTCTCTGAATTGCACCTTCTCAGAAATTCGGGTATTAGCTAATTGCATGCTGCTTTTGCACAGAATGGAACAGACAAGAAATATTGCATAAGGCAAAGAGAGAAAAAAAAACATTGGGTGGTGGAGAGTTCTTATTAATATGCAAGTCCAGCCTTCTCATCCTCTCGCCTTTCATGTTTGTCTCTTGTTCCGTCAGTTCCCACCCCCATTCCACATTTCTTTAAGTATGATGCACTAGTGTGTGCATACTAACGATGAGTCTGTCCTCTTGTTCACTTAAAGAATTTTCTGGCTGCCAACGCACTGTTTTTTTTTCCCCCCTCTAGGATTTAAACAAAGCAAAGAGAACAATTCTCTGCTTAGTTTTGAACAACAGAGACAAAGATAGGAAGTATTTACCAACAGCAAATAATAAAGTGTTTGTTTTTAAAGGCAGGAGGACTGTTGGCTCATCACAGCGTGAGTATAACTCCAGTTAACAGGAGGAGCAATGAACACATTAAACAAGGAAAGCAGAACTGTTATCTTGGATATTTAACTGGAGAAAAATATAGCAGGGAGAAAGAGTTGGAATTTCCAGAAAACAAAACAAAACAAACAAAACAGGAGGTCAGAAATTCCTGAATTCACATTCCTGGCTCATTCATTGATTCATTGTGTTCTTCCTAAAGCAAATTATGTGACTCATCTGATTTCATCTTCATCTACAAAATGGTATAGTGTATGCCAGCAGCACAGAGTTAACATTGGTAGAGAATTCTTGTTTATCAAGTACATTGGGATTAATAATAAAGGAAGAAAGACACGAAGTTCAAAGCAGACTGGCTTAACACCAATTTGACATCAAATTAAAAACTTACCTGTGCCTAGAAATAGCTGCATCAACCCAGATATGCATTGTACTAGTGTAAAATAGGGCATGAACTGGCATGACTTAACTCAGACCTGAAAGAGGATTAAAATAGACTGTGGCAATGTTTTTATGATAACATTTCTTCTGTGTTTAGTCAATCTAATGTTGAAGTACCCAGATTTCTGAAATCACTCACCGAGTCTTTCCTTTCTCCTTTACTTCCAGCAGGCTCCTGAACACTCTTTCAGTTAAACCTCCTCCTGTGTCCTGTCTTAAATGTCATCATTACCCCCTCTCCTCCTGTTTCTCAGCTCTTTACCCAGCTTGCCCTTCTCATTTCAACCTCCCTCATCTTCTTGTTCCAATCTATTACCTTTTTTGTCTCTGTTTAAATCAGTTGGGTTCTTCCTTCATGCCGATTATGTGTCAGCAAGGGACGAGAGGATCACCAGAATATGAGTGACTGCTCCCAGATTCCTGACCAAACACATCACAAGCAATTATAGGGAAAGTTCCTCAACAGTGATGCAGCTGTGGTTTGGGCTCATGCCTACTCTTTCACTCTGAATGGCAGCTATGCAGTCTGGTCATGCCTGTGAGAGATTTCTCTGCTACGTGAGCGTGGAATACTCAGAGACTTAAGTATTAAAGTCTAACATGTCACTATCCAACATGTGCAGAATGCCATTCTACAAAGCCTCATAATCTGGCCCCATTTGAGGAGATTTTCATCAGTTCTTGCAAAGCCACATCTTTGGTATTAAGGCCTTCTTCTAAGAAGTCTTAGCTAAGAAATTTCCCTACTCAGAGTTAGGGATCATCAACCAGTGGGACGAGAATTCATTAGAAATCAGATGTGGGCTTACCCAGTTTCCTCTTCTGTTGGCTTGGACTACACAAACAATAGTCACAATGGAAACAACAAGGCACAGCCTGTGAGCTCAGCGTAAGAGGAAGCAATTGACTCATTTTTTCTTGAAGAATAAAGCCTCTTTCTTCCCCACAACCTCCTCTGTACTTTTACTTGATATAGGATGTTTCCTCAGCCCTCAAAAAAACAGACACCAGTAGGATGATGCCATGATGATGCCACGTTATGTCAGCAGTGCCCCAGGTGTCCTTTCCTCAACAATTCCTTCCGTGTGACATAGCTCCAGTGCCCTTACCAACACCTCTCTGGGTGATGAATAACCACTGCCCCGCTGTGCTGCACCTCAACAAGGACCAGGGCTCCTTTATGAAGTTTCAGGTTTCCGTGCATTCTGAAATAAACTCCTGTTAGTGGAGTGGCCAGTAAAGAAGCACTGGCCAAACTGGTTTATCTGGGCATAGTCTGAGAACTTCATCCAGACAGCACAATAAACTTGTCCTGTTTTGTAGGAGGCAACCATTTGGTAAATGATAGCTCAGTTACATAGGCAACATGCATCAGTGGCTACAGTACACTACTGTTTACCATTAAAGCACAGAATAGAGCTGCTTTTGCTTAATTAGGCTTGATTACATATAAAGTAGTCAAGGAACTACTGCGCTAGAGGGGCATTTCAAAGAGGTATCTCAGGATTCTTTTAGTACAATCAAAACATCCCTCTTCAAAATGTATGAATTATTTCATTACTTGGTATGGGATATTTCATCCCATATGATTAAAATTTTACAAAGTTAACAGTAACAGGATCTTACAAAGTGAAATGTCAGCCAGCTTCAATAGTCGTTAGCATTAACAGCCTGGTTCGTAACATCTGTGAACTAACCATGCAGTTTCATTCTATCTGGATACGCCTGTGCCATATCTATACCATATAAAACAGCAACATGAATTTTTTAAAGTAGAAAATGTCACAGCTAATCATTAAAATAGAACTGGCTCGGCTTGTTAGCTAAGCAGTATTTCTTTCCAGCCTTCACAAAGAACACTCATGAATAAACTTTGTTAGTTTCAAAGAACTGAATAAAGACTGATTATCCACCTCTAGGCACTCAAAATTCCCCGTGCTCCTACTATAAGATGCATAACATCAAATAACAGTGAAAATATTCTAAACAGTTGGCTGTGTTTTCACTCAAAGCACAGAGAACTAATCCAGTGCAATGTGGCTTGTGCATTGTTAGAAATGAATTCAGTGGGCTTGATTTTTCGGTTTTGATTTAATCATGTTTTACACCCACTTTGCTGTTCATTGTAGTCACATAAATGACTGTGGTGGGAAATATTCACGTTTGCACCTTCAGAGCTGCAAAACTTTATAGTAAACATTAAGAATGTAAATATTGTCACTAAAGAGTATGCATTAATTGCATTATTTACTCAAGCCAGGCCTTTAAAATCACTACACTATAAAACTACATTCCCACAATACGCCATCCATCCAAAGTAACTTCTCAGTATCAGGATTTTTACCCACATTCACAAGCACTCACTACTTTACTAGGTGAGCTGCCCTGACAGAGGCAGCTCTGAGAGATATGCACAACATGCTCAGAACTATGAACAAAACTAAAGGACTATGGCACAAACACTAGGTACAAAAATGCTACTGGGAATTCAATACGCTGCTAAATCCAGTGTGTGTGCTCAGAGCATGCCTCCTGGATTTCCAGGAGAACAGAGGGTGCTTTTTCCATCTCTTCCTCTGAACTGTAGCGTGGAACCCAAGTGCAAATATGATGTTGTTAATGGTTTTGTCCACACACTGATTTATCTAATTACTCTTCTGGTTATATCATCTTTGTCTGACCTGTTCAAAACTTCAGATAAGGCTCCATGGCTCTTCTTTTTTTCCCAAATAATACATAGTTCAAGGTCAATAATTCAATTATAGACTAAAGCACTGTGTGAAATAGTATTGGGAATCTACCTGCAAATAAGAAAAATATTCAAGAATCCTATTTGCGGTGAAATTAACAGTAATCTGAATGGTAATGGAAATCTGCACTGCCAGCATAGCATTCCCCTTTTTTCTATAGCCAGCCTGGTCCTCATGTAAAAAAGTACATCTGTCTGAGTGGTCTTCACTTTAGGAATTTGTGGTGGGCTATCCTCCTCTTAACTCTGAAATTCCTTAAGCAGTTGAAGATAACAGAATCACAGAGAGCTGAGGCTGGCAGGGCCCTCTGGAGCCAGCTGCTCCAACCCCTGCCCAAGCAGGGACACCCAGAGCAGGCTGCCCGGGACCACGTCCAGGTGGCTTCTGAAAGTCTCCAAGGAGGAGACCCCACAGCCTACAGGACTACACCTATAGACGCTGCTGAGATCCCCTGAGCTTCTGCAGGCTGCGTCCCAGCTCCCCCAGCCTCCCCTCAGAGGAGAGGTGCTCCAGTCCCACCACCTTGGTAGCCCTCCATTGGGCTCCTTCCACTATGCCCACATCAATCCTGCACTTGGGGGCCCAGAACTGGACACAGCCTCACCAGGGCCGAGTGAAATGTGCGTCCCATGTATATTACATACAGTCTGGTAAACATCTGCTCTGCATCTTACTGGGCACGAGGGAAAACACAACTCAAAGAACAAGACTTGATTTTGTAACTTGTGTTCTCCAGCTTCCCAGTTGTTCTTTAAATTATTGGCAACCATTTCTTCCTTCTTCCCAGTTCCTTTTTCAGTAGTAAATTCATGTTAGACCTGTATCCAAAGCTTATTTGCAGCAGGTTATCCCTGAATCATTATCTGAATCATTATTTTCTTGATTTTGTTTGTTTGTTAAGTGTCTTTTCTGGATCACGGTCGTTTTCACCAAATATGTATCTAATTTTTCCCACAGAAAGAAGGAAAAAAAAAAAAAAACACCCCTGTAATGATTTGTATAATACTAAGCCTTAAATTAATATTTTATGTGCTTAGTATGCCTTCATTTCATCTCTCTCTTCCACTTAGAAACCGTTCTACTCCATGCTGCCAGTCTACAGAGCCTACAGTATTTCATATTAATGTATTCTTACACAGAAATTGTGATGGTTGGGAGGATGGTCCCTCAACAAGGGATGAAAGGGATGCTTACCAGCTACGGTTTCAAGCAGCAGTGCCATGAGAATATATTAATCAGCTGGAGGTCCCAGACTGGAAGAAGGAACAATTTTTCCCAGCATCTGGTAGAAGGCTATTATAATCTGGTGCCCAATTAGCAAGGCACTGAATAGAGAGAGCTAATAAGCTGTAGAGCATACACTGGAAGAGAGCTCTCTCCGGCAGTTTTGCTGACCACCATGATTTTCTCATATTTTAATCATTTGTAAGACTCTTCAAACAGCAACAGGGAAAATATGCAGGTGAACATTAACAGGATACTGAATTGGGATGCCAAGGCTAGCTAAAAATAAATGTGCTTCTTATCTTTTTTGGCTGGAAAGCATGCTGTGAACTAAAAGTGACAGGAGACCAGGCACAGCAAGCACAGAATGCCTTCTTCACTTAATACACGTGGGACTTGTCGTGCCTGCTCACTGCAACAGTGCTTCAATGCTAGTACCAGTGTAGTGCTCTGCTCACAGAATTTAGCTGTTACAGATAAAAAAAGATATGCCCCTGGTTCTTGCTAAGCCTTCTAATCCCAGCTTTGAGTAAGTTTACTAGTTATCAGTTAAACCCTTGCTAGAGTAAATCGTTAATTGCATTAGTAAATTTTCCCCATCTGGGATTTATGTGCACATACCCACATAGAACAAGGGGCCCAAGGGGAAAAAGGAAAGAGGGAAGTGATGCCACTTCTGTCCTTGGTGAAAGGAAGGCCATACTATACCAACTTCTATCCCCCCCCCTCCCAACAATAATACCTGCATTGGTTATGCTTTTTTCTACCCATAAAAAAGAACAAACCTTTTACCTGGTGGCACTGTCATCAGTTGTCTTTCTACTTGAGTCCATCCTCTGATAAATCCATGGTCACAGCACAGATTCTCTGTCCATTTGGCTGCTCTGAGGTTACCACTTCGCTACCTCTGCTGCTGGCCTTTCCTGCAGTACAGCCCTTTTTGCCCCAATCTAAAATCCGAGACGAACCGTTCTGCCTCAAAAGCTGCCCAGTCTGATTGTGCCAGCAGGTGCATTTGCAGCTTCTAATTTTCTTGTCCTGGCACTGAATTACTCCCTGCTTGATCTTTTCCTCCTCAAATTTACAAGTAATCATCTGTAAGTGTGTGCCATCCCAAATGACCTGCTTTGCTGTGCTCACCCCACAGGACTACCTGAGGGTTGTGCAAGTCTCCAGTTGGCTCACAGTGCTGGAACACAGCTGTCCCTGCAAGTATCGTTTTGCATTGCTTGATTGAAATAGCTGTACAGAAACTGAGCAACTCATGTGAAGACGGGGACTTAAACTGCTGTATGGTCCCTCATATTAAGGAGGTAAATGGAAAATGAAGAAGTAAGCAGGTAAAAATAGAGCTTGCCTTGAACTGTGGGGGTCCTTGGAGTAATACCTGAGTGCACATGCCATCAGCCACGTTCACATTGCAAAATAGATGGGACGGATATCAAGCGGGCAAAACTTGCCTTTAATTTATCCCCTTGGCTATGACAATAGGACTAGACTCAGAGGACTTCAAGAACATTTCCTAACCTGACTTCTTCAGGAAGAGACCACAAGGTACGAAAGCGTAGCTCACATTTCCTTTTCTGTCCTATTTTCATACCTCAGCAGCCTTGTGTAACTCTTAACCTTTTGTAACTCAGAAGAAATGGTCCAGCTTTTCATCATAGCCTAGTAATTTTACTTTTCTATTGTCAGGGCCAAACATGAGTTCCCAAATATAACTTTTGAGATGCCCACTGCAGACAAAGATACAGGTATGAGCTGCGTAAGCAGGTTTTTGGTAGCTTCTAATGACCCAGCTTGGCTCATAGCAGCAGCCAGTTACTGGTGTCCTGTGGCTACTGTGGGCTAAATTATTGAATTAGTGATTTAATAAACTAGAAAATTAGCAGGATACACTGCTGGAGAAACCAAAGCTAGCTAGTTAAAGTTGGCTTAAATTTGTTAGCACAAACTGCAGTTACACAGGACCTGCAGAGCAGAGAACTGGTTCTGTGTCCATGCAGTCCTCCATGAAGCAAGACATTGTGGGTTCCTAGGCCAGCAGACCACCGATTAGATCTGAAATTCAGGACCCAGGTCCCACAGCTACACCAAAATGCGATCCAGCCATGCTCAGCCTTCACCACCTGGTTTTGATGGGTGGAACGAGCAGCAGGCATGAGGCCAGGAAGCAGCTGTCCCATGCTCTGGTCCCAGCTCCTATCCAAAGAACTGCAGGACCAGGGGCAGGGCATATTGTGCAGCACAACTCTTCTGCGCTTTAGGCAGGACTCAAGAACGTTTAGGTTACATTAGACAAATAATTAGTTGTTTACTGTGTGCGTAAAATATGATTTTCTCCTAGTTTAACCACACTGCTTAATCATGCCTCCCCAGCACAGATATTTCAGCCTCTCTCCGTGTTTTTCTTGAAGCAGCATATCATTGGTTTCCTCAGTTAGCCAACTCAGACACTCAGCCACAGTTTTTTTATTCAAACAGAATTTAATTAGATTGGAAAATCATCCTTTTGTATGCCCAAAGATATTGAACCTAAACAGAAGTATATGGCCAATTGCTCTCCCCTGCATGCGTACTCCAGCTCCCAACACAGTCATTTTGAAATGCCAGCAAATGCTAGCACCAGAACTTTTGTAAATGTCACATGCTTGAAGATAAGTGCTTAAAGTTTTAACTCTGAATAACTTATTCATTTCATAACTCATTTAACCTCTTTCTAAATTATAATCTTATGTGGTGTTTTTGTTCTTTCTGAAGTTGAAATTTATTTATTTGTACTGAGTGCAAGAAATCCAATACTCTAAACTAATTAAATTATCTAAGTGAGTCATCCCAAAAGCTACTCTAATTACTATTTTACTCCTTTTATTCCCCCCCTCCCCCCTTAGGATTGCATGAATCTTTCCTTACCTTTGTTTTTTTTTTTTTTTTTTTTTTTTTTCCTAAAAAAACAACATTTGTATGAAGGGTTAGTCTCCATCTGATAATTTTTGACTTCATTGTCCAATTTCAAATGAATCTGGAGAAGGTTAGAATTTTCCAAGTTTCTATGAAGATACCAAGATTAGACACCAGCAATGTTCCCAGGAGAGGAAAGGAAGGAGAACACAGGAGCCTATTTGGCAGGAGCTGCTGCATCCTCACCAGTGACTGAAGCCCATTCTGCTACTGTGGTCCAGGCAACAAGTTGAAAAAGGGTAAGCAGAGGGCAAAGATTGTGTCTAGGATGTACAAATGAGCTTGGAATATTGCAAGATTGTGGTGGGGCATCTGAAATACAGAAGAGAGCTGAGTATTGGCAGAAAGTGCAGGAGGTAAGGAAGACTGGGAGAATATTTTGGTGACATAACAGTAGGAAGATGTTGGGGACATAGGATATTGGTTTAACAAAAAGCAACTTTCATTATTTTTTCTACTTATGAAACAAAGCAGTGGTTTGATAAGGCCAGCACTTGCTTAGCCCTTTTGAATGGAACCTGTCTGTACCTTAATTGCCAAATCATTTCAAAATGGAACTTCAGACAGGGGTTTCTAAGTCTTTTCTTAAAAATGTACCCATTGCAGGTGAATGAATATTTAGAATTAGAAGAAGCTGGTATACATGATCATGTAATCTGTACACCTGGGATTTCTATATCTTTTTCAAACTTGAGAAAATAAGGTTTTGCACATCAGGAGTTCTGGTTTCCAAATCTGATAAGTTTGAGTAATCAGAAGGAAGTTGGTTCAGATGTTATCAGATTTCTTTTCGGCTTATGATCATATCATGACTTATAAATAGGAGTATTTTTAAAACAAGTATTGAGCCTTAAACTTTGCTTCTTATTGAGTGATGCAAGAGAAATTACAGGGTAATAAATGTAAGATAATACTTTCTTATCTGCACCTCGTTCAATTCTTCCCAGTGAGTTTTTTGCAGACTAGTTGGCCTGCACTCTTCCCAATGTCTAAATTCTGTTCACATTTTTGCCAACGTGCCTTTGAGGTCAAATAATGACAGGTCTTTGTGGGTATTCTTAAAATACGTAAAGTATTCTTAAAGTAAAGCTGTCTGTATGCCATCTGTCTGGTCTCACAGCAGAAATTCACAATTTATTGTCTTGTTCTTTAAAACCAACCATGGTTTTGTTAGTCCAAGCTGCAACTTTGCTTAGGGCGCATTGTTTCAATGGCAACCGTGCCATCAGTCAAGCTACCTGCTTGCTTAATGTGTACTTACATGGCATTGCTGGGAAAAAACATGCATGCCTTTGCTAATAAGCTGTTATTGAGCATGTTGGTATCGTGGAGCCCAAGTCATGTGGCTTGCCCTTGTCATGTCTGCAGTTTTGGTAAAAATTATGAGAAATCCTATCACCAGCACCTAATTTCTTTTAACTTGTGTGCAGCACTGTGAGCTGGTTCCCTTAACCTACCTGGAACTGATTGAGTTTTCCTTGAACTCCCCAGAGCAGAACCCTTCTAAAAATCTGCCTGCAGTGTGTTGTAGAGTATTTGTTTTTTCTCAGTTGTTTTTCTCATATCAATGGCAAGTACTGTAAGCTGCTAGAGGATGCAGCTGTTGCCCATACACCGGTAAGTGCATTTGATGGAAATATAGACTTCATATGGAATTTTCCTTTGAAGGGACCTGTATTGGTCCCTTCTGATTGTATCCTACGTGAGTATATGATTGAGCAGCTGTGTAGGAGGAGGCTTTAAGATACAGGAAGAAACCTTTGTGGTTTATTAGACTATATAGTTATGAGTGAGAGTGAACGTGTTACTTGGAGATGCAATGCATTTGTCCAAGAGAATCATGTTCCAATTGCTGCTCTATCCTCAACTGTGCTTCTGCAGCAGGAAAACTAACAGCAAGAAGATGACTAGAACTGTTGTATACAGCCTAGTATACAACAGAACTGTTGTATACAGACTAGTGATGGCTAACAACGGTTCCAAAACTTAGTGGATCTATGTGAAGAACAGTCTACCCACCGAAGAGTGTGTCGTCGGTGGGTAGGAAAGAGTGTGTCTTCAGAAGTAGGAAAGTCACTGTGTGGAAACTGGCCACTATGGCCCCTGGGTGATCTTACAGTTCAGTGGTGAGCCACAGTGTTGCTGTGGAGGTTGTTTACTTAGTATGGGTATCATGACTGTCAAAGAACGGGACTTTCATGCAGTACTGGAGAGATTTTTTTCACATTTTCTGAATTAGTAAAGGGCAGTTCCAGACCCTATTGTAGGGTGGAGTGTAGAGCCAAATAGCTGCTGATTAATGCCTTCTGTTTTGTGCCTGATGAATTTTATGGATTACAGTGAATAAAAGGCTAATTTGTCTCCTAAAGCATATATTGATATAAATGCGATCATTTTCTGCTCTAGGTAACTTGGGTTAATAGAGTGTTGTTTCAGTGCATTGTGTTTCTCGCATGTTCTGTCAGTATCAATAATGTCTTTGTGTGGCCTGCACTTCCTATTCATTACAAACGGGTGAGCAGCAATAAGCCCTTCAACAAATAGATATTTCTTAAGCTGTCAACCTCAAAGCCTGAATAACCTACGGAGGAGTGCAGCCAGGCCTGCCAACTGGAAACAAGAAGCACTTCTAAAAATGTAGAGCGGCTCACAAACCAAACAAACCTTAAAAGTTAGGTTCAACGGCAACTCAGCTGTAGTTCCTGAAAACATTAATACACAAAAGAATGAAGGCAGCACGAGTGCCTGGTACCAGCTCTCTGCTTTTCTGCTTTTCTCTCTTTTCCCTTCCTGCTTCTTCCATGCATAGCGCAACACGCTACAGGCATACAATGGGGAAGGGCTGCAGGGTTCCCTGAATTGTTCTGGTTGGCTTTCTCTGCGTGTGGCTGCCAACTCAGTGCACAGAAGAGATTACAGAAAGGCTTGAAGATATTTCATTGTCTTCCCAAGAGTCTGAAGCAGCAGCAGAGCAAGAAGCAGGTGTTCTTCACTCCATACAGAGGCATGAATACGCATGGCTAACATCACTATGGTTTTGGCTCTTCCCTTCAGCTTCTACCTGTAAGAAACTGTTGAAATTCTTGGGTCACACTTATAGCTGAATTTGAAAAGATAATGCCATTTCCTTAAGTGCTTTTCCTCCATAATCTCCATTCTTTCAAGCTACTTTTTCTCTCCCCTCCTCTTTTTCTGCAGCAATTTAGAAGTCTCTGCTGAGTGTTGGATGTAATGCTTGCTGAACATTTCCTTTTGGTCCTCTGTGGCATCGTGCATGCACTGAGGCTAGACAGCAAAATGCCCTGGCCCTCCAACCTGGAGCCTCAGACTGCAAGGACAGGCCAGTCATTTTCTGGGTGTAAGCAGTAGAAATACACTTCCCTCCCCCCTACTTCTAGAGTATAAAGCCATCAATCACAACTTTATCACGGTGTATTTTTTACCTTGGCCTACATCCACAGGTAGAAGGCAAGTGTTGATTATGGTAACAACAGAAAAAAACTCACAATACATTATTTTGTTAATTCACATATTAGGTTTAAGAAAGGCATCTTACTCCAGGAGGAAGCAATATGACTGTCAGTGAAGCAGCTATCAGGGAAGAGAAAATAAAGAGCTGAGTTTATTAGTCAGGGCTGTCTGTCTGTCTTGGCAATTCATCAAAAACATGCGTATTTTGGAAGCCTCTGAATGAAAGAAAAAAAAAAGTGTCTTTTCAGTCTTGGAAGAGGAGAGTGTCTTTCCAAGGATACAGTGGTGCTTTTTAGAAGACTGTGCAACGTGTCTGTCAATGGAAGGCTCTTTTCAGAGCAAAGCTTGCTCCACCACTGCAGGTAGCTACTGACTAATGTTACTGACCGACTCAAATCCTTGTTGCCTGAAAAATCTGTAAATACAACCTGTTTAGTGTGAGCAAAAAGCAGGGGAAGACAGATAAATTGCTTTAGCAAGCACTTTTTGAATGGTGCCTGTGAGCTGGGCTCCTCCCTCGGCACCAGTTAGGGGGAGGAGGAAAGAGAACTGGCTGGGCTTTAGCATTGAGGGCTTGCTTGTCTGACTTATCCCAGCTGAAGCCGGGACTGGCCAACAGGACTTCAGCCAAAAGCACTACCATTCTCCTCTTCTCCCCTGTTTTTCCTATTCCACTCCAGAACACAGTTTCCACAGAAACAGAGTAGCACAAACAGTGCAGTTTTGGGTGCCTTCCTGCAGAATTAAATGTTTAACAAAAGAGTCTGAAGAAAGTGTTGAGTAATTAACATCTCATTTTGGTGAAAAGCTTTATTAGAGCTTAGATTCAAAGGTTATCTGAATATGAAAAAAACATATTTGTAATTCCTCTTCCTCTCTCGACACTTTAAACCTTGTGCAGTAACTCCAGGGACTGCATGACTATCTGGCAGCAGAAATACTAAACTAATATTCTAATTTATTGCTTAGGGATTTATCTTTTTTTTTTTTTTTTTTTTTTTTTTTTTTTTTATAATTTTAATAGCAATATTGGCAAGTGTCTGATAAAAAAATAAAAAAAAAAAGAAAAAAAATAAAAAATCAAGCAAACCACTGTAACAGGCCATGATATGGCTTGCTCTGTGTCCCACAGCCCAGCTTAGACTCAAAGCAAAATCCTTCCTACCATTGCCCTTCATAATTATAGGATAATTTTTTAGGCTGAAACATACAGAAAGGTGGCTTCTGCACCTAGGATATACTGCATGTTCCCAATGGGCCCTCAGGCAGGTACCTGAGAGACCTGGTTCACTGAGAGGCTTACTTGAATTTTGCCACTGTTTCAGCCAGCCTCCTGACCTTCCAACTGTCTGTAAATAATTTCCCCGTCAGAAAAATGTTGTCATGCCAGTCACTAAGCTCAGTGATTAAAAATTGGCAAGTACCTCTCATTCCATACAACAGGCACACTTTGCTGGGCTATTTTCAGGCTTCTGGTCTCCATCCTCAGCTGCACAGGAGAGCTTATTTGCACGCTCACAGTGGTGATGTGCTGCCCCAGTGAATGCCCAGCTAACCAAGCTGCTGGGAAATGGCATCGTGGTGGAATACGTTCTTATTGCCATATCCGAAATCATGAGTGCTGACTGTACCCCTTCTGGGCAGTGGAGAGAAGCCAGCTGTGCTCCTTCTGGCAAGCAGCCAGGAGGACACAAGGATTGCTTTTGCCAGTGCTAATCAGTTTGGACAAATCCGCAAGAGAAAGAAGGATCAACAGGATCTCCAGATAGCAGGGAAGAGGAGGGTGATACGAGGGTGAAGGATTGCCTCTGTTCTGGATCTTATTGTCTGCAAACTCTGGGAAGAATTAGGCAAGGGATGCTATGATGTCGCTACAGCCCAGAAATTAGTCCAATGCAGGTATCATGATTTTCTGTATGAATGATGGGGAATGAGATTTTAAAGTAATTCATAGTTATGATTAAAATCATACCACAGTTATTGTCATAATTTATTTAGTTTCACATCTGTCAACCTTTGACATTAATGCTGTGATTTAGAGAGCGTTTTTAGTGGCCAGATCCAGTTGTGCAAAGGACAACGGGCGTTTTGCTGGTAGCTTAATAGCATACAAAATTTCACACCAATAACAGTGATCAAAGACAGTCAAAGAAATGTCGTGGAAAACCAAGTGTGACAGCAGGCACAGACAGGGCAGGCAGGCACATAAAGAGCACATTCTGCTACCCAGCAGGGCAGCACTTCAGCAGCACAGCTCATTTTCTCGCTCTGCTTTGCAGTCTTCTACTTTTCCTCCTGCGTGTGAGGCAGCAGCTGTGCTGCAGGAGATGATCCCAGCCAGCGCCACTCGGTTCCCTTGCTGTTTTGTGGCCCTTGTGAGAGCAGCAGGAACAGCCAGCCCTGCTGGCAGGTAATGCTTCAGGCTCTGTGCCCTGTCTTGGCTGTTCTCCTCTTCCCATCCACGCAGCACTAGCCTAGGTACACAGAAAAGGCCTTCCAGCCCTTGGAGGAGAAAGGCCTCCTGAGATAATTATGGGTGGGGGCAGAAATATATAATTATCCCCCCCGCTCATGTTCCTAGTACCTGCAACACTTGCTCTTCGCTGTCTTTGCAAAAATTGAATGCTGCCAATCAAAAACATCTGATCTGTGGGCAGTGACATCCTGTTTTGTCTGCAGTGCTGCAAAGCTTTAGGCCATCACTGAACCAAACTTCTGACAGAAAAGCAAAAGGTACAAAAAGAAAATATATTTCGCGATTACCCCCCACATTCAATGGAAAGTTTTTACTTAATATTCCAGTCACAAACATCCTGAACTTAAAACTACCCTGTACAGCACAGTACCTGATGATTTTGTTTACAGCTCTTTTTATATAATTACATTTTTAGTGAGGAACTTGATCAAAAATCACCTCTGCCTAAAATTCCTACAGTATCCCTAGAAAAGATGTTTTTCTACCTCTCTCCTATTGCAGACTAATTGACCAAGGGATTTGGAGAGATGAACATGAAAAATAAGCAGCTTTTCATTTTTAAAACAGAATGGGGGTAGGGAAGAGGGGAAGTACAACTTAAAGGTGATGACCTATTTAAGCCTCAGTAGTGGAAAAACTCTGAAAAACAGTTTTGCCTTTATTTTGTAAATCTGTTTGATTGTTTTTGGACTGTTTTCAACATACTTCAAAGATACTTTCAACATACTTCTAACTGAAATTGCTTACCTTGAGCATTAAGTTCTCTATCACCCCCCCCAAAACAGTTTTTCTCATAATACTGTAGATTTTGCATGCTAATGAATTATCACCTCCACTTTTTTCTTCATGCACAGCTTCAAAATAAGCATTAGCAATGCAAACAACCTACATATGAAAAATACATTAGGCTTTTAGAATTTCTTTCGTTTTAATTCTCTGTGGTGCTATTAGTGACATAGGTAAAAATCAGACCAGTTAAGTGTAAAGAGTGTAAAATTACAACTTATCAGCCTGAGTGTCTGTGCCCTTGGGAAACTTAAAACTGAAGAGTGAGCGCAGTTATTGATGCTCTCTTTTATTAGTTTTTTTTTTTTTTTCCAATGGATAGGGAACGGCTCAACTTTGTACCTTTGGGTTTTCAAGGAGCATGCCTGTAGGAGATTGACTCAATATGCTTTTTGCTTGTGTTCTCCTCGTAGCCAGAGTTATGCTCCCACCTGACAATACGTGCTATCCTGATATCCCCTCCTGGGGAGCCTGAGCATAGGAAGCCATTATAAACTTGAACTTATTACAGGCCATAACTATTGTTGGTCATTATGTTTTTCAATGAAACAAACTTCCTTTAGGTTGCATTATTTAAGTTTCTATGGAAACATAACAATATTCACATTTTAATTGAGATTAAAATATTATTTTCATAATACCACCTGACTGGTATATTAAAACCATTCATAACAGAATAGTTGTTAAACCAACCAGGGGAAAATATCAAGCTGAAGCTGCAGTCATATCATTATTTTCTTACAGTTTTGTATGTAAAAAGGGCATTTGACTAAGGGAAAGAGAAAGTGGTGATGACTACGTAGATGCCCTTTGCCAGCCTGCACATAGAAACCACGCTGGGGGCAGATCACAGCAGAACATGACTGGGTATACAATTTTTAAGGTCTGATGCTCTCTGCTTGTCAGGATGGCTCCATTTTATTTCAGAAACAGAACTAGATATTCCCTCCTTCCTGCCCCTGAGCTGTAGGAAGGCCAGTCTCAAGGATTTTGTCTGTAGATTATCAAACACAGACAAATAGTTCTTTGATATGTTGGAGATTACTACTGTTCTTGAGAAAGGAGTAATGAACTTTGCTGAATGTATTAGAAAACTTGAGAAATGCATAGTGATGATATTATTAGCTATTTACCTTTTGGTGGCACCTGCAGGTCCTTCAAAATGCTGGTTCTTCACTGTATGAAGCACTTCACGTCACTCCAAATTCTATTCAATCCAAGCTAATGGTAATGGATGGTACATGAACACAGTCAACAGGGAGAACTAACAGTAGGGTAATTACCATACCAAGCAGAGGTTGTAACGTACAAGCTACTTAATTACTGACAAGGATTTTGTAGACAGAGAGGTGCTTAATGTAGGAATCTGGAGGAGGAAAAATAAAAGTTTTAGGGAACTTCTCTTGCACAAGATGAAAGAAGCAAGAAGCTACATGAGAAAAAAGTTGGACTGATACATGGGAGAAGTCTTGCTGAAGGATCACCCCTGCAGATATTTTCAGCCAGATAACATCATGTCTCTGCCTGGGGAGGAGCAAGGGGCAACCTTTCAACACCTATGTACAGAAGCTACAGTAATTGGTGAGATGACAGCAATGTTCAAACAACACATGGCTCTTTTTTACATTTCCCCTACTGTGAAGGCAGCCTGGGAATTGAACAATAGTCACAGCTCTGGATTCCTCAGCAATGCTGTACTCTGCCGTGTCTATCACTGTGTCCAGTCCACCACTGACCTGTCTGCAGGAGCACACAAGCCCCATCTCCCTCTACTGGTTTCTAGTAGGATATTTAAATTCCAAGTGAGAAGGGTGGTCAGGAAATACACTGAGGGCCAGAAATAAAGACACAGCTTTGATCCTCTAGGACAAATCAACTTGGCAAAAGAAAGCTCTGTGGATCCATCTCCCTCCCAAGGATAGCCACAGATCTTTGCTCCTTCCTTTCTAAGTGCAACATGTGTTTCCTTAATATGGTCTTTTGTAAGCTAGTCACACAGCAATGCGTATACGTGCATTTTTTTTTTTTTTTAATTTTTAAAATTCAAAAAATTAAAAAATTTGGATTTTTAAAATGCAAACCAAAGTACTCCACTTTGTTGCCTCCCCTCTTGGAGCAGAGTAAGAAAGTAAGTACCAGGGATGCTCATATACATGCAGCGCTGTAAGTCTCATCACATGTGCATGTGATGAACAGAGTATGACTAGAGAGTAAGTATAAGAAACTAGAAATTGGCATTAATAGCCTTACAAAGAGGAAATATGAGGTTGGCTAGGATTATGATATACCACAAAAGGTCTTGAAAGTAGAGACAAATTCTATGTATTCAAGTTAATGATGAAGATGTTCTTTGCACTGCTGCTTACAGTAGAAAGGAGGGTGGACACCGACATTCTGACCGAGTCAGAGAATACCTGTAGTACAGATCCACTCAGTTCTTATTTGGTTTTAAAATGGTGCCATGATTTGAAATGGCGCTCAGACACGTCTGTGCCTGGGGACTGATGTTCAATTAGCACAATCTGCTGCACAGCAGGAGAGTTCAGGAAGGCCACTGACTGCCTCACAGGCGTGACTCCCTGCCACTGACTCTAGCTGACTGAGGGAAATTATGCTTTTCTGTGCTGTTGTTGTTCTTTTGAGGAGTTTATAGTGCATTCTTGCCTGCTTCAAAGTATTTTTACTTGCAAAGGAAAACTTCAGCAGGCCAGCAGTGAAGGAAGGGTGTGCAGAGCAGCTGGCCATGGGCACCACAGCCTTCGCTGGGCTGCCCCAGACGGGAACTCTTTTAATTATCCTGCTAACGATGCCTCCCTGTGACAGCAGCTCCTTCCTTTTGCTCTGGAGGCAGCCCTGGATGCCCTGCCTGGAGCACAAGTCCTGTGAGAAGTGGCTGAGGGCACTGGGGGTGTTTGGTCTGGAGTAGAGGATTCTCAGGGCAGACCTTATTGCTCTCTGCAGCTACCTGAAAGGAAGCTGTGGGGAGCTGGGGGTCGGCCTCTTCTCACAGGGAACTGGTGACAGGACCAGAGGGAATGGCCTCGAGTTGTGCCAGGGGAGGTTCAGGCTGGCAATGAGGAGCCATTTCTGCTCAGAAAGAGCAGTCAGGCACTGGGACGGGTTGCCCAGGGAGGTGGTGGAGTCACCGTCCCTGGGGGTGTTCCAGGAGAGGTTGGACGTGGTGCCTGGGGACATGGGTTAGTGGCGGCACTGGTGGCAGGGGGTGGTTGGGCCAGGTGATCTCGGGGGCCTTCTCCAGCCCCAGCAATCCTCTGACTCCTCGGCTCTCCCCACGGCCCGGCCCTGAGGCAGCCGCCGCCGCCCGCCCGCAGAGGCGCAGCCGGGAGCTGCAGCCGGGGCCCGCCCCCGTACACGCGGCGTGGAGCCGAGCTGGGCCCTCCTCCTCCTCCTCCTCCCCCTGCTCTTCATCCTCCTCCTCTTCCTCCCCTTTCTCCTTCTCCTCCTCTTCCTCCTCCTCCTGGCCCGTCCTCCCGAGCCGCCGTGCGGGTAAGCGGCACCCCCACTCCCCAGCTCCGGGAGCCCTCCCCGTGCCCGCAGCCCTTCCCTTCTCGTCCCGCCCGCCCCAGCCCTGGGCAGGAGGCGGCTGGAAGGACCGGGACCGGGACCGGGACCGGGACCGTAACGGGGCCCCGGGCCCTCCCTGCCCGCCTCTTCCGGGGCCTGGCGCCGCCGCCCCGCTCCCGGAGCCGCTCCCCGGGCTCCAAACCCCGCGGGGGCGCCGCTGGGGTAGGGCCGGGCTCGGCTCCAGGCCGCCTGCCGAGCTCGGCTCATCACCACCATCAGTATCGGTATCGCGACCTGCTGCCATCGCGTTTTGCTCCCTGACAGGTCCCGTGCCCTGCCTGCTGGAGCAGCAAAGCCCCAGTGCCCGCTTGGTGCGGCAGGAAAGTCGGTGGCTCTGCCAGGACCAGCTCCCTGCTGGGATTGCTGCAGAGCCTGGAGGAGCAGCTGCTGGCAGGGCAGAGGGCTGAGGCAGCTCAGCAGCTGTCAGGGAAATAAAATGCCTTTTTTTCTGAAACCCCATGTGCTGCGTGCCCCCACACTGCAGCCCCTGCCAGCGGCTGCCCTGCTGCTGGTCGCAATTTTGGCACCAGGCATGACCGGGTCGTGCCTGCTAACTTCAGAGCCTCCTCAGCCAACACTGAGTTCTTTTAGCCATTTGTATCATTTAGTAACTCAGCATTGCATATTTCCTTTAGAAACACGAGATTTGTCTTGCTATCCCCTTCAGCAGCTGTTCCAGAAGATTTCAGCGTGCTCAATGTGGATTCATTTGCCATGCAAGGAGACTCAGAAGGTATCTAGAAGCCTTTTCCTCAACAGTGCTTTATTGCCAGCACCCCATGAATTTGGGAAGATATGAGAAGAATCCAGAAATGCTGGTGAATTGCTTCTCTTGGGTACGATTTTTATAATAAGGATTTTATGTATATATTTTATGTATGTATATTTTTATATATTTTTGAGGACAACATGAAAGTGATGCTTTCTGCTAGAAGTACACTGCTTTGTGGATTGTTTTGCTTTCTGATGCTTGTGCTTTGTTACCCCTTTTCAGGTATCACGTGCATTTTTATAAGGCTCTACATACTTCCTTTTTATTCCTTTTTTTTTTTTTTTTTAGCTTTTGTTGTCAGTCCTTCATTTGAGCAAAACGTTTCAGATGTTCCTAAAAGTGGCTTTCCTGCCTGTTTACCCTAAACTTTTGTGACCTTACAACTGAAAGTTGTAATTTAAATAGGTAGTGGCTAACAGCTAAACTGATAACAATTAGTTAACAACTCAGAGTGTGATGATTAGTCATGAGTCCTCCTTTAAAAACATACCCTTTAAATTTAAATAGAACATTAGAGGAATACAGAGTGATGGACGTGGCTCCCTAGTGGGAGACCACGGTCCCCTGAGAGGTGTCCTTGGTCTGGCATGGAGCACACATCTCCAGCAGCGTTCCCTTCCACGTTCCTCCCCACAGGTCTTTCTTAGTATGTCCTCACAAACCTCATTCTGTGCCTCCCGTTGTGCTGCCACCAGCAGTTCCTGTCTTTTTTAAGCATGCCTGAGCAGAGGCACCGTGTGCACCTTTTTTGAGTAGAGTTTTGGCATATGGTGGGTTTTCTCTGTCATGGAGCCAGCTGGAAGTGACCATGATGAGCACAGGGCTGTTAAGGGCATCCTTGCAACGTTACGGTTATTTTTGTTTGGTTTGGGGTTTGTCATTTTTTTGTTTGGTTGTTTTTTCCCAAACTTTCTCAAATAGATATTTTTCCTTTGTTTTTCAGATCTCTAGGTTCTGGTTCTGCTGACAGAAGGGTGGCAGCTAAAGTTGCCAGTGAAGAGTCAGATCTCTGCTCCACCAGTGTGAGTAGTCATATTCTCAGCAATCATTTCACTTGCTTGTTGTTTCATTTGTCCCATTCATTCAAAAAATTTATTACCCCTTCCTTATTATCCTTTGGCCTGAATTCCTGCCATCTTGAGTTCTGTGTGGGATTGTGTGTGTTAGAAGAGATGCACACAGAAAAGGAGAAGGTGAGGTTTCAGGTTTAGGTGGAATCAAGCCATGTTCTCTCAATCCTTGCAAGATCAAATCTTGGTAGAATAAGGAATAACTGAGAACAGTAGTGTCTGACAGAAGACTTGGGAACAGAAAGTTTGTTAGGCACTAAATTACTGTTGGCAGCAGAGTCTGTATGGACAGGGCTCGATGCAGCTGTGTAAGAGTTTGCAAGAGTGACAGTGGTGGCAAATGCATTGTGTGGCGTCGAATCCTGCTCCTCTATAGCTTTATATCCTTGCTGCCTCAGGTGGGTATTAAGTCCCTTTGATATCTCCCTTCTCTCTTCTCAAGTACATATTGTTTCTAGCTGTAAAAAAGAAAACAAAACCCCACAACTGTATTTGATGTTTAATGTAAATGCAGAAAGTGTTATGGTTTACCCAAACTGTTGCAGAGTGCAGTCTTTGGAGTGAAGAGACTGTGTATTGATATTGCTCTTGAGCAGCCAGGAAATAAGCCATTCTTCTTGCTCCTCAGGGCTTTCTATCCTACACTGTGCCTTAAACATGGAAACTGTAGAAATGAATAGCGTATCCTTGAAACGTCCTCATTCTGAGGATGATGTGGCTAATGCAGACGATATTAAAAGACAGAAGATCTCAGAGAAGTCTCAGACAGGGAACAACTCTGGGCAGAGCGTTGAGACTGTAAAAGAACAACCTGACAAATCTCTGCTTGAGGACACGAAAAATGAAATAATCCCCAATGAGGAAGGTGAGGAGCAAGAAGATGAAGAACTAGAGGACAGTGATGAAGATGGAGATCCAGAGAGCTTTGCAGACATGATGAAGCATGGACTGACAGAAAGCGATGTTGGCATAACTAAATTTGTTAGCTCTCATAAAGGGTTTTCTGGAATCTTAAAAGAGAGGTAACTCTTTGTCTTGTTATATATGTTAATTCCTTGTGTTAGCAGCTGTTGTTTTCCATTTTCCTTTTCTGACTCACAGGATGCAGTTGGATTATGTGCAGCCATTTGGGAGGTTCATCGCTTTCTGTTGCTAATGCTGAGATTGAAAGAAAGGTTTAATTTGGCGTTTTTCTTGGTTGTTTCTCTATTTTATTTGTTTTTTGTTCCTGTCAAATGGAACTCTGGAGAGGGAAGCTCTGTGTGGATAGAAATTGATGACTACACTAAGCTTTGCCATTTGTCTTTATCTGTGGCAGCAGCATGCAGCATAAAACCTTGTGCAATACAGCTGCCTTCTGTACAGCTCTTCAGTGCTGGTTCAGGAGGCGCTGATAACAGTATTGAAGCCATGCTTCTCCAGCTCTTCCGTGCTTTTCCCTGACTTTTTAGTGCTGTAGGAGTTAAGCATGTACATGTATACTGGCAGGTAGTCAACTAGACTTTAAGTTACACTCTGATCAGCCATAGTGTCATTTACAAAACATAAAAGGGAATTTTATAACTCAGGGTATGAAATCTTGCATTATAAACTTAGTAAGATGTTTGGCTTGTAGTAGCTTTTATTTTTTTAATGAATCTTTTAGGATTTTTTAATTAAATAACATACTTGAATAAAACTCTGAGAGTGCAAATACAAAAACTCCAAAGCAAAAAATCATTGTTGCCCTACCTTAGCAAATCAGTTTTGTTTTACACGCCAAAAAGTCCTTGTTTTTAAATACTAGCTTCGTATATAGAACGTTTTATATAATAAAACGATATGTACATGTTTTGTGTTTAATCTTCACGTGCAGCAGTAAACAGCTAGCATAATCCTTCACTGGTGAACACAGTCTGTGCAGAACCTCCTGCTGGGAAATTTGCCAGTCTTCAAACTGAGGTGGCCAGATGTAGCTGTGTGCTAGAAATGTTTGTAGACTCACAGTTTGACTTTGATCCCAGTTTATAACACCTATAATTAATTTAATCCTAACATTTTTATGGTAACCGTCACTAGCATGTCTAGACAGCTACAGTTAGTAAGAGAGGACATAAAACACTCTTCCTTAGGAAGGAATTCCACCAGTAAGATGTATGGCTGCACAAAAGTATGGCAAATGTAGGACTGGGGGGGGACACTATAGAAACATTCCAATGCTGAAATTTTTTATTGATCTTTCAACATTCGTGCATTCATAAGCTGAGGACTTTTTTTTCCCCCTCTTTACAAGCAGTTGCTACTTAAAAATAATTTATCAATTGCAACAGAGACTGTTTCTACTCTCTTAATGTTAGTATGTTTTTATTACTGAGTGTAGCAACTCGATCCAAAATGTCACGGTGAAATTTTATGTTGCTGTCACAGAGGGTGCAGAACAGTTTTTGATGGAAGATGTTCTCTGTAACTGAGCATATGTAACAGAGCTGAGCTTGTCTTGCTTTCCTTAGAGAATGACTAACAGGCACTTTATCCTGCAGGTTGTTTGAAGTGACAGTGTATTTGTGTTCAACTTGTGGTAATGTTGTAGAGTCTTAATTGTCACTACTGACAATTAAGGACATAAATTACTGATCTCCCCAAAATAGTGGGAAAATGACTGAATAACTACAGCAGGTGCTTGCTTATCTGCAAAGAAGTCTACTTGATTTAGATACGCTAGACTTTCTGCAATGTTTTCTTGGTATCTTTCTGAGGGGTGGGAATAGGTACAGCTTTCCCATGGCTGAAGTTTCTTTTGCACTCCCTTGAATGAATTCTGTGAGTGAATAGTTTCTTAGGAGAGGACTTTGTGATGTGGGATATTTTTATTTGTTAACTTACAGCTTTAATGCATGCTTCTTCCCATCAGATACTCGGACTTTGTTGTTCATGAAATAGGCAAAGATGGACGTGTGAGCCATTTAGATGACTTTTCTGTCCCAGTGGATGATGAGGTAAATTCTGAGGTAAAGGTAATGGCTAAACTCGTTAAGCAAGAACATTAAGAGACAGAAAACTGTTTTACATGGATTACTGGATGTTTGTTTTTTCTCCCCCCCAACCCCCTTAAATGCATTTCAGGACCCATCAGAAGAAACATTTACAGTTTTGTCAGATGAAGACAAGCAGCGTTTAGAGGAGCTCCAGCTTCTTAAGAATAAAGAAACTAGTGTTGCCATCGAGGTAAAATTAATAAATGGGATAACATTTGTGGGGGAGGGGATAAGAGTGAGTGACTGGAAGGTGTGTGCTTTCTAATGCATGCGTGGCATAAGAGCAGTTTGAACATGATGTAGCAGCAGGTAATACTTGAACTGTTGCTAATTTAGGTGCAATTCTGTAAATTCTGTTTAGATACACTCAAATTCATGTGCATGAGTAGTTAAGATTTCAGTGGGACTGTGCACGTGAACTCAATGCATGTCTTAATTTCTGTGGTGTTAAAATTTTCTTGCAATATTTTGGTTCTCTGTGTAGAAGTGTTTTATAGGGTATCTATGTGAGGAAGGTTAAATAAAATCCATCCTGATAAAAAGACTATTTCCAAGGATAAATATGGTCTTCTGTCACAAAAAAAGTTAAAAGGATTCAAAACAAAAACTTCATATTTTTTAAAGGTCAAATATTTGATATATTTGAAGAACAACTCTTGAACTACATTTCAGTTAGAGAAATGAGTAAGATTAGGTCTGGCAATTTTAAATAAGCAATCCTGTGAGTCTTAACTAGTGATTTTTTTTTTTCCTTTAATACATGTAGAAAAACTTGGTTTTGCCAGAGTTCATTAGAAGAGGGAATTTTATTAAGCACAAAAGAGGGGAATTAGTCTTGAAAAATTGTGGTTTTGAATACTGAGACTTTGTATCAGTTACTAACTGTTTTTCAAGCTAATGAATAGGCCAGACTTTTAAAGTGTATCTATTCAGTTTAGTGTGATTGAGTAGGTTTTCTTTAAGCACACAAAAATTCAACTCTCAGAGAGTCCTTCTTCTTTTGTGTTATTTTATTTGGTTTGTGTATGCATGTGTTTTACCACAGGTAATTGAAGACAGTAAAGAGAAAAGAACAGTCATCCATCAAGCTGTTAAGTCCTTGTTTCCTGGACTGGAGACTAAAACAGAAGATCGAGATGGAAAAAAATACATCATTGCCTATCATGCTGCTGGGAAGAAAGCACTGGCAAGTGAGTTTCAGTATTGCAGCAACTGGGTGAAGTATATGCTAAAACTAACCTGAAGAAAAACAAACAAACAAAAAAACACATTAGAAAGCACTTCACATGGAGTGTACATCCTAAAATGTAGCCTGGCCTTTTTCTTTTTGTTTGTGCTGATGTCATGCATCTAAAATAACTAGGAATACAAGTGGTATCTCACATTTAATTTTTTACTCGATTTTCTTTCCAAATCCTTAAATATATTTATGGTAGAAGTGAGAGGACCTTTCGGTATTACGAGGGGAACAGGCAAAACAGGGGCTTTATTATATGTATTGTTTGAACGTAGTTTACATGGACTTGCCTGGATCTGCAAGCATGCATTGTGTTTGTAGTTGAAACGCACTCTGCGTGTCTTGACTGTCTCGAAAAATCATGATAAAATTGTCCATGACTCAAATTGAGATAGGGCCTATTTGTTTGCTTGTAGTGTTATATAAACATAATATATTTACGGTGGTCTTTAAGATAGTTTCAGTCATTAGTTCTGAAAGCAGAAGTAGCTGTGTTTTATTTGCAAAAGATTGTCCATGCTGATTATGTTGTGGTTACTATTTTGGAATAATTACAGTACTGAAAGATTTTCAAAATGCAGTATCATATACACTCTTACCAAATCTTGTTTTGGTTACAGGGGATAAATTCACGTGTTCCACATCTTCTAATGTGTTTTAACTTTTTAATTTACATGCATTTTAGTTTTACTTTGATTGTCCTGCAAGTTGAGAGGATTGTCTAAATGAATGTTTTGCACACTTAACTAAAGGTTCTAAAGTTTGGTTTGAACTGATTTATTCCAATTTCATTTCAACCTACTGCAAGTGGTATAGTATGTAAGGCTAGCCCTTTTCATTTTAAAGATAAAGGAGATGGAGAAAGGAAAATAGAAGGAAATAAGATAATTTAAAATTTGGAAGAAGACCATCTCCACATTCAATGTAGTTATTACTTCTAAAGCTTTTTTTTAGGCAAGTATGGGAGTGTTGTGTTTTATTGGTACAAGTTATAACGTGTTATATATCTTGTTTAATCGTTTAGAAACTCTATGTTTGCATGCTTTATGCATGGAGTATGTATACTTACCAGCACAAAATTCTCCTCAACCAGTTTTGTTCTCTGTTGGTTTGTAACAGTTTTACCTCCACCTTTCCCTTCTGCTTGCACATATTCTTTAACCATTGTTACAGTCAAGTGGTTGTTATTAAGCTGACCGGTCTGATTTAACAAATACTGTATAAAATTGAAGTGTTTGGAATACACCAAAGAGAATTTAGTGATGTATCTCTAGGATTAGAACGTCTTCTGGAGCAGCATTTTGTGATGCAGAGGAGCATCATCTAAAGCTGAACTCTTAAGTTACAGTGCTACAAACATCTGGGCGAGGTGGTGGAGATGTGTACAGTTTCAGTGGGTGTGTGTAAGTGCTAATGAATGCAGGGTTTGAGTGCAAGTTCCTATTAGTCAGGATTATATGGCCTTCATGCTTATACAGCCACTAACACATCTCAGTCCTGAGCAGGTTCTGCAGGCAAGAAATATTTCAGAAGTGTATAATACTCAATAATTAGCTGAGATACCTGATTACTTTTGTTTATAATATAAAGGTTGCCAAAAATAGTTTCCTAAAATCTTAAAATCAAAAGCTGCTGTCTGTTTCTACTAAGTTCACACCCAAAATACTTAAAATACCGCCTTACTAAATTGTCAGTTAATTGCTGTTTCATCATTGTCCACAAATGAAGTTTGTTGCATCTCCGATTGAAGCTTTCCATATGTTCACTGTTTGCCTCTGCACGATTCCATTGCATAACTGTCTAAATTGCTGTCATCCACCACCTAACTGTTGGATGCTCTCTAAAGCATAAACGATCCCATAACCATAAACCTGCATGTTCACCTCTAAAAACCCTTTGACAGTCTAAAAATTAAATGCTACTCTTTTGTGCTCTTTACGCTATGCATTGGGACAGAGGTCAGAACTGCAACAGGTAAGAGATGTTGACATTTCATGCTAACAAAATGAAATGCCAACCATTACGACCTCCTAAATTGTGATGAGACTGGCCAAAGTAGTAACAATTAATTTAAAACAGAACAAACACAACAAAACAAAAACCCCAACCTATACACAAATAATGATTACAGTTCCCAGAAACAGTGAAGAATTAGGCTTGTGCTGTCTCTTTTTCACTAGTGCAGTATAGGCAGTAGTCATTTGGTGCAGAGAGGGTCTGCCAGTAATAAGTGAAGTGAATTATTGGGGTTGACCATACTTATCTATCTACATACTATATGGTAAATTTCCCTTTGATTTCACTAAGCTAAAACTTTACCCTTCAGCCTTATATTTCAAAACCCATTCTCCAGATGTATACAACTTTAAAAGTATGTATCATACATCCCAGTCTTAACAGAGAGCTTCTAGCCCTCAAGTTGCAGCAAAAGGTTTGGAAAAAAAATCTTGGAAATACAATTTTACTGTGAAATACATAATGAGACTCTGAAAAAATAGTAATAAGGAATGCAGGCTGCCCCTTCAGTCCATCTACCCAAATGAATACTTTGAAGTGTTGAGCCAGGGGTGGATAAATAGTGGGATTACAGCTGCAGCCTTCCAGGACTCAGTGCTGGGGATAGGGATGTGGCTGTGATGCCTGGAGGTGAGAAGCCTGTGGGTATATTGTGCAGAGTCCTTTTAGTCTTGCCTTGATTAGGGCTGTCTTTTAGGAGGGTGTCAAAATAACTGTGTGCAAGATGAATTAGTTAAATTTGAAGAACTGTTTCAGCTGGAGAAGACCTTCCTTGTGAATCACTTGCTGCTTTCCCCTCTTCTCTCCCCTCTTTCAAATTAATGAGTTCTTCATGAAGGTATCTTGTTCTTCAAACTGAATGCAGTATTTCATTGAGTGTGCTTAAGAAAAATGGTGGCTCAGAACAGAGACCAGTAGCAGCATGAGGTCTCTAAAAGATTTTTGATCATGCTACTCAGTGTAGATCCTAGGAAACTTTATACTGGTTTTGTGGGAGGACTTTGCTTAGGAAGCAATGGTACAAGACAATCATTGAAATTATTTTTAGTGATTAAAAACTACATATATAGTATGTCAAACTGTAACATGAGAAATTGTTTTGACAGGAGTGTTTGTGTGAATGGCACTTTCTCAAAAAAAAAAAAAGGCAAGAAGAGCTGTCCTTTAGCAAAATGTTTAATGAAGCTTAAACAAATTCACTGTCTGCATGGGATATCTGAGGTTTATTAAACAAATGTGAACAAAACCAGCAGTGTTTTCCAAGACCACCTTTTTGGTGTTGATGTTTATATACTGGAATAGGACTGGCTTTTTTAGATAGCTTTTATTTTTTGTAAAGAAAAGCTCTTTTGGTACAAAACAATGAATGTCTGCTTGGTGGCTACCAAGAGATAAGGTGCTTCTTATTTAAAAACAAATCCTTAGTTTTGTTCTTGTAAAATAAATAATTAATGAACAAAGCACCTCCAAATAGGCTGCTAAAGCCTGTAGAATGAACCTTCATTCCCAGTAATGTCTTCAGCAGTGGATGAAGGTCAGAGGAAAGCTTTATCCCTGTAAGCTCCTGTGTGTAGCAGAAGCTCCACAAATATATTGACGGTTTTGCTTCCCTCTCCAGCAATCTCCAAATAATTGTACAGAACTGTAAATCAGCTGATAGTCTGCGGGAGCTGAAGTTCTCTCCCTCTGGTGTTCTCTAGACATGGCACAGTATCTGGCTTGAATTACTTGTTAACGTTGTAAGTGTACCAGATTTTTCTCTCCCATATGACTTAAAAAATATCCATAGAATATCCTGAGTAGGAAGGGACCCACAAGGACTTTTGAATCCAATTCCTTATTCACCTTAATATTTTAATAATAAACTTTTTAAAGCTTTTATAGAGATACAATTCACGTTTTCTCATTACATACAGAAAAAAATCCTACAAAAATAAATAATATATTAGTACTATAAATATTACTGTAGTCATCATACAAACAGTGCTCCAATGGTCCAAATCTATTAATTAGAGAAGGCACCAGGTGAAAAGTGGAGTGGCTTTTACTGTACTGGCTAAAAGTAAGTATAATTATAACGTTTTTGAGGAGTTTAATCAGGTAATATGGCAATTAAGTGACTAGGGGATAATTTTATGTAGTTTCATGACAAAGGAGCTGTCACCATTTCATTCAAGCTTTTTTAGGTGCCAGGATTGATCAAACAGAAATTTACAGCCAGTGGAAGGAGAGAAGGTACTTTGCAATGTGCTTTGCAGCTTTTGCTGTCAGTATGTATTTATTTGTTTTTAAAGCAGATGGAGGTTATCAGAAATTGACTTTTACATATTTGTTTTAAATGGAACTGCAATGGCAACCATGTTCATTGTAATAAAAAAGTGACACTTCTAAAATGTTAACCTTTTTATTTTTAAAGATCCAAGAAAACACTCTTGGCCAAAATCTAGGGGAAGCTACTGCCATTTTGTACTGTACAAGGAGAACAAGGATACTATGGATGCCATTAACGTCCTATCAAAATTTTTAAGGTAAGGCTGCTGTGAACCTGTCGAGCACGCTGTCTTCCCACTGCATGCTTCATGTCACTGAAAATGTTAAGCCTCAGGGTTAGATAAGAGAAATGCAGTTATTTACTATTGCCTAATCTTTAGACATTAAAAAAAAAAAAAAAAAAAAAACAGCTTTGAAACTACGTTTCAGAAGGAAAGTACAAAGTGATCTCAAGTGATTTTAAAAGGCTACACAATTCAAATTGGCCCATAGGACAAGGGCTAGGCAGCTCTTAGCCTCAATGTAAATAACATGAATTAAAAGCCAGTTTTATTCAGGTGTGTGAGTAAGTGTGTGTTTTATGCAGGTATGTTATGAGTCTGTGTCAGGTACTGTTATGATTATATGCTAATTAGTTGCTAAGTACTAATTGATAAACTGTCATTCCATTTATTAATTTCTCCAGTACAAACAGCCTTAAGTCCTTTTACCCTACAAAGTGCAACAACACCCAAATTTGTGAAAGGCATAATGTGAACACAATGAATTACGGACAAAGAATTATTTCCAAATAGGGTCAAGCCAGTGATCCGTTCCCTGCTTTTCCACTGCCCTTCACTGTTCCTATTCAAAAATAAGTATCTGCACTTCAGACTGTAACCAGTGCAATACAATACTAACATTTGCATTTGAGAAGAGAACATTAGGAATATAGTTTGGTGGAAATACATACCTAGTGGCAATCTTGCTACCACCTGGTGCCCATAGCTGGAATAACGGGATATATTTCCTGGGTAACACAGGTTGTGGTACACAAAGTGGAAAGGAAATTTCCTTTTTGAGGGAAGAAATGGAACAAATTTTAAGTTAACTTCACGTATTTTCATATAATATGTATGCATGGTATTCAAATGGAAATGCTATTTGAAATTTTAAGGAAGAAATGGACCTGCTCTAATTTTATTTTTTATTATAATGGCTACGTATTTGTGAACTGAGTGGATATATAGAGAAAAGAATTTCAAAGCTCATATTTCGAAAGCACAGTTGTGGACCTTTTTTACATAAAATTAAAACAGGAAAGTTTAACTTTTATTTACTTACAGATGAGCTTAGGAAATGTCACACATATTTAGGAGTGTCGAATTGCAGTCTGCTTCTGGAGAAGAGTTTAAGTCTGCCTATATAAATGTATGTTCTATTTTAAATAGATGTATTTTCCACATAAAAGATAAATTAATAATTTGGGTAATTATACTGAAAATTGTGTTCAATCTGTGGCTACTTTAACAGTTTTTATATCTTTTACTGTTGCTTTTAAGAGTGAAGCCAAACATATTTTCCTACATGGGAACTAAAGATAAAAGGGCTATAACAGTTCAAGAAATTGCTGTTCTTAGGTAAGTGAAAATACCCTGGAGTGTTTGCACTCCTACCACGATGGCTTGGCTACCTCCCTAAAAAACTAAGACTCGTTATGCACGTAACATGAACAGCAAATTCATGTCCTGATCTTGTTACGTGCTTGAGCATGTGTTAATGAATAAACTATAATCTTTTTTTTATTCCATGGAGACTGCTAATATTTTCAGGCAGTGGTGCTCTGAGTCATAGGCTAGGTATGTGTAAATGCAGCTAATGTTTGGCTGAAGCAGTGGGCCAAATTATCTGTGTGCTCTTGCACTGCAGGGCCCTCGTGCAACAGCAGATAAGCAGAATGACACGGTGAAAATCCCGTTGCATTTCCTTCCTGACTTTTGTTTCCCCCTTCCTCCAGCTGGAATCCCATTTCCTTTCTCACTGAACTCTGAACAGCTCCAGAGAAGGCTTAACCACTGCCTTTGCTCATCTGTGAGTAGCCAGGAGGGGAAGAAAAGACAAGGAATTTTTCTTGCCTTAACCTACTCCCATAATACAACTTATGTTGGCATAGTTCAAGATAATTACATGGTTCCTAGGCACTTGAAATTAGTGCTACTTTAGTAACAGAAGATGATGGATGCCTCACAGTCGTGTATTACAATATCTGTTTAGCTGGCTGGAATATTCTGCCTGTACTGATATTTACAGCTCTTTCAAAACCACAGTCCTCAAGTGGAGGAATTCTGAGGTTTGAGAGCCAGTAATTTATCAAGTTCTTGTTAAAAGGAGGGCATTCACTACTTAATTGTTCACAATTTTCCTTCCTGTGGTTTGCATGTGCATACATCTGTGCATATTAAAGGAATTCATTTGTGAACTATGTGAGAAACCCAGATTATCGTTACTGAAAACAAGTTCACCCATCGATGGCAATGCACTGAACTTGTGGTGTAACCATCTCGGGGGCTGTTCTGTTTACTTTTAACACGGTCACATCTAACATTGCGTCCAAGAGCTTCGGTGTGTTGTAAGCATTGCCAGCTTCC
This sequence comes from Aythya fuligula, assembly GCF_009819795.1. Taxonomy (NCBI): domain Eukaryota; kingdom Metazoa; phylum Chordata; class Aves; order Anseriformes; family Anatidae; genus Aythya; species Aythya fuligula. The sequence goes on from NC_045559.1 coordinate 14,377,725, forward strand.
CAGGGAGGAACCTACTCATTCTGGTGCACGTTCAGTAGCATCACAGCACCAAACTCTGCTGTAGATCACTGGGGACAGATGTCATGGGGACAGAGAGGTTACCCATTACCAGCCCCCTCTGAGCTGAGTGTGCTGCCCATACTGTTTGATAAACTTGTCTCTCCTGGTATCAATTGTAGCAGAAGCGTCAAGGAGCAGCTCTGCGATGCAAAGAACAGGACATACTTCTGAAAGACCTCGCAACCAAAACGACAGAAATCAGTGACGGTTTCATACTCCTTCACTTCCACTGAGCTCACACAGTGGCTAGTTCCATAGCACAGTCTTAGAGTTAACCTGAGTGCATTCATGGTGTCTTTACTCAAATAAAGCAGAGTTAGGCTTGTGGTGTGGGGTACCACTGTACTTCAATATTAAAAGCTTTTTTTTTTTTTTTTTTTGAATGCATGTGCTAACATAGGTGTGAAAAGACAGTCTTAACACTGTCGAAGTACATGTTTTCTCTTGAATAAGTAGGCCTTAAGAATGTTCTCTTCTTTACAGAATCTCTTCTTCAACTAGATAGTCATTGCTTTTTTGTTTCAAAATGATGGCATTTCTATATTTATTTAACTTACCTGTTTTTCTAAGCATAAGGTGGTCACTGTTGGTCTGTTTCTCTTTAGAATCACTGCACAAAGACTTGCTCATCTGAATAAATGCCTGATGAACTTTAAATTAGGAAATTTCAGTTACAAGAACCACCCACTGAAATTAGGAGAGCTGCAAGGGAACCATTTCACTGTTGTTCTCAGGTAATATTGTTAGTGTGTATTTAGACAGTTCTGTTAGATTCCCCACCCCCTCCCTACAGGGAAGGGATGTCAGTGTATCTTATGTTACAAGAAAGAAGAAAAAAACAATTGGCAAAAGGCTATTCAATTTATTAAGTACTGCATAACACTAATGTTGAGCTGTAATATTTTGGGGATTATGAAATCATGTAAGCCCTTAATAATCTGTCTATGACAATCTTATTTTTTTAATGCTAGAAATATAACAGGGACTGATGACCAGATAGAGCAAGCAATGAACTCTCTCAGGGAAATTGGATTCATTAATTACTATGGAATGCAAAGATTCGGAACTACAGCTGTTCCTACATACCAAATTGGCAGGTACGTGTTGTTTTCATCACTTCTTATTTTTTTTAATCACCATATAACTTCTAGTGTATTTCTGGGAAGGTTTTTCTGCCCTATTGCATGTACCAGTTTTAATTTTAGATTCAAGGAAGGCCTTGTTTCTGAACTAGCTTCAGCAGGTACCTTGCATAATGCCACTACTTCTAATATTGCATAAACGCAAACAATACTTCTTATTTCAAATAAGTTTGCTCAATCTTAAAATATATTTGTCAAGTTCTTAATCAACTTTCCCGTTTGAATCTTAGAGCTATTCTACAGAACAATTGGAATGAAGTAATGGATTTGATATTAAAACCACGACCAGGAGGTAAGGTTCCAACCTCAACTATTCTGTGATTCTGTTAACCTGTGTAATTTGTCATGAGTGAAGTGTTAATTACTCAACTGTTTTAACAAAAGGTGAAATGAATGTTTTTTTGGCGTGTAGGTAAAACATTTTTATTCTGCATTCTTGTTCTAGCTGAAAAGGGATACTTAGTAAAATGCAGAGAAGAATGGGCAAAGACTAAAGATCCAGCAGCAGCCCTCAAGAAACTACCTGTAAAAAGGTGCGTGGAAGGACAGCTTCTACGCGGACTCTTAAAGTATGGAATGAAGAACATAATCTCTGCATTTGGCATAGTGAGTGTAAAAGTGCTGTGGGCTATTTACTTGAATAAACATTATTTTCATGGTATCATGATGAATTAGAAATACTCTCATCAGGCATCTCTCGCTCTAAGTGTAAAATCTTTATCCTACGTTTCTGCTTGAAGTACTGCTGATGGTAACGTATGACATCTGCAATCAATGTATAATGAGCTCTCCAATTTATACAACGGTCTCTTTAAATTGGAAGCAATACAGCTACACTTAGTAACCGTGTGTAATACAGAACTGAGGATTTTGTAGAAATTCAGTATGATCTTTCTTCTTGTTGCTTAAAAAGTATAAATCAAACTGATAATATGTTAATGAAGCAGCTTTGTATGGGAGGTGGATTCACTATCACTTTCAAGTTCTGTAATTAAGTTGAAATCTTTGGAAAAGATAGCTTATAACCAGCAATTATTGGGCCCAGCACAGGAGCTGGGGATAATTTCTTGTTTATGGAGAACACAATTAGAATAATGCTATGTCTCAATATCTGCAAAGTTTACTTAAGATTTCAGACTGTTGAATACGACGAATTCAGTGTGTTTTTTTTTTAACAGCCCCATGTGTTTAAGCTGTTGAACAAAAAAAAAAACAAACAAAAAGTTTATCTCATTTTTAATTTAACCACAGTGCTTTTCACAGTGGATTTCAAATGTATAAAAGCATTATTTCTTCACATACCTTTTTCCCAAATCACAAATAAAAACCACAAGTCTGTATATAAAGTTGTTTTATTAGTCCTTTTGCTGGAGAAGGTAACATTTCAAATATGTGCATTTTTGGCTTATGAGTAACAGAAAAACCTAAAAATACGTATTTCTGATTTTTCATTTTGTTTAACCTCCAGATACCAAGAAACAATCGTTTAATGTATATTCATAGCTACCAGAGTTATGTCTGGAATAACATGGTGAGCAAGAGAATAGAAGAATATGGGCTTAAAGCTGTACCGGGAGATCTCACACTTAAAGGAGGTAATATCAAACAACAACAACAAAAGGCTGGTGATGCTTTGTAGTACAAATTCATAGGAAAACAAGGTGCAAATATCCATTATCACATAAACAGATCTGCTTTCTCTGCGGTCTGAGACTGCACTCAGTCAAAACTCTCTTCACTTGGATTTGCATTTAGCTGTGGTGAGATTGTCCATGATATTTCTCCTTCACGTATGCCTGATATGTGGTATGGGGACTGCTTATCTAGCAGTCCTTACTTCATTCAGCTTTAAAAGTCTTTGGAAACCAGGCTGTGAGTCTACTGGTAACTGACAGCCTTGAAGACCATTATTTCTTTTCTTGGAAATGTCGTCTATTAGAGTGGAGATAAAACCGAGTAGTTAGCCCCCTCTAAGTAGGGTTGTTTCAACCAAATGGCTCATTTTAAATTTGGCTAATGTTAACTGTCACAGGCACCCATACTGGTAACTCTTTACTTTTCTGTCCTGATTGTAGCCACAGCTGTTCACATTGAAGAAGAAGATGTTCATAACTACACCATCCATGATGTTGTGATGCCATTGCCTGGATTTGATGTTATTTATCCAAAGCATAAAAGTAAGTCTGACTGTTGACTTACATAATGACTCTGAAACTGCAGATCTGCTTTAAGATTGCTCTTAAAAGGAAGGTGAGATCTGTGCAACCTTCCTGACCATTTAAAAAGTAGCTATTTCAGAGCTGTGCACCAGTAGTAGGTACGCTACTGTCAACCTCTCCCACTATGATAATAATGTTCATTATAATTTCTTTAACATAAATCCGTTTCATATTTCTTTTTAGCAAATAGTTTTTCCAGAAAACTTCTAATGAGGCAAAATGATTTATCTTGGCACAAGGGAAAAATTGGTGAAAAGTTCATTTAAAAAGTATGCACACTTGATTTTTTTAAATTACAAAACAAGTTAAACTTACAGAATACATAACCCAAAAGCTTGATGTTAGGAAAAAAACAAAACAAAACAAAAAACAGATCTGGCTTAATTAAATGTTAATAAGTATTAATGCTAAAAAAAATAATGCATCTCTCATCTGTTGTATATAAGGTATATTGGATTTAAATTGTTTTTAATGGAATAGGTTTGGCAATCTATAATTATCTGCATGAAACCCTATGTTATTATTAAGGGACAGAGTTGTAGAAATCATTTCAGTTGGAAGGAGACTCGGGAGGTCATCTGGTCCAATCTTTTGGTCAAACCAAGGCCAACTTTGTCCTGTCAGCTGTGAAACTTCCAAGGACAAATAGTCTCTAATGTCTTCTCTGAGTCTTCTCTAAGCTAAAGAAGCCCATTTGTCTCGGACTCTCCTCACAAGGTGTATGCTACAACCCTTTGCCATTGGGCTGGCCCTCTATTAGACTCATTTGAGTCTATCAGTGTCCCCTTCGGACTGGGGTGCCTGCACCTGGACACCCTATTCTGAGTGCAATCTAATGAGTGCCCAGCAAGGGGCAGTCATTATTACTGATGTAGCTTTTGTTGCTGCCAGCTTGCTCTGTTAAGTCTCCTTTCCCCCAGGATTCCCAAGTAACTGCCAGCAGTGTTACTCTGTAGCCTTTACCATTACAATCATTCAGGTACGGGATTGTTCTTAACAAATTTCATGAGGTTGCTCTTGGCCCGTTCTTCCAGCCTCTGCCTAGGTCCCTCTGAATGGTAGTCCTGCCCTTGAGTGTATCGACTGTTCCCCCAGTTTAATTTTGTCCACAAACTTGATGGAGGAGGAGCTGCAAAGTTATTTAACATATCATGTCCCAGTTCCTTGAGGAACTGTACTGGTAACAAACTCCTAGGCGGAGCACAAACCAGCAGTGACTGTCCTTTGGGACCAGTTCTTTACCCATCTAGCAGTCCACCTACTGTGATGTTCTAACCTTGGATACAAGGATGCTGTGAGAACGTGTTGAAAGCCTTGCTAAAGGCAAGACGAGCAACATTCACGGCTCTCCACTCATCCTCTGATGTAATAATTTCATTAGAGAAGGCTCTCACTGAGCTTTGGCTTTCCTAATGCCACCCCCGTGTGCCTAGGCAGTGCTTGTATATCCCGTCTTTGAAGTCTGTCCTAGCCTTCACCTACTGTATATCTCTTTCTTAGATACAAACTTAGTCACAAATTCCCTACTTAACCCAGCCAGTCTTCCAATATTTGGTTAAACTGTTCTTGTGCTTTGCTGTCCCTAAAAGACTGGTCGATCTTGATTTTCTTTGGCTGCCAGAACTGAGTCTCAGAGCTGGATCCCATTCATAGCACATCTCTGAAACATTTGGAAAGCAAAGGTCTGTTTACAATGTATGGCGCTGAACCACATTGAACTAAAAGATTGGAAAGAAAAGCTGAAAGTTTTTTGTATTCAGTGTATTTTTAATGGAATTTTCCCATGGGAAGCCTAATTTGTTCCTGTTCAAACTTCCCCATTGCATGGAAGTGACGCTGACAATTGCACTGCAGACTACTGGCATCGGACAGCATTTTAGCTGCAGGATATTCTTATGTGTCCGTTGTCCATGTCTTTGCTTAGTGTAGAACGCTTCACACCCTTACTTAGGGATGCAAGACTGTAATAAAATTACTCATTCTTTTGGCAGTGTCAGAGCTACTTACAGGTACCCATCAGCTAAGTTCCTTGACTCATCTCAGTCTCTGCATTTTCAAAAATAGAACAAGGGGTAGTTTTGCCCCCCCGTCTTTAAAATCCATATACCTGAGGTTAGTCTTCTGAAGTTCGTTGACATTTCACTGACATCTTACACACGTCTTCCACTTATCGAAAGTATTTTTTAAGTTTTGTTTTCAGCTTGAATTTTGATTTGCCAAAAAAGATTCTTGGTTACTTGCCATTACTACTCAGGTTGTATAAGCAAACATTGTAGGTAGTAAGATTTGCAATATATAATTTGAAACTTTTGTCTAATGTTTAACCCGTATATAACCATACGTGCTGAAAACTGTTAAAATACAAAGGAAGAAATGCTCTATGAAAGCTATCTGTTTAATCAGAGAGTGTAGTGCAGCTGATTGAAATATTTTTTTTCTCTTGCAGTTGGTGAGGCCTACAAGGAAATGCTTGTAGCTGACAACCTTGATATCAACAACATGAGGCATAAGATCAGAGATTATTCGCTTTCTGGAGCATACAGAAAGATTATTATTCGACCTCAGAATGTCAATTGGTAAGTAGGAGAGTAAACAAACTTAGATGTGAATTGGCAGCATAGAGTCTATGTGGGATGACTAAGTTAGAAGCATCAGATTGACCCATGGCATGTACGTATAGACTGAAGCATGGGTAGGGAGAAATCTGTGTGCTTTCCTCATGTTGCTTATACAGCTGAAATTGAACCACAGCCTTATTTCTACAGTGGTCCTCTGGTTTTCAGATGCATTATTGTCAAAATGTCTATCTGGTTGTTGCTCTCCTTGCAAGGGCTTGCCTAAACACTTCACAGATAATTATTCATGTTGAAACCATGATAGATAATATTCAAAATAGTTATTTGTTGTGATCTTGCTCTGAGAAAGTTGGTCTCCAATTAACTGTGTGTCAATCAGAAAGACCTATATCACTTCAATATACTAAATTACTGTATTAGAGACACAACCTACTTGTCACACAGCAACCAGATAAATACCTTTTAAACAGGTAACCGTATAAATGTGCAGAAAGACTTCGTCACTGATAAACAGACAAAATATAGAGGGTTTAGGTGGGAGTCAAAAACCTCAAATATTTAATTTTATTTTAAATACTATTGATATTTAAAGCTTATATACTTCCTAGTTACTTTTTTCAGCCTAGTCACTACATATGGAATGATTTCTGTGATATGAATACATAAATATGTATTTAAGCCTTTTCAAAGAAGTTTAGAGGGTTTTCTTCAAAGTGAATGCTTTTTATTTTCTTTCCAAGTATTCTTAAGAGTTTACACCATTCTTCCCCTAATTTCATGAACTATACTTCTTGTATAGCTGGAAATCCTGATATGCCATGGGAGGAAAGAGGTTACTTATGCAAAGTCATTTCTCACTAGTTCATTATTTTGTGATAACCTTCATCAAACAGAGGCAAGTTTTCTATACAAAGCTTTACCAGTTATTGCAAGATATATTTCATAACAATTTCATTAGAAAATCATTCCATCCCAGTTGTATGATTGTACCTGGCAAATCTGAATAATAGTAGTAATGATAAATCTTATGTATGTTACAAAGGGAAGTTGTTGCATATGATGATCCCAAAATCCCATTATTTACTACGGATTTGGATAAGTTGGAAGGAAAACCATTACCAGTTCTTCCTACAGGTAAGTTAGTGTTCTTGCTGATCTTTAAATTTTTAAAATAAATTTCGTCACAAAGTCTTTTGTCACTACTTTCTGGGAGGTGGGTGAAGGGGGGGAGAAAGGAAGAGAGGCTAGGAATTTAATCTTGAAGGAACAAAAGCCTAGTGTTGGTTGTTGTTTGTTTTTTAAAGCAACACAAACACCCACACAAACCAAGGAAAACCCCATTCTTAACAAACATCACCGTCATTACTAATAAGTACTTAAGACATCATTTCTGCTGTGAGAAAACCTTTATTTAAAGTTATTTTTTATGAAATTCTATGTTACACTGTGGCTTGCATATTTGAGTGTGGTGGTAATGGCTGTTCTATGGAGTTAGGGGTTGGTGGAAAACTTGGGTCTACTTCAGATGACATCCAGAATAAGCTTTACTTACGCTCTTAACTTTTTTTTGCTTTGTGTCTCCTCTCACAACAGATGGTAAGTTCAGGGCACTGAAGATGGAGTTCTCCCTTCCCCCATCCACCTACGCTACTATGGCAATTCGAGAAGTTCTGAAGATGGACACGAGCATAAAAAACCAGACACAACTGAACACCACCTGGTTACGCTGAATGGGCTGCTAAAATGTCTTAGCTTTTAACATGTATAAAGCGTTTTCCTATTTACATGTTCTGTACAAATCTTAAAGATTGCTAGTAAGAGATTTGTATTTTTTTAAGTTTTTATTAGTGCAAGCATTTAACTTCAGTAGTCATTTACAAGATGGTGGTTGTAATATAATTACAGGTTTTAGTGACTGGTGCTTTTAAACGAACGAATAAAGGCGTTGCTTGAGCTTTAACACGGCTGCATCTGTAAGAAGCGGGCTTATAATAATTTCAGACTTGGAAGAACGTTTAGCTTACTTTTTTTTTTCGGTGAGCAGTGAATGTTTCTGCGAATTCTGAAGATCTATTAAATTACAGATCAGGAAACTGAACGGAGATGTTAATATCTTCAAAGAAGCTTGTGCTGGTGCGGTCGAGGATTCTGTCAGCAAGGCTGTAACGGGGTAGAGCTGCTTTAACCTCCTTGGGAAAATATTTGTGCCTATTCTCCTGCTTTCCCATAACTGTACCGAGAACAGGTAGTGGGAATAAACGCCCTGAAGAGCCTCGTATCGGGACCACCTCGCTGTGTCCTCTGACAGGGGCTGAGCCATGAGGCACAGGCAGGGCCGTCAGGGGCGGCCCCTTCCCCTTCCCGCCCCTTCCCTCAGGCGGCAGCGGGCGGGTGGGGCGGGAGCGGCCGCGCGTGCGCAGTGCGCCCTGGGGCTGCGCAGCGAGGCGCTGACGCGGCAGGGGCGGGGCGGGGCGCGCGGCCGCGGCTCCCTCACGGGCTGAGGGGGACGGGGGGCGCTGAGGGCCCCGGGACCGGCGGCGGGGACCCGGTGGTGGCGGTCACCCGGTGCCCGCACCCCGGCTGTGGGGCCGGGCCGGGGCTCCCCGGCTGTGGGGTCGCCCAGGGCCTTGTGGAGCTCCTCGAGGCGATGCCGTGCTCCTCTGTTGGTCCCTGCCGGGGCTTCCTCACGGGTGTCCCCCCCCGTCGCTCTGGCAGAAGAAGCGATGATTGGTAACGTCAGACCTGAGCGGAGCCTTGGCCAGTTATAAATCCCTCAGCACTTGATGCTTCTGTGTGTGAACAGGTAAAGAGGGGGATCGTGGTTTCTCTTTCTACTTCACAAAATTATTTATTTATTTATTTATTGGTGTGTTTCCATGTTTTCTAACTTACCTAAGTAGAAACTACCTACATGCCGAACTATTTGCAATGATTATTAAGTCATGCTTTTGGGACTTTTTTCCAGTCACACTCATGTCCCACTTCATTAGTTAATATATAATAAACCACCAGAGGAACGCATGTAAGTAAGATTTCTCAGCTAAGACTTAAGCTAACATCTCATCTTGTGTAATGCAGGATCATTATTAAACGTCTTATTTGAGTTGAACTGCCTTGCTCTTCATTGAGCTTTGTATCCTCGGGAGGTTTCTAGCTGGTAGTGCTGTCGTAGCGGTGAGTAACTGAAGTTGTATGATTAGTATTGTAGATAAAGAAAACATGGCAACTGTTAACGTTACAAAGAAAGAAGTCACGAGAGATCTAGACCATTGCGATATCCCGTACTATGTTTCTGAATTTGTGGAAAGAGAAGTTGGAAACGACTATGATTCTCTGAGGAAGCTGGGCAGCCTCATCGATAAGCTATCTGAAAATAAAAAGCAGTTAGAAGAACAGGTAAGCACATTCCCTTTTTTTAATATGCTGAATGTGCCTTATGACTGATTAAGTAGTAAAATCAGTCATAAGATTTAACTAAATTGAAGCAAAGTATTGAAATTTCAAGATACCGCTCTATATAATGCAATATTTTCATGTGAGTTTCAATACTTTTCTGTAACTGTAGGTACTTACAGTTTCATCTGAAGTTCCTAAAAGAATTCAGAAGGCCTTGAAGAATGCAGAAGATTCTAAAAAATCCCTGAATCGGCTTCTAGAGGAAGAAGCTCTTCTATCTGATTCAATCGATAGCCACTTACTGAAAGCTGAGCCATGGATGGAGGAGCTTGGTGTGCTGATTAGTCAAGTAGAGGAGATTGAACGGCACCTGTCCTATCTTAAATGGATTTCACGAATAGAAGAGTTAAGGTAAAGTTGGTATACTTTAAAATCTTATATACTTTAAGAATATTCTCACTAATGTTATCACACAGCCTTTTCAGGGCTTAGCACTGCATATACATGATGAGAGTGGTAACCATGTTTGTCTCATTAAAATATTTTAGATTAAGTTTTATCTCAATTTTTCAGTGCACAAATGATTCTTAGTGAATGTCTGACCTCAACTTTTCTTGAATTTTATAGTGATAACATTCAGCAGTATCTGATGACCAACAATGTTCCAGAGGCAGCCAGTACTCTAGCTTTTATGGCAGAACTGGATATTAAACTTCAGGAATCATCTTGTTCTCATCTTCTTGCTTTTGTAAGATCCACTGTTAAATTCTGGCATAAAATTCTTAAGGACAAGTTGTCAAGGTAAGGGATGCACTGTCACTGCTTCGCCTTTGTGTTGTACTGTAGGTTTGTGCTAAGGTACATATTTTATGTTGCAGTGACTTTGAAGAGGTGCTGACCCAGCTTCGCTGGCCATTTGTGGGGCCACCACAGTCTCAGGCATTTGGCCTTGCTGCTCCAGCCAATGCTCCTGACATATACAACAATTTGGAGACGTTGTTCTGTCAGCTTCTGAAATTGCAAACCTCGTATCCTTTTAAATAGTGGCGTGTTTTAGTAAGGATAATGGATTTCAGAGCTCCCGAAAGTCAAAAATGAAGTCGAAGTTATGTTACTTTGTATTAACATTATAAGGTACTTTACATATAGATAATGCTAGGTGGCCGGAGCAAGAATTTAAAACTCGTTTTCAGTTAAAATTCAAGTTCCTCTTTTTAGCAGTAGCAGGATCATAACTCCAAGTCATCAGATCCAGTGATCTCATGGTAACTTGCAGTTCAGGCTTCATGATGTGCACACCTTACGTTCTATACTTTCAGCAAGATTACCTATATTAATACAAATGATGATGCTTTTTTTTTTTTAATTAGACGTAGTTAATGCTTTTAATTTCCTAGCATTACTTGAAATCTGTGTTAATCACTTTAATATATGCAGTCCCAGAAAGAAGAGAGAGAAAACTCAAGATGTTTGTCTCGGAAGGGAATTTTAAAAAATGGAACAATTTTCACTGAGCAGAAATAGTAACTTGCCTCTGAGGTAAGTCAGAAGGCACTGCTGCTCATCCTGTTCATTTTGTTTGTGGGTGAAATCAAGCACAGCTGAAGTTCAAACAACCATTTTTACTCTTTTTTTTTTTTTTTTTTTTTTTTTTTTTCCTGGAGTGGTTGTAGCTTTTTTGTTGATGTTTAAATCAGCAGGACTGGACCGGGAAGAAACAAGGTCATTCAGGGCAACCTGGAGCCAGTAACAATTTTATCAGAGACTGGGCCACTTAAATCAGTTGCTTCAAAGTGGAAAATCATGAATACCATTTAGTAATCTTGTGAGTCTGATACTTCTTTAGGAAACGTGAATATGCACGTCTCTTGGATAGCCCTTGGGTTTGGTATTGATGATGGTGTTTTTTCTTCCCTTTTTCTTTTTTTAAATGATTCTGGTTTCCTAAATCAAACTGACTTCAGTGACTTGTACTATCACTGAATAAATTATCCTTAGCAGCCAGAGTTATTTAACATAACTTATAAAACGGAAGCATTTTGAGTGTTGTTTGTATTTGAGGACTTGTATGCCTTGTGTAATACTGCCTTTAGCCAACAAGGTAGAGCTAAGGTGTTCACTCCTGTAAACCCACTTGATTGAAATTTTACCAGTGGAGGAATCAACACTTAAATTTGTCCTTGACTGTCAAACTTAGCGATGAATTGTTAACCAAACCTAAACAGCTTCCAGAAAAGTATTCCTTACCCCCATCACCACCCATTATCCTTCCAATCCAGATCATGCTGAATCCTCTGCAGAAAAGATTCAAGTATCATTTCACTGGAAATAAACCAACCAATGTCTTAAACAAGGTATGGAAGAAAGCAGTTTGATTTATTTGTTTATTTTTCTAAGCAACAGATACATTACTGTATTTAAATTGTGTCACTTGGACACTTTCTTCTCTGAAATTAGGATTCTTAAATTGTGCAGTACTTGTGTGTCCCTTAGTGGGGACAGATGCCAAGGTAACACGTGAAGATCTTGCAGAGGCATAAACATTTTCTCTGGGCCAGAGAGATGTCCACTTCGCCAGTTGGAAACTGACCTGCTTTTGTAATGAGTTATCTTCAAAGACTTGAGTATTTTATCTGAGAATTGTCACTGAAGCAGGTTTCCTACAGGTAAATGTTAATGTTGCTGTAATACATCTACAGCAGACTTGGAGAGCTGTTTTCTAATACTGTAGTTGCACAAGTCTCTGTTTGTGTTAACAGTCTTGAGTAAATATAAATACATTCACGCTCTTACAGTTGCTAATACAATGCATTTTTAATAGTATTACATATGTTAGGGGATTCATTCTTTTTTTTTTTTTTTTTTTTTTTTTTTTTTTTTTTTTTTTTTAAATAAGCCTGAATGGTATTTAACACAAGTGCTTATGTGGATTGGAAATCACTCCAAGTTCCTTGATGACAAAATCCAGCCGATATTGGACAAGGCAGGATCTTCAGTGAATGCTGGGGTAAGCACTTTGTGTGTTTTATATGTGTAAGCATTTATACAGTCAATTCGTACAAGCATTCTTCTGCTGATTTCACTAAACTCGTGGTGAGACTTAACTGAGTCTAGTAACAGTTTTAAGATCATACATTTTTGCCCATGTTTGTCCATATCTCTAATACTTTACTCACTTTCTTCTTTTAAAAGCTTGAATTCTCTCGTGCTCTGGTAATGCTGATTTTGGAGAAGCTTGCTGCAGATATTCCATTCCTGTTATACGATGATGCCCTCTTTTGTCACCTTGTGGATGAGGTACTTCAGTTTGAGAGAGAGCTCTACAGTGTTCATGGCTACCTCAGCACCCTTCCCAGTTGCATGCATATTCTCTCAGAAGAGTCTTGCTTCCAGAGGTGGCTAACAGTGGAAAAAAAATGTAAGATTTGTGATGGATTTTGTTGGCCTTGACACATTTTCTTTCTGATTGTGCAGAATACAAATAGTCTTCTCAAACAGGATAAGTCACTTGGACTGGGCTACGCCAAAAGATGTATTTTTGAGGTCAGTAATGAGAGGAGTGCCCCGGGGGTTAATGCTGCGTCCAGCCCTGTTTTTTAAGCTGGTCTGTGATTCTGTGATATTTTTATACTTTGCAGTTATTTTGACTAAAAAATGGTTTGGCTCTAATAGTGCTTCTGAAGTTTATAGGACTGGTGTCCCCAAGCTGTATGGGATCTAGCCTGCGTATTTTGACAGAGTGTGCAGACAAGTGTGCAGACAAGGATAGACTTTAAATTGAAATGGAGCGAGGGTATTAATTTTTGAGAATCAGAGAAGAAATACATTGGAACGGAACAAGCCAACTATTAAAAAAAAATAAATAAAAAAATAGCCTTGACAGAATTCTTATACCTGCGTTTGTGATGCTGTTATTGGAATTGCTTCTGCATGAAGCCAGTCATCACTAGTTTTTTATCATCTGAAAACGTAAATTTTAACTAACTAGGGATAAAGATTTAATTTTTATATATTGTTTGGTTTTAGAGTTGTTTTTTTGTTGTTGTTAAAAATTTTTTTTCATTATTAAATACTAAAACAATTTACAATTTCTGTGCTCAGTTGCTCTTCAGAAAATGGACTCCATGCTTTCATCCGAGGCTGCGTGGATATCGCAATACAAAGATATCACCGACATAGATGAAATGAAAGTCCCAGACTGCGCTGAAACTTTTATGACTCTGTTGTTAGTTATAACAGGTAACTGCCAATCTGTGGACATTGCTCTTGTTCGTAATGACTAGTAGAAAAACTGCAGATATTATTTATTAAATATCTACTGTGTCAACAATAGTCAGCAAATAACAACTTTGCAAAGTTGTGATACTCACAATTTAATAAAAGTTGTCCAAAATACAAGATGAGCAGGAAATTATCTAGCACAAATAATCTTGAGCTAGTAGTGACGTATTTTCAAATGCATTTTTAAAAATTTGATAATTTGCAAATTACCACATTCAAACCCATTAATTATGGAGAGAATATGATTTGTTACAATTCAATAAGAAAAATATCCTGCCGTTCCTCTTGAATCTGCAGAATGTACCTTTTCAGGAGGTGTTTATTTGTATATTGAAGGGCTTTATCCTACACTGTGACTGGCTTTAGGGGCCACGTGATATTGCTAGGTGGTGTGGTATGATAACATATTTCCTAAAGTATTAGGATGCAATATGCTAGTGGAATCGTGAGGGGGAGGGGAATCTCAGATATGTTGTTTCTTCACATATTTAGCTTTTGCATTGAGTAGTTTCTTGAGGTTGCTAAAAATAAGTCAGCTTTTTAAAAATTAAATACTGTATGATGTCTTTGTAGGAGTAACATCATGTAAAAAGATGACCATAATGCTTCGTGTTCAAAACCTTTTCTTCAGTGCTGGGAAACGTTAAATATTTTGATAATGTCTTTCTAGACAGGTATAAGAACCTTCCAACAGCTTCCAGAAAACTGCAGTTCCTGGGGCTACAGAAGGAGCTAGTTGATGATTTCAGGATACGATTAACTCAAGTAATGAAGGAAGAGAGCAGAGCTTCTTTAGGCTTCCGGTACTGTGCGATCCTTAATGCCGTTAACTATATCGCAACAGTGCTGGCAGACTGGGCTGACAATGTAGTAAGTAAATTTTTTAAAAATAAATTAGTTCTGTTTGTTTCATAATCAAACGTTACATTTTCAGCACTATTTATGTAAATGTATTTAGAAGAATTAATTATGGAAAAAATAGAACTAATAGTACTAATAGTATTGCTGCTGAAGTGCATGTGTTGCAGTAGCATGTGCACGCTTCTTGAATTATCCCTATGCTGAGCTAGTTTAAATGTATTTGGCGTGGGTGCCTGCATTACAGCTTGGTTCAGGTGGTGTCTGGAAAAGTCACTCTTTGATAACAGGGTGTTGGGTAGAGTTATTTTCTGTAATAGCCCAGTGGCACCATAGCTATTCTGTAGTATGTCAACTTTTTCTGTAGTCATTGCAGAAATAAGCATTTTGTGGGAGATGGGCAGCTTCCAAATTGTTTTTGTCTTGACAGGAAACTGTCTGTAGCAGAGGATAATCTTGACTTGATAGGAGAGCAGCTTTTATGTTGTACAGCTGCATCTACAAAAGTATCTTGACGTGCTTAAAAGCAAAACCAACTTCATTACCGCTGTGTCACATTCAACTCAGTCCACTTCTTGCTATTGTCAGACTAGCAAACATGCCATTACCTATCTGCTGTTGTGTTTGGGACCCATATCAGTTGCATTACTAGGATTAAAACAGTTTTAATTGAATCAGGACAATGTTTTAAGTTTCAAGACTTCGTTTATAAACGTGTCAGGAGCATGTTTTGTAGAACCCTGTCTGTTAAAGTACAAACGCAGAGTTCAAATAATAAGATGATTTTTGCTAGTACTTATGTCTACTTCTGTTCCCCTAGTTCTTCCTGCAGCTACAGCAGGCTGAACTGGAGGTTTGTGCAGAAAGTAGCACTGTCAGCCAGCTACAGCTGGGGCAGCTGGCTTCAATGGAGAGCTCTGTCTTTGATGAGATGATTAACCTCCTGGAGCGCCTGAAACAAGATATGTTGAGTCGTCAAGTACATCATGTCTTCAAAGAGGTCACAGATGCTGCAAAGCTGTACAAAAAAGAGAGGTGATTCTGTTTGCTCTCTTCTCATATTCCAATATTATTTTCTGTTTAAAAACATTGAGGTAAATAAAGGCAAGAATAGCTAATAAGAGAAACTGGTTTCCTGGATAGGAAAGGCACAGGGTAGTAAGTATTGGAAAATTTTTTTTATCCTCACTTCAAGCCTGTTTTGATGTTATGCTTTCTAAAGTAGTTCTGCAGTGAGCGGGCATGTTGTCTTGAAAACCCTAGGAAGAACGCTGGGTCACTCTAGTTCAGATGAGAGTTACTTTCTTCCAAGTAGTATTAAAAATGGCCTGTAACTACTGCTTCTATCCTCACGGAATCACAGGGTTTCTTGAATTTTTGTGGTTGAGTTTCTGAAGCACTTCAAAATTAACACAACTGCTTGATGATTTTATAGATTAGCTTTTTTTTTTTTTTTTAAGAAAAAAAACACGTTCAGATTTATAACTAAAGCATCAGCTTAACATTAAAGGATATTAAAATAAAGCATTAGACTATGATTACCTTTAGGTTTGAAATGGGAAAGGAGGAAACTGACCCATTGTAACTGGCTAAGATTTCCTTACAGGATAATTTCAATTTCAGTTATTGTAATATGAATAATTATCACATCGAAGTCATAACAGTGAAATTTCTTTCAGGTGGCTATCTTTACCGTCTCAAGCAGAGCAAGCAGTAATGTCTCTGTCGAGCACAGCTTGCCCAATGTTGTTGACCCTAAGAGACCGCCTGCTCCAACTGGAACAGCAGCTCTGTCACTCGCTATTCAAAATATTCTGGCAAATGCTCGCAGAGAAAGTGGATACATTCATCTATCAGGAGGTAGGTATCTACGAAGTGTATGCAGTACTGTGCGGGTGTTGGTGACTGGCCTAAACAGAAGATCCCCCCCTCTGTGTTTGCAGATAATCATGGCGAATCACTTCAATGAAGGAGGAGCAGCACAACTTCAGTTTGACATGAGTAGAAATCTCTTCCCTTTATTTTCACACTACTGTAAGAGGCCAGAAAACTACTTCAAGCAGTAAGTAGGCAAACTTCTGATCCATTAGTGTTTCAGAACAGAACATCCAGATGAATGTTTTCTGTATCACCAACATTTTTTTTACAGTTTTGAGTGGGTAAGAAATACTTGAACTACATGTATGTGGATCATCTTTCAGTGTTTACAACAGCCCAAGTTTTGATTCTGCAGCACGTTTTCAGATAGCAACTGACTGTGATGTATGTTCTGGAGTATTTAGCACAGTGAGGATGTCTACTGCACGCAGATAGATGAACTTAGGGAATGTAAGCAGAATTCAAAAAGTGGGGCAAAAGAAACTACTCAAAGATTTAGTTACAGCACAACAAATTTTCTTTATCCTGAGGCTATTTTAAACTATGTTTCTGCTTAGCAGTCCAGTTGCTTTGGCTGGTGAGAAGCAACCTTCTTTCTGGTTAGTCTTTTTAAATAGCTGACAGTCTTATGCAGAGTCCAACGCTAAACTCCTGGGCTAATTGGGACAGAAATTTTACTACACATCTAAAGATCAATATGGAACGTGTTATTCAGTCCTGAACGCTTGAAGATGAAGGTTATATATTGGCATTCTTAATTGGAATATTCCTGTAGCAGCGTCTTAGTTTTTTTGAGCACATTACCTTTACAAAGGTAATCGATACCTATGTAGTATTCATAGCTTAAAAAAGAGATGCAGAAAGGAACATTAAAAGTAATGTGTAGTGGGTATGTGGCTGTTGTACTAGAAACAATGTGGCAGGGTATCTGTTTGCTCTCTAATGAGATTAATAAGAGAAAATGTTCAGACTCTAGCAGCTTTCTGTAAAGGAGTGTTTTTTAAAAATATACCAAATAATGTTTTCTGTTGATAATTAGAAACCTAGCTTGGGAAGGCTAGACAGGTAATTATATGGTAACTTCTCTTCTGTATTTTTTAAACTAGTGGAAAAATTAAGAAGTAAAAGTCAAGCCAAGCATGGCAAATATTGGTGCTTGTAACACAAAGTGCTAAGAGAGCAAGACCAAGTATGCTAGGCAGCACTTTTCCACTTTTCAGTTCAGTACTTAGATCCTTTTCAGAAATCCTTGGAAGCCTTTTTCTTAGTCACTGTGCATACAAAATTAAGTGTATCTTATGGGTGAGTCTTTTACTAATTCATATAACTTTTTTTCCCTCCCATAGCATAAAAGAAGCCTGCATTATCCTGAACTTGAATGTTGGCTCTGCCTTGCTGCTGAAGGATGTACTACAGTCAGCCTCAGAAAATGAAGCGTCACTGAAGCCAAACCAGCCGTCAGCAACAGCAGCATTAAATGAACTTGGCGTTTACAAATTAGCTCAACGGGATGTTGAGATTCTTCTCAATTTGAGAGCTATTTGGCCAAATACAGGAAAATAAAGACTTCAGAATTGGTTAATAACTTGATCTAGATTACTTATTTGCTTTGCTTTTGTTTGAAGTAAGTTACAACATAGTTGTGTTATTTTTTTTCAACACTGTATGCTGTATAATTGGTTTGATCTAATCTTTACCATTTATTGTATATACTCTTAAATTATTTGAAAATGTTACTGACTTGGCTTCTAACTGCACAGGTCTTACTTCAATGTAACCACTTGGTCATTACATTTAAAAGCTAACAGTCTTCATTACTAATGACTATGACACTCTCACTTAAACACGTTTTTACATGTCTAAATCCCAGGTAATGGGTGATCTGTATCTAAAATATGCTTATGCAGGACCTGGGATGGAATGAAGGAATTTGTCAATTTGTTTCCTATATTTATGTTCTTTTTTCTTCTGTCCCAAAGTCTCTCCCATTTTTTTTTAGTAAGACCTCTTTTGTTTTTGAGACTCTTTTAAAAATTAATAAATGCTATGTTACTTGGCACTGCTATCTTTCAACCATGAACACTTCTTCCTGAAACTGATTTTTAAACCTCTTTATATATATATAAAAAAAAAGTATTGTCACAACTTTTAAAATTAATTTTATTTGCTGTCTCATTACCAATGATTAACAAAGTAAGCTACTAGCTGAAGGAGGAGACTCTAGGATACTTTTTTCTTTTTAAAGAGGTTTCTACTTATTTTTAACAAAATAATCTTACTAAGAAAGACAGTTCTCAAAAGATACCTTTCAAGTCCCTGGTAAATGTAAACAAATCTTTGTCATTTGTCCTTTTCAGCTGATTGCTACTACAGGGAAGAGAGAGGAAAAAAAGAGAAGAGAGCACTGTTTAAAATCAGTTGTTCGCAGCTGACACAGCAGTGAAAGAATGGAGCAAAATGCCTATTTTTAATATATAGAGCATACCGCTGTTCCATCTAATACACAGCCCAAATCTCCAGCAACCTTTTCTTCCTAGGAAAAAAAGTAAAATAATGCCCAATTAGATAAGTTAGGATAACTAGTTTTAGTACTCTTTCAGTGATTGTCACAGTTACCGAAATATGCTCCCTAGAACCATATTGTAACGATGAGAAAGTACTGAAAAATTCTAAGCTTGTTTCAGCTATGTGTTACTACCTCTGCTATATCAGGCAGAAACAACAGTGGAGCTCGAGTACTTGACGTTTCTGGACCAGTGCTCTCAGTCCTGGGCTAGCTGATGGCTGCTTGTAGGGAAGAAAATCTGACAGGCCTGCTTTGTGTGGGTCCTAATGTGAGATGGCTGAGGGAAGTGCTGAGCAAACCCATCAGGCTAGAGCAATAGTGCCTGTTTAAATCTTTCAGTGCACAGTGGGTAAGCTTAAACCACCTGTAAGTCTTTTAATGACATGCTTTTGTAAATAAAACATAAGCCACAGCAAAAGATCTGTGCATAGCAACTCTGCACATACCCGTTCCATTATACTTACACTTCTTCCTTGAACGTGTCCAGTGTGACGTTCTCATCATCACCAACGTGCAGGTTGTCTGTGCTCAGTCCCAAGGTTTTAAGAGCTAAAGTTAAGGAAACAGAATTTCCTATATAAATCTGAAAAAAATAACATCTGAAAGTGGTCTAGATATAATAAACAAAAAATAAAACAAACATAAGTAACTTTGTTTAACTTTCCAAGGTCCAGGTTGTGTGGTCAGAAGTGCTGATGCTTTTACATACATACAGATGGGGTTGAAGCTGTTTTAATGCAATTCTTTTGAAACTGTTTTAACAAAACTGTTTGAACAGAGGGGAGCGTGCTGACTGCCGTCTGGGCTGGACTGACCTTCTCGGTACTGCGCGGGGGTGATGTAGCCCAGGTCTGCCACGTCCAGCATCTGGAACATGGCAACCAGGTTGGACTCGTCCATCAGGCACGGGTATGTCCCCTCGCCTTGCCTGCCGGCCTTCACTGTTTCCAGCACCTGGATGAGGAACTGGCGAGGTCTTTCTGCAACAGAACCAAGCCACCGAGGTCTTTTTCTTCAAGGGAACCAAGCCACCGAGGTCTTTCTCCAAAGGCACCAAGTCACCAGCACCAACTTCCCCTCACCCCGCTCCTGCCTCCTCCTCTCCCTCAGCACCCCCGCCCGGTCCCCTGCTGCATCTCTCCCAGCGGCCACCACCTTAAAGACCCCAGATCTCCTTTTTTTTTCCCCCCAAATCCCACCCTGGCCCCGCGGGGGAGCCGCACCGGGCTGGTGGTAGAGCAGCAGGGCGCTGAGGCGGCGGAGCAGCTCGGGGATCCCGTGGCGCTCCAGGTAGTCGCGGCCCCCCCGCTCGCCCGCCGCCATCTCGCCGTTGCCAGGGGAGGCCTCGCAGCCGCCGCCCGTTAAAACCGTTGGCCCTGAGGGGGAGAAGCTTCGAGAACGAAGCCGCCCAGCCGCCACCTTTGGGGTTTTTTTTGCTCCGTTGCCCGCCGCCGGGGTCCCCGGGCGGGTTCCGTCAGCCGCGGGGAAGGCGGGAGAACGGCGCCGCCTCAGGGCGGAGGGCTGAAAGCGGCGGCCCGCCGGCGACAACAGCCCAAAATTACACGGCAAAACTGCGGGAAATCGGGTCTGTCGCCTGTCTGCCGCGCTTGGCGAGCTGCGGTGCAGCTCTGCGAGATGTTTGTCAGGAGAAAGGGAAAGGGTGCCGCAGAAGGCCAACCCCTCAGCGCAGATAACCGCGGCATCGCAGGCGCGCTCCGTTTGCAACGGGGTTTTACAAGATCCCACAGAAAAGTCCCCCTCCTGCCTGCAAAAGCAATGAGTAGCAGCTATGAGGGAGAAAGATTTAAACATTTTTACTTCGCTTTGCAGCACAGTCCGTGCAAACAGGGACGAGACATCAAGTACCCTTTCTACTGTGCTACCCACTGTGAGGAGAAAGATAATGAAGCAGAATGTCCCACTAAAAAAAAAAGACACAGTTCATGGTTACCCAACCCATTCCTGCATTTCACTTTTCTACTCCCTTTCAGAAGATTTTGAACTAGCAAAGTTTGCTGTTGTTTGCTGTTTTTTCCCCCTAAAGAAGACCAATGGGAGAAAGAGTAGTTTGAGGTGCAGAGGAGTACAAACAAGTGTCTGAGCCGGCCAGCAGGGGAGAAATAATGACAGAAAACCTATTGAAAATGAGAACATAAGAAGATGATTGACTTGACGGGAAGGAACAACTGACGACCTGGAGAGAAAGGTAGGTAAAGGTCAGTGTCTGGGGCAGGGAAACAGTGTTTGGCAAAGTTTCTCCTTCAGTGGTCAACAAAGATAACCAGCATGAAACGCATGCTGAAGGCTGAACTTCTAAGCATAAACACACAGGAACAGGCTGAAGTGTGTTTCTATGAGGAACGGTTCCAAAAATCACTAAAAGCAAACCCCAGTTTGATTTATTACTAGGAATGTATGTATTTTTAAAATTAATTTCACTGTTAAGAAAGCACAATTTGTTTCCTTGAAAAGATAATGTGTCGTGTAGGGGATTTATTAGCCACAGTTCATGTGATATTATCTGCTAAATGAGGGTTCTAAATGTGTGATAATTTAGGATAATATCTGAGAAGCTCACATGGACTATTGTATGAGGAATTAAATTTCTGGTGACTAAAAAAACAGGATTTGACAAAACATCTGAAAGTTTCCTGGTTCCATTATAGCGATGCTGCTAATTAAGTTTCAATCACAACTGCAAGGCTCACATCTATTTTTGTGTGTTTAAAGTGTCTTGGTTATTTAAAACTAAATTTGGTTAAAAGATTTAATATCTGCTATAACAGAAGGTGAGCATTCTACAAAATATGACTAATAACTTAAACCTTCTACCTAACTGTAAAGGACTGGATAAACTACCAAGACTCTTAAAAGATTTGACAAAGAGGAACAGGGACTGCAGGTCAGACGTGAAGCTGGTTGCAGAAGTATTTGGCTCACTGAGGAACTGAATCAATGGACATGTTTTTCCAAATCAGGTTGTAGAAGGTAGAAGTCTAGGGCTGTGGGATGAGACAGGAGCAATAAGAAGGGGGCTTGTTAATTCTGGGTGCTTCACCTGCCGCTGCTTCTTCTCACCAGGGGCATCAGCAAGCACAGGGGGAGCTGCAGTGAATGGGCTGTGCTGCTCCTGTAGATGCTCTGGAAAACCTCTGCTCTACCCTTCCACCGTGTGTAGTGTTTTCCTCTGCTGTTCCTCAAGGGCTTCCAAGATCCCAGTGAATGCTTCATCAGAGGACACTACATTTATAGAGGGAAGTGCTTAACAGCAGAAATGCCAAGTTTCTGGGTATTAATAATCTCAACAGCCAGAACCCTTTTACTTATTTGATAAATTTATTTATTGTATTATTGTTATTATTAGTGTATAGAGTGGCAGAATAATTTAGGTTGAAATGGCCCTCTGGAGATTGTTGGGTCACCTCCTTCCCCTTCCCCGCCCCCCAAACAAACGAACAAAAACCCAACAAACCTGGGGCTAACTTCAAAGCTGAGATCAGGTTGCTCACCTCCGTATCAAGTTCTTACAGCCTCTGAGATGATTCCACAACACCTATTGGTCCCTCTTCTGTTGTTCGTCTATGTTACAAAGGCCCTTTTTAAATTATTTTTATTTTTATTTTCCTTCCTTGTGTTTAATTCTCATTGCTGTACCTTACACCTATTGCTTTTTTTTTGTCGTGCACCATCACGAAGAGTCTGGTGCACTCTTCTGAGAATCTTGGCACTCACCCGTTATGTAGCTGAATAGAGCAGTTTGAACTCTCCCCCTCTTAACCTTACCTTAGAGCTGAACAAATCACAGAATCACAGAATCACAGAATTTCTAGGTTGGAAGAGACCTCAAGGTCATCGAGTCCAACCTCCAACCTAACGCTAACAGCCCTCCACTAAACCATATCCCTAAGCTCTACATCTAAACGTCTTTTGAAGACTTCCAGGGATGGTGACTCCACCACTTCCCTGGGCAGCCTGTTCCAGTGCCTCACAACCCTTTCAGTAAAGAAGTTCTTCCTAACATCTAACCTAAAAATCCCCTGGCTCAACTTAAGCCCATTCCCCCTTGTCCTGTCACCAGGCACGTGGGAGAACAGGCCAACCCCCACCTCGCTACAGCCTCCCTTGAGGTACCTATAGAGAGCGATAAGGTCGCCCCTGAGCCTCCTCTTCTCCAGGCTGAACAAGCCCAGCTCCCTCAGCCTCTCCTCGTAGGACTTGTTCTCCAGGCCCCTCACCAGCTTCGTCGCCCTTCTCTGGACCCGCTCAAGCACCTCGATGTCCTTCTTGTAGCGAGGGGCCCAAAACTGAACACAGTACTCGAGGTGCGGCCTCACCAGAGCCGAGTACAGGGGGACGATCACCTCCCTAGCCCTGCTGGTCACACTGTTCCTGATACAAGCCAGGATGCCGTTGGCCTTCTTGGCCACCTGAGCACACTGCTGGCTCATATTCAGCCGACTATCCACCATCACTCCCAGGTCCTTCTCTGCCTGGCAGCTCTCCAACCATTCCTCTCCCAGCCTGTAGCTCTGCTTGGGGTTATTGCGCCCCAGGTGCAGGACCCGGCACTTGGCCTTGTTGAACTTCATGCAGTTGACCTCAGCCCATCGGTGCAGCCTATCCAGATCCTCCTGCAGAGCTTTCCTACCCTTGAGCAGATCGACACACGCACCTAACTTGGTGTCATCTGCGAACTTACTGAGGGTGCACTCAATGCCCTCGTCCAGGCCAAAATGATTTTTTCAGCATCTCCATCACATGCTCCAGCTCCTAACCATCTCAGTAGCGCTGCACTGCACTCACCTCGGCACTCGTACTGCATTTCGTGCTGTGGAGGCCCAAGCTGGAGGCAGCTCTGCAGATGGAGTCTCACAAGAGCCAGAGCAGAAGGGGACGCTCGGTTCCTCAGACCCCTGCCCGCATTCTTGCTGATGTGGCCCGGCGTGGGGCTGGCTTTCAGCACTGCAGGGGCCTGTTACCCCCTACCACCAATGCCACCACTAACCCATGCCCCCAAGCACCACGTCCAACCTCTCCTTGAACACCCCCAGGGACGGTGACTCCACCACCTCCCTGGGCAACCCGTCCCAGTGCCTGACTGCTCTTTCTGAGCAGAAATGGCTCCTCATTGCCAGCCTGAACCTCCCCTGGCACAACTCGAGGCCATTCCCTCTGGTCCTGTCACCAGTTCCCTGTGAGAAGAGGCCGACCCCCAGCTCCCCACACCTTCCCTAGTAGTGGGATGGTTTTAGAAAATAATGCCATCTAGTTTATTACACAATTAGCAACCCTTTGAGCAAAAATGTTCATGATTCCTCAAAAACAGGCTAACATTCTTGGAGAATGTCTTAAATACTCAGTTCTGTGAACTTTAAAATACAAAATGACGACTTGTTAGAGTAGACACCAGTTTCTCTGCCTTGCCCTACGCTGTCCCAGATACAAAGTAGGTAAATTTACTGAAACTCTACAGTATGTCTCTAGGGAGAGGCTTAGGAAAAAAAAATCCAATGGAATATTTATCCAAGAAAGACATATTATTAGAGTGACAAGTAAAATGATATGGCCTCAGGTGTTACCAGCACTGAGTGGGAGATACAGCTACTGAAAAAGTTGGTTAATGAGTAACAGGCAGACCAGGGTTTGGTGTTAGGAAAATGCCCTCTGGAGGCCCTGTGGTGCATTCTTCAAAAAACAACCCTACTAGATGAGTCCCTGAAGGAGGAGGTGGATCGCCACCGTTGCTTCCTTCACGTTTGGCTCACAGGACAGGAGGGCTGTAGCCCAGCATCCTGCTCCAGTGCAGCATTTCCCTTGGGAAGTGTCTGTGCTCGGAGTGTGAAGCTGTACGGGCCTTGGATGCACTCTGTAAAACACCATGAGTGAAAAACAGCTCCCTGCATCTTCCGTGCGTTTCCTCAGTAACGATGAAGGGAGGCTGGTGTGTTGGTGTTACTGCTCAGGCTGTGAGGCTGAAATACAAACCTTAAGGGGGTTAACAGGGAAGGAATAACTCCAGGCAAGGTCACAAACAAACAAAGCAAAACAACAACAAAAATGACAAGACAGCCAAACAACTGACTGCGGGTCAAAATATGAGAGAAGGAAAATGAGAGCAAACAGCTGCCATTTAAGGGTGGAGCTGGCCAGAAGGGAAAGTTTTTGCAGATGCTGTTGAGAGGTTCTTAAGATCGATGCCTATAGGGCCTATACATTCTGCATCGGTGGCAGGGAAGGCTGAAGAGTTGAGGCCAAGCAATCCTTTTTAATCAACCTGTGAGCTCTCGTGTGACACAGCACGCCAAACCTCTGGCAGGGATGGTGGTGTCTCTCCTGCAGCGACGCTTTGTCACCATTCCCTTCTCTGGCTCGGTAGAGGCCGGGCTGGAAAAAAGAGTGCTACAGCTCTGGGACTCGCAGGGTTACACTCGGGAGTTTGTCAGGCCATTTGTTTTATTTACACCAACAGGTTTTTACCTGCAGTGTTCTGTAAATGTGCCTTGTTCATGCCAAGCAGCTTCTCAGAAAAACTGCTCTCACGTGGTGTCACATCAACCTCGTTAACTGCTCCACATCAACCAAACCCAGCTCCAACTCCAGAGCCCAATCTTTCAGGTCTGGTAGAAGGGCAGAGGGGCAGCTGAATTTTCTGCACCACCTGGAACCCCTCCTGTTGCCTTTACCCTCGAAGTCAATCTCTCCTGATCCTGATCCATTTCTGGCAAGCTTCCCTTAACAAGGAGAAGTTTCCTGAAAGCTCCCCTTCTGTGGGGACAGCTGATCACAGCCTGGATGTTCTTATTCCTGCAGGCCAGCAGCATAAACCAAAACACTCTTGCACAAAGCAACCTAGCCCGTGTCACTGGCGATGGATTTTAACAAAACGAAACAAGAGCACGCACACCATCTACCGCAGCTGCTATGGTTGAAGGACAAACGAGGATCCGCTGCTAAGGTGTCAGGTTATCTTTAGCTTAGGAAATCAGGTTTTAAAAGAGGTGCGTACTTGGTTGGAGTAGAAGCTTTCAAGAGGTATTCGAGAGGAAACACAGCACTAAGAACTGCATGAAATAAACACTGTGTTCAAAAAGTCTGACTGTGCTGCATGAATCGCCTCCAAGTATTTCTGGAATCGGTACTTGGCTTGGCTTCCAATTGTGAATTCTGACAGATTTGGATGAGTAAAACAGACACCGGTTGCAGACAGCAATGACTGCCTTCTAAAATCAATATTTCTCTGGTAAAAACAGAAGCATAAGAACCGGAGTGCAATGAGTAACAAAACTTAGTGATCTGCTTACCTCTGAAACTGGTGGCATTTAAAGCACGTTAGATAATACAAGAGGGTGCTGCTGCAAACAAAACACTTGTTGCGTAACCAAAAAAAGGGGTGTGGGGAACCAACTCCAAACAGAGAACAGCTTGTGAGCCAGTGCAACAAAGCAAAAAGTGCTAATAAACCACTTGGTCACATTTGGAAAATAATTTTAGTGGTCCCTGACCACTGCTGGCCATGGATGATGATGGTGAGCAACCAGTAACTCATGGTTGCAATATTGCATTTTCTTTTTTATAGCCCTCATTTCTAATGGCTGCAAGAAATATCAAATCATCTTGTAAACAAAACAAAACAAAAAATTGCAGTTCAATTTCTTGCTTTGAAGATCATCCATAATTGTGTCTCTTCCCTCCACTACCTCCAAGACTGAGTTTCCAGGTACTTCATGGAAGAAGCACAAAGCGTACATCTCCTCCAGACCTGCGGAAGAGGTTTGCTGTGAGAGAACAACCTGCAGTCCTCTCTGCAGAGCTGGTAAGTCAATGAACAATTTCAGTCACATTTGATCTGTAATTGGAAAGGGCTTTTACACAGAACAAGAATCTTAATGCCTAGAGATAAAAGTTGCATTTTTAGAATTAACAATGATAAAAACAAAAACTGGTTCTATTTTTACACTGCCTATTGAAGTCCAAATTCCTACATCTAGCAGCTCTGGCAAAGTTAATTCTTACACTGATAGAGTAAGAAAATGCAAATCAGCTCAGTGAAGGAATTCAGAAATGATTGATCAAAACAAAAACCTCAGCAGCTGATCATCATACATACAGGAATATTTTAGACCCGAGTGCCAAAACTGATCCTAGAGCAATTCAGCCCTGTGCAGACTGGGCAGGCCTTTTGGACCAGGAATTCTCAGTGCTGGCTACTGCATGCTCTGTTGGAGTCTCTGGGAAGAAAAAAGGCAGCCTTGCAATACATACCCCTTTCACTTTGCCAAGATAAATAATGACAAAACCCATTTGTTTCTTACAAACATATAAATTATTTTATTTACAAAGCCATGTTACAAAAAAAAAATAATAATAATAAAGCAAAAAAAAAAATACAATCGCTCACTAGAGAATATCTCCAGGCCCGGTGTTGAACCATGGCAGTATCAATCAGATACATGTTTGTTCTGTTTTTCCTTTTTTAAACTGTAAGCCATAGAATTTACTATTTACACCTACTTTAGACATTTATTCTGCTTACAATTATCACAAGCATGGAATGAATTCTATTTGATACTGCTAATACATAAAGGTGCAGGACAAAGAATGAAAATACTTAGTGTTACAAAATATGGATTGTAGAAAAGAAATTGGCTGTACAAGTATGGCATTTTTTTTCTTAGAATGATTGGACATGCTTTCTTCAAAAGTCTTCTGGAAAAGGTTCTAAAATCTGTAGTAGGAAAGCACAATATAGCAGGTGCAAATTCATTTCTGTGCAACAACAGTTATTTAATATACCCCATGACTGACCAGCTATGCAAAACCCACAGAGTTTTGTTAAAGTGCCATGGGTCAACAGCATAACAAAATATAAGGTGTAAATAGAAAAATTTCTTTTTTTCTTCTTTTTTTTAAAACAATAGTTCACTGAGAATCAGCAATAATAGAATATGCTGTATAAACTATTCTCTACAAAGGTCGATCAGCACTATTTACAATTGTTACATCGATACAAAAGAAGGCATACAAGTTATCCAAGTCGCTTTTTATGGCTGACGGGCCTATGCATTGCGTATGTGTAACAACCAAAGCTTCTGAGCCTCTATTGCTGGAAACAAATCACAAGATTTTCAGGCAAATGGGCAAGAAAAAGAACTACCGAGTGAATGCTACACTAATAATGCATTATAGGCTGGTCCAGTTTATATCCATTTATTCAAATGTTTACTTCCATTTCGCTTTTCAGGCTGAATTTTTTGATACTTGCAATTAAATAATGATTCTTTGATGATGAAAGGCTGTGGGATTTTACTTGGTGCTGAACGTTCCTGAAATGCTGTCAGGTGTAAGCCAGTTGACACAAAATAACAAAGCAGCATTCAAAGGACAGGCTCCAGATTCCAGCTTTCCAATTAAAAGATGCATGGGAAGAGCTAAAGCTTCCTAAAACTACGAAATCGCTCCTTCAGTCACTGATTAGCATTAGTTCTCAGAAGCAACCACCAAATCTCACAACCACCGTTTTCCCTCAACAACTAGAAATAGCATTTCGTTGATTACAGAGGATGACTTTGTTACTGAGATTTTTAAACTCCTGCAGTTTTAAAACTCAAAATAAATTAAAAAAATCAACATAGTACTGCTCCTAAAACTGAACAAGACAAAAATTGTGCAAAAATAACAAAGATATGTACACATTTTTCAGTCTGAAGAAATGTACAATAAAAACATAATTCAAAGAACATTTCAAAAATATAAACATTGCTTAAACTTTCCTAAGTTTCATACTGTTTCTGAAACTATACGGTCAGTTAGCTCTGAAGTATAGCAAAACATAAATTATTACAAAATTAACACTATAAAAATTTATTTTAAGAATATTTCTAAACTTTTTTTCAAAGGGTCTAGCCTTGCTTATAATTGCTTAAACATTTTAGTCTTAAAATTTGCCTTAAGCCTTCTTTTTTTAAAAAAGAAAGTAGTAATAATCTCCCTATTTGCAGTCTCTCGCCTTTCCCCCAGATGTAAATAAACCAGCATATAAGTGCACTTTTAACACTGTAGAAATAAAAATTAACTCCTCTGTACTATTGTTCCAGTACCTAGTATTGGCTTCCTGATTATAAAATCTATATTTTATTAAAAAATTATTCAGTAATCCTATAAGAAACACTGTCAGTGCAATTCTATTAATGCAAGCCAATCTGCTCAACGCCCGTCCTTGCAAAGCCAAACTGTTACCGAAGTTATCAAGTACTGGGATGGATCTTAAGGGTCGAGACCTCCACCACGACAGGGGGATTTCGCGTGCTGAGCCTCGGATAACATTAACCACAGTTTGGTGCAAAAATCCTCTATGCATTGATTGAAGTATAGATTCCTTAAGAGCCTGATCCTGGAAGATGCTGAACACTCGGAATTCCCACTGAAATCATTAAATGCTGTAGGTAGAAGAGCACCAGTCAGGATTAGTCCCTAAAGTTGCAGTGCCCCAGCTGTTTGCAAATTACTAAGAAATGCACTCAATATTTATCCATAGGACAAGCTTAAATACAGAATTACTGTAATTTTTATTGAATGAAAAATTTTGGAGGTCCTTTAAATTCAAATCATGATTTTTTTTTCTTTCTTTCTTTTTTTTTTTTTTTTTTTTTTTTGGAATGTCCACTGTATTCTGGTAAGGAAACAAAGGGAGCATTGCAACGCTAACAGCTTCAAAAGGCATGAAACATAACCAAGCAGAACGCACAGATCAGTGGCAAATACAAGTGAAAAACTAAACAAATCACTATTACAGTTTTCTGTAAATTTGATTCTCTTTAAAACCACAAATTCATAAAAGGTTAAATCCATCTGCAGGACATAGAAAAGAAAAACCCTGTGGAGTAGGGCTGCTGAGAGCTAGAGATTATAGGCTGGTTCCTTTTCCTTGTTATGGAAGAGTCCTTATTCTACCAGTCCGGTTTGATGTCTTCTAAAAGAAAAACCAGAGCCAGGTTCAGAATCAGAAAATGTCTTTCAGTCCATAATACTTTAACAACGTCTGCATCTGAGAGCCACCTCAAACTATGAATCTATTTCAAGTCCATCCCTACTTACTGATTACATTTAAGAAAAGGACCTGCTTTGAATAAACTCGTTATTTCCTTTTGGGAAAGATTTTACTAAGCTTTGGTGAATCTTCTGTTCATTAACTGAATTTATCATTAGAAACAAAGAGCAGCAATTAGACAACAACTTTGAAGGATCTTTTTCCCTGCACAGCGTGTTTTCATGCATGATGGAACCCCATACAGCGCACACGTTGTCACCTTCCCTTAATAAAAAGATCTAGTTACTCAGTATTTAAAAACCACCGCATACTGAGGTCTTGAAGTATTAACACATGAAGGCACCTAAAAGCACTACGAAGAAAAAAACATTTGATTAGTTATAAACCTACAACAAGGTTTAAACAAAGTTTAAAATCTGGAGAAAACAAGCTTTTAACACAGTTCGTATAAACAGGTACAAAGAGTTTGATTGTAAAACTATCATTCCATTAATGCTTTTTAATACACAAGTAGATTTTGTAAGGAAAAGGAGTGTGTTGTTTAATTAAAGCAACAACAGTTGGAAAACCAGACATGCTTTTATGTTCAGGTCTCAAATAGATGCAGCAAGGTTCACACTGAATGTGAATTGAGAACAACTCGACTGAGTTTAAGGTGAGTTTAATGTGATGGGGGGCAGCAGAGAGGCCCACCACAGTTGGCATCACAGCCCGCCAGTCCTAGGCAGGAATACCTGAGAATATAACGTGCCTTAGCAGATGTAGTAAATGACCAAAATAAACTCCTTTTGTGAAATGAGAACTATGGGCCCTCTTCTCTCCATACCAGTTTTGCCCAGGACAGAGCTCACTTTCTTCACACTGGCTTGCATGGTGCCACGCTTTGGGTTTGTAAGGCAAACAGTGCTGGTAACACTGCCACGTGCCAGCTGCCGCTGAGCAGCGCTCACACAGCAGCAGAGCCTTTCCTGCCTCTCATCCTGCCTGGCGGTGCACTTGGCAGGGGACACAGCCAGGCCAGCTGCCCCTGACCATCCAAAGGTGGCATCAGGAACAGCAATAAAAGCTGGGAGGAGGACGGTAGGACACTTAAAAGTTGTGGCATTTGTCTTCCCAAGCAACTGTTGATGAGGCCTGCCTTCCTGGGAATGGCTGGGCATCCCTCTGCTGATGGGACGTAGGGAATGAGTTCTTATTGCTTTGCTTGTGCGTGCAGCTTTTTCTGAACGCTTCATTTTCACACAGTCACTCTCCCTTCTCTTGAGAACCAGCAGCCTTCCTCCCTCCCAACTCCCCGCTCTGCTCCCCCGGAAAACTGACAAATTGCCTGGCCAATTGACGCAGCGGAGGGAGCCCAGAGGAGCTGCTCTGTACTCGTATTTAGCTTGATGGCTGCAATTCTGTTTCAAACTGAATTGTTCCAAATCTGCTTTTCAGGCTTGTATTCATGAAAACTTGCCTGGTTTATCCAACTGTTAAACCCCAGTGTGGTAACATAAATCACCTCTGCCTCCAGCCTTGCCTTGGCCTCCCTGCAATGGTTACAGTACTAACACTAAGCAAGAGAGCTCAGGATCCCCCAGTAATAACTTGATTGCCATGTCATACACTTGGAGATCCACTTATTGATACCTAATTAATAGCACGTTTATACAGACATATTACAGCACGCCTTAAGACTAGGAGTTTGTTTAGAGACTATTCAGTTGCCAAATTGGAGATGAAAGCTGTCAGCAAAGCAGATCAGATTGGTTATGACAGTGGCAAGCATCTTTTAAGTAGGTAGTCATTATTCATGGTTCCAAACACTAAAACCCCATGTCAGTGTTAAAACAAACAAACAAAACTAAAAACAAGCAACAAAATGTTCAATAAAGCTTAATATGCCTTCATTTTCTTTTGTATTTCTATTCCGAACTCCATACTCAGTTAATAAACTGACAGAAACGTATTTTTTAACAATAAAGAGTCTGTGGGGCTTAGAGCAAGCAAACACTTCTGGTTTTGATAAATTCATGGAAACAGGCAGCTGAAAAGCTCAGCAATAGCCTCTGTTTATATACAGCCGCCACAAAATTGATGTCTTGTCCTGTTAGGTTTTTTCCCCATGGGATCTAGACAACAGATTCCAACAAGCTCTGCTCCTCGAGTAGCGTGCATTTTATGTCCGACAGGAGCAGGAGGTTAAAGCAGAATGTTTTACACTTCAGAAGACCTTTATCACGTTTGTCACTGGCAGTTGGCTGGCAGTGTCTGACACAGCAAAATACCAGTCCCTCTGAGTGCTTGGGTAGGAAGAAACTTTCCACTTATTTCCCTTCAGTGTAGTTCTGGCCTATGTACAGTCCTTTGCATTCAGCACCAGGGGGGTTGTTTCACCATCTGACAGTTCATCTCGGGACGTGAGTGACTCAGAATATGCTTTACTGATGAGACAGTTGTGGGTTTTCTCCACTACAATAACCACAATTCTTTTACGGCATCTACATAGCAGAAACTAAGCAGCACAGCCATTTGGAGTAGCTACTGTGCCAGGCCACGTAACAGGATTCCAACACTGCTTGGCCACAGAGAAAAACCTGCTGGAGTTTTTATTTACTTGTGACTACAGCTTGGTGAGACGAAAGCCTTTTTCACACCAAGGACCTTGATAATGAATTCTTGAGAAATTACCCAGCTTGGAGAGTCAAACAGTACGGGCCACAATGAAAAAATTAATTAATCTATCAGTCCTCTGGCCAGCTGAGGGCTGGGCGACAGGTCCAACACCTGTCCTCACAAAGGGGCTGAATTACAGAATTTACCACCATTATCTGACTAGCAGTCTGTGTGATAGACAGGCATGGCGTGAGTGCTGAGGATTTCACACACTCTAGGAGGAATTACACTTTCAGATTACTTTCTCTGAACAAGCGGGGCCTTCTGCCTTCTCTGTCCTGTTTCTGTCCTTCCCTTGCTGCTTTCAGTTTTTGCCTATTTTTAAATGCCCACTCTTCTGTGCCAGTTTGGGGACTTTGCCATGCCACCTCGCTCAGCAGCGGAAGCTGGATAGAAAAGGCACGCTGGCTTAGCTGGAGCCCATGGAGACACAGATTCTGCTGCCGCTGAGTTTGTGTCACCAGAGCAACAGGCAGCGGGCATTGCCTAAGCCAACCTGAACCACAGCACAGGTGGTGAAAAACAAGCAGAAAACTTGTTATGCGTAAACCTCAGAGGAAAACATCCTAAGTGAGAGGAAAAAAATCTATTAGTTCACTGAAAGAAAGCTTCTATACAGAACTGCATTTATGACAAAATTGTATTTTAAGGTTTTACAATATTAAATATTTCAAAAACCATTTATAGACTATTGAAGTGTAATTTTTTAAAAGCAACTTACTTGTCTGTTGTGTACTGGGTTTGATGTACTCGAAGGACTGGACTGTGACAAAGCTACACTGCTATTTTTTCCAATCTGAAAGACATTAATTGAGCAGCATTGAGAGTATTTGTCAGTGGAACGCAGATGCTGGTAATGGCCTTCCTTTTCCTGAATAAAGTGGCACTAATTGCTCTGCATTCGGAACACAGGTATTTTGCTAGTATAAAAAACCCAACAACTTCAGACAAAATTGTCATTACCTCTCAGAGCCTGTATTTTAAACAAACACATTTTAAAAGGCACATAAATACCATTACAGGTAGGAAAATAACAGTAAGAAATGGCTTCTGGTGGAATTTAGGTTGTAAAACCCCACCTCTCTGGACTGGAGCACTCGGCTGTCACTGGACTCGCTTGGAGCAGCTCAGTCGGTGCACAGAGCGCTCAGGGTCACTCCTGCCTTGTCCTGGGCACCCTGCCCACTGCTTGGGGTTCACCAGTTTAAAGCAACTGGCCAAGCACCACAGCATGCCCTAAGTTACTCTCCTTTTCCCCCCCATAGAGTCTCTTCATTTATCACTGCTTCATAAAGCAAATATTAACCAGTAGAATCAACCTCTGGAGGTTTAGATGTCCAGTTGTATCAATTTACTGGGTCAGAGAATGTCTTTGGGAATGAGTACGCATTTAATAGTATGTGTACATTGATTTTAAAAGTACTTCTTTAAAACAGTGTGATATTCAATCTGTATGTCAATCCCTGAAAGGTTACAGCACTCTGTAAGAGCAGTCTGCCTTAGGTTTTCTGCAGTGCCCCATAAGCACGTGGTAGATATTGGTGCTAAACAAAAGGGGAGAGCTGCTGGATCAAAGGAGCAACTCTCCAGGGGTTACAAGGCTGATAACAATGAACCAGGGCCCCCTGGTTACAAAATGGCAATGACTGGATCTGAACAGGATCCACATGGCCAGTGGACTTCAGGTAACATCAGCTCTAATCAGCTGATGGAGGAGCAGCAAGGCCCTGTCTTCTACATGCAACGAGAAATGAGGCTGCGGGTTTCCTGCTGGATGCATGGGACTCAGGCAATGGCTGGCAGGGCTTTCACCAGCATCAGTGTTTGCTCTTTCCCTTCTGCAACACCATTTCTTATTTTGCCATTTCATGTATGTACTGAGAAGCAGCCTTTGTATCCATATACGTATCTGCCCTTTCTCACAGAGACTCTCAGTTTTCTCTACTCACATCCTATCCAGAAGAAATGTTTAACGTTTTTATTTACAGCCAGTCCCGAAGGCAGTTCCCATGGCACGCAAACATTAAAAGGGCAGGCCTCTGCCTACCCTGCTCCCTCTCAGCATGTTTTGCATGTCACAGCTGTTCTTCTCCAGGCAGCTCTGTGCTGGATCAGGCTTTTCTTCAATATGCAAATCTTGGACAAAGACTCGCAGCCTTGTAAAATCTTTCCGAGCCATTCAGAACGCCGTGGCAAACCTGCAAACCTTTCTCCTCCATATCCACCACGGCAACATCCATGAAACTCTCGCACAACAAAACGCACACACACCTCCTCCATCTTCTGAACGACAAAAACAGCCTCTGAGAAATCGACTTGCTGGGATCCTGGAGTCACGAGAGGGAGCACCACGCGCCTCTCAGCCTTTCCTTCGTTCCGTGCTCCTCCGACTACTGGACTGACTGACTCGCTGCACAGCTCTGCGCCGAGCTGCCCCACCATCGTGTCTGAGCTTGGAGCTGGAAAGGCAGCGCTCCGCAACAGGAGGGTGATGCAGACAGGCTTGGCAGCTACAGCACTCAGTGTAAATAAAGAAAGATTGCCAATTGTGTTGGGTGTTTAGCGATGGGAACATTCTGAAAGCATTAGGGGTCAGGCCAGGAGTCAGATGATTTTTTCCTTTATCAGTACAGTGCAAAAACACGCAGTCAACACTTCCAGTTACTGCCTGTCCAGGCCAGACTTGAATAAAAAAAAATCCAGACCCTATCACCAGTCGTTTGAGCTTCTTCCTGTGTTCTTACTCTCTTAATTTGATTTGCCTTATTACAGCAGGGAATAGAAGAAAGATTTTAAGTAATACTGTGTGTTTTTTTTGTGTGTGCAATTTTTACTGTGACTGCATTTCTAGAACACAGCAAGTCGAAACAGCAGAGGTTAAAAGTGATTTCCAGTATTGTATTCTCTGGAGTT
The DNA here is from genome assembly GCF_009819795.1 of Aythya fuligula. NCBI lineage: Eukaryota > Metazoa > Chordata > Aves > Anseriformes > Anatidae > Aythya > Aythya fuligula. The sequence continues at coordinate 14,413,319 of NC_045559.1, forward strand.
CTAATATTCACACGTAGAGGACATAATATTACGAGACACATGTACTTAAGCGGATACAAGTGTCATTTGTTTATAGCACAAATAATCAGTAGGAAGAATCCATTTTGTATAGTGCACAATTCAGAATCCTTCTCACAAAGTCACCAGCTGTGAGCCAGGATTCTAAAACAAAATCAACTTCATTTTACCTTCTATATTTGATTGCTAGCGTAGCTCCAAAGACAGCAGTATGAGAGAAAAGGGATGGCTTCTACATATATATATACACACACATATATACATCTGTAGGTGTATGTACACATCCATATGTAAAAACATTCTGTTTAAAAATCTGCATATCATCATACTCATTACATATATTTAACATTTCCTTAAGGGAAAGTGATTAGTGTGAATTACTCACACATTAACATGTATTCAGAGAAGACCTCTGATTGATTCTTTCTGGTTTATTTGCATCCATTACTACGCAACGTGCTGAAACACATCACACACTGGAACAGGAATGTCCCACAGGAACAGATGTAATCACTAAGAGAATCAGAGTTTGAACCTGGGACCTCCTTGTAGCTCTTTATATTGCCTGTATCTGTAGGACATCTCCAGACCACAGCAGCTACAGATATGTTTATGTAAGAAGTTGATACAATCCATTTCCTATTACCAAGAGTTGTACCAAACTAACAGTCTGTACTTTGTCTTCCCACTTGAGATACTTTGTCTTGGGGCAATTCAATCTTTTTGACACCTTCATTCTGTCTGCTGTATTAGTTTTTCATGAACTACTCAAATGATATGTTTGCTCATTCCCTTCTTAGACGCCCATTTCTGTCCGCTATTACCTGTGGATTGCCTTGCCCAAGATGTTACCCTGTCCAGTTCTGAATTCCACTTTATGTACAACATCTTTAGGAAATGAGTTTCACAACAGTTCATAAACAAAACAACCAAAAATTGTCCTAAGCCACCTCATCTGGTTTTTCTCAGGTATTCTGTTCTCTCTGTCTCTGTCTTTCAGAAGCCAGGACCGAGCTTTATTTTCTGTGCACTGCACAGCATTGCATGTAATAGCAAAATTAACCAGTACATCATTTTAAAGACAGCATTGGCAGCTTTTCCAGCAAAATTTAATTCACATCTACTTTCATCCTTATACAGCATCACTGAAAGAAAAGCCAAAGCTCTATTGTTAACGACAATGAAGGCCGAGCTTGCATCCTTATCTGTTGCACTGACTTCACCATTCCGACCACATGCGCACTAAAAAAAGGTAACTAAATGTCCATTAAAGGTCATCTGGTTAAGAGCTTAATTTCTTAGTTCTCCCAGTTTCAAACAGGAAACAGCATCTGAGGTCACGCGTCTCAGATTTCCCCCACAGGAAAAGGTAGATGTAAGCATTTTGCATAAAACAAATGAGGTGACTCACATTGACATTAAAAGATGAATCAGCAACAAGGTTAGGAAAATGAAAAGCCAAAATGCTGACTCTTATCTTCCTGCTTTAAATGAGATATAATTTATTTCAGAGAGATAAGAATTAAGATCAGAAATTGGTTCCTAAAACTAATTTATCCATTCTGGACATTCAGTTTTACTTTAAAAATACAAATAGCTACTTTAGTAATTGAATAAAAATTCTGATTAAAATATTTTAAGTAAAAACAAACAAACAAACAAAACTTTCCCCCACCAGCATGTTTCTGTGATTGGTACAAACCAAATACAAATACAGTTCTGTATTAACCTAGAAAACACACTGTTCGATGGAAAACAATCTGAAGTGCACGTTTATTTTCTTTTTCATAATGCATGAAATATTTCAGGTAAGTCAAACATGACCGTCAAAAAAATAACTGGAAGAGTCCCTTACCTGTCGAGAGATGGAGCTGCTTGTAGGATCTGGCACCGCAGAAATAAGGTTGGCAGTGCTCTTTCTATGAACACTATTCATACCAGGCATTTTAGTGATTTTACAGGCTTTGCTACTAGAACTAGAGTTTTTACGTTTTTTTCCTTCTGATTTGTCGAAAGAAAGGGGTAAAGAAGACACTGCATTGTGTGCTCCCAGGGAGTGGTCCCCTGAGTGGTGCACAAGAGAAGATACAGACAGATTAGAAGAGTCAATACTGCTTACTACCATGCTCATGTGTTTCACTGAGTCTGTTGAACTACTTGATAATGAAGTCCGTCCTGAGGGCTCCGATTTGGCACTGAGTGGGCTTGTTCCGTTATTTGTATTGTGCACAGACATGCTGTTATAGGAAGATGTAGCCTGATAGGAGTTCAAAGTTGAACTGGGGTTCAGGACACAGTTCTTTTTGTGGGACCCTGAAAATGAAGACGAGGAAGATGTCTGCAAAGATAACGAGGATGATGACGACGACGATGACGACGACTGCGGCTTCTTCTTTTTGTTACTTGAAGACTCATCGCTACGAGATGACAGGTCTTTTACTTTTGAGGATTTGCTGGTTTTTGTTTTGGATGGCTTGTGGGATGGGGAAGGGATGACTGCTGGCACTGGTGACACAGCTGATGGCGCCTTAAAGGTTGAGTCCATGATACTTAGGCTCGCAGCCACGTGAGGAAAAGCTGTAGTGTGTGACATAATGGAATTCGTATCTGATGTTGTCACAAAGGCTGCGTTTGATAACATGGCTGATGTCATTATGTAAGAAGAACTGATTCTTGAACTGATAGGGGTTGAAGGAATATACACGGCGCTGGGGTTGCTGAAAGGCTGTAAGACTGATGCGGGAAAAGGAGTGGAGACGTGTGCTGCTGGAGAAGGCATGGGGCTGTCTGCCGCAGGAGGAATTTTCCTAAATAGAACAGAAAAGGAGATTTAGATACACACAAAAAATTCCATCTGAACAATGCAGATGGGAAACAACTCCTGGGAAGGAAAAGTTTATTAATAAAGGCATTTTAGTTTTGATTCCTGTTCTACCAGTTAGACACATTTTAATATTCACAGTTCAAAATAAGTTCTACATTCTACAACAGCTTCAAAATGCTTTTACTTCTATCGTTTTTTCTGTTTAAACATAAGATTCCATTTTCAGGTTCTCTTATTAAGTTATGTGTGATTTAATACAAACAGCAAAAACCTACCACAAAGCATGTGTGTTTTAATATTGTAAGGATTCAGGAAAACTGGATTGTGAAGCGTATTTTCATCTGAAATGAATTTTCAAACCAGGCACGTTAATTCTATGAAGGCAGAGGAGACCTAACAGAAGAAGATTAGATGTAGCCCGACAGGAGTTCAAAGTTGCACTAGGGCAAGGTAAAGAATTACGCAGCGTAACTTTCTGCACAAAATTCTGCCATGGCACACGACTTCTAAACTGTGCAACTCCTCTGTTAAACCAGAACTCAGCTTCACTTCTGCAATGTAGCAATTATAGGTACGGTGTTACAATTAACCACTTTCTTGAAAATTTCATTTCCTTTTTTCTTTGCTTTACTAGAAAAAATAAAAAAAATGCAAATAAAATTCCCGATGACGGTACCTATCAACACACTAGATACTATGTTTCATTCACTGCCTATGTTTTGCCTGAAACTCCAAGTTGTAGAACAGTTACAAAATTAACCTGAACTCACAGGTCAGATTTGATGAGAGTAGTACATGGGTCAATTTGGGGGGCAGTTGAGATTTATTTATCACTGAGCGTAAAGAGGAAAAGGAGCAATCAGGTCATTTGGCTCACCCCTTTCTCAATGCAGTACTACCCCCAACAGCTCATCTGGGAGCAGGTTAGACAGGATTAACTAGTTAAGTTATTAATTGCAGCAATATTGAAAAATTGACAGAGTATTAAACAATGCTTGATAAGCTCTATAACTAGCTGAACACTATTCAAAGCATATAATATCACCTGTGAAATTAGTAGAATGTGTTCAACTTCCTCTCTATTAGGCCACTGATAGCACACCTTCTATTACTTTATCCAGTCCAGTGTTAACAAAGAAACAGGCTTCCGTAATGGTGTCTTGGAAGAGTATCATATGAGCTTTTCTCATTATTTGGACTAAAATTTAATTCTCAGTTTAATCCCGTTTTTATCATTAGAACCTACAGCCTACCATCATTCTGCCCTTGTTATCCTCACTACTGACACCTTTTCAATTTGCAGAGACTTAGTCCTGTCCTCAAAGAAGCATGATAAAGCAGCACAGGGTACTGTTTATAATAAAACACACCCTCTGCTGCTCTACCATAAACCAAATCCTAATTACTCGTGTTCTCACATAGTATTTTTCCTATGAAGACTCTCAGACAGAACATCATTTATGGTACAAATACGTAAGAGATTACATACAGACTATGCAACCAGAACTGAGCAAGCCCTACTGCCTGTGACTTGCTATGTGACTGAACAAAGCAGCTTATCAGGTCTGTTCCTCGGTGTATTTTTAAAGAAGAGCCAATGATTTATACCCACCTTTGTAAAATACTTTGAGAACTAGGATAAAATGCACTCTGTGGATGTTGCTATTGTTCTCAAATATGGCCTTGCATCCCTTTTACCTTTCGTCTCAGCTGGATGAGCCACAGCTAGAGCTGAACTAGCATCAGCTATAAAATCACAGCTTTACACACACCCCTGCTTGGCAAAGACAGGAAAAGATCAGTCCAGAGGACTGAGGACAACAGAAGAATACAAAGAGATGAAGCACTGTGAGCTTCCTATGTTATACAGACAAGTAAGTATGGATATAATACATGAAAATATTAGAGATTACACGAACAGCTGGAATTTGAGAAAACATTTACAATTGGATTTAGTGGGAGCAGGATGAGGCCTGTTTATTCCTTGTATCACAGAACTACAACAGAAATTATTTTAGGTCTTCATGAAAGGTGTGATACTAGCGACATTGATTCACGTGCCTGAATATCTTTTCACCTGGCAAATAAAGCCAATAGATAACGGGTTTTAATTTTACTATTTATAGAAACCAAATTAGTTTTATTTGTGGAAGGTGACAGACACTAGTTAGCTGCCAAATTTGCAAAGCAGAAGAGAGGAACCCGTTGTAGATCAAGCATCACCTGTCTCTGAACAGAGATGACACTGGCCCTTTCATGGCAAACCCACCCACCTTAAACTATGCCTCCCAGAGCTGTTATCACTGAGTTACCAGGTTAGTCAGACGAGCCAAGCTTTAGTGTTTCAAAAATATATGTAAATAAAAATCAAACCTTGTTTATCTAATGGCTGGCATCCAATGAATATAACACAGTCCTGATAATAAATAGTGACATGAAACACTGCACTTTAGTGTCATTATATTGGAAGAAGAATGCATGTTCCACAGTAGAATTTAAAAAAGTCATACCTGCAGACCCCATGAGTCTTTCAAATATAGTTGTATATTGTTTTAAAAAATAGCTTTTTTTTTTTTTTTGAAATGCAGTCTATTTTAATGTTTTTACACAACCTAAGCTTATAGTGATGTGGCACAGAGGTGTTTCAATACTAAGTCATAAAGAGAAAATTAAGACCTCAAAGCCAGGGAGTTTAAAGGGCACTATGGACTAAAAATTTCTATATTCCATCTTACATGTTAGCAAACGGGTACTGAATTCCTTATCACACAATCCGAGTCTCAGAGAGCAAAGTGTGAATGGTGATACAGTTGTGTGACACAAGTACAACGAGCTAGGCTAACATGTGTTATAAAACTGCATGGTATCAAGATGCATCTCCAAACACAGGAAACACTGAGCTTTAATGCACTTAAATGTTAACAGAACTAGTGAATTATTCCTCCCCAGATTTGGAGGGAATACAGAAAAGTCCTAAATCTGGGAGAAATCCACATCAGGATAGGAGATTGTTCTGCTGTGCTGCATATTCCTTAAAGAAGAAGAGAACATTTTTACTGGCATGGGCATATTACTGACGTGACTTAATGCAGAAGAAATTTTAAAAACAATCCCCAGTGGAGAGTTTAATTTTGTAGTTGTACAGAAATACAAATGTTGAACTACCCACCAAGTGTAAAACTCCCACTTACTTCCACATCTGTGAATTCAAGTGTTTTTCTACCATGGAGTTTAGTGCGAATCGAAAATGGTCCCATCTTCTGTCAAAGACGTAGTACCCTCTTCCCATTAAGCGACTACCATATGAACAAAACTGCAAGAAAAGATATTTCAACGTTGTTCATAGAAAAGTATTTCTACATTATGAAAGAATGATCATTTTTACATCAAGTAATAACTTTGTAATTTATATCACGAATACCTTTAAAAAGGTATTTCTCACTATCTGCAGCATAAATATTATTTAGCATGATGTATGAAATTTGCGCCTAATTTTTCAGCTTAGTGTAAAGTATACTTCATACTCCACTAACAATTTAGTTTACTATCAGGTAAAGAACAGAGGAAGAATATAAATGCTAAGGTACTGCTAAGGAAGTAATTCTGGCCAGTAGTACAGGTGGTCTGACACTGGAAAGTTCTCCTTTGCTCCAAGGACCATAGACAATCCTATAGTTACCCCAGTGTTAATTTTATTCTGCATATCATGTGGAAAACATATAAATGAAGTCTTTGCTAATTTTATTCCTTGGCTAGATCTTTATGAGAACCAACTGCTCACAAGTTCAAGAGTTCTCCCCCTGTTTCTTAGTTTCTACAATGTAAACAAATTCCCACTGCAAATCTAATGACACAAGGTTGCACTTTACTACTTACAATAAAATTTGCCACTAGCATGGGAGAAAGACAAAAACAGCTGCCGGAGAACATTCTTCAGCCCCTGCCAGAGCTGATGGGGTATGCTGTGCTCTACTTTCCATTTTTAGACGAATGAAGCGATAGCTTCAATGTCCACGTACACTCTCATATAAATGATATTTAATTACTGCTTCATAGCAGACAACAAAGATCAACGAGCACTGTAATAGCACCTTGCTGCCACATGATTTTCAGAGCTATAACCAATTGCAAGGGAGTTTCGTAAGAACTATGACAACAAATCATCTGTTCAAGTCACATTTAAAACACTGCAGCTTTTCTCTACAGCTTAGCAGAACTATACCTGATTTACAAACTATTGAGAAGAATATCTAAACCCAGAACTTACTTTCTCCTGCTTGTCCTGCAACCTACCAATGTTTGTCATATGCAACAAGCAGTCTTCTCTTCCTACCTTATCCCATTCATAAAGAGAACAAATGTGTTTGTTCTCTTTAGAATGCAGGCATCGCAATATAATTCCCTCATTCCTTACATTTTTACTGAAGTACATCTTTTTCTCCCCTCTTTAATGACTTAAGAATAACAGCAAGGCATGCCAGGGAGAGACACATACCCCAAGAGGTCTGGGATGGTGTCCAGAAAAATGACAGTCTAATTTCTCAGATTCTTCAGCTCCATCTGCTTCTCCTTCATCACTGGACAATCTACTGGTTAGATCTCCTCCCATGGAAGGCAGTGGCAGTTCTGGTACGTACCCACTGTGGTTTGAAGAACTGTTGCTGTTTATACTATTTGCAGATGATGGTCTAGAAGGAGAACAGACATTTACATCATCAGTGTTCGACAGCTCCAGAAACCCACCTGCCAGAGAAACGCTTCCAAGTAAATTACACCTGGAATGACCATGTAAAGGACAGTAAAAGATAAAGAATACCTGACACTTGGCCTTGTCAGAAATATATTGGGGTTATCACCAGGTTACCACTAACAGAAGCACCTGTGTGTTGCCTGAAATTTTAAATTTGCCGTGAAGTTGAGTTTAAGATCTTGAGGGAGGCAAAGTGTATTAAATATGCAAACAAAACCAGATGTGTGAAATCTTCTTACACAACACCGTAACTCTGCTACTTGATTAATCCCAAGTGTCCAGTTATGCTGAAATTAGCACACTAAATATAAACACGGGCATTTAGCTTACTCCCTGCACAGCTAGTTTAGTAAGTGCAGTAAGTAGGAGGACCTCTTACATCATGGAGGATTTCTTTACCTCTGCCTAAAACCCAGGAAAACAAAGTGGGAAAGCGTGTACACCACAGGGCACAACATCTTCCCCTTCAAATTAACTTGGAAACAAACCAGATTTGAAGGTAGGTAGGTAGGGTGTGTGCCTGTGTGTGTAAAGGACTGGCAAATACAGTTTATACAACCAAGTGTGTATCTACATATATATATTTATATATACATGTGGAACTCTGAGGTTGGAAGAGACGTACACACTGAGCAAAATCAGCAGAACAGCAAGCTATCCAGCCAGCCTTCTTCAACCTAGTGAATTTATGCTATCAGCCACTAGACCCGCAGACAGGCGCTCTCTTCTGAACAGAGCAGGGGCTGCTTGACAACATCCATCAGCTAGAAACTGCTGCTGCAGTCACTGTTGCATTCATTGGAATTCATTGTGCGAGTGCTCTTTAGCCTTCGGGAAAAGCTGGCCAGGTCAAGCCAAGTCACTTTCAGTGAAACCAGACAACTTTGCCTCCGCAGAGCAGGCAGCACTCACATAACCCTTGCCAGCACCAGAGCAGCAGGCTTGCTGACTCCCAGCAGAGAGGTAGCAAGGCTTTTCCCTGGCACAGCTGCTTGCAAAAACAGAAAAGATGACACAACAGAGCAGCTGTAGCAGAAACAGAAGTATAAATTGTACAAACACAATGCATGACTGCTAGAATCCTTCTCCTCGTGTACCACTACCTTTCTTTGCAGTTTCTTCAGCTGACTCTCACTGAATCACATCCCAGTTTTGTTTCCGGAACACCTACTAAAAAACTGTCTGCCTGTCCCTCTGCACTCCTCTACATGTGAGGATGGCGTAGGTCACTCTTTTAACAGAGATTATGCTGAGTTCTCACCAGTTTACCTAAGTGTATTCTTTCATTCACTCCAAGCCCTGTCAGACCCACCTCTGTTGTTGTAAGAACAAAATTGCATTATGACATGATGAACATAGAGAAAACATAGGAAATGTCTGTTTTTAAAACTCGAGATAGCAAGTACAACTAAAAATCACTTGGAAATACGGACTTTGTACAAAAGCCCCAAAATGGGCACCCAATCCTGACCAAGGCTTCTGCAAAGAACTGAAATATGAAACAAACAAAATATGAAATATGAAACAAAACCAAGGATCTTAGCTCCATCTATCCCAGTCCAAACGAGTATTAAAAAAAAAAAAACACACTCCAAAAACCAGCAGCCAACCAAAGCACATGGGAAAGTTTGCCAGAGGGTAAGGAGAATTCAGTAGCTCCAATACCTCGCGGCAGTTTTTCTAAAGGGACATTTTTGGAAGTTCACACTGTCTTTCCGAAGCCCGTCCTTGTCCTTTAAACGAAAAAAATCTTTGAAATGAGGAAAGATGTGCTACAGGCAGTTTCAAATCTCAAGTTTTAAGAATTAGCTGCTTACACTGTCATATACATGAAATCATACCTTTCTTTGAAGGACATTCAAAGAAAGTAATTACATTCGATGTAATCGGTGAATTATTTGCAGAGAAAATTTCTATGTAAACATGCTGAATTTTGCCACCAGTACTCCAATATATATAATCATAGGATCATACAATATCCCGAGTTGGAAGGGACCCATAAGGATCATCTAGTCCAACTCCTGGCACCACGCAGGTTTACCCAAACTTAAAATAAATTAACGTAAATATATTTTTATTTCCAAATGTGTCAGAAACGGTCTTGATCATTACTGGCCATCTTATACAAAAAATGCCGCTAGTCCAAGGTTCAGGGCAGCGGATGGACACCGCTCCTTACGCCATGCCCAACCAGACAACAGGCTATTGTGGACAAATTCAGGTTAATACAAGTATACTCTATTTTTTTACTGCTAAGAGAAATTCTTATAATTAATGTATGTTTTATCATGCAATAGCCCAAACACCGAATATTTATAACATAGCCTGTATAAAAGACTAGTACATTTCTAACAGCAACTTCAGAATGCAACACTTCACGCTGGAGAACTGCTTACCTCGGAAGTACAGAATTTGGCGGTCTAGATTTTGCAGGAGATGTTACTTTAGATTCTTGCCCAGAGTTCACTGAGGATCCTGACAGAGAGTCTTGTGCTGGTGTGGGCTGGCTCTGATAGCTTTCCCTTGCAGACGGTGGATGCTCTTTGTCTTTTGCGACTTCTTTTTCCCTGGATCGAGCTTTGTGTTCAGCTAGAAGGATGTCAAACTGTTTTTTACGGCCTGGAACTGCTCGTCGATGATTAAGTGAATGAGTCTAAAAATAGGGTGGTTAAAAAGCATTTGTGTGTGCATGACATTGTTTATGAGTCCTCTATACTTCCGATACACCACAACTCTCTACAAGATAAAAATCTACTTCAAACAACTTTAGCCACAGTTATGGAAATAAAGCTGTTATTCCACGTTATCTTTGATAAATTATGAAGCAATTCTTAAGAAATGCCACATCGAGGCTAAAACTACTTCTGCAACAATCTTCATAATAGACTCTATTGACTTCCCCTTTCCAGCACAGAAAGCATAATTCCAATAATTGTAAAATATTAAGAAGTAACGTCACCGCAGCTCTTAACTTACAATGAAAAACTGATTTCATTGGATTGAAAAATGGGAATACATTTTTAAGCAAATGTAATTGATTGTCTCTACCAACAGGCAGCACATACACATACAAACGTTCATTATCAACATCTTACTTTGTTGCTTCTTTTTAACATGAGGCTTATTATTACCAGAAGTCAGCCTCCGTGTAATTTATCATATGAAAATCACGTTATATTTTCACTAAAAAGTGACTATACTTCAACATTTTTGCATATGTGAGCTAAAAAGAGAGTATTTAAAATAACTCTAGAGCTCCTACATGAAACATTAATGCTTTTTTTATAACGAGATGACAAGGAAAGAAAAACAAACATCTTTCTAGAAACATCAGTGGAATAATGCAGATGCTCTGATTCAAAGAAACAGAATTACTCAAAAGAATTACCTGAAAACAGCGTCTGAATACCATACCCATTGTCTGTAAGACAGGAGCAGGTATGACCTCTCAAACTACTGTGGTAGGATTTAAACTATAACAAAGCATCTGATATTTTATCTTCTAAGAAAAATACCTTGCAGGTGAGCGATCTTGTGCAAGGTTTCTTTGTTTCAGGATCCAGTACTCCACAGTGTTTATTTGGGTCAAATTCTCTTTCTGTTTGATGAGGGTGGAGGAAAAAAGGAGAAAAAAGCAGATTATTTCAGGAATTTTAACTGGAGCAACCATATTTGCAGGATTTCAATCACAGACTTCACAGGAGTAAGTCTGCTTACAAAGCTGTACTCAACACAGTGGTCTAAACGCGGGACCAAGCCAAAAAGTGGTGAGTTCAGTTCCCTCTCTAACACTGGCTGCCTGTGAGGCCTCGAAATGCAGCACTTGCAAATCTAGCCTTTGAGATCGACTCCGACACACACTTCAGACACACACAGACTAAATACTGTAAGTGCTTTACACATTACTTTGACATACTCAGAAACCCTGAAAAACAACCAGCGGTGCCTAAAATGTAAACAAGAGATTACTGGTGACATTTTAAAAACAAAATTTATCTAAATCTGTCTCATTTTCAGGAAGTGTTAAAAAAAAAAAAAAAAAAGCGCATGTTAGTTCTTATTTCCCTAAGTCAATGGCAGCATGGAGCTTAAAGTTTGCAGCGATTATGAAAAAAAGTCTCATTTGAGTTCTACTGATGATTAACATTAGGCGTGCATTTAATATTTAATGTGCTATATTTGCATATTTCATTGTCATTAATATTTTAGTATTTATATACCACAGATAGAGTCACCTCCTTTAAGTTATATTAATATAGTTTTATGTTTTGCACTATAGAGCTGTAACAAATCTACAGACATAGAATTTTTATTTGATGCCACCAAAAACCTCCCATTATCTTTATATTCCTAGACACAGTGTGTTTTAATTGGCAGAATGGTTTGCTTTTGTTTGATACAGGGATATAAACTATTTGTCAAAATCATTTTTAAATCTACAGCTGTGTTATATTCAGATAAAAATAATTATCCTATGCTTAAATGCAACAATTAATCCGAGTACTTAAATGTTCCTTATAAACAAACAAACAGAATCAGAGCTAAGATGAAGACAGCAATTCCCAGCTATGCTATAATGCTAGGACACCATACAGCAAGTGGAACAGCTGGAAGAAGAAATTTGAGGCCAAGTAGCCTACAGAAGATAATTCTTGTCTTCCGACAGCAAAATTACTAGCAGTTATATGTATTCTAATATATATGGACTTACAAATGATAAAGCAAACATCAAATAAAAGGTTATGTTATTGGCCTACTAGCAGAAAGATACCAAAAACTGAGCTTGAAAAATATAGCTAATGCTATTTTTTTGGTGAAACCTAAAAAAATGGTCTGAAATCTGTCACACGCAGTTGTAGTTTCTGTGGCTTCTACAGGTCAACAGAAAGAGTAAAGTGGTCTGTGTACAACTAAGTATGATAAACATTTTTCCTATTTAATGGATGAAAATGCATGTTCAGGTTGAAGGAGTTAATTACTCCTGGTTTTCAAGTGTATGAGTTCTTATCTGAATCACCTGCCAAAACCCCAGAAAACACACAAAAACCCTAAACAAACTATATGGATTTATAAACGTGCCTTCTAATGAAAAATCAGTCCTGAAGGCAGTGGCAGGGCTGTGCAATGTATTCTGGAAGACACAAAATTGGGCTGTGTTGGACCAACGTGGAAACATACTGCAAAAATCAAGAATTTTGGGAACAGCCAGACTGCAATTTGTGTCCTGGCCAAGCAAGACTTTGGAGATTGATTGTAGGAAAGAGAGATTTCAGAAAACCATACAGAGGTAAAAGCTAAGCGTGTAATGGACTACAAGCACAAGAAGTGGAAGCCTCTGCCACCTACTGATCAGCAAAATAACGTGCTTGCTCTGAGGAACACCAAGTATTAAACAAACAGGAAACCACTTCTCCTGAGTGAAGCTTATGTGGCTGCTCCCGAGGAGTCATGAACAAGAAACGTAGCTACAAATACGCCTGGCTTGGGCAACACTTTAAATGAAGATTTTCACCTTCTTGTCAGTGATTAAATACAGCTTCTGTCTACTTTTGTATTAGGAATTGTGTAGATTCCTGTGCACATGCCCAGCTTGAGAAAGCTGTTTCTCCAGAATGGGTTTCACTTCCTTTTGGTGGCCAGAGCAAGGAGCATTGTAGCTTCACATACAGAAGGAAGGTCACACTCCTGTTTGAAACAGCACAGATATTCTTAAATAAAGCTTAAACCGGGCATCTGTGTTTTTTAGTTTTACCCCAAAGAGAACAAGAACTAAGGAAAATTTAAATACGTGGGGTTGTTTTTTCCCAGTTTGCTACCAGGGAACACTGATCCACTTGTGCTGGGCAGCTACAGACTGTCTTTTGTGGGTCCACGAGCTGACTCCCCTCGCTCACCGACAGTGCTCCTGAAAAGAGGGCAGGTTCATTCATCACCCAAACAACCACCAGCTCTCAGCAAAGTAAAAAACAACAACAACAACAACAAAAAAAAAACAAAACACAAAACAAAAAAAACACCAACCAAGCAAAAATAAACCTTCAGCCACAGGAAGGGAAATGGTATGAGAGAAAGTGGAGGTTGCTAAAAAGGAAGGAAAACAGATGTAAACCAGACCTATAAAGAGTCTTCAAAAATTAACAGCTGCACCCCTGCATGGCAGAGGACAGGGAAACCTAAATCCCCAGGCAGCTTCTCCTTTTAGTGTGAAAAGAATATAATTTATGGTCTAACTAAAACGATCATCTTCTTGACCCTCCAAGCTCTTTTTCTCAGGCTTTATGCCCTTCAGTGTAGCAGGATCCATCAGAGTGACACACAATCTACAGACAATTAATTTACAGGGCTCACAGAACTTTTGTTCTTTGCATCATCACTGATTTATTGCCTTGCTGCACGAACACATGGGACAGCACAAGCAAGATTTAATGGATTTAAAATCTGATAATGATAAAGAAACTTTACTGCAAGTATCGGTTTTGCGCATTTGTTAGCCATCTAAAAGTAAACCAATGCCTGTCAGAGTGCTCAGATAGTCCTGCGCAGAGCCCCAGCCTACTTGGAAATTTCCACCACTGAAACTTTCCCTATCCTGGAAGAAATCATGAGTGATAGCTTAGAGACAGAATAATGATGGAGTCACCTCCACACACGACATGGAAGCTAAAGGAATGATACAAAAATGATTCTCCTTTATGAGCATATTTCAGCAAGCACTTGTACAAAGAAGGAGCAAGTATCTCCTACAGCGCTGCAGAGGTACATGGTGACATGAAGAAAATAAGTATCAATTTCAACTACCCAAGTAAGAATCGATCTGAATCGATCGGCTAAATTAAGCCCATAGAGCATTAAATGAAATAATGGTTTAAAACAAGCAACAAATTGGATCTTAGCAAGTAAAGAGTAAGTTATAAAAGCCGAACCAGCCACTTTTGCCTTTTTTTTTTAATGCTATCATGAACAACTGCTCCATTTTCTTACTTGCCACCTTTAACTAGTTAAGAAAGCAATCAGTGTGCTGAATCCTTGAAGGCGATGGCATTCTTCCATACCACACACAGCCCTAGCAAACACCTCTCACTGGTCTGGAATCAAGCCACGGATGCAGTACCAAAGAGCTAACTGCCAACTTGGAGAAAATGGAAAAAATAAAACTGATATTCTGTCAAAAATAGGACACACTCATTAACTGGAAATGAAAGCATTTTTCTTGTACACTTCCACTTGATTCAGAGCTTGTGCACATTTGGAAATTGTATGAACCAACTCTGCAAGCAGACGATCTAATGCGGATCGTGCTGCCATTAGCAGAATTAGCCTTTCAGTACACACAGGGAGTTGCTGCCCAAATCACAAAGCACTGCCAGCAGATGAATAGACCCTGCACAGCTTCTAAAGCAGTCAAATTGAATCAGTTGCTTTTGCTTTAAACGGTATATCCCTCAAAACACTTTATTTCCCCCCTTTTATTCGAAACAAAAATATGTTTTTGGCTTTAGAGGACAAATTACTTACACGCTGCCCAACAGCTGGCATGGGTTGCCTCTGGGGAGCTCTGTGGAAAAAAAAATCTTCCTCCAGCAGATGGCAACCTCCCGACCTGCCCCCCTGTGCTGTTCTGTGCTTGACTGGTAAATCTGCACAGGGATCTCCTCAGTGCCATACTGCCTAAGGCCAGCCAGAGCATTTCCATTTGTGATGCCAGTCCCTCAGCCTCACTGCCCTCTCTGCCTCAAAAAGATCAAGATCCCTGCGCTACCATCTTCTTACTTCACTCACACGTGAATCGCAGAGGTAGAAGTGGAAGAGGAAAATTATGACATTTAGGATTCCCCCAGCATTCCCCGTACATTCCTGGAATTTTCCAGTGTTCACTATCAAGAAAAATGACTGTTAAATAAAGTTATGACCTGGCGGATAATGCAATGTCCTAAACCTCAGCTGCTCAACGTGGTCATGACCATAGTATAGTCACTCAACCCAGGCATATTATCTTTTGCTGTAGACAAACTGGTATTATATAATCGATGGAAGAAGCTTTCTACCTTTCTGTTTTAATGAGTTTTCTTCCTTAAAATTTTACATTTGACTTGTTGGCCAATTGAAAAAATAGACTAAGACACTCCACATTTAAGCTAAATGGAACATGCATTTTGAAAATAGTTTACACGTGCTAGGAGTTTGAAAGCTTTCTTTTTCATATATGTAAACAAGCATCTTACAGCAGAAAAATCAAAACAAAAACAGGCTACAGCAGTTTATTAGTACCTTATGTCTGAGCCACAGAAAGATAAATGAAGAAAGATGGACTACATCAAAAAGCAAACCACGACGCTACTCACCTGAAAGTCTTTTATAAGGCTTGTTACTGCTTTTAGTGCCATTTTGGTGTTTCTTGTCTATTGAAGGAGCTATAATTCCTTTGCCGTTCAGAATCTTTTCTGGTGACGGCGGCACTGATTTAGACGTCAAACCAGATTTGACCAAGGTTGGAGCAGGTATGGTGGATGAAGAGGCTGAGGAGGAGGTGATGGTGGTAGTGGTTGCAGAATTCATTTTAACGTTGGCACCATCTGCCTTCACTAGATTAGGAATTTTCTCTAGACTGACTACTGGAACAGGAACACTGCAAAACCAAGAAAAATCTTCAAGTTGCGTTTTCTGTATCACAGATTCACAGTTCATTAACTCCCTTCCACAGATAAAAAGATTTTGTTGCAAGTAAAACATCTTCAGACCAAAATGGAAAACTTACTACAGTTATTGGCTACTTTTGTTCAATCAAATCTTTACAAAACCAGCCATCTGTAGAGCCTGGTAATGTAAAGAATTATGCAAATAAAGCTTTTCATTTTTAAATATACATTTCCTTACTATTCATAAACAAAATGATTCCTCGGTGCCTAGCAAAACACGTCCCCTTACATCCATGGTCTCATGCCATTAACACCAACATGTATCGGGTGTGTGTATGCCATGCTAAACTCACCATGACACAGAAGGAGTGTGCTAACAATATTTGCAGTTTAAACAAACACAAAAATAATTCATTTGCTCGAAAGTGTGTAAATGACATATAAATTCTGGGAACAAGGAGAAAAGAGATTTTGAGTATAGCAGTCTTAACAGCGATCCCTTTAAAAGTATCACCATGCTTGATGAATTGAGCACTGTTTTTAATAAAATCTTGTGAATGTATGAATGGAAATCCCCACTATAATTATTACCTTGGTTGCCCCTTTTCAGAATAAGCTCTGCAGTAACTAACTTCACCTAACTTAACTACTGCAACAGCATTATTTGTGATGCTAACAGAAGTTACATTCTGAATTTGGTAGCAAAAAAGATTAACGCGAGTCATTTTTAAATCCAAAATTATAACAATATTTCTGAGTCATATCTGCATGAGGAAATATTCAACAATAGTCGCTGCTTTCAATCTTCCAAGCAACCCCCAAACTGGATGTGTTAGCCTACCAATTAAAATTCTAATTACCCCTCCTTACTGAAACAAACCCAGAAAGAAAACATTAATTTAAAAATACATATTTAATTTAAAAGCCTAAATGCTCAGAGCTTTAAGCCACGGTTTCTCTAGAGGCTACAAGTGGAGTTTCTTGCCAAAGTACACACTGCCGTCAGTGCCCCAAGACAGGCAGCAGTTGCCTGTCTGTACCTCACTGAACCCTTTGGGGTTTCTTGGCATTCATAAATTCCACATAATTCCAGTCTTTTGTGTCTGAAAAACGTCACCTTGCTATGTGAGGAATGGTTAGCAGGTAGGAAGTTGCTACGATCAGAAAAAGATGGCTTTGGCAGGACATCCTCCATGGGATGCCCTACAGAAGCACTGGAAGCAGGGGCCAAAATCACTGAAGTCCTGACCTTCATGGGATCCTACAAAACCTGTTTCCTGTTGGCTGCTGAAGATGCTAATCAGGAAGTGCAGTGTATGTGGCTGGAGTGGACTCTCCTAGAGCGTAAAGTTGTTTAGTTTTAGTCTAAGGATATTTTAATAAAGAAAAATGTATCAACAATGACAAACAACAGGTATATAAAATAAAAATTAAGCTGCAGGCACCAAGACACGTCCTGCTGCTGGAATTAACTTACATAAAACTTCCTTATCCTGTGGTATCATAAACATGCAAGTCAGGTGGTCAGAATACAGAACCAACTACAGTGAGATGCACAGTGTTGGCCAGTATGGAAAACAACTCAACTTACTCATAAAACCAGAATTGCTTAAGTACTTCAATAAAAAAGCAATCATGAAGCTATGATAAGAGGACTTGATCCTCTGGTAACTTTTTTAACCTGCTCTGAATTTACTAAGTTAAATGACAGATATAAATTATAACGTCTTAGGGTGAGGATTTATTTATTTTTGCTTTTAAGCTGCTGACAATTAAATTTAATAAAAATGGGAGAATTTCTTTACTCTAGATCAAGTAGTTTTACTACACAGAAACTATATATATACACATATACATGTATAATAGAGCTGAACAAATGTTCATGCCATTTATAAGGTTTGTCTTAATTCAAAGTACTGATGACACAGTGATAGAGTCCAGTATCTTCTCTGTTCTAGTAGCTAAATGTGGGTAATTTAGAAAAAGTTTATCTGCTTTGCGGTGTGCAGAACCCTAAGTCCTAGAGTACGTGTGGGTGCTCACTGTGAAAATGAACAAAACCAAAGGGAGGCTTTGGGTTTTGCTTCAGTTTTTTTCCAGACCAACAAGTCAAGCTTGAGAATAGGTGTAATTACTTGTTACGCATTTCACTGCAATGTTGATGAAAATAAAAACATTCTCGTATTTTAAGATGGCCATTCTATATGACTCCTGGTAGTCTACCATAAGTTTTTGGAGATCTTAGAAATTACAAATGATCACTTCTCTTAGTGTCAGTGGGAACTACACTCAACATTAAGGAACTCTAATTTCATGTCAGCATAACAAATAAAGATGAATTGATAGCTGAACTGCAATCTGGAAGCTGCACAGGACCAACAACCGTGATTAACTGCTAAGGACTAAAAAGCTAAATACATCAAACGCCCATATTTGTACTTGATGCTTCAAGAGAGTTCTTTGTCCAAACCATTTTTTGATTGAAAATTAAGGATTTATTCATAAAGTTCATTAGATTTTAAAAAATCTCCTTAATCTATTTACTACATTTAAAAAACAATTTTCTGCACAAAGAGCCTACTCAAATTTAGTAAAGATAATGGCTGAAAGCAGACATGCAACAAACACAAGAAGAGGAAGGGCACATGGCAATCAGTGAAAATGAGAGTAGTGGGGGTACAGAAGATCGCCACAGATATGTGGAGAAAAATTTGTATTCATTAAAGACAGGTTGTTCTCCTCCTCCTTTTTACAAAGGAAACTAACAATAACAGCAGTATTTACCTAATGGTCAGTAAAATATTTATTAGCATGCAAAATAGCAAAAATGTTCAGTATTTTTTCTATACTAAGAATGAAGCAGGATAATGCACCTCGATCACAAAAAGATGGTTTTTGATTCCTTCAGTAACTGTAAAATGCTAGCTGAAAAATCAGATTTTTTTTTTTAAATAAGCAAAGCTGGACAACATGGCCATGAGTTCCAACAGAGCTGAAGAGATATCTGATGTCTGCACATTAATTTCTAACTGCATCTTGGAATATCTGGCAACTTAGAGAAGACAGCCTAGTGCTGATGTTATATTCACACCAAAAACCCACACTGGAAGGTCTTGGAAAGAATAATGGAAAAGCTAACAATAACAAACTGATAAACAATTTGTTCATATGGTTGTACTGAAAAGCAAAAGAAATCTGTTTTCACTTTCTGGTGAGGTTACCAGTTAAGCTGACAAAGATAACTGTGAAAATTCCAACTCTTGGAATGCATTATAAAATAAAAACACTTTAAAAGCACATGTTAAACAAACAAAAATCAAAAACTAGTTTTCAGAGATTCCAATGAGGGTGTTGCTAGTGGGACTTCTTAGCCATCATAACCCAGTCTGACACGATTGAAAACTTCACTGGCATTTAGAAACAAACACTGGATTCCTGTCGGTGACATTTGCTGATGGAATTAGGATTGAGGGAAACCGTGACAGACAAAAGAAGTTATAAAAATTAGCATGGGATGTTTGGTGAAATGCATTCATTCAAAAAATAGAATCAAATGTAAAGTTATACATGAAGAAAGGAGCTATTCAGTGTACAGTAAAATATGGGGAGAAAACATACTGGAAATACAGACAAAAATATTTAGTGGTCAGTGGATAAACAATATGAGCTTTTACTGTATTGTGCTGACATTAAAAGAAAAGGATATAGCAAACAAGATTTAGGAGCAGATTTACTTTTCTCATCTCCTCAGTTATATTGGTACGTCTCCCAGTTTTGCTGACCAGTGTTCAATACTGATGTTGATGAATTAGAAAGGAACCAGAGAAGCCTATGAATATATCTGAGGGCTACAGAAAGTGCTTTATCATCACAGGCTTCAAAACCTCATTCTCTTTTTTAGATAAGGTAACTGATTTCCCTGTTTTCTCATGTTCTTAAATAGACAGTAAATAGTAACTCCTTCAGTGGAGCCTGTGACAAACTCCTGAAACAAGACTGTATTTCCCTCCTCAGTAACTTGTGATAATTTCTTTCAGTTCCAAGTCATTACTTGTCAAGTCATTCCCAAGCAAGAAAAATAGTTATAGTATGTCACAATACTGGCACTCCTATCTCCTTATTACCTACACTTCCCTTTCTTCAGGCTTTATTAAATAATTTTCCCTTGCTATCATGTAATTTTGCTGTGGTTTTTTTTTGGTCATTCATAGCCATATTAATTCTAAAGTCTTAGCTACCTGTTCAACTCTTTTTTTTTTTTAATTTGTTTTTATAGGAAATAAAATTCAGAAACATTTACAAATGTAAAACACTTCCATTTTTTATTTCTGGGATTGCCTCTAGGTGTAAGAAAGTATTTTTGATGCAGTGATTAGAATATATGGCTCAAGTTAACTCTTTTGAATTTTGTTCACAATTCCATGTTGCATTAGAATTTCTTGACAAGCTTCACTTCCTCATCTTTTCTGTGTACAAAGGCGTTTCTTAAACACAAAGAAATAAAGACTAAAAGATGGTTAAAAGATTCCTGTAAGTGACATTACAAACCGTAAATGGTTACACACAGGTATACCTTTGTCATCTTACTACAAAAAGACCATAAATTCCCTACATGTCGATGAAAACTACAAAATTTCTGTTTCATTTCCTTTATTTTCAGAATTTCTGGCAGGCAGCAGCTAATCCTCACGGAGGGAGGTCAAGGAGACTTGCTTCAGCTGGGATCGCAGGGCTAGCTGGCTTTAACACTTCACCGTGGTCTTACACTGCCTCAGGAGCATGGTGCAGGGAAATGAACATCCCGCAGCATCAGGGCAGTGCTGGGAAGGTGAAGTGGTGTCCTTCAGGCATCCAGGGAGGAGCCAGGAGCTCCAGGCCCCTGCAGTGGGGCCCATGGACCCCAGAGGTGCAGTTCCTCTGAGGAGAGGGGAGCAAACTGTGTCGTGAGGCGAGGAGGGATGACCAGAGACAGGATCAGCTCAAGTGGAGAGATGAGTCAACTGTCACCTCCTTGGCACCAGAACACTTTTTACAAATGGTATCTGGGCTGTTTTTATGGATCACCATCTCATGTTCATTATTATTGTTATCACTAACAATTAACTTATTTGTTGCCTTTTTCTATTTTCTACCTGTTTGCTGTGTCTCCTACAACCTCAACTGCAAGCTCCAGAAAACCCTGGTTCACGTTTATCTTGCGCACAGTGCAGTCGTGCTCCAGCAACCGCTCCGGTCTCTGCGCACTGCTGTATTAATAGCAACGATGCTAGAGAGAGACAGGAAAAAAATCAGAGCCGAGAGGTATTTCTGGATGATGTATTCACAGTAATCTCTCACATTCCAGCTACAAGAAGGCAAGGATTAAAACAGCAGAGACAAAAATGCAACAATCGCAGCTCTCTTTCACCTGAGCATTCTGATCACGCCTTCTAAAGCATTAGCTGAGGAGTCCTCTGAACCGCTGCAGCACGTCTCAGGACATGGATGTGAAGAAAACGAGCTGCTGGGTCAATGCTTAAGATGATGACTCAAGCAAATCAATAGTGAATTAACAGAAGAGCTGGGTCTACATGCAGGCAGGCATGCCAACAGAGATCTACTGGGCCATGCTGTCGCAGAGGCCATTTCTGAAACACTGCTATAAATATAGCATCTAAAAATTAAAAGAGAGACTGAAAAAAATGTGAAGGAATCAGCTAAGTGCAATAAAGGTTATTCCAGGTCTGGAAAGCACTCATTACAAGTGATACGGCTCCTGAATGAAGCTAACCTATGTATTTGTGGTGTCTCATAATTACTGCAATGTAACGGCCAAAAGCACTGAATAACTGGAAGCTTCAGATGACGATAAGCTGTAACGCATGGATACATGATGAATTCTGTGCATATTTTTTGAGACAAATTTGTGTCAATTCAGTATGTCTTTGTAAAAGATAAGTGGGTGAAGTTCTATGCCTTGTACAGAATGGTGAATGGAAAATGTAATTCTTTTTTAAGATAAGATTTATATTTACAAGTAATTTCTCCTTTAAAAAAAAACAGATCTGCTGAATAATTCCTAGAATTCTAAATAAAAATGACAATCCACTAATGGAACAGGAACAAACTGTTTGTTAACATCTCACTATAAACTGTGATGATTATCAGACTGATTTTATTCTCTAAGAAATCATGTAATCTACGGCACTTGACACTAAACTCTGAAAGACAAGTTTACCGATGCCCAATTCGGACTGTCAGTGATCTGTTGTGTGATGATTACAGTATCTTTAACCAGTAGATGCCTCATTTTCCCCTGGTAAACAGAACCACAGTGTTATCTCCTTGCAGAGCTGCAAGAATTTGGTAATTCACAAAGTAGAACTACTGACATATTAATTGCCAAATAATTAACAAGTCAGTACAACAGTTTTAAACAACTAAATCTAACTTCTTAATCATCAGTAGATGTTTGGGATGTTCCCAATAATGGGAAAAAGGGTTGGTGAAAATGGATATTTTGTTCCCTTTCAGCTTTTACTGACAGAAAGCCATCTGTTGCCAAAACGGAGGATACTGTTTAGATTCAGTTAGCAGGCTGAAACATAGATACAGAAATTGCTGTCTTTAAAAACGGGTAACAGGTTTGTAGAATTAATACTCTGAAGACCTTTCTGAATTTCTTTTAATTAGATTTAAAATAAAAATGTTCATTCCTCTTTTTAACATTCACAATAAAATGCCACTATTCAAGCAAGAGTGTTTTTTTTTTTTTTTTAATAGTAAAGGAGGCACTTAGATGTTAACTAAAATAGCCCGTATCTCATGTGTGTGTGTGTAGTCTAAACATCCAAAATTTGTGTTTTCAGAATTATATACCGTAATTGTCCACAACATTCATCACATTTATAGAAATGGTGGGTTCTGACTTACAGGAAGATTAGATATTGACTAGGTTTATTCCAGTGCAAGGTAAATTCTATGGCTAGGCAGATGTTGCAGTCTTCAAACTCATGCCAAGGAGTGTATGTTTCAGGCAGAAAACATGAGCTACTATTTTAACATACTAGGAGTTTATGTTTTGTCTCACCAGTGAATGGTTTATTTACTGCTTTAAGGCAGTTGTGTCCAGAAATGCTACCTAAAATCATGACCCTCTTATGCTAGATACTGCATATAAATGGGAAGGATACTTATATAATAAGTAGATAAAGCTTGAGGAAAAGAAAAAGGAAGTCCTTTTATCTCACATTCACAGAAACGGAACTGAAGCTGAGGAAACTGAATTGTAACAGTAGCCTGTGTAGAAGCAGGAACTGAACCCAAATCTCCTGAGTCACCAACCTAGTGACCTAATCACTAAGCATCTTTTCTGTAGATAACTAAATAACAGTTTCTTAAGGGATAAAACAGTGACCCAGTTCTGCTCTCTTTTACGTCTTTGCAACTCTGCTGCTATCATCACAGTCATGGGAGGATGAACCTGTCAGTCTCAAGCCTAGATGTGTTTATCTATCACAGTACGTGATGCAAGACTCCAAAAAAAAAAAAAAAAAAAAAAAAAGATTTTTGCAGCTGGAATATTCTTCTGTCTTCTTATAAAGCAGCACACATTATCAAAAAGCAGAATGAGCTCCAATGGCAGCTGCCACTGAAGATAAATGACTATAACCAGTAAGTTTTCATGAACATGAACTAAAACAATGTTAAGAACTTTACAAAAATTATCTATTTAAAAGCATTGGTTTTAAGGGCTGATACTGTAAAGGCAGATGGACCTTGAAGATAGCAAACTGACTCAACATCTCACTTACTATATGCATCTCAGAAAGGCAGACATTTGATGGAACATCGCAAGAGTAAATCAGTCCTTTTTCCTGTTCACATATATATATATATATACGTATATTTAAAAGACATCCCAATTTCTTCCCTTAAGAAATGTAGAGGCTTAAAAGGCAAACTTAGAAAAGATAAAAATAGACTTTTTTTTTTTTTGGCAATTGTGAAATGTATATATAGATATTTATTTTTTGAACGCCAACAGCTCAACTAACTGTTCTTTTGGCACTTACCATGGTTTATCCCTTGATACTTTTGAAGGAAAGACTGTGTGCTGTTTGCTACTGGAGGTAAGTAGATTGTCTTTGGGCGTTTTGAATGGCTTTGAGTTGCTGCTGACAGGGTTATGGCCGCTGATACAGGATTTCGGTTTCATCTGTACTAGGGATGTCCTGGAATTACAGGCTGGAGAAGCTGGAGAAGGGGAAGGTTTACACATTGAACCGTGTCTTCGTTCTGTAATGGAAAAATAATATACTTAACAACATTTCATAGCCTAACATTAAAACAAAAAAAAAAAAGAGGAAATTGTTCCTCTCTATTCTAGTTACAATGATTTAATCAATCCAAAGAATGATTACCAGTTCATTACTGTAGTGAATGTAATCATGCCAAAAGATAATTAAACAAAATCAACTCTGTAAAGTGCCCTGAACAATGTAAACAGAGCACAACAAATGCTAACTAGCAACACATATCTCCCAGAAAATTTCACTACGAAATCTCAAACTGTTGCTCAAGCACCAGGTACCCACCAGCACCTGTGTGAGCTACCCTGGGTGTCCCAGCTCCTTCAGATATGCATCACCAGCCCAGATGACTCAGTGAAATACACCCTGATAGACAGGAGACTGCTTCTATCCGGGCTCATGGCAGATCCATGTGACCCAGTTACTGGGCAGTTTACCTCAGGACTGCCTTGCTCCAGTTTAATGGGAAGCTGTAAGGGCAACATGAGGAAGACTGAGCAGTAGCTGAAAGTGAGGGGCCTCCTGGCCGTGCTGGCCCCGCAGCAGGGCAACAGGCTTCAGGACAGGCAGCCATCAGAGAAATTGTTTGTGTTTAGTCACTAATATTACTAATATTCCAATCTACATGTTCTACTCCTGATACTACAGCCATTTGCTTCGGAATAAAGATGTTTCCTGGGGAGAAGTGGTTTCCAGTCAGCGGCCGACCAGGCCCACACAGCGCTAGGCCACGGGCACAGCCACCAGGCACAGCAATATGGCCTAAAAACTGACCCAGAGCGTCCCCAAGGTGACTCTCCCCTTTTATACACATCATTTTTCCTAGTCCAAAGCCTTCAGCACTGAAGCTGAAGAGTGCTGGGTGTTGCTCTCCGAGAGGGCTGGGGAAGCATCAGCAACCTGCTGCTCCATGGGTTTGTGGTCACATCCCAAGCCTGGCGCTCGCTGCTTTGGTAGTTCAAGGATAACGAAGAAAAATTTTCCCACAGAGAATCAAAACACGACAATTTGTCAGGCATGTCCGCAAGTAAAAACTTGCCAGCAGCAGAGGGATTCATCCATGATTAATTTGCAATAGGCGAATACCTCAAGAACAAAGAGAAACGCTTAAAAAAAATCTAGGAGGAGTATTTCAAACTGTTTTACTACATCTCCAGTGGCTAAACAAAGGATTTTCCATCAAAGCCCAGCACTTCCAGATCTCCATACATTCACAGCTTTTACTACAAATGCTGAAATTCCCTCACAATTCTCCTGTAACCGAAGAACAAAACTCCCTTCATTATTTTCAGTGCAAGAAGCTCTCCTCAACCTCCAATGCCAACCATCGTTTGCTGGTTTTCATCCGGCCACATAGCTCCGTGTACAGTCCCTGCCTCCAGAAGTCCTCAGCAGGATGTAATTAATTTACATTCATTTCACTCCACGTTTGTGTGAACAGCCATGTGAGCTACGCGTCTGTCTCTGAAGTGCAGTTCTATTCACAGATTATTCATTTAGTTAAATAATCGCTGCTGTGTTCAGGTTTACCAGCCTTCTCGGCAACTATGTAATCAGTTTAAATTAGATTAATAAAAATCTGCACTTTTACCGTTAATTACTTGAGGGCTAATGAAAAGGAACTGCTGTGTAACCAAGAAAACCAAGTGACATTGGTGAAACTTTGGAAAAAAAAACAACAACACACTCCTCAGATACAGATTCTATAAATTCTGGATCAATCACTACCCAAATCTTCACCATAGCTTCTGCTTTTCTCCAGACTGACTGCCCTCGAGTAAACCATATCTTTGATATCATCCCTAAGGATATATTTGGAAGTGAAATACACTACTCTGATATTAAAATTAATCTTCCGGAAAGACAGACATTCAAGATACTGACCATCTAAAATTATATTTAAAAGTCATCTAAGTATCACATGCCACAGCAGGTTATTTTTTTTAAGAGTCACCTTACACTGCATTTTTAAAAAAAACACCAAAGCTGAACATTTGGTGTTCTTTCCAAGACGATTTTTTCAGTTCATTAATTCCCCAGAGCCAAACACTACATTAACATTTTTTTAAACAATGTAACATAAAGTAGTAGAAGAGGCATAGCAGTAATAAGAAAATACAATAAGTGCATCCCACTATTTTAAATAAACGTTTACCTGTAAGATAGGGAAGGAAAAGCTCAGAAGATTCTATATTTTATCTCAGTGTGCCAGATTGGTGGTCAGTGTTGCGATCAGAACTGACTGCTAAATGTGGTGTTTCCTCTCATCTCCTCCAGCTCCATTCTTCCCCCAAAGCACAACTACAGAAAGCCCTCTGCACTTCAGAGAGCCTCTGATACTTTGCGAATTAGCAGTGTTACTCAGCTTCTCTTGAAATTTCCTATATGCAAAATGGAAATTGTGACCCCTCTAAAGTCACACAGCAGGAAGAACATAAATAGCCGGGGCCGCACAACTGTTGATAGTGTCGGACACCACTACGACAGGGAAAAATCGACAAGGTTACTCATGCAAGGTAACATCGCCTTAGTGTGGGCAGCAGCACCTTACCAGGAGGGCTGCAGAGGAGTGCTGGAGGAGAAACTCCTCAAAAGGCGGCAGAAAGCAATTCTTTAAGCTGGGCAGACACTGCGGCAGGAGGTTGGGCTTGCCAAAGGTGTGAAACCTCATAGAAAATCCTGATGGTGGGGGCATAAATCATAGCTAAATATTGATAGATTTCTTCGCAAGAGCTGTTAGGATAAGGGCTATTATTGCAGGAGCTCCTGTTTCTGTGCGGTGCTTCTTTATCAAATTAAATTTCCCAGTCACATCTGTTCTTTAAAAATTTCTATTAATTTGTCTATTAATATTTTACTTATTACATTATTAATCTGCTGTTACTCAGCCTAATTAGTAAATTAATAGGTGAATAAAAGACATTTGCACATCAGATAGATATTATCAAGTCAAATATTCACGTGCTAGCACATCCAGAACATAACTAGCCATCCATGTAGAAGCTTCTACACTCATCTGCAGTTTCTACATAGATGAATTAGATCTAGCAGGGCAGATGAACTCACACACACACAGCTGTGGACGTATCTGTCCCTGTTTACTTGAACAAATGGCAGAGTCACTGGTTATACACGAACAGAAAGTAGGATGAAAGTTTTTGCCCCTAAAAATAATAAAAAAGTCCTGCAAGACAACTAGAAATCCAGTCACCGCTCCTAGAACACTGACCCAAGTTTTACACCCATTTCAGTTTCTGCAGAAGCTTACAGTGCTGTGAATGTGTTCAAGTTTAAAATATGAAAAATGCCCCCAACTCTTCCAGTTAATCTGAATACTTCCAACTACGCTTGTGCTCCTCAAAAATAACAACACACATTCTGTTTTCTTCCCAAATAGCAGTTGCTGTCAAATCCAAAGAACAGAGAGAGCACAATCAAAGTTGCAATCCTCTTTACCGCATTAATCCTTCTGCAACCTCTCAGCTGTCTCAGAGCAGCCACTGCAGCAACTGACAAGCAACATGTGACTCGTGCTGTCAAACAGTTAATGTATTAACAACAGGAATCGCAGAAGTTTAACACGCTTGCCCTGAATTCACGGCGCTTTCTGAAGAATCGATCGCAGATCGATACCGGTCGTTTCTTCTGGTTAGTGCCCAAAAGCTCAACGCTACAGACCGTCCTACCACGCCTCGCCAACTCTGCATCAGTAGCATTGCGAACGATCTTAAACTTTTCCAGGAGATTCTCCATGTCCTATGGAAACATGGACGCAGTCCAACTTTCTCAGCCAAATCTGAATTGTTTGCTAGATGTGAAGTCCTTATGTTGTTGGAGACTTAACAGTCCCTGAATCTCCAGAGCTTCTCTCCCCTGCCCTTGCACTCAGTTTCAACTCCTCCTTCCTGCATCCTACAGAACGCAGTCCCCTACCTTTCCCCAAACCTTTGCTGCAGCTGCCAAAGTCCTCTAGGTCTGTCTTTGAATCTGTAATTCCACTGGATCCTCTTTGACTGGCCACCGGGGAATACTAGCAGCTGTTTTGCAGGAAACGCCACATCTCCTTCTAATCATAAGCAAAAAAGCAAAGCAATAGGAAGGCAACATGATCTCCAGATCTACAAATAGTGTGTGGGAAAAGAGGCAAAACACGTTTTGAAGTAGACTGCATTTTCTTTAATTTTTGCCTCGACTATCCCTTATGAAAGATGCAACACCCCCTTAGCTCTCAGCAAACCTTAAATACAACAACACAACATTAAATACATTGCTGGTAAATTATGCCAACCGCATATTTCTAGGTGCACTGCAGCAGTAACGCACCCAGAGAAGACCTTTTTATGATACTGAAACCACAGATTTCTCCAATTTGGACTACCAACAAATACCATGCACAGTATATTCCACCTAAATCCATTCTTACCCAACATGCTCTACTCAACATTCATCAAATCAAGTGAACAGCTTTTGCCCACAGTAAGCGTCTCATCCGCTGGCGAGACTTAGAAGACTGCAAAGGAAAGAAGTCATGAGACAGCTTGAGCGCAGAGACAGATACGCCTTTGGTCTTTCAGTATTTTTTGCAGGTACTTCAAAAAAAATCCCTCTGTCGTTGACAGAAGAGCACACTAGAACTTTGTCAGCAACAGTCATTTCGAAACATAATTCTCGTTCAGCACGATCCTACTTCCTGCATACAAGAGGCCTACAGCAAAATCAGTTTTAAGTTGACCCATGAGTAACTCAGTGACCCGGCGTGAGGGATTACAGCTTGGTACTACATTTGGAAAAAACAAGCAAAACATAATTGCTAACACCCAGAAATGTAAGTTATTTGCTGTTAATAAACAGATTTAGTTGAAATAAAACTCCTTAAAAGCTTATGTTCATCACAACGCTCAAGCTTGTAGTATTTAAAACAGCATAAACCTTCAAATCTGAGTGCCCTTTACCCACCACGAATACCATTTATTGTTCCCTATTTACAATAAGCAGATGTTAATGAAATTTAGTATCTACTCCACAGCGTGATTGTGTCCCAGCAGTACACCCGCCTTGTTGATGACCGTGTTACTTATGGTAACAGCAGACACCACCTATGCACGAGTTGCAGTTTTGCTATTTACAGTATATCCTGAGGTGCTTTGTT
The DNA here is from genome assembly GCF_009819795.1 of Aythya fuligula. NCBI lineage: Eukaryota > Metazoa > Chordata > Aves > Anseriformes > Anatidae > Aythya > Aythya fuligula. Next base: position 14,442,987 of record NC_045559.1, read on the forward strand.
ACACAGCCCTTCGCCGTGCTCAGTTGAGCAATGTATACTTACAATTTCAGCAAACAGTAAAGTGAAACCTTCCACCTTGTACTGATCCCAGTTCAAAGTTTAAAAATGCACTTGGCATTAATTCTAATAAAACCCAAACAGAAAAAAAACAACAACCACACATGCCCGAAAAGCTACGATCAGCCACCAGAAAATTGAACAAGTAGACTACTTGCAGAAATGTGTCATCCTGCAGTAACTGGCAGCTGGTTCATAACAAGAGTTCATAAACACCTTGTAAGCACTTTCATTTTGCAGCCACAGTCTAAAAAAAAAAAAAAAAACAACAACCTAACAAAAGCCAGTACGTGAGGCTAACTAAAAATAAACTCCGATCTGAAGCTAACAAACTACAGCAGAACGTTGCAAGACCGAAGGACGACTTTACCAGCTTTTTGGACAAAATACTACTCCGAGTCCAGCTGAAAAAGTTTGGAAATTATATCCGCAAACCGTTCCTCCCTCCTTGCACCGTGCACTGTAAAGGAAACGGCACAGTCAGTTTCATTTTGATACTTCTTGTAAACTGACAAAGGAAATAAACTGCCAACTCAAACCCCAGCACCGATCCGCTGCACAAAACGCAGCTTGACAATTGCGAGCTTCATTCCAGGTCAAATGACATAATTGGGAAATTATCAAGTGCTAAAATAACCGCCGTTCCGCTCGTGTTTATTTACAATAAACACAAGCCTCGCTTTCTGACATAAACCCACGAAAACGGTTCTCCATTTCCCAAAAGCCTCCGACGGAGTAGGATCAGCAAAATTATGCAAAACATCCTGCGAGGAGAAGAAATGTAAACCGAGCCACTTACAGCGAGGAGCAGGCTGCCAACTTAATCTGATTCTACGACGACTGTAAACATGTACTTTTGGAACGTGAAGCGATTCCCATTGCCACAGATGCCGTCAGAGGAAGGCAGCGGCGCGAGCAGGCATTCTGCGCACGGCAAGAAGCGGGCGGGCGACCTGCCGCAGCGAACACCCCACGGGCGCTCGCGCGCACACCGCCTGTTTTGACTCCCGGCACTTGTTAAGCACCAAGTTTCAGGTCCTACCAGTTGGACACCAGAGCTGAGCCCGTGCCAAGGACAACAAGCCCTGAAAGCGGCTGCGTGCCTTTTTCTTTTTTTTTTTTTTTTTTTTTTTTCTCCCGAATTGTTGATCCAGCCCAAGGAACTGCAGAAGTGAACCAAAGTGCAACATTAAAAGCGACAAGAAGCACAGCCTTTTATCAGAAGACACTCTTTTCTTTTTTTCTTTCTTTTTCTAGGGTGTTTACGTCTAAGGGAGCAGGGCAAACCTGCTGTTTTGCTGAAACATCTTTTATTTAGGGAAGAATGCCTTGAGCTTTTCCAAGGGTAGTTACAGATGAGACAGCAGGATTAATCTCTAGAATAACACTAAATTACTCCAAAGTGGCTAAATTTCTTAAAAATGGCCAAATTCCATAAAAAACACTCAGCATTTCCCAGAACACTTATTTCTTTTTGGTATAAAACATTAAAAAAACAAAAGAGGAAGGGTCGAACAGACCTCCACCACGGCACACAAAAGCTTCAGATGGCGGGATTAATTACGCTGAATGTGAAACGAAGCTGCTGGCTACTTGCTTGCTTCTTTGCGAGTATTTTGAGATCTAAAGCTGAAGCTCCAAGGCCCTGCTGGTGTATGAGAGAGCCAGGAAAAGGATGGAAGAGTCAATACCTCGTCCTGGTGACAATGTCACTCCTCACGTCACGCCGTTAGGAGACCTAGATTTAATGCTGGTGCCAAGGCCTATTTCTTCGGCTCTAAAAGGGGATACTAATGATTTAGGATATTAACTTGCTTAAAAAAAAAAAAAGACGTTGGAGATTTTGGAGGCACAATTCTCTACGTGCAATCACTATTTGCCACCTGACACTGCAGGAAAGCCACCTGTTTTTCTATCACAATTTACACGCTCTCCTCAGCTCAGTAAGACCAAAAATCCCTGGGCAAAAAAAAGAGCTAACAGAGCAAGTGAATCACGGGCACACACTGGTTTTTTGCGTGACATTCTACTACAGAAAAGCAAGGAGAGCTTAGGCATGGAAATTTCCAGTTCTGCTGGAAGAGATGCCCTGGTAGCCCAACAAGAAATCTGAGAGACATCCCGAATTCCCTGGGAGGGTGTGGGGTGAGTGCATCTTACACCTCGTACCCTGCGCTTATGCCATAAGGACAGCCCTCACCATCCTCTTGCGCTATTTTATTACCTGCTGACCAGTGGTGATAATATTTCCAGTGGTGGTAATACTTTTGCTCTCAGATCAGGGAAATATACTACCAGCCCCAACCTACGAAGTTGTCAAGCAATAGTACTTCCCTTTCAGGCAAAGGCAGCACCACAGACAAGTAAGAATTTTGTGGGTGATCTGTGTACGTGAAGAGAAATCTTTAGTTAGGATATTTATTGGATGTAACTAAACGTTGTATTCCAATATTAAACATAACGTTAGGAACGGCACACTAGTTTACTAGAAATATAAATTTAAAAGCAACTCATTTATTCACTCCCCAAAGAATCTGGGGAATAATTTTACTCCAGACTGTTGCAAAAAGAGGAAAATTTGGTATCGCTGCTCCCTCACGCTTCATACCGTGTAGCAGAGCCCTTTATTGGGCCTAAGGCAGATCTTTTACACTCAAGGTCATTTGCTGATACCCATTTTTATTCATTTACTTGTATTTTTCAGAGATACCCCGGAATATTTTACCTACCTCCATCTTCAATGATATTTACAAAATAATTTATATACATTAATGTTTCAGGAACTCATCAGATGTTGCCCCTGTAATAAGACTATTACAGAAAATTTGTACTTCTACCTCTTCAATGTTTTGCTTAATCTAAGCAGAGAGAAAACAACACTTCTTTTGGTAGCCACAGACGAGTACGGAGGGACAGCTGAGGTGGCCTGGCAAGTCTCCACAAGGAGCTCAGGGTTAGGTGTCACGTATTTTCTCCACACTCAGACCCAAACTGATCAGACGAGCGGTGCTCAGCTCCTACAAAGCTGAACGCAATCACTACGGTTTTGCAGGTAACTGAGCTAATGGTACGAACCATATCACACAGACCAGCAGAAGGCCATCATACTTCCACAAGTTAAAAACGCCTCTATAGGCAAAAGAATAAAACAAATTTAACAGCAAGATGAGCCTTGTTTAAGCAAAATACCCAGATTTCATGACTCCACCAAAACAATGCTGTAACTTACTGAAATTGGCCCAGAATAATAGTTCTGTAGCACTTGCATGTAACCTACTATTTAAAGCCTCTGGCTTTTTCAGCTCTGTTATTTGGGATCCAAACCCAGCATCTGGTGAAACAACATATTTCTTTTTTTTTTTTTTTTTTTCTATATTAACAACCAGATGTGCCATAAACAGAAAAATGATGAAAAATGTTTTTCTCAAAGTCCATGGGTTTGATCCCTAGATTTTCTCCATCTCAGTTACCCTGAACTTCTCCACCCCACAGCACCCTTACATTTCATCCCATATCCAGAGTCTTTTGTGGTCCCTGTCCCACCAACTTCCCCCAGCAAGGTCTAGAGGTACACACATAACAACTACCAGCACAAGTGTGCTGCTGCCACAAGGAAAGCTGTTCCCTGGGGGCACAGTAAGGTGTCTCCTCACAGTTGCTGATTTTCACAAAATCGCTGAAACTTGGCCTCTTTGAAGACAAATTGGCATGGAGTTAAAAATTCTTCAGCCAGAATCACTGTAATCACATGAGCCTTATTAGTATTATTTTCTGGAAAACTCAATTTGAAAAATGTATATGGTATTTTTTACCTGCTTTTGTGTATTTGTTACTCCTCATGGATATTCCCTGGCCTCAAATTAATCCCTTTGGAATATTCTGACATCTTTTAAAAATCAAGTTAACCAAACACACCTGCCCAAGAGAGGACTGCTGTTTTGTTCTGAAAACTGAATGAGCTTGTATTTAAGTTCCAATCCGTATTATCAAACCTGCAATAAAAGCAGCATAAGAGCTTTTTAGAGTATTTTTTTTTTTTTTTTTACTTTTACAGTATTTTTTTCATTCCCAGTGTTTTAGATAAATCAGCTCATGCGTTTTTTTCAGGCACCTCATTTGCCACAAGTAATAAACCCTATTATTTAGAACACTGCGGGAATACTAAATCGCAGCCTCCAAAGTGAATGTCCAAAATAATTCCCGAAGAGGTCATTTATTCCTGTTTCTCTCACTAATACAATCCACACAGAAAAACCCCAAACCCTCACCCTGCTACAGAAGAAAACTGTGAGCAAACCATGCTGAAAGGCCTACCTGTAAAGGCATTTTGTTAGCTGCTTCTTTTCCTTCAGAGTTCCTTTAGTTTCCCATTTATTTACAATTTCAGATCCGAAAAGATGGTTTCTAATTTAACTTGCATCATTTCTGACATCTAACAGTGCAAAATAAGAAACTCAGCCCTAACTGCACATAAACGACGTAGATGTAAATCAGCTTAAGACAATCCATGTGAAATGCACCTGGTATTCTACCTCTGAACGTGTCTTACCCATTTGTCACTGCAAGTAACTCCATGCATTACAGAAGCCTTGCTGGGCATAAAGCTGTACCCGGTCATAACACCAACAGTTTTTCCATCACTGCCCTGAATGAGAGAGACTGATACATGTCAAAGATGTTGTATTGCCTCTGCCACATATTAGCGTGGCAGGAGTGGCACAGGGGAAAGAGGCAGGTGATTCCCATTACAGCTACACACCGAGGTGCATTTGTGATCTCTACACCATGGCAAGGCTGTGACAGCATGGCCGTGCAAGGCAGCTTTCCCTCCTGCCACTTCCAGTGCCATCCAGTTCAGGTGGTTTCAACTTTCTGTGCATCTTCTCAGAAGCACACACATGGTTTATTTTATAGAAACTTTTAGGACAAAATGAGTATGTAGAAACTCACCAGCTGACGACAGGGGTTATTTTTCCTATGAGGCACCCTAATTACTTTACTGTAATTAATTGCACAAGTTCAGTGGGAAAAAAAAATAAAAAAAATCACTTCTCAGGCATAACTCAACTCAAAGTAATTCCTGCAAGTTTCAGCACCGATGAGCTTGATTTGTAAACAAACAAACCAAGATCATTGCAAGTCCAACTTGTAAGCGAGTCCACATACGGAATCAGTTTTGCCTGAAGATATTTAACTATGAGAACAAGCATGCACTAAACATCTTCCCAAGGTATCACATTTGACATGTATCAGTTGGTTTTGATTTAAACCACCTGAGTCACTCGGAGCACAGGTAAAGCATTTTAGGATGATTATTTCCCATCGGAGCTGAGCTGGTGTCACGTCACTTCAGGTAGGAAGAATGAACAGCACAGCACAGCCTTTTGTCAGGGGACAGAGCAACCTCTGGCAGTCAAGAAATCATTACAAGGGGAGTAAGCTTGGGAGCTAACAGGAAGGAGAAAACAGTTTTAAGGGTAGGATTGCAAAGTGTACAGACGGTTATTTATAGAGTCAACACTCAATTATCCATGGTCAGATTATCTGTACCAGAGATGCAGAAACAAATGAGCTCCAGCTGGGCTCATTAGCCTACATGCAGCTCAGTGCAAATGTTCCTATACTTCTAGGGCTGGCGTGGGTCTGGAAATAATGCAACAACTTCTTTCCAGCATAAGGCCGAAGTCCTTTTTGATCTAAACTGAGACACTTTGGTTGTCTCCGTATGACATTTCCAAAGACAAGAACACCGGGGAAAAGGGCCCGGAGTCCAGCTGAAGGCACTGCCTTGCAGCATTAGCCCCGTGCCCCAGGTCCCGAGCTGTGTTAACTCAGGCCCCGCGTCAAGGCAGAGCTGGCTGCGTGCATTCCTGCCCTGCTGCGTCAGGGCTGTCCTCCGCCTGGACTCCGGGGAGCTCGCTGCCGACCAGAGCGGGATACTTGTGACAGCGCAGCAGCCAGCACCAGCCAGCATGGCAAACGCTAATAAAAACCCAAATACAGCTGGGATGGCCTCCGTGCTGAGGGGCTGAGCTGCAAGATCACTTGAGGTTATGATTTACAGCCAGGTCACTCAAGCCAGATACTTAAAGTAAGGGGAAACTTCAAATGCAAGCGTTTTCCTAACTGAAAGGAAAACAAAGCAACAGACGGTACCAGTCCAGGCTGAAGCGGTTTTCCTGGCCACAAAGCCAAAATTTCCCTGTAATTAGCAGTGAAATAAAAAGGTACACAGGGAAGGAAATGGAACAAAAGAGCAACATTGCTTCCTACCTGCCAATTGCTTCCTCTGAATCAAGCCATCTGTGCTCATGCTGCAGGGCTGAATCCTTTCTCCCATCTACCAGGAGACAGCAGACTCCAGAAGAGACTTTACGCTCTTTAGACCCTTCTGGAAGTTGTCTCTCCTCATCAAATCGATGCTGCTATAGCTGAAAGAAATCCTACTATTTAGAGATAATACAAGATATTTCCAAATTGGAGGAGTTTGGAATTCTTTTCTTTTTCAGCTCTGGGAGTAACTTGGCCGAAGAGGCAGACGGAGGACAACATGCAGGATGCTGCCATGAAAAATCTCAGCTATAATCAGCTGACTCCAGCTTGATTACAGAGGAGGAACTACACTCTGTATTTGGCAAATTGATCACAGAGCAAGGCTTTTCTAAAGCTTATTGCTGAGTCTGCAAATTGGTAGCTAGACGCAGCAGTAGGTTTAACCAGCAATGGCTAACAAGAGAACCAAAATGAACCATGCCTGAGCAACTGACCTTGTTTCTAAATACTGAAAGGAAAATACCTATTTACACCGAAGACAGCAACTTATAGCATGGAACTACTTAAAGTAGTTTCAAAGGCTAGCAAAAACCAAAGTGTCATGGTAGAGAACACAAGGTAGAGAAAGCAGCGATCTATCCCAGAAGAACATCACTGTAACACTTGCAGGAAATCTGCAGGTGCTAAATCGACCACCTTTAAACCCCTCCTTTCCTTCTCCCTAGTCCTAAATGCCTTGAATTCTAGGCTTCTTAAAGTCTGAAAAAGAAATAATTCAAGGAAAAAAAAAGTTCAAAACCAAAGTTCACCCCAATACTACTTATCAGAGACTTCTGGCAGTTCCAGTTGTTTTATCTGCTTAGATTACAAGTGCCTAACACCTAAAAGCTGATAGCACTAGAAGTTACAGAGGATTTATTGTCTTCGCTATTTTATCTTAAGACATTAAATTTATTCTCATTATTAGGAATTAATACATTTTGGGTAGTATAACACAGCCAACAAAAACGGAAGAGAAATCTACTGCTGTACATTATCTGCACATCTTGTGTATGTTTTTTTTTTTTTTTTTGAGTACTTACTAATGCTGGAGCATCACAAGCACTAGAAGGGAGCAGACTCGATTACTGATAAACAACTGGGAGGCAAAAGACTTTGCCAAATGTTTGACGACTCATATCAGCAGAAGGTTTACAAGTTTTCGCCTCTTATTTACTGTAACAAGGTACAGGCCAACGCTCCCCTCCTCCCCCCCACCAAATGCCACTGAACTAGGAAAGACCAGAAATGCAAAACACACGACCTGAAAGCACTGCGCTGAGTCTCAACTGTTGTAAGGTTTAAGGATATACGCCCAAGGTATTTCCCCTTCACGTGGGCTTCTGCCACAGCAAATTTCAGCCTGCAGCTTCCAGGTAAACTGTCCGCGTATCTGTCAAGCACACACATGTGAGCTGTGTTTAAATAAACTTTCCGCTCCATTACTGCTCCCCCTGCCACAAGATATCAGCTCTAGCCAGGAACACGATTAGCAACAGGCTGTGAAACGCTTTCACAGAACTTCAGAGGTGACACTTACTGAAGGGCAGTGAAATTTTATGGCCTGAGGGCCCCGGGGCAAAGCATGGAGGCCAGCACTGGACCTTGTGTGTGACTGCCGCAGCCGTACCGCGACCAGAGATGCGATTTCTGTACCTGCTCCGCCTCCCTTTCAGAAGGTTCCTGGTTCACCTTTGCCTCCAACCTTGTATTAATACAGGGCTGCCTCACAGTGTAGGATCAGAGAGGGGCGAATTACAATAAGGTCACCTCCAGTCCTTCAGCAATTGCTTCCTCTGGCAGGCTGTCCCGAGGCATGGGCTCGCAGACTCGCTGCACTCAAAGGGAACCCGCTTTCACAAGGTGCCTACGTTCACCCTGTACCAGGGACTCTCCCTAATCATCTTATGCCAATCCGCCGATCACAAATCTTAGAAGCAATTCCTAACTCTGTTCCTGGTTACTTTAAAATTATTATATGGAATCACAAAACCATTCAGGCTGGAAAAGACCTCTAAGATCATCTAGTCCAACCTTTAACCTCGTACTGAAGTCCACCACTAAACCATGCTAAGTTCTACATCTACACATTTCTTGAAGACTTCCAGGGCTGCTGACTCAACCACTTCCCTGGGCAGCCTGTTCCAAGAGCCTCACAACTCTTTCAGTAAAGCAATTTCCCCTAATACCCAACCTAAACCTCCCCTGGTGCAACTTGAGGCCGTTTCCCCTCATCTTATCACTTGGTGCTTGGGAGAAGAGCCCGATCACCACCTCACTACAGCTTCTGTCAAGGTACATGATGAGGACTCCTCTGAGCCTCCTTTTCTCCAGGCTAAACAACCCCAGCTCCCTCAGATGCTGCTCAAAGACTTGTTCTCCAGACCCCTCACCAGCTTCGTTGCCCTTCTCTGGGGATGCTCCAGCACCTTAAACTCCTTCTTGTAGTAAAGGGCAACAGACTGTGGTGAAATAGACTACCTCTGTATGACTTCTGCTTTCCCCTTTAAAACTACCTGTCAAAATCTTTATGTGGCCACTTGTAAACAAATTATGCTATGCCGGTTTTGTAGTTTAATTAACGTAGAGCGGTACTGGTCAGATACCTCAGAACATCCTTAGCTCTACAGATAAAGCTCATTTAGCAGCCACAAACTTCCACAGATTTACAGGTAACCCCTCCATCAGCTGACACAGGTTTCAGGTAAACAAGCAGGTTTTCTTCCGACCCGGAAAATCCATACAAGTTTTCTAGGGTCACTTAGTTATAACTGTTTAATAAGAACATAATGGTGATAAAGAACTTCTTTCTCTTCCCAAATTTTTAGTACAAATAGAGGAAAGCTGTGATTGCTGCATACAGAAAGTAACTGAGCTGTAATCCATACTAGAGCACAGCAGAGGTGAAGTGGCAATGCCGATGTTACAGCTGACGGTAAGCAGCCCTTAAAGCCTGCAGGCAATCCTTGTCTTTCCAATAACTCCAAACTGGAAGAAATCAGATATATTTAGAGAATAACTCAGTATCATGACAGTACTCTCTTTTAATTTAAATTTACACAATTCAAGCCATACTGAAGCCTCCAAAAGCAAACGTTCGGTAGTTCCCTTGTTCTTTATTTAAGAAGCTCTATGGAATTTACATAAAGAAGTCCATTAAGAAGTTGACAGCTGCTAATTCGAGAGTCAGCAATTTCCCACTATAGTGGCAGACTGTGTTTAAACTGCTGTGGTACCACTGTCATGTTATTAATCAAGTAAGGAGAAAAAGGTAGGAATTATGTATTTCTGAAGCACTACCTTGTATCGATACAGTCAGATGGAGCTTGCACTGTTTTTTTTGGCACCCCACGGCACGTGAAATAGATGTGACGGTGCAAGCAGAGGGCGTACAAATACTATGAAAAAGGGAGAAGTCGTGATAACTCCTCTGCAGGTATGGGTCCAGCTGAAGCTTTTCTGTGCTTTTTGAACCCTTCTGAAGGGACAGCAGTGCCGGCTGCAAGCGGCACCCAGCGCCTGCTCCCCAGCCAAAATCCCAGGCGCAATTCGTGGGGGTTTGTGCAAGCACGAAAATCGCAGGAGACATCAGTCCCCGAGACGGCAGGCAACGCGAGCGATCGATACTTGCACAACAGCACGCTGATACGGCTGGAAAGAATAAAAAAAAAAAAATCACACATAAAAAAAAAAACCACCACAGATAAGCGAAGGGGCAAAGTCCCGCGCTCTCCTGAGGCGCCTCCTCAGAGGGGCGCGAGGCGCCGGCCCCAGCGCGCTCCGTGCTCCCTCCCCAGCCCCGGGCACCCCCCGGTACCCCCCGGGCACCCCCCGGTACCTGCCGCCGCCTCGCCGCCGCCTGCCCGAGCCCTCCAGCACCGGTTGTGGCCCGAGGCCTCGCCCGGCTCCCCCGCAGCGGGGCCGCGGCCGGCAGCGCTTCCTCCGGCCGAGCCCGCCGGGCCCCGGCCGCCATCCTGCCCCCGGGGCCGCCCTGCGCTGCGCTGCCCGCCGCGGGGCCGCGGGCTCCCCCTGGCGGGCCGGGGGGCGGGCTGCCGGGGCCGCTTTATTCGGTGTTTTTTTTTTTTTTTAAACTTATTTATTTATTTGTTTATTTATTTATTTTACCTCTGCGCCCTGATCAGGGAAAGGCCAAAAGGCGACAGGTTCGCCAAGCGGCCCAGGAGACGCCAGCTCTTCTGAGCAGTTGTCCAATTCCTGCCTCAAGTTGAGGAAAACCCGGAGGAACGCCCCGCCAGCTACCACAACCCCTGGCCTCTCCAGCCAGGTTATGCGCTCACCTCGTCTCTCTGAGGCTGTAGCACTGGCTAAACTCCACAGAATAACACACAGTAATTAATTTGAATCACACATATACATAATCACGGATATAATAGTGGCCGGGGTTTGAATATCTCCACAGAAGGAGACTCCAACATCTCTCTGGGCAAACTGTGCCAGTGCTCTGTCACCCTCACAGCACAGAAATTACCACAATTAACACATATTCTTTACAATACTAAAAGATTACACTTCTGAGGTCTTATTATCTTTGATTTTTACACAGTCACATCCAAGAGGACATGGGATGAGGGCCCTGCTGCAGGGCACTGCATTGCCCCCAAGCCCTCTCCTGTCCCCACAATCAGCCAGCCCCGCACAACCCTACCAGAAATGAAGGGCTCTGTGAACAAGCTGGGCTTGCCACAGCAGAGCTCCACATGCCACAGCACCTCTCAAGCAAGCCCACATGCAGCTGACCACTGCTGGGAATCCTAGGTTGCCCATTATCTGGAAATACTTCCTCAGGTGTAAGTCTCCCCTTTTATTCATTAAGGGGGAAGAGCACAGCCCACAGGTACAGCCCGTCAGCAGAAGCTGCTCCACCTGCAGCAGAGCAGTTGTCAGACCGTACAGAAAGCCAAAAACATCTATATTTGCAGCAGCCTAGCACGGGACCCCAGTTGAATGTAAATTTATTCTCACAGCAGAGACCAACATAAAATACTCTGACACATGCAAGCCCACATCATGAGGCACTTAACAAGTATCTCAGGATTTAACTTGCATATATTTGCACACATGCATGGAGCCCTGGTCCCCAGGAAATTAAGCTCAAAGCTGTTCCCTGGGGCACTGCGCTCCCCGGCTGCTCACCCTCCCTGCCTTCTGTGGGGATCCCAGGGGGCAGGCGAGGAAACGGCCCCAATTTATCCGAGTCTCTTTCTTAATCACAGAATCCTCTGCCTGAGGCCCTGGAAGGAGAGAGAAAGAGGTTGGGGAGTGTGAAAATACAGAAGCAGCACTCTCAGAGATTAGTCACGGTAAGTAAGCTCTTCAGGGGGCACTTCGGGTCCTCCTGGCAGCAGTTTCCATAGGGCAGAAGACAGAACCGGATTCAAGACATCCCGACCCACTGGACCCGAAATGGAGCCCAGGCAGACCAGTAATGGAGCCAACAGATCTTTGAAGGTACAGAACCTGTTTTTTTTTAAATTATTATTATTATTGTAATTACTTTTTTTTTCCCGTTTAATTTCAATGCGGGGCTTGAAATAAAAAGAAACAAACACAAAATGACAAAACAAAACCCAAAAAAACAAAAACAAAACCAAACAATATGTTGTATATTTGGGGTATGAATCTACCTAACCAAAACAATACTAAATGCTTCTGGGATTTCTGAGTGGGGAAACATTAACCCTGTAGGTACACTTTCCTCACAGAAGAGGTAATCACAGCAGCAAAGGAATAATGAAACAAAATAGTATTAAAAAAAAAAAAAAAAAAAAAGAGAAAGTAATCAAGTAATAAGTACAGAAGTAGTAGGTAATATCAATGTGTAAATAAATAAAACAAATAGTTAAGTAAAAATGCTTACAGACATGCTGATAAAAAGCTGACAAATTAAAAGCTTAAGGGAAATTCGGATTGTGTCGCATACTCCATCACTTATGGCTAGGATGCTACAGACACTGCTAATGCCCATTTGCATATCTCAGGCTGGTGCTTGCAGGGCAGCTGGCAGAGCACCCTGCAATGGGTAATCCTGGGGAGCCACAGGACAGCACGGCAAGTGAGTGGCAATTGCTGCCTCACATCCGCGTGTGGCAAAGTTTGCCTTCCAGTCCTTGAATGGCATGCAAGTCCCAGCATGGTTCTGAAAATTTAAATTGTAGCAGAGGTTAACGTTAAGGAAGGGTTAACTTCCGTGTAAAAACAAAACAATACATTATTTTGGGGGGGATGTGGGTTGGAGGGGCGCACAGTAACCATGCAAACAGCCTAGCAAATATAATTTTACAATGATGCTTTCAACTCTCTGAAAAATAAAATTCTACTATTTGAAAAGCAAGGCTAATATTAGCTTTTGATTAAGGTACACCCAGGAGGTTGTCAGTTTTCCATATCTTAATATTAGGTGTCTCAAGTGATCCATCAATAGATTGCCTGAGCCAGTGTTTCAGGAAGCCATAACCAGTGCTTTCGTTTTCAATCTAAAAAGGGGAATTCATCAACAATATCAAAACTCTTATTTAAATTTAAGAGGTCTTCTTCAGTAGAGATGAAGACCGCAAACATTTTCCTTATAGATTAACTTCCAGTAAATAGCTTTAGAAAATGCTCTACTAACAGAGACAGCTCGTGCTAATGACAGACAAGTTGTGCACTCAATCATACGCAGCAAGCATTGCAAGTAATTGCTTTCTACCTCTGCAATTCTGATATGGAAGTTTTAACTACACAACCCAGAATCTTTAAAAAAAAGGTTAAAAACAAAACAAGCCAAGGGTGAGAAATACAGTATCATCGTGGATAATACAGAAAATAATTTTATTTATTTATTTTTTAATAAAGGATCACTCTGTTTGTTCGTTGCAGAGGCTTTAACTAGGTTAAGAAATATGGAGCAGCTCAAAGTGATTCCTTTGTAGCCTGCTTTTTTGGGTCTGTAAATGTGGCTCAGGTAATAGTACTACTACATAAAAATATTAAGGAGACTGCCTATTTGCCAGTGCATAAAATCAGCCATTAACACGCCTGATGTCAGCAAGAAGATGTTATCAGGGTGTTTTTAAGACTAATTTGAAAAGAAAACATCTCACCTCTGTAGCTAGCTTTGGACAGATGGAGCTGGGCTTGTCCCAGCTAAGAAAGGACAACATGCCAGCATCACTTTGGAGAAACTTCTTTGGTGCTGTGCAACAAAATAATATTCCTAAGGAATTTTCAAGAGAAGGCCTCAAATCTAAGAAGTGCTTTTCTGATGGACACCGTTACTGTCGGAGAGCTTTCACATTTTAAGCTATTTGACCCTGGGGACATTTCTTAGCACCCAGTACGTGGAGACTGGCGACTCTGCAACGTGTTCAGTGACTAAAACTTTAAGATGCAGAAACAAGAGTCCAATCTGTTGGGAGTATACGTGTTTCTTGCTAAAGCCGCGTGGGCCTAAAATAGGGACAAAATTAATTTTGTTTCCTCGTAGTGCTAGGTAGGTCAACACGCAGGCTTTTTTCCCACCTAGAAACAAGGCTACAGCTTCAGCAGTTCAGCACTGGCAAAAACAACAGAGCAGACTTCAGGCAAAAAAATTAACCCAGCACAGAAATGAAATACCAGCTCATATATTTGAGCAGCAGCCGCACTAAGTGTTTCAGGTTTTTCTGTAATTGTATATTAATCTCACTCTGAGCCCCAAATCAGTTTCCTAGTGTTTCAGTGCCATGGATATCTCAGCACCAGTGGACAGAAGAGGATTTTTAGAGCAGTGCAGGTCAGAACATTTGGGAAAGCCAAAATTCTACTGCTTTTGTCTGCAGAGATCATCTCAGAAGAATCCCTCAAGCTCCAGCTGATCATTTCTGCAGACTGCTGGTAAAAATTACTGGCAGGTGTCATATATAAACAATATTTAGCAGCAAACAGATTTCTATGAATTCCCAGTACCCCGACTCGACAACTCCAGTAGATCAAGTGTCTGATCTATTTTCAGAAATACACTCTACGAAGCTATGTCTGCAGCCTATAAAACACTCCTGCTACTCTTGAAGCATCACAGATCTTCATAAACAAATCAAACAACTATTATTGTATGGAAGAAGAGTACAAATCCTTGACTAACAAGTGGTGCTTGACAGACATTCAAGTTACACTTATGTTCTCCTGCACATCAGACAGATGCAGTCCCAAATTTTCAGAGCTGCTCCTCCAGAAAGGCCATGGCATTCTGCCTTCCTGTTTAACCTCCAGGAAACAAGAAGGCTGGAAGGTGAGGAACACAGCTTTAACTGAGGCGTACATTACTCCTGAACAGTTCATTCCTAAAACCCATAAATTATTCTATTATTTTTGGGAAACCCTAGGAGGCCTGAGATACACCCACTTCCATTTTTTTTCTGTCTGCACATCTGAAATTTGTCCATTTTTCAGGCAGGGAATAGTAATTTCAGTCCCTTCACTTGATTCCAGTCAGTCCTTGCAAGATGTTTGCCCCATCCTGCCTGATGAGAGATATATGACAAGTACAGGTCTCTTCCTTTTCAATCTGTATCCAGGCCAAGAAGCTGTTGCCCATTTGGATGTCAATAGACATTCAAGTGACAGTTTAAAAACAGCTCTGAGTACCTTACCAGCATAGGAAAAGACAACCCACTATCTGCTTTCTTAGGAAAAACGTCAGCTTTTCAGAAAGCTCGTATTCAATGGGTTCCTCTTTCTTGGCCATGATCCCTAGGGGATCCTTAGACATAAGTTTCTCTCATTAAAAATAAAGTATTGTAACAACAAAAATAAACTATTAAACTATTTAATAACTGTAACTATTAACTATTAATGAACTATTAAACTATTAAGCTATTTATAAAAATAAACTATTAAACTATTTATTTTTGGAGTTGAACACAATTTTCTTGGTGTAAAACTTCTAACCCAAATTGTCTAAGCAAGCTGAAATTCCAAGAGGTGTCTGTCTTCCCAGAACGTAGCTACAGCTAATTGTAAGCAATCATATAAAAACCAGACCTTGTTCTCAATTACTTATAGAAGATGATCTGAACACTTGGGCACCTCCCCAGTGCCACGGAGCTCAGCAGTACCACTCTGGGTGCAGCATCGGGCTTACATGCGTCTAGGGAAAGAGATGAAACTAACCCTAAGAGGAATAAACATTCCTTCTCCAATATTCAGACCTGCAATTCTTAGAGCAAGCTCAGGAAGACAACAGGTCCTTCATTACTTCTCCTGTGCAACCTTTTCCACTGCTCTAGGACTCCAAAAGCTTCTGAGTATTTTTAGAGAGTATTTAGATGCAAAGGATTCATGTTAAATGATATGTGAAGATTTAATGCACAAGTAAAAATCACAAAAATTATACTTCTAATGTATACTTCTATACTTCTAATATACAGCAATGCTGCTGTATATTGTAGAGTTTTAAGCTTATTGCTGTAGTCCTTGTATGCACTTTGCTTCCTTAAGGGGTTAAATGGCAAAGGTCTCCAATATTAACTACTTAGAGCAAACAAGATCATATTTGTTGCTTGATCTGTGCAATGCTATAAAAATCTTCATGAGTGCCCCAAACTTGTATTTCTTAGCCTTAGCTTCAGACTCCTCAATTCCAATTAATATTGATATCTCTTACTGACTTAATTAAAAGGTTTTGGTTCAGTCAGTCTTCTAGTAGTGCATTAGAATTAGTGACTTAAATTTAAATGATATTCACACAATTATTTTCATGTAATGTGGATATATGCATTTTGACAGTATTGCAAAAACGTACTTGCATAGAAGTTGCATAGAAAGTTGTTTGAAATTGTTAAACCAGTATTTACTTGCTTGTGGACATGAACTTCAATATATACTTTGGGAAAATAGTCCAGAGAGTATTTATCTAAACATACGGACGTATACTTGTACCTTTTGTACATAAAAAGTACACTCAGAAAATATGTCTTAAAGGTCACCTGCATACATAGGAGGAATATAGATATTATTCCTACATTTGCTTATTCACTAATTACACATTAATTTTCTCCATTATTTGTTCTGAGACCACATGTACCACCCTCAGACTTCCAGATTCTCTCTCTCCCCCCAAATTCTAAGATTAAAAAAAGAGTGAAAATGTTTCAAACATACCAAGTTTCTTACTTCTTTAGTTCTGATCTCCAGTCTGAGAAAACCATAACATCAGTGCGTTCTCACTAAATACACGTGCTCAGATAACGTACAATAAAAGCTGTTCTGAGGTAAATTCACAAAGTTTTTGCAGAAACTTGTGCTCAATCTGCTGCCTCTTCCCTGCTGAACGCTGTGCTGAGGAAGCCAATGTTCTGGATATGCAGCCCAGCAGGCCCCACCACTTTTTGTTTTCATTTAATTCTCATTTTCTACACTGCATATGGAATTTTAGTTATGTTGTCCCTGACAGAGTTTCTGTGTTTTTTGATAATATGAGCAGGCTCACTCCATACATTAAAACTTTCTCCCTACTACATCCCCTTTTAGGGTTCTGAATTCCTGTTGGAGACGAGCATGCCTTTTTGGGGGAAAAAAATAACACACTGCCACTAAATCTTAAGATATATCATCAGTCTGTGGATACCAACTAGCAGGAAAAACACTCAAATCCGAACAGGCATAGCCCAGAAAACATCACTTTTAGGTTAATTCAAACAGCAGATCTTTCATCTTCAAGGTCAGATGCCCTTTCCAAAAGATACGCTTTTAAGATTGTAGTTTAGATAAGACAGGCTGAGCCGATTTAATAATTAATTGCTGCTGCTGTTCCCCCTGAACCATGTACTCTCCCAGCTTTTTCTTTCCACTGCCCCTGGTATTCACCTGCTGCCCCGCCGTGCAAGCTTAGCTTGCTCAGCCAGCTGAAAGCTACCAAAACAAAGGGGGGAAAAGTGTGAAACCACAAAAAAACAACAGCCCAAACCTACCCAAATCAAAGCACAGAGCTTTCTCGTAGTATTTATAGCATCAGTAAAGGGTGCGAAGAGCCACAGAAGCGGGTGAGGAAGGTGATGATGTGAGCAGGGCAGGACGGGTGTGATGAGAGGAGCAGGTAGGGCTCCTCAGCAGCAGTGTGCCACTGGGGCAATTCACACCCCCATCGGGTGCCCAGCAAGCAGCAACCTGGCCAGTGACAGCCAGCGGAGCTGTAAAAGGGACACCGATGTCACCAGCAGAAAAAGCACCCTGGAGAGATGACGAGGTTTTCAAGTTTTGTTGCTGCTGAAGCAGGTTCCTCTCACAACCGAGCCTCAAACCAGTATTTTCTTCTTCCAATCTATGAAGAATTACCACGGCTGAACAGTTTATTCCTGCAAAGCATCACTGAGCACTGCCCTGTTTGTAAGGATGTCCTTTTGGAAAACAACAGCTAACACTCTGGCCCTGGCTACCCCATAGGTTGTGCCTCACGGCTCCTGGCTGCAGCTAACCGTGGTAAGGAGGACATGGCACACGCGGCAAGGACAGGCAACTCCTCACACTAATATTTTGAGAAACCAAACGGGTCTGGAAAGAACTGGATACAAAAGGAGAAAAGTTCTTTATTCGCTATCTATATACACCACCAAGAACCTGTCTTCTTCACTTGTGAGACCAAAACGAGAGCTGTGGAGCTTACTTTACGTGGCAGACCTGCTTCATCAGTGACCTGGTGCACCTAGGAAAAGCCAAAGTCATGCAACAGGGATCTGCTACAGCACTTCTACACTCAGGGCACCTTGCTAGACTTGCGACACAACACTATCGTAATATTACTACCTTGCCTGAGAGACTCATCGATTTCATTACAAAAAGTCTAAGCCCTGCTGCTGAAAATTCTCCAGAACCAGAACTTGAACAATTCTGCATTTTTAATCTGCCCCCAAGTTTTCAAACTAGAAATATATTGCTGCACCATCTTATCTCCTAGTTAACTGAAAGCCATATTTTGAGTTGAACACTGCTCAGAAAATTTCACTATGTTAAAACAAAGTCCTACATTATAACAGTTTCACTCCATTAACATCAGGAAGTCAGCGAGCAATAAACAAAACAGAGGTTGCCTGTTAAAATAACAACTGGTATGAAAGACAGTGTAACACTCTTAGGCATAAAAACGTCACTGTCTGTTTGCACCACAAGAATATTGGTTATTGTATTTCTTGCAACCACACACGAGTATTCCATGCATTAAGAAAAGACAAATCACTAAAGCAACAGAAATCAGGAAGCCTTTCAATAGGTTCAAAATAATAGATGGAGGACATCCAAAGATACCAAAGCAAACTGATATAGTACCAGGAGAACTTTTCTGTAGATGGATAATCCACATTAATTAAAGCACTGCTAGATACCACTGCAGCTAAGCTGTTAGTTTAGCTTAATACTAAGACAAAACATTTTAATGTAACAATGTGGGTTACATTTTGAAAACTGTTTAGTCATTTTTGCCCTCAGTACAACCTAATGTTTCTAGGAATGCAAGTTATTTTTATTAGGCAGCCAGCTGCAGACATTGCTGGAAGTTAACTGCGTTAAGTTCCAAAAAAATGAGGAAAATTACAATTCTGCACATGCCTTCAAAAGTTTCCCTAAGACATGAATGGAATCTGTGTTTGAACAGCAAAAGTCAAACAATTTTGAAGCTCGATTAAAGGAAATAATGATTTATTTGCAAGGTATCTTTTGATTCAATGTAAAGCTGTTTGTGCTTCAGTGTCTGAGATTTGGTCCATACTTACAAGAAAGTATTGCTGCAATGATGTATTACAACATAACCTTAAAAAAAAATAACTCTGAGCAACTGCCTACATCTCTACATCCATGCTGCATGATAGGATGTGGAAAGCCAGGTGATAAAATCTTCCTTTTACAGAGAAATCAACAGAAAAAAGGTATTTTAAGCCACGGCACAGTTCCATATTAAATACTTAACGTAACTGTCATCAAATTAAACAAGTTATTAATTACTACAAGTTCACCCAGCAACACTTCCTATGCTTATTTCTAGATGATGAAATTATACTTTTGCTCATAATAAAAAGCACAGATTAGTTTTTGTAAATAGGCACGCTTTATTTTTTAAACCACCAAAATACGCAGTGTTTCAAAACTTCCAGAATTATTCCTGCTTTAGGCGACCTGAAACAGATTTGCACACGCAGTGCAGTCGCTGAGGGCGTGCTAGCAGGACACCCAGCACCACGTGGACCACGCTTTACCCCTGAGCATAAAGGAGCCGTGTTGGCCCAGCATTGCGGCCGCTCAACTTGATCAAATTTTAAAAAAACTTGCAAGGAAATTCTCGGCAGAAACCTTTCAGACTCTGAACCCCCTCCCCATTTCTCCCAAACCAAACCGGTACACCTGCAGGGTGCCTCACAGGAGCCAGCTGTAGGGGTTTCCAAAACGTAAGGTGGCCGTGCTGTACCCGCGGTCCCCCTCCATCCTGGCGGGGTCTGTATCGGGGATGGGCATATTTAAGGAAAAGCAGACCTGCCCCCGACTGACAGGTAGCTGGAACGTTTTACAGACCAGCTGGTGCTGTGTAGCCGAAATCAAGCTTTAAAGCAAAGTTTGGGATAAAAAGGAGAATGGCAAAGCTTAACCAGTAAAGCCAGCGTAGGTCAATGCTGCTGCCGCCTCATCCAGCGTAAACGTCTCATGGGAAACGCACTAAGAAAAAGAACCCTGGCTGAAAGAGAAAAAATAAAAGGAAAAGAAAAAGAGGAGGGCCAGGCAGGGTGAGATCCTGCCTTGAGAAGCCCAGCACGGTCTGCAACACAAACACCGGGGAGCGAGCGGCTTCCTCTGCGAGTGAAGCAAGGCTCCGAGCCCTTCCTGTGTCACAACTCCTGCGCTTCCTTCGCGCGCCCGCTGCCGCAGCGACGCGCACAGCCTGCACCGGCACCGCGCTGGGGCTGCGGCCACTGCCCAGGAGATGCAAGGCACCCAGGGGACACACCCAGCTCCCGGCTGTCTGGACTGCCCGCTGAAATCACCTGTGATGGAACAGCTTATAACTTATAACGAGCTTCAGGTTTTTTTTTAAGGAAAGGCTGTGCAGCCACGTAAGAATGAAAAGTTGCTGCTCTAAAATTTACAAAAAAATGAAAGATAAAGGAAATACTATTTTGCATCTCACGTAACTCCAGAAGTCCACTTTACAAAACTGAGTTCAGCAAAGCTTTCTGTATTGATTCCCTTCACGGGCATAAAATGCCCAGGTCAGACATTCAGCTAGCTGAGTATGGCAGAGACACAAAAAACTTTCAGGTGATTACGTTAACTGAATCTAAAAGCAGGCTGTAACACATTTTCAAAAGTATTTTCTCATAAATGAAAAGAAAAACTACGACAAAGGTAGCGGTGAACTCCTCAAAATCATGCTTGGGTCAGCTGGAGTGCAGTAAAGTTCGCATTTGCTGAAGCTAAGAGAGGAATTTTGTGAAGTAAAGGTGTGACGTAATGAAGCAGCAAGATGACAGCTTTGTTAGGTGATAAGCAGGTAAAGTGTCACCTGTTTTACTTGCTTTTCAAGTGATAATTGTGCAACTCTGACTGCAGAGATTATCTGCCATAAGCGTATTCTTGTGACATTAAACAAAACTTTCAAATAGATTCTAACTCTTCTTCAGCATTAAAGGACATTGCATTGTTTTCATTTTTGTGCTTTATATATTTTTTGAAAAAACAAAATCAATCTAATCCTACCCTAAATATAAAACTTAAAAACCAAAAACAAGACATGAGGCAATTCTACTAAACTGACATTGAACCAAGGTTCGGTTTAAAAAAGAAAATCTGTATTTTTTTTAAATCAGAACTACGTATAGAACAAAAACCCAGGAACTGAGCAGAAATAAAAATAAGGCAGCATACATTACTCAGTGAGTAATTAATGGTTAAAACAAAGTCTTGCATTTAGCAAGATGAATTGTTAGTGTTCAGCAGAAAATATTTGTTTCTATAGCTCTCTTATGAAACCATTATAATTTACACTCAAATATCTGTTTTCTGAACTTTGCTTTATCTCACTGATACCATCTAGCTAAAATTGCCACACACATCCATATCTGTGAGTTAAAAAAAAACAACACACACAACCACAACAAAAAATACGTTGTCTGCTTAAACTTTGCTTCTGGTGCACACGCTGGCAACACCTCCATAATTTCTTCATATAACTGCATCACATGATAAGCAACTGGAAATAAAACTGACCTAGCACATGCACTACCAAGTAACTTGAATCCCTCGCTGCGGGTGAGGGCGAAGCAGCAGAGCCTGGGGCCAACCTCGCCAGGTTTCACTGACACTGACCTCAGAAACGCACGGGAGGAAGGGATTTCACCTTCTCCTGCTCACGCTTCCAAAATCCGCTTTCACCTTCTGAGTTTTCATCATAAGAAGAGCAAAGGAGCCACTCACAGGATGAAGTTGACCGGGCATCCTTAAGCTAGGGCACAGGCACCGGGTCGGCTCAGTTCCCCCACGCCTGCTGGCAGCAGCGTGCTGTGAGGGCTCAGAGAGATGACGGGAGGCAGGAGAGCACGTGGATAAAGCTGGCACACCGTGTCCTGGAGGAAAGACCTGAGAGTGCGCACAGGCAGGATCTTCACTTGGCTCGTGCTAATTGAAAGTTAACAGCTTTTGGGAATTTCTCTTTCCAAGATCTCCGTAACTGGGAGACACCAAAACCAGCAATGCCTGTGGGGTGCTGCAGCCTAGCGCTCACGCAGTTCTTTCTTGGGTTTGTGAAGATAACGTTGGGTACATGTGAAGCTGTGAACACGACATGGACTGGATGCAAAAACATCCCGAGTGGCTTCTCTTCCTAGTTCCCTAAAACAAAACAACACAAAACAGAGCAAAAAGCTCCGTTCCTTGCCTCAGCATGTGTTGACCTTTTCAGTCTTGTCCTTTTCCAATTGCAAAGCCAGGCTAGCTCTGACCTGACTGACTCCCAGAACGCCAGGTAAGGCTTGTGGAGCAGCAGAAGAAAACCCAAAGCGTTGCAGATCTTCCCAAGACTGACAAATGGACATGGGTGAGGTTCTCGTGACTTTCAGGACTCCATGCGAGGAAATGTGAACAGCACCCCTGGGGCTGTGCGTTATGTTCTTGGGTATGTCCTTCCGCTGCTCTTCGGGGAAAACATTATTATTATTTATTTTTTGTATTTATTTTTCTTCTCCCTTCTACCTCGGCAAGAAAAACACCTGATCTTGACAGAGCAAGTGTTACAGGACAGCAGGGCTATTAGCACATCATGCACTTGAGAATATTCACCCCGGTGCACACACAGCCATAGATCTCTGTGCCCAGCAGTGGCACAGACCGCACCGTGAGGGAACGCTGAGCCTTTATCAGCCAACCAAACCCTGATAACTGCTGGCTGAGCATCCTCACCGCCCTCAACATCACTTTATATGCAGGACACGTCAGTAGCTATCACTGATCCAATACGGACAGGAGCTGATACCACTATGGATTTTTTTCCCCCTCAAACATCCATTTACAATTCTCTGACTGGCTTGATTTTTCTTAAAGACCAGCAATTTTGGGTTGGTTCAGAGAGTGCTTTGCTTTTAAAATTCTGACTGATCAAAATATTTCCAACATCATTATTATTATTATTATTATTATTATTATTATTATTATTATTATTATTATTATTAAAAGGCCACTTAAATGGCTCTAAACATCAGGAAGGTGATGAACCCCAGTTAGAGGACTGCTTCCCTGATGAAAGCACTCCCCTTTCTGCCATAATGGATTTGAACCCAAGTATTTCACCCTGCAGAAGAGGACAAACTATTGCCAAGGGGGCTCAGGTATTTGTTCTCCCTTCCTCCTGCTGAAATTATTTCACTTTTTATAAACACGTTTCCTGAACCATACACTGGATCTTATATGTCAAAGGTAGGGAATGGCTCTTCCTTGCTCTGTTCAACAGCTATTTGGCAGCTTTATTCAAAATAAAAACTTTGATAGGACAGAAGAAATCAGCATGGTCCTGAACTTGTGCCTTCCCGCACAGGGGGACTCGGTCCCTCAGGCAGCAGGTAATTCAGAGCCTCCCTCGTTTCCTTCCATTTCTTTTCCATATGAAACATGCAATCAGAGAAACAGGCAAAGGCTCTCAAGCACGGTGGTTAGGGCACTCCCTGGGAGATGAGATAAATCCAGCTCCCATCAGCATTTCGTTCCCCAGAGGAGAACACAGTCTGGCTGAGTGATCACAAACTCCCACCGACACTAGGTGGCCTGCTTAAGATGCTCTTGATTCCAGTCCCCCCAGATTAGGGAAGGATAGGGTAAATCGGGTGTCCCACATCACACACAACCGTTCTGATCTCCAAACTACTGGGTAAGGGAACAGAAATCATTTTGAAAAGGTTGTCCTTTATTTCCTCTGTTTTTACTTCAGTCTCCTAAAAGAGATTTCAACTCAGGCCAAGTGGAACACTCTGCTTCTCTCAGCATGACATTTATTTTGTTATGAAAATGAGAGAAAAATTAGTTATACTCTTTTAGCCTTTTTAACACAAAAAACCTGTGTGTTTTCTTCTTTGGCAAGCTGGAGGAAAAAAAACAACTTATTTTTTCTCAAATGTGTCTACCCATTAAGTGGCAATAAATTACTCCCTAGTATTTATTCCAGATTTTTTTTTTTTTCCAGAAGGTTTTGTTTTATGGAATAAAACAAAGGACTGAGATCCCATCTCCAGCTGAAGGACGGGCAAGCTGGCTGCAGAGCAGGTTGGCAGAGCCAGGCCGTCTGCAGTCACTCAGGAGCTCTCCAGAACCCGTGGACGCGGTTTTTGCGTTATTAACCCAAAAGCAAAGCCTCTCGCCGAAAACCACCTTATACCTGAAGATCAGAAGGTACCATCAACGCTTGGCAGAACACAAACAAGCCGACAGCTGCAGGTCTGAAACACGTTCAGGCCAGAGTGGTAGAAACTATAAGGAACCAAATTAGCACACGTACAGATAAGTATGATATACTGGGGAAAGGTCAATGGAGTTTGTTAGAGTTATGAGTCACAAACGTACTGGAAGGCATAAATGAAAGTGTGGATAGGAGAAATACAATTAACACAGACTATTTAAACTTATAAGTTAAAGGAAACCATGTATTTGCGTTTCCTAGAGGAAAGGTAGCTGTCGAGGGAGGGGAAGGAGCATTCAACCCCTCCTCCCGAAGGCTATCTACAAGGCAAAGAGAAGAGGGTGAAAACAGTCAGTTTTCTAGGCAAGAATTTCACCAGTGGCATGCAACATGGGGCTGTATTAAGGCCGGACCTATCCAACATATCCAGAGAAGAAGGTGGTTAGCCAGCAAACAAGATGTTTGGTATTTAATTACTCAGAGAACTAAAGATGAAAACCAGCAGATTGCAGAAAGACCTAATGTTGCTGAACGGAGTAATAAACCAGTAAATGAGATTCAGTGTAGAGAAATGTAAAGTGAAAGAATATGGAAGAAAAAAAAACCAACAATATATACAAAATGACGGTCTCTGAATTATTAGTACAGAATAATGAGGTACTGGTCTTGTAATAGAAGTTAATCTCAATGATCTGCGGTGGTCAAATGTTATGCAAGGAACGCAGCACGACACCACTGCTTCCCTTTCAAAATTGGTTTAAAAGAGCTGGGTAAGGTACAAAAACACACAGTGAGGACAGGGACGGGTCTCTATAGGAGTGACAATTAAACAGATGCAGACTTGTCAAACTAGAAAAGCGATGACAGAGGAGGGTTACGCTACACACTCATTATGAAGGTGGACAGGAAATGAGTGTTCGCTGTCGGACAACAAGTTCAAAACAAAAAAAGGGAGGTACTTCACACAGCGGACTGCCAACTGTTGAGAATCCTTTCCACAGGACCCTAAGCTGTTAAGTCTCCATTATGTTCAAAAAGCAATGGGTCAACAAAATTGTTTGGCAGCGCAGTGACAGACACCGGTCTTTGCAAAGTTCAATTCTTTTTTACAGAATTTCTCTCCTCATCTTACTGCGTTTCCATCTCCCAGGAAGGTATGCTGCACGCCAGGTTGCTGAATGAAAGGCTATCCTGTTCTTCGGTGACTCAGACCCCAACTATCTGCACTGATACAAAACTGTAGGATTTCAACTTCTACAGAACTATTTTCGGTCGAGTACAAACTCTTCTATTACAGCTAGTTCCTGCACCAAGGCTGTGATGGCTTCACACACGTTTTTAGTTAATGGACAGCAAAAAAACCCTCACAACCCTGCTACTGAAAACATGCTGTTCTGCACCGTGCTGTTCTCTGCAGCAGTGCCTGGGTCTGACTACGCCTTTCCTGCCCGTGTGAAAATGCTGAAAAGCTTTGCTGCTCAATTCAGCATTCCCTCTGAATGCATCTGGTGTTAGACAGCAATGAAAAGGTTTACTTACGCTGCAAACTAATCCTTTGTCGTCCTAGCCAAGTTCGAAAGCACCATTTTTACTGATAGTCATCTACCTAGAGTCACAGAACGAGAAACACTTGTCTCCAGACTCATCTGGACATCCCCGGGTAGTCCTGCCAGGGTGAGAAAGCTGGAAGTACACGCGAGGATGCGCTGGACCACACGCTTCGTGCAACCTGATCAGCAAACACAAACTAAATCTATCCGAGCAAGTCTAATCTACATAAACCTTTTCTGTATTGTTGGCCAATTCCTGGCCCGTGTTTCAGCTTGCACAGATGTATTCCTGCTTCAGTATTTTGAGGTAAAAGCTGCACCAAAAAATGAGACTCCTCCCTGCCAATCCTTCTCCCAGCAAGCTGGATTTTAAAATGAAGCAATTTTTCAGTCAATCTCAAGCCTAAAACACAATTAAAAAAACAATAATTTTCTAGTTATGTAATTAGCAAACTGCAACACCAATGATAGACACATGGAAAGAATAACCCTATACAGCACACGATTTATTCACAGGGAATAAAATGGAAGCAGGAGCATAAAATAATGATAGATTAGCACTAGCGTTAGACGTATTTCTCATATGCAAGGCTTGATATTTTATGGAAGTATGGTATTAGTTATACTTCACTAGATGCAGAGCAGATGCTAAGCATGATAAAAGATTATTTTCTCGGATACCAGAAGTCTGTCCAAAAAAAAAAAAAAAGGGGGGAAAAATCTGTTATTTCCCAGAACACCAGTCAAGGGAAACGTTCCTGGTTAACAGCAACACTAGTCTCACAAGCATAAATAGCTAACGAGGCAGATTTCCTAAATTTTATTTAGGCATCTTAACAGTAGGTAGCTCTTGGTGCAGGAAGCTAAATCGAGCATTAAAAATTGACTCCAAATCAAACTACACACCTAGTGAGGTGAACAAGTTGCCCCTCATCATTCGCCTAATGTATTTCAAACAGTTCTCTCATTGTGTCTCATAGAATTTAATTAATTACTCTATCTAGATGAATTTAACAATTTTATTTTAAAACCAGAATCTTACGGTGCTTCTAACCTATCTGTAGTGATAAAGTGTATTTTAGAAGAAGGTCTAATTCAATATTTTTAGATTTTAATATGACAATTATTACATTAATACCACTAGTTAAATAGAATAGCATTAAGCTATTAAGATAATTACATGAATCACTACAGGATTGTGAAATGGGAAACACACAGAAGAGCTTCAGCTATAGTTGAAATGATGAGAATTTTAAGTACAGTATTTTATGCATGGAAACAAAATGTTTTGAATAGATTTGGCACTAGTCAGGTACCAAGACGCTGTATACTACTAGTACACAGTGAAACGAACAGAACATTTAGATTTTAAACATGCAGCTGTGATAAACATGTTTGCACACTGGAGGAAAATAAAAATCATGTTGAAATAAAGAAGAAGAAATACTTTAAAAATTCAGAAGAATTTATCTGGGATAAATATTATTACTGAGCATTGTGGAGAAAGTATCTGAAGTAGATTTGCAAGCCTTGTACTAGCTGGTTTATCAATAGCTGACATTTTCCTCTACTAAAAAATAGAATATTTTGTAAAATACCGAATAAATTCATTTATTCATGAAAGGCATTTAGCATAACTACTTCCAACTTAAAAAACAAACAAACAACAAAAGCTCTCGAACCTCAGCTCCATTCTTATTTCAATTGCTCTCCGTTGCACCTCTCTGCAAAAGGACAGGGTCTATCCTATCGCCCTCCGGCATGCCAAAGGACTTCGGTCTTCCACGCTGTACCCCAGGCGGCCTGTAGGTGTTAAAAGAGGCCATGGAAGTGGCAGCAGAAAGTGGTATTTCGGACCATCAGAAGTGGTATTTCTGGACAAGTAAGAGACTGATGTTCCTGCTTGCTTTCTGCTCACCACAGAAGCCTGATCGGGGCAGATGTGTGGGCTGGAGCTGGCCTCCAGGTGCTCTGGCCTCCTCCAGCCCTGGCTCTCCAGCACTGATCTCCAACCCTTCCTGCCCTCCACCTGACCCAGCTCGTGGCACAGGAGGTGGTCGGCTGCTAGAGAGGGCACTGCCCCAAAACTGCTGCTGTTTCCTTTGGGAAGAAGCAATGGACAGCAGAATCAGTTTTTTGAGGCAGCTTTCTGGTACAGGTTTTAGTAGATGAAGAGCAAGAAGTTGCTAAATCTATGCTTTGCGAGAAATTGCTAAAGATAACATACTATAAATGCATAGAAGAGTTAGAAAATTAACTATACCTAAAATGTTTAGGCAACTGTGAGAAGTCATTGTCGATGGGCAGGCCCATACGCAGGAATGACTTCAACAGGACTGAGATGGGACTTATAGCATTGGGTAGTGACTAATCCCAGCGTTAATTACCTTCTGTGAGACACACTGAGTACAACGCATCTGAACGTAGTACTACCAGAAAACAACCACACCCAAAAAACCCCACCACATTTTTCTTGCCTGATCACAAGCAGGATACATAAAGAGATAACAGAGGGAAGAGAGCTGCTCTTGAAACTTCTGTACTTTTGAATACAGCAAAGAAGCAAGGATTTCAGATTTGGGCCTTTGGCAAAGTTGGATTCCACAACTGTACCTTCTGGACAGTACATCACAACTTGATATAAAAAAGGATTTGTTCTTTCTTATCTTTTACTCAGCAAAACACTTCCAAGCAGCAAATTATAAAGCTTGTAAAACACCAACACCGCATTCTTTCTCTAGGATGGGAGACATCTACTTAATTCAGCCCAGGGAAGGCATGCTATGGAGAACTCTAGCACAAACAGTCCCATTTCTAATTTTGTCAGGTTTTTACAGGTTATGATGTTAAGTTTTCACTGCACCTCTTCCCTCTGCCTCACTACCGCAGCCCCAGCCCTCCAGCAGTGAGGCAGTTGGAAGGAAGAGGCCCTAAACTCAGCCCTGTAAATTATAGTATGTAGGAGATTAAACTTAAGTCTAATGCTACAGTCAACCTTCAACAGCTGAGCTCTATAAATGGACACTCCTTAAAAGAAATCCTTATTGGTTACTATTTAAAACTACATCTCTATTAAAATCTCGACTGAAAGAAATTACAAGCGATACACATCTCCCATCAATGCCATGACAACACCACCCGCTTCGAGTATGCACGGTATCATTTAGCACAATTTGCTTGCAGGTTAAAAAAACATGTAAGGGCTCACTAAACAAATATTACCAATGAATACGCTATGCGAAAGAGAATTTCTATTGTTATAAATTAGCTTAGGTGTAAACTAGAACAATACACTTTCAGGGCACTGAAAAGCCCAGCTCTGTCAGTCTGCTTCCTCTGTAGATTTATTTAAGATCAGCACTGTAAAATTACAGCACAATCAAGGCACTGTAAAGGCAAAACAGAGAAAGTTAGGGAAAAGATGACTGATCGATGTTGTAGCCTCAGATTTTTCAATTTCATACACAGGTAAGGGGCGGAGGGGAAAAATTACTATGCTAAATAACAACTGTATACATGCTGCTCACTGCTGAGTGTCTTCTGCTGAATAAATCCTGCTCCCCAAAGTGCAGTCCCTTGAGAGTTCAACCCTGCCAAAACGTTCCTGCTATCTCATTCAAAGAATCTTTTGAATGAAGGAATTGTCAATTATTGATGCATTGACCTAGGGCGAATTTTTGAAGCATCTAAGTTTTTTATGGGCAGTTGTGAGCTTCCCACTTAGGCTACTCATTGACCTTACCTCTCTCTACATTATATCTATGTATCTATTTGTATATAGATATATATCAGAAACAGAGTTCAGACAGATTTATAGATAGATATCCATATATCTATGGTCTGTTTTAGGCTCTGTCACTGGTCATGAATTAGTAACAACAAACAAGACAGCAGTTTAAGCAGTGGAGTGATAGTAGAAAATATATATTTTAAAAGCCCCATAAAATACTGTGCTACTTTTTCTAAGCAAGCAGGCCAGCCAGTCTGAACACAGCTCCACTTTAAACTCGCAAGCTAGACTAAGAGAAGAAAACACGACAAACTCTTTCCAGCCTCCAGCAGCTCTCAGCAACCTGCAAAGTGAAGACAGTACGTTTGCTCTGAACATCAGCTGTGCATCTTTCAGTCCCTGCCACAGTCCGTCCCTTGGAGCTGGGTGTTACTCTCTGCATTCAGGTTTACTTTGTGTGATACATCTCCAACACAAAATGTGTTTGTTGCTCTTGCTTTAGTGTGGCTTATGATGCATCTGCTGGTTAGGACATTCTCTTCTCCTAAGAGGTGGAAGATGAGAGAATAGCTCCTAGGCAGTAAGGCTACTAAATCCAAATCTCTTGCTTCCTGGCCAAGTTATTACAGAGAAGGCAGGATTTTGTTTTGTTTTGTTATTCTTGAATGAACATGGCCTCGCCAGTGCCTCTTTCATGGAGCTCTCTCTAGGGTACATCCAAAAAAACCCAACCCAAGCTGTCTGCAGTTCTGGCCGAGCACAGGAGCCAATACTGAGGTGACCAACACCCTCATGCATACAAGCAGCTACAAAGATTTTAATTTACTTCTTGATTTGAATTACATGTTAAAATTTCATTTTAGCTTTTACGCACTTAAGTACTTCTCTGAATCTGGCCAGAGTCTATCAGCAGTCAGGATACAGAGCTGTTCTCTCCAAGACAGATTTTCCATTTCTGCACCTATTCAGAATCCCAAGAATTGCTCTGACAGTCTAAAAATACAGCACTCCAAGAGTATGTAGGGAAAGAGCTGAATTCAGAAGAGTGCTGTTTTAGTTTTGCTTCTGCAAGGGTAACATCCACCCTATCTGGATTGTCCAGGCAACGACGTGCTATTTAAATTCTGCAGGAATGGTGCAGAAAATGGCTCGTGGCCTCAATTTCAGAGACTGCCGCTATGCTGGGCCCACAGAACTTGCATCGATGGAGTCAGGACCAACCTACATCACCTGCAAGTACCATTGCAGGAACTGGAGCTCATGTTTTCACCATAGACAGGAAACAGTTAGGTCACTGACTGCAATTTGGTCTTAAGATTTCTGATAGAAAGACTGTAAAGCTAGAGAGAATTTTTACATGCTTGTAGCTACCAGGGGGTTCCAATATAAAGTAATAGAAATGAAAGATACAGACAAAATGTGTGTATACTAGGCAATTGTACAGGTCAAGTTAAATGTACGAATACAGTACATATAAAATACTCAATTTCTTCTCTCCCATCCCCCCAAAAGAAAAAAAATATGGATTCTTGCCAGTCCAGCTGCTAACATTAAACTGTTGCCATATTTAACAAAAAGCAGGGGGGATGAGAGTAATTTTCATTATTGTAGTTCTCTTCTGCAGTGAAACCTTACCGTGTGACAGCCCCAAAGTTATTTGATGAGCAGCGATACCATATAACAAGTTTTGACAAGGCTGTGAAACAAGAAAATCCCAGCAACAGAAGGAGAATTACTGAAAATGCCATTGTCCTTGAAGGGCACAAGAACGCTCCCCTGACAAAAGGTCAAATGCAGTGGATAAAATATTAACAATTACAAAACCCCAAACAGGCGTATTTTGTAAAAAGCAAGCCACTGAATAATTGAAATAATATCAAAGCTGAGAGTAATCCATCAAACGTGACAGTGATACCCATATCAAAATCCTTATGCAAAAAGAGATGCCAGCTAGTGATGTTCCAGTTCGTGGTAAGAAAGCAAATTGTTCACACTGGAAGCTCAGCCTGCTTTTCTTTAATCGTGGTTCATTAAATTGTAACACACAGCTATTACAATGGAAAATAGCTAGTCTGAGTAATTCAAAGTATATAACCTCTCTTAGAAAATAATTATGATCTGGAAGGGAAAATAATTTATTTATATTCTCCTGTACTTCAGTACTTGCAAGCTTGTTTGTCTTTTAAATGGTGCTTAAACAGCCCAATAGAAGGATAAAAGGAAATATCCTTTTCCTCCTTTCATGAGGACATGAATAAGTTGACCCAAGGATTTATAACGCAGAAGTAATGAAAATTAAGGGCAGCGTTTTTCTTTTTTAAGGGATAAGAATTTTTACTTCTTAATCAGAAGCCTACAAAAAAACAACCTTAGAGACAAGAAGGAAAGACAGCAACGAACCTGCAACAGAGAAGTGAACAGAGGAGGAGATCTACACATTCATTTTTCCTTGACAAAACAAACGTGTTCTCCTCTATACACTACTACTTCATCAAATAGGGGTCTTAGCTATTCGGCTCGTTAAAATACCCTCCTCATTTTTTTGAAATCATTCCAGAGTATGTTTGGAAACTTTCCTTGATGATTATACTGCAGTGATTGTTTAAACCAAGCTTCGCTATTTAGCTTAGCTAATTCATGCCAGCCCCCCCCCCCCTTTACTTTTAACACTTTTTAAACACATTAATTTGTTTCCTCATATTAAAAGAGGAACTCCAGATGTTTTGACAAGCTCTCTGCTGCTCCAGAGCTACCTTTTGTAAGAGGTTTTCTTTTCAACAGGAAAAGACCAAAGTTAGCAAGCCTATGATTGTATGGAACCTTTCTGAAAAAGCAACCAGAACTGGATCTGATGCTCTTTATTCTGGTAAAGGGTAATGCAGTTTAAGAATATCAAGCTTTGCTCTGAGTGCAACTAACAAAATAGAAACATCTCCTGGGAAATGGTACGGGTCCCATCTCAACAAATAACAGATATGTCTTCTCTTAAGTTCTGCGATAGTCTACGACAGACAGCTCAGCACAGGCTACTACCCTAAAAATCTTCCAGAAAACAGATATATCGGAGAAAACAAACAAAAAACAAATACCAAGGACACTGTGGTACTTCAGGGATACTAAAACACTACACTTCCAGTGTCCCAAAAAGCGCTCTACATCTTCATTGAGGTCAGCATTTGAGAACAAACAGTCTCAAAACAAAAATTCCCCACATGCCAATATACTTAGACACTCTGCGAGCCATCTAACTAGGCTGATGCCTCATTTCAAAGTAGTTTATGGAGAAACAAAACAACTGCATGTTCGCATATTAAACAAACAAACAGAAACCTAAGATATTGTTGCACTGCAACAAGTCACTGAAAAGAACTGGACTCAGAAGCAAATGACACCATTCCAATCCTATTGTCGATGACATGGTGATATATTATTTTCAGAGTGTACAATAGTACTGAGCGACCTCCAGAAATGATTTGATTTATATTTCCTACCCAGCAGCCTAAAACAGCAAGTAGCTCTTTCAGTTGGACTTACACCATACGAACATGAATGGTTTAATCCTCATAAATGGATGCAAATGCTTATCCCACAGATGTAAGGACCTGAAACTGCTCTTAATAGCTCAGCACTTCCCTTAGAGGCTTGGAGAGATCTCTTGCTTCGCAATGCCAAGCTTTATGCTGGGTTCATTACAAAGACTGTCAAGATCAACAAGTCAGTCCTCTAATCAGCCAGATCTCTTATTTTACCTTTCTAATTTCTACTTGTCTGAGGCTGTACGATGCACCGCTTCTCGTTTTAAAAGCCTGAACCACAAGCAGATTTTTGTCTTTTTCTGCTCAATAGTCCAGGAAGCAAACCCTTAAAAGTTAAACAACAACATCTGCTTCTACAATCTCCACAACTTCCCAGTGCCATCGAGGATGGCTGCCACATGTCTGAAATTAGAGACAAATGAACCACTGGGTCGACTTATGCTCTGGAGAAAGGCAAATGCCATCAAGGACTCAAGAGAAGTGTACCACAGCCCAAATGTTCACTAAAGTAAGCATTCCAGTGCTGCTCCAAAGCCAAGACCTTCAAGTTACAATGCAGAGAACCTAGAGACATAAAGCACATGTCTGGCATGGATCTGAATCCTTACTGAGAGAATATGCACTGGATCTTACCAGGGATATTAGCAACAAACCACACTTTGCAGGAGATTCTGGGATAAATCTCTACTAGTCCTTGTCAATAGCAATAAAGGCTCCCCAGGATGCAGCCTTCAAGAGCCAAAAAAAACACCAGTGCTGGCTTCTAACTCTGCCTCATTTCATTGTCTTCGTTTCAACTTTAAAGCTGCAATTCAAGACATGTAAAATAATGCGTTTTACAGTAAACAGGGCAATCTAAAATAACCTCAAAGTCTACTGACTGAGGTCTTCTCTGTCACTGAATTTACAGGTATACTGCTGCATGACCTAATTAATTAAACAAAATTTGATTAATAAGATACATGTCTAGCTCTTCTTTTAATCTTACTCATTTCATATTAAAATGATTGTATGTTAGCCAATGTGTGCCAGTAACACAACCTGTAGTACTTTCAGCAATAAATTTTTTTTGGAAAAAAATCATTATTTTTCAATAATTACTAAGACCTCCAAGAACACTTCTCTCTTCTAAAAACTTTTTATATAGGTTTAGTACATCACCTTTACTGTTTTTTCTTTAAAACAATGCATATATATATATATATATATATATATATAAAACATATATATATACACACACACATATATAAAAAATATGTATTTAAAGCTCTTCTCTAGGCCTTCCAGCAATATTCTAGAATACCTTCCCTGAAATAAGTCTGCCTACATCAGTTTGTTAAGTATATTAAGTACAATCTTCAAGGGGCAACACCTCTGTTCAATTATTTTCAGTATGCTCCATTTCTTTTAATGCAGACTTTTTAAAAGTCTTTATTAACCTTAGGTTCTTAAATCAAGTAGTTCAGAATTTAACTCTCGGTTGTTCAGTGTAACAGGATTGTGATGAAGTAAAAGGGATTGCATAAATAATGGAATAATGGAGAAAAGAGAAAAAAAAAGAAAAAAGGCCAGTGACTCACGGGATCTCTGCAGTTCACAAGCAAAACACTAATGCTGATGTTAATTGGTTAATTCCAGAGAGCTCAAAAAGTTCCTTCCAACACGGATTACTTCACTTTCATCTATAAAAAATACCATTTTGTCCAGCTGTTTAGTTTTACAATATCCTTTTACAGCTCTTCAGTCTCCTCAATCTCATTTAAAGGACGTATCACCAGCAAGTTCTTCCACCTCTGCTCTTTCTAGCCGAGTTCACAGAATGGTTGTTTTGGCTATGCTACCCTGTACCAAACTTGGCCATTAAGATAAAGAATTCAAAACACTAATCCAGCATCTCACTTTACACTTCTTGCAGGAGTTTCACATGGCTCCTACGTGAAAACAGGACCAGCTTTCATACCACTCTCCAGACCAGGTGGTCACATCCAGGAAAGGGCACAACTACCGAAGGCTACCGCACAGCATTGTCAATAGCTATGGGTCAGAAATTCAGCAGCATTTATTTTCTGTTCTGTCATACACCCCTGTATAATGCACCAATGCTTATGGCACCCACTGTACCGATCAGCACACACAGAGAAGCTTTTCTGCTGTCACCGAAAGAACCATAAGATACCTGAAGCTGGACAAGAAAAAACTGAGTATAAGAGCAAGAAGCAAATTTTGGAGACAAAAAACATAAAAAACCCACACAGGACTGCTTGTCAAAACCCTGGAATTAGCATCCTACCCCTCCAATTAATTTAGAACGTCTTTTTCATAGTAATACTCTTTCAGATCATAAATTACTCAGTGGATGCTAAAAGCTGTATTTCCTTATTAGTGTTTTTTCACAGTTATTTCAGTCTGGGCCAAAGGTACCAGTGAGTTGTATGACTGCTTTTGAACATGAACACACTTGCTACTGGTTGGTTGTCAGCAGTCCATCCGTACAAACCCAAGGTAATACTTTGTTAATCTCTCCTTCAAAGTAAATACACTTTTACATTTTCCACTTACTGAGTTGCTTTGCTGTCAAGAAGACAGAAAGGGACACAGGATTTATGAAATCTATTTGTTGTTCGTAGTCAAGGCAAACTTTGCTGGTTCTTTTTTTTTTTTTTTTTCCCCATCAATGTATTTCACTGACACCATCCTCAGTACTAGCTCCCATTCATTATTTTGCAATCACCTTCGAATCAATTTGATTAAACTGAATTTTAAGAAGAAAAAACTTTAAAACTTCAAGCAAATCTAGTCATTCCAGTCACATTTTGCAATCATTTAAAAAACAAAAGCCAGGAACAAAACACTGGACAAATAACAAATAAACCACCAGATAAATAATAAATAAACCAGACCTTGAGATGAAGTTTTTCAGAGATTATTTGAGAGTAGTTTGTTAATCAATAACAAAAATTTCTAATTAAAGCAGTTTTGCTTAGAAATAAACAAAATAAAAGTTATCTAATTGTCATACTAATTGAGAAATAAATATCTGCACATTTCTGGTTTCTCAAATGAACAGCTTTCAATAGAATCTTAACTAATGTGATGTAACATGCCAATTATTTCAAAAATTAAACCATATAAGAGATATAAAAACAAATCTGTAAGTTCCTACATATAAATCCCATCAGAAAACAATCCATCATAACATCCAAATTCTGGTTAACATCAATCAGTAT
This sequence comes from Aythya fuligula, assembly GCF_009819795.1. Lineage (NCBI taxonomy): Eukaryota > Metazoa > Chordata > Aves > Anseriformes > Anatidae > Aythya > Aythya fuligula. The sequence goes on from NC_045559.1 coordinate 14,479,298, forward strand.
CACTCACTGTGCCACTTTGATAAAAGACAATCCAATATTATATTATAACAGCTTTAGGCTAGCTAGTATCTAACTAACAGGATTTATTTATTGTAATAGGTTAATATAGTATAACAAGTTCAACTTGAAAAGCCCAGCTTCTAGAACAACTAATTTAACTTCCTTCTTTACAGGAAGCATGCCTATTGAAGGCATTCCTGATATTTTCTGTGGAAATAACACAAGATAACTGGACAAGTATCTGCAATGCCTCTGTCACGATTGTATGCAAGGATTCTTAAGAGAACCATACGCTGGTTTGGCACTGTAATTCAGGAAAGAAAACATTCACTTACCGCAGTGTGACTGGAAAACCTGTGGCTTGACTACCTGATTGCAGATATTGCACACTACAAGATAGAAATCATCATGAGCTGGATAATGGCCAAATAAGTGCATATCTGTGGGAAAGTTAAAAATATATACAAGAATTAGAAGTTATGCTTTAAATAGATGTTAAGAAAAAAAAAAAAAAAAGAAAATACTGTAGGGCCGTTACTGTTATATTAACTTATACAAAACAATTTTATACACTGCTCGATTAGGGCTTCTTACTACGTTAAAGAGACATTTTTCCCTCTTCTGGGTTTCACGGAGCTGTGCTAAAGCTGCAGCCACATCCCCTCGGTCTGAGTCTGAACAATGCTCACTGCCAACAAGTGGACTGAACGTTTCTGTACCGGTCAGCCACAGAAAGAGCAGAAGAATATGTCTTTTAGCATCCCTTCCTAAGGATTATGTTAGAAAACAGGATGCCTGAGTTAGGCTCCATGTTACAATATTCCGAGCATGACTACAGAGTGCTGGAGAAAGTCTCCTGCTTAAAAGCTGGTTAGAATAACCAAGGTCAGCTTAAACCAGTCAGAAACACCATCCCTGTTTTGAACCAGGTGTCATGATGTGAAATTCCCGATCCTTTGCAAACACCCCTCCTTGTCCAAATGCCCTCCCGTTTGGTTCCCTGACAAGCCACAGACGGTTCCTGAGGTATTTCCCAGTGACAGCATGAGGAATCGCATGAAATCAAATGATGGGACAGGCAAACGATGACAGGCACTTGTCCCTCCCAGCTGAAACACAGACTGCAAGGCATGCATTAAGCCATTACAGGCACCGAGCACAGTGGGCTTCCATTACTGCCGAAGGCCTCCCAGCTCTGACACCAGCAGTGAGTTAGCGCGTTTCACTGCCTTGCCGCAACTTAAGAACAAGTGTGTGGACTCATCCGCCAATTTTCAGCTCTGAAGGCAGTCAGTACGGTCACTCCTGTTCCTGTGACCGTGTTACCACACCCAGAGGTGCTAACGAAGGTGCTGCTGCCTTTGTGACCGCACGCCTGGCGCCAGCTGCACAGATCGCGCTGCTCCCCAAGCAGGGCCGCGACATCTTCACTTGCAGTCATTTACTCAAGGACGTCACCTCTTTGTTGAAGGATGACACTAAATGACATTCCAGGGTTATTCAGCAGCTTCCAAAATCTATTAGAGAACCTGCAAGTGCGACTTCTGACTCAGCCTGAAACGCCAACCTGGCACCTTTCAGGCAGGCGCTTTTCTGACAGGAAGAAAAATGGGGAGGTCCTCGGTGAGGACAAACACGCACGGCAGCAGCTGAGCGATAACCATCAGTGATGAAATCTTACTTCTGCAATACGTTTTCGATGTGCAAGTCATACTTTTCTTTAAAAATAGCTATTTATCTCAAAAAGCAACTTTAGCAAGTACATTATATCACCAGTTCTTAACAAAAGCAAGCATTTGGGGCCTCGCATTATTTTAAGTGATTCTGCCCTGTGGTCTTCCCTGCTGTGCAGTTGCCTGTGATGGCAGTGCTGGCAGCCATGAAGTGGGAAGTGTCTCCAGGCCACGAGAAACCCACAGGGCCCAGGACAACCCCTCTCATGCTAATTTAGGCAGCACCACAGGCAGATGCGAACAGGCTCACTGACACATCCCTGGGCATGAACCAGCACTCCCGACCCACAGATATTCCTTGGTCTGACACGATGAGAATTATTTGTTATCCCCTGAAAACCAAAAGCCTCTTTCTCTGTTACTGCTCTTACCAGGCCATGAAATCCCACTGAAAGGTTTACTAATTGTGACCCCTTCGCGGTTCTAGCCTCGGACTACCCAAGGCTTTAAATGCACCACAAACAGAAGGAAGCAATCAACACATTCAAGGTGAAACTTAAAGAACTGCAGTAGTTAAATATAACAACTCAGGTAATATTTTTGTGCCATTAGTGTTAGTACTGATGATGCCAACAGCAGGCCTGTTTTCTTTCTCGTTTTTCATGTGGATAAGCTCATGATCTTAAAGATCACTTTACATCAGCAACTCTTACACTGGCAAAATCTCATGTCCAATTGTAACACATAGATTCTCACTAACAGACTGACAACCTACACAGAAAAGAGTATTTCTCCATGGTATAATTTGATACAAATTCTCTGCTCAAAAGCAACCATTTCATTACACTTCCAAGATATTTCAAAAACGGTTAAAACATCTCAAAGACTCGAAACTTTTGTTCCTTCTGCTTGAATAGCCCAGTGACAATCTTGCTATGAAAACATGCAGGATTTGCCCTTTGCAAACACAAAAGATGCTTATACTTGCAAGTTTTTTTTCCATTTTAAATTCTTTAAGTCCATTTAGCCTTCACAGCTCTGTATGCTAGACTATAAAATATGCCTAGCCCTGAAGCATATGAAATCTGGCTGGGTCTGAGTCTGAGTTTTATGAAGTCTGGCTGCAGGGAGCAACTTATAAAGACGCATAAGGTAGTAATACTGCAGAAATCTATCCAAGGACATAGAGTAAGAAATCAGGTTAGTTCACAGGATCACTGAATCATCTGCTTTTTCCACCAGACGTGGTCAAGGAGCCAGAGCAGTAAAGGACAGGTTCTGGTACCTGTGAGCTCACTGCACAATCCTGGCAAACAGCAGACATTCAGGTTTTGGGGATACCCAGGTGGCAGAAGCTGAGATGCAAGGAAACTGCACAGATGCGTGAGAGATCACACCCAGAGGGTGCCGTGAGAAGCACAGCATCAAAGAGCTGATGTGGTGTACAAGATGTTCCGAAAGGCAGCGCCTCCAAAGGTTTTTTCAGTTTGCAGATTCTTAGAAATAGTCCAGTGGAGGTGAAAAACCTCTACTATAAACGTGGGCCATTGGATACTAAGTTGATTTACTAGCCACCTGTCAAAAGTCTACTTAAACTAACCCAAGAATCACAAGGATTGAAGACCAGAAGTTGGAAATCAGAAGCAGAAAGACTACACAAATAAATTGTTACTATTTAATCACAGTACCTGCAAAACAAACTGAAGACAACTGAAGACTATCATTCAGACTGGATTCCTTAAAAACTCATTACGCAGGAATTTGTAAGAGGGAAAATTCATCATGTCCAAACAGGTTGAACTAACCCTGGTAGTTCCATCAATGCTAACAAGATTGGCACAAATTGGTCTTCACGATTAAACTCATGATCCACAAGCACGCACACAGTATATATAAATTATTTTTTAATTAAAAACAGTACCAAGCATTAGTTTTGTCTCGCCAGAAATTCCAATCAGGGACTCACTTTATTAGGTGTGACAGTATTACAAATGCAATCCGTATCATAGAGAATTGGGAATGAAGAAAACAAGGAAAGTACAAAATGATAAAGAAAGCAGAAAATAAACAAGCATACATCTTTTTATAGATGTTTTCTTGTTTTTAATAAGAACAGCCTAATGCTAGTATGTCCTACTCGAAGCAGCCAGGACTAAAGGGTGATTTTGGACAAGGAATTTGTTCTCAGATCTGATTACAGCCATTTGACAATCTAGATCTTTTTATGTGCAGCAAAAAAGACAACAGCCTCTCCAAAGATTTATCTTCTCGAGCCAACCATCACACCTCCTTGGCTGCTAAGCTGGAAGCAACAGCGATAAGCTTCTCAGGAAAGGTTAACTGTGGAGAAGAGAACAGAAAACAGCCCTTTCCAAAGCTAACTCAGGAAAGCCCTCTTCAGGAGAGAAGGTAAGAACATGGAAGAAGATGGCAGATAATCCATGAATAGGGCGAGCACCTACCAAATGATACTGAAATCATTATTAAAGCACAGAAAGAACAGGGAGGGACAGAAGAGAGAAGGAGGATTGTGAAGAGTATTTGTTTTCTACCGACACTGTCAGAGTCTGTGGCCCACTTGTTTCCTACCTGCAAATACAGACAGCTACAAGTCCAAGGCAGAAGAAGAGCTGCCCACTGCTTCTAACGAGTAAAAGCTGTCCATGGCCCCCATCACAGTTACCTCATTTTACCAGAAGATGCTTTCAGCAGACTGGGAGTACGGTCTTGATGGAAGAACGAACAGAAAACTGATTTTCCAGTCCCCACAGGCTTTGTGGAAGGGTTCTCTCTATATACGCCTCTCCTCGTAGTACCAAATCATTGTCCCCTCAGAATGAAATCTTTTGGCCAGCCAGGTCCGTGATAGCAAACACTGACAACAGCCTTGCTTGAAAAGGAGCTATTTGACTAACAGGATGCGGAGTGTCCCATATCATGTGAAAAATATGCAAGATACGTGAAAATCAGAGACAGTGAATGCTGACTGTAGGAAACCTGACGTTCCTAGATTAAAATCTTAACCCAAATATTACTGTGTGTATACTTTGCCATGGTGCTTGGGAAACAAATGCAACTTCTGCTTGTAGTTTTATCACTAACATTTGCAAATAAAAAGACAGCTGTAGCCACATGACACAGTTTTGTAAGACATCAGCTTCGTAAAATGTGCATTGAAAACACAAATACCATAGAAACAAAAGAAAATGTTGCTTCTACAAACCGTGGCAGGAACATAAAAATGCAGGTGCCAAATACGACTTTTTATCTTCTACGACAACACACACAAAGGAATTATTTTTAGTTACAATCAAAGCCAGATGACTTATATGAAGTTCCTGCTCTGACATTATATAATTCATAATCACTTACATCCTACCATACAATAAAACACAAGCTAGAAGTAATCTAAAACACTCTTCCACTGCAGAATTAAGGTTGTTGAGCGGCAAGATCTCATAATATTGCGTGGGAAATTAAATTTTTAATGATGATCTTTTGCTATAAATTATACACACTTTAAACATTCTCCTATATATCAGCTGCTTCACTAAGTGTTCGCACAAAGCCTGCTTTAAAAAATATTAGTGATGCATATGGGAAAGAAGAGGGGGGAGGAGGAGAGATGGAGAAAGAATATTCAACTAACACTGGTTTAAAAACTAATAAAGAAAAACTTAGAAAAGGCAGTGAAGAGAATTGTAATGGGAAAAAAAGAAATCCATGTGCAGACACAGACTTCCAAATTCTGTGTCTAGGAACTTGCTCAGTATTTCCCTCTTGTTCCACAGAAGTGAAAAATCCATGCATCATTCAAAAATGTGGGAAAGCAAAGAATCTTTCAGTGTATTACATTACTTTCACATTTGAGATTTCTTAAAAAAAATAAGTAATTTGAATGTTGACTTGAAACTGAAACAATATATTCAGGGTATTACTCAGAGAGCAGTTGAATGTGCTTGCATAGACAGGATAGCCTTATCTCAGATATAAGCGTCACACTCCTTGCATCAGCTTTCTTCTCCACCAAGTACAATTTTCCTTCGTTTTCTACTTTTCATGAAAAAAAAGGTAAGTTGTTCAGTAACTATTTATCCTATATCAACTGCATTTTACCCCTGAAAATGTTGAAGTCAGAGATGCAATTAATCACAGAATTATTTAAGCTGAGGAACCTCTGGATGTCATTAGTCCAAGCCCTTGCTCAAGTCATGGGTAACTTCAGGGTCAGAGCGACAAAGTAATGATCAAGCTGACTCTTCTGATGAATAAAGGCAGGTCATGGCTGAAGTAACCATGAAAATGAGGAAAAAGCAAAATTAAATATTCAGGACACAACTAACATAGAGCCAAACACAACTGTCCTAAGTCCTGAGCGATGTGCTTTGGGTGTTAGTATAAGGAACCAAAGACTGTGTATGATAAAAACACAAGTATTAATGAGAATAATACAGAAATATTGGACTTTTCAACAATAATAAATTAAACAAAACCATGACCAAGACAGAAAAAATGCAGGGAAACAAGAAACAGCAAATAGAACAGACAAGAGTCAGAGTGGTAAAAGGTCTAGCTGGTGACACCTTCAAACCAGACTGGGAACATTGAATGGCATGCTGCCTCCCAGGTCAGAGCAATCATGAGGATGCTGGCAATCCTAAAGAACATTGGCAATTTTCCATTAATTACAGTTTGTACAGGAAATACCACCCCCAATGACTTTGAAAGATTTTGCACTACACTGCATTAGGTAGGCATCTTGAAATTGCGTCGGGTATGGAAGTGGTGCCTTCCGTTCCCAAAGACCCATAACAAATGAAAAAAAACATACAGAAGTGGGAAATTAGAGATCTAAACAAGTGTAGCGGATTCATAGTATCTGTGGATTTTTCAGAACAACAAATTGCTTGTAGAGATTAGAAAGTGCCCTATGCTGACATTGCTGTTTTGGACAGGACACTGCATCAAGAGAAAAGAAACATAGGACAATGAGAAAATAACCAAAATAAGAGCAAGAAAGAGCTCTTCTTGCATAATTCTGAAGCCCTTGATTAAATTTATGCAGACTGTTTGCAGTCCCAGCCAATATTAATTTGGCAACACAGGATGAGAATTGCCTGGACTATCAGACTAATGCACCATAAGAATATAGGAAGAGAAAACGCAGAACTTGCATATCAGAAAGTACGCTGCATACCTGTGACACCAAGAAACCTCAGCTTTCCACACCTTAAGATACCTAAAGGGTAAGAAATTTGCTAATGCAAGTTCTTCCTCCTTGAAAAACTAATTTCTTAACACTTGCTAATATGGAGGCAGGCACCCTGTACCTCCTGGGGCAGGCAGAAGACAGCTCAGCTCATCTGCCTATGGAGTCTTTATTGCCCTCCCTGTACAATAAGACAAAGCACAGCCTCCAACACAGAATAAACCAGCAAAGTGCACAGCTGCTCTTGTATTTGCAAAGGCAATTGATTTCTTCTGTAACAACTTTCTTTCCATAACATTTTATGACACTCAAAATATGTTATTTTGCAGTTTTCTATTTCAGTTGTAAATCAGGCTTCCAAAAGAATTTAGACCAATCAAAGTTAGGCACTGGTACTCCCCTGTGCCATCAATTGTCTGATTACACAAGGAGTCACGTTCAGAAAACTCTGAACTAGGAGCAACATAGCAAGAGGAAGGACAAAACAAAACAGGAAAACGTTTTCTGGCAGTTGAATTCCCTGAGCTGTCCCGTTGCAGAGCCTGATGACCACTGCTAACAGCACAAGGGAGGGGAAGGAAATGCACAGCCCAGCACTGGAGAGCAGGAGGACCCACAGCAGGTAAAACTGCAGCAGAGCAGCTGAGCCTTGCCAGCTTGCTCTGGAATCTCTCACACAGGTATCTGTGAAACGTTCAAGGAGGGCACTAAGCTCCAGAAGCAGCTTTGTAAAAATAAAGTTACTTGTGGCTCAATTAAAGACGGCAGAAAGCAAATGGATTAATTTGTACTGTAAAATTATTCTGAACCACATCATCTTTTATACAGTTCTTTAAACATTTCTAACACTTCAGATTACTAAATTGATCTTTAAAACTGAGTTCCCACTTTACCATTTAACTCCTCAATTATTTTCTGCAATGTAACCAGACAGGTTAATTTTTACCTTTTCAGTTCCTGAGCACGCTGGCTCTCCTGCCTGTCCCTCCATGACCAAGCCTCCTCTCTTTCTGATGCAAAGGGTGTTGGCAATAACGCTAAGAAACCAGAGCATGTTCAGAAGGGGCCACGTGTCACTGGGGTCTGTTTGGATGGTTACGTGAATTTCTGTTAACACTTCGTTGTTAATTCTTTATAATGAGATTTCCTACCACAGGGCAAATACAAGCATTTGCACAGGGCAAATACATTGCATATGGTTGCTGCAGCTCAGGACTGGAGAGGATGGAGGTGGCCCTGCGAAGGAGCAGCCGGGGCAGAGACAGACCTTCCCCTGCACTGCCCCTTCTCTTCTGAGCCTGCATCCAAGAATTTGGAGAGCAAGACAAGGCTGAAAGGCAAAGGCAAAGGAGTTCAGCAGGGTGACGGGCAATAAAACCCGTGCTAAGGGATCAGAAACATTGCCTAGAGATGGATTGTGGAGTTAAGGCTTATAAATACTATCTATCTCAATTCACTATTTAAAATTAAGTGCAGTGTAAAGTATAATCATAATGTATGAACATGCAGCAACTGTAACAACCCCGGTTACATAAAATACAGTCTACAAAATTGTGACTGCTCTTAAGTTTTTCTTTAATGATTAGATTACACTTCAGGAAAATTAATCTTAAGGATATTAATTGTTAGGACCCCGTCCATATCCAGAAGCAGTGATGACATCCCATTTGTAGAACACACAGCACAACTACTCCTGAGCTTCTATATACAGAGAATATGGGGAAGAAGCCCTGCTCAGGAGACCTTCTTACCCCACCAAAGCAGTAGCTTTCCTTTAGATGCTCACAGATATCACTATTGAAACCACCAAAGAGTGAACACGTCCACACACAGGTGTGCACACATGGGAGAGAGAATATGCAGGAGGACTGCCTGTCTATTCATCAGACTTCTGATTGCTGCAGTGCCCACAGCCAGGCCAAAACGGAGGAAAGGCTGGAAAGCATCTTCATTTCCCTCATAACTCAAAGTCACTGCCACACACTTGACTAGAGCCTCCACGAACGTAGCAAGAGAACAATTCTTCCTCCCTTGAACATGTATCAAGAGGAGGCTTGTTGCAAATGAGACTTGTCAGCACAAGTGGTATCCATCATGGATGATGGGACTGCATTTCAGTTCGGATTGATGTGTGGCTCTCCAGAATTAGACGTCTGACCTTTAGCAACAGATACAGGGTTTCACCACACACAGACTTTCTCAGAGACCTCCACAGCAGGTGGGCTCTGCCAGCTTTTCTGCTGGGACAGCACACCTTGACACTGAAAAAAAAACAACACAAAAAAAAACAAGAAGAGATCTCATGTCTGCCAGTTAGCTACAATAAGTGACTGAAATAGAGTTTCAGCTTCTGATTTTCTGTCAGGAAAAGCTTTCTGATACACCAAACACACCGAAAAGGCAAGGAAACAACCTGAACATACTGGGACTGCAGAAGTAGAAGGGTGAGGATCTAGAGATACTAAAAGCCAGCTGAAATGTTTGGTGCCTTTTTAATGTTTTTCTCAGTATTTCACAGAATTTTCTAACATTTTTAAGCTACAGAAGTACTCAAACTATGAAGAGGGTACCTGAGACCTCTCCTCAGCTTTCACTTTTGGCATTACAATGGCTGATGATTACCACAGGGCAACGGCTTGGTATCACCATTCTTCGTGAGAGTAGTGGGCAACCCTTGCTGAAGATCGAGACTAACAGGGTTTAAAAAAGGATATCAGACTTCTGCAAGGCAGGAGAGTCTTGACAAGCTAAATAAATTAGGAAGTGAAGGGCCAAAGCTGAAAACAGTATCAGTGACAATCAGGGAACCTTTTTCTGGAAAGACGAGCCATGCAAATGCTCCTATTGTAGGCCTACCTCTTTTTGGTAGTTTGGCACTAGGCATTTGGCTAAGAATGCTAACGGGGAAGGAGGTTTCTCTTTTAGCAGTGGTGAAGAATGTCTTCTCTATTCCTCTACAGCCATCCATCCAAACACAGATGATTTCCAAGATTGCCAAGATAGGCACCGAGCCAGCCACCAGGGCAAACAGTGCTTGGGGAGTGGAAAAAAAAAAGTTTTTCCAGTTCCTTGGAAGTGAAACACACAGAATTTGAAGTGGGTTGCTATACAGCCTCCCTTACACTTTCTTTATCAGACTCACATCTTCTTTCTGTCTGAGCTTCTCGGTCAGCATTTGGTGTGATCCCACTTGGAGCCCGACTGTTCCGAGCAGCAGGGCCTAGTCCAGAGGGCAGCCACTGGATCACAGTGGTCAAAACAAAAGATAAGGGAAAAAGGGTTGAGGATGCACACGTTTATTAACTTGAGCTAAACACAGGATATTCACCAACTCCTGACTTTGTACAGACTGTCAAAAATACTCAGTCACCCCTACAACTGATATGTACCACAGCAGTGGGACCGACAGCGACACTGATCCCAAGAACCTGTTCCATCTGCATAAGACATTTCCTCCCTACAGTACACCATCAAAAAAAAAAAAAAAAAAAAAAAAAAGCCTTTTTAAAAGAAGAAAAAAATATTAATGCATTTTTATTCAGGAGAAAATGCAGGTCTTTCTCTACTTCAAAGCAAATCTTGCAAATACCTTTTAATGTTCAAATTTAGTCGACAATTGCTAGCTGACTACCTCGAGGAACACAATGAGCTATTGTGGGGTTATTAGAATAGCTGAGAAACTGCCAGAGTGACCAGAGACATTTTTTTTAGTTCTTGTTCACCAGAAATGTCACTTCTGATTGTGGCTAGACAAAGAGGTGAGAAGACAACATCAATTATTGTCAACTACTGCTCTTCATTACAGCACAATAATCCTACGGGTTCACTATAATCAATAAATATTTACTAATGACATAGATAGTTTATTACTTAATTTCAAACCAGCAGGCTTTCTGCATGGATTTAGTGCAAAGATTTGAAATATTTTGTTATGCGAGTCAAAATAAATACCTGAAATCAAAAGAAATTAATAACCCTTCTCCAAATTACACAACCAATGTACTACAGATCACCTTTGCAATAGGTCATGGGTCACAGTGAACTTGAAAGTGTTTTTTCCCTTATTTTTCCCCATTTGCTAAAACAATAGCTTAACAATAATTTAGCAGTTTAATACAAGATCGAGTGATCTGAAAAAATAAAATTTGAAAAGAAAGTAATGTATCTGATACTTATTAATGTTTTACCTCTTCCCCCTCCTCCTTTTTTTTTTTTTTATTTAAAAGAAATGTTGAATACATCTATGTTAGGGGCTCCTGTGTACGGAGAAAAAAAACAAACAGAAATGTTTTAGATACAATTAATTTGTAATAAATTGTTTTAGTAAATCCATCATCTGAAGTGCTAGTAACGAAATCCTACAAGGAGTGCAGGTTTGCTTATTTCCTTGACAATACAAACCAATAAAAGTATGTTCACTCCATAATCAGTCCTCAGGAGAAAATCCCACTAGTGAAAAAACAAAAAACCCTTCACTCCTATTTCTTCTGTGCAGACTGCCATGCAACAGACCTGAATCCTCCAACTGGCATTTTCATCATAAACACCCTGCAAGACACAACCGGCACCGATATGCGGGCCTGGAAAGCTGCATTATCTTCTGCAGAAGAGCAACTCTGGTTTAGGGCAGTACAACTGGACTGGAGGAGAGCTGGCTTCGTTCCTGGCTCCAGAACAACATACTTGTATTACCCTGATTAGATTTTTCTGTGCCTCAGTATCCCATCTCTAAAATCAGGATAATATGCTCTTTGTCTGCCTTGCCTGTTTAGATTGCAGCCTTTCTGTATTCTCTTACTATTTGTCCATACACTGCAGCCACAGTGGGGCCCTTCTTTTTGGCTGGGCCTCCTCTGTTACTACTGAACAGGGAATGAATAAGATAACTCTTGGTATGTTTTAGGACTGCTCTGTGACAATTGCGATGCTACTGCAAGGACTTAAAGAAGTCTTCATAACCTTTACAGGAGCATTTTCAGACCCAACTGGCACACATCGTTACAAAAAAAATCACAGAATCATCATAGAATCATAGAATATCCTGAGTTGGAAGGGACCCTTAAGGATCATCAAGTCCAACTCTTGACACCGCACAGGTCTACCCAAAAGTTCAGACCATGTGCCTAAGTTCACAATCCAATCTCTTCTTAAATTCAGACAGGCTCGGTGCAGTGACCACTTCCCTGGGGAGCCTGTTCCAGTGTGCAACCACCCTCTCTGTGAAGAACCCCCTCCTGACGTCCAGCCTAAATTTCCCCTGCCTCAGCTTAACCCCGTTCCCGCGGGTCCTGTCACTAGTGTTAATGGAGAAAAGGTCTCCTGCCTCTCGACACCCCCTTACGAGGAAGTTGTAGACTGTGATGAGGTCTCCCCTCAGCCTCCTCTTCTCCAGGCTGAACAGGCCCAGTGACCTCAGCCGTTCCTCGTACGTCTTCCCCTCCAGGCCTTTCACCATCTTCGTAGCCCTCCTCTGGACACTCTCCAACAGTTTCATGTCCTTTTTATACTGTGGTGCCCAGAACTGCACACAGTACTCGAGGTGAGGCCGCACCAGCGCAGAGTAGAGTGGGACAATCACCTCCCTTGACCTACTAGCGATGCCGTGCTTGATGCACCCCAGGGCACGATTGGCCCTCCTGGCTGCCAGGGCACATTGCTGGCTCATATTCAACTTGCTGTCTACCACGACCCCCAGATCCCTCTCTTCTAGGCTGCTCTCCAGCGTCTCATCGCCCAGTCTGTACATGCAGCCAGGGTTTCCCCGTCCCAGGTGCAGGACCCGGCACTTGCTCTTATTGAACTTCATGCGGTTGGTGATCGCCCAGCTCTCCAACCTGTCCAGATCCCTCTGTAAGGCCTTTACGCCCTCATTTGAGTCCACAACTCCTCCAAGTTGGTGGAGAAATATTCTTCTTTGTCGACGTTATAGAAAACTATTATGTATGCTTTACAGAAGTCACACTTTTTGAGTAAGAACCTATATATACTAAAGGTTACTGCTCTCAAAGTATCATTTGCTGCTAAGGAAAGTCTGCTTCCTCATACGCAACAACTCAGGCATCAGAAAACTTATAGAAATCTCAAATCTAGTTCCTTCTCTCCCAAATTGTTCCACACATTTTTACAATCAAGTTACTATTTCTTTATGACAAATAAAGAAAATCCCTGCTGCTTTAGTACACCTAGGATGCAATATCCAGCAGTGAAGTGCAAGTTTCGCAAATATCATCTTATACCACTAGGTTGCTACTTTAAAGTAAATGACTAATGGTTAGCCTTGTCCATCAAACATTTGGTGTCTACTCTATAAATAAGTTTAAGTAAATTTTCCAACAAGACAATAGTGACTGAATGAATTCATTGGGGCACTTTCTATGCAGCCACAAACACCAATTTCAAATTCTTCCAATAATTGCCTGTCTTCTCCCAATCTCCAAGTTCTCATCAATCATTCTGTTTTGTTACTCCGACTCTCTCTTAAAAAGACTGAGAGCATCTTTTAATATAGGAATTCTCCTCTTACTGAAGATCCAAGGTGCCTGCTGGTTCCTAATTGATAGCTGGATATTACATGAAACTGTATTGTACTACTATTTTAGAAGTACACAATACTTCCTACGCCTCTCTGAGAAGTTACTTTCAGACAGACTTCCAACAAAATCATGTTTTATCTCCTTCTCTCTTTCCTGTAATGATGACTTTTACATTGTATTTCCAAAAGATCCTGGAAGTGTTTAGTGGCTTGAAAACATCCAGCCACCTCATTCAACAATTGGCAATAGACAGGGAGGGTAAAGATGTCCCCACCTTACAATGCCTTGTACGTGTACAAATCTCTATACCAAAAAAAAAAGGACTTCTAAACACAAGTCTCAGAATTTGCTCACAAAATGCTACGTGAACTCAGAGTTGCAGCTGTTTCCACAGTCTATTTCACAAAATACAGCACGCGTGAAGAATTTTTGTAGTCAATATTGCAAAAGCCTAGAAGATGGCAGCTAGGAGGTTAAGCCTGGAGCCATCCCTCCTTTTCTTTTTCCTCCGCACAACTCCAAATGACACAAACTTTATTCTCATCCTTGTTGATGTGCAGATTGAGGTACCACTTCAGCACTCATCTGGGCTTTTATTTCAGTGAGAGGGTTTTATGCCGAAGAAAAATACGTGAGAGAAAGGTCATTAATGGATAACAAGATGTAGAAATATGAACGAGCAACTTCTTAATCAAAGTTCGAACATCCAAAAACTCTACCTCAAGGCCACTCAGACAAAACAGTTGAAAGAGGAGATCTATTTCTAGCAGATTAAAGAGCAGTCTTTAGTTCCACTAACACACAACTCCAGAAAACAGCTCTCTCGTTTAAAAATTCCGCTCTCAAGGGAATAATTATCCTTGCAAGTACGATCAGTCAAATGTTTTCCTCTCTCAAAAAAGCATACATATGTAATCAGTTCTTACACCGAGATACATATAGTACAGTTACGTGCAGACCACAAACATCTCCAGAATAAGAATATGCTCCTGCTGGTACACGTTAAGTATAGATAAACTAGACTGGCAACGCAGCACGTGGTAGTGGTACAGTGAGCTCTTCCCCGTTCACTCACTAAGGAATCACAGAACTGTAGGGGTTGGAAGGGACCTCCAGAGATCATCGGGTCCAGCCCCCCTGCCAAAGCAGGTTCCCTACAGCAGGCTGCCCAGGTAGGCATCCAGAAGGGCCTTGAATAGCTCCAGAGGAGACTCCACAACCTCCCTGGGCAGCCTGTCCCAGTGCTCCGTCACCCTCACCGTGAAGAAGTTCCTTCACGTGGAAGACCAGGAGATAGAAGCACCTTTGCTGGACTACCCAGGGCCATGCTAAAAGCCTGCTGCACACCTCGGGGAGTTCTTACCTCACACAACCCTGACAGAGAACATGGCCATGAATGGCACAAGGGCCAGCACAAGCCCACATGGCACAAGAATAACCATCAAGGCTTCGATCTGAGCACCCTAAAACATACGTACACATTGCATTCAGAGGTATTCCCCTCCTTCCTTCAGTGGTACTTCCCACCAAGTTATAGTTTAGTACAAATACAAGATCAATGACAATGTAAAGCCTCAAAATAAAGCTATGTGGTTAAAGCCATCATCCTATAAAGGACCAAACCCTTGTGATGAGACATACTAGTAAGATTCACTGCCTAGATAAGAGAAAAATTATGTATTCTTCGTTATCGCTGCATCAGGCAAAATAGGTCTTAAGAAACTTGAAGAGCTTTTGCCAACTAAAGAATGAATAAAAGAAACCATAAGAAGTTCCCCCTATGAAATATTACGCTATTTCAGCTCTGAAGGCTTTCAAAAAATTCAAAGAGCAAATTTAAAGAAACCTGCAAATCTGGTAGTACTGAAACAGCAAAAGGAGGAAATGAAAAAGCAATAGAAGAAGCATGTGCTATTTGTATATGTCAAAAAAGATCATCTCTGCTTCTCATGCTGCACAGTACATCCTAATACTACAAATCATCAGTTTAATATTGCCACTTAAAGGCATATACACTAATATAATAAAAGCTATAAATAGGGCTCTTTCCTTTAATGAGGGAAAGTAGTTTATTAGTTCAATCACATTATTGTGCTATTTCATTTTCTGCCACCTATTGAATATTGCAGAAACCTTATTGTGATGTGCGCACGTAATTCTCACTATGTCGTTTAACACACAAAATCATTTCATGATTTCATTATTACAATTGCAAATGAAGACTCTGAAACTTAGAACTTTGGATTTTTTTTTTTTTTTTTTTTTTTTTTTTTTTCCTGGACAGGTTAAAAACGGTGGCGTTTGGGGCATGAAATCCTTAAAATAAGGGAAGATAATTGTTTTTCTTTCCTCTGCCTTAAATATATGACTACAACAAACCTTCCAGCCCACTTTTTCACAACGTTACTTCATTTTCCACTATTTGGCAGCAGCAGTAACTTACTAGGACTTCATGGTGTAACACAAATATCACAAGGTAGCGTTTCTGAGGGCTGAGGAGCCTTTCTGTTTGAAGGAAGACCACTGCGTGCAATGGAGAATCAGCATGCTGATTCATTTCTTGTGATGTGCTACACTGACCTAAAAAGCAAGGAGGTTTTACAGCCATTGAGCAAGCCTCTCAAAGCAACCCCGAGACAGGTTTCCTCATGGCAGGTAGGCAGCAGCAGCTGCACAGCTGCTGACACCTGGATGAGGTTAGGATATAAAGGGCTCAGCTCTTTCTGCTGGGGAACCAAGACCATCCTGGGAACACGCACAAAGAAACCTGCCTCAAGATTAAAGCAAGCTGCTGAAAATGGGTCTGCTCAGTGACAGTCTCAGGTTCTCGGGGTTAACGTGTGAAAGGTGAGTGACATTTGCTGACATGCCCTGGTCCAAGAAGCGATGCTTTTGCCAGCTCCCAGCTTCACCTTGCCCACCTACCAGCTCACTGCAACGAACGGACCACTCAGTGCTTCTAGGAAAAGTTGTCGGGCATCAAACTGCAGCATAAGGAGGAATCTCTCTTCCAGCATTATGCTCTTTTAATGACTGCGTGTAGCAAAGAGGTTATTCATTTGCTTAATCCAGTATTAGAGCATCGTGCTGGCTCTGCAACAATTAAAAAGTTAATTAAAAAAATAAATCAACAAAACAGTTCTATCTAAAGATAGGATCCACGTTTATTCAGCTTTTCTTTGAGACTGCCGTGCCTCCTGGTACTCCACAATTTATTTAATTGTAGAGATATTGGTACAAGAGGTCTCCTAGATACAGCCCAAGATGCAGCTTTTCACAGATACTGAGTTCTCTGGTGCACACCTGGCCCCAGCAGTGATAGCACCTTAGCTAGATGAAGAGAAAGGAGACAGAGAAGAAAAACCACCTCCTCTCGTGCATTCAAGATACACTCCAGCATCATAAAGCAACATAAAGTCAGTGAGATCCGTGGACGGAGATCACGTGAGACCTTTCCACCACTCCCACTAAATAAAAACATCCCCCAAACTATTACAAGGAACAAACCTACCCCCCATTTATATAACTGCACGGGTCCTTAGAGGACTGTTACTAATTACCATGCAATCCAGCAGATAGGGCAGTGGACAGAGGAGCCAAACCCTGCATTCTTGCACCAGCCCACTGAGAAAACCTTTAGCCAAATTTCTTGAATTCTTCGTGTTGCTTTCCCTGTACATCAGAAGCAGTTACGTACATTGTAACTCCTAATTCAACATTTTAAAGCTTAATGATTAAAAGCATCCTGCATGAAAACAAGTAATGTACATGTTTTAATACATGTTAACGCCTTATCTGCAAGTTTATGCGACAATTATAACAGTGTAAGTGAGGGCTAATTCCTGTCCCAACACTCCATCTAGATACAAAATCCCTGGTATTACTATTTTTCCCAAAAGACCAAGTCCAACAAAATTCAGTTTGGGAAAAAAAAAAAAAACACAAAAACAAAAGCGCAGCAAATGGGCTACATATGGTATAACAGCCATGCAAGTGAACATCTGCCCACTGAGAACTGTTTGCACATTCTCCAAGCACAACTACTTCGAGGATCTGAAGCAAACTCTGAGGCTGTATTTCAGAGTGCAGGAGGTCTGTACGTGTCCTGAGGGATGTGATGGATCCCAGCACAGGACCGTGCCCCGGCCGCTGCTGCGGCACCAGACCTGTAGGAGCTGCTTGCCTCAGGGATGCCGGCAGCAGCTGGCTGAGATTGATGTGGTCCGTGGCTTTAATGAAGGGTAAATGAATATAATGTCAGACAGGACCATTATTCTAACCAGAACAGGCTGTGAAATTCTTGCTGTTAAGGAGGTAAAACGCCTGAGAAGAGAAGAAGTGCAGGATGCACTAACACCCCGCTCAGCACAGTGCAAGGGAAGACCAGATGCATCTGTGGGGTGCTTGTTGGAGTATCACTCAGAGCCTCAGGTCACTGATGTACACCTTCCTTCCGAGTCTCCCCTTTGGCAGATGTGGGTGTTTTGCTGAACTCGGTATGTGAATGGCATGAGACACTGCTTGAGAACGTAAGATCCCTGCTAACGAAGCTCCTGCAGATGATCTAACTGTTCTGTGATTAAATACTGTCCTGTTTCTGAAATTATTGTGAATAGTCCTCCTAACAGCTAAGATCTGGAAAGGATATTCTCTAGTTATCAGAGCAGAAGTGTTCAACGGGGCATTTATTTTTTTTCAGGCGTTCACGATAGAAAAGTCTCCGCCTAAGGGAATCTCTGGAAGCCAGACCACGTCGCCTCTCACAATGGCAAATACAAAGCATCCTCAAAGCTTCTGTCATGGGCAGAAGAATCCTAAACCAGCTTTGTACCTCGAAGTGCATTTGTTATTTTAAGTCTCCAAGTTCAAGTGGAGTCCATCATTTGAAACATAAACAGAGTCAAACGGCCACAGTTTAAAACTTGTCTTTCATTTAATTGTGAGCATTAAAGAACCAAGAATCTTTGTAAGTTTATAAAACCCAACTCTTTATTTTGATTAAAACAACATGTTTCTGCAATGAAAAAAGCCACTAAGAGCTGTAAAAATCACTAACTATGTGGAAGCAAATACTCTGAAATAAGTTACCAGGATGCATAATTGCTGCATGACTATACAATAAAGTCAAGGCAGTCTGGAGACTTGAACTATAAATTTCCTTGCTGATTTAATGAATTTCTTTAATGTCTAAACTAATAACTTTATCACGCATTTCCTATATTTGCAATATTTGTTTGAAGAATACTTGCAACATCAGTTCAACTGTTAAAAATCCTGTAATATTACTGCATTTTCTCATCGTAGTTTGACCTTATCTCTGTTTTACATTCGTGAGTAACAACAACAAAAAATGTTTCTTCTGGCTAAATAATCCTAAACTCATCATAAACACAGATAAGAACTTGCTAATCACAATTCTGTTCCTTTATCCTTTAAGTGGCAGCAGTTGCCATTTCATGCACCAACTGAATTTTATGGGAAAAACTGTCAAAGGCATCAACTATCAAATTCAACTACAATATACTCACAATTTCAGTAGAAAACATGGGCATAAACAGGATCCATCCTCAGATTCACGGTCTTAGCCTCTAACTGTGCATACATAAATACAACTCTTACATGGAAGTAGATCCTTTTAACAGCAAGCAGTGTTGCAACTCCCTACCAGCTACAGTCCAGAAGCTAGCCAGTTGGCCCATATTACACTGAAAATTGATTTATTTTGGTTCAGTATCAACAGGCAGCTACCAGAAATTAATTGATGACATCTCCCCTTGTCAAAGAAAAAAAAGAAAATACAGATTAATCATGAAAAAGAAATCATAATGCTTTAAAAAATCACCAGTGATCGTTCACGCCCAGTTAATTATCAAACGTGCCCCGATTCTTGCTGAAATAAGGCACTCGTAGCTAGCTTAGAATCGCTGTTTACATTCCAAGATAATTCACAAGCACTTTACAACTGCATGTTTCAATAACCTTACAAGGACTTTTATTCCTCTGTGGAAACAGAGTATTACAAAATGTCAAACTTGTTGCAAAACTGTTGATGAAATTGTGAATAAAATAATCCCTGAAATTCCACCAAAAGAAGATACATCACACCAAAAATAATTAAAGCATTCCTCCCAAATGAATACTTCTTCACAAAAAGTATTCTTAACATTTTTATAAATAATACAGGACTATTTTTTCCAGCTCTGTCACCAGCTGTTATTTCACAGGCTGAATTATATTTCACTTTATTGAAGTTACAGAATAAAATGCACAAAGGCCTAAACTTTATTTTAATGACCGGATTACTGTATCAGCACCATGACATGTCTACGAGGATATAGAGAGCTCCTCGGTGGCATATCTGGATTCATCTGCATACCTCTCAAATACATGAGGAAGACTTCTAGATTCTAAAACCACCAAACATAAATAAGAAAGAAATGCCATCAGTTCCAAAACAGTCAAAAACCTGAAATTTAAAGGCTCCTGGACGCATGAGGTGACCAGGATCACTCCCGGTGGGAGCTGTCCTGCTGTTCATGAAAACTTTGCCCCCTGTTTGGTCGGGCAGAGTGCTGAGCACACATTCCAAGGGAACTGGAAGCCAGCGGTAGCCCAGACACCCTCAAAACTTGGGACACTCTAAGCAAACAGAAACTTAATCATTTACCACGCTGCTCCATGCCTTCCATCAGATTCAGACAACTCGCAGGCTCCTGGAGGATTCCCACCTGAAGCACTTGCACACCCAGCAAATTGGGTGAGAGGGCAAGCTAGCAGCCAGGACACATCCCCAGCAGCTTCAGATTTGCTCCCAAAACATAACATCTCCCCCTGCTCCTCTTCCCTACCCTCCCCCAGGTAATCTCCTCTCACCTCGAGCCCTCTGTCCCCTTTCACCTCTCCACATCTCTCTGGTTAAAAGCAATGCTATGGCAGAAATGGTGGGAGAAACTCCAAACCAAGTAAAAGAAGGAATCCCATGCAACACTAGGTTCCTTGCTTGCTCCCTCAACCAACTCCACAGGGGTGCTCTGGGACAGTTATTTTTTCTTGTTACAAGAGCAAACTGATACTCCCTGAAGTGAAAGGAAGCCTCCATCAAGTTACTGAGTGCTGTGACATCGAACTGCTACTCTGCCATCTGCTTGGAGCTAAAAGGAAACTGAGGAAAAAAAAAACAAACAAAAAAAACACATGATTTTAAGGCATCTGAGGCTTCAATACACAGGTTAGACACCTACAGTAGAGTGCAGCCCATATATATTCCTGTATAAATAATACAATCCGAAGTAAGGTTTGCCAGTGGATTTTGCTAAGTACCTTGCTGTGTTTGACTGCAAGTACAGCACAAACACAACACAAAGTGTAAGGATTCTGAAGACATCTTCCACAACATGTTTTTTTTTCTAGAAAGATTCAGAAAATAAGTTTTTCTCTCTCCTTAGGCAAAAGAAGAGTTAGAACTTAATTTGCCAGCAGCAGACAGTGTAAAGCTGTGGCTGGCCTCGGCCCCCAGGTCCCCCATCCCACCCTCCACTACCTTGCTCCCCATGAAATCAGCAGCTCCTCAAAGCGAGGCAAAACGGGTTGTAGGCTCCATGCAGATACAGCTACCCACACTGGGTAAAGACCAGGAGATAGGGCTATTGGGAATGTCGTTGAAAATGTGCTACGTGCAGCAATTACCAGCAGCAATTCTTATTTCTTTTCCTCACTCCGCTCCCATACAGTCTCCCAGTGAAGGCACAGCCAAAGCACTCCAGCAACAGAACTGGAGATTTCTTTTCCATGTTTGGAGCAAGTCATTTGGCCTCTCTCTGTTTCTGTTTCTCCATCTGTGAAGTGTCGCAGAAAGCTTGAGAGGCTTAATTTATTAACAGGCTGCCAAGTGCTTTAGACAAGTGTGTTACTAAAGCATTAAAATTGTGTTCATTGGTTCTGAAAGGGTAAAGCGCTAGGCAAATCAAAATAAAAACAACAATATCCTTCGAGGAAGGCTACTCTGTTTGAATGCAGAAGTGTCATGTTTGTCTTATTTGCCTTTATAGGATAAAAACACCTCCAGACTTTAAGTGTTTTATTACAGCAGGACATCCTGAACCCTCCTTTCTCCCCATGTCCCGTTACACTCTTGGAGGAGGTGATAAGCAGGGACAAACAAAACAGTAATGCCAAATGAAAGTGACACATGCCCAGTCAGACTCACTGCCTCCAGGCCGCAGGGAGACCCATCGGCAACCCTTAATTGACAGCAGATGTCAGCTACAGGTTGGCTGAGCAGGGCAGAAAAGAGCCTGGATGCTAATACAGGCACAGGCAAAGGCAAGCTGCTCCCAACACCTGCAAAACACAATAGACTAGATACCGGTAGTGAGCAGCACTCAAGAGCTGGACTTCTTTCAAAGCAGCATCCACGTAGAAGTTTTATACCTATACAAAATCAGGCTTAAGTCATTTGCCTTTTTTTTTTTTTTTTTAAATAAATATTCCTTTAGCCACCATATTGGAATTGTAGAATCACAGAACCATTAAGGTTGGAAAAGCCCTCCAAGATCACCTGGTCCAACCACCCCCTGCCACCAATGCCACCACTAACCCATGTCCCCAGGCACCACGTCCAACCTCTCCTTGAACACCCCCAGGGATGGTGACTCCACCAATTCTCAAAGCCACTCCTGGCAAGACAAACAGTGCACCTGAAGTGCTGACAATGGACAAGGATGATTTAAAAATGCCAGCTATAAGGTACGGATACATATTGACCAAGCCCTCATAGTCTAGTTACACTTACAGTACATAACACCTACTTGTTGTAGCTAAAGCCACCTATGGTAAGCAGCAGCTGAAACAAAATAAGAAATCCAAAAGAGAGACTGGCAACAACAGCATGTTCATTTCCTTGCGTTTTTTCAAATTATTAAAACACGATTAGCCCAAAGAGGTTAATATTCTTCAACACATCACAAATGAAAAGCAGCCTGCATTTTGGCAAAAGACCCCCAGCACACACTGCCGAGGTTATAAAACCAGATGAGAGACTATAACCGATGCCTGAAAAGAATGTCATTTTGTATCACCAGACATTAAGAAAAATCTCAAAACCCAAAACATGATTGCAGAGAATTTTCTAAATATACGTATGTAAATGTATATATATTTTTATACACACACACACACGTGTATTTTTAGGATAAAAAAGTGGATCTGTTGCAATCCACCTGTAGGAATTCAGCACGTAGAAATGCTAACGCTGCAGTGCCATCCTTCATCTTGTTCCTGCTAACCTTTCTGTGCACTTCAGATCTTTTCCAGCCTGCAAACAGGCTTTGCACCACACTGCTGCTGTGCCTTAATGCCGGTAGGTAGCCGAGCACCACACAGCTGCTCTGTCACAACCCCCCAAGCAGCACAGGGGGAGAAAATGTGATGGAAAACCTCACGGGCTGCACAAGAGCCAGCACACCACTCACAAGACGGCCCGATCCAGCTGTCAGGGCCGTGCACTAACCCTCTGCACCCCCAGGCTCCCACAGCAGCACGAGGTGTTTCAGTTCCACGCCGCTCAAAGCCCACGCTGCAAAACCCACCATGCCTACAGCATCCCGAAGAATCACCATATGCTGAAAGCAACCTTTTTTTTTTTTTTTTTTTAGTTCCTCACAGGTGTGGCTCTCTCTCAGCAGGTGACTGGCAGCAAGAAGCGAGGGTTTCAGTTCTATCAGATGTTCAGAGAGCAAAGTGCACCTCTCTGGGAGCTGGCACCTGACCCACGTGCCATGCCAAGCACGCACTGATAGCAGTTAACGGGCTCCTTCACACAGCTCCTTCACAGGAGCTCTTCTGGCTCTGCTGTCGCTTGTCTCCTGCAGAAACATATCTTGACGTTTTGATAAGGGGAATGGAGAAGCGAGGAAGGCCTCTTTGTAATCAACAGACATCAGGTGAAACTCAGGGTTCAGGATGCCCTGACTGTTTTAAGCCATCGCGAGCTACACGAGGCCCTGAAGCTCTCCAGCTTGTTTCTCCTACAGCAAGTACAGCTTTTGGAAGATGACAGTCCAGGTCAATTTAGAATTTGAGACCGCTGCATGACAATCCAGAGCACGACTTTTAATTATTTTTTTTTTAAAACATTTGCCTTGTTCCAGTAGAAGGCAAACGAGAAATAAGAACTTTGGGGCTGTTACCTTCCATCTTGATTACGAGTGATGAGAAACAGCACCTCACAGGAAGGTGAAGCCTTGTCTTGAGCTTTCTACAACACAAGTTTCCATACATTTACAGATCTTTATCTGACAGCGACAGTAAGCCAGACCTGCCTAAAACACAGCCCAGCAAACCACTGCCTTGGCTGGTTACCCTGGGCAGACGAAGTCACTATCTGACTGCTTCCTCCAGCTGCCACGAAGCTGCCCCTACTGCAGGATATCAGCCTCCTTCTTGAATTCCTGCTTTCAGATTAGAAATTGAACTTTGTGATGTTTTATGTCAAAGTATCACCTTTTGTATTTGCCAGTCTCATATGCAGTTTATCTTAACAGAAGTATGGATTAAACAATGAAGAAAAGGTTAAGCAGACCACGTATCTGCACGAACTTCCAATGGTTGTAAGCATTCTTCAGAGCAGATCCTGGCTTAATCCAGTGTTTGCGAAATTGGGGATAGAGGGACCTATATGGTGAGGGGATTATGGTGGTGATATTCCATCCAAACATTCAGGTTAGCTCACTACACACATAAATGTTCTCTATTCCCAACTAAGAGCTGACAGATCAGCCCCCTGCCAAGCTACATCACCTTGTCCCCAGCACCGAAAAGGAACTGAGGAAGGATCAGCCTCTCTGGGCATTTAGACCCTCCTCCATGGTACGACTCCAAGGTAGCTCAGGCCAGGTGTGGCCTTGACATTCCTGGCCACAAACAGCTGGAGCTCGTGCAGAGGATTCATGTGGCCCTGGAACAGGACGTGCACTGACACACGCTTGGAGCAAATCTCATTTCTCACTTCACAAGTTGCTTTAGCCTTCCCAACTGCAGAAAACAAAAACAAACATAAACCCAAAGCCTAAACCTGATCTGCAGTCCTGAAATTCTTTATTTTTTATTGGATGTGGAGGCCCAGAAATTTAACAGTTCATACACAGAAATCCAATATCGAGTATTTTCTTTTTTAGAGCCTCAACTCACGAAGCTTTATTTTACAAGTTTTGCAGGCAGTAATACTGGTAAGGGGAGGAGGGAGGAGAATTTATAAACGTGAGTTGTAGCACATTCACCTTCCCCCTATTTTTGTGTACAATGCTTGCAGCAGTTACAGAACCACCGAGGTTGGGGAAACCTCGGTGTGTCTGCACTGGCAGTTGGTTAGGTGCTTCCTTTAAGCCCACATACACAGCCTCTAAGTTGAGGAGTACCTTAAATCAGCCCTGCTGTGGATATAACCAGGAGAAGAGGTGACCCTCTCGCTCAGGTTATCCCCCGATTTTATAGCAAAGAGAGAAACTAAATGATTTAAATGCTATAGTCGTTCAAAAAAATTCTACTATTTCTTTTGCTAAACCAGGACACGGAGTTCTCCCACAGTTCATTAGAAATTACAGAGCCTCTTACTTACCATAAAGATTGACCTGCCATGCCCTCATAAATCCACGGGCAAGAGGGCAGCACCAGAAAAAACAACACGGTCACAAAAGTTGTTTTCCTCTGCAAACAAAGCAAAGCCAAAGAAGATCTTTGGGCCCAGCTGCCAGTTACGTGAACCAGGGTGAGAAGGCACAAAAACGACCTGCAATGCTTCTAAGAAGGCTAACAATTATTTCGTAAAAGATTAAGTTATTCTTAGAATTAGCAAATGGAGAGATATTTGTGGGTTTGATTGGTAAAATAAAAAGGGAGAATGGAGAGCACTACTTCCTCTTTTGCCTGTTCCTAGGGGACAGTCCCCTCTCACCCACCCTGCCAGCTAGCTGGCTTTTTGCTCTGACCACCTCGCCTTTCACATTAACCTTTCTTTTAACAAAAGCAGCATTTAGCATCTATGCAGTTTTACAGAGGGGAAGAATTAAGAACAAAAAGCTTGCTTATGATCTGGACTGAATGTCTATGTTAATTCTGCCCATAGAAATCTACCACGTTCCTCTAGCTTCACAGCCAAGCTTTTTGGTTTGTGAAGGCACTCTCCCTGGGAAGCACCAGGGCCTTACATGAGGATTTTGTGCAACAGGGAGCCTACTACATCCCTTGATAAGCTGTTCCTATTTAATTGTATCGTTAGAAAACTGCAACTTACTTCTAGCCTGAACTGATCTAGCTTCAGCTTTCAGCCACGAGAATCCCCTTAATCTTGCTGACAAAGAGCCACCGAACTGACAGATACCTTCGCCCTGTCTAAGTACTTACGGACTTATCAGGTAGCCTCTACCGTCTGTTGATAAACTAAATAGATTGAGCTGCTTAAATCTTCCATGCTAAAGCTGATTATCCAGACCTCAAATTAATGTAGATTTTTTCTGAACCCCTTCTCGTTTTTTTTCCATCACCTTTTTGAGTGCACACATCAGAAGTGAGATGTAGTTTTCCTGTAAAGCTGGGGAGAAAGCAGCAGTATTCACCTCCCTCCTGCTCTGTTTCCCTGTCGTGTACTTCCAGCCTTTTTCAAGGCTGCTTTGCACAGGCCTGGTTAAATTTATCAGCCTTCCGGAGTAAACCTTCCTTCTCCACTTATATTCTAGATGAAAGCTCCTTCTAACACAACCACCTCAGAACGGACCACGACCAAATTTGTTGGTTTGTTATAGTGTTTTTTTTTTACCCCAATTGTACAAGCTCTACATCTAATGGAACATATGAGTTCAATGCCTACACTTCACAAAGGAAAAACCACAGAGCAAAAAATGACGTTGCAATCATGTAATAGTTCCCAAATTTAAAGGTACCTCCTTCAGCTGCTATTTCCTTCAATCACCTCACCGCTCACCATCTATTTTGCACCCCAGCGTACTGATGCTCCCTCGTATATTCACCTCTTGAGGTACTGGGTGGACACAGCAGAGTTTATTTTAAGCAAAATCAAGTGGGCACAAAGAAAGGTTGCTTCAGGCTACAGGCAGTGAAAGGGCAGAGCCGTAGGCTAGCCGTGGAGGATTTAATAATGCAATAAATCACCCCATGTAGTAAAAATTTATTGCCTGCTATGATCTTCAATCGGATTGGTGACCAACTGGATCACCAGCTAGTTTCCTCTTCTGTCTCAGATAGAAACATAACGCACCTATGGCCACAAAGTAGCTAGGGTAACCAAAATAAAAAACTAAAAAGTAAGATCGTATCCTTTCCTGGTATCCACCCTCCTCACTGGCACAGCAGGTGCAGGGAAGAAGATGACCCTAGTGACATTTGCACGGGAAAAAAGCAGGCAAACTAGGTTTTGGAGAGGTAACATCAAGTTCTACTTTCCAGTAAGTTTAAAATGAGAGAAAAGCATTAGAATTAACACTAATATTTATGGTGACTGTGTACAACACACTAGTATTCAGGGTGACTTCCTAAAATACAGTGAAGTACCTTTTTTTCCCCCCTCTTTTTCCCTTATAACAACTGGCCTGTTCTCTTAAGCTTGGTTCAGGCAACTGTTCTTTGGGGGAAAAGATTAGCCCCAGCACTTCATTTCAAGAGATGGCAGCCTTTGATCACTGCTTAATTTTAATGAGCAAAATTTGGTGCCATTGGGAGCATCTTTTGGAAATTTGTAAGCACGGAGCTAGTCTGTAAAGTATGCCACGACCTCTCACAGGCAAACGTGAGGTACTTTGGTCAAAAAATGCTGTGTTTTGGTTGTTTGTTTTAAATAAATACCTCCTGTGTTCACACTGCAATCTAGAAATGAGGTATTGCTCCTTTCCAAATCATTATGCAACAAAATGTTTCGGGGGGGGCTGGATGCCACCCTATCAGCACACTGAAGGCTTTCAGCATTCTTTCATTTAATTCCAGCGCAGGTAGGATTAGGCTGTCAACAGCAGCCATATTTGCATTCAAAGTCCCCCGTTTCGGTGACAAACGGATTGATTTCTGCGCATAGCTGTGGAACACCTTGGGCTTTTTCCCAAGGAAAGGTGATACACGAGAATTATTGGTCGTTACTTGGTTATTTTTGTGATTTCTTCCCATTCATTCACTCCCTCTCATCGCCAGCGATGGGTGTGCTGCAGACACCGATCACATTTCATATCCTTCCTCTACATATACACACACAATCTCAATTATTACTAAAAGCAGTTTTAACACATGATTTCAAACGCAGGGAAGTCCTTCTCACACCTTCACAGTATTAAAATGAAGACGCTTCCAAAAGCACGTTCTGTGTTGTTCTCACAGCACTCTACACTCGCACGTGGTACTTCCAACACCTGCCATGAAAAGCCCACCTTGGACGGGTTCTCCTGAAACTAAATCCAAACTCTTGAGGACTTTGGTCACAACAGATTCACTCTAAGGATGAAAGTCCATAGCAAGAGTCAAAGCTGCTTACAATTTCATATCCCATTTAGCCTCTAATCCCCCAGCACACAAATAAATGGACATAAAAGAGCTAGTGAAGAAGAAGAGAATATGAAAGAACGACAAATGCTGGTGCGTACACATTGTGTTTGTTTGTTTGTGTTCAGTTCTGGGCTAGTATCAAAACCAAGGCAGGTTTCAGGAGAGCAGATGAGGCTGAAGCCTAATAAAGAAGGGAATGTTTAAGTATTTAGAGAACAGAGAGCATGTTTAGGAAACGGATTTAAGGAAGAATAAGATTTATCTTTCAGTAATGACACCGTGTGTCATTTTTGCAGTTCAACAATTACAAGTTGTTTCACTTTCCAGCTCCAAGACACTAAGATAATACTAACAAGACGCAAAAACTTTTTTTTTTTGCTTTTTTTTTAAATGAACTGCTTTCACTAGAAAACTCTTCTGCACACATCTTCCGTGTATGCTCTACTATCAGCTTTGATGCCTCCTTCCTCCACATCAACTAATTATTCTCTGCCTCCTTCAAATTCCTCCTTAAAATAGCTGTCAGCATGCCATTTTTCAACATTCATAGACAGACTTTTGTCTTCACAACACACACTGCTCATAGCTTTGTCTGAAGTACATTTGAAGGTCTCTAAAATACAGACCACCCCTTCCCATTTTTAGAGCTACCCCTTTCACTCATTTTACACTATTTAAGCATGTAAGTTACACACTTCTTCAGAGTTTTTTCCAAACATACTTACTAAAAAGGCATTAAAAAAAAATCCAAGAAGCCTCACATTCAGAATAAACTGCCAGGAAAGCAAGAAAGCTTCACCATAGTTTTGTTTTGTCAAAAAACTCGGAAAACAGTCAGGGTAGCGACAGGTATCTTGAAAGATGGAAACATAATGAAAGCTGCAAATAAAATCTGCAGCATTCCCTCATTTCAGAGATGCAGTCAAGAAGACTATTTTTTTTTCTGATGAACAAGAAACCCCAAAATACATGAAGCTGCATTATGCTTTCCAGAGCCTAAATACCTACAAAGCTGGGTAACACACACCCAGTGTGCTGTAGGTTTTGATATTAGCTGGAGAAAACTTACCCCAAGCACAAAATATACAAAAAGTCTATAAAAATACAACTATGTGCAGCTCACCATAATTCTAAGAGCTCAAACATTTTTTCTCCAATTTCTCCTTATGTTTTTGAATTGCCATGCTTTCAGTTTCTTAGTGTATTTGCTCAGGATTCTCTAAGTCTTCTAGAAAGCCAAAAAAAAAACCAAAATAAAAACATGAATCACAGAACACAACTGTGGACTTAAGAGACCTTGAAGAGAAAATCTGAAGACTTTTTACAAACATTAATTCACTCTCCACAACTGCAAGATGTTTATGAACTAGTTGGATGACTGAACACTTACAGCAGGCAGGGAGACAGGCAGAAAGCTGCTTGGGAAAGAAAGGAAAGGTAATGAATAAAACCTCCCAAACCAAAAGATCAGCTCAGTCATCCTCTGTGTGTGCAGACAACTCTTTCTCCTCACATTCTTCTCTTCCTGATCCTTTCCTTACACAGATGTTTAGATCTACTGAAGAAGTGTGAAAACCTGAGATTAACATCTTAAAACACCGCGTTGCCTGTATCAGGAACAGCCGCCATTCCCATGTAACACCTCGAAAATCATTAAGTCCTGCTTCCTCAGAAGGAAAAAAAAAAAGTGCTGCATCAAAACATGCCTGTCTGTAGTAGGTAGACAGTGCCAAGCTCGCTCTGCCATGCAAGACAAGCAAAAGTTCGTGTTTACCAGAGCGCTGAGGCTACACCCTGCACATTATGACTTATTAGCCTGGGCCCAGTCCATGAAAATGTAATCGTATGGCCTTGCCTTAGCTCTCAGAGCAGGAAGCACAAGTCAGGATTAGTAAGTGAGGGCTCTTGTAGGCATACAGCTGCTCCTGATGCCCTGTGAAGAACAGAACCACTGAGCTAGCAAAGCAAAGCCCTTTGATCTCCCTCACGGGATGTGTTAGCTATAACCAGTGAACAAAGCACAGGAGCCTTCTACTGCCAAAGCCATGGTCTACACAATCATCGCTCTCCTTGGAGAAAGGTGAGAGCCTCTTGATTGCTCCTCTTCTTCTTCAAGGCTTTGAAGCTTCTCAAAGGCACGTCATGGATTCAGACGCGGGGCAGTCGGGGAGGGCGAGCTGCCAGCAGTCCTCTCTCCAGTCATCTCCGAAATAATCTTTCATCGGGGAACCTGACCCAAAGGCTGACCCAGCATATTCTGAGTGGCATCAATTTACTCCCTCAGCACCGCTTGTTATTGCCAGCCCATTATTCCCGATACCCAGCACTCCACCCTCTTCCACACTTACTACATATTTTTGCCCTTTCTGTTTCTACCTTTGATGTTTTTTTTTCGCTTCTCCTTGTTATGACGAGGTCTGACTCCACCGATCCTGAACCCATGCTCATTTTAATGATATCCTCCTTTTAAATACCGTTTCCACTGCTTTATCCTTGCCTGGCCTAGAATTTGCAGTGGAAAAGGGAACCAGTCTGGAAATGAGGTTAGTGCATTCTTTTTCCCCCCTCTCTCTCTTTCCCTGCTGCTTATTAAGCCGTGCCATTCCTCCAGTGGAGCTGAACCCACACCTGCAACTTCAGCCTTTTTTCCTCCTCCTTTTGACTCACTCCTCGAGCCTTTCCTCCTGTCCATCTCTTGCTCCACAGCAGAACACAAATACAAGAACACGAAAGAGCCAGAAAAAAAGAACACCGCAGAACATCTGTCCAAATCCTCTCTTATCACCCCAATCCTCACATCTCCTTTCCTGTTTTTATGTTCAACTTCTTTCTCCTCCTGCTCTGACAGCCAACCAGTATTTCCCCTGTCTGGGAGCCTACCTCTGATCCTGTGTTTCTCTAACTGCACTGCTTCTCTTTCTATCCATCTTTCACCTTTAAACTCATTATGAGCTGTTTAATGACAAATTACACTTGCAATTTGTCTCCGGCTCCAGCCTGAACTCCCTTCAGCTGTCCCTGGCAATCCAAAGCAACTGCTTTCATTAAAATGTCTGAAAACCTCTTAGTACTGCAACGTCACCAAATCTGTCCTCCGTAACCCTCGTGTGTCTTTCATAGAAAAATAAATTTCTCCTTTTGAAGCATTTTCCTTTTCTGATTTCCGTGATTCTGTGCTCTCCTGCTTCCCTTCCTCCCTCTGTCAACTCTTTCACAGGTCACTGAAGGCCTCCTTATTGCATCTTCATCTTCTGCTTGGGCCCTACTGAGCTACAATTTTTGCCTTTTCCTTCTGTCTGGGAATCCCCCAAATCACACACTCAGCTCCTTTGAACACAGGTCTCAAACAGAGTAGATTTATCTCTACACAAAACTCTCAGCCTATCTTTCTGACACCTCTCGTCACCGAGCAGCTGTCAGCTTCAGCTCAGCATGGCCAGAACAGACCTTAGATTTCACCTCTCCCCACCCTCTTGTCTCCGCTGTCTTTCTTGATCGCTGTGGACAGCAGCAGCATCTCGCCCATCATTCAGATATGAAATACGATGTCATCTTTGACAATGACTTTTCTCTCGATCCATTTACTCGGGCTACATCTGTATCTAAATGATTCTCCCTGTCTTGTATCCTTAGGACAGTCTTTGCTCAAGATCTCCAGAGCTAAAGGTCTGTCCTTTGCCTCACAGTAGTCACTAAGATATTTTTGCCGCAACAAACATTCTCCTGCTTATTCACCCTGTTTCAAAAGTTATTTTGAGGAAATAGAAAAAAATGATCTATCATTACTCTACATCCTTCTGTGCACAAGTCTCTAGTTCAACTTTAAGCACTGGAAACAATTCAGCTTTGCTTTTCAGGTTCCTCTGTCTCAACTATGTTATACTGCCCAAATCCTACTTGCTCTCACATCATTTGCTCATGTTTCTAGAGGGTTCATGACGGCAGTGTTCATTTATTAAGCTAACAACCAGGCCGTATTTGCATTCAGGCCAGCTTCCACCCTCGAGTAAGGACGCCTTGCAAGCACTTGCAGCACTACTTCACTGCTCTCTGAACATCACCTGAAAGCTTTTCTTGCACCATTCTAAGAAAAGCATGCTACTAGCAGACAAAGTCTACCATCTATCATGCTGAGCAACTGTGCTTTTTTGATTTGTCAATATTAAAACTCCTGCTTTGACATGTATTTAAAAAAATAGTTCTCTGTGGCACAACGATTTCACAACACACACACACACGCACATGCACACAGCCCTGTGCCTGTGCCCTGCACAGCGGTGTCCAGTCCCTGATGGGGCTCCTACACATTGGGATCCTGCAAACAACAACACTCCCTTCCTACTGAGGGCCGTGACAGATGAATTACTTACATTCACCCAGCTCATTGTCCTCCAGCTGACTCCATTATCAGCCCCAAACAAACAAGTTTTGGCTCTGTCGATGCTTGCTGCGGTGGCGTGGCTCCAACAAACTTTTCTGATCTAAATCATCAGGAGCATCCTGCCTGCCTCCACGGGGCATAACTAAGAGCTGCTGAAATAATTACTGGAGAGGTTAACTATCACCTGATAACCGACCTGACCTGCACAAGCAGCCAGCCTGAAGGTGGCTTCCCCTAGAGCAGAGAACACCCCTCAGAGATTGAGGGATGAACGCACGTGATGATTTACACTTCTGTAAATCCCCACTTCCCCCATTCTGACCATTTCAACCCACAAGAATGACAAGCTAAAGCCACCTTCTGCTACCACAGGGGCGTTTCAGTCCATCCTGTTTTGTCTTAGTAGGCAAGATTCAAGAAACTTGTCAACAGCTATTACTTCCACGATACTAGTGCTGTCCAATCCAAATAAAACTTCAAAATCCCAGAGTCTCTGCCCCTCCTGCGTCTAGCCCCACCGCAGGAGGAAGAGGAAGAATGACTGGACAGAAAACATCAAAGACTGTGCAGTAGGAAGAAAAACACACAACATATAAACAAAGGAAAGAAAAGAGCACAGCAAAGATCCCCTCACAGACTCAAACCTCACAAGCACTCGTCCTTTGCCAGTCATTCTTACATCTCGATGTTTCTTCGCCAGACATTCTTCTCTCTCTTCTGCCCAACACCTGCTCCAAGCAAACGGAAAGGGAAGCAAGCCCAAGCCCCTTGTGTGCTGTACGCGGCTCTGTCACAATACAACTGCTTCCGTTTTGCAGACGATTCAGGAGGAGCCTGGGGACTACGTGAAACTGCACTAGAAATAAATTGGTACCAGCAGCCGTACAGGACCTGGAACTTCTGCCTTGGAGTCCTCTGCTACTTCTGGCTGACACTCCCTGGGATCTGGGACAACCACGTCTTTCCTTCCCCAGACACCACACATTTTATATACACGCGCTCACCAACACCAACAAGCAGTAAGACCAAACTATTCTGAAGGCTTATTGCTGTCAAGAACGCAGGGAGGAAGATATGTTGGGCTGTATTATTAATATAATGTGGTGAAATGTGAAAGGAGACTGCTGAACAATAATCGTGGCATTTCACAAGTATGGCAGACATCTCTATTTCTCTTTAGCGTACGACCACAAGCAATCAGAAAGCTCACTTCACCATCATCGGTGGCTTTCATGCATAACTTTTAATAAGCCACATGAGTTATGACGCAACCAATTCCTTAAAATCACCAACAATCAATCACAGAGAGTGGACAGAGGAAGAAAAAAAAGAAATGAGAGAAATGACGCATGCAATAGTTGGTTTTCCTCTGCCCCATATCTGTCTTCAGTAACTGCAGGATTCCATCTTCAGTCTGAGTCAGCTCAGACAGATGCACAGCACGATGACAGAAACTGGATCACTTTACCCACACAGGGTCTCTCCCTCACCCAGGAGGAGAACCATCAAAGACTTCTCGCTACAGACTTGCTGAGAGATCTGTCAAACACCCTTACTGTTTCACTACAGCATTAGCCACAGGTTTTTTGGCACATAAATTACTAGCTTCACCTGGCACCCTGCACCATAAACTCCGGAATCAGCTTCTTCAAGGACAAGCCAAAGAGATTCTTCACCAAGCTGAACTTGGAAGACAAGAGACGTTCAGTAACTTGACATCAATCCATACCCAATAGAAGCTGACAGTATTTTTTGTTAGTTATTCTAAAATTACTCTTAATAACAAGCTGTCATGACACTCGTATAACCTTATGGTGGAGTTAACTCTGAGAAATACTCATCCATACACTGCTTTTGCTGCAAGTGATCTTCCTTAGTGATGCACGTAGAGTTAGACATCAGAACTTCCCCTAGAAATTTCACCAGAAATTTAAGCTTTCTGCCAAGAGATTGAATGATCACTCCAGCAATACATAACTTAAACAAAATGTATTTTAACCATGTTTCCCATAGGATTTTCCACTGTTCCCATCTCATAGACCTCAGCCCTGGCTAAATGGCCAACATCTTTTGCCGTGAAGGTAAAACAGAAGCTGATAATGGCCTGGTTTTTAGTTACCTAGGAACAGAAAGCCCATTTCTTGGAAATTACTCCATTTCTCAGTGGCAACTTGTGTAGTCCTTCTTTAAGCATGGAAACCTGTATTTCATCTATAAACTGTAATCCACATGCAGAGGCAGATCAACAAGGAAGCACATGTGATTCTGTATCTCAACTGAAATTAGATACACGTTATTTCACTTTCAGCTTTGACAACAGGGCTTGGGGTGCACTGCCGTAGACACGCCGTTTCCCTCTCTCTCTCAAGTCCCGAGATAAGTTCCAACAAGCAGGAGGAATGTCAGCGCCAGGTCTCTAGTGGCAGTGCTGTCTGTGGACAGAAAGCCACACGTGCTTTCCTCACTGGCATTCAAGAGACATACCTCAAACTAAAGGAGGACTAAGCCCTTCAGAGCAACTCTTGCAGAAATACAGGGAGAACACCTGAACATGAGATATGCTCCACCTAAAAAAACAGAGCTTTTGAAGAAGTCATTTACAGAACATCAGTTTTAGATCCATATTCAAAAACCTCAAAATCCCGATTCAAACCACAGAATGACCAGAGAGCTCTCCCATTACTCTGCTTTTGTTACCCAGAGTGTGGGTTGATGAGCTAAAGGACATAGACTCTAGCCTCACAGTTACATAGTTGTTTTCTGAAAGCTGACCTACAATTCTTGCTAAATTTCTGGGCACGATCACACACAAGGTTTCATTCTTCCTCCACCACTGGTCCTCAAGACGCATTGTCTGAGGCCACAACCAGGAGCCACTCCGCTCCCGAAGCTGTCCACGGAAAAATAAACGGAGGCAGGTATCACATCTGATCAGGAATTCAAACACCAGAGCCCAAATGATTCAAACCTACTGCCATTTCTCGTCCTGAAGAAAACCCCCATCAGGACCTTTGCTCTTTACCCTTATCCTCAGCATAAAGATAAGAATGGTAAGGAAAAGTTCCTCTTTAGGACGGACACATTTCTGTATCCTGCAAATTCTCAGGCTGTTTGCTCACCAAGCTCTACCTGAATATTACATCTGCTTAAGAACCAGTATCTCTGGAAGACCTTATTAGCCTACAGGGAAGAGAAAGAAAATTTTACAGTATTCACCCCTCTCTTTTCCCCACTACAAAACCAAAAAGAACCCAAATCACCAACTAAGGTAAGGTGACCTAAATCCACTGACCTCTTCACCTCTTCCTTTTGGGGCAAGCCATTACCATCTTATTTCCCTCTCAGCCCTTCCCAACATTCCCCCCCACCACAAAAAGGTGAAAGATGAAGGCAACTAAAAAAAAATAACAGCTTATTCTTAAGTTTTTCTTTGATATGTTTTTAAAGGAGACAGACATCACCCTCCACAAACCACTAGCAAACAAAAAATTAAAGAAATCAAATCAACTCCCTGTGCTTACATTAACCAGCTGCTTGCTTTCTCTTCTTTCACAATCTTCTCATAAATAATTTTAGTTCTCTTCCTTGTTTTTCATACAGTACAATGCTGTATGCTACAGCTTTTTTTTTCCCCCAACAGAAGTGTTCCCTATCATCTCCCATCCTCCTTAACTTCTTATTTCTCCATGAGGAATGATAAAACCATCAAGATACTTTTCTGAAGAAAAAAATACAGTGAGCAGAGCTAATCAGCATCCTTTTAATTTTGTTCTGATGTTACCAGGGCATTTAACAAAAAACTTTCCATCAGATATTTACGTGGGAAGTAAAAACAGGAAAAACACTGGAAACAATCACCCAATAGATAAAAAAGCTCTGGTTTGCACGTACAATCTTCAAGTCAAATGGTCACATTGGGGGCTGTACAAGTATCGTACAGAAAATCCCAGATTTTAATGCAACATCAGAAAAACTGAACAGAGTATTTTATGTAACATCCTTAATGCTAAACAATAATGAAACAGTCTGGTTACTGACAAGATTATCTAAGACAAAACACACACATCATCAGACCGAAACCTCAATAATACAAACCCACTGAACTGAGAAACTGAAGTTGACTATGACACCAAGTACCCAGATTTAGATCTAAATCCCACAGGTCATATTTAACCCTGCTGTAGTTAGGAAAGATACACAGGATATCTTTTGCTCCTTTTAACAGCCTGTGTCTGCCTAGAAATACTCCCAGCACTTAATCCTTGCGCGTTTGCTAACCTGATTTTATACACAAATAAACTAGAGTTCCGCAGGTAAGAAAAACCTCACATTCTTCTGTTTTCTTAAATGCTGTATAAAGTCAAACATATGCCTCCAAAATTAATCTAAACTCAGTTGCAGGTTATTACTGGCAATAAAATGCCACAACATCTATTCCAAGCATGCAGTTATGGTGACTTTTCACAGGACACAAATTGTCAAATAAATACAGGCTCGTTTTGTTATGCATGCTATCAGTAAGAAAATCTTCAATTCTTCAAATCTGCCATTCGACTTTTTAAAATTCAATATAAATTCCAAGTGCATCTCCTATTCTGATAACCCCTCTTCTAGCTAAGCTGGTTGGTTGGTAGTGATTTCTCAGATAAGTTACACAATACTGTTTCAGCTTCCTGATTAGATAAGCAGATAAAGTTGTTTTTATTTTTTTTTCTCTGGCACACACATTTATGCATAAAATTTTTCATTTTCTGTGAACACTTGCAACTTCGTAATCCCCTCTCCACAAATCTACGTGCCAGTAAAAGTCAACCATGGACAAACTGCATCACTGAAGGAAAACATAAAGTAAGTATTAGCATGCAAAAAGCAATTCTGTCTACAAAACTGAACAAACGTTCAGGAAATTTCTCTCCCTCTGTGCTGCCTATATACACACACCGTAGAATAAAAGAAAGCAGCGAGCAATCTTCCTATGGCGTTATTCCTTCCCTACAGATGGGGCACAGAGTGCACGCAGCCTCAGGCATCTCTTGTGTTACAGAAAGGAACAGCACGGCCGGACTGTGACCCCTTGGCCCAGGGATGTGCTAAGAGGTACCCACCACGTTGGCAGGAGGGTTTGGGAGCCCATTTCCCTGCTGCCACTGCAGAACATCATCTCCTGAGTCCCACCCGGGCTGCCAGGAGGAAGAAGAGCAGCCCGTCACTTAAATAAACAGAGGACGCGACCAGAAAGGAGGCAGCGACACAGGGATGAAGCTGGATGGAAGCATTTTTTTTGACACCTGGTTCTACCAAACCCAAACGAGCCCCCTTGTCATGGTAGGGAGGAGACCATCGCCCTCCCACCCCTTCCCCACACCATCCTCCCTACGAACAGCTTCACTCACCCAAACGCGCCCCTTGCCTAGCCGCCTATAAGGGATATTGACCAAAGCTGACAAAACTCAGACAAATATTACAAGAAGCAAGCGTGGCAAGATCAGATTTTCCACTGTCTTTGTTGAACAGGGCTGTAATTTTTAATACTCACAGTCCTGTCCGTCTGTCACCCCAGTTACCTTATACACATAAAGCCTGATTTCTGTAAGACACCGCTTACAATCCCTACACAATTACCTAAGACTGCGAAGCAAAAATGAGTTGGGTTTGGTATTAAGACCCACCACAACTCCAATCCTTGTCTATTAACAAAGCAAATAAAAAGAGTCAACACCTCACGCGAGAGATGTGTGCAAGATCCGAATAAGAGCACAAGCGTCTCTGCAAGTATGTCAGCAATGTTTTCTGTAAACCACTCTAACCCTTCAAATTTTTCCCCACCTTTACTCTTAAGGATAGCAAGGCTCAGGGAAGATTTACAGTGGGCGTTCAGACACACGGGTGGGTGTGGTGAAAGCACCTGTATTAACAGGCTGCTTAAGTGAATGCAGTAGAAATATTTCGACACACGCTAATTTATTCAAACTTTTGGGAAGTTCTTTCTAAGTGATCCCAAGCAAGTTACCACTTGGAAGCAAAACAATTCCTAAAGCTTTTTGTTTGCTAAATAGAGCAGTCATTTTTGTTCGTTTCTTGTTTTTCTTTTAAACTGTACTGCAATGCAAGCACTATAAAAACTAATAAGCAGTTCACACCTGTCACAATCAATAGCAATAACGACATTACGCTTTGTTTGGAAATAATTTTTCTGGAGAGCACGTTTAAATAGATCGCCCTTGCTGGAGTCTCTAAACTCCCCAAAAACAAACAAGGAGAGACTACAGCTCACAGCCTAGACTGAGTCGTTCTAGGAAACGATTTGCATATTAGGTATGACTAAGGAGCAGTGATGTTCTTCAGTCTGTGTCTCAAATAGCTCCACAATGAGAACTTGTGCTCAAGGACTTCTAGGCACAAAATATTTAACCTCAACAAATGATGCTCCTTATGGAGGCCAAGTTCCAGTAGCAAGATTTTTGTTCAATTGCTTTTGAATCAAGTGTATGCTCAATGCTACGGATGGACTCACAGAATGTTTGAGCCTTGAACATTTACCTATAAATAAGCTACGTTAGAATCCCAGTTCCGTCTCTAACTTATTTTTGGGCCGCAAAATAGAGTTCAGGCACATAAGAGTCAAGACGGGAATACAACCAAGCTTGGCGTCTCTGTGGAGGCCTTTCAAAGTGGAGGTTTTATGCTACTTTTAATTTATTTTTATTTAATGTGCACTCCACTCCAATCTTGTAGTTTATCACACAAATTTACGTTACTGATTAATTCATTCTTTTTCTAAGGGCTCACTTATAAGACATAATATTCAATTGAGCTGCCAAGATGCTCAAAATTAAACATGCCTGTAATGACAACAATAATATGATGAGAAGCTTAACATCATTTCAGAATATGTATTATGACATTACAGGTAATAGTGGGATTTCTCTCAGCACCCATAAGTCACGGAGAAGTTTCACTATGATGGGATCACTTGTTATGAACCGATTTCACAAGTATTACTCGCGATGGGAAGGTTACAAGTGCATAACACTGATCCTAACAGAACAGGAACAAATGGAAAGCTACATGAGAGTATGTCCCAAACCATTTCACTAGCTGCATTAGGTGTTACTCCAGTACCGTATTAAGGACACACATCACAAACAGAATGGGTCAGATGGGTTTGTCTACGCTCACCAGTGAAGTTTCTCCTTCAGCAACTGACAGAACTATGTCAAGTATGGCATATTAGCAAATACCATTAGCCTGGAATTTGCCTGTTCGTATTTATGGCACCAGAAAACCTTATGACCCAGATGACCTTTTATATTTGTTTTTGCATAATACGCATGACTTAGCCTGGCATAAGGTGGTATTAGATGCTGGCCGCTTCAGTTGACTGTAAATCACATTCGGCAGTGAGAATGAAGGAATAAAACGTGATTTAACCTAAAGTGAATGAACTCAAAGATCGCGAGAGACTATTTCAATGAATAAAAGCATTTTTTGCGAGAGTCGGCAACGATAACACAAGGCTTCAAGTTGATGCCCGGGTTTACACGCTCATCTTCAGCGAGGAGCGAGTGGATCGTTGCGCCAAGAAGGTCCTCGAAAGAAATCCAATATGGCCACTGACGTGTGGGGGTGCCTTTTGACTTAAAACCGCCTCATCCCTTAGCACGCTGCCAGCCTCACGCCTAATATCACGCATAATACACCTGTTCTACTCCTCGCACTTGGCGCGAAGTTGCCCCGGGGACGGCCACCTGCCTGCACCCAGCCCCCGGGAGCCGGCGGACAGGTAGCGAGGCGCGCCACGCACCGTCCACTTACCTTCTTTATTAAGCCTCATCACCTCCCTGCTCTTTCCACCCTCCTTTCCAGCCTCTTCCAGCTCTACACCTGCGGGCGAGAAGCGGCGTCAGGCAGGCCCGAGGGGGGCAGGTATTGTTCAGTGCTGGGGAGGGGGGGGGGCGAGGACCTTGCGGGGCGATTCCCCCCTCACCGCCACCCCCAGCCCGGGGGCACCCAGCGCCACGCACACCCCCCCCCACCCCCTTTCGGGGCATCCCCCTCCCCGTTTCTCTCCCTCCCCACAATTCCCGTTTTTTTGGGGTGGGGGGATCCAAGCGGCGGGGCACGGCGGCACACATGGCAGCGGGGGCTCGGCGCGTCAGCTGAGCGCCCGGGGGGGCGGCACCTCCCGCAGCACGGCCCGGCCCGGCCCGGCGGGCGAGGAGGAGGAGGAGGAGGAGGAGGAGGAAGGAAAAGGGATTGTGGGGGGGGTGGGGGGTGAGGGGGGTGGTGTCGGCCCCGCCGCTCCCCTCCCCCGGCCCCCCCGGCCCCTGCCCCGCCGCCGGGGGAGGGGAGCGGCGTGCGCGGAGCCGCGGGGCCGGTCCCTGCCCTTACTGTGCGGGGGGGCGGCGCCGTGAGCGTGCGGGGGGGCGGCCTCCCGCACCCAGGCGGCCCAGGGCTGGCCCAGGAACGCTTCGGGACTGGGCACGGGCCGCTCCAGGGCCGCCATGGCGCCGCGCCTGCTCTCCTGCCCCCCTCCTCGCTGCTTTCCCCCGTTTCCTTCGGCGGCGGCGGCGGCGAGCGAACGAGCGAGACACGGGATTCGAGAACGCCGCACGTCATCCTCGGGACGTTCCGCCGCCCACACGGGGGTAGTGTCAGCCCCTGCTCCCTATCAGATCGGGCTCCCCGCCGCACGGCGCGCATGCCCGCGGCGCCCCCCCCCTCCTCCTCCTCCTCCTCCTCCTCCTCCTTCTTCTCCTTCTCCCTCCCTCCCCGCTCCGCCGCGCCTGCGCTGCGCTCCCCTCAGCCGCCGCCACAGCCACGGCCACCAGCGGGGCCCTGCCGCCCGCTTCGCCCCGCAGCAAGTGCCCGGGACGCGGTGTCGGGAGCCCGGCCGCGCCCTCCTGCCCCTCGCGCCCCGGGGGTGTCCGGCTCGCCGCTCGCCATTTTGTGGTGCGAGCCCCTGCCTCGGAGGCGCTCCGGTGCCGCCGCTGCGCTGAGGCGAGGGGAGCCGAGAGGCTGTAGCGCGGCGCACCTCGCGCAGGTAAGGAGTTTGAGAGAATAAACTGAGTGCCACAGGGCCGCACACGCACACCGGGGGAGCAGCCGGCGCTGTGCAGGCTCCACACACGGCGCCCTTCATCCCGCTGCTCCGAGCCGAAGAGCGAAGCCTCCAGCTCAGCAGACGCCTCTCAGGGTGTTGATGTGGCCCTCCAGGTCCCATCCTGCCTCTCCTTCAAGGCCCTTTGTCACCGCTCCTTGCTGCCCCAACCCCCTGTGGGACACTGCATGCGGTTAATTTAGGCTAAAAAATACCCAGGGCCGGCCCAAAGGTTGGAGCAGAGCCCAAAGGTGAGCAACAAGAGTAGCTCAAGTAAGCAAAGCAACCTGGGGATGGGCACACAGCACTGCAGCCTAAAATGGATTTAAGTGAATTTCTTACAATTCCATGGAGATCAGGCTCTTTATGACACTACAATGGATAAACACTCAGGGTAAAGGACAAACTCCCTTTGCCTCGTATACACTGTCAACAGATGCTGTATTAAATACAGACAGCGTTCACACTCCACCTCTTCCAAAAAGTAGCTGGAATATACAAGCCCCATCTTTAATATCTGGAGGCAAGCCTAAAATCTTTCATACCATATGGCCTGGCCAGAGTGCCTCCAGTCATGTAACACTAGCTACAAGAAACTACAGGAACACAATTAAAACAATCAAAGCAGCAGAAAGCTCGCCAAAGTATGCCTCAAAAGAAAATCAGTCAATCGCGGCAGGCTTGTTAGCAACCAACGTGAAGCAGCCACGGGATGTGTAACCTTAGATACACCACACGTGCAACTTCCAGAAGCAGGAAGAGCAGTCTTGCTATGATACAAAGCCCTGGTGAGATTTACCTTGAAAATTAAGTACAATTCTAGTCAATAGTTTAAGTTAATCTTCCCATAAAACAGGGCGGAAAGGGTTATCAGAGAGATCAGAGGAATTAAAAGTCTACAGTATGAGAAGAGCTTGACTTAGTCTAGCAAAATTTAGCTGGAAATTGATATGATTGATGTTTTTAATTATC
The DNA here is from genome assembly GCF_009819795.1 of Aythya fuligula. Taxonomy (NCBI): domain Eukaryota; kingdom Metazoa; phylum Chordata; class Aves; order Anseriformes; family Anatidae; genus Aythya; species Aythya fuligula. Next base: position 14,521,707 of record NC_045559.1, read on the forward strand.
AGAAGACATAATCATCAATGGGGAAGAAAAAAATAAAGAACAAATAGACATAAATTGCTTATGCCAAGGTTGAAAATTAGAAGGTTTCCGGTTATGAATGAACTATATAATAGCTGCGTGCAAAAACGGGACACTGGACTTGACAACTCAGAATAAAAATAAACCTATGTTTCAATTTTCATTAAACCATCATTACAATACCAGACTATTTCCTGATTTATTTTTTTTTTCTTAATACTTTCAAAGCCCCCGCTATTTCTGTTCCTGGCAATTAAAACAAGCACCTATTTCAAAATTAAATACTTCACGCTCCTGATTTGAATAGCACATTACGACAAACAAAAAACATTAAACTGTGCTCACTGCAAATAAAACTTTAGTCAGGAATAGCGAGATGGAATTCCTTAAGAGGGATAGTAAATGTCATGAAGTTAACGGTCAACCGTGTTTGGCATTTGTGCTCAAACTGACTGCAAGAGAGTGGAGCAAAAAGCCTTGACAACAGCCAAATAGTCTGGTAATTAACGAAGTTGCACTGCACAGCCTTATGCCATCATGCTTCTGTGATTACCGAAGATAATGTATCTGGAGAGAAGATTCAGAAGGAAGATGCGAGCACCCAGGAAATCCCCATCAGTGAAAACCAACATAAGATTTCAGGGAAGTACATATGGCCAAACATCTAACTAATATTAAACACTGCCACAGGATACACAAGCAATAAAGCAATTCCTAACCACACAACTGAGAAAAAGGGGAGGGGGGAGGGGGAAACTATTTAATACAAGCTGCCACAAAACAAGCAAAAAAGTGAAGAAACTTTCCAACTTTAACACATGGCACTAATCTACATGCTGCTTACCATGACACACTGCAGATCTACAGTCTAGGCTCTAACAGAAACAGACCATATGAAAGAACATTAGCATAAAATCAAAGATGCAAGATGTACCGATTCCCTCCTAAAAAGAAACAATCCAGTGACTTACAGTTTGAGAGAAACGTTTCCAAAGCCCTCCCAAAGGAATTCTCCCTCCTCCCTACCATATGTATTCAAGAGCAACATTATCATTAAACAAATGGTTCCACAATCATCAGAATGGATGTGCTCAACTTTCCAGTGATCACCACCTTTACTTTGAAAAGTGCAAGCTCTGCTTTGATTGTGTCCTCACCACCCGTGTGATCTGCACCAAGGAACGAACCCCATCCCTTTGGCTTGTAGGGTCCAAGCCCTGAAGCCGCAGAAAAGCAGTCTCTGTTCTGCACCAGGGTTCCTCCTCAAACCTGTTTCACTCCAGATTGGAGCCAAAGTGTGCAGCGTGGATGGCTGTATGTTTTGCTCCAGAGCCCTACAGTGAGACAAGAAGGTGGGCGACCTGGCAGTTTAGAAGCTTCTGCTGTGGTGAATTTGAACTCAGGCTGCAGCTTTGCAGCAAAAGGGGCATTCAGATGGTTTCTTCTCCCTTTTTTTCTTTCACAGCATTTGTAGAAGGACAATTTTAGTTAGGACTTTTTACTCCTCTTTCAAATTTGCTGGTATCAGTCAAAGAGATCCAAAAGTTATACAGGGAGTTAATGGAACCAGAAGTTATAGATGGAGAGAAAAAAAAAGGGAGGGAAAGGCACAAACATTCTAATCACGGAAGACTTACTTCCACAGGAAGTGAGTAAAGAAAATGCACATGAAAGTGCAGATGAAACATCCTTTATATTTCTTCTCCACCTGCACACACAAAAGTTTAGTTCTTTTATGACCTTGAACAAGTCACTTTGCCACAGCAAAAGAGTTCAGTCAGTCAGGAAAGGTGCTTCTTTCCTTCCCCAGTCCCTCTGGATTCTTTTCTGTTTGTTTCAAATGCAAAGTAGGGCTTCCTCTTACTATGTGTTTTTCAGAATTTGGTATAATGCAACCTTGATCTTGGTAGCAGCTTCTAAATACTACACTGATTTAATCATTACATGGAATTAAAAAAGAAAACTATAAGCAAATTAAGGCGTTTAAGTAATAAGCAGTAAAATACGGATGAAACCTAACTCTAATCTTTTTAATCCATATCTCACTGGTCTTTAATAAGACAATCTCCAAATGCAAGCTTTCCACTAAGCAAGCAAGAGATAAAAATCATATGTTCCTATGTACACTTAGTAGAATTAAAGACTTGGGCTTCGTAAAATCACAGGGAAAGTTACAGCGTTTAGAAGAAATCCGAAGTTGTGTCCTGGCCTTTGGTTTGTATGGAGATCAATTCAACATTTCTGTAATTTTCAGGATCTAAATGCTGAGAGATAACAAAACGAAACAGCAGTTCCCACATGTGGCTGTCAGGAACATCACATGTAATCACCGCGTACAAATAAATAATGACATGCTTGCGTTTCAGCTCCGCTGTCGTATACTGAGAAAATACCATGAGGTCGCTGAAGCTGCATGTGCAGTCACAACAACAACAACAACAATTCGTGAACCTCTGTTTTAAATCATGTATACCTGACAACAAGTGCACCAGATGGCTTTAAACTGGCTGCAAAAGTATTACAAAAAACAGCTGGATAAGGTTTCAATATCATAACGAGATTATAAACATATGATGTTCTTGTGACAAAATCATTATGATTTAAGCAGCTTGGCAAGATTCATTAGTACTTTTCAGAATCCTGTTTTACAATGGATTTTCCACAATCGTGGTTTTATCTTATAGAACAGAAATTATTACAGAGCAGACAGTTTTATGAACCCAGGTATCCACTTTGGTGGGAATGAAACAGTAAATGAATCACAAGACTTTCTTAAAGACAGTCAGCGATGGAGTTTGCATAAGAAAAGCCCCAGCAAACTAGCTGGCTGTTTTAACCTGTTGGCCATCTATTTGTAGTTAGTCTCTCTTTCCACTGTGGATAAATGAAATTTCTTATTGCGAAATCTGCATCTCAGGGGAAACGATACCAGAGAGGCTGGGACTGAGAAAGTGCGAAACCCACAAATAGTCCTGCCTTTCTGTGGTGAAACTGATTTTGAAACTTTTTCTTTTCTACAGCGTAGCATCCCAGTCTGCTGTGTGATAATTGCAGATTAGTGAAGCGAAATGGATACCTAAAAAATCCTACATTGAGGTTTCTGCAAGCGTTGCATACAGGATTGCCATTAAAACAACTCAACACCTAGCAAGCCAAATGTAAAAACCACTTTGACCCACTCCCTACAGCCACGTTTCTGACGGAAGTTCACTCCCTGTACTGTTTCTGATCACTTTGTGATCTCAGAAGGTGTCTCAAACACTATGCAAATGCCATCATAAAAGCCTTTTGCTAGAAAACTGGATAAAATAGACACTTATAGCAGAGAAATCTATTTTAATGTCCCCTGAAATAGCACAAGAGAAAAAAAAAGTCTAAATTAAGCTTTTGGTTCCATCTTAGCCAAAGAAGCCAGCAAGCCAGCACTTAAAAAAAGAAACAGTCAGAGAAATGGAGAACTGAAAAAGAAATTCTAAGTGACAGTATAATTTTTCGTACATACCACTGCTCTTGTATCTCAACAAAACATATTTCTCAAACAAGCGTTTCAAATTGCTTCACCCCAAACAAAAAACAGTGCTTGAAACACTACAGCAGCACTAATCAGATGAAACAGAAAATCTAAAGAAAGGTATGTTGCACAGAACTATGCCCAGAAAACGCACAGTACATTATCTTATTAGGGTGAACTCTCAAAAGTTTAAAGAAAAATACTACCAAAAAATGGCCATGAGCTAGAGGTGGAAATCAACACTTAACTACGCATTTCAAACCCAAGAGAGTTACGCAAGCAGTGTGAAAAAATAAATCGCACATCCTTCTGTTCCAGTGTCTAAAAGCCTGTTCTAAACAGTTTTGCTCACATATTGGTTGTAGTCTTAAGTACATTAACACAGCACTGTACTGCAGCTAATTTCTCCTGCTCTTCAAGAGGATAATTTATCTTACCTACTGTATTAGCAGAGCTGGCGTGCCTCTGCTATCAAAGCTAGTAACACTAATTATCATTGTATTTCTAGAGAGGAGTTTTTTGTACAGTGCAGACATGCATCTTCACTGGACACAGGAACTTACCAATTGCTTGTAGGAAGCAAAGCAAAGTGTTTCATTTTTCTCTGTAAGGGTTTCAGGTTTCAGCCTGGAGCCTCGAAGTTCATTCAGACCCGTCTTCCTTACCAATACTTCAGCTCCCCCAAGACTGTTCCCCATGTCCAGGCCTCCACCAGACACGTGAACATCTGGTCTCAGTGATACGGTACAACCCGTATCAAACAGGGATCTCAAAGTCACTTCTTAAAACACACTACCCAGGGTCCCTCGCCTAACACTCCATCAGACAAAATTATGACAAGAAACTTTGGGTTAGCCCAGATCCAGGGAGTGCACTGGTAGCAGAAGATTGAGTGCTAGATACTTAAGTGTGACTGTTTGGGAAGATGGGAGACACGAATGACAGGTCAAAGAGTACTTCACAGGCTGAAATTGAATTTCCCTGTATTGAGAGACACCCAGAAAAGATCACAGTTGGATTGTTTCAAAATAACAGTGCATGTTTCATAGTGCTTCTTAAAATTATTAAGCATATCTAGTATTGGTGCAGCAAAAATCGTTTGTATTTTACCTATTAAATATTTATCTGGTTTGTTTTATTCAGAACAGTTTCTTGGTAAGTAACGGCAATACAAATATTTTTATGGCCATTTCCAAAATAGGCTCTTAACCATCCAGTCAGGACAGAAAACATGAAGCTTGTAGGAGTTCCCTGCATTTTTGAAAAACATGACAAAGTTGTTTAGATTTTGCATGATACTTGGGGATGGAGAAAGTTACCTCGCCTCAGTATTGAGTCTGCATTCAGACAGCTCGGTCCTCTCCTCGACTTGGCTCCCTCAAAATGCTCGCATGAATAACAAAAGCCACAAAATGCAGGTCCCCGAAGATTTTCACACATTTCCCATGGTGTAGGTGTAGAAATATACTTGCATTAAAAATTAAGCTCGCCCTGTTGAATAATGCATGTTATCCCTTTCCATTCACCCCCCACACTGCGCGTGCTACCTGAGCACTGCGTAGGCAGCACACACCACCACAGCAACTTGCTGCATCTCTCTCAATGGGTCATAATCAATTTTCTTTTGTTCCTTCTCAGCATAGAGGCCGTATTGCTCCTGTTTGTATCCCTCTTTCTCTCCGACTTACATTTGCTGAATTCTGTACCTTTTTCTCTGTCACTTTTAGCCAAAGCACTGCAGGGTGGGTTTTCATCTCCCACCAGGTCACTCCTGTGAAGCGCTGTCCTGGGGTTTGTTTCTTGCCCCCAGGCTCTCACTGATCGCCTCCCACATGGGCCCAGCTGCCTCGCCAAACACCACCACGTCTGTTAATACTTCCTGCCCTGCTTTTTATCCCTTCCTTGCAGTTCAGAGCCTGCCTTCCTCCTGCCTCCCTCACCAGAAGACTGGTCTCTCCCGTATGTCTCTCCCAGCCATGATGACTCTCTCCACCTCCTGCCAGTAAGCTGCCTCTCTCTTCAGAAAACTGTTTGGAGTTTCTTCTATTGAAATGCTTCCTCACCTGTGGAGAAACCACCTTTTCTTCTTCCTTCCTTTCAGCAGGCAGCTCTGAAAGCCAGCTCTGCCTCTCCTTGGGAAGCTAGAAGCCCTCCACGGCCTTGTGCTGCCTCTGGCCAGAGGCCTCTGTCCCCTGGTGCAGGGGCCTTCTCCCCCATCTACTATTTTCCACAAATTCTGGGCTGTCCCACCCTCCAGCAGCTTGCTGATGTCCACTGCAAATGGGGGCTCATCCTCAGCCCTCCCAGGCAGAACGGAGCCCCAGCCACCCCAGGGCAGCGGCCAGCAGGGTGGGGAGGCCAACAGGGCCAGGCAGGGGGCTTAAGGTACAGGCACCCAAATTGTAGCCTGTGCAGGCTGTCCCTTGGCATTCAGAAGCCGTTTGAGTTTCCTTCAGCCCAGCTCTGAAAGTTTGAGGCCAGCCAGATGAGAGGTTTCAGTGGGGGCCAAGTGGTGAGGCCTTTGGTGGTGGTCACGTTTGGGCCCTAAATCAGTTGATAGCAGAGGAGGCCAAACCTGCTCACATTGGCTCCCTGGTCCCTTGCTCAAAGGGAGCCAGCTCAAATCAGACCTTGCTTGAGGTTCTGAAATGTTTTGGCAGTTGTTATGGTATGTCCTATTTCCAGCTTGTACAGGAAGCAGACGTTGGAATCACAGAAGAACGCAAGCCTGTTCTTCTTGTATTTCTGGCTGAGGCTGGAAGTGGAGTGCCAGAAATCAATTGTATCTGATCTATTGTACAGGAAAAGTCTCCCGTAGCTCCTTGCGTTGACACGCTGACTGTTCAAGGATCTTTGTCCTTACGAGATTCCAGCCATGAGCTAGCAGAGTCAAAGATAGCATCTTCATGTACAGCATCTGGAAATTCGTTACAGTCCAAATGGATCCCAAAGGCCGTAGCAGGAATTTGGGTACAGTGAGTGACATGCCTGGCAACTAAAGACAACAGAAGTAAAAAATATATTTTATATTTAAAGAGCAGCTTACATGCATTTTTTTTTACACTTTTTTTTTTTTTTTTTTTTTTTTATAGTCTCATTCTTCAAAATGTCTCACAGGCCAGCCCGCACTTCTGTGAAGTTCTTCAGCAGACATTGTGCACAGACACTGAGGTTGCTGAGACCAGATTTGGATGGACCTCCGTTACGGTCTCACAGATCTAATGAATGTTGTAATTAAATCCTCCTCATAATGATAAAAATAGGTCATCCGTTGATGGTCTGTTTATTGGAAAACCATGGTCTGATGAGTAGCCACTATTTCCTTCAAGCAGACAAAGTGTAAGCAAACAGATCTAATGATACGTGGAGTTAAATACAACATAGGCAGTCAAGAAGGCAAAAGCAAATACATTAATAAAAATATTCAGCCTTGCCTCTGAAGGTTGCACAGTTCTGAAACACATAGGGGCCAAGATTGTTAGCCAAATTTCCAGGCTCAGATTAAGAAAATCGTTGTAGATCTATAGCTATCAAATATTTAACTAGCTAATAACCTCCAGTGGTGCAGTTCTGGGCATTGAATTATGTCTTGATTTCTAGGTACTTTAGCATGAGGCATCTCATACATACAAAAGTTACAAGACTAATAAAAAGTGAGCAATACTATTCTAGGGAAAAAAAAAAAAGTTAATTAAAAATCATTATAAAATTCGTATTTGGATATTTTGTAGCTTAGATACCCATTTATTTGACGTGAGATTGTAGCTAGAACTGGCTTTTGTTTTCTGAACATTTTCATTGACAGATTAAAAAAAATGCTTTTCCTTTAAGGGACAGTGGACATCTGTAGATTCCCTCTGTACTTAATTCTGCTGAATTATTATTATATAAGATCAATTAAAAATATTCAAATTCAAAGCAGTTCTTAAACACAAACTCCTCTTCCTTATGGGGAATTGAAGTCTTATTCTGTATATACCAAATTTGAGCTCTTACATTTTTACTTGCATTCATATTTACATTCAAGGGCCCTGTAATAAGCTGATAATAGAATGCCAGTTTTTCCTGCTGCATTAAGAACATTATTTTTCTCTTGGCATCGCGGCAGCTAATTCATTTGAAATACTATTGGAATTGTAGCCTGTGATATAGGAAAGGCTACCAAAATTAGAAGGCTTGATGTATACTGGGCTGAAAACTCGTGCAGAATATTATCTGTCTAAGCATAAATGGACTGTCAGCCCTCTGTGGCAAGAGGTGTCTACTCTTCTGGTTAGGAGAACAATGGAGCCTTTCTTTCTGTGCCCTCACACATCATCAAAATTAGCACAATTGCTACAACTCTGTCAAATCTGTTAGTAGCATAAGCAGTGGAATTTTACTGAATTCTGTGTTCCTGTCATAGTATAGCTGGGCACTTTTAAATATTTCTTGAGCTGTTCTTAACCAGTGAAGCAAAACTTGTGTCATGCTGTTATAAACAAATACAAATAGGATGTTGGAGGTTGTATGTAAACAGAGTGAATTATGGTGGTGAACAGACCTCACAACAGTCCCTTGATTAACACAACATTTAATAGGAATACAATACGAATTCCTAGAAATGGATAAATAAGTTTGGAGGGGTTAGAAGTGGTCTTTTTGGAGGACTTAACAGATGTGCTGTGCCACGACTACATGTCCCCTGGATTTGCAGAGGGAAAACTTGAAAGGCATCTCTAGGTTGTGAAGGGGCTCATATGTGGATGAATTCCTCCATTTATTCGGGGTTTAGTAATTTTGCCTATGGAAATTTATACATCAGTTGACAAAAAAACCTCAGTCTGTCCTTGTCAATCTGAATCTTAACATAGCCAACTGTTCTGTGCAGTTCTTATGCTGCATTTGTGGTGTAAGAGCCTAAGAGCATGCTGTGTTGGCCACAGGATTATTGGTCCTAGATTTTGTAAAATTTCCCAAGCACACTTCTAAAACAACAGCAGAAGATTATGAGAGTTGGCAGATACCACAGACATAATTGTTTTCAGCAGTTAGAACAGATGTTTTAAAAACATTTCCTTATTCAAACCTTCAATTAGTTCAGGGCTGGTGAAATGCAGTCCCTCCTATTGTCTCCAGCCCTCGGTGTATCCATTAAAACTGGACCGCTTCTTGCAAGATGGTTGAACTCACCAGCATTTTATTTCAAAAGGGCACATGGGTAAGAAGTTCCATCAATATCAAACCCTCATGATGTCACTGTTGTTTTACTTTCCTTTTCTCTTGTCCTTTCAAACTTGAGCTGACCTGGGATTAAACATTGTCCTCATAACTTACTTCTCTTGCACTAATAGGCTGACCTCAGCGAACACAAGAAATGGTTGGAGTAGCAAGAGGTGAACAACAGTACACGTGATCTTGACTGATTCATTTGTACCCGTATCCTGCCTGCAGCACAATTGGCCACACGTCAATGAGAGAAGTTTTCCTTTCTTTTCTATCCATTCACTTCCCTGCTCTGTTTACCTAAGCAGCAGGAGTCATCTTAACAGTTGGTAGTGAGATAAGATACAGAATCGAATATATCTTCTTGTCCCTCAGAAAAGACCATTGGTAATTTCTGAATAAATGTCTCATTCTCTCCAGGATACTCTGAATGTAAAGAATTTCTCCAAATAATTACAGTTTAAATGCTGAATCTCAAATATATATATATATATAATTATTTTTTTTTTCTGGTGTACATTGAATACATGCTTTAAGAAATTTCCTTTTTCGTGGTTGCTATGGTAAAAAGCAGGCCCCAGTCCTTTTACTTCAAACCCATGAACTGCAATTAACTGTTTAATGTTGTAACATACAACAGCTCTAGTAACACCTTAACAGCTTTGAGCATGATACTCCATCATCTCAGCAGATGGTGATTTTTGGCATTCTGCGTTTTCAGTTTATTCTTCTCCTTTATAATCCTTGCCATTATATCTTTTGGAAAACGCTCCTGGACTAACTTAATTGCGATTTGATTATACCGAGCGATTTCTTGGATCTTTTCTATTTCCATTAAAGATGACCGATAAATGAGAAAAAATATGTTTGTACATGTATCCTTGGCAGCAATTATAAAAGCAGATTTTAAAGAACTTTAAGAATCTGTTTCTTCTTATCTGTAACCTTAAAAAATACAGTATTGAAATACCCCATGTATTCTATCAGAGCTCTACACATCAACAGACAAGGAGACGTAATTGATTCTTTTGTGAAGAAAGAGCCACCCTGAATGTTTGTCAAGAGTCTGAATTGAATGAGAGTTACCAAATTGAACTTGTTTTACTAAAGGGAATTGCCCTTTACTATTATTTCTATAGAGCTGAAGACTCAATTCCCCATGAATTTTGTTCATTGTTTTATAGATTTATGGCTCATATAAATCTGTGTCATGTGGAGATTTAGCCATATTTAGAAAAAAAGTTGACTTTGTCCAGACATTATTAGGAGCAAGATTGTCTGGTGAAATTGCTTTTCAATGGCTCTCCGTCTTTCTCCGATATAGTATATTTATATTTCACTTGTAATATTATTATTTTTTTTTTTCTGAAGTTAGAAACGTATTCTTTGGATAAAAACAGAAGCGTTCTTCATTTTGCTCCTTGAAGGGATTTTATGTATTATGCAGGCAAGACACTTCAGATGTAGATGTTGTCTTAAATTATGTAATACAGGACCAAATAAAGGCGTGGTTTTTTTTGGTATCATCATCATCATCATCATCATCATCGCTTCTTATTTAGAAAAAGAAAACAATGGAGAAAAAGGAAAAGAACAGTTTTCCCAGAATCATGAGAAGATAATTTTGCAGTTTCAGGTTTTAAAATATGAATGTCTCATTCACAGCTATTTCCTGGCTGACTCCAGGTTTCTCTGATTATTATTTATTCAGTGCTGATAGTGTGTTTGACATTGTGCAAATATAGAAAGAGATATTCCTGTGGACTATCTGCCAGGATTTCCTAGTTGTTAGTGGCAGTGTTAGCCTCTTTAAGCAAAAGCTTGAGGCTGTCTTTAAAATGGAGATGCTTATCCGTCCTGCCAACGTGCAGCTTCATACATAAGACTGTGGGAAACACTGCTCACATGCACCCAGCAAGGCTTTGGAAGGATGGCCCCAGCAGAATTTAATTTAATTAGGACAGCAGCAGCATGTGGTAGCTCTAACTGATCAAACCTTTAAGAAGAGACAGTCTTGATAGTTTCAAAAGCTGGACTTTTTTTTTTTTTTTTTTTTGGAAAGGTAACTGGGAAGAATCAGTCCTCCGTCCTGATTTGACACCTGAAGAATCAAAGAAAGACTATGTGCCTGAATGCATCATGCTTCATTTTCAAACCTGTGTCTTCTGTGAAGTCACACAGGAACTTTTTGGTAAGTTATCTATAGGGCCTGCTGACAGCAGGTATGGTTAGTTTACCTGGACAGTGATGTTGGTGTCCCTCAGGTTGTTGCTGATGTTGGCAGACAGTCAGTTGCCAGACTGATGTCTACTACTGGCTTTGCCAGAAACAGTGTCTTCTGAATGGTAGCAGTGGAAGATTTCTGTCAAGGATTAATATCTCAGGTTAGTGACATTTGACACAGACAGACAAAAAAAACAAAACAAACAAACAAAAAAACTTGCTTGTCTGTTTATTAGAAAAGAGTTATCCTCTCCAAGGAACTATGGAGCTGTAACAAAATCATTCTCACAGACTGGATAATTAGTGACTCTTGCTTGACTTTATACATGAAAGGACAGGTTTGCTGTTTCACAAATGAAGCACATTTTCCTATTGATCACTTAAACAAAACAAACAACAACAACAAAAACAAATCAAGCAAAAACCAACTTGCAGCGAAGGAAAAGGCGGAATGCGAATGCTTATCCTTGTTTGCTCCCTCCCTAGAATGAGCATTTCACCATCTGATCCTTTCAGATATCCCAGCAGAATGAAAGGATGATGCCAATATGCTTATCTCTTTGTCTGAGGTGGTGACACCACCCATCGAAACTAACACTCAAAAGTCTTCAGTAGAGCAACACGTCATATACAGAAGTCAGTATTTAAAAGCCCTACTTCCAGAAATGAATATACTGCCATATATTGCACAGAAGCAACCAAAACAAAAAGACTCATTTAAAAAATGCACAAACCTCTGAGGGATTGGAAAGCTGAAGTCAAATGTGTTGAGCTCATTTCATAATTACAAAGAAACTTAGAGGGATATATCAAGTCTAATGAATAAATTGCAATTCTTGAATTAGTAATAGTCACTAGACCCTGATTTTTATTTGGAAGGGAAAAGTAAGCACTCAGATTTCTTTGCACCTCCACACACCCCAAAAAAGGCTTCTCTTTGCTTAAGAGAGAATTTTAAGCAAAGACTTCTCTTTGCTTAAAAGCAATTTTTTTTTTTTTACATGGAGTGAAAAACCTGATTTACACTCACAGGAAAAATTTAATTAATTCTTATTTTACAAATCTTCCACAATATTTATTCAAAAGATTGGCAAATTCCAGGAAGTTCACCCATCCCTGAAAGAGAAGTTTTGTAAACAAATCTGGCAACAAATTTGTTTTAACAGCAGCAACCCTGCTAATCTGTCAAGATGTAGTTCATTTCTGACACTTGATTAAATTCTTTTTTGCTTAGGAATTGAAAGTAATTTGCTAAAAACAAGCCATTTAGCTGGGACATGGTGGCTGCCCCTCTGATACTTCACAGAGCATTTAATTCATTTCAACAGAAAACAAGTAAAACTATAATGTTTAGCACTTTTTTTTTTTTTTTTTTTTTTTTTTTTAACAGAAGCAAGGCTAAATTTCTGTATTCACAAATCAGCAACAATGTTAGGGGTTTCAAGGTCTGGTGAAACCCATTTATAGTGTTATCCCACAAATTGGACCAGCATTAATTCGCATCCTCTGGACGCGAATGAAGAGTTTTAGGCTGTGATTCCACAGGCATTTTCTTGCCCAGGCACCCTATGTCCTGCCATTCATTCCTGGCCATGTCGTTCTCAGTTCTTTTCCAGAATTAAGTCATAAATCCAGCTCCCTGGACAATAGCTGAATGGATAAAAAAAGTCTACCATTAGTGACCTACCTAATACCAAGAGTATTAGGCCAACTGGACTGACTGGTATATGAACATTTTGGGGTATCAATTTCTTGATTCTAACAGAGATTTGGCATTTCATCTCGCTGCTACCCCTTTGGATGGGAAAATATGTTGTGATTTTATTTTCTGTCATAGATTTCATAAAGCTGTGCATATCCCAGGGCAAAGGCTCAGCTGGTGTAAATGTCAGTAAAGCCACGACAGCAGCAAGGAAGATGTCCAATCTTCCTGCCACTTTCCCAGCTCCTTCAAAGCTAAAAGGTTGATCCAGGTCCCAAAGAAGTCAGTGAGAACTTTCTCACTGTGCTGTAGCCAGCTCTGGGCATGTTCACAGCCACTTAAGTAGAGCAATTAAGATATTGGGCTAATATTAGTAGTCCTTCCCTGCCTACTTACAACACCCAAGTTGTTTGAGCTAGCTTTCATCTCACACAAAAGCCAAAGGAAATCAGCTGGTTTTGTGTTGCATCTGAAAGGTCGCTCTGTGTCCCCATGGACCAAGAGGTATGGGGGAATTCCAGAATCTGTGGCCAGCTTCTTGGTATTTATTTCTGGAAGCTGTTAGCTTAGATATTTTAGCTAATCTTGGTCATGGAGAAGTGAGATGATAAGAGTGAGGGTTTTTAGAACATCACATTTATATGTGTTTTAAAATATATTTATAAATCTGCCATTCTTGCTTTTTAAGTTCTTTTTTAGATGGAATTTTAACTCAACAGTTTTTATGGACACTCAGGGCAGGCCTGATATTCTACTTCTCTAATACCACATGTAAGGACTCTACTGAATGGCCTTCTCTCTAAAGCAAAGAAGATACTCCTAAAAATCCTGGCAGGGTTTGACATCAGTAACTCCATATGGTAGTATTATTGGGAGGCATTTTAGTACCTAAATAATACTTCATTTGGGGCAATCTGTGATACACATTTTTTTTCAGCATATAAAACATCAGAATGTAAGAGGAAAAAATCCCCCATAAGGATTTTTACTTTACAGTGGGAAATAATGAATTTATGAAATATAAGCAAATGAAGTTAGCAGCCTCTTCCTTAATTGTGATTTGTGCTACTTAAAAGAAAATGGAGTTGCGGCTGTCTCAAATTTCTAGCTCTTCTCAGGCTGAAAAGTATTATTCTTTTACACTATTGACTCTGATTACCTCTGTGATTTAATCCTTTTCTTTACATGCTTAGTGGGTAGACATAGTGGGAAAGTCACAGCTACAAGCAATAACATACCAATTAACTCCGAGGTACTGATGGGACATTTAAGTAATTTTAAGTCAACACACATAAACATTACATCGCTGGCTTGAAAATCTGGACATTGTTTGCAGCTGGAAGATTTGATTGCTTAATTGATTTTGATTTTCGAATTGCTTTTGAAAATCAACCACTGGTTTGAATCTGCTCCAGATGGGCAATGACTGGAAATTGTTATAATCTGGCATGTATTTGGTAGCATAGATAAGTGAGTTGATGGCCTCATTAAAAGTACCTCAGACATATGCACTGATTAAAAAACTCTCATCACTGGCTCAGCAGGAGCTTGGCTGAGGGGAGCTGCACTGGCCTTTCACCCCTCAGGGCTCTTTCTGGCATGACAATGGGAGGAAGTTTCTATTACTGCTGCCCACAGTGGTGTTTGCAAAATATACACTAGTCCAGCATGTCTGCCTGTCAGGGAATGCAATATGGGACAGGCCAGTGCTTGTTTTCACTGCAGTCAATGGGGAAATAGAGCACATCCCATCCTAAAGGAGAGAGCTAGAGATGGTCACATAGTTGTGCCCTGGTAGTGCCTCTGTTTCCAAAAGAAGCCTAGGGTGACTATATAGCATTAACATATACAAGCCTATGGTTTAGTTAGCTCAAGGTAGGTGAGGTAACGCCCATCCTAAATGGCATCTCACCATTCTGACTGCTAGTTTCTAAAACATTGTGTGAGAACTTTTGCAGTTTTTCACAACCTCTGAACTGCAGATCCTAGTCTCTCCTCCAAAGCATTATGAGTCAGTTCCCACAACACACTCATTTGTTTAAAGGAGGGAATGTACCATTTTCAATAAGAAGCTTGGCAAAGGCACTGACCAAGATGATGTCCCTGGAATGTTTTTAATATGCTTTGTAACCATTGCCCACACAAACTAAATGACTTTCTGTTTAGACAGCTGGATTTCTGTGTGGCACTAGATGGCAATATTCCCTCAGCTCCAGCAACGGTCAGGGTAGCAGTGCACAGCAAAGGGACATATTCTGACCTTGTTTCCTTGTTATCACCCACATAGCTTATAAGAGCTCAGTTTTACATGACTGAGGACAGTCTGAGCTGCAGACATATTTTTCTCTCTCTATATTCACCCACCTACCTTTACAGCTTCACGGTTCTCTGTCAAAACATTTGTTGGACAAGTATGTTTACTGCATGCGGTCTTCTGTTTCATTAAGAAAGGTTTTGTGGTCTCAGGCTGTTCCATGATGTTTGTGCTCAAATCCACAGGCAAGAAGTGTCTACATCCAGAGTAGTGCACTGCTTTCCTGCTGCCTTTCGCCTATTGATGTGGTGGTAGACTGAGTCACGTCATTACTCAGATGCAGTGTTGCCTCATGTCACTCACAGGTGGCTCATTTTTTTACTCACATTTACTGTCAGATAAAATAAGTGTAATCTACACTCATAACTGTAAAAAAGTGCTCCTGTATCTGTACCCAGATGAATTTGGATCTATCTCTGTGTGATATTTCTTAAGTTTTTTTTTTTTCTGATCACTGAAACTACAGGTAGCAAGGAACAGAGCCAGTTAAGAATACTGCATCTATCTCCTTTGTGTCGTTAAGATTGTGTTTGCCTTCAGGGTATTTTATTCAGACCCAGATCTATTGAAATGGCTTTTCACGTCCCAACCACCATACAACCTTTTTCTCACCTCATAAACCCACTGTCATGCTGCCACAGCTGTTCTGCTACATACTTTTTAGAGCCAAGTTCCTCAAACCATGTTCACTGCCTCCCTTGTCCTCTTACGGCACATCCCCATGCCCTCAGATCAGGACACAGCTTCACACATCCAATCTTCTTCTTTCTTCCACTCCTCAACTTCCCCAGCAGAGACTGAATTTTCTCCACCATTTCCCTTCACCATCACGTCAGTGAGAAACCCAGCTTCAAACTCTGCCTCATAAGTTTCTGTCCTCATGTCACATAGCTGAGAAAATAATGGTGCTACTGTGTTGGTATTGCCGAGCAAGAGAATGGAGCAGAAACAAAAGTGTATACCAGATCCTCAGGTGGTATGATGCTGCTGCATGTCTTCTGACCATGGCAATGACTCTGCAGTGACTTTTGGCCAGCTGATGTGCAGTAGTCTGAGGGGGAGAGAAGCTGGCAGGAGCACCAGAAGCACAGAGCCCTGAATAAGTCACCCTGTAGTTGCTTCAAGGCCCGTCATAAAAGAGAACTGTCCTCTTCCAGATACTTCTGCCCAAAAGCCAGTCTGCAGTCTGTCGAAACAGCCACCGAGAGTGGCAGGAAGTGAACAAAGATGGCCGGTTCTCTGTGGTACCTCAGGGCCCTGGCACAGGCCCATCCCCACCGCGGCCATGGCAGCCCAAGCGAAACCGGGATGTCTCCAGGGCTGCATGCCCTTCTCTCATCACACGTTCCTCCGCTGCTCCCCCGGAGAGCTGCAGAGCCCAGCTGAAGATCTCGAAGTTCCCGAAACAATAAACAAACAAAGTTTGTTATGAAGCAGTGAATTGTTCTCAGTCCTCCTGTTAAAGGGTTGGAGGAACTTAAGTGTAAAAACCTGTCCAACTCCGAGTGAAACTCCACCACCTGAGCCCCAGCCCTGTGCCAAGCCATATTTCTATTCATTCCCTATTCTTTTTTAAAATAGGGATCATAAAAATGTTTTATTTGTGCTAAAATGTAAAGTCACTTTTGCTAAATATCATCCAATCCCTTTTGTTGAATAAAATAGACAATATACAGCGTGTTTTGTGATGCAAAGGCCTGTTTAAGGAATTCTCGGTGGTATATTGAAGTATATGACTAAGCTAAGTGCATCACATTGTGTACATAGAAACCCCAGAGTTTCTGTACCCATATTTGCCCAGAGCATTCTTTCTTGTTGCATTTGCATTATTTGCTACTTCAAGTCTTTGCTCATTTATTTACTGATCAGCTTAGGTGGCCAGGCAATTACAGTAACAGACAAACTTGTAATGTGCAGTAAATACTGTATTATGAGGTACGAGGTATTGCCACATGGGCTCAGGCCCTGATCCAATATCCAGTGCTCAGGAGACTTCATCGGCCTCAACACATTTTTCACCGATTCTTTACTTTCACTGGAATTTAAAGACAAATCACTCAATTAAAATTCAAGTGATGTACATGGCTGGCATGGACAAAAGACAGCAATTCTTGCAGGTATTGAATGCTCTACACCACCACACATTTTTGATCTTGAAGCTCATGACACAAAGTTGTTGCTGGTAACATCTACTTTTGCTCAGGTGAATGAATAATGTGTTTTACCAACTTTAATGTTACGTTGATGCAGAAATAATAGTATTTTTAAGCAGTGCAAGAACTTAAAGGGAAAAACATTTGGCAATAATACACTGTTTAAAGTCATGGTACTTTTCAATTGGCACCACTGAGCTTCAGTGGAAGAACTTCAGCTCTTTGGGTCTTCCTGTGTGGCCCTGCAGAAGTCACTTGACCTTTCTGTAAGGAAGACTCAAGTATGTCTAGGGCTTTCCTAAACTGTCCTTGTAATTGTCTGTCCACATTTGTCATTACAGCAACACAAAGGAAGACAGAGGCTGATCGGGCAAGATGGAGCAGAGGGAATGGGAAGGATCAGAACAATCTTAATGCCTTAGTGCCCCCGGTCCTCCTAAAGTGAGTGCTCAAATTCTCAAGTTACGAAATAAGTGGCAAAAGCCAGACTCCTGGGATTCATTTTTCTTTTGTGAATGCTCTCATCCGTAGGGTGTATACATGTAACTGCTGGAGCAATGGGAGAACTTGTTTTCACTCTTGAAAACAGCTACGTTTTCAGGTTTTGGTGTGTACTTGCCCAGATTTTAGGCTTTCTTTTACTTAAATCTGGATCCCCAAAAAGCTCTTGACATGATGGAAGTACTTGCAGACACCTCAAGTTAATTATGACTAGCAAGTTTATGTGTTGACAAGTAAATGCTAGAAAATAGATGGCCTGGATATCTGTCTGGGATGTTTTTACATAATTGTGTGGGGTTAGTTACTAAATTTACTAAGCTGGGATCGCTTTAGGTGAGATTAAGGTAGCCTGGATACTACTCATGGCTTTTAGTTTGCTCTTGTTACTCACAAATGGTACAGAGGAAGCTTTTAGCTGAGAAATCAAATGAAATGGTGCATAAGTTTTTGGTGTAGGATGCCGAGGTACTGTTTTAATATTTTAGGAAAGGTTACCAAGGCAGCAGATGGAGTAGCTGTACTGTTTAAAGAGAAAGGAGATGAAAATAAAACTGGCAGTCTGGGCAATTTAATTGGGGAAATAACAATAAATACTCTTGAACTGAAGTTGGATCAGGTGTGGGAAAATTCTCGTCAGGCTGCTCCATTTTTGGTGGGTATTTATCACAGTAAGAGCAAAATGTCTCTTCCTGTGAGTTGGCTAAGCAAAAGAGAGCCACTACTCTGGCTGAAGTAGCCATTAATGAGAAAATTATGTCTTGAACCTCTGATGCATTTGAAAAGCGAGAGAACTTTTCCTTCCCGTTGACAGACTGGAAGTCAGTTGAGAATTAAATGTGCAGGAAAAAAGATTAATGTCCTGAACCTGCACATGTTGTTATGCAAGTAGACTATGTCTCTGATGATGACCTCTGTTAAAATCCCCAGCTTTCCTGAGGACAAGCAATTGAAATTTTGCACATCTAATTCTGTTCTTTTCCCCTTGATATCCCTCACTTTCAATATGCTTTATTTCTACATCCCAGCCTAACACTGGAACAGTCTCTCACACTCCAGTCTGTTGGTCTTTCCCCTGGAATTTCTTGAAATTTCTTGAAATATCTTGAAATTTCTTGAAATTTCTTGAATCTTTCCCCCTTAATTTCTTGAAAGGTGTAGCACCTTCCTCTTGCACTGTCTATCTTACCTGACCCCGTAGAAGACATTTTTTTCAGAAATTCATTTATTTTAACAATGTTCTAAATTGCCCAGGTTTCAAATCATCTTGAAAAACAAGGAATGATTAAAAACCCAGCTTGTTCCTTGACCTTTTCACATTCTCCAATTAATATTTTCCTCCCTCTGTTTTGCCTACAAACTCCCTGGTTATATTCTTGCTTGCACTGCCTTGACCTCTTTTTGTCTAACTGCTTTACATCCCCAGAAATCTCATTCCTGCCATTCCTGCAGTGGCAGAGGTGTTGCCAGCATCACCAGCGAACTCCTTCTACCTTGCTCACCTTTTCCTAACCAGCTCTGTATTTACCGATCTGAATATACTTATTACTACTTGATTTTCTCCCTTTTCAGGGCTCTCTTTTGACTTTGGTGTCTTTCTCACCTAATTCCTCAGAACCTGGCAGGACGGACCAGACAACCACAGAAATCTTCTCAGCAGAAGAGTATAAAAAAAGAGGGATCAAGGAAGGTACTGAGAGATATTGGCAGTGACTGCAAGACGAAAAAGCCAGACCCCTTTCTGCTCACAGGCGCTCCTCCTGTGTGAGCTGCCCTTTATCTGCTCTCTCCTCCCTCGCTGTGTGCTGCACTGGGCTGGGCTCTCCCCCCGTCTCCCTGGTCACCTTTACAGTCTATTCTCACAACATGCTTGAACCATGAGGCTTATCAGTGACTACTTGAAAGCCCTGGAGACATATTTAGAGAGAAAACAGATATTAACTGCTCCATAGGTCTTCACATAGCACCTGAAAACCATTGCACTTCCAGGGAAAGCTGGTGAAAGGCTGGCATTTTAAGCACATATGTTTTCCAAATGCCTTCACTATCCATGTCTCCCATATCCCTCTGTGGTGTCTTTAGCACAAGATGTACAGAGGAAAGTCTGATTTATGTATATGGACACTGAACTCCTGCTGAAAGTAGGTCTGTGTGGGTTCTCATATGAAGGAAGGACAAAACAAGGATGTATTTATAGGGGAAAAACAAACAAACAAACAAACAAACAACACAATAAAATAAAATAAAATAAAATAAAATAAAATAAAATAAAATAAAATAAAATAAAAACAGCCTAAGAAATAAGAAAATAAAATAAAGGATAAAAAAATGGTGACCTCTGAGTTCTGGGAAAAGCTTGGCTATTCAGAGCATCAGATGGGAACAGTCCATCAAGCTAGATATTAAACAAGTGTAAACATGTATCTGAAATACTTTAAAACTTAGCCCCGATATTTCTCTAGTTTCTTCAAGAGTACAAGAAACAGCAGTAGAATGGGATAGATTAGACACTGCGACTGAAAGGAGGTAAAAAAGCTACCAACAGGTTTACACTGTGCTGGTAATTATTAAAAGATCACGAGCTTATTGTCCAGGCCTGGTTCATGTCAGCGCACACAGGCCTCATCTTTGTGAGGTATCCGTTCAGACCATAAGCTTCTTTGTGGATCCAGAAAATGCATGTGAAGGGATGGGCAATGACCTGGTACGTAAAGGGACAGGCTAGATTTTTTTCCAATATAAAGACATTTACATTAATATCATATCATCATAACTAAGTCATCTGAGGGTAAAGTTTTCCATATATTTTTTTTCCTAACATAATACCTAGGCACACATTCCCTGGAGCAATGGAAGATTAGTTTCCTCAGTACTACAGACCGATGCAGTGTGTGCTCACAGGATGATACAGTGTGGCCACATTTACTTGTAGACCAAGGCTGCATCTGGACTTGGCAAGAACTAGAAGCACTTTAAAACAGATGCAGATCAACCATCAAATGAACATTTCTTGTAATTCCCCAAAGCAGGATCAGATATGTGGGTATGGGTCAGCTCCGATCAGTAGTTTTACTGATGCATCTTTTCCAGGGTCATAGCAGCAGATTCCTCCCAGCTACAACCATCCTGTAGCTTAAGGTGTGCATGCAAGCACAGCCAATGCCCCTCGCAGTGTTATGCTAGCTGTTCGTGTTCAGCATGTCCAATTAATATTCTTGTACTATACAAAACACAGGAGCACAGGATAGAGCTACCTGATCTAGTGTCAGCTTTCACTGGGACAGCCACAGAGTGTCATGCAGAACCATCTAGAGATACTAGCTTAGCTCACAACTCAGTGTGGTTTCTCCAGAGTGGTGTTAAACATGAATCACTAAGTCCTGCCTCATGGCAGAGCTGATAAGTTTGTATGGAGGTGTTTAAGAATTAACTGGACAAATCCCTAAGTAACCTGATCTAATTAGGCCTCCTTTGAGCTGGGCGTTTGACCAGGTGACCTCCAGAGGTCCCTTCCAACCTAAATTATTGGATGAGTTCATGCCAATGCACATATATTGCATCCAGTCCCAGTAATAGTGCCACCTCTATAATACACTCCTCCAAAAAGCGCTAGGACTGCCCTTAGATCAAAGAGAAAAAATTGCATGGGTGTATTGTGGGCTAGCTCTCTAAATCCAAGGGAGTCAGTGGTGGTTTATGCTGTTCCTGAAACAGCTACAGCAAAACTGACTTTGTCATGTACATATGCTACAATTTTTCCTACAGGTATGCAGTGTGCATGGTCTGAGTAATTCTCTGATACTCAGAGAAACGAGAAAAATTCAGGTTCTTGGTGTAAGTAAGAGAGCATGAGTATTTGATCCTGGTCTGTGAAAAGAGCACCTCATTTGCCAGAGATACAAAAGCAGCACAGTACTTCCACGTTTAGAACTTACTAGTTTCTTTACATAATGCTTCAATAAACAAGATGATTGCAGTGAAAGGATTATTCACGTCTGTTTTCTCAAGTGTGGCCCAGGTCTGTGGATGGAGTGTCAGCAAGGAGCAGTTCTCCGACAAGCAAACATGCTGGCGGTGTTTAGAAACTCCCTTAGAGACACGGGTCCTTTGTTTAATTTCTCACTCCACAACATGACAAAGAGGAAGAATTTAGGTGGAGCTGATTATAAAGGAGGGAAAACATATCATAATCTTCCTTCAGTTGGCATCCTGGGGACATGAAGGACAGGGTCATAAAGACGATGAAGAGCACAGTCCTTCTCTTCATTTTGCTGGGAGTAGTATCTGGTAAGAACATGATTTCATTACGCTGCTAAAATTAGAACACTGTTGGCTGTTGTACTTTCTCTTGGGAGCTTTATAATACATATTTAAGGATCAGACACGGATGGAAAAAAATCAAGTAACAATTATTTTTCTACTGAAATAGATTGAGCTCTGTGGTTACAGCAGTATAATGAAGAGAATATGACCTCTCAGTAAGACACTTGGCTGGAAGAGGCACTTCAGTGTGTAATAGCCACTGCTCAGTAAGAAAGTGTTGGAACAGGAAAGGAGATCAGTTCTGCAAGAGACAGTATCTATTAACAATACTGCAGTATCCTCCTTTCAAATATTGATAACATTTCTATCTGATGAAGTAAAATAAGCAACCAAACAGAGAAAACACTGGTAGAGGTTATTAGGAGCGTGTCAGTATTTTTGCCCAGGATAAAAACATGGAAGTTTTGCCAATATGAATACGTACGTGTTAGCAACTTAAAGTAGATCTTCAAACATCAATCTGTGTGGCTGATGGAGTTGCTTGTAGCAAGCTATCTACCCAGGTAGGATCACTTTGCTTTCAAGGAAATGAATTCTTCCAGTCCTCAGAAACGTGTCAGTATTTGGTGTTTTACCTTTATGACCCCCAAACTGTAATCAGGACGCTGCATGTGAATCTCAATGTTTCTTGAAGAATGGTGTTTTTTTGATGTGCATGGTTGCAGAGAAAAAAAGCTTGATGACATGACTCAGGCTAACAAATCACACATAAATAAGACTTGAACATACATATACATCTCAAAGCCAACTTCATGATCGCTTTGTTTTGGGCTCAGAAATTGTTAACGTTTGGGGCTGGTAATTCAGATATATAATTTATTAAATTTCTTCAGGCATAGTTCATCCTCTGAAGTAAAGTGGTAACCAAGGACTTGTGAATACAAAAGGAAGGCTTTTGTAAAATCAATTGGAAGAAGAAGACGCCATTTAGACACAGGGTGGAAAATTTCAGTTAAAAAAAAAAAAAAAAAAAAGAACAAAAAGTGAGAGCTTATGATTTAGAAAGACAAATCCTGAATAAACTGCCAAGAAAATCTTCAGAGATAATATGAAAATAGCAACTCTTTTCTTTCTTCATTTCTAAATGTTGTAAATGATTTCATTGATTTTATAAATGGTTTCCATTAATGAACTCTGGCTTGCTGTCAGTAGCAAGTTCAATGTTCAGCTCCACTTGTGGAAATGTATCCCCAGAAGGCCCTCTCAGCTCAGTCTCATTTGCATGGTCGATTTCTGTTGATGATGTTTTCCAGAATCTTTAAGAACATTGATAAACGCTTAGTCCTTCTCTGGGACTTGTAAAGAAGGGGAAATAGGACTCCATGCTTTGTCTCAGGGACTCATCTACTGTTATTACTTTTGCTTCTTATTAAGCAAAGACACTAATATCCTGTCTTTGATCCTATGGGGAACATTATTTGAGTGTCCAGTAAGAGGAGCAGTGGCTGACACACAAAACAGATCATATGTGATCTGTCCCTAAAATGCTCCAAAATGTTGCTAGCGAATCAAAGAAACAAGATTTGGGATGGTTTGGGGCAAAAATCACCAAGGCTTCTTCTAAAGTCATTGAAAGCACTGGAGCTGAACTCTCCCCTTCCAGATTAAAGATCCTGATGATCTTGGAGCAGTGGCAATTTTAATGCCTCTTTGGGAACTGGTGTGAACTATCCTTCCCTAGCCATAGGGGAAAGAGGGAAGTGGTTCCATCCTACCAGTTTAGGAGGCAAGTAGTGTAGTGCACAGGAGCCCATTTCCCTTTGGCGTCCTCGAGCTCCAAACTGAACCTGAGCATCCAAGTGTGGCTATGCTGCAGCCCTAATGGCCTCAGAATAGTTCCTCTGCAGCGCTTTACCTCGCAGCTGCCCAACAAAAATACAGGCTTTGTGAAGCTTTGCTACAGTAAATGCTGTGGTATGAACAGCCTGGCCCTCAAGTGAAGAGTATCTCCCGCTGTCTTGGCACAGGCTGTGTGGAAAGTTTTACCGAAGGCAGCTAGCTCCCTTGGCATGTGGTTTGGACAAGACAGCAAAGCCCCCCAAGCAACATCCAGTCCAGCCGTGGTCTCCTGTTGAGGCCAGTTTAGGGATATGAGGGTACTAAGATGTTGTTTCAGGGCATGCCCTAAAAGCTGACCTCATTTATATTTCCTACACACTCTTCAGGAGATAAAGCACCACAGGCCCCTGTTAAAATAACACAAAAATACCCTTGATAAACATCAGAGCGAGCACAGATTTTGTCTCGGGGAGTGGGGAGGCCTGACGGAGTAGCAGGGAGTTCACACGAGGCCACGGGATGCCACAGCCTGGCTGCAGCCCGGAGGCTGTGAACCACGGGGTGCCTTTGTGGGCCCTGGGGAATGGACGGCTGCCCGTCCGTGCTCGGAGCAGAAGAGAAACCAGCACAGCCCCCAGAGATGCTGCTTACACAACTTGTCAGCCGGGCCTGCACACAGCATGCCAGAGAGATTAAGGAAAGAGAAAACGGAGGAAGTGGGCGCTGCAGGCAGCGTGGCTCACGGTGAAGATTGCTTCTTTAACATCCCGGCCTGTGTGGTTCAAGGTGGCAAACAACACAGCAACAATACTACTTAAACATCAGCACCCTAAGTGACAGTAGTATAGTGCTGAATTAGAGATTCCTTCTTCTGCCATTAGTGCTGGATTTACTACAGTGCAATGCCACCATTCATAAGCAAAAAGAGAATCAGGCCGTTTTGTGCTCATTAATGGCATCTCCTGGCACCAGCTGTGTGCTCCTGCTAGCCTAAAACTCCCCGAAGTAATTTCTCATTCATTTTCATCTTGCAGGAAGAAGAATCCAGTTGCTTAGGGGCTTACCTGCAACAGGCACTGTTGAAGAAAATTCTCCAGCTGGTGTTTCCGTTCACACCTTTAATGTCACCCTTTCTCCACTGTCTTCTGAAGGTGTTGCAATACATCCTACCATACTAAATTCAAATCCACTTACAGAAGCATTTGATATTGAATCCACAGGAGATCTTGTATACAGGGTGAGTTTTACATTTAGCTTGAGCAATGCTCCGTCCTGGAGGCTGATGGTTCCTGGATTACTGAGAACTGACAGAGCACAGTGACTCATCTTTTAATCAGAGAAGAGTTGCAAATGCAGACCACCGTACTATTTGGACATGCTGTAATAGATATGACAAATGAGTAGCAATAGTGATTATGATTTTAATTGCATCTAGGCAAAAACTGCTTATCACAATAATTCTGTTTATTCTGGGATAGAAAACATGATTTTCTAGAAAATCTGAGGTAAAGAAGGACATGTAGGAGCCGATTCTGTTTTGAGGTTTTATCCATAGTTTTTCAACTTAATTAATATGAAGTCACTGTGAATTTAAAGTGGATTATTTAAACCACATGCAGCTCTTACTTGGACACTCTCACCTCGAATTAAAATGAATTTGACTCACTTCCAAAACAAAGTAAGCTGAGTCAGATCAAAGCCAAGTTTAACTCGGAATGAGGGCTGTGACATATGAGGAAGTTACCTTGAGGTATAAAGTTATCACACTTCCACACATCTGTGATCTATTTCCATCTATTGCGTACTCTTGTCCTGTGGAAAATGCAAAGTAATTTTGGTTGTTTCAGGCTAGTTTTTCTTGCTGGATAAATTAGCAAGTATTACCTCACATTTGTCACTGGCAGTGAGTGTTCAGATGCATGATAACTTGTCATCCCGTTGCAACTCACTTGTATGCCTGCGCCTGAACGACACTCAAGAGCACCTTTGAATCCACTTTTCTGGAAGTTTCCAAGGAAATTCAGGTTTTCACAGAATTGATACAACGGCCCTTTTCTATTTCTCTTTGCTGATGTTTCTGGGAGAAAATGTAGGGGGAGTAAGACCATGAACCCGGGTGTCTGCAGCTCATGGATTGACGCAAGGCAGGGTAGCTCCTTCCAGGCTTTCTCCGCCCCAAACTGTCCCTTATACAAGAGGTCCTTGAGTTGCTCTGGGAGGCCACAACATTTTGGTCTTTCCATTTTCTTTTTACTCACATTTCAGCCAGTGGCAAGGGTTGTGACAGCAATCAGCATATAATCTAAAATACTCACTGCTTACTGATGGAAAATGTCCTGTTACTGGTATTCTCTCCTATAGATTATAAATTACATCTCTTTCATAATGTGCTAATCATATTTTTTTTTTCTCTTTTCAGGTTGTTACCAGTGGAAACCCTGTCCTAGATTATGAAACAATGCCAAAGCGCTTTGATTTACAGATTTTTGTTGAAGATACAACTGGGAGAACTGACCTTAGTACACTGACTGTCCAAGTAGTAGATAAAAATGAACCTCCTGTGTTTCGAGGAAATATGGCAATTCAAAGTAAGGTGGTAGAGGCATTTGAAAAGAACAATACTGAAAAAGCTGACATCACTTACAAAACAGAACTGCATACAGTGACAGTGGTTAAAGTGGTCTAAGAGTTTTCCTTTAGAAAAACGGGAGGAACAGGGTGATGTTTTTATCAAAGCTTTATTTTATACAAATATTTGGTATAGTTAATCTCTGGAGATGCCCTTCTGTTTTCTTAAAGTTTTGACTAAAAGTGATGGAACCACTTAAAAATGTTTGAAGAATATATATATATATATAAACATACATACACACACACATATATAAAAGCAGACTTATTTATATCGGTAGATATATATACTATTTTTGATGTGAAGTGACATCAAGGTATATATTGGAAACATGAAGTTTGGTGGGGATGTAACCAGTATACTGTGGGTCCATGTTTCAGTAGTTTGTTGAAACTGGACTGATTTGGAGAAGCAAGATAAATTTAAATAAATGTATATTGTGTGTATGCAAGAGTTTCTTGGGGAGAAGAACAAAGACAGCAATCTGCCAGTGTTTGATACCTGTGTATCACATTTGCACCTGCATGTGAAAATTAAGTGGAAAATCATTCTGAAGAATGAGATCTCCTAGATTGTGATTTATGGTGGTGTAAATGGAAAAAGGCAAAGAAATGTCTCCTGCCTGTGGCAGATGGCAGTAAACCTGGCTACCTTTCAGGCTTACCTGAAACCAGGTTTTCTTTCAGACCACATGCAAGGTGCAACAGAGAAGTCTGCAATAGCATTAGCAACGAGGCTGGGGTGTCTGAACTCATAACAGCACCTAGGCAAGAACTTTCAGTAATTCAACACCCAACATTTTTTTTTTCTTTCATCTGAGAATAGCAAGCTGTGGTCTGTTCGTGGTAGGTATTTGTAAGCGGCTGCTGAACCCTGTAGATCTGGAAAGCAGTGCTATTATTTAGGCTGGTGGCTTGCAGCTCCTGGAATGGTCAGCAGAGCAGTGTGGCTGCAGCCTGGCCATCCAGTGCTGCAGAGGGCAGGGCTTGCTGTAGGGATGGATTTAGCGCAGCCGTGCTCAAATCAGCCCGCTCACTAATGCCTCCTGAGCACGTTGACGTTCCCACTTCCATACAATACTTAGTTTGTAAAGCAAATTAGCTTCCCTGAGGGAAAAGGCCGCGTCATCTTCTCGGTGTCAAGGGTGTCTTGCATATCATGGGTGCTGCTGGAATCTAATAATAATTAAACGTGACACTTCAGGGATCGGCACAGCATGAAGCACACTCTACGTGGGAGCTTGTTACAAATCAGTGCATCAGCTTAACTCTCAGCTAGAGCTGCCATAAATTGGTGAGCACAGATGTCTGATCTGTCTAACTGCGTGGCTTTAGTTAACAGTACCAGCCACAATTAGACGCTAATTGCACATTCGTTGGTTATTAAAAAGCATCTCCCTCTCATTAAACTTTATATTCATATTGTTGTCCTCTGGGAACAACTCATTACACTGCTCTGGGATTCCCACTGCTCTGATGAGAAGCAGCAGTCAGCAGGGGTCACAGTGGAAATTAATAGTCCAGAAATGCCAGGTCCAGCAGACACAAAAGGGCAGAAAGCAAATAATGGGATCTAAAGATCTGTTGTTTTGCTAATCACTCTGGCCAAGGAGAGCTAAGCCTGTTGCCTGTGGCCCAGTATGGGATAGCCCAGTTGGGAGAGCTCCTGATACAGAAAGGAGCTATCACAACACTCCTTGCACAGAATTAACACCCATAATAAGGCAAAAGTTCAAGCGCAGACCATCCACGATTTATTTACCTCACAGATGTAAAAAAAAAAAAAGCATAAAAGATGAAGAAAAGCTCTGAGGTCTCCTGGCAGGGGACAAGGGTGGTTGTAGAGGGGATGGGAACCTAGCATGGAGCTATGTTCTCCCTATCTGCATGGTAAAGGCAGACACATGTGTACTCCATACCCCACTGAGCAGCTCAAGGGAGACCTGATGTATAGATCAGCCTCCCTAAGGCATAATTCATATTGCATCTATCAGTGATGGTTTTCTGTTTACAGATAAGCACTTTTCCTTTTAATCTTTTGAGTGTTTCTTTCCTGTGATGATTTTGGAATTACACTGGTGAACTGAGAACACATATCAGTCAGTAATATGCCTGGACAGCTTTAATTTATCAGTATGTTTGCTGTTGTGTCCTTTATTCTTATCCAATTAACACTTAGTACACTTATATCTGTGCAGCTGTAACTATCTACATCTTGGAAGGTACACGGCCTGAACGCATTTACCAAGTTGATGCAGCTGATCCTGAAAATGGTGGACTCAAAGTAAGCTGAAAAAAAAACAACCAGAGATGATATTATTGACTGTTTCTGAAATGCTTATTGCTAGCATCTTTCAACAATGCACTTCATCGTCAGGAACACAGGAAAAGGTTTTGTCAGGAAAAAAGAACCATTTTCAATAATAAATTGAGAAAACCCAGCCTCAACACTTGGGCTCAAATTGTATTTTGATTTCTCAGCACTCCAAAATTAAGGGGTATTGAAGGCAGAATTTGATATAGTTAATCAGAGATACAGTAGAAATCATGTCTCTTTTTTAAAAAAAAATAGCTTGCAAAACATTTTTAGTAGATGAGAGTGATTAAATGTAAGTAAAGTTTTTAATATTGTGTCACGGTGTAAATTCTTTCAAATGAGACGGTAAGGAAACTGCTTGCAAGGCAACTGAATCTCATTTTTGTGACAATCTTAGGGCAAACTGTGACCCCCAGTTAAGAAAATGGATTAGCAGATCTGAAAATACTCTTGATATCAGCAACATTCCTGGAAAGTGATAACTTTGTTTGCAGAAAGGAGAAAAGTAACTGCACTAACCTAAGAACCATTTTGTAGCTTTGCTTTGTTGACTTTTGTGTTATAACAGACAGCATGTACAAGAACAGAACCTGAAGATGTTAATTCCACGTGTAGCATTATTCAGGAGAGCAATTACCCTGACATCCATCCTCAGGCTTTACCCAACCAAACCACCAAGCCCCGGTGGGCTGGTGAGGAGGGAAGCAGAGGCGAGAGGATGTATCTCGTGCACTGGTACGGTTACGGTACCCATTTGTGTTGTGCAATGCACAAAGCATCTGCAGCTACGTGCAGGTGCTGACCACTGTGTGAACACTGAGCTTCCACTCCCTCAAGCACCTCATGAAAGTCCACTCATCCCACCCCAGCCTCTCTCTTTGCCTGGTCCTCCAGACTTCATTGCCTCCTGCACAGCTCTTCTTTAGTCTCCCAAATCCAGCCCCAGCCCTTCTTCTCTCTCCTCTTGCATGGAGTACTCTGCTGCTACCCCAAAAATGATTTTGCCAGCTGTGTTGTGACTCTGACCTCTATGTTAAATTCCCATTGCAGGTCTGGGATAGTAGGAGATACTGTACCTTGGCCCCTTCTACAAGGCAAGGCAAGAACAGAGAGATGCTTTAACAAAAGGATACAAAAACTAATGCATTGTGCTCTTCATTTTAGTATTCCTCGCTTCCTGCATCAGTGCCATTCCTGGTCTTGGAAAGTGGAAGCATTTTTTCCAAAAAAGTATTTGATTATGAGAAAGATCCACATTGGTGAGAATTTATTTAATTCATGTGCTCTTTTTATTAGCTTACAGTAGGCAATGTTTTCCTATGTAGCCATAGAGTGATTCTTGTTTTGTT
This sequence comes from Aythya fuligula, assembly GCF_009819795.1. NCBI lineage: Eukaryota > Metazoa > Chordata > Aves > Anseriformes > Anatidae > Aythya > Aythya fuligula. Next base: position 14,551,727 of record NC_045559.1, read on the forward strand.
TTCTTATTTAACAGGTACTTTTTAAATATAACAGTGACAGATCCAGAAGGACTCAACTCTACTAAAACAGTGAATATAAATATAATTAACATCGATGATGAAAGACCTTACTTTACCACGTGAGTGAAAAACTTCCATTGTAATGAAAATGTAGATGTTTTCCCAGCTTTACTGCCTTGGCACCAATGGGAGGGCGTAACACAGGGCAAGCTAATGTAACAACACAGTACTACTGAAAACTGTATTTTCATTTTGTCATGAATCCTGTTGTTTTTCTGAGAAGATTTGCTCTCGTTTCCCTTTTTTATTCTTATTTATATTTTTAACAGTTTTAAGTTTTCCAGGTTCTGCCCTCGTGCTAAAAGCAACCAAACAAGCTTGTTGTGCTTGTAAGCGTTTAGAGAGGTTAAAGCTACGCAAAGACCTGTGGACAAGTTCAGACAAAGACATGAGTTTTACTCTGTGTGAATACAATCATACAGAGTTTACCCTTCATGCAGATGTGCATTTCACCATAATGATGTTTATTCATGCAGAAATGTCTAGACATAAAAAGGTCTCACTTTTGATCTGTCTTTTCCTCTTCTTCCCAGACACTTACACTTGTAAATGATCCCAGTGCTGTTTGAAACATTGCCATCTCTTACTGTGTCATAAGCAGGAAATTGTTGTGTCATAACACACAAGTCAGAAATAGCTTTTGAAAATTAATGGAGCTCTAGCTGGAAGCAGGAGTATTGTTGAAAATTTGCAAAACGGGAGAGAATATCCATATGCTACTAGAAGGCTATTGTGTGGTGGAAAGTGCAATGGGTGGTTGTTTCTGAAGTTGGAGCCTGACAAATGCAGTTCTTAGAGGGTTAGTCTGATTACATTCTTGATTTATCTTCGTCACTTTGCATGAGACACTGACTGGATTCTGGACACTCTCTTTACCTCTCTTGATACTGAGGCTTTACAAGGTCCCTGCCAAGAATATTTATGGTGGGTTCTCTCCTGATATCTATGCAAAGAGGGAGAAGACAGTGCAGCACCTGGGCACGCCAAGAGGTCTCCAGCCACTTGTTTGGAGCAGTCTTCTGGCTGCCTTGTGGGACCTGAGCAATGCACAGCTCCTGGGCTGAGGCCAAGGAGCTGGACAGTGCTGGGTAAAGGGGTGGAGAATCTGAAGAAGTGGAAGAATAAAATATTAGAAACAGATACGGATTTTTTATTGTTGTTGCTACTTATTTATAACTTGAATTTCATGCATGCAGTAAGCAGTAGGGTTAACAGCTCTCTCCATATTACTATACTGATATAAAAAGGAGGAATCCACCTCCCAGGCCCAAAGCCTGCATGGTCTGTTCTAGACTATTTTCTTCAAATGTTGCCCTTTCTGTTTATTTATCCTTATGTCTGGAATGCTGAAGGAGCTCTTTTAAATATTTATCTATTTGTTCAAGATAACAAAAGCTTCAGTGACTGGAGTATCCATAACACCTTACGTCTAAGGCTCGGATGTCGTATGGCACAAATAAAGCTTGGTATTTGTTTGAATCTTTTCCGCTTTAGATTGACACTAGAGACCAAAAATAGAAGCTCGGTTTGTAAAGAGCTTGAAATTAAATTGCACTTCATGAGCTGTCCTCACTGTGCACATGCATGCCCTCTCCCCTGCTAAAATGTGAGCTACATGCTGGGACTATATATTTTCTGACACTATAATAATTAGTGCTGGGATGGAAGCTGGGGAAACTTGACAAGTTAGAAAACCTTCTTTATTTTCTCCTGATCAAAGCTGTCAAGAACAGAGTTTCAAAGGGTCTTTTTAATTGTTCTCACAGTATATGTAGGCACATCTGTTTTTGGTGTTCACAACACTCCATCGGCATTTCAGCCTTTTGAAATTCTGGATGTTAAAATCAATGGAAAACTCATGGAGCGAGGAAAACAAAGGAGGAGACAAGAAAACAAACATATGCTTCCTTCACAATTATACTGCGGCGTCCAAAAGGTCTGCTTGAACCATACTGTAAAATACCACGGGCAGGCGGCAGGTAGGTCAACAGCAGGACACAGCCCAGATGTAGCTGTGTAGAGGAGGCCCCAGCTCCACAAGCACTCTGTGCAATGGGTCCATGCAGGGCTGGTAATTTTGGCTGTCTCACCAAAACCAGCGAGAGCTGTCCCTCCCGTATCTCCAGTGATCAGAGAGGAGTTTTCAGGAGGCATTTTTGGTAGCAGTGATGGAGATTTGTTGCTGTTTGTTTTCTTTCTGAGTAACTCCTGAGCAACAGGAGAACAAGGAAGCGATCCAACACCAAGAGTGGGACAGAGCCTTAGTAAGTACACAGACTCCATGGCCTTCACAAACACCTTTTTGTTTGTTGTTGGCTGAATGGTGTTTTTACTGAGAAAACTCTATGAGATTTGCCTGCTGTATGCTTTCCTCTTTTAACATCAGCTGACAGAACAGCTGAAGTACTGTGTCTTCTTAGCCATTCTTCAAATTGCAAGTGAAGACCTGGAGGCATCAGATCTTCTACTCTGCGTCTGCAATTCTCCGCTCCAGTTGCTAAATGCCCCATAATGCTGGGTTTCAGAGGAAAACAAAGGGCTCATGTTTTCCTATCGTAGGAACTATAGACTAGTCAATTAGCTACGTGGTGGCTTGGAAAGTTTAAAGTGCACAAAAATGGTTCGGTCTTGAAACATGCTCCTAATGCTTTTCTGAACTGTTGAACACTTTCAACTCCCTTTGACTTTTGTTAGCAGATGTTTTGTGTGTTTGTGTGTTTCAGTGGAATAAATCAGCCCTCATAAAGTCCTTGCAGAGTTTTTGCGTGCTTGCCTACGCCTGCTTTTACATGTGGTTCAAGTACCATAATTGCATACCTGAGTACCCATGTGAACATGCAACTGCAACCATTACAAGCAATCCTGCACGATTGCCTGCCAGACCGTACCTGGGCCGTAAAATTCACTAACTTCATGGGAAATCTGGGAGCACTGGCATATCAAACAGCAGCACTAAAGAACCGTTTTCTCCATGTAAAATGAATCAGACAGATGTTGCAGAGAATTTGGAGCAACATCATGAGGACATCTGGGGGACACCCACAGCAGGGCTCTCTCTTGCCTCTGCCTACTGCAGGGCCAGCTCAAGCTTTTCAGTAATACTGTTGTCTCCCAGATGCCTCCAGCATTCATTCCAAAATACAATTAATTGCATTAGTGCTTCTATTTTTGTTTTTGTCTTGCAGAATGACAGCATGAGAGCAAGTGGCTTTACAGGCTGGTGGCTTTACAGGGAGACAAACTGCATGACTTAACAGCCCCTTCCATTTTCAGCTTCCACAGTTCTGTGAAAGTCAAATTGCTTTTCCTGTGACAAGTTGCAGGGGAAGGGAAGGACACTTGGTTGTGTGGTTTTGTCATGCTTTATGCCCACATTCCAGTTCAGCTACTGCTACAGGTCCAGCTGGCAGAACCAGTGACTGGGATATTTACCCTGACATCTCCCAGCCCAGTGTGGCCATGGCTCTGCTGCTACAACTGGCTGCTTGGCTAAGTCTGTGATCAGCTGCTCCTGCAAACACAGACATGCCCTTTGCTGAATTTTGCTTTCTCTTGTAGAAAACAAAGAATCTACAAGATTCCAGAGGAACAAAGCCCAGGGACTGTGGTTGCCAATATAACAGCTAAAGATCCTGATGATGAAGACTCTCCTAGCAGACTTTTCTACAGCATCCAGTCTTCTGTCCCATATTTCTCCATAAATCCATGTAAGACAAAAAAAATCATATCTTCTAATACACCCCCCACCACACAGCAAAAAATGATTTTGCCTGAGTTTCTCGGTAGGTTTTTAGGGTCAAGTTCTTCCATCAGCTGAACAGGGTTAAATAAGATATCTTAAAGAAAGTAGACCAAAGGTGACTTATTGACAAATACTGACTGGAGTCAGTATGGCTGGAGGTTGATGATCCCTTGCATGGAAGTAAGATCAGCTGCCTTCTTTTTAATCTCTGAGGATTTTAATCTCTGCGGTCCTTCTGGGGCTCTTGCAACAGCTGCAAGTAGTTAGACCACAATTGGCTCTCTCCTACCTGAAATCTGCTCTAGCACTGAGATGCACAGCAAATCTACACCTCAGCTTCATGGCTCTATTTATGCCCTTCCCCAGGCAAGGCCATTAAAAAGAGTTACCTCTCTTGTGCTGTTTCTATGTTCTCTGGGGTGCACATGCCACTGACCTGAAGATTTTCCTTCTAGGGCTGGCATTCAGTGACTGCTCTGTCCCTCACCTGCTATTGTTTTAGAGCTGCTGATCACAGCTGTAAGAGATGCCATGCAGCACAGTGCTATGGGGGATCAAGATGATCTTTCTATGCTTTGGATTCCCTATGCCCTTTGGCCATATGTTGCTACTGTCCCCCTTAATTGCACCCCAAAAGGCAGAGGATATACAAACTGTTCTTCACCTCCTCAGTACTCTAGGAATAGTATTGTGCTCTGCCAGAACAATCTTCTCTTTTTTGGACAGAGGCTAACAGAAGTGAAAAAAAAAACAACAATAAATTAATTGCATGGCTGACCAGAACACTTGGCAGAAGCTGAGAGCAGATCTGTTGATGTATGAGTAGATTTAGAGGTGCTGAAGGATGCTTGAATGACAGCACCAGAAAGTGAAGCCATTTTACTAGATAGAGAAAAAGGCATTAGCAGCTCACTGTCCTTGATGGTCTGCAAGTGCACTCAACTCTGACTTGCCCTACCTCTTTGAGAGTGTAAGGGAAATCTGAGGCCTCTGCTGAGGCCACCACTGGTATATTTTTGAGCAATGGTTATTTATCCATGAAAGTCTTACACAGAATTTTCAAGGCCATCGTGTATTGTTTTTAAAAATAACTAAACCAGCCATGACTTCCACAGAACAGAATAATTTTTTGTCCGCCACTTGTCTGCTGAGCTCTCCCATCCTTCCGCATGTACACCATGAGTTTTGCTGTCTCCCTGAGGGTGAGTATCTAACTTCTGGCTGCTTTCTGCCCAGCAACTGGAGTGCTGCAGGTGACCAGGAGACTCGACAGGGATGTCCCTCCCCTGAAGCTCCACCCTAACATCTCAGTGATAGTGCGGGTGGAGGACAGTCCCAGTGGTGGCCACGCCAGTGAAATGGAGATCATCATCACTATTGAAGATATCAATGACAACCCACCAGAATGCATCCCCTCTACCTTCAGGTATTGAGGCTCTTGTTGCCTGAGTGCCACCTTGTTGTCCCAGCCCAGTGACACATCTAGGGCACATCATTTAGGGTCCTCAGACCTACAGCTAGATGTTCAAGTGGATATTTAGCATTAGCCTTTGAAGGTTAGTGTTCACTCTAAGTACTTTAGGACAGAAAGTTCACTTTTCTGACTTGTGCAAACTGAAATTTGGGCTAAAAATATCTCTGTATGGTCAGATACGGTATTTATCTTTCTCTCAGATACCAAATTCATTAGGGTATCAGAACCATATGATTTACAGAATTACTTTTCTGACCCATACAGATCCAGGCTCTTCCCTTTTTACTTTATGTTAAACTGTGGGGAATCACTCACCAGGGTAAGCTTGCCAGGCAGTTCTGGAGTTTTATTTTGAAATTTCTAAGCTTCTCTTCTGAATCTGTTTCTAGTGGCCTCCGTGGTGTTTGTCTCATGAAATCTGTAAGGTCTTCAGAGTCCAGATCACCTCTTGTCCTGTATCCTCTGTACATGGTAATTTAGCCATGGACTTTTGCAGTGGCTCTGAACTCTCTGAGACCCTTGTGATGATCAGCTGGTTTACGTTTGTAGATGAGGATATGACATTATCTTCATTTTATAGAAATACTGAGGTCAAAACTGAGCAACAGAAATTGTCCATCTGAAGTGTCTGATGTGCCTGTGCTGCAATCTTTCAGGGTACACAGCGCTGCATAGTGCAGTTCTCAAAGAGTTCAACTGCACACGTGGTAGTCTGTTCTGCAGCTAAAAATCCAGTGCCTCAAGCCAAGACCCTCTGCAGTGAGGGATTCCTGGTTAGTGGGTATCTGTTTAAACTGCTTGTTCACTAACTAATATAAATGTCTTGCATTTAAATCACGTAGTTTTGTGGACTGGCAGGAAGAGAAATGAATTCTTTAGAGCACTGCTTGGTTACAACATCCATGACAATAACAGAACAGTCTCATTGTTATCCAGTGAGCTCAAACTTTGATCTAAATGAAGCAAAAGTTTTCTGGGGAGAAAATGAGATCAACTAAAGAACTACAGTTCTGCACAAGGAAAAAAAAAAAACAGCAGGTCTTAATGACATTATGACATTTAGTTAGTTCTTCCGTTTTTTTTTTTTTTTTTTTTTTTTTTTTTTGTTTGTTTTTTGTACTTAATCCTCTTGATTAAAAAAAATGAAATCAACACCTTCTGTTCCCAATTCCATCATGTGCATCACGGGGACCCTCACTGCCAACAGCAGGGACAGAAACGCTAGCTTCACAAAGTACCAAGCAGTCCAGGTATTAGTTAAGGAGAAAAGAATGAGGTTCTCTTCAGAAAAACATAACACACTGAAGAAATGAGTGTTGTAAAGACATTTTAAAATACTAATTAGTAATTGAACTAATTACTAATTAGTAATCTTGAACGTTAAGATCTCGTGGCAGCTTCTGAAGTGAAGCGGAGTTCCAAGTTTTTGGTTTGGGTCTGGCTAAATGTTTGTGTCCTGCCCATCACACAGGGCTGTTATCCACCACAGCATATGGTTCAGATTCTAGGTTGCTTCATCAGCTGTTGTCTATTTAGATCTAGGATTTCACTTAGAAAATAAATGGAAGTCAATGTTTTGGCATGTAATATATGAAGAGTTCAAGGGGAGAAATATAAGGAGCTCTGATGGGAAACATGTTTCTTTTAAACAGGAAAGAGATAAATGAAAATACAACTGCTGGAACATTTCTTCTTGATCTCAGAAATTACTGTAAAGATATTGATGTTGATGTACCAAACAATCTATTTAATTTCACCGGATTATCTGGTTTTGGAAGCAATAACTTTGCTCTGGAGTCTACTGGGTCCGGAAGACTTGTGGTCAGTCATTTGTGGCTTTATGCTAGATTGTCTCATTAGGAAAGCAACTTATGAAATATCACTAAGTCATTTCTTACTTTGTTGTCTGAAAACGAAAACAGAATTACTGTAATTCATGTCACAGTGGAGTGAGATGGGGAGAATGGCTGTTTTGACTAGATGTGAGCTACGTACCATTTGGTAGGATGATTTCTATGGATTCTACAGAATTTGGTGAACAGTAAACTGTCTTCTCCCATTTTAAATCAAAGTGCTAGATATGACTGAAAAAAAAAAAAAAAAAAAGATTTGGGGGTAGTGGTGGTATGAGACACCAGCTTTGAGATAAATAAGCAGAGAAATCTGATGTTGCTTCATACCCATTTATTCATGACAGACCATGGAAGATCCTTGGTCTTCAGCAAGAAGAAGCAAAATACTTGAGAAATCCCAAACATAGGAACTGCTTCCCAGCTTCATTGGTCAGAATTGTAAAACCACTTTGTGTGATAAAAATTCACCAAAGTGTGGTGGGATTTGCACGTGTGTGATTTTGCGTGTCAAAACATGGCTTCCTTATGCTAATAGCTGCTGCAATATTTGCATTTGCCAGAACCCCCACCAGCTGCTGGACAAGTGCAGTGGTGGTTGCTTTGTTAATTTAAAAAGAACCACAGACAAGTACAGAAAAAAGGAGGCATCACAAAAATTAGTGAATACAAAGGCATTCTGCCTAAGGGACAAGGGTGCTACAGGAGCAGTAAAATAATTTTGTATGGTTTACTTTGATTTCTCATCTGAAGTATAAATGTTGATGACCATTGTCCTTATCTGCTTCATCTACCAACACAAAAAAAAAGAGAGTTTACTTTGCTGCACAGGACATGATTGTTGTCAGCCTTTCGATTACCATGTTTGTGTAATGTAACAGGTTATCTGAAGTGTCCCATCCCTCCAGGAGTTTCCCTACAGACAATAAACAGTGGATGCCTGTGCTTTAGTGCTTCTGCCCCAGAGTTTATGAGGCTCCTGCAGAGAGACAGAGCTCAGGAGATGAGGATTTAAATCTCTGTGTGAGCCACCACTTGGTAGCTACTTGGTTCCTGGACAAACAGTTGTAGCCGAACCTGATACCTATAATACAGGTCTGCAGGCATGAGCTCAAGGAGTAACTATTGCTATTTAGCAATCACAGATTCTTACTGAGCCAACAAAGGGCACAGCAAATAGCCAGCTCATTAGATACACTTTGAACTAACTAGGTAAGAGGCCAAGACTTTATCCTTCAAATGATATAACTTCCTGCACTTAAGAGGAAGATATTTTGTTGGCAGAAGGAAAGAGTTTTGAATTGCCAAGAGACACCAAAGCGTGAACGTAAAGAAAAAGCTTGAAATTCAATCCTGTAATTGATTTATAGCCTATATTACTCCTGCAGGGCAATTCTACATAGTCAAGAGGGAGACCACACTTACAGAATGCTGAAAAAACTAATTGCCATCATGTGTATTGTGACTTTATGTGTAAAGTGTAAATACAATTGTGTTTCTTTTTAATTTAGATGACTGGAAGTATTGATTTAGAAAACCCAGCTAATCTAGGAGTTGAAGTTTATTCTTTAACTGTCAGAGTGCAAGATATTGCCTCTCCTCACTACTCAAGCAAGTATCCCTTTTACACTTTTTTGATATTTTCCTGTGCTGTAACAGCATGGAGAGAGGAATACCATATGTATTTTGAATATATGCATGAGAAAATTTCACAGCCATACTTATCTATGATTTAATCTTCTGTTATATTTCCAGACATCATTTACATTTACATCAGGATAAAGCCAGTGAATGATTTTTTCCCAGTCTTCGATAGTTTATCATATGAATTTAATGTTCGAGAAACTACTAAAGGTACAGTAAATAGCACCTACATGATAGAAATAGTGTTGTCATGCTGACAAATATATTTTTGCTCCAAATGTATTTTCATTTCTTTGAATAAGGAGAACACCTCAAAGTTCCACTTTGACTGGGGTCTCACAGTATACCACCTAGTAACCCTAAATAGATAAAACTGGCAAGAACTCCAATTGTACAGATGGAAACTGAGACACAGACAAATTCAGCAATTGCACAAGAAATCTGTGACAGAGCCAGGAACTGAACTCAGATTTCTTGTTTTAGACCGTCTTTCTGCTCTTGCTAAATTAGCCTTTTGGAGGGATCATGATGGTATAAAAAAACAACACTGTAGACCATGGCACAGATGAGAGAGCCTTGTCCCAGAGATGGTGTGAGACTGTCACTCCACTGTCCCTTCAGACCTGGCTCACCTCAGGTGCAGCAGGCGTCCTGGAGGTGGGGTGGGATAGGGATGCTTAGATGAGGAGCACGTGCTCCACCAGCCAGTGCAGCTTCTCATACTGGAGACAAGGTCCTGTCCATTCCTACAACAACCCAGGACCAACTGCTGCAAACGTGGCCTTAAATCTGTTGCAACTGAATTTGAAAAGGTTCATGTGCTTGACTCCCACCTCAGTGCCCTTCCTGTTCCTCGATGAGCCCTGCATTTTAAGTTTGTGGGGCAGCATCTTTCCTTCTTGGTAGTCCTCATATGCCAGATGTGACCACCAGCCTACTCTGTGCTGTACTGCTTGGCATGCAGAGGGGTCGGAACAGGAATGGCATCTTCCCCAGCTTCATCTTCTCCCTCATATGACCTGATGCATTGGCTTCCTTCTGTAGGCTGAGAATAAAATCTGACATCTGTTGGATATAAGCTGGATAAATCTTGATCCTCATTCTGGACTTTCCACAGTAACAGAAAAACTGAAGTTGGAAAGGACCTCTGGAGGTCTTAAGTCCAACTCCTGCTCAAAGTGGGACCAGTTTCACAATTAGGCCGTGTTGCTCAGGGGATGAGGATCCAGTCGAATTTTGAAAATTTCCACCAGTGGAGACATCACAGCCTCTCTAAGCCCTTGCTTCAGCTGACCAACTTTCATTCCAGATAATTTTTCTTTGTACACAGTTGGAATTTCCCATGTTACCACCTGTGTCCATTCCCTGTTCTTTCATGGTTCCCTCCTGAGAATGGTGAATCTCTATCTTCCCTGTGCCTGACTTTTAGGTAATGGGGTAAAGTAACTAAATTCCATTTTCACCGTTCCTCCTCTGGCCTGCACAACCCCAGTGCCACCAGCCTCTCCTCCTGCCTCCTGGGCTCTGCTCCATGCTGTCTTAATCCCCCCTGGCTTTACTCCAGTTTGTTAGTGTCTCTTCTACCTGGGGCCCCAAACTGGTCTCAGGTCTCCAGCTGTGACTTTATGAGTGCTGAGGAGAAGGGAGTGGTCACTTTTCACCACATCTTGGTAACACACTCATTAATGCAGCCCAGCATGTGGTGGCTCATGAATAACTTGTCCACCAGGGCCTGGGGTCCTGCTCGGTCAGTCCCACCCTGTGTTGGTGCACGGGTTTGTTTTGGTCCAGGGGTAGGATCTACATTTGTCTGTGCTGAGCTCCTTAAGGCCTGTTGACCTATTGCTCCAGCCTGCCAGGCCCTTCTGAACAGCAGCACGTCCACCACTGCCCCGGGCTGGTATTACTCAGAAACCTGTCCCAATGGCCAACCAACAAGGAAGGTGTGCAACTGCATCACACAGCAGGCAGATAACCTAGTACCTGCTTAAACACACCAAATGATTATGGCCAGCACAGGCTCAAAGCACGGGTGAAGGTGGCTGTGCCTGTGGTCAGCAGACCTGTGGGTCTCTGTGGTGCTTTAATGCCCTGGGGGGACAGGAAAAAAGCATATTTCAAACAGCCCTGCTGTCCTGTCCACAACCTCCTCTCCCTTGTCATGGGCCAAGGAGCAGGCCCGAATCTCCAGCCCTAGCCCTTAGCTCTGTTTTCTTCCTCCCCTGGTCAGGGGGATCCTGCTAAGGGTCTGCAGGCCTGCACAAATCACTCCTGCATGCCCTCTGGAGAAGCCGTCGTTGGTCGCTGAAGAATGTGGTGGAAATGCATCTGGTGTGGGAATGTGCAGCCTGGGACAGAGCTGGGGACACCGGGGAGGCTGAGGGTGACCAGCTCCCAGGGGAGGTCTGCCTGGCAGAGGGACACTGACAGCACTGGCTCCTGTAAAACAGGAAAACAAGGAGGGCTACGGAAGGAGCAGGAGACACACAATGGTCGCTCAGCAATTGGGCTGAGCTGGCAAGACCTGAGCCTAGCTGAATCAAGGCTGAATCAAGTCTGCAGAGATGGGTGTGCACAGTCCCAATGTAGTTCCCACAGTTTACAGCACTGTCATTTGTAGCTTGCTTCATAAATGCTCCATGCAGAGGTGATTCAAACCACCCTTTAAACACCCCAGAAGGAGGAGCAGCGATTATTTCTGAGGGAGGACAAAGAGTCTAGTGCTTGGGCTGCTGCAAGGCAGTAATTTTTGTGTCAGTGCATGGCTCTGGGGTGGCTCTTGCCACCAGAGCACTTTTGCTGTGTTTCTTTACAGACTCCTTGCATTCCAGTATTTATTGCTAGTAGGCAAGCCTATACGTGGGGGAGCCATAACACAACACGGTAAACTGGTATTTCTTACAATTATGCTTTACTTCTTTGGGGCGAAAAATACTCTAAAACAAATGTGTAGTTACAGTTTCATCAAGCTTCTGTAGGAACAAGCAATCTGTACTTCCTTTTACTCTATGTTTAAAATGTTAGTGAAATATGGATTTTCTTCCTCTTAGTTGGATCCAGAATTGGAGAAGTGCATGCCAGTGATGCAGACTGGCCACCCAGTGTCATCACTTATTCCATTGTAGCTGGAGGAGGCACCAGAGATTACACAAATATATTCTGGATCAGCCCAACTAATGGAGATGTGAAGATTTTGGCTAGATTAGACTATGAAACAACTCAGAAACACCTTTTCACAGTGCAGGCCTCAGACCAGGAGAAGACTGCAACAGCATCTGTGAGTAAATCCAGTCTACTTCTCCCCCTTTATCTATGTTTTTCTCTCCTTGACAAGAGCAGTAAGACGTTGGGCAAACCACTTTTGGTCTGTAAAAGGCAAGTCCTGCACAGGACTGTAAATTGGTCAGGTGAAAGAGATGGTGCTTACTGTCTTGATTCGTTTCTTACAAAATGGATTAAAGTAATATTCTTATATTTTTAATTCTTTTTTTTTTTTTTTCTTTCAGTCTTTCTTCCTTGTCTTCCAGATAAATAAAATTGTTTTCTGTGCCCTACCCAATTTAAGGTATTCCTTATGGCTACATATGTACCAGAAAACAGAAAAAAGAAAGAGTCTTGAGGCCAAGTAGCAGAGCCTAACTGTATCCATGCCTAGTACTGAGTCTTTTTTGGACTTCATGTAGTGCCCCTATGGCGCTCAGACATACTTATGATTTTATATGTGACCTTTTTTCACTGCAAAATGCTCAGTGTAACATAAGAATTGTGTTGCAGTCCATCAGAGTTGTGTTTTTATGGGGTGAGTCAGAGGGGGTTTAGAAAGGCCATTACCAGCATTTCTCTCATACTGGCATGGTCAGTCTATAAGGAGTCTTCCTTCCTTTCATGGATCATATTCTGAATTATTATTAACTATGCTAAGAAGCCTAGCTAATGTCTGTGAAGCAATTTGAGACATTTGAAAGGAAGTTTAATGAATGTCTGGTACTATTATTAATTCTCATTCTTACTATGACACACTTCAGGTAATTCAAATGATCAGCCACATCAGATTGAAATCCCTGTGGTTTTGGAACATGCTTCAAGTTAAGAAAACTGTAACAAAAGATTGCCAATCACAAGAAGTGAAGGTCAAATGATCACAGACATTTTCTGGTAGAATCCAGTGTGGAAAGGAGGGTCATTGCCCTTCAACTGCGGTTGACCAGAAGAGCAAAAGGGGCAAAGTGAAATAGCTTCTGAAGTTAATAAAATTCTGCTTCAGCACAGTAGAGGAAATTCAGCTAGCTATTACTCTTTTCTTTCAGGTAACTGTGAATGTTTTAGATGTAAATGATGAAGAACCAGTTTGTTCACCCAATTTCTATGCATCTCAAATCCCAGTCAGTTTATCAGCTGGGACCAATGTAAATGGCTTCAGGATTCAATGTCAAGATCGCGATTCTGATCCCAGGTCTTTCCGTTACTTCATTAAAGAAGGTACTGTGTCATAGCATGTGAGCTGGGAGCAGCGCACAAATTCTTAAACACATGGTTCAGTTTTATTTGTAAATAGAAGTCTAGCACAGTTTAAGTGCTACTTCTCACGGAGAGCTAATTGTGATCCCCAAGTTTCACGTCATTATTTTGCTGATTACCAAAAGAGATGTTTCTATAAGTTGGCTACGGATGCTGCCACCTAGAATGATGCCCTTGCAAGTTTGGATTGCCTACCACATTAATTAATTGGCAACGGACTGCATAATTGAGAAGGACTTTAGTAGAATGAGCTAGAAAGATCTTCATGGTCAAATTTAACTTCCAATTATAGTTGAGTGAATCTTGAGAAACTGTGGTGGCTTTTGTTACTCTGCATACCTCACCCTTAGGTGATGATAATCAGATTATGGTAAGTAACTGAGCAAACCTGCATGTCCTAATTCCATGCCCTATGCATTAAAACCACATTATAAAAATATATTAGGCTTGAACCTAATAATCAACTGCATCTGGAGAACTGTTACAGTGTGGACTGACATTTGGCTTCATAAAGAAGGAAACACTCTCTCTTGGGGAAATTTCATTTGTTGTTGTTGCTGAGGTTATTGACACACACTGCTGAAACTTTAAGTGTGGTTGCTGGCATGATTTTGGTCTGTGCCAAGCAGTACATTTACAGAGAGATCTGGGCATTGCTGAGGAACCTAAGACCTTGCCCAGTGCACTGTGTATGGGCCCTATGGAGTGAAGGTTCAAAGGTTTGGCTACACAGATGTGCTCTGTGCCTTGCAGTGGGCCTTTGAGACAGAGCCCATGGTCTATTGTATGTTGGATGGTGGACATGGCCTTCAATGTCACCTCAACTCTGGAGCTCTACAGGGCAACAAAAGCAAAACCAAAGTACATCTGGTGCTTTTACACCACACAGGTGTAAAATGATCCATAAAAACTCATCAACAGAAACTGCTCTTTTTGTTTGCTTCGTGAATTTATTTTAATGTGGGATTGTTTTTCACTTTTCTTCCTTTTTTTTTGTTGTTTTCATTTATTTATTTATTCACTGTTATCACTTGCAGGCAATGTGAACAATCATTTCACCTTTTCACCAAGTGCTGGCTCCAACACATCTCAGCTGATTCTTGCATCTAGGTTTGACTATGACAGTGGACTTGATAAAAGCTGGATTTACAGGCTGCGTGTCTATATAACAGATGACAATTTACTATCTGCCAGGGACAAAGCTACACACCTAGTTAAAACTGGTACAGTGTCCTTAAGCATCAGGGTTATCCCAAACCCAACAACTGCCATTACCACCACGGTAAGTTCACTCAAATTTATGCTCAATTCTGCAGTTCTTTTATGGGCTAATTGCCATGGGAATGAAGAAAAGAGGGTAGATGTATGCAAAAGGAAAGCAAAAAACAACAGGGGGTCCACATTTGGGAAGTGTTGAGCCTTGTGTTCTTACATTGAAGCCACTGGTTGTAGATATGCTCGGGGTCAGGAAAGATTCTTGGTAAAGATTTGTAACATCTGTTTTGTATTTTAGTTTCTAAAACAAAAAGGGTGAGTATCCAAGCACCAGGCACTCTGCCATTACCATGTAACTGGAAAGTTAAGGATTTTGGCAGCTTTATTAATAAGGAAAGTGTAGGGGTTAACCTTTGCCTGGAACCTTAAAATTACCTCATGCATTTTGCTCAGCCTCCTTTTTCTTTCATTTATTTATTTATTTTTGCTTTTCACTACTCCGATGTCCTTGCACTTCTGTTTGCTTCTTTAGCAGTGGGATGAATTACTTTGTGCCTACCAAAGTCAAAATAGGCAACAACGATGACAACAAGAAATCGTTATCATTTGCAAGGGCCATTTTTCCATCCCTCAGTCACCCTCATGTAAAAGTTCAAGCTGCCTGTCAGGAACTGAAGCAGTTGTGCACATCCCAAGTTCTCAGCAGGTTTCAGACAGGCAAAGCCAGATGGGTGGGATGGGTATTTCCAGAGCTCCCTGTCCGCATGGTGGTCCATAGCTGAGCGGGGGAAGCCTGCAAAGCTTTTGGCAGCCAGTCTGGGACCTGGCCTCTCACCCTGATCAGCCTGTGGAGCTGTGCACCTGCATCCCACTGACATAGCCAGCTCCTTGGCACATCCATCCCAGGCAAGCTCTGGCTCAATGGTTTTGCTCTGGAGCCAATTTCCCTCAGGGTGCTGCAGGACACAAGCAGAGCTTGCTTTCCTCCTCCCTGCTGGAGCAGCACAGCCTGGTGGGTGCAGAGCAGCCTGCCTCCATCCTTGTGCTGATCGCTGCCTTCATCCCTTGTCTCATCATATCTTCATCATCCAGAGTCCATGCATTTTCTTCCTGCCTGCAGATGGCATTAGCTTTTTTCCATTGCATGCAGGAAGGAAAATATTAGGATATTCAAGGGGTAAAATAGTTGTTTATTGTAAAACTGCCCAAATGTGCCAGGGTAGGCTAGTAACTGAGCCAGAGTCAGGGGATCTTCCAAACAGCACGTGCAAGTCCAGAAGCTTTGCTATGAAAGTGCTTAAATCCAGACTTGCAGACTGATTAATAACCCAATTATCATCTAATGCTCTGTTTGGAAGGAATAAATGGCTTTTTCGCAGCCTTCTCCTCCCCCCTGCTTGATGAAGGAATGAAAAGTTAAGCTGAATAACGAGACTTATTCCATGTTTCTTTTCCCATGCTTTACTACAACCACAGACAGTACAGACCACATACCTCAGTGTTCAATCGGCCTGCCCAGAGATATCAGCCTCCCATTTTCAGACTGTTTTCCAGAAGAGCACTTCCATTTCAGCACCTTCTCCCATCGCTGCTCATTACTTGGGTTCAGTGTAGCAACCTGACGACTGGGATGCTGTCATGCTGGTAGTGCACTGACAGGAAGCCCCATTCCAAAAAGCCACTCGTGACTTCAGTCCCAATGAGGATGGAGTGGTGGTGGTGATCTTAAGATTATTTTAGCCTTTGTGTAAGGATTTGATGTGCCCAGCACAACTGACTGGCAATGGACACTGACAGCTCTTCACTTTAAACGTCTCCTTTTAATAGTGACTGATATTACCCACTTCAGCTACCTGTCAATTTTTGCAAGGCTAAATAAGTTACTTCAAAGGTGTCCCTAGGTGGAAAACAAATAGATACCCTTACTGAACTTCATACACAATGTGATGATAAATGTCTTACAGAAAATTTAATAAGAACGTTGGTAGAAGATTGAAATGAATAGAACCACACCATGTATTGACCCAGGTAGAGCAATCAAGTAATTTCTAATTCATATAAAGACAGTTTCATGACGGGACCCTAATGAATGAGCTGCTAGTGACCTGCCAGCTCAGAGCTGTGTCTCATGGCACACAGAAGATGTGGGAGATCACGACTGCTCAGGAAGTGTGGTTTTCCCTTCTGGAGAAAATCACAGGGCAAAAAAATAAGTTTCATTTATTTTATACAATAACCTAATTCCTCAGGGTTCAACTGCTTTTATGAAGGGGGCCGAATGATCGCTGCAGTGCAGATGACCTACTTCCAGTTTTGCCTTAGGTAACAAGAAGCCATTATCTTGGTAATGGCAGTATTCCCTGAACTTCCAAACCCTCCAACAGTGCACTCACAGCTTCTCAGGCAATCTGAGGCTTTTCAACCCCACCATGGTACGCCTATTTTAATATCAGACATTGAAACACCATCTGGAACCAGCTTTTGCATTGTGGGTGGGCTCCGTTTCACCTGCCTTTGGTTGCCCAGGATCTCGGTGGCCTATCTCAGCCATCTGAGCTGCTTCGGCAGCCAGCAGAGAGGTACGTGGGGTGAATCACTTCTCCAGCAGACGCTATCTTCCTCTGCCGATCATCTGCAGAGCCCTGGGGCAAGCTTGGGCCAGGTGCCTGGGTGCAGAAGTTCAGCCAGATGAACGGTGCCGTCGGTGTCGGTAACCTTACAAGAATGCAGCGTTGAGAAATGTTTCCTATCTTGTTTTAAAAGCCTGGCTTTACTCTGGTGACGAGGAAGGAAAATCTCTACTCTGACTCGGCGTGGTACGTGCCCTTCATCATCACCCTCGGCGGTCTGCTGCTCCTGGGACTGCTGGGGTACCTGGGGCTCCTGCTGGCCACCTGGCTCCGCACCCACTGCCCTCCAGCGCACAAGGCAGACGGCGCTCCTCTGTGAGTCCTCCCGGGTGTCATGCCAGGGAGCCCCTGGCACAGGCAGGGAGAGCTCAGCCTTTTCAGCCGTAACAAAATCTGTGCTTTGAATGCTTTATGGCGGTATGCCCTCTGCTGTAGTAAATGCAATTACTGGCTACAGCAATATTTGGTGTTAAGAAATGAAGGAAAAATGTCCATGGATTTTTTTTTTTTTTTCACGGATTTGCTAATACTTCAGCATTAGCTAAAGGTCACAGTGGAATTAACAGTCATGACCTCTAACAGCAGCTAAGCTTGTAAGGCCCTGTTGGAATCCGTGCCTGACTGTGCTGAGCAAAAACACAAATGTCCCCGCTGCCCACTGCAAGGGCGCTGCCATCCAGGCAGGTACCACTTGCATATTCCTCCCTCTCAGCCTAGGAGCTCTGAGATCTTTCCAAACATTGGCGCGAATGCCAAATTCTGTGTTCTGGCAAAGATTCTGCAGATTCCCTGCAGTGTTACCCAGGCCTGCTGCAAGGCTCTGGCCCATAAAGCCTCATGGCACCTCTAAGTACTCTTTTTTGGCAAAAGCCATGGAAGCACCTGGGAACAGTTCTGGTTCAGTGTGGGGAGAGATCACTGCTGGGAGTCCAAGTGCCTATAAACTGGCATTGTCACAAAAGCAAAGATAAGCAGCTCTGTCAGCGGGCTGGGCTTTAAAAAGGATTTCTGTAAATATTCTCAGGATTTGAAGTTAAATTTAGAAATTGTAGAAAATGTAAAGAAGTAATATATGACTGTGATTATAATTCAAATGGTGTGTGCAAGGAGTTTAGCAATTCATGATAAAAATGACAAATGAATCTAGAAGCATATAGCTCGGCCATTGTTATTATTTATTAATAGGGCAAGTGATTCATTGGGAGCAGGCTCTTCCATTAAAAAGCAATTTTTATATTTTCAAATACCTTTACAATCTTTCAAATGTTTTAAAAAGTATTATCTGAGCACCGCAGATCAAAAAAATTGACCTTCCTCCAAGGATGGAACAAGATGAGAATGTCTGAAAATACATTTTTCCAGATTACATAAATCCATAATGCTATCATCAATAAGTCTGTATCTTTTTACTATCATCCCTTCCTGGAGATGTGCTAGCACAATGCTCAGGGCTGTTTTCCTGTTTGGGAGCAGTGTTAAATGATGCAGGCATTTAGTGAAAGGAAAGCATAAAACAAACAAATCAAGCAAATCTCAGAACTCAAGGAAACTCATCCTTCTTGCCAAGTGGAAGAGCATGAAGCATGATACTTTTATGTAGGCATAAGCATGACGTTTTCTAAGTGCATTTCTTAATCTTTTTTTTTTTTTTTTTCTTTTTTTTTCATTACAGGATAAATGATCCAGGTGCGTGCCTCTTTTCTATATTTTAATACCTCTCAACAACACTGTGTTT
The DNA here is from genome assembly GCF_009819795.1 of Aythya fuligula. Lineage (NCBI taxonomy): Eukaryota > Metazoa > Chordata > Aves > Anseriformes > Anatidae > Aythya > Aythya fuligula. The sequence goes on from NC_045559.1 coordinate 14,570,595, forward strand.
GCTGTTCTGTGTAAAATTTGTAAATCCATTTCTAGACAAATACATTTGGCCCAGTACAGACGTACTCTGATCAAACACCCTGGCTGATAATGGGATGCCAGCCCATGAGATGGTCCTTTTGGTCCTCAGATCTATTAACTACTAGGTAAACCCAAGTTTAGAGTAGCCTACTATTCTGGTGTGGATGCTAAAGAATTGCAGTATTTTTCACATGCATTTCATATGCTATCTGTTAAAAAAAATCTTACTGCTCCAAAGTACCTTCGAGAGTCCTCTCCACTGTAATTCCCTGTTCTCCGATCCCTTTCATTTGCTCCCCTGATTTCATCACACACTCCTGAAGATTTATATTCGAGTATTGGTGCTTGTAAAGGTGTTTGTATAACTTAGCAGAGGCGTAAATTACATACACAAAACCAGGTGTTCTTTAAGCAGTCTTCCTTCTAATCCCATTAACATTCCCCTGACAAGCATGGCGTGCCTTTTCTCAATCAGTATTGCCCAGCTTGAAAAAAAAAACACCACAACAACACGTGACTAACAAACCCCAACAAAACTAGCTGTTCTCTTGGTTGCCCAATCTGAGACTTTTCAGCATTGGCCGGCTTCCAAAAAATGGTTGCTTGGTGCTTTCTGAAAAACTGGTTCCCAAATGATGGGCAGGAAAGGTCAGACAGAATAGGTTCCCACTGATGCTCAGGTTCAGGCCCATCTGCAACATTTCAGAGCATTGCAGGTCTGGCCATAAAGCCCATTGGTGGCTTCCTCTGAAGGAAGGACATTAAACAAACCAGCAAGGAGTGCACAAGAAGAAATCATAGCAACTAGTTGGGTATCATCCACAAATCCATGCTGTCGAGATGCCTGTGGCACTGCCGCTGTGTTTGTTTGCATGTGGGATGAGTTAATAGTGTGGTAAATTCACACATAACCAAACTGTTCTTCAATCTGAATATGACTTGACTGGATCTGCAGCACTTCCCTGTTTTGTCTCCAAATGCATGTTTGAGTGCACAAGCTTAGTAAGTACAAACGTTCTTGGGAAAAATCTACATTTGTAATTCAAATATCCCCCAAAGTGAAACTTGTTTGCTAGTAGATAGCCAGTCCAAGGCCCCTACAACACCCAAGTCCTCAACATACACCTTGAAGAAGTGGTACGTGGTGCACAGACCTGTGCTGGCTGGGTGCCTGGGTGGGGGCATCTCACCCCTGAAGAAGACTCTGGTTGTGTCAGTGTGCAGTGCAGTGGCATGCATAAAAGGAATTATTCACTGAGCAAATGTGTGAATAAGTTTCAATAATGAACACACTTGAATTTCTACATCTGTTCATATCATTTATGAAGGATGTTTTAAGAAACCATTGTTATTTATTCATGACTGAAGGAATAAGACTTTTAAAGGCTCAACTTTTAATTTGTCATTGGCAACTGTGAATCGCCACTCCAAACCATTATGAAGATGTTTGCCTTTCAAATAGTGTTAGGGATCACCCTTTGAAAAGAATTAAGACTCACTTAAGATGTCTGAGAAGCTGAGAACTAAGAATCTCTATTTTTGGGGGGGAATCTTGACTTTAATATCTATAATCAATGTCCAAAAAAATCTGATTCTTTACAATGTGCATTTTCTTTCTTGTAGGAAAGAGGAAACCTAAGAAAGAAGTGGTTTTGGTGAGTACTGCCAGCCTCAGAGCAAAACAAAAGTTTAGTTTTGACCCCCATCATGTGGTATGATCATAGTTATTTCCATTGTAATAGATTATTATTATTATTATTATTATTATTATTACTATTATTATTATTATTATTATTGTAATTTTTCTCCAGATACCACATCTAGGGGCTCCTTCCTTTTTCACAGCCGTAATGGCATAAAGGCTGCAGTGTGCTCTCTCCCTCCCCAAGTTCTTTGGAGAGGGGATTCCCAAGCCTCCTCTGGGTGGAGGCGAAGCTCTTGTGGTTTACACACGTGGGGGTATTTTGCATGTTAGACCTTATTAATTCTCCTTTGAACATCTAGCAGCAACACCCTACACCACAAATGGCCTTTGTTGCCAGTTTTGATTAAACTCAGCCTACAGGAATGCACTATACAGGTCATATATACGCCTCCATCCATGTAGGTCAGCATTTCCAAGTCACTGCTCCTCCTTCTTGCTTAACTAATTCACAGGATTTGTTCCACGTTTTGTCTCCCTTCACAGAAAATGACAAGGCTAAACACTGTCTTTGATGGAGAAGCCAGAGACCCAGGTAATAAAAAGCAATTAACAGTGAATATGAATATTTGGCCGGAAACAAACTGGATTAGTTGACTTAAATATGGCTTGACATTTGCTTTTCGTATTTCAGATTTGCTGTTTCCAAGGAGAGCAGGAGCTATATTTCACAGATAGTGAAAATCAAGACAGTGCCCTAGTAACATTTCTAATGGTAGAATACACTCACATCCACCGGTCAGATTATTCACTGCTGCTCTGCTAACCCTGAGTGTGAGGAGCTGGTATTAGGAGGTGAGAGACGAGGAGGAATTTGCTCCCAGCCTCCTGCCCTGCTGCTGTTGGGGCTATGTGGTTTTACCTCCCCATGCATGGGAAATGGCCAGCAGGTTAATGTAGCCGCAGGGGTGCTGAGTCTGTCTCCAAAACCTCTCCCTGGATGCAGGGTGGGTGGGTGAGCTACTGGCACCTGCACAAACCTCCTCCAGGCAGGAACAGCACATCGCTGCTATTTATCTGAGGCTTGAGCATCTCTTGCTGGGAAGGACAGAGAAGACCATTCTGCTTTCAGATACAGCTGTGGTGACTGAGGGCCCACATGGAGAGGAAGGGTTGGTAGAATGTGGAAAACACCCGGTCAAAATAGGTCTTCAACAAATATGTCTGAAAATAGGTCTGAAACAATAGATCTCAAATTATCCAGAAAAAAAAAAAAAAAAAAAAAAAAAAAAAAAAAAAAAAGTTGGCCTTGTTTCGAGGCTTAGATTCATCTAGCCAAATTTCCACCCAAGTGTTTGTACCTCGTGTTTCTTATTAGCTGTCTCTGGGCTCTTAGAGGCTGAGAGCTAATAGGAAACACTAGGCGCAGGGACTTCAGTAGAATTTGGGTGAACAAACGGGCCCCTACTGTGCAATGAAGTTCATCCACAAGGCTGCCTGAGGATGGTTTGGGCCAAGTCCAAGCCCACCTGCTATTTATAAAGAGGTTCTGGAGGGACGTCCAGAAGTCCCTGCTTTTTGCCTGTGTAACGGGGTTTCTTAGATGTTAAATGTGGATATTCTCTAGGCCAGTGCAAGAGCTGGGCACCTGGCGGTTCCCTTCCTCAGCAGACCCAACCACACCAGGCTTATGGCCAGCTGAGCCCACCCAAACTGCCCCCCAGAGCCACAGCACCTGCGTTGTACATGCCACAGGCACTAAGATGTAACACGGCTTTGTGGGGTCAGGAGAGAATTGTGGGCTCCTCACTCCTCCCTCTCCCCTCCATGACTTGTCCCAAACCATAGAGGATTGAGTGCTGGCAGTTCAGAGATGAAATCTGATAATTCCCAGCATATCATCTGTTGAATACGGTCAGGAGGGCTGGTCAGGGACTGCTGCCCGATCTGGGCTGCTTTAACATGCCTGCCTGGTAAGCACTCAGAAAAAATACCACGTGAAGGGATCCAGTTTCATCTCTAATTGCTCAAATTGTGTTCATATGTCAGAAACCATTAATTCTGATACAAACTGTAACGTGTAGTAACACGTAACCACCGTTTCTTTCCAGGCCTCAATAGTCTTGTTTGTCTCATATTAATGGTGTTTAATTACAAGCAGTGCCACTGCAGATCCTGATTCTCTCTGTTTAGCAAGAGACAGTAATTCAGACCATGAGGCAATCACACCGGATGGATGGGCATTTTTCCACCTCTCTCTGGATAGTGAATGAACTGAGGGAGGAGAGATCTGCTTTTAGTGTCCAAGTAGAAATTACTCATAAAATCTGAAGAGGGCCAAAAATCTTTGTAGTAAGGAGAGGTAGCAACGTGTGCTAAACAAACCAAACTTAACAATATTTTGTATATCTGAGGGAGGCATACCCATGCACAAACAGAAAGTGCATTTCATTTCACTGTACTCACAGCAGGCCAGGAGGAAATCAGTTTGTTAAAACAGTGACACAATGCGTACAGCTCAAACCCATGGGGAATCCCAGATCTCTGAACCTCATGTCACCCTAGATGACCTGATGTGGTCTGGAAGACATACACAGCGTATTGTGATCCTAGCAGGTTTTGCTATACCAAGTAAGCAACTCCTCTTAAAAAAATAGGCACACACATACACGGTGGCCTTTCCCAGCATAGCCACAGGCATAAATTTGGGGAGAGTAAGTCATAACAACTAAGGGCTATGTATGGGTTTGTTACACTGACCACAATAACCCACAGTAATTCGGATGGAGGGTTAGGATGATAACAAGGTCCTGTTTTGAATATTCCTATTCTCTGAAGCGCAGAGCCAGTTTTTGTATTAATGGAAAAGCATCCCCACTGAGCGGCCTCCACGACTTCCGGGGCACCACACTTGCAGAAATGCAGATTTCAGGGCTGCCTTCCCAAACTCGCTTGCTTTTCCAGGTGTTTCATGTTTTCCTTTTCAGCCTCATCATGAGGAGAGTTGTCATGTTGTAATCTGCTAAAGTAGTCATGATTTTAATTCCTTGTCTTTTCTCCCTTGCAAGTCACCGGCAAAATCTATGAATTCAATACATGGTCGGGGGCCCGGAGGTGGAAGAAGAGCAGTGAGCCCCTTCAGCCCACTCCGGCCATGCAGGTAACGTCAGGTGCCAAGCAGTGGTGGCCAAGCAACAGCGGTGGCCAAGACACAGGCAGAGCAGAGGCACCAAGCAAAAAAGAGACTTCAGAGAAGAGGAAAGAGCCAACCACAGAGACAAAGAAAGAACCAACCACAGCTGCCAAGCCTTCAGCAGGGCCATCACAAACACCAGGGCAGGATGGGGTGAAAGTACAAAAGCAGAAATAGGAATCTGCAGACAGGGGGTTACCCACACCAGCCCCCAAAGGCAGATGCTGACCTCTTCTCCACAATGAATGCTGCATTTTTGTTACACCAGCCTGAAAGCTCTCTATCTATCTCAGCTGCAAAACATCGGGTGGCCACTGCTGTGGACTTAAAGGCAGGATGAGCTGGACTTATTTTGGCATGTGCTGGTAAGACTGGGAGAGATGGGAAGGTGCAGTGACAATCAGGGCAATGATCATGGTCTAGGAGCTAGGGTAAATGCAAACCTTGCTTCTCCAAGTGCAAAAGCAGACCCTGGATGTTGCAGAGGAGTTGCTCACTTCTTGTGAAGGGGTGGACATGAAAGGGCAAGAAGAAAAAACGAAAGCACTGTCATGGACAGAAGCATCTGCTGCTCCCTGGGCTGTAGCTGCTGACAGCTCCCTCCTGGAAGAACTCTCTGTCCCCAGGCCACCATGGCCAGGTGCTTCTCAGGGCAGGCAGCACACACACGGACCTGCTGAAGGGGGCCAGGAGCACAGCTGCATCGAGTGTGAGGCTGGATTGCTTCTCCTGTCCCTGCTGAGTCTGAACAGCAGAAGGGGTGAAAAGCAGATTAGAGTTGAAAAGTTTGCTGGTAAGAGCTAAAAATATTTTCTTTTCATTCAGTATTTTATTTCATCCCTTCCTCCCCATCCTGTCTTGCTGTAGGAAAGAACAGAGCTTGAAAGCAGTTTTGGAGTGGAGACAACCCACAACCTGTCATGGTATCTCAGGCTGTCATGTCAACATTTTTAGCTTATTTATCTTTTGTAACACTAGTGGCATTCAATATCTTCACCTTTGGTATTTCCTCTGGCATATTCAGAGTTTTACAGAATCAAGTGGAACACACTCAAAAGAATAATTACAGCAAACACATGTGGTGAAATAATCTTTTCCAAGTGTGATCATGTATAATGTAAGTGCTGTCTAAAAACCTGATATAAAACAAGCAAACTCTGCAAGATTTCAGAAAATTATTTTAATTGTAAGAAAATTAATTATAAATGATGACTTAATACTCAGTGTCTTGGATTCTTTTCTTTTCTGATGAGAAAAAGGTGTTTTGGCAACAAGGGACTGATCTCAGCTAGGTGGTAAAAGAAAAATTTTGGTTTAAATTTAGCAGGGACAGTAAGTTAAGATTCTGTCACGCATATTGTTTTTTGTCATACAACAGAGGACCTGGGTGGGGAGGCCCAGGGTAATTTCACTGAGGATCCTACACTTCACAAAACCACCCTTCACAGTGCTGCAACCCTTGTCTGCACCCTGAAGGAGTGGTTTGGCTCGGGAACAGCTTTCCTTACAAACACCAAACATCTTGAGTCAAATGACATTTCATTGCGCAATCAGAAACCCAGCGTGTCATGAGCACAATGATAGAGATAGGAAAGAGTGATTTATGGTCTCTGAACACGTTATCAGTTTGCTGTGGCTGTGGTGGTTGTTATAGCGCTGTTTGACCTTCCAGCACCAACAGGGCTTGTCACATTTTCAGAGCTCCAACCCACCATTGTTTGTGTTCATTTGCTGTAAGCCACAGAATCGCAGAATTGTGGAATGGCTGAGGTGGGAAGGGACCTCTGGAGATCATCTGGTCCAGCCTCCCCCGGAGCATATTACCCAGGGCTGTGTCCAGATGGCTTTTGAACAACTCTGGGGAAGGAGACTCCCCAACCTCTCTGGGAAACCTGTGCCAGTGCTCAGTTGCCCTCACAGTAAGGAAGTTTCTCCTCATGTTCAGACAGAACTTCCCGTGTTTGTGCTTGTTGCCTCTCATCCTATTTCTAGGCACCACTGAGAAGAGTCTGGCCCCATCCTTTTGACCCCCTCCCTTCACATACTTATACAGATTGGTCAGAATCCCCCTGAGCCTTCTCTTCTCGGGGCTGAAGAGGCCCAGCTCCCTCAGCCTTTCCTCATATGAGGGATGCTCCAGTCCATTCACCGCTTTGGTAGCCCTTCTCTGGACTCCCTCCAGGAGCTCCATGTCCCTCTTGTACTGGGGAGCCCAGAGCTGGACACAATGATCTAGGTGAGGCCTCACCAGGGCTGAGGAGAGGGGAAGGATCACCTTCCTAGACCTTCTGGCAGTGCTCTTCCTAATGCACCCCAGGACACCATTGGCATTCTTGGCCACAAGGGCACGTTATGGTTGCACCAGGCAATCTTGGAGGTCTTTCCCAACCTTACTGATTCTGTGATTCTGCATTTTCTGGCTCATGGTCAACTTGTTGTCCCCCAGGATCCCCAGGTCCTTCTTCACAGCTGTAGGCATTTCCTTGGCTGCATGCACTTGCTGGAGGAATTTCCATGAAGCATCTCAGGTCACTACAACTCTCCCCTTCCTCCATCTCGCCTGGTTTCAAGCTCTCCTCACCATGCTGGTAAGGACAAAAGTCTTTGTCCTCAGTTCTGCAGTAGCTGGTAGCTCTGCTGTAACTCTGATCTCTTTGTCACTGCGACATAAAGGTACCCACAGGCACAGCTGGCACCTAGATCTTCGTTACCTGAAGAAGTTAACTGCATTGTTTTCATAATTTTTTTAAAGTTTATTTTCCTGGCTTTTCTCTACGGAAGCTAGATGAAATCCCCCTCAATTTCTCTCATTCCACTTTTGTGATTAGGAGATAATTACCCCTTTTCAAAGAGGAGGCAGAAACAGGCTGTAGTTTCAGCCAGGAAACTTGGAAGGAGATGGACAAAAACTCATCTTTGTTTACTGCTGTTCCTGCTGCTGAACTACGCAAACTTCCTTCCTTCCTTCTCAGGAAAAAAAAAAAAAAAAAAAGCCAACAACAGCGTAACATGGTGCCACAGCATGCTGTGAACATTCGTGTAAGCAAACTCATGGTCACGGCCAACACTGCTGGTGCCGCAGTCTCCCACAGCTGGCCAACATCTGGGTGAGAAGCAGATACCCTGGAAGGGGTGCTCGCATACTCTAGCTTCTGAGCAACAGCCAGCTCGATGAAGAGGCAGCGCTGATCTGTGAGCTGCCAGACCTAAGAGCTAGAACTGCCCAGGATGCCTCCATCCAGCAGAGGTGAGCCTAGCTGGTGCATTCCGCCTTTTGGGCAACAGGTTCCTTAAAAATACGTCCCCTTGCAAATTCCATGCAATTTGCTGCATGGGGCAACAATGTGCCAACCCTGTTACGTGCTTCCTGACTCACAATTAGTTCAATAGGTGCAGTGCTGACCTCCAGCTTTGTCTAATTCTTCATCCTGATCTTCACCTCATTTTGGCCATGCCAAAACTACTTCCAGGTACTCCTTGTTCAGAATCTACGAAATCAAAGAACATGGCTTTATTTGAGCATCAGCTTGATGGAAAAGCAGCACAATTTTCCCATCAGCTGCCCCTAGTGCTATTGACTTTTCTCCCACTGAAAGAATCAAGAACAGCCTCACGTCTCACCAAGCTGAAGCCCAGCAATTCATTTTAGTCTCTTTTGTAGAGCAAAAGCAGAGAAGATAGTACTGACTGGCCTAGATGTACACTTATTATTTGTATGAATATGTGAAAGATACTGAGCTCTGCAGTACAGCTTTAAATATTAGAAACCTCATCTTATTGTTAAACCAGCTTTTGTTCTTTTTTCATTCAGAAGTGTCTTTGAGAACACAGATTCAGTGTTGAAAACTGCCACTAGATGGACTGGGAGCAAGGATTACAGTAGGCTCTAAACAATAAAAGCATTTAATTATTGGAACAATTAGCTAAGATTGTGGGACTTTTCCATCATTTGAAGACTTCAGAAGTCAAAACCAGCTTCTGTGTGCTGGAGAAGGCCAGACTAGATGATGTGAACAATTTCTCTAGTCTTCAATAGCTCTACTAGTCTCTGTGCATATAGTTTACAAGGTGTGAATTTCGGTGCCATGTATTTTATAGTGATGGCACTGATGAGCTGAGACTCTTAAGAGAAAAGTGTCTGATGGTTCAAGCAGGGTGGCTGAGGGCACCAGTTCCTGACCTCCAGCTGCTTGTCACACATCACACATTAATTTTATCCAAAGTTTACACAAAGCAGCGTGAGTTCTGTGGCAGTGTTTGATTGTTGTGTCTCCACACGGTAGCTTTGTATTAAAGTTGCTACGGAAGTTTCAAGAGGGATTACGAAAGAGCACAGGTCACTCTTCCTCACTAGGCCTAGTTCCCCCCCGCAGTTTGTGTGAACATATTGCTGTGGTTTTGGTTCTTTTCTCCAAAGCAAATACACTTCTACTGAATAAATGCTCTGCTTTCATGTTGCTAGCAGTACCAATTAGCACCTGCAGTAAACATCATAAGTCTCAGCTTCTGACCATGTAACTTCATTTTTATCAAGGAATGAAAAAGTGCTGATACTGTATTTGTTCAGGGACCTACACAGGAGAACAGTTTCAGCTGCAGAGATGGAGAATGTCTGCCCAGGCAGCTGCCACTTCGTGACTGCTCGCTAGGAGCAGATGGGGCTGGGACCCCCTCAGACAAGGTAGTGGTCAGGCAGGGGGGACAATCCTCCTCTTGAGCAAAGTATCTAGCTGCTGATGAGACCCAGATTGCAACACCATAATGGAAATACGCAAGCGACCACAACTGCACACTGCACGTGTCCCAGGTCTGCTGTGTTTATTGCTAGCCTGAGATCTGCAAGCAGAGCAGGCCCTTTGCAAGGCTCCAGCTGAGAGGTGCCAGCATCTGGGACGTGCTTGGTCTGAGCTAGCTGCTGCAAGCTCCCCGTGTAGTCACCGGGGAGACAAAGGCACTTCGGGGTTATTTATCTCATTGCAAATCAGTCGTCTGTCTGGAATCGATCAGATGAGCTGCACCCTAAGAGCAGCTCTCTCTGGCTGCCTCGATCAGATACCAATGCCAGCAGATCAGCAGAGCCTCAGCCCAGGGTGCTCAGACGGGGCGGGTCTGTGCTGCTGCACCCGGGCCTGAGGAAGCTGCAGATCAGCAGCAAGCAGCGCGTGGAGGCCAGCTCAGCCCTGCTGCTGCTTGCTCAGATCCCAGGAGGAGAACAGGCACCTCTGTGGTCTGCAGGCTGCTTCCTGGGACCTGCCTTTGGGGTCATTCTGCGTCTGGAAGATGTGAGATGTGCAGCCAGGTAGAAGAGCACGGGCCTGGCCAGGAGATCAAAGATGACAAACATGAGCCTCAGTGAGTGTCTGGGTGTTATTCAAGGATGCCATCGTGTTGCAGCTCTCTGGTACCAAACTCAGCCCAGTCTTGCAGTCGTGTCTGATCTCCAGTTCCACCCCATGGTTACTGGTGGGGGATATTCCAACAGGACAGCAGGGCTGTGTTTGTGCAGGATCTGCCTGGCTCAGCCCTGCCTGGGCGTCCAGCACCCCAAAGCACCCCATGGCACCTCGCAGCACCCTGCGGCACCCCATGATATCCGATGGCCTTGCCAGAGGGACCGTGCGTACCCAGGTGAAAATGAGCTGACACACCAACACCCCAGCTTATGAAGGCTGCTCCAGGGAGCTGGGGAGGTCCCAGTACCCCCAGTACTCCCAGTGCCAGCCTGATTTTCGTGCTCCCACAGCATCGCTGTGACCGGTGCGGGACCAGGCCCCGAGCACCTACAACACCCCGAAACACACCGCCGGAGAGCTGGCTCCATCCCTCCCCTTCCCCTTAGGCTTTCCCCAATATTTCTTCCTGCTGCAGCCTGGCACGACTCCTGATCCCCCAGGACCCTCCTCCCCGTGGCTTTTTGCCCAGGGGCTGCTGCCTGGAGCCCGGGCCCGACCCTGACCCAGGGCCGGGGAGCGCAGCTTGAGCGGAGCAACACTGACCCCAAGCGGCTCGGCAGCCTGCGGGGCTGGCAACAGGGCCACGACGCGGGGAATTGTCCCTTTAATGTATTTATCTGCGTATATATTTCCGAATATATCCACACAGAGACATATACACACATAGCAGGTGTGTGCGGTGCAGCGTCGATGCCAAAGGGCTGCCAGCCAAGAGAGAGGAGAAAGGAAAGAGGTTGCAGAAGAAAGGCAGAAAGCACAAGTAAATTTGAGAAAAATGAATATTAAAAACATTGGAAGGAGTGAGGAAAAGGGTTGTAGGACACCATAGCAATGTAGATTTATCAAGTAAGGAATGATCCCATTACAGGATCATGTTGTGGTGGAGCAGGCTGGATAATTTCTGGAACAATCCTGCTTCAGCCCGTACAACACAGGAGCTGCAAGGCTGCTGGTACCTTGTTCCTTCTCATCCCTCCTCCCCATCACTGCTGTGCTTCGTGTGAGGTATCATACATCTTAGAAGATCGATGACGAACTGAGGTGACAGATGTTTCATGCCAGTATTTTGGTGCTGCTCTGACAGGTAAGTCAGGACAAAGGTGGATGGTCCCAGGGATTTCCTCATGGAAATTCAGCTAGGGCCAAATCAGTGTCATGCTGTTAGGTGTTCCTGCAGAGATCCTGCCCCATCACTGACCTGGAAGCTTTATCACTGAGTGAAAGCAGCCTGAGCTTACCTCTTAGCAAAATAAAGCAGCAGAAAGCCCCAATCCTTCAAAGTCCTGCCCGTTTGGGGGCACCAGCACTGATGCATGGCAGATACAAGCTCTGTCACTCCAGGCTGAAGACCTGCTGCACTTGCTGTAGATCCATACGAATAACTGTGCTGCACCTGGAAGAACAGGTTCATGGTCTCTTGAAGATGAAAGCAGAAATTTGGGGGGTTTCCAGCAGCCCTCCTCTATTTCTAGCAGGGTTGTACAGAGCACACGTTGGCCACATGTAAAAATAGTCAGTCAAGAAAGATCAAAATGAAATTATTATTTCCTTGATTAAGAGCTTTCAGGGCCTCAGGGCAAGATTAGAATATGTGCCCTTTGGCTTCTTTGATTTAGCAATGCATTTCTCAGATTTACATCCTGGTCTAGCTTCATCCTGGATCTTCATGGAGGTGAGTGCAAGCCTCACAGGCGCCAGTGCCTGCCAGTCCTTCCTCATGACTTTTGATGCACAGTCTCTGTGGAAACTAAAGCTAAAAATAATCACCCTTATCTCCTCCACTGGCATGCATGATACTCTTCTCTAACCATAACTGCTTGATCTACCTGCACTTGTGATGTTCTGGCAAGAGACCCTACCAGTCCCATGCTTATTTCTGCAGCTGCTGAGTCTTCCCCAGCACCAGCACCTCCCATACTGCTGGTGCTGTGCCTGGGGTCATTGCTAGTACTCTGTATTGAAGATGCCTTCTGGGCCACTGCTGGGAACCTCTGAAAGCCAGGAGTTCAGCCCTGAGCTTTTACAGCTCAATGGACTACACCACTTCCCCCCCTCCACCCCCCTCCTTTTTTTTTTTCTTTCTTTTTTTCTTTTTCCTTTTCTGCTTTGGACCCATTATTAGCATATTACTTCCTTTTTCCTTCTTCTGTTTCCAACTTGGGATCTCTTCTTTGCTGGCCAGTTCACCAAGCATCAACGTGAAAAGCTCAGTTTAATTGCAGGCTGTTTCTGAGGTGTAAACATGGCTCGTTCATGCTACAAGCACACTGTGTCAGTGAGGAGCTTGGGGGCAGCGCTGGGTCCTTGAATGGGGGGCAGCTTCTGAGGTGCACTGTTCTGTGGTGTCTTGTTAAAGAGTAGCACTGTTTGGATCTGATGGCGTTACAGACTCCTCGTGCTGTGCTCAGAATAGGGCATTGCACAGCACCAGAAAAAAAAATGTGTTTCTCCAGCTAGCCAGTGTGTGCCCATCATGGTTTGCCCAGTCTTTTTTTCCTTTGCTGGACCATTAGGTCCTCCCCTGCAGGCAGAGACCTCAGCAGGCCACTAATGCCACCCAACTGATGCCAACTGATCCACCTGAAGATCAGAGTGATGTAAGAGAATACACAAACAATCAAACAAACAAAACCCCAAGACCTTCCAGGCCATGGGGACCCCTCTGTGGAAAAAGGTGTGTGCCATCTCAGCCCCTAGGACAAGGGGTGACACAGAGTAAGTGTTCTCCAGTTATTGTGGAAACCATGAAGTGAAACTTGAGAGCACAATTCCCATATTGCTGTGGCTGCTGTGGGAAGCAACTACAACATTTTGTGCTGAGAGAGCCAGTGTAAAAGCAGAAAATGACTGCTTTGATCTGAAAAATGTGTTTTAAAAGAAAATCCTAAGAAACCTGAAAACGAGTACCGTCTAGCGGCTCGAAAAGGTAATAGTGAAATATGGTATTTTCAGTGCTGAAAAGGGGAAAAATAAACCTGCAGAAGCAGAAAATGACAGATTCCAGCAGAAGGATTAACATGCGTAGTGCAGCGACTCGCCCTAGAGCAACGGAGAGCTCCAAGGGAACCTGATCATATTAAATGCGAAGCTAAAATTAGATGCTTGCAAAAGCAGATCAGGATGCAAAAATTAAAAATAGCTGCTGTATCTGCAGAAAGTGGCGGAGAATTAGATTTGAAGTCAGCAGAGGAAAATGATTTAGGGGATGATATGCATACATGGTAAATGAAAAAGGAGCTGGGAACAGCGGCATGTGTAACAACTGATTGCACACCATGCCGAGGCGGGGAGGTGCAGCAGGTAGAACTGTGGTTGCTTCACAATGCAAGAAATGACCCTGGGGCTTTGGGACAGACAGCTGAGGATTGTGAGCCGCAGGGAGAAAGCAAAGCCGAGGACTGGCGAGTGCTACTTCTAGATAAAACTACATCAAATTTTGAATCAAATTGAAATGAAATGTGTAAATTTGTTAGTGCTTGTGCTGCACCAGCTTTTACTTAGCCTGTGAATCAGGCCTGAAGGCATCAGTACAGAGCCTCCTTGATGAGTGCATTAAGTCAAATTGCCCAGCAGACAGGTAAGAAGAAAATGCAGCTGGCAGCACCAACATAAATTCATAAGCCAAGAAAAGATAAGAGTGCATTTTATGAATAAATGAGGAATCGCTTAGATTTTGGCAGGATGTAGCATCGAGTACAAACCACTCGCTGCTGATGAGGCACAGGTAGCTGCAGTTCTCCTGGCAGCAGCAACACTGAGCTAGGTTCCTTCACCGGAGGATGAATTATGAGAAGTGGCAACCCAAACACACCTCCACTATTTGCAATGAACACCAATGTCACAGGAGGAGAGGGAACCCACCCTCAGACATCCCCAAATGCCGGCAGGATTCTGTTCTTGGCCAAGAAGTTCCCTCTGGTATCCCACATTGACCCCCCAGCTCCATTTTCCTGCACTGCCACCCTCCAGCCTTTCTTCCTGCCACAGGTTTCAGATCATGGTGCTTCACAGTCTCACTGTGTATCGCCCCTCAGTTCACCTGCCGGAGCTGCATAACCATAGCTTGCTACCAGAAGGATTTAGGCAGTCTGAGAGGATTTTTATGAGCTTGCTCCATTGATGGCTGCAAGAGAGATTGCTGCCAGCTGAGGACACCTTTCGAGATCTGGCAGATTTCCAGGCCCTTTGTTCCCTCGGTACAGAGGGATCAAGCACACTGCAGCTCCTGTTAGCAGCAGTGATTCTTGTGCAGCCGAGATAAAGCTGGTAAATCACTCAGCAGTCTTTTTTTTTTTTTTTTTTCCTTCCCCGCTCTCATGAGTAAATAAGGCACCAAGCATCTCGGCGCTGCCAGCGTGAACGTGATGTCAATTCAAAGGCAAAGGCTTCTCAGCCCTTTGTGGGTGTCCGGTGTAAATGCGAGCAGCTGCTTGCTCCTGCTGCATGACGCTTTCCATCTCATCCCAGCGGCAGGACTCGAGCAGACATCAAAGCAGGCCGTGTTCTGCTCCAGTCCCCCCCCTGTGCAAAGGAAAACAAGCCTTATCCTAATGAACCAGAAGGGGACACGTGCCTGTTCTTTCTTTTGGAAATCTTGCTGGCTGAGGACTACACAGCACATCCACCTCAGCACTGCTAACGTTTATCTGTGCAGAGCACGCCACGCGTGCAGTCATCGGCTTGAATTTCTTCACAACACAGCGCTGAATCTGTTAGTGTGTATTTTACCAGTTGTAGTCCTGCCATATTTTATCTCTCTGCCTTCTAAAGGAAGCACTCCTGAGATGGGACCCACTTGTTTCATCTACAAAAAATGCAGCAGAAAGTTTGAGCCCTGCTGAGGACAGAAATGCCTCTTCATAAAACACCTTCGTAAAAGCAGACCGCATTAAATTTAAGTTTTGGTTGAAACAAAAGCATTCCAGCTCTGGTTTGGCTTCAGCTGCTGGCTTGACCCTAGCCAACAAGGCATACACCGATCTAATCCATCCCTGCTCTCATGTGCAGAAGTACACACAATTACCAGTTTATAACTAAGCTGCTCGAATGTCTCCAGCAGCGCTGTTTGGGACACAGTCAGCTTGTCACAGCACTGAAGCTGCAGGTGGTAGATAAATAGACGGGAACGTGCTTTTGTTAAAAATAATATTAAATGTTAAAAAACAGTTTTATACGTATCATGTGGAGAATTACATATGATGAATTATATACATTCAACAATTTATATTTGATATACTTGGTATTTTATATCAAAGAATTATGAGATTGAAAAGCTTGATTAGTCTATAAGTAGCCGTGTTTTTTTTCCTTGGACAATAAGAAAATTCATAGAAGTTTTAGACTTTAGGATGAAATTCATACTTTAAACAAGCATAATGCAAGCAGGGAGCCTCTGGTTAAAAATTTAAAAAACAAACACCACAAAACAAACAAACAAGGGACAAAGGCAAACAACAATGCATCAGATGTTAGAAAATAAAAGAACGTTACAAAGAGGAGACCTCTGGAAAAAAAACTTGGTTCAACCTTGGTCAAAGCAGTGCTAACTTTGATCAGGCGACAAACACTAATGGGCTCCAGATTTAGCTTTGGAATTAAAAATACAGCAATGGAATTACTAAAACTTCTAAATATTATCTATCTTCCTGATTGAGCCACTTGTATAAGGCTGTCTTAGTTCATCATGATGAAACAGCACATGGCTTTTGTATCTCAGGTGTCTACAATTCTGATAGGAAAACAACAGTTGATAAGGCTCAATTGGTTTGACTTAACCACAAAAAACAAACAAACAAACAAACAAAACCAAAAACAAAAAAAGAAAAAGAGAAAGAATAAACAAACAAAAAAATACAAATATATATATATATATATATAAAAGCCCTATGTACAGCAACAACAAAGTATTATTATTATTTTTTTACCAGCTCTTTTTTGTTTCTCTCCTCCCAGCTGTACATGGCGATATAAACATACTATTACGAAAGAAGCCATCAGTGACAACTGTCAGCTCAGGGCAGTGCTAGATGATAAACGACATCTCTTCAAGGAGGAATGAGGATTTGAGGCTTAAAGTTAGTACTTGGAACATAGAATTGATACAAGAGAAGAGGTCAGAAAGGACATCACAAGTCATTTTTTGTCAGGAGTTATTGAAAGGCAGGACAGCAGCTAATATAAGACCACTTCAAGACAGTGCTTCCTTGTATATATAAACAATTGTCTGGCTCAGTACTTTAAATCTTGATAAAAGCTTCATGTTCTGCATTAGTTAACACCTAAGCATTGTAATTACTGTATATGCAGCCTTTCCAGAAGATTCACACTATATTTATAGCTCACTGCAATTCTGCTGGGTATGACCTAGTAGCAGAGATTAAAGAGACGATCAGGCTCATCTTTTAATATCAATAATTCCAGCGAAGCTTCAAGACCCAATTAAAATTACTAAAATGACAGAACACTAACCCAGCCAGGAGTCATCTTCTGATCATTTAATGCAAAGGAAGTGCCAAGAACATAGGACTACAAGCAGAGCATACACATCCTGGCTAATTGCATCTGAAATAGGCCCAAGGAAGGCTGTGGAGATAGCTTGGTCAATCAGTGTGTTAACACCAATCACCAACTGCTCGAAGACCTTTGAGTGTGAAGTTAACACAAGCATCACTGCCAAAGAATGAGGCTTTGGTGGTTTCATCTGCCCTTTAGATGAAAGCGTCTGCAGAGCACAGTTTGTGCTGGATGGTTCCAAGGAATACCCACAGTAAGTAACAAAACGGGCAGCAGCAGGCAGCTCTAGTCTGCAGGACTAACAGATAGTCTACAAAACAACACACCCACCAAAAAAACAACTGAAGGCACCAGCATAAGAACTCCTCCACGTGATCAGCAACAGCTAAAGCCATGTCCCAAAAGATACTGCATTTGCATCTATCACAGCAGTAAGGATTGAAGGTACCTTTGTCATACTACTTTTACTATACTCTTCAGCGTGAAAGTGCATTATCAGAAATGCTGTAGCTCTAGCACACTGAACAATTAAGATTTGTGTTACACACACCGTAGCTTGCATATGTTTATTTGATGATACAGTTTAAAGGAATCAGAGAGATGGGACAGGAGTCTGTTTATTAATCAAAACAAACATTGTTTCTGTGCAATTCACAAAGTCAAGCATCTTCATATGTGTAGTTTACATGGCAAGGTTTTGGTAGCAGGGGGCCATAGGGGTGGCTTCTATGAGAAGAATCCAGAAGCTGCCCCATGTCAGATAAGGGCCCTGCTGCTGGCCAGAGCCAGGCCAATAAGTGATATTTTTTGCGCCTCTGTGAGAGCAGATTTAAAAAAGGAAAAAAAAAAGACTGCTGTAGAACAGCAGCTGGGAGAGAGAGGAGTGAGAAGCAGCCCTGTGGACCCCAATGTGAGTGCAGCAGGAGGGCAGAAAGTGCTCCAGGCAGGCAGCAGCAGTTCCCCTGCAGCCTGTGGAGAGGCCCCTGGTGGAGCAGGCTGTCCCCCTGCAGCCCATGGGTCCCACATGGAGCAGATCTCCACACTTCAGCCCGTAGAGGAGCCCCCGGTGGAGCAGGTGGATGTGGCCTGGAGGAGGCTGCGGCCCATGGAGAGCCCCCGCAGGAGCAGGCCCCAGGCTGGAGCTGCAGCTCGTGGAGAGGAGCCCACACAGGAGCAGGGGTCTGGGGGGAGCTGCCACCCGTGGGAGACCCATGCTGGAGCAGTTTGCTCCTGGGGGATGGACCCTCTGGTACAGAGCCATGTGGGAGCAGTTCTTGAAGAGCTGCTGCCTGTGGGTAGCCCCTGCAAGACTGGTTCAGGAAGGATGGCATCCCATGGGAGGGACTGAGAAGGAGCAGTGGAGATAGCAGCGGAGATGAAGTGCTATACACTGACCACAAACCCCATTCTTCTGTGCAGCACCAGGAGATGAAAGAGGGTGGATGGGGAGGGGAAGGTGATTTTGGTTTCTTCCCTTTGTTTCTCATTTCTTTAGTAAAATTTATTGCCTATTACTACCAAGCAATCTCCCTAATTTGAGTCTAGTTTGCCCATCATGGTAATTGTTGGGCGATCATCCCATCCTCTTGCCCTCAAGAAGGATTGAGGGGTGAGTCCCCCAACCTTATCTCAACCCTTGAGCCCTTTGCATTTTCTCCCCCTTTCCTTCTGAAGAAGGGGGACAATAGAGAGCTGTGGTGGTGCTCAGCTGCCCACCCATGTAAAACCATCACACCATGGCTGTCTATAAGAAGATGACTCATAGTGCTCCAAATAAGTGGAAATAAACTCAACAATACTAAAGACTGGGATATTAAGGAGTGGGTCATATTCAGCTAATTGTATTCCTGTCCTTCCAGCTACGAGGACCGTCCACACAAAGCAAAGGAAGTCATAGAAACCCTGACATTAGCTATTAGAATACATTAGCTTGAGTGTCCCAAAGTATTTGTGAAAGTGTTAAGCCATACTTTTTTTGTTTTAACATTTAAGTCAGCTATTGCACATAGATAATCATATCTTTGAGAAATGATCTTTTATTGAAACTCAGTCTTCTTGTCCCAAGGCATTTAGTAGTAACACATTAAACACAGAAATAACACCCTTCCAGTCAGACCTGTTAACAGATTTGATACAGTAATCTGGATCATCTGCAAGTCACTGGATGATGCCTACAACTATGTCAAAGCTTCAAGTTTTACTGATACAGCTTCTGCAAGTGAGTGATCATAGGAGGCAGATGAACTACATTTTCATTGGAATTTCACGCATCATAGTTGCATTTACATTTCATTTTTGTTAAAGGCTTATTAGAACTAAATAGGTTGCAGTAATAACCCCAATGCAGTTGCTCCTTACCCATACCTCCTATGAAGGTAACATAAGAACTCTCCCCACAGCATCAGCATTTATATAACCTCAACATTTTGCTCTTTAAAGATTGTACAAAGTTGTGCAGGTTTTTGTTAAGGCATAATATATTTCAAGATAATATTTCAATTGAAATTTCAAAGACCTTATGTCAAGCTAATACTCTGTATAGACTTCCATTTTGTACTATCAGTTATTAGTAAAAGAAATCCTAATAGTTCCATGCTCTTGGCAATGTGATGTGAAAGCAGAAGCACTTCAAGTTATCATCTCATTTTCATATCCTTTGAGCTGGATATATTCCTACAACTTGAGAAATTTTGTTTGACTGGTTGTGCAAGTTGGTGTCCTTGTATACAAACCAAATATTTCCTCCCCACAAAACCATATTAAGCAAGCCAAATACCTGTAAGAGAAAAAAGTGAGTTTAGGCTTGAAAGAACTGACATCAAGAACACAGATTATGACTTCAAGGCAAGCCAGAAACACTAGCTATCTCTGGAACCTCTAATTGGGAGGAGAAACTGGCGCATGCTTTCAAATATTACAGGGTATTTTAACTAGATTTTGAAAAAAATCAGATAGTCAACTTATTCCATACAAAGGACAGAGTTCTACAAGTTTTTTCAGTCCCTCAGTACCTCTGCATATGCAGAGTGCATGACTGATTATCGGGCCAAATTATAACAACCAGAGCTCTAAAAAGAGGAATTTACTAGGATGATCATACAATGAGACTCATTTGCCCTGCTGTGAGGAAGAGTTCTGTCTATAAATATGAGCACCCCATACTAATCTTTGTTTTATAAGGAACCTCTGATGTGCAGAAGTTCACAAAAGTTCATGCACTTAAAAACAGCTAGGCTCAGCACCAAATGGAGAGCAGGAAGCATAGTGTTTCCTCCATACTTACAGAAGTCAGCAAGCCATTTGGGTGGCTGAGCAACATATTAAGGTGCTCTAGACTAGAGATAGAAATAGTATGGCAACTTAAGTGTATGGAACTACCATATCAATAATTCTGAGACAGACCCTACAAGTCATTTCTGTTCATTTCCTTGAAGGAAGAAGTTTCCTTTTAAAGAAAGGAATGCTAATCAATGGTTACCACTGTATTAATAGGCCTGGACAACTGATATCCCATAAAGCAATCTTAAGTTGAAGCAACATGTGTGATCAGTAGAATGGGAATCTCAGGTACTACTGACTAATTCTGTAACACATTTATTGTACACCATGTGGTGCAAGAAATACATACCACAGACACATTCAGAGTTCCCATTCTGGTCACAGAAAGAAAGTGACAAGTTGTTCCTGGTGCTTTGCAAGAGTCAATTTGTGAAATAATATTGGCACCCGTGGATATTTTGATGTCAGCAAGTGCCTTTCCCCACGCAGAAGTACTGACTAGCCACAGAAAGGTTATTATGACAGTGAGAATTAAGTCCTACAGAAGAAGAGCATTCATTATAAGGTTTTCAAAAAATTGCATGGATGTACACAAGAAAATAAGGCAGAAACTACATCAGCTATATCAAAATAACCGCATCAGTACTAATAAGCACAAGCATATGTAGACATTAACAATATTGTAGTTACAACAGTTGATTATCTTTGATTATCAACTACAGAACTGTAGTTATGCTTGATAGATACAAAATGCATACAATCTGATCCTTTGGAAGAAATTAGGATCTAGATCAGATGCCTGACACTTGTTATAAAAATTTAAGTTTCACAAAGCTAGTGTACCAGCAGGGAGAAGAAAGCAGAGGATTTAAGACTACACTGCTGTTATGCTAAGACTTTGCTTGAAAGGTCACTAGATCCATTTTTTGGGTATGCTCTGGATTATCTCATTCTGAGGATCATGGATTTAGTACTTAAGGTGAATAGAATTCACAAGATAGCAATTTCCCCTCTGCTACTCACATCTGCACAGCAGGTGCTCTACAGAGGAGAGATTCCTAGTGACTAACAGAAGAGGCTCCCCCTACAGAACAAATCTATATTCAAATACATGATAAAGAAGGTGTGAAGACACTGTTCACATAAGAATGAACTTCACTCCAGTCTTTGACTCAGTAACAGGGTAGCATGCCATAGATATTAAAGGGCATAGATTTCTATTTTCTGCTGAAGTGCTGTAGACATTAATGCAAGACATTTGATACAAGCTCCACTTATCTTTTGGAGCTACTGAAGCTTCATAAATTCAGGTGTTGTGTTAGCAGTGTTTCCTATCTTTATGTTTTTAAAAGGCAAGGCATTAAAAATCTTAGTATTACTTACAGTTAGTGGAAACTTGCTATTGTGTTGATACACATGCTTATATCCGACATATACAACAAGGGCAGCAATGCAGTAGATTAATACCAACACTGCAAGCGTAACAAAAAACTGTGCAGAAGAGGAGAAGTTGCCCACAAGATAGCTGTCAGTCCAAGTACCACCACAGCGTTCCGGATCTGGTTCACTAAATACAACAGTATTCAGCCTAGAAAAGATGATATACTTCATGTGGTTAGAGCTCGCTGTACAGCAGAAACATCACACAGTCATGCCTCCAGAACAACTACAAACTGATGGAGAAATAGGCCGTTAAGATTGTACTGTTTTGCTGATTAAATCAATTTTGCAGCTTTTACACACTGCTAGGTAGTTTAAGGTAGAGCAATTCAAAGCAGTAACAGAATGAATTGTCCCCTCTAACTACTTGTTTTTGTAGGGCACTTACAATCACAATGCTTTGAGCAGTTATAATATTCACTTTTTAAACTACCACAGAGAAAGTCAGGTGGTTTACTTTATGTAAAAGAATTAACAGCATAAGCAATCATGAAGAAAAAGATGAAAGCAAAGAAAATATAATCAGCATATAATGAGTAATAACTGAAGAGATAACACTCACCTGAATGGATATGCAAAAGCAGCTGTTACAGTTTTGTTCACCACACCCTTGCAGGAAACTAAAAGGGTAGTTTCACCATAAAAGCCTCCACAGGTTGCAAAAGCAAAAATGGAAAAAATCTACAGAAGTTCACACATAGCCATATTAGTATACATCACTAGAGCTCAAAGGAAACAAATCTAAACTTCTGGCAAAAATAGCTAGTGAAAAAGTAAGCAAAGGATGAAGTTAGTGATGGGAAACTTATGTCAAGAGGGAATGGAAGTGTTGAGTTTCTATAACCAAGAAGAGAGCAACATAACTAGTAAGGCAATTTGAAAGTTTTGTTTGCATTTTTCTCAGCTTTATAGCGGAGGTACCTTTTTTAATTTGAATGCTTGCAGGAAGAGCCAGCACAGCAGCTCTCAGTTAATAAGCATTTTTAGGAGTCTCAGACACCCATAACTGTACATTAAAGCAGTTAGTTGCTCCACACTCAGTATCTGTAGCTCTTACTTTCCCTTTGTTCACTAGGGAAACCTCAACCCCACAGTGCCCAGGACACAAGATACAAATACTGAGCAGCACAAGTAGCTATAACATTTGTAATTAATACATAATCCCATTAATCTACAGAACTGCTTTCTCCCCTCCCAGCCAAAGAGCTGGCTGAAGAGCAGCTTCGTTGATCAGCCACCAGCAGCAAGACAAAGCATGGAGCCAGCAGCCTGTTGGCATGCTCCTAATCAGGCCTGCCCTGATGAGGCATAGGAACAAAGCAAGGCCCAGGCCAGGAGGAGAAACAGCCCAATGAAGGAAACACAGCCTCCCCCAGAGCCTTCCCAGCCCTACTCACCCACTGAAGGACCTTTATGAAGCCCAGGGGCTCCAGCAGCATGCCAATGTCCACCCGCAAGCCAAACATCCTGGAAGACACCAGAGCAGCCTGCAACAACCACAGACACCCACACCAGGACCACCTGCCCCAAGGCTCCCCCTTTTAGAGCCAGTGGCCCTGCTCCACCCCACCCCTCCCCACCAATTATGTCACGCTGGAGGCAGCCCCATCCAGTTACCTCATACTGGGATGGCCCTGCCCCTATTACCTCATACTGGGATAGCCCTGCCCCTTGTTATGTCACACTGGGGTCCATCAGCCTCGAATTAGAGGGAAAGTTCAGCTGTGTGGGGTGGTTGCTGCTGCCATGGAGGCCTTTGTCTCCAGGTGGGGCATCCTGCTTGGGGAAGCAGTGCAGGAAGAGTCACAGGAAGGAACAGTTTCGGCCATTTTGTGAGATAGGACAGCAGTGATCCTGGCAGAGGGGGTGCTCAGCTGAAGTTTGGTGAAACCACAGTGAGGCCCTGAGTGCTGTGGTGTTGGGGCTGTGCGTCCTCGTGGCCAAGCCATGCATTAGGAACAATGGGTGGTGGCCAGAGGACAAGCATGGCTGTGTGCCATACCTGGATTTGGGACTTACTGATCTTATTAGACCTTACTAGAGTAGTCAGCCATGCTTAGGGCCGGGGACTGGGTGAGGTGATCTCCAGAGGTCCCTGCCAACCAGAGTGACTCTGATTCTCCAAGTCAGGCAGGCCTGACCTGCACTGTCCTCCATCACAGCTCACCCCATGCAAGAGAAGTCAAACACATAAAATACTGTCCATAGATAAAATACTGTCCACTGCAGATGCTGGGTGCTGGGAAGTTTTTTTTTTTTTCTTTTTTTTTCCCATTTCACTCAATTGTTCCCTGCATTTTCTATCCCTTTTGCGAGCACCAGGAGATGGCAGGCATTTTGAGTATCTTGACAAGAAATATTGAAAACATCAGCTTTTGTTGCGCAGGAAGTTTTCAGTTATGAATAATAATTGCAGCAAAATGCCACTGATTCCTTACAAATGCACAGAAGCCCAGACATCAGTGGTGAATCTTCTCATGGACTTTCCTGGTTTCTGTATTCCCTCCCCTTCTCACCTGTGCTGCTTTCTATCCTTGCAGTGCCACACACCCTTCTTCCCTCATGAAATAAAGTGTCAAACACAGAAGTTGTTGATCCAATGAAGTAGAAAAGAAATGGCAGCAAAGCAAACCAGGAGCAGCAGGGAAATGCAGCTGGGGGTTGCTATACAGAATATGACATGGCTGTTACACTTCCCTGCCAGTGGCTGAGCAGGGCTGCAGAGGCACCTGGAGAGAGGTGCTACTGAACCAGCCCTGGCCTGCACATATGCAGGCTCAGATAGGTGTAGCTGTGTGCCAAGTGCCCTCCTGAATGGTCTTTCACATGCCCGAATAGGAACAGCTGTTGTTTCTTTTTAATTGTTTACCATAAAGAATAAAACCCTCTCTTTTCCTCACTGAGTCCTTAAAAAATATTCCTGTGTTAGTTGTACGGCTCTGCATTTGCATTACAGTCATTAATGTCTCAGAACAGACCATCACACACTGAGTCTTAGGCAATGTGGTTCGTTTCTCTTCCTACCCAGTAAGAATATGCAGAGATGAGAGACTGAGCAGCCTGCTCACCATGAACTATGCATGCTGTCACCCTCCAGAAAATGTGAGGTGATCAGAGCTACCTCAACCTCCGGTGAAAGGAAGAGGAGCTCCCACATGTGTGCCCTGTGAGTCAGAACTGCTGCACTGCCAGTTCCCTGGGAAGAAGAGCAGGCAAAACTCCACCATGGGCTTGCCAGTCAAATTATTGTCAGGATCACACAAAAGTAGAGCGGTGCTGTGCAGGTACCATGCCCTGAGAAAGCTGGTCTCAGCTTGTGGGACAAGTGGGCACTGCAAATCCCAGTCAGAATTTTACCTGCAGTTCTGGTTAGCCTTCACAGCCTCCTCGCTACATGCCACAGACCTTTGGTGATCCCCAGTGCTGAGCAACTGTAATAATTAGACTTTCCTGAATTAAATCTGCGACAGATGTTACTACTGTGAATAAGTTGTGGGAAGCTGGCCAAGGGTGGTAATTCATAGGAAGCTGCCAGGCTGGGTAATACTTCTGAGAACGGTAGCAAAGAGTCAGGCTTTCAACTAGCCTGGGGTTGCTCTGCTGCGAGGCATTGGCAGCAGGGTATGACATTCTCACACAGTTTGCTTCTTCGTTCAAGGAGAATTTTCTACCCCAGTTTCCTGTGTGGCAAGCAGGAGAGGTACTGAGATCAGCCTGCTGCTTTGGGCTCCTGGAGGCAGTCCAAATTTAAAGCTGTGAAAAGGATGGTTCCTTCTTTTCTTTCACTGCTGCATTACAAATACAGCTGCTGCCCAGCCTGGCAGCCTCCTCCCTGGCTGGTGGCTTCTGCTTTGTTCTCATTTGTGCTTGTGAGCATTAGATGAACTGCACAGATGAAATACAGTCAATCCCCAGCTGTCAAATTTTGATGTGCCCGTCCCTGAGGGTTATATAAACTCTTAAAATGAATAGAATAGGCTCCTTTATTACAGGAAAATGACGTTGTTGATGCCTCAAAATTCAATGAATTAGTGTCACTGATTCTATTTATACCACTATCTGTAAACTGCTTTTAAATCTGATGTAGCTCTACGCTTGCCAGCCTTAATATTAACGTGGTTACTAATGTGTGACCTTGCTGTTAAGATCAACTTACAAATTAGTTACAAGTAATGACTAGTTGGCTTTTGTATTGGAAATCTCCAAGAATATGCATCTGTGGGTACAAAACACAAATGGTGTGGAGTGCACTGAAGGGTGAGAGCATGTGCATAGCAGATGCCACTTGCGGAGCTTTCCTTGGAGGAGTGAGGCTGTTCTGCAAGCACTCAGATGGGACAGGGTGCCAAACCTCTCAGCACTCCAGCAGCGTGCAAGCATCATCAAGCACATGCTAGAATTCATTTTTGAAATGTGGTATTGTCTTTTTCTGTCTGTGTGTATGCCTTGAAAGCACACAAGTGATCAGCTGCTCTGTGGAGCAGGCTACTAAAACACTCTGTACAATTAAAAATGACAGCGAGGTATCACAGGAGGGGGAGCACCCAGGACAGCAGGGACCAAAACTACCAGTCTGCAGAACTGCACCTTGCATTTCCAAATGAAGGTGACAAGGTGACAAGGAGATGGTCTGTACCACCTGTGTGTGCTCTGGTGTGGTTTTGAACACATGGAGCCTTGAGAAAGCTCCATCTCCTGCAAATATGTCGCTTAGCCCAGCATCAGACCTCTAGGAGCTCAGGGCCAGAGCTCTCTGCCTGGACCTTCATCCCCCAGCTTTAGGGGTGGTTTAGATATGCTTAGAATCGCAGAATCATTAAGGTTGGAAAAGACATTCAGATCACCTGGTCCAACTACCTCCCCACCACCACTGTGTCACCCAGTAAACCATGTCCCCAAGCACCATGTCCAGCCTCTCCTTGAACACCCCCAGGGATGGTGATTTCACCATCTCCTTGGGCAACCCGTTCCAATGACTGACTGCTCTTTCTGAGAATAAATGTCTCCTAATTTCTAACCTAAACTTCCCCTGGCTTAAGGCCATTCCCTCTAGTCCTATCACTAGTTATCTGTGAGAAGAGGCTGACCCCCAGCTCCCCACACCTTCCTTTCAGGTAGCTGTAGAGAGCAGTAAGGTCTGCCCTGAGCCTCCAATTCTCCAGACACAACAACCCCAGTTCCCTCAGCTGCTCCTCACAGGACTTGTGCTTCAGACCCTTCACCAGCTTTGTGGCCCTTCTCTGGACACACTCCAGGGCCTCGATGTCTTTCTTGCAGTGAGGGGCCCAAAACTGAACACAGTACTTGAGGTGTGGCCTCACCAGAGCAGAGCACAGGGGGATGATCACCTCACTGCTCCTGCTGGCTACACTATTCCTGACACAACCCAGGATGTCGTTGGCTTTCTTGGCCACCTGGACACATGTTCAGGTGTGCATTGACCAACACCCCCAGATCCTTTTCCTCTGCACAGCTTCCCAGCCACTCTGCCCCAAGCCTGTAGCATTGCATGTGGTTGTTGTGACCAAAGTGCAGGACCTGGCACTTAGCCATGTTGAATCCCATCCCACTGGCCTCTGCCCATCAATCCAACCTGTCCAGGTCCCTCTTCAGGGCCTTCATCCCTTCCAGCAGATCAATACTTCCCCCCAGATTGGTGTCATCTGCAAACATACATACCCTCATCCAAACCACCAACAAAGATATAAAAGAGGATAGGCCGCAACACCAACCCCTGGGGAACACCACTCATGACCAGTGGCCAGCTGGATTTCACTCCATTCACCACTTCTCACTGGGCCCGGCCATCCAGCCAGTTTTTAACCCAGAAAAGGGTGTACCTATCCAAGCCATGGGCCAGGTTGAGCTCATGCTAGGCTTTAGCCTTCCTGATTTTTTTCTCTGCATATGCTGGCAAATTCCTTGTACTCTCCCTGAATTGCCTGTCTCTTCTTCCACCAGACATAAACTCTCTTTTACTCCTGGACACTCAGCAAAAGTTCCCTGTTCAGCCACGCTGGTCTTCTTCCCCACCAGCTCATTTACAGCACACAGGAGCAGGCTGCTCCTGTG
Organism: Aythya fuligula; assembly: GCF_009819795.1. Classification (NCBI taxonomy): domain Eukaryota; kingdom Metazoa; phylum Chordata; class Aves; order Anseriformes; family Anatidae; genus Aythya; species Aythya fuligula. The sequence goes on from NC_045559.1 coordinate 14,598,207, forward strand.
CTTTTAAGACTTCCTTCTTGAGGAGCGTCTAGCCTTTCTGGACCCCTCTGCCCTTCAGGACTGACTCCCAAGGGACCCTTCCTACCAGTGTCCTGAGCAGCTCAGAGTCTGCCCTCTAGAAGTCCAGGGTAGCAGTTTAACTGACGCCCCTCCTGACTTCACCAAGAACAGAGAACTCGGCCATTTTCTGGTCACTGACCACGATGACTCCTGACCACCACATCTCCCACCAGTCCTTCTCTGGTAGGTTCACAAGCCAGCTGAGTCAGGAAGCTGTTTTCCACGTACTCCAGGATCATCTCTATTGAGCCTCATTTCATCCCCATCCCCCTTCACACCTAGTTTAAAGCCCTCTCAATGAGTCCTGCCAGCTCCTGGGCTAGGATCTGTTCCCCCCCTTGAAACAGGAGGGACCCATCTGCAGCCATCAGGCAAGGTGAAAGGCGTGAGCAGAATAGATCAAATACAACAGCAGCACAACCAAATTCAGCTCGGAATCTGCTCAGTTCCTTCAAGAGCAATGTAAGGAGCAAATGAAAGAGATGAAATGGAGAAGACTGTTTCTAAGATCTGTGGTAAGGATGAGCAAAATGATGCTGGGCGTACTCAGTATCTGCCTCCTCTGCCATGAAGGGGCCTCCTGTGATGTCAGCTGCCACCTGCTCAGATGCCACCTCAGTGTATGCTGGCACCCACCCCATAAAAAGGGCAGCCCTATAGCTGGCAATCTCTTGCCAAGTTTTTTGCACCTGGAATTCAAGGAGACTTGGAGTAGACAGGTTGCAGGGAAATCAGGTAGGGACTGCCAGCCTTTGGGTGGTGTGCTGCAAAGGCCAAAGGATGGATGTAATGATCCGTCTGGGACAGAAGAGGAAATCCACCCAAGAAATAGATGCCCTCAATGGTCAACCCCCCAGAAGGTGTCCATAGATGGATGATGGGGGAATGATGGTTGGGAACCCACTGAAAACATGTGAGCAGACCACTGGGGGCTTGGCTGAGGAGAACAACATCCAGGACTTGTGCAGATGCCCACCAACAAAGTTGGTGCAGACCACGCCACCCAAGAAGTGGATGGATGGATTCTCCCTCTCCTTATTCACTGACCTTGGAGACTGCAGGGCAGTTTCCCACTCCTCACTCTCCCAGCTGCTGTTGCCCAGCAGGTTTTCTATTTTTCATTTTTATTTTTTTTCTTTCTTAAATCTGCTCTCCCAGAGGTCCAGCCAGCATTGCTCATGCCTTGACTCTGGCCAGCAGTGGGTCTCTTTGGAGCCAGATGAAACTGGCCCTTATCTAACATGGGGCAGCTTCTGGACTCTTCTCACAGCCCCCCTAACTTCTACTTCGTTAGTTAGAATTTACAGTTAGAATTACAGAATTAATTAGAATTTACAGCTTGACTTCATAAGATATTTTATTGACTGATGTTGTAAAGGAATGACAGTAATTTGTGATTCTGGTGCTGAAATCAAATCCTGTTAAAGTCAATGGAGTTGAATGGTTCCAAAAAATTATGGAACAAGACCACAGCAGAGCTGTGCAGGTCTCCTAGGGTCTCTCTCACAGGGATATTGCAATGGCACAACTAAAATGCACTTTGATTTGGGCTGTGAAGGTCTTGTAGGATTGGACTCCAGTGGGCCAGTCTCTGTAGAGCTGGCACTATTTTTTTCTGTGTTTCACAGTAGTATTTTTAATGCAGCTGGTGTAATGCCCTCATATCCTGAAAGGATCTGTCACAGTTCAGTGCTGTTTTCCCTGAGTTAAATGAGTAGCGGCTCAACCAGGAAAGCATACCCTATGGGAGCCTGTCTATGATCCCTACTGTCTTTATAGTACATGAATCCCACCAAAACGTACCAACAAAAACCTCCCAACAAATCTAAAAAAGTACTGCTGAGGTTTCAGGCCACCCTAACTAGCCTTGCTGCCTTGAATAGCCAGTTCCTTTAAGTAGGTAAAGAAGCATATAAGAAGAGGGACAGGTGAAGATAAAAATGGAATATCTATTTGGTCATTTTCTCCACTGCATCCTACATGTTCAAGAAAAACTGTTCCATATGTTAAGTGGCATTTAAAGCCTTGTTTCAGTCTAAATGAACCAAGCAATCCTCCCATCCACATCCAATGTTTCTCAGTATTTTAATTTCTGTGTCTGTCTTCTTTCCTCCCCATCTTCTACTTAATCCCTGTAAGCAATACATCTCCATAAAAATACATACAGGCATTTGTCTGATTCCTCTCCTTTTCTGCTTGTCAGTTGGTTGAAAGTATTTCATTATTTAAAGCATTCTTCAAAAATGCTCTCACGTCCTAATAGATTTTTTTTCCCAAAGTATTTTCAGGTGTCACATACCAGGTATGGAAGTACTCTGAACTGTATACAGTGTTCTAGCTATGGGCTCATTAATTCAAAATTGTAAAAGGCTCTTAATTTTTCACTCCATATAACTTATCTCTCCACTGGGGTTAAAAGTATTTTGAAACATTTTTGCGAGTGGTTTGCATTCCAAAGTGGTATCAAACATATTAAATATAGATGGTGCTTCCATAAGGCTAATTTCATACGCTGAAACCAATTCTGAATCAAATCTCTGCAAGGATAAATTTAAGCAGGTAAACCGTAAAACTGTTTAAAAGCAATGAAAAAGTCTACTACAGAAAAAGAGGGTTATTTTGCTTAGAAAATCAGTTTGGCTTAGAGAGAAAGTGAAAGAAGTAGAGAAATTATACAGCAAATGGGAGAAGCTGGTAATAATGAATACAAATTAGAAGGTAGCCTATTGCAGAAAAGTGATAAGAAAGCAAATGGACCAAGGGACCAGTATATGGTCTGCAGACCTGCAGACAACAGCAATGCATTTTTAAAACATAGGAGGAAGAGAAGAGATTATACCAAACTGAATAGACAGAAATGATGGAAATCAAGTTAAGGGAAAAAAAAAAAAAAAAAAAAAAAAGCAGGAAGGACCAATATTATGGCCTCTATTTGGGAAAAAGCAGGGAAGTATTAATATGCTAATAGTGCAATAAATCCTTTCCACTCCAGCAGGGCTCAGGAGAGTGTTGAGTCCCATCTGCTAAAGCTTTTTCATCAGTCGTCAATACCCAGCAAGCCCAGTTTGGACAGGACTGATAAAGGAGCTCTCGTAATATTAACACTGATTGCCAATCATCTTTGAAACACTGTAAAAGATCCAGATGTCTGATGTTATGGCAATGCTAGCCCTACACATTTGTCACCATTTCCAAGAAAAAAAAGATGGAGTGGCTGATGACCCTCTTAATAGAGAATTAAATTAGAAAAATGTAGTTAATGTCAAAATATATGGTCATTTGGCAGTTAGGTTTTGCTGATTAGCCTATGCTTAAGCCTGTGGTTAAGCAGTGATGATCAAAAGACTGGGCTGATGTAGTTAATAGTTGTCACTGTAATGTATTTCAAGGTCTGCAAGACATTTGACCTGGGACTGATGGATGCAGGAAGATATAAAAGTGATGTGAAACACTGATTTAATTAGAAACTAGCTAGCTGGAAGGTCTTAATCTGGAAATTAGTATTATTATTAAGAAAGCAAAAATAATTTCTCAGTATACTGAGTCTAATTCTTCAAAAAAGATAAAAGGAGGACAAAGCTTTGGGGCTTACATAGCAGCTCTCAGGATATCTCTGAGCCACCGGTGTGGTGAGGCTCTGGGACAGGCCAGCAGGACTCCTGGCTGCCCCTGGGGACATGTCTGCATCAGGGACAGCAAAGCACCACTGTGCAAGGAGCATCCTCTGGAGCACTGAGCTGCAGCCTCACTGACTGACGCTCGTGGAAGATTAATTCAGAGTACCTGGGTGATTTACATGGAGAGCTCATTTTCTTGGACTGAAAGAAGTTGGATGGTTTAGCTTATCAAAGTGAAGGGTAGCTGAAGATACTACTGCTGTCTTGAAGTACACCAGAGAATAAGAAACAGGGAAGACAGAGGTTTATACTAAAAGACAGTTTTACCACAGGGATTGCTGCATATAATCAAAGAATATAATTTATGCTAGACGTAAAGTGTAAGTGAGAGGTTCTGGAAGTGTCTTCCAGCAGCAGACACGCTCTAAAAGTTGTTTTAAGAGGGAGTCAGAGTATTTGTGTTATTGTTGCTTGTGACAGCAGCGGAAAAAAACGTGATGATTCATGATGTTCTTTTCCCATGCTAATCTTCTACACAGCCCAAACAAGGATTAATTCAGGGAAGTCCGAGGCTTTGTGTTTTATAGATAAAGCAAGAGAGAATGATTAATTTAATACTGATCTGGCAGGGGAGACACCGTTACATGGGACTGCCCCGTCCACAATATTCTCTATTCAGCAGATTTGCTGTAACTTTAGAAACTTCAGGTGGGGAAAGTGCTTTTCTTCCTCCCATAATCAGTAAATCTCCCCTGCCAAATAGCTTTCTACGGGTAACTTCTCTTGATGCAACAGGCTGCATTTTTCTGTCCATTTTGTTAGATTTCTGTCTGTTTTCTAGTACCTTTGCATCATTTTATTTTCTTGTGCACTCTGATATTTTAAACCTTTCCTCTTTAGAACTGCTAGTATATTGATTATTCAATGTATTCCTCTTTTGGCTCTCTAATAACAGCACTTTGTTGCATGTTTCCTTTTTCCTGACTTCTGTGGTACCTCTTTTCCTTTTCTCCAAAACTCTGAAAATCACTGTTCGGTGTTGCACTTTGCTAAAATCCTTGAGACATTTTTACTGCATGTGATGTTCATCTACCAAATCCAAGCAGCTTTTATGTCCTGTAGTTAAAATAATTTAAATGTTCTGAGACACAGTATCAATTTCTTTAAAATAAAAATCTGGGCATTTTATGCTGCCTTTATTTCATTCTCTCATAGCAGCTCAGTTACTTCAGAATTGCTTTGTTGCTTCTTAGTGCCCTCTCTGTCTTGAATTTTCCTACTGCTGCATATGTAAAAATGATTGTTATTCTTCTTGATCCCTGTGGAAGCAGGCAGGCCGTCGTGTTTCCTACCACCTATGTTTCTGTGTACATTTCCAAAGGGCAAGGAAGGCCCAGAGAGGTGGTGGCTTCTCTGGAGGATGCTCCAGAGCAGAAGTTTCTCATAGCTGCTCTTGCCTCTCAGGCAGTGTAATTTCCACGTGGGATCACAATCTACAAGTGAATCCTGTAGCTTAATTTTCATAGCTCATCATTTTGTAGGTGTTAAGCAGGCAGCTGTGAGAGTCTGTGCTGTATGCTGCTAGGTGAAGCGTTCTGTGAATGCACCTCAGAAAGTCACCGCTGGCTCTGGAACACAGCGATTAACCGTAAAGGACAAAAATGATGATGAATGCACGTGTATTAAAATCTCTAAATTTCATTGCAGAGTTACCAGTCTTCATCCAGAAGAATGTCAGCTGCTGACAGGAAGATCCTGCCTGGGAGCTCTGGGTGGCTGCAGCCGTGCAGACGGAATCCTGTCGTACCATCTAGTGGCCTGCTGGGATAGCGCACGCTCTGGAAACTGCCCGTCCTCTGAATGGTGCAGTTATTGTTGATGTGTGATATATATTGCGTAGATATGTTTTTTAATTATTAATCTTGTTAAGCTTTTAATTGTTAGAATTAAACTTGTAAATTTTTTAATTGTTAAAATTAAACTTGTGAAACTTGTTATTATTAAAGTTACTTGTGAAACCCAATAGAAAGGAGTTTACCGTGAATTTCTTGGGTGAAGGGGCAATATTAAGAATGGCACAGGTGCTGATTTAAAGTGGAAATGTGGAAAAAAGGAGGTAGAACATATTCTCTGCTTCATGCAGACCATTGTGGTCAGCCAGATAAGCTTAGTGTGGGCATCAGAAGCTTCCCTTGATATACATTGCTCTCACTAAAGCCTAACACTCAATAGTGTAGTGGGTTTACATGGCAAGGTTTTGGTAGCAGGGGACCGTAGGGGTGGCTTCTGTGAAAAGGATCTAGAAGCTGCCCCATGTTTGGTAAGGGCCCTGCTGCAGACCAGAGCCGAACCAGTAAGTGATGTTGTTTGTGCCTCTGTGAGAGCAGGTTTAAGAAAGGTGGAAAAAAAAATAAATGCTGTTACTCAGCAGCTGGGAGAGTGAGAGGAGTGAGCAACAGCCTTGCAAGCACCAAGGTCAGAGCAGAAGGAGGGGGAGAGGGGTTCCAGGCGCCAGAGCAGAAGTCCCCTGTGGCCTGTGGAGAGGCCCCTGGTGGAGCAGGCTGTCCCCCTGCAGCCCATGGGTCCCACATGGAGCAGATCTCCACGCTGCAGCCCATGGAGGAGCCCCCGGTGGAGCAGGTGGATGTGGCCTGGAGGAGGCTGCGGCCCATGGAGAGCCCCCACAGGAGCAGGCCCCAGGCCGGAGCTGCAGCCCCTGGAGAGGAGCCCACGCAGGAGCAGGGGGTCTGGGGGGAGCTGCCACCCATGGGGGACCTGTGCTGGAGCAGTTTGCTCCTGGGGGATGGACCCCGTGGTACGGAGCCATACCTGGAGCAGATCTTGAAGAGCTGCTGCCTGTGGGAAGCCCACACAGGATCAGTTCATCAAAGACTGCATCCCGTGGGAGGGACCCCATGGCACAGGGGACGAGAGTGACCAAGAAGGAGCGGCAGAGACGAAGTGCTATAGACTGACCATAACCCCCATTCCCCTGTTACCCTGCTCTGCTTGGGGGGAGGAGGTGGAAGAAGGTGGATGGGGGGAAGGCGTTTTTGGTTTCTTTCCTTTGTTTCTCACTTCTCTAGCATGCTAGCAATAAGAAATAAATCTCACTGTCTCCCTACTCTGAGCCTGTTTTGCCCATCATGATAACTGTTGAGCAATCTCCCTGTCCTTATCTCAACCCTTGAGCCCTTTGCATCGTGTTTTGTCCCCCTTTCCCGTTGAGGAGGGGGAGTGAGAGGGCGGCCGTGGTGGAACTCAGCTGCCCACCCAGGTAAGACTACCACAAATACATATGATCTGTATCTTATGGTAAAGCACACCTCTGTAGTGCTACTAATAACTTACTTTTTGATGAATCTGGAAATCAGAGAACCCCTTCCCTTTCCCCTCCTTCATTTTCTCACACCAGTCTCTGAGAACTAACCTTGTATGTTCACTTTTGTCAGTGCTGGTTTAAAAAAAACACATTCTCCACTCATGGCTGTCTGCAAAAGTTTGCACTGTCACACATTTCAACTGATCGGGACAAAAGATAAATCCATTATTGTATTGTATTGTATTGTATTGTATTGTATTGTATTGTATTTATTTATTTATTTTTGTGCCAAATAGATGCACAAAAGCATTGCTGGCACAAAGCAAGGGGCAGTTTTTGGGGAGGAACAAGCAGCTGGGGGCAGGAAATACCTTCTTCTTAGCTACCTTGTTTTGGGAATTTCTCCTTAGCCAAAGACTAAGTGAGAAAAAAACAACCTGCCTGCCACAGGAGAGATCAGGTGTCCCACTGCAACAACAAAACCAGAAGATATTGCCCTTTCAGAAGAGTATCATAGGATTGTTCAGAACACAGAGAGTAGGAGAATGTACTCCCAAATGTACTGCACTGTCCCGAATGGGACTCAAGATCAGCTCAGATCTATAAACCAGTTTTAAGTTTCAAAGGACCTGTTGTAGAAAACCGAGTCTGGGAAGCTTTAGAAACAGTTTTAGGACTTCCCCATTTATCTGATGGATGAATAAAATGCATTATCCACTCTGCATCCTGAATGAGCGCTGCTATGCTGCTGTGCAGCTAATGCTGTTACAAAAATTGTTTGCATTTCTAACCAAATCTCATTAGAAGTTTTTGTATAATTAATTATACAAGCAAGCTGAACACATTACTTTGCTTTATTTTTTTTAGGGTTCCAGATTTCCCAACTGTTGACAAAGGATGTGTTAATGTCATCATTATGAAGTTCTGTTGTTTACTGTTTTCTTCAGCAAGTAGTAATTTTATTGACTTTGGCAGAGACATCGGTGTTTTGCATGATTTCAATAGATTTTGTGACACAGAGGCATAATAGAAACCAAGATGTTCCAGAGTAAACAGAGCTATTACTACCAGATGGAAATAGTCCTGAAGCATTATTGAACTTGAAAAAAAAAAACAACAACATTTTAAGACAAACATTTGAGGACTCAGCTTAATCATCTTGAAACAATATCTAAGTATAAAATAATATTTTTTGAAAAAACAACAGAAGGTTATAAAGAGTATTAATTTCAGATCTTAGTATTTTATTGCCAGTACAGTATTTAGTGTATGCTACTCTTTAAAAGACATGCTGATGCACAAGTTAGTGAGATAACTATACAAAGTAATATGAATCTGGAATGAGATATTTCGGATTATAAAACAAAGAAAGTCAGATAAAGCTCAAAAGTCATTTTGTCAGCAAACTTAAATATATATGAACTTAAAGACAGTAGATGTTGACTGACCTTATTTTTAGAGCTGCTCAAATTATTAATTGTGAATTTCAGACTAATTCTAAATTTATCCTGGTAACAATAGCTTATGAAATCAGTGGATAATGAGCCCTGACACATGACAGGTTTATAACTCAAATCCGGGTCATGGATGTGAGGCCACAAAATAAAAATTAATCTATTCAACAGTACAAATATTTCTCATTCTAAACTGTGAGAAAGGAAGTCTTGGGTGGAACAACTGTATACAAATACAGATGGCCAAGCAGGTATTATTTGTCTGCCAAATGAGACACAATAGATACTCTTAAAAAGTCTGTTAAGAATTTGGAAGCAATGAAATGCACTGGGTAGATGGTGTGTTTTAGTTCACAAACTGCAAATATACATATGGGTTAAATAAAATGCAAGCAGCAGTGAGAAATAAAGGAAAAAATGAAATAGAGGACACAATGAAATTAAAGGGTTGCTATGTAGTTAATTCAGTTATCATTTGACTGGATTAAATTTTTTAGAAACCAAGACACAACACAAACAAGTCTCAAGCACCCTGTATAAATATAAAAGCCTCTCTCAATGTCATTAATGCAAGTGCTGCTTAGTGAGAATAGTTCATAAATCCTTAGTTCAAAAGTTCATAGCCCGCAAAATGCAAGGCTGAGCTCTCTTTTTCACGCAAGCCAAGAGTTTGGCAAAGTCTGGCTTCATGTAGAAAAGCAAACTGTACTCTTGGCACTGCAATTTGGGAGCTGCATTTTTAACATCTTCCCTCCAAGACTCCTTCAGCGCTTGACATTTCACAGAAACAAACTGAGTAGGCGCACGGTGACCCCTGCCCTTCTCTTGCTGCTTCCAGAGCCAGGGAATGCATTCAGACACTGCCAATACCTGCCCGCCTGCAGCAGAAGCACGATTTTGGCAGAAAGTGGAGCAAATGAGGATACCAGTCAAGAAAGATGCTGCAATGTTGCCAAATTATCCTAGAACGGTATTGCAGAGAAATCTTAAGAAAAAGCCTATCTTCCTATAGGCTAGCTGAAGGGTCCAGACCTTCAAATACTTGAGCTGTGAAAAAACAAACAAACTGGCCCTCAGAGTAAGGTCATAAAAATCAGGTTTCAGATTTGCTTTGGCAATCTTTCCAGTGAAATTAAAAAAATATATATATATTAAAAAATCTTACCTTTTTGGAGCTTGATCAGTATCATGAGTGGCAGTACAAACGCAATATCAAATATGGAAGAAAGCTTTAGTATCCTGAGGTGCTTCAGCTATGGGAAATTAAACATGGCCAGGTGGCTGTGTGACCTGGTGGGAACTGTCCCTTGACCACCCTCAGTCCTGAAGTATGCCTGGAAAATATGTGGGAGCAAGTCCATGTACCCAAATTCCAGTGCTTCACTGGTTTGCTGGGATGCCCAACAGTGTTCCAGGGCAGGCAGCTCTCCTTGCCACTTTTGACTTTTTCCAAAGAGCATCATTTTTCTGGGAGGGCTGGGGCACCAGCATGCCACAGAGCAAGAAGTTGCCTGGTATTTCCTTCTTCTTCCCTGCTCCTTGGACTTGCATTGCTCTTGCACCTCTCCGGGCACTTAGGTACTTATGTGGGTCCTCATAGGACTGATTTCTCCCTTCAGCCATCACCTGCCTTTCTTTCTGCCTCTGTTTTTTTTTTTTTTTTTTTTTTTTTCCTGTGATGTCTCTCATGCTAATCATTCCTGGGGGAATTTTCCAGGAGACAGAAGATGGAAGGCAGCAAGAGGCTGGCAAGAAGCCAGGTGGGCAGGGCAATAATAATGCTGCTGTGTCTGCTCCCAGCCCTGTGAGCATCCTGCTGTACAAGGCATTTTAGTTAGCCATTCATCATATTCACAAATGAGCCCTTTGCTCTGAGAATATTTTGTAGAATAGAAAGCCTGGAAGGGAAGTCCAGGTTGCCTAATTACATGGTAGCTCTGGGGTGTCCTGGTGCCACCGTCTCTGCAATATGTCTTTCAGCAAATATCTGCATGTCAGTAGAGCACAGACCATAACATGTGCCTTACCTGTGTACAGCACTTTAAACGTTTGGCTCTGATGTGCCGCAGGCAATGCCTGGTGTGCTGTCACCTCACCATCATGGTCTGCTGTACAAGCATGTATGTGTGTACATAAAATTTAAACAATCAAACCCAGGAGTCCTGTTTCAGTGCTGGGAAGTGCTATGTTTTGACTAGCTTGCTGGGGAGTTTTTCAGTAGCTGGTTTAATCAGTCTTGCTGCTGGCCTGTTGGCCCCAGGCAGCATTTCAGCAGCGCGTATTACTCCAACATAAAGCTGGAGCAACCTCAGAGGGTCACAGACAGCACACTGTGAGGCTGTCCCAGCTTGGCTGCTGCTGCAAAGGCATAAATCCACTGTTATTTCCTCTCTTCATCCCTTCTGCACTGAGCACACACCGAATCCTGGGCTATACATAGTACCTAATAATTTTACCTTCTCTACACTTTCCTGTTAGCATGCAAGAGAGAGGTTTTTTTTGGAGCTCCCTCAAACAGGTATATATAGGCTTGGCACATAACATATTTAGACATAATTTACATTATGCTGTAAATTTCAAGTACCTGATTAAAATGCATATTGTTAAGGGAAGACAGAATTTAGGACCTAAGTGCTTTGACAGAACCTTCTGTGAAATGGAGCTTCATTTGTTTTTTCATTAAGCTCCTATAAATCAAGAATAACTGCCTGGAAGTCATATCCTAAAAAAAAATGAGTGCGGTTGAGCATCTTCCATGGAAATATAGAGTTTTAGTTAAAGAATTTGGCTTCAGTGCAAAAGCATGAGTGTAGAATCAACCTAACAAGTGGATGTACACAGAGGAGTGTGTGCCTGTGGGAATGTCCTGCACTTCTCTGTGTGTGTTACACAAGAGTCTCTCCTATCCTATACTCCCCAAAATTATGATCTTCTGCAATTACATGGATTCTGCCTTTCCTGCCAGCTTTTCTCTGGATCATACCCCTCGTGACAATGGTGGATTCACTTGGATGTACAAAAGAGCTTTTTTTTTTTTTTTTTTTTTTTTTTTTTTTTGCCAGTTTACTGGCTGTACCCCTAGCAAATGGAGTTCCTCACCAAATCCACAGAATCATAGAATATCCCGAGTTGGAAAGGACCCACAGGGATCACTGAGTCCAGCTCCTGGCTCCACACAGGACCACCCAAAATCAGACCATGTGTCTGAGAGCGCTGTCCAAACACTTCTTGAACTCCAGCAGCTCGGTGCCATGCCCACTGCCCTGGGGAGCCTGTCCCAGTGCCCGACCAGCCTCTAGGTGCAGACCCTTTCCCTAACCCCCAGCCTGACCCTCCCCTGTCCCAGCTCCATGCCGTTCCCTCAGGTCCTGTCGCTGTCCCCAGAGAGCAGAGCTCAGCGCCTGCCCCTCCGCTCCCCTCGTGAGGGAGCTGCAGGCCGCCATGAGGCCTCCCCTCAGCCTGCTCTGCTCTGGGCTGAGCAAACCCAGGGACCTCAGCTGCTCCACACATTCTTGCCCTCTAGGCCCTTCACCATCTTTGCAGTCCTCCTTTGGTCACTGTCTATAGTTTTATGTCTTTATATTGAGCTGCCCAAAACCGCACACAGCATCCCATGTGTCTCAACTCATTTGAGGCTGGAAGAAGCCCTTCCACAGCCTTAGGGGCTTTCCCCCTAGTTTTCGGCAGTACCAGAGGACAAACTGTGAGTTCAGACAGGCCCCAGAAATGATCCAGTATGGATAGTGTTCGGATGTGTCTGATTGATTTCTGCCCATGTCTTACATGGGAAGTGTAAATGTAAATTTCCCACACTTCTCTTCACGTGCTCACAGTAGACTAATTCCTCAGCATTTTTCTTTTAACCTTTTTTTTTTTTTTTTTTTTTTTTTTTTTTTTTGACAAATGCCCATTGCCGAGTGAGAGGGTTTTAATGGCTTGGCACGGGATTCAAGGCATGTTACAGGTGCACCCACTGAACTGTGACTGAATGTCAGCACGCCATTAGCTGCCATTTTGTTAGTCCCAGGCTGACCACTTTGCTTCTACATAGAGCCCTCCATTAACAACTGAGTGTGCTCATCTGACAGCAAGCGGGCCATCATCACACCACGCCCGCTTCAAGGGCTGGCAGCAGGGATCTGCAGGCAGCGCCTGGCTCAGCCCCAGCCCTGCTGGCTGGAAATGCAGCCGTGGGCTGTCATGTGCCCGCGGCCAGCTCAGGCACGGCAGTGTCCTTTCACTCACAAGACCCTGACATGCCTCCGTCCAAAGAGCTCTGCATAGTTGGCAGCCAGCCTGCTTGTGATTTTCCAGTGGCACGTGTTCAGCGACGGCTGCCGTTAGCTTTGGCAGATGCAAGGAAAACATTTTGTAACCCTGGAAAATCCCCAGCACTCACACACCAACTGACTGCTAAGAGCATCCTCCTGCAGTGGTATCTCCAGGCTGAGAAGCATCAAGGAGAGTCAGCAACAGGCTGGAGCCATAGAAAAGAAGGAAGAAGGGCAGGGAGAGAAGGAGGAGAAAGCAAGAAGCAATTTTTTGTCTCTTCAATAATTTCATAATAATATTTCTTATTCAAAGTCTTGAACAGTCAGTAGTTAGCCCTCAAAACCATGCAGCTTTCAAGCCATGCACTTGACTTAAAAAACAGGCTCTTAATACAGCTGAGATTCCTTTCCATTTGTCTTCTGATCCTTTACCTTTAGGAGGTGACATTCTCCAGCATTTCTCTGCAGTCTCAATAGCTAGAAACTTACATTTAATTGTGAAAGCTGAGATCCTCACTTAATCATATGACTACAGAAGCTGGGGACTTAAGAAGTACATTGTGTACCATGGGACCAGCAATCAGCATGTTGGCAACACTGCAGCATTTCCCTGGAGAGCTCATCCTGCCGTGATTAATGTCCCAAAGATAATGTACAAGGTGGCAGATGAGCCAAAGGAGGGATCTAAAGGTCACATTCAGCCCTGTGCGATGAACCATCACAAGCCTATAGATCACGTACCTCTCAAGTAGGACCTCTACACCTTGGCTAGGCTGATTTTCATGGTGACCCCAACACTGGATTGAATTTCACACTAAGGTGCACTTAGAAGAGCCAACAGTTCTGCTGGTGGTTGCAAAACTGAGCAGATGCAAAATCTCAGAACTAGAAAAAGGCTTGGGATTTGGGCCTTATGTCTTATTACCCCCAAACCTCTCTTGTGTTGACCAAAAAGTTGCTTCTAATTCAGAAAGTAACTTTTGGACAAAAGTAATGGCACAATATATACAAGAGAGGGAATGAGATATGAAAAGTTTTGATTAGTGTGTTACATGTGTCTTACATACATGTATAGAAATAAAAAGATTTAATTTTTACACATTTTCAATTAAAATGTTGTTATTTTTCATTTTGAAGGCAGGCTTTTTTCTGAAACTTTCCTATTTTGATAACAAGAATAGAATAACAGCTAAACAGACACAAAGCATAATATTTTGGATCCAGCCGAATATTTCAACTGTGTGTAAATAAAATGTTCTTTATTTTGACTGCTCTATTAAGAAAATCAATCCTCAGCCTGGGACTCATCTCCGACACGCTGACAAATGCAGAAGATTGCCCAGGTGCCTCCAGGGAGCCAGGGCTGGAGGCAGCAGAGCCCCCAGAGCTGCCCCACGCTGCAGCAAAGCCAATAATGACTTGGTTGCTGTGAGAGCTGCGTTGGGCAGAGGCGGTCACATTGCACCCAGCTGCTGCTTCCTGCTTCAGCTGGTGCAAGGGCACATTGCTCGGGGCCAGAGCTCGTTCAAAAGCTTGTGAGGGAGCAGGTGACGACTGTGAGCTTTGCAGTCAGCCAGCAGTATGTTTTCTGTATTTCTGTGTTATGGTAAGACCCCTGAACGCCCTTGCCAATGCCATGGACATCAGCAGCACCATACCCAAGCAGATCCTACCTCTCTTGGGATATGTTAGATCTTTTGTCTTGTTGTTGTTGTTGTTATTATTAAGGAAAGAAAAAGTAAGAAGAAGGATTGCTGGTGTTTTGTTTTGTCTTGTTTTTCTCCATGGTTTGCACAGCCAGATAGAGGGCTTCATTATCTTCTGGATTCTGGAGCAATTTCTGGGTGAAGATCGTACCAAAGGTTGGATTTCTTGGCTCCATTTTCATGGACCACTCCAAAATGAAGGGGCATATGTTGCAAGATGGGCCCTCAGCTACTGCAAGTCCTCAGAAGACTTTGCTGTGGCAGTGCATTTCTGGGGAAGGCATTTGGAGCAAGTACAGAGTGAGCATTTGGGGGCATATTTTGCCTCTGTGATGTTTTCCCCATGCCAGGGAATGGGGTGAAGTGTCCCAGGGCAGGGTGGAGTGATATGCATGGCTGTGGTTTAGCACTAAAATAAAACGCAGAGTGGAGGAACACGCTCAGACAGGAAATCACTTATTTCCTTGTGCTGCTGCTATGACAGCAATGTTGATATTGGATCTTCCCTACTTAAAAGAAAAAAGCAAGTTAACCAAAATAGGGCCTGATTCCTGTAAGGACAAGCCGTCACCTTCCCTGAAAGGTGATTTTCTACAGCCCCTGTGCACAGAGCATCAACCACGCAGGCTGCCAGAGGTGGACAGTTACACATTTGTCTTCCTTTATCTACAAGATGCACAGCTCTGAGTGGGGAAAAAATAGTGATTTAATTCTGTTTGGTTGAACACAGTAAGAAATGAGGAGGGATTTTCCAATAATACTTGAGGCAGTTTCATTCCCATTGCCCTTGAGACAGAGATTTATTGTCCTGTCACTCAGTGGCAGCTGCTTGCACTCTTAACTCCTGCGCTGCCTTGGGGAAGAGGATAACAGTCTTCAGTGACCAGAAGACCTTCTCAGGTCACTTCAGGAGGGAGAACTTAGGATTTCCTGGCTCTGCTGTGGTTTTCTGCCTCTGTGCTTCCTCTGAGACGATGCTATGCTCTCTGCTCAGCCTTTCAGCAAAAAGGACCAACCTCCTCTTGTTTCTTTTTTTCCTTGCAATTTGTTCTCTCTGTGTTGCCAAGAAAAGACAAGTCAAAAAGAGCTATAGTTTCATCAACCCTTTCCCAGCACCACAGGCAAATTTGAACTTTTGAACAAAGTTGGAGCAGGGAGTATTTGTGAGTTGTGTGGCAGCAATTGACTGCAGAGGAAAATCGATGCTCCCCATCAAAACAGCTCAATAGCCTCGTGTGCACCCGCAGCAGTTTCCTTTCCAAGATGCTATGTTTTGCCCTAGTAACTCTTCCAGTTGTCATCATTAACCTGAGTCTCTGTTTCACCTGCAAACATTTCAGCTTGGCTGGCATATGAGCAGGCTCAGGTCAGTTCACCTTCTTTAAAATGTGCAGGAACGGAGACCTGCACCAAGGAACTGGGGATTTTGTGAAATGACGTACAGGAGGCTGCAGCAACGTGCATTTAATGACTCGAAGGGACCTGTATCTGATGCATGGGGATCTATAGGAGACTGGAGTCGAGCACAGCCACCCTGGGGGTTTTAAGGCCCAAGAGGACAACGCACTGGGCACCTTGCCTTCATCTCCACGGACCCTGGTTGGAATAGGAGCTCAGCTTCAGCCTTCTGGCCCCAACCATTTGGTGATTTGATGATCTCGTATGCAGGGCTCCCCACTGAGAAGCTGTACCAACTCAAAGCTGTACCATCTCAAATCATGAGTAATTTAAAATCAATGTGGATTAAGCAAAACATATTATTATTATTATTATTATTATTATTATTATTATTATTATTATTATTATTATTATTATTATTATTATTATTATTATTATTATTTATGGGCTGGTGTGCCTGGTATCCACCTCATGCCCTGGGGCCAGGACGGTGCAGTTCTCTCCCTGTCTAGTTCTTGGAAGCAAAGCATGAAGCATCAGCAGCGTCCTCACCTTCTCTAGGGTTTCCTATTCTTGCTTAAGAAGTAGTTCTTTCCTTGAAAAGAAACCTATTTGTGCCTGTCTACCTGCATGGCATCTCCTTCTTCCTTCCTTGGTTCCCTCCCAGCCTCACCTGCTGTTTGTCCTACTCCATAGAGAATGTCCTCATTGATCTTGTGGGCAGTGGCCATCATTTTTTTTTGTTTGTTTGTTTCTGGGAGCATGCCATGACCTTCAGACCTGTCCTGCTGTGTCCCTACCCAACTCTGACTAACTGCTGTCAAATTCAGTTCAGCTGCAGCTGTCTGGAGTTGCCCAGCTAGACCAAGCCAGATGTCAGCCTTCCCCTGCCTGGAGTCACCTCACCAGGGTTTTAAAGTCCACCTACTTTCATTAAAAAGAAACCAGATTGGTGAGAGCGGTGATGCTGCAGCAGTGGGGATGAATGATGTGGTGACTTGTGCAATGCAGAGGCTGCACTGTCCACTTGCTGTGCAGGCATTTCTGTGTCCACACACGTGGAAACCCCACGGTGAGGTGGTGGAGGCCGTGTCCCCACCAGCTGGCTGTCAGCTGGGGATGGGGTACCCAGTGCTGGGAACACAGAAGTGCATGATCCCATCCCACAGTGCTGTCAGACAAGTGACCTAGCTCCAACATGCTGCTCAACCCGGTCGTGAAGGCATTTGGTTGTCACCTACGTGTCGAAAGACATAGATGTGCTGTCGTGTGCATGGGATTACTCCAGCAGATGCCAGCCTCTGAGAGTCCACACCAGCCTGAACAAACCCATCACTGACATGGGGTCTGCTGCAGAAGGCAGCACTGGGTGGCACAAATCTTTGTCCTGTGGTGTCCTCTGAGAAGGACAAACCCAGTCTTTTGCTCCAGGAGATATCAAACCTTTCTCAGGGCAAAAAGCATCTCTAGATCCTAACTGCGGGGTTCCTATGTAGCTTTCTATCTAATTGCTGATTCTGATGTGAAATCAGGCAAGGTTCATTATAATTTTCATAGCTATATGTGGGCCAAATATTTGTGCCCAAATGTACTTGTTTTCACAAAGCATTTGTTTGAAAGATTTGGGGCCAAAGGCAATAAAAAGAGAGAGGAAGGGGAGGAGAAAGGCTCTGTCTATTCTAATACATGCAGCAGCCTGAAACGCCGGCCTGTGGTGCCTGTGGCAGTGGCTGTTGCGTTGCAGCCTCCACCACACACAAGTCCCTGAACAGGGCCAGAGCCAGCGCCTTGGGGTGAGGCAGCCATCCCTGGCCTCTTTTATTTAGCAATATGGGCATGAGCAGCAAGCCCACAACAGTTTGCTATAAAGCAGGAGGTATTTCATATGGGAAATGCATTCCTCAGAATGAAATGATTTCAAAACAGCCCAGACCTATTGCTTGTACCAGAAACACTCTGCTTTGCTTTGCCACTAGGTCCTTCAAAGGTCCTCGTGCCGTGATATCAGCGTTTTCTTTTGTCCCATCTGGATCAGACCAGCATCCTGATTTCTGAAGAGCTGCTCTGCCATTCCCACCCTCCAAGGACTCTCCTCTCACCTGAGCTCTTGCCGTTCTTGTGGCAAACCTCAGTCAGCCCGGCAGCAGGGGCTCTTTGGACCACTTCACCTTGAAGAAAGTACATAGAAATATAGAATGGGTTGGGTTGGAAGGGACCTTAAAGCCCACCCAGTGCCACCCCCTGCCATGGGCAGGGACACCTCCCACCAGCCCAGGTTGCCCAAAGCCCCATCCAGCCTGGCCTTGAACACCTCCAGGGATGGGGCAGCCACAGCTTCTCTGGGCAGCCTGTGCCAGGGCCTCACCACCCTCAGAGTAAAGAATTTCTTCTTTGTATCTAATCTAAATCTCCCCTCTTTTAGGTTAAAGCCATTCCCCCTTGTCCTATCACTACACCCCTGACAAAGAGTCCCTCCCCAGCTTTCCTGCAGGGCCCCTTTAGGCACTGGCAGGCTGCTGTAAGGTCTCCCTGCAGCCTTCTCTTCTCCAGGCTGAACAACCCCAACTCATTCAGCCTCTCTTCACAGGAGAGGTGCTCCAGCCCTCTGATCATCCTCTGGACTTTTTCCAATCCATCCATGTCCTTTTGTGCTGGGGGCCCCAGAGCTGAACACAGGGCTCCAGATGGGGTCTCATGGGGGCAGAGCAGAGGGACACAATCCCCTCCCTCACCCTGCTGGCCACACTTCTGGTGATGCAGCCCAGGACACGGTTGGCTTTCCGGGCTGCAAGTGCACATTACTGGCTCATGTTGAGCTTCTCATCAACCAGCACCCCCAGGGCCTTCTCTTCAGGGCTTCTCTCAATCCATTCTCCACTCAGCCTGGGTTTGTGCTTGGGATTGCCCTGACCCAGCTGCGGGACCTTGCCCTTGGCCTTGTTGAACCTCAGGAGGTTGGCACAGGCCCACCTCTCAGGCCTGTCCAGGTCCCTCTGGGTGGCATCCCTTCCCTCCTGCATGTCAGCATTAAACAGTGCTGGTCCCAATACTGATCCCTGAGGAATGCCACCTGTCACCGGTCTCCACCTCAACATCAAGCCTTTGACCACAACCCTTTGAGTGTGACCATCCAGCCAATTCCTTACCCACCGACTGGTCCTCATCTTCACCATATCATCTGGAGAATGGATGACTTTTATGGGTTACAAAACAACAGAAAGCTCACAAAACAAAACAACAACAAAAACAAGCAGTAAAGGATCATAACTAATGCTCAGGAGGCTTTCCAATGGAAAGACAAAGCCAGGTGTGAGACACGGTACCTGTCAGAGCTCAGCAACTCCAAGCTGAGAAAACTAAAGTAGATCAGTCCCAAAGCTGCTGGGTTAGGTCTGGAGCTGTGGAGGTGTTTTTATAGCAGTTTGGCTGCCTTGGGAGTTTTGTGGCTCCTGCAGGATGAGGTCAAGCCTCCAGGGTTCAGACTGGATTTACTGCAAAAACTCTGGGGACTTTCTTTATGGCTGGGATTTTTTATGACACTTGAATTACCTGTTTCAGATGCAGAAAAGTCTCTGTATATTATACTTTATTATATTTATTAGATAAGTTTAAGCATGATAGCTCAATTCTTGGGTATTTTCAGACTCAGTGCTGTGAACTTTAGAGACAACCACTATGCCATTTTATTCCTGGCTATTCTGGAAAGTGTCTGGCTAAGCTGCAAGCGGGCAAAAAATAAATGATGGGTGATTTTTTGAAGACATTAATTCCAGATGAAGGTTCCTCATGTACAGCTGTCAGGGAGAGCAGTTTGGAAATGATCATCTCAGCAAGGGAATGGTTTTGTCCTTCTTGGTTTCAAATAAATACATCTCTTGCTCCAGCTGGGGACCTAAGCAAAGGCAGGCTGGCACTGATTATACACTGACTGGTATTAAAATGTCATTTCAGCCCCTGGAGGATAAAAATCAACGGCAGCAGCTCTCAGGAAGAATTGCAGCAGGATGTGTTATCAAGCAACAAGGGGGAAAGATAGGGCACTTAGTGTCTTCTCGAACAACCACAGACCTGCACGTTCATTTGTTAGGAATTTGAATAAGATGGGCACACAACCTGCTCTGCTGCAACCCCGGTGGGTTATGAAACGCACTGTGCAAATATAAGTCATTAGCATCGACTTTTTGGCCCTAAGCCATAATAAAAGGTACCTGCGAGGAGCCTTTGTTTCATGCCTTTGGTGTGCCATGGGGCGTAAGGCCAAAGGCAGCGTCACTTCACCCAGCTGGGAAGTGCATTTAGCACCTTGCCAGTGTGGGATCTGGAGGGTCATTCCAGGATGAAGACTTTTTTTTTGTCTTTTTTTATTTTTTTTTTCTTTTTCTTTTTTGGCCATTAAAAAACACAACTTTTTTTTTTTTTTTTTTTTTTTTTTTTTTTTTTTTTCCCCATAATTAGGGTGAATGTAATTGGCTTTGTGTGCTTCCTCAAATCTTTCTCTGGTGTGGGAAGTAGGGGAAAAAAAAACAACAAACAAAAAATGGAAAGGCAGTTTACTTACCTATCTTTAATTATTTCCTTTGGTTTCCCTTAGCCACCTTATTTCCTGGAAAAGAATATCTTTAGCAGAGAACAGGGTTTTGAGTGGACCTTTATCTTGCTCTAAAGATGCATCACATTAGTTCCAGTCAAGAATACATCCTTTCTGGGATAAAAATCTGCAGCAAAACAGTACCAAGTCTTCTAGATATTTTAGAGAAGCAAGATGTGCCTTTAGTGTAAAGTTTATTTCTTTTTTTTTCATTAGCCTCCTTTGGTAAAAAGGGAGAGAGCCAGAAATGCTTCCTCTGTTGCTTTGAAGCTGCGTTATTTGGAAGAAAGAAATAAAAACAAAACATCAAATAGCAGGAGATCAGTGACAGAGGGACAAACAAGGACAAGCCAACATCTCACCTGTCCTCCCTGTGCCACATATAGGTTCGGGCAAACCTTCCAGTGGTTGTGTCCCACCTTCTGGCTGCAGGGGCAGGGGAAATGAGGCAGAAGGGGCTGCCCTATTTCTTTTATTTTTTGCATCAGTGTACCGGAAAGTAATGCTGGAACTTTTGGCAGCTTCTTGCAGACCACAGGTGCGCAGCCGCAGCCCCACAGGCTCCACTTTCCTCCTGGGGCTGGTTACAAAGCTCTTCCTTGGGGGGGTGGACTTTCCTGCTCCCCAAAAATCAAAATTACAAAACTGTTATGAAGCGATGATCACATCTTCTTGCTTAGGTCAGCTTAAACATCTTTGTTTCAAATAATGCAAAAACAAACAAACAAACAAACAAACAAACAAACAAACCCACTTCATTTTTATTTCAGGTCTATTTAATTCTTTGATTCATTCTATTATTGAACTCAAACTTGTAGGTAAACTTAATATTTGAAAGGTTTTGCTGACAAACTCAGCAGTTCAGCAGTTGTCTCCAAACTTTGCTAACTGTGCATCCAATGGGCAGATTTATTGAAACCAAGCCTTTCTGCCAACGGTTCTGGTTTTAACAAACTGGCATTTTTAAAGGAAAAATATGCTTCACAGGAGAAATTCCAGCTCTCTTTGCTGAAGTTATTGTATAAAGGCTTTCATAACAGTCAAAAGGTCAGTTTGTTTTCTTGGAGAAAGAAAGTTCTTATTTTCTTCTACTCTCCTCTAACTGAATAGGAAATAAAAACAGATAAACATTCACAGGAGTAAAATGCATTTTGGACTTCTATAGGCACTTTATATGTTTGAAATACTGTAGAAAAAAAGTAATTAAGTAGCTTAAAACTTTGGTAGCTGAGCTGGGGATCCTGAAGCTTTGAAAATACTGAATTGCTGAGGCTGGGATGTCTGGCACTTGCTGGTGCCTGTAGCCCAGGTGGAGGGCTCTGCATTTCAGAAGCCACCAGAGCAAGCAAGGCTTTGCCTAAAGCAGCAGGCAGGAGTGTGTGGTGCTGCATCGAGCACTTTGTTAACACTCGGATTCATGTAAAATGTATAGCACATGGGACACTTCACACTGAAACCCGTGCATCAAATGACAGCATATGTGGGAACTGCATTCTTTGCTTTAAGCAAAAAGCTGCTTGCTTGTGAACAGGGCACAGGAGATGGCATCCAGATGGACAAACAGACTCTGCCTGTGTGAGGGAGAGATCTGTTCAGTTTAATGAAGACTGTCTGGACTTTCCCTGGGTCTGTGCTTATTATCCTGTGTCTTGGAGAAGCAACCTTGAGGGCATTTCCAAAACTATTGTTCATGTTCTGGCTTGCTGATGCTGTGGAGATGTAAACAGCTCAGGAAATGAGTCCAGTTTTTTGGGTACTGTTCGGACCCTCACTGGCAGCTCAGGGTATGCTCTCCTCCCCACTCAGCATGTTCCTAGCAGAAAAGTCCCAAGTCACAAACAACTCAAAATAGCAAAATGATCTCATAGATCAGTAGCTAAAAATACAGGGAAGACTCTAGTTACAAACACTGTGGTCTGCTGGTTTATTATTCAAGTGGCAGAGGAAGGCATCACAGAATCCTGGATTCTTCCACTTCTGAAATAATTATTCCTTTCTGCTGTTGTCTACTGTCCTGTCCTGACCAGCACTGAGCTAGCACTGAGCCTGTTGAAGAGGACCTTATGCAGAAGAAGTGTCAGTGTGCAAGGCTCATCTCACATGGGCCACCAGCTTTTCCAACACCTACCCGTCAGCGGGGGATACTCTGTCCCAGGCCTGCACCAACAGGTCAGAGAAACCCACACCCTGTTCTGGGATGGCAGGCAGCTCCCTGAAGGAAATAATCCCCATAAAGACACCCGGCAGGTGCAATAGTGTTGGCCAGCAGCTTGATGCTTCCTGAAGACGATGCACTTCTGCCATCGCTGGAGGTGGGAGCAGAGTCGCTCCAGGGGCTGCTCCTTGCTCGTGCTGGTCACCAGCTTGGGAGCTGAAAGGTCACTGGTAAAAAAAGCCCTGGCCTGTGCAGGACTCCTGTGGCAGCGCCCATTCCTTCGGCTATTTTAGATGCAGGCAGAGGGATCCAGCATCCACACAGCTGCCTGCAGAGTGCCGTGGTCTGGACTGTGCTGTCCCCCAGCTTATAGCCTGGCTGTCTTTAGAGTTCAGTTTTGAAACACAAACACATCCCACTGGGATGGCTCAGCATGGAGGGATGCTGTGTGTGCATGCCAGAAGATGACTTCCCTTCCCTGCTCACACCTGATGAGCGGGAGGGATATGAAAGAGGAAAATGCCTCGCATAACAAATCCTTTTTGTCATTCTGTGGTATGCTGGGCATTTGGGGGGAGTGTCCTCTTCATCCTCGCTCAGTTCATTGGCCTCCCCACACTCTTCTCGATGTTGTGCTTCTCTGATCCAGGCCTGGTTTGGATGTAACTCACCACCCTGAATTTTACACAGGCATCAGCCATAGTTTGCTCTGGCAATACCAACGCCACAGTGGCCTCTTAGGCCCCAGAGCTGCAGACTGCTGCCCAGAGGCCACAGGAGCTGGGAGGTTGGCAGGGCAGCATGGTGGCTCCACCAGAGGGTAGAGGAGGGGCTGCTCCACATCAGGGCCCGTCCTGGACAGCTGGAAACCACACCAAGCAAAGCCCTCTGCTAGCCCACAAGGAATTTCACAGCCCCCAAGGAGCTGCGCTTTGGGGCTGTGGTGGGGGTGTGAGCATTTCTGCAGAAGAGGAAAACTCCTGGTGAGTGAGCAGGACTGCAGGAACCCAGGGAAGCCACCAGAGCTGGCTCTGAAAGACGTATTCCAGTACATTATCTCTGTCACACTTAGATAATCCCAAAATACAGCACATATCTGTGTCTGAGCTGCTCTAAAAACGCAGAGACCTCCCAGAGAGGTCTGTGGTGCCACCGCGGGTGGTCAGGCCCTGGCTGACACAGTCCAGTCACTGAGCTCCTCCTTGGCAGATCTGCTCTCTGTGCAGCTGCCTGGCACCTGTGAGCACGGGGAAGGCCAGGACTTTCTTCTCCAGACACATGTGGAGACCTTTTCTGTGGAAAAGTCCATCAGCGGTCACACACTGTGCCTGTGGTGTGCTCCTGCTGCTGCCTGTGCTCATCCCATCCATGCCCACAGTTTCAGAGCCCCTCAGAGCTCTGCCTCCCCTTTCAACAAAACTCCTGTGCTTAAATGATGGCATTCCTGGCTTTCCTTGAAAGGCAAGCAAGCCCCAGACTCATTCTGTGCATTATCTTCTTTCTGCTGACAGAAAATCACCTGGGCTGGCTTATGTGTTTGACTATTTGCCGCTGGTGTAACAGGGGCTGGGGGCTGGCTGCCCTTCCCTGCCGGGCAGCGGGTATCACTGGCTCATGCTGAACCTTGTGTATCTCCAGAACCTGCCCTCCCTTTACAAGTTTTGTTCCTCGACTATCTTCTTCTACCTCATCAGCATTGCTCACTGTTTTGTGCTGACTTTTGGCACATAAACATTGCTGAACTCCACATTTATGCTCATTTCAGGAGCCTGTAAATGTTGCTGAAGCAGCGTGTTGGGGACGTAGCATCAACTGGATTGAGGCCCACCACAGCTGTCTTCCACCTTCCGTATCCTCCAAGTACGTGGGTTTAATTTCACAGAAATAGAGCTGCAAGCTGCATGATGGCCTGCTGATTCTGCTCTGGTGCCAAGAGCCTCTGGCTGCCCTGTGCAGCCTCAGGTGGGACCTGTCCACCCTGCCCATGGCCCAGGAGCCCCATTTCAGCCTAGCTGGGCTCTGGTCCTGTGGCTCAAAAAGGTTGATCTCACACAGACCTGTGCCCAGGGAGGGAAGAGCTGTCAGGTGAGAGGTGTGCCAGGCAGGCCAGCCCCCAGGGTGATGGTCTCCTCTTCTTGTGTGACTTTACCAAGCCAACACACGGCTCCTGCCTCTCCCCTGAGAGCAGTGTTTTCTCCAGCCAAATATTCTTAGCACATTCCTTCCCTAAAGGTATTTCCTTTCGTAATTAGGAATTGCAGCAGAAAGGAGGATTTGGCCAGCAGCACTTCCTGCTCAAAGCTAAATGGAGAAGGAGGGCCTTAATGGAGAAGGAGATATCTATACCCTTCCAGTTCAGAGCACTTTAGTGGCCAGTAGTGGCAAAGGCAATTACTAGAGCATGGGTCTGAATGCTGTTGTCCTTTTAATGATGGGATTGCAGATCTGTTGGATTACAAAAAACATTGTGGTGACATGTTCATTCCTCCAGGGCATTAGTACACCATTGTATTTGGTTTTAAAAACTTGTGCAATATGGAGTTACTAAGGAATTAACTATATAGATTAAAAACTGGTTCTTTCACTGATCTCTGATCAATGACTCATATTGGTCAGTAGGAGCCACCAAGTGTAACCACTTTTAGCAGGAATGCCAAAGGGTTGGGGTCATTTTTCTACAGTTCAGTTTGTTTATCAGTGAACTAGACAATGGCATAAAACTTCTGCTGGAAAAGTCTGTGGAAAATGCAAATTGGAAGGTAGTGAAGAGGGAGAAAGATGGGTTACTGTTATGCAAACCTGCCTTGCCTGGTCACAGTCCCGTGACACCCACTGGCAGGTAGCTAAATACCAACTTATACAACACCAGAGACAGACATGCAGACTGTCTTGGCAAGCAATAATTCATAGACAGATTTAGGAGTAATCATAGATGAACACTTCAGCATAAGCTACCAGTCAGTTGGCAGCTGAAAAGGCTGATTACACAACCCTTCCATCTACAAAATGAAGCTACCAGGAAGAAACAGGGCAAGGACCCCTGTATGCCTTTGTGAAAAATCATAGCACATGAAAGATCACAGCCCATGAAAGAACACTGTTAGAATGTCTTTAGTCTTTATGGACTTTTCCTTCTATATATAGAATATACATGCATATGCATTCATCTGTCTATTCATATATAGAGATTTGTGTCTGTAATATATATATATATATATATATATGTATATATACTTAGATGTATGTGATCCCTGTACAGCCAGCATGTATAAAAGAACAATTATCTTGTCCCAAGGGACTCTGCTGAACTAGGTGACTATTATCAGATGAATAAAACTGCAGAATTGCACCATTTGCCACTGAGAATTTCCTTCCAGTATGGCAAAGACAGCAGAAGAGCAAGGATCAGTTTCACAAATGCCATGAATTTTCTGGAGTTTGATTTTCTAAATCTTCAAAGGATTCTTGATCTTGCTGAGAAATGCATAGAAAGACCAAGTGACTGAGGTTGAAGTTGGACAAACTCAACTCCAAAATTGTGGTGGTAGGAATGAGCTTAAACAGCTGGGAAAGAAATGTCCCCAGATGACATCTCAAGAGGAAGTCACGTTTCACAGACCAGAGTTCCTTGAAGGAAACAACAGGTGTGTGGGTAAGGGAGATCCTTTTAATATAACCTACTTTTATTCCAGAAAGGCATAGAATGAGGTTTGCTTATCAGACATCTCCAAGGAAGCTAAGAAATTTTGTGATATGAGGGGAGGTACTTACATATATAAAACATTGATCAAAAGATAGGAAACAGTAGGAAAAATACTCAGCTTTCACAGAAAGGAGTGGAGTTTCTTAGTGATCTGTGCAGGAACTCATGCTGCTCAACATATTATGAAACAGTCTAGAGAAGGATGAGTAACAAGGGGACAGTTTGCTGGAGATGCTGTTATTCAAGGTAGTAAAGACATGTATTGATTGCAAAGAATTGCTAAAGGATCTTATAAAACACCATGACAGCAAATTAAGATTGGAGATGAAATCCAGTGTACATAAGCATAAACTGATGTACATAGCACATAATTCTACCTCACACATGAAATGATGCATTATGAATAATCTACTACCACTTAAACACAAAATCCCAGAGTTATAAACAATAGATTAATAAAAATGCCAGTACAAAGCTCAGTAGCAATAAAACCAAGCAAACTAAGCAGTTCAAGTGTTAGGAAAGAACAGAGGGTGTAACACAGAGCTTTATGCCATCGTATAAGCCCTGGTTCTCTTGCATCCATCACATCTTTCCATTGATATTGTCCCATTACAGAAAAGGATGAACTTGAATTAGAAAAGGTTTAGAGAGATGAAAATGAAGATCCAGAGCATGGAAGAGCTTCTGTACAAGAAATAAGTACATAGGTTGGGACAGTTCAGCCAGGAGTAGGACGACCATACAGATCTATATACACATGAATGGCTTAGAAAAGGTGAAATATGTTCTTTCCTTTTCTGAAGGGAAGACTTAGAGCGAGAAAGTAGCTGTTGGCAGGATGAGAACAAACAAAAGTACTAGCTCTTAACACCGTGTGTAGTTAAGCTGTGCTATTACAATAGGTTGTTTCAGATGCTGAAAGTTCACATGGTGTTTAAGGAAAGACTGGACAAATTTAAGAAAGAAAAGACTATTGATAAATTGGTAAATACAATGTGTTTCCTGTGGCTTGGGAAATCTATGATCTACAGGCTGGGGGTGGTGGATAAAGAAAGTCAGCTGAAAAAGAACTAGAGGCAGCCTTAGCCAACACACCTCTCTCGTGTTTCCTACAATACAACAATCACCGGAGTGACAGTGTTTGTGTCTAATTGGTTGACTTGGGAAGGAGTTCCTACTTATGATCATATCACAACCTGCAAAGTCACTTTCATGCTCTTCTCATGCTGGTTTACAGCACACCACATATTCAATAACCACATGGGTTCTTGTCTCACAGTGCCTTTGAGCAGGACTGTTGTTGTAGCATGGAAGAAACTGATAAAACTCTTTACGTGTCTTTCCCAGTTTCATACAGGCTGTAAAAAAAAACAATCAGGGATGGAACATGCACACACTTTCGTATGACAAAATAGCCACTGGAATAGCATCCACAGGTAGAAGCAGAGCTGGAGCTGAATTAGTCTAACGAAACCCAGCAAAAATGCATTTTTCCCCCCTCAGGTGATCAGGACTGCAGCAGGATGTGTATTTCAGAGTGTTTGGAATTTCACAGTGGTTAGGAGACACAGCATTGCACTCTGTATATTTGAGCACTTCGTCTTGCTGCTCTGTGTGCAGCGTTGCCTCCTTGTCTGATGGGATTAACTGTGTGTGCACAGCCTCCGGAATCTGGCTGAGACCGGTGAGTCAAGAAGCAGCTGCAGAAACCAAGCTAAAATGTTTGAGTATTCAGCTATGTTTTAGCAATTAGAAAGACTAACTGTGTGTTTCAGTATATGGCATCACAGCATGTATAATTTTTAAGAGAACAAATGCTTTTGGTTTTGCCAGGCTCATGTGTATTAACGTTTTCATGGTCACAAGTCAGGACACGAAAGGCTGCACCAGGACAGCTTTCTTTTTTGGTTTTACTGTACTAATCTATTTGCTTTTGTCTGAAGGTGTAAAGATTGCAAAACCTTGTACAGAGGTGAAATCTTCCCTTTACCTTGTGCAGATTTATAGCTGCAATAAAAGCAAATAATGGTCTTCAGGCAAGAGTGCTGGAGGTGAGGCTGCAAAAACCACAGGGTGTGGGAAGAATGGTAGCTTTAATGAAGTTTGTCATTGGCATTTGGCTTAACAAGTAGCTATAAGCCTTGAAAAATGGATTAAGGTTAGACTGGGGCACATTAGCACACCACTGCTTTGTTATCACATGGACACGGCCACCCTCTGTTTTGGCTGAACAGCCTCAATGCTTCTTGCAACAGATTACAGGATAGACTCGAACCTCCTCAGCTGAGACAGAAATCAAGGGGAGGCACCCTCACCCGAGGGAGATTAGCTGTCATGCTCTGACCCTTCTGTGACTTACAGACATACCCATACCCAAAGCCATTTAACCTGCAGATTATCCTCTTAAATTGCTGGATAGGTCATCTTTCTGACACACCAAAAAACAAGCCACAATTCCTTAGGCTTAAAAGTAGGGTAACATCTCTTGGAACATGAAAAACTCCCTCAAAGGGCAGAGCATGCTAGCTTGCTTTCTTTAGTCAGCTGAGGAAACTGCATCCCAATCAATGTGACAAAGGAGCTTTCTTCTCTTCCCTTTAGTAAGAAAAAGAATGAAGATCAAGACTGATAATCAATTTTCTTTAGCAGGTATAAGGTTTTTAGTCCATGCAATTCACCTGACTTTTTTATTACTCTTTTGGTGGTATGAATACTCAGTCATGATAAAATGCTTCCTCATCCTCTTTCATAAAAAGAGGTGATGTGAAAGCTTTAAATAGCTACATTAATAACACAATCTAGTGACAAAGAAGTGAAAATTCACACCCCTCAGATCCTTCCATGCATTCTTTATCCATCCACTTGAATTTCTTAAATACCTTAGTTTCAGTAAATGCTGAAGCCATTTTCAATAATTTATAATTCCCTGGCTCTATCCAATATATGTACTTGACACAGGCATAGGGAACAACCCTCAAGAATTGGATTTCCAAGTCTCACAGTGTAAATCAATAAAACAACAACAACGTAGTGTTGCATATAGTAATAAAGTATCCTTGTTTAATTATATCTAGAAGCAATGTTAACTGATTTAGATACAACCTAAACTGTTGGAGAAAAAGGAGCTGTAAAATCCAAATGTTCTGATTTTTGACCTAATAGTAAACTAGCTATAAACTAGCTATAAACTTGTCCTTCTTCTCAGAGGAGCTGTAGAAGAGGGAAGTAAAAACACTGCTAGAGTTATGAGGGACTCCTCCCTCCCTCTCCTTAGGAGACCTCCCTGCTCCAGCCAGGAGCAGGATAGAGAACTACAGTGCTGGTTCCAGGAAACCTCATCAGAAATTGAAAAGTCTAAAAATTCTATTCAAAAAGCAGAGATAAAGAGCTGTAAGGAAACAATATTGATCAAAATACATTACTTGAGACGAATCCTACTGACTTCACTCCCAAGTCTTTTGAATCACTCTGTATTACCTTACAGCAGAAAACAGGTTACCTATCAATACAAGAACTCTACAGGAAAATACTTTTTGGTAAAGCTGTATTAAGTACTTCTCATCCTTTACCATAAAAAACAAATATCTTAGATAAACGAAATGGGTGTTTTTAAATGATTAGCAACGTTGGCTGTGCTATCAGTAAAGCAATGAAAAAATTGTCTAGGGTTTACAATTGTGATTTCAGCAAGCCTGACTTTATGGAGTAGCTTCAATTTCATAATTTCCTTATTTCTGATGGCCAAGTTATTTAGAAGGCATGCAGCTCCCCACACAACATGCCTCTATTTGTCAGGTTAAAAACAAGGGGATTGCCTTTCACTAAGCTGCTTACAAATTTCACAGAGGTGTGTACCTACAGGATCCCCATGGGACTCTCACGGACAAGCAGAAACACACATTACTGCATGGAGAGGTAATTACCATTGCTCAAACACAAACTCATAGTTCCAGCCTTGAGCAACTCAGCACAGATACTATTTTAATCATTACAGCAGAAATCGGGGGTGGGGTGGGGGGGGGGCAAAAAGAGAGACATTTGCAAATCCCTTGCCTTCTCCTGCACAGTTTGAGGCTTGAAGTTCCTCTGTAGACTCCTTTGCACGATGATCTGGGAGCCCATCAAAGCACACTTACCACTGGCAGTCACTTTTAACTTGCACCAAGGCTACCTAGGGTAAGAAGAGCTGGAGCATTACACCTGGATGTTTGCAGCAGCATGGAAAGAAGGAAGAAGAGCCCTGCTTACCTACCACTTATGCTGTGTATGCTCTCTGTAAAGATAACAGAGACTTTGATTTCAAGTGTTAAAGGCCATTATTGTAGGCTACAGGTGTCCTTTTTTATAGTTCAGCACAACCTAAAGGGACTGGCAACAAAGAAAGATAAATAATCTTTACACGTTAGAGACTGTGCTTAAGGTACAATTTAAAGTTACGTAGGAGCCAAATGTGTTATTCCTTCCAGTTAGGAAAATCCTGTCCAAAGGGACTGGAGACATTCTCTCTATTAAAAAGCTGATATTTTTGATAGCTACTAAAGCATTTTTAACCGCTTTAGAGGTAAAAAATCTAAATAAAAATAATGAATCTTTGAGAAAGGATTTTGTGAAATGTAAATGGAGGATATGACCTCATAGCAAATTCAAGTGCTCCATTTTTAAGCAAAAGCACACCAGATATTGAAGTACAGATGTGCTCACACTTTGCAAGAGAAAAACAGAAGAGGGAAAAAAAATAATCCAGTTTTCCTTTTCTTCTTTAGAACTAAGCTGACCACAAACTGCAAGCGAGCCAACAGGGCAGTTCTCTTACAGCAGACTATGACAGCAAGCTGTACTCCAATCTGTGTTTGGCAACAAAGAGCGCATGAATGGAATCTGATGCCCAACATCACAACTTTAAGACACAGTCAAATGGCTCTTATTTTCACTGCCAGAACTAAACTTTATTTCCATGTGTATTACATACTGGTATTTGATGTCAAATACATTAAAATTACTTTAACAGAGGATTTAAGTGAGGAATACTTATTCTTCACTAAACAGTTTAAGAAGGAATGTAAAAACCTACACAAAAAAAATGTTTAAATGTTTTTACTTTGGCAAACCGAACAGTTAAATACTCTTCTGTTCTCTCCTCAGGTCTTTCAAAGTATGAAAAAAGCATCTTTTCATAATCATGCAGCTTAAGAAAAAATAGTTTTATAAAATCCGTTTCTTATGCTAAATATGGTTACAAATAAGTGTATTAACACAAAACTCCCAATTCCTATTTTTAAATACAAATACTGTGTTATATTATGAAATGGGGATAATTAAAATATATCAATGACTACAAATCTAGTAATTTAAAGCAAACTTAAACATGCTGTTTGCTTTTATGTGGAAGAATCAGGATACTGTATGGTTCAAGCACTGTAGTAAGTTTTATCAACTCCTTGATGCCCAGAACGTCAAACTGCCAAACACAAAGACATGTATTCAGGTGTGAATAGCACCAGGTGTTCTGCCTCCCTCCTCCCCCTTTAAAAAGATATTAGCATTTATTAAAATGAGTGACGTGACAACCTTCTGAGTGACATGCACAGGTAGAGAATCTGCTTTAAGTCTCCAGCTAACACACTAAGTTTTAGAGAACACTGAACAACTACTGATGCATTTCTTTGTTACACAAGAAAACAGTGCTTCCACGGCATATCCTCACTGTTCAAGTACAAAAATATCAGTTATGGGTAGTTAATAGTTATCAAAATTTTTATTGGTACAGAATGAAAGCAGCATTTACTCTTATTTTTTAAACCGTACATCATAAAATTCCCTAGTACATATCTGGAGGAGTAAAATAGGCTCTGTACTATTTACCTGCTATTGATCCTAAGTCCAGATTTAAATTCTTTCTTGGCCAAATACAAACAATATCATTAATAGCAAAGGGAAGGCAGTTCCTCAGTGTGAAAGGTCAGCATTTAAAGTTTTACTAAAGCACTATTTTTGAAACAAGACATCACTTAAATGTATAATTACATACACTAAGAGTGGAAAACAAGTTTTTATTAACAAGAACTACTGAAACTGGGCATAAATGTCTTAACCACAAACCCTGGAAATATTGTGAATGCTTTGATGTGGTCCTTGGTGACAGAATAAAAACAATGAAGTATGGCTTTTCAATCTTCCTTTAAAAGCATATTTTGTATAATTTTTGTAGGCTTAAGTGATTTTAGAGGACCCCTAACATTTTCCTGTAACATCGTTTTCTAATTAGAAGCATTAATTACATCAGTATATTAAGTCGTTGTCTGACAGTTGATCATAAACAAAATACAGAAACCATTTGTTTTTGCTTTTTTTTTCTTTAAATAAGGGAGGTATTCCTTTTCTAGCGAGAGCCACCCTACAATACTACCAAACATTTCAGAGGTTACTACATAGCTTCTCAAATAAAATCCTCAACAGTTTTATCTTCTAGCAGATATTCAAATCAAGCATATGCAGAGAGCAAGTACAATCAAGTGCAGACAGTTCAAAATTCTCTCTGAAACCTTGTTTTTACAGTTACCCTCTGCAAAATAAAAGCCCCTCCTTGCCCCAACGAGACAGGGGAGAAGGGGAAACAGGTCTGCCATTCATGTAGGAGTTTGGCTAGCATAAAGTTTTATTAAAGTTGTTAACAAAAATAGTTAAACTTTTTTTTTTTTTTTTTTTTTACAATTTAACATCCAGTCTGACAAAAGGCAAATCAATGAAAAAAATACAAAAAAGTAAAAAAGTGCACTACCGAGTCCAGTATTTTGCTTTAAAGTCATGTCACTTACAGTATATGAAAAATAAACCCAGAAGTGTAATTACTTTAAAATACACCGCTTCCATATTTCAGTATTTTACACATATATTCTATAGTGGAAGAGGAGATCTCTTAAAAACTTTACTCTTAAAATATTGAGGTGCATGTGCCAAGTGGGATAGACTTGGCAAGTTAAGTTGCAGTAGAGAATCCTTTCAAATTTGGCATTCCGTTTATACACCTTACCATGCCAGCAAGGTCTGTAGTACCTAAACCTTCTAGTAAGAACAGTAATTTTCTTTAATGTAGATTAACTAAATACAGACAACTACAAGAAACGGTGAGGTCAGCAATTCTATGGGATCTTAAGGAGATACAAGTCCTGATTTAGTCGTCAAATGGTACAATGTCACAACAAACTTTAAGGCCATGTTTTATTTGCTGATTAATGGACAAAAGGCAATGGATTCTCCCCCCCACCAAATATTTTCTTGAAAGTCTGTGCTCATAAAAATCATGAAAAGTTGGAAAGACTTAATTATTGAAACTTTAAATATATTTTACACAATCTTGTTTGTACAAAAATACAAGTTAAATATAAACATAAAGCAATCATGATAATTTTATGTAAATCCATTTTGTGATATTCTGTTATATATAAAAAAGTTTCTCAGCTCTGTCTCATTTGTGAAAAGATCAATACCAGATTGAGTCACTACTGGCAAAGGGCCCTAAAAAGCACACTTTAGCATTAAATATGTTTTACATTGTAAGTACCATTTCCTGATTTCATCTTTTCTAAAGACTGGCAAAAGATAGGGCAGTATGTCCATAAACCAACAAATAATTTGGCTACAATGTCATAAAACACAAACACACAAATCTGTACAGTAAACCCAGTAGCTATGCAGTACATACTTGTTACACACACATACACGGACAAGGAATGAAACTTAGTGAGACGCCATTTCTAGTTCACTGTTCTTCAGCCTGGCATTTTGTCTTACTTCATCAAATGAATATGACTTCGTTACCTTTCCGTTCTTAAATACTGTATGAAGGAGGTCCTGCAAGAAACACCACTGTTTTAGCAAGATTCGTTTGCCAATGAACAAACACAGATTACACAAGCTACATATAAACTTAAAAGCAAGATTGATGAAACGAGAGCTTTTGACTGTCAACATACTATATCTTTTCAGCTCTGTCTGTTACCTTTCCCTAAAAGTGAGACAGAAGAAACGATTTAGTCCATCCTGTGCACAGACAGAAGTTTTGTGCTGAGAAGTCCCTGAAGTAAGTTGTCCACATGAAGCCAAAGACAAAAAAAATCCATACGCTAAATATATCCCACTAGACCAGCTAGTCGGAAAGGAGACAACCAACTAAATTTTAAGTACAATTCAATTACAGAAGTTTAGATTAAATCTTAATTTTCTCTACACCAATTATGGAAAAAAAAAAAACAAAACACCACAACTCTTTTTTATGCAAAGTGGACTCTTAGGAAAATATATAAAAATGCATCAAGAAGTGCTCACAACTAGCACAGTGAAAGGGCGATAAACATAGCTTTGCACAGAAAAGTTAGCACAAAAGCAATGTTGGACAGCTGCTTTGCCTGGTGACATATTGACTATTAACCCATGGCAATAGGGAATCGGGGCCCACAAAGGAACACACCTCCCCACCATTTCCCAGAGTTCCAAAGAACCTGTACAACATATACAACCTTGTCTAACATCCCATTACAGAAAACTACTTTATAAATTCTTTCCCCTGTCAAAAATGAAGGGACCACACATCAAGCTAATTCAGATCCCAAATGATGTGACTGAGTTGTTTGGAAGACCTTCTTACCATCAACTCCCATTTGTGTGTACATATACCCCCCCACATATATATTTATAAATAGATATATATGAATGTGCATCACAAACAGATACATGCATACGTGTATACAGAACTCTGAAAGTACACAGAATGGTTTGGGTTGGATGGGACCTTAAGGATCACCCAGTTCCAACCCCCTGCCAGGGGCAGGGACACCTCCCACCAGACCAGGTTGCCCAAAGCCCCATCCAGCCTGGCCTTGGACGCTTACAGGGTTGGGGCATCCACAGCTTCTCTGGGCAACTTGTTTTAGCGTCTTACCACCCTCATAGTATAGGATTTCTTCCTTATATCTAATCTAAATCTACCCTCTTTCTGTTTAAAGTAGTTATGCCTCGTCCTATTATTACACTCCCAGTTGGAATCTTTTTTTTTTGTTCTTAGGTCTTTATATCAAGAGCATGTTATCTACAGAGTACATAACTGTTTGTCTTCTATGTTTAAATTTCTCAGAGATCTCACTTTTATGCTTAAACAGCATGCCTGGAAACATCCCTCTGCCTTGTAGCACAGAAATGTCCTTGTACGTACCAGAAAACTCAATTTTCCAGCTTTTAATGACTGAAGTGCAATTTGATAATGTGTTTACTTTCAATACTCTTAATTCAGGAAGAGACTCAACATACAGTTAAGCATTCTGTTGCCAGTTCACTGAATACTTCAGATCTCCATCTGAAAAGCTGAGATTGGCCTAAAGATTGCACTTATTTTACTGAAATAGCACTTAATTTTGTGACTGTAAAGACTTAACAAGGGAACAGACTTTGTAGACTAATTTGCATCTTGAAACTACTCCAGGTAGAGCATTAACACCTGAAGGAACTATTTACAAATCTCAATGCAAAAGTAGAAACAGGTTTAGTTAAGCCTGTCCACCTCCCTCCTCCTCAAGCTACTATTCAAATATATGACTCATACAAAAGTACTTTGTTAACATTTTCTCATAGAATATTCCAAGTAGAAAGGGACTCACAAGGGTCCAACTCCCAGCTTCACACAGGACCACCCAAAAATCAGACCAAGCGTCGTGTCTGAGAGCATTATCCAAACACGTCTTGAACTCTGTCAGGCTCGGTGCCATGCCCACTGCCCTGGGGAGCCTGTCCCAGTGCCCGACCACCCTCTGGGTGCAGAGCCTTTCCCTAACCCCCAGCCTGACCCTCCCCTGTCCCAGCTCCATGCCGTTCCCTCAGGTCCTGTCGCTGTCCCCAGAGAGCAGAGCTCAGCGCCTGCCCCTCCGCTCCCCTTGTGAGGGAGCTGCAGGCCGCCATGAGGCCTCCCCTCAGCCTGTTCTGCTCTGGGCTGAGCAAACCCAGGGACCTCAGCTGCTCCTTGTACATCTTGCCCTCTAGATCTTTAACCATTTTTGTTGCTCTCCTTTGGGCACTCTAATAGTTTTTATGTCCTGCTACATTGTGAGACACTAGTTTTGTGAAAAAGAAGCATCAGTCTCTTGTTTCCAAACACAAACAAAATAGAGTGAACTAGTTTTCAAGCCAGAACATTCTACTAACATCCTAGCACTCTACTGTTACTGAATTTGGCACTGGGGACACTTCTGAAGTAGTGAGACAGGAGATGAACAAAAAGACAATTGGAAACAAGGTGTGAAATTAAGTTACAACCTGTTTTCTGTCAGTCAATTTTTGCATGAGGAATGATGTAATAAATCTTGACAATTCATACCTGTCCATACTCTTCAAGATCTCCCTTGCCTTCTTCAAGTGTCACATAATCTCCAGCAGGTGTCCTATGCAAAGACAGTCGGCCTTTCTTTGACCGTTTGTTTGGATCGGCTACTGGATCCTTGAAGACATTTACCTAAAATGAAAGGAACATCGGGCTTTGTCAGACTTGTGTACCTTATGCAGACGGTGGTAATGTAACAGGAAACATGAAACAGTTTTCAAGAGGCCTCTACTGACAGCATAATGGCAGATGTAGTAAGAGACATACCCCAAGACCGTTGGTCACCACGTAGCTACATTTGAAGGAACAGTTTAAGAGATCTCTGGTTAGTTTCTGCAACAACGCTCCGCCAGATCCAAAGGCGATATTCTCAATACTCCATTTATTCTTCTTCATTCCTTCCACAATCTAATAATAAAAAGAAAACTATGATGGAACATGCTTTTAGACCATGCCATTTTTTTTCCATAAAATATACTACTACTTAAACAAGATGCTTTTACAGACAATTAAACCAACTAACATTCAGTTTCCAGGAGATATATGTAACAAGGCTGCCAATACTTGGCATACTGTTTGCGTTTTTCATTGCAATTACAGCACAGGATAATTATAGAAAGTTTTTGCTGAAAAACTATTACAATGCTGGCACATATCCTTTCCAAACTAGGGTAGCACAGCAATACAATGCCCAGACAATTAGAGAAAACAAAAGACTTCGTGGGAGTTATTTCAGAGCCTTCTGATTTTTCAGAAATATGGGCAGTCCTCAAAGCATAGCTTGTGTCCTCAAACAAAGCAATCATCTTGCTCATCAACTCCAGAAAGATATTACCCGCTTTGACCAATGACTTCAGCAGAGCAGTTCTGAAAAAATATCACGTCTAGAATTAAGATTGGCAATTTAGAGGATGGGAAATGGAAATACATAAAGTTGCTTAAAATGTTTGCCTTGGCATCTTCTCAAGCAGATACAGATTAACATGAACTGCACAGGTATCAACAGTCAATTTAAAACTTACTACAGCATTCCCATCCTCCTCACCACACTATCCACACAAACATAGCATCCTCTAGCTTGGAGTCATGGGTGCTAGCTTAGTCATGCTCATAAGCAAGCAAGATTTGTTTCCCTGACCTGTTATCCCTATTGCAGACTGAAAAGGTGGCTTTGACCCCAATAAGAGTGTTTGAACTCCCATCTCCTAAATATTTCAATAACAAAAGTGGGTGAGAAAACTTTAGAGGAGGTGAAATAGCAAAATCCCATCCATCCAGAAAAAGGAAGGTGAGGAGCAGAATGGAAGCACACAATCCACATGGAACAGTGCAGAGTTTCAGAAATCAGTGTCATGTGAAATGGGGTAATCTTTTTTGTCCTCCTGCAAAGGAAAACGCTACGGTAGCACTTAACACGACTGTTCTAGGAGTTACTGATGTGAAGTCATTTCTTCAAAGGACAGCTAAGGCAAAATCAAACTTTTATATGGAGGGGAAAAAAAAAAAAAAAGACCTCTCCAATTTCAGACAATGGTAAATGGGTAGTTAATGTAAACAAAAATATATAGTAGTTTTCTTTTTATTTATCCATTTAGTCACATGTAGACTGCCTGTCTCAAGGATACTCTCAAAGTCTGAATGCCTGACAGAAATCAGCCAACACGAAAGGTGGCCTGCAGTGCTGTAATTTGAGGGTACAGGTGGCCTGCAGAGCCATAATTTGAGGGTACACCTCGAACAATTTCCCACTAGATTTTTAGCAGATTTTCCCAGTAGAGATACCATCAGTGAGTCTTCCTCATCCCTGAGTAACTACTTACTCAGCCTCATCGAAGAAACCAAGCAAAAGCAATCTCTGGCTCCACCTCTGTGACTTTTGCTTAGGGAAACCCTTGGGTTTCAGGACTATGTCCTGAACAAAGACTGCCTCATTACGTGAAAATCCTGTGGATTTTTATAGTAGCCATTCCACCCTTTCAGACAGTGACCTTCTACAAAAGGAAGGTATGTTTTCAGGTGATTAAGCTCTGGAAGCAGTTTTAAAACGGGTATCCATGGAGGATAAGGGATTTAGTATCAACACGGTGCAAACGAGATTCTCCCTTAAGCACCTCAGAAGTTACTGAATGTGATAAAGGAAGGGTAAAAAAAGGGATTTTGAATACCCTTTCAACTATGAGACCCAATAAGACAGAAAGAAGCTAGCCTTGACTCCCGGACATGGTTCTGCTTATCTACACTGTCTTTTGAAAAGGGAGGTGTTGGTAAGCTCCACCTGGATTCTGAGCAAGTTCTGTCCAGACACTGACCAAGCCTGAAGTCAGGTAAACTGTTGGCCAAGCCTGAGCCAATATATTCTGCCCCACAACTTATCCAGTTTTATAGACAGGTCTGACACCGAATTCACTTGAATATGTCTGCAAGATTTAGGAAAACTATGTGGTATAAACAATACCCTGTGCCCATGCTTAGACTTCACATTCTTCAATACTTGGAGGATTACATATTCTACGGGTACAAGTATAACACAGCTGGGACGTGGCCGCTCAGCCCCTTTGCCTAGATAAGAAATGGGATCCCTCTTTCAGCTGGAAATCCTGCTCTAATTTAGAGAGTTTGTTCATCTCATACTACAGGTACAACTTCTTACTTACCCTGGGTGAAGAACTTGCTTCCATCTTTCTATTCTCTATCAAGGAATTTCCTTAGTCAGACTGATCTTTGGCCAGTGAGGGGCAGAAGGGAAGGGAAATCTAAACTAAGTTGAAAGACAGTCCTGACTTCTACCAGTGACCCACGGCAGCGCCCCAGATTACAGCTTCCTCAGATATGGAGAAGAGATGGCAAACAGCAGCAGTAATGGGGAAGAAGAAAAGCAGGAGATCCCAAACAACTAAATCCTCCAGAAGAAAAACAATGCAGAACAACTCATTGTCTCACACTCCCAAATTTATACAGAGAGCAGCTTCAGTGACAGGGTTTTGACTAGCTTGCCCTAACCACTATGAGCATGACTAATACATCAATTGTGACTCCAGGTTAGAGGATTTGTTTTTCTTTATAACCATTTAAAGACATCTGGAAATTGAATGTTCAAAGAAAATCCTTTGAAAGTGTAGTATATTGTGGAGTTAGCAGATTGGAATGATTTTTAAAAGTGAAAATGCTAGAAGAAAGTCAGAAAAGGTTCCTTACCTGTTCTACCAGCAATCCCTATTAAAACAAAGAATTTTAAAATCCAGTTTACACTCTGTTTTCTGTATTTTTCTTTCAGCTAGGTCTGATATTTAAATGAGACTCTTTGTCATTGCTCATTCTATGTTTTCCTATTGTACCAATTACCTTTCACCTGATCCATACCAACAGGTCAATCTAAGGCTGATACGGAGTAATTAGAACAATCACTTGCATAGGTTTTAAACATATAGCCACGACAATGCATTCAGATTTGTTCATGTAAACTCCTTTATGAAAAGAATGAAGAAACTTGGGTTTTGCTGACATAAAAGGAAAGAAATCCACAACATCTTAAACATGACCAAAATTAGGCTGCAAGCTCGTGGCCTTTTTGCTCCAAAAATACTTGTTGCTGCCAAATGAGAAGTGTCTCTTTCCTCCTTTTCTGCTTCCCCCAACTCAACACAACAGTTTGGTTTTACTCTTTTGTTGTACTGGTGGTTACTGGCCCCTTTCATGAGTCAATGTTGTTCATTAAAACAAAAGAAAATTGGTTTTGGCCAAGTTCATTTGCTGCTACATTTGTGGGCTAAATTTGTTTAATGTTCGGCAGTTTAATGACCAGAGCTGACATGAGGTGCAGAGCAAGATTACAGAATCAGGAAAGGATGAGAAGGCAGCCACTAAGCAGCAATGAGTTCTGTCAACTCCGTAAGCCTTGAGGAGCCGAATCCTCAACCCTCTTCTATATATTCCAGATAAGACTTTTCCTCATAATCAGCCACAGTTTGAGAAAGATAGACAAACAGGCAGATCATCTGAACAAAGAACTTCTCCTTCTGCCTCTTATCCTCTCCCATTAGCTAACAGAATTAATTTCCTGCTCTGTTTAGAGCTTGGAGAGGAGTGCATTTTATCCTCTAACATAAATACTTGAACAATAGTTTTGTCATTTCCACAGAATGGCTGAGGTTGGAAGGGACCTCTGGAGGCCACCTGGACCAACCCCCTGCTTGCCCTGGAGCAGGTTGCCCAGGACTACATCATGTCCAGGCAGCTTTGGAAGATTTCCAAGGAGGAGACTCCACAACCTCCCTGGGCAGCCTGTGCCAGTGCTCAGTCACAC
Source organism: Aythya fuligula (assembly GCF_009819795.1). Lineage (NCBI taxonomy): Eukaryota > Metazoa > Chordata > Aves > Anseriformes > Anatidae > Aythya > Aythya fuligula. The sequence goes on from NC_045559.1 coordinate 14,639,153, forward strand.
AAACAGCACAAAAGTGCTGATGTTCTGGCAGCACCTCTTTTGTTTCAGTTTGTGCCCATTGCTTCTTGTCCTGGCACTGGCCACCATCAAAAACAAACAGTCTGGCTTCATCCTCTTTGTCCTCTCCCTTAAGGTATTTATCCTTCCTCTTCTGCAGGCTGAACAATCCCAGCTCTCTCAGCTTCTCCTCATAGGAGAGGTGCTCTGCTCCCTTCAGTATCTTTGTGGCCCGCCGTTTGAGTACAATCAATACTACATGAGCTTGCCTCTACAAATTTTGCCAGGTGTAACCTACAGAGTGAAGTTTTTGAGTTCCTTACAGAAAAGGATTAATGTTCCCATTTTTTTCCTGTCACAGACTCAGGAAAGTCTCTACAAGTACATATTTTGCCTAACACAGGCATCAAGTCATGCTTAAATCCTGTTTATCAGTCATCGAGAAGTTATTAATAAGTCTCTTCCCTTAGTACCTAACCATAAGACTTCCTTTCTAGTTATTAACCTCTCATGCTTGTGTTTCATTAAGCTTATTAGCACAAATTATTCTCAAGAAGCCACAGGAAGAAAACAAATTTGCTTCAAAGGCTATAGGAACAAAACTAAGGTGCGTACAGCTGGCACATCAGGAAACAATGTCAGTATTAACTGCTCTCTAAGGATCTGAATGACAAACATCTTTGGAATTCTGTGGTTGAGCTTAACATGATGTGCCCACGTTAAATATGCAGATAGTTTCACGCCAGTGAGAAAATAAGCTTGCTATCCTCTCTTACCTAACTTGAGAAGCAGCAAAAGTCAACTTTGTTAAGAAGAGTCTAAAGGTGTGCCAGCCTCGGAAGCTAGGACAAGGTTCAATAAAATCCAGTGAAATTCATCTTAAGTTTATCCAACTTATTTCTGGTTTGCAACTCCAGTACGGTTAATGATGAAGGACCCAGGACAAGCCTGATAAAATCAAGTCCTCCTCCCCCTCATCATCTGCAGCTGCAGCCTATACCTTTATAACTGCATTATATTAGTATCTCTATCTAGCCAACAGTGGTCAATCTGTAACTAGTTTCTAGCACACAGCATCCACTGAAGAACTATTTTTTTTTTGATCTTACTGAAATTGCCCTTTTTATATTATTACTAAGAATTTGTGTATTTACCAGACTCAAACATCTGTGGTGCAACATAGTCCAATTTGATTCAGACCACAGACCTGTAATTCACAATTTCTGGGGCTTTCACCAACCTTTATTCCATTAGTTGCTGAATCAGTAGACTCCTTACCTCCATTATGTTCATTTTTAAACGGTCACCTTCACAAAACACACCTTCAAAATTTGAGTGCAAGCACTCTTCAGAGCATACGTAACTGATGAGCTAAACCAGTTAATTACTACTATTGCTACAGCACAGCAGCCATGCAGTGTGCTTTAGGTATCAATGAAAGGACCAAACACTGCCAGGTTTTGATTTGAATTAGGCTTGACAAGCAGGATAAAACCAAACAAAGGGAGAGACAGTGGGAGTAGAACGGTTACGACAGTAAGATTAGGATATGCCTCTTAGTTTTTTATGCATCTTAATAACTCCCTGTGGGCTTTTAATGAATGTGTTTTATGTGTTAGAATATCACTGCCAGTGTCTAGGATGAAGGGCAGGGTGGGGTCAGTACAGAAGCTGCAACACCTGACTAGTCATAAGAGATTCCAGATTAAACAGCAATATAACCAGTGTCACCCTTATACACGAACAGGATCTCCTACCTCTTGCAACGTGTTGATATCCACACCATCCCCTTGAATAACTCTGAGATAGGGTGGCAGCAGTTTGTAGCCTTTAGAGTTCTCTGTAATGGGAAACTTCTTCCCTAAGATCTCCAAGACCTATGGGAAGTAGAAGGCAAATAGCTCAAAATAAAAATAAAAATCTGCCATTCCAGTAAAGAAACCGATTTCCACATTTGATTCATGCTAAAAACAAACCATAACAAACCAACCAACCAAACAAAAAAAAAAACCCAAGCGCAAATTCATAAGTATGCCCATGTATCCTGCTCTAAATATATCCCTGCAGGTACACAAACAAAAAGCATGCCAGCCATTGTAGCAAAAGCTGTTAGATTAAATCAGTCACAGAATATGTAGCCTTTATGCACTTGTACCCAAAAGCTATCAGATCCATGCTGCCCTCCTTTCTCTCTTCAGTTGTGTCATTTATTGCTATTCATGAGTCAGCTGAATATTCTGCTCTTCCTTTGACCTCCATTAAGATAGTGAACGAGGCTTTCAGTTTTCTAAGATTCTGTTAGCCATCAATAATTAAAATTAAACTCTCCAGATGGGATTTTTCTTATCAGCTCTGAGAAAGATTATTCAAAGTTCCTATTTGTTATGTCATTTGCCCCAAAGGAAGAAAAAAAAAAAAGTGTTAAAAGCTATATGGATCTGATAGACTACCAACATACCTAAAATCTCCCCTACTTTCTTATTAAAACAGTATTGAGAGCTCCTCAAATTCAGAAGGTAACAACAACTTTTGTTGTAAAACCGCAACAATCATCATTCTCTCTCTACAGCTAGAAGGCAAGAAATAGTTTTCAACTTAAAGGTCATATGTCACTGACTTAAACGGATGTGTTACAAAAGGGAGAAGAGCAGTAAATATGTATTTGTAGCATAAAATAGCAAAATTACGTTAATACAGGACTCCAAGATACCTAATCTTGGAGGTAAAATGTCTTATTTGCCTAGCATTTATCAATACTCAAGTTTTTTCTCCCTTTTATTTGTTACTAAGTGATGAAAGACTTCTTTATAGAATCAGTCCAGCATCATTAGTCCATCAAAACTGGTAACTCTTGTAAAGGCTTCAAGGAACGGTATGCAAGAATGATTTTGAAGTAAACAATAAAACCATTCAGATTGCAAAACAATTGCCATATCTACATTTAAATAAGGTAAACATTTAGATTTTTCATAGATAAAAAAACATCCAAAGCATAATAAACATACTAAGTTAGAATATTTTTTTCCTATGTTTACTAGCCTGTCATTACAAAACAAAAAATTGTCCTTCCCAATCACGTATACGAATGACTTTAAGAAAACATTACCTTTAAAACAGTGTCAAGAGGATTCCCAGAATCTGGTCTAATAATAAGCGGTGCCTCTGGACTTCGGGCTTCAATTATATGCCTTAAGTCATCACCCCATATTTTTTCACAAGCATTGTAAATGTCGTAGCTGTCGCTAACCACAGATACAGGCACTGAAGAAAACTGTGTTACTATGTGTTCAAAAGCATCTTTTTCGTGATCCTTCCCCCAAGCCGTTATGGTACTGTGAAGTCAATTGAAAAATACATATTAGAGGAGCATTTGCATTAAATCACACATCCTGTACTTTCTACATGAAATAATTCAAGATAACGATAGGCAATGTGATTACAGGAGAGCACAAACTATATTTTTATCAGCTCTGTGCTACACTGATAGTAAATGCATTAACAGCAACCTGGATTCATCTTTGCAACTCAAACAAACACTGGACGCATGAAGCTTCTTTCACATTACTTTTTTTTTTAAAAAAAACAAAAACAAAAACAAAAAAAAAAAAACAAACTTTTGTTAGAGTTTCTCTTAAATTTGACATTCAGACAATTAGGGAACTACAAATACAAGAACAGACCATCTGCTCTGGCAACCTCAGACTATAAAAAGGGAAGTTGAGAACTAGCAGCATAAATTAGAAAAAAACTTAAACAGAAACAATTTATTTGCCTTTTTTGTATAACAATTTAAAGCCATTAAGCTCACTGATACAAAGGTTCTTCTACAGGAATCTCAGAGCATTATCCTTGGTACAAGGGTACAGGCAAGCATATCAAACAGAGTTGCTCTGAGAGGTACTAGGTTACTCAATGCCAGCTGATCTGCAGCAGCTGCCTGTATGTGGCTGTTGTAGAGCAGCAGACATAACTTTCATCAATAACTTGTGTGTGAACACTAAATGCACGCATACCAAGTGTAGGTGTGCAGTAAGAGCTAGTGTGCATTGAATTTGTACCATAAAATACTAGCACTAACTTCTGTGTACACGAGCCCTGGATCATGGTAATGAAGAGACAAAAAATTCTCTTCCAGGAGGTTGGGGCAGTTACAGGAACCACCCTGGTGGTGTGCCAGAAGTGAACACTACACACACAACACTTTACCCTGGAAGTTGTGGAACAGCAGAACAATTTTGGAACAATTTGGGTCTCTTGCACAAGACTCTTCTGTTGTTCTAGCTTGAAAAGAGTTACTGCAGTCTCTATTTGGCAATACAAACTAACACACTTGATCTGCCTGCTCTCATACTACCACTTCAACTTGCTGTACAAAAGATGCTTCCACATGTTTCCTTTCATTACAAAGGATTTTATAGTCACTTTATTAATCATTTTTTGATTTAACTGTAGTATTAAGCTAATCAGAGATGAGTCAGACAAATTTTGTTATATCTACTGATCAAGCAGCAGTTTTAGAACAGCACTATTGCAATGGTCCAGAAAATTATATGAAGTAATGTACCTTCAAAGATAATCACGTTAGAACTAATCACTTGAACTTGTGTTATCTATCTTACAATTCTGACTGAAAATAACCCTATTAAAAAGAACTACATTTGTACTTGCTAGGAGAAAAACACAACTGGCCCTTCCTTTATATTGTGTTCATTTCAGTATGCAAAGACACACACAAGTGAAATCCAAAGGTTTGCCCTCACTCCTGACCTTGTACATGATTCCTATCTCAACACCAAGAGCTCTTTCTTCATCTCAATTACCTGTTTGAGACCAGTTCCTTACGCTCAAGCTTGTGAACAACTCAGTGCGAGATTAAGGATCAATTGGCTGAATTAGTTACGCTGATAGGAAGCTTTAGAACAGCTTCTTTTGGAGGGAGAACATGATCTGTGAAAGCCTAAAGGTGCATCTTATACAATTTTTCATGCTACTATTTTATGTTTAGAACAAATTTAAAGTTCATAACATGAATCCTCAGTAACTACTTTTTTTTTGCCTGTAAGCCCCCAAGTCCATTCTAAAAATCATCTACATGTTGAATCACAGAATCACTGAATATCCTGATTGGAAGGGAGCCACAATGATCATTGAGTTCAACTCCTACTTTACTTAGACTGTGTTAAGAAGTTTATAGTTAAAAACATTTTAAAAAAACATTTTGAGTTAAAAAAAAACATTTTGAGTTTAAAAAAAACATACCATTGCTGTGCCCCTAGAACATGCAAAAGACATCAGTATCGAACTTTAGCCATTATAGCTGGGTCAGTCATGGCTAATACTGTGTGGTATAAATGAAACAGTTTAAGCCTGCCTCATCCTTTTAAGTGAAAAAACTCTGAATACAAAGATGAGTAAGTTTAACAACATGTAACTTTTCTATTTAAAAAAAAAAAAAAGTTTTGATAGCCAAAAATCTTACCTGTGTTCAGCAGCTGGAACAGAATACCCTGGAACCGGATCTTTTGTTCCATAGTACTTTTTAATTAATGCAATTCCAGCTACAGTGTCTGTTCCTTTGAAGTTCACCAAATGAGCTGACGCTCCTATTCCTGCAGTCTGAAAAAGATGCAGCTCTCAGTTGCCAGGCCAAATATAGAAGCCTAAAACCAGTTACTGGCTAGCACTAGATTGAAACAAAACTTTTACTCAGTTCCTGTTTCACCAATACACTCTTAATGCATTTACACAGGAAAGACGGTTTCTACATCGAAGAAAGCTCTCCCAGCCTAGCAGTCAGACACAGCTCAGACACACCCACCTACCCAGATTTACCCACTCCACATAAGCCCAAATGCAGTGCTCTGTGTATTCACAATTTCACTGCTGCACATAGATGTAACTGTTAACAAATACATGCTGCTATCCCTTATAGTTAAGAAGGATCAGGCTTCTCCAATTACTAGAAAAGTAGCATTACCTCTTGTGAAGAAACTCCTCTGTAGCCGAAGTCATGCAGTTTATATTCCAGTCCTTCTAAGCTGCCAGAAGTCTCCAGCAAATACTTGGCCAAAATCTTTTTCTGCTCTCTAGAATTCGTAGCTACTGTGATTGGATACCATGACTGAACAAGAATAGTCTAAAATAAAACCCAACACATTATTAGGTGCAAGTTTGCTTAGGATTCCAAAATCCCCACTTGGTATTTAATCAGGTTCAAAAAGGGCTATTTATTTTCATCACCCATTCAGGAAGTACTGATGGCTCCAACAATTTGCTTTAGGTTAAAGTAATTTGCCTTTATAATACCTTTATAAGGCAGGTAAGTACTGGCCATCTTGGGACTTATTGCTCCCAAGCTACAGACATTTATCTCCCTTCCTCCTCTTTTCCTCATTAATAAAAGTACTGCTGTGGATTTCCTGTAAAAACTATTACAGTCACTTGCCAGGTAGTGGGAAAAGGTAAGAGCACTAAAGAAAGAATCCAGGCTTACTTAAAGCAGAAGATGAAAGCAGCCAGAGAATCTCTTTAAGCTATTAAGGGATTCAACCCTTAAATTAAGTGTGTTAATATTTATTTAGAAAAAACATACTAGCCTTCCAAAACTGACCTCAATCCAATTTGTGAGCCAGTAGCATTCTGGATCTGTGTTTTCTACTGTGAAGAGAACATTTCCTCTGGGAATGACAGAGCCCTCAGGAACCGCTTTTATTTCAATAGGAAGATGGCCATCATATTTCTGTGTGAGAAACAGCAATATTATTAGGTAACAGAAGGTTGGAACCTACTTCTCATACTTAACTGCAGTGGATAAAAGTCAGTCTGTGAGTTCATTGATAAAGCTTTTTATTTTTTTCTTTCGACCTTAAAAATAATTCAGTTTGTTTATATACTGACCAACCCAAATGAGTAAGAAAAACGCATTTATCAAAAAGGAGTAAAACTCCATAACCTAAAAAATAAATTATATAGAGTATCTTTATCAATCCAAATTCTGGTTATCACTTTCGTTCCTTGATGCATAAAAGCTTAAATAGTCAATAAAAAGAAATATGCTCTATTCACAGAACAAGAAATATCTGCTATGCGATTTTCACATGAAGAAAGCAGAAAATCCCAACTGTTTAGCTATTATGTAGATCTTAAACAAAAATCGCTAGTTTTGCTTGGTCTAGAAGTGTGCTTTGTTAATTTATTAGAGTAGGATCTATTTAGCATCTATCATAAAGAATATTTTGTCATCTCAACTATTCACTACACATGAAATCCAATCTCGAAGTGTCATTCTTCTGTTAAATTCAGTCTTTCATCCCTGAAAGAGTATTTTGTGGAGTATGCCTTCTGCAAAAGAGTAAGTTGCAAACAGTAGTTCTAAAACAGTAATTATAACTTTGCAAGCTAAACTGACAATACTTAAAACATTTTGCACGTCAATATTTTTTGACAGAAATCTTCGCGTGATATTACTTCTTTAAAGGTAACAAAAATTGTTAACAGTGCCCAAAACTCAACGAAGATCTTTTCTATACTACAGTTAAAAGGTTTCTTCTGAAGTGTAAGACACTGAAGCAAGTAGTGTTTACATACCACACAGGGTTTAGTTGTCAAATTTGGAGATAACAGTTCTGGTTTAATAAAGGACAATGAAGCCTTCAAAAAGGCTCAAAATTATGTATTACTGATTCAATCAGAAGTAAACTTGGTGGAAAAACAAAACAGATTTAAAAGTTGCTAAAGGTGTTCATTTTGTCCACGGAAAAAGCAACAGGGTCGTGTCATACCACTATAGCACCATTCATCAAAATACTGTAATTCATCATAATGCTATAGCATCTTTCACAATTTTCAGGTAGAGTCAGCTTCTTTCTGTAATGAGGTATCTCCTGAATGTACGCAGAGTGTGTCTGGTAAGCATTTCAGGCAAAAATCATCATTAATATCCTTTTTAGCCCAGATCAACTCCATATGTTCAGGGCTTACAACTCTAATGCTCCTCACCAGCTCCTGTTTGCTTCCAGCCTCTACCCCATCCCCTCATTCCACAGGAATCCCATTCCTCCTTTCCACTCCCTCCATTCTGTAGGTATTTACTTCTTCATTTACTCTGTACAAGTTCACGTACATACATTTCAAATTCATTTTGGCATGTCACTCATACAGCCATTGCTCCCTCCACTTTACCTAACACAACATACCAGTTAACAGAGTCAAAGAGAGCAGGCAGTAGTAGAGAGGGATAGAACACCTCTGGGTGCTCATAAGGGCAGACAAGCACCCAAAGGGAACAAGCCATTCCACTTTGAGCGCCACTAGCATCTAAGAACAAAATGGAAATTATATTTGTTTTTATATATGTACTGTTTTAGCAAGAAAATCTGACCAAGGAATAAAGAACACAAGGAATAAAGTACACAGAGGGTACTTGGGAAGGCTATTTTGAATAAGCCATTGAAACAGGTTTAGTTAAACCATATCAAAACTCAGTGTGGACAGACATGCAGCATTAACAAGGTATTAATTCAGTTTAGCCCAAGGGGGGTCAAGATTAAATACAGATTAGAGTAGCCCACAATCTATAACGTAACTTAAAAATATGTATTTAATTCACAGTTGTAGCTGTTTCAAGTAGATACAAGTGCTCTACAAACACCTAAGTCCCTCTTAGAGAACAATGTTATTTACCTCGCTGCCATTTTCAACACTTAAATTCACTTTTCTGTTTTGCACTCCTTATGGCTCACCCTTATTGCAAGATGATATCCAGATATATTCACAGATGCCACCAAAAATACATCCAGTCAGGGTATCCATGTGAAAATAAATGCAAAAGGCTAAAAATTGTGTTTTCAAGCGTCAAATGCCATTCATAAGAATCCACAATGAAACCTGGTATTTAATTCACCAGCAGAAATTAGAACAACTCTGAAGAGTGTTACTACTCTGAATCTGGTGGCTTTACACAGAAGAGATATTTGCAATTACTTGAAGACTGCTACATTTTAAACAAAAGGGAAAGAGGATAAATTGAGGAAAGACTTGGGAAGATTTGTGTGTCAAATGTTCAAGCCTTGTATTTCATAATGAAGTTCAACTTAAGTATCTCTGGAAAATTTAGGAAACAATTGAACAAAACACATTTTCTGGAACTATTTACACATACAAGAAGTTGTAATGCTTCCTGCATTGGAATAAAAATGGTTATGATTAGTTACAGAAAGCAATATAAATGATGCAACCAACCACTAAGCACTATATTATAAATGGAGACTTGCCAATAAGCCCCCACTTATTTTAACTGGCTGACAGCAGCCATAAATCCTTATTACCTGCAAAGCCGTATTTGGCATCCAAAAGGATGAAAATTGTTTTTCCTCCATGGACTTGCAATTATATGATTATTCTCTGACTGCTTCTACTCCCTGTACACTGTATGAAAAAGCTAAATTTACCCACACTTTGGTATTACAGTTAAAATATCTTGATTTAAAGAAGAGACTGTGAAATTTATTTTGCAGTTTATACATAAATCCTTCAGGATGACCTTGCATTATTTCCATAAGTTTTTACCTCCAGAATGTAGTTCCATCCCTTTTCATTGAAGACGTCGTCTTGAAAGTGCTCCCTATACACTTCTTTGGCTTCCTTGATTTTCTCTTTGGTTACCACTTTACCTGTGGTTCCAGAAACAAATGAAAGATTAGGAAATAATAACAAATAGGTTCAGACACAGAAAAGTTACTTTGCCTCAAAAAAATAACAACACAGGTAACATGTCAAGTGCAGTAAATCAGCTATGCTCAAACCAAATTTAACTTATTACATAGATTAGGATGCTAAGGGAACTGTGGTCAGCAGGTGACTCAAGAAAAGTTTCAGCTTTCTATTTTATGATGGTTAATAACCTGTCAAGGGTTTTGTTTATCTGTGACTTTCCTGAAGGAGCGTGACAATTGTGCAACTCAGCACACAGAAGACACAACCTGACTAGCTCAGGTCTCAAGCTGCGCTGCTCCAGAAAGAATCCCTATAGAGAGGCCTTAAAAAATCAGATTAAACACTTCTGTGACACAAACAGACAGACTAACCACATTACTTGAATCATTGCTGCTGCTTTGTGACCAATCTTCTATTTGCAATGTTAGAGAACAATCCTCAGATTGCTACAGAAAAGATTATCAAGTGCTTTGATTTTAGTCTAATTCCAATATCTGGCAGAACTTGCAGAGAGATTTACGAATTCTGGTTCAAGATAAAAGACAAGTAAGCTATATGGCTAAAGTTGTCCTTCCCAAGCCTGGCAGAAGGCAATTTGCATTTGGGTCAGAACAGATGACATTCACACATAATGCAAAAAAGCAAGCGAAGTCTTAAATGCCACCATGGATTTTTCAGATGTTACTCTTAAAATTGTCAATATTGAAAACATGTTCACATGTAGCTGCCTTGTTCAGCAATCTGAGTGGCAACAAAAATTTAAGGGAAATTGATATTACTGCCTTACACACTAAATAAATCAGCAAATAGACTAAAATTCATGTTCAAAATGTGACGTGTACCTCTGTGTGGTTCTATGAAGTCTTGCTCCACTTCAATTCATTTCAATTTAACCCCCTGAAGTAGGGATACAAACACCTCTTTGTTTTTAGTAACCCATTGTCACAAAGAAACAGTAGAATGGTGCCTGAATTTAGAAGTCAGTACCTTTTAACAAGGGCGGTCATCTCATTTTCAAAATCACATAAATAATATCTTATGCCTGCCACCACCTGTACTGCACCAAAATAGTCTGGATTTGTTTAAAATTCTACAACTCCAGAAAGACTTCAGAAAAATTAAGGTATTTATTTTCAGGTAAAGTTTTACTTTTGAGTCAGTTACCTTTTAAGTATTTATTCAGAATGTATTGCAAGCCATAAAAAACGGTTTCTTCGTATTTCACTTTCCTTAATTTGGAATTTTCCGTCTTCTTTTCACGACATTCGAAGTAGGAATATACTTTGCTTGTGTTAGGTGGATATTGCTTGTAGTGTGTAACCTACGTTAAGAAAAACTTCAGTAAGTACTTGAAACAACACTGCAAAAAGAGAAATCAAAAGTCATTGGGCAATATTAGGGTTTGCAGCAGAGCTCTTTGTATGTTAAAGCTTACGGTAACTCCAACTCTTCTGGACTATTCCCTGTTTACACTCTACAGTCAGCAAGTCTTTGGGGGGATTTCCCACTTCTTCAATTTTCAGTTCAGAGGTCTGTCTCCTTTATCTTATTTTGCTTCCATAACAGGCCTTTTTCCCCAGTAGCCTTCATGGCCAGCACTCAACCCTCTGCTTTGACTAACTGGGAAGGACACTGGCTGGGATTTTAGGATCAGCACTGGGCACTGACCTACCTACCCGGGCAGTTTTCACTCCACCATGCTTTGGCCAAGCCCAAGAGCTGTCTTCCACTACCAACGTGGAGGTCTCTGCTTGTAGTTGAAGTGCTGAAGGCTATAATCACGCAATTCAGGTGAAAGCCATCGAGACTCAAGAAGGCACCGACAATGGCACCTACCCAAGCGTCCCATTATCCACGGGCAGAGTGCATTTCTCAAGCTGAGATTATGTTAAAGCCAGCTTACAAACCTGTTACTGCTGGTAATACTGTTACGAGATCTGCTTGGGGTTTGTACCTCCCCTTTTGTACTTTTTTCCAATTTCTGACAAAGTTCTCATTTGGCATAGAGGAAGCACGAAAAGTTGCAGTCCGAAAGCGCATATCACATGGAAACTGGTCACATGAACATATCCAGGTAAACTGGATTCAGCCACACCAGCTTTTATTAACTACTGGTAATTAATAAATCTACCCATAAATTTACTTAGGGTAATGTGTTGTTTGAAACAGCTGTACTTTAAACATTAGCAACTTAAATCTGCAAAATTCTTATCTACTAGTATGTAAAAAGCAAACCCCATGCAAAACCTCTAATTCCATATTACACACACACACACAAAGTGATGTAACTTTGATATTGTAAATCTGAATGTTGAAATTACAGGATGCATAAAGCAGCTTAAGGCATACCCAGAGGTGAGGTATCAACATTTTTTCTAAAATTATTAAGAAAAGTCTGTGAAGAAGTCTATGCACTCCGTAAGAGAAAACTGTTCCTACAGCCGAGTAAAGCAACATCACACACAAGAACAAAACTTGAAAAAGGCATGAAATACATCTGGATTTTTCTGAAATGTCCACACTTATCATCTCAACTACGAGTTATACTTGCTGCTACTCCTTACTCCAAACCATCCTAAAGAGTGTCCTTTCCAACACCACACTGAATTGGAAAAAGGACAGTTTAACATTGTCCTGTCTTTTTAAAAAATGCACCTCTGACACTTTCAAAGTAAAACATTTGAAAGTTTCCCTTAACCTGTATTGATAAAATTGTCTATTAAAGGATTTAAAAAACAGTTTTTGAATCTCCAAAGGGAGAATGCCTACTGCTAATCACATCAAAATCAAAGCCAAAAACTGCCCGACAGATTTGGTTTCTATTAGGAAAAGCCTCACCCCACCAACTGTAACATGCCCGCTCCCAGTTCCAGGCAGAGCTCCCAACAAAGTGAATCCCAGTGCCAGCCCAGGCAGTTCTGCTCACCCCGTTACCACACGCACAAAACCACAACCACACAAAACCACACAACAATCCAAAAAACCTACTACAGAGCAGTCTAACAATACACTGTTTGTCACGTCTTGCTGACTAACCGGAGTATGGGCACCCACGCAATCCCCTTACGTGAAAAAATTTGTTCTTTTTTGTGAGCATGTAAGGGACAGGACTTTAAGCTGGGGCTTCTCATTTGATTATATCACTTGGGAACTCCGGTTAACTTGATTTTCATTCTTCATCCAATTTGCATGCTACAGCTTCATGATTTCAGAAGCACTCGACAGAGCGCGCCAGCTCCAAATGCACACAGCCAGCGTCCCCCAAACAATTCCCCAGAGCAATACCCCAATTCTTTGAATATGATCTGGAACAAAAAGATGCAACGTTGTTGTTTTATCCACAATGGTTCAAGCAAGGTAAAAAAAAAACAAACCAAACCTACATCAACATGAGACTGCCAAATCAAGTCTCTTTAACGAAGTTTAATTATCCAAGTTACAAAGGCAGGTTGCTGAAGTTAGCATCTACATTATCATGAAAACTTGCATGACTCTCAGCTACCAGCTTAAAAAAAAAAACACACACCTCTGGCTTTTGCTGTTCCAAGGCATCTCCTCCAGCTAAACATTTCTCTCTATCAATGGGTTACAGGCCCCAAATTCACTTTAGGTGTGCAGCGCACACAGTGAGTCGGTGCCACCTTCCCCTGGCGCATTTCAATGCAGTTTTCCTCATGGACTTCCCATCCTAGCTCTGCTTTGAAGCACGATCCCAAAACACGCTGCTCTGGCTGTAGACTGGAAGCTGAATGTTGAAACCCAGCTGGAAAGCCAACAGCCCAATTTATCCTTTAAGGAGCATGCCTGGGGAAACAGCTCCATCAAACTACCGTGCTGGCAGTTTCAACCTAAAAAAGATGCACTCAAGTTCCTCAAACAGTAAATCACAGGTTTGGATTTTTTTTTCCTGACTTTGGATTAGATCTTAACCTGAAAGTGTATATCCACTAGCTTCCAGAAAAGTTATCTCTAAGGATGACAACCTAGATAAAAATTGCTTGTGAAAGTAGTGTCAGTTTATCAATTAAATTTCATCAAGTACTTGAAAGATGATTTATTTTCCAACAGTTATGTGTGTAACATTTAATTCTATTCTTCACATACTAGAACCTGTTTGGACAGTGAAAAATACACATCCTTGGCAATTAGGATATTTCACATCTAAGCAAACTTCACCTTTGCAATCTTAAATATCTTGTGCTTTTCTTTGATGCTCTACAGAGCTATTGGTTTTAGCTACAAAAATCAAAAACCCCCACTGGGTGTCCGCAAGGATCTCACAGACTTCTCGGTACTTAAAGGCACAAGCACAGCATGAAAGGCCCAAATCTTCCCACCGCTGCTTACTCCAGGTGCGTGAGAAGTCATCCACAAGAGCCATTTCCCCTGTTCTCGATGGGTTCAGCAGGAGCTGCAGCTCTCTGGATCCATTCCCAACCCTCCATGTCCCTGCTGTGCTAAGTCACGGTGTCACCCTGCGCCTCCAGCACGCAGCCATCAGCCAGAGGGCACTTGTCTGGACCCGGCTGTGCCCGCAAGCTACCAGGCAGGGCACAGAAGGTGCCTAGGAGGCACATCTGCTTAATAAGCATCACTGCAGATCTCACTGTTAGCAGGGATTTCTGGATGTCTGGGAGGTAGGAAATTAATAGCCATGCACCAGAGTGTTGGGCAGGCACTTGGATACGTAGTCAAATGTCTGGGGTAGAAAATAAATGAAATATGAGGAAGGATCAAGCCCAAGGGAACGGGAACACTCACGGAAGAGACAGAGCACCCGTGGAAAACAAATCAAAACCTCTACAACCAACCACACGAACAGGACTACAAGGCGCTTGCACAAGGAAAAGTACACTTTGAAAATTGCCAGAGCTGCCCTTGTTGTCAGATGTTTTGATTCTCTCTGTATTCTACTTAAGAGTAGAAAAAACAATCCATGACAACGGGTGGCATTTGAAATGTGTTTTACGTGACTTGCAGATTGAGACAGCATTGGTAAACCCATGCTTTCGGGTAGGGGATGACAGAAGCTGGACCTCTACAGACAGGCTCTTGATAAGCAGAAGTGACTAGAAACTCAACAGAAAACCCCTCTTCTACAGAAACTAACAGAAGCAAAACCAAAGTCCCAGTAGGGGATTAAGAGACCCCTTACAAAAAAACCATCACCACCACCACCAACAAAAAAAAAACCGAACTCCAAAATATCTTCTAATGCCTTTTGGTACTTAGTTCAAGACTGTGGTTTAGGTTTTGTCCACTCCAAGTCTGACAACCAGCCATCTACGACAAGGTTATGTACTAGGACCGCACCTATCCTCCAGTTGTGATTGCTCCTTATTAAATTTAATCCAAGCAAAGGTGCATGCTGGGCAAGGAACACCTCTGTGAGGACTTCATCTGTGTAGCTAAATCTAGTCAGCCATCTGAGAAGAACATAAAGCACAAATCAGATTTGGGTCAGGCATCCGAGGAAACACTCCAAGAAAACACCCAATATTAAAAGTCACATTTTAAAAGAAATGAATTAACAGGTACTCATAACAGAACAGGGAGAACTGAGGCAAAGGGCTGTATTATTTTTTTTTTGTAGGCTAGATGATAAACCCTTTGGAGTAACAGCCTGCGTTTATAAGCTTTGATGTACAAGAGTTTGCAGTGAAACTACTTTAAAAAGGTTGTTTAAGTCTATACACATCAAGCATTTGAGAACAGGAGGGGAACCAGGTCTGACGTAAGTACAGGAGTCAGGTGTGGCCAAATTCTCCAGCAGTGGTTTATCCCTGGCGTTCAACACGTTGATACCACAAACCATCAGAAAGATGCCTCTGAGCCCCGTCTGCAGCAAAGAAAACAAAACGCAGAGATCTACCGGCAGGGTCTGGCCTGTACTGTAACTCCACAAGCAATAAGATAACGCCAGCTCAGCTACGAAGGTACTTGAATTTTCTGGGGTTAGTTGAAAATTATTGCAAAGTAGGTATGGAACAGCCCAGTTACTGAAACCAAGGCAGAAACACAGAATCACGGGGAAACAAGGGAGAATCAGGGAGAAAATAAGTCTGAAGGAATGTGGAATGAAGGAAGTTGGTAGGTGAGCTATTCAACTGGGTCACTTCAGGGTCTGCAGAAAGTTATTAAGGCACAAATTATGGCTTGCTCACTACTGCAAGCCTCGTTCATACAACAAAATGGGCTATATCCATATCAGTATAGATAAGAATTGTTCTAAGTGACAAAAAGAAGAGCCAAAGTTGCAGGATGAGGTGTCAGAATGGCTCGTTGAACTAACTAGTGCTGGCAGAGATGTGTTTGGGGGATCCTCGCCCCCACATACAACCCGCTGAATGAGGTGACTTTACTGCAGGGGGGCTTCAGGCATTTCTGCTGGAGACACTTTGAAGAAGCACCTGTAAGAGCCGGAGTGCTGGTATTACCAGGTGAAAACCTCGTGTAGGGAGAGGGAGGCGGTGATTGAAAGAGCACTTCACCTAACCCTCCATCGGGTTCAACCCATGGAGGGGTTCAAAGCAAAGCTTGCCCATAACCTCCATGGAAAACACAGCTGACAACGGAGGAAGTGAACCAGTAATTGGGAACAAAGGAAATGCTTCATCAAATATACCTCACTGGGTAACTAACTAACTAACATAACTAACAGCAGTTATTGCTGACCCTCTTCGGGAAGAAAAAAACCTGCAACGAGCAATCAGATGCAACAAGGATGCTTTTGCTGCTTCCAAAGCAGTCACATAAGGAACACGTACCACAAATAAAAGTAGAAATGAAAACCAAACCCAGAGTTGGTGTGGTTAAACAATAAACTTATCTGAACACAAAAGGCAACCACAGGAGAATCAACCTTTAAGAAGTTAACAAAAAAAAGGCATTCAACAATGGTAGATTAAGTGCAAGGTGCTTGCAGGAAAGCATAAAAACAAAAACAAAAAACCTAATAGTCAAGTACAATCTTCTTATTTTGATCATATATGAACTTCGAATTACCATAAGAAAATAGCGTCAGAGAGACCCCAGATGACTTTAAGTGGCACAAGCATAGCAAACACAGATTAGGGAAGTGTTTAAGTGAGAATATTGGGGCTCTTATAGATGAGAAGGAGAAACTAATTCAGGTTATGACCGAGACTGAAAGCTGATATTCTACCAATCTGAATGTCTCTGTATTCTAGTTCATCCATCATCTCTTACTTACAGGTTAAAAAATAAGAGGATGAGAGGTGAGCAAGAAATAGTTAACAGATCAGGCAGTACTATGGAAAGAAAGGTGAACACATGCACATAACCAAACTTCTGAGGAAGCTGCTCATAACAGCAAGAGATGCTCAAAGTGACCACATTCACGTTCATCTAAAAAACAAGGTCAAGTGTAAGCACTGTAACTAAATGTATTCTAAAATGCTCAAAAAAAAAAATGTTTAAAAAAGGTAACACTTTACAACAGATTTCTTTACCTCCCCAAATTCCAGTGTTTTGCATCCAAGATTATCATAACAAAGATGACAAAACACCTTATGTTTTCTGTTCACACATGTTTAAGTAGTCCTCTGTAGTATTTCACATACTGCTACAAGTTTCCTGATCCTTAAATGTAAAGGAGACACATTTAACTTTTTGAAAACGAAAGCTGCAGTGACTCAGTGAAGGTGTACTTCCCGTTCATTTAAAAACTGTCTGGATCCTGTCCCGTTGCAGTGTTCCCTCGGAGCAATGACGACTTGGGGGCTGGGACACCACCACATGGCTGTCAAAATTTGGAAGATAACAGCCCCTGACAGAGCAAAGGTTGCTTCCTACAAGGAATGCCAGCCCAGAAGGTTCCGTTATCTTCCACTGGCAAAATAAAAGGAGGCAACAAAACACATTTGCACCCCTACCAGAAGATTTTAATTAGAATCATAGCTTATCCCGAGTTGGAAGGGACCCACAAGCATCATTGAGTCCAACTCCTATCAATTAAAATAAATATATATCCACATATATGTGCCCCAAAGAAGAATAATATGCCACCATTGAGTACTAATCAAACCCAATAAGCTCAAGGCTACTCATGACTCTTCCTCGCATACCTACAGCCTTCTAAATAAAGCACGTGCCGCCTGCTGGAGCCTGAGAATAAACACACACTGGTGTGAAATGCTTCACAAGTGCTCTTCTGCATCCATGCCGAGTGTAAGAAGTCACTCGCAACGACAAATAATTAAGATTCAACATGGAAGATGTATGGAGTTAAGCAAAAATCTTTAAGCTGCCTCAGAGCATCCCGAAAGAGAAACAGATCTCATTTACAGTCCCGATGGCAAGTCGCTCCTCCTATGGAGTAATTGCATCGCAGCTTGTTAGAGCTATCAGCTTAATTACAAACCATCCCAAGCAGCAGCCAGGCAGCCCACTGGTAAAAACAACAGAAGCTATCACTGCTTTAGCAAACGAGGCTTGTGCCTCCCTCCAACAGCCCTTCCCCTTGCTCCTCACACTCTCCAGGCTGGGCTCACAGCTCTGCCAAGCTGCCCCCAGGACGGTCTCTGATAGGGATTCCCTGGAAGATTTGTTGCCTGTGCACAAACAAACAAACGTGGGATGAACAGAGCGCTGGGAATCAAAGAGAAAGGAGAGAGAGGCAGCATGTCAGCAGCACCGAATGGATGAGGAGCTGAAGGACACGGGACTTTTCTCTGGGAAGCACCATGAGGGAGCAAACCTGCCAGAGAGGGGCATGAGAAAGGCACCACAGGGAGGAATGGTATGGCCCGGATGGGAGGAAGGGCAACGTTAGGACACATTAACCCCTGATAAGAAGGAAAAAAGAAAAAAAAAAGAAGAAAAAACAGAGTGAGGAACTTCCTGGTATAGACAGAACGAGACAGCATGCAGTTTGCTTGCATGAGGAACTGTCAACTTCAAGGAGTGAAGTTGCTGATGGCCCCTCCTCCAGCTCTCAAACTAGCAACAAGGATCCTGACTTCACGTGCTGGCCTTTGTCAGCAACATCGGGTCACCAGCAGAAAGCTTCACAGCTAGAAGTATCATCACTGCATCAGGCATCAACACAAAGCAGTTCCCCAAATAACTCTGCATGGGTCATCTTCTTCAAAGTCTTGTGGTCCGAAGAATTAAAAAATGTGTTTTACCTACATTTTTAGTTGTTTAGCAAGACACGTACACACCATACCAGATGCCCACGCCCAGACCTGGAGGGGATGGCATTGAATACCCAGCACATGGGGAGTTATACTCCTGGGGGACTTGGAGAAGCTTAAGAATATGCAACAAAGTACCGAGGGAGGGAAAAAATCATCAGATTTTAAAACATTTATATTGTTATTGGGGCTAGAGATAAGCTAGGCAATCTGAAACCTTATCTCAAAATCATGGAGCACTTGCACAGATCCATAAGCCCTGATTCACAGAGGAATCTGAGTACTGGGTTCAGGGCGGAGGAAGTCTGAAATTCACCTGCTGGGAATAAACTCCTATCCAGGAAAACGGAGCACATGAGAATTAAGTACGATACTGAAACTGGGTGTTTGATAATCGTCTGTGACTTGAGATGAAATGTCCTGTGACACACACCCAGACAGGAAAGCGGTTTGGGAGGGAGGAGGCCGGATCAGCTGTCAGTGGAAAAATCTTTGCCTACCAAATTACTTTGCTTTACGGTACTTGTTCCTGGGTTTTGATAGGCACTTAAACCAGTCATCAATTTTCTCGCCATCCCAAATTTTCTATTGTAGCAACACAGAAGTGGGACAGCGGAGCCAGCACTGTCCTGCCTCAAACTAATGAGTTGTGACAGATACGAGCCGGGGACACCACAACTTGTTACTCATGGACAGCTGCCTGAGCTAGGGCCGTGCTGGTTGGGACACTGCACATTTTGTCCCCGAGCTGTTTATTTTCATGTGGCTTTCGCCACCACCATTAGCTCGTACGGATCTGTGTCGGGATCACCGAGCAAACTTCCCAGCACAGCTACGTGTTCTGCCTCACGGTGTGATTGTTGTGTGCTGCACGCAAACAGATGCTGCGATTGCGGATAGAGCAGAAATATTGAAAAAAAGAAGAAAAACACAACATCAACTCTCAATTTTGTTCTAATTGCTAATCAGAGCACTTGGTAACTCCTGTAAGAAGTCTGGTGTTGTAGACTACCAGCTATTTTAGCACGATTGTTGTTGAAAGTGCTTCCACTAAGTGTGCTTCATTGATTAGGAAATGACAGTATCATCCAGGGAGAAGGTAAGTGATGCTCGCTCCTGTTACCTAACAAGATAAAAGAAGCTACTTGTAAAAGCATTGTTCAACGATATTGGAGCTTTTAAGACTTGGAACAAAGTACATGGGAAGATAAACAATTTGAATGGCCCTAACAAAGCAAAGCAGGCAACTCCACCTGCTTCTGATACAATACAAAACGCTCCTAATCGCCACAGACAACTTCATCCAAATTAAATTTGAACTAGAAAAAAACTCAGCCCTTTACTTGTCTCCTTTAGGATTTCTACAACTTGGGGGCTGTTACCAAATCAGCAAATGAGACTGAAGTAAATGCCGTCTGTCATCCCAGTTCTCCTCACTAGCACTAATCCCTGACCAGATGCAGTGAATTTAAGGGAAGCAGTGGCACGTTAGAATTAAAATAGATGCTGTTTAAACCCATGCCCACAGTACTGGGTGTTATTTGTCCCGAACATGGAAGAGAAGCGGCTCTTCCACATTTGAACCAAGGTTAACAGTGAACACTGAGCGTGGACCTTAAAGAGCAGCGGTGCCAGGTTAAGCCCTGAATGAAAGCAGCTCCACAAGCCCTCGAGGAGATGCTCTGAGATCTTATCAGCATCCTGCAGGCTCCAGCTCACCTTCCTGCGAACAGGGGGCCTGAATTGCAGAAACGTGCCCCCCGTGAACGGATAAACCTTTTAGGGACCGTAATAAAGTAAGCAGTGGTACTGTGGCTGCGCTTAGCGCCCCAAACACCTCTCTGAATTGCAAGTCAGCTCCTGAAGGGAAAACAAAGTTAGCTTTTTCTAGGTGATGAGGCAGCGTGTGTAGCACCGGGCTCGGCATCCCGCAGGCCCGGTGCTCAGGGGCTGCGGGGTCAGCTCCGGGCAGCGCCGGGGCCGGGCCGCACTCCCCTCCTGCCGCGCTGACGGCGTTTTGGGCTGAAAAACGACGGGATTGGGGAGCGGGGAAGGAGCTGCCCGCCGGGCCGGGTGCCGGTGCCGCAGGGCACGCCCGGCTCCCCGCCGGATACGAAACCTCCCGCAGCCGCCGCGCTTTCGTTTCTCCCCGCCGCGGCCCACACGTGCTCGGGGCACCGGCCCCGGCGCCGAACCCGCCCCCCCCCCCGCCCCGTGAGGGGCTCCCGGCCCCGCTAACGGCCACCGGGGGGGGGGGGGGGGGCAACGCTTCCAACGGTCCCAACGGTTCCCCCCCCGCTCGGTGCCGCCCCCCCCGGCTCCCCACGCACCTTGTAGGAGTCGGTGGCCAGCAGGATGTTGAACTCGGCCCCCGCCGCCGCGCACTCCATGGCGCCGGGGCCCCGGCAGCGGCGCGGGAGCGAGCACGGGGCGAGGCGCGGGCACGAGCGCGGCGCGGGCACGGGCACGGCGCGGACTGGGGCTGCGCCGCCGCGGGAGGGGGGCGGGCCCCGCCAGCGCTGTGTGGGCGGGGCCTGGGCGCGGCGCTCCCCGCGCGCTGATTGGCCGCCGCCGCGCGGCGGGGGGAGGGCGGCTCGCTATTGGGCGAGGGGGAAAGGAGGGAGGGGCGGTGGTGACGCGAGGGCGCCGCGCGATGGCTGGGGGAGGGGCTGGTGACGTCAGCGAGCGGCCCTGTGCGCGCGCTCTCATGGGTCGGAGGCGGGGGCGCGCTGCGGGGTGGGGGGAGCGGGGGGGGGGGCTTCGCTTTGCTCCTGCCCCAATTCCTGCAGGGCTCTCCCGGCAGGGGGGGGCTGGAGGTGGAAGGCGAGCTGCCCCCCCTGCCCCTGAGCGTCCCGCACGGCCACATTTCCCGGCAGAGACGGGGAGACCCTCGTTCCCGTTCGGAAAACAGCCACCCTAATTAACAATGCATTAATTGCATCGCTCCCTTAAATTGCAGAAAGTCAGACCCACGCTACAGGGCTCCTTTTTTCGTAAAACCCTGACGTTTCCAGGCTGCAGAGCGCTGGTGGCGGATCCCCCAGCCCTCGGTACCACGATTAATGATGTGCTCAGACGGCGTTTTTAATTGTCAGCATCTCCCCGCTCCTCCTGCTGGCTCTTTGCGCCTCACGGTGTGCCAGAGCCCGAGGAATGGTTTAATTTAGCTCCCGTAAGCTCATCCGAAGCCGTATCTGCGCTGAAATATTGTAAAGTCAGGGCATTAATGGGAAATGGCATTGTGCTGAACGGAGCCGCGTTAAATCACGCGTTGCTGGTTAAGGGAACGTATTTGACATCTGGGAAAAAATTAAATGCTGCTGCGGCAGTGGGAGAGGTGGTCCTCGGGACCTCAAAGCCTGATGTCCGTGCTGTATTTGCCACGTTATCCCTGAACCCAACTTCGGGCTGATCACCCGGCTCACTGAAACAAGGATTTGTAGTTTACGTGGGGTGTAACTTCTCGTTTCAGATGGCACCCCATAAGGAAATGTTGTCCTTCAGTTTAAATGCAGGTTCAGCTAAATCGGTTCTGACACCGTTTAGCCTACCAACAGAGCCGGGGATCTTCATTAATTATCTTATAACATTTTCCTTTGACATATGAGACACTGTTAGAGGTACTCATTTTAGGTATTTCTAATAAACAGAGCCCTAATGGTGGGTTTAATAAAGCCATATTAATCCATGGACGTGTTTTTCTCCCTGAGGATTTCTGATAAGAAGTGATATTCTTCATAGTAGAAGTGTCCAGTCAGCATTTTATGTATATGAAGCCTGTAATGTAGCCCGCTGCTGCAGTTGGGGGAAGCTCTCCTGAAAATGTGTTCTCAGCCTGATGTATTGGGAGGTGTGTAAGGACAGCCAAAGTAGGATGGAGATTAGATCATATCACTTTGGTCACTATTGCAAAACTGGGTATTTATTTCCTCTAGCTGTGAGAGTCATGTCACAGCTGCACAGAAGAGCCGCGTGACTGAAATTTCTGCACACACCATGGTTATGCACAGTGTGAATTTCTCACCTGAAGAATTTCTGGTCAGTTTGGTAATTCTGAGCCCAGACCAATCCCTTGTGCTGTGTTTATCTTGGTGGTAATTCCATGGCATATCAATGAATTAAATGTCAGTATTATCACAGAATCAGAGAATCATTAAGATTTGAAAAGCCCTCCAAGACCACCTGGTCCAACCACCCCCTACCACCAATGCCACCACTAACCCGTGTCCCCAAGCACCACGTCCAACCTCTCCTTGAACACCCCCAGGGACGGTGACCCCACCACCTCCCTGGGCAACCCGTCCCAGTGCCTGACTGCTCTTTCTGAGCAGAAATGGCTCCTCATTGCCAGCCTGTACCTCCCCTGGCGCAACTCAAGGCCATTCCCTCTGGTCCTGTCACCAGTTCCCTGTGAGAAGAGGCCGACCCCCAGCTCCCCACCCCTTCCTTTCAGGTGCCTGCAGAGAGCAATAAGGTCTGCCCTGAGCCTCCTCTGCTCCAGACCAAACACCCCCAGTGCCCTCAGCCGCTCCTCACAGGACTTGTGCTCCAGGCCCTTCACCAGGTTTGTAGCCCTACTCTGGACATGCTCAAGGGCCTCAATGTCCTTCTGGTGCTGAGGGGCCCAAAGCTGAACACAGTACTTGAGGTGTAGCCTCACCAGAGCAGAGTACACAGACTATCTTTACTACTGATCATTTCTGTTCAAATATGCAGGCAAAACAGAGCTCTAGCTGCCCTGCTTTGTGCTTTAGGTTTTGTATGGGTTGGTGCAGCTAGTACTTGTGGAGTTTAAGCTTATAAAGGTTGGCACCAAATGCCTCTGTGCCTGACAGACAGGTTGGAATTGCTGGATGGTATCAGACATCTGTGTCTCTCCACCTCAGTGCATACCACTGTTCATTTGGGAGCTATAAGGAAAAGAGCGGAGCCTGGAGACTTTTTTTTTTTTTTTTAAATTGAAGACTAAGTCTGCTCAATCTCCTTTTATCCTTCCTAAACCTTCCCACCCTACACCACTCCGCAGCACCCCAATGCTTCCTCTGTGTTCTTGTGGCATTCTTTCACCATGGAAGGGGCTCCGGAGTTAGTCAGCGCACAACTGGCTGAGATGTTAGTGCCATCCAGGTAGATTTCATTAGGCTTGAGAATTTTATTCTTATTGCTAAAAACAGTATCCATCAATAGTCTTATTAAATAGAATCACAATCACAGGGAATCATGGAGAGGTAGATTATTTTGCACAGAAGTGAATAAAAGAAAATCCTGACACATCACTTTAAATCATAGTCAGTGAATGAAGCAAGCACTGGTGTTTCTCCCTTGTAGTTTATCAAAGGCTTGTGTAGAAGCCTCATTAAGTCATAACTCAAAGTACTCTTTAAAAATTCTGTGTTATGCAGGCTGTATAAATAACTGAACGTAACATGTCTGAAAATAAGAGGAATGTGCTATAGGACAAGGTTAAATCCAGTGCAAGGCTCTGTTTACAGGAGATGGCACAGCCTTTTGGTGAGCAGACACACTAGATTATATGTAATTTGATGTTTAGATCTTTTGTCTCTCTCTGTATGTCTATGTGTGTGTGTGTATACACGAACTAATATTCTATTAAAATACTGCTTGGTGGTCTGTCTACTGAAGTTCCTGTTGAGTCCATGGTGTAGCATCTTTTTTCTGAACTGCAGCCTACCAAGAGGTGCTTATACGACCGCAGGACCTGGGGCAGCAAGATTCACATCTCAGGACAACCAGCCTTCAAATGGTTATCAGGCTTTGTGGTTTCACAAAGTGGATCACAATGGGTCAGGTTTTCTATATACCCTCCTGAGAGCTCCATCTCACCGTTAGGTCTTATCTTTAGAAGCAGATGTATGTATTTCAGCTGGGGATTGGATTCCTAACCTTCCAGATATGCTGCCAGACCTCTTGCCTTGGTTTTTGGAAGAGGTGAGTTTCAGGTTCATAAGGCTAACCTCATTTCAGGTTATGATTATGCCTTTATTCAGCACATGAATATTTATTTCTTGACATGCAATGCATAACCCGTACTGAGGTTTTCACTAGGGAGTAAAAGTTCAATCACTTTACTGCCCAGAGTAATGTGAAGGTGAGATAACTTGAAAATGCTGCCACACAGATGTACGAATGCCACAGGATCCCCTGAAGTTTCTGAAGATGCTGAGCTACTTCACTGCTTCTGCATAGTCACTGTGGATGCACCACAGTCTGGCAGCTTTGGCTGAGTCCTGAGGCTCCCTCCACAAAGAGCCACTCAGGTGTCTCTGCTCTGTGTTTTGCCACTGCTCCAGATTCCTCACGAGTTAAGTAAGTGTTGTGCATGGATATCTGAGTGCATCTGCCTAGAACCAGCTTGGATCAAGACAGACTTTCCTGAGCTGGGGCTTGCTGGATCTGATGTCTTTCCATGAGTAGAAGTTCCTGTGCTGCACGTCTGAGTCTTCCTGGTTTTGTCGTGTGGTTCAGATACACAGTGAATGGAGCGAGCTTGGTCAGTAAAGCTTACTCATCACGTCCCAGATCACATAAAAACAGCGCAGCCACTTCCAGATCTGAACCGACACACTCAGCGCTGTTTAACCTTGTTTGTGCAGCGCTGCACCCGAGCCAATGAACTTTGTATTAATAACCTCTGAGCTACACCGACTGTGTCTGAGGCACAATGTGCAGCTGAAATCACCCTCCACAGCTAGTTAAATGTTATCTGTGGACTGTGGGAGGAAGGAGGGTAGCTGTCATGAATATTAGACTGGATCACTTGTGCTTTGCCGACACGTCAAGGTTCCCAAACATCCCAACAGCTCAGTTTCTTTTTCTTTTAAACCAAGTAAGCACAGAGTATTTTCTTTGCCTCCCAGACCAAATTTCCTCCACTTCATTAGAGTGCCCTGAGGCTCAGATTGGGCAAATAGAGCTCATGTTAATTAATGCGTCTGGCTTTTACAGGAAGAAGAGGGAACCATTTCCAGTAAATTTATTCCAGGATTCAGAAGTACTTCTCAATAGTTTCTTCAGCATTGTTTGGCCGATGGAGAATTTGTGCTGTTATGGTACAGTGTGAAGATTTTACTGTCATTTTTGTAGAATAACATTTGTAATTTAATCACTTTTTACTGCTCTGGAGTAAAACAATAAATTGTAAGTCCTGTGGAGCTGAGACCACTTCTAGTTCTGTGTTTTTTGTCGCCTAATGTGGTAAGGACTGATTCAAACCAGAGCCTCTGCATTTTTGCAGTAGCAGCAACTGCATTGTCCATGGAGTGTGACTGAGTTTTCTAAGGTTTGGAGGGACAAGAGACCTCAAACAAAGCTAGTCTTTTGTTGTGTATTTGAAAGAACCATTTCCAAAGAGAGTGAGATGTCCAGTTGTGTGTCCAGGTAAGAATTAACAACAGGTTAACAGGTTAACAACACCCAATGTGCCGTTGTGTTAGCAAAACATGCAAAGTCCAACCACACTGCCACAGATAGATCCAAGCACCAAACTACAGTTGTCAGGTTTAGAAAGCTCAGAGATGGCTTCCCAGTGATCCAGGTCTCCATGCTCATTCTAGCAAGGTGAAGGTCATATTTCTATTTATTTTACTTCTGTATACTCAGGAAGAAAAACCTGTAGTACCTTAGAAACTCTGATTCCACAGAATTTCTGGTTTTGCTGTGTTGGCAACATGGAAGATTGGTGATCACCCAGTTTCTGTAACATTTGCGCTGTTTTTTTTTTTTTTTTTTTTTTTTTTTTTTTTTAAATGAGATAAATCAACAGATTTGTAAAAAACAGGAGGCAGCCCTGACACTTACTACCATTGTGCTTCAACCAGTCGGTTGTAGGAGTGGCGGTTTCACAGCCGGTGACATCAACCAGTCTCCTCACATGAACTTCAGCCTTGAACTGGGGTCGTGTTAACATACTCAGACACTTTCTACTTAGGCATGATCCCGTAACAGGCAGCACTTCTCCAGTCAGTAGTCCAAACTACCGCTGACTTCAGTGAGCTCAGGACCTTGCATACTGTCTCTTTAAAGAGAGAAAATAATGAATAATTTATTTCTGCTCTCTAGAAGAATGGTACGGAGGGCAAGCAGCACTGAGCAGAGAGTATTCTGGTAAAAAATATCACAAGGCTACAAAATTTTGTTGCACTAAAAGTTTAAAGAAATGTGTGATTTTTTTTTTCTTGCACCCTTTCTAAATGGGAACAAGATCTCGCTCCTACTGTTCCCGAGGAGTGCGAATATTTAGATGATAAAGGGACCAGGACTGAGCCCCAAGTGATGTCCATTTTCATAACAGCTCATCACAGGCTTTAGGATTTGGCTATGGGAAAAATTAAAGCCCTTTCAGGCCGTCAGCAAGGATATTAGTACCTGTGGCTGGAGCTGAGATACTGCATACAGATGCAGGGCTGTTCTGCTAAGTCATCCTAGCTCTAGGTGAGCAAGCCCTGCATGCGGATGCAGAATCATTTCTGCTCACTCAGTGCTGGTGCATTTGAACTGCTGCTGGCTGTGCCATGGCTTCTGCTTCTCCCATGCAGAAGTGGAAAGCTGGAAAAAAATAAAAGAGGTGGAAATTGTCTAAGAGAATACCTTCAGATCAGGGGATTTGAAATCATGGAAATTGATATTCGGGTTTGCATTCTGTTGCTTCTGAAGGTAATAATGAAGGAAAACAGAGGGATTTAGAACAATAGCCTAAACCCATAACCCACAAAAACCACCTTGTGTGCTTAAATTTAGGGTGTTAGTGGATTTATTGACTTGAGCAGGATTAAAGTCAGCACGTTTGGTGAATAATCACAGAAGTGATGAAGTAGTGTGTGACTGTGTGCACGCTTTTGCAGAGCTGGAGATCTTTCTTTCTGATGTCCCAGACAGAAATGATCTTGGCAAAAAAGCTATTTTTTTAAAAAACAGCGGTCTTACACAATATTTGCACTGGCACAGGACACTGTGCTTCACAAGATCTCTGTTGACTGGTTTATGCAAAATCCACTCACTGGAGCAGCAGACAGGGCTCCCAGCACAGATTTTAGGGTATAGATTAGACATAGGTCTCTTCTGCTCCCTTTCAGACCCAATCCATCTCCCATTCTCTCTATGGCAGACAACCTTGAGCAGGTTGGCAGGCAGCCTAGGCTCCCTTGGCCAGGAAGCTCAGCTGGAGGGCACACGCTGGGAGCAGCAGCCTCTTTCTGCTGGGCTGTCATTTAAATGGGTGGGCAGTTTTCAGCTCTCGCTCTCCACGAAGGGAAAGATTGCAGCTGCATTTTGCAAAGACCTTAATCCCATTAGCGTGCATGAAGCGTGGCCTAGAAATGCTCGCTGGATGCAAGCAGAGGGATGTTGTCTGTGGATGCTGGCAGGCCGAGGTGCTGGAGCAGCTGTGGGTGTGCACAGAAGCAAAATGACCAGCACCAAGAAAGTCTTTGGGCTAAACACAAAGGCACCTACTCCGTTATATACAGCTGCACAGAGTTTTCTATGAATGCTATTTAAAAAAAAAATCTACTTTATTCGCCTTTGTCCTATTTTTCTTTTAAGACTGTGTTTAAACATGAAATCAAAAATGGAGATGAAAGACTGCTGTGTGGCAGGAGGAGATAGGGATGAAGATTGTGCATCAATTTCTGATCAATACATGCCAGATTGATGCATTCTCTGATTCTACAAATAAATAAAAAAACAACCACTGTATTACCTCAAATTATGAGAAGCTACAAGAGGTGCTGAGCAGTGGAAAGGAAGGAAAAGCTGCCTGAGCCCAGGAGGAAGAGAGATGGCAACCATGCTATGTAACAGCTTGTGCTGCATCGGGAATCAACGTGGGATCCCAGTTTGAGCAATGTTATTTGGATTGCGCCTTCCCAACAAGTACCTGTAGGGTCTGGCTTTCCCTTTTCACTTTGGCAACGTTTGGAGAGTTTGTCAATCCGATAAATTGCATGGAGCTGAATTACAGCACGGCCCCCTGCACACGGTATTTTCTTGCCAGCTTCTCTTCTCACCCTGGTTTGCCAAGCTCCCTGAACTCAGTTCCTGTCTACTGTCTCATTTCTTCCTCAGTGCTCTCAAGAA
Source organism: Aythya fuligula (assembly GCF_009819795.1). Classification (NCBI taxonomy): domain Eukaryota; kingdom Metazoa; phylum Chordata; class Aves; order Anseriformes; family Anatidae; genus Aythya; species Aythya fuligula. Next base: position 14,668,117 of record NC_045559.1, read on the forward strand.
ATGAACCAAATAATTAAAAAACACCCCTGATACCCCACTCGTTTATAGCTAGTCCTTCCTCTGGGATCATTAGCAAGGTGACTTTTAATATTTATGTCTCTGTAGATTAGATCCTAAGATATCCAAGTGAGTAGAAACAGGCATGAGGTTTTAGACTGCTGATTTTAGAGGCAGGAGTTATGTGTCAAACCAGCAGTGAGGTTATTGCTTGGGATGAAGCAATAATCAGCTCTCTGGCATTATTGCTTTTTAGACATGGAAATAGGATAATCTTTAGCACAAAATTAAAAAGTCAGGTCTCTAGCTGACCAGGTAGCAAGTAATATTCATTCCATAAAGGTTTCAGGTATCGTGATCCCACAAACCCAGTGAGGTGAATAGTTGGCTTATGACAACCCTTGGTGTCAAATGAAATGTGAAACTTTCCATAGCTGCTGTTAATTTTACTACATTGAATCAGTCCCTTCCTTATATTTTCATCTTCTCATACATTTTCTCTGTCTAAAGCAGCCCTTTTCCTGCTCCTGGCAACACTTCCTTTCTTCTTGCTGGGGAGGCAGAAGGTTTCTGATATCTGATCTATTTTTTCTCTGTAGGTATCTCCTTCTATGGTCTACATAGTACTCTTTTCTTTCTTTTACAACCTGATCATAGTAGTGGAAATTAATCCATATTCCTTTTAAGAGGATTTATTTCTGTGTCACCTTATATTTCTCAGTGGTTTTGCATTATCCGCTCAACTAACTCCTACTGTCACAAAGATCTTCCATTTGATAACAATTTGATTCCAATTAAAAGGTTTATATTTGTGAGGCTTTTAAGATTTACATTATGATGGCCTGATAAATATTGTACATTTGTTAATCCCAGTGGTTTCTTTTATAGAGAATGGAAACTGGAGGGGGTGGGGGGAAAATCTGATTGTGTAGCTCAAGAAACAATGCTCTATTCCATGCTGAACTGCTAAAGAGTCAAAACTTTTCCTCCTCAAGGGAAATGTACAGAGAACAGTGAGGGATAAACTATCTAGGCTGGAGCAATGTAAAAGAGTGGGTGTGAAAAGAAAGACTGAAAATAGATGATCCAGAAGATAACAATGAGAGTCTATATGTAGAAGAAATGGTCAGTGACCCTTTGCTATGCAAACACTGCTGGAGCAATCTTCCCCACCCATCTGATGAGTCATGGCTACGGGGAGGTTCTCAGCAGTTCCACTAAATCAGGAATATTCATTTATGTTTCGATTCACATTTTCATACATGGGTGTTTTGGCTGCTGACTATCCACCTTAGCATCTATTCTAGCAGATCAATTTTCCAAGAGATGTACCTGGGATTATTTTGTATGGCGTGTAAGGTAGGGCCAGGGCAAGGAGGACTGCTGTGAATTTCCAGTCTCACAAGGGTGATATGGGAGCTCCAGATACAAATCAGGATGAGCTTTGGTTCTACATTCAGACCTGGGACTTATAAGAGATTCCTGGATGCAACAGTGTACTAAATAGTCTCTAAAAATACTGCATTATTTTGATCTGTGTAGAGAGGACATGCATCAGAAAGAAAAAAGAAAAAGAAAAAAAAAAGAAAAAAAAGCGAGCTGAATTCTTGGCAAATCTCTAGCCCATTTCTTTTCTCACCATTTCCTGATGGATATCAGGCAAATCACTTCAACTCTGTGTGATAATTCATAGAACTGTCCAGGTTGGAACGGACCTCTGAAGATCTCTAGTCTGGCCTGCTGCTCAAAGCAGGTCGATACGGAATTCAGACCACATTGCCCAGGGCTTTATCGTGTCAGGTCTTGAAAATTTCCAAGGACAGAGATTACCCAGTCTCTCTGGACAATTTGTTCCAAATGCTTCATCTTCCCAGTAATTATTTTCCCCTTATATCCATCTAGAACCTCCTCTGTTTCAATCTTGTAGACTCTGGAAGGCTGCTATTAGGTGTTCCCTAAAGCCTTCTCTAGGCTAAAAAAGCTCAGCTTCACCTCACAGGGTATGAGTGATCTGATCATGTTGGATGAGACAAGATGTCTCAAGAGGTACTTGCCTCAATCCTCTTCCAGGGAGAAAGAAATTCTTTGCTCCTACTTCTAGACACAGTGGCCTGGGAGACCTTGCTGGTGATGACTGAGGTGAAGGAAGTATTGAGTACTTCAGACTAATCTGTGCCCACAGTCAGTAACTCACCCATCCCATTCACTAATGCAGCAGTAGAAGCTCTTGTTGCACTTGATGTCCCTCACAAGTCTTAACTCTGCCTTTCCTGACTTCATCCGTGAGTTCCTGAGCAATGTTTTAATATTTCCATACAGAGCCTTTGTCTGTCTGTCCGTCCATCTGTCCGTCCATCCATCTGTCCATCCAAACATGCCAGAATTCTGCTGGTATAACTTATCTCATAATGTCTCCATGATTCACGTGATATCATAGCTCTGTATCCAAATGTGGAGTCTTGCTGCTCCTGTTTGTTTCTCTAACTGCGTATGTTTACATGCAGGCATCTGAGGTGGCCCTTTTACATCTGTTTTATCCTTCCCAAGGGCTTTCTTGCTCCCATCAGCTTGTCCCATGTACTTACCAATCTGACCTTCCTTGCTTAACTGCAAGCTATTATCACTGTTCTCTGGTGTATCATTTGAAGTCCTCTTTACCAGCTGGCAAGCCTGCTGCCTATTTCTTCCCTGTAACATGAGGGTGGTTGTATTTTTCTGTCTTACAGGCATGTCATAATGATAGATACATGAACAAATTTTGAGCAGAGCTGGTGAAAACAGGAATATCTGCCTTGTGGGCAATTTGTGTGTGATGAAAAATCTTTATGTTAGAAACAAAGGTAGAAATGTCAGTATTTGATGCAAAGGGATTTCTTAATATATTTTTTTAACATAAATACAAATATTTTATTAAAAACAGACTTTAAAAATGTTGAAATTGGAGCAGAGACCTCAGCGTTCAGAAACCCACTTCAGCTGCAGTGCACAACCTGGATGCTCTGCTTGGAGTTCCAGAAAGATGAAGTGAATTAGCAGGCTGGAAGCCCTGGGAAGAGTGAATGAACCTAGAAGCTTCAGACTCAGCAGTTTCAGGGTTTCTGGGGTCCTCACTTTGTGTTGGAGCAACAAAGTTGGATCTTCTATGCTTTTGGGGGTTCCTGGAAGTTCAAGCATGCTCTTGCCTAATAAATCAGTTGGCAGCAATCAAGGAAAGGTTTTATTTTAACGTCTCTTTAATAATAATAAAATAATAATAACATAATTAATAATAAAATAATAATAAAAATATTTAAAGCTTGTATGTATTTATGAGCTCTGTTAGTTCTAGCTACTCAGTGGCTCATACCTGTTAAATCAGAAAACTCCCCAACCAGTTGCTCAGACAATACATTACTGAGGGACTGTAACCATACAGATCTGAGTAATTCCAAGCTTGGTGGGCAGCTGGAGGCGTTTTGTGAGCTCTGTGATGAACAGTTAGCTCATTGCACCTGCCCTAACTTCCTTGTGGAGGTTACAGCAAAGGCCGTTGGCATCACAATAAATGGTGATCTCTGTCACCACAGGCAGAGATTGTGGAAGACTTGAATGTTATGCCAGCAAGGGAGGAAGATGACTACCATGTGGGACATGAATCAGCTGTTACCCTTTTACTGTGTACAGGCAATAACCTCACAAAGGTTAACCTCACACTTCTTTTCTTGATGGGTGCAATGAGCAGACTGGGAGACCCATCAGATCAGGGCGTGTAGGATGCAAATGCATGCCTGAAGAACACTTTTGAAGGACACTACAAGCAATGTAAATACCTTTGGCTAATTGCTGTAGTAACTACTTCCTCTGATTGTTGTAGTTCATGTGAAAGTAAATCAGTTATTCTAGTTCAGGAAATGAGCTCAAGATGGTGGGACGAGTCTGTACAAGCAACACATACTGACATCTTTCTCCACGTAGATATTTCTGTTTACTTTTTGAGAAAGATTTTAAAGTCTGTAAATTCATCATAAGGAGCCAAGAATTCCCAATATTTCTGTGAACACTACTGTGAATTACTCATGAATAAAATATCATGTTGTATTTTATCTTCTATAAAATTTCTGATCATCATCAGGGCTATCTAGGAAATGATAGCGAATTCCTGCATTGATTTAATGCTCTTGCTTGTAGGTGACTGGGGAAAACCTGAACTTCACTTAACATTTTCTGAGCAACCCCTAGCAGTTATCACAGAAGCAGCAGGATTGAAGTGCTTTAATCTTCTATAGCTCAGGTTGCATGGCTCTACCTGGAACTTAGTGGCAATCGAGCAAGTACAGATAGTCCAGTTCTTAAGGGAACTGCTGGAGCATTAACTTTTACTCCGTTCATACATACTAATTACATACACATTGCGGTGTGAATAGGAAAGGTTAAGAAGAGTCAAATTAAAATACTTCAGCCTTGCTTCACTCTGTTATATTGATATAAATGAGGCATAAGCATATTAAATTCAGTAGTGGTTACTGCTATGTAGAACGGGTGTAATCATTACAGAATTTTGCAAATTTAAGTTGAAACTTTGCCCCTTAGGGTTAAAGTAAAATATATTATCGCATGTGAACTCTGATTCAACAAAGGCTAAAGACTTAATTAGTGCAGCATTTCAACCTCCCCCCCCCCCTTTTTTTCCCCCTGATCCATGCAGCTTTGTTTAATAATAACAATTAAGTCTTTCAAAGATCAACAGAGACCTGTATGAATAACATACTTCTTTTTACATACTTGATAAAGCAAAGATGGTGAAGGGCCTAGAAGGCAAGATGCATGAGGATGGCTGAGGCCCCTTGGTTTGCTCAGCCCAGAGCAGAGCAGGCTGAGGGGAGGCCTCATGGCGGCCTGCAGCTCCCTCACAAGGGGAGCAGAGGGGCAGGCGCTGAGCTCTGCTCTCTGGGGACAGCGACAGGACCCGAGGGAACGGCATGGAGCTGGGACAGGGGAGGGTCAGGCTGGGGGTTAGGGAAAGGTTCTGCACCCAGAGGCTGGTCGGGCACTGGGACAGGCTCCCCAGGGCAGTGGGCATGGCACCGAGCTGCTGGAGTTCAAGAAGTGTTTGGACAGCGCTCTCAGACACAGGGTCTGACTTTGGGTGGTCCTGTGTGGAGCCAGGAGCTGGACTCAGTGATCCCTGTGGGTCCTTTCCAGCTCGGGATATTCTATGATTCTATGTCTTTTAAATAATAAATAAAATTGCTGTATTTCACATTATCATGACTGTATATCAAATCAAGACTATTAAATCTGATTAAGCTCCCAACAGCTGGGTTTGTCAGTATTAAAAGCACCAGCAGGAACAGTTGTAGATTTTTACCTTCTCCAGACTATCAGTGGACAAGATGAGAGATACACACCCTTATTAAAATGGACTGCGTTTTTACAAGTATCAGACACTGATTGTTTATGCAATATTCACCAAGTCTAGCATTAAAGAATGAAAATAAAAGTGTCCACATCACTATATTGTCATGTAAAAATTGTTGGAAGGTTTTGTTAATGTCATCAGTGCAGTCAGATATTGGAAAACGTCCTTAATGGAAACTTGGTTACACAGACATTGCTTGGTATGTACAACACGCAGATTTCTTTAATAGTTTTTTGTTTGTTTGTTTGTTTTTCCCGCAGGATCTGAAATTTAACATTTTTTCTGCCTCTTGCTGCAGTCAGATCAGAAACCCAAAGAGATTTGAGATGAAATAATTTATACTTTGATTTATTTGTGGCTTTATTATCTTACAGAATCTTAGAGATTTTTTACACATAAGAACATTAATCCAGCATTCTGAATAAATTTCTCATCTCTTCAGCTTATTTGGAATAAGGGTCTTCAGGTTATTTTTCATAAGTTGTCAGACACTGCTGTGTAGTTTTGAAATGTCACTGCAATTCAGGGAGAGTATTTCCAAATATATGAGAGATTTTGATCAATAAGATGGCAGTCAAAAAGAATATGTTTTGTAGTTCAACATCAGTCTACCCTTTTAAGATCTTAGAGCCCTTTGAACATTGAAGGAAAGAAGCCTATAAAATATACCAAGTAGGCGACATTATTTTCATTTAACAAATTGGGAAACTAAAGCATACAGAATTGTAAACATTTTTTAAATGTCCACTGATTTTTTTGGGAGGCAAAGATTGTGTCCCAGGCTCTGGGTTCAGAACAGTTTCTAGTATTTAATTATGTTTAGCCCTTGATTTCTATTCCATGTATTCACCTGGTAGAGTGACCATTTTTTCTTGGGCTTTTGTCATTGCATACCTCACTCTGACTTCACTTTGCTTGTGTTATTCAATGACCTATAATGTAGTTCAAAGAAGAAGCCCTGCACTCAACAGGCAGGACCCATTGGCACAGGCACTACTTTTTTTTTTTTTTTTTTTTGGAATACGGGGTCTATGGTCAAGAATGTGTCAAAAATGATCTCACTTAAGATGATGAAGATGAAAACTTTGAGCATTCATCGTGGTGCTGCTTGTAGTTTGGCCTTCATATAAAGTCTGTTATGGTAGAGGAAACCTGGGACACTGTCATTCCCATCCAACATCAAGAACAGTGATCTAGGTGAAGTCCATCCAGTGGAATTAAGAAACCACTTCTTTCTTCTGTCACCACCATCTTCAGTCTTCATGCCATGATTCTTGACTACCCAGAAGCCTAACATTGGTGACTGCCTTGCTTTGTGCATTTGCTTCAATCCCAAGAGAAGGGAGAAAGGGACATGAAAGGAATGAACTGTGAATGCAAGCATTTTTTTAAAGCTGTCCCCGTCATTCTTGTTGTTGTAGACCACCTACAGATGATAGAGTGTACTGGGTTTGTTAAAGAGGAGTTTCCCCTTTTTGTCATCAGCTGGAGAGGACTTATGTTCAGAAATCAGTTACATCACATCAGTTACTGTGGTTAAGAGCATACTGCAACTGTTGTGTTGGTTATGTATATTGTGATTGCAGTTCTGGGAGGAAAACTCCTTTGAACAGCATCTGCTTTCATTTCCTGTAATTGGCCTGGTGTTGTGGTGTTACTGTCAGTGCTATTGCAGTTACATTTATTCACCTTACGTGTAGCACTTTGTCCCACTCCCCTTTCCTTTTCCAGAACTTCCTGGACTATGATGTCCCCTTCTCCATCTCTTTGGAAAACATCTACCTGTTGTCAGGTCCCACTGGCATTCCCACAAGTCCAAGCAGTCAGCAGCAGAACCATTCCAGTGGTATGATGGAAGAAGAAGGAAAGGATGGAAGAAATAAGAACTTGGTAATAAGAAATAAGAATTTGGTAAAACTAAACAAGATAGGAACCTCTTACTTCACACTGACCAGCGCCACAATGCACAAACTACTGTAAGGCCAGTGTATGTTGGAGGTGTCTTCCACTAAAAGCCATTAGAATTTCTTCCAGTCCCTACCTGAATCCATGGTGTGTCACATCCAAGCCCACTGAGAGTGGAGCACAGAGGCAAGCTCCAACATCAATGAGCTCTCCATGAAGTGCATAAAATTACAGAATAATTCAGGTTATAAGGGACATTAAGAGGTCTTAGAGTCATCTTTGAGATTAGACCATGTTGCTCAGGGCTTTATCCAGTTGATTCTTGAAATCCTCCAAGAATGGAGACTCTACAACTTCTCTGGACAATCTGTTCTATTTGAAAATAGAACAGACTTTAGACTTTGAAAATTCATGATGATTTTTTTTTTCTCATATCCAGTCTGAAGCTCTATTGTTTCAATTTATGCCCATTATCTTTTGCTCTTCTGCCTTGGATCACATAGAGCCTTCTCTTCTCCAGGTTACAGAAGCCCAGCATCCCTTCCTGGAGAATCTGCTGCAGCCCCTTGATTGTTCTGAATGTCCACTGATCTTATTCCAGTTGATCAGCATCTCTCTTGTATTGGAGGGCAGATGCGGTATTTCAGATGCAGTCTAATGAATGCCAAGAGAGATAATCACTTGGCTCAATCTACTTGCACTGCTCCTACTCATACACTCCGGGAGGCTGCCAGCCTTTGCTGCCAGGCCACACCATTGGCTTACGTTCAGCTTGCTGTCTGCCAAGACCCGCGGGTCTTTTTCAGTGAAGTTGCTCTCCAGCCAGTGTCCAACCTGTATAGTTGCGTGGGGTTCTTCTGCTGCAGGTGCAGAACTTTGCACATGTCCTTGTGTATTCTTGGAAGAATCCCAGTGGTCCATTCCTCTAGGCTCTCTAGACTCCTCAGGTCCCTCTGAGTGGCTGCCATGGCCTTGAGGATACTGACCAGTTCCCCCTCCTTACCTGTCAATTTTATGTAATTTGACATCAGATTGACAGTATGTCAAAAACCTTGCTAAAGTGAGAGTGAGTTACATCCATTTCTCTCCTCTTACCACAAATCCAATCATTTTATCATAGAAGACAATGAGATTGGTTAGGTATGATTTTCTCTTTCCAGAAACCATGCACACTGTTCCAAATCACCCTCTTCTCCTTCATATGCTCATAAATGGGCTCCAAATGGTCTTATCCCATAACTTACAGTGATGCTGACCATGCCTTTTTTGAAAATGGGTGAAACATTTGGCTCTCTTAACTTATTGGGGACCTTCCCCAATCTACTCAACCTTTCAAAAATGACATAAGGGCCTCACTACAATATTGCCAAATTCTCTCAGCACTATTGGGTGTAGCCTGTCTGGTCCCAGGTACTTGGATGGGTTGAATCCTTACAAATCATCCCTGACTTAACCCTCATAATTGCTGGCAGTTCTTCTCCTCCTTGAACCTGGCCTTTCAGTCCAGATGCCCAAGAGACCTTGTTAACAAAAGATGAGGCTAAGATGGGGCTACGTGCCTCAGCTTTCTGTGTCCACTCTCACTAAATAGCCTACCCCATTCAACAATGGTTCCATATATTCCTTGTTCAGCCTCCTACTACTGATGTAGTGGTAGAAGTACCTGTTACCCTTCACATCTCTGGCAAGTTTCAACTCTACTTGAACTTTGGCTTTCCTAACCCCATCTCTGTGTGCCTTCTAAATTCCTCATCTGGTGCCTATCTCTGCTTCCACTTCCTGTATGCTATTTGATTGCACTGGGGCGTAGTCATGAGTTCCCTATTTACACCACCCAGTCTCCTGACAGAGCTACTTGACGTCCTGTATATTGCACTTGTTCTTGGAGGATGTTGTACTAAGGGCCTTGGCAGCTTTCCCGAGCTACTTCAGAACTGTTTCCCATGGGATCCCACCTGCCCGTTGTCTGATAAAGCTGAAGTCTGATAAAGCTGTGCTAAGACACAGGGTCTACACTGTCCTTTTTGCCTTCCTTATCCCCTCAGGATCTCAAACCCTGTTATTTTCATAGTCACTGCAGCCAAGGCTGCCACTGATATCCACAAGCAGTTCTTTCTTCTTTGTGAATATCAGATCCAGCTGTATGTCACTCCTGGTTGGCCCATTCCGTTCCTGTTTAAGAAATTATTCCTCACATCCTTCAGAAATCTGTATTGCTGACATCTCACCTTGTGGCCCTTCCAGCAGGTGTCAGGCTGAAACCCCTCAGAAGAACTAATACATCTGTGATCCAGAGACTTCCATGAATTGTTAGAAAAAGATTTCATCCACTTTCTCACCTTGATCATGTGTTCTCTTACAAAGTCTCACCACAATGTCAACTTTACTGGCCTGTCTTCTGATCCTAACCCACAAGCTCTCAACCAACATGTCATCTACCCCTCCTACATAGGTGGGTGTCCTTTTCCCCTCTCTTATCATTCCTGACATATCTCTCATTCCCACCTGCTTGCATCATTTGTTTCCCACTGCTAACCTCTGTTTCCTCACTTAATGGTGGGTCATAACCTCCATTTCCCAATCTTTTTAGCTCTTAAAGCATGGCCAGCCTTTTGACAAAGATGCTGTTGCCCCACCTCATCAGGTGGACTCTGTCCCTCTGTACCAGTTCTAATCCTCAAAGACGGTCCTTCGTGCAAGCCAGATCCCTGCTTCACTGCCAATAAGGGTTGATTAAAGTGTTCAGCAAGCATGGAAAGTGCTTTGTCTCTGTATTCAAAGACACTGAATCTGCTTTCCCAGGGGACTACCTGAACCAGCAAGAGGTGCTCAATTCTCTCACTAATTAGAGTTGCTTATAAAGTCTCACCAGAGAATGGCATTTCCTATTGTATCCTTAACATACCGTGCATGAACTAACTCTTCTGCTCCCTCCCTTTTCTTGTGCTTGTCCAACTCCTCTCTCTGTGATCTGAAGCACAGACATCTGCTGAGCTGAATGTGTTAAAAGAGTATTGCCACCCCATGGCCTGATCCTAGCTGCCAGTGAGATACAACAATTTGACAGCAGCAGTTTTGGCCCAGGAGTTCACTCCAGAACATACAGTAAATGCATTCTGCAGACATACCCAGAGAGAAACGTACGTGTAGATGAACATTTGTTTTCCGTAACACCGAGATGTCTGACATTGCCTGGAACCTGCTTTGAACTACAGATAACTGTAATGGTGAAATTACACAACAAGCAAAATCTGAGCCAGGTCTTTTCCAGCACATGCCTTATAACAGGGGTATGACCAAGCTGTATTTTTTTTCTTTTTTTTTTTTATTTTTTTTACTCATCGAGTGCTGAACAGAGAAATATCTAGGTAAGTTTGGACACTCAGTCTCTTAAATAAAATTATGCTTTGTTGACGATGAATATAAAGTCTCCAGCTGCACAGTTTTAAATATTCTTTTATAAAGCATATTGCTTATATGCAGCCTTGAAAATTCTTATCTTCCTCTGTGAATGCAGAGGTTCAAATACCCTGAAGCTATTGCATGCCAGCCTAGACAGCTAGCAGTCCACAGCTCACAACATCTTAACTCAACCGACTCCAGAAAAAATGCCATCTCAGACTAATTAAATAGACAGCTGCAGCCTTTCACAAGTTGCAGAAACATACTGTCCTTTGCTGTTTCCAATGCTTTTAGGAGGAATATAATAACTCACATGGACTTCAGCATAGCCCATATGCATACACAGAAATTAAACAGCCCTCCAGTTTCCAGATTTTTCCATATATAATTATGTACTATGAAAATGTGATTGGGGACTTTAAAGCCAAGAAAAAAAATGTTTAGGAAAAATAAAAGAAAGAGAGTGCAGAAGGAGGGAGGAAGACAGGCTGGATTTAAAATAATTTTATGTCATTTTACCTATTAACATTTGCACAGGAATTCTGAATTAGATTAGTCTTTATACAACTCCCCCAAAATAGCTGGATTTATTCCAGCTATTTATTATGTGCTGAAGTACTGCCAGCTGAGAATATGTTGTCAGCGATCACCTTCACATGTCCTCAAGGAATCTCCATTCTCTTGGTCTTGGGAGAATATACGCAGCAAAACTCAGCTGTCTAATGGCTGAAGCTACTTTCATCTGGTGTCTGAGAAGAACAGTTGAAGTTTGAGCATCTTTAAAGGAATTCGTGAAAGCAGGAATTCATCACTTGGCAGACCTTGTCCCGATTTACTGTATCTGACAGATGAAAGGAACATATGGAGTGACAGTAATTACCCTGGGGTAAACACCACTAACTCGTGAGTCCCTCTGAGAAATCCTTATTGTATGATAGTAGAAGTTTGCAACAGTCCCAAAATAGTGACACACATATACAAAACCATTTATTCATCTATGTATTCCTGAGATAAATTACACATAGGAATTCAATTAAAATACTATTGCCATAATAGTCAACGCACGCAGCTTGTTGCAGGTTAACTGATCTCTGTGTGTTATATCTGCCTGGTGGGTTCAGAAGGAGTTTCTGCCTATACTAACGGTATAATTTTCACAGTCTGCAACATCTGATATTACAATATAATGTATCTGTGACTCAGACATTCTTGCACAATACGTAACTTCCATTTTACGTGAAATGTTTGCTAATGTTTCACTTTCACATTGGTATTTATTCTCTCATCCAGGAGTCTATCATTCAGACATCATGTGTCTGTGATTAAGGGGATCTTTAGCCATCACATCTGCTGATGGCAGAATTAACTGCCTTTGTAATTGTGTAATAGTACAATTTTATTTCCACTTTTGAATTACTGGAAGTAGGATTAGGGATCAGCATTAAAATTAAGTGCCTGGCCACTGCAAACAGCATTCCCCAAGAAGCTGCCATGGCTTTTTTTCATTTAAAAGCACATTCTGAAAAGAATCTTTAGATTTCACAGTGCACTAATCATAGACTGTAACATCTGAGGGTATTGAGGGATTTATAACCACTACCAGAGTCTACATCGTTCTTTATAAATTTAGATAAGTACAAATACAGCTGTCAGAAATTATTTAGATCATAGTATTTTTTGAAGTGATTGAATTACAGCAGTCATTGCACCTTCAGATATAGCAGTGTTGGCGCTAAAAGCAACCAAAATTGAAAACCCAGAGTAAGTCAGAAGAAGCATCAAGGATGGAGTTCACCCAAATGCAGCACTTTTGCAGGCTGTCCCCATGCGCTTAAACCTTTCTTTAATCCCTTCCCCAAACAGGCAGAGCTGGAGCTGGCCTGCATAGCTCTTATGTGATGTGCAGGAGACTATTTTCCCAGCTCAGAGTGTAACTGCACAGACAAATTGTTTGAGACACTTTATGTAAGCCTCAGTGGTCCCAGATCTCTATTTAAAGAGCACAGAGGATGGTGGCTGTGTGCAGGCTGGCTGTGGGTAGGGCTTTGACTTCCACTCTGCAATCTCAGCAGATTCCCCCTTATACACACACACATACACAGAGATAGCACAATTATAGGGCTGGAATTCACCCTAAAGTCAGAACAGTACTTGGCAGACACCCGGCTGCCAGGTTTCTCCCTTTGCAATGCTTTCCAAGGGATGGACAGACAGCTGCTTTTCAAACTGCCTTCACTTGGCAGCATAAACAAAAAAAAAAAATCAGCTCTGATAATGTTTGGCTCTACTTCTAAGACAGTTATTGCATTTTCTAATTTAAGTGAACCAACTGCTGATAGGCAGAGTTAACTCTCATGTTCATACTTTTGGGGATATACTGAGCTCTGTATCTTTCAAAGGGTATTATATGAAGGTATTTTAATAACCATTTCTCATGCATCCCAGTATTGCAGAGACACTCAATGGCAGAGTGATTAAAAGAAAACCTCTTTTCCCCCATCTTATCATAAGGTAGCTCTCACAAGGGGAGCCATATCTCTCATAGCAGGTGGTCACTGCCCAGTGTCAACACGATTCCCAACTACAAGGGTTATGCAAGTTCTCGGTTGCAAGCCACCCCGTGTCCTGCATGACAATGCATAATGCACTGCTGTTATCTGCAGTGGGCAGATGTTGCTGTCTGAAAGCAGCAGCCATTTGCAGCAGTAAGGTTATGACCCACCACGTGCGCGTGGTTCCAGCCTGCCCTGAAATTAATTGAAAGAATATGGTGAAAAAACACACCACGTACCCAAATTATGCTGTCATGTACCAAAATCCCATCCAGAGGAGCACTGGATCCCCCTATCCAAACATATGTGAGAAAGAAACTGGCAGCCACAGGGGGCTGGAGAGGGGGAAACTCCACCCAAAGGCATGTCCATCTTTGAGGGTCTGCAGCACATGGGTGACCCACACTGGGGCAAGGACATGCTTGAAGGACTGTGGCCCATGGGAGACTCACTCCAGAGGAGGGACACTACAGGACAGAGCAGCAGAAGCCTGTGCAGTGTGGCAGAAACCATTTCACTAATTATTAGGAATCATTAAGTGGGGCATGGCAGAAACTATTACATACAGGGCAGCAGAAAAACATTACACACACCACTTCAACTTCCATCCGCCACTTGGCCCTAGGTTATAACTGTGGCAGAAATAAGGGAATTTGAGACTGGGAAGGACAGAGATTCATGAATGTGTCTGTGTAATTGTGTTATTTCCCTCAGTTTCCAAATCAGTGATCAGAAATTGGTGTGGCCTGGCAATACATTAATTCAAGTAAAACTTCCCAACTCCAGACTGTTTTGTCCATGACAGCTACATACAAAGCATGTTTTAAATTTCTTAACCATGTACAAAATCCTGTCCTACACGACTATTTCTGCATCTGCAGGAACAGTTCGTGCTATTTGCAAATGTCTTATCTATGTACAGCTTTTTGCAACTGCAGAAGCAGCAGAACAGTGTGAGAAGCTCAAGGACACTCCACCCAGGATGTTAATCAACACGTTCACTTTTAGGTGTACAAAGGTGCAGCAGGAGCAATGTGGGAGAATCTGTAGAAATGACCAAAATTCCCATGCATAGAACTCCTATGAGTCAAGTACTTAATTATGGAGGCAACGAGGAGTTCTGACCTGCTTTCAAGGCAGAATGTTGTCTCAGACCAGCCCTAATACCTGATTGAATTGGGTTTACATGGCAAGATTTTGGTAGCAGGGGTGGCCTTTGTGAGAAGGGCCTAGAAGCTGCCCCAAGTTAGATCAGAGCCAGCTCCAGCGAGCTCCAAAAGGGATCTGTTGCTGGCCAGAGCTGAGCCAGCGAGCAATGTTGGTTGTGTCTCTGTAAGAGCAGATTTAAGAAAGGAGAATAAACTCTTGCGCAACAGCAGCTGGGAGAAAGGAGTGAGAAGCAGCCCTGCAGCCCCCAAGGTGAGTGCAGCAGGAGGGCAGGAGGTGCTCCAGGCAGGCAGCACCAGTTCCCCTGCAGCCTGTGGAGAGGCCCCTGGTGGAGCAGGTTGTCCCCCTGCAGCCCATGGGTCCCACATGGAGCAGATCTCCACACTGCAGCCCCCCCAGGGGTGGAGGAGCCCCCGGTGGAGCAGGTGGATGTGGCCTGGAGGAGGCTGCAGCCCCTGGAGAGGAGCCCACGCAGGAGTAGGGGGTCTGGGGGGAGCTGCTGCATGTGGGGGGACCCATGCTGGAGCAGTTTGCTCCTGGGGGATGGACCCTGTGGTACGGTGCCATGTGGGAGCAGTTCTTGAAGAGCTGCTGCCTGTGGTACCCCACTTGGAGCAGGACAGAGTGACCGAGAAGGAGCACTGGAGATGAAGTGTTAGGGACTGACCACAGCCTCCATTCCCCGTTCCCCTGTGCTGCTTGAGGGAAGAACGTAGAACAGAGTGGATGGAGAGGGAGATGTTTTTTATTTCCTTTTAGTTTCTCACTGTTCTAGTCTGCTAGCAAAAGGCAATAAATGATATTAATCTCCCTATGCTGAGTCTGTTTTGCTTGTGATGGTAACCAGTGATCTTCCTGTCCTTATCTCAACTCCTGAGCCATTTTTATTGTATTTTCTCCCCCTTTTTCTATGAGGAGGGGGAGCGAGAGAATGGTTGTGGTGGAGTTTGGCTGCCCAGCTGGGTAAAACCACCACACTGAGCTGTTCTGAAGGCAAGCTGTGGAGTTCCTGGGCCACCCATGGAATTGATGACAGGTGCACTGGATGTGCTGAGAAGCACAGCCCTGATACCCAGATATGTTGCAATTGTAACTATGGGACAGACTTGAGTTTCGTATTTAGAACCTAAGTCTAACAGCTCCTACCACACTGAGATGTTTTCTTGGCCTTCAGAATATGAATATCTCTATTCTTGGATTACTGTTTGAAAGGTTTTTTTTTTTTTTTTTTTTTTTTTTTTTTCCCCCTCTGGATTTTAAGCTTCCCAAGAAAAATTGTAATATTGTCCAAAATGATCAGTCAGTGTTGCAGATACTTTTATTTACCCAAACCTATGACTTTGCTCTACCATTTTAAGAGGATCACTGGCCTCTCCCTCATTTGTAGCACAGTTTATAAAGAGTTAATTGGGAGTAAACTGTTAGGATAACAGTAACACAAGCTTTAAACTTTTCTTCATTTTGATATTTGCCATCAATGCATTTCACTATTTGCATGTTATCATGTACTGGAGCATAACAGGTACGTTCATCAAAGCATTTCAGGCTAACAGAGGAAGTAAGGTGGACTCAACCCTCTTGTTAATCTTATTAAATTGGGCTGATTTCTTGTGCAAAGGTAAATGGGGATTAAATTGTGGCTCTGTTTTCCTCTTCTCTCCAGGCCCCCAGAGACACTTTGTCTTTCTGAAGTGCTGTTTTCCTGCCCCAGACTTGCCAAGTAGGACACCCAGCTGCTGAGGTTCTCTAACCACAGTGCTTGCTAGTGCTAGACCACTATTTAAATACAGACTTTAAGAAGGCTAGTGGATTTGTCAAGAACTGCTTCAGGAAAATGTTTCTGTTACAAGCACTGCATCATGCAGTCTCTTTTCCTCAGTAAGAAGAAAAAAGCTGCCCCAGGGACAAATCTTCAGGAGATGCAGTTTTGCTTGTGTTTTACCAATTGAAGCAGCTGTCAGATGGGTGCAGGAGGCCTAGGTTAGCTCAGAATGTGGCAGAGGGTGTTTTGCTAAGGAAAAGCAACCAATATCAACAACTTTTGCAACAGAGCTGAAACAGCCTAAGCAGTTCACTGAAGCATGTCTTCACAGTCATCCCAGCTACCAGTTACTGTAATATGGCACCTAGTCTTATTCTCATGTTGAGGAGGAAAAAAGAGAAACCATAGTACTGAGAAATGGGTTTTGAAATAGTAGAGAGAAGTATTTGATAACAGCCTGAGGTCAAGGCACTCTGCATCTGGGGCTTTCACTTCAGGTTTAGGTTTCTTGGGACAAAGAACTGTAACTCTGCCTGTGTATATTTGTGAATACTGCCCAGCTGAGATAGGCTTCACTCTGAACTGAACACCACTGAAATACCAATGAATAAATAATAATAATCTCCATTTTAATAGCTATCTGTGGGAATGTAGCACAACGCTGTTTAATTTTGACCAGCAATAACCCTGAGAAAATTAGTACCATCTGGTTTCCACTCGGAGCTTTCCTGATCAACAGAAAATAAAATAGATGCAAAAGTTTCAGAAAATAGCAGCTACCCCCAGAACTATCATACTCTTGTCAGTCTTTCCCTCCAGCAATACCCCCAGGACTGTGCCCACTGTGCATCAAAAGTGACAAGATCTGGATCCCAGGCCTGAAATGTTCTTGCCTACAGCTTTGGGGTTCCAGCAAAAAAACAGAACAAGAAATTTTGTCGTGTTATTAAATTGTATTCACCCTTGCTAACCTCTTGTGATGAATGGCTCCATCTGAATTTAATGCTGCCAGCCTCTTTGCATCCATATGAAATACAGTTACAATAAATCTTAAGGACCTGTCAGGGAAAAGAGTTACAGCCTTTTTATGCAGGATGACTCCCCAAGGAAGTGGGATGAAATGAAACAAGCTCAAAGCTTACTGCAGGAAAAAGCATTTGAGACAGTTCAGTGGGAGACTGCTCCCAGAGGGGTCCAGGGACCTGGAGCAAACAAAGAGACTTTGTTTCTGTCACAGGGCCATCCCTGCTGAGGGGTGACAAGCTCCTGAAACTGAACTAGAGCTAAAACAATGAAATGGTGTGAATGAAACCAATTTTCTACATTTTTTTTTCCCAAATATAGCAGTACCCTCTCCCTTTCTTGTGCTTACAGCCAAACAGGAGTCCAGGCCAACCTATGCCTCAGTGGCTCAGAAATGCTGGTGGCAGTGTTGTGCTGAGATGAGCTTGTGGTCCATGGACACAGGTGGCATGGGGCTCAACGTGGGCTGACCTGCCTGAGGGCAGCCAGCTCAAGGGAGGGCTTGGAGGGAGCAGCCAGGCACCACAGTGGCTCCCTGGCATTTTGTGGCCATTTGTCAGACTGCCGGCTGTAAAATGGGGGCGTTTCTTTTTAATGCGCAGCCTTGCACAAGAGCAGGCTGCAGGCTTGTTTCCTGACCCTCCCAGATAACGCAATCCTCCAGCTAAGGCTGCTCCTCCCATCAGGAAGGCAACAACGGGGAGTGAGCAGCCGTCCTCCTGCCACACATGTCCTTCTGGCTGGCAGAGCCATGCCCACACTGACTGAACCCTGTGGCCATCGGCTTCCTGGTCACAAGAAGAAGCCTTTGCCACCTCACCCTTTGTAGTGGCCTCCATGAAAAGACACTGAGGTGGTGAGGCTGCTGCATGTTCCAACGGGAGCATGGGATAAGAAGGATTTGGGGAGTAAAAGTATCCCCTGCTTTGCAGTGGGCTATGCTCAGAAAGGCAAATACAAGCTTATTGTTCCAGAATAAATATTATGCAAACGGATTTTCCCATCTGTACTCTAACGTTAGGTTTCCAGCACTATCTACATGGAGGCAGACAACTTTTAAGTGAGAATGAATATTCACCCCCAGGTGATATGTGGAGAAAAAAAAAAACAAACAAACAAACAAAAAAAGCCAACTTTATCATAATTTAATCCCACTTCCATGTTGGGATTCCTCTTAAAGCCCAGGCATACAGTGTAGCCACCGTGAATTTGTGAGTGCTTCCTGATATTCAAGACGCCCGGTGCTGAGCTCAGCACGCCAGCAGGAACCCAGCTGGCTTCCAGTCCATGTCCTCAGAGGTGCCCTTTCAAGGCCCACTCTCTCAGAGACTTCATGAACTTTCCATTCAGCATTTTCCTGTCTCAGTGACCTATGCCCTAAAGTTAGACTGACATGCCTGGCAGTCAGGATCTGTTAGGGTCTGCCAGAACCTGACAGACTGACCCTTGAGACTGGGTACAAGGAGGTAAGAGAGGCAAAAGCTGAGGCGAGCAGCAATGGTAGGTTGACTGATAATGTGAGCAAAGTTATTGCTAGGAATTACAGAGACGCATAGTTCTCTTCCATGACATGGAAGGTGCTTATTCCAGAGTAATAAAATCCTGAATATGAAACCTGGAGATGCAACAGTTACTAGCCTTGTTTTGGGAAGTGCATTTAGACTTTGAAGTTACTGAGCCATGGTCCATCATCTTTGAGAAGTCATGGCAGTCTGGTGAAGTTTCCAGTGACTGGAAAAGCAGAAACATAACCCCCATTTTTAAAACAGAAAAAAAGCCCAAGAGAACTACAGGCCAGTCAGTCTCACCTCTGTACCCAGCAACATCATGGAGCAGATCCTTTTGGAAACTGTGCTAGATTGGTGACAGCCAATGTGGCTTCACTAAGGCAAATCTTGCCTGACAAATCCGGTGGCCTTCTATGACAGGGTTATGGCATTGGTGGATAAAAGAATAGCAACTAATGTCATCTACCTGGACTTGTGCAAAGCCTTTGACACTGTCCTGCACAACATCCTTGTCTCTAAATTTGAGAGGCATGGATCTGATGGATGGACCATTCAGTGGGTAAAGAATTGGCTGGATGGTTGCACTCAAAGAGTTGGAGTGACAAGTAGCACTCCTCAGGGACTGTTGTTGGGACTGGCACTATGTAATATCTTTGTCAGTGACGTGGGCAGTGGGATCGAGTGCACCCTCACCAAGTCTGCCGACAACACCAAGCTGTGTGGTGCAGCCAACACGCAGGAGGGAAGGGATGCCTTCCAGAGGGACCTGGACAGGCCTGAGAGGTGGGCCTGTGCTACCTCATGACGTTCAACAAGGCCAAGTGCAAGGTCCTGCAGCTGGGCCAGGGCAATCCCAAGCACAAACCCAGGCTGGGTGGAGAATGGATTGAGAGTAGCCCTTGGGAGAAGGCCCTGGGGGTGCTGGTGGATGAGAAGCTCAACATGAGCCAGCAATGTGCGCTTGCAGTCCAGAAGGCCAGCCATTTCCTGGGCTGCATCAAAAGCAGCATGGCTAGCAGGGCAAGGGAGGTGACTGTCCCCCTCTACTGGAGAAAAAGAAAGGCCACAAGAAGAAAGAAAAAGGCCACACAGAAGACTTACGCGATGATGAGGCTGTTTTTGCGAGGAGATAAAAATCTGTTTTGTCCCAGATGCCCCAGCATGTTTTGACTGGTGTTCATATAGCCCGACCGCCTGACCTTCTTACTCCCAAAACAGACAGCTGCATCCAAAGACTCTGCAAGGAACAGCCCCCAGCCCATGCCAGCCCTGACTTTGGCTGGGCATGGTGCTCGTGGCCTGGGCTCACCAGTGCCAAGGACCTTTCTGATGATTTATTTGCTGATCACAAACTGGTGCTATGTCCTGGGCTCTGCCCCTCTTTGGCTTATTGCAGGAGACTAAAATCTAAGGCGTCCCACTGACAAGTCTGGATGGGCTCAAAATGAGCTGGAGTGAGCAGCAGGGCAGCAGCCCCCATGCCGAACTGTTCAGGCACAGCATGAGCTGGAGGGAGGGCTGGGACAAGAGGAGGAGAAAATGAAAGCCAGTGCAGCTTTTGCAAGATGTTGGGGATGTTTGTAAATGAGGCTGGAGCAGAACAAGATGGTAAAGAGGCAATGTCAGGTCTCAGGAAAGGCAAAAAGGGGGTGGAAGTTGAAAATTACTGATTCTTCCTCTCTCCCCATCAAATTTTTTTGGTGCTTCCTCCCCTTATCTCTAAGCCAAACCATGCTTCTTATCTCCTTGCCCTGCCTCACTTTTTTCTCCCATTTTTGACTTTTCTTCCTCCCCTTCCTCCTCCTGCCATCCAGCTGGTTTGCATGGTCTCTGCATGCGCAGGTCATGTACCAAAAGCACCAGGCAGGGGCAGCCTGGGGACACTGTGCTGAGTGTGGGGTCTCCCAGTAAAATCTCCCCCAGCCTTATATCACTGTTGTACATGGCTCTGGAAGGTCATCATGTCTCTGCAGTGGCCCCCAGTCCAGATTTCCCTGCCTACCTGGAAGCTTGCAGAGACAAGCGTGTGGCAACTTGGGCTGAGTGTGAAAAGCAGCGGGTAGGAGACAACTGCAAGATATTGACACCATGGATGTTTGTGAATGTAAGTAGTAAGAATGTATAGGATATGCTTCAGCCCTCCAGTGGATTCGAACAAAGCATATATACATATATATATGATAATTTTCAGCTTGTGGGATTTAACATATATATATGTTTATATATATATTTAACATATATACATATGCTTGTGGGATTTAACATATTATATATATATGTTTATATATATCTAACATATATATACATATATATATGTTAAAACCCACAAGCTGAAAATTAGCAGAGGCACCACCAGTGTCAAGACCAAGGAGGAATATTGAGCTTTCTTCAAAGCTCAACCATCAGCGCTGGTCACTCTTGCTGGCTCCCCTTGGCAGCAGTATCCAGATGGTCAGCGCTCTCCCAGCTTCTCAGAGACACCTTGCTGATTTTCTGAATAAGCAGAAACCTGTCAGGAGGGGGGTTTGTCCCTTCTTGAAAATGTGGCTTACAAAACCACTGATAACCACCTTCTATGCTCTGAAGGAGCCATGATTAGCACTCAGACTAAGCAGAAACTAAGATGAGGGGAGGAGAGTTTCAGGGCTGAGGAGGTCCTGAGAATGAACATGCTTTGCCAAAATATGTCTTTTTGTTTTATCACAGCAAGACTGTGAGCTGACATGCTTCCACTCTCAAGCACAGAAATGCCACAAAGGCGTGCAAAGGGTTTGTGGCAGAAAGCATTTCTGCTTGGCCATATGGGCTCCTGTGCCTGAGAGGGGATTTGGCTAACCCTGAGCGTGATGCCATCTGCCAGATCCATCCATTTCTCCTTAGATATCTGTGTAATACTCCTTTTATGTACCCACAGCAAATGGCAGACCACCTGCGTGTTTTATCTTTTAAAAAGAAACTCCCAACTTTCCTGGCTCTGAAATGCAGGATTAGTTGAGAAAGTTTTTTTTTGTCTGGACATAGCATTATTCTGTGATGTTCACAGTTGAAGCTGTAGTAAGACCCACGCCTGGATTTAATTTTTTGGTGAGGGCATGTTCTGTTGACTTCAGTGGATATCTCAAGCAAGAAGGCATGTGGTTGTGTATTTCTTTATAAGCTCAGTCTCTTTTTTTTTGTTTTGTTTTGTTTTTTGTTTTGTTTTCAGTGCCAGAAGCCCACAGTGAAGATGAGGGTGCAACTGTGCTAGGTGCTGCACAAACGTGGTGAGGGAAAGCCATTTCACATTGAAAGACAGCTTGAAATCAGAGGACTGTTTGCAGCTGGAAGTGCCAGTGATTATTTCCACCCAGGCCAAACGTTTTTGCCTCTGGTTTCTCCTTTTTGAGGGTATTTCTTTTTATACTGCACTGCCAATCTCATCTCAGATTTTCCAGGCTCTGGGGGGATATGAAGTGTGTTATTTGTCATGCTGAAGGGAACACGAGCTGCATTTCAGACGAAAAGGCTATTCAAGGGAAATGACACCGCCAATACACTCTGCGCTGCAGAACAAGCAAACTCACATTGCTACTTGAAATTAAAAAAAGTGAAGCATCGCAAATCACTGAATTCCCAGACGCAGGAGAACCAGCCAAGCCCTGGATTCTTGTGCACATTTTGTTGAGATCTGTGAGCATGCAGTCTTTTTTTTTTTTTTTTTTTTTTTAGTTTCCTCTAGAGCTAGACAGAGTTTTGTTTAGAAAAAAAAAAAATCAGTGTTTGCTGACACATATCTTACATTCATCACTGCTATTTACTGATTCACTTACTGTGATTAATGGGATAGCAAATGATGAATGTTTTATAGAGAGCACTCTGCAAATGGTCAAGGCAACTGCAAAATATTTAACGTTTCAGAGCAAACAATGTGTTTGGGAACATCCTTTCCTTTGCCCTTGTATCCCTTTCTTCCCCCACCCCTTGTAGTGTGTGCCACAGGGTCTCTGGCTAGCTTTGGAAATGGCTTTGTCACCTGTGATCATGGCTGAGCTTCTCCACTGACAGGCATGGATGACAATAGAATAAATGTAAATTTGGGATTTTTTGAAGGGGAAGAAGAGAGACTCGTGATCACTATGATTATAATACAGTATTGTTAGTTACTGGTGCAAGAGCATTTTATCCTATGTCTCTTTACATGGTACTAATTGCTGCTGTATGTGGAGACTTTATATTTATTGAAGTGACCTTGTTGGCAGAGCCCTGCATCTTCAGCAATCTCCAGCCACCTGAACAGAAACACCCAGGGTCACAAAGGAGCTAATTTTTCAGGATGCTTCAACCTCTCTGAGAACATTTCTAGAGAAATTATGGGAGAGGGTGGGCACTCAGCTTCCCTGCACTTATGGGAATGAACATGAAACCGGGCAGCAAGCGGCCCTCTGTCAGATTGGGGAAATCCACCTCTCCTTCCACAGAGGCACCGTGCGATTTCCAGGAATCCCCTTGGGGCAGAGGTGCCTGGAAAACAGGTGGGATTTCATGGCTTCAGACTTGTTTGCCAGCTGCTCTTCCATCTGCTCCCCTTGTTTGGCTTTTCTCCCCTTGGTCCTTCCCTCTGCACTACCCCTCTGTGTCCCTGCAAGCCCATTGCTTTCCAGAAGGGAAGAGGTCAGACTGCTAACGAGGAGGACTCAGCGCCTGCAAGGTAGTGGCCCCACCAAGCAAAACTCATTGACTAGCCGGGGCATCATGCTGTCAAGGAGCTGAACCACCTGTGTCCCTTGAAAAGTTTTGAAATGGTGTAATTCCCATCTCCTTGCTGCTTACTTATTAAGCTGTGTTTTGAATCTCACGGCTCAGACCAGAGAGTATATGTTCTAGAGACAGTTGACTTAGTGAGTAACAAGGAGGTTGGCAAGCTACCAAGGGATGTTGAACAAAAAGGTGGTTTTCCTTCTCCAAAGGCTGCTGAGCTGACTGCTGGCAACGTGCCACGCACTTCCTAGCTCTGACAGATCTGGACTCCACACTCGCAGGTCTCCTGAGGAATTTAGGAGTCTCTTTGTTAAGCCTATTCAATCCCCTTGATGTTTCCAACCACAACTTAGATATTATCACTAATAAAAGAAAACTTGCAGTTCCTCTGGATTTAGTCCACCTTATCTCAACAACTGAAAGGGAGCTTGATAAAAACATAAATAACTTTATTTTATTATTTCTTTTTCTATCAGTGTATTAAGCCGTTTTCCTTGCATCAGTTCAAAGCAGATAGAAATGCTCTAACATATTCTTGAGCATTTGGGCTGGTGTGATTTGAGGGGGTTACTGCTCTGGCACCGTGGAGACTCCTGTCCCTGGACAGGGGCAGCAGATGAAATTGTGCACTGAGCTCCTAGCCATCATATCTGAGCATTAGTGTGAGTGGTGTGACCAGAACTGATGAGAGTTTAGCCTCACTGAAGAAGGGGCAGGCTGCTCCTTTGCTGCCCATGCCACAGGCCAGGAGCTGAGGATCAGAGGCACCTACAAGCAATACCATAGGAATGCAGAGCCACAGCATGGATGAGGTTTGAAGGCACCTCTGGAGATCATCTGGTCCAACTCCCCTGCCCTTAGCAGGGTCAGCTACAGCAGGCTGCTCACAGCTGTGTCCAGCCTGGCTTTAAAAATCTTCAGTGATGGAAACTCCACAACCTTTCAGGGCAACCTGCTCTGTTTTTTGAGAATCTTCACAGTAAAAAAGCTTTTTTATTTTTATTTTTATTTTTATTTTTTTAAGTGCAATTTCCTGTATTTCAATTTGTGCCCATTTCCTCTTTTCCTGTTACTGTGCGCCACTGTGAAGACCATCTCTGCCTTTTTTTACTCCTCACATCAGGTATTCATAGACATTGACAAAATGCCCCTGAGCCTTCTCTTCTCCAGGCTGAAAACTCCCATCTCTCTCTGTCTTGCCCCTCACTGATCCTCCAGTCCATCATCTTCACGGACTTGCTCCAGTTTGTCCACTCACTCCATTACTGGACTCACTCCAGTATGTTCATGCCTGTCTTGTACTGGAGAGCCCAGAATGAGACACAACACCCCAGTGCCAAGCAGAGAAGGACCACCTCTCTCGACCTGCTGGTGAAGGCCTAATGCTGCCTAATGCAATCCTCGATGCAGCACAACTCATTGGGCATTTGTCTAGCCCTTACTTCATGTCTTTTTTGAAGACAGCATCTAAAGCCTTGCTACAGTCAAGATAACCCCTTTGCCTTGGTCCCTACTGGTAAGATTTGCCCTCAAGGATCACAGGTCCCAGCGACCAGTGGGAAGTGCTCTTCTTCACCATCGGGTGGTCTGTAGCAGACACCTACCACAACATCACTCACTCTGTTCGGCCCTCTAGTCTAACCCATAAGCTCTCAGCTGGCTCACTGTCCATCCCCAAGCAGAGGTCCATGCCTTCTTGCCACAAAACAGATTTCCTAAAGTTCACAATTCACTTCCAGATTCCCCAGCCCTCTAGGTACAGAGACATGTCAGGGCTTGTGTGGAAGGAAAATGGAGAGTAATTCACAAGTCTAACTCTGGTGCCATCTTCTGCTAGGCACTGCTGTCCTGACAGAGCACATCCATGAAAGCACAGCATTATTTCAGGCTACACTGCATTCACTGGAGTAAACTTTTGTTATGTGTTCATGTATGATTACTGCTATCGGATTGCCTACCTCATTCCATGATCTGCTTGGAGGTAGAATAGAATCACAGAACCATTAAGGTTGGAAAGCCCTCCAAGATCATCTGGTCCAACCACGCCCTGCCACCAATGTCACCACTAACCCATGTCCCCAAGCACCATGTCCAACCTCTCCTTGAACACCCCCAGGGTCGGTGACTCCACCACCTCCCTGGGCAACCCGTCCCAATGCCTAAGCAAGGAGGACATGGCAAACTGGTAGAGGGATTTTGTTGGCTACCTGAAACTTTCAGTACTGAAGTTTTGTGACATGTACAAAGCGAGGGACCTGCTGGAAAGGGACACTGCTCTTATGGCTTGGTAGATAAAGTGTGGAGTACCTGGATTGTTTTGTTGCTTTTGCCATTGGCTTCGTGGTCATGACAGATAGCTCTCTTTTGCAGAGACAGTGAAAGGCAGTGATACCTACCGGCCCTCTGCAACTGTTGTGAGAAAGTATTTCATGAAACAGTAATGAGGAACACTGTGGGATGAGAGTCTGAAATGAAAACTTGTTATGGTTGTTAGGGTGCACCAAATAAAACCTCAGGCAACTGAGGAGTAGTGAACTTCAATAGCAATACTGAAACTGCCTGGAGTCAGCTCGAGCTTAAAAAAAATAAATCAGTTTCCTAGCAAGACGTGAAGAAGGGGAAAAACTATATAGTTTCCATTATAAAATAATTGTTGAAATGTATTTTAGAATAGCTCTACAGCTGATGAAACAGGGAGCAGAAATCTGAGACTTGGCACAAGTGAGAGCTCTTCCTTCAGGAGAACTTTTAAGTGCTTCAGATAAATCAGGGTAGAATGTAGATCTCTGGAAAATGCCATGCCCTAGCAGCAGGTTTTGTGTAGGGGGTTGAGGCTTTCTTGTCTTTGCTCTCCCATGGGCCCGTTTGAGGCTGGATCCAGAGCTCACAGCAGTCAAGGTTACTAAAGAGGCACCTAAGAGCACAACGCTGGGCTCCACGCACTGCTGCACCCTTAGGGGCTGCTTCTTCATTTCAGCTACAAAGCAAAGAGATGTTTCTGTTGGATTTCTTCTCCTGTGGCTTCCCGTGTCAGTAATTCACTTCCAGGGGTCTGCTGACAGAGAGCTCCTGAGTGGTACTGTGTGTTATAAAACCAGCATTAGGTGGGAACGGCTCGGATCTGGGTACGGGACGTGTTACTGCCATATAAATAGTGTGTGACTTTGCAGTGTGTCTTCTGCTTTCAGGTTACTGCCCAAGTCCACACTCAATGGTAAAACCTTAAATTTTGGGGGCCACAGGCCCAGTGTCCTTGGGAATGTGAAGCGTTAAAGCATTGTGGCCATCAGCACTACTCCTGGCAGGTAAAAAAAGTAGCCAGTGAGGCTCATTTCTGATCTATTCTGAGCTACTGTGCTGGGTATATGTGGAAAACCATCATTATTTCTTATGGTTTCTGTCTGACAACAAAGCTGTTAAAGCTTCTCCTGTGCCTCACCTCAGTGATGCTGGCTGTGGTTAACGTGCGTCAGTTACCAGCGCCTGTGTTGCGAGAGAACACAAAAACGCAGCCAGAATACAGCCACCAAAGGCCTTCCTTCAATATCTATATTTAAAAGAAGGAAAGGCAATGTGAGCAAATACAAGTCGGTATAAGTTCTCTCGAGCAAGTTGTTTCACTGGGATCTAGTCTGAAACCAGTATTAGTGGTATCACATATTTACTGGCAGCAGTATTTAACAAAAAAATCCCCCCCCTTTTTACCTTCTGTTCACTTCCATTCCCCTCTCCTTCCTCTACCCAAAAATCTGCCAAAGCATTGCCAGTCCTTCACGAGAAATGTTTCCACCAGGAAGTTAAATGCTGGCTCTTACAGTGTACATGTTACACGCTTGTCTCCACAAATTAGTTTAACCACCTCAGAAAAAAAAAAAAAAAAAAAAAAAAAAAAAAAAAAAAAAAGTGCCCTGCTCATATGGCAAAAGGAAAAGGAGGTGTGGGGAGAAGATGGTCTCAGGAAAACTTTGCCCAAACCTATTGTAAAATCTGTTTGAAGAGGCTGCTTCTACTGCATTCAGAACACAAGTTGTTGCCTGTAAAACACAGAAGCAAACATCAATGTTCAAGATGAATTTCAAGAATGGCTTTTCAAAAGACATGCTGTAGTCAGATCTGTTCATCCACAGGGAAGGAGAGTCCTGGGGACTATGTGAGGGGTTTAAACTTGGGGTTTAGAATCATTTCCTGGTATTTTCTTTCCTGTAGCTAAAAGAGGAAAAAAAGCAGCCATAAGACAACAGAAAACCGCACTAGTTTCTTTCAGGGTTTTGTTTTGTTTTTATTTTTGGAAGCCTGACCAACCTCCAAATGCTTGAAGTAAAATGTTTCCATAAATATTTTAGAAGCACCATTTTTTGCTACTGTCAATTCCAAATTCTGTTTTAAAAATTTCAGACTCATGGGCATCTCTTACTCTACAGGAGCAGAGCAGGGTTGTGTCCCGGTCTGTGGAGCCGAACAATCAGGCTGGGAACTTATCCTAGCATCAGTTCAGTAAACAGCCGAGGTGTGTACGTGAAGTTTAATGCATGCATGAATGACACATGGTAGCTCTCTACTAGAATGCTAGCTGCATTTAAGTGTTTCCAAATCTGCTGTTTACACATGCAGTGTATACATTTATTATATATGCATCGTATTCACACGTATGTATATACAAACACTGTTGCCTATCACATTTCTTCCATGTAATATAGCTATTTACTCCTGCTGTCTCTGTACTTATGGGAGAAGAAGCCAGTCTGAGAAGCTTGTGTTGTTAGAGGCTGAATATATGAATTTCTGTTGGTGGCAAGGTGTTAGTTAACTTTTTAATAAATTATCTTTTCTCCATGGGCCTGTCAGCTGGATGCCTTGCTTCAAAGTTCACAGCAGCACTGTACCAGTTTTACCATCCATTCCCCAATACAAGCTACTTACCCTCAGTCCTTGATACTGAACTGATGTGTTTTAAGG
This sequence comes from Aythya fuligula, assembly GCF_009819795.1. NCBI lineage: Eukaryota > Metazoa > Chordata > Aves > Anseriformes > Anatidae > Aythya > Aythya fuligula. The sequence continues at coordinate 14,696,524 of NC_045559.1, forward strand.
GATTATCAAATGTCTGCAAAGCACATGCACTGAAATTCAGGTGTTTTGTAAGTTGTCCTGGGGAACTGAGATCTTGCATGACCAGTATAAATTCAGCTCTGTCCTTGCCATTTTTCAGTCCTAGGAGCCTCAGTGCTGTACCCAGAAAAGGTACCATCAGTGCTAGTTGTAATTTGGGCTGTTGGATGTGATGGATGTACAAAGTCCAAGAATGAGACCAAAGGAAGAGATGGAAATTACAGCAGCCTGCTACACAGAAATCTGGGTTAACCATTGGATCTGGTGTTTGATTTAAACACAGTTTCGCAAATATCCAGGAAAACCAACACTAAATCTTTTCAGAAAATGTTTCATTCTCAGCTGCTACTGATTCGAAGATGGTGCTATCATGGTAACACATTTTTCAATTCTTTTCACTCTCCCATGTAAATTCTGGCCATTACTTTGCTTGTGTGAGTGGTGCTTTTACCTCTCCAGTTGCACAAGTTGTATGACAAGAGTGTGAACATGTGGAAGCAGTTGAAGATCCAATTTCAGTGTGGGCTCAAGAACCTGATTGCATTAACTCAGTTTTGGAACGGAGGCCATGCAAAACCACTGTGAAGACTGCAATCACACCTTGGCTTAACTTCATGCACTTAAATAGCCCCTGAAAGCCAAAGGAATTTCCCATGCTGACGTTCAGTGTACACACACGCAATCTGCTTGGTTAGGACCATAAAAGGTCTGTTAATCTGATCATACACTTGTGCTTGATACAGCCATTCAGGAACACAGATACCTCCTGACCATTGAGTTCATTTTTCTGGGAGTGGCAACATGTCATACAATCTCTTCCCTGACCTTTCTGAGCCCTGCAGAGATTGGTGCCAAAGGAGTTCTGGCTCTCAGCACTCGGCTTTCTGGGGGGCTCTTGAAGCACATCCTGGATGTGGCTCCTGGTCCCTGCATTGACTAATTCAGGGGTTCTCACAAGAGAAATGTCTCAGAGTACCTTTAAATGAAGCTTTGACATTTTTCTGTTCATGCACACTCAGATGACTGAGTCCAAAGCCGTATACTACAGTCATGCACATATCCCTCATCATATTTTCAAATAAATGTCATTCATTTTAAAATGATAACACCTAGAAGTGTGCATATGGAGAAGAGGGAGAATAAGGCATACGTATTACATAATGATTTGATTCAGTGATACGTATCGATTAGCACATGTAGCAAAGCTCTTGGATTTTCACTTCATACAGCCTAGATAAAGTACCTAAGAGCACTGCTCTTGACATTTGATCAGCGACACATTTAGAGTTTCTGGAGATGCCTTAAAGGTTAGTGTTATATTTCATCCTTCCCAGCTCTGCATTCAGAAGCTCAGTCCCATGAAGCATCACCTGGTGCCAAGGAAAGGCAGGCATTATTTAAATCACATTCTGACATAAGCTGCTCAGAAGTCTCACTTGGCATCTCCTTTGCTAGCAGAACCAGTACCTTTATTTCAGGAACAGTTCAAAGCAGATGAGGTGCTTTTGCAGACAGGTGCAGGAAGGTGACAAGAGTGGGAGGTAATATGTCCTGGATTGCAACTTGGCCACCAAAAGGAGTAAATGGAGAGAAACCAAACTAGAGAGGACAGAGAGGAGATAAAAGAACATTTTCCATCCACAACAACATTGCCTGAGAAATAGAGAAACAAAACCAAAGTGTATTTAACATCCACAGAGGGATTTTATGGACTGAGTTTTTATGGACTCTGTTGGGTGGAGGAGACAGGGACTGTGGTCTGAGGGCAAGCAGGTAGAGGGAATGAGGACAACAGCTGTAGGAGTACCATGGGTGGGGGGATAACTGCCCTGCTTTGTCCTGCTTGGAGGGCACATGCTCCCTTTCCATGGCTTGAGATGGCCTGGAGATAAATCCTTGAGGAAGGCACCAAAGCATAAATAAGCAAAGCTCGTCTCTGTGCTGGGAAGTGCTAAGCAGAGAGGCTTGTGCTGAACACCTGCTGCAACTGCAGGCTGACTCCTGCCCTGAGCTGGCAGAGGTGTAGGGAATGTGGAATATCTCCGAAATATCATTTTGGTGATACCTCTAACAGGATGGTTGAATCCCTGGCACAAAAACAGAAGATGCACCTGTAAAATGACAGTGGAAAAAATCATGACTGAGGAGCATTCCTGCTGAAATACCAAGGGGAGAGTGTTTGCTATGAGCCAAGGGCTGAGCTGCTGAGAACTGATGGGAAGCAAAGCATGTCTGCGCTCCTGGCAAGCTGCACGCTGGCTGGAAACAATACACTGTCCTACAGGCAATTCTCGTGACTCACTGGATGACGTGGTTCTTGTCCCAGAATGCTGTCCTTCATGGGTTAGAAGAAAAAAAAATGTATAAAGACTAAAAATATCTCTGCATCCCTTGTGTCTGCCTGACAAAGGGACGGCTCCAGCAGGTGCACCTACGCACCAGGCACTGGTCTTGCAGGGAAGTCACTTCTCTGTGCTTGTGGTGTTTATCCTTACACAATAAGAGTCAGCTTAAATAGCTTGTACTGCACAGGTCTCTTAAGACCAGTCAAAGAGGACTTACAAAACCATCTCGGGTGCCTTTTTACACCTGCAGTTGTGCATTCCTTGTTTATGCAAATCAAAAAATGATTTGAAGACATATTTTGTAGTGTGGCCTAAGATACAAAAATAAAGTATCAAATGTCTCAAAGACCTGACTTTTGACTGCTTCTAATGTGGGGTGTGATATTTATTGCAATGTGGAGAATGAGACAGTGTGGAAATTTTTAACAGTTTGTCAGGTGAGGCTTTGCAAACTTTGTTGCTACAATATGGTCAGCAAACCAAGCCATGGCACTGAAGCAGTTCACATTTGGTAGCTGCTTTTTTTTTCAAACACAGAATAAGAAGCCTTGGAAGAATGATTCCTTGATTTTATAGGATTATACAGCAAAAATAACTTCTGCACCTTACTAAAACCAATGATTGTATCCAAAACCAGAAATGGGATGAACATATATATGCACAAAATCTTAATAATCTGAGCTGGGAAAGGAGATGAGCTACTGTATTTGAATATACAGTCGTAGAGAAAGAACAAAGAAGTAAGAACCCTGTGGAAGCAGCTAGCATTTCTCACTGACCTGGCCTCCTAGCATCTGTGACCTTTGAAAGAAGAGTCTCAAGTAATAGTGATGACATCTGGTTTGTTGTCCTTGTTCCTGAACCTTCTTGCCTATAACAACAGAATAATCAAATGTCTTGTGTTCTTGGCTGCCTGCTTTTAAATGAGCATTCCAAGTGAAAATAAAGGATTTTGCTAAACGCAACACACCGAGTGGCAGATTTTTAGTTTTTGCTCTTTATTCTAAAATTTCTTCAAAGCCTTCATTTTCTCAAGATAATAATTGAGAGGAAAAAATGGGTTTGAAGTGCTCACAGACAGTCCTCACAGTGGAGAAAGCCCCTGTGTTAAGACTGCTTGTGCAAATCCAGCCTAGAGGTTTGTTTTTACTCGCAGCCAGCCTTGATATCTTATCACACCAGAAATGGGTTCATCCGAGCTAAATTGCTGTGCATCAACAGGACAGGATTAAGCAGCTCACAGGGCTGCTGACAGTGTTGAACAGGGCAGAATGAGAAGCTTCCACGCCTGAGCTATCAGCTGAGTGCCCTTATCAGCTGTGTATTCACACCAGGCTTAAGGTGCTAAGAAAAAGTGACAGGCGTGTGTGCGGTGGTTGTGCATTCGATTATACTCACAGACACGTGTTGTTGCTTGCTCCATGCAGACATACATATGTATGTGTGCATGTATAGCTTATATAAATACACTGTACTACTTCATTATTATGTTATTTACATGTTATGTATTATACTTGGTCTGTAGTATAGATGTATTATATATATACAGCTCTCTTATGTGGATATCTGTCTATGCACACATGGACATAATCTCAACATTATATTAAATGCACTTTTCCAGCGATGCTGTTTCCAGGGACTGATGAAAAGGACAGAGGACTGCAGCAGGACCGTTTGTGTGTGCTGTGCAGAGCCACACAGCACCTTCAGGAGCACTTGTTTACAGGCCACCAGGCGAACTGTTATGTACAAGGCTGCAAGTACCAACAGGCACTGAGGGTGATTTGGCAGCCTGGAGTTGTAGCAGGTGATGATCACAATGCTTTGCTTTAAAGCCACCCATGAGAAGCTTCAAAGATCAGAGCTTTACATCCATTCACTCTTAATGCAATTGGATGAGAGCATGATACAGCCCACACAGACAAGAGGTGAAGTTAAAGTGTTGGCTACCAGCAATTAGGACTGGGCAGATAGTCGGTGCAGGTGCTGGAGTGATGAGCTTCATGTACATAGCTGGATTTGCTAGCTTGCCCTAGGCACTGCCACTAGCTGTCTCCTGTCCAGCTCTCCTTCAGAGATCCGCAGCTGGCAAAGTTTCCCCCAAGTGAATGGAGAGGCCCAAAATGCCAGCATAAAGACCCGGAGGAGGATCAAGGCTGCATGAAGGTGGACTCGCAGGATCCTGCATCCCCTTGGCACCTTCCCACTGCACCGAGGTCAGTATTGATGACTTCACGCTTCAGGTGACTTCACGTGAAGTCATCAGTCATGATGTGCCCTGCAATCACACAGCATAGCCTTGGAGATTAGAATAGAGTTCACCAAGATACATAAGCACTGGGACTCTACAGTTTACATCTGACATGTCTTAGTATGCCATAGAAGTCTGTTCTGCTGCTTGGGTACATGCTGGGAGCAGCATAGCTAGCACTGGGACACAGCAGGTACCACAAGCACTGGCTCTCCCCAGAGGGAACGAAGAGTGTATTTATTGCCTGCCCTGCACTCACTTACACAAATCTAGTTGCTTTCTGACATTCACCAAGATGTTGAACATTGCACGTAAGAAAGAGAAGATAACTGAACTCAAACTTTCAGTTCTGCATATAGCTGAGCTGTGTGATTGCCGCTAACCATCAAGCCAGGTAGCTACAGTTGAATTTGAGGATATCTTTCAAAAAACACTGACTGCAAACTTCTCCAGGGATGTCAAGTCTATGACAACCAATCATCACCCTCATTAGTGAAAAAATATATATATATATATTTCTCACATAAACTTTTCTATCAATTGTAAGGACAGAAGGCTGTTGTATCAGCATCAGTACCATCAAAACCCTTTGGCATAGCTTAGAGAAGACAAGCAGATGAACCTGTAAGAGGTTCTTTGAGCAATCAGATGGCATTACTCTTTGCTAAACTTTCTCTTATTTTTTGATATCCCTCTTGCAGTGTGCACTTCACAACTGGACACCATAGCTGCACCAGCACCAAATGTGGAGGCCACAAACCTTTCTGCTTCTGCTCAGTAACAAGCACTTATCTTGAAGGTCCCAACATCACACTACAATTTCATTACAACCGATGAGGTGGTTCCCAAAGAGGTTAGTGAGCGCCAACCTCTTCCAGAATTACTGCTCTGCAAGACAGATTGCCTTGTAGGCCAATGTGACCTGCATTTTTTGTGCCTAGATGTATCATAATATATTTTACCAAACCAAAACATGCAGTATTTGCTCATGTTAGGTTGTTCAGTTTTTGCTTGTTTGTTTTATTTTTACCAGTTCCTCTAACATTGTCAATAATGATTGCTTTCTTCTGGATCTCTCCTGAAAAAGACAAAGATCCAGTGTCAATTTTGTCTTATCTTTTATCTTAGTCAGAGTACGGGTTATGATGAAGCAAGCTTCCTTACACAAGTCTAAGCATATTGCTACACGTGTTTATTAGCCAAATTTCTCAAACTATTGTAATATTACTTTTAAAATGAGACTATAATACCTTTCATAAATCTAGGTTGTGCAACACTAAGCTTATTGCCTTCCTTTAATTATTTATTAATGGCGGCTGTACCAGTTCTTCCAATATTTCTGGAGACTGACAGGCTGGTAATTAAGGGGACCTGAAGCACCGAGCATCCAAGCCTGGCTATGCAGCTGGCCATGGACATCACAGCCATTCCCCCTTCACTCCTACATCCCTATGCAGACTAGCTTCCACTCAAGCTGTTCCCATGCCATAGCACAAAATGACCCATCATGGCTGTTCCCCCTTCCCTCCTACATCCCTCCACTCAAGCTGTGCCTATGCTACAGCACAAAATGGCCCCCCAGCCTCCCATAAGTCCTGGCAAACACATGTACATGCTCCAGCCATGTTTTGGTGGCCTCTGGGCTTGTAAGCTCCTCTCTCCCTTAGTGGGATCTGGGCAGGGTCACAGAAAGGGGCCCACAGGACAGGGGGTGGCTTCCTTGGTCACACCCGATGTGGGACCCAGCATGGGGAACAGCAGGGCTGCCCCACTCTGCCTGCACACCCACCTCCAACAGCCTCTGCCAGGCCCCCAGGACTTCAGGTCCTTGATGACATCCAACAGCAGTCCAGTCAGGATGGATGTGGTTTTGAAACCAGAAGCACTCCGGGCAGTTTCCAGTCATTATGTGTGGCCTGTGGTGATCCCTAAATCCCCAGCCCACTAGACCCTGCAGGCCATACATGGCTACCATGGCCATGACCCATGGGGATCTCTCTTCATGTCTCTCAGACACCAAGAGCTGCCCAAAATGGCCATCACCATGCACAGGAGGAAGCCCATCCTGGCAGCACGCTGGCACTTTCCAGAGCCCAGCCAGGCCTGGTGCCATTCCTGGTCTTGCATGCTCAAAGCTGTTGCTTGTTGGAGGGTTGGCCAGATGTGGCTGCGATTGAGGATCTTGGTGATAAAGGGCAATGAGCAAAACATGTATATATTCATATATATAAACACACCCACACAACTCTCTCTCACTCTCACACATACATTTCCTTTCTAAGAATAGTCTGGAAATTATGTTCACAGATTGCTGGAGGTTCCACAATCAAATTATGCAGGAAGGGGGTGATGTAAAGCTGTGGTCAGAAACCATTCTACCTTTTCATCTACTCTCTGATAAACTGTACAGTGTTCACTCAATGTCTGTTTGCCAAAGAACCAGTTGCAAGAAGGTGCAGTCAGAGAGGAGAGCAGTAGATGTCCATCTTCATAGTGCTGTGATGCCAAGGTGAATGTTGCCTACCCCTTTACTCTGTTTTTAAGAAGTTGCATATTACTTCTGTCATCTGCACCGGTGTGTGAAGGCGCCTTGTGGTTACCCTCTTCTGCAGGTTTATGATTTTCACTGGAGAAGTGGCCAGGGCTGATTCCAGTAGAGGGGATGGCCTCTGTATTCAGACATCCTTAAGGACAGCATGTACCAGGGCATGTCCTGACTCTGCAAATACCAGAAGCAGAAATATAGTCATGGTCCAGAGCAAAAGCAATCAAATTCTGTATAAGCTGCCAAAAACAGAATCAACCTCGGTTGTTTCAGAGAGAACAGCGTGGGAGCCCACGCAGACAGCACTGCTGTGAAAGCCTCGGGAAAAGTCAATTCTGGAAACAAAACGCCCACTCCAGTGATTTTCCTGAAGGGCAACACATCTTCGAAATAGCAATAAGCTGCTGAAGAAGCAGCCCTCCCTGGCAAGGAGGACTAGGTAGTGCTGGTGATGGCAGAGGGCAGGCCCTGCAAGCCCAGGCCCACACTGTAGCGAGGGGTGTCCTGCACAGACTATGGGAAAACCCTGGTTTGTGTCTTGGGCTTTACACAGTGAAATGTCATTACCTTTATTTATTTATTTATTTATTTATTTATTTATTTATTTATTGTTGTTTTGTTTAGTTTTGTTTCCATTTTATAATGGCTTTTCTTGTCCATGTCACCTCAGCAATTGTTCTGTTATTTTATGTGCACTAATACACTGCTTCGCTAGATGCAGCACTCAGGGCACAAGCCAGTTTTGCAGACCTGATGTGTGCAGGACTGACCCAGGCTGTGACCAGAGGAAGATGCTTGTGCCCAGATGGGAGAGCTCGGCCGCCTCCAGCCCACACTACATGAGCAGCACAGCTCTCTCACCATAACCCAGCAGCGATGGCTCAGGAGCATCTTCATCCTGACTCCTGCATCCGGCTTTTTGAAAAGAAACTGTCTCCTTTGATCTGCGGATCTTTGATCTTCTAATAAAACTAAAGATCCTGAATTAATGCTGTTGTTGTCTGTGGCTCTGCCTGTCTGACAGAGAGCCCGAATCCCAGATATTCTTCTGCTCAGTGCACTGTTGAGATGCTCTGGTACGCAGCACTTTTTGTGGCTGGTTAAGTAGCAACCGTGCGCAGAGAGCAGGGTAGATGGGAAGGTGACAGCAGTTCCTGTTCCAAGATTTGACTAATTACAGAGTAGCAGCTCCTCTGCTGATGTGAATTGTCACAGCCCTGCTGGAAAGAACAAGCCTTGAAAATTCACATCAGCTGAAGACTCTTCACATCAGCCAAGAACGTGCTGCAGCTTTGTCTCTTGAGTATAAATATTTATGTGGACGGATCTGGCTCCATCTTGTGATTTGATGGCCTATGAAATACCTAAGGCTTCAGACTTCCTCCTTGCCTCCCCACCTCCTAATAGACACAGCTGTAATTGAGTGTATTATAAACAGTAGAGCTGATTTCCTGCCATTAGTATTTTTATTTGTCTTGATCCTGTGACACTGAAATTTTATTACTATTGGCGCTAGCCAATGTGTGTGTGGCAACATACAGGTTGCCTTTGTTATCCTGGTGAACATAGAACGTTCAGGTTCTTTCTGGTGCACCAACAGATCAAAAAAGGACAAAGACAATTATAACTATGCATTTCATCTCAAGTTGAACACTTCCCTGTGTCTTGCTAATAATAGTAGTATTAACTACTTAAAGACTGAAGATCATGGTAGATTTTTAAAGAAAAATGAAAAGAAATGGACTGCTCAGTGCCCATGTCCCAGCCCAGATGCAGACATGGCTCCATGATAGGCAACCTGGGGGCTGAATCTGTCCAGTTCTGCATCCCGTAACACATCCAGCACACTCCAGCAACATCTGGCATCTCACTAGGTGCAGAAATGCTGAATACCAGGCTCTTTTATCTAAGACAAATGTGGTAGAAGAGGATCTGGAAGAACTTCTTCCAGGAGCTGGGGCAGCCTGGGGGCCTGCTGGCTGAATGGGAAGAGCCCTAGTGCTGAAGCTGTCTAAGGGCACAAAAATGGGTATCAGACACCCCTGGAGGGAGGGGAACACAAGTGGCCTGCACCGGTCTAGTGGACCTTGCATTCACCAGGGCAGGGGAGCCCCTGTTTCTTCTTCTTATTGCCCAGGCTGGCCCTGTGTGGTTGCCTGCTGAGTTGTGGTGTAAAAAGTGGGAACAAGCAATGGGAATGGGACTTAATTCATCTTTTTCCCTCCTGGGCAGGAGTTTGTGTGGGCTTTGTGTGTGATGGAGTTAACTTTCTTCACAGTAGTCCATATGGTGCTGTGGTTTAGATTTGTGGCTAAACCAGAGTTGATAACACGTCTATGTTTGAGCTCTTGCTGAATGATGCTTGCACAGCTCCAAGGCTTTCTCCTTTTCCCACTCTGTCCCCCTAGTAAGTGGGAAGAAGCTGGGAGGGGACACAGCCAGGACAGCTGACCCCAGCTGCCCAAAGGGATGTTCCATACCATGTAGCATCACGCTCAGCACCTGGGGGTGAGGGAGAAGGGGAGGTTTGGGGCTTCTGAGGTTGCTGTTTGGAAACTGGCTTTGCTCCACTTGTGTCCCCCCCCCCCCCCCCCCCCCCCCCCCAATTCCTTCACCCATTAAACTGCCTTTATGTCAGCACATGGGTTTTCTTGGAAAAGCTCCATGGAAATTGGTGAAGCATCACCAGGACAGCCAACGTAGGAAAGGTTTAGCCTCAGAAATGCCTACTGGACTGGACTACCAACAGATGTGGTTAAACCTGGGCAGACCCTCCCTGGGCAGGCACAGCATCAAGGTACCAAGAGAAGGGGCTGCATGGACCTGCTGCTCTACATGTGGACAGAGCTTGCAGGTTAGGGATAGAACTATCTGAAGTACCTCCCAGGGTAAGTGTGGAGGGTAAGAGGAGGGTAATATTTACAACCCTGGACACGATTATCACAACTGCACTCTGAAAGTGTACTGAGCAGGGATCTTTTCCAGATACACTCCCTGAGTCAGGCTGATAGGCCTAAAATTGCTGCAGTCATGCTATTTCTGCACTGACTTTGCAGATTTGCACCTGAGAAGCCTATCCAGTAACACCATTCAGACCTTATATGGCAAATCTAAGAACAAACAGACAAACAAAAAAGCCCAGCCCAGAAGGTAAATGTTTACTACCAAAGTACATGTCAATCTCTGAATCACAGCTCCTGAATCACCTCATCTGATAAGAAATTTGAGGCACTATAAGTCATAGTAAGATACAAGTTGGCACCTCTCTCTATTCTTGTCTAGGAATCAGGAACCAGAACAAATGCCAGCATGCCCTAAAAAGTACTTGATTTCAACAAAAAATGGAAATGTTTCTTTGTGCTTGTAGATGGGTAATGCCATCAAATTTGTCCCACAGTACAATCAGAAATGGGAAATTTGCCGTGGACTATTTAGAAAACTCAAACTATCATGCCAAGGGGAACATGTGGGCCATCTTTTCCTCCAGTCCAGTTTTAGAAGAGTGAGTCATGCTTGGTTCTGTGAAAGAAAAGTCCATGAGCATCCACCCTAATGAATCACCTCTGGGGATGCCAGCCCATAATGCTGGCTGAGCTGCCTGAAGACTGGTGTTTAGGTCCTGCCTTGCCCTCAGTGTAACAGATCTGTGAGACTTGCCTGGACTTCTGACCATTTGGGGTCCCAGCCTGAGACCATGTGCTCTTGTGTGCATTATAAAGGGGTCCGTGGGTGCCCAACAGGGTGCAGGGTTGTGCATTTCACCTCACAAGGCAAATGCCTGGCTTGTAGGCACCCAATTTTGTAGCAAGAGATGGCCCCAGGGATAATGTGTTTTACCTGCCACATGTCATTCATACCCTTGCATACAGGCTCCTATTTCAAAGGGAATTGAAGAAAACAGCTGGTGTTGGGAGGGAATTTAATTTTAAGCTGGAATGCATCTCAACCACAGAGAAGGATGCCTTCAAAGAACAGAGGAATTAAGAAAAAGCAAACGTTTGTAGAAATGTGATGTGTCACATTCAAAGGACCAAAGATGTGCATCTAAATTCCCTGCAAAATGAAAGCTTTGGAAATGACAATGGCATGCATTAAATAAGTCAACACACAGTTTTGAGAGAAAAATAGTGTACAGTAGCCAATTAACTGAAAAAAGCACAAAGGCTCAATTTCCGTTCTCTATTTCAATGTAATTCTAGAAAGAGAAAATAAATTTTCCCATGAGAAACAAACAAGCAAACAAACAAAAAGCAATATTAATGATTCCTTCTTTTCAAAAGCAAGCAGGAGAATGCAATGTGACGGGTATAAATGTGTGTAATGTCTAAGAGTTCTAGCTTAAAAGATTTCAAAGCAGTGACAATTCAAAACCAGCAGTCATAGAAAAATCACATTCCTAGGGTGCTGAGAAATAATTGGATTCATATTTGGATTTGAATTAAGCTATGAAACCAAAGAAACTACTCAGTCAAGTATGTAAGTACTTGCCAAGGACAGCAACTTTTTTGTCTTAGGTGAATGTTATATTTCTACCTCCATGGACAGGGAAAGGGAGATGGTCTGGTAGATAACGTGCTAGTTTGAAATCTAAACTCAATTCTTTGTAGCTGTGCTCAGTGACCCCAGAAAAGTAATTAAGCTGCACAACCCCAAAAGCATTTTCTTATCTAATTCCCATTGGACTTCCAGTGAGAGGTTGGGAGGGTGCAGACACCCCTTATCTGGGCTTTACACTCCTCATGCCTCAGTCAGCTATTTGTTAAGCAGGGATAATAGTGTTTCCCTTCTCAAAAGTGCAAAAGGAGGTGCTCAGGTACTGTGACAATGGGAATCAAACTCCATATATACATGTTGAACATACAATGCAAACTACATGCATGTGTATGTATGGGGCAGGCATAAAAATGTGAGAGATCCCCTGCAAGTGGTGACCTAAGCAATTTTTCAGGGGTTGCTGAAGTGCTTGTACAGCAGAGTCAAAAGGCTTTGATAAATCCAGTCAAGTTATTAAAGAATTTGCCCATCCTGTAAAAAGCAAACTCATATTTTATGAGAGATGTATTTTAGTAATGGAGTGGGATCAGCGTCTTTCAAGCTCAGGAAGGTGATCCCTCTCCTCTGCTATGTGACCCTTCCTTTCTAGTCAACATTGGTGGGGCCACACCTGTAGCACTGTGCCCAGTTCTGGACCCCCCAGTACAGAAGAGATGTGGACATACTGGAAAGAGTCCAACAAAGGGCCACAAAGATGATGAAGGGACTGGAGGACCTCTGCTGCGCGAACAGGCTGAGAGAGCTGGGACCTGCAGAAGAGGAGGCTCAGGGGGATCTCATCAATGTCTATAAATACCTGAAGGGAGAGTACAAAAAAGATGGAGCCAGGCTCTTTTCAGTGGTGCCCAGTGCCAGGCCTAGAGGCAATGGGCACAACCTGGGACACAGGAGGTGCTGCCTGAACACCAGGAGCACTTCTGTGCTGTGTGGGTGACTGAGCACTGGCACAGGCTGCCCACAGAGACTGTGGGGTCTCCTCCTTGGAGACCTTCAGAAGCCGCCTGGACGTGGTCCTGGGCAGCCTGCTCTGGGTGTCCCTGCTTGGGCAGGGGTTGGAGAAGATGGCCTCCAGAGGGCTCCAGAGGGCCCGTCACCTTTCTGTGGTTCTGTGAAGAGTGTTGTGGTGCCACAGGCAGGGGCCTAGCTGGGCTCCTTGGTGGTTCCCAACTAGGCTAAGGTGCCCAGAAAGCCAAATGCATGAATACCAAGTGTACTGTGGACAGCTGGTGTTTAATTTGAGAGGATTCTGCTGCTGGCACATGACCTACAACTTCAAGATCCAAACCATCAGCCATTGGTTAGACAGCAAACCTGGTACATTTGCCCCAAGGCACTGGTAGCCTCAGCAAAGGATCTGGAGGATGAGAACTAGAGCAACCACAGCTCTCACAAGATGGCAGGTGATAAACAGCTGGGGCTGCTTCAGCACATCTCTGCCAGAAAATAGGATGGCAATAGTTTTTAGTCATTGAAGTAAAATCGGTTAGGACTGGAGCAGATCTCAGGGGATCCTCTAATCCAACTGCACAGCTGCCCACATAACACTTTGGAACAACAGCTACTGAATATTTTCTTACATAACTTCCAGGGATGAAGATGTAAGATGTAAGGGTTTAAAGTGCTGGTGTGAGTAAAAGATCAGGAGCACAGCTAGTTCATACCTGGGGCCAGGAGGAGATGAACCTTTCAAATCCCCAGAGATATCCCAGTGGCTGACAGGTCAGAGGGCTGGCAGTGCAGAGGCAAAGCTGGAGCTGGTCCATAAGGCAAAGTCTGGAAACATGTCACACAAGGGCACTCAAAAATAAAGCAGGACTGGGTCTTAGCCCCAGCTGCCAGTTAGCATTTTGTTACCTTGTGCAGCTTGCCTCTGTACTTCAGCCTCCATGTCTGCAAAACACGGCAAGCAGTACGTGCCTACTTCAATGAAGCCATTTGCAATCACACTGCAGAGAGCTCAATGTCATTTAGTGTCATTAGTGGTGCCTAATTCTGTGTTATCTTCAATAAATATGGAAGTGGCAAGATGAGCTCACAGCCCAGAAGCATTTTGCATGCTGAATGCCCTGTTTAATGGGACCGGGTGAAATGACAGTCTCTGCTTAACTCACTTGCACCCTTCGGAGGGTTTAAGCAGAGCTTTCCATGTGTGGCACGAAATTGCCTCACAGCATTGAAAACCAATCCCTCTGAGAGTAAATAAAATCCCTGCCTTGTCTTGTTAATAAATGTTAGAATATAGAAATACTGCCAGCTTCATGTGGTTTAACCTCCCTCCTCTTCCTCAGTCACAAGTAAAACTACCTGACCAATTTTGCTGGTAAAACATTTCCTACTGCCTGGGCCACCAAGAGCCACAGATTGCTTTTCTACCTGAATTAAAATTGCAATGTATTATGCAAGCAGTTTAGCAATGGAGAAAGAGCTAGAAGCGTATGAGAAATAAAAATACAGCCCCACACAGAATACACATGACTTCACATTTTTTTTCTTCAGGATTATAAAAGAACTGGCCCGGCCAGTCGGGTTAGCCAAGATTTAAATCCCTGTGATATTAAAAGACACGGGCATGACACAACTGTTTTTGCATAATGGCTTTTTTTACAAATTTACAAAACATGGACAACTTTTCCAAATGCTAGCCCTGGCTATTTTTATCATGTGGCTAAACTCTAACTCCACAGGAATGCAGCTCCACAAGAATAGTAGATGTTTTATGGGCAAACACGCATCTGGGAGGCTGTGGACCGTTTTACATTTATGGGCCCAGATATTTTCCCCAACAGATGTGGGATTCCCCCTGGGGCAAATTTAAGCCTTTTGACAAGAGTCTTCCCATTTGTTGGTTATTTACCTCCTGCGCTTGGGATTTCATGGGCTGCAGGTTGAAAACTGCCGATTTAAATAGCAAACAACTCAACTGTGCAGAGGGGTCGCTCTGCGTTTGTGAAGAGAGAATATCTCAGAGAAATATCTCAGCCATTCCAGGTTGTGGGGAGTGAAAGGGTAAACTTTGGTGGTTGTGGGGTGGTTATGGGAGGCTCCTTCCCCAGATTTCTCATTTCAGGGATATTCTGGGATGCAGGGCTGAGGGATTGCAAGACCAGAGAAGAATCCTTCGGGGACAGCACTGGGCAGCCCCAGCATAACCCCTTTGCAGTAAGTCTTCCTCCTTACTGGGATTACATCTGAGCTCTGTGGCCACAGGCACAATTACTTGGTCCTCTTTAGATGCCTTTAGCATAATTGCTGGCCATGACTGGTCACCTCTGCACCTCTCTTGTGACATTGCCTCCTCAGATGCCATCTTTGCCTGCCTTCACTCTCCCAAGCCCAGTGCAAGGGGACTGAGCCCCGATCTGCATCCAGCCCTAGCTTAACTCCTTGCTCCACAAACAAGCCTGCAGTTAGAGCATCATCTATGACATGATGAACAGCAAATGTGGTGCACCACTGCTCCACCCCAGCTTTTGTACACTGTTGGATTGTGCTGTGACTGAGGTTGGAGACCTGGCCAGGGACAGGCCCTGCATGAGGATGCTTTCCAAAAAAATAAATGGAGCCCTTGTCCCCAGGTGTGGGACTGCTGCCCTGCTCTCCACTTGGATTTATGCTGGGGCTGCCAAGCAGGAGGTGGAATGTGAACATCCAGAGATCCTTGCTTTGGTGTGAGGGTGCAGCACTGGAGTGACTTCAGGAGAAACCTTCCCTGGGCCTCACCTCAGAAACACTCATTGCAGCTGAACAGCTGGAGGGGAGGCCATGCTCTTCTGCCTGTTTCTCTCTGTGTCTTATCTCACCCTGCATGATGCCAAAATCTGGGAGTATACAATGTTATTGGTCTGCAAGTGGGAGCTGTGTCCAGAAAAAAATGTCAATTGGCCAACATCCTACAGACCATGAAGCAGCTTAGGGAGCCCCAGCCTGCAATACTTGGTTGTTACACAAATTCCAAGAAAGCATTACATGAACTAGATACTTTTGGGATTAGCCTGGTGCTCCCTTTGCCTATCACAAATCCTTTTACTGAAGCATGTGATATAAAGCCTGGTTTTGGGGTCAGAAGCTTTCAGTCTAAGCTGTACGTGCAGGGTTGCACAAGGGGGTGTAGGAGGGAAAGAAGACATTCCAGACACTGATGGTTATTTTTGCTGGCCCCTTCATTTGAAAAGTTTCACCTTAGTGTTATCAGCTCTGGCTTCAAAGTTTTGTTTTGCGGTCACCTCACGCACATTGTTGATTTTCTGTGATCTTTGGTCCTGTAAATATTAACCACTGTCAATCTGTTTGATATGGCTATTGCTGCTCAAGAGGCCAAGTGCTATGAACCTTAGCCTACATAATGCTGCGTGACTTTTGTTCTGCTGGAGCCAGCGAGCATGTTTCAGCCCCTGCGTGATATGAATCACAAGTGAAACCAGAACACCTGTAGACAGAGTTAGTTGTATAACAGCACGGCCAGGTTACACAAGTGCAAAAGGCTCTGCTGAAGTCAAGCAGGGGACTTGCAAGTCCAGGGGCACCACCAGGAATGAGAGGACATTCACCAGTTTATTGCATTATTACTCATTGACTAATGAAAGAGCAAGCAAGAGGCTGCTCTCCAACCATATCCACACTGTGCTCCCTGATAACTGCTGTGCTGGGGTCTGGGGGGAAGCCTGGACCCCAGTGCTGCCCTCACCACCCTATTGCACATGGGACCGCGGCTGGGGCACAGAGCCCTGCTGCAGGGCTTGGGGACAGGATGGGCTGTGCTGATGGGGACAAGAGGGGCTGCACTGGTGGCATGTGCTGGAAGGGAGACAGAAGTGGTGGGAGGGCAGGAGAAGAGCCCTGCTCCCAGACTTCCTCCCCACTCAGGCTGCAAGTCTGCAGCCCAGGGATTTGCCTAACAGCTGTGAGGGAAAACATTTTTTTTTTTTTCTGGGTATTTGCTTTTGTTTCAGGTCAGTGCAATTTCCACAATGCTGAATTGCTTCCTCCTGCACTGTGCTGCATGCTGTGGGGCAGGAGCATGCCTAGCTGCAGGCTGAGTCCATCTGCCTGTGCCCACATCCCATATCTTGCATCCTGCATCCCCTTTCCTGTATCCAGCATCCTGCATCCTGCACCCCACATCAGGCATCCTGCACCCTGCATCCTGCAGGCACAGGGACACAGCCCCTTGCCACCAGGTCCAGGCACATTCCCTGCTGGGTTTCCCTTGGAACGAAGTGCCTGGAGGCTTTTGTCCATCCTCCAGTGCCCTGCACTGCTGTTTGATGCTCAGAGACTCTTTTTTAAGCAGAAACAGTCCAGATGATTACGTCACAGTTAGTGACTCACCGCTCAAGATCACATTCCTCTAGGTTTTAAAAGGAAAGGATAATCTGATTTTTGAAGCCTGAGCAGCTGCACTGTACACTCCAGATGTGCCCAAATAACTTGTAATAACCCTCTGTGGAGGTTAAGGTAACTCCATTTAAAAAATATTGCTTTCAGGCAGAGAAAAATAAACTTATCCTGGCCAAACAGATGGTAAAGCACTGAGCAAGAAGTGCCAAACCAGTTTTCCTTGTGGTAGAGCCCTTGCACAGTGCTGTGAGCTGAGGGACCAGTGCTTTTCAGGCATCACCCGTCAAACGCAGCACCACAGGGGAGGTCCAGGCAGCCACCAGGCACCCCACAGCACGATGGGTCCAGGGTCCCCACTCCTATCAGCTCAGAGTCCCCACACACCTCTGTGTGCCTGCATATTCCAATTTTCTCTCCCACTTGAGCTGAAGGGATAAAGAAAAGCCCTCCATCATCCATCGAGTGCTTGGGGAGAGGTAGCACCCTGCTCCAAGGACCCCACTCAGGGCTCCCCATCTCCCCTGGGAGACATCCCACATGCCTCCAGCTCCAGGGGGAAGCTTCTTGGGTAACCCACCAGTGAGGCCAGTGGGATGCAAGGTTAGTAGGGATGGAGATGGGCAGGTCTTAGACCAAGTCCTGCTTCTTCTTCACCATGGACCTGTTGTTATTGCTTAAATATTCATCACTGACAATGCATCCTCTGCCTGCTTGGAGCAGTGTGCCCAAGTCCCAAGGAGCACAAGTGCTGTTCTTCTGCTTTGGTGGCATTTTCCACTCCCTTAGCAAAAGCCTGAGAAATCACAGCAGGGGTGTGTGACAGGAGATCCAGACCTGATTTTTCTACAATAGCTGGAAAACCAAAACCAAGCCTGTTGAATCAGCCAGTGCAGAAAGACAAACACACTCACGGCAGTGAGGTTTATCCTACTTGGGTCAGTTAAGCCTCAACCTACAATGGCTTAAGAACATCTGCTTAGTGACACTCAGGAGTTTGGCAACACTGAATTAAGGTTGAGTTTTCACTTGCTAAGTGTTTTTTACAGGTGTCTTAAGCCTCCCTAGCAAGGTTTGTTGAAAGATGTGCTACAAGGACAGTGATCTCACAGCAAGCGGCAAGGGATTAGCCCATATGCCCAAGCCATAATTACCACTGCTGGCAGCCCAGCCCATGAATGCAAAATCCTTGGCACATAATGTCCTGGTGCAGAGCAGGTCTGCAGTGCTGAGGTCCCCCTGTGAGCCCCCACCACCTGCACGGTGCTGCTGGCTGGAGCACAGGACACATGCTGCCTGGGGTTGGTGTGACTGGAGCCAGGTTTTGCAAGATATTGGGGTCTGAGGAAGCCTCAGCATGGCCTGGTGCAGTGGTCGTAAGCAGACCACTGCTGTCTGTGGGCCACTCATGGAGCAACCAATGCATCCATGCACTGCATTTCCCATGTTGAGCTGCACCACATGCAACCCTCAGCCACAGGACAAATTTCTCCAGCTGGTTCCTGTCATCAAAAGGGATGTAAAACTGTGTGTGCTATTCTCTCTTTCTTTACAGTGCTAGCTCTAACAAACAGCATTTAAATGATACTTTAGAGAGCCCGAGTGCCTTTCTTATGCAGACTTTCAGGCAGCAGCACCTCCTGGTGCAGAACATGAGGCAAGGTCTGCAAGGTCTGTGCAGGCTGGGAGAGGCACACGCCCAGCAACAGGGCATCCTGCAGGGACAGGGGAGCAGCAGGTCTTCTCAGTGGAAATCTAAGCCAGGACCAGTCCTAGAAAGGTCATTTTTCAGAGCTGATGTTGCACTTTGGGTAATAACAGTAGTCTTTGGGACTGCCATCCTCTGCAGACGTGAGCAATGAAACCACCTTTTCTGATTTTCAGTGTGGATGGATGCTCCAGTTTTTAAAAATGAAAGAGATCATGAAGAGCTGTCACTAAAGAAGGCCCAGCATCTGGCAACCTGCCTCTTCCATAAAGCTTCTAGCATCCACGTTCCCTATACCTGGCTTCATGTCTGGTTTATTTTTAGATCAATCCATGCAATGTTAAATCATTTCCCATGCAGAGGTGTTTTATTACTTCACTCCGCTTCCTGCGTGATATAAAGGGCAAAACTCAAAACTATGATAAAGCTGATAAATAATAGATAGGATCTTTAGCTGTCACTACTGATCACCTTCTAGAAGCCAGGAAAGCACTCACAAGAGTGTCCTTGATTTGCAGCTCACAAAAGCCTTGCCTTCAAGTAGCTTAAGCCAAAATCAGAAGAGCAACACTGCTAATTACACTGTATGGCTGCTACCATCACTATCAACTGCATCTGCTAGAATGAAATGAAATGAAATGAAATGAAATGAAATGAAATGAAATGAAATGAAATGAATAGAATAGAATAGAATAGAATAGAATAGAATAGAATAGAATAGAATAGAATAGAATAGAATGAAAACCCTTCAGAATTTTTGCCAGCAAATGTAAGCACTGCAATGAGATGGTATAAAGGCATTTAAAAAGGCATTTCTGTTCTGTAGCTTAAAGAAGTCTATTCCCAAACCTCTAGCTAGGACATATTACTCATGGTGCTGCCCATGTTTATAACAGGCTGTTGCAGGAGGAGAATAAGGACCCCCAAAAGAATAACGTTTCCAGGTGGAAAAATGTTTTCTCTTCTCTCAGTTCTGTCACGTGCAGTTGCAGAACCATAGCTCAGAAGACATCTTCCCTCCCTCACCTTGTTTATTTGGTGCAGCTGTCAGGACATGATGACTATTCCCATTTACTGCGCCTCTGCATAGTCAGTCAGTCCATTAGTTTTCCTGGTATCTGTCCAGCTCTTCAGTCTCATGATAAAATAAACTAAAAATACAGGGCAGCTCAGGCACCATGTTTTGGCAGAGGATCTCAAGGACAAGCATAGGATCTGGAATGACTTTGGCTCCCCTCTTTTTCCTCCTCACTGCTTCACTTCCTGGCAGAGTGCAATTTGAATCCCCTAAGTTTTACAGTAAAACATTGCATCATGTGTACTAATAGATTGTAAGGGAACTGAGGAAGAGCAAAACATCCTAAGGATTTCCACAGCCTGTGTGCCAGAAGAGCTTTTCCTCTTCACAGTTAATTTTATGACCATGTTCAGGGGAAGACACTCAGATAGTGAAACGAAACTGTCCTGAGTTTCTGGGAAATGAGACTGCTGCTGACAGTCTCCTAGGCTTGCGTGATAACTCAGCATGTCAGACCTCTGCCTCCAGTTCCTCAGTTTCCCAGAACATGCAATGAGCGTCACCTAGGGGGGCAGCTGGACTGCTGAGAGGTTAATTTGTGAATGTTAATAAAAGGTTTTAAGATCCCAGGGTAAAAGATGAAATGTATAGAGTTTTAGTCAGCAGATATTTATGCTTTTTGATAGAAATTCTTGTAAAGTAGGTCACAGATGAAAGAGAAGGGAGGTTTTATTCTAATCGCAATGCTCTTTCAGAATATACTGCACTGGAGGTAAGATGTTTCTAGCCAGATTTCAAACAGTCATGCATCGGTGCAGCTTTTATTAGAACACTGCAGTTGAGGGAATTTCTTAGAGCACAACTGTACCGCACGTAGATGTACTGATTCTGAGTTAGCCAGGGACATAGCTAGAAAAGGTTGAAAATTTTATAACAGAAAGCCATGCATGGGAAACCACAGTCATGTTGAAACTCTGAATCCCCATGAAACAGGATGATTCCAATGACATTTCATAAGAAAAAATAAGAAAATATGTAAACACCCATTGGAGTAAGGCTGAAAGCTGTATTGTGGCACCCCCAGGAGAGAACATTCTTATTTCATAGCCTAATAAAAATACTTCAACATTCAAAATATTCACATTCAAAACATTTCAGCATTCAATATGCAAGGTTTGAATGTGTCAAAGCCTTTTTTTAATTGTGAAGCGATGTCATGCTGATTCTTTAAATGACTGACCTTTCTGTGAAGAAGACCTGTGTGCTCTTGCAGAGGTCCATGCTCTACAAGTGCACTGCCTCTGCGTGTGTCATGGCTTGTACCACACAGCTCTACACAGTGCCTGGAAAACCAAAGGTGACACTTTAGCTAGGAACGTGCACTACAAGCCTACAGCTGAAAATTAAACACACACAATCATGAGCTTCTTCCCTGAAATGCTACCCAAACCTAGTGCTGCCTAGGGAACTGCATTTTTTTTCTACTGTCCTAAGAAACCTTCAGTAGGTATTTCTACCTCACTGTCAAAGTACAAAACCTGGATCAGCATCTACTTGGCAAAGTTTTTACAGATTAACTATTTTTTTTAAGGGTGTAGGGCAATACAACTCTCTCAGTCAACATGGCTATTGCAGAAAAACCACCTCTGCTGACGGAGGAGTGCTGCTGGCACACCTTCGTTGCTAGCATGGCCTGAGCCCAAATACCAGGGCTCCTCCCTATCTGTGCCTTACATCACTGAGTTTGGATCAGGCCACCAGCTTTTAGTGAGCAAACAAGCTCTTTCCAGCAGTGAGGCCAAATGATCTTTTTTTCAAGAAGGCCGGGTGGAAAAGTGGTGAGCTCAGCTAAAATCCTAAGGGGAACTGGTGTTGCAGTAGGAACAGAAACCCCCACTGCTCATACCCGCTGTGGGAAGCCCAGTATGTGCAGCCAGGACCCTGCAGAACAGATCAGGTTTGATATGGCCACAGCTCAGACCTGAGGTCACGGTTAGTCCTTTGTAGCAACCTTCCTTATGATCAGCGGGGTGGTGTCGATCCCACAGAGTATATAGCAAAGAGGAAAGTGGTTTCAAGGTTCCTTCCCTAGTCCAAATTCATCTGCTAATGCCCAGCCAATACCCTGTTTTGCTGTCAAAACCCAACTGAAGGCGACACTACTGGGAACTGAAACAGCTCATCGTTAGAGGACAAACGTCAAAAACTTGAACTTATCAGTCCAGGCAACCAACATAAGGCCACAGTGCTACAGAAATGTAGGCACACAATCTCTGCCCTGAGAGAGACCATCCCCAGTCCTGGGAGAGCAAACAGCCTTCAGGTAGGATGGCAGTCAGGTGGCAGGAAAGCAAGGCTGAGCTTCCAGCAAACAACCTTTAACTAGAACAAGGTGGAACTGCTCTCCTCAGGGGAAAGGATCCCCCTCATGCCTTATCCAATCATGCTGGGTGCAGGCAAAAAGGTGCTGAGCACTGGCCTCAAACCATGTCAGAGCAGGGACCGATGCTTTGTATGTCATTGCCCATAAATGTCTTTTTAGTGACCTCTAGGTTATTATGGAGATGAGAAAGATTTCTGTGGCCTTTCTATTAAACAGCAAAGCCCCAGGAGCCTGGGTTCATCCCCAAATGTGACAATGGACATCTCTGATTTCTCTGACACCTGTGGGATAGCAAACCCTTTTCCATCTGGGTGTTGCTCATGGGGTCTCTGCCACAAGACCTGTCCTTGCTACAGGAAGGTCTTTCTACCTGTGTGGCTACAGCATGCCACCTCAGCATGTCAAAAGTAAATGCATTGAAGAGTAAAGCACCTTCTACTTTAGGCAGTACAGAGTTAACCTACTTCTTATTGCACGATCTGGGACACCAGTTGGTGAGTGAGCTGTACTTTCATTTATATGAACTTAAATGCCAAGGGCATGCTCATTATCTGGGACCTCAGCTGGGGAAGCACTTGTTCACAGAGCTGGAAATAAGCTGAAGCACTTGGCAAAAGCAAGGAAGAGGGCATTATGCCAGAAGTAGGTAGAGCACAGGAGACAACGATAATCAGAGACAGGCAGGTTGAGCTTCCTAGTAAATTCAATACTCCCTCAAAATTTTTACTCAGGTTTACTTATTGTTATTCTAAGTAACACAGGATAGGTCTAGCACTGCTCCCACACAACAGAGCTTCAAAACAGCAAAACGTATAGAGCTCCCCCGTTCCGATCGTTATAGCCTGAGTCTTAGACAGAAGGGAAAAAATAAGCCAGAAATTACTAAATAACTTGTTTGTTTGGGTTTGGATTGTCTTGTTGTTTTTATTGTTTGTTTGTTTGGTTTGGTTTGGTTTGGTTTGGTTTGGTTTGGTTTGGTTTGGTTTGTTTGTTTGTTTGTTTGTTTTAAGTGGTTGTATTCTGTCAATCTTTTTTGCTTAGTTCTGCAGGTTTTTCTGAACTGCGGAGCCTAAAGCCATTCTCACACAGACCTTACATACCACAGGAGCAAGAGAGCCACCAAGAGGGATGTTTTGACAGCTAATGCTGAGATTGCAACAGGATCCACTTCAGTTTGCTCTGAAAAGCCCTAGGTGGTGTTTCTGCTGAAAAAGCACGTGTTCAATCCAGCAAGTCTTTCCTAAAACTCCTAAAATGTTGCTTTATTTATCAATCCTCTCAAGATTTCAAGTGGCAGAAAGCATACAATCCTGATGGACCTTGACATCTGTGGCCACCATCCAGCCAACCCTACCTACATACTGGCTGGGGCAGAAATACAAATGCAGGAAGCCATCTCTAGGGCTAATAACAGGTCCCATAATTCATAATCAAATTAGGGCCTGAGTTATCATTGCAAGCAATAGCATGGGAGCTTGTCCTGCCCTCACCTTTCACAAGTCCAGCCAGCAGCTTTCATGGTGGCTGTACGAAGTATGTCACATGTAGAAGTCATGTGTCTAATTTCCATCTTTGTCTTTTAAAATATCTCTCTTCCTCTTTCTTCCCGGATACAGGACCCCTTAGTAGGTTTCACGTAGCTTTCTGCATACAGTGAAGGCCACTTCTACTTCCACATTTTTGCGGAGGTGCTCCTTAATATTCATATAATTTGCCATGCTATTCCATAAGTTGATTAACCAAGTTTTGTCTTCCAAATGAGAATATGCCTGCGAGCTGGGAGAAAATATCACTCTGTGCTGTCACGCAGTGATTCAGAGGGCCAGGATTCAGAGGATTATTTCCAAGCAGGCGTATGCCAACGTTTCACTAGGGGAATTTAAGAGCCTTCTGTGGCATTATTTGCAAATTCCTCTGGAGGAATGAATCAAAAGCACAGTATAGGAGATGCTTTCAGCTATTGAAACAAAGATGTATTTGTGACCCATCGCTAGAAATAGCTAGCCCTGAGCAGTCAGATAGGTTTGCCCTGGATATTTGTTGGCATTTGTTCAATAAAGTATATTTAAAATATCTAAGAAAATGTCCAAACTGATTCAATACACAGTAGAGGTGACAGAGCTGGGCAACTGTCCCCTGCAGTAGCAGACTAATGGTGACAGTTCAGTGACCTTTATGAAATATATTGAGCCCAAGATAAATTCCTAGCCAGTGAATGCTCATGTGAAATAAGACTGTGTATAAATTCTAAGTGAAAACACAGTGAGAGGTAACTGATAGCTGCTACAACCGCTCACACTTGGCCTACCAACGCCTACTTTTTTTTTCTTTTTCTTTATATATATACAGAAAAAAGAAAAACCTCCCACACATTTGTAATGTTTTGGAATACTGAATTACTGCAACGAGGTGACTTTTGCACAATTGTGCTCGGGACAGGTGTCGGCCCCTCTAGCCATGTCTGCCTGCTGGGGAGCTTGTTCTGCCGGCAGCTACTGTGCTTCACTTCTGCTACACCTCATATGCCACCTAGTGGCTTCTGAAGTGGGAAATTCCTTATTAAACATGATTTTACTCACTGCTTTTGCCAGTTAGCTATTTCTCACCTTGCTGGTGAAGAAGCAAGTTTAGGCATAATGCTGGTATGCATGGTGCACAAATGTACTGGCATGTAAGTGTGGTCAGACACCGCAAGGTGCACCAGCACCCTTGCAAATGACCCCAATAACAGCCCACCCAAGGGCCTCCTCTCATCAGCTGCAGCAAGTTCTCGCTCTTCACTGCACCCTCAGCCCCCCTCCCCACCCCCCCCAAGAAATTTCCACTACCTTGGCCTTAGTTTACGGCTCTCCTGTTTGCCCACCACTCACAAAGCTGTCCCATAATCCAGCCCCTTCAGCTGCTCACCATACCCCTATCTCTCACCAACTTAACTAAATGTCTGGAGGAGAAGAGCTTGTACTTTTTACTTCCAAGCATTCAGTCATGGCAGACACTTGCTGCAAAATTCACAGGTTGGATAAAATCCAAGTAACTTCTTACAAGGGCCAGGGAGGACTTTGTTGTTCAGCTCAACACTTTGAGTGCCCTACATTCAATGTATAGCCTTGTGGTTGGGGCATTTCTCCAAGAAGAAGGAAGTTTTGACTAAGAACTATGTTTTGTCTCCAGAAGAGTTAACTTGATTACTCTTTCTCATGTCTCAGCATGGCAGCCTAACCACTATGTTAATAAATACCCCTATGCCTCAGCCAGCCCTTAAGTGAAATGCTGTCTGCAGAAGAGGTTGACGGAAACCCCTTGGAGGACTGCCATCAGCACGGTCACTTAGGATGAGCCCAGCTCCAGCTTGTCACAGTCAAGAGCACTTATTTGCAGTTACTAATGGAAGGGCTTTGTCATCCTCACATTTGGGCAATGGGTTTCTAAGTCACTCGGGGAAAAGAAAGGATCCAGAACTGATCCACATTATCTCCAGCATCCGCATTAGGCACCAGCAGCACTAAAGAAGAAGCCTTTCCCCAAACGTTCATTCTTTGCATTTCATTGCAAATGCTTGGAAACTGGATAATCCATTTTAAAAGTGCCAGCTAAGTTTCCTTATTCTGAAATAAATTCTCCGACCTTTTAAAAATAGACTCCCAACTTTCCTGAAATCGTTTTCCACTATTTCCTTTGAGGCCATTTGGAGAAGTTTGTGTTTGTGAATGTCTGGTCTGCCCTAGAAGTGGTTGTTTGGTGCCATAAGTTATCTGAAGAGCTTTCATCCTGCTCTGGCACATCTTCCTGCTACACACAGCCATTGCCAGGCTTCACCATGGTAAACAAGGAAACCTGCTAGCACCCCTAAAAGCATTTGCCAATGAAACAAGGCAGATTACATATGGCTTCTGCCCAGTATGAGAGGGGGGGAAAGTGCTCCTCTTTCTCCTCTTTTCCATTCTTGCTTTCTTCTCCCTTTTCCCCTTCATTATTTTATGCTCAGGGCTTGATCTTGTATTCTGGACCTTCTAGATGTACTCCAGAGCAACAAACAGAAGGTGAGGCAATGCAGTGGAAAGATCCTTATGGTGCCATCTCTTCTCATTTTTTCTAAGCCAACTCTCTATCCAGCCACACTCTGAGTTACTGTTTACTTGCAGTCCTTTTAATTACTCAGTCCCAAAACCTTAGATGTCTTCAAGGTGCACCCTGTTTCTTGAAGCAACACGTGCCTCAGGCTGTTGGCTTCTTAATCTACAGCCCCGTCTCTGTTTTGTACCATTTGTTTGTACAGTGTCACAAGTCACTACACCAGTATATACAAGTAAGAATAAGCATTCATTTGTCTTCTCACTGTGTAAAACTCCAAAATGACAAACCTTTCTAGCATTTCAGAGGCATTACAATTTTAGAGTACTGACCCTCTTACACACAGGTAGCCTGTTGTTTTCTCCAGCATGTTTCAAGATGATTTTAGCCAGAGTATATATATACAGATATGAATTGGCACTTGAACCCATGTTTGATGTGGGTCTGATCCTACAACTGGATTAAACTCAGGTGGTGACCTTAGGTGCGATGTACCAGCAGTATTCCACCTTGTGACTACACAAAACCACTACAATTAGTGACAACGGCAAGGCCTGCGAAAAACATTCCTGCCCTTCAGGATCTGTTTCATCACTGCAATGAAGGCAATGCAGATGAATGCATGTCGTGAGCTGCTGCCCTGCAGATGGAGAAGCAGTGTCATTGTGCCAAAGTCCCAGGTGGCTGTGTCAGGCCACCGAGGCACCCAGTGGGCCCAGCTGGAGCCCTGGGCTCAGCAAGGAACAGCAGGATTTGAGAAGCACTGGAGGAAGCAAAGCTGGCGTGAACCCCTGCCTCCTGCAGAAACGGCAATACAGAAAGGCCTAAAGTGTGTGCGCTCAGCAGCTAGAGGGCAGGCTCATTTTCCTGTAAAACTTGGTGAACGCTTTTGTCGCAGTTGCAGTGAATTTTAGAGTGTTCAGCTGAAATGACTAAACTGTAAATCACTCAGGGCTAATTGGAGAAGTCTTCTGTCTTAGTTGGGGAGTGAGGGGAGCCAACCCAAACCCAAAAGCAAACTAACAGATACGCAAATGTTCTGGTTGCTTTGCCAGCCCCGGCTCTTGCCAGCTGGGCCTGCTCCTGACAGCGGCTGGGCAGGACCCGTGTCCAAGGAAGGAACATTTCACAGATGTGGCCACGTCTCATTGCAAACACCCCACAAAGAGCACGTGTTGGCTTCCACAGCTTCCACGATGGGAAAAAAATAATTGAAAGGGTTTACAAATAGCTCTCATCAAAGCACTCAATAACTTCCTTTTAATTTACTTCCTATTCAGAAAAGGGCTTGCAAGAGCAGAGAACATGTGACATGAGCTAAGCAGCCTCCGCAGAGCTCTGTCTCAGGCGAGCTATGTATTCCATCACAAAAATTTTTCCAGTATTTTCTGTGGCTGTAGGACTTGGGAGCTGGGCTGGTAACGGTGAGCACAACTGGAGGTGCTGTCCAGAAACAGGCCGGCTCCTGCGCCATGATGTGCCTGGTCAGGGCTATGTTGTCACAAGGGCATCAGCTCTGCCACAGTACAGAGAGATTTGTGTCTTCAAAGACAAATTCTTCTCTTTCTTGCATCTTAAAAGAACCACTGGAAGAAATCAGCTGTCATAGTGCTTGTCTTTTCAGCAAAAACATCCTTTTTGAAGCATATGGAGAAACTGCTGACACTGTCTAGTACCGCTGCCATCCCACTGTTAATACAGTTAGGGACTAGGCCAAATAACCCTAAAACTGGTGCCTGAAAATGAGCATAATTATTGTAAATCATTTCAGGATCTCAGATGGAACAAGCTTGCAGTGAAACACAAGCGCTTCTCCTGTTCCTAAACACATGAGTGCTGGAGGGTTTGCTGGGTATTGTGTCAGGAGAAGGGTTTCATGCATGAGAAGCAAGGAGGAGAGAAGCACAGTAAAACTGTGTGCCAAGATAGGCAGAAAAAAAAAAAAAAGCCTGAGCAGCAGCCATGGGACTGCAGATGCTAGAAAAGCCCAAAGAGGTCCTCGGGGCTCCACACCAGCAGAAAATAAATCGCAACTATGTGGGGCAAAAGGATTTCTCATTAATTTTAAATTTGCTTATTTATGTTGGTAATATATGTTGTTGTCTGTTATTTACATTGCAGAAATGAGTCTGCACCACCCATCCTATGAAACATCACCGCACACAGGGATGGATTTTGAGCTGTGCTGCATGTTCCCTCTGCAATGATGGGTACAGAGGGGGAGAGGTTTGCATTTGCAGAAATGACAGGCAGTGTCAGCCTGGTGTGGACGGGGAGATTACACTGTGTTGGGCATGGGAAGGACTTGACAGCTCTCAGCGCATGCTTGCTGCCCTCCAAAACAACAGGCAGAATCTTAAGAAGCAAACAGGTATTTGGAGGAATCGGAGTAATACAGTCTTGTATAGGTGTCACACTGCACAGGACTGAGATGGGATAGCCAGACTTCATGTAAATACAGTTACTGAGAAAATGGTTCCTTTCGTTGCACTTCCTCCTGTCTGCAAGGGCCAAATCCTCATGGTGCTAGCGTAGACTCCTGATCCTCTGACCCATCTGATGCTGGAGGTATTGTTCATTTCAATAGAGAAAGGCTTGGGAGAAAATTGAATTTGGATCATTAGGATGCTGTTAGAGGCCCAGAGAGCCTTGGTCCTTGGGAACAGAGAATGCCACAATGTTCTCCTCCATGTTCATCAGCAAGAAGGGAGAGGTTTCTGTGAAGGAACACCAGCAGAAGACAGGAAGAGAGAGAGATTTAAGCGCGGATGAATAGGAGACATGGAGACGGAGCTGCAAGGAGACAGCCCAGCAGGAGTGTTGTGCCTAAGGCCACATTCTAAGGGCCATGGTTAAAAAACAACAGCTTCCTGGCAGCGGCCACAGCACCTGATTTCCTGGCAGGATGCCGCAGCCAGGGAGTGGCTCCAGGACCTGGCTGGTGGCTCCATTGCTGCTGTGTTTGGATGACATTTTACCTTCCTGGTAGCTTTTGCCGCTGGGTTGCTACAGCTCCAGCTTTCTTTTGCCTTTTTTTTCTTTTTTTTTTCTGTCTAAAGCACTTTCTACGTGTGTAAGGTCACGTCTGGTGGAGAACAAGCAAGCACCCCAGCACAGTACATTTATTTTTCTTGTTTAACCAAAGTGTAAACCAAGCCACAAACAGAATGGGAACATTTCATCCTGAATTGTGCAGATGAAAGAGACATAAAAGCAGAAGTAGGACCAGAGGGCAAACCTCCAGCCAGCAGCAAGCCCTGACCTCAGATTTAACAGCGTCATTGTAAATAGTCCTGGCCTAAGCCCTCAACTGGCAAAGAGGAAAATTATGTGCTAAACTGGTGTTCAGTGAACAGATTTTCCCTACCCAAATACGAAACCAATGACAAATAGCCTTTTTTTTTTTTTTTTTTTTTTTTTTTTAAAGAGGGAAAAAATGAAAATGGGCCAGGCAGGTAGGGATATGATGGTGTGAGCAGTGCCTTCTGTGCCCTTGTGCCCTGCTTTGCCAGTACCGTCCTCCACTTCCACCTCAGCCCTCCCACCAGCACCATTGCTTGATTCTTTCTGTTGGCTCCAGGGCCTGTATGCTGCATGGACATCTGAGCTGCCTCTTGCTCAAGAGAGGAAACACTGTGGTGGCTTCTTCCCTTTTACTCATTTACCAAAATCATTCTTGCTTGAGCACTCTGCTCCATCGTTTGCAGCCTCTCTGGTGCTAAGGTTTCTGATGGACGTTTTCCACTTAATAACTCCCTTCTGTGAGAAATATCTGACAAAGATAGAGAAGCACCAACATACACAATGCACCTGCATGTCAGTCCCTCTCATTTATCCCTTTACTCCATCATCTTCGTAAAACAACCTCCTTAGTCAGGGTCCCTTGCTCTAAGTGAATAAGGTCTGAGCCTAGCAGTCACGCACACTGAAATCTGCTGTTAAAGAGCAAGGGAAGTACAAGAGAGAGAGGAAAGGATGCTGTCAAAATGCATTAAAGCAGACTCAAAAGGCCAGCTACCTAGGTACATGTTTATTTGTGCCTCCACAAGCCAACCTGCCCTTAGCCTGTACCAGAAGCAGAGAAGGAGCACCCAGCCTTGTGGACACTAGAAACTGCATGCTAGGCTTTGTTCTGTGAAAAGGTCTTGTTTTCTCAACAGCAAGCATGTGACAGCTATTAGAGGTATAAAATCTGATGCAAAGATAGGATCCTGGTCATGGCCTCCTGAAAGGCAGGGCAGCAAGTCAAGCACCACCACACCTCCCTCTTCTTTCCCTGTTCAGGCTAGGCTGAAGAAAACAACCATCCTCCAGCATTTTTACCAACAGAAGACTTGAACATAAAACATCTTCTCCTGATAGAAAAGGCCAGCCTCGGGCTGACCATCCCAGTTCATTCCTGCAAGCCCCACTGCTGGGAACAGCTTTTTGTCAGGAATTAACCAGGGCTTTTGACCTTGCTACATGGTGTTCCCCTACTCAACAACCCTAGCCTCTCAGACACCTCAAAAACACATATAAAATGACAACAGCAAGACACTTGTTTTGAGCAAACTTGTCATTGATTATAACAACACAAGCTGCTAGCCCAAAGCCCTCGGTGGGATTACATGCGCACATCCACAAAAGAGGCATGAGGAAGAGAGCTGACAGAGCAGTTGCCTGTATAGTCCTCCCCCAGATGGCTGAGATCCTGGGCACCTTAGGAAATCGCTGTGCAGAATTCCCCACAGTAAATAACAAGGACTGGTGTTTCCTGCAGAGGCACAGGGGAGGATGCGGTGGAAGGTGCAGGAGCAGACCCATGTTCTCGGCAGTGCCCTAGTGACACAGCCTGACAGGGCATCGCATGGATGGGGCTACATCTCTGTCCTCAGTCAGGGGCTCCTGTTAATAGGGAGCTTCAGAGGCAAAGGAGACAAGTCCAGCTGCACCACAGCACACTTGGGCTGTTTATGATTTTTAAAATAATGGATTTTATCAAATCTCATCTGCGCCTTTGCTGGAGGCAGATCTGTGACTGCAACAGGACCACAGGTGCAACACACAGTGGTCCAGTGCTGCATGTGGGGAATGCCATGGCTGCGACTAGGTCAGGTCTCATCTGGGACAGCTGCTCCTACTTCATTCATCTCCACCGCTCTGTCACAGCGTGCAGATTTCCCCTGTGATAGGGGGCACTGCTGGGCAGTGGGCTCCATCACCCCCCTGTCTAGCAGGTTGTTAACGCAGGAAGGTTTCCATTACATCAGTAAGGGTGTTAATTTCTAGCATGTTTGCTCTTTCTCACCAAATCCTCTTCCAGATCAGAGCTTCCTCCCTCATGCTTGCTGCATGCTAAAGGCAGAGATTAGCAAGCATTTGGTTAGCTGCAGTGCTTGATGCTGTCCTTCACCCTGCCCACCTGTCTGCCAGGCTTCTGTCTGCCAGGTTGAGCAGCTGCTTAACTGCACCATAATATTTGCTTTGTTGATGTATAGTCTAAGGAAAATATAGACATGTATGTATTTTTTGGACTGAGAGTGGCTATAGATGCAAGTTCAAGACCAGGTTCCTTTGGAAGAACTGATGTTTGGACAAGATCTAGGTTACTGTGCACCAGGAGCTGATCATAAATGGAGTCTAAATCCACCAGTCCAGAGCTACTTCCCCACTCACAAGAGTTATTAATTTGTCTATTTTTTTTTTTTTTTTGCTGCTAAAAGGATTTTCTCAGAGTTGCAACTAATGTTTTATGATTGGATCAAGGGAAACAAGACTAACCTGCAATGGAATGAATAATAAACGTGTATTGCATTATTACTTTATTATTTGGGGAAATGCACTTACTTACACCACATATGCTATATAGGAAGTTTCTATTAATTGCATCTGAGAGGTGAGATCACTAGTTTCCAACAAAATACTTTAGAGTCCAAACTAAACACATAACAAGCCATTTTGCATTTTTATATCTGCAGCAAGGATTGCATTATCCAATAAAAAATAATGGTTTCATTGTAATTCATTGGCTTGCATCAGTTCAAGACAGCTTTATTTGTTTGTTTGTTTGTTGTTGTTTTCTTTTTAGTGTAGCTTCTGTTCATTATTATGAAGATTTAAAACAAAGCTTACACCACTCAGATCTGAGGCAGAACTGAATGAGTCTTAGGGCACAAATAGCCAAAGGACTCTGGGGCTGCATGTTGCCATCAGACACTCCTTTCCACTGCTCTGCATCGCAAAGAGCAGTGACGTACAGTGATGTGGCACGATACAACAATATGGTGACATTGTGCTTGTTCCACCCAGCTAAGAGGCAGTAGACAATTAAGTCCACTGTTATCCAGAAAGACATGCTCAACCCGCTGCTTTCATTCCAGTTTGTCAAGCAAGTGTAGATGTAGGTTATGGGTAACGATCCTGTTACAGCAGCTGTTGCAAGCCCAGGCTCAAGAGGAGATAAGTCAGCAAGAAATGCAAACAGAAACTAAACTACAAATAATGACTGATCTATTTTTTGTATGACACATAGATTAACAAGTGACAAGCTCTCTAAGTCCATAAAAATGCTCTCAGTGATGGGAAAATGTAAGAAAATGTCAATATAATTTAAATTGCTTTTACATTTAAAATAGCCGGAAGGAATCCAAAAAGAAGAATAGAAAATCACCAGACTTCTTTGGGTGAAAAAAAGAGCAATGGAATTCCTAATGAATTCCTATTTAATGTGCCAAATTTCTGCCAAATAAAGGATTTTTGCTTAGTTAACAAATACTTGAAAGCCTGAGATTACTAAAGAAACACTGTCTCAGCATTAACTGCTGATGGTTACCAGCGGAAGTCATTGCAACAGCAGCCCTTGTCCTTCTTTCTGTTGCAGAGACATCTCACATGGGCCTGGTTAAAAAGTGTCATTTGTTCCTAAACCAGGGCGTCTTGCTGGCACCAACACCCTTCTTCTCTCGGCAGTTGGAGCTTAGCAGCAGGAGGTGACACCACAGCCTGCTTCCCTCTGTGGATGTAGAACTGTCTAATATATTCTCAAAAGACACTGCCTGTCCAACATCTCATCCCTACCCACTGTGCCTTATGCAGAAATACCTGAATTCAGTGCTCAGCTGCTTAAAAACATTGGGGCTTTCCTAAGGAAGAATTATTCAGTGGGAGAAGCCCTGGACAACACTGTCTGAAGTCCTCAGACCTAGCAGGTCGCAGGCTCCTCCTGCCATGCGAGTGCTCTGTGATACAGCAAGGACTGCAGCCACACAGCTTCTGCAAAATGAGTGCATTTTCTATAGGCAGCAGCTCCTGTTCTGTTTCCATTCATCTGGGTATAATGGCAGGGCCATTGAGAGAAACTCATGAGCTTTTGGTGATTTAGCAGGTTGCGTGTGATCACCTCCAGCTACCCAGAAGACCTGCTCGGACACACCAGACCCTGTCTCAGAGTGTGTTAACCATGAAAGTACATGTAGGATGCATGCAGAAAGCTGCCCATATCTCAGTCCTGGAGAAAAGGATGAAAAAGGGTCTTGATGTTTTGTGTTTTCAGATCAGTCCTGCATTAGGAAGGCTTGGCCAGGCTCTCTCTGGACAGTCCATGGCTCTTTGAGCTGCTGGAGGCAAAAAGAAACCCAAGAAAGAATATTAACCAAAGTTACAGTTACAGAAGACTTGTGTGTCAGCAACAGTCCATCATGCTGCCCACGGGGATTTTACACTCATGCTGACATGCACCAGAGCGAACAAACCCATGGTGGGTAACATACTGTAACTCACACAGCTGGAGAGCTTCTTTGGCTTTGCTATTTATACACACATTCAGCTGGAAATATGTCTTGTAAAGTGGAGCATGACAAGAAGAAGCAGTAATGGGAAAAGCAGTATTGTCTCTTGAGAAAAAGCCTTTGTGTCCTCTGCAGTGGAGAATGGGCACCAAAAGGTGGTGGTTAGCAAGGTCGCTCTGTTGTTCTCTCTGAAGCAAAGTGGAGAGCCCATTTTGCTAGTACATAGCTGAGAAAATGCCAAGTCAGACATCCAGAACAAAAAAGAAAGAAGGCAGGAAGGCAGGAGGGAGGGAGGGAAGGAGGGAGGGAGGGGGGGAGGGAAGAAAGAAAGAAAGAAAAAGAAAGAAAGAAAGAAAGAAAGAAAGAAAGAAAGAAAGAAAGAAAGAAAGAAAGAAAGAAAGAAAGAAAGAAAGAAAGAAAGAAAGAAAGAAAGAAAGATGAAAGAGAAGAAAAGAGAGGAAAGGAAAGGAAAGGAAAGGAAAGGAAAGGAAAGGAAAGGAAAGGAAAGGAAAGGAAAGGAAAGGAAAGGAAAGGAAAGGAAAGGAAAGGAAAGGAAAGGAAAGGAAAGGAAAGGAAAGGAAAGGAAAGGAAAGGAAAGGAAAGGAAAGGAAAGGAAAGGAAAGGAAAGGAAAGGAAAGGAAAGGAAAGGAAAGGACATCCCTTGATTCTAGGTTGCAGGAGCAATGCTGTCTTCTCTTTGGGTATCTTCCTGTGGTGTAGAATAGCACCATTGCAATGAGTCGTGTTACACCACACAGTGGTAAGAGAATGACAAGTGGTCAATAACGGTGATAGTGCCTGGATGGTCTGTAAGGCCTGGCTGCATTTAAACGTGGTTATGAACAATGGAGTTGGGCAACATAATAAAGAACGGGACTTGTACCAGCCTGTGGGAGTTCTGTGTCTCCTACTGTGTCACCTGAGGTCTCAGAGACATGTTTGTGTAGTATGGACCAGTCTGAAGGGAGGGAGGAAAAAACACACCATCCTTAGGAGAAAGATCACCAGAAAAGACCATGAGATGTTCCCACAAGGAGGAGAAGTAAAGCTCTGGAGCCAGGAGCTGGAGTCAGTGGTTGCCACATGCATTTTTGGAATTGCACAGACCTATTGAAAATTTTCTGTGTCGTGCAAAAGGATGTGGCAATTTCTGAATGTCAGTGAGGCCAACCCTAGTTTCCAAATGAACTGCTTGTCTCCCTAACTCTCTCATTAGAGACAGCCTATTTATAAATTCTTGAAAACAAGTAAAGATACAGCACACTACTTTATAATTGTCAGCTGGGAACGCTAACCAGCAAGTTAATCTCTAAAAGTCTTGAGCCTAGCTAAAATTGCTTCCACTGGTGGTCACTGAAGTGTGTTATTGGTACTGAAAGGCTTGACTTTAGCAGTGCTTCCCCAGAACTGAGGTGTCCATGTGATGAGGACACTACATGACTGAATTGTGCTTTACAGACAAAAGAAAATAGTTAAGAAAAGTTGAGTTTTCAGACTGACAATACTACTTCTTGAAAAACGAACACATCTGGAAGACCACTAGTTCCTTCTGTCATGAATCATGCTCCAGACTGTTGGGAATGGAAGGTATTCCAGCTCTTTTAGTTCCCATTAAACAAAAAGGAACAATTAACATCCTTTATGGAATCAACTGTCTGGAACAATAGGAGCCACTATCCAAAACGCAGGCACATGACACGAGGGAGCCGAGGGAGCCAAGCAAGTTCGGCAAAATGCCTTGCCAGGTATTGCCTGGTAAAACAAGCTGCATGAGCCACTGGCTGGAAAAGAGCTCGGAGCTGCAAACAAAGCGTTTCCTCATGTTAAGCAAAGAAGGCAGCGCCTGTTCTTTGCAAATAAGCAGCTCGTTTTTAAAACAAACCCAATGCTAAAGAATTAACTGAAACAATCCAAACTTTGGCTAACCACTGGGGTCAAAATAGGATAATAAATCTTTTTTTTTTTTTTTTTTTTTTTTTTTTTTTTTTACGTAATAGCAAAACCCACGATGCTATTCACTAAAGACTTGAAAAAAAATGGGAATGACATCATGCATAATTCTAAAGATTCCTAAATGTTCCTTCAGCTGCCTGGCAGAAGCACTCTGTCCTGTCTGTTCTCCCTCTGGCAACTCTCACAACAGGCCTTGCAGCGGGGACAGCCTCCCTGCAGGCACTGAAGGTTTGGTACAGTTCTGTTCAAAGTGTGAACACGAACCCAGAAGCTGAGCTGAAGCACAGGGCAGGAGGCTTCACCTAGGGCATTTCTGCAGGGGCCGGGCCATGATTACAACCGCTGGGCAAAAGGGAGTGCTGGTAGGGTCCAAAAGAATAAAGAAAATTATGGCTTTTCTTGACAGTGTAGGCTGCAGATAAGCACATGATGGGTGATGAGTCCAAGTGAACAAATCTGAAGGATACTTTGAGGTCCTCACAAAGGGGAAAGCAAAGAAAGGGCAGAGAGGTTATCAGCAGAGGAAAGCTGGAGCAGAGATCTGCAGGAGGTGAGGAAGGAGGTGACAAACTTTAATGACAATACGGAGGTATATGGAGAGAAAATGAGGTCAGGCAGTGAAGAACTCAAGAAGGACCTTGTAAGATAGAGTTAGCAGCTTATATAATGGCAAAGGAGATTCAGCATAGGCAGATGTAAAGCAATGAATGCACTTAGGGAGAAGCAGCTCCAGCTTCATGTATAAAACAGTCTCTGCTCACAATTACTACTCAGGAAGGAGGCCACGGTAGATCTACTGAAAATACTTCCTTGAAAATATCAAATCAATGCTTAGTAACAGTCGAAGAACAAATAACTGTTATGGAATACAGGGAAAGGAATAGCCAACGAAACAGTGAACATTACCTCTATATAAATCCGTCTTTCAGCCATTCCTTGAATAACGTGTGCAGTTCTGGCCCCTCTGAAAGGTTAGCAAAGCAGTTAGAAAGGTTCAGAGAAGAGTAACAGGATGAGCAAAAGCCTGATTGCTGTACCATGCAGGAGACTGGGGCTTCTCAAACTGGAAAGGAGATGAGATGGGGTTACTGCATGCAGAAAGCTATGAAATCGTTAATAGCATAGGGTGGAGAGGGATTGAGTGTTCATTGTGCCTCCAGGACAGGAACGAGGCACCAGCTAATGGAGCTAGGAGCTGAATCCAAAGCAAATAAAAGGAAGAGGCTGGTCATGCAGCAGGCAGTAGACTTGCCAAGGAAGTTCTTTCCAAAGGACACAGGAATTGCAAGGAGCTTACAAGCCCTCCTAGGGAGTTTGGAGGGGTCCATGCCACAGCAGGTTCAGGAAATCCTTTTGAGATGAAAATAGCTGGAAGCTGCAGCAGTGTTAAGGGAGATGTGATAGATACGTTAATTCTGCTCTTAACTTTTTCCTAGGTGTCTACATATTGCCAGTGTTGAAGGCAGAAGAGATGGACAGGTTAGAGGGTCCAAACCAGCACAGCTGCTCTTACCTTGAGCAATAATAGGTAAGCTAGGACTCGGGTAAAGAAGGGGATCCCAAAGGGAGCAAAGGTGACAGCATGGAGCAAAGCATGAAGTGAACTCAGGGGGTTGGGTGAAATTGGCACAGTTAAACTGCAGTCCAAAGGTGTAGATAAGCAGGCAGAAGAAAAGCTGCAGTTTCAGCTCCATCCGTGCTCAGGCTGAGCCCAGACATGCCCCACTGTAATCAGGAGCAAAGCTTCCCCTGACTCCAGCAGATCAAGCCCTAAAGTCATAAAGGCAAGCACACGAGTGAGGAGTTTCAGGGTCAAAGAAGATTTCCAGGATATCAGAAGACACAGCACAGGTGGGTCTGTACAGGCAGAATTTACAATTCATCTCTTTGTTATCTATCTGCCAGATCTGTATGGTTTCACTCCTGATAGGGTCCAAGTAAATTTGGAGTATAAAGATATGCCTTTGCAGAGTCTGCATGATCCTAAAAAAAGACGTATTCTGTAGGCATTGCCCACAGCAATGTTATTTTTTGAAATCTTTTTAGTGTGTACTTTGACATAAGCAGTGCTGCCTCTACTTCACTCCAATTGTGATATAATCCAGTGGTGAGAAGTTACAGTCTTGGCCTCAAGGCAACATGAAAAGCCCCCCAAAAAGGCTTAAGGATATGTGGGTTCGAGAAATACAGCCTCAGAGTGTTCCTCTTAAATGGAAGGAGCCAGTGTTCACTAGTTACCCAAAGCACAGATTATTGAATCAATCAGCAAAGTAAATATGTTTCTTCCCAGAACTGAAGAATGCTTCACATTCCAGTGGACATCCTAAATATCACAATTCCCTTTCATACAGACAACAATCATTTTGGGTAATGAACTTGAAATTACCCTTTTCTGTTGTGTGGTTGTGCTTTTCTGTAGGACTGATCTTTGTTTGTTTTATGACTCCCACATGCAATTTCTCAATAAATGCTCACATTATAGTCAGTCTTCTGAGAAAAGAATCTCTCACTCTTTCAGCTGAAGTACACTGCTTTTCTTGGAGTGCAGAAAACAAAATCATTTTAAGAAGTTGATCTGATTTGCTGGGTTAAACTCAAAATATGCCAAATTGCTCTGCAGACATGGCATAGCCGCTGACCTACGGCAGGGCTGGAAATTGTTCCAGGCTGTGACGTGCCGTGTCTGTTCACGTCAGCTGTGCACTGGGAAATGCAGAAAGGAAGTGGCTCACTGAAAACTGTCCATCTTAGGGCTTGGAAAGATTCCGGTAAAATAATGTTATTTGGGATGAAGTCAGCTTCTCAGACACAAGGATAGTGATGTCATTTCTCACACAGTGAGAAAATTAAGATTTCTCACTTTTCTTTCAGTGTGCTTAGGACAGCTCACATAGACGATGGCACAGCATCCCTCTGGTGAGGTTTACAGATACATGTCCCATTCTGCCCATCTGTTATTCACCCAATGCCATTAGCCCTCAGCAACTTATTTTCATCATTAAAAAAAAAATAAAATAAAATTGCAGATTGACTTCTTTGTGTGCACCTCCATTTCACATTTGCTCCCCTGCATCCTGCTCAGACACCTGCTTTGCCAAGCTGGGCATCTCTGCATGGTCCCCGCCACTTGTGGAAGCATTTCGGCAGCAGGAAGCTGCTGCAGTGGGTCTCACCCAGCGCTTTGGTATCTGTCCTCCTGCCTGACTTCCTTATCTCATCTGCTCATCTTGCACATGTTCGCTGGGGAGGGGGAGCCAGCATGCAAAGACAGATATTTGGAAGGAGAGCAGAGCTACCCCAGTGCAAAACCTCATGATCTCTGTGGACATTGCCTAACACAGCTTTTGTTAACGGTTAGGAAGGAGAAGCTCCAGAGCTCCTTCAGGCTGTAGCCATTTGAGCATTTTCCTTTGAAAGGAGTCTGCCCAGTCTGTGCCTTCAGCCTGGTTTTGTTTTGCAGTTGTGCCATGCCATCACCAGCAGATGTGCAGCTGTGCCATGAACTGGCCTGGGGAACTGATCTGGCTGAAAACTCACCCAGCTGAAAAAAAAAAAAAGGAAAAAAAAAAAAAAAAGGTAATTTTCCTGCCAGCTCATTTCTCTGATCTCATTTACCACACGGCAGCACTACGGGTTGTATCAGCACCAGGGAGGTAACCGCTTCCCGCAGCTGTGCCGACTGCTGCCAAGCACTCCTGGAGCAGGAGCTCAAGCCTTCACCCCATGGACGTGCTCCCTCACAGGAATCAGGTTTTCCCATTTCATCTCCATTGCTCAGGCAATTCTGGCTTGTGTGTGGATGCTCAGAGTGTCATTTGAGGAGATCTTGTTAGAAAGCTTGTGTGCAGCTGGGTCTGCCAGCGCTCTCCTTATAAACACAAGGACAGTAGGAGAAGCATTCCTCTGGGTGCTTCTCGCTTCAGTTCTTGCTCTTCAGCCCCCTTGGGGAGTTTAAGTAGATAGTTTATAAAGGCAAAGCCTTGCGGTAGTTTTTCCCCCTCCTATCCCCATCCCCATTAACCAGTGGGTGGGAGAAGCATTCTGCTCAGCCTTGAGACCTTCGTGTCCCAGAGAAAATGTCTGACACTCAAATACTTCCCTTCCAGTGCAAATTAGTGGGTGGAAACAGGAAGCTGGGAACGTGAGCAGCTTGGCACACACCAGGGCTCTGTCCGTTAATAGCTGTGACCTTTGTGACTCATGTGGCACTGGGAGGCACTGGGGTGCGCTAAATCCCTCCCTCCAGCACAATTGTCCTCCTTGGTGTCTCATCGCCCTCCCAAGTGGGGAAGCTTCAGATCCAAAGCCTGCCAGCTCCTGCACGACACACAAAGGTCCAGAAATCAGCCAAAGGACATGAGAGGAGGTGATGGCTGAGGCCAGCCCCATGCTTCTCCTTGTGCCTGGAGCTCAGTCCCCGCCACGATGGTCCCCTTGCTGTGCGCTCAGCCTCCCCCACAACCAGTGTCATAGGGCTGATGGCCACAATTACAGAAGGGCAGAAGGAGCCCCCTCCACCACCCACAGCCCTCCAGCCACTGATGACCCACCAAACCCAAAACACCCCATGCTGATATTGTGGCTGAGAAGCCTTGAGATGTGAAGGGAGGGGGCATCTCCCCAAGCCCAGCTCCATGTACATCCTTTGCGCTGTGTGCATGCATGCACCTGGGCACTGATGTGCTGAGTTCCACTGTGTGACTGTGCCCCTGCTTCACATCCACTCTGTTTTCTTTCCCATCATTATTGGAGACCCTCTTTTTACCAAAATACCTCCATGTTCTAGGCCCACTACACCACTGCATTTGCTTACAACCATCAGTGACCATTGACGGCTTAGACAGAGGACGGATTTTGGAGTCCAGCTGAATGTGGGCTCTGCACCAAGCCTGTGTGGAGGCTCAGCCCCATCCCACCATGATAAAGACCCTCTCAAAACCCTCCAGTGGCTGTGGGCCAGCACCTAGGCTTAGGATGTGGTCACATATCCCATTTAAAGCAATGTCAGCACTCCCTACAGACAGAAGGAGTATTTAAAATCTTACATGTATGGAAATCAGCCAACAGTGGAAGCTCTTATCTCAGGTATCAAAGTGCATGGCCATCCACCACTGCATCCTGACCAGGGAAATTTGCCTGGAATTATCAAGCTGTAAATGTAAATCTAGGGCATAGGGCATCAAGAAAGGAGAAGGAAACAAGGAGACAGAGCTTCACCCTGAGTCCTGAACTCCCAGATAATGCTGACAAGACGTTCTCAGGGACAGCCAGGGAAATCCCCAGAGGGCTGGTGCACAGTGAGGGCTTCCTGCTGCGCCGTGCTGTGCCACCAGGGAATAGGGCTTAGCAGTGAAGCTGTGGTGGGGATGGACCCCACAGCCTTCAGGGCAAGGCCTACCCAGCAGTGGGTTGTCCTGGTTCTGTTTGCTTATGGCGAACACACCGCCCTTCACTCACCCACAGTCATTTTGCTGTGAATTTACCCAGCTCTGCAAATGGTGTCCCTTCGGAAGGAACCGTCATTTAACTAAAGGTTGGAAAGCTATGAGTGAAAGGCATACAAAAACCAGTGTCACCGATCTCAAGAGTTTAAGAATCATTACATAAAAATTTGAGAAAGTAAAGATTTTGTCTGATGGTCAGCTTGGAACTTCTGCTGAACTTTTGCTGAACTTCTTCACAGGTGCAGGAGGGAAGCATTAGTTTCCTGCAGAAACCAGCTTTTGCTGTGCAGCTGTGACACCCTGGGCTTTCCTCTGAGCATGCACTGCCCAGCTCCTGCCCTTCCCTTGCTTCAGCCGGCCCCTTGGCCATTGCTTCTGCTCTGCTAGCACAGTCTTACGGTAAACCTGCTCAGAGGCTTGAGCTGGCTGAAAAATACCCCCTCATTTTGTGAAACAGGAGGCAGGCAGCAGTAGGAGTTTTCCCTTAGGAGAGGCAGCCCCAAGAGAAACATCGTGGGAATGAAATAGCTGCACTAGAAACCTGGCCAAGGACTTCATTCGCCCACATTCCTGAAGACGATCCCGATTCCCTCATGGCCCACAGGAGCAGTACTTTGGCTTCAACAGCAGCTCACTTCTGCCTTTCATTGTCTCCACAAAGCAAGCTGTGCCACCAGTTTGTGTGTGTTAATACACAACATGGAATTAGACATGAATCTACAGACTCTATCTGGAAATACATTTTTCACTCTAAAATTAAGGCTTCAGCTTCTTTTCTCCAAGCAGTTTGGCATATGACTGTCTGATTTGCGAGTAGAAACTCCAGGGAATAGAAAACCAAGTCCTGAAAATGTTTCTGAACCACAAAACCTCATGCGCCTCATGGAAGAAATTCTGTGTGCTGCAGCACTACAGAGATCTTGCCTTTCTTCCTGCTGCTGTTGAGCGCTGAGCTGTGCAGTGCTGGGGATGCCACTATGTCCCTGGGAAAGGCTGCGGGCTTAATTTGAGAGACCAGGGACTCCACGTGTTGGTTGCCACCTGGAAGGCTTAAGGTAAAGCCTGTACTCAACTTTCAGCTCAGCCTAGTGCAGGAGACAAACCAGAAGATGAACAAAGTGCTACCACTGCTAGTGTTTCATCAGCTTCATCAGAGTCCAGTCTCAGGAATGGAAAAAAGCATCTAGCAGTCCTCCTCATCCCAAAATAAATACAGTCAGGTTCAAAACAAACTTAGGAAAAAAATGTAAGTATTTTCTGCCAGGAACAAATTTGGAAAATGAGCTATTAAAATATTTACTGTATGCAAAGGTCTTTGCCATCCAAGAGCCTTCAGGATCATTTTTTGAGACTATTAAACACTAGAGATGCACAAAAATTGTTGGTTGGAGCAATCTCTTTTTGTTATCTTCAACAGACTGCATGGGAACATGATAAGGCTGGATGTTGTCCTTGATGCTGAGCTCCTCCTTTCATTGCCAGCAGTAATTCTCATTATTTGGACACACTGTAATGTGCTTCACAGCACACTCAAGGCCAGGGATTAGCTGGTGGATGCAGCAGGAATCTCTTCAAATGCTCCCTTATTTTACTCTCAAAAGTCTTAAGAATGAGATAGTGGAGGTAGACTCTGCTGACATTTTTACTTCATTACTACATGTCCAGATAGGAAGATCAAGGAATATATCTGCAAGAAATATCCACATCAGAGGGTGCCATTGGTTTCTTCCAGTCTGTTCCTGAAGCCTTTGTGTCAGGCTTCTTAAATATACAGCAGCACATTTCAGGGGCTGTTTTGAAGTGACTTCAAACACCATATTGCACAAGCAAGTGTGACCAGTGTGAGCCATGAAAAAGCTCCTGAAAAATTGTTTCTGCAGAAAGGGTGCTCAGATCCCAGATTAGGCAAAACAGGGAGATTGATATCTTCCAAATATCCATCCTGAACTGATGGAGACAAACATGGTCTCTGCCAAGGGGCCTTGAGGGAGGAACCCAGGAATATCTGCACCCACCCTTTTCACAGTCGTCATGTAAGTAAAAAATTCAAATTAGTTAGGATGAGGTTTTTGTCCTCTATTTAGTAATGATAATATAAAATTGTAAAGAGAGGATGTTGCCATTGTTGGACGCCCCATCCCTGGAGGTGTTCAAGGCCAGGCTGGAGCTTTGGGCAACCTGGTCTGGTGGGAAGTGTCCCTGCCCATGGCAAGGGGTTGGAACTGGGTGGTCTTTGAGGTCCCTTCTAACCCAAGCCATTCTGTGATTCTACAATAACTGCATTTACTAGCATGCCCCCCAGATAGAAGCCTGGCAGTTGTATGACTGCTGTTCAGAGAAGGCTGGGGCTACCAAACACTGTGAAACAATGAGCCCTGGGCAGCAGGGCACCAGCTGGCTCTGCCAGCCCCCAGCTTGCTCCCCCAGGCAGTGGGCCAGACGTTACCTTGGGTAGCAGCTCTCCTGCGGCTGACATCTCTCCTTATGCAGCAGGGCACAGGGCTGGGAGATATGTGGCACCAGGCTGACCTGTGGCACCTTCCAGGGAAGCTGGGGTTGAAAACTTCAAGCTGTGCCCTGAAGAGTGCTCAGCACCATGGTTTCATCATGCGCCAGAAGTTTGATGTCTGCCCATGAGCATGAAGTAGATAATGATGCACTTTCCTGCTGGACCTTCTGGAGGTGATGGGGGATGAATGGGGCTTGTGTTGGACTGCCCCAAGCACAGCCTACATGTGGAGGAGCTGGGTTGGATGCAGCCATCTCCCCACCCCTTGAGCTCCCCACCAGCAGCAGAAATGGTGGTGCCAACAGCTTATTCTGCATATTTTGGAGATGTGCGAGGTAGGAAAGGAAGTGCTGAGAGACAAAACCACGGGCATGGCTAGCACTTGAGGCAGCCAAACAGTGCTTTCAGCTTTCTGTTCATGTTAAGGAACAAGCCTCCAGGAGTGTACTGGGTGTCTCACACTTGGCTCTCCGTGCCAGTATGCTTCTGCCAGTTCTCCAGATTTTATCAGTTTTGCAATATTTGCTCTTCGTCTTAAATCCCAGTTCACAGAGTACACACTTCATACAAAAGTTCCCTATAACACCAGTTACAAAGGTGTAACAACTCACATTTTGAACAGCTATAAGGGGTTAACTGTGTCTTGGAAGATATTTGCAGTGCTCATCAGCTGTGATGGGTAATTATGGATTTGAAGAGATTAGCAATTTGTTTATAAATATGATTTCAAAAGCTTTCTCCTGATACATCTTCATCCAACTGCTCATAGTTAAT
Source organism: Aythya fuligula (assembly GCF_009819795.1). Lineage (NCBI taxonomy): Eukaryota > Metazoa > Chordata > Aves > Anseriformes > Anatidae > Aythya > Aythya fuligula. Next base: position 14,741,200 of record NC_045559.1, read on the forward strand.
TAAGAAATCACATTTATACATGCATTTAAAAGTGTCAAGAAATTACAGGAGCACCTCCACTTTTAAAAGTTATATTTCAGACTCTGCTGGCTGGAGAGAAGACATGAACCCTGAAGGCTCAGGAAACAGAAAGAGAACAAACACTGTCACACCATCTCTGTTTTATCTCCTTGTTTCGAAATCCATGCCATGAGTTTGTTGTTTGTTAGACGTATTTTTGACTAATTACCTCTGGGGGCTGCTTTAACTATCCTGACTCTACCTCAGTGGTCTACCTTAAAACTTACAACCTAATAGGAGCTAAATTAAGTTTGGGATATCACAGACAAACAGGGAGTCTATTGCTGACCACTGTGTTATTTGATCAGAGAATTTAAGTATAAGTGGAGGACATCCAGCTTACACCCTCCTTTTTTTTTCTAATTCTTTTTTTCAAAGTCAAATAGGCTCTCTTTAAAGGGGCATGTGGTGTTTCATCAGGTGCATGGTGGGAAAGAGCCCCAAAGCCAGGATGTCAGCAGCATGTCCCTGGCTGAGCACTGATGCCCTCCCCGTGTGTTGGAGGCAGATCATTTAATGTGGAGCCCCAGTGCGTGGGCAGCAAGCTACCAAGGAGGGGCTGCGGCCTCAGTCTATCATTGGAGTATTGGAAAGAGTCCAGAGGAGGGCTACAAATGGCTGGAGCCCCTCTCCTATGAAGACAGGCTGAGGCTGCTCAGCCTGGAGAAGAGAAGGCTGCAGGTAGACCTTACAGTGGCCTTCCAGTGCCTAAAGGGGGCCTGCAGGAAAGCTGGGGAGGGACTCTTTGTCAGGGGGTGTAGTGACAGGACAAGGGGGAATAGCTTTAAATTTAAAAAGGGCAGACTTAGGTTAGGTATTTGGAAGAAATTCTTTACTCTGAGGGTGGTGAGGCCCTGGCACAGGTTGCCTGGAGAAGCTGTGGATGCCCCATCCCTGGAGGTGCTCAAGGCCAGGCTGGATGGGGCTCTGGGCAGCCTGGTCTGGTGGGAGGTGTCCCTGCCCATGGCAGGGGGTTGGAACTGGGTGATATTTAAGGTCCCTCCAACCCAAACCATTCTGTGATTCTTCCAGGTGCTTCAGATCCAAGGTTTGGGTGCCATTGCTTTGTGATTATCATACCAGGGAGACTTTTAAATTTACACACAACCAGTAATACATTTGATGCTCATTAGGAATGAGTGATGATGCTTCCCTTATCAAAATCCACATTTCTCCCATCAGCACTAATTCCTTTTCACATTCTTTCCCTAACAGCTCTGATTACCAGGGGTAGCCTTGTGTAGCAATGTGTGCTCCACCTTTCCACACTTGCAAAAATGTAAATCCCATGAACAGTCACGCACACATTTCATTACAAATCTGTGCACATTAGATTGAAACCAGCAGCCTAATATGTATTTTATATGTCATACATCACGTATACATGTTATATGTCAACATAGCTTGTTAGAGATCCCCCACCACTAGTATCAAAGTACTCGGCAGAAGGAGCCTGACTCTCCTGATGTTCAACTGGAGCGCCCTTTACACAGTAACTTGATTCAGGTCCATGAATACACTGACTGTGCCTGCCTGATTTGGAAAGCCAGGAACAGCTTTTCTGCATATGCTGGGGCTGGAAACAGAGGCGAATCCAGAGGTGCACAACACAGCTTCTGCCTGCATCAATGATTCTTTCTCTTTTGCACACACATGCGCTTTTATCCAGGCCCATCTCTCTTCTTCCCTGATTCAAGGAACTGAACATTAGCCCTCTGGGTTTGGTCCCTGACCACACGGCCTGATTTAGGTTGAAGTTCAAACGTATGTGAATTTGGGAACCTAGCTCAGATCGATCTCTGACGTGAACAGGTAGTAAAAAGGATCTTCAACCCTCTGATCTCTCTGCTGGAATGAGAAACCATGCTGTGGGGAGATGGTCTTGCCTGCCTGCCTGACTGAATAGTCCTCCTGAGATGGCACTCTAGGGTCATATATATGGGTCATAGTGTTGCCCAGGGTGGGCAACAAAGCTGTGCCCAGCTCCAATGGGGCACCTGGAGAGCTGCAGGCCCCACAGGGGGATGTCCTCCCGTTGGGGCAGAGTTATGGCTCAACACGTGTCACAGAGGACTACACCAGGTGGCACAGGGACTGGTGGGTGCTGACTCTCCTTCACTTCACATTGCTGCTCCACCCTGTTTACAAGGATCACATGCTCTTGACTAAGCAACATGATTATTTTTCCTTTTTTTTTTTTTTTCTTTTTGAGTTCAGGGGCAAAGTCCAGGACACCATCACAAGAAACTACTGGAGGGCTTAGGCAGAATTTACATCTCTGTCTAACAGAGCAATCTAGCACTCAACAGCCATGGGGCTGTACAGCCATGAAGGCATCATAAATTTACCAGCTACCTCCTCGGCAATTTTGCTGCCCAGGAAAATTTATTTTTCCCAAGACTTCACTTTAGACTTGACCCTTTCTAGATCTTTCCTCTATTTTGTCCCTTCCACACCACTTGTTCCTTTTGTCAGCTTTCTTCTCCTCTGGGGAGTCTGTGTATCAGAAATATACCTCCCAACATCTAGGTGTTGGCCGGGACCAAAATGTTTTAAACCAGACACTGATTTGACTGTTTTGGTTAAGTCCTCTTCATTAGTATGAGGTAAACAAAGCGATACTTATCCAACTGCAGCTGAGTTACAGTGGATTTGCTCCAGTTAACCCCACGTTCTCATTTGCTTACTTACCCTTAGTGTTGCAGGAAACATTATCAAAGGGAAGAACCCAAGCCAGCTGTGCCTTTGCAAAGCTGTTATCTCCCAGCCTTGAACTCAGGCACTTCATATCTAACATCAGTCCACACTCACAGGATACATCCAAATGCAATTTTCTCCACTCTCCACACCAGTTCAGCTTCTAAAAAAGATTTAATAATACCCCAGTGTGCAAAGCTATAAACTGAGTTCAAAGTGCTTGTTCTGAGACAACATTATATGAGGAGGTGTGAACCCAAGTCAGTGCGTTTCCTCATGAGAAAATTTCTCTGATTTAATGTGATCCATTTAGCAGCTGAGCTTCTGAAATGGGCTGTAACTCTGTAGAGCTGGCCTCACGTTGGAGAGGAAGACACATTGGGCTTCAAGGAAGGATCAGCTGCAGGTCAAATTCACCTTGCAATTGCAAGTGATCCCAGCTGTGACTCCACGCTCCAGCCCAGCCAGAAGAAGCTCAGGGGCTTCTCCCTCCAGTTCCTTCTCAGGAACGTGGCTCCTGTATATTGAGCAATGACGCAGCTGAAGTCTCCTAAAACTGATGGTGGTGAAGCAACACTTCCCTGGGTAACACCTAGGCTTCCTCCAGCAGTCCTTATGCCCATCAGTTCGGCTCTCCAGTTACTTTTTTGTCCTGCTGCTGAAGGACACAGAGCAAACCATGATGCTCAGGGACACCTGGTCCTCCACTGGGCAGAGGGATGATTTCAAAGCCCTGGTTGCACTGCTGTGCATTGGACCCATTTCCATCTTGCTCCTGGTAGCCCTGATGCTCCTCAGCAGTTAAAAGCAGGACACCATACCTAGAAGAAAACCCCTGGGCAGCCTCTGGGAGCACATTCCTGCTTCCCATCAGAGCTGCTTCACAGGTTCACCGCCCATCTGTATGTTAATATTTCGGCTAGTTTTGCTTGTTCTTCCCAGTGAAATTTCATCACAATGTTTAATTGCAAAAGCCAACCACTATATTCAAGAGATGAATTACCCTATTGCCACAAGAAAGTTTGACGTTTAGTAGCTTAAGAGATATTTATGACTGAGGCAGTTCTTCTTTTAAAATAAAACATTCATTTGTAGAAATTCCCCATTGGGGGAAAAAAAATCAATGACACATGGAAGGTGCTAAAGCCCTACCAAAATAGCATCTTAACAGTTTCTTAAAATGGTGAAATGTACACAAATGATGAAAAACAGTTCAGAAAGTTAACCAGTTTAGTCCTGGAGCAATCCAAGCATTTCAAGACAGATTTATAGAGCACTGAAAATCTGATTATGTAAACTATCATAAATAGATTCAGTGTTAGAAGCCAACACTAAATCTTCAGCTGTTTACTGAAAAAAAGGCAATAGGGGACTATACATTAAAATGAAGATTGATTTCAGAAAGCCTAGCATAAATGAAATATGCTGACATAATGGGTAACAGGAAAGAAAGAAAGCATAAAATTAACAATTGTCAGCTCTTGCTCCAGGATTATGACTATAAACTAGAAAACGACATTAATTGTAATGCTAGTCCTTGAGATGAACTGCAAAACTTTTGATAAAGCTTGTCAAAACTTTCCAGGTCCCTGGTTCAAAATGTGCTGCAATCATGTCTGATCATTAAGAATAATTGGAGGCAGTTCTGAAAAACCCTGTGCATGAACCCCTGCCTTTTCTGCCAGGATGGGACCCTGGCCCTGCCAGTGGGGCCACGTGCATGGCGTGACTTCAGGGGGCTGAGGAGACATAGGGTCAGGAAGGAGCCTGTCCTCCTGCCTCTCTCCACTACCACCCGACGCCTACATGTTTCTCATGCATGGCCTCAGCCAGCCAAATCATTTTGTGAGCCTTATCACATTTTACAACATTATTTTGATCCTGCTTGAAAGTGCGTGGTATCAGGCATTGCTGTGGCTCTTGGGAAGGTGAAGGGGAGCTGGGAACTGCGGGGGCATGACTTGCCCAGCTGCCCTGAGTGCCAGCCAGAGCCAGGAGTGTTCATTATCACTGGGAGGAGAACACCAGTGCCTGGATATCTTATCCTCTGTGGCTATGTCAGATGGTGAGGAAGACAGGGAAAAAGGCTTTATTTCAGAGCATGAAGGCAGATAAGGAAGAGTGGGAGGGCAGAAGGTTGGGCAGTGGAGCTTTGAACTCTGGATGGGGCTGTCTATGAACAAGAAGCAAGGAAACCTGCATAAAATGTTTATAAAATGGCACTCAATAAAATTAATCACAATTAGCTGAAGATCTGGATGTAAGAGTAGTTAGGCATGACACCGTACAGACACCCCCTTGCTCAAAACCCGAATGGCCATACACGAATGTGGGATGACACATTTCAGAAAAGGGACACTGTCTGTGCCTTTGTTCTGCTCTGCATGGCATCACTGTCGGGTTTTACCACACCCGGAGCAGTCTGTTTCAGAAATAACATCAGGTAAGGTTTTTTAGGTGTTCCTCGGTAAACATCCCTGTTACTTGGTTTGGACCAAGACATCACAACAAAGTTATTGTAAACTGCAGCCTTTTCATTTTCTCTTTTTCACCTATCTACTTTTCATAACTGTACAAATTGCCTTAACACTACTTTAAATCTACTTTCATTAAAATTCATTATAATCCTGAAAGAGCTGATGTGTGACTCGTTAAAAAAAATTGTTGTTAAATGTTATAGATTTTGTTGTTGTTGCTAGGCCCTTCCTTTTCTCTCTCTCCCTCCCCAAAAAGAGTGTTAAGCAAAAGTGTTTCATTCTTTCTAGGATTGTACTTAAAACATAGCCAATGGCATTAGAGTTGGGATTAGATATGATCCTTTTTACTGGATGTATAAGTCAAAATAAAATAAAAACCACCCTGGGAAAACATCCAAAGGAGCATTTCAAATCCTTAAAAGAATCCCAACACATTGTGCTGCCTCTTTGGAAACTGGGTCTGCAAACTGGTAGGTTGGCAAATTAGCCATTATTTTTTTTAAAGACTGAATCTGGGTGGGCACCCAGCTCAATATGTGAGCTCCTGGCTCAGAACAGAAAAACACAGTGAAGCAAAAAGTCAAATCCATGTCCAGACAGTTGCAGGAGAGTTTCCAAAGGTCCCACCACCACCCTGTGCTACCTCCTGCCACCACATGGGACAGCAGCTCCTGCCTCCTTCAGGTTGGGTGTCCCATTTCTCCAGTGGGTGCCGGACTTTTATGTCACAGGTGCTCGCAGGGTTTTCCCAGTGGAAAACAATGGGAACAGCCCCTGTACTGGAGGCTTGGCACCCTACACCACTCCAGCCCTTCCTGCGAGCCTTTCCAAGGTGACCCAGGGCTGAAGGGTGACCAGGTAATTCTGATTCAAGCACAGATTTTGGTTTTACATTATGAGAAACCTGTATTGATTCAGGGGGTGGTGGTAAGGGTATCTAGGGTGTTTTATCTCTACAAAAAGAAATCTTACAGGCATGAAAGAAAGAACTCAACTTTGACATATATTTGGCAAGCAATACTGCCCTACTCTGTTTAATCCAGTGTATCTGCTCAAACATTGTCAATGCAACAAAAATACAATAAAAGGAAAAGAGGTCATGTAGAGAAGGGTGGGAGGCTACATCTGAATGTCACGGCAGGATATGTTGTCAGATCTCTAGATGCATTTGCACTTGTTTCTGACTCTCCTGGAGCAGGACTCGTCACCAATCGCTGCAGGTTACCGGCAGCACAGCCGTCGATGCAGCCACTTGTTGTGCAGGCAGTCCCTGGAGCCAGCAGGCAGAAGAAGCACTTTTAGGAGATGACTCACCTCGCACTAAGGCTGATATTTAACCTCGTCAGGATGAGTTGTGCCCTAGAAGTGCCTATTTCCCCCCATTGAATGAAAGGGAGCCTAAAGCGACCAGCTCTGACATGGACAGCTGTGCTGTTGGCATCAGCGGGGAGGTGAGATCCTGCAACTGAGTCATTGTATCTGCCCTAAAATATGGTTGTGGGATTGATTGTTTCAGATTTTGCTATTTATACAGAGCAACATTCAAAGAGGAAAGAAACAAGGAGGAACTGTTTCCTCACCGGTCTGAGTTGGCACCCCAGGGGTGAGTCACGCTGATCTCCCCCCGATAGCCGGGAGACGGGTGGATAACTCACAGCAATGTCAGCATGCAGACACATCCATTAGCCGTGGTGACAAAGTCACGAAAGCTCCACTTCTGCTGTAGGAGTATAATTATCGCAGGAGAAAAATCTGAGTCACGGGTGTAATGCAGCCTCCTGTCAGGTATGTGATACGCAAGGTGTTAAGCAGCTGAGGGGCTGGAAAATACTGAAACGATCACTGCTCAGTGCAGGTGAATCACACAGTGAAGTTCCTTGGATGTGGCACATGGAGAAGTGGTTTGCCAAGCATGCGGGACAGCGTATTAGTGCTTGATTTTTCACAGTGGTTTTCACAGAGAGATAAACATCTCTCTTATTTCATCCTTGCTATTTTGAAGTAGATTCTTCCAGACAGTGTCTGGAGTTGCAGATTTTCTTCATCTAAACAGACGTCAAAATATCTCGGGGTATGGAAGCAGACATTTAGGACACTTGCACAACCTTTTCCAGCGAGGTACCATGCACTGACGTAGTGTAGGAGTGAGTACAGCTGTAATGGAGGAACTCTAACATCTACATAAATCCAATCCAGAATTAAATTGCTACTTTAAGATGCTTTAAGGAGGCTATTTATTTTTCTTTCTTATTCTAGTGTAATTGGTGCAGGGTTGTTTAGATACCTTATCTAAACATTTCTGTATCCTCATATGTTGTTGTGATTTCAGTAAAAACCTTTTGATGCTTGGAGTAACAGCTAATGTTTATCTAGTCTAGAAGAAGAATCAGTGGCTAAATGATCCTTTTATTGGGAAAAGCTGCTAGGGAAAGGCTACCACTGAAGCACAGATCTGGGCAGGAGCTGTGCCATCGAGCTGCAGCATTTCCCAGGAACAAGGCTGCAGTGAGGAGCTCCCCAGCACTGGGGTTAGTGACATCACCTGCAACCTTGGGAAATGCTGGAAAGCACCAGAAAATGAGAGCAGGAAAAGACACAGACACAAACAGGATGGTAACAAGGCACAGAAAATATTGAGCTGTTTCAATGTGACTTACACTTGGCAAACCCCTGTGTGCTGTCAGCTTCATACTTGAGTTTCTTCTCCCTGGCATGGTCCAACAGGCAGCACAGGGCTTGCCTCTGCTTCTGGGAAGCCAGTGGGGAAGGGGCACAGAGGCACCACATCTGCACAAGCTGGACCACTTCTGGCTTCTGGTCAGGGGCTGTGTCACCAGGACTGCAGGTGAGGCCAACCTGCCCCCTGGTCTTAGACATTTTGTCTTACTTTTTGTATTCATCCTTTTGATTTGACCCATACCGACCCTTCCTTTCTTTTTTTCTTTTCTTCTTTTTTTTTTTTTTTTTTTTTTTTAAAAAAGTCTGTCTCTTTTTCAGTCTTCTGCAGCATCACAAATCCTCCAAGGTACTGTCAGCTCCTTTCTGGGGCCCCAGGAGGGTTGAAACCTGCTGGGTGATGGATACAGAGAACCATGCCGGTCTGTGGGAATACAACACAGAGATGGTCCAAGGTCTTTTTATGGAATTAGCTCAGATCTAGTTGGACTTATTTTGAACTCATGTTGAACAAGGCTTTTTGGATGGGCATAGCAGTGGGCTGGAAACAACCCCCACCACTTTCCTCACACTGCACCTCAGGAGGTGATTCTCCCAGAGCTTGGCAGGGGCTATGACACAGGTACAAGTGCAGTCAGCTCATGTCCAGACAGACTTTCTGAGGGAAGGCTTTAGCCTCATCTTGAATGGAGATTGTTAGACTATTTCCAGGCCCAACATGACCCTGTAATCTGCTACACTTCATTCATGTGGCTCTCGTGCTAATGAGCCATGTCAGACACTACCTATCTCTGCATATGTGGCAGAGATAATCTGCAAACTGGATAATTCAACCACAGATGCCAGAGAGCTGGGTTTAGCTGCAAAAACCTCTGGGATTGCTTCAGCCTTGTCCCTAAGCACTCCAGTGTGACTTTCATTGGACCCAACTGAGCTGAAAATGTCTCATTGAGGGAGTTCTCCCTAATCTGTTCCTTCTGTTGTGCTCAGTTCTTCCCCTTTCGTCACTGCTGTTAATTGCATTAACCATCTGATAGCAGTTAAATTTTTACTGAAGTATTAAGCAACTTGAATGATCATGAAGTCCTGCTGGAATGGGGACTCACTCTGAAAGGGGTAGGCACGTTGGCCATATCTACCAGTCTTTACAGAGGTAAATGAAGCTGGTATTTGCTGTGAAAACACATCCTGCCTTCTGAGCGATCCCTTCTTGGAAAGAGGAAGCCTAAGTGCCACTTTCCCAAAGCAGTGAAGGAGCGTGGGATAAAAGAGCAGTGAGGCCTGAGAAGGAAGGTGCACAGAACAAGAAGTGGATAACCGTGAAATCCTGAATTCACCATCTCCTCAGATCATGCTTTCACCCATCGGAGAAGCAGAAAGCAAAACACAGCAGGCATTAGAAACAGAAAACAGATATAAACTCACTGCAAACTCAATATCAGGTACCTTCCCTGGCTCCCACTCTCCATCTCCTCTCTCCTGACTGCTCATCTTCAGCCCATTTGGTTGTGACAGCACAACTGCTTGCAGTACTGCATTTTGAACTGGATTAGGGGACTGATCCGATTAAAAAAAAAAAAATCCTGCCAAGAAATGTCAGTTCTGTGATGGGAACAGACGATAGTGAGAATAATTGAAACCAGCATTGCCACTGAACATGTTGCATTACAAAACCACAGCCCCAGCTACATGGCCAGCCCAGTCAGGCAGCGCTGCATTGTTCTGATTTATGAGTAAATCTGCTGTTAGAAGCTGGCATTCCCCTTGCCTTGGACTTTTTTAAAAATTATTATTATTACTTATTTTGCTTTAAATAAATGAGTACGGTTGTCTTCCAGTCACAACAAATATTGCATCTGCCTTATTTAGGGCTATTGATTGACATCTTTTGTCATGAAAATGAAATTCAGGGATGCAAAACTGTATTAGAAATGGCTGAGAGGAGAAAGTATGGATCAGAAATTTCAGAGGGTGAAACATTAATGTAACAGTTACAGGAAAACAAAGCCTTAAAACCCCACAAAAGTCATAGGAAAAACTATATTAAAAATAAAAAATAAAAAATTAAATAGCTCCTGTTTGGCACAGATAGGCACATCTGCACTGCAGAGGAGGTGTGCGCCCACCCACAGCATGAGGGCTGTGATTCCTGCCAGCAAGGCTTTCAGGGCAAAGTACACGTCTTACATGTTCTTGTGCTCCTAACCAAGAGCATAAAAGGGTGGAGCTGCTCTCATTCACTGGGAGATTTTTCTTGTCCATAGCAGAGGCTGGAATTCACTCAACACCATGAGGTTTGACAGCACTGGGGTGCTCCGAGCACTCCCCATCCTCCCCACGGTGAAATTCGTGGCACAATTCTTGGCACGTGGGCCAGTGCCAGCCAGCTCTCCCCTGCCCTGTTTCTGGGTAGGGTTCAGAAGCACTGTGGGCCAGGGACTGTTCCCAGCACCAGTTTCCATGCGACCACCCTGTTTTGGAGGGTAAGAGAGGTTAATGCTATGGATGCAGGCTGCTCCTTGCCAACCGGCTTCAGTGCCAGGGAATGGCCCCAGGCACATTTCATTTGCTAGTATAGGCACAGCTTCAGTTCCTTTGTGCTATGGTTCCTGTCTCATTCACTAGCATTTTAAAACCCTTTGGTAATAGTTTGTTAGTGAGCTGATAGGTATTTTAGACCGCAATTTATGGATTTAACAGATTCCTTTTTTTTTTTTTCTTTTTTCTTTTTTTTTTTTTTCCTACAGTAAGTAGGAAAGGTGTCCTGAGGCTTTACTCCCGCTTCCTGCAGTGCTGGGATAACTGCTGACAATGAGCACCCCAGCTGGCTGTTCAGGCTAGGCAACAGGCAAATCCTCTGCTTGCAAACACTGCTCCTTATCTTCCACGAAAAGTAGAGAGGTTTATCTGAGCAGGCTCTTCGTGGAAGAAACCAGGCATTTCTTGGCAACTCAAAGCACAGTGGCAGACTATGCTCTTAATTTGCTAATGCTGTTCTGTTTCAAGGAATTGCCCTGATGAAACACTCATCTCAAGAGGACAAGCAGGAGTCATCCCCTCATGTCCTACAATTTCTGTCCTTACAGCCCCTGCCTTCATTTTGTCCTCAGCCCCCCAAGAGGAGAGCTGTACAGCGCTGCCAAACCAGCTGTAAGCCGGCGAGCCAGGCAACTACTAATGCCCAATTTAACATGCAGCTCATGTGCCTTTAAATAGCAGTGAGAGCCGAGCCAAGCCATCCACTGCAGCAATTTCTGGACATATGTGCGGAGCCCCCCTCCCTCGCCGAGCCCTCCCACCCCCGCGCCGGGGATTGGCGCGGCTGCCTGTCAGTTCCCAGTCACCCCACTGACGTCTCCTCCATGCTGTGGACTCGATCCCGTTTGTAACCAATGTAATTACAATGTGGAGAATCAACAACTGTTAACGATTTAGGTTAAACGTAATTTAATGCCTCCAGATTACCGCACTTAGGCTAGATTTCATTTCACGTGAGCCATCGAAAGAGTTCAAAGAGGTCGCATACTTTGTTAAAGTAGTTCTGGACAAAGGAAAGATTGACACTAGCTTCCTCGGGCTCTATTAAATGCTTCAGCAACTTTGGCATGAGTTTCCAATCTGTCATTGCTTTTGGAATTCCACATGTTAAAAGGAGATCTGTCTGAGAGCAGAGGTTCAAAATCCATTCTTCCTTGGGGGGGCGGGTGGTCCATATATCTATCTTAAAGAAGGAGAGCTTAAAATCCCTGATCAGGTCTAAAGGACCCTTGAAGAGACTATGCCTATTATTTCTTCCACAGTGCCATTTTATCTATAAGCCATGGAAGACAGCATGAAAAGTTGCTGTTATAAAGTCTAAGAAGTAGTCATCCAAGCCTAGAAACCAAAGAGTCCATCACAGAGTGCTCTTGTGCTACTGGGACAGCTGCCAAATGAGACATGCAGATTGCTGTTGCCGAGCTTTTGGATGATGAGAAAAAGGACGGGACTTCCCAATGCAGCAGGCACTGCCCCAGAGTGCACAGAGCTCCTGAGCAGGCAGGCAGCACAGCTGCTGCCTCTGGTTCCTTTTGGTAGCCACTTTCTAGGTGGACTGTGCCAGACCATTGACTCAGAAGTTGGAGCTGGATGCCAAACACATTTTAGTAGAGGCTTTCAGCTCTGTATGTCACTCTAACAGGAAGTTTCCTAACAAGGAGACAGCAAAAATGCTGCCTGGTAGCTTTAGAGCTCATTTATCTTCTCCCCAGATGAGGACCAGCCATGTCTTTTCCAGTCATCCATGCTTCCACTGCCCCATTAGGAGTGCAAATATTTGTGAATGAAATTGCCAGCTATTCTCTAATTCTTGAGCAACTCAGCAAAAAATAGCATCAAGCCCAGCAAGCTTTTGTGATCTGGTGACAGTGTGACCTTTGTTTATTCTTAGTATTGAAAGCAAAGGGATATCTGACGCACCGATGTATTTTGATGAAGTTCTTTATGTGCTTGGCTTTGGCAGGTTCTATTAGTCCCCACCTCTGTGCTCCTGGGCAGCTGCTGTGATGGCAGCATTTGGATTTACTGACAGCAGTCTGTTGGCCTGTTGGTTCACAGCACTTAACAAATGGAGGAGCTTCCACATTCTTGGTGTGGAAAAGTCAATGCTTCCTGTGGTCTTACATCTCTTACTGTCCAAGGGTTTAGGCGTGGCCTCATGCTGTTTGTAAAGCACTTTGCTCTCAGGCAGGATGGGGCAGCTGTTTTCCATGAGTCAGATGCAAGGGCAGTGCACTCCACCGTGTTCTCCAAGAGGTTTCGAGCCAACTTTGACCTTGGTTCAGTACAGTTTTCTTGAAGGTGTCCTGACAAGAATGTCAGTCTTTGCATGGAGGTTTTCAGCAAAGTGCAGGTACCAGCCTCAAGTGCAGGTGCCAGCCTAAGGAAAAGCATATGCAGATGATGAATAATGACAGAAAGGCTCAGACTTTAATGAAAAAAGTCATAAACTAATCACACAAAGAAGAAAGCCATCATTATCCTGTGACATGAGGCAAAGACCAGTTACGTACAGAACTTCCTGGCCTATCAAATCTTATATAGTTGTTTGGCATTGCAAGCCTTCCAAAAGTGTCCACAGAAACAGTTGTTCTCCAGCATTATCAATTGTTTTTGGAGCCCTTGTAGCTTAATATCTGTTAAAATTGCTCAGATAAGTTGTGTTGTTGGTTTAATAACTGGAGGTGACCATTACACAATTGGTGATTTACAAATGTTAATCACAGTAATATGACTTATATTATTCACGAAAGTGTATAATTACACAAACTATGTTGCTGGAGCAGAGTGCCTAAGTTCATATTTTACATATAAAACAAGTCACTATTTTTGATGGTAGTTCACAGAAACAAGAAAAAATGATGTCTCATCAAGATTCTTCCATGTGGCTCTCTTGAAGCAAAGGAAAAGAAATATTTTACACATTTCAAGTATTTCATGATTGGAGCAAGATTATTCTCTTTATTTTAACTGCAGTATTTCTAGTGGAATGAAGGGCATAATTATATGGTCAAATTGAAATTTTGAGATTTTGAAATTGAAAGATTATTGAAATTATTGCTTTTCTGATTAGAAGGCCCTTTAAAAATGGTCACCAAAAGTCAACAGTTCAGTCATGTAATAGGAAGCATCATGGGATGGTTGCCAACTTCTTCCCCTTCAAATGAATTTTCCATCTGGAAGGACTTTGAATCCCTTTCCCATCACGTAGACTAGACCTGGAGACCCATCAGAAGCACATTCCCTGACATGGTTTAGACTCTGTCGGGACTTTCCAAAGGAAGCAAAGACAAGCGAATCACTACAAGCACAGAAAACAAAGGGGAAGGCAGGCCATGTCAATGTGGATCATGGACCACTTCTGTTGTGCACTAAATAGATCCCCAACTGAAACAGGACTGAACATGGTACTGTAAGTAAGATAGAGGAGCCCAATATTCACAAAGACTGCCAAAGGTGAACTGAAGATTTTCAACAGCAAACTGCAGAGCTATAAACACTGACAGCCAGGAAAATAAGTGTACTTCCACTCAAAGCAAGTAATATGAAGAATGAAATTACAGTAGGGAACAGGGACTAAAACTCACCTCAAAGGAAAGGAGGAAATACACCATGACAGAATTGCCTAAGAAAGATGTAAGTGATTGAAACAACGGGAGGTAAATAATGCTCCTGTCCAAGAAGGAATTTTGTACAATTACTCTGAAGAGAAGCTACCATGACGAGAAATAGAGCTATCTGGTTTCCTTCCTCCTGCTTTGTTCATTGACCATACCTTCACACTACATAATGCTAATGAACAAATAAATTAATGGCAACTAGTACTCTTACACTTCAGAGACTGTAAGAAAGCATTTGACAGTGATGCTGCTATAGCAAGACACTGAAAATGTACAGATTTCATTGTAAAATCACTCACGTTTTCCAATGGCTTTCTCAGTACACCAGAAATTAAATGATTGCTTTGATGTCACTGCCAGCATAGACAAAGGTACATCATCTCCCTGCAGTGTCGTGTACTGCTATGTAACAAATATCTGGCACGGAGACTGGAGTCCCAGGGGTGTTTGGCAGCCTCGGTTTGCTGGGGATATCTATTCATCAGCAGATGAGATACAACAAAAGACAAATGGCTTAGTCAGAACAGCAAAACAATAAGGTCTTACAATCAACAGGTCAAAAAACAAAGGCTATGAAAATAAATATGACCTTACATGGCACCGTTGTTCTAGAAGGAGTAACTGCTAGCATTGTTGTCCCATTTATTTACCCAGGCAGTATGTCTCACAGCCCTTGTGACTCTGTCTGTGGTGCAGGGTTCAGATGGGCAAGGGAAGGACTACTTGTCTAACACAAATAAAGTCTTTACAAACTGTGGATCATGGAGAAGAAATAGGTTTATCAAACGCCCTTTAAACAACTTTCAGTTAGAGAGCTGCACCAGGCATTCATAATAAAATGATGAACTAAAGAACAATGACAATTTAAGGTATATACAACTACCAAGAGCTGAACAAAAGTGGAGATAAGAATGTAGAATACGTTGGCCATACCCTGACAATACTGAACAACAGGCTAGGTGACCCAAGGTCCAGAGGAAAAGATGTTGACTGGAGGAATGACTTTGCAGGACATGAGGAACTGAAGAAATGACCTTGCAGATCAGCAGATGGATCACATTACGAGTTCTGATCTATGATAGGATTAGTTAGGGGCAAATGACCTCTGCTTTATGTCCTAGCATGTGTGAGGGGTGAGTTGCCTTAGAGCACCCCCATATGCTGAAGTTTTCTCTGTACAGGAACCAGGTGCAACATAGATACAGGGGTCTTCCCAAATTGTCAAGAAAATGGCTGTATTCATGCTCTCTACTGTAGATAGCATGACCCATTTTCCTCACTTTACACATTGCAAGCCTGTAAATATGCCAACAGTTGCTTTGGACATCTCACTTTCAGCTTAACAATGTGCTTACTATAAAAGATTTTCAGGTACAATCAACTTAAACAGGTTTTTGCTTTCTATTAAATGTGCCAAGAAATTCACCAGGTATCACCAAACGTGATAGTACCTTTTGTCATCTCCTCTCACAGAAACAGGGAAAATACTAATTTTCTGCAAGCTATGTGGTGATTTGGAATGCATTTAAATCAAAGGGGAGACCTGTGTTTGGTTACCCTAAACATCTAAACCAATTAATCTTTTTAGATATATTTTTTTCCTTTTTAGCAGTGTAAAAAAAAAACACATGTAAGGGAACCAAGGTCTTTTAGCACTGGCACCCCATAAAGAGTCCATTTCCATCAAAGGAAAGCATTTTCTTAACTCATTAAATGTTTGCATTGACCTATGGTAGAAGAGTTTTCATTGTACAGGGATAGAGTCATAGGGCAATAATAATTACACACCAAAAGGTTTTGCAAGCTCTAGCACGGCTGTTTACTGGTCTATTTTCAAAAATAAATACCTGCTAAAGGTGTGTGCCTGCTGAGGTATTTGTCCCTCCACCTAAGGCATATTAATGTGTAGTTTCCTCTAGCTATGCTGAAGATCATAGGCAATTCTTGGAGAATACATCACTCAAATCCCTTTCACAACTATATGAAGGTGCTCTAATAAATATATATGTAAAGATAAAATGAAAAAGAGGAAGGGAAAAAGGAACAGATGGTGTCAAGAAGATAGAAGAGAGGAATTTTCTCTTGTTTTATCTTGAAACCAAGAACAGATCCTTACTGAAGCTTTATAACAACAGTGTAGAAGGAAAAAAGAACATATTTCAGGCAAAGTACAAAGAGCAATTAATTGCCTTAATACAGAGGTATTTAATTTATTCAAGTCATTTCTGTAAAAGTTTTGAATATTTTTGGATACTTTTCTTTTTCTGAGAGTTTTTGGCCCTGAAAAGTTAGCTCCTCTAAAAGGAGAGAGAGCAGTAGATGGCTAAAGCCAGCAGATCCCGGGTTTTGCTGTTGGTGGTTCACCCCAAGGATGGTCCTGTAGGGAAATGGAGGCAATGTTTTTGGGGGGATGGAGGTCATGTTTCAAGTAAGATGAATTCCCAGAACCTGTGTATTGCCTGGCCACACCAGTGTGTGTTCTGGTAGAAGGGAATGAAGATAGAACGAAAGGTGGGATGTGTCCTGGAGCAGTGGGGAGCAGGACTTGACCTGCACCAGGATTCAAGTTGGCTTAATGTGACCATGGAACAAAAGCATCAGCTGGTGTTAAGGCACTGGAGTCACTGTAAGGGAAGTTTCTTATTTTTATTATAGATCTGGATCATCATTAAACTTAATCACACAAGAACTATTATTTGTATGTCTGCTTTTACTCAACTTCAGAGTTACATAAAGGGTTTGGACCAAGGGTCAGCATGCCAAATATTGCCAGCCTCAGTTCAGTGCATACCTATGCTTCAGATATCTATTCCTTTCACTAATACGGTAGCTAGTCTGTGCAACACCATTGCCTCCCCATTCACATTTACATTCCCCCTCCAGGCTGCCTGCATTTTGAGCCATGGAAGCGGCCAGGCTTTATCACAGCAAGTCCTGCTCAGAAGGGACATGCTGGGCAGGAAGCTCTGATGGACATGGCCCCCTACATTACTCTCTACCTTTCCTCCTCATGGTATACCTGGGAACCCAATAAGAAGGGTTGGCTTGCTATCTTTTGTAGCCTTTCATTTTCATCCACACAGTCTGGGGCTTTTTTCCCCACTAAGGGGGAATTTACCAATTCAGCTTTTTACACTTGTTTTTGGACTGTAGTTCCATCCTCATGTACTTTTAGAGACTTCTGCATCACAATTTACATGTATAATGCACAGTTAATTACAGTTTAAATTAAGCACACAAAAATCAAGATCTGATGATCTGTTTTATCAAATCAGGCTGTGTAAGATTAACAGCTATTATAAAATAAATGAAATATGTAGATAACTCTTACCATTTCAGTAGCTCATTTACAGATCCATTAATTCTCTGGGATGCACTGAACATACAAATGGGGACCAAGTTGCTCACATGAAAAATGCAGTCTCATTCTTTCCATTAGGCTGCTGCCCAACCACATCAGAAGCAGAAATTCCCTGTGGTTTAATGACAATCTGGTATTTTGTACCTAAAATGTGTGTCTTTTCTTTTGCTTACCTTAGTACAAGTATCTGGTAACATATTTTTTTCCTAAGAAATAAGACAACACCAAAAAAAAAAAAAAAAAAAAAAAAAAAAAAGCTTTATTAACAATTTATATCTTGCTATGGTGTATGGAGCTCTGTTTTCTAACCCTTGATAATAGTAAAGGATGTTGCAACATCCCACCCCGAGTAGGACTTCAGAACATTGTGGTCAACTCTTTCCCATGAATACCCATGGGCTGCTGCACAGAGCACTCTCCAAAGAAGCAGGGTTGAGATCCTGCATACCAAGTTCAGGATTATGGACAAGTCTTCTACATCTTAGATATCACTGACCAAAGACTGCTACATAAAACGTGGATATCTTCACTCTGACACACTTTGGAATCCAGTGCCTAGCCAAAACTACTTAGCACATTTTTCTCAGATATACAAATAGCTTGGGAATAACTAAAACAACATTTGAAGACAAATTTACTTTGTAGAAAAAAAAATATCTAGCCACAGCTGTAAATGTCTTGTATTTTGCATGATATGTTTGTGGGGAAAAGAGGTTGTTTTCTAGCAACAAAGTAAATTATTCAGAAGCAGTTCTTAAAGTGATCAAAAAGAAAAGTGTAAGCTACTTTATTATTATTATTATTATTTTAATACAAAAGAGCTGTTCGTTGAGGTACTGATCAAACTAAACAGAAAATCAAATGAATCAAGGATTAGCTTCAATAGAATGCATGGGCTTCTGCTGAGACAGAAATGGATTATTTTGCCAAACAGCAGCAAGGCTTGCCAAGATAAATTACTTGATTAAAAACAACCTCCATGTTGGTTGATTTGGTATTCATTTTTTTTAACTTTGGACAAAGAAGTGAACATTCTCTGGGAAGATAAAAAACAAGCTGCATTTGAGTAGCTCTTTTATTTAAGTGACATAAGCACAAATATAACAGCAAATATAAAAGAAACAAATGAAAGAAAGACAAAAGCAGGAAGTAAGGAAAGGTTCTTATTAGCATTAATATTATTTATTTGCTTTGCATCCATTCCTAACAGCACAAGTCATGAAGCAATACCCCATTATATGAGGCACAGTGCAATCACAAAATGAAAGGACAGGGTGTGCTCCTAGCAGTTCACCATTTAAATATAGCACCGCAGACAACAGGCAAGTATTGACTAACAGGGGAGTACAAGGACAAGCAGTCCTGCACACCCAATGCAGGGGGCTCAGCCTGATGTGGCTGCCATCCTGAGGAACTCATGGAGGTGGTTTTGGCTTTGGGGAGCTCCTCCCAGTAGTGCTGGCCATGGGCTGACACTCAAAAGTGTTTTCTGGAAGATATGACGACAGGACAGTGGGTGGTGGGCATGTTCTGGGGCAGATGGAAGATGATAAGAAGCACTGGTCTTGAGGAAGGACTTGTGAGTGTAGATAAGGTTTATGCAACAGAAAAGGAAGGGTCAGTAGCGAGGTGCTAGAAACACATCTCAGAGAGCTGGGAAATTCTTTCTTTGCTCCTGGGTGATGTTCAGAGGGCTCTGCTAGTTCAGACAGGGCATGCAGTCCTTTCCTTGGATGAACAAACCCACACTGTCTTGCAAAGATCAAACAGAGAGCATGACACAAAGTTGAGAGCTGAATCACTTGGACTTGTGGTTTGGATCCCTTATGTATCTAGTGGAAAACTGAAATTATCCAGCCCTCTGAGGCAGGCAAGAAGGAGCTCTCCAACCAACCTGGATCACTTGTAGGTAGAAGTTACTGCTAAGGGTCAAGCAGAGGAGAGGAGATACGGATCTACAGGAAGCAGCGATGAGTCAAAGCACCACTCCCCAGCACAGCTTAGCTGGGTTTTCTTTTTTTACCACTTTGAGCTAACCAAACAGGCAGGATTTGCACACAGTTTCACCAAGTTGTTTTCCCTGCACAAAATGAATTTGTTAACTGGCCAAAACCTGGAAAAATTAAGCATTAAGCATATTAAGATCAACCAAATCAGAGTTCTTGAAATGAGGTTTCTGGAACATATTACAGCCATGTGTAGCACTGAAAAAAACTCAGTTGCTGCAAATATCTTCCCACCATCTCAGGAAAACATTTTCAATTGAAGTTCCCACTCTCCTGAACAACTTACTGCCCTTTTCCTTTTAACCATAAACAGGCTCAATGGTTGCTGCTCACTACAGTGCCTCCTGGTGCCACCTGAGTGCCTCCTGTCTCCCAGCCAGATTCTACGGCCCCCAGCTAGAAGCCAGGTCCTCCCTTGAGTCCTGCTGTTGGCAACCTGAGCAGGCAATTTAGTGTTAGTCAGGATGAATCACCCACAAGTAATGCTTCGCTCTCCCAGTTCACTGTGCATGAAGCCAGCTACGGTTGCCACTCAAGTCTCTTGCTTAAATATCTAACTTGGGGTGAGAACAGGCCTAAGTATCTGTTAATTATCTAATAATCTCAGTTTTCTAATAGACTTTTTTTATTATTACCCTTCCACTCATTTTTGATCTTGTAAAACACACTTTTGTTTAGATCCCTAATGTAGAGATTTTGGCCCGTGGGTGTGAGAGAAAAATGTTTGTCATTGGGAGGACACATCCCATCACTCATCCGAGAATGCAAAGAAGAAGAAAGAACAAAAAAAAAGATGATTCACCTTAGTATGTTTAAAGGTGAAAAACACATTGAATCAACACATTTGAATGTGTAGCTGAAGAAAATTGCTGTTTATGGGGTGTTGTTGTGAGAAAAACTAATGATATGAAAGATTGTCTATTGGGCAAATGAGGACAGCAAAGGCATTGAGATAAGGCTGTCAGAGAGCAGGGGAGGGAAGAGGGGGATGCTACCTGAAATAAATAAATAAATAAATAAAATTGGAGATAAAGTAAATAGGTTAACAAATCAGGCAGAATGTGGAATTCATTGAATCGAATTCAGGTACTGAATTAAAAAATAAAATAAAATCACAGAATTGTGGAATCATTTGTGACAGGATTGATGGGAAGCAGAGGTGCCATCTTGTCTCACCTCATAACCTCAGCACAGGACTGATTATATCTAATGAATCCTCACTGGTATTTTAAAATCTGTTCCTAAAATACTGAGGTCTTCTAGTCCATCTATGGCAAAACACACTTTCCTTAAGTTTCCTTAAGTTTCCTTAAGACATTGTTCCAATGTCTTTCCATATGACTTGCTGCCCTGTACTCTGTATAGCAATCTTTTATCATAACCATAAAAAGAAAGCATACATTTTTCTCCCCTTCAGTCTTATCTTCTCTAGATGAACCTATCCAAATTCTTTCTCTTCCTCTCTCTCTCACTCTCTCTCTTTTTTTTTTTTTTCTTTGTTTGTTTGTTTTGTTTTGTTTGTTTGTTTTTCTCCAGGCAAAAATCTCCTCCCTGACTTTTTCAAGGAAATGTCCGGTTGACATGGCAAAGTGCAGTCCTCCAGAATGGACAAAACTACTGAAGTCTTGAAGGGATGAATAAAGTCAAAGAAGAAATACTGACTGCATCTTCCTTATGACTCCTCTTTACATATCTGAATGAGGCATCTGCCTTCTTTCATAGCAGCACAAAACCTATGACTCATATTCATCTTTAATCACCAGTTCCATCTCTGCAGAGCTGCTGCTTAGGCAGTTACCCAATTTGTATTTGTGCAGTTGCCTATTACTACCCATGCATCATACTTTGCCCTTCTCCTTATGGGTTTATTGGCTATTTATTTTAGGTTCTTGCTGTAATTGGTTGGGAACTTTTTCAGTTCTAACCCTGCCTTTCAAAGGGTTCACATTTCTTCCTGCCCCAGATTTGATCATCCACAAACATCAGCGAGAGTATGGTCTATTCCTGTGTCAAGACCATTAATGGATATATTAACTTTTGTGTGGCCTGGAATTGGTCCGTAGAGAATCTATTCAAAGAAGACTTCAAGTATCACTATGGACCACTGATAACTATCATTTGAGCAATTTTCTCCAGAAGATTTGTCCTTATCTAGCCTGTATTTTCTTAGATTGTTCATGAGACTGTAGCGTGGAATGATGCCAAAACCTTGCTGAAGTCACTGGTAGGTCTATTCTCTGACTCATCACTGTTTCTTCAAGAATGCCATACATGTGTATCCAATCTCTGGATGGAAGTGTCTTGTAAGCACTTGAAACATTATCAATGTTAGCAGTATGTACTGCGGTACTCCAATCCAAGTCTAGATAAAGGCCATAAGTTCATAAGTCCACAGATTGCTTCAGTCTGAGCTCATGGAGACACTTAGTAGACTCCTGTGAAGAGGAAAAAAGAGGAAAGAAAGTGAATTTATACATGGATCAACATATCCTGAAGAAGATTGCCCACTTGTCAACTCTTCCTTGGTGACCACATACAGTGCCCCAGGTATTCACAACAGCATGGAGGTTTGTTTCAGGTTTCTTCAAGTGAACAGGCACTTTGCTCTGAAAGGACACAGGTCTCTGTGAAGGCCTGAAAGGAGCTCCAAGTGACAAAACTTGGCTTTAGCCAAACTAATGGGCAACCTTTTGTCCTTCAGCTCACACAGTTTACCTGAGCAGAATCAATTCCTACCAAGGCAAATCAGACCTATTCAAACTACCAGACAAAAAAGTGTCTTCTGATCCACATGAATAAAATAATAAATTAATAAATTAATAAAAGAACAAAGGTCTTCCTGCTGTGAAATATTTTGCTTCTTTCTAGAGAAGATGGTCCCTTACCAATAACATTTGTATATCCTGGGGTCAAAACTGCATCCACAAGATGGTGCTGACCACAGTTACATCTGCCTTTACCTTTCTAAGTATTGGGGTTTGAATAGAGGTGGAGGCAATTCACGAGTGTTGTGGAAAAAAGTATGCAGAAAGCATACATTAGAATGCCCAGGTTAATTTTCTGGAGATGTCCAAGGAAACAGATCAGCCTGGAGTATCTTGGAAAGCTGAGTAGGGCTGTTGTTGAAACAATGGGAAGAAGACACTGAACTAATTTGCAGTGTATTCAGTCCCTCTGGTTGTTATGGGACTGGGAAGAAAATCTGATGCTTCATGTACAAACCCAAAATAAATTCACATTTATTTTGCACAGTACGACAGACACAGCAGAATATCTCAAGCCTGGCCAATACTTGGACATGGCAGCATCAAGAGACCTTCCTCACTGCTCTGGGATCTAAATCTCTGAAACATGTAGTCTACCCCTTCCTTGGGGCAGCCAAAGGCTGTGGGCCCACAGGTCTTCCAAGAAAGGGCTCCCACTCTAACAGGGAAGGAAGGATAAATCATGATGGGGATAAATGTGGTGAAGACTGGCATGGCAGGACAATACATTTTCTGCTACAGAAGAGCAGACCCTGTCATATGGAGGGAATGTGTTCCTGAGAAATTGGCATAGGGCAGTATTATTTGCAGAGTCCAGTAACACATGCCCCCAAGAGACAGGCAGACCCATACTTGAACTGGGTCCCAGGTGAGCTGTGGTCTGCCACTGACAGCTCAGAGAAGATGAGTACTGACCAGAGTAACATCTAGATTTTCCCCCATGAATTCCAAGGAATAGACTCAGTCTTTAGCTTTCCATCTGTTCTCCAAGAGATCTGAGGAGCTGGAGCTCCATGATGACCCTACAAAGTGATGCCACCCCACTGAACCCAAGCAGCTATTTCAGTTGATGTTGGCAAGGGGCATAGAAACATAGTCCCCATTAGGACCTATTTTTTATGCTTCCCCATATTTTATTGCTGCTGTGGATTACTTGTCCTTAAGCTCTAGCTTTGTTGTTTGAGCCAATTTCTGGCTCCATAAGCGTCACTGAAGGCTGGAATACTGATGTTGAGTTTCACTTCTGGATTTCCAGGAAATCTGGAACAGGGTTGTACTGTGCCAGAGTTAGACTCAAAGACCTCTCACCCAGTTACCTCTTGGCCAATGGGCAAGTCCTTGCACAGTTTTTATGCAGTCTCTTTGCTTATATGGGTAAATTAAACTGGTCCAGGACTTGTTCTTTTGCCTTAAGGACAAATGGTGTGGCAGAGCGCACATCCACTTGGCTACACTCCTCCATACGTATATAGGCAGTACGTATCTCCATACGTACTGCCTATAAGGAAGAGGCTTGTTGCCCTCTCCCAAACTGGGCCTGGGAATTGCATGGGGACTGCCAACTGGCACAAAATCATGCCAGGCAGAATGCCAACAGTTAAACATCTGGGATGGCTGCAGGCAAGCACTCAAGTCTGTACCCGGGCACTGTTTAGTTCACTAGAATAGATGACACCTTTGGTGCTGATACAGACTGGGCTGGAAATGCTAACCTCTTCTAAGGCACACAAAAGTTTCACAAGGATAAATTTCTGCAGACTTTCTTCTCCAGAGTTTTCTGCTACATGATGGTTTTGAATCCCAGGGCTAAACTCTTGGCAGTGTCGTAGGTCTACCTACAGCAAATGGGTTGTAGGTCTAAAATGTGCATCCCAGAGGATGCCCATACAGCCTCCTGCTCCAGGTGTGGTCACTGAGTCTGGACTTCAAAGTGAGCTTGAAAAAACAGACTGCATCCATATGCACAGGGCTCAGGGAAGACTGGAGGCTCAGCAGCTCCAGGGGTCTGAATATCAACGGTTAAATTAAAATGTCTCTCCATTTTCAAGGAGAAATATGCCAGAAGGGAGAGAGTGAATGAAAGGTGTAAGTCAAGCTAAGATTCAAGTCCAAGAACTAAAGGTAGATCAAAGAAGGCCTCAATTTTAAAAAGAGCTCCATCTAGATGTGTAGGGGATCTGAGGGTGTAGGGGCGATGACCAAACTCTACATTTCGTACAGATGTAGCCTGACAGAGCAGAGACAGGGCATGCACTCACTTGATGATGATTAGGCTGGAAAGGACTATAGCCATGAGATATGTTGCCTGTTCACCAGAGTTTGAATTAATCTGTGGACAATTGTTACAAGAAATGTGAGGCCAACTGCTTTATTCCTATCAACAAGGTCTCATCCCTTTTTTTCAGAAATAGATTAAGTTGGTCTGTCATTATATGTTCTTGACAGATATGTGCTGGCTGTTGCTTTATTTATTATCTGTTTTCTTATTTTTTACAGTATTTTTCTGAGAACTGAATCTTGGCAGACTGGTCTGTAAATATCTGAGACTTTCTTTCTCCCCTTTCTTATATATATTTTAATATATATTTTGTTTGTGTGTATGCACGTGTATTTTTTCTAGTCCTCCGAAACACAACCATCCTCCATGAGTGCCCACAGACAGTGACTAATGGCCCTGCAGTTGCTTCTGCTGGCTCCCACTACCTCTAGGATGAATTGCGAGCTCAGGAGATTTGAAAACACTTTCTTTTTCCATGTATTCTTTGCCTATTCAGGTTTCATCATTTACCGTAGTCATCCATGTTAACTGTGGTACAGTGTTCAGATCTCAGCTGAAAGCCTCAGTCCCATTAAAAAATCCCATTAAATAATATCAAACTCTTTGTTCCAGTCTGTGCTCAGTAAGAAAATTATGCGCATTAACAAAATGAGGAGCAGTTTGTAAAAACAAGAATAAAGGAAAAGTGGGGAAAGAACTGGTGTGGATGAAATATTTGAACCTTGCACCATGTCTGGCCTCCTCTGGAGCTGATGCAGTTTGTTAATGAACCCTTAACAGAAATACTAATAATTTCTGTTCTACAGTCATGAGGAATTCTTGAGCTATCAAGAATCAAATCAAAGCAAGTTGAGAGCAATATAAACTTCCAAAAGACACAGTAAGAGTGATGCTGGTGGCTGCTGTGTTTGACAAATCTAATCACATTCAGGAGAAAAGCAAGAGAACAAATAATAAAGCAAGAGTCTCTATACGTAGCAGGCAGCCATGGACTTAAAACGAGCACCTTGTGCTGTATGAAATCAATTGCATATTTTATGGAAGTATGAGCACGGGGAGTAAAGAGAACGCAGACATAATTCATCTGGATTCACATGAGGGCCAGATACTTGTTTGAAGAAATGTGATGGGCATGAACATGGCTGGGAAATCGGATGAAGAACTGTAAGTAATGACATCCTTCAGTTTTATTGCATGCCTCCTAAATTCATCCCACTGTAACCTCCCCTCTTTGTCTCCATGCCACGAGTAGATAAGGATGATGGTTTCCCTTCCCAGAGAGCACAGGTAGCTGTGATGGCCCCAGGGAGGCAGGGAGCTGCTGGTAGGGCAGGGCTGTTATTCGGACCTGATCCCCCAACTCATCATCCTCTCCTCCAGGCCATGGGGTCCTGTCCTGGTTGAGTCCCATGCCCTGATGAGTCAAATTGCACACAGGAGCCAGGAGGGAGAAGGGAAGAGGATAATGCTGGGAATGAAGTTTGGAAAGGGGTTGCTCACAGTGGGACAGGGACACTGGGAGCAATGGGCACTTGGTGCACCCTTCCCCACCACAATCCTGCTCTCTGCTCCATTTCCTTTTGTCTCTCTGTCTTTTTTTCCATCTTTTGGCCACTCCAGCCCTGTTCCCCTCAGTGCCCAGGGGGTGAGTGCATTTTCTCAGGGAAGGGGAATGTGCTGGCAGTTCCTTAGGGTCAGGCCTACATTCATCAGCGAGATGCCCATTGCTGGATGGGTTGGATGAACAGGGGAAGAAGCCACCTCTGCCGCCCATGTAGGCACAGTGCTACTGTCCTGAGGGGCAGGCTGAGCAATGAGGTACCAGGAAGGTTAACAACAGATGAGCTGGAGGGGACACAGAGAGGGGACAGCAGCACAGGCTTGCTCCCACCCCACTCCCAGAACCAGCAGCTGGGGATGTCACCAACACACCACATCTGCCTTTTCTCAAATCTTATCGATAGGAAACCAAGGACATGACAGCAGCCATGGATTTTGCTTTCTTGCCAACGTATTTGGTGTCTTTCATTTAGAGTTCAACTTGACATTTCAAATTATCATTCAGCATGTGAACTTGTTTCACGTGCATAGATAAAAATAAAACCTGTGGTGGAACACTGGGCTAACACTGTGCAGCTCCATCATCAATCCAAATAGAAAGCAAGACATCCTCCAGAGCGCTGTGGGGTGGCCCCTGTTTGGGAACCCCCCTACATGTCCCCCATGTCTCACAGGTCCAGGCAGCCACTCGTGCACAAGGGCAGTAGCATGTCCTTGGAGGACTGCTAAAATGGACACCTCAAAGACGGTTTGAGAGCTGTCCTGCAGGCTACCTTTTGGTCCTGATTTCATATTCAGACATCATCTATGTGGTGCCTTTCTTCTGTAGATCCAGAGATTATTCAGAAAAGTGAGCATCTTTACCCTCATTTCACATATGCAAATGCAGAGGGTAGTAGTGATGTGCTCAGGTCCACGTAGGAGTTGCTGAAAAATGTGAGAGATGGCCCCTTGAACCCAGTCCCATCTCCAGAAAACATCCACAGCTGGTGACTGGATCCCCTGCATCCAGAGGCAGAACTGGCTGAGCAGCTCTGCCTCACCTCTCCTTCAATCTAGGTTTGGATCAACTTTGCAGTGCTGAGAAATTGCAGCCTTTGAAAACCTTATTTCAAAGGAACATGAGGCAGGTGTGTTTTACACACACACACAAAAAAAAAAAAAAAAAAAAAAAAGTGTAGTTAGATAAAACCACTGAAGTGCCTACATCTGCTTATCCCCCTTCAACTGTGATGGGAGGAAGATCTCAGCTGGTCACCACTGAGAGTCGAAGAGAAGTTGAAAGGAGTAAAGGGAAGGCAGAGAGCCCAGGATAGGACTTTCTATTATCTTACAAGCTGTGCTGACACTGCTCATGGTCATATTTCGCTTTGGTCAGCGTGGTGCTGCCTCCTCCTCCACCAGGTCTGTCTACAGTCACCATGAGGTGACCTCTGCAGCTCCGGTGGGACAACCATCCCATGGGTCCCATCTCACCAGCTCCCTCTGGGATTTGGGTGATTGCTGAGGCTCAGAAGGGAAGCACTGGCAGCACATGAGCATCCCTCTGCTCCGATTCACCAGTAAATCAGCACCAGTGATCAAACGGCTCTGGTTTAAGAGGAGAGCAGTCGCTTCATCCCTCCAGTGCTGGTGCACAGGAAGACACCTGTGCTCGGGTTAAACTGAGCCGCAGAGAGGCAGGAGGCAAGGAAGGAAGGAAGGAACAGGAGATAACTGTGTTTGCGACCGCCAGGTGGGCTGATTCTGGCTTAAATTCATTTCAAGTTATTTTTAGTTGTATACGCTTTCTCCAGCCAGGGGTGTTCATAAAATGGGACTTTAGTAAAAATAAAGAATCAAACCAAAGGGCTGCTGTTTTCATAACTCCCCTCAGCAGATGAGATCCATCAGAGCCTGGAACCTTCTCCACAGCTCCACCTGACCATCTGTGTCCTCAACTGTCCAAGCCACCAAAAAAGCTGTCTCTGATGCTCCTCTGCAAGTGCTGAAATACTCCCAGAGATGAGGCAGCCCTGGTTTATGGCTCTGTGTTCGTGTTTGTCCCCTCACACAGAGTTAACAGCCTGCAGCTACCAGGAAAATTGATGAGCAGAGGTGGAGCCAAGAGCTCCTCTTGGATCTCACACCGCTTTGGATGTCTGGGTTTAGCCCACATTCCCCACTGTTTTTAAGGTTAACAGAAAACCTCTGGGCTCTCTTCTGCTGCAAATCTTTTAAATGCTCGCAGCATTTTGGAGTTTCAGTCGTACAAAAAACACTCCAAGATAAAGCAGGTGGGAGGAGGTCACACTGCCTGCAGAACGGGTAAAGGAAAGTCCAAAGCAGCATAGCCAAGGGTTAATTAAATGGGACCCTTACCATTAGTGAGGTTGCTGCCAAAGCATGGGTAAAAGTTATCTGTACTTTTTTATGAAATAACTCATATCACCTGTTTAAGTTGTCTCATTATAAATGATTATTTATCACCTGTTTACACAGCAATAACTTTTTCTTAGGAAGGCAGTCTGCCTTTGAGTGAGCAGATAAAACTGTTTGGTTTGAGCAATCATAAATCACCCTTCCACCGTCCTTCTTTCTCCTGTTACACAGCGATCCTAACGCTGTCCTCTTTGTTATGAATAGATATTTGCTGGCTACTGCCGGTGCCAGAGAAATCAGAGAGATTATAAAATGCACTGTAAATTACAAAGCCTGTCCCTCAGCCATAAAAGGACAATAATCTATTCATGGTAACATCAGCATAAAGTGGCTTTCAGGAGATTCTTTTACATATTCCTCATAATATTTACACATGGAGCACAGACAAGTATTAAACAGACCTCGCTTCAGCGGCGCGAGCATGCTGAGCTCGCGGTGAGCACCAGCCGAGTCCCGCTGCAGGGCTGGGAGAGGTGCAGGGAGCTCGGCTGAGCCGGGGCAGTGGTGGGAGCCAGAGAGCTTGGGGGTTTTGTACCTCCAAATGGAGCAACTGGCCAAGAGCTTTATCCCCTCTGCTTCAGCTGTGGAAGCCGGGTTGGCAAATCGGGGAGCCCTTTTTGGGGAGTGGGACCTGGCACCTCTCTGCAGCTGGGAGCAGACCGACCCCCATCAGCCATACAGCTTCAGAGCAGCAAGAAAGGCAGAGCATGGGGCAAGATTTAAATTCTTCTCCTTTCTTCTTCTTTAATTTCTTCTTTTCTGAGCACCGCATTTAGACTAAAAGGTATATTCCTTGCCCCAGAGCACAATGAGCTCAGCAAATGAGTCTGTGGTCCTTGCCAGTAATTGTTGCTCAGAGGGGGACACCGAGCCTCTGGAAACACACGTGCCACCTGTGGCTGCTGCTTATTGCCCATAGTTTGCTAACTGTGCTGCTTCAGCCACCTTGTGCCCATTGGGCTTGGCATGAAAGCTGGGAGGAAGTCCTGTGCCTTGTCCAGGGTGGCTGGATGTAGAGTCACAGCCTCATGAAATGGTTTGGGTTGGAAGGGACCTTTAAAGTTCAGCTAGTTTCAACATCTCTGCCATGGGCAGGGACACTTTGGGATGACCACGTGTTAGGTCATCCCAAATAATTCAGTCATCTTCAAAAGATGAGGCCTTGTTAAGCAAATTTAACTAGTTCCCCTGGTCTTTACATGTCGCACCAGACTCAGGCCATGGAATCACTCTTTTCCTCTCTTGTTTCCAGCCCCATTAACTCATTCTTGTGACAGATGGAGGAATTTTATTAAAAGCCATGGCCTGAA
The DNA here is from genome assembly GCF_009819795.1 of Aythya fuligula. Taxonomy (NCBI): domain Eukaryota; kingdom Metazoa; phylum Chordata; class Aves; order Anseriformes; family Anatidae; genus Aythya; species Aythya fuligula. The sequence continues at coordinate 14,770,969 of NC_045559.1, forward strand.
CTGAGCACCAGGTAGATGTGAATCTGCCTACCTTCCCAGAGAGGAGAGCAGCCGGGCAGGTGACACACACCAGTCCCTGTTGGAGGGACTTTGTGCCTTGTACAAAATCTGGTGGGCAGAGGACTGCCAGCCCAGGGCTTAGGGAGTCACCAGGGAGCAGTGGGATTGAATTCCCACTGCCAGGAGTGAAATGTGGCCTCTCCGCATGTGGTCTGTGCTCCCCCTCACTCCTGTGGGGCACGGCACAGCTCCGGCTCCTGCAGCATCAACTGGAGGGAAAGTTCTCTACTTTGCTCCTCGAGCATTCCTCGCAAAGACCTGGAATCAGATATTTTTCTTCTAATTGGATGCAGAGAATTTTGTTTCTGTTCTTGTTCTTTCATCAGAACGACAACAACAAAGAATGGTGGGAAAGTAATTTTTGTTTAGAACCACCATGTTTGTTTTGTTTTGTTTTGTTTTGTTTTATCTATTAATTTTGGCTGCTGACCCATAAATCAGTTCTTCCTATAGGTTCTATGTGCTCCTGAGGGCTATGTATCAGCACCCACCCATCACCTGGATAAATAAGATCAACCGGCTGATTTAATCAAGCTGACAGAAACAGGCACGTTCAGATATGAAGGGAAAAGGCTTTGTGTGAAGATGAATTACCAAACTTTTTCTGCTGCTCGTTTTCCAGTGCAACCCCCTGACCCAACTGTTATTCTGGCTCATGTGTCCACGCTCCCCCTGGCCCACCCTCCCAGCCTCTCACCAACCAGTCTTTCCGTGGGTTTCTTTCCTTGTCCCCCAGAGCCCAGGGCATTTTAATTGCCTGCCCAGCTCCACCTCCTCTCTGCTCACTACTTGCTCTCCCTCCTCCCCCCATCTCCAGGCTTCTCAAAATCTCAAGGCTTCTGCTCCCAGTATTTTGATTTCCTTTTCTTCCCCCAACCAGCTTCTCACTCCCTGGTGCATTGAAGTGGCCCCTCCACCTCTTTCTCTAGAACAAGAGTTGCTTTTCCATTTTTCTCTACCTCTCCCTTGCCTTCAACAGCCAGGTGTATCCTTTGCCTATTGACATTTTCTTCCTGTTATCCCTTTTGTTTTGTTCAGGGTTATACTCTATGGAGGTGTTATCCTGCTTTCCTTTTATACCTCTTTATCTAAATCTCTTTTCCCAGTTATAATCACATCTTCATCAATAGCTGTGAATGACTGGCCAGACTCATGTCTTCCCCTCATTTTCTTCTCCTACAGGGTCTCCTGATATCTCAAAACTAAATGAATATTCTTCTCTCTGGCTATTAAAATCCAGCAAATTCTCCATCATTCCAGCTCTTAACCTGGAGCTTACTCCTGGCTCCTCCACTGTCCTCTCTGATCAAGTAAAGTCCATCCCATGATTGCACTAATGCTTCTGTAAATTCCTGGTAATTATCCCATTTACTCATCCTTATTGCTCGGGCAGAGTTTCTTTCAGAAACACTATCCTCCTTCCTGACTCCTGTCTCTGACCACAGCTCTTCCCACTCGAAATCCTGTCCTGGATTTATCTTCCATGTCATGACCATAGCTCCTGCCCTCCTCTGCAGAGCATCACTGGGTTCACTACACTCACTGCATCGGCCCAAGTGCTCAGCCCTGACAGAGCTGTGCTCCGGGGACCGAGCATCCCTTTTCTGCATCATAGGGCTTTTGTAGACAGTCAAGAATAAACACAGTGAAAATTGTGTTTATAGTTGCAGAGAGGGATGAATAGTTACATTTCTCTTTTATCATACTACCTTCTCTTCTGTATGTAAATTCAGATAAATGGGGTTTATGCGATCCCTAATTAACACCAGGGTCAAATTTTTGCCGCTTTCACAGGAGGAATTTTACTGCAAGATAAATCCTCAGATATCAGAAAGGGAGTGTTAGTTTATATCTCACATCCTTTCATAAACACGGTTTTCACGCTGCTTCCTCAAGGTCTCCCAAGGCAGGATACAATACACAGGCTCTGTAACGCTGGCTGCTGCAAAGAGGAGTTTGGTGGCTCTTGACCTTGGCATCAGCGTGCAGCTGAAAATGCCAGGTGTGGGCAGCAGTACCTCAGCCACTTCATGGGGAGCTTCTTCCCAAGCCGTGAAGATGCTCCAGCCTCATCCCACGTCCTAGGGGACCACGGGTCAGGGTGCGATGGAAGGGCTGTGGCATTGGCTCCCAAGGGCAACAGGGGAAGCTGGGGACAAATCCTCCTCAGCTGGCTTGGAGACTTTCAGCAAGAAGACAAGAGGGATTGGGGATAACTTGGGAATTAAATATAGAAAATATTTTCTAATCTGGAAATACCAGAGCAGAGAGACTGTTGTGTTTTTTGTTTTTTGTTTTTTATTATCTTCCACTAGTAAATACATTCACCCAGATATGACATCGCTCTAACAATCTATCTGCCACCTCTGAGAGCCTCAAAAAAATAGTGGTAATTAAAAATATATTTGAACTATACCTTTGCAATTTATAGCCGAAGTGCTTTTGAAATGCAGAGTGAATAACATTAACTGCTGATTTCCCTGCAGGGGAAAGGTCTCTTCATCAAGGGACGGGCAGCACACTTGATGTCTCAGATTTCTCTTTTTAAAATGCCCAGTTGGGAAATTTGACCAGATTGCTTCATAAAACCAAAATAGTTCACCTACTTCAGGTAGAATTAATCTAAGCATGTACTCGAGCATGAGAATAAAATTTAATTTGGAACAAATATATCTCTCTAACCTTTACAGTAATTAGAAAGAATGAAAATATACGGTAATTAATCTGAATAGTTTAGCTTGCAAAATCAGTATCATTATGTATCAAAATCTAAAAAACAGTATCATTTTGAAAGCGTAGACTCACAGAAATATCTACTATCCTCTTGACACTGGATGCCTCCTCTGTCCACTGCAGTTGTCTGAAGACTCTCCCTGTGGCTTGCCTGCACCTCCTTAACCAGGTTGTTAGTGCCTGTACCTGATCTCTGGAACGACAGCTCGGTGCTCCTCCAGGGACCTCTTACAAACCTTGAGGTCTTGATACCTCCCATAATTCTCAATTTCCCAGGCTCTCTTTATGCTGTTTTTTTACCACTTCAGCGCAGGAAATGAAGCTTGCTGAAGTCCTGCGTGTAGGAAACACTGCTGAGTGACACAACAAAGCGAAAGCAACGCAAGGCACTTAAGTCAGCCTCTTGGGGTTTAAGTTACCTTTTACTGCTGACATTAAACAAACAAACAAAAAAGGCAAAAATAATCAGTCATGCAAATGTGATCTGGAATGTAATGCAAGCCCTATCTCAAATTTTATGCATTTAAAGTAGGAGCAGAGACCCCGTTCCCCTGCAATAAGAAGTCATGTTTGCAAGACTCCCAGGAACATCTGTCTTGTAGTGCAGTAGACACCAGAGCCCACAAAACATTGCAGACACCCAATGGCAAACAGACACCCCAGAGCTGAAAAACCAAAAGCCACAGCCTTAATGAGGCAGAGGAAGTGAGCACAAAGAGGAAAGGCATCACCAGCATCCCAGACCCCTGCGATGCCGAACAATGACGCCTTTGTTGAAAGTTGCTAGTTCAATCCTGCTCCCACTGAATTCAGAGGGATTTCATCACTGATTTCAGCAGGAGAAGAATGGGGTTCTGTGTGGGGCAGAACCAAAATTGTCCTCCTTCTTACCCAAGAACCATGGCTGTGCTGTGGTCAAGCTGAGAATTAGAAAATGAAGCCAATGAAATTCTTGCATGTTAGAGTCCAGGCTCTTACCTTGTGGTTATTGCTTCTAGTGTCAGGCAGTTTTCTTATGGAGCAAAGGCACAATATGCCATGCAAAAATAAAATAAAAATAAAATTCAGATCCTGAAAATTGTGCTCTTGATCCATTCATTAAGAATTTTAAACAAATATATATTAGAGTTGTCATATTTTTTAAGAGGTTGGAATTCACATACTCTACAGTTTTAAGAGTTATGCATGTCTTTTCCCCCACCTTTTTTAATGGAAATGTAGTCCCACATGATAAGAGAACTCATGGTGCTACAGCATGAACAAGTATTTCAAGGTTCAAGATAGCATTATTAGAGGCAGCACCATGATGACCACCTACAGACCTGCTGGCTGAGGTGCTCTGTGTTTCACAGAAAACACTGAACACCATGATTTCCTCAGAAAACTGGAGTTCCTCAGAAGACTTCCAGGAAAGTCTTCTCTCTCACTAGTCCCTTGCTACATTTTGCAGGTTTTTTTCATTATATCACACAATGCAGTTTGGGTTAGTGTGCTGAAATTAAAAAAATAATAATAATAAATAAAGAAAATCCAAAATGAATAAGAATTTCTCCCGGAATCAAAAGTAGATTCTACTTCCAAGAATTGCATGCATTTCCAGAAACGGAAAAAGAAAACTAGCAAATTGCTCCAAGGAGTCTTGTCCTCTGCACATCCAATGAAAGGAATCCAAATCTAAAAATACTTCATATTAGGGCCTAATTGGTTTGAGATATTTGTTGCCAAGAATTCTCAGACTCCGTGCATCCACTTTATTGTTCTTGGCACAATGGGCACTTCCACTCTTGCTATTGTTATTTGAGCAGTCTGAAACAAGAAGAAAAGTAATACCAAGTCTATCTCTATGTTAATTCTCTCCAGTAATGCTGTTGCCATAGCAAGGTTATACATGGATTTGAATGGGCACATGCAAATTGAAATTTATCAGCTTTTAAAGCCAGCTCAGCATGTTTACAAGTCCTGTATCTCCCTTCCAAATTCCTTGCAAACTTTGGGAATTTCACAATCTTGTTTTCTGTATATAAGAATGTTTCTCTGATTTTATAAGGAAAGAAGAAATTAATTCACTGTTTTCTAATAGAGAAAGAAGAATGACAATGACAATGCACAGCATCTTGTCAAATGCATAAACAATCCAAAACCCGATTTTCTTTCCCTGTTTATAGCATTCATTTCTTAACAACATGTTATTTTCAGATAGGAGATGTACAATAACTTGCAATTGAATTATATTTGATTAAGGGGGTGCTACAGTCACCACATATCAAATCTGTCTTTGTATACAGAGATATATGCACACATACACACACATATATATACCTGTCTCTCTTTATTCATCACCAGCTATTTGAGTCAAAACATTTCACACAAAACAAGGGCTCTACGATGTGCTTTGTTTGTGTGATGATATGTGAAAGACATGCTGAAGTTTTCTAGGCTTTGAGTATATGAAAAATGTCTACCTTTTCAAACATAATATAAAAAATAAATGAGATTTTATGCAATTCTGAATGCTTCATAATTAAACTATCAGAATATCAAAATATCAAATGGAAGAAGATACAGTGTTATATTTGAGATGATTGTGTATTTACAAAGTACAATTTTTACAGGCTCCTAATGTATTTTTAGACAGTATGGATTATTTCTGTTTCCCTTACCACAAAAGACTGTGAAAAGCTTGTGAACAAATATTTACTTAAAGGTGTTGAGATTTGTGCTCTCCAGTTCACAACAACAAGAAATTCATTCTTGTTCAACCTTGTGTCTGAGCCTCCCACTGCACAATGATTCATTTTCCCTCAGCTAAGAAAGCAGAAAAATTCTCCCACCAACAAAAACAAACATAAAATCCAAAGATAAATCCTATTTCTCTGGAACTTCAAGTCTGCAGAGAAACAGCACTGTGGATTAAAGGTGAGTGGGAGAGCTATGACTGGCCCCCTCTTCTCCAAGATTTATGGAGGATATAAGCACGGACACACCATAAATTAAACAAGGTGAATTTTCACTCCCAGTTTCTGTCATTTTTTTTTTTTTTCTTTTAGATTGGAAACTCTTTCCTCATTTTGCTAAGGGATTCCCAAGATGCAGATCACACAAGTGCCTGAATGCCAAATGCAATGCTGTCTCTTAGGATTCTCATCGCTGCAGCTTGCCTTTCACCACCCTGAGTGCGGGCAGGTATTTTAGTGTTGTGGTCCTTGTCCTGTTTGCTTGATGTTTTTTGTGCTTTGTTTTGGGCTTTGTTTTTTTTTTTTTTTTCCTCTCATTTTTTTCAGGTTATTGCATTCAAAAAAGATATTCTTGAGGGGCAGATTTGGCTCAGCCATACCTAGTAATGACTTCCCTGTAAGGCATTACATGGGCACGGGCCAGCAATCAAGGACACCTTATCTCTAGTGCTGAGGAATTCAGCCTCGGACACAGAGAGCTGATGTGCATCAGCAGGCAGCAAGGGTCACACCAGGATGATGGGCAAGGTCTGGGAATCAAGACAGAAGAGAACAATGGTGATCTTTGATGCCATGGGTGCATAAATCCCTCACATCTCTATGTTGTGTAAACTGGCTGAGAAGTGAACTTGAGTTCTTTAGTAATAAATTATGGAAAAACATTGTCATAGCCACAAACCCTTCCTCTTCACCTCCTTGCACTGTCCCCAGGTCCCAGAACTTGTGCAGTGATCCCAGCAGCTTCCTGTGTTAAGCTCAGAGAGACACTACAAGCACTCAGATCAGGTGAACTTCTCATGTCTCCTTCAAGGCAGTGCTATCTGTGGATGTCACACCGACCAGGGCAGCATATCTAGCATACAGTAATTTCCTCCGTGTCGTTTCTCTGGAGACACAAGGCAAAGCTGACAGAGGAAACCAAACTGCAACCTCAGCCAGCCAAAAGTTAGTTGAGAATTGCTACAGACACAGATGGGACCTGTCAGAGATGGGCTGCCTGCCATAAGCCCACACCTGCAAAAGGATGGTGCTCTATCATTCAATGATAAATCTTTTGTAGGATGGTCTTTAGTGCAGAAACACCCAGAAAACCTCCTGAACAAATACCAGTGCTGTCTCAGTTGGAAGCAGTCTGAAGAACTCAAGAGACATGCACACAAGCACCAAACCAAGAGGACAGGCCCCCAGGCTGCATTTGCTTTTCTGTTTCTGAACGTGGAAACAGGGCTCATCGGAACTGCATTCACACTGAGTGAAATGGAAAAGAACAAAACTGATATATGGTAAAGGACGGGATTATAGAAGAAACAGAGTAAGATCATTGCTTGATCACCCCAGCATAAACATGTTGGTCTTGGGTAATAAACAAGGGATCAGATTTAAGGTAAAAACAAAGTTGAATTTAAGGATTTACTCAGATTTAAGGTAAAAACAAGGGGCACTGGAGTTGGCAGCTTCAACAGCGAGAGGCTCTGGAGTGGCCACCATCGTGGAAAGGCTGAAATGTTGAAAAGGTCCCTTGTTGTTAAAGATATGTAGGTATGGCATTTAGAGTTGCACTTACTCTCAATAATTTTGCTTCCAATCTTGAAACCAGATCTCATGACCTCAGCTGATGCTGGAAGTGAGGTCAGGGTAGATGGAAAACACCACTTGTACTCCGGGTTAGGAAGCAATTTGTCCCATAAGCTGCACGTCCATGCTGGGAGACCCGGTGCTTGTGGCATGCTGTGGGGTGCCTCGTGTCATCCTGCCAGGACTGGGGTGGGAACAGGTCTGGCTGAGTTCAGAGGGAAAAACCCTTTGAGCTCCAGTCAGGGGCAAGCAGCAGCACAGCAGCAGAGAAGGAATGGGCAAATGCCTGGGATGTCCCAGGATTTCTAAGGACATCACAGAGATGGGCAAATGTTAATTTGCAGAGACCAAATTGTTCAAATTGAGTGTAAAAGCTTGATGGCTAAACTTAGTGTATCCGTAGCTCCCAGTAACTAATTTTGCAGCTTTAAAATGTTCTTTGTCTGTCGGTGTGCCTTGGTTTTCACTTTCATTTTTTTGTTAATATGTATTGACCTGAAATGGGAATTATCTCACTTCAGTGTTTTAAGGCACTTGGCTCTCCAGCAGTGCTCACGACCTCAGTGCATTCCCACAGCTCTCTCTAATTCCTCCCAATTATTAGAAACTCTGCCTAAGCAACAGGGCTCCAGTTTATTGTAGCAGTAGACTACAGGAGGCAAGAACTAAGATGTCCCTGGCAAGTCACACAGAAAAGATATAATCTCCTCATAATGCTGCTCTCAGGACATATTAGATGTTGGTTTGGGTCTTTTTGGTCTGTGACCTACAAACTGGCCATGACTTCCTCACAAGACACACTACACCCTGTGCTTTATGGCTGAAAGCCCTGTGGGAAACAAGTCCTGAGGCAACACATAGCTATTCTGTGAGAGGTGGAACAGCAAAAAGAACACAGGTTGGAGGAAAAAAAGAAAAAAAAAGAAAAAAAAAAAAAAAAAAAAAGTTGCTCTCCATTTCTGACTATTTTATTTCACAGTACAGGGAAACATCATTGTATCACAGAATTGTAGTCTTCATTTATTTGTTCTGCTGTTTAGTGCTTTTCCCTTGAGAATGTCTCTTAGGATCTGTCCCTAGAAAATGGTGAATTATTTTTATCTTCCAGCTAGACAAAATAATTCTGCAGAGGGAAAATGAGGATGGGCAAGTGACCAGTTAGGAGAGGGCAGGAGATGGTGGGGCTGGTCTGCCTCCAGGTACCAGCGTGGGGGAAGACTGGGTTACAGCAGGGCTGACAAGCTTGTAAGTGCCTGGCCATGGACCGTGGGCTGCAAAAGCAGCTGAGGGAGGACTGACCCGTGCAGGAATGCAAAGGATGCCGTAGCTTCCTAAGCAAACAAGAAATGCTACTTTATCCCCTCCCACTCCTTGAAAGGACAGAAATTAGACTAGCAGAAGATGGTTGCCACTAGTAACAAGGTGTTTTAACATGCCAGTGGTTTTTTGATAGCGGTGAGAGCTCATAAGCAGAGTTTTATGGGGGCATATATTCTGCCTGGGACACAGCCATAGCCCTGCTATTGGTTCTGTGGGATTTTGAAAGTCAAAGGGAAAACTCCTGCCTTCATCCACTCTGTAGGGACTTTTCACATTCATCACCTCTTCCCCAGTTTTGCGCCCTTGCCATTCCAGTATGCCAAAATCTAAACTGATTTTCAAAAATCTCTTCACAGACATCCACATCAAAAAGCAGCCATGAGCTGAGGAGGTCTTTCAGCCCTTTCCAACAAGGCAACCTAGAGGGTACAGTCAGGTTTCCTGTCTTCATTTCTCAGTAGCTTCCCCTGAACTACTTTGCCCTGTTTGTGCCATTATGTGGTCTGCTAGATCCCATAACCACGCAGGGTCTGTTGATATACACCTGTACAATTTTAGATCCCTTTTTGCTGAAGTCATGGCATTCACTTTTCTTGATCTAAATATTCACTGAGAAATTTTGAAAAAAGAAAAAAAAAAAGAAAAAGAAAAAAAGAAAAAAAAAAATGAAAATGGCCCTTTGTATGGCAGAAAACATACTGAGGATGTTGCAGAAATTTTTAGTGGTTTCAGAAGATTTCCAGTAGCTGGTGTATATGCAGTACATGCCAGACGACTCTGTGCCAGGTCACCCTGCTCATTGCTCCAGATCATTGTATCTTCATTAGTCACTGGAGCACATTAGGTGTGCATTTGGCGTTGAGTTTCTGATTATGTCTCCTCCTAAAGGAAGCTGGTTCACAGACACCAAGGCTGCTTTGCATACCAAATCAACACATGGTAAATGGGAGTAGTCAGTGAGTTCACTTCAAAACCTTACTATAGCTTTGAAGGAAAACATTTCCGCAGACATAGCCTTAGGCACTTAATTCATGTGAAAATCTCTGAAAGCAAATGCCACGTTCACTGTAATATTAGGGAAGAGAAGCAGACGCTTTTCTAGACCTACTGAAGGAGATGCTATCCATTTAGATGTGTCTGAGCTGGATGGTGTGGATCCTCCTGACGGGTGTGAGGGAGGATAGTCAAAGCAAGCAAGTGCGTGGTCAAAGCGTGGGCAGATCGTGAGACAGGTGGAGGAATAGCAGCTCTTCTCACACAACACTCACGCTCAGCTGTGGTGTTAGTAACCACATCCACATGCTGCTTTCCTCCCGAGTAGGTCACTACTTGAGCAGCACTCGCTGCCTTTGGGCTGACTCTGCAGTCTGTACGGGCACACACAGCAAGCCCCAGGCCTCGTCAGGCCTAGCACACTCTCAGATGTTGTGATCTCCATGATCAGCCAGTCTTTTCTCTGGCTTTGCCTAACCGTTCATCAAACCTAGGCCTGAGTTTGTGTTCAAGCCCAGCACCTCCAGGCCTGTCTGGAGGGGTGGAAGCTTAAATACCTGCATTATGCTATTACAGGGATCCAAGCTTTCCTTCTTCTACACTAGACAAACATCAGCAGGACTGAATTGAATTGAAGTGAATTGAAGAGAAAAGAATTAGGTGATTCTATAAAATTATCCACCAGAAGATGTTCTGAAACTTAGGTCTTCCTGAGCACAGCCCAGATGACTTATGTCTAGACTGCAGCCACCAAGACGAGCAGAAAATGGATAGATAATATGACTGAACATGTCCTCAGGTTCAATCATGTCCTCAGATCCATGTTCAAACTGGCGATCAATAGTGTATTTGATGGGACTTCTGTGCACAAGAAGCCTAGCTCAAAGAATGGGATGTGCTCCAAGCTTTGTAAACCTACAGACTTCACGATACATTTCCACAAGCATTCCCAGCTTTCATGGGAGTACCAGAAGACTTCTTTGCTACCAACAGCCATCTTCACCTCCACACAGGTCTGAAGACCTGGGGAATCCTGGTCTGACCTAATATTGCAATTGTTAACAGTCACAACTAGAGATTTGTAACTTGAGGATCCCTTTGCTGCTTTCTCCTCTCCCTTTCCTATAGCCTTGTCCTCCACTAATTTAAAAACAAAACAAAACCTAGCACCCATTCTCAAACCACATAACCGTGCCAACAAACCTTCTAATACAGACGCTTTTATGCACAGAGCAACTCCTCTCTGCTCATGTAGCGCCATTCTGGGAAGCTGTCTAAATTTCATCTTCGTGGGCAGGGTTTGCCAGTTGTAGTTTTAACAGGAAACCCCTTTAAGTGGAAACAAGCTCTGATGTTATGGCTCCCATAGCAGCAAAAAGCTGCTTCCCTGCATGACTCTCTCATCTCCTGGGGTGCCTGCTGCCCAGACAGATTCCAGACAGCTGTCTCCAGCCTGCTGCTGCTGTTCACAGGCAGGCTCTGGCTCCCTCCCAAGCCTTGTCTTCTCTGACCCACGACTGCCAACTCTTCGGGATTTTATTGCCAGGATCATGGTATTTGATGTTTTTCTTACTGTCCCCATTCCTAGACTGAGAAAACTTATTTATCATTCAAAATTAAAATGAGATTCCGTTCTTGGAGGCAAAGAAAATCTTGAAAAGCATGAAATTTAGTGACTCACAAAAGTTGCAGGCGCATATATCATTTTAAAATCTTTCAATTTTTTTTTTTTAAGCCAATCTTGCGATGGTGAAAAGTGAGCAAAATGATTTACACATTAATTAGCAACACTGCTGACATGATATATTATTTCCTTGTCTAGTGCTCCTGATATTATACAGAATTCCAGTGAGGCAGAACAGAGCACTGCAATTCTGAAATGGTGGGTTTTTTACACTCTGTCCCCCAGAGAAAAACCTGCACAGCATGCAATGACCCAGGTTTCAGACTGCCTTCATCCAGAGGAGTGCCTTGAGTGAGTGGGGATGCTAAGCATCGGTAGGGTCCTCCCTGATCCCATGCTGATCCTATATCCTACCATGCATGTGAGAGGTGTGCCTAACATAAGGACCTCTTGCCCAGCCAGTTCCCATCTGACCAGCTCATCCGACCAGTGATTCATCTAGACAGGTACCTACAAAATCCTGGACTAGGCACTTGAATCAAGAAAGCAGTGGATAAAATCTCTGAAAATAAGTGAGTTCCCAGTGCTCAACTGGTACATTTTTTTTCTGCATTTATAAACACTGAAGTGTCAAAAATAACAAATAAAAATAAAGTAAGAAACAGCTAAGCAGCTTCCACCTTCATGTTACATTTTCTCTTTTGTCAAAAATTGAATTTTCTAAATATTTAATGAAAGGCGTTTTGCAAAAATAAAATATATGTTTTGATAAAAATGTCAACAAAATAAATCATGCAAAAAATTGGCTGCTTTGTGTTTTCCTTTTCCTTTAAATAGGACATTTTTCATGAAGTTAAACTTTGATTTTTCAAGATAATTGCAGGCAGCTCTCCAAAAACCTTGGGGTTTTGTCTCATTCATGTTGTTCCAAGTGGGACGTGATCACTGTGATTGGGATTTTTTTATTTTTTATTTTTTAATAGGAAGGATTCAGGAAGACTCTTACATACTTTGGAAATATGGAAGAGGAAGCTAGAAGTGAGGAAATGGACAATGACAAAAAATGCTAAGCCAATTCAGAAGAATAAAAACATCAGGGGATTATTAAAGACACCTGGTCTGGTGGAAAGCAGGATGAAACAGCTTCTGTTAGATACTGGACAATGAAGTGAAATTTATGTGCAGATCAAAGTAATTTATGCACATCTTTTACATAAAGGATCATTATTTATTGCTAATAAATGAGCACATTTGATGGATCTAATCAGCATTCAAATATTTAATGTATTTTAAGAGCAGCTAGGGTATAATCTGTAGCACAACTTATTGCTCTTTGGAACTTTGTCAAATTACAGAACTACACTGAAAGGGTGGAATTTGAGGCAAGGGCTGTAAAGTAGATGGAATGATTTCAAAAAACAGAATTTGTCCAAAATTTCATCCACTTTCTCTTCTAACACTTCCCACTTTTCCAGAAATAAGTATTAGGATATTTCTGTTCAGCAACATTAATGTGACCATCCATGAAAAGAGGAAAAAAAGCTCCAAATGGCATTTTTGTCACAATGTACAGATTCTACAACATAAAAGACTGGGACCTTATTTTTTCATTGTGGGTTTCAGCCCCAGATATTTTTCTCACACTCTTGCTTCTGATTATTTCCTCCTTTATTTCTTCTCTGTCTTTTTAAGAGTATATAGGATATCTTTGAAGGACTACTTTTCAAAACAACTTTAATCTGATGCTGTTGACCAGGTAACCTCTGTCAGGCCCTAAAACCTGAATTATTCTATGTTCTACCAGCACAACTTCCTGAGTGATGGATGCATCTTTGAGAAGAAAAAGAGTGGGGGCAGCACTTTAAAGATTTAAACTTTGGGTTCCTTAAAGGGATAAAAAGAAAAGCTGTCTAACCTTTGGTATAAGCTAAGGTACAAAGTACTGAGAATTTATATGAAAAAAAAATCACACCTGACATTTACAGCGACATCAAAAGCCGTTCAAAATCAGCACAGCATTATTTCTGTCCCTTCACAGGAAGAGGTACTCTCTGTTTCTTCCTGGAAAAAGTACTTAAGTGGAAGGTACTTTGTGTCTGAGCTCTTTGACCCTTCCTGCTGAAGGCCAGTCAACAGCAGCAGGAATGGCACTTCTGTCTTCTACCTAAGACAAAAATTGATTTTAAGATTTTCTTTCTGTCATTGCTTCCTCTGGAAAAGTAAAAGATAGATCAGATACTCATCCTTCTGAAGGAGCTAAAGTCCCCTCGCAGCCTCCCAAGATTGCAAGTGCTAAGTGGAGATTATACCACAATTTAACAGTGGACTCCGCATAAGGTAGAAGTCCACAGAAATCATGCTGGAAAAGGTTTTCTGAATGGGATAACCATTAGGAAATATCACAGAATCATCTAGGTTGGAAGAGACCTCCAAGATCACCTAGTCCAACCTCTGACCTAACACTAACCAGTCCTCCACTAAAACATATCACTAAGCTCTACATCTACATCTACATCCATATCCAAGGTAGTTTCCAGGTAGGATTGTTGTGCTCTTGAAACAGTTTTGCTGATTCTGTATAGCACACAAATGTGGGGCATATATTGAACACAATGGCATTGAACAAATAAAAATTAGAAAAGCATCTGCAAGAGAACTTCTTTGTTATGCGTGTGGATGTGTGTACGTATATACAAATTACAAGCTATCAAGTTATTATATATACTTTCTATAAAATTTAGTATTTGCCATACAGTTATGCTTTGTGCAATTAGGAAATCATTGATATTTAGAACCACTACCTTGGAGGCTGGCTAACGTGAAGAACAAGAGCAGCTCAGCCCATGTCCTAACCCACTCTTTATGCTCTTTTTCAAGAAAATTTGCATCACTAGCCCCAGCCTGTACTAACAGTTGAACAGCCACATATCCTTAGAGGGGGCGAACATGTTGTGTCGGCTACCTACACAACCTGACACTGCACTGTTAATTTGGAAGTATGTGCTCAGTATTCACCAGGTACCTTATGGAGCCATGGGACAATTTCTGTTATAAATGATTTTAACAACCCTGGGATGAACAAAGTGGGCAGTTGTTATTGCAACTGCTCAAGTGGAGAAAAAAAAAATAACATAGCACCTTCATCTTAGTGTTTAAGTATATGTATTTATGGGTACATGGAAAGAAACTTTCCGTCCTTTTCAAAAAGTCATCTTGGAACACGCACCCTCAACCACAAAGAATCATCACATCAGGTTCTTTCAGTCCAGTTTCTTACCTCTCATCCAGGAAATACCATCCATTGGAAACAGCATCTGGTATTTTGACTGTGGTCCAGTGCTGTCCAAATACGAGGCAAGGATAATACCTGTTACCAGTATATATGCTTGTAAGCATGTCCTATCTTCACAGGTCATTCTATAGCAAGCTGATTTGGCACGGACCAAACGTAAGCTGACAAATAAGCAGCTCAGTTGCACAAGCAAAGCAATGGGTAATTAGAGATGGCTGAAGGCAGAGTAACCAGTTGCACAAGCAAAGAGATAGCTGAAGGGAGAGTAAAGAGTGAAGGTGGGAAGAAGTAGCCAACTAAACACAAGACACTAAAACACCAAAAAATAAAAAGCTGTCTTTCAGTGCATGTATTTCATCTCCCTTCTCCTTTGAACTGTTCAATTCAGTCTCTCTCCTCTAAACCAGCCTACAAAAAGAGGGTGGGTACAGACTGCCTGCATTCCTGAAGTAGCAGTGGGAAAAAAAAAAAAAAAAAAAAAAAAAAAAAACACAACAGAATGATCAGAGCAGTGCAAGGGACAAGGTTTTCCTGTTGGCAGCATTTTAACTTCAAGACTATTGAGCCTCATCTTCTATAATCTGAAATAAGGAGTCTGAAAGAGAACTGGTAAGGAAGCTTTCTTAAATCCCAGTGGAGAGCACAGAGAACCCTGCACTTTCCTGTTTGGCTAATTTGCACACCTGTCAGAGCAAAAATGAACTACATGAATGAAGGCTCATTTCTTCCATCTCCTATAATGTCAAGCCTTACTTATTCAGCAGTTTCCTGTGGAGTTTCACAGTAAATAAGTGGATAAATGAGACTCTATTCTTGATAACAACCCTGGAAATATTTTTGGCTCTTTCCTTCTTAAGAAAGTAGCAGCAACAACAAAAGAGCTAAAATAACTTTTTCATAGTTCCATAAAGATATTTAGACACTAATTTTAAGGAAATATGCTTTATTTTTACAGAATGTAAAAATGGCTTTACCTTGATTAGGGATAAGAAATATTCCAGAATGCTCCTGTATTGTCCTATTACCGTACATATGGGATGCCTCGTGATAGTTTGGGAATAAATGGTCGTGAGCAGTGCACATTTGGAGTCACTGCCCTACCACAGAAGATTCGGGAACGGTCTGCCTCACTCTTCCCTGTTAATGCAGTTATGCTCAGCTAGAATAAATACTGGATGAAGAAGCAAGGTGTACCCTAAATTCCTCAATATCCAGGAATTTTCTGTAGCTCAGTGAATATTTATTACGTAGAGTGAAATACTTCAAGCTGCTGTAACCTAGTCCTCAGGACATAGGATTTCTAAGTTCCTCCTCCAAATGAGACAAAGAGGGTATTGGAATTTGGGTCTCTAGAAGTCCAGGATTCCTTATGTACGATGTTACTTGATGTGAATTGACCCTTTCTGTGGGTAGTGTCTAAAACCTCTTGTGAATATAGTCCTTTGCTTCCAGATTTCCTGTATTTGTAATCACAATTAAAAACACAACATTTGAAGTCAAACAACACATTTTGTTCAACCTAAAATCAGTGGTTTTGATCCATATATACAAATTAGAAAATGTCCTTAATGTTCCAGTCCACTGGGTCAAAAAGAAATACAGATGTTTTCGGTACTACTGATTTCCTGTGCATGCAAACTTTGAGCTCAGACTACAGCATCAATCACCTGTAAATTAGCACAAATCAACTCTTTTAAATAGCGTGAAGAGCCCAGGACTCTGGCTTGCTAAGCGGTAAAGTGAAAAATTGTTAGGAATCAAATCTACAAACTAGATTCTCTTTGCCCTTTGCTTTTGGTAGGCAAGGAAATATAGACACACACAACATGCCCTACCCGTTCAGAGCAAAATCCAAGTACCACAAGTCTTGCCATTGGCAAATACGTACAACAATGCTCTGCATGAGGCTTGGGCAGATACAGAGCTTGTTGTTTACAAGCTGGCAACAGATGGTTTCAAGGACCAGTTGTACAGTTTGATCCTTTTGATGTGAAAACTTCTACGCAATATTATGGTAGGGAAAAATTTTTGCAAGGCACTGCTTTCTCCTTTTACAAACTTCAGTCCTGAACAATGTGCTTGCACAATGACTCAGAGGAAGGCACTGCCTCTTGAATCCAAAGCCTACACTATGCAACGTGTTAGACACAATGGTTGTCTCAAACCTCTCCTTGATGTCTGGGGCCATCACACAACTCTTTTTGGCACTGTGGCATTCTGAAATTCAATAACCTTTGAATGATTGGATGAAAATTCACATTTTGGTAAAGGACACAGAACAACTTCCAGAACACAAAGTCATTGTATGAGGGGAGCTCATATGGGAGGGAACCAGCTACTGCAACAGAAGTCTGGCAACAGAGGCTACCACAAGATTCCTGTTTAATATGAAACCAGCCGTGCTGACTGAACGGGCATTGTACACTGGATTTATTCTGGGCCTGCATTTTGTCAGTCTCAGAAGCATCCCCATATGAAAGGATAATGAAACCCACTGAGTTAAATAAGGCAAATCACACCTCTCACACTGCTCACTGTGCATACGAACAGTCACACCGAGTAAGACCAGAAATCCATCTAATCCATTACACTTTCTCCAACAGCATCTGTATAGATAAAGTACAATAACATTATTAATCCTTCATATGATATAAAACCTAAGGCTTCTATGCTTTAAAATTGTCTAATTCAATATTGCAGCAGTTTTGCATATGCCTTTCTGAAGGTCCTCAGCTCTGGTTGGCAGCTAGGAGGACCAAAAAAATCTGACAACCATCAACCTGGCCAAAACTAAAATAGAACAGGTTTCTGAGTGAGTAGCTTCCTCAGATGAGCACAAAGACAAAGATGTAGTTAGGGACTGCTGTTTTGAGAGGGAAAAGAGGGGATGAACCGGACTACAGGTAATCCTGCAGTGGATCGCAACAAACTGTCATGAATACAATCATGAGCTTAAGCCGTGTTAGCTTTCCTGTAAGCTGTTAGCTTTCACACTCTCTCCTGTAAACCAGCCCTTTGCTGAGCTATTTCAGCACGTTAATTTATCAGAAAACCTGACTAAAGATCCGCCCCCCGCCTCCCCCAACTGAATTCAAGGACTGAAATAGCTCAGCTGAGAACCTCTAAGTGCAGCTGGCAGATCTTAATCCAACTTCCTAACAGGGTACCAGCAAAACACACTGCACCCCTGCATACAGCCTGCACCAGAAGAGTCACTCAACAGAGCTAGAGATATTTCACACTTCTTTGTACCCACAAAGAACATTTCAGTACAATGCTCAAAACAAGGCAGCACAAATTTTAATATGGTATCTCCCATATCATACCTCTGGCAGCCTTAACTCTGCCCCTGAAATTTGACCCAGTCTGTCCCACTCCTGTTTATGGGTTATATGAAAAATCTGCACAAGACAATTGCTTACATTTTATCATTTCTCTACACAGATTTTTCAAAAGTATACTAAAGAAATCGACCTAACAGCAGGAGCAGAACATCAGTGAAGTCAACTACAGACTTCAAGTATTAGCAACAACCCTCTTAACTTGCATTTTTAGAGTCAAAACTGAAATACTTGGAGCCTTGGCATTTGGTCATGCTGCAAAATGTCATATTGAGTTTTAAATCAACACAATGTTGCTTTTAGGTTTGAGCAGGTATTATAGCCAGAGAAATAGCTCAACAATATGCACCCTTGAACTTTCATTTCCTAATTCCCTTCTGAAATGTGACGTGGCACTACTGCAGCAATCAGCAGGCAGTCTAACGTTATGTAAACAATTTCAAAAGCCTAATGGTTATAGAATAGATTGTTAGTTTGGAAGAATAAGAACTTGGCAGCTTTGCTAGGTAAGAACTACATAATATAAACAGGTTTCAGAAGCTGGTTGCTTCAGGTTAGCATTAGCAAATTTTTGCAAACAGCCTCTACACATCTAGCTGTCTTATTACCTCCAGGAAGAGCAGGCAACAAGGAGTCAACAGCAATCAGAAAAGAAATTTAAAGTCACCAAACCATTCTATAAACAAGCTGTGAAGTCATTCATTCCACTGTGGAAACTGAGAAGTTTCTTGTTTGCTAGGATACTAGGGACACAAACCGTCTCTCACCAAGCACTTCTTGTTCTTCCCCAAGCTCGGGAAAAAAAAAAAAAAAAAAAAAAAAGTCCCCCCATACCTTTGCCTCTCACACACCAACCACACCGGGCAAGACCTAAGAAAAACCCTTAAAAACTCATATTCAGGAGGGAATGCCCATGAGACAGAATGACAAGATGGTGTTTTTCAGGCAAAATAGTCCAACTACGTTATGAATCTTGTATCACAGTCCACTGTGAAACCCAGAAGAGGTTTATAAGAATAATTATGTGCAAGTAATTACATGGATATGATTATCAACCTCTAATCATCTTAAAACTCCAGGTTGACAACCAGTGCTTAAGCGATCAGCCTTGAAGTCTTGCTTCAGAGATAGGCACTTCAGTGTGGTGTTTGGGTCATGTGAGGACTCCTTTTTTTGCCGTTAATGCCAACATTGTATCACGGTTCACCTTCAGACACCTAGGAACTGCTTTGATGAGTAGTTACATTTTTCACAAACCCTAACTTTGTTTTCAGGAGACACCCCTGGTGCCTTCTCCAAGCGCATACATGGCGTACGCCACCAAAGAACCCATCCCTGTGCAGTCCAGTTTCATTGAACTGAAACGCCACTTGTTCTTTGCCTTTTATTAAGTTCACTTAGGTTGACCAAATGAGCTTCCCTAAAGTAAACAGGTTTATAAAATATCAGGATGATTCTATCTTTAGGTGCTCAATAGAAACAAATACTTAGTTCAACTAGAAAACTTTAAAAATGACTTTAGATACAAAAGTGTAACAATTATACTGCGCAATACATCTTTATATATCACTAAGCCCATGAAATTGAAAAAAAAAAAGTTTTTTTTTTGTTTGTTTTTTTTTTTTTTTTGCACCATCAAGAACAGCCACAAGTCCTGAACCTCCATTCTTTACGCATCCTTGATCAGAGTAAACTGAAACTTGGGAATGCTTGGGATTCAAAATACCCTGAGCACATACTAGTGCAACACCACAAAGCATACATAATCCGTCGGAAAAGGGGGAGGGGGGGGGGGGACAGCGAGAATCGGATGGTGCTTTATTATACAAGCATGAAAGAAAAGTTCCTTTGGAAAACAACTTCTTGGGTGGACTTCTGGACCAGTGAGGTAGCCCGAAGGGGGAGAAGTGGAAGCGGAACTTGGTCCCCACGCGCGGAGCCTGCAAGAGGCCGGAGCCCCGCAGGCTGCCCCCGGTACGGGGGAGGGGGGGGGGGGGAAAGGGGAAAGGGGGTCGTGGTGGGGGTCCCGGCGCCCCGTCCCGAGTCCGAGCGAGCCGTAAAGTGCAGCAGAAGGACATGATCCAGACGAAAGCAATGTAAACAGGTGACTGATATCGGTCTCTTTGTCCGCGGCGGGGCAGAGCCGGGCGGCGGCCGCGGCCTCACGACGGCGCCACGGGCAGGCGGCGCACCCGCACCACGGGGGCCAGGTCCACGCCGAGGATCCGCTGCGCCCGCCGCAGCGCCGCCGCCAGGCTCCGCCGGCTCCACACGCTGCCCCGCACCCGGATGGTGGGGAAGGAGGTGAGGCGGGGGGTGGCCGCCTGCCAGATCTCCTCCAGCGACCGGCCGCCGAACGGCTCCCAAGCCGGCCCCTGCGCCGGGGCGCCCCGCTCGCTGTCCTCCTCCTCCTCCTCCTTCTCCTCCTTCTCGCCCGGCACCGCCGCCGCTTGGCGCTGCCACCCCCGTCCCCTCCTGCGTCGCCGCCGCCGCCGCCGGCGCTTGGCGCTGCCCCCCGCGGCCACGGCCCGGCGCTTGGCGGCGGCGGCGGCCGGGAGGCGCCGCTTGCCGGGGCGGCGGCGGGGCCGCTCGGAGGAGGGCGGCGGCGGGTCGGGGACGACGGCGCGGCAGGAGGCGTAGCCGTAGACGTCCTTGCTGCGGAGGATGACCGGGGAGAACTCGTGCTTGAGGCTGCAGAGGAAGTTCCAGAGCTCCGAGTCGGAGCTCATGAACTCGGTGGACTTGGGCATGAAGAGCTTCAGGGCGTCGCTCAGCGCCTTGGTGCCGGCGAAGGAGACCTGCGACCGCGAGTACACAACTTTCTCCGCCTCCCCTTGCAGCCCCCAAGCGGCCGCCGCCGCTCCGCCACTATCGGCTGCCGCCGCCGCTGCTGCCGCTGCTGCCCCCGCCGCCGCCTCCACCGCCACCTCCTCCCGGGCCCCCTCCGCGGCGCTCCCCGCTTCGTGGTTCATCCTCCCGGCTCCTCTCTCCAGCGCCGCCTGCTTCCGACTGCGGGTCATGGAGGCGGAGGGGCGAGGAAAAAAAAAAAAGGGGGGGGGGGGAGCGCGAAGGAGGCGCGGGGAGGCGAAGAGGACGGGCGCCGCTCCGCCAGCCGGGCGCCCGCCCGCCGCTCCTCCGCCGCCACCCGCCCGCCGGCTGGGAGCGCCGATCGATCGCGGCCGCCCGGCACAAAATGGCGCTTTAAAGTCCCAGGCGGGGACTGCGCCGCGGCCCGCCCTCCCTCCGCGCCCGGCGGTTGGCCCGTTTGAAACGCGTGGCGGCGGCCCCAAACGCCGCCCTCAGCCCGCTGCGAGCGGCCCTCGGGGGGCTCCGGGGGCTCCTCGATGAGGGGAGCGAGATGGAGACCCCCCGGGGGGCTGGGGGGCTGCGGGGGGCTTCGTCCCCGAGGGCAGGACTCGCCCCCGGGGTGGTGGAGGGCTCCCGGGGCAGGGCGTGCCCTGAGGGGCAGCGCCGGGGCGCGGGCGGGTCCTTCATGTCGCCATGTGCTGCCATGTGCCCGGCTGGCGGCATCTTGCTTGCCTCAGGGGACAGCTCCCGGCAGCTTGGTGCTCGGAGGCTGTGTCACCCTGGTCACCATCGGCCAGCGGTGGTGGCGGGGTCTGGCGGGCCTCGTGCGACCTCTGTGCTGTAAAGGCGAGGCGCTACACACAAGGGGTAGAGGCTTCGAAGGGTGGGCTTGCCCCAGGGCTTGAGCAAAGGCTGAGTCAAACAACAGCATGGAATAGAATCCCATAGTTGAGTTGAAAAGGCCCTACAATGATCACCAAGTCAAGCAGCATGACCACTTCTGGGCTAAACAATAAATAAAGTAACTAAAGTTTCTAAAGTAACTAAACCAAATAAAGTGTATTGTTGGGGGCATTATCCAGCCGCCTTTTGAGCAATGACAGGCACAGGACATCAACCACCTCTTCAGGATGCCTGTTGCACTCTACAACCACCCTCAAAGTAAAGAACATCTTCCCAACATCCAGCCTGACCCAAAATGGGTGACCAGGCATGATACAATGAAGTCCGCCATGCAATGTTTGAGTACAACCATCCTGATCCTGCAGAAGGGCTTTTCAGCGTCAACACATTGGTCAGTAACTCAACAACAGCATCAAGACATTGAAATGTTCACAGCGTCATTGGGATTGGCTTCATATCCCAGCAAAGCAGTCCTGTAAGAAAGTCCAAAACAAATTAGTCTTTGCATTAGTTGAGCCCTTTATGAGCATCATCAGCTCAATGAGTACACACTGCCTTCTTGTCCTGCATAACACTGCCATGCTTGCAGCTTTATAGGACAACTTTGTCAGCTGCCATAAGTCCCCTTGGCCCTCTAGACCACGCTTTCCGATAATTTGGAGATTGCTGTCACAGGAAGAGTATCTTCTCAGGTTCTTGGATTGTTTCAGTTAAATCAAAGCTTTCCAGCACCCAGAACAGCAAAGTGTCAGCAAGACCTGAGATGGTTTAACCTTCCCTACAAACCCTACTTGGGGTTTGATTAGACTCCTAACTAATTACTTTCTCTCAGCGTCAGTACGGGCTGAGGAATAACATTATTTTTCTTCATATGTAGTCTTTGTTCTGTAATTAATCTTTCAGTTTAGAATAGGGAAATCTTTTATTGTCAACTCATCAAGAACCTAAATTGGAATGTCTAGGAAGCTACTCAAATAAGAGGCAGAAATTATGCATAAGAAATTATTTCTTACTGCCAGTGGAAATAAGTGAATTTTCTTCACAGTATAAATTGGTTTGTGTTCATGGGAAATTCAAGAATATTAATCCAAATAACCAATTAAAGTGAGTATTAACAAAACTGTTTTAAATCTTCATGGGGACAATCTCGAGGTTTAGCCATATTCCAAACCAGCTTTATAAATGATCTGTTTTTTCAAAAATGCTCTTTCCCCAAACAATGGTGTTAGTGCAGATTTTAATTGGATTCATTTCACAGCACACTTCAGAGCACAGTGATGCAGGCAGATTGCTCTACCTGAGGAAGGTATCCTATAACACAGAGGATAAGAACCCATAGCTGGAAGCCTTATTGCCAGGCATCTCTTGATCCAGCTGTGCTGCAGTTCATCACACTCTGGCACACGTGCCTGCTTCCAGCCATGGGGTAGCCAAGTCTCATTGCCAGCTGGACCACAGGAGCTGACCTGTGCTCATGTTCTCAGCGGTGGGAGCTTCCTCACCATCATATTCAGCAGCTCAGTTGATAAGTGGGTCCTCATTAAACTTCAGAAACCCAGTTGCTTATAATCATTGACCATGACCTTTTTTCTGAAATTACAAACATTTCTGGCATATGAGTTAAATGTCATTGCGGTGGAGGTGGGAACTTCTCAGCCAGCAGTAAAGGAGTCACTGTATCCACAAGGTAAAGGACAGATTAGTACATTTTTGTTTTAATCGGCATTTACAAATTATTTTGACTTTTTTGCTTCCAGCATGGATGACACCATTGTACAGCATAGACTGTAATCTCAGCTTTACAACTTCATTGTAGTTTTCTGCAGTGTAACATTCTCCTTTTAATACCTTACGAAGTCATCTTGGGAAAATCCATGGTAATTGGCTCTTTCAGTAATTTACAATAGCCCAGTAGAGTAATAATGATGATAATAAAATTAATAATGCTTTGGAAGTACATCTTCATTTCAATCATACCACTTCCTATAAGCATTAATTATCACTCACAGCACTCCTGAGTTATGTAAGTAAATATTGCCTTTTGATACCAGATGAATAGAATGAAGAAGTGGATTAAAATGACTTGACTAAGGTGTATGGACACAATGACTTTATTTTCTGTAGATCTCCTTAATTTCTAACAATCTTTCTAAAAAATATAGTGAATGTCTGCACTGAAACAGAAGAAAAAAATATCTGGTAATCTTTGTTCCATTTATTAGAATTTCTTTATAGAATTCTAAAGAAAGGGAATGAAGTATTAATGACACACTACTGCATTGACATTGTATTTCTTAAATAATTCCTGCCTAGTACCAAACACTGCTGGTAAATATTAAATTGTTATCTGTACAGATGGTCACACTGAGTTTTGAGACATGCTCAATAGTCCTAATGTCCAGGATATTAAGTGACACCACTTCTGTTGCTGGAGGTTTTCCTCTAGCAAACTCATTTTGTTCTACCTAGGTTAGCAAGGACAGTCTTTTACTGTCTGACACCCTTAAAAATAATCACCCTTTTTCATTATCTTTTCCTCTGCTGTTGAGAGGTTGCATTAACTAGCAGACTGCTTCAGTCACTTTGTTCCCTGAATGTCTTTAGCACACTTTCAGGAGACCTTGGGTGACACTGCAAGCATGACTCCACATATATTTGAAGCTAAGCTTCAAATGTTACCCAACAGTCATCAAGTTCCTTGGTCTGAGTTGTGCCCAGACAAGTACTGGCAAAATTCCTGATGTACTTTTAGTGAGAAGCAAAAGCAAATAATTTTCAATAATAGTCTTTCAATCAGTTATTCAGAAAATAGAGAGGGGGGGGGGTCACTGTCTATATTTTTTAAGAAACTGCTAATGTAGTGGCAGTCAAAAAGGGAAATAAGATGTTAGGAAATGCTATGAAAGGAAATGAAAGAAAGCAAAATAGAAACAGCATTCTGCTGAATATGTCCATTGTGCCTCCACAGATCTTGGATACCATGCATTTCTAGTCCTACCGTCTCTAAAAGGATATAGTAATGATACAAAGAATGGTGACTAGGATAAGCAGGAATTTGGAACACCTTCTGTATGAAGAGAGATTAAATAAGCTGAGGCTCTTCAGTTTGAAAAACAGATGGCTGAGGAGGAATATGTTAACGGTTTATAAAACTGTGATGGTACAAAGAAGGCAGATAGGAAATGATTATGTCTTAGTTTTCATAACCGAGAATGAAAGGGGAGCACATGAAGTTATGGAGCAAGAATTTTTAAATGACCTAAAATAAGTACTTTTTTTCAGATGACTTACAATTCCTCCGTGGAGTTCATTTTTCCAGCAAATTTTTGAGTGCCAACATGGAAACATGTGCCCCCATACTGAACGTAAAGATGAGAAGGGGTTGCAGACATTACAGAGTTCACCATTTGAAGTGGTGAACATGAGTGGAAGAACATATTATAGAACTGCAAAGCTATGAAGCATTCGTAGAGAAAAGGGTACAGAGGTTACAGAGCCCATCAACAGCTAGGGCAGAAACCCAGCAAAGATGGAGCCTGAGGTAAAGTGTAATTCCGCTGGTTCTGATTATTGCATCTTCATTTTTCCTTTTTCTTCATAGCCTCAGTAAAGACTCTTTCAAAATAGTGACTGATTATATGCAGAGGGGAAGAAAGGATTTTTTTTTTTTTTTAATAAGCATTTTATTTTAATAGCATTCTTTGGCAATAATGTTTGGAAGAGGAAAAAATGTCAAACATATTTTAGCAGAAGACTTTGATACATTCAAAAAACCCCTCAAGCAATAGTAAACACAAAAATGCACAAAGAAGCATGCTCTGTGATACAGAAAGCTCTCCTAGAAGATATTTCAGCAGATGCCGTTTAACATTTGTTTCCGCATTCTGGAAAGTAATCTGTATGTGGTGCACGTAACCATATGAACCGTGTGTCACATATCATTGTCCTGCTATTAACGAATGCTGATAATAGCGGTACTGGTGGTCACTGCAGTCTTGAGGGTCAGTAATGCTCTCTTAGTCTAAAATGTTATAAAGTTTGTGATTTATATATCCAAAGTGAAAACTTTTCTTGCTAATCCTGTTTTTATTCCATCTTTATATATATATATATATTTCTTATTCCCTTCAGTCCAACTTAGCCATCTGCTTAATCAATCATGTTGGCTTTGTGTGTATTCCCAAATCTGCTGTCTTTTCTATGTCTAAAGTGATTCACCTGATGTTAGCTTTATAATAGACAAGGTAGCAGTTCTTAAACCACGGTGCCGTGTGTGGAAAGCCAATGCCAACTGAGAGACATCATGGTAGCTGCACTGTATTGCCTTCACCGATTAAGCTGGTAGGCTGGGAAATGAAATGGGGGAAGCAGTGTAGATATAGTGTGCAGCTTTTGGAAATTGCGTATGCTAGATCAGGACGGGGAAAAAAAATAAAAATATTTTTTCTAGAATAAATGTTTCCATAAATGAGATTATTTAAGACTATGTATTTCACTATTCCTCTTTCTGTTCCCACTCATTTTATTCTAGGACAACTTCCAGATGGAGCTTCAGAGGGAGGATGCAGCTGTGCAGGTCGCAGGCTGCAGGGAGTGCCTGGGGCCTCTCACTGAGGCTAGGACAGCAGGAGGTGGTCTTTTAGCCCACAGGAGATGTTCCACTGTTCCACGGGTAAAGGAGCTGTCAAAGCATGTCAGCTGACTGCTCAGCAATGTAAGAAATAAAGGTCTTTGCTGTAAGGGTGATTGCACATTAGACCAGGTAGCCCAGAGAAGTTGCAGACTCTCTGTCCTTAGAGATGTTCAGAACCCAGCTGGCCACAGTCCTGACCCTGCTTTGAACAGTGGGGTTGGATTAGATGATCTCCAGAGTTCCCTGCAATTCTCCAGTTTTTGAGAAAAGGTAGACCTTTTTTTTTTTTTTTTTATGTTATTCTCTTTATTATTATTATTATTACTTTATTCTCTTTACTGATAGTAAAATGTATCCTGGAACATCCATCTTCTACGTCTTCAGTTACATTCTGTCTAAAGCATGGTCCTTCTGTATATCCTTCAAGTCATAATCCTCATTTATAAAATTAAAAATGCTCTGCGGTATTTTCCCAAACTGGTGTGTTTTCAGTCTTGAAATGTACGTTAATAATGGTGTAAAATTATTAGATGGTGGATCCGTCTGGTGTTACTTACTCAGTCTAATTCCAGCTTCCAAATTCCACTTCCAAATAAGAAGTATTTTGCTCTAGAACATGGCTCTCACGCATTGTAGACCTCGTAATTTTATATCAGTCACACTGTGTTCCCTGAGCCACTCTATTTAAAGTCCTGAGACTGTTAAATCCAATGTGAATTGCACTTCCTTGTCTCAAAGTAGACAATTTTTAAAGTCTATGAAGAATTAATTAATAACCTTATTATTTAAATGTTATTTCTTGATGCCAAGTGTTAGTGAACACGTCACTTTAAGAATTCTTTTCATGATTTTTTTGTGTGCTTCCCCTTTACCAGATTGGCGCTTTACCGGATTATCTGACAGCACAAATTCAGCCCAGAACAGTGCGAGCACACAATTGATTTTTTTTTGTTGAACTTGCCACCGGATACAATGCAATGTCTATATTGGATTTATGTTTTATGCTGGCCTAGGGAGGACATGCTACGTGATCCAGCATAAAGCCCATGGAGAGAAAGTTACCCTTCAGACTGCTTGGAATGAAATAAGTGAGGGAATCCACACTGGCTTAGCAATTTATGCCACACGGTCGTGGTGTTATTAAATGGGTAGTTAGAGCAGCTTTACTCTGTCACTGAACCACGACATAGGCAGGCTCCCTCTTCGTCGTCCTCTTTGCCCACACGAATCCTGCCGCTCTCACTGCCGCCGTGTTTGTTTTACAGAAGGTGGTAGGAACCCATCCTGTTTCGGGTCTTTCATGGCACTTCCACGGGAATGAGGAGTGAGAGCTTCAAACGCCTAGGTAGAAAAGGGGCTTGATCTCCCTGTTTCAGTGAATGTGCTGTAAGCACTCAATTAGTATGTAGATGTCGGTTGTTAGCATCAACACCTCCTTTTGAATTTCTCTTTTGTGCTCGGAGTTAGGCATGGGCTTCAAAAGCCTGGAAGGCTTATCTCCACACCCCCCAGCTCCTCCTGCTGAGGGACCTCTACCCCCGCGGCGAGGTGGCAAAAGGAGCTGGGTGCCTCTGGAGTGCAGCACTGCCAGCATGCATACAGACCTGAGCCAGAGCTAGCAACCCGGGTAGGCACTGCCAGCATCCATACAGACCTGAGCCACAGCCAGGATACCCGGCTGAAAGGGAGGCGCCCCCTCGCTCCAGGAGTGTTTCCCAAATTAAGATCCTTCCCTGGCTTGAAGCCTGCCAGAAGTGTGCCCGTGTTATTTTTAGTTGCACTATTTTCTACTCATTGCGCTTCCAGTTCCAAAAGCCCGAGCTGTGATATATATCCATTTCCCACGATATTCTAATAATTTGCAGTTCACTAACACTCGGTTGACACCATGCCTTATAACCTATTTAAAAATATTGTGAATTCGCCTCAGCACAAAATAAATATCTAAACTGGATGTTTGGAACACATTAATTATTTTGACTAATTTCGAGAATATTGATATAAAATTTGGAACCTTAAAGACTATCTTGAGAACGGGTAGATCTAAAAAGATTGTACATGTTAAAATGAAAGAAAAGATATTCCGTAGCTGTAGATAATCTTAATTTCAATACAGATATAATGACTGATGCTAGCTGAGGTCTTGGCTGTCTATATGATCTGAATTATTGTAAAGTCTCAAAAAAAAAAACAAACACTGATATTCAGGGCAGGCTCATCCTCAGCGAACTTCAATGGCTCCAGGTGGATGACTGGCTCATTTACAAGTAATTGAAAATGGTCTTTCAGAAATGCAGTAAATTACTTAAGAAACAAAGACCAAAGTCTTTAATCTCAGGTCTGTACAGATGGATTGGACATAGTGTAACAGAGAAATATTACATTTAGTCTAAACATTACATATTACATGCACTAGAACTATTTTTCCTTTCATAGTTCTTGAGTTCTCCTGTCCTTCTCTAGCTTCTTTGTGATCCAAATTCTTCCTGATTGTCCCTCCCAGACTGAAAGCTGAATCACTGAAATTCCTGCTCATTTGCTTCCTGCCAAAACAAGCCAGCATTTCCAAAAGCAGCGCTTCCTTCCAGTGACTAATATATTACTACACGTTTGCTTTGCTTGGTGTGTGACTTGTTTAGTCCCACGATGGTTATAGAACTGAACAATTTACTTACAGAATGATTATGGTGATATTCAGTTCTTGATATGTACATGTCATGTACACAGTAATAGCAAAGGAAAAATAAACCAGGAAAGAAACAATAGAGAAAACTGAAAAGCTGAGACTCTAAGACTACTGTAAAAATTGTCAGTCATGAAGAATTGAATCACTGCTGATCTTGCCAAGGACAATCTGTATTTGTATGAAATTTGGTTAAAAAAAAATAATAAATAAACATTCTATCTTAACAAAGTAGAGAGCTACACAATGGCCTTCCCTGCTGGCAGGAATTTCCTAGCAGAAAGCTCTTGTGCTAGGAGAGGTTGGAACACAGGAAGATGGAGAGTTGGCCAATGATAGAAAAGTGGAAGGATTAGAAAGGGATTCGCAAATAAGTAGAGAAATAGGGGTAAATTGCTGGGGCAGAACTGGCTCACCTGATGGTGAAATAAATTGGACATTTTAAATTGCTAAACTGTCTGTTGTAAGCTAGTTGTCAGGGGGGATTTGCACATTTCATTCATTTATCTGACTGATTTTATGACTAGTTTAGATAGTTAATCTCTAGCAGTCCTGACTATAGTGAAATTAACTCTACCATGGGTGTAAATATGCTTTCAGTCAAGACTGATTGCTTCCTTTGGCCAACCTCTTCTTTAAATTAACCTCCATCAGTTATGTGATGCTCACAGTAGATGTGGAGAGATCTGTGTCAAAAAGAAATTGGTTATTGCCAAACCAGTTCAGCTCCTGTGCAGCCTTCTCCAATCCCTCCCCATGGACTACCTTCTAGTACATCAGCTTTCCTTACCAGTTCATATTTTCCTTCACATCCCTAGCTATTTCCACTTTCAATAACATCTCCATGTTCTGATCCAGAGATGCACTATTCAGTCATGGCCAGTAAAAAGGCATTATTTTCAGTATGGCATGTGCTTGGGCTGACATTAAAGATGAATGAACCTAGAAAAGCTAGGTAAAAGTTTTCACTGGAAAATTGTTTGGATATACAGCTCCTGGTATAGACAAAAACTACTTGGCTCATCCATGTTCGACTTCCAACTCTACCTTACTCATTGTTGCTTTTCAGTTGAGTTCTCTCAAACTCTGGCAAGCACAGTGCAGGATTCCATTCGTATAGCTCACTGGCACCAACAGAACTACTCTGAAATTACTGAGGCCTGCAGCAAGAGAAGATATTTTTGAAAAATTTAAAAATATCTTCAGGACAAAACCCCTTTCCTGCCAAGCTTAGCTGACATCAAAATACACTTCACCATGTCTAATGCTTCATAAATTCAAAATGCAGAATTCTAGAAGACAACACCAAGGGAATGTGAGCCACGAGCTGCAGGTGGCAGGAGCAGCACCTCACCAACAAGGCATCAGGAAGCTGAGTTAGTGAGTCCAGACCAGGAACAAGCCTGGAGACAATGATGAGAGTCTTCCTTAAGCCATTTGTTCACCTGGGAAAGTCTGTCTTAATGAGGTCTGAGGGGAAGGCTGGAAGTCAAATCAGTGTGTCCAGGTCAGAACTGAGGAGGCACGAGACCAAATGCCTACAGCTGCTGCACAGCTGCAATGTAGCTCAAGCAGGGCCAGGAGAAAGAACATCAACTCCAAAGTGGCTCCCAAGGGAAGGAGGGAAAGGCCCAGTCCTTTAATTTCATTCACAACAGCTCTTACCAGCGAAGAAGCAGAGCCCAACTCAGCCAGATAAACTCTTAGGAGCTGGGGGAGGCACTGAGGGCTCTGACAAATGACTCCATTGGGATAGAATGAAGATCTGTGGTAGTTGCCAGCTGCAGAAAACAACTGGTTTCACCCAATTCTTTTTGTTCTGTAGGTCAGGCACAGTTGCTGACCAAGAGCTCTGCTCCCAGCTGCCTTGATGTTTTCTTCTCTCCTAACAAAAAAAAAAAAGAGAGGTAGAAACACAGCGAAGAACAAGTGGCTGCAGCTCCCAGTGTCACCACCACCAGTGTCAACAGTGAGGGAACTGCTACCGCTGACACCACCACCTTCTGAAGTTTCATCTCCCGTTATGTTTGCGAAGAGCCAAGCACCCTGTGGTATCGCTACACACAATGCCTTAGTACAGCACAACCCACAAATGGTCACCTGAAGGAATGGTTTCCACCATTCCCAATTTTCCTCTGTGGTCCCAAGGGGCTGTCTCCTTTTTTTTTTTTTTTTTTAAGTGTATCCCCACCCTTCTGAGCTGATGCTTCTCCCTCCCATCTACCTATTGCCTCCTTTTTTTATTACAAGCATCCACGTTAGGTGGAGTGCTGCTGCTCTGATGCAACCAAGAGGCCACAGAGAAACAAAAGCAAACCTGCTGGAGGCAAGACCACAGAAGCTAAGCTCACCCCAGCATCCTGCCTCTAGCACAGAGCTCCCCCATCCTTACCCTCACCTCTAACCACAAACTACTTTCAGTTTGGGAATTCCTGAAAGCTTTGGTGAAGTTCTTGGCCATGATTGTGCTCAGACTTCCTGTAAGCCACATGAATTTTTAGCATTCACAACATCAGCTGGCCAGGAGCTCTGGAGGCCTGCTATGCAACAAACACATTCTGGAAACCAGCAGGTGGGGTTTAAATTACTCTGGAAAGAATTGCAAGAAGGAGAACATAGAGAGTTTTAAGTAGAAGTGCTGAAAGGCTAAGAACAGCAGTCCAGAAGGACCTAATTTCATGAAGAAATCGATGCATTATTAGTGCCACAGACTCAAGACCTGAATGCATCCAGTGCACAGGGCCACAGGCATTATAGAAAGGAGGAGATCAAGAGTGAAACTCAATAGGTTGCAGTGGGTTAACCAGAAACTTGTGGTTCAATCATTCCACGTTGGAAGGAATGTTTGTAGCTGCTCTTGGCAAAAAACATTCTTCCAAGCTTCACAAACATTGTAGAAAAGATGTGATAGCTCTAAAAGTCTTTGGTCTTCCTTACACTGCAGTTGCAACAGCTTGGAAATTACCATTGGCAGTAATTTCCGCTAGGCAGCAATATACACTGCTATCATCGCTTTGCTAAGTATGTGTTTGCATAGATGCAAGCAAAGTTCCTGAAATAAGATTAATCATAGCCAGCCAGTGAGGAGAAGACCATTTCTGTGCCTGTGTGTGAATTCTTTGGTTTTGCTGGAGCACTGGACTGTGTGCTGAGCATGCCCCTTCCCTAGAATCTATTATCACAAGTCTTTGGATGAGATTTAGCAAGCTGTGGATCCATCATCCTGCTCTCTCCAAGGGGCAAATAAGTCCTGGTGATACACTATTTAAGAAAACAAGCATTATTAGTAAAAGAAACAAGAATAAAGTAAAGAACAATATAAAATATCAATGTGATGATAAATTATCGTCACCCCTTTGAACAAAATATACAGTCCTTATCTATAGCTTTGGTGTAGCAGAAGTAGGAAAGTTGTGAGGAAGAAATTTGATGGGTGAAGAAGCAACAGGGTAGTTTCTGTGTAAGAAATGAGTGCTTGGACTTTTTGCCTATGAAAAATAGGTTTATGGCAGAAATATGAAATGTGCATGGGAAAGACAAATGGGGAATGGTCATGCACTGTTGCTCACAATTCGAGACCTAGAAGGCATAAAATCAAATTGTCAGGTGGCAAACCAAAGGGACAGTTTGCTATGCAGTGCACAGTTAAGCTGTAGAATCGATTGCAAGATGCCATGGGTTTCAGAAGCTGACATGATTCAGAGTACAATTAGACAAATTCCTGGCTGAAAATAATCTACCAAGCACTATTAAATGAAGTCATACCACAGGATCTTGGTTTGGATGTGCTAGTGAGAAGCCTGGTTGTGTTCCCAGGATCATGCCCAGAGAACAGCCTGAAGATGCCAGTCCTCCTCCAGGTACATATGTGGTAGTTGGTCTATTGATGATGATGAAGATAATAATTAACACTACAGGGTTCTGAAGTGTTAGTTCTGAAGGATACTGCAACAGCAGGGGCCTAATTTGAGGACAGGAAGCATGGCAGAGACAGGGGCCCAGGGTTCCCTTCTAGCATGTGGAAACTAAGCCAGGGAAAAGCCCATAAGGAAACTTGTGATTTTTGTTCACAAGCTTTGCACTTGATTTAAAAAGGAAAAAATGCTGGTAGAAGGCGTCTGTCATGATTGCTGTAATCATAAGCAGACCTCAAAGACTACAATTATAATAAATAAAAAAGAAAAAATAATAAAAGAAAAATAAATTATCACCATAACCAATTTTAACTGGAAATATGTTAATACAAGGCAGTAGTTACTGGACGAAGTAGTTTAACAAGAAGAAATAGAAACACAGAAAGCTGATAAAAATATCTTCTGGTCTTGTCCTAATACAGAAACCAAAGAGAGGTAGTTGCACACTTCATTTAGGCATCTAACATCAATGCTGAAATGCCCATGGAAAATGCCTAACTATTCAATTAAAGGTTAAAAAAAAAAAAAAAAAAAAAAAAAAAAAAGTGTGGCCTTCCAGTTCCAGTTGTTTTGAATGTATGTGTTTAAAACAGACTAAAGTAGGTGATGTGCATGCCCCAGGATGGCATTCTTCTTTTTCTAGGCACTGACATACAATGTCATACAGCTCTTCCATTGTCCAAGCATTAGATGTACTCAGATGATACAAGAGAATTCTTCTGGATCCACTGCAAGCAGGAAAAAGAAGAAAAGTCCAGAGATGATACAGTGAGCACCCTTTGCCCAAGATAAATGGACATCAGGATCACCATGAAGCAAAGAGGGAACAGGACAGATACTGCTGCCACTTTCCCAAAGACTTTTGACAGAATGGGGGCCAAGCAGTGCTGGTGCTGCACAGACACTTGCTCTGGATACTTGTGGGAAACACTCCCTCTTGCCGCTGTTGTACCAGCAACCTCCATTCCTTGCCCACACTGTTACTTGCTGTGGTCAGCATGGCCACAGGAAAATCCTGGAAATGCGCATCCTGGGAGCCAGGGCAGGCCGGAGTGTCCTGGGCTTTGTACAGCAAACCTCCCTCCACTCAGCGTTGCTCCAAAACTAAGGCCACCCTTCAGATGCTGCGCTTCAGTTAATGCCAAGGTGTTGCAGTCCAGTTTTGAATTCAGCATACGCACCTGTAGCTAGCTGTTTGCTGCTGCCTGCCTGCCTCCCTACAAAGATTCCACTAATATCAAGGTTATTTTATTAACACGGAGTTTGTTAATGGGTGGATTTGGTTGTGCGATACATCGCTGAATGAGCTTGCAAAAGCACACAAGACAGTGAAACGAAGCCATAAATAGCAAACTGTCTTAAAGTTTCATAAAGTGATCGCCAGACAAACACAGTTGACTGAGAATGGATAGGAATATGCCCTGCTTCACTGCATGGCACCGCGCTCCTCCCCTGCAGTCTGAAATGTCCTCACCTGACTTCTTACCAGTCGTCACTGCATGGCTATGAGCAGGAGACCTTCCCTGCTGTGTCACCATCTCTGCCCAGCCCAAATGAGTCATTTGCCTTCTAGCTGCCTGTTGTACATCACTAATGCTGTAACCTCACCTCTGTGCATTAATTTCCTCCTTCTTAAAGGTCTTTGGAGGTCACTGCATGAAGCAGCAATACAAATGACGTTGTTTTCACCAGTTTTGTGGGCAGAACCATCCTGCCTTTGGCCCATCCATACCCTGTCCTGTCACTGCAGAGCAGCAGAGGATGGTAAGACTCATTCCCACACACCAGGCAGCTCCTCTGCCTTTGCTGCCCCGTGACTGGCAGGAATGGAGGTTGGAACACATGAATACTCCATGTGGAGGGTCTTTGGCTGAACACGTCATCAAGCTACACCCACTCCAAGCAGATCAAGTCAAAGGGCACATATTTTCTTTTTCTAGATGGAAACAACCAGCATCTCTCCTCTCCCCTCTCTTCCTTTTCTCTAGGAAAAACAAAACAAGCAACAAAAACAAACAGTCAAACCCCAAACAACAATAAAACAACATTGACAGTAGGATTTTCTCCAGCCTAAGACCACAGAGTGCCCCTCCCAGCAGTCCCTTGCACTGAGACTCCTGGGGACTTCCAGCGCTTCCTGTTGGAAACAAGCTGTCTTGCCCTCACTAGAGCTGGCAATTGTTTTGGTTTTTGTTTTGTTCTTTTTGTTGGTAGGGTTTTTTTTTTCCTAATCGGTGAAAGACTGAGACCCCCTGCCACTTAGCAAACATGGTCCCTCGCCTATGGCCAGAAAGGCTGAGGACAGCAGGGCAGGAAGGGGAGTGCCACTGCCAGCTCCCAAGGGACAATTCATGCTTCTCTCCACCCCTACTGACTTCCTGGAAAACTTTTACATCCAAGGTGGCTTTTTTTTTTGAGTTATGGGATTATTCTAAATTCAATTACAATTTATTAATGGAAGTCTAGGGTTTTTAATTTCAACTTCAAGCTAAAAGTTTTCTAAAACATTCCATTCACTCAAGAAAAGCCCTGTTTTGAAATCGAATAACATCGCTGACTGCGTACCTTTCAACTTCATACTGATCTCCAAGAACGGTGACTTTTCCTTTTTAAATATTAATTTTGATAAGTCACCCTCCATTCTATTTATATTCTTTTCTTTTTTGTTTGTTTGTTTGTATGTTTGTTTTTGTTTGTTTGCTTGTATTTTGAATCAAGTATAACTTGACCCCATCTCACGTTACTGGGGGAATATTTATGTTCATAATCACGTGACTTCATTTACTAAAGCTGACAGTATTTTCTATCTTTTGCTGATATCTTGACCAGGATCTTTACATCTGAATATAATAATAACCTTGTCCCGTACTCTGCTTTTCTGCATCAGGGATAACTGTCAGCTTATGACTTTGAGCAGAAGCTGGCTCATTGTCCATCCATCCACCCCCAATCAGATCTGCTGGTGCTATGAAGGTGCAGAATTTCTCACCATCCTCTCCATATTCTGGCAGATAATATTCAGTATTCAGTTTAATAACTGGGATGTCAGTAGCTTTCATTTAAGAGTGTTCAAAGGTATAGGGTTTGAGGAAAAAGGTGAGTCTGGGATTTCAACACCTTTGAGTTGATGCCATGCATCACACATGGCAGGTTCTGTATTTCTAATACCACTCACACAGCTCTTCATGCTTGGGGTAGTTGTCTGATTTAGAAAACAGGAGAAATAAAGTATGTAAATTCCTCAAAGCCAGACAATGTACGACTGAGGCAAGGGAGATAATAGAGCTGATGGAAAAGAACAACAAAAGCAGAGGCAGCATTCATGCAAGGTACACACATAAGGTAGGGAAACATTCTGCAGAAAATGGAGTCAGGGAGATTCATGT
The DNA here is from genome assembly GCF_009819795.1 of Aythya fuligula. NCBI lineage: Eukaryota > Metazoa > Chordata > Aves > Anseriformes > Anatidae > Aythya > Aythya fuligula. The sequence goes on from NC_045559.1 coordinate 14,807,188, forward strand.
TGCTGGGAGATGACAGCAGCCAGGAGGTCTGACACAGCACCAGCACCAGCAGCCACTGCGTCACATTCGTCAGTGCTGGTTTCAGACTGACCTCTTATGTGAGAGACCTATATAATAGCAGCCTTAAGATGTCAGCAGCCTCGCTGGTCTGTGTGGAGCCCCAGGACAGGTGAGCTCTGCCAGTAACCCCTAGCCATAACCCCTGGAAGAGGCAAGCTGGGAATCACAGAATGGGTTGGGTTGGACAGGACCTTAAAGATCATCCTGCCTTGGGCAGGGACACCTCCCACCAGATCAGGTTGCTCAAAGCCCCATCCAGCCTGGCCTTGAACATCTCCAGGGATGGGGCAGCCACAGCTTCTCCGGGCAGCCTGTGCCAGTGCCTCACCACCCTCATTGTAAAGAATTTATTTATTGTATCTAATCTAAATCTACTTTCTTTTAGTTTGAAGCCGTTACCACTTGTCCTATCACTACATGCCCTTGTAAAAAGTCTCTAAGCCTCTCTCCATCCTTCTTTGAGTATTGAAAGACCACAATAAGGTCTCCCTGGACTCTTCTCCAGGCTGAACAACCCCAGCTCTCTTCAGCCTGGCTTCACAGGAGAGGTGCTCCAGCCCTGAACTTGTTCTCTTGTCTGAACAAGAGAGAAGTCGCTCTTGTGCCCGTTCTGTTCCTCTCTGTCAACTGTGTCCAGAACTGCTTTGGGTGCTTATGTGACTACGTGGTGACTCGGTGCGATATGCGCGCTCTGCCAATGCTCATTGCAGATGATACACATAATTGTAGCACAGATGCGCTAAAATCATTTTGCCAACTTTCCTCCATAACCACACGAATATTTTGCATTTCCACACCCTAAGGACCTTTAAGTCCTTCAGACATTAACCAACAAAAACCTGCAGGACACCTTCAGAGACCAACATTTCTTCCCATGCCCCCAGTGAAGCGACGGCGACGGGCGCGTCAAAGGAGAAGCCAAAGACCTCCCATGGAATGAGATGGGGACTTTGTGGCGGGGCTTCGAAGAAAACCCCAGCCAGACTCTCCTCACTCTTCGCCTTCCCGTTTTATTTCTCAGGAAAACGAGCACCGAGCGGGACGAGGGCACGCCACAAGGGGCATCGCCGCCATGGCGCCTGCCCGCTGCTTCGCCCGCTGGCCCGCCAGGTGTCACCACAGCACAACGCTCGCCTCCCGCCCGGCCCCGTGACGCAACACCGGCACAGCCAGGGCTGCTGATGGCGTCACACCCGCGGCTGTGACGCAAGAGGCACAGCGAGCGGGGACATGGCGGGGGGGGGGGCTGGCTCCCGTCAGGGGAGCGGCCTCCATGCGGGAGCTGCAGGGAAAGGCCGTCGGTGCTGTTAGCTATGGGGCTAGGTGCTCGCCACACAGCCACCCTCTGCGCTGCCAGGGGTGAAGGGGCACCTCACGTCGTCTGACAGGACAGCAGTGCAAAAAGCCTATGCCCTAGGGAGCTAATTTAATTTACTTTTGTGGCCAAGAGTGCTACCAAAATGCCTGCGCTCATGACAGCTAAACAGAAACTCCTGGCCTAGTCACACTATGGACTCCTCCGCAGTCAGCATGGATAGACAAACAAAACACCTCCAAAGACATTAAACATTCTCCATGGGCTAAATCCAGGCTTGTGTTCAATTTCCTGGCAAGTACCAGGGCCAGAAATGGCACACGTGTGTCCCCCAGCACATCAAACACAAGCTCTTCCCTCCCCCTGCCTGCAGGACCTGTGGCAGATACGCTTATCTCAGAAATCCACAGTTTCAACGTACATAATTTGTTTAAACAGGATTATCAGACTAAGATTCAAACAGCTTTTATTTCCCCCCCAATCACTAGTGAAGAGAATCCTTGCTTTTTGTATTCCTTCTTTCATGGAATTAAGGCTGGATAATGGGGTAGTGCCAAGTCCCTTTGAAATGACTGCCAACACAATACTGCCACTGTCACACATGCACCATGTGCGCACAAAAACAGACTATTTATTTATTTATTTTCTGTGCATCGACTATGAATTACTTAAACAATGTTCTTGTTAGTTAAGGACAGCTTGTAGAGTCCAGTGGCCTTCATAACATTTTGTCTGCCATAGGTTTCAGACAGGTTAGTTTGTGGTACTCATCTGACAATTAGAGCAGCAGAGACATTTTGTAAGCTAAATCTGGGATTTCAGATCAACCAGCTTCTGACATGCCTTCTTTCATAGCAAATGGACACAGCCCTGAGCGTCTTGTTGCTAGATCTAAGTGGCACTCAGAGACTTAAACAAGCTCAGCAAACCCTGTTCTCTACTTTGCAGCAAACACAAGCATCTCATGTATTGAGCACACCACAGGCCATGGTCTTCTGGGCTGCTCCTCCTCATTAAGACTCTCCTGGATCCACACCCTCAATTCCTAAACTCCCGTAAAAGCCTTTTCAAAGATCCCTTTCATCTGCAGACACTATGACATCTATTACTTGAAACAAAGGGAAAAATAAAGATGAACCAAAGTGTGGTTGCCATCTCCAGAGCTCAGCCTGTCAAGATACAGGTCATTAGACACTTCTGGGGTTTGCTTTCTGAGGTGCTGAAAGCCTGAGAGTCCCCATCTTCTGTGCAGGCACTGACATTCAAGAGATCACACAGTTCTGTGCCAGCAGATCTCCCTTCCTCAGGGCAGCTCCACGGTACTGATCCCAATTCTCACCATCCTTATCAAGGACATGCTTCCCACCACATCTGCAGTGCAATCCCAGAACTTCTGTGTCTAGGACCAACTCAGCTAAGTGAGCTTCTGTGGCCCATCAGGGGAATAGCCTCTTCTCAAGAGATTATCAAAATATAGCCCTCAAAGTCACTCATTCATTCAGGGTTCATCCACTCGGGTTATTCATTAAGTTTGTTCATTAGGTTCATCCCTAATACCAATCACTCCTCAATGAAGGAAGGTCATTCCTGGTGGAATGGCCTTCCCTAGATGGAAGCATCCTCCTTCAGGCATAGCAGAGATTCACCTTCCACCCATCTACTTTCTTCTTTTTAACGGAATCCAAGAAGAGTCCAAGGACTATCTGGAGTATTTTAGATCATCTGAGACCATTGAAGGAGCGCCCATGTGTATCTTCCCATGTGTACCTCATATATATATCTTTATTGTCCACCTACCTGACGCTTTTGGGGTACTGAGGTATACTGTGGAAACACTGCAGCATCTTGTCTGTCTAGTGTTCAGTCACCTCTTCAACATGGAAAATTATATCATCTCAGCCAAAGCATTTTGTTATTGGAGGTACACAGGAAGAATACTGGGAAAGAGCATCAGCTTCACAGGGAAGAACAATTGCTTCCTGCTGGGATGAAACACAAGGCTCCTGTATGTCTGTCTCATTATGTGAATTTAGGAGGACTTCCTGTAGCTTTTGAAATGCATCAGAGAGACTCTGAACGTTGTTCAGGAGATGAATATTGTGGGCTATGTCTCTTCAGTAGTTGATAGACAACCAGATGAACTACCGTGAAGAGATCCAACTCCATGCCCTTCCTCTTTATAGCCACAGAGCTGCACACAGGCAAGCTGGCCTGACAAAGCCTGGAGGTACACTAGTCTGAATAATGTACTTGGGATCATCGTGTCCTGCATGCTCTGGAAAGCATGTTCTGGCCACCTGCTAAATTTTAAGGGCAAAAAATAAAAGACAGTAAAAATTTGTATCACACACCTAACTAGTGAATACATGATGTGGTGTGGCTGCAGCTGAGCCATGGAGCAGAGACAGATAGTGTTACATTCCCCTTGTGTTTAGGGGTGCAGAACTGCAGTTCAAAGGAGAATAGGGCACAGTTGTCTTTCCTGCAGAGCTGGGGCATAAGAAACATGTGATGTGAAGAACAGGCTCTGGCCAGGACTTTGATTACTGCCTTCCAAGATGGACCAGGACAGTCCCACACAAACTGTGCTGAGGTACCAAGTCCTCCCCCACTGAACAGCTCAGGCTTCATGCTGCAAAAAGGAAAAGACTAAAGAAGTTTCACAAAAGCATGCTGGAGAACCCTGCCTCTCAACTATAGGTAGGAAAGTATGGGACATGCATTTCATAGGTAATATATTTGTGATGGTAACTCGAGGAATCCTAAAATACACACGATGTCTGGCAGTATCAGCTGTTTTACTTGGGTGATGCTCCCATGTGTCTCTAGCCCTCGCAGACACACTCAGTGGATGACTGTCTATACAAGACAGATTGCCATGTGATGAAGTATGAATATGAACCCACAGCATAACACTGCCCTCTTTTGAGCATAAGGGTTGACCCTTCCCATCCTACTGGTTCTCCACTTTTTTACCTTTTCATTTCTATGAAGCACATATATAAAGTTCCAGGTCTGAATCTGGCGTTTTATTAACTTCAGTTGTGCTAGTCTGTCTGTCAAGACTTTGACTTGTCTGTAAAGAAAGAAGCTCTGTATTCCAGTGTGAGGCTAGGTATTTGTTTACCAAAGTACCTCACTGCGATGAGGTACTGTCTCCTGCATGTGGAGTGCTGCAGATGCAACCACAGCACCCAAACAGGATTCCCAGCCTCCTCATAAAAGAAACAGATCTGCCCACACACACGGGACTCAGCACTTTGGAACTAAATCCTCATCTCTGGTCTGGAATAACCCAAATGTGGTGATCTTCTGGGCAGTCTGCTAAGGCCATCTGCTAAGGCTTTTGGAGAAGGTTAAGGGTATGTTTCCAGAAAAGATCAGTCTGGGAAAGAACTTTCTTTGTTGCTGATTCTGTATCCAACTAAACTGTGAGGACCAAATATATTGCTATGTGAATGTCTTTTTAGTACTCCCGAGTTTTATGACAGCAGATCAATTAGCCAGCAGGGTGCCTAGAACTCCTGTAAGAAACACTTGTGTGTGTAAAGGATATGTTATTTAAATACACAGAAGGATGCAATGAGACAGTTTAAAAGGAAAGCATTTTACGTTGCTCATTTACAACAACAGAAATACATAAATCCTCTGATAAAAGTCTCCCATCACATTACGCCTATGTAATTCGAACACATTTACTCCCTCACAGACAGAAGATTGCACCAACAAATAAGCATGGAGCAGAGCAAATTTTCAGATATTAAGAGTAATAAATATGGAGACAGTAGGATAATGGCCAGTGAGAATAGCAATGCAGTTGAGAGCTGACGCAGAGAAGCTTCGCACTGCAACCTATGGGCAGCCAATTAGGCTCATTATGTTTGGTGAGAGTGAGTTTCAGAGACTGAGCAAAAGCTATCCGTACCTTATATTTAGGAGTACTTAATATAATGCTCTCTATTAGACTAGAAGCCTCATTAAAGTGTGCACTCCTTTACATTTCTATTTCTGTCCTCTTTCATTTCCTCTGCCAGGTCCCAGATGATGCAATGTTGCATCACCACCTAATACTGAGACCTCTGACAGCAGCCGCAAACTCCTTGTGAGTTTACCCACCTCTTATGAATAAACAGTGGTCTTAAAGGATCTGCTTACACACACTGTGGTGCCATGAGGAATAACATTGCTGTCTGACAAACCCACGCAGACATGGAGAGAGATAAAATATGTATTCAAGCCAGTGAGAGGTATTACATGAGTTTTACATCTCAACTGCTGTGTGTATGTAACTTTCAGAGGTACAGGGAGGAAACAGCTTGTACTCCCACCCCTGTGCTTTAAATACCTTTTCTGAAGGGCAAGAACCTAAATCAGTAAAATGGGAGACAAAGCCTTCAGCAGATGTATCTCAGAAGCCTTCTGAACACCTGCTGCTTCCTGTTTTGAAAGCTTGAGGTGCTTGAAATGAGGGATTTTAGGCAGAATCTAGATCGGCAGGAGCACAGACCTAGCACAAGAAAAGGAAGGAGCAGGCATTTCTTGGAGCAGAAGGGACTAGAGATGGACAAGACTCCTCTTTTCCTCATTTGAGCTTTCCTGCCTCTGCTTTGAGGTTCACAGAGGCCGTTCTCAACCAGGCCACAGGGTTACATTCAACAGATCTTTAAAGATTTACAGAGGATGTAACTGCTTGTTAGCATCCCTTTGGAGAGGGGTTCTGCAGCAAGAGCACAACCTTCATTTGCTCTTCTTCCGCATCCCACCACTCTCCCACAGAGTCTTTTACAGTTTTTATGCCAGTTCTCATTCACTGGTTCAGGAAGCAGCACTCTACTGCTTCCCCAAGCAGTGAATGAGAACTGGCATAAAAAGAGAGAAGTTGCCTTTCCCTTCCCATGAAATAAACTTGTGAGGGGTAGACAGAACTGCAGGCAACACTTAGCTGTCAGCTCCAGCCATTACATGAGCAGCCACCACACTCAGAACATGATACAAAAGCCAAAGAAAGTCCAGCTCACTCCTCTGCTTTTTGCAAAGTTATAGCAAGAACAAAAAACTTACTTTTGCTACCAAAGTTAACATATGATCTTGCATAAGGACGAAGCAACTACAATGAAGTTAACAGAGCTGATCGGATATTTACATGACCAGTTTTCAGGGCAGAGCTGTAAAATAAAGACATTTTGTCAATTTATTTTCAATCCTGAACTGAATGCATCATAAAGTGTTTATGACTCACTTAGAAAACTCCAATTTATAAATTCTGCAAGAAAGGAGAAAGCTACCAACCATTGTCCAGAGAAGCTGTGGCTGCCTCATCCCTGGAAATGCCCAAGGCCAGGCTGGATGGGGCTTTGGGCATCCTGGTCTGGTGGGAGGTGTCCCTGCCCATGGCAGGGGGCTTGGAATGAGATGTTCTTTAAGGTCCCTTCCATCCCAAACCTTTCTGTGATTCTATCATAAAGCACAACGTATCCCACAATGGTTTATTCAATGTGCTTTACATAAGGAAGCAATTACAAAAGTGAGTGGAGCTATTGCTGGCATGAGGTGACCAGGCTCTGGCTTTATTGGTGTTGGACCTATAAAGCTTCTGCAATTAAAATTGTTTCTCTGATAGCAATATAGGAATAAAAAAATAATAAAAGCACAAACTATTATATACTATTCCGTAAACTGCAATGAACCCAGTCTGTCAATGACAATAGAACATTCACACCAATTTCCAACATATGTTGGTACATAAAGTTGTTGCTGAGCATTTAATGGGGCTGTTATTCTTTATCTCAGTTCTCCATGAAGCAACATAAAAACTGATGTTTGACTGTGCAGAGGACACAAAAGATACCATCTTACGTTTTTCCAGCCTCCAAAACTCCCATTAAAGATCATGACAGCAATTGCTTGTCATATTTTTATTACAGCTGAAAGATAAAGGAAATAATTGCATTTTGACTGCACCCCACAAGATTATATTAGCAAAATGATTGCTTCTTTGCATGACTAATTTTGATTAAATCAGCTTCATTTAAATACCAAATTGTATTCTTCACCTTCCTTCATTAAGCTATGGTATTCCTGAATGTTTAGAGCTCCATTTTTATATGGTGAAATGTGCATTTCAATGTATTGTGCAGACTGCTATTGACTGAAAAAAACAGAAAGTGATAGATTATGGAAACAGATTAAAGTCACTTTTGGAAACCAACAGGATAAAATAATGTTAAAATATATATTTCTAACACCTATGCAACCTATAAAGAGAGCACGCTTGGTAACAGGAAAGCCTGTACTTGCCATAAAGGGCAATAAGTAAGTGGGCAGCATATACAGGAGCTGAAAATTAAATGAAAAAAAAATAATAATTGATTAAGCTACTGAATCCTGAAATGACAAAGATTTTCAGTTTTTCTGTAACACCTTACAAAATATTTTACCTCCTTTTCTCAAATAGTGTATAGAAAATAATTTATTCTTTCATTGCAAATAGCATTATGTTGATTTATAGCTATTTAAAAATATTTTATACAATTCTGGCTGAAGTGACACATGAAACGTGTCATTTGCTCAGGCTGTAAATTATTCCCTCTGTATTTGCCTTTTGACAAATGAAGGTCTTTTTTATTCATCTGCTCAAATCTCCATATGTTTGTGCATCCCCAAATAAAGTCCATGGATTTTAACACGATTAGTAGCCAAACTGGCTGTATTTCTGTTCCTGCAGTGATCCATCTGGGGACCCAGCCAACAACAACAAAAAAGAGGCTTCCTATTTGATAAGGTTTTCTAATCTATTTTAAAGCATTCAGTAATACACGTGCTGTGCAAAGCTGAACTTCTCTGACCAATATTACCAACTGTATCAGACAAAAACAAGCACAAAGTCAGTTAATCTTCACCATGTTTCCTCTGTGCAGCAGGCACATCATGTGAAGGTTGTTAAAGGCTTTCATTTTGCTTCCAGCTTTGTAAAAAGGGAACTTGAAGCCATACATAGTTACACTTTCATTTAGCCACTGCTCAGTGTAACACATTAATTTTGAAACTCCATGTTTATACTATCGTTTCTGAATTACTTTCTGCTTCAGGCTGGTATTACAACTCTTAGCGTTGTCATGCAGATGATTTTTTAAGTCAGAAGAACTCCACTGTTATAATGACAATTATCCAAACTTTTACAATAGCATCTGTATGAGGAACACACAGGAACACACCAGTTACTCTCTTCTGATATTTTTGCTCTACGGAGGTTAACACAGAGCACATAGAAAATTCAAATTCCCTTTTATAGTCTGTGTGGAAACCTATGATCTTGTCAAGCACTCCCTGAAGACGTCACCTTCTGTCAGCACGTCATTCAGGGCAAGCATGTGGGCTCCTTGCCACACGGGGTTCTCCTCTGAGTCTCATTGCAAGATCAAGGTCAGAAAAGGTCTGGGTACAATCACTGAGATAACCTTGTTACCCGTTTCAAAACAGAGGTGAGGAGATACAAATACTCAGCTCCTTTCAGAGCGGAGCAGGCAGCAGCCCGGGGAGTGAATGGGTTGTAGCGGGGTGCTGTTTGTTTGGGTTGGAAGTGAAGGGTTGGTTATGCCTGTGCTGTGTTTTGCGTCCTGTCTCTGGAAGGCGGATGAATTAATGCTCCTGCTGCGGGCAGCCTTGGCAGGGCTGTAGCTGGAGGACTGCGGTGTCCAGCTCAGAGCTGCGCCTTCCAAAACCCATGCGGCCCCTTTGGCAGGAGCCCAGGGGCAGGCTACGGGAATCACCAGGGGGCTGAGGAACACGACCAAAAGGCAGAGAGGCAGGGCTGCGGGGCCTGGAGATAGCAGGCGAGCAGGACAGCAAGAATCCAGCACCTTCAAATCAAAAGTAGCTGGAAGAAAAAAAAAAAAAAAAAAGAAAGAAAAAAGGAGGGGGGTTAAGAGAAGTAAGAGGCTAATCCTGCACAAGTAGACATCTAATCAGCCAGCATGAAAGCCCTTCCAGAGGAGAAGGCCACGGAGCCCTGGAGCAGCCCACCATCAGCAGGGCTGTTCGGGGACAGCCCGGGCAGGTCCCGGTAAGGACCAAGCTCGTCCTCGGCTCGGTGTGACGGGACGGGACGGGACGGGACGGGACGGGGATCCCGCAGCGCCCGGGGCTGAGGCTGAGGCTGAAGCTGAGGAGGCCGGGGCCGGGCCGAACGGGGCGGGGAGGCCCCAGCGCCGGTTCCCTCTCCGTGTGATTGGCGGCGGCTGCGGAGCTGCCTCCCGCCGGCCATGGAGCCTCCCGCCCGGCCCCCGGCCCGCTCCGCTCCCCGCTGAGACCGAGGCACCTGCGCGGAGCCGGGCCGCGGCCCCGCCGCTGCGGTGAGTAGCTGCGGCCCGGGGGGCGCCGCCGGACCCTACCCCGGGCCGGCCCAAGCCCTGCCCTGCCCGGCCGAGCCTCGCAGGGCACCGGCGGGGGCTCGGTGCTCCGCGGCCCGGCCCTGGGGTTTGGAGGCGTCCCCCCACCTCCCCCGGGCGCACGGCGGCGGCCGCCATCTCAGGGCGGGGGCCGCGCTCCGCACGGGGCCGGGGGGAAGGTTGGAGGCAGGGGGTGCTGCAAGGGCTGGAGCAGGCTGTGCCCGCTGGTCTTCGGATCCTGAGTCAGCTCTGCAGCTCCTCAGTAAATATCTGCATTGCCTCGTCTCGCAAGTTAGGGTCTCTCGTGCCCGCCTGGCTCGTGTAGACTATACAATCTGCCCTGACCCCCCAAAAAATGGCTGCAGGCGTTGCTTAGGGCGTTGTGGAGTTGGATTTCAGTGTAAAAAATATCGGTAAAGATCGGTATTTGGAAAGAGGAGCACAACTTAAAAGGATAGGCTGTATCCTAACAGTCACTGCAGGAGCCATAGCTGCGGTCTGTGTGTTTCCAGGCTCTGTGAAGTGCTGCTCTAAAGGTAGATCACCTGTCACGTACGCAGCCAGGACTCTGCCAAACGCCCTGTCCAAAATTTTGGGAACCAGCTGGAAGGTTTTGTTTGGTTTGGGGTATCTATCCCAAAGAGACACCTTTAGAAGAAACCAAAGTATGCAGAGGTTTGTGGTGAGGATAGGGGGGTCCTGAAAATATTCACAGTCCTGGTAATGTTGCAGTCTGCTCCGCTGTACAGCCTTCTGGCAGAGGTGTTGAGGTGTGTCTGCTGGTCAGGATACTTTCTGGTGAAGAACACGGCTATATTAGTGGTGAAGTTTACTTGCTAATGGGAACCTGCATTGTTTTAGTTCCCTTGAAAGTCAGTAGCTGCTAGCGGATTTGACAAAAGAACTAAGCAAAACAGTGTTCGTGGTTGTTTTCGTATTTAATGTATTAGTTTGTGTTGTCTGTGTAGTTTGGGACCGCATCGTAATACATACATTAGGGAGATAAATTTTATTCTTATCTAGCAAATGCAAAGCAGTCTCCTACAGAACAATGCTGGCAAGCAGATGTAGTTTGTTACTTGGAAACCTTCGGGTCATGTCATTTATGCTTGATTTTTTCTGCATTTATCTCGAAAGCTAGCTTTATCTGAAAGAGTGAATGTAAATGGGTTATTATTATATTTGCATAACGTGTGCATGAGGTAATTCTTGCTCTGATAGTGCCTATTTTCTTGTAGCTTATATTGTCTGGGAAGGAGTTAATACTAAAATGAAAAGACTAATTTAAAATATGTTTTTCACATGGTGAATTAAACCAGAAACTAGTAAGAAAAAAAAAATCATTATAATAACTAGTAAAGAATAAACAACTGGTAAAAATCGAACACAATCTATTGATTTTTTTACGCTTGTTTTGGCAGCAGAATGTATGAAGTAACCACGATAATACCACATTGTCTTTTTAAAGCACCTTTCAACCAGTGTTCTCAAATCACTTCACAAGTTTACTCATGAATTTATCTCCTAATCCCGCTGTGAATGTTTCAGTCCCAGTTACCCTGACCAGTGCTGGTTCCATTCCCCTCCCTTCTTTTCCCTTCCTTGCCCTGCCACTCCTGCAAGTGTTGAGTAAGATCAAGAAACCGATCCAGCTGAAAGTTAACCAATTTTTTCTGTTGCTGCTGTGATCAGTTTACTGAGCTGAGTGGTTAGATAGGACCATGATGGGAGATGAAGGTGAGCATGTTTGCTTTTCTTTGTTGCCTTTTACAGGCCCATCTCCTCCTGCTCCATTGCACCCCATCAGGATTCACAAGCCAGTGGTGGGACATTTCTCCTGATACAGGGAAATTCAAAATTGCTGAGGCTTGCAAGAATTAGAAAAACAAGAGTTGATTTTTTAAATTTTTTCGTGGTGGTGTTGCAATAGGCATACGCAAAAGTCAATACTGGAAGTAATGCTTTGGCATGACAAAGGTTTTAGGAAGTTATTTTAAAAGATTTTCAGTTATAAATGTTTTCTGATGTATATGAATGAGGAAATACATTTGGGCCTTGCCCACACATGGTTTAGCAAGAAATGGGTATAATTTTGGCGTCACTGTAAGAATGGGGACACTTTTCTGTCTGTCATTGCAGAGATAATGGTTAGAGATGGTCACCGGTCTGACAGGGGCAGAGGTTAGAGATGGTCATTGGTCCAAAAACTGACTTCTGAAGCTCATGAAGAGGGCTCAGAGCTGGACTGGGGATGGAGTTGGAAGTCTAGATTGGACTAGACATGGTAAATGAACGTGGGAGAAGAGCATCTTGTATGGGCAGTTGCACAAGCATCACGCATTTTGCATTGTAGCTGATGCAGTTTGCTGGGGAATATCTGATTCTCCCACAGTATTTTTCTACTGGACTTTTTAAGTGGATGAAAATGTCCAATAATTAGAGCAGTTGAGCAGCATACAGGGTAATTCTCTGCTGCCTGAGGCAGAGGGGCTTCATTTGAAAACATCTTGATAGTCATGATCAACGGAGAAGAGCTAGGGCAGCGTAGGAGGAGATGGAATATATCTGTATATGGCTTTGAAAAGTTTATCCTTATGTACATATCACGTGGTGGCAAAATTAGGACATTTTAAGCAGGCATGCTGTCCTGTGTCTGGCAAAAAACAATGAAACTGCAACGGGTCCAGGTTTACTGGAAAGGTCAGCACAGGGACTGCTGGAATGAGGGGTATTTGTGAGAAAACTACGTTGCCTGTCGGCATGAAAAGTCACACTGCTGATAGCTTATGCTTACATGGAGAAACCTACATGAAATTCCTGACTATATTATGGGTTTTAGATATTGTACTTCAAAATACAGACTCTGCAAGAGTGCTGCAAAGTCAGGGAACGCCAAAACATAGGTTTTGCAAACACATTTCCCCCTTCAACATTGCTCCATTTCTTTTCCTACATCTCCAGCTCCTTTTCCTTTGCATTTCATACTGGCTGCTCCTTCTCCTCCACCATCCTGGGCACTGCTGTTGAGGCTGAAGGGTGAGTGCTCAAGTTTTCCAGCACCATGCACGTTTTTTCAGTGGGGAGGAAAGTCGTGTGTAGTGCTGGGATCCTGCAGAGGCTGCAGCTGATGAGAGCTGATGGGCTGCACGTGCCCAAATGATGAGTTGTGGAGATGTTGTTGCCAGAACTGGTAGATCTCATGGCGGTGGCAAAATGTCCAGGGCACCTTCACAAATTCCTTGAGCAATTTCAAAGACTGACTCTAAAAGCTAAAGGGAGCAGGGACAGGGTGTGTTTTCCCCAAACTCGCTTCCAGCAATATTGTAGCAAAGAAAATGTAATCTGTAAAAAGAAATCAGTCTTAATTGCCCAGCAAAACAGTGCTAGGAGTAAAAAGAGTTACGTACTCTGGAGAGTATTTTCCTTTCTTAACCTTGGCAAAGTGGTAATTTCAGAGGTTGTGCATGGCACATTAGAGGCAGTAAGAGGCTATCAGATACTTTTTTTGCCAATACAGAGGGAGTTTTTTTTTTTCTTTTTCTTTTTAGTAAGGGCGGTGTCTAATGAGATAAAAAGAAAGTGTATCTTAAAAAAAAAAAAAAAATACACCATCATTTCACTGTTGCTAAAATACCTTTCTGTTGTCTTGTATTTTTTTCTTTTTCTTAAAGTCATCATTTCTGTAGCATGCATTTACTTATTGCTCTTCAAAATTGTCAGTATTTCCCTGGAAAAATCATAGGGAAAAGGGTAAGATTAGAGTTTTTTCTGTCTTTCCTTTCTGATTTGTAAGTACTTTCCCAAATCCTTTCCTTTAGGGATTATTTTTGGCTAAGGAACAGCTCTTCAGATTGTGGTTCATCACAAGAATTAAGGCTGAAAGTCCATAATTTAAATTCTTTCCACATCTTAAGTCATCATTTCCAATGGGTTTCACTGGGTGTTTGTAATCATAACTGGGTGAGTTAAAGCACGAGGAGGGAGATTGCCCAGTGGTTCTGTCAGTGAGGCTGCCATGCAAGGTCCTTGGAATATACCAACTCCACGTGATGTTTGTACAAAGATTGGCTTAAAAAACTGTAAATAATTTAAGCTGGGAGTCCTCAAAGGGCTACCACCATGCAAATAAAAATAAGGAAATGTTGCAAATTGCTTTATTTTACCTAGTATGATTTATTCAACTCTTGTAATGTAGTTAGGTTCCCTAAAATATATTTTATCTTCACAGTATTTTAAAGAAGTTTTATTTAGATTCATCAGTTTTACCACCCACATTATTTTTAGCAGTCTGTGCCCGTGCTAAAGACAAGCTGTTAGCGTGTCTTGTATGCATGTGTGTTAAAATTAAATTGCTGTACAGCAAATGTATTTTTACTGTTGTAACAGGAAAAGCATTCTGACTTTTTTAAAAAATGAGCAATCGTATGTATAATCAACTTGGTTAAAACTTCCTTCCTGGTAAGTGCAGCACTTCCTTTGCATCTGGATAGGAGGGCGAGCAAGAAAAGCAGAACAGCTTAAACAAAGAATTTGTTGTGTGAATGATCTTCCTTTAAAAAAAAAAAAAAAAAAAAGGAACTTCAGAAATTAAACAAATGAGTCGTCTTCAGCAATTCAGCCTTTCTTTGATAAGCAGGTAATATTTCCTTGTGTTTTGTTAGTGATAAAGGTGGTGTCCACAGTTGTTTGCTTTCCGGGACTTGAAAAAATAATTTTCATTAGCACGTTATATTGTTTCAATTTAAGATATTTTTATCTTGTTCTGTTATCTGCTAGGGCATCATTATGATGGCGTTTGAGTTTTTGCAGCAGTTAGAGGAAGGTTTTTTTGTAAAAAACATCTGAAAAAGATGTTCATGTATCGCTGTAACTTTACTCAGCTTGTGCAAGTGCATCCGACCAATGCCGCCTTCCTCTCCCGAGCTCTTGGTGAATAACTTCCACTTTAATATTGATTAATGGAGATTAACGGCGAACATTTTTTATTTACTGAAAGCCAACACGGTAAACTACTGACATTCAAAATTGTTTTACAGCTGCTTTAGGTGTGATGGGATGTATAGGGTAATGAAATGTCATAGAACCATAGAATGGGGTGAGTTGGAAAGCACCTTAAAATCATCTAGTTCCAACCCCCAATTTAGGTGTTTTTTCTTCTGTAACGATGTAATAGCTTATACTGGAAGTCCTGGCTTTTAAAATGGTTGGGTGTTACCAGTCTGGTGAATTGATTTATTTTTAAAAAGCACATCGAAGGACACTAGGTGTAAATACAGATACATATTAAATAATTTTCTCAAGAACTAGACTTTTGAACCTTAAGGGATTTTTTGGGGTGTAAGTCCTTATTCCTCATCACTAAGAAGAGAGGCAGAGGAAAATGAGAGTAGGCTCACTTCTGTCCAGTCTGCAAATTAAGTGCTTGTTTTGTTCATTTCAGCCTTTCCTAGAGCTTGGTAGGACAGTGTTGTGCTCATAGTGTGTCTTTTGATTTCTATGAAAATCCACTTATGTTAATACCAACAACATCAAAACAGAAGAAGCAGCAGAAGAATCAATTTGATTAAAGAGAAGCAAAAGCAACTCAGTATGGCAGAAATATACAGTCAGACCACTTATTCTTAGTGAAATCTGAAAAGGCTGTTTAAAAACTCTTTTTTAATTACTTAATCATTGGGGGTTTTTGTTATATTTGGTTTTGGATTGAATACATTACGTCTGGAGTGGTTTATATAAATCAAATTTTTATGGCCAGAAATTAAGGGGAAGAGGAAATCTAAAAAACACATAGCAGGGTTCGGACTGGCCCGTGATTTTAATTACGAAGAATTAAAAAAAAAAAAAAAAAAAAAAAAAGTAAAGAAAAATCTAGATGAGAAAATAACCAAATATTTCTATGTTTTGCTAGATTTCTTCTGGCATGGAGCTGGGGGATTATGAACAGCCTGTTGTTATGAGAGAGGAAAACAAACGAAGGAGGAGAAGAATGAAACCTTACTGTACATCGAGTAATTTGTCCTCAATGGAACTGATAGCCATTGAGTTCATTTTACCTACAAGCAATAAACATACTAAAATACCGGAAATGATGTTACTCGAAATAGCTGGAAACTGTACAGTCGAGCAAATGAAAGCACAGATTTGGATGCGTGCAATAGAGATGAGCCAAACCACAGACTTCTACCAGGCATTCACCCCGGATCAGTTCATTCTCCAGTATCAGAAGAAGGGGCAGTGGTATGAAATTTATGATAAGCATCAAGTATTACAGACCTTAGACTGCATACTGTACTGGAAAGTGTTACAGAAGAAGGTAGGCAAGATATATGTTGTCCAGAAACAAAAACCATCAGAGGAAGTTCAGGAATTTCAGCGGCAGCTTAACAATTTAATTGGTTATGATGTTACCGATGTGAGCAACGTGCATGATGATGAGCTAGAATTTACCCGCCGCAGATTAGTCACTCCAAGAATGATAGAGGTAGCCTGTAGGGATCCTAAATTGTATGCGATGCACCCATGGACTACATCTAAGCCACTCCCAGAGTATTTGTTTAAGAAGATCACTAATAATAACATTTTCATAATCATACACAGAGGAACAACAAGCCAAAAAATTAAAGTGTCAATAGATGACACGCCAGAGATGATTCTCCATAGCTTTTTCACAAAAATGGCGAAGAAGAAATCTTTGATGGATATTCCTGAAGACCACAGCGAACTGGATTTCGTTCTCAGGATTTGTGGCAGAGATGAGTACATTACTGGAGAGACACCGATCAAAGATTTTCACTGGATAAGGCAATGCCTTAAGAATGGGGAGGAAATCCACCTGGTGTTAGACAACCCCCCCGACCCAAGCGAGGATGAGGTTCAGAAGGAGGAGTGGCCGTTGGTGGATGACTGTACAGGAGTTACAGGGTATCACGAACAATTGACAATAGACGGAAAAGATCACGAGAGGGTCTTCACTATCTCTTTGTGGGACTGTAACAGGAAATTTAGGGTGAAAATAATTGGCATTGACATCCCAGTTTTACCAAGAAATACTGATCTTACGGTGTTTGTTGAGGCTAACATTCAACACGGGCAACAGCTCCTTTCGCAGAGGAGGACATCCTCCAAGCCTTTTACCGAGGAGGTTCTGTGGAACATCTGGCTGGAGTTTGATATCAAGATCAAGGATCTGCCTAAGGGAGCACTCCTGAATCTTCAGATATACTGTGGTAAAGCGCAGGGACTGTCCACAAAGACAAACCTTCAGTCTCATGACTCCCCCAACTCCGATTCGAAGTGCAAAACCCAGCTTCTCTATTATGTAAACCTTCTGCTGATAGATCACCGCTTCCTGCTACGAAGTGGGGAGTATGTGCTCCACATGTGGAAAATCCCAGGCAAGGGGGAAGAACAAGGAAGTATCAATGCAGACAAACTCACATCGGCAACTAATCCCGACAAAGAAAACTCCATGGCTATCTCGATCGTGCTGGACAAGTACTGTCACCCAATTGCCTTGCCCAAGCACAGGATAACATCTGACTCCCAAGGGGACAGGACTCGAGCTGAAATGCCCAACCAGCTTCGCAAGCAACTTGAAGAGATCATTGCAACTGACCCACTTAACCCACTTTCTCCCGAGGACAAAGAACTGTTGTGGCACTTTAGATATGAAAGCATAAAGCACCCCAAGGCGTATCCTAAGCTGCTTAGCTCTGTCAAATGGGGACAACAAGAAATAGTGGCCAAAACGTACCAGTTGCTAGCTAAAAAGGAGGCGTGGGATCAAAGCACTTTAGATGTTGGACTCACAATGCAACTTCTGGACTGCAACTTTTCCGATGAAAATGTACGAGCAATGGCAGTTCAAAAACTGGAAAGTTTAGAAGACGATGACGTTCTTCATTATCTTCTGCAGCTTGTGCAGGTAAGGGGTATTTGCATTCTTGGTCTCTGGCTTCTGAGAATATTTGCATTACCACATAACCATTCCCATGCCTGCAAGTAGCCCTGGTTTTGAAGTCTTTGGTCTTTAATCAAAGCAGTGGTACTAACCAAATTAACCCAAAACATACCATCCACTTCCATCTTTTGTCTACGTTATTATTTTTGTAGCACTGTTGCCTCGTATCTAAACCAGTATATTTTTCTGAAAATTGTCAACATTAGCATATGTTGGGCGTAAATCCCAACTGTGCTGTCCCTAACCCTGGGCACGTCAGGTCTGAATCCCACAGCACTGACAAACTGTTGATCAGCTTTAACAATTTCTAGAGAGAAAGGAAGCAAAAGCAGATGTTAACACAGCGAAAGCACAAATGAAAAAACAGGTTGGATTTTAGGTCAAGAATGACAGCGTAGTTACGTAATGTGTGGCGATGGTCTTGGTCCGTTAAGGCAGCCAAATTTATTTAGAAGGTTCTAAACAATTTTTACAGTAAATAAAAGGATGTTTCGTCTCCATACATAAAATCAATTCATTCTGGGAAGTTGCGTGAAAAAAACTGTTTTTAATGGAAATGAATCACCACTGTATTTATTTGCAGTGCTTTGTGTGCGATCTGCTAGATGAAATGCCTGGAAAGTTTATGGCAGTTATCCAAGCAAACTGGTCAGTTTGTTTTCCGCAAAGTGGTGCTGGAGCTGGGCAGGCTGTCAGCGGCGAAGCCGAGTCTGATGGCTGATGAAAGGTGCAACCCCACAGCCCTTCGTGGTAAACGCGTCCCCTGGAGCACGGCGACTCCGCAGGCTTCCCCGAGCTGACAGGTCTCTGGTTCGCATGGAAGGGCTGTCAGCCTGCAGAGCAGGAAATCTTTTTTTTTTTTTTTTTTTTTTTTTTCCTCAGAGAATCAGAGGACAGAATTGGCATTTAAAAAAAAAAAAAAAAAAGGGGAAATGCTGCAGCCTGGGAACCTGTGGGATGGGGCTTTTAATTTATGTGTGCTCCGAGAGAGCCCTGGTTACTGCAAAAATGCAGTTTGGTTTCCAGACTTTGCTGCACATCAGTAATGCTTTAAACAAGCCTTTTTAGCCTTGTCTTCGCTTGTCTGAAGATTAGGCTCCCCAGGCAGAATTTATGCACTTATGCATTAACCAAAGGAACCGCTGTGGTTACCTCATTGGACCTCCCACGGAGCTGCTGCTATAAATACGCTTGGCTGCAAGGTTTGCAGTCTACGTGTGGCTCAGCAATTTTATTCACTTTTGTAGCCAAATGAGGGGTTTGGGATGGTGGTTGGTTGATATCAACATGCCTAAGAGAAGGAGGGCGAAATAATCTTTTTTTAATGTGTTTTTTTAAATGATTTGCTTTCAGGAAATACAATTCTGGAGAGTTTTAAAGAGCATCTCTCTCTCTAACAGTAAATTAAATTAGTGTAGCATAAAGTCATAGTATTTTAACGTTACAGTGCCATTTTCAGTAAGAAACATATCATGAAATTAAAATACTGTCATCCCCAAGAGGGAAAAAATTACTAGTTCCCAACTTTCATCTCTCAGCTGCTCTCTCGTCTTTTCTTCCATAGCTAATTACAGAGCACGGGCCTTCAGCACCCTGCAGCAGAGCATTGATACCACAGCGTGTTTGAAAATCCACGCTTTTCAGAGAATGAATGAATGTTAGGCATTCCTCTGCTCTGATAGACACATCCAAAATGTCTCTTCTGAGAACAGTCATCGCTTTCCACATGCGTGCCTTTGTGAAAGCTTTATGGCTTATGTCACTGAGCACAGGATATTCCCATCCTACCTCCCAGCGCAGCTAGGAATCGAACGTTTTATTTACTGACCAGCTTATCCCAGACAGAAGTAGCCATGCCCTAAATAAATCCACTGAACTCCCTGTAAAGGTCTGTGGTTCTCTGTGCAGTTGATGAAACATGGTCAGGATAGTGAAAACACAGCAAAATCCATTGAAAAACAAACACCAACAAAAAAAGACTGAGCTGCTTGTGAGTAAAGTGGCAGTGAGTAAAGGTTTTCTGTTGGTGAACGAACAAGGCAATGACATGCAGGGACCTGGTGAAGTGCCAGCAGACTCTTTTTTAGTGGCTACCTTTTATTATTGGTATTCAAATGTTGATAATTGCCTCTGTGAAGAAAAAAGAAAAGCTAGACTGACAAAATAATTATTTCTAAAAAACAAGCATAATAAGGATACTCATAATACATATTTTTAGTATTCTTTTATGTTAAAATACGTTTGCAACTTGAGGAGGTCTTGTTTGGAAACAATGGCTGGTTGTTTGGCTGTGTTTCATTCTGAAGTTCTTTTTCAGGGATATGCAGTACAAACGTTCAGCAAAACATATACCACAACGAGGTTTGTGACAGCCTGTCTTGGACCTGCAAGCAAATCCATTTGAATTTATGCAATAACCATTGCTTTTTGGTGCCTTGTTGCAGTGAAAAGAGTTTTTTATATAAAAAAAAAAAAAAAAACTCATAGCCATAATCTCGCAGACTAAGTAAAAGGTTGTATTTATCTTATAATCAAGGTATGCTTGTGAGCTTTCATTATCTTTCCTAAATAAGATGTTGTTGCTTGGGGAAATAAAACAGTATTGCAGAGATGGTCAAGACAGCTCTTGCAGAATTATGAGACTCTTGAAGGGCAAGTCTGGTGCTTGGCTTCCTTCAATGTCATTCAGCAGCTGGAAGGAACAAGTCTTTACAGCTTTTTATGGGTTGCTTCATTCTAGAAGGCTGACTGAAAAAGCTTGATTTTTTTTTTCTCTTGAATAAACCCGCAAAAATATTTACATTTCAGAAATGGTGTTGATATTTTAATACTACTAATAAAAATACAGCTGCGTGCTGCGATACTTTTAAGAGCTCATAGGACCCTGTGACTGGTTTGATGAATTTTGTAGGCCTCTCGTGGTGCCTTGGTTGCTCCTTTGCAAGCTGTAGGGCAGAGTGGTCTTGAAAGAGCCATTATATTGCGTTGAATAGCTATCGCTAGAGGTTGGCATACTTTGATGCTTCTGAAAGCTGAGCATAGTGCACACACCAGACTCTCTGCACATCCCTTTGTCCTTAATCTCCCTGCTTCCTGGCTCGCTGTTTCCAGAACCTGACACCAGTCTCCAGCCACCTCTGTCTACATGAGGGATTTTGTGACTGTTCAGAGATTGTTTGCTTCTTATTTCCCTTTTCATGTCACAGGATATACATGCCTACCTTTCTTCCCCGTTAGCCTCAATCTGATCCTCCTTGGATCTCAACTCCTTCAATCAACAGGAAAGAAGCTGCTGGAAAACGCACTTGAAGTGGACAAGTTCCCCACCACAGCCCAGTGCCTGAACATGTGACAGGCGTCTTTTCTTTTTTTGTAGACACTTGGTTGTTGTGGTGAGGGTGAGAATAACAGTTTAAAAAAATAATAATCCAGTCCTGGCTCTTCAAAAAAAGTTGCTGACTTCTTGTTTCCACCCTGTGTTGGCAGCAGCATTGAAATATCTGTGGGCTTAGGTGGAAGGGAGTGGCTATAGGAAGAGAAAAAAGGTCTGTGCTCATGGAGTCATTAAAAAAAAAAACAAACTGGTGAAGTCTTCCTCTTAGTTGTGCTCCATCAGAATAGGGCATGTATCAGAGCCTTCCTTCCGTTTGGGGTTCATTAGGGGCTGAAGGGAAGAGGGCCTGAGATGAGGTGCACTGAAAAGCTGCTCCTCCATCCTCTGCTGCTGCTGTTAGTGCTGGGGATCACAGCCACAAACCCTGGTGCATGAGTCCTGAGGTGGTGGATTTAGTCAAAAAATGGTGCTTCCAAATTGAAATTTAATTAAAAAATGATTACAAACACATAATTTTATTTGGCAATATTCTTTTCAAGCATTCCCTGTGTCAGGCAGACTGCGGACTGTTCTCATTTTATTGGTTTTTGCTGTGGCCTGAAAATGGTGTTGGGTTGTTTCACTGGCATTCGTGAGCTCAGATTGGTCTCACTGCTTAGCCAGCCCCTGCCTTGCTTTTATTTGTGCCATCAATAACAAATCTGAAAAGAACTTATTGCAGATAGAAGGAGCTTGCTGAATGAAACACGCACAAAAAGCATTTATTTGTTCTTCAACATTGTTTTCTCCAAAGGCCTGTTTTATTACAGTTTCTTCTCTTACATCAGTGTGTTCTGTATGTCATCTGTAAAGTATTAAATGCAACTATAAAATGTAAGTGCCTTAAATATGTTACTAACATGTCTTCTCTGTTTGTGTTACTCAGGCTGTGAAATTTGAGCCGTATCATGACAGTGCATTAGCTAGATTTCTGCTAAAACGGGGTTTGAGGGTAAGTACTTTAAAATACAGCCAACTCATGCTACGTTACTGGCAACATGTCAAGAAATTGTCACGTGTGCTAATTGTAATGTTTTACTTCACCTCTAGAACAAAAGAATCGGTCACTTCTTGTTTTGGTTTTTAAGAAGCGAGATTGCCCAGTCCATGCACTACCAGCAGAGATTTGCTGTGATCCTGGAAGCCTATCTTAGGGGCTGTGGAAAAGCAATGCTGCACGATTTCATGAAACAGGTTCAAGTAATTGAATTGCTGCATAAAGTCACAATGGAGATAAAATCGGTTTCTGCAGAAAAATACGATGTCACTTCTCAAGGTATGCACTAACAGGCATTTCTACATTTGTAATAGTATTGTTTTTCCCTTTAAGTGTGAAAATATAGACATCAAATTGTTTATTAAAAAAAATCATGGATAGATGATGCTGTAGATATCTGTCTACACAGATAGTCAAAGGGTGCTGTTAGTACTTTTTATAAAATGCCAGTGTAAGTTGATAGTGATTGAACTGATAATACATTTGTTTGCTCTTTCCACCCCAAAAAGGAGGAATATTAATATTGTAGACCGTACATTTTCATGCTGCTTTAACTTATCTTCGTGAACCTCATGCCATGCAACTGGGAGGTTAAGATCTTGTACATATCCTTTAGTTCAATGCCAGCACTGAAAAAAGTACCAACCCGGGGCATGAACATTAACTGGAAATGAACACAAACAAGGACACTTGCCAAGAAACACAGCCTTATCCTAAGCAGTCACTCCAGCACCCTTGGCAAGACCATGGAGGAGTTGAGGACAGTCTCTGCTAGGTCACAAAGAAGCTGGTGGATCAGCCCTGAATCAGAGCACATCTTTGGTGCTTTGTGATGTGATGAATAGGAGTCCTGTGAGACACAAATGTGGTATTGTTGCTTTCAGTTCCTGTAAGCACTGCTTTGGAAACAGGGTTTTTTGTTTTGTTTTGTTTTACCGACTTCCTTAAAAGCTTTTTTGTCGTTATTCCTGTTAGTTGCTTGGAGCTGGGACTAAGTGCACGAGACATATGACAATATTCAAATCCTAAAAGCAGTAGAGAGAGACCAGCTCCTCCCGTGTGTTCAGCCTAGTGTGTTCTAGGCCACAAAGTCCTTGGTTCAGAAAGTCATTCCTGCTCTGGTTACATGGAGGTGGCTGGGGTGGTGGTCAGGATGCAGATGTTCTTGCAGACCTTGTCTGGAGAAGTGAGGAGGCCTCTGAGGAGCTGCCTGTTGTACTCACTGGCTGGTAGGAGAGATTGTTTGGGGTTGGAGATTCCTGTATCAAAACCATGGTAAAAACACGGAGCATTGGGTACTGCCTTTGTTACTAGAATTGTTTGTCACTTGAAAAAGTCACTTTCTGAAATCACGAAGAAATTTAAAGGGAAATATGCGTTTATTCTTCAATATATGTGGTATCAGTTACATTGCCACATAATGTGAATCACAAGACTTACTAAATGCATATGAAATATTATTGGTAAACAGCATTTTAAATTTATCTAAAAGTGCTATATAATCTAAACACATTTGGTCAGATTCAAATGCTTCAGAAAGAAATTTACAGCCTTGCAGATGTACGTCTGTAGCAGCAGTGGTTTCCATAATGCATTATCTGTGAGGGGTATGTGGGAAAAGAAGAAAAGTTTCAGGAGAAAGCAATCACATTAACACCCACCAGATTTTGAAATTAAAGAATCTCTGTATTTAATCTACAGCAGAACAGTTAGAGAAGTCTTACATAATTGACATTTCCACTGAATAAGGCTTCCATTCAGACTGTCCTACTAATGACATATCTAGTTTAATTTATTCTCAGATTACTGAGGATATAATTTTTCCTATAGGCGTTCTGTACTTCTTATTTTTTTTAAATGTATTTCCTAAGGTTTCTTGCTTAGCTTATTGCTTATTTGCCCTACCATTCCTAATACTCTTATTTATTTATATTTTAAGCCTGAATGCTTTAGACTGTTTCATTTCATTCTGTCATGCTGACTCCTCTAATTCTTGTATATGTTTTTCTTCCTCCCATGCTTGTGGATTTTTTATTTTTTTTAATTTGCTTTTAGGTCTGTGGTACTCCAGTAGCAATCATGCCATCAAACTTTCTTTCACTTTTCATGTAATCTCTTTGTTTATACTTAAACATAACAAGTAATAATAAATAAGTTCTTAAGATCATAGTATTACCAGCTTAGATAGGATTGTCTGCTTTCATCACCACTGTATTAGATGATTTGTCTTCCAAGTACGTGCCTTTGCAGCTGTTTCTTTTCTTAAAATGCATAGTACTTTGTTCTTAAGCTAGGTCAACTTGGAAATTGTTTTAGCAAGTGCTTTTGCTTGTGTTTTAAAATCAGCTAACACCTAATTTTTACTATCAGCTCCTGTATCTTTGCTGTCAGATTATTTTTATTTTTTTTAACCACTCACATCAATCGCCTGGCATTTCTAGATACTTCTTTTAGAAGAGCATTTAGAATAGGTTTCCCATGTGTATTCTGTGAATTCTCTTGGCTTGACTTTCTTAATTTGATGGCAGCTTTTGAAATGTCATAATTTTGTATATATTAGATATCCAGGTCCATGGCAATCATTAAAATATTTCTTTGCTTTTTAATTTTTAGCACCAAAAGTTCTTGAACATGTGTATTTAGTCTCTGTTGTGTAGGTTCATTATTTTTTCTTTAGAGCAGCATTCAGGTATTTCTCCTAACAAAGGGTAATATCCAATGTCTTGCTTATATTGCTCAGGCCTGTTAGCTGAGATGAGCAGAGTGCATCACGTGTGGTATTATGCACACTGCTTCAAGCTAAAGACTCAAAAGCTTGAGGTTTTATGAATAAAGAGATCGAGTTTAAATGTAAACATAAAAAGTTTTGTATTTTTAAAATAAGCTGCAAATTTTCTTCTTCCTGGAATATGAGGTTAACAAGGCTGCAACAGGAAACCTTGGATGGTAAATTCAGTATCTCTGTAGTTGAATGCCTTATGGTTATAGTACACAATGCTCCAAGAATTCAAAAGCCATGAGTCTGGCTGTAAGTGCAATGAGATAGGTCAAAATAATGGAAAATGCTGGGTGCTTTTAGTTGCTTCTTCCTTCTGAGCCTTTGAAGTAGATGTATCGATTTTTCCTTGGCAGTTATAAGGTCAAAATATATTTTTTTTGTGTTGTACTGTGTTGTTTTGCTCTTTTTAAATGAAGGGTGACATTTTAATGTAATCTCCTAAACCCTAGAGGTAGTCTTCAGAAGAACACCAAGCACTGTGTAGTACTTTCAACACCATGTAGAGGGCTCATGATTTGTGAGATGCTTGAAGACTAGCATTAAGTGTCTGAAACAGCCCCATTCATAAAGCAAGTTAAGGAGTTTCCTTCATTCCTCAAATCAGAACATCCTTGAGGAAAGCAATTTAAAACTAAATGGGGACTCTCTTAGCTAAATCGTGATGCTTAACAAGTTTGATTAGCTATAACTTTTTTCCTTCCAACTTCTGATTTCAATAACTTTTCTTACTTGCAATTGCAGTTATCGCACAGCTGAGACAAAAGCTTGAAAAACTACAGAGCAGCAAACTTCCAGAAAGTTTTAGAGTCCCATATGATCCTGGGCTAAGAGCAGGAGCCCTAGTGGTAAGTAGTACAAATCCTTTTTTTGAAAAAGAATCTCCTATTTGCAAGTATGTTTCATTTGGTAAATTTTTTTTTTTTTTCATGAAATATGATATTTCATGGCTTCAGAGAGATTTTATTCCCAAAGCTAATGGCATTTTTCTAAATGTAATTACATGCTACCATGCACTAAAACAAAAAACACCATAAAATCCTTATCATTAAATGTCAATTAAATTCAGGATTTAACCAGGTAGCTGACTTTTTTTACATTAAATACCTGCATAAAACTGTTTCAATTGACCTCAGGGGCTTTATGATATGCAGTTTGTTCCTACAGTTACTTTCTCTGTCTTACCTTAAAGATGTGTCTGACCTTCACATCATTAAGGTTTAGGTTCAGACCCTGGTTTTACTAGACAGAAATGTCTACCTTAGCTATTTCTGATTTTTTTTTTCAATATTTTTATGTTGATTGTGATGCTTTTATTAGAATACAAAATAGTGTTTTGTTAGAAACATGTTAAGAAACACTCTTTTTCTGTGTTGCTTCCTACAGTTTTGTGGTGAGATTGTGAAGGGTCATGCCTTTGCATGTTTTGCAAAGCTAAAAACGTGCTTAATAAAACAGCAGATGTGTTGTGAAAGTAGATTTGCTCTTGCACCTATTATGCAATGTGAGTTTTGGGTGAAGAAGCACAATGAAGATCTTTGGATTCACTTGATGTGCAGCGAGTGGGAGCCCACAACCCAGTCAGTAGGGTACTCATTTGGGTAAATTATACTATTTCTCCATATCTGTCCATGTTCATGTTAAATAAACACATGCCTTGGTGCACAGGCTGTAGCCTAGTCTATCGTCAGACCGAAAGAGCTGACACCTACCAGCTGGGCATGACAGAGGTACTGTGAGAACAGAAGTCAATGCAAACATTATTTACTCAAGAATATAAATTTTCGGACTTCTTCAAAATCTTAGTTTAAATATCATCAGTTTTTATACTTTTATACTTTTTTTAACATTTAGACTTCATTGATTTAACATTTTAATAAAAAATAGACTTCAAAATAAAACATATTTCAGTGTTTTCTAGTTTTCCTTCACAACAGGAAGTGTGCAGCCCTACCAGGACCTTCCTAGATACAGGAAGCAATTAATTTACAAAGGAAAGTAGTTATGCCCAAAAATAGATGGGCTACAGCCTTTTATTTTTTTTTTTTCTTCAAACTGTATGAACAGACACATTTGATACAATGAGCTACATTGGTAAGCTTTAATTTCGTCTTAATTCTAGCAAGTGTTACTTGTTCATAAGCTTAAAATCCTCTTAGCCTGAAATTTGAACATTCTAAACCAGATATTAGGAGCAAAATCAGTGTTTCTAGTACATTCGAAGATAAGCATTTTTTTTCTTTAAAAAAAAATAAAATTGTAAAAACTGTTTTCTTTCAAACTGCAAGCTCAGAACCTCAATCTACAAAACACAAATATTCCAAAATACTCTTTTTCTGGCATTAATTTGGTCGGCTCTCAAATACTAGCGTGCAAATGCTTTCTTAGATGCCTAGATCTAGATTTAGATCCTACATTTTAGATGCCTTTACTGTACATGGTTGTGTTCCAACAAAGACCTAGGAATTCCAGAATGGAAAGCGTTAATACTACTTTCATGTTAGACATAATTAGTTGAGAAAACATTTGAAATTATGTAATTTCTGTAGTTTCATTGTTGAACTTCTCAAGATTAAAAATCTAGCAAAGCTAAATGAGTGTTTATTCTGTTATTTTATGAATTGTTATGTTAAATTACTTTCACAAGTGCCATTTTCCACATGAATTTGACTGAATGATTTGCTTAGGAAATTGAATTAAATCAAGCACTCTGGAATAACCGAGGTGACTAGAAGTCATGAGGGTAGATGATGTGGCAAATCGCATTGGACAACTATTATTTTCCTGGTTTGCAAAGCAGCTCTCAGAGTGCTGTTGGGAAGTTCAATATTTGCCAATTATGTCAGAAGCTTTTATTCCTGGTTCAAAAGTTCTTTCTGTCCGAAGCAGATTTACAAGTTAAATCCAGTTTCAGAGAGTCAGGGCATGCTTTTCCCTTTATCATGCAGGGTGTTAAAAGCTTTGCAGGTTCAGGAGGTTTTCGGTGGCAGCTGAGTACCATTCTTTACATGTCATTTCGGCGTGTTTTGTGTGGTATAACAGGTTGAAGGCTTGTGAACTACTCTGTAGCTGACGTATGAAAAGGTTAGCTGTGTTATGTTGGAGTACAATGCCTAGCAATAAATGTGTCTTTCACAGATAGAAAAATGTAAAGTGATGGCATCTAAGAAGAAGCCCCTGTGGCTTGAGTTTAAATGTGCAGATCCAACCGCTCTATCAAATGAAACCATAGGCATCATCTTCAAACACGGAGATGACCTCCGCCAGGACATGCTTATTTTACAGGTATGATAGCTAAAATGCTGTGTTATAGCTGTAAAGTGAATAATGTGAATATTTAACTATTGTTTTACTTTTCAGAAATGTACGCATTTTCTTTACTGTCCACATAAAATAGGAGGCCGTCTTTCATTTTTTAAGCTGTATGAGAAGCTGATATTAAAACTGGATCTTCTTTTTGTACTACAGTGTTTTATGTTACTGCTACCCTGTTTTTTCCTGCCATATGCCATCCATACTCCACATTTTAGTGTTCTAGAGAAGGAATCTGTTATTTAGTGCAAGATGGCCTGGTTTTCCAAAGAGTTTCTATGATTTATTTATGCAATGGGTGAAGTTACAAATGAAAAAGAAATTGGCAGGTACCATTGCTGCAGTAATATTTCATCGATTGTTCTGACAAACTGGCTTGTTAGCACTTTTGGTAGTATTTATGGGGGAAAATGGGTGTACTTACTAATGTGTTCAATCTCATATCATGTAGAAATCACACAAGGTACTTATTAATACTTTATAAAACACCAGAGAGTGCCTGAGCACAGGACAGGATAGGAAATATTAATCCGGGTTCTGTAAGTGATAATTTTAAATGGCTGAATGCTTTCTGTGTTTATCTCTCAAGCAGCAAAATAGACAAGTAAGCTCAGCCCTGTCTCAGACGTATGGGTGGTATTATTTCTGTGAGTAATAAATAATGCCCAAACAACTTGAAATAACTTAGTGTATGCATTTTGTTTTTACTAGATTCTTCGAATTATGGAATCCATTTGGGAAGCAGAATCCTTGGACCTCTGTTTGCTACCGTATGGCTGTATTTCTACAGGGAACAAAATAGGTATGAGATCATGCTTACTGTAATTAGAAATTTAAAATATCATTTATTCATACTTGGTATGAAGAAGTGGTGAAAGTGAATGACTTATTCCAGATGTTTTTTAATGTATTAATAAGAACGAAACAGAGAAAAGGATTAAAATAACAAAACATCTGTGTTTTTTCCTGACCTAAAACTTCATACCTTGTACTACATAAAAGCAACAACATTAGTTAACAGGCTGTTCAGTCAATAGTCCTCACTGGGCATTAGGTAACACAGCACAGATCATCTGTTTTCTAGAATTTATGCTGGGAGAAATCAAGGAGATGCTTTTGAAGCTTCCAGGAGGACCATGTGATGGTGTGTAGAGCAGCTTGATTAGCTTGGGAAAAGTCCATTTACACCCAGAAATGCCAAACTGATTTATAATTTGTACTTTCTGATGGCTCCAAGCTGACTCACTGTGATTGAGTTTGCATATATTATGTATCCTAGCCCATCCACTTTGTACAGTTTCCTAGTACCCAGATAATACAGAATTGTTTGTAGAGTTAATTTTACTGACCAGTTCATGAACAACTGGCTGGAGGAAAAACCTCCTTCATGTAGAAAAATCAGCCATGTCCAAATGAAGCTTTGGTGCTGAAAAGAACGCTTTGGCAGGTATAAACCATGCATCAGTGAGATGGATTAACAAGTACTGCTCTGCCATTTACTCAAAGCCTGGACATGTAAAAATTACTAAGGTTATTAACTCCTGTCATCTGTGTAGTTAGCAGTATGATAATAACTGCCTGGATAGATAAAGTGATGATAATATAAATATCATTTAATTTCTACAAAATATTTTGCTTTATGGATTGAAGAATGATGAACTGAGTCCCAATAAAATTAAGAATTCTTTTTAATAAATATCTGTAATGTACTTCATCTCTAAAATACATTGCCACATAAAATTTTTATCATCTTTTCTTTTGGCTTCAAGATTTCTTAGCAATGCAGAGAAACCAGTCTTGCCGATAAAATAATCGGTTGCATGACACACAAGTTTCCTTTCTCTTAATATAAGTGTTTTAAAACTAAATAAATCATATTGGTAGAATTCTAATAAAGGAAATGGAACACAATATATCAAAATCCTAACTGCACTTTGACTGTAAATACAGGGAGTTGTGTTTTTCTTTTTTTTACCCTTAGGTAGGTTATAAAAAAACAAAACAAACAAACAAACTATTTTCTTTTAGACAGATTTCAGGATTTTGTTTAATTTTATTTAAAATCATCTTAAGGCAATTTAACATATTGAAATAATTGGGGAAAATGCAGGAATTCTGCTAGTGACCATAGCATTCTCATATCCAACTTAGAGACTTCAGGTTTCTTTCATGAATTCTTAATTGACTCCCCATTCTTTGGTTTTTGATTAGGAAATAATTGTTAGTTTTCCTACTTGCATGGTGGAGATGTAAGAATTTAGCACCCCCCCAGCACCACAGTAGGGGCATGGTTAATCACATAAAGGCTTCTGTTCCTTTTGCTGAGAATACCTGCAGCCTAAATTAGTAATACCCAATCTGGGGCGCTTTGATGTAGAGCTTATGCTTGTTTGGAACACAGCCAAAGAGTGGTGAGATGCAAACATTACTTCATGATACTCATTTGTGGTTTTCTTCCAAGCTGCTTCTTCCCTACCTCATAATATTTCCGTGAAACTTGGTGCATTTTCTGTGTATTTACACCAGGACAATACCACATTTTACACTGAGTGTATGAAAACAGCCGAGCGTCTTACAGATTTCCTGACACCTGGCTGGTATCCCCTCCTGTATAGATCTTTCTCAGTCTGCTGGAGACATCTGCATTTAATGCAGTTTGCAGTGTAGGAAACATCTGCCCTCTCCACTGCTGCTGCCAAATAGACCTCAGGAGGAAGAACTTTCTCTTCTGTGTATCACCGGTAAAAGATCGTACCCTATTATCTCTCCCCTTGACGTTGCCATATGTTCCTGGCTCTGCAGAGCAATTATCACTACTTACTAAGCTGTATCACTGCCAAATTTAAAAAGTTCAAGCTGGCACATAATGTAAAAGTCACCTGCTTTAGTACCACAGATCCCTAGAAACACTGTGGATTCCTCCCAGTTGAAGCAGCTCAGCTGAGACACTTTCCCAGTAACTGAAGCCTAAGACTAACCATACCTACAGAGAGACAGATCTGTATTTAGAGGGATTTCCCAGTAGAGATTTACTATTTCAGCATTTTATTTTTATTTTTACCTTGGTGCCTTTAAAGTATTTACTCAGGCAGAATAATCTTTACAACATTTTGTGTAGGTTTTGTATCAGTCTTTTGGCACTACAGTTAAGAACGATCAGTAAAGGGCTTTCGTGAGCATCTGCTTTAAAATCTGCAGGCTTTTCACACTGCTAATCAATACAGCTTTGCTGGGAGAACTTGAAAATGAAAATGAAAGCAGAAGATGCCTCCTGCAAAAGCTCCACTCCCCTGGAATCAAGAAGCTGTTGACCGGTAGAGGGAGATTTGTGAGCACAGAAGGGGGAAGCTTTCAACAGCTGGAATGTGATCTGGAACTCACTGAGGAGGAAAGCAACAGCTTGACAAAATGCAGAGGTTTTTAATTTGGTGGTGGTGGTTTTTGGAGGTCATATTTCCACAATAGTTTAGTTACAAACAAAACCGTGTCTTTTTCATGACAGAGGAAATACCACCAGGGGAGAATTTATCTATGCATAGAAGACAGAGGAGAATTTATCTATGCATGGAGCTGGAGATTACTATTCTTTTTTCTGTTACTGAAAAATTTGCACATAATTCACTACTTGCAGAAGAGCAGGACAATGAATAGGTAGAAATCTGTTTCAGATAGTCAAACTGAATCCAAATCAGAAACTGCTTTGAGTCACTTCTGAGAGAAAGGGATATTTCTGTTTGGTTGCTTATCATTCAGCTGGAACTGAGGCCAGGCTTTTACCTATAAGACACTGTTGAACTTGAACTGGAGGAAGAAAATATATTTCCAGTTACCAAATAAATTCATCTGAAATCTGACCTTCCCTCATACAGGCATATAGAATATAAGAGGAGACTGCATCTGCTGGTCTTGGCTACAGTGCAGCATTGCAATGTAGCCTCCCTTTCTTCTTTCTCTCTCTAGGGTACCCGATTTTTGTATGACTTGTTAGTATGAAGGGTAAATTCCATGTTTCTGCACATATTGCTGTGATGCACTGATTTGCTTTTGTGAGGATCTGTTCAGTTTAGGGACTTTCTCCCTTGTCTGCTGTTGACCCTCCCATGGCCAGTGGGAAAAAGACTGGTTGTTGGATTGTGTTTTTCTCCTGGTGAAGAGCAGTGTGTCCTTACTGACTTGTACCAACGTGTAGGCACCTACAGCAAGAGTTTTCCACCAGCAACCCACTGGCACGCTGGTATTCCTGAACCTTCTTGTGTTAATGCACATGTAATCTTAAATGGGATTTACTGTGGGAGGGCCCACAACAGCTCTATCTGCATCACTGCTCCTCTGGTATCACTTTTGTTTCCAGGCTACCCCAACGCTGTGGCTTCTCTTCAGCTCCTCAAATCAGTGAAGCTGGGGAGAAGCTTTTCAGCAAGTGGGTGGTAGCCACGCTCCTGCAGCGTATCAGGACAAGAGAGGTTTTTCCTCTGCTCAGGAAAAGCCTCGTGCAGCCTCATGTACACTCATCGCGTGATTCTTTCCATTTTAAAAGGTTTTACATTCTCATGGAAGAGTTTAGGATGCCTGGGTAGTTTGGAGCTCTGGCTGGCTTCAGCCGGGAGTGGGCAAGAACCACTGTTGCTTGTAAAATAAATAGCTGCTCACAAGCAATGACATTATGCGGTTGGTATAAAAACTGCAGTTTAAATTATTATTTTGCAAATTGTATATGCTTTAATGTACATTTAATATAAATTCTGGCTTTTCTCCTTTGCTTTCTGTAGGAATGATTGAAATTGTGAAAGATGCTACAACAATTGCCAAAATTCAGCAGAGTACAGTTGGTAACACCGGCGCATTTAAGGATGAAATACTCAACCAGTGGCTGAAGGAGAGATGTGTCATTGAGGAGAAGGTGAGTTCTTTGAAATCAGATGTTGTGGTTTAACCCTTCAGGAAGCTAAGCACAACAGAGCTGTTTGCTTACTCTGCCCCACAGTGGAATGGAGGAGAGAATCGGGGAAAAACACCTAAAACTTGTGTGATGAAATGAAGACAGTTTACTACCCAGCAACAACTAAAACATCACTGTGCTGTCAACATTATTTTCCTCCTAAATCTGAAACATGGCACCATACCAGCTCCTGTGAAGAAGATTAACTGTGTCCCAGCCTAAAGCAGGACACAGAGTTTTACAATGCACCCTACTAATTGAGGGTTTCTAACTGTAACACGGTTGTGTTTACGGTTTTGTTACTTAAGTGAGTTTGAAAAATCCATTCATTTTCCCTGCGCTCAGCTGTGAGCTTCTGTGAAAG
The DNA here is from genome assembly GCF_009819795.1 of Aythya fuligula. Taxonomy (NCBI): domain Eukaryota; kingdom Metazoa; phylum Chordata; class Aves; order Anseriformes; family Anatidae; genus Aythya; species Aythya fuligula. The sequence continues at coordinate 14,840,671 of NC_045559.1, forward strand.
AGCCTTCTGCATCCAGCTGGCAGCCGGGCTCCTGAGTAACAGGATGCTTTAGAAATGGCTCCTTTGTCAGTGTTATTTGGAAGTGATACACGAGGAGCAGATTGAAAGGACATCTAGGAGCACTGAGAGGCAGTGTGGTTTTAGAGTATTTTAAGCACAGGTTTGGGTACTCACAACTCCTTTATTTAGGAAGCCAATTCCTTATTCTTATTCACTGGATAAGGAGTTGGCTTAAAGGCTGCACCCAGTGAGTTGCAGTCAATGGCTCTGTGTCCAAATAGAGGCCACTGACGAGCGATGTCCCTCAGGGGTCTGTCCTGGGACCGGCGCTGTTTAATATCTTTGTCAATGACACAGACAGTGGGATTGAGTGTACCGTCAGCAAGTTTGCAGATGACACCAAGCTGAGTGGGGCAGTCGATATCCCAGAAGGAAGGGATGCCATCCTAAGGGACCTGGATGAGCTTGAGAAATAGGCCTATGTGAACCTAGTAAGGTTCAACAAGTCCAAGTGCAAGGTGCTGCACCTGGGTCGGGGCAATCCCAGACATGAGCACAGACTGGGAGAAGAACTCATTGAGAGCAGCCCTGCAGAGAAGGACTTGAGGGTTCTGGTGGACGAAAGACTCAACATGAGCCAGCAGAGTGTGCCTGCAGCCCAGAAGGCCAACTGCGTCCTGGGCTGCATCAACAGAGGGGTGGCCAGCAGGGGAGGGAGGGGATTGTGCCCCTCTGCTCTGCCCCACCTGGAGCCCTGCGTCTGGGTCTGAAGCCCCCAGCACAAGAAGGGTGTGGGGCTGTTAGAGTGGGTCCAGAGGAGGGCCACAGAGATGATCAGAGGGCTGGAGCACCTCTCCTGTGAAGAAGGGCTGAGGGAGCTGGGGTTGTTCAGCCTGGAGAAGAAAAGGCTTCAGGGAGACATTGCAGCTTTTCAATACTTAAACTGGTCTTACAAAAAAAAGATGGAGAACAACTTTTTGCTCAGACAGACAATGAAAGAACAAGGGGGAATGGTTTTAAACTAAAAGAGTAGAGATTTAGATGAGGTGTTACGAGGAAATTCTTTACTCAAAAGGTGCTGAGGCACTGGAACAGGTTGCCCAGAGGAGCTGTGGATGTCCCATTGTGTTTTACCCAGCTGGACAGCTGAACTCCACCACAGCCGCTCTCTCACTCCCCCTCCTCAAAGGGAAAGGGGATGAAAACACGATGCAAAGGGCTCAAGGGTTGAAATAAGGATGGGGAGATCACTCAACAATTATTGTCACAGGCAAGACAGACTCAACATAGGAAGATTAAGGTAATTTATTACCTGTTACTAACAAGCTAGAGCAGTGAGAACCTAAAAGCAAACTAAAAACACCTTCTCCCCATTCACTGTCTTCTGCACCCTCTCCCCAAGCAGCACAGGGGAATGAGGAATGAGGAAAGGCTCCCCACGCTTCCCCTTATTCTTTCTCAGAAGGTGTGAACGACTGTACGCTTATTTTACTTGAGCTAAGGTGTAGAGCCACAGCCAGTGCAGTGCAGGGTTGTGATCTTAATCTCCTCTGTGCAACAGTGTTCTTTTTAAGACAGTTTGTTTAACTTTTGCTTGATACACACTGACAGAAAGGCATACAAATTTGAGAATGACTGAAGAAACATTAGTTTGTAGCACTGAAGCATTTAACATCTCTTATATCTATTTTTAGTTTCAGGCAGCTGTGGAAAGGTTTGTTTATTCCTGTGCTGGATACTGTGTGGCAACCTTTGTACTTGGAATAGGAGACAGGCACAACGATAACATTATGATTACAGAAACAGGTGAGTTTGGGCTTGTTGATGGTTGTGGTTTTTTTTGAGATTTTTGCAGAAGATGTGAGGACTGTCTACACTTCACTAGATTTATGTTTTAATCTAATAAATATTTCATGTAACAATGAATGAAGAAAAAGAATCCAGTTCTGTCAGCATTGCTTACAAATTCAGGTACTTGCATGACATCGAAGCCTATCGTCACCCCTTTTGGCCTTCTTATAAGCTCTAGATATTTATCATTAACAATGCAGTTCTTTTCCAAGGATGAGTGTTGCAAACTAAGTCATGAGGAATGTAAAAGTAATCTTTATGTCTAGGTACAAGATCTAAAAGCCAAAAAACTTTACAAAGGAGACAGCTATTCACCTGCTGTCAGAATGCAGATGTTACTGGACTGTGTGTTACTGGAGGAACATCACTGGTTTATATACCTTTGTAGAAAATCCTAGAAAGTGTACGTGGAGTGCAGTGGTTTTACTACTGAAGTCTGCAGGATGGTTTGTCACAGGACAAAAGGGTTCCTCGTCTACCAGAACACAAAGTGACATCAAACTGAATGCCAAGCTGCAGTGATTTTATAGTGGCAGAGAACCTTAGCTGCACAAACACCAACTTCTATTTTTTCTTCTAAACATAAGCATAATCAGAAAAGTGAGCATACTAAAAGCAATTTAAACATGAGCATACTAAAGCAGGGGCAAAGCACACTTGACAAACTGGTACCTTTAAGATTAATCACACCCACTAATGAGCTAAAATTGGGGAAATTATCAACCTCTCATACTCCCTGCAACATCGGAGATCTTCACTGGGCGGCACCCCTGGACCAACCAACAAGAGCTACCCTGAATTTGAGTTGGGGAGCTACTCTTGCAGGGTTGCTGCTTTTGGTTGCCTGACTGATGAGCTGATGCAAGAGCACCAGGTGTGTTTCCAGAAGGTTGCTGGTCCGTGAATACCAGACTGTTGTCTACTTAACATCAATGTCTAGAGGAGGACATTGTCTAGACCATTCACAAGTGACTCGGTAGGTCAACACAACCGTGTCAGCTGTGAATAGGCCATTGATATGTTTAAAGATGTGATAAATCACAGATTTTTTTGTGTAAGTTGGCTGTGCAAGCATGTTACATGAGCATTCTGTGGTCCTTTTGTCCCATGCCATACCCTAGGAAAGAAGCATCTCACCATGTGGTTACAAGCCTCCTGAAAGAACCTAGATTTTTTGTATTACAAATCTTGGCAATTATTTCTGTGACTGTGTAGTGATTCACCCCCAATTTTACTTCTATATGGAAGTCCCAGAAAGGACCCCAGATCAAGCAGTACATATGAGGGAGTTTTATTTGGTCTAAGAAATTTACTTCCGGTTTCATGAGCTTGTTACTTCATAATTAGTCTTCACATAACGCGAAGAGACAGAAAATACTTTTGGGTTTAGTTAGATGACTGTATATTTAATATTAATCATATCGTAGTTAAAGTTTTACTAGTTGAAGGCTGGAGAGAGGAAGTACCCTGAAGGCAGAAATGAGCTAATTGGAGACTACAATAAAAAAAAAAAAAAAAAAGTTCACCAGAAGTCCTTGAGGAAAAAAATAAAAAGGCTCTAAATTCAACATTAATATATATATATAGTACTATAAGTATTATGTAATTCAGTGTAAGTGCCTGTTGGCAGAAAATTGAGGGACAGGTCAGTAGAAAGGGAGACAGTGAAGGAAAGGTTATTCATGTGTAATCAGGAGCAGGTTAGCAGGAGAGTTTAGCACAGGCTGCCTTGAACAACAGAAACCAGAAAGATGTGGGGTAGGTTATGGGGACTCAAAAGCTGCCTGAAATGCTGGAACATCTAAGGGTCATCCACCTAAGGGTCACTACCAAGTATCATCCTACATCATTTGATGTTTCATCTTTTTGTATACACATACCATTATTACAAATACATGTTTTTAAGTATTTTATTAAGTACTCTTTACATCTTGTCTGCCAAGCAAAGTAATCAAATAATCTGAAGAGCAGCAGGGCACTCTAGTCCTATAGGTGCAGCAGTCCTTAAAAATGTTTTTTTTCATCACTTTCTTGGGACCTGATACTGTACTACAATTTCAAAGTTGCATAGAGGGTGGCGAGGCAAACTTATGTACCTTCCTGTACTGTACTGAATAAATTGGTAATGCAGCTCGGTGAGGAAGAAGCATGTTCTAGTGCCTGGCATTAGCCAAAGAGCTGGACAGTGCCAGAATCCCTGGCAATGTGTAAGGTAATCAGAAAGCCTCCTTCCATGCAGTGATGTGCTGGGATCTGATTGTTAGGGAGCTGAGCCATCCAAATGAATCTTAGCTTCATTTTTGAAAAGTTGTGAGTGTATATTTAGAAAACACAGCAGTTGGGCCTGGTTTTTAACAACTTCCAAAGACAAACAAAAAGTAGCTTTGCCAGGAGGACATGATTATGTATTTCAAAAAAAAAGGAGAGAAAATAGTGTTTTCTGATGAACTAAAGAACAATCATATTTACCCCCAAAAAAGAGATTTTGGAAATCTAGTTGAATCCAAATAAGTGTTCTTGACAATTTATTGTATTTGACCCTAACTGTGATTTCTTTTTATGAAGGTAACCTTTTTCATATTGATTTCGGCCATATTCTTGGGAATTATAAAAGCTTCCTTGGAATTAATAAGGAAAGAGTTCCTTTTGTGCTGACTCCGGATTTTCTGTTTGTCATGGGGACTTCCGGAAAGAAGACAAGTCTCCATTTCCACAAATTTCAGGTAAAGTGAATATTTAGCTGTAAGTCAATTAAGCAGTGTTTGTTACTCTCTGAAATGAACATTAGTGCCTTAGATTTCAAAGGCCTATGCTCCTGGGTATTATGTTAATAAAATTTACCGAATCGTAATACAATTCTGGGATATTTTAGCTCCAGCTAAAAGCAAACATTATCTGTAGGATTATGGGAACTAGGATGCAAACACCCACAAAGCCACACTGACAGGTTTCAGTTAGCAGCAGACCAGACAGGCAGTCCTTTCTTTGTTTCTTGTTTTGATCGAAAAAACTTTGTCAGGGACATCAGTATTTGTGGCAGTAGAGGAGACTGACAGCATTAAGCAGAGTGTTCTGTGTAGTCCAAGTAGGTGTTCCTCATCTGGCTGTGCCAGTGTTACTCCTCCTGCTTCTGCCCTCTTGTCCTGGGGCTCAGCTTACTGCATCTGGACAGAAATGTACTATGGTACTAAACCATATCATATTCTGGTTTTGTGAAGTGGATGGACTTAATGCTCTGAAAGAGAAGAAAAGTGCTAAAAATTTATTCTATTGCAGTTTCAATTTGAAAGTGAACAAAAACAGTTGTGATTTTGTTAACCTTGTGTAAGACCTCGGCAAGGAGGAGACAAAGCAAAATGTTGTTTAGTATATTTAGTGAAGTGTCTGAGAGCATGGCTGAGCAGAGATAAATGGGTATCTGGAGCAGTATTCCTGTGCACAACTTCAAGAACTTTAAATATGTGCCTGATTTGAAAGGAAGTTTCATGTATGATAAAAAGAAAAAGTCTCCTCCAGTCTTAGACTCAGAGCAGAAGACTAAATTAGATGTCTGGATTATCTTTGGATGAACAAGTCTCTCTGACGTGGTAAGGGGTTTGTTTTTCAACTTTGAGTACTTACTGTTGGATAGTGAATACATCCCTTTGAACATATACGTTATTGTACAGCAAATATCGAGGCAATTGTCATCCTTGAGCTCAGACCTCTGAAAATAACCAAACAACCAGGTGCTATTTTTGAATCTTTATTTTGCACAAGGCCTAGCTTTATTACAGTGTGGGTGTTTCGAAGGGGGCTTGTAGCTCAAATGGTTTAGAAGCAGGGTAGGTTTTGCTCTGGAAGTGGGGAATGCTGAGCCTGTGCTCTTAAAGAAGCCTGCGACCTGTTATGCATACAAGAAGGGTGGCCATTCAGCAGCTGTAAGCCTTCCCCACATGTGGGGCCAGAACACCCATCTGGGATATTTCATTTTGTAGAAGGCGTTTGTTTTGGAATCAGAAAACAGTTCAAAATATGAAAGCGTGCTAATAGAGAATTGGAAGAGTAGCAACGTCTTGCTGTCTACAGAGAGGTGATGTTGTGTTAGTGTATATGGATCATGCAGCTCTTCAGAGAATGCCTGACCTTTACTGCAGCAGCTCAAATACCAAAAGTAACAGGAGGTGATTTTGGTCTTAGCCTTCCTTTGGTAAGCAATGCCTCTGTAATACAGTAGCAAGTCCTGGCTTTGTCTGAATACAATTTCTTATTTTTTTTTTACTCTGACTGTTCAGAAATGCTGTGATAGTGCTAGTATCAGTTCCATTAGTGTCATTAATCAGTTGAGCAGTGATTAACAAGCTTTACCTTTGTGAACTGTGACTGGTATGTGACCTGGTCATTTTAAGTGGGGTGATTTAGACACAGACAGAGTAATACTGACTGAAAAAAATGTAAGTTCATGTACAGTTCTGCTTCATTACATACTGTTAATAACCTGATATACTGGTACTACATTAAAAGGCTTTTCTGTCTAAGAAAGGCTTTTCTATCTCAAAGACCAACAAAAAGAAAGCTGAAAGCAAAATACTTTTATACAAGTAAAATAGTAACATGGAGCAGGACATGCATCACGATTTTGCTGGAAAGAAGCATTTTTTAAATTATATGTTCAGAGTACAAAAGTAAACAAAATGATAGCTTTACTTTTCAACTGGCTGGTTTTATCGTGTTTCCTAATAGGGATTCATTCGTTGTGCCTGCTGACTTATTCAAGTATTAATGGAGAAGTCTCAGCATTTATCCTTCATTAATTTTTAAGAGCATCTCTCATTAATTTGTACTTCAGCTACATTAAATATGTTGTACTTTAGAGGAATCCTTTGTTTTTACAGGCCTTAGTCTTTTAATATTTGAAAATATCTATGAGTTTTTTAATTTTATTTCTCTGTCACCTATTGGATAGAGTCCCTACAGATGTGTTAGCCACAGCTCATACTGCAGGCGACAGAGAAGGCTAATTAGACAGGTAACTTTGATTAAATCCACTGCAACCAAGTATAGCTAGTTATTAGTGAACTTTTAAAGCTGTCAGTGGCATGGCAGCCTTTATGAAACCGGCAGCAAAGCTCACTTCTATTAGCTGTTAGTCTGAATTTTGAGTCCCTTTTTGTTTGTTTTTCTCACAATGGTTTAAAAAAAAATAGATGCCAGAGGTTATTAATGACATGACAGAAATGTTTAGCAGAAAACAATATTTGATAAGCATGACTTAATCTGAGAAGACAAGTATTTTTCTGTACCATCTGTGAATTTTTCAGATGCCTCAGTACTGTCCAGATTTCTCCTCCTGTAAGTGTCAAATGTGGTAGCATTTCCTTTCCAGCCTTTGGCTGAAATCCGTGCAACTTTTTTACTCCTATGTGCATGCAAGTTTTTCACTTAGAATATCTAAGTTTTTCAGTAGGATGACCTTCCTGGTCTTTTGAGCTTTGTCCACATAGCTGTCATTAGTTCGCCTCAATTTTTCTTTACTAGTTTTTCCATTGAGTTATGAATGAACTTTCATTCATTATATCTCATTTATTTAATTAGTTATTTTTTTCATTACTTTACCCTGCTGACTTGGTCTGTATTTTCACTGCTAATCCAATAATCTCTTCTGGTTGTACCATTTGTTTCCAAATAAAGGTGATAGAAAGAGGAAGGATGTACAATTCATCACTGAAAGCCACTTTTTCTGTATTATACTGTACAGGAAAGGGATGACCTATATAACAGAACTTGGACAGTTTATATTAAAAAAAAATGCTTGACCTTTAGGATACTAACACTTATGACAGTTTCAAGCTGTCAAATTAATCAATTGTTCTTTGTTATCTGTTGGACAAGGGGGGTTGTTTTCTCCTCAGCTCCTCTCATTTTGCCTGTGGCTTTATATTAGTCAACAGTTTTTTTCCTAATCCCATGGTATTCACATACCCTTGACACACACATCTGTGTTATTTTTAATTCTCTCAGCCTTTCTCAGAAGTAACAAAAATGACTTTTCTTGAAAGATGTTAATTCAACCCCCTGTTCAATTCCTGCCTGAATAAATAACTGTAACAAGCAGATGCAGATTTTTTTAATCTTTTGAATTCTTACAAGGACTGCCTTTTGAGATGTAGTGATGCCAGTTTCTTGACTGCATAATTGTTTCTCTGTCTTCAGACACCTTCGGTAGCGAAATATATCATCCATAGAGAAATGCAAAACCTTCTTTGATATAACTATAAAGAGCTTTCATCTCTTTCAAGAGGAACAAAACACACGCTAACTCTTGTGACAAGATTTCCCTGTTTGAAGTTGATACACATAAGTAGAATTTTTTTTTCCTAGTGTCATGGAGAGAAACTAATCCCTGTGAAAAGATGGTTGTGTTTTCTATTGTAAATTGTGCTTTGACCATTGCAATTCATCTTCTGCTTTGCAAGAACTAAACTGACATTAGAGTTTGTAAGTTCTCATCTTATTTTGGGACAGGATTTATTTGGAAATTTAGAGTGAAAGATTTAAGGGCCCAGGCAATAGGGAATAAAAAAAAAATAGGAAAGAAAGAAACCCTACAGACAGATCTTCAAAGTATCATCTTTCTTCCTTTGTATCTTCCTAACCTGTCTGCTTGTTTGTCCTGATGATGCTGATGTGAACAGTGATACATGTTAAGATTATTTGTGCAATTCTTACTGTTTCTAAGGAACAAGAAAAACCCATGCACCATGTGAAAAATAAACCAAATTCCAGAGAGCTAATGAGATTTGGTAGGATTTACATTAAAACACACATATTTCATATAATTTTTAAATACATACATATAAATTTCTGGAAATGTTAATATGAATATTTAGTTGGGTAAAAATCAGCATTGCTTCAGCTTGGGTTTTAATAGCAGCAGCCTTCCTGGAAATATTTATCATCTTTTTACATTTCTGCATTGCAGGTCCAATTTAACTTTGTAATGTTTGATTGATTTCTTCATTGCATTGTTTTCCTTAAAATGTCATTTCTAAAAGTAAATGAGTAATAAATTTAATACAAGAAATAATCATTTCAATTTATGTATCAGTCACTTATCGTTAAGTATTCTTTCAAAAGGCATTTCATGTTTTTGCAAGCTGCAGAAATTTCATTCTTCTAAAGTTTATGCTGCTAAGCACAGATTATTTATATATGGAAGTGAAAATGCAATTAAAAAACAACAAGAACAATAATCCATTGAATCCGGTATGACAGTAAATGTAGCAGTCCTAAAGCCAGGCAGCATGCCTGAGTTTAAACTAGAGCTGTCAGATGGAAAAATTCCACAGAACACCAAGCCTGAAAAACCTTCTCCATTAGCAAGCCATCACCTCTGCACATTTTATAGACGTCTATATAAAATGAAGAATAGACCTCTGGAGGTGCTGCTTTGTTCTGTATCACTTGCTGTCCCACGGTCTTTAAATGGGAACCTACCAGCTTTAGAGGAAGATGATGAATTACTGCTGGCTCTTTAACAGTCGCGGGAAGGGATTATACAACAGGGAAATTAATCTGAAATCTTGGTGAAGCCAAGGCTTTATGCTTTAGCAATTAATATAATATTATTAAACAGTGCCTTTTGTTTGTACACCAGAAGAGGACTTGTTGCCCTCAGGTGTGTTCATGAATGAAGTAAAAGCGAGCAAGGGATGCAGACATCAATTTAATGTTTCTGCTCAGATGAACAGCTCCCTTGGGTCTCCTCTGTCTGATGTGTGCCAGTAATTGAATAGTGCTGGTCAGTGAGAGCACTTCATACCTGAGTTCCTGTGAAAATCTTAAGCCATCCCTTTCAGTTGACCTCATCAATTAACAAACAATTCTTCTCTTTTGTAGGATGTATGCGTGAAGGCTTATTTAGCTCTTCGACATCACACAAACCTGCTGATCATCCTGTTCTCCATGATGCTGATGACTGGAATGCCCCAATTAACCAGCAAAGAGGATATCGAATATATCCGGGATGCACTGACAGTAGGGAAAAGCGAAGAAGATGCCAAAAAGCATTTTCTTGATCAGATAGAGGTTTGCAGGGATAAGGGCTGGACTGTGCAATTTAACTGGTTTTTACATCTTGTGCTTGGAATCAAGCAAGGAGTAGAAAAGCATTCTGCTTAACGTTTTATGTAAATTAGCTGTAGGTGTGAATAGGAAGTTAGTGAATCTACATGTTATTATTTATGCATTCCGAATAAATGAGCAGTCGAAACTGCCTTTACTTTGCTGGCAGCTTAACTGGATCTTCAAAAAGGCAAGGGCTTTTGCTTTGCTGCTCCAGAAGATCTTCCTGCAGTGAAGATCTTTTTATTTTTTCCTGAATGCCTAATGATGTTTCCAGTTGCTGGATTCTGTTACCTAGCTGCTTTGCTGATGTGGCCTGCTTTTTTTTTTTTTTTTCTGTAGTAATAGTGAAGGAGGAGCTTGAGTAAGATGATAACCTGCAAACTCCAATAGAAATTTTCCATGGCATTACCTTAATTGTTCATGAGGGTCAAGCCCTTCAAATGGGAAAAAAGAGTCAATTTAAAATACATTGAAATGCCTGTAGGAAATGTATTTCTTTCTCAGGATGGTTTACACTCAAGTGTTCTTCACCCACATCACTCCCCTTTGTCCCTTTCCTAACATTTCGTTCTTTTTGGATTTTTAATGTGTCATCAGTAGGTAACAGCTTTGATTCTACTATTAGAAGAAATTCCCTTACTGTTATTTTAGCCTCCTGACATACACAGCTGAGCGTGACTGTCACTCCAGGAGAACTTCAGAGTTCCCTGGAAGCTCCTCAGGTTTGAACCTGAAATTTTGAAGGTTTATTTTTGGAAGTTTTTTTACTGTATTTTATTAATGGGGAAGGTCCGTATTATATTACAGATTATATTCTTACTGTAAATTTACTAAAATGCCACCTGTATAGTAAAAGCTTTATAGAAAAAGCAATGGTACTTCCTTACTCCTCAGAGAAAAGTCCTTACATAAGAGTAATTGACATTTTACCAAATATTCGAGAAACCCAAAGTTATTTATTCTTTGGAGATATATTTTCAGGATATACCCATAAGGAATTTAAGTATAATCTTTGAAATTGTGTATATTTTGCTATTTATTTTTAAATTCTTGAAGAGACTATACTACTGAAAAGCTATTTATGAAAGAAAAAGATACCTTATCTTTAATTTCAATATTTAAACTTTAAAGAGGAAAAAATGGGCAGTGTCAAGTAGAATTTTAACTTGTGTACTGTAGGATACCTGCAAATCATGTGGTCTGCCTACGGTAGGAAAAAAAATAGCATGAGTTAGTCTTTGACTTCAATTATTATAGTATACTTCCTTCTAATTGATTTTTACCAAAGAGAGAAGATGGCTTACAATATTGCTTTTTTGCACTTGTGCCTGTGTAATTTCTTCTTTCATAGTAGTTTTACATGGGTTTTACATTACATTTACATGATTAACTGAATTTTGTAATTCTGTTATCATTTGCTTCAATAATTTCACAGAACTGTTAAGAATTTAACTACTGCTGCCACTGTTACTACTGAGTGTATTCTGGAAGGATTTTTAATAAATGTACTGTAATTGGTGTCTCTGTCGAGACACAGGCAACCTCTTTTTGAAATACAGATGTTTAGTTGGTTACTGTGCACAGCAATATTTTTGATGTATATGACAGACTCAGTTAAGGAAATCTAAAAAGTTAAAATGTAGAATATTTTGTTGTTCTATTATCATTCTCTACAAGATAGGCTTAAGAACATACTAAAGTATAAACTAAATGGTGAATACTGTCTGTAAAATCATATTTTTAGATTTGTATTTTGTAGATCTGAAATAAATTGACATGTTCTATTCATTTGATTTTCCTTCATGAATAAGCACTTTCCCCCAAAATATCAGTAAATATTGTCACCCAGTCATTTCAAGACTGTGTAGTCTCAGTAAGAAAGCATATCCAAAGTTCCACTTAGAGGAATTGTTTTAGTTCCATATTAATAACTTCAGAGAATATCAAATATCTTCAATTTTAAGAGTCTGTAGTGTTAGAATTTCAATTACTATAATGGTAAAGTGTGAAAAGAATATTACCATTTTATAGCAGCACTTAATTCATTCCTGTTTTGTTCTTTAAAGAAAAATCTGAAGGTTTTAGTAAGTTCCTGGTTTTAAAAGAACAGGTAAACCTACTGCTAAATTCAAATGCAACGTGGTCAAGTAAATGCTAATCACAACTTCAAGGGAAAAGGCATTCCTAAATCAGCCTCCATATGCAGATAAAGGTCTACAAGAAACCTGCACCCAGAGGAAGACTGTTTAGTCATACACTAAGCTTACACCAGTCAGTTTTATCAACAGTTTACAATGTGCTACACTGAATTAAGTACGGTATTTGTTACAGACATCTCAAACACCACTGTGCTGAAATAATTAGCAGGCTTCTTCATCTTGCCCATGAAGCATGCAGCTGGGCTGCCAGGCAGCGGTGAGCCGTGTGTTGGGTGTTTGCCCAACTTCTGGGAGATCAATGGTAGCTGCTCAGCCTCTTTTTTTTAACCTACACAACAAGCTATTAGCCTGCTGCCACTTTGTTTTTAAGTAGCCGTGCATTCATGTGGCTGATGATCTGTTGGCTGTTACGTGCCTCTCTTAACCTCCACCCACAACAGACTGTTTTTTGGCCAAGGAGGGAGGGAAATAAAAGTAGAGATGTGTTTTGAGGCAGCCTGGCCTCAAGGTGGGATGGAATTGCTCTGCAAGTGAGGAGGTGGCTGGGGCATACTGAGGGCTGGGCACAAGGATGAGTCTTCACTTCCCTGGCCAGGTTTTGGGGCTGCTGATAGTGGGATGCAGGGTGCAGTGCCCAGCTGTTGCCTTGTGCAGGGGTGGCTGAGCACCCAAGACTTTGGAAGGTGTTTTTTTTTTATGACAGCTGCAGCTGCCCGAGCAGGGAGTTGGACCACAATGTGCTGAGTTTGGGCCCAACGTCTTTCAACGCCTAAGCACGCTCTAAATAGACCAACCCTTCAAAATAGCCTTTTCATAAGGGCTATAAAGCAGGAAATGTAAATTAATCACTAAACACGTTTTTCACAGGCTCTAGCACAGCATGCAGAGAGAGAAAATTACTAATTTTTCTGAGTAGGTTTCAATTATCATCCTTTCCTGCTGTTATCCCAAAGATTTTTTTTAATTATTTTTTAAAGTTATTTTTAAGGTCTTTTTTTGTTGTTGTCCTTTTAAGATGCGTTATATTTTTCCAGTAGCGTAAATTCACGTCATTGCCTCACCTAACAGTGGCAATTTGATTCTATTCTTAGAGGCAGTGCCTCAGACTCCGTTGTGACTTCATGTACGCTTTGGCTCCAGCAGGATCGTAAAGATGTGGGTTAGCAAGGAGTGTGTCTCCAAGGCTCCAGCCTAAATATATTCTGGGACAGGAAGAGGTGTTGTAAGGCTGAGGTGTGTGCAACGCCATGATATTTAGATCTCCCTTGAATGCAATGGTTGCACTTGTTAGAGGTATTTAACCATTAGCAGAATATTTAGCCTTAATTAATACATACTTAGCAGAGTTTCCTGTAAAATACATCAGATGATACAGAAATACAGATAAGAACAACTGACTTGAGAAAAATACAAATGGGAATTACAACTTTTAGGTTATTTTTCATGATAAACCTTTATTACTATCTACTCTGCAAATCCACGAGTAGTGCCATAGATTATGTAGATTGCAAACTGTGCCAGTGAGTTTCTTACTCCATGTCATGTAGCCTTGAAATAATACCTAAAGTGAAAATCCAAAGTACCAAAATGTCTAGAAGGTCTACTGAGCCTTTTGAATATCCCATTAACAGTGAAGGACTTAAAAAAAAAAAAAAAAAAAAAAAAAACAACACAAGAATCTTCTGGCTGCAAATGATACAGTAGGTTGGAAATAGCAACCCAGAAATCAACACAGAAATCTGCAGGAAGAGGTTCAGCCACGCTCAACCCAGTCTGCATTTTGGAGGCAGAACTGGCCAAAAAAAGTCCTGATATGAAACTTTGTGGCAGGCTTACAGGAAGCAAAACTGATGCTAGAGAAAAGAAAGCAGCTTGCCTGCACTTATACCATTAAATAATAAAGACTAATCAAAAGATGCAAGCGATGGGGCTATAGCCATGTAATGTTCTTATATCGTCATTTCAGAGAGGAGCGGAGCGTTGGCAACTGGTCCTAATATGATGCAGGAGGAGACAATCAGAAAAGCATGTTTTTTCCTAGCTTTTGACAACAGTCAATTAAAAAAAAAAAAAAAAAAAAAAAAAAAAGGCTTTGAAAGCAGCCTAGCATTAGTGAGTCTTTCACCCAGGAAGAGAAAGGTTGGTGTCCTGTCTGGTGATAATGAGCAGGTGGGCACTTGACAGGAGAAACTTGTCCTTGCCTGCCCCTGGGAACAGGGGTTTGTAATTTCAGAGCATGAAAGGTAGCGTTAGACAAGAGCCCTCCACAATACAGGTAGGCGGTGTTTAGAAAAAGGTGCACCATTACTCAGGTGATCTCCTGAGGATGCAAAAGAAGAGGCTGTCACTTTGGAAACAGCAGCAGCACCGTGCCAGAAACACAGTTAATTTTAGATAACAAAAGAGACCCGTGTATGGCAGAAGTGCTATATCTAGTAAGTACGAGTACATCCCACACTTTGTTGCAATCTCTCTGGCGTTCAGCTTCATAAGTCAGTTCGCAAATGCTGGTCATGCTCTCCAAGCTGTAGTGTGTATGGCCAGAGTTTGCTGACACTCTGCATGAAGTGCATGAAGAAATAAATGGAAAAAGCAAACTGTATGTAGTGGCATTGCTGGAAAAGATAAAACATTGAGACACAAAAAGAAAGAAGGTAAAATCTGGTGTACTAAATGTGGGATAACCAGGCAAGATGCCTGAAAGGAGAGAGGAAAAGAAAACAGAAATGTGTTAATGGCCCATAGTGCAAAACAGTCTTAAAACTACAGCTCAGACTTTGTACCAGAGCCTCCTTTGCCTCTGAATATATCTCCTTTTATCTAGACTAAACTAACTACACCCAAAAAAGGCTACCAAGGCTACGACTGTTCGGTAACAGCCATAGAGAAATCTGGTGCTGCAATGCAGTTTCTTGACAAACTATCATTAACAATTCAAGACAGGGACAGAGCTGAATTTTGCTGAGAATATTTACTGTTAAATTACCTGAGATTTAAAATAATAAATTGTAAAGGAACAGTCAGTCTTGTGCCTCCACCCCAAATCAACGGGCAGGTGTCTGGGATTGGCATCGAGCTCATCGCATGGGGACGTTATTTCCCATCGTGATGGAAATGTATTTTTCCCTGAAGCATTTGAAGCTGGCCTCTGTCAGAGACAGGAGACCGGGCTGAACAGGCTCTGGCTGTGATGCAGGATGGCAGCTCTTCTGCTCTGCTGTCAAATGTCTCCGCAGAAGAGAATCTCGGCGAGATAAACAGATCTCTTCAGGAAGCGCTCTCCCTCCAGTCAAGGTATCCTTCATTTTGATGAGCTTCACGACAGCATCGCTGTTTCACAAGCCTCTTTCTTTCCCACGGAATATGATGTGTTTCCCAAACTTTACAAAACAGTAATTCTGACTGCCTGGAGAGAAAAATACCCAGAGAGCTCAGTAACTTTAAAGGGGTCTGAAACCGAAATGCTCTGGGCAGGGGCCCTGCAGTTCAGGACGATGCCTCACACAGAGGCAGGCCAGTGTTCATTATGCCACAGCAGGCCTCATGTTCTGGGGAGGTGTTAATGAGCCAAATGTTCATTTCTCAGGGATCTTCTCTGGGCATCTGATACCATAAGGGCACACTGATGGAGGGTGAAGAGTGGTTTCCAACAAGACCGGAGACTTGAAGGTCCTGTGGGCTCTGGCACTGGCTTCGTGGGGAGTCGGTGGCCGCTGGGTGCGGCTGCACCTTCCCAGGCCCTCAGGAACCCTGCGGCAGCAACCCTGGCAAAAAGCTGGTCAAAACAGGGTAAAAGGGGGTTTAGAAGTCATTAAGTAGATGGGCCTCAAGTGCCAGGATGAGCTGTGTGCTCTAAGTCTTTGAGGTAAGGGTGTGCTGCACCAAAGGCCAGACCGAAGCCATTTTATGACATTCTGCACCAGGCACTCAGCTTTTCCAAAACAAAAAGCAGGCTCCTGAGCCTCGAGTGACACCATGCACACCCCTCGAGGGCTCCCAGCCCACCACCAGCAGAGTCCAAACCGATTCCCTCGTCAGAGAAGGTACATTACTGAAAGGACCGCTTCACGGGATCCATACAACCATAGTTAGTTAACTGAATGTTAGTTAAATGTCCCTCTGAGGGACTTGCAGAATGCATCTCTTGGAAGACTTGTTTCCTAAAGTCTCATTTATTCCTGCTGTTCTCCTTTTCTTATTCTCCCTCTGCCTTTTTCTGTAAATGCTACCATGAGCACTTCAGAGATCAGTGTGCACTCAAAGATCCTTATTTATCCTTATATAAAAGCTTGTTTAGTTTACCCTGTCCTCTGGAGATCTGTATTCCCACAAGCCATCTAAACACAGTCAACAATGTATAGCATTAGGATTTAAAAAAAAAAAAAAAAAAGAGAGAGAGAGAGAAAGAGACACTGTTTTCACAGAGTTGTTAGCACCAGAAGAAAAGAACCATCTGTCTTCAAGGGGGCTCAATCCCAAGCCCTGCACCCCAAACTCGAGAGGGCCATGGGTTAGTGGGTGACATTGGTGATAGGGGGATGGTTGGACCAGATGATCTTGAAGGTCTTTCCCAACCCTAATGATTCTATGATTCTATGATTAAAAAAAAAACAAACAAAAAAAAAAAAACAAAAAAAAAACCTAACTCATCAATATATTTTTAGTGCCTTGTCTTTTTTAACTCCCTTCTATTCCTCCATCCCTGTGTTCATCTCCAAATATTTTCCTCTGAAAAGCTGGCCGTGGGTGCGCACAGAGATGCAAGCATCCTCCAGCCCCCCAGCCCTCCAAGAAGTCGACCACCAACCGTTCCCCACTCTCGTAGTTCTCTGTTGGACTGCTTTCCCACCTGACCCCCTATTCCTTTTCTATACCAGACCTACAAAGTGCACCGAAAAAAAAAAGTGAACATTCAAGAAAAAAAGTGTGCTGTTCTGCTACCTCATGTGTCTCAATAAAGATTTGCATGAGCTGCAAAGATCTATGTGTGGAGGAGTATTTTTATGGAATTAGCCACCCACATAAATGCTGGGAAAAACCCAACCTAGGCAGAGTGGTCTTTAGTTTACTGCAAAACTTTCCCTTTCACAAAGAAAAGGACTTTTTTCACAAAGCAGTCCTTAAGTACTTATATTATCAGGATTATCCAATGAGAATAAATGCACTTTATAAAATATGAACTTGGTTTGTTTGTTTTATCAGTGGATAAAGCCATAATGTGAATGATTATTCCCTGCTGCAGCTCAGGATCTTCGCCCCAATTCTCAGGTCTTGTTGCTTTTGCTTGGAGCTCTAAAACTAAAACTGGAGTACACTGACCACTTTTAGCAGCCAGGAAATGCACCACGGAATGATAGCGAGAGAACCAAATGCCAAAAGTGCAGGTAACTGCAGATACCAGCAACACCTGCTGGTATCTGCACTGGGACAAACTTGCTAAAAATTCTCCTGACAGTGAATCCCTTCCAAAAAGGAATCTGACAGCAAAAGAAACCAGGAAAAGATGTCTCTGTACACTTCAGGGTGCAAAGCACTGGAAGACCCAGCATAATGCTCTGTATTCTCCCTCCCAAGTACTGGTATCAACAGGCTCAGGGTGGAGAGGGAACTTTGTAATAAATATTTTTATTTCATATTTGACTGGAAAAGTGGCATCTTAATGCAGCTAGTGCAGTAATAACAGAAATAAACCAAGATAACAAGAGGGACATGGCAACAAACAAAAAAAAGTCCTTTTCTAGGACGACTAAGGCTTGAAGAAAGTAATAGTGTGGGACCACCACAGTGTAGTTATCCTAACATGTATGGATCTACCCAAAACTAGCCAGTCTAGCTAGTGGCATCAGTGACTGGACCTGCTGAGAAGTGATTTATCTACCTTCAGCACCGCTTGCAGGCCAGACTTCAGAGAGATCCCTTTTGTATATTATCTTCACAAGAAAGAGGCCAATAACGAGGTTCATAGAAAAGGCTTTACCACAATCACAATACCCTAATTTGCAACAGCATCAAAGTTAAAGCACACAAAATACCTATCAGTGCTATTTACAAGATCAAGAGAATAAAACCTGAGACTGAATCACAGGAAAGCAATTAAAAATAATTAAATCTCAAAAAGAAATGGAAACCATGCTACAGATGGGAACTGCCTGCCAGGATTTGTTTAAATACAGCAAATAACATGTAGTTTACAGCAAGACCTCCCAAAAAATTTAATGGATACCACAACCCCTGGAACAATTAAAGCAACACTAGAAGTAGACAACTTGCTGGCCTCAGCAGTGCTATGGGGAGAAGCTTCATGGGAGCAGACTAGGGCACAAATGTCCATATCACAACATTTCTGCTCCAGCAGGAAAAGATGTATCTGTAGATGTCCAAAATTTCACAAATACATAAAGGGTATGGTTTAAAAAAAAAATAAATAAATAGAGGTATGGCATTAAAATCAATATAAGTCCAGAAGGAAAAATATATATATATTTTAAGAAGGCTGAAAAAGAATGACATCTGGAGAGACACAAACAGATAATTTCCCCAAACTTTTCAATGTCTACAAGAAATAAAAAGAGATCAACGAGACAATGAATCCCTTATGACAATCAGTCCTTTAGGGGAATTTAAGAGATCTGTTTAACTTACAGAACAACCCAGTTTTCTTGGCTACCAAAGACTTTTGGGAAGAAGAAACAAAGCTGCCTCTAGAGTATGGATTACAGAAATGGAGAACATCGTCATTGCGACTCAAATACCTCAATAGTGCTGAAAAAAAATACTCAGGAGACCTCTTGGAATGGTACATATAGGGAAAGATGGGCCATGTTCTTCCCCAGCAAGAATGATCAAAAATAGTTAGAGATCGTTTCCCTCATTCAAAATACCAGAAGCTGGAACCCAAGGAGCCTGATGATGATGCCCAATGCATCCAACAGAGCATAGCAGGAGTTGGCGGCTGCTCTTTCTTAACTCCGAGGAAACCATTACCCGCTGATAGCTGATTATTACAGCAATTTTTCAAACTCAGTCACACAACATGGGAGCCAGCAATAAAGCAAATCAGGCTGTGACAGAATCCCTCAAAATTCCCAGGTTGTGAGGGGGAGAGGTGTACAACACGAGAACCTTCGGTCTTAAATAGATGTTCGCGTCCATGTATCCCATTTAGTCTCTAATATTTGCTCAGAGCAAGATGTTCCTTGTTAATTGGCTGTGTGCTTTTTCCTAGATTCTGTGGTTAACAAAGCCTTGAGCTTAGGAAGCTCAATGGGAGTAGCAAGGCCCATGGAAGAGTCCAGCCCATGCACACATGCTGCATTTGGCACCACTCAAGCCCAGGCTGCCTGATTGAGAAACCAACTTGCAAAATGCTTCTCTAACACCTCTACCAACACCTAAAATTAACACACGGTGGCTTGCTGAACTGAATGTAAGTGCAAAAAAAATAAAAGGAAGGTGCTATCTGTCACTAGTCAGGATCTAGTCTGGGAATCCATCCCTGCTCAGTGGTTCTGTTGATTCAAAAGACCTTAAAGAAGGGACAGCTGGCAGAGGAGATGCAACAGGACAAGTTCTTACTACAATCTGCCTTCAGACCAAACATCAGCAAGGCCCCGAGAGATGAGAGATGGGCTGACTGTTCCTTACTGTAACTTATTTTCTTGGCTGTTTTGCAACAAATGAAAGCATTCTTTTCAATATTTTTTAAGTCTGCTAGGAAAACAGCACAACTATTCCTATAAAGGTAGGAGCATGCATCACTCCTGAGTGCCTACTCTCCAGCAATTGGTTTGCAGCTCGCACTATTCTCTACACTACTTTATTCATGGAAGAAAGACTCTTGGATGAAGCAAGCAAGTATCTCTCTGGCAGATGACTTGGAGAATGTGCATACCCCCAAGTCATTATGTGGCAGTGTTTGCTAGATTAGGAGTTTGCAATGAATTTATTTAAGGCAACACTACGAACATCTGAGGCGATTTGTACAGGATGGATGTTTCAGACATGCACAAGCAGCTCTCCATACTGTTCTTGGCCCAGTGGACAGAAAGCTGAGAAAGATACAAACACAGTCAATCAGCTACTAATCAAAGCAAATGAAGATTGTCAAGACCTTCCCTCAGTTTACTAAACTGCTGAAAATAAGCAAAAGCTGTGAGTTATTTCTGATGCCAAGAGTTATTAATCAACATTTGTTCACTGGGAGAGGAGCTAGAAATTGTACTGTAACAAAAAGTGTCAAATCACTGAAAACTTCCACAAGAAACGTCAGTGATGACCTGTCTTTGCAGTAATTAAATCAGCAGGCCAACCTATTTTTTGTGTACAGGAAATGGACACACTGGGATAACAGCAGAGTCCGTGCTCTTATTTGTACAAGATGCTGCCAGGAATGCTGAAACAGCAAATGCAGAGAACATGAGTGCAATGTTAGCAAGCCCCAGGAACCTCCTGCTTAGTATATAGAAGAGAAAATACCAATAGAGCCAACCCAAGCACAGCTGACTTTTCATGCTTTGCTGTAGCTACAAGACCCAAAAACTACGCTTGTTTCAGATGAAAGAAGATTTATTATGGTACTTCTTGACAATACTTTAAAAAATACCTCCAAAATTCCTTTGTGTATGAGAATATGTGGCAAGACACAAGCAAGTATCCTGACGTATGGATTTTTAAAGCAAGGAAGAAAAAAGTAGAGCCCTCCTTAATATTTTTTTTTCATGTGACTTGAGCTGTTGCTGAGCAGAGTGCATTTGAAAAGTTTTGTTAATAAAAGGACTGTTTAGTTTATTTCATCCCATATGGATCTCCATTCCTTCACACAGCTTAAACAAAGACAATAAAATCATGTTTACATTGGGATATTTGCTTCTTTTTCTCCTCAAGAGGTAATTTCTTTCATACTTCTGCTAAACACTGTTATATGTGCAAAGCTTAAGTACAGATTAAATTTCCAGCTGAAAATGTAACTTAAATGCAAACAGTACGTATCCAGGACTGAAGCAATCACTGAGAACAGTACGAATGTTCCTCTCAGTGTGGTGATCATTCCCACAGGAATGTTTTCTGGAAGAAAGCACATTGGATGCTCTGCTTGAATACTGGATGTCCCTGTGGCCAATTCTGGGTGGGAATTAAATAAATAAGATAAGCCCATCTTTACTTCTCTGAGAGGTTCCTGGTGTTGCTTTTTCACAAGAAGAAAGAACAGTGAGCATCAGGGCTTACATTGCCTTCGATATCAGGAGCTTTTTGAGTGGTGCGTAGGATACATGCCCATGGCAGATTACAGGCAAAGAGGGTTTAGATAAGGAACATTGTTGCTGCTCTCTGGATCTCTGCTCACAGTACATCTGGAAGCAGACATGTTTTAGGTAGCCGGGGAGCCACGTGCTACCAGAGTAGCAGGGAAGGAGGAAGCTACAGCTGGATCTCAACAGAAAAATGAGAGCAAAGTTTTGGGTGCCAAGCTGTATATCAAAATAGCCAGCTTCATAGGAATCCCAGCAATACAAAATTGGAATGATCTCTAGTTGTTGCTGCAGCCTGGGCTTGGGAGCAGGATGTACCGTACCCAAAGAAAACGGGAACAACAAGACTCAGATCTGGAAATTCAAAGCCCATTTCAACCATGTCTTCTTCAGCTCTTGGAAAACAGCCTCAGTAAATCTCTCGTTGCATCATCATGACAATTTTCCCAGCTTGTTGGCTAAACAGGACCAGTACTAAATATAGGCCTGGTTGGCCTGCCAGCAGGAGCTTGCCAAACATGAAGGAGAGCAATTTGTCCTTCCTGAGAAGACACATGCCATCGTCAGGCATATGGTACCAAGCCAGAAACAATTCACCCAGAATGGCAAACTGCCCGCTACCTGCCTCAGCCTGCTCTATTCCCACACTGCCATGTTATCATACCTATAACACAGAGAATAATCAGGAAATCTCAGATTTTTTTCCAGATAAGCGTCATTCCTCCAAGAGAACTCATTGAAATGCAAAGTTAAAGAGAAATTTCTTAACACTTCATTTTAAAAAACACAGAGTAATCTGGTAAAATTTCACACCACGTTTAAGGTCCTAAACCCACAAATGAGAAGCTCCATCACCAGTTACTTCTAACATATAAATTGGGATGCACTAACATCTGTGACAAACAGATTGTCACAGCTGTCAGAGTGGGTCACAGAAAAATGAGCAGCATTTAAGAGGGAATTGGCTTCTACAAAGAACAGGCCTTCTAATAAATAACAAACTGTGGAAGACCTACTTAATGTAATGTGAAGGCTTACTTTGCTCAGGAAATGAGCTAATCACAGGAAAAGAAGCAACTTCTTCATGGATCCATGAGAAGATCATGGATTATATCCCCCCAAACTGAGCCAGACCAGTCTACTAGTAGCTCAGGCATCAACAAGTTCCAAGAACAAACTTTAAAATGACACAAAAGTATGAGATATCCATGATTTTTTCAAGACGCTTGATCTTTCCTCCAGAAAATTAATAAATTGTGGTCTTGCACAGTTTACAAAACAATTCTGAGAAATAAAATGTTACACTTTGATCCCACAGCAAAAGCAGGTCAGACACAGAGACCTATGTGCACACATCTACTTACAACATCAAGACCTAGAAAAATAGAGGAAAACACTGAGATCTGGAGAAGGTAATTACTTTGTAATTCCAAACACAACAAATACTTTTGGAGATAATCAGAACTAAGGAAAGAAGTAGCATTGACTAAAGATGGGTCTCTAGACACATAAAGGGAAGACTCTATATAGTTTATTATATAAGGAACAATAACAACTATGTTCAAAGAGACAATTTTTATTTTTTTTTCCCCCAGTGGAAAAGGTAGAGGAGAAAGAGAATCAATTGCGTTGTAACAATAGAAAGGATTTGTGTATTGCCCATTAACTTCTCCATGAGAAAACCACCAAGATGTCCTAATGAAAGAATTTTGTGCTGGAGAAATTTTCCATTTCTAACCTTCAGCTAGGGAGCAACTTCCACAAACTACAGATAAGAAGGAGATTATGAAGTTACGTAAGTATTCATGAGATCGTTATCTCTCAGAGGGAAATTCAGAAATGTCACAAAAGGAGCAAAGGGCGATGGGACCAGCAATTCAAAAGATTAGGTGCCCTTTCAGAAGCTGAGAACTACACATTGCTACTGCATTAACTGTGATGTTTTGAAGTATTCAGAATTAGGGATCTTCTCCTCTTGAAAATGCATTTTGATACAAATGGCTTTGAAGCTGGTCATGTGTGGCAGAGTCCTCATACAGGATCTGGGCACGCCATCTGGACAGTCCTTGAGTCCTGGAAGTGGGTCTGCCTCTTCTAGCAAGCCTAAATTGAAAATCAGCACAGACTCCCGCTCTACTCTGCGCTGGTGCGGCCTCACCTCGAGTACTGTGTGCAGTTCTGGGCACCACAGTATAAAAAGGACATGAAACTGTTGGAAAGTGTCCAGAGGAGGGCTACGAAGATGGTGAAAGGCCTGGAGGGGAAGACGTACGAGGAACGGCTGAGGTCACTGGGCCTGTTCAGCCTGGAGAAGAGGAGGCTGAGGGGAGACCTCATCACAGTCTACAACTTCCTCGTAAGGGGGTGTCGAGAGGCAGGAGACCTTTTCTCCATTAACACTAGTGACAGGACCCGCGGGAACGGGGTTAAGCTGAGGCAGGGGAAATTTAGGCTGGACGTCAGGAGGGGGTTCTTCACAGAGAGGGTGGTTGCACACTGGAACAGGCTCCCCAGGGAAGTGGTCACTGCACCGAGCCTGTCTGAATTTAAGAAGAGATTGGACTGTGAACTTAGGCACATGGTCTGAACTTTTGGGTAGACCTGTGCGGTGTCAAGAGTTGGACTTGATGATCCTTAAGGGTCCCTTCCAACTCAGGATATTCTATGATTCTATGATTCTATGAGATGTTCAGCATCAGAGTTGGTGGGGCTCCAGGTTAGACAGGTCTGGAGGCAAAAAATGTTGAGGGATATTTTTTCCTTCACTTGGATCATTGAAAGAAGAGAGGGTTCTGCAGCTTATTTCAATATTCTTTAATCACTGTTGAGCTGTGAGTAATGTTCCTCTTTAAAACCTTCTTGACACGTACCCTGGTCCTTAGCTGAGTACTCTTTGTCTGGAAAGCAGCTATTAGGCACTTACCCTTATCTCAGGAGTCAGACAGTTGGCATGGTGCTGTCCTGATGTGTTCATTCTCTCTGGGTTTCATATGTACAAGCTGGATTGCTTGGAATAAAAGTAGGTTTTCTGTCCTGTGTCAGGACCCCTCTTTGCGATAGAAATAAAGACATTTCTGCCACATAATACATTCCTGCCATGTAGTACATTTTTTCAAGGATAAGGTCATCTTACTGTGCCAAGGAAACTCTTTTTAAGGTCACAGAATGAAGTCATTCCAAAAATCCACTGATTTTTATTTATGTTAATGCATAGCTTTCAAGCTTTCTGTCTAGCCTAAAGCACTGTTAATATTGACATGAATACAATTTTGGCTTCAAAACCCTTCTGCAGTCACTGTAGCTCATCTATATTAAATATAAAAACAAAAGAAAAAAACAACAATTTTTTAAGACAACATTGAAGTCTAAGCACTTAGCAGGATGTTCTCATCTGTTTTTAAAACATATCCAGTGGTTTTCAGACGTGGTCACTTCTCTAAAAATCACAGATTTTTACACTCCCGCTTGCCTTGTTTCAGCAGAATGATTAAGCTTTTCCATGTTTGAGCTGTTACCATTTTAGTCGTGGAGCTTAGCCTCATTTTGCAATTGCTGTTGGGTGACTAATTTGTCCTCACCCTAGTAGTCCCATCGAGTTTCCATTTGAGCAAGAACTTGCAAGATCAGGACCTTTCACCCTCAGCACCACCTCTTTTTGGGAGTGTAACTATTTTTATTCTCCAGCTTACAGGCATAAGAATGTTGACTTCTGAACTGAAGTATGCCAATGGTTGGGATACAAAAAGAAAACTGAAGCCATCAATTAAAATATGTCAAATTTTTTTGTAGAAGTCTTTTTCAAGACATCACCCTTCTAAACAAAGATTTGTTTATACAACAGAATAATTTTTAAAATGTTTATATGTTCTAAAGGTTAAAATAGCAAATGCTGCACTTTTAAAATGAAACAATGTTTAATGCTTTACTAAATTATAGATATTTAAAAACAGTAGGTATTTATCTGCATCTGGAAGGAGCAAGAAAGAAATAGTAGAGACCCACAGAGAAGAGTCTCATTTCTGGAAGCACACATCAGATTTGCAGATGGGCCTGGTCTGGACCACCTAGGACAGGTAAGGAGAGCAGTACAATCCCAGATCCTTCCCTCCCACCTGCAGTTGCAGTCATGACCAGGCTTCTTCAGGTATCCTAATCCATGGAAAACTGATTCCTTGGGGAGGCCCATAAAACCAGGCTAGCACTTTCTGGATTAAGAAAAAGATCTCAGCCTGGTATCGTATTGGGAGCCAGCCAAGGCAGCAGAGTGGGCACTGCTCACACACTGAGAATCTTTCTGTCCCCTC
Source organism: Aythya fuligula (assembly GCF_009819795.1). Lineage (NCBI taxonomy): Eukaryota > Metazoa > Chordata > Aves > Anseriformes > Anatidae > Aythya > Aythya fuligula. The sequence continues at coordinate 14,866,339 of NC_045559.1, forward strand.
ATTATCCCACTCTATAATAAGGATAAGACCGGCTGGACCTTGCTGCCAGCTCCCGCAGGACAATCTGGCAGACTAATGTTGGTAAAACAGGATATCTACTGACTGCATCTTCTTCCTATTTAGGAAACCAGGCTATGTTTTGAAGTCCCTGTTGGTGATTCCACCCCAGTGGCCTCTTCTTTAGAGGGGGTCTGCCACGAGACATTTGGACCTTCTGAACACTTGCACTTAGGAGAAGGAGATTATATGATTTTGAGAAGCATGCTGAGCCAAGAGGACTTTGGAAGCTGTGCTGTCTGCCAAGACCCGTTTCCCACTCAGAGGTCCTGAGGTGATTGCTCATGACGGTCTATAAAACCTATGTGAAAATAAGCCTCATCTCATTTTCAAAGCCAGATCTCTTATGGGCACCATTGTTTGAGGTGTTTAGAGCCCACATCTTAGAAATACCTGACAGGCCAGAGACATTACCAGGGACAAGCATACAAGCCCTTGAGGCTCTTGGTTACACTGTAGTTTTTTGATTGTTTGTTTGTTTGTTTTAATTTTGTTTTGCTTTGTTTTCCTTCTTTTTGTTCTTTTGGGAGGAAGAAAGACTTCTGCAGTATGTACCTAATGCAGATTTTCTTTGTCCAATAGACTCAGTAGACAGTTTTTGAAAACAATCATTTTGGAGGCTGACCTGGAAGGACGGGAGCATACTTTCTTCAGTGGGAGTTCTTGGTTCTTCAGGGAAAGATGCTTTTGGCACAATTATTTTTGTGGATGGTCCTGGCCGTCTCCTCCCAGAGGCTCCTCTTGATGTTGCCAGCTTGAGAGTCTCCACATCTGTGCCAGTTCATGGAGATCTGGCTCCACACTGGTGCCAGATTTTACAATATTTCTCCTCCTTCCTTCATAAGTTTATCTTCTTGTCAGACCCAGCTGCTTGTGGTCCAAGTCCCTAAGGGACAGAGGCTGTGCCATAACCTAGATGGATGATGGAGAAATCCACAGGGCAAGACTCCTCTGGATCCTGGCTCCTTGCTATATGTGTTGTGGGGGGCAAGTGTCCTCAAGCAATCAGACAGGCCAAAGCTCTGGGAACAAGCTCATATTTGAGATACAATATATAAATTGAGGCAGGCAAAAGAAGTAGAGAAGACTACTAACCTGCATATTTGGCCTTGAGACTACATTTCTTCCTTTTCCTATTTCTTTGAAGGTTCTTCTGGATAATGCTGTAAGAAAAGAGGACATTTATGCAGGACATCGTGGTGCAGGTGCTGTGGGGCTCACACTGAAGATGAATCAGGGCTGGGCCAGTGATATCTTTTGCATGGCATGGTGCAAGAGAGCTTGGAAGAGGTCTTCTGCAGTGATGGCCCATTTATATGCTGTCTGGACATGCCTAGGGCACTGCAGAAAGGACTGCACTGGGACTGCAATTGTGTGTTTGAACACAGAAGACATTGACCAGGCTCTGTGGTAATGACATAACAGCATGGGTTGTATGGCTGTAAGGGCATTGTCAGATGGATTTTAACACACAAAGAAACCCTTAAGGTAAATGAGAAAAAAAAGAAAAAAAAAAGACCATCAAGTGAAAGTGATCTTAGGGCAGAAAATGATGCTGACCTGAAAAGCACCATGTAGACTTGAGTGGATATGCTGACTAAGAACCATGTCCTTATTTCGTTAAATTGTCCTTTTGGGGAAGGTTCCACAGCCAAATCCGCTCTCTTGTACAACAAATTCATTATCAGCTTTAACCTCTCCATAGCTCCTTATGCAACTGCTGTGTTGTAAATCAGTCTGAAGCCTGACGTGCTTTGGCTAGCCTCAGCTCATGGATGGTTCCTACGGATTAATCTGCTGCGAATTTGGGCAGCCTCCAAATAGCCCTGCAATGTAGGCCTAGAGAGAGGGATTTCAGCAAAACGTGACCATTGTCCCAACAACCGCCCGGGTCTGTTACACTCAGCCGAATCTGAACAAAGCCAAAATTCTGCCCCATCGGCTCCCAACAGAGCTATGTGCACACAGCCTTTAGGTGGAGTGAGCACGAATAATGACAGACCCTGAAAAAGGAAGAAGAACCAACTGTTACTGTCAGGGTGGGACTTTGGTTAACTCACGTGGTTGACCTTTCAGCTCCACACATGTAACCATTGTCCTCAGCAAATGGGTTCAGCATGAGCAAGGATTACTTACACGATCAAACATGAAAAAGTGCTCTTGCAAACGGGCTTGAATCTGAAAAAAAACCACACTTGGATATAGAGGGGGCATTGGGAAATCACGTTCTGGCAACTGCACAAAGTGTGTGCATTTCCCATAGAATTGAACAAAAATAGATCATGTCGAAAACAACGATAAAAAACTCATGGGAATGCATGTCTGGCACTGTTTGTATTCCACTCCTGGGGCTAAAGCTGGAGTATTGAAAGGGTGGTGCAATTATGAATTTTACTTAAAAATGTAAATATTTCTGTTTCTTATAAAAGTATCAAAAATAATCCCATCCCTTTTTTTGATGATCCATAAGTCTACACTGAATAGCAAGTTTTAACTTACTGCAAGTCAACTAAGCTAAAGTACCTATGTTGCATTTGTAGAGTGATTAATATGATGGGGTCTCTAGGTTCTGCCAAAATAGAAATAGTAATGTCATATACAGGCATCTATGTATGTATATGCCTGTATTTTTTCACATGTGCACATGCATACACTCATATGACAGAGACATAGAGAAAGGCAGTCCTTTTGTTCCAGGATCTGTAAAGGTCATTACATTTGGATTATTTTTTAATCAAATACACATTTACCAGTTCTTATAAACAAACCATCCTGAGACAAACTGGAGACTTGGCACTCCAGTGCACAGCTCTAAGTGTCCACATTTGTCCTTTAAGATGTGCTGTTTTGAATTAAGGTTTTTCTCTCAAATGTAGTATTTCCAACTGCATGCCTTCCTTCACAGACTCAGAAGTACCTGAACTCCTGTGGTCTGATTTCGACTAATGCCTGATAGCATGTCTGTCATACAGCCTTGTGTGTCCACCTACCCAATTCAAGCTCTGTGTAGATGTGTAGAGACACACAAATGGAGAAAGAAACACATCCTTGCTGGGGGCAGAATGAAACCATTCTCAGTTTTCACAGGATGAATGCTTTCAGGAATATTGCCACTGCATTAAGGTTCAAAATCAGGAAAACAATTCAGCTGGTGTTTATATGTCCTGTTGCACTGATACTTACACAGATGCTTTATTCTTCCTGCCAAGAATAAATACTAAATTATTCAAGAAAATAATAAATAGCAATTAAATCTATCAGGAAAAAAAAATATGAAAACAAATACAAACAAACAAACAAACAAAAACACACCCCCCAAAAAACAAAACCCACGTTTAATGCTTACTAAAAAGGTTGCCTCTTCCCTAGAGGACAACATTACTTAGAACCACAGACTGCAGCTCTGAGTCCCTCCTTTCAGAAGTTAGGTCCCAATAAATGTATAATTCTCATAATAGACTTTTTTTTTGAGGAAATCTGGCAGTTATTGAGCAATGCAAAGCATGGAATTGTAGGGTTCTTTTTTTTTTCCACCCAACAACCATTTCTACTCCTTTGGACCTTGTTTTTGCCACACAGCAGATGATCTGAAGATTTCAGAGCTAAACTCGGTGCAAGTAAAAGGAGAAAAAGCTTTGTAGCAAAAAGGTTCATTTTTTTCACAAATCATTAGATTCCCCAGCTCCCTCAAGGAAAGTGAAAAGCAAAATTACCCATTCAGTACAGCTCTTTTGGATTTAAAAAATACCAAAGCATCCACAGTGTTGACTGTAGGTTTTTAAAATTATATTCATACCATGAATTTCTATTACTTCATCTTTCATAAGAGCTAAGAAATACTGCACCATTTTAGGATATTTGTGTTTCATTTCACCTCAGAGATATCAATAATTTGCTGTGTGGTACAGCAGCTCCTGTGTCATATCCTGTATCAATTACTGCACCATTTTTATTTGCATTATGAGTGGAAGAGCTTTTTACACTGAATTTTTAAAACTACAGACATAATCTTCACTGAATTATTGGTTACTTCAAGTGTTCCTCTAGAGACAGTAAACAGATTTACTTTCCAAGAGAAGATGTTGAACCATTTCTGATAAATGAGACCCATACTATTCTTTACCTTAAAGGGGCTAGAAGGAACCACTAGACTATCTAAACTGTGTTCATATGTTCAAAATAACCTTCGTCACTCAGATCATCTTGTATAAGCCTCTTCTACTGAGTAAAAGAGCATTTTTCTGGATAAAGGCTGTTATCCAAGCAGGAATACAGAGCTGCCATCAAGGGACAAAGAGTGTACTACTTCTCTTCTACCTTGGGTTCCAACTGTTTAATCTTTGCTGTTAAATATGCATGACTCATTGACTGTGGTTGGAAGGCTATCCTTCAACTTCAAACTGTTGTTTCCTGGTTGTCTTTCTTGGCTACTTTAAAAAACCTTCAGTACCTTGTGTTTTCCCCTTCTGGAGGCATTTATAATGAAGTGAAATTTCAGTCTTCCTTTTGATAATAATAAGGAACTCTCCCAGTCTTTTCATCTTAAGGCATTTTCTTCAGCTTATGAATAATTCTGATGTCTCTTTTCTGCACAGATTCTGTTTCTCAATATTCATTTGAACATACAAACATCAAAACTATAGGCTGTACACTTGTACATTGGTACTAGTCTCAATAGCTTCACAAAGGGAAAATCCCCCCTTCCTATTTACTGTCTCCCTACTGAAACACACAAGAAATTCCTTATCTCATTTCACTACAGATTTATACTAGGCGTTCAAGTTGAGTTGTTTCTCCATTTGGATCCCTAAACCCTTTCAGAAGCACTGCTCTCCAAGATAAAGTCCTCCCATTCTGCAGAAACATCTTGCGCTCTTTGTTCTCAAGTCAATGATTTAATATGTAGCTGAATAAAGAAAGAGTTCATTTAAATGGACAAGAGATCCAGACTGCTCTGCACCTGCCTGAGCTCACTGATATCACCATTCAAATGGGTATTGTGTCACCTGGAAATTATACCAGCAACATTTGTATTTACTTCCAAGTGAATGTGGGAGATGTTGAATAGAAACAGCCTACTGTCAGTTCCTGGGGAACATCTCCATTTGATGACTTTCTGTTGTCAGCTAGTTTGAGTGATGTCTCTGTTAGCCATTTAACAGGTTGTGTTGACAATGTAGAATGCCATTTTTGTGAACAGAGTAGGACACCGTATGAGCATAAGATACTTAAACAGCTTGTCTGCTACATGTACGCTGTCATTTTATCTCATGACTTTTAAAACAAGAAGGTTTGCTTTTAATGGCAAATTCAGCACTCGCTATACCGACTAAAAGTTCTGCTCATTTTTTGTGAAATTACAGGTGATTTTTAGTGCCCAAAGTGAGGTACATAAAATGATGGATTTTATAAGAGAGAATATTCAGCCATTTCTACATATGAAGGACCACAAAACTAGAGATTTAAAAGAAAATCAACAGCCATTCATTCACTGAATAAATAACCATTGTATGCAGCATTCACAATAAGTCATGAAGCTCGTAGTTCCTGGAAAGCCAGGTTTTGGGTTAAAAAAGGGCTACGGTGAGTGGAAAAGTAAGAGACTTGAGGTCAGAAAATTTGATATTCTGCAATTCTTGTGACCTTATTATTGCAGTAAATAAGGATGGTTGAAGACTCTGTTTCATGGCAAGTGTAAGCCAAACTAAATTTGAATTGCTGATAAAAGGATGGTCTGATACTGCTCCTACTGCTCTTTTGTCAGCATGATGATTCAGATCTGTCAGGTGTCTAATTTGATTGACCACATACCCCTACAAGTGCTGAAAGATGATACAAGCGAGAGGACAGAAAACCGCGCTCAAGGGTTAGCAGGGGTGCCATTTTGGGGTAAAACCCTTTGAACCTTTGGTCAGGTTAAGCTGATAATGAATTGCTGCTGAAAATGGCAGGGGCTATTTCATTTACTTCACTGCTATTCTGTTTTCTGAGGTGGATTCCTTCCACCCCACATTTTTAATTTGGCTTTTCTGCCAGCTCATAGAAAACCCTCATTGACGTAAGTAAGAATTTGGCTTGAGTATGCAAATGGCTACTGGGTCCTTTGTATTCTAGATAAACTTAGGCACAGGAAGAGTTACATGTTTCAAATCCACAGAACAATAAGAACAGGCAGAACAAAACATATGAGAAGGAGAACAGAAGAATCCAGCAAAAGAGTTGTAAATTTAAGTTGTAAATTTAAATTTGATTGATGAATTACAGGTACTAGTTTTTTATGTTGTTGATAGAACTGAACATTCTTCTGACAAATGGATTTGGTTTTGGTAATGCCTTTGGTAGAATAATAATAGTGATATATCATTCTAATCAGAACAACAGAAAAACAGGAAACTATGAACCTGCACAGCTGCATGTTTGTTTTTGCTGAAAGAATCCATGGCTGAGTGATTACCATTAAAATCTGTTAATAAGAACATTCTGTAAGTAAGATTTGCCCAGTAAGCCAGCGTGAGCTGGTTTGTAAACTGAGAAGAAGAAGAAAAGAAAAAAAAAAAAAAAGTAAATATATGTGATATTTTAAAGTCATTTGTGAAGATTAGAAATTGATGTGTGATTGTTGTTACAAACTGTGGTTGTTCAAAACTTACAAACCAGCTATTGCAAGATCAAGAGCCTGCAAAGGCATATAGATAAAGAGATTTGGAAGCAAACAGAAAACACGAAGGCATTCAAGTTGTTTGTCAGCAGCAGCTTTTAATCATGCAGAATGCAAAGTTTGTTTGCATTTAAGATTTCAAAAGTCAGGACAAAAGGTTTAGCACAAAGCAAAAATCTTAATAATAAAAATATATCAGGAAATGCACCCAATTTCTCCAGTAATTTCTACCCTGATTTCTGCAGTACCATACAAATTCTCTTTCCATTGAGAACTACCACAGGGAGCTGTTAGGTTGCCATCATAGGGCAGAGACTATTATGGGTGAAGAGATCAGGGTCTCTTATTTCTGGGCTAGCTATGCAGCTGATCCAAGCAGAAAACAATAGTCTTTATTACCTTCAAGAAGGTGACAAAGTGGGTTTCCTTAAAAGCCTGTTCTCCACTAGTGTGCTTACTTTCCCCTCTAGAGAAAATCACGTCTGACCTGTATGGGGCATGTTCTGTGTGTATTGCATTGCAGGGCTTAGCCAGGGTTAATCAGAAGACGGGCGCTTGAGAGAACATTTTTGGAAGCACTGGAGAAAGATGTTTCTATCAGGCAAACAGTGGGAAGCTGGCAGGAAAATGGCTATTGGATGTTGGATGGACTTTGTTCGCTCAAGTTTATTAAATTTACTAAATCTTCATTTATCCTAGTAAAGACAAGCCTTGAAAGTCTGTCCTCCCTTCTGGGCTCTGTTCATTATCCTCTGCATGCTCAGAAAAGATCTTTCTCTGATCTCTGACAGGAGCAGTCCCAGTCTGTTTTCGAAAGCATGATGTCTAGAAAAGTCATGTAGGAGACACAGCTCTTGCTATTTCTCAGCTGCTACCTGTATTCTCCTAGTTTTTTCCACTACCTCAAACCAGGTGAAGGGACAGATTGGCAAAGCTGGTAAGCAGTGTGTTATGAAGAGTGCATCTACTGGCAAAGAGGGAAGGATACAACAGAAGTTTTACTTCATTTTCTTAGTAATTGTCGAGGTAAAGTTCTGCCCAATACCTTTTCAATCCAGAAGGATTTTTAAAGTTTTTATTTTCTCTTTCATTTCAAGATGATGCTCACAGCTGAATGACACATGAAAATTGGTACAAATTAATCAAACTTATCAAAGAGGTGTGAACTGATCCTCTCGTTACCTAATTGCTCACTCTGCTAGACTATAGCACATTTTGGGACAACTGTCCCCCTTACAAGGATTTAAAAGCAATTTAAAAGTCAAGGCAAGCTCCTTGGAACAGAAAGTATCTAAGGAAACCAGGTGACACCAACTTCAACTACAAAATTCACTGCCCTTCTTTGAGATGCATCAAAACTCAAGCTAAGTCTCACTAGACACATATATTTTGGGCTGTTTTAAAAAAATTTAAAATAGAGTAATTCTTCAGGGTGCCACCAATTAGGAATCTCTTGTTCAAGTTGTCCCAGTTTTGCATACAGACATCAAAGACTGACTCGTGGCGATGTCCTCAGAGAAGGAATCTCCTTTCACTTGAATGATGTCTGGGCATATGGGAAGCTCTAGCAAGCTAGGGAGGTCCTTGAATACATGCTTAAACACTTTTCTGTGCTGATGATAAATTCCTAGATTAATAGACAGCCTTGTCTGGCTGTGACAAGACCTCAGAGAAGACAATCCCTTTAGTCCTGGAAGACTCCAGTAAATGAAATATGGTATGCTCACAGAAGATAGGCACCAAGTGGATAGTTGGACCAAGGATCAACTCTTCCTGGAGGTTTCCTCAGAGTTCTGAGGTTTCTTCTCAACCTAACCACAAACAGGTGAGCCTTCTCAATGGTGTGAGAGGGATTTTAAGCTCCTTGATTTTTAAATGAATCACTGTGAAATGTAGAAATGAATCATTTCTAGCTAAAACACCTTTTAAACTGACCGAGATATGCATCTGCCCACAGTGTACAGGTGTCAGCCCTCCTGCTGCACTTGATTCTTGGCCACAGCAGCATATGTGGCTACACAGTATGCTGGCAGGGCTTTGTAAGGGCAGATGTGGTCAGGACATCTCAGCACTGGGGCATGGCATGAAAGCATGGGTGTGTTGGCCAGCCTGGCCAACAGCAGGAAATTTCTGCCACTCTTAGGGCCTGCTGGTAGAGCAATCTTCTGCAGCCCAGACTGCACTTGTGGTCTATCCCCAGAGGACTTGGCTTGACCACAGAGATATTTTTCAGGCTGGACAGTGCTAAAAAGCAGTGAATTTCATTTTAGATAAGTACTCCATAATGGCTTGCTGTAGGTTTTCCTGCAGAGACAAATGAAGCCACAAGACTGCTGCGCAGCATTGCACAGCTCCATCTGTAGAGGTGTTTCTTACCTGCTATGGAGCAGTAATATCACCCACACATGCACAGATCACTTACTTTACTGATTTGCCATGTTTATAGCAATTTGAAGATCCAACCTGTGAACCTAACTCTATTTGAAAGTACTTCTACAGGGAGCATTGGCTTCCATTTGGAAGTGAATTAAACTGAAAATAGCTTTGAGATCCAGATTTGCGTGAAAAGCATCACAGGGATTTCTGCACCTTGTTGTCACATTACTTGCTCAAAGCTAGGTCTTTTAGAATCTCCTTGCTCTTGCAAACTCAAATTTTGACTGCTTATCTTACCCAAAGCCCTTATGAAGTATATTTCAAGGCAGTTTAGGTAATCATGGGTGCCTAATAAAATGAATTATCAAACAGAAATGTAGTCCCAGCTCCAGACTTTATGGCACTTAATTCACTTGGCTCTAACACAAATTTCAGGACCCCCGACGCAGTGGCCAAACTTGCCAAGGTGATAACAAATCCGGGGGCGGTTCAGTTTTCGTGCTTTCCAAGGACCTCACTTGTCAAGAAGTGTTTAGAAAAGCCTGAGGAAAAACTCTGGACCCGTGGCTGCTCCTTACGACATGTAAGTGCACAGGTGATGACAGGCAGCACCTACTTACCGGAGCGCTAAGCAGTCCCTACATCACATCTTATGAAGGGTGTTTGTGCCGAGCATTGGTGCTTGGCAGTATTTAAATTGAACTTTTATTTTTTTATTTTTTAAGATTTTTTATTTCTCTGGCTGTGTTTTTCACGGGCATTAAGGCAATCAGCTGACACACAGGATGCGTTTCCTGGCACCACGTCGTCCCTCCGGTCCTAAATGCTATGAATACATGGCCATCTATATCTATATCTGTGCACATGAACGATGCGGGAGGTGTCTTTTATGCCTGTCCGTGGCCCACCGGCCTTCCACGAAAAAACACAACAGCAGTTAGCTGCCAAACGCCTCTGTAGGGCTTGGCTGAGGGGTGGGGGGTCACCCAAAAACCCCACAGGAGCGCTCGGCATCGACTCCCCAGTGGGGAAGCACCCACATCCCTGCGGGAACGGGGCTTTTGGGGAGGGAAAGGGGCGAGGAGAAGGCACACAGGAGGGGCAGGGCCGCCGAGGAGGGCTCTGCGGCGGGGGGGAGCAGCCCCCAGCGGGGCTCGGTGCCGGGCCGGGCCGACCTCCCTCATCCCCCGGCGGCACGGGCGGGGGCGCTCGGCGGGCCGCAGTCCCCGGCGGGAGGTTGTCATGGTTTCCCGGGTCACATGTGTGCGAGGTTCCCCCGGCACGGAGCGGGGGGGAAGGCGGGCGGCAGGCGGCGGGGGCGGGGAGGTTTCAGTCACGGACGGGGCCGGGGACGGGGCCGGGGCCGCCGCCGCCGCCGTGCCGGGTGCGGGGCGAAGCGGAGCCGGAGGCTGCGGCCGCCGCCTGGCACCGAGCCGCGGGCGGCACCGCGGGGCCGCCCCCACCTGAACCGCAGCCCGCCCCCTTCGCGCTGCTGCCTAGGATCCCCCACCTTTTTCCCCCTTTTTTTTCTTTTTTTTTTTTTTTTTTTTTTTTTCCCTTTCCCCCCCCGTCCCCGGCCGGCTCCGGCATGAGCATCTCCATCCCGGCGGGGCTGACGGAGCTGCTGCAGGGCTTCACGGTGGAGGTGCTGCGGAGCCAGCCCGGGGACCTGCTGGAGTTCGCCCTCCAGTACTTCGGGCGCCTCAAGGAGGAGGAGGCGGCGGCGAGGAAGGAGAAGGAGAAGGACAAGAAGGAGGCGAGCGGCCGCAAGGCGGGCACCCCCGCGCCCGGCCATGAGAGGGGCAGCCAGCAGCCCCGCCGGGCCCCCCCGGACGCCCGCGGGGTCAACTTCGCCGAGGAGCCCATGCAGACCGACTCGGAGAGCGGCGAGGAAGAGGAGAAGTTCCCGGGTAGGGGTCGTTTTCCCCCCTAATCCCCTTTGCCCGGGCTCCCGGGGGTGCCTCCGGGTGGGCGGCGGGGCCGCGGCCCCCTCCCCGCAGCGGCGGAGGAGGAGGGTGAGGATGAGGAGGGTGAGGAAGGGGATGGAGGGGACCCCCTGGCTGCCCAGCAGAGCAGGGGGTGTGAGGCTCGTATTGCCCTCTGTAGCAGGGAGGTGGTTGGGGTCACCTCGCACCACGCTTTGGCAGCGAGTGGCGGTGCTGGGGACAGCCCCGTCCCCAAACTTCACCCCCCCCCGGCTCGTCCCTTTTGTTCAGGTGCGCTGGGCGGGGTGCCCGTGTGCAGCACCCGCTTCTGGGTGTTATTTGGGGCTCTTTGCTTCCTACGCATAGGCCTGGGTACTCCTGATAAACGGCAGCATCCTCCTAGGGGCCATCGATACATTTCCCTTCTGGAAGAGCACGACCGCTTTGTAATTAGTCCGGTAACACATTGGTGTACCCGCACCTCTCAGGGGCGAGGTGCTGTATTTACACGCTTGATGAAGCATCTTACATAGCCGTGCTTCTGTGCTCGGCTTTATGAAGCACATATTTTAAACCCTCATTTCTTCTTAGAAGTCAGGCTGAGATTTTCAGCGCGGCAGGAGGGCCTGCGGAGCAAGCGTAGCTGTGAGGACAGCAGAGGAGGAACATCTGCAGCATCTCCCCTCTCGTGTGAGGGGAGCACCTATCTGCACCCAGCTGAACGCGTGTCGCCTTTGTGTGGCTGACAGGCTTTATTCAGAGACAACGCCGATCTATCTGATCGGTGTGATTCGCGGGACAAGAAGCAGCTGTCTCTGAAGGGTGTGTAGCACTCGCTCTTTGTGTTGCGGGAAGGCTGACTGAAAGGTCAGTCAGTGAGGCTAGGTGGAGGAGAGGAAGTGGCAGAGCATCTTCTGAGCATTTTTTTTGAGAGCAGCTTGAAATTGAAGTATACCTCATCAGACCATGAAGCATTCATTCTCCCAGGTTGTACTGAAGGGAGATTTACTTAACAGAGTACAGAGGTCAGCTGTTTGCTGGATGAGGATCAGTGCACTTTTTAAAATGATGACTTGTGTGCATTTTATCAGGAAAAAAAAAAACATAGATGTTTAAGAACTAGGTGAGTTTTCCTTATGTTACACTGTCAGGTAGTTGGCATTCCTTTCATCTGTTCTTTGCAGCCATACCGTGTGTGTTTAGTGAGAATTTGAATCTGTCAATCAGGTTCTGCAGATTTACATGGTAATTGAACTCTAATGCTGATTATATCATCTGCGAGATTGCTAAAAATCTGGAAATTTGCTGTATTTGAAAACTGAAGCAGGGATAATGTGGAAGAACAGAATTAATACCTTCATTCATTAACACTAGGCATGGTTTTCAAACATGAGGTTTGTAACGCTAAACAAACAGACTCTTCATCATTGGTGAATGGAGAGCTGGAAGTGCAGAAAAGGAGCTCGAATTTATTAGCCTATGCGTGTTACATACGTAACAGTCTATAGGGCATTTTGAAAAGCTTTTGAAGCATCATCAATACCCACAGTCAAGATTTTCTTAATAGCCATTCTTTTGTGATCTTTTCAAGATCACAAACAAAATATTGATTATTGTCAATATTTTAATTGAGGGACATACTAGAATGACGTACTTTAACTAATTGACCAAAGAGTTTTCTTGAAATGCACAAAAATATCACATTTTTAAGCCTAATATATTTAGAATTTTTAATTATATTTTGGCTTGTAATTCATGGCAGTTGGAATAATTAATAATTAAAGGTAACAAAACCAAAAATATTTGTGAAGCCACCTGGAAGGTGAATTAATGAGGAAGTTATAGCAAGTGATTACTAATCGTGTGCTTGTGTATGGGCACGTTGTGCAGTAGTGTGTATTTTAAATTCCAATTTTATGTCTGCCCTGAATATGTATGCTTTTAAGGTGACATAACAATGCATCCATTCAGCCTTTTGTTAATAACCGGAGGCATAAAGCCTTGTATTTAAATCGTTGTTAAGGGTTTAAATACCAATTTAAAAGCATATTTCTTTTATGCTTTTAATTTATGTTTCTGTAAGTAGCAATTCTTGAATGTAAGTTAGGGGGATAGCTCTTTCTTTTATTTCTTTGCATTTTCTTCTTTTGCTTTTGTGAATAATCAAACTGCTTCTGTATAGTCAATTTGCCTCTGTGTTGTATACTGCTTTCATACAGCAGAGGAAAACAAATTTGAAAAGTTTATAACTAAATGTAAAATAAAATAAAAAAAAAACTCTGGCAAGGAGCTCAGACCTGGTGGCAGTACCTTTTTTGCTAAGGCAGTGTGTTCAAAATGTCAAGTTGACAGTGCTTCTTAATTTGGCAATTCAAACAGGATGTTGTTGAAAGCTTGTTGGAATTGCTGTGTCCAACTCCTTTATTTATATTTTTTCCTTGGAATATATGTGTCCAAATACCTGCAAGCACTGCAGTTGAACACTTTGTCAGTATTAATTTTGTCCTTGAATTGCATTTCAGAAGGTCCTTAAGCATTATTCCATTTTAGAAATGACAAGCTGAGGCATAAGCTGTTTAAAAAAAAAATAATACTGTACTCATGTTTAAGAGTCCTATATGAACCACAAACTGAACTACATTCAGGTCCTGCGCTGTGTGTGTTACATCAGTCCTCCAAATCATTTGATTTGATGCAATTAAAAAACAGCTACCTTGTCTGATGGGGGGAACTTTGTTGTATTGGGCATTGTAGTTCTGAGCTGGCACCTGGAGTTAATGAGACCTCTGAAATGACATTCTTTAGGTTCAGGGCATTCAGATTTTCCCTTCCTGAACACGCTGCTTAATTTGGAAGTGATTTTTAGGCCTTCCAGTATATATTTTTTCTGTATTAGATTGCCCTACATGGGTGTAGTAGGGTTAGTCAGTGAACACAACTAATTCCTATTAATATGAATAGCAATTACTTAAATTGAATAGGACTTAATTACATTGCACGTGTAAAACTGAGCCCTCTCTTAGCAAATTCTTCTAAATTTTTGAAAGCTTGAAGTGCTTCTTGAAAGGCATTGTACCATGTCTATGCAAAATTTGAAAATACTCAATAAGTTAATTGTTCCTTTACAAATCACTATACTTTGCACTACCACTTACATGTGTACCTTGGTTTGATGGGTAATAACCCACATTATTTGTAGCAGCTGTGTTTAAATATTTGCTCATATCCAAAATTCCTATTTTGTCTAGCCCTGATATCAATTATTAGATGTTTTTAGGACAAATGTTGTTCTTTAAATTCAGAATCTGCAAGGTTGACTGTGCCATTTGGTGCTGTGTAGCCTTTGTTTACTTTTTCTTTTGTTTTACTATGTTGCTTTTTCCCCAGATAGTAATGTATTTTAAGAGGAAAATACTTCAGCTGTCCCTCTCCTCCCCCGTGTCATTCTGTTGGTGTGTTGGTGGCGTTGAGCTCCTTCCCTGGAAACCCAAGCTTAAAATGCAACATTAAATCTCAGTTTTACCCGCTGATAAGCAGCAAAATCTTATTTGAACGTTAGGTAAAGCATACGTGTTCTAGCTTACAGTATCAGTGTTAGAGGCTTGTCTTCTCTTCTAGTTTCTTTGTTCAATCTGATTTGTATACGAACATTATGTATGTGAATCATTTTGAAATAACAGGTAAACTGTAGAAGGCAGAGCATTGGAAAAAACTTCTCACGTGTCCATGACAACTTTGTGATGATCTGTGGTGCTTCATCAGGTCTGTGAACCTGCTGCTTTCTTCCCGAAATTAAACAAAAGCAGAAAGCACTGAACAGTTTGTAACCTTCTTCCAGGCCTGTCATGCAATGATGAGGAAGATGAGAGTAATGGAAGGGGTCAGTAAGAACAAGTGGGCAATACAAAAATGTATAGGTTGTAGTAGGATATTAAGTCATAGGCCATATAGAAAGACACGTAAACTTCTTAAAAACATGTATTTTCAAAATGAAATCTGGGTTATTAGGGGTGGTGGCTGAAAGCATTGCTATCTAAGCTTGGCTTAGCCAACTTTAGGAATGATATTTTAATCATTTCTGCACTCACTCAGCTGAAATATAGGCATACAAGAAATGGCTTATTTCTTTCTTACAAGGAGAGACCAAGTCAGACCCAGGCTGGAGCAGCCTTACTGAGGATGCAGTTTAGAGAAGAGAAGTTTCCAGTTGCAGGCGAGTCCCTGCCACAAGTGTATGAGCATGGGTGCTGTTGGCATACTCCTTGGCATAATTTTAGGTTATACCTACTAGGGCATTTCCAAATTGTGCCTGGTATAGCATACACAGAGATCATTCACAACAAGTGTTTGGGATGCAGAGAGCTTCTGCAAAGGAGAATTTTATCTGTGTGGATGAGTGCCTGTCTGCTTCAGGGGGCCGTGGTGGTCAGCGGATGGTCGCTGGCTGCTCTTACCCACTGTGCAGAGTCACAAAAACACAAAGCTTTAATTCTTTGCTATAAATCATAAGAATGATAAGAGTTTTTTGAAATAATGCTGTCCACTATTTTTGACAGGAGTAAACTAAAATATCTTCTTTCTGCCAATAGCTTCACAAAGCAAGCCTGAGGAAGTTGGCAGTTCAGTCCTTTTTTTCCTCCCTCTCTCCTCTCTAACCTGTAATCTGACCCAGGTGCTTTCTTAAGCTTGGGAGAATTATAGTCCAAAAAAACTTAGTCTGACAAAATTACAAGCAACTGGAAATGTGATCTTGTAATGGGAAGCATTTAGCAGCCTTCGTAGTAAGGAGCATGGATGGCTCCACCTCCTATGTATGTAATTGCAGATGAAAAGCATACTTTTGCTATAACAACTTTTTTTAAAGTTAATGTTTTCAATAAGACTTTAGTTGACATAATGGCAACCTCCACTCAAGTGCACCTGTGTGTCCCTGCTTAAAACAAAAGCATGCATGAGTGAAGGTGTATCACTGGCTATTATTTTGTAAATGTTTCTCTGTGCATTTAAGAAAAGCAGAAAAAATAATTAAGACATAAAGACAGAAAAAAAAGTAAAACTATAGCAACAATATTTTAATGTATTTCCAGCTTCTTTTTCTCTGAAGGAAACAGCTTGAAACCACCTCTGGCTGACTGCTCAGCTCAAAAAAAGAGAACAGTATTAATGCAGGAAGTATGGGAAGACATAAAATTCTGTTGGCGTGAGTTTAAAATGATTGTATTAAGAATGATAAGGTATAAATAGTGTCAGCACTAACACTTGCACACCACCACTCAGTTTCTTGCACGCATCATGTATGTTCTAAAGGAAACCCGGCTCACTCAATCTTCCAGGAGTTTTGTGTCAGTCACTGACTTTGGTTCAGTTTCCCGGAGAAACCTTACACTTTGTTCCCCATGTGTACTCCTGGTTATGCTTTTGGATGAATGGAAAAACAATTTATTTTGTTCTTTAAGTAAGCAGAATAAACATATCCATGGGCATTAAGAAAGTGCTTATTTTTAGAATGTACTCTTGTTATAAAAACAAAACAACAGGAAAAATGAAAACTAATGTAGGAGCCTAGTGTTTATAACCTGCACAGACTGGTACTTTGTGTATCTATCAATAAGATAAGCTTGGTTTAATACATGTGCATCTCTGGATTTATCCCCAGTCTGTTACACAAAAGTATGGCATTCTGTTCACCAGAACTGCTTCCCACAGTTTGAGGGAAATCTACCTTAAATAGTGAAGTCTCTGTAGACTCATTGGCCTTAGCTGCTCCTGTAAATCTGGAGCATATGGTTTGGAAACCACACATTTAGGTCACAAGGTACAGATTAATCAAGGTACAATACTGGCAGCTGCCCCATTTCTGTTCTTCGAGTATCAAAGATGACCTCTAGGTTGGGAGATTTCATTTGTCAGGACACTGATGAGAGAAACGAGAAGGCAAGGTAGAAGGCAAAGCACAGAGGCAAAAAAGGAGTCTGTGTGTGGTAAGGAAAATGCAAAGGTGAAGGCCAGAAGAAGGAGGACGCACAGAAGTGAAGTAAGGGGAAGGAGATGGAAGAAAAAAGAGTACTCACAGAGAAAGAGAATTTAATGCTCTGCTCTTATTTCTTTTACCCAGATATAACCTTTCTCTCCTCATATATACACCATAAACTTATGTCCTGATTTTCCTATTGAAGTTCTGGTTGCCTTGTAAATATATTTTTAAAAGCAAAAATGTAAACTTAAAAGACATAGACCATTAATTTTAGTTGATGAATGTAAACTTGGTCATTTCATTGTGAAAGATCTTTAAAATATTTTGGCATATTCATCTGTCCTCTTACTACCATATCTGGCGACTTGTAATGTGTATAGAATCATGGAATGTCCCGAGTTGGAAGGGACCCACAGGGATCATCAAGTCCAGCTCCTGGCTCCACACACCCCAAAATCAGACCTTGTGTCTGAGAGCGTTGTCCAAATGTGCCTTGAGCTCGATCAGGCTCAGTGCTGTGACCACTGCCCGGGGGAGCCTGTCCCAGTGCACTTACATTCTAACAAAAGTGAAAATTCGAACAAATTCAACAAACATGAAGCAGTTGAAGGAAAGTTTTAACTTGAGTTTGTCATGGGGAATTCAGATTGTTCTCAACCATTTTCTGTTTTAAAAAAAAAATAGTTAATGGCCATCATCATCAATAAAGTGAAAATTATTTAAATTAAAAATTATGTATTGAATTATATATGTAATACAAACCCTTTTTGAAATGTCCCTTTCATTAGTGCTTAATCAAAATCACAGTGGTTATTTCACCGACTACATTGATAATGAGAACACCTTAAAGTCATGCCCTAGAAGAACTATTTTTTTCTCCAGGTTTGAGCTCTTCATTTGAGCTTTGAGTGAGTGTACTTATGGGGAAATTTGGTACTTCAAAAAGGTGAATGATTTTAGGAAGGTGAAAGGAGGAGGGAGAAGGCTCTGCTGCTAGAACAGGTCTTGACATACACGAATTAGAAGAAAAAGAGGATTTTTGTTTGTTTGCATTTTACTATAGAGGTATTATTTAATATAAAAATACATTTATCACATGGGGTTTTATATGTTAGGTTGCGATATGGGTGCATAAAACCAGTGAAGTCCATGTATGCATGAGTTACTGTATGCCAGGTAAATGTGTTAAAAGGAGTGTGCACACCTACAAGTAGGTATTGCTACCATAAGCATGGGTTTGGGTATTGCTTGATTATAAGCAGTCTTATGATGAGTCTAAGGGATATATATATATTTTTTTATTTATTTATTTTTGACATCTGATGATGGAACAGACGATTCCAGACAGCTTTATGTAAAGGTTTTATACTGACAGCCCCTTTCCTTTCAGGGAATCCCTTTGGTAAACCCTTTTACTTGCTGGATAAATAACCAACAAGTTATTAAAGTATAGGTTATTAAATATAACCTATTTTATATATATATTATTATCAACCTATTATTATATACTTAATAACCTAAGTAGAGGTTATTAAATAACCTATTTACTCTGTGGAACCAAACAGGAATTTTTTACTGTGAATTTTGGTCATGACAAATAATTACAGACTTTGTGTTTTATTCAATATTTTTCTAAATAAAGTACATTTATGTTCTATGGATCAATTTTCAGTCATAGTCCTAAGTGAGATGTTTATAAGCTAGATTGTTTGTCCTCAACTGTCCTTTGTTTTCTCTTTATTTTCTACTTTGCTAATTGACTGGTGTCAATTACATTTCTCTTTGAAGAAAGGCTTCATACTTGTCAATTCTATTTTTTACTAAAAAATTTCTAAGAGCTCTATTCCAAGTTTTTTGTACATTTTATGGTAAAAATAGAAGAAGTATTCACACAGAATTTCTATTCCCAGTCACTGGGGAGTGTAATACATTAATCCAGATATAAATTGATATAGCAAGTAGGCTAGAAGTGCAGGTTTTGAGCTACATCAATGATGTGATGTTGATGAAATGTCTGCTGTTAATCAAATGTCTAGTTCAGCATTTTAAATGATACCAGGTCACACAAGCAAGTGTGAGATCTGAAATGAAGGGGGATGTAGCCAGGCAAAGGTGTCTGAAGTGTATGGGAGGTAAAATGTGGGTCGAAAACACAATGAAGTGCACTGAACAACAGCCATGTGACAGGTTCCCATCCTTCCCATAAGAGACATCCTATTAGCATCGCTGCTCGGAAAAGTAATTTAGAGACCACAGGTGAAATGAGGAAATGATAATGAATGATATGATGCAAAACTCCAAATTTAAATTTAGTCAGCCTTGCCTTATTGTAACGCTCTGGATGGTGGAAGGTAGTGTGGTAAAAACACGCTGGAACAACATAAAGTGTTTTCACTTGTGTTTGCCTCTTAAATTTCTCTGCTTAATGATATTAATATTAAAAAATAATAATAATCAGAGCAAGAATCTGAAGCTGAGAGCTTGAGGAGGTGAAAGCTAATGATGAGAACAGCTTTCTTACCCATACTGTTCCAGTTATTTGACTAAAATGTGTTGTTTTTTGTTTTTTGTTTTTTTTTTTTCAAAGATGGCTTAAAAGGGTCAATATTATGATGACTTTTTTTTTTTTTTTTTTTTTTTTTTTTTTTGTAATGGAGGGACTAGAAAATTGCTGCATAAA
This sequence comes from Aythya fuligula, assembly GCF_009819795.1. NCBI lineage: Eukaryota > Metazoa > Chordata > Aves > Anseriformes > Anatidae > Aythya > Aythya fuligula. The sequence goes on from NC_045559.1 coordinate 14,886,009, forward strand.
GTAGATTCTGAAAGGAAATTAAGTAACATGATCTTTCCTGCTCAGAGTTGTTCCAGAGACCATCCTGCTTTTATAGAGATCTTTTTAACGGCATTGATCCTTTCTGAATCCCCATGATTCAGCTGTAAAACGTGTTTTTATAAATATTGGTAGTCTTGTCATAGTGTAATTTTTAACATGACATGTCTGCTGTAATACATACCAGACAGGAAGAAAAGGAATCCTTGCCCAACACTGGAGACAAAACATTCCTTGCAAAGCCTCAGTATAGGCTATAAATAAAAGATGTACAGAATCTTCACTGTCAGGATGGCCACAAGCTGGAAGCCAGTGTAAACACTCAGACCTGCGAGCCTGACAGTGCAGGCTGCAAAGTGTAGTGTTTTGGTTTTTTTTTTCCCATTCTGATTTTAGTGATGGATTTATAATGTTAGTGCAAAACATAAAATCAATTGCAGTGAGTTACCAGGCATTTGTAACTGTTGCAGTGTATGGATTAACTCCAACTCGAGCTGTCCATGAGAGCATTGTGGTGGCCTCTTTTTGATAACCCCACAAATCAGTCTATGTTGTCAATGCAGTCAGCTTGTCCTTCTGGTTCCTGTTACTTCCACCACTGCCCCTCTTCCCTTCTAGATCAGTGCAGCTGTAACACTTCTTTTCATTGAAGCTTAAGGAACTCCAGTGGTTATGCCAGTAATCACCTTTGGTAGAAATTGTTGACCTATGTGAACATATCACAAGTCCTTGAAATAGGTGTCAATCAAGAAATTTTTGCCTTGTAAGGCTCTGCAAATGAATGTCTAGAATCTAGTAGACATGTTAAAACAGCATTGCTAGATTAACAACAGTTAACAACAGAACTACAAGGACCAAAAACATTTGTCTAATTCAGACCTGGGGTCGTACAGAGATTTCTTGTTCTCTTCCAAACCATTTTTTTTTTTTGTGAAACTCATCACATTTACAGTCAAAACAAAACAAAACAAAAAAAAGCAGTGTACTATAGACATATCTTAATTTTCTTAAGGCTTTGAACATGTTTTCTACTGTTCTAATAAAAACATTTTTTGATCATGAATAGGTATTTAAAAATGTAGGTTTTCAATAATAGACCCCTATAATTAGAGGGACAGATTTTTATTTTGTTTTATTTAATTTCCCTGTTCTACCTTGTTTCTACTGAAATCGAGGAATTAGGATACAGCTACCTTTACAGACCTGCTTCTTCATGCATCTCTAGTACTAGACTTAGAGATAAAATTATCTCAGGTTCTGTTTTTTTTTTCTTCCTTCTTTCTTTTTTTCTTCTCTCTTCTTAATGCATAGTGTTTTCTCTTTTCAGCCATTTCGTTCAATACCTTTGAGGAATGCTCAGGGATCTTTCTCTAAAAGCTCTTGTTTAGCTGATAATCTGTCTGTCTCTATTGGTTTTTAATAGGTACTCAAAACATAAGAAAGACCGATCTAGCCTTCACCACTACATTATTTAAGCATTTGGGAGGGAATTTAAATATAGAGAGAAGTCTTTCTTCCTTCCTGTTGCTTCAGCCTACAGGAAATATTATTTAGTGGCTAATGCATGAATTAAAAAAAAAAAAAAAAGAAAAAAATCTCAAAGTAGATAAATGGTTATTTATTCTGAGATACCACAAGCTTTAATTCTTGGGGAAAATCTGCAGTATTTATCTGCACGTCTCCCTTGCTCATCTGTCAGTTTTGTCCTTCTGCTGGAACGTAGCTGCTGCTGGCAGGTGAGGTGGGAGTAGGCACATTCATTTCCATTATCCACCTTCCAAAAAGAAGTACGTTTCTCTTCTGGTTTTGCTTTCTTAGAACACTTACAAAATGGAGCCGCTTTTCTAAGTGGGCCCCAGTTCACTGTCTGTCTGTGCATTGTCATATGAATGTGGCCTGTCTGTCATTATTCCAAGTCTTGAAAAATTAAAAATCAAAGGAAAGTAATTATTAGGCTTTCTCTAACTCCATTGTTCAAGTCATTGCATTCTGCACAGTTGCAGACTTCGGGGTGCTCAGAGAGGCTGGAAAGTCCTGGGATCTGGGGAGGTTTCAGTCAGAACAGTTTGAGTTCCCGAGACATCCATACACCTAGTGGAAGTTTGTCTTCTCTGGCTGTTTTCGGGGAGTTTTGGTACTGTGTCACAGCCCCTAGAGGGAAGTTCCATGACATGAACTTCTATAAATACAGCTAGAAAGGCCAACTTCCATGTTAATGCAGAAACTGGATGCCATTGATCCATTTCCACCACAGAAAGGGGTTTTCTAGGGAAGTTACACACAGCATAAGAATAAAGCAGTGCGTTGCAACCTACTTCCTCCATCTCAGCTTTATTTTTTGCTTAATGAACCTTCTTGGGCGCTAGATGGGCAGAGAGGGGAAAAGAAACAAACTGTAACGAGAGACAGGGAAATACAGCAACAGCCTAAAACACAGTAACACTTCTGCTTGTCACATTTTGTTGCTGTTACCAGTGTGTCAAGTATTGTGTTTTTCTTCCTCTACTTTTTTTCCTTCCTTTGCTTTTTGCAACATGGGAAGTGAAGAAGATTCCTTGACCAGCTTTTTAAACCAAAACGCCATCAGTGGCTAACGTCAGTTTTCCTTGCTTTGAGGTAAAGGCTTTTTTACAGTTTTCCCTGACAGCAATGGAGGATAAATCACAGAAACATGCACGATCACACTTCTCAGCCCAAAGGAGCAGGGTGAGCTTTACATTTCTCACACAACACTCGCTGTCGTTACAGCTGACACCAGATAGTGGAAGATGACCCAGGAGTAAGTGAGGCCTGGGTTCCTCTGTGCTTTCTGAGACATGTTTTACTTCTGAGAAAGGAATTACCGTGTGTGGCTGTGGGAGAAATTGGTGCATTAAAATTCAACGTCTTAACTTCAGCGTTATTTGCAAACTCCTCTTAAATGGGATTTATTTATTTATTTATTTTAATTCTGATGCTTTATTTGCTGAAAGTGAAGGTGCACAGTTACTTGGGAAGAATTAATGAATCTGACTACACAGCACTGAACATCTGAAGTGGCACATAGTTCTTGTTTCTTTCAATCAGTCACCATGTAAAGCTATACCAGCCAGTACGGTGCTGGGATATGTTCAACTCAGTTGCGTGGGGGAAACTAGGAAAGTGTTTTATGGCTCAAAAGAGCCAGCTGGTGTATGACATGGAGCGTGCATCATGCACTTGCAATGTTTAGGTTTATTCAGGTTTATTATAACATTACTAAAGGTAAATTACAGCATGCAGGCAGGGACAGCACCTTAGTGCCTGATGCAGAGCCGTCCAGCCCTGCCACTCGGAGTTGTCTCGTACTGCTGTGCAGGCTGACAGGCCAAGCGAGGCAGAGCAGTACTGAATTTGGGACTTTTCCTTCGTGTTGAGTAGTGGTTTGGTGTCAGCTGTTAATACTCACAAATTTGTAACAACTTATTTGCTCTGGGTCTTTCCCTGTTGTAAAATTCAATTGAAATCATCCAGCTAGTTTAGAAGGTAACAGGAACAAGCAGATGGATGATATCACGGTACAAACTTTTCCTTGAACCACAGCTAAAGAAATGAAGCAGGAAGCAGTTTTCTTGAAATAAGGTAGTTATTACTAACCCTGATTAATAGCAGCAGATTATGCAGTAGCCCTTATTTGTTGCTCCTTTTTATCAGTTGGTCTCTCAATTGCAAAATAAAATGACATTTCCTTGCTCCCAGTGTTTCAGTGATTTGTGCTGAAATTAATTTAAACTTGACATGCCAGTTTTAGCAGAAGGGCAATCTTTCTTCCTAAATATCAAGAAAAGAAACACAATTGCTATTATACCTCAGAGCACTTACATATTACTGCAACCCACACTGGGAAGGTAAGATGAGTCTGGTTATTGCAGAGTAAAAGTATTTCTTTGTGATTTTGTTTTGTTTTGCTTTAATTTGGAAGAGATACAAAGGTCAGAATATAAACACAAGCACTGTTTTGAAAATGTAAAGGCAGAGCCAAGAAGATTTACGCATTCATTCCGGAAACTCTACTTTATATTTACTTCTGGCTAGGAACTGACATTGTTTAACTTGGATTCTGCGTTCCAGGACAAAATAGTTTATAGAGCTGTAGAATTACCCTTTTTTTTTTTTCTTTTGGATGAAGGGGTGAATTGAGCTTTAGTCTCTGTTAGTTTGTTATGGATTACATTTGAGGTAGTAAACTTTTTCTGTTTAAAACTAACCTAGGTTTTCTTACACAAATTGCGTATTATAGATTCTACAGTTGCAATGTTTTATAAAGATACCTTCTCTGAGTGTAGTTTATGTTTGACATCAGTTTCTGTGTTTACGTAGTGAGGAATTGAATGCATATGACTGATAGTGCTTCAGGGAGTGGAAAGAAGGTTGAAGTTTTGTAGTCTAAAAAGTCAGACAAATTCCAGTGAGGCTGGGAGATGAGACTCACCGGTGGAGATAAAGCTGTCACTTTTTATGAATTTATTGAAAGGAAACATGTTTAATCATAGTTTTCAGTTCAAAAATACTGGTTTTGGTGATCAGTAGTTTTGATTTTTAAATTAATATATATGCCATGATGTTTTCTAGTGGTCAGCTGCATATTTTATGATATGGCTTGCTTTCTGAATAACCACTTGTCTTAATATCAAAATGAGAATTTGGCTCTGTAACTGTGAAACAAATGGAAGAGATGTGTTAATCAGAATTATTGGCATGTCTGTAGAATCAGATGCCTTTCCTGTGTAATACTTTAAGCATGTTAAGTTTGTAATACAGGAACACCTGCAGGGCCTATGAAACTGCATGCTTTAGAAAATGCATATATGTCTATTTTTATGGGCCAGCTTGATGAATCTCTTATGGTCTGTCAAGTTGGTTACACATTTATTTAAAAATGTGTGTATATGGCACAATATAGTAGCTGAGGGCAACTTTTGCCATATTCTACTAGTCTTAAGAGATGCTTCAAAAATGTGCAACAGAATTTTATTTAAATATTCTGTGGGTCTGGATGAAATCCACAAGACAAAGGAATTTGGACTAAAGGCTAAGGTTTGGTCTCTTCTAATCTCATCCCTTGATAATTGTCCTTTAAGGGAGAAGAATGAGCCAGCAATTAAAATCTTTGAGACAAATTAGGTTAAATCTCCATGTGTGTCACAGACTTGCCGTGTGCCTCTGAGTAGCTTGCACTGTGTGCCCAAGCACATGCTGTAACCCAGTAAAGTGGAATATTTGCTATCCCTTCTTTCAGGGACCTTGATACGTGCATGGAGAGCTGCGAGGGGCTTGTGTAGCATCGCTTCACTGCAGTACTTGAAACAACTAATATCTGGAGGCCAAGGCCTGGCTGATGCTAGAATTTAAGATTATTTTTTTTTGTCTGGTGCATCACTTTTTCTGCTCATCATTTTTCTGGAAATGTATAGGAACACCTGAATAATCAGCAAAACTTGCAAAGAGATGAGACCTGTATGACATTAAGATAGCAGACTTCTTCAAATAAAGAGCTATTTCATTCTTTACCTTTTCTACAGTCTGTTTTAAATTTTTTTTTCTCTCCCCTAAACAACTTTCAAGTGGGCAAGCTGAAAACTTGAGACTTCTTAAAAGACTAAAGTATTAAAAAATACCCCCCATACCACATGTTTAAGCTACAAAGGTTGCCTATGAAAGCAGTATCAAAACTGTGACAAGCTTCAGTATATTTTATCATTGTCTTTATGTAAGATTACATCTAGGCCCACCCACCATTTTCTGGACGTTATCGCAGGAAAGTGCCAGTAAGGTTGTTAAAAACCATAATGTTGCAGAGGGTGCATTCCCAATGAACAGAACTCTTGCTGAGCCAGCAGCTGCCCCAAGGGATTTGCTGCTGTGGGATTGGAAGGGGCTGGAGGTGGCCTTGGGTGGCCCCAGCAGCCGGCGCTTCCCGGCTGGAGCTGACCGCCCCGAGCATAACCTCATGGAGCAAATGCAGGGCTATTTAGACCAAGATTATAAAGGGTGAATAAATTTGTCATGTGTCTGGTTTTTGTGTTTTAAGTTGTCTTTGTTTTAAACATTTTTTTTAAATCCACTAATAGAATGAATTATTTTTTAAAAAATTTTGGAAGGAAAAAATAAAAAGTAGCAGCAGTATTCCTCATGGTCACTTCTAGTAACCCACTGTGAGTACTTGGAAAGTAGGATAAACGTTCCTTTTAATTAAGCTTACAAAGTTGAGTATCCTTTAATTTCAGAAACTTTTTCAAGAAGTCTGTATTTTCAAAAAAGCTGTTGAGATAAAAAGGAAGAAGTCTTAGAAAGTTACAAGTATTTTACAGAATTTGATTTGTTCTTTTCTGTTGAGGGTATAATGTAAAACATACTTATTCCAGTAAGTGGAAACAAAAACTCTAGCCTTTCTTCTTTGTGGGTACTGAAGTACTGAGATCACTGGGTCTGAGTCAGGCTTTTTACCTACTTTTTAGCACGCCTGCTTGGATTCAAGAGAAAAGCTTTCAGTGCCAGCCTGGGGGGATAGAGCATGATATACGCCATGGCCCGGGGGACAGGACACGTTTTTGGAAGTGTGGCTTGCCAGTCTGACATGTAACCAAGCAAACTCATCCCTTAGTTTTTGTCTCTCCCTTTCCAATGCAGAATCTTGACCTTTTCTGTTTACAGACTGTAAACATTTCTTCAAAGGCAGTGGAGGCTGGGGGCGGACATGAGGCAGGACAAGTAGCACTTCACCAGGCACAGTTTCTGTCGCGTCCCCAAAGTGGAGTCGTTTCACTCTTCAGCGATTTGTGCCGGAGCAAGGCTTCGGATTGCCAGCTGCACCTCTTGGTCTGCCTTTATTCTGTGTAATTCCTGGGTTAGTATCTGAATCTGAGCCCACGTAGGTAGCTGTAAATAGACAACATGAGGTGTGCATTGACTTTTTGGATGGGTCTGGAGGGATGGGATCTTTGCCGTATGACCACATACATTGGTTGTAGCAGTATTTCAGGCAGCGGTGCCGCTATCAATTGTAATTTTGGTATCTACTCCAAACTGGGAGCACAGTAGGTTATTTTTTGAAAAGCCCTCTGGTGGCAGACCATTATGTGGTGCCAAGAACTATTTCATTGCCTGATGACTAATCGGCCTGTAGCTGGATGGAGGGTGTTGTTATCAAGAGTCATGGAAAGTTGGCCCCTCGCAGGAATCTCACAGATAGTTACAGAAGGAAGTCAGGACAACATTCTCAAGCTTTGCTGGCCAGGAGCAGAGCGAAATGGGAGTGAAAGTGACTGTGATGCCGAAGTTTACTTCCAGCAGATGCAACTTTTCAAATGCTGCCCAAACTGTTGAGCAAAATGGAGCGGTACCGAAATATCCATTGCTGGTCGTCACTAGAACTTTCTAAATGTGATCCCAAGGCAATGCAGCCATAAAACATGAGATTTAAAGTTTTAAGTCATCTCATAGGATTCTTTTACTGGTACTGCAGCGTAAGAAGGAAGCAAATGGTGGTAGAGAGAGATCTTTGTGTTTTGAACAGCCCTCTGCTGGCAGGCGTTGTTTGGCCTCTTCCAACAGTCCCTGTTTCACACACACACACCACTTTTTCTAAAGTGTTGAAGTAAACTGGTATCTGAAGCTTCCTTTGGGCCCATCTCTCCTCTTTTGCACGAGCCTGTTGGTTTGGGACAGACAGGGTGTATCCTATTAACCTGTCTGTAAGGTCTGTTCACACTCTGGGCTCTCTTTGACCTCTTCCTTCTCCAGAGAAGTGAGTTTCCGATTCCTCCATAATCAAGGCTCGGGTACTGACTCAGGGTAAGGGGCAGCTTGAGAACAAAGACTGGATCTATAAAGGGCCTCAAGTGACAATGTTTGGTATTATTGTGCGTAAATTTACCTTCAGGACACAAAAATCTCCACACCAAGTTAGGGAACTGAGCTGTGTCATCCTGGGGTGTTCTGGGGATGTTCTGAATCGTTCCCATGGAGGAGAAAAACAGTTCGCAGGCCGTGGAAAAAGAAACTAAAAAAAGAGGCATTATACTCTATCTATGCAAAGTTATTTGCTGCTGTTTGTGTCTCGGCACCATGACAGTAACGTGCAGTGCATGGGTCTGCATTTGGTCATGGCCATACAAACGCTGACCCAGCTGCAGGCCAGGCCGGGAATGGGGACGAGCTGTGCCGGGCTGTGTGCGCTGCTGGGAGCTGCAGCGGGTTCTGCATGCCTGTGCTTGGGAGAAGGGGGGTAGCTGTTCGGGGAGAATTTCAGCATCAGGACGGCGGTGATGGAGATGAGATCTGCCTTACATTTGCCCTTTATTTTTTCAACAGCTCGCTGGCATGAGCCACAGAATACAAGGATGAGTGCTGCCCCGGTCACCTGTAAGTGGTCATCCCTAGTTTCCACTATTCTTTACCCACTCAGTTCAGGGGAAATGATGACCAGCGATGCAGTTTGGGTGGTACTGTTTGTAAGAGCCTCAGTCCATACATAAAGTACTTATGTACTCAGTACTTAAACACTGAGTACTAAAGTACTCAGTGCTTACATAAAGTACTGTGGCTCTTTTGGCATTACTACCAGGAAGATGTCTCTGTGTGGTTCTGCATCAGTAGGAAGGATGATGATTTGTGTTTTTGTGAGCTCATTGTTGATTCATTTTTGCCATTGCCTGCAGTCCTCCTGCTGGTTTGCAGGTTTCATGATGTCTTCAGCAGCACCTGAATTGCTGGTGCAATGTCGACAGGCCAGCATGCAGTGTGTTTGTGGTTAGGTGTGCAGAGTCACTTAGGTATTCACCATCACTTTGGTAACCTTCTTTAACCCTTTCCTTGACTCACAAAGCCATCTGTGGTCAATGTGAACCATGCCTGAGGTTTCTTTAGTTTGTGTATTATCAGTAGTCCTGTGGATAGTGGCTTTGACCACCTGAAAGAGACGTAGGTGGCTCGTATTAATGAAGCTGAGTCTGAGTTCCACCTTCTCTCTGGGTTCATGTTTGCATGCTGTCCTGCATGTCTGCAAGAGAAAAAGAGTGCAAATATCACACGAGTACATAAAGTCTGTCCTGAAATGAGGATGGGGGAAAGTGCTTTGGTTCATGCTCTGAAAACTAACAAAATTGACTGTGTTAGTTCTGAGCAGCTGTGAATGGGTATCGTGAATGCAAGAGAAACTCCCTTTAAATATGTAATGTTCTTAAATAAGCAAACTTTAAAATACACATGAGATCCAAAATCTTAAATTTCACCAGGAAATGAATATGCAAGCAATGCAGGTTGCAGATCATACATATTCATATACTTTTTCATCAAGGTACTTTGGTAGTACTAGTCTTAGCAAGCAGGCAGAGACTCTGTATAAAACTTCAGAAAGTTTTAATGGTGTTTGCCCATGTAGGATTTGTTGTAATAACCCAGTGGCAAAGTGACAAAAACATGAATAATAGTAGGAGAGCCTGAGTCTTAAAAAGTTTGAGATTTTGGTTTAAACATAGCTAGTATAAATGTGTATGGAGAGGAATCAGTGATGTTCAGAGTCGTTAAACTATATAAAAGAGATGAGATAATTATAAACTCCACACAAAGGTGTACTCCCTCAGAGAAGGATCCTGACAGCCATGACATCTGCTCCAACCCACTACCATCAACGAGGTTGCAACTGGATTCCTTTGTAATAAATATAACTTGCAGGTATTGTCAAAAAGAAAGTGGGCCAAATTTTTGTAAAAATTAAGGCCTAAAGCACAGTTGTGTAATAGTTAAGGGATGCTGTTAGATGCTCAGGAATTAACAAGAATGGGTCACTTTTGTAAACATTTTGGGCTATGCAGTTTGATAGAAACATTGATTCAAAGACAGGTGCAAGTTTTTCTTTGTCTCTTGCAGTGTTGATCCTGAAGCCTGGTGACACATAAATGTCAATTTGTTATCTTCATAGAGGAGCAGAGCTATCCGACTGTTTTGGGGACTGCTGGTGGAGTTTTGGCAGGATGACCAGTTTTTCTCCCATCCTGATTGGAAACTTGCATACATTAGTAAATACGCTTCAGGCAGCAAAATTAGAAAGCAGAAAAGAACATGAAATTGGATCTGAACGCCTACACTACAGTGTTAGAAAGCAAATAACCATAATATTCTTAAAATAGTTTATGAAATTTCAAGTGGAAAGAAGCCATTTACAGATGGTAAGAAGATAAAAGCGTTACTGACATTTTGTATCAGATGAGCTTTAGTGGCAATTGTAAACTATGTTATGGCTATGGCAGAGTATTTCTTAAAGGTTATGATAAATTGCTTAGGCAGCAAAGGGGGGATGTTGCCACAAGTTGTGTGGGGTGTGGTGATAAAAGAAAAGAAAATAATCCTGCAGAGTCCGCTAGGCAGAAATAGGGAGTTTCTGCCTAGAAAAAAAAAAAAAAAGCAGAGGATGGAAGAAAAAAAGGGGTCTGTAGATGGTGTTCGAGCTAAAGCAGCACTCTGTGTCTCAGGTTTAGGCTCTATAAGAAGACTGAACTCCCTTGTACATTTATTCTATTGGTATTTTTAGATTTAATTTCACACTTTTTTTTTCTTCTTTCTAAATATATCATCTCTGCTGGGCATACATTTTCTCATATAGACGTTATTAGGTTTTGTCATATATACTGAGTAACATGGGATCGAGGGCAGCAAGTACACCAAGCCAGAGCTTCCTCACAGGTTCAAGTTTTCAGCCTGAGTCTGATAATTCCTGGCGGAAATTTGGCATAGTGAAGGATTAGAAATATTGCTGTGAATATTGCTTTAGTTATTTATTCTCTCCTATCTAGATGACTGGTTAGTTTTAATGTGGTAATGACTAAGTGTATGGTCACAAGCAATAATGAGGATGAATTTCTGAGGGAAGACGTGCTGTGTGTAGCATGCAGCTCTATGTAACAGGATGTGTATTTCAGATAAGGAGAATTCAATACAGCAATATATTCACTTTTATGTTCTAGCATAGGACATTAATCTGAAATATGCTTTTTTAAAGAAAAAGCCAAAATCTCGAAAGAGATGGTTGTTTGGGAAGAGTAACAGTTCTTTCCAAGCAGCATTTCATCCCCATTAGTGGGCTGTGACAGCCCCTTCCACGATATCATGTTGTAGGTCTAACACATCAAACAGACATTTCATCTTCTTATTTTCAGTGTTAGTAATTATGTACAGCATCAAATATTCATAACAGCTGAAATCTCTTAACAGATAAAGCAGGAGAGATTTCTTTGCCTCTCGCTCAAGGTTTGTGTTATGACAGGCTAAATAAGTAGCCAGCTCGTGGTGTAGCAAATGGCTGTATGTACGTGTCAAAACGTGGCCATGAGAGTGAGCTGCTCAGTAGTAGCGTTTAAAAAACAAATATATTTAAAATCATCACTAACTATAACCTGGGAATAATGGAAAAAATACTATAACAATATATTACAGTCTCTGTTTATTAAATGTGTTCAGGGACCATTCAAAATGTTGCTGTGTTACTGATACCACAGAGATCCTTTTAAATAGATATACAGAATGAGTTTTCATGCTCAGCAATGCAAAAACTTTTTATCTACACATTTTTTATCTACGCATGTTTTTATCTACACATTCAATTCTTGTTCTTGTGTGGTGACATCTCAATAATCCATTAGATCAGCCTTCAAAAATTGTATTGAGCTTTTCTTGACATGAATCCTCAAGTCAGGCTTGAGGGTTGTGAAGACGTAATTTGTGGGTTGATACTATGTAGTGAGTAGGGAGAGGTGAGTTAGGAGAGTTTGGTGTTTGGTTTTGATTTGAAGGAGCAACTCGTGTATTGCTTGGGAGACGTGTATGTGGACTGAAGCATGGAAAGAAGAGCTTCCCGTTCCCGTTCCCTTTCCTGTTCCCTTTCCCTTTCCCTCCCCTTATTTTGACTATAAATTTTTCCCCAATTTCTTGAGAAGCTATTCTGCAATGAAATAGAATTCATTTTTCAGACTGAAAAATGGCAAGAGCTTAAGTCATCTGTAGAGCTAATAAAAATTTCAAAATTCAGTTTTGGGTAACTACATTTTAGGACTACAACCTATTGTAAGGTTCTCTCATATTACAAAAATGGGCATAACATGATATTCAGGTTTTGTGTGTATATGTATATTTTTGCAGTATTCTGTTGCGGTGTAGATGATTTTCAAATATGTAGATGTCATTAAAAAAAGTAAAAAGGCAAGTAATTATCTTGGGGTATCCCCTCTGGTGTAGCTATTTTCCACTGTCAACATCTCTTTCTCTTGCAACAGCAAAAATATTCATTCTCTCAGTTTTTCTCCAAGTAGCACATAAATCCTAGTACCATGGCATCATTTCAGCCTTGTCTTGGCTTCTTGGTCTCTGTCTACAGGACTCCCTGAAAGCAGGCACTTAATACTTCGTGTCTTACAGCTTGCCTTCTGCCTGTGTACATGAATGCCTGTATATGCCTGCACTCTGCCTCCTTTGGTACACAGCAGCCCTGGCTCTGTAGGGAGCACACCCTCCTGAAGAGCACATACTGGTGTTGCCTTCCAGCAGAGCACCCTTCTTTGCGTGGAGCCAGACCCCTCTGTGTGCACATCTTGCTCTTTAACGAGCCGTGGATTTTCCTCCCAAGGTGAAATTAATGTCTTGGAGTGGACTTACAATTCTCCTTAGCTGCTGAGGTTTGGTTATTAGGTAGTTCGGTGGCAGTGCTATCACCCCTTCTGTGGCAGAAGGCTGCTTAGGCTGTGCACCCGTGTGGCTGGGGTTTCACTTTGTGTAAAGGCACAGATAATTAATTTTGTTTCTAGTTAAAAAAGTAATCTTTTCAGATTGACTTACTTGGTGAGGGAAATAATAAAATATATCTTAACACATTACCATTGCTGTCAAGTTACTCTTACTTAGAAAGCTGTGCTGTATCCAACTACCCTACTGCAAAGGCTGTTTGTCTTCTGAATAAAACTTGCGTGTTCCCTGGACGCATCCCCTCTCCTCATTCCTGTCACAGACATCATGGCCTTTCACAGAGAAAAGATGAGAACCCCTCTCTGAAGACCTAACAACTCCTTCCTTTGTCACAGTCACTTCTTCAAACCGTCACTGAATGTACCAGCCGCAGTCTGAAGCAAGAAGGAAGAAGGAAGAATAGCTCTTCAGAGTAAAGCAGACCATTTCTAAAGTTATTCCAACTCTAACCAATTTCTTAGTGAATATAGAGTTCTGTGTTATACAGTTTTATTGCCTATTGGCTGTAATTTAATTTAACATTTACAGCTTGATTTTTATCATCGTCCTAAAACCATATTCTGGTAAAAAAATGTATGAGTTTTTGGATATTCTAAGCAAGAAACGTCTGTGTACCGTGACCTCTGATACAATCAGCCCTTACTTATCCACTGGTAAATGGTCTGTTGTGGATTGTCCATGCCCTTGTGGTTGTGGATGATCTGTGCCCTTGCTATTCATGCTGGTGGTGCTGCTCAAGCACAGCTTTCACAGCCAGCTCCATGCTGAGCTGGAGAAAAAAAGAGCTGTGTTGCCTCGTAGCTGCACAGGGACAATGCAGGTGCCATGATGTGCTTGCAGTACTCAACATACTCCACCAGCACCTCATCAGAGCTCGTTTTGGGAGGCCTGCTGAATTACCTAGGGCTCAGCACCAGCTGTGTTGAACCTACAGCAGTGCTGGAAGAGGAAGACTTGGCCATGCTGAGCCTGGCTGCAGGGACAAAGCGGGCGAGAGCACTCAAGGTGGTAGGGTGGCAGCATACGTCCCGCCTGCCTTGAGATTTCATGAGGTCTTATTAATGTACATGTGCGTTAGCATCACTGTGTTATCTTATGGACATCTCAAGCTGGAAGTGCTCTGAAATAATTTGACTGGAATATCTAGAAATTAAGTGATGGAGAGAAATAGGAGTGGCTCCAAATTATTTCCATTATTGTTATCCATGGTGTCCCAGTCTGTCATTGTTCTGCGTGATAGAGAGTTACTGTATTTCATTCATTTGGGCTGTAAAAACCAAAGTCTCACTAAAGCACATATATTAGAAAGGCATGCAGTCTACACATACTTGATTTTTTTTCTTGCTCTAATTAGTTCATTCTAATTAATAAAATGTTTATGGAAGAAGACCAGCTAATCTTTACTTGCATAATTAGGAATGTGATTACAACAGGCATAATTCAAAGTATTTGTGAAAGTTGCTGGGCATCTGAGAAATGGTTGAGCTTGGAACTGAAAAGGTAGAGCCTGAAGTGTGTGTAAGGCTTATTAGTTGAAATTTGGCCTGGGATTTTGGGAAATGTAGCAAAACGTAAGTAAAACAGGAATAACTCATTGAAATTGGGTTGCCCAGGGAGGTGGTGGAGTCACCGTCCATGGGGGTGTTCAAGGAAAGGTTGGACGTGGTGCTTAGGGGCATGGGTTAGTGGGTGACGTTGGCGGTAGGGTGATGGTTGGACCAGATGATCTTGGAGGGCTTTCTAACCTTAATGATTCTATGAAATCACTGGAGTTGGACTGTACAAAACAATGTGATGTGTTGAGAGCAGGTTCTCAAACTCTTGAAGTCTGGGCTATGTTTGACCCACTGACCTCAGTGACATCTCTGAGTTTTAAGTGTTTTACCTTCAAGAGAATAGAAAAAATGTATGATTTGGTTATGACTTTTGTTTCATCACCTCACCCAGGTCACATCTGTGCCTCTCACACAGGGATGACAAGTTATGGTGCAGATACTTCTGTTTCTAACTACCTTTTAATATATATTAGCAATACTCATGTTTTGTAAATATAGCTGGCTTTTGGGGCTATGGCCTGCCAAATTTGAGGGCTTTAGAAATGTAATGGCTGAATTTATTTATTTATTTTTTCCCTATGAAGATATTACAGGAGCTAATTGAAAGCGAGGCTGGTGGAAAGTGTTCTAATTTTCACTAACACCAAAGGTTAGCCGCTAATCTCCTGTCAGCCCTCATCACTCAGAGCAGTCGTTTTTGCTTTGTTTTGCTGGAAAAGAGCACAGCCGGGCACTGCACAGACATGGCCTGGGGAGGCTCCCGTGGCCTCCACCGCCAGAGCAGTCTGCAGGGAGCCAGGCGGGTTGGGGTTCTGTGGCACAACCCACGTTGGGTGTTTGTCCTTGTTGGCAGAAGGCATGGCCTGCAGGGCACGTTGGCAGGCTGCTCGAGCACGTCCCTAGCAGGCACTGCATAGCCTCTTGTTAAATCCCCAGCTGATAGTCCAGACCCTGGCTTCTAAGGAAGGCTGCATGTCTGGTGGCCGCGATGTGTTCAGCTTCTTATTCCAGGTGACACTCGTGGCACATCCACGACAGTTTCTGAAGCAAACTTGACTTTGAAGGCTTAAATTGTGAGCCTGGAAAAAGGGACAGCTCAGTGCTATCAGAACGAGTTAACTGCAGGACGGACACCCAGCTAGGGGCACCAAGCTTCGTCCTGGTGCTCTGCGAACAGCCCCATCGAGCCCCGGCTCTGTCTCCTCTGCCTGCAGAATTAAGCTGCTTCTATTGTCTATCTCACCGGGCTGCTGTGATGAATGCTTAACGCTCTTAAAGAATAATATGAATAGTAAAACACACAATGGGGAAAAGAGCGATGGTTAGACAGGTTTTGAGTGATGGAAATATTTTTAGTGCACGCTTCATGTGAGATGAAGTTTTCATGGTGTAGATTCAAAGTAAATATATTAAAGCGCCTTAGCTTCTTTTGATCATTTATCAATTATTTCTGTTTATGTAGTTGATTTTGTATTGCCAAAAACTGTAATTTTTGTACAGCAATCCAAACCAGGATTGGCAAACGTGAATTTCAGTTACCAGCAGGTAACATCTTGGATGATGTTACACTCTCATTGTGTGGCACTAACAGCAAAACTGCTGTAGTATGTCACCTAAGAACTGATAACTGAGACAATTTAGTCAAAGCTCTGTCAGGAAAAAGATCTCTGACACTTTTTTTTTTTTTCTTTTTTTTTTTTCATTTTCCTCTATGAAAGTTTGTAAAGGATTGTAGTTGAGACAAAGTAGAATATGAAGAGTCACATCCAATATTGGAGGGACATTATGTATGTAAATAAGTTCATCCATGCACAGAAATGCACTCCTCAGTCATGGTGCAGCACTCTCTCTTAGTCAAGTAAAAGATCAAATGTCTCTGGACATGTTCTGAATTTATTTGCATGCCAGTTTACCCTTTATTGAGAAAAACTCCTAGATTTTGCAACTGTGAGGTTTTGCAGTCCATGTTTTTTTGTTCATTTTACATTTTGTACAAGGCAGTGGCAGGGGCATGCAACCATAAGTTACTGTAAGCAGGGTTTTTCCTTCCAGTCAGTTGTTTATTGAGTCATTCTGAGCAACCAACTCCCAGAACAAGGTCACTGTAACCTTTAAGGTAAAGTATATTTTCACTATAGCATTAATTTCAATGGCTTTGTAGGTATTGCCTCCAGTCTGTTCCTTTCCCGAGTTTAGCTTCGCTGGAATATTTTGCTGCTGTGCACCAGCTATGTTGCAAGCAGGGTACTGCCAGGGATGGGGTAGCCACTGACAGTTTTTCCTGCTATTCTCATGGGACAGCTAGCAGTCCTGAGGGTATCCTGCAAAGCCCAATAGTCAGGTTGCTGAAGTCCTAAGAAGCCACCCACGGATGGGTTGTGGAATATTTCTGCTATTGATTTGTCAGTTGGCTTTCTGAGCCAAGGCTTCCAGCTCCTGACACATCAGAAAGATAATTCAAGACTGTTTTTTTTATGTCTGCAGCAAAATGCTTGTTAATCTATCTTTTGCCCACCTTGTTCTGTTTATCCTGCCAGCCATTGTACCATCTGGTTGCTCACACATCTACTTTGTAGTGAAAATATCAGCTAAATTTCTTCAGACTGATGATTTTCTGAGACCTCCTGGAAAGCTTATGTCTCCATCTTTCTGGGCAGCAAAAGTACATGTATATTGCAATTTGCTGTGCAAGAAACAGAGAGGAGTTCAATGGGGTAAACAGCAAAGAGCTGTGGGCACTGCTTCTGATGCTCCCAGTAACATATTTGGATGACCCTCATGAAATCCCAGTCTGGGGAGAAAGGCTTTGTCTGCTTGCTGTTCAGACATTGAATATTCAAAAATAGTTGCTTAGCAGGATCCTGAGATTCTGGTTAATAAAAATAAATACATAAATAAATAATCTTGCTCTTCTTTTTCCCCCCTCCTAACTGAACAAATTCTAAAATTTATTGTAAAAGAAATTGTAAAGCTCCTTGCAGCCAAAGAAAAGAGTGATTTTAAATGTTTATGTGGCTGGAAGTAGCTGAAATAGGAATTGTTCCTTTGACAGTCCCAGTAGCTTGTTTCAAACAGGAGTAATCTCCAAAGTGTGTGAGTTTTGTGTTAGGTGTTATTTTTTTTTAAGTTGAATTATTTGATGTGTTGGTAAAATGTGCTGAGGTGGCTGTCGGGAGGAGTTAAAGCTTTATATCCACAGATGATGTGTGGAACTGACAGCCAAACCAAAATACCCTCCCTGAGTTTGGGGAAAGCTTTTTAATGGGAGCAGCGCACAATTTTACATTTTTTTTGGTGGGAATATGTCGGATTCCAACTGTGTTCTTTTATATAAGCACATCTGCTGAGAACTGCTGCTCATGTACCAGTGTCCTGAAATGAATTTGGCCTGTAACCCTAGAGACAAAATGAACCGTATTCTTTTTGCAGATTGAGGAATTAAATGGCTCCCTCTGTTGCAAAACAGTAGTTGCATAAAATCTGATGTTTTCTCCAGTAGAAGATGTCTAAATACCTTGTTTTTTTTTTTTTATTTTAAAAAAGAAAAAAAAAAATTGGGGGAAGTTGGAAATTGAGGTTAAAAATAACCTTGCTGGTTACGTTAATCCCTTGTTTACTTATATATGTGTTAGGGGTTTGTGATAGCTTCTTCACAGGAGGTTTCCTTGCTCCTGAATAGCACTTCGAACCATTGCAGTTAGGTTTCCCAGTGTATTTCTTGCCACTTGGACCTGTCACTGCAGTATGTGCTTGCACAAACCATTTGCGGCTGTGGCTCAGAATTTGTATCTTTGCTCTGGTTTCTCCTGCCCAAAGGAATAAAAAGACACTTTGCATCTCAGGCTGTTGCTCTCTCCTGTTTTCTCAGCATTTTTCTTCCTTTATTTTAGCTTAGACATTTGGGAAAGGCTGTATAACTCCCATGTAAAATTAATAGAGATGAAATAAAGAAGTTCAATATTTTTCATTTTTCAGTTCCACGTAAGCATTCAGAGCAATTTTTTAAAGTTGAATATTAATAAGCACTGTAAGGGCATACATTTTTAATGTAGCTGTTGCCCATGTTCGAAATTAGGTCATTCAGATCTTTTTTTACTCTTTATTGCAGCTCTCTTTATCACATGCAAGTAGAGTTCAAGACCAGTGTTTTATACTAATTATAAGCAGACCGAGGGTTGTATTTGGAAGGCAAAACATACGAAGCTTCATCGTTTTCTCTCTGGTAGCCCTTGAAGAAAGGCAAAACTCAGAGCTGTGTGCTCTAAGATGTATTTTGTGATCTCTCCCAGTTGGAAACAAGATAGGAATCTGATTCCAAATGTTTGCAGCAAGTATTTGGAGATGTTCCAAGATGGTGCTATAAAACAATAATTTTCATTGTAAAACAGATTTATTTTTTTTCTGAGGGGTTGGGGGAGGAGGTGGCTGGTGGGGGTGGTTAGGGCTGGCATCGTTGATTTACCCAAAGAGTTTTAAAGTTTACTCAGTGCAGAAGTTCGTCTTTCACATAGCAGTGTAAATTAGTTTTTCTTAATGTGTAGGAGTATCTTTGTTGCCAGATTTCCTATAGGTATATTTGTAGAAATAAAATTGGCTTTTATGTCTTTTTAGTCCATGTCTGCATCATTGTTTACAAGATGCCAATTTCTGTGCTCTCAATAAATAATGGAAATGCAGAACTAAATATTTCACAGCCAGTCATGAACAACAATAAGTGCTTGCATACAGTATCTTATAAGAAGATGAAAATGGTCTTGAAGGCTTGCTGGTTACTTGCTACCATATCGCTTGAAAACCTGCTTAAAGGTTTAAGTGTGTATGAAGTTAATGTGGATTTCTATAAATTCAAAAAATTGTTTAACAGTTATTTGTTAATCACAAATAACAAAGTTGTCGCACTTTGAATAAAGTCTAACATTGTTATGTGTGAATTCCATTAGATTACTACAAAAAAAAGTCTAATTGAAATCTCATGTTTTCTTTCAGCTCCAGTGATAAATCGATTCACAAGACGGGCATCAGGTAAGTTGGAAAAATTGCATGTTTCATTGGTCTACATAATAAGTGAAACAAAATGCCGATTGTAATTGTTATGTAAAATATAATGACATTAATCAGGTTTCTTCAAAAATTTTGATTTGCCTCAAATTCACTTTCTGGTTTACTGAAAAATGTAGCCAATCCAATCATAGAGCTTGCTTGAAGCCGCCTTCTTGGTGTGAAATTTATGAAAATTGTATGCTTTTCCTTTTTCCTTCAATATAATTTCCTTCAAAATAATTTTATGGCTTACAAGACTGAACTTTGAAAGCATGAACTGATTGTAATCTGGTAGTGTTGTCTTGCTTACTTAGACAATCTGAAACAGCAATTTGGTGGTCATCTGTGCATGAGAAAATGTACAGCCAAATCTGTATTTTTTATTTATTTATTTTTTTCCAAAGCTGAGCAGGTTGGTGTACATGGTGCATTGTTCTTTTATGGAGAGCTGTCAGACTAGGTCCTAAAAGCAGTACTGCCACAGTGGTGCTGTGCTGTGCTGTAAGGGTATGCCTGCCTAGCTTGGCGTTTTGTCTGTTCTGCAAATTAATTTGGCTAGTGCCAGCTCAGAGGACCATTTACTTTCACCTAGTGGATGCTACAACATGTAACAAGCCCTTCCAAATTATATATCATTAAAAATTAATGTTCTTGGCTTTGTTGTCTCCCTACAATATAGCCGTGAGGTCTCATATTTTTGAGCTCGCTCTACTGAAGCGTGATGCCTGGACCTTAATTCTTATTTGCTTGTGAAGTCCTGTGAATGTGAAAGTGGGGCGTAGAAGCCACCACTCAATGTCATGAGACTCGTGACAGACTTGTAAGAGTCAGCAGACCAGGAGATGTGATCTGTTCCTGTTCAACTCGGTATGTTAAGCGTACAATCTAACTGTAAAGCCCTTTCTGTTTTCAGCTGCAGGTCACTGTGAGTAAATGTAATCAACTTTGTGTTTCACAATCCAGAAAGTCGAGCCAGACTTCTAACATTTCTTCTTGCAGTGTCAGTCAGACAGTTCCTTCTTTGTCAATATAAAAATACCGAGTTGCTAAGGATAACTATGGAACTGTATAGAAAAATGGAGGCTTACATTTGCAGGATTGGTGCATAGTGTATGGAGCACACAGTAAGAGAGAGTAATTCATTCCAAATGTACTCATGCTAACAGTTTTAAGGATTGATAATACTTCATAAGGTACTGCGGCATGAAACAAAAGGAATGATTGGTAAATAGCACTCAGTAACAATGAGCAGGGCTTTATGCAAATTGCACGTTTTAAGCATGGTCTTGCTGTGAGTGATTGATAGCTGACTTTAATGAATTCAGTCTTTGTAACAGATGTGTGATAAGCTTTTGCATTTCAGTAGGAGACTTGGTTTGAAAAGCTAATATGTGCTTGCAAAAAATTGTTATTCTAAATGTATTTTAAAACTAAAAATGTGTGAGAATTCTGATTTTTTTTGCACACTTACTCAGAAAACATATAAGTAACTTCTTTTGGCAATTAGTATTTAATGTGTATTGATCTTTTTGTGGAGAGATAAAGGAGAGTTATCTTATTCAGAATAATAGGTCAAACTGTATTAGATGGTCCAGATGTAAATCATGTGAGTCAGCTTCAAGTTGCATCAAGGTAATACTGCAGTCTATTATATGTACTGTTTTATTAAGTCTCTGGCAGCTTTAATTGTCAAAATAATTATTTTTCAAAGAGGAAAGCCCATGGGAAGTGATAGCTCTTACTTTTTTTTTTTTTAAATACTAAACGACTACCAGAGAGATATGGTATATTTAAGATAAAATAGAAAATGTGAAACAAACTATGCTGATAACACACATATTTTAAACAAATTTTGCCACAATCATAGTCACAATCGTATTTTTATATAGTTACCTTTTTTAGTTGGATGACTGTTGGGATACATTAAAATAGTCAAGATTACTTTGCAAATAGAAAACCCAGATAGTATTTATGTTTTGATGCTTTGTAGCTCAATAGCATTCTATAATCTAAGTTGATTCTCATACTTAGGAAATGAGAGGCTGACCCAATGAAAAGTAGAGTTTTTCCTCAAATATGCATGTCTCTTAATTTTAGGCTTTTTGGCTAGGAGCTATTTGGAAATTTGAAATGTGCAAGCTTGTTGATTCTGGAGTGTCTTTGAAGACTTGCTTCTGATGAACATTTCTCCAAATTAATTACAAGTAGTTGGAGAGCTAGCTGTAGCATGTGGTGTTGTTTTGTCTGATCTAGTGGTATCATAGACTGATTCTGAGAGTGACTTTTAGGGTCCCTGCCTTTGTAATACCTCTGTCCATAGGCTGTCTCTCCTTCCTCTGCACAGATCTAGGAGTTGTGCTGCCTGAGGGTGCATTGATTAAATGAAAGTAGAAACACGGCTGTTCTTGGTGTGTTGATATTCATTCGACCTCCAGCTGACCAACACTGTGGGTCCCAAATAACCATATCCACAACAGTGGCAGCAGTGGCTGCATTTAAACAGGGATGGAGAAAGAGTTGAGCTGCCACTACTGGCAGCAGCCACACTGACACCAGGTGAGGATAAACACCCAGAGATACCTGCAGCAAAGACTCCTAGACTGCTCTGCTAAAAGCTGCTTTTCAAGCTCTTGCAATGATAAGCAAGGAGAAAAGCCAGATGACACAGATTTCTTCACCAAGAACAGTACAGTATTCTGTACAGTGGGTGTCTTAATTTTGATGTTTCTGCTATTCCTTGGATAATCCCTACTATTGGACTTGGTAGCATAAGATATGGTTATTTTTCCGAACAGCCAGAAATTAAGCAGCCGGAGATTAATTGCTGAAGCACCTGCTGAAAACAGTATAGTAAAGCATTCATTATTTAACAGCTGTTCCTGTTAACATGCTGTGAGTGTACTGATGTACTGTCATTGGTATATGGAAGATAAAGGAATAAGTAAGCTAGGATCAATTAATTGTTCTTGAATTTAATTTCTCCAAAATTGAGCTCCATAATTTAGCAGGCCTCTTCAGTGTGTTTTGCATATGTGTTTGCATATATACAATGTGTCTCCTATACATAAAATACTCATGTATGTGTACCATAGTGCTGATGACATAGCTACTTACAGGCTGGTTAATAATGCACCCCATTGTTTTAGATTATGCACAAAGAATAATAGCATGGTCTTAAGTAGGTAAGTTTAGCAAGGAGAGGAGATTAATGATACATTCTGTAGCTAGAATGAACAATGAGACAGACACATTAGTTAATTTTTCTTTTAAAATCTGGTGGGACTGAGTTGAAGAGACGGGAGGAAAAAATGTTGAGGTGATCGGTGGGCTTGGAATGAGAAGAAAGGAACATGGAGTTAGTAGAGGCAGCATGAAGTGGAAGAAAAAGCTGAATGTTCATGAGGTGAAAAACAATGTGGAAATTTCTGAACGAGCAGAGGTAGCCAAGAGGTGCAATTTCTGAATACAGACACTTTCCATCTATGGATTAGATTAGTTTTCATCCACCCATCGGAGTATAAGATACTTAGGGTTGGAAAGCTAATGAGGTTCTTTATGCTAGCAGAGGCACTGGGTTTGTGCTTGTCAGCATCTTGACAGACAGATAAATTCATTCATTAAATACTGGCAGGAGTTGAGAATAATGCAGCAAAACCAGTATGGATTTGCTGTAGGCTGAGCTTAAATTTATAGATAGCAATACCATTTACTAAGGCTGTTTATTCCCATTTACTAATATTATTATACAAATGCATAGTATCATTTTAATTAAGAAATAGGTAAGTCTACAAATATATTAACTTCAGTTTTGTGTCTGCTTTAGCTTCTGAAAAACTGAAGAGAACCTAAACAAAGCTGCCATGAGTTAGCCTGCTTAAACTAAGAAGAACTGGAAGGTAGGCTCCAGGGCATCCGTGGAGCATCAACAACAGAGGAAACCTCCCCATCGCTCTCCCCTGAACAATGGCTAACTTCAAAATGCCATTTTAGCCCTGTGGAATGGAAATAAACGATGTTTTAAGTATTGTTCTCTCAACCAAGCTGGAAGGAGAAGTAGTTTATTGATTTATTTATACCGGCTTCTCCACAAAGCTCTAAACCAAAATTACTTAAATATAGTCATCAATGCAGAACCTGTCTGGAGAAACTGCCCTAGGTATAGCTGGAGTAAATTTGTTATCAAGCAAATAACACTGTCATGGAGGAGGAGAAGAAGAAGACAAACAAAAAACAAAAGAGAAGGGAGCAGAGAAGGTAAAAACTTTCAGGCGCATTCCCCATAGATGTCAGCAAAGACCTCTCCAAAGAAAAGACAGAAGCAGCTAAATAAATTGAGGCTGATGTCCTATACTTCCTGGGTCAGTCATCAGCCTGGGAGGCAGGAAGGAGAGAAAGAGAGAATAAAATCACAGAACTGTAGGGGTTGGAAGGGACCTCCAAAGATCATCGGGTCCAACCCCCTGCCAAAGCAGGTTCCTCAGAGCAGGCTGCCCAGGTAGGCGTCCAGACGGGCCTTGAATATCTCCAGAGAAGGAGACTCCACAACCTCCTTAGGCAGCCTGTTCCAATGCTCTGTCACTCTCACATGTGAAGAAGTTCTTTTGCATGTCAGTGAGGAACTTCCTGGGCTCCATTTTGTGGCCATTGCCCCTTGTCCTGTCCCCACAAAACACTGATAAGAGGTTGGCTACATCCTTCTGTCCCCCACCCCTAAGATATTTATATACACTGAGGAGATCTCCTCTCAGTCTTCTCTTCTCCAGGCTGAACAGACCCAGGTCTCTCAGCCTTTCCTCATAGGGGAGATGCTCCAGACCCCGTATCATCTTTGTGGCCCTCTGCTGGCCTCTTTCCAGGAGATCCCTGACTTTCTTGTACCGGGGAGCCCAGAACTGGACACAGTACTCCAGGTGAGGCCTGACCAGGGCAGAGTAGAGGGGGAGGATCACCTCCCTTGACCTGCTGGCCACGCTCCTTTTAATACACGCCAGGATCCCATTAGCCCTCTTGGCCACCAGGGCACAGTCCTGGCTCATGGTCAACCTGTCGTCCACCAAGACCCCCAGGTCCTTCTCAGAGCTCCTCTCCAGCAGGTCATCCCCCAGCCTGTAAAATCTCACATGGCACTAGAGATCTCTGTGCAACAAATAACATTTTAGTTTTGACTTTCGGAAACTTTCATGTATTTATTTTTACTTCATGGTAGTTGAAACTGGGAAGCATTTTTTGCCTTTCCATGCACTCCTAGGAACTGCCACTTGTAAGCACACGGCTGACTAACCGAAGATGAAAGGCTGAGAAAGAAGGAAGCATTTTTTTACGCCTTTTTAAAAGGGTGTGTTTAATTCATTTAGCAAGCACTCTAATTCTAGATATTTTGGTATGGAAGGCAAATTGCTTTTGTACCATGGTGATTTCTAACAAAGTCTGTGCTGTGTTTAGTGGCCTTTTTATTTATTTATTTATTTGTTCGGATACTCCTACAGCACACAACTTTCTCTAAGATTCAAAACTCATTTTATTTGACTTTACAAACATTAACCTTACAAAACCTTACAATGGTTTGAAAAGAAAGGAGCAGATGCAACGTTCTCGTAGTTCTTAGTTCTCTGATATGTCCCAAAGCTGTGGTAATGGAACTGTAAGTGTGTACCAGTAATTTACTTGAATTTGTGTGGCAAGTTATTTTAGTTGATTTCTGCTCAGGCCTGGCAATTATTTAAACGCTTTCCAGAAAAAGTTTCTGCAGATCAGAAATATTTTCTAGCAACCTCAGTAGGTAGAAAATGCTCAAAAGGAAGCCGATGAAACTGCTTCAGTTCTTTTAGAGTTTTTCAGAAATAAGAAAAAATTTTAATGAGAACATACTGATTAATTACTGAGCCCCTCAAGCTAGCTCTTTCCACTGCACTGCTGCATACGCACGCCCACACACAGACATGGTGAAATGCTTCACAAACCAGCTAGTTGCAGTGAGTACTTCATAGCACCACCATTTATAATCATGATGTGGCGGTGTGTGCGGTGCCAGGTCACCTGTCAGATCTCCTAGCCAGTAGCTGCCAGCGATGAGCAGGACGGTGTCACCAGATCACAGAGCAGATGCATGCATACCATGTCACACATGGGTCACGTTACATGATTTCTCCCTGTCGTATGACCAAAATGCAGCCCTTCCTGTCCATTGTTCATGGGTTGCCCGCATCCTCATCACGCGCCTGCAGAGAGGGGTGTTCTCAGCTGCTACGGGCTGACGCACAGGACTCACGCCTCTGCGTGTCATATGATAGAAGCCTGCATTTCAGCACACATTCAGATAGGAGGAGGAAGGTTTTGCACAGCCCTCATAAAAGATAAAATCCGGGAGCAGGTTTGTCAGAACAATTTAATTTCTCCTTTATCTCATTTTACATCTTTGCATAAGGTGCTATTGGGAAGAAAGTGACAAGATAAAAGTTTGGGGCCTCATTATTCTGAGCAGATCTGCGGACTCTGGATTAGTCATGCCCACAGCAGCATTTACATAGATTGCTGCTAGTTTTCAGCTGAATGATTTCTACAGAGAATGTGACAACCTACTTAGGGAACACAGAGGAATTTTACTGAATTTAGACCATGTGAGGCTTATTAGTGAAGGAATGGTTAATTGCTTTCTGCAATTATAATCTTGAGAGAACATAGGTGATACTAAATTCAATCGTTAAATATAAACTAGCATTTAGGAAGAGCAAATTGATACTGTTAGCCAAGAATAGAATATGCCTCTAGGAAAGAATCTAAAGTTCTGAACTTAAAAACCAGATTTTCCATTTGTAATCTCAATCTTCTTGAATCATATTGAGGTTGTGTTAAGGAGATCATCACCCACTGTCCTGTGGCATGTTAGAAATGTCAGAGAAAGAATGCTAACTGGAGTGAAATGATATTCCCTTTTATAAGATAAGGCAGAGGTTGGAGTTGTACCAAAAATGGTGGTTAGGAATGCAGTAATTGTAACCCACCTTTAAATGCTCAGCTAAGGGAAAGGGCTGTTGTGGAAGCACGTCAAGTCATAGCAATGGAAGAAGAATTAAGAACTTTATCGATGGACTTCTTCGAGCCTGGTGCAGGTGCCTGCTGAAAGCACAGGTGTTACCCTCAAGAGCGAAGAGCTGATTTGGGTGGCCTGTCTCACACACTGTGTTCTGTGAAATGTTAAGATAGCTGTCTCCCACTCAGTCCATAAAGAAGATCCAACTCCCTTGTTTAGTTTCTCTTATGTGCCTTGTTTGCTGGGCACTTCACAAGTTACTGCAGCAAATGAAACGCTTGCAGCAGCAAGAGTTCAATTTGCTCTGCTGTCTGGACTCTTCTAATAAATTCTAGGAATTTGAGAAAAGTTCCTGTAGAAACACAGTGTATTAACACAGGCGTGGAGAGCATCCACATTTAGTCCCAAATGCTGCCTGTTGTTTTCATTCAGAAAATCTAATGAATTAAGATAATGAAGTTAAACTTAGAACACTTGTTCCTGACCTGTTGTTACCTTGAGATTTGTTCCTTTTGGTTCTGATTTTAGGAAGAGCTTGAGTGCTCGGAAGGTTGTCTGTCTTCTTCATGCAGTTATTTTAGCTGCTCTAATGAAAGATCCTCCCTGCAAAACCTTATCCTCTCTAGATCATTGCATCAGTGCTTTTACTCTTCCATACTACAGCATATAGTTGGACGGTGATGTTCTTTCTCAGAAGAAAAACAACTTGATGTAGTGGGTGGCATCCATGCCCTTGGCAGGGGGGTTGGAACCAGGTGATCTCCAAGGTCCGTTCCAACCCAACCCATTCTATGAAAACAAAACTTAGGTTATCTGTGGAATTCTGGAACTTTTTTAACTTCTAAGTGGTTCACATTCAACAGTCATTAAGTTGTAGGTTTGTTTGTTTGTTCAAGATTCCTTTTATAAACCAGCGAAGTCTGGAACAGATCTGAGCAGGTTGTATCAGTGTTTCCTTGTATAGATCCTCAGCAGAAACTGAATACAAAATTTTCAGGGCCTATTGTAGCAGAGTTATGGGAATAGGCCAACAGTTGCAAATGAATGTAATGCTAGATTTTATGTGTGGTTATGCTTAGACTGGCTTGTCATAACACTTCAGGACTAAATAAAACCTGAAGAGATTTATTAGGTGCATGCTATAAGGCAGAGCTTGAATGGGGTGAAGGAAGGGTGGAGAAAAGACAAGAAAAGACTTAGATGATTTCTTCAGGTTTCATCCATATTTCTGTGACTGTTTAAATATCTTTGAGAGCACATTCTAGATTTCACTTTCTGTACATTATAATCAATCTATAGTAATTATTTTTAAATTGCGTGATTTGGTAAAGAAAGATAGTGACCTCTTTTGAATATTGGAGTGTTATAAATATGTTTTAATTTCAGGAATTACTGCATACACAACCACAAAGTGGTCATTTTTCCTGTTGTTTTCCTATTGTCTTTGGAAGATATTCTACATATAGTTTTGTATCAGTAGCATGAAGAACCATATTTTTTTTCTGCTTTTTGGGCTGATCTCGTTTCAGTTATAGGGAACGTAAACCAGAGGTTGCAGTTGAAATATGAATCAAATTCACCTTAATGGGTTCCTGTCCAGGCCGTGTGATAAAGAGCTCAGATATTCCAGCCAGGTACGGAGCTGCTAGACCGACACACCTATTCCTTGAAACTAATCATATGTGTGTAACTAGTAAACAAGGTAGGGTAAGGCAAAGTGCCACAGCATAGCTTGTGTCTATATGCCGAAGCCATGCCATGTGAGCCTGCACTCCCCCTGCTTTCTGGCGTGCAATGTCTCTGTTGTCTCGTGTTCCACTTGACATGTGAAGCCCAGACAGAGGACCATTGAAGGAGCTAAATTTTTTTCCTCTTATTTTAGGCAGAACAGTATTTGACACACTTGTCCTTGGAATTTGTTAATACAATATCTAATCTTTCTTTTGTGACAAAACAAATGCAATATGGACAAAGAGGATATCCCCTTGTTATGTAACCAAGTAGAAGTGAATGAATTCCAGAGAAAACAGGTTTTCCAGACAAAACAGACTTCCTATCAAAATAAATACAGAAATGATGCCAAATGTTCATATTATTATTAATAAATATGGCTGTTAATTATCTGCAAGCAGTAGTTAGCAAATGTTGATGATTATTGAATAAAAATGTACTAAGATTTCTTAATGGATGCTCTCAGACAGTGGTGAATGCTGTAAACTAGTTGATATAAAACACAGATTTTTCTTTACTGTATTTTAAATTATCATTATAAGTAGTTTTTTCAGGTTAATCATTCTTCTCCTGCATCCAGTTATAATCTGACAGGCAGAAAATCCCTCCTGTGTCTGGCAGCCTGTAGGTCATACCATGTTTTCTGTTTTAACATGCTCCCAAGTTCACTTTCACCATTGATAATCTCAGCAATACCAATAACACACCAGAATCTAAACGTGAGCAGAAAAGCTAATAACCTTCTGGTGAATTTATCAGGTTGCTAATAACTCGTGATTTTTAAATAAACAATTGATATTTATTTGAATGAATGCACATCACTGAAACGAGTAGAAAGTATTTTTTTTAATGATTTTTTTGGACCAGACCTTTATAGATAGTCATTATTTAATCGTTCTGATTTTTAATTCTATAAAGTATTTCAGTATCTGTTTCTATGATAAACTCAGCTTTGCTTGCCTCGCTATTTTGTTCTTTAACATTTCCATTTAGATTGGAGCAGTATGCCAACGCCACTAGAGGTAATAGAGTATGAATTATAATATTTGGCTGTAATATCTGCCTGCCATCTGCTAAAGCAAATCCATTCCATCTCTGATTTTTGTGTGGTATAGCATATATCTTCTGGAGGATGAGAGATGAATAGGGCAAGGTATGTTTTACATATTAAGTTGTTCAAAATGAAATAACAGTACTTGTGGAACATGTTGCTTAGCACGTTTTCTGGTAGAACACCATAACGCAAATGGCTTGGCCTTTAACCTTTAAGTTTGGATTAATATTTGGCAGACACTGCTTCTTTTAAATGCTGTGGAGTCAACGAAAGGGGAAAATTAAATATCTTTGTATATAATGTGCATAAACTGGCAACATACAGCAGCCTGATGTCTTGCTTCCTAAATGTTCTGTGTCAGTTCCGCGTGTTTCATAGGAAGCACGATGTCTTGAACAGCATGGTGTATTTTTCAGTTATTTAAACAAAATGTCTTTTGTCAAAGCATGAGTCCAAAGCTTTCTCACCATCAGACACTCCCTACCTCCAGCTCCCACTTCCCCCAGCCACGTAATCCTGTTCTGCAGCGTCTTTGCTTCATACATCTTTATTATATATCTCTCAGACCTACTTCTCCAACCTTTTGTTTGGAGGAGGATGCAGACAAGTTTAAAGCCTGGGAGAAAATAGAGTTTAATGGATAAAGATAGCATCTCATGGTCCCACAAATGCCCCCCAAAGTAATTCATATTTCCATGTAGAGCATCCATATAAATTTACCAGTTGAGCAGATTGGTAATGTCCCCGTAATGGTTTTGTTGTATCCACTTGATGCTTTGGCCTTATGAACGTTTTCTGACTTGGATGGAATTCCTGTAGGAGCTGGAGTCATTCACAAAAGAATTTAACCCATATTTATTAGCTTGCAATCGTCCTTCTTTCCTTAGCCATAGGCAAGGACCCTTTTGTCATTTCACATCTTGCGTTCTCTTCTAGATAGAGTGTGAAAAGTCTTGTCTTAAAAGCTTATTGAAGATCTAGTTTTTAAGCCTATGATATATTCTTTCAAGCGGAGTCACTATTACTATCATATATACAGTCTGTTAACACTTGCAGGTCGTCGCTCATTGCTCTTTGTGCATAAGGATTTATTTTATTTTACTGTTGTATACAGAAAGTAATGGAAACTGTTTTGTGACCATTAGATACAAATAGCTGGGGCAGAGCAAAGCATGAATAACTAGATTTTGTGCTTATCACAGTTGTGTTTTAGCAGCATGAAACTACAATGGAGCATTCCAAGGCATATTCCAGCAAGGGATGAAAGCCATCCTCCTGCATGGACCTTTTCTACTCCCAGTTGTGCCATATGATTATTTGCTTACCTGTTAAGGGGTTGCCTTAATAAATTTTGAACTCAGGATTTCTCACTCTGGTTCTGTGACTGTGTAAGGACAAGAAGAGTCCTGCTAACTTCCCCTGGGTGCTTGCTCACGTTGCAAATGGACAATAATCTGCAGTGGGGTGCGTGTGCATAAACAGCGTATACATAGCTTTTAGTATAAGAAACATATGGAAATTATACAGGAACTGAACATGAATTTGAACATCTCAGTTTGTTTCAGAAATTTCTCTGAAGATTACAAATATTTTTCTTCTTTATATATGTCTCACTCAGATTCCTTTTCTCCTTTAGAGGAAAATAAAAATAATAAAATTTTGCTGTATTAATGCAATGCACCTTAAGGTTTTGTTTTTGTCATGCTAATGATGTAGATCGATAACAAAAGAGTGAATAATTCCTATTCCTGTTCTGCTCACTGTTTTGAGCAAAAGTCAGCAAGGCCCTTTTCTGGTGCCTGACATCACTGTGAAGAATTATTAAGAGCATGCCAGAGTGAAATACCACCAGGTGCCACAATCCACTAGTGCAGAAAATTGTATGTATGTATTTGCTACATGTTTAAAATAGGAAACAGAATTTGATTTGAGAATAAAGAAGAATGAACTAATCAGAAGAATACATTTTAAGTGCAAATGATAAAGCCTTTTTACTTTAACTATACTTTTCTTGTCACATGTCAGGGCATATAGAAGCGCACCTCTCCATGCACAATGAAATGTTGAAAATGTAGAGATTGTTTCAAATAATCAGTTACACAAGAAGGACCCCATCAGTCTCATCTCAAAGCTTAACTCAGCCTCTGAAACAATCTTTTACACTGAGTGTCAGCTAAACGCTGCCACAAAACTGGTAGTTCATACTCTTTCAGTTTCTGTTCATGCATTAAATGGAGAGTGCATCTTCTAAGGCAGAAATTCAACGCTTACTTGCCTGCCTTCATTTTTCCTGCCATCTCAGACTGTAGTTTGGAAATATAGCTTTGGAGTGAGCCAATATTGTCGCAGAAGAGTTCTCTGAGAGCTGCAGAGTTAAAACACTGAAAGGGAAGAGTCCTGAATCAAGACTTACTTTCTGTTCCATAGTATTCTTGCCAGGGGCAACAGGGAAAGACATCTTTCCACCTTTTTCTCCTGCTAGCATTGATCTGGGAATGATTTTCACACCAATTTTGGGTGGGTCTAGGGCAGCATACGCTTACTCTTCTCTTTTTGTCTATCCCATCATAGTAATGTACTTCAGTATTATGCAAAGATATTCATCTGCTGTCCTGTAGGATTTTTAGACACATCAAATAAAGTCAGTTCCATTTTCTCATGGTCATTATGGAGGAATGCTTCAGATGCAAAACAGATAAGAAAGGAGAGAAGAAATACTTTCACCTACTGCTCAGCATAATTACTTTGAAATAGGATCCTAATCTAAAAGATACTCATGTGCTCCCAATGTCAGTTTGTTGGTGAGTAGTTATAGGGTAAAATTTAGATTTGACATCAGAATTGAGCAGTGCTTAAACACCCTGATATATATAGTTGCATTTTGATGAAGACCATACATTTTGCTAATTAAATTTTCTACTTAAACAAGTCAAACCACGTGAGAAGGACAAGTAAGGAGTGCCTTATTCTTATTAGCCTTATTATTCTCATCTTATTAAGCCCCACATGTATTAATCAGCCGGTTTCTTGCATATATCATCCAAGAAACTGGTCTGCTGGAAGAATGAGGAAGAGTTAGTGGTACTTTTCCTATGGATCAACTCAAGAAATGCCAGCCACTTGTAAATGATAGGAAAATACACGGGAGAATACAAGAGGTTGTTGAACTGTAGTCAGTCACCTGTCACAGCAGCAAAGCAGAGACAGAGGAGTGATGTGGTGTGACAGTAGCTGATAAACCAGCCTAGTAAGGGACTGGAAGAGGAGAATAGGAAGCCTGCACTTGATGAAGTCAAAAAGAAAGGATTTGGGGGGGGGGGTTCAAATCCTTTGTGAAGCACCAGTACCAAGTGCACAGCAGCAGCTCTTGCTCAGTGAAGACATTCTCGTTTCCTGCACTGGGCAAGTTGCTGTTTCTGTGGAGAACCTGGTCTCACAGGGAAGGGTAATTAAAACGCATCATGACATAAAAGTTGGGCTGCACAGTGCAGACAAAGCCTGCCTACTATTACAGAGTGATGTGCTGCTGTGTGGCAGAAGTGTTAACTCAGTTTATTGCTCTGCTAATACTGTGTTTTTGCTGATGCAGTTGTGCGGCTTGTGTTAGCCTCACTGCCAGCAGCCGTGACTCAGGATGCTGATTGCTTAAAACCTCGTGAACGCAGCTTGGCTGTGAAAGAGTCAAGAAACTGTAGATTTGAGGTTGAAAATAACAGCAATAAAATCATTTTTACAGATGCTCTGGCCTCCACAAAGCTGGAACATTACTTCCCCCTTGCACAGAACAAAAAGCTGCCCTGACAAATTTACTCGAGAAGCAGTTAATCAAATTGATGAGTACGTTTAGCTGGTCTTGACACACTGAGATCATAAACAAATGTGTGTGTGACTGTACCACACATCTCTGGGAATTACATCTTGGGCTGTTTTGATACAATAGTGCAGATTTGTAAATGGTGTCTTGAGTAAGTAAAGAGTAAGAAATTAAATAATCTGCGTAGTTGTTCTTTAAAAGATTTTGAATGATGTGCCTTG
The DNA here is from genome assembly GCF_009819795.1 of Aythya fuligula. Classification (NCBI taxonomy): domain Eukaryota; kingdom Metazoa; phylum Chordata; class Aves; order Anseriformes; family Anatidae; genus Aythya; species Aythya fuligula. Next base: position 14,919,226 of record NC_045559.1, read on the forward strand.
AATGAGCTAGAAGAGTGGCCTCTCAGGGACAAGAAAAAAAATTTTTAAAAATCTCAGATTTGCAGAATGGTGGCCTTGTGCCCTTCTAGTGTAAGAGCTTGAACTGTGTATGTGGTGAGAGGAGAGGCAGAAGCCCCACGGCAGTCTTAGAATGCTCCAGCGAGTGTCTGAATGGAGGAGAGCATCTGGAATAGAGGGAGCACTAACACACGTGCACATGCATGCGCTCACACATGCAGCTTTTGGCATGTGTATGTTTCTCTTCTAACTGTGTAATAGTAAATTGTTCAGTATGTATGGGGTTGTGTGCTTTCATACATGGTGCACAACCTGATATTTTACATTCCAGGATTTTTAGTTATTTAAATCCAGTGAAATATCTATGGTGTGTTACCATTACCATAGAGAGTTACTTAAACATGGGGTATTTTGTCAAAAAAAGAAATTAATATGAAAAAATAATAGAAGCAATGCACTAAGTAATATTATTTGCTAATATATAAAGTGTCTTAAAAGCTGTACTACATTTTACCCTATGCTGTTGTTCTTTTATATATTCTTAATTAGTAAGTAGAATTACATGTTTTTGCTCAACACTTCTTGTAGAGCCCTAATTTTGTTGTTCTTAAAGTAATGCTCTGTATCATCTGCTGTGGCAGGTAGAAATTTACTGATTTTATTTTATTATTATTTTTAAATTCAGTTTCTATTCTTTGTTTTTCATCTTAATTTTATTTCACTCTGGAAGGACAGCCAAGGTTTTGGGGTGCTAATTGGCTTTGTTTCAAATCACCTGAAACCTTGATATGTAGTGCACTGATGTTTATTTGAAGTGCTTGGTTTGAATTGCAGATTCTTCTAAAGCGAATGTACTCAGTTTTGTTTTCATAAAAATTGGGAGTTCACTGAATTTCAGAAATAATTTGCTTTATTCAACAACTCTTTAGCTAACTGGACTTCTATAATTGTAATTATAAAAAGTGCCAGTGATATCCATAATTCTAACATATCCATAAATTTCTGGCACATCATTTTTAGGATGTAATATTTTGCGGTTTGTCTCTGACCATAATGTAGTTCTTGTTTGATGTTTGAGCAAATCTCTTTCGGTATCAGTGACATTTTCAAGGCTGAAGCAAAATCAATTTCTGAGTAATGGGATTTTAGTTTAACAACCATACGTGTGACAAAATAGCTTTTCAAGTGTATGATTAGAAGTTCCCCATTAAAATCTAATTATTCAATGTAAAAAAAAAACAACAACTTGTTTGCCAAAAGTTAGAACTGACTGATTTTGAGTTATATTTTCTATCATGAATTTATTAAACCTATATATTCAGAATTAGACCTTATTTTTAAAAAGTGCTAAATATCTCCCACCAGTTTCAATGAGAATGAATGTACTCAGTTGGATGGAGAGTGGTGGCACGTAGTTGTATTGTGCAAGAGAGGAAGGAAGTTCTCAGGTTTCTGTTCAGTACACACTTTTCATGAAGGACTCCTTAATCAGAGCACAATGTGAGTGATGGATCATTTTCAACGACACTATTTATATGAGCAATGGGAATTGTTTCTATTTATAGCCTGGTTGTGATCACATCTGACTACTGGATTTCTTAGTGCATTCATCATACAAGTGGTACCAGCAGGAGCTTTCCATTTACATCCCCAGGTTGCCATTTTTTAATGAGTACTCCTGTTTAATGAAACTTCTCCATTCTGATTCCTTGTCTCGATTTGATGACTGTGAAGTTAAAACTACTGCTGCCCTGGCTTCTGAGGACAAAACCAACATGCTTTAATGAGTAGGTTATGAAATAGCACATTGATGCAAGTGGGTAGAACACACGTAAGTGGCTTACCAGACAGGAGTATAATGTAACTCTGGGCTGTCTGGAGTAATGGAAGCTCTTTGTTCCAGCCATCTGCGATATAAATGTACATTTCTTTCTCTAATAAGTAAATGTTTAGCATCTGAAATTTATTTATTTATTTATTTATTTTTACCCATGGTTTTATTTTATATTCTACACAAAATGAAGTGAGAGCAGCGTGGCTATTTGCTTCTTCATATTGTCCTATTTTTTTGGAGGAGCTGGCTAGTGAGTACTTACAGTTCCGTTTTCTCGTTGAGTCATTGGGCTTTAGTTGATGCAGCCACAGGACGTGTTTCAGGAACTGCATTCTGTTTCCCTTCACCTCTGGCATGGATTTGGGGAAATAAAAGTTAGAAATTTGCTTTGCTTTTTTTCCAGACACCTGTTTCGTTGCCTACAAGCAACATCCCTTTTGTGCTTATCAGCACAGACAATTACTGTGATAAACATTGCAAAACAGATCGGAATAGGAGTCTGTAACAGCTATACTCTTAGCAGTGGTCCCCTGCCTTCTAAAAACTGCATTAAACATAAGCATTTTGTGCTTGTGGCCATTAAACTTGAGAAGTTTGTCTTCCATGACTGAGAGCTGAAGGCCCAGAGTTGTTGGCTAGTACCAAGGTGAGGGGGTGGAGGCCCAGATCCGTGTGCTCCCATCTTCTCTCCAGTCTGGAAGCACCCTGTTATGCCTTCTCTTTCTATTATATTCTTACAGATATAAGGAATGGCTGGGGACTGCGGGGGACAGATGCACCAGTATGAGGGAGCGGAGGCTCTGTACGTGGTGTATCCACCATTCTCTGGATCCCACAGGCTACCCGTGCTGTATGTACAGTGCTTTTATGTGGTGTCTCTAATTCTTAAATACTCCTGTAGTTATTACCTGGCTTCATCCTTATGGGTCTATTATGTTGATAATACTTAACTTCATGAGGGCCTAAAAACATTCTGAGGGCCTTCTGTAGTGCCCCCTGAAACCAGCAGTAATACTTGACTTTTTTTTTTTTTAAACCAAGTTTTGAGTGATTTTTTCAAAAGTACGTGTGGTATCCTGATGAGTTGCATTAGAGTGGTGAAAAAAACTTAATAATGTGATAAAATCAAGTAATAATAGCAGTAAAGTAATCAAGTAATAATAGCAGCAAATATTTTCAATTAATTAAAAAAGAAGTATCAAAATAAATTTATTGGAACATAATAGGCAGGTGGCTACTTCTTAAAATTCAGGGCCACAAGAATGATCAAAGGGTTGGAGCACCTCTCCTGTGAGGACAGGCTGAGGGAGTTGGGGTTGTTCAGCCTGGAGAAGAGAAGGCTCCAGGGAGACCACAGTGGCCTTCCAGTGCCTTAAGGGGGTCTACAGGAAAGCTGGGGAGGGACTCTTTGTCAGGGGTGTAGTGACAGGACAAGGGACAATGGCTTTAAACTAAAAAAAGGCAGACTTAGATTAGGTATTAGGAAGAAATTCTTCATGATGAGGGTGGTGAGGCCCTGGCACAGGCTGCCCAGAGAAGCTGTGGATGCCCCATCCCTGGAGGTGTCCAACGCCAGGCTGGATGGGACTTTGGGCAGCCTGGGCTGGTGGGAGGTGTCCCTGCCCATGGCAGGGGGGTGGGACTGGGTGATATTTAAGATTCCTTCCAACCCAAACCATTTGATGATTTAATGAATTCCTTTGAAGTTAAGAATCTTGTAGATTGAACTTGTGATCTCAGTGAAGTTTACCTCAAGATAACTTCAGGCACTCTGTGTGTCAGACATTAAATCATCACTCAGTCATAATTCCCCATCACTATTTCTATATTTGTCAGAAGATAGCTTCTTTTCTTTTGTCACATTGTGTGGAAGCACAAGTTTCGGTTTTGAGTTTGTGCGCATGTTTGTGCAAGTAAGCACACAGGTGCTGTTTTGTGGGAATGCCTGCATTTTGCTGGGCACCACAATTACTTGAAGCTGTTGAATGGGTTGGGGTGACCTGGAGGTTCCTAGAGTTTCCCTTTGTTAGCAGCTCACCAAATTTATTTATTTCTTTTTCTTCCTTCTTGTGTGGTGCTTTTCCAATGTCATTAGGTTTTCAGTGATGTCATCATAACAGTGAACACCTTATTCTTAGCTGGTCTTGAAAAAGAATAGAAGAAAATACAAAAAGCCCTTTTTTCTACTGGGTGTAAGTGTAGCAGTAGGAATTTGTGTCTGTTTTAACTAGTTTTATTATCCTCAGTAATTAATTATGTATTTCTTTGAGTGATACTCTACATGTACGTTAGTGACGAGTATGTATACTGACAGCATCAAAGACCACATCATTATTTTCCCTTGGCAGTACCTGTAGGGACTCGATGCCCAACCCTCCCTCACTCTCAGGGGCAGGAGTGTTACAGCACGAGCTGTATCATGCTCAGGGAAGTGACCAGTCCTCCATCCACTCTGCTGAGATGAAGCACTTTCTGCTTAGACACATTTTCTGCATGGCCGATTATCCCGTATCCAATTCTTTTTGTTTAGAGCAGGGATGTCTTCATAATTTGAGTTCACTGCTGTGATACTTGTGAGGTTTGAATTCCACCTTTGATCCATATGTGAAGTGCTTTTATTGCTCAGTAACATGCCTGATACATGCCTGATAAGTGCTCTATTTGCTGTTCTTTTAAATTCAGCAGGTGAAGGGATTGGGTGCCCGTTTAGCACAAAAGTGGGTTTGAAAAAGCCACAAAAGCCTCACCTGCCTCAGGTGTCTGATATTGCAGTGATTCTCCTGGTCACTGCCAGGGACCCACACCTGGGACCAGGCTGACTGGGATGCCGTTCCTGAGGTGACTCCCTCAAGGAGGTACCCACCTCTTTCTCCAGACTTGTCATGATAAAGACAAGATCTGGGGGACCGGTGGAGTTACCACGGAGTCTTGTGACATGGGTGAAGTGTGTAAGTTGGCACTGACTCTAGCCATGGCTTACTGAGACTACACCAAGACACGAGGCATATGTTGGGTTTCTCCAGTTCAGCAACTGTGACTTACGGCTCTTTCAGATCCCCTGGCGCCAACTGGGGGACACCTCTGTAGGAGTGACACTTTGTTCTCAGTAGTAACACAAAGCACTGTGGAATCTCAGGAAAATGAGTCTAACGTGTTACACAACTACATTCTCTCATCCTCATCATCTTTTTCCTACATCCTCTTGAGACAGTAACACATCGTGAGTTCAGAGTTCTGGCCTGTATAGAAACAGAATCACAGAATTTTCTAGGTTGGAAGAGACCTCAAGGTCATCAAGTCCAACCTCCAACCTAACGCTAACAGCCCTCCACTAAACCATATCCCTAAGCTCTACATCTAAGCGTCTTTTGAAGACTTCCAGGGATGGTGACTCCACCACTTCCCTGGGCAGCCTGTTCCAGTGCCTCACAACCCTTTCAGTGAAGAAGTTCTTCCTAACATCTAACCTAAAACTCCCCTGGCTAAATGCTGATGTTTGTCAAGAATTTTTCATCTGATGGCTTCTCTTTTTTCAGTCACCAGGAAAATGTCCTCGTTTCCTTCAAAAATGTGCAGCTCATTGCTGGGTATGTTGAATATTTTTTACTTTGGCTTTGTTCTGTGCTTTTTTCACAGCAAGGAGCCTGAGATAAGGCTTCAGGTGGTTAAATTTAAGGTAAATCTGTAAAATATCAAATAAACCACTCAGAAGCAGACATTTCTTCACTGAAAAACTGTAATGAACTTTGGTCTTTCTAATCTGGTAGGAGCATTGGGACATAAATACCAACAAGTATGCTCAGGGCTAAAATCAATACCCTTTTTGCCTTCTGTGCATTTCTCTTTGTGCATCTCTGTTCTCAAGCATTTGAAAGTCAGATCTTGTATCATCACAGATTATAAAGTTCACTTGACCACATGTTGAATCCAGAAGCATAAATTCTAGTCTGTACTAACTGTTAATCAACAGTTGCCTTGTGGTCAACTGCTCAGCATCATTGTCTCCCGTGATAAGTGGCGTGCTGAAATTTTGTGCTATTTCATCCCAGATTTGACTTCCAGATCTGCTGCTGGCACTGTAGTCTTTTGTGATAAACCTATGGAGCAAGCAGGCCACTATTCTTCAGCTTCTGCAATGCTTGTTTTGTGACAGGACCAGGCTGAAATCTGCGAGGGAATGTCTCCAATTATTTCACATGTCTTTTAGAAGGTGACTTCATGTGTCCTTTATGTAGTGATGATAGAAAAGCCTTGAGCTTTCCTACGGCCCTTTCTAAATTGGTTCTGCCATTGTTCTTTTTGATAACCATTCAGATACCCTTTGCTAAGTGTATAGCATCAGGGAAAAAACTTGGAGCTACAGAAAATATGAATAAACTCCAAGTTTCCCAGTGACTAGATTCTTTTAGATCTTAGGATAATTCAGGTTGAAAGATATCGTCAGAGGTTTCTAGCCCAACAGCTCAAAGCAGGTCATCTCTTAGATCAAGCTAGGCCAGGTTGCTCAGGGATGGGTTCTTAAAAACAATCTCTCTGGGCAACCTGCTTCACCACCCGACTGGCCTCATGGTGAAAAAGCTTTTCTTGTAACCAATCTGAAACTCTTTTATTTCAGCTCATGTTTCTGTCTATTATCTTTCCATCATCCAGCAGTGTGCAGAGCCTCAGTGATCTTCCCATCGGTGCTGCCAGGTTCCTCAAAGCCATCTCTTCTCCAGACTGAACAAGCCAAGTTCCTTCAGCCTCTGAAGTGCTTAACCATCCTGATGGCCCTCCACTGAGCCTATTCCAGTTTATCCATGTCTTCCTGTATTTGGAGGCCCCAAAAAGTAGACCCAATACTCTAGATGTGGTCTAATGAGCGTAGAGAAGTAGAGATGGACAATCACTTTGCCTGTTCATACAGCCAAGGAGGCTTTTGGCTGACCTTGCTGCTAGGACACTGCTTGCTGGTGGGCACTGTTGGTGGTCAGCTGCTGCCCACCAAGATCCCCAGCATCGTTTTGGAGCAGCTCACCAGGACCAGGCAGGCAGTGGCCAGCTGAGCTGCTTCCAGCATGAGGATGAGAGGTGACTGGATGCATATGCCACTTTTCAGGGTAGTCTAAGATGAAAAGCATTCACTAGACTTTAATGATCTATACACTGATATGTACTGTGCATCTTCAATTAATGATAAATAACTTTGTTTTGTTTGTGGTTTGACACAGTGAAAGGACTCTGAGCGTATTAAAAACCCAACATGTTGATATGTAAGTGCTTACACTAAATGTAGTACATTCAAATTCATTTACCACAGTATTCCAAGCCTGGCACTTTCTATTTTTGACATGTGCAGCTTTTAATTTTTATCGCTTTTTATCATTTTCTATTTCTTTAGAATTAGGATTGCTTTATTTTAATACGCTAGCATTGGGTACCTCAGTCAGTAAACAGTCTGGTTCATTCCACTAGAATATTTTGCTATCTCCCAGCTGTGCTGCTATCTTGGTAACTTTTCACTGAATGATTACTTAATCACTAAACCTGAAATGCCTAGAACTGTCAAGGGAACTGTATACAAATTAAATCAAGTTCTTTAACACTGCTGCTTAAACACAGGACATTTATAAGGGAATACAAGTTCCTTGGGGTTCCTTCAGCTTTCACTGAGGCCTTGATTATTCCATCTAAGTTTTCTGTCTGTAAGAACATTCTGTTACAAATGATGGTTTTGGTTGAAGAAGCTAGATGCAGCTTTGTCTTACCCTAAAGGTTCATTTATTCTCCTTTGATATTTAACAGAGTTGTTGCTGAAGAGCATCTGTAGGTAATTCCTTTCCTGGGAGAACAAGATAAAACTGTAAGCCTGAATTCTAACAGTGTACAAAGCCAGATGTTAACCCTACATTTAACTTGTTCTGTAATTTTAAGAGATTTTCTTAAATCTAGTATGATCACCTGACATACATGATTTCCCAAGATATTGGTTTCTGTTAATCACTAGTTGTCAGGAAATATAAAGTGTCTGGCTTGGGTTAGGATCTTTATTTTATTATTATTATTTTTTTTACTTCCAAATTTGAAAGAATCGTAGTTTAGAGAGGCGGGTATGTGTTATCTTGCATCTCATCAAGTAAAAATACAAATAGCTGCTCCGTTCCATTCAGTAAGATTACGTTCATTTATGTCAGATTTCCCTGAAAGTATAGGTATGTTTTGCATATTGAACTGGCCAATAAGAAACTGAGTTGAAAACTTGAATTTTGTTTAGTTTTCAAACTGGCAAGTCTTCTACTCTTTGTATGCCAGTGTTTTCTGGTGTAGATTCAGTTCCTGAGAAAGCTGCTGGATGGGCACTCATGAGCTTTCCCCTGCTGCCTAGCAGTTCCATGTCCTGCTGAAACAAAGAGATTGTGAGTTGATGTTTGCATAAAACAAGGAACTGTACACAAAGTGGAGGATGCTGGAACAGGGACTGGCACACAGCAGCAAGGTATATGTGATGATGTTGCCAGCTTGGTCCAAGATAATATGCTTAGTTATTAGGGATTATTTGCAGGAGCATGGAGGTCATACATGCGTGGATCACTGGTCATTTTTTCATTAAGTGGAAAGAACACACTCTTTCTTGCTCAGTTGCAGGTGGGGATGAGCCTGTTTTTGTCATCACAACTAGTTGGGTATGGACAGAGTGGGAAGTCCAAAACAACTGTGTTGACAATCTGAGGCTGCCTGAGGTCACATTTCCAGGTATTCATCTCCTGCAGGCATGATGTCAGTTTTCTACGTTCACCTTTAGCTAGCTTCTCTTCAAGTGCAATGTGATTTTAAGTCGGTATCAAGAAAATGGAGCATGGTGGTGGTGGCTATGTGAAAGAGTGATACGACTTGGTGTGTCCTCCGTAGGTTTATGGCACTTCTTCCAGCCTTTCTGCATCTTCTTATAATGTTAGAAGATGACAGGAGGATAAACTGAGCACTGTGGAAATCTGTAGGATCCGCAGATAGAAGAGCTGAAGCTGTTTTATAGTATGCAGGAAAAAGCTAGATTCACACCGGTGTGTTTGTGCACCCATTTAGTCTCTTGAGGTAGAGTAGTATTTAGTTAATGGTACCAAATGTGTGTGTGTGGGAGAGGGTGGGGGTGTTTAGAAAGTTGGCAATATAGACATATTTATATTAAGAAATACTTCTTCATTCATCAAACTACACTGTCTGTATTTACCTTTGGCTGGGGACTTTCTGAGAAGTGATAGCTCCAGGTACTGACTGCTCCTTATCTGTGTGAGGGGAGGCTACTTTTTTTTTCTTCCATTTTAGAAAAAGATTACCTATTTCTGTGAGACCCTGGTATCTTCTTTTTTGTTGTGAGTGGTAAGTAGTCGCACAGGTATGGACATCTTCTTCTACTAGAGCATGTCAGTGTGGTAACTGTTTTTTTTAGGATGATTACAGACCCCGTTCTTGGAAGAATAGTATTTGTAGTCCATCTTTTGGCTTGTTACTGTTGTCTGCACTATTACAGACGTAGACAAGCACGTAGTGATAACTATGTCAGGTGCCTGCTTTCTCACCTTAGCAAGCAGTGCCAGTACTATTCCATAATAGCAGTTTATGTTTTGGTTGTGGAAAAAGTAAAGCGGTATATCTTATTTTATAGTTGTGATTCGTCTTCTACGCTTCCTTTGGCTATCTAAAGAAAATCTCGTCAGCAAAAAGTCTTAAATGGATTTTCTGGAGTCGTTGAGAAACCAGATGTTCAAAATCAACCTTTTCAAAACTTGGCAGAAGTATTTTTCTGGATCTGTTTTTGTCTACCTGTCTTCCTGTTTGATTTGGAACCTTTTTAATAAATTTGGTTTATCAGAGTTCTGAGAGAGAGGATTATGTGAGCATGACATTTCAAGCAAAAATCATTGTGTTAAAATTCTAGGAGACAAGCTCCTTTAGCTTATTATTGTGTTTCATCTTGCTTAACAGCCTGGCCTCAGGAGGAATGAAGTGCATCTCATTACAGATTATTTTCTAATGTAGAATGTAGGGCACTTTCCTGGAAAAGAGCAAAGGGTGGATTCGAGCTTCCTTCCCTCAGTCCCATAGCTGTGAAAAGTGAAGGCAAATTTCAAACGATGACTCCTCCTCTTTCTTTAGGTGCCTGTCCTCAGCTTGCTGTTCTAAATGCCGTATGGATACAGGTTTTTTTTTGTGAAGCCTGCACGGATTGAACTTTACACTCGCTCAGGTGCCCAAAAGTGTACCCTACTTTTTGCCATGTGCCTCTGAGGAGCTTGGGGTCACCCTTCAGGGATGAGGAGTCCACGTTCCTAAGTGTTTCTGTACCTGAGTCCAGTAGTTCACACAGTTAATCTGAATATGGACCCACAGAAACAGACTTTACAAAGCGAATTTAGAGGTTTGCGCACAGCAATAAAGAACAGTTTTAAACCAATCTCCCCTGGACTTATTTATTATATTTAAAGTTCTACCATTTTGTAATTGACTTAATTAGACATCATTCCAAAGGTTCGTAAGAGTAGTCTAGGTTTAGTATTATCTGTGCCTTCCACATTTTTCTGGATGATCATACTGCTTTTGGCAGGCTTTTCACCTTGTCTTGATCAAATGGGTCCGGTCTGCTGACAGGACACTGGGACATGCTTTTCAGAGCTCAGAGTTCTGGCTTTGTCCCTTATGTCCCTACAATCCCTTGTACACTCAATGGCTTGCAGGTCACCTTCTCCTGTGTGCCCTTGTTCTGTTTTTTCTCCGTTCTTGAATCTTTATATATTTTTACATGTCCTGCCATCAGCAGTTCTTTTCTTTGTGTTACTTCCAAGCATTTTCTTGCTCTCACTACATCTTTTCTTTAGCTACCAAGTTGATTCTCGTATTACTCTTTAAAATACCAACATAGAAGATAGTGATAAATACATGGTTACGTAAACTAATCATCTTATTTTGGGTTCGTTAGCCTTTGTAACTCTTTGCAAGTATGTAACACAAGTCACTTCCCTTTCCCCTCTCCTTGCCCCAGTCCAGTTAAATCAAGGTGGGTGCTTAATTTAACCTTGTGACCTGTTGGCAGAGTTGAGTTCTGCTGTTCATTTCGCCCTCTTGAATTCTGTAATTCTTATATTTTTTTTGGTTCTCCTTCTACTTTTGCAAGTGCTCCTTTGCTCAGCATCAATAGGTGCTCCTCCTCCTCCTTCTCCAGTAAGGTTGTGGGCCTTGGAATTCCACTTTTTACTGCTTTCCCTGCTGTCTGTTCTTAATTACCTTATTTAATATGATTTTAGCATTTTCTTTTTTGCAAATAATTCCCAGTTTTGCTTTGTTTGCAGTTTTTTCTACCCACCTTGTCCTACAGCTGACTGATTCATACATCTCACCTTCAGTGTCTTCTCACTACTCCAAAATTTGAGTATTTCCTTTTCTGGCATTTCTCGACTCGTGTTTTTTTCCTGGTTTCTATTTTGTATTCTGTTCTATTAATAGTTTCATGGTTTACTCTACTAGATTTGTTAATTCAGTAGTGCTTTCCTTCATGCCCCTATCATTTTTAACCCATCATTAAAAAACAATTACTTTTAATAATTAAGCACCAAACATAACAACTTGGATATCAAAACTAACACCTCCTTTTCAGATATTTTACAACACTGAGGATAAGACATGATTGGAGAAACTGAAGGAGAAGCTAGGAGAGATGAATGAGTAATAAACTCATTTGAGTGTCTATTTCTGTGTCCTCTTTAAGGTGTATGTATATAATTTTGCCATCAATTTTGAAAAATTTGGCTAGGGTAGTTAGTATGCTATTGGCTCACCTTAATGTGTATTGAAATGTCTTAGAACTCATCTCTGTAGTTTCTTGTTGAAGTTTACATAGTTCAGTCAAAATCTACAGCAGGGATTTTATTGTTTGGGGCTCTGTTATTATGAAACCTGACATGGTGAGTAGTGTAAGTTACAAACCCTGTCAGACTGGACAGAGAGCTCATTTTGGGTAAGATTAAGTTGCTGTTGTTGTTTTTCTGTATTGTATATAGTTCTTTAAAGTGTGCTACTTACTATGTTGCTATTTTAGAAACATGAACGTGTACATTTTTGGGATGTAGGCTCCAAAAAACACTTGTAGCTACAATCTTTTGAACTTTTGCAGCACATTCTATGTAAGGGATGAGTTTTCTAGTGGGTAAATAAGGTGGGTTCTCTGAGTGGACTGCTGACTTTTCAATAAGAAAAATCTGTATTTGATGGCTGTGAAGTGCTAAATAATATGAGAAGAAGACCTGGGTGCAGCTCAGTTGTTTTGTTTTTTGCTTTAGTATTGGCAAATATAAAGTTGAAATGTATGCAAAGAGCTCTGTGTCTGCTCAGAACTTGTCAAATATTTATACATAGTTCAGTTCTGTCCCAAATAGCACACTGTAGAGTTATGAACTGCTTGGACCCGTATGAGAATGGGAACAGAAGGTTACATAAGTCAACATCAGAGTACAGTATGTTGTTGTATGGTATGCTACTATAGCTGGGAAAGCTTACAGAATAAGCACTATAGTGTATAGTATATACTGGCAAACTCTTCTAGTGGAAGTGCATCTTAGTTTTGTAATGATTTTATTGTTTAATAACTACCTGCAGTGATCTGGACACTGTAACGCATGTCTGTGCTTGTTTTCAACACCCAGACAGATGAAGTCAGGCACTTCCTGAGAAGCCCCACAAAGCTGTCTCCTCACCATAGGCCTGTTTTTTTTTTAGTTCCATCTTGACAAATTACGCAATTATGGAAAGAGCTGAAATAGGACTGTAAATAGGACTAAGGACTATACAAGTCCTTGGGGAGAATCTACTAAAGCCTTTTTCTGTGCCCCTGTTTAAAAATAGGGAAGTCTCTTCAGCTGCTTATGGTGAGGTTCAAACATGCTGCTTCTGTGGAAGAGCCAGCGATTCAAACCAGTATGATTTCAGGGAAGAGTGCACAACTTTGCCCCAGTGATGAGTGTGATGCCTTTGATGCAGAGTGCCTTGCCCTGTGGAGTACAGGAAGATACTGCAGTCTAACACGTCACAATTTTCCATATATTTCAAAGTATTAAGGAACTTGCTGTGCAAAGGCACCCACACATGAATAACTCGACTAGTTCTCTAAAAATGCCTTGTGTGGGCCATCATGTTTCTTCAGATGGGCTCTAGTGGTGTTCAGTGCGATCCTGATGAAATCCTTGCTTTGGTGTGAGGATTGATGTAACACGAATAAACTTCACGTGGACTTCTGAATGGAGACTCCTTGGGAGGATCTGTGACTCACTGTTGGCGTGGATCTCATTCAAGATGCTACATCTTATTATTAGGCACTTCATGTTATTTAGCATTGCTGGAGGAAATATATTGAAGTTTGACTAATCTAAAATAGCAGGAGCAGCAGATGGACAACAGAAAATAGAATGGAAAAATTGATTGAATGAGCCAGTTCTTCTGAAGTGTTTGATTTCTTGCAGGCACGTAGTACCGGCTGAGCATGGTCTTCCAACTCTGGCAAAAAGTTTTGCTGTTAGGCTGCATAGCTGAGAACAAACTGTGTTTGGTATGTATTTACAAGTGTCAGTCTTTGGAGAGTCTCAGCCTATTCACTGAAAGGCAGAGCAGGTAACAGTCCTTCATGAGCAATCCATCCTGAAACAGGCTTTCTTGGCAGTGTTCCCAATCCTCCAGTTCAGTCCCCACCTAATGACCTGAAGGCCACCTTCCTAATGATCAAGAGGAGACAAACTGACTGATTTTACCTAGCTTCAAATTTTTGACACTGGCGCCCCAAGCGTTTAGCCATTTGTGCTAAGTAATGGACCACTCAAAAGTAGTTAGCTCATAAATCTGGTAGACTCAAGGGGAAATTATTCTTTTTTTTTTTCTTTTTTTTTTTTTTTTTTCACGTGAGGAAATCTCAAAAATACTCATGTCTCTGTCATTGCTAGCGCTTTTTTTCTAAGCATGCATACTTTTACTCCAGTTTCGATAGCATTTGCAATGTGAATGCTCTATATGTAATACAGTAATAACACAATTACAATGTCTCAGGCATTGCATATATTAAGTCAGCTAATTTGCCTAGATAAAATTTCAGGTTAGTCAGATGTTGGCATTTCTCAGATGCTTTAGTTTTGAAAGTATCACAGGAAACAATAGCCCCAGTGATCATGCTTTGTTCCAAATTAGTTTATGTTTAAAGAAAACAAGTCCTTGAGGTAGTTTCAGTGTTTTGCCCAAATGGACGATGTCAGCAGGAGAGCCAGCTGGTATTGCCTCTCTATGTGCTGTATGGAACAAGGTAAAATTTTTCTCATCTCATTGTGCACTCAGAGAAGAAAGTTGTTCTTCTTTCACTGGGTTGTTCTTTAGTCCTTATGTTTACTTACAGCTCTTCAATATTGTTGCCTTCTATGTGGTCCAGACAAAACCATCTCTAGAAATATTATAGGGCTTGGTAGTCATGACCATCAGAGACCATGACCAATTATTTCTTTTTGCACACAGGATTGCTGTTGTTTCAATAAAAACTATCTGTGAAATGCAGGTTTTTGGAGTGCAGAGTTTGCTTGCTTCCTGCAATGGTAGGAACTGGTGATATGTTTAAAAAATGGATTTATTTGGCAACAAGTGTCAGAAACCTTGATGGAGGTGCAGCAGTATTTGTAGTCCAGTCTGGTACTAGCATCTGCTGTGCCAGGAGTCTCTGTGCACCATGTTGCTGTTCTATGTTTAGTAGATGAAGAGAAGTACATCCTGACAAACTGGGGGGAAATCTCACCCTGCAGCTAAGTCACCTTTGTGACTTCCATCTGGCTAAACCAGTGAAGTGACGTTTTTGCTGTACGAGGGGTTGGGCATCGCTGCTGTAGTTGGGATGTTTGTAGGGATGTAGGGCATGCTGCCGTAGCTACAATGGCAAGAGATGGGTTGTTTTCGTACTCCAGCCTGATAGTCAGGCTGACAAAACTGTGTAGTCTTGATTTGGCCTAAATGGGAAGAAGAAATACTTCCATGGATGTTTTATTGTTGTTGTAAAATTATTTATAACTTGCTTTATTACTAGGAGTTTCTGTGCTTTGGAAACAGTCCACACATTGATTGTTTTTCTGCATGTTTTCGTTATAATACATTATTTTATGATTACATATGAGCTTTCATTCATTTTATTATTGATAGCTTCTTACTTCCTGATACACCAAGGGAATAAATACAGCACGTTTAACATTATATATTCTTTTGTGATCTTACAATTACTAACTATATGTTAGTTTCCATTTTAGAATCCATTCATATCTAAAGTGATATTATTTCTGGTGCTTGTTTTTGTGTTTCTTTTTTTGTTTGTTTTTGTTTTTAATGTAAGACATTATTAGCTGAATTCCAAAAATTTTACTTTACTTGGACTGAAGAGCTGGAGATTATAAAAGCTTGTCTCTTTTTGCTGGCAAAGCAATCCATCTAGATTTGTGTGTGGTTTTCAGTGCACATGTATTTCAATAATGCACCGCCGTCAGATAATTCATGTTTTTCCTACAAACATTTTGTGCTGATATATTTGGGCTTGCTAGTGCTTGTGTCCATCTTGGTGAATTATGTGAAATAATTCTCCATTGGAAAAAAAATAAAAATAAAAATAGTTTCAATTAGTTAAGCTTAGCTGCCAAAGGAGAAATATGTGCAGTGTTTGTATCACTTTTTAAAGCTGTATTTATGCATGGGTGAAATTGGTCCTGAAGAACTGTATTAGGACTGCTTTTTGAGCAATGGTAGGATATTAAATTTAGCAGTGACACGTAGCAAAATGTGACAGGGCATTTGAGCATGATAAAGTCAGCCTGTACTGTGTACTCTTGGGAATGTGGAATGAGCTGGGGAGGCAGAAAAATGAAACACTAAACATTATGAGTATTGCAGCCACCAGCAGTGGAGTGGTTCAGAATAATGGTGTCTGTGATGCCAGTCAGGCCTCAGACAAAAGAGCTGGGGCCACAGACTGTCTCCCTGGAATATACAAAAAGAATAAAGAAGGGGTGCTATTGCATGAGCAACCTGTCATCATCAGATGAGTTATTTCTTTGTTTTCCAACGAATATGGACTAAATGGAGAAGTGCAGAAACCAGTCTAGCAGATTCCTCTAAATAACAGGACTCATCTCAAGAAGGATAGGGTTTAGCTCAGCCAATTAGTCACATTTGTAATTAATCTTTTCTTAATCTGGGGATGTAATACAGGTCAGATGAATCACGTCATAAAAGCAATGGTTTCTCTCCATTAACTGTGACTGGAACCCAGATCACTTCTACAGATGTGGGTGTCTTCAGAAGGGGCATCTTACTTAGTCCTAGGTGATTTATACCATTGGGGTTCTAATGGGCCAAACCCCAGTTTTCAAGTCCTGAAACTCAGTGGACTGTAGTAATGTCAAAAAAACGTATTTCAAGAACAGAAGTAAAATATATCAGGTTTTTCCATGACACATCTAACACTCTCCACCCAGAAATTAATACATTACTGGACTATAAAGTCTGCAAGACAAACTACTGAAATAATGGAGGAAAAGAAATTGCACATTTAAAACTGCAGAGCTACACCATTTGTATAATCTTTAAGTTGTGACCCAAATGAGAGACGCATCTGTAATAATGGCAAAATGATAAGCCAAGATAAAATAAGTACAGAACTGAAACTAGAAGGGAAGTTTCTCATGACAGATAAGAATAAATCATTTTAAAGTTTGGGAAGATGGACACTAGCCAGAAGAAACTGCAGTTATTAAAGAAATATAATGCATGTAATCAGTGATAACGAAGAAATATTTAATGAAAGTACCTGCTGATAATAGTGCAACTGACTTAAATGAACTTCTAGCAGAGAAAAGTGAATTTAGAGCAGAGACACCAGATGACATGGAAAACCTCAGGTACATCCTCTCTGTGCTGATCCTGCTTGAGGCTATGTGCAGGGAACTGGTAAGATGGATCAGGATGGCCATGGATGAGGCTAAATTCAGTTTCTTTTATGTGTTCTGGAAGACTGAAGTCTTCAGCCATACTCTCTGAGACTTGATTCTGTGATAACAACACCAATGCTATTAAATTAAATTTTCTTTCTCTCTCTTTCTTTCTTTCTTTCCTTCTTTCTTTCTTTCTTTCTTTCTTTCTTTCTTTCTTTCTTTCTTTCTTTCTTTCTTTCTTTCTTTCTTTCTTTCTTTCTTTCTTTCTTTCTTTCTTTCTTTCTTTCTTTCTTTCTTTCTTTCTTTCTTTCTTTCTTTCTTTCTTTTTTTCCTGTTCATAGAGGTTTTATTTGAGGTAAGGACAGGGTGTCCCTGTACCCCAGGTTGAGACTGACTATTTATACACTCAGCAGCATGCTGTAATACACATCTGTTGATTCCCATGTACACATACTTGCACTAAAGCACAGAGGCTGATAGCAGTTCAAAGTAGTGATTTACATTGTGATGGCTTATGATGCTTACTTTGCATGTTATTATTGTTGCTATTTAAATAAACACCCTAAAGTTTATTTCAGACAACACAGAAGTGCTATAGTTCCCATAAAAAAGTTGGTAGGAAGATTTTGTTTATTTAGAGGTAAAATACTATACTTATTCAAGATATTTCACACTTTCTTTTGTGGGCATTTTTATTTCTCTGGAACCAAAACCAGTTCCTAGTAAACTTGTTAGAAATCTTTCAATTGGTTCCAGAGGGACTCGTATCAAATTTACTGAAGTTTTTGAAGCTGCCAAGTTTTATAAAGTTGACAGTCTAGGATTTGCTGGGTGTGTGAGGTGGTGAGGTGGAGAAAGCCAAGACTTCCTTGGGGACTTTGCATAATAAGTGCAATAATATGATGAAATCACGTTAATTATTAGGGTATCAAGCAGGTTAGTGGGTCTGTCTGGTGACTACTTTAGAAAATGCTTGTGTAATAATATAGGAAATAGGGGGAATAAACAAGAGGAGCTGCAATCTTGATCCATGAGGAGCAATGTGACTGAACTAGCAGAACAGATGTGGAGGAAGGACAGGGAAGAGGAAGAGGCAGCTGCTGTGTACCAGGTTCAGACACTCATGCTGCAACCTGGACTGTGGAGGGAGGTGGACATACTGGTGGTCTGTGAGTAATACTAAAAGGGGAGAAGCTCAGGAGCTCTGTCATTATGTCTGCATAGCACAGACCACCAAAGAGATCGGGTAGGTGAGGGTTTTTATTAGCTAGAAGGGTCCAGGGATGGTGGTGATGGGAAATTCGAAATTATCAGTCATCAGCTGGAAGAGAATAAACAAGAATGCCGACTGCCCAATGTGTTTTGCAATGCACTTTGGACAAAGCTTTGAAACACTGGGAGAAGCCATTGAAGGGAAGCTGTTCTGTTTGATACCAATTCTGGGAGAGAAACTGTTGTAGAATAGGGAGAGAAAAGTCAACGTGAGTGAGAATTCCCATGGGATGGTAGAGCTCATGTTTTAGGAAAGGAAAGAAGTAGCCTGAAAGGATTAGGACAACAGGGTCAAGAGAGTGAAAAGGGACTGGAGGCATAAGCTCTTGAAAAAGAAGTCTGGAGAAAAGAAAGAAAAGGAATTGGATGTTCCACAAAGATTCAATAAAAGGGAACAAATTCAAATCGTGACCACACAAAAGAAGGATAAAAGCATAGTAAAATAAATCTGTCTCAGTTATAAATTCCTTATTTATATCAAGCAGAAGAAGTAACCATGTAGAAGAATAAAACTGGTTCGGTTTATTAAGAACAAATGCAAAAGAATAGCAAAAGATACAGAGAAAAAAAAAAAAAAAAAAAAAAAAAAAAAAAAAAGTCAAGGTAATTAATTTGGTCCAGTTTCAAGAACAATCATTAGCAATAACAGAAATTGTTTTAGGAGTATATTACCACTGAGAGCATCTTCCAGGAAAGGGTTGCTCTACCGCTTACCAAATTACGTCAGTCTTCACTAGTTGCATAAATAGCGTATGGAAAACTCAGCATAGAGCAGAGAAAGGACAAACCACAGAGTACTTCACCTAGCAGGGGTCTCCAGGTTAGCTGTGCCTGAGCAGTGATGGGCTTGGAGACTGGAAGAACTGGTAAAATAAGTCTCAGCCCTGCTAGAAGGTAACGTTGAGAAGCTGAAGAAGATAAATGAGAGAGTGTGTGGGGGGAAAATAATAGAAAAATTATCTTTAAAAAGGTGGGGTGGCTACCTAAAGGAAGAGACCTGTCACAGGTTTGCAGATCATTTTTGTTCCTAGAGAACTTACAGACGAATAATCAAATGTTTTACATGTACCTGGAGGGAAAGTACAAATAGCACTGGACATGGATTTGTCGGAACTATTCAATGTCCTATAACAAGAGAGTAGAACTTTGGGATAAAAGAAAAGGAGCAGGTGCCCTACATTTTCAGTTTAAGAAACTAGCCTACTGTAGAAAGACCCCTCTATAAGCAAGCTAGAGAGCAGCAAGCTTGTCTTTAGTGTAAATGGCATGGGGTAGCTGCAGGGCTGGATGGAAGAGGTAATTACCAAGTGCCTACTGCTGTTGGATAGCCAGATGTCTGCATTGCAGAAGAGTTTATTTTAGATACTATTTCCATTTTCTTTTCTTTTCTTTTTTTTTCAGTAATAACCTGGATTATATATTGGAGAGTATGCTTGTTAAATTTGCTGTTTTTACAAAGCTGAGAATGAATTACAATAATGCTGGAGATTAGAATTCAAAATGGTCTTGACACGTGGCAGCAATGGTTGGGGGAATAAGGTAATGCTTAACAAGTGTAAGTGAATGGTGCTGTGCTTAGGCAGAATAGTCACATGTAGCACAGATGGTTAAATGGTGGTTTTTGAAATTTTTTGAAAAAAAGTCATGAAAATTACATGAGTAAATATAATCAAGTTGTTATGAAAAAGGTATGGATGGATGGAAAGACATATAGCCTACAAAATGTGTGGAGTAATTCATCCAGGGGTTTGGAATGAGCTGGTCTTTCAGGTCCCTTCCAACCCAAACCATTCTGTGATCTGTTGTACTCGTGTTGTGGGTTAGCCCTGGCAGGCAGCTCAGCACCACACAACCACTTGCTCGCTCTCCCCAGATGGGATCGGAGAGAGAATCGGAATGGTAAAAATGCAAGAACTTATGGCTTGAGATAAAGACAACTTTACCCCAGCTTTTATTGCTGAGCATAACACCACACGGTATGGGATCTCCCTTTGGCCAACCTGGGTCACCTGTCCTGGTTCTCTCTCCTCCCAGCTCCTCTTGCACCCCCAGGGCAGCATGAGCAGCAGAAAAACCTTTAGCTCTGTGTAAGTAAGCCCTGCTCTGCCACAACTGAAAACATTGATGTGTTACCACCACTATTTTCATCAAAAATCCAAAAGACAATGTCATACGAGTCTCTACAAATAAAATTTGAAAGAAAAAAAAAAAAATAGGAGAGAAAAAATTTCAGCTATGTAAAAAACTTGTATTTACACAGATGGAGGGAAAGATCTAATCCCTGTGTCCAGTAGGTTAAGGTGCTTAAGTGCTGAAGAGAAAGGACTGGTTTAGACAGTGGAGAAAGATTTCTCACAGTAAGGACAAATCTCTTACAGCAGGTTACTTGGGAAGCTGAGAAGTATACTGGATGTCTTTCAAAACATAGAAAATGTGCAAAAATTACATAAATGTAGTTTTTTTTTCACCAGCAGTTTGGAGATGACCTACTGTGGACCTTATCAGCAATATCTGCTGTGATTCTCTGCTGAGTGTGTTACAGTGCTGTGTATTATTAGTATGACACAATGCATTTGTAAATATAAAGCTTGTGAAACAATATTTTACTCTTAATTAAAATTGTACTTTTTTTTTATTATTATTCTTTCAGTGTGTGCAGAAGCTTACGATCCTGATGAGGAAGAAGATGACGCAGAATCTAGGGTATTTAATGCTTTGAGTTAAATACTTATTTTTTCAGTTCTTAAGCATTAAATTTAGGAAGAAAATAGGGCTGATTATTTAAATTTTATGTAACCAACATTACCATTCCTTTCCAAAAGCATCCTTATTATACTCTTCTTTAATAATTTGTAGGGTTTTCACACTAAAGGAACATTTAAAAATTCTCTGTAGTAGTCACCCATGTAGGACACAGTTAAATAATATTTTACTCTACCCGTGATCCATGGTTTGTTATGGAAACATTTTTATGCAATTACATTTGCCCAGAGAGTGCCTGTTATTAAAAATAATTCAATAGTGTCCTTGCAACCTTGCAGTATTTTAATCAGTATTAAAGTATGTACATAAGGCAGAGAAAAGATAAAAGATAAAATCACCAAGATTATCAGATGTGGAATGCTAATCAAATAGATTTGCTTAAGTCACCATTTTAAAGGCATTTACTTATTTTTTAATATGAAATAACATGACTTCTAAGGCTGGTCTATGTTTTTGTATTCTACCTACTTTCTGGCTAATAAAAGTGGAAAAAGGTTATCATAAGCTTATGAGTTAAACTCATAACTTGACTGATAGTCGCATTAACAAGCCATGGGTAATTTAGTAAATCTCTATTCAGTCATACGATGTGAAGTCTGTCATTTACACTGTTAAACCTCTGATATAAATTTATCACAGAGATTATTTCACAAATATTCTTTAGGAAGAAGTCATGGCAAATGGATAACAGTGGTGCTTTGGTTTTGTTTTTTCTTCTATAGAACATATATGCTTAGACAGTAGCAGAATAATGTTTATGCAAAAATTTTTGAAATAAAGGTATCTGGAATGGCTTGTGAAATGTACTGGATTCTACAGATGTGAAGATCTTGTTAGTTAAAATACAGACATGCTTCATTTGCTCATGCTGTGGTGATACAGTGTTATCACTGAGTATTTACTCAAATCCTGGAGGTTTTGGAAGGAAAATGTTATGAAGCATGGAAAAAAAATATTGTGCAAAATACTTATGTGAATTAGCTCAGCCCTTCAATTAATTGCTGCTGTAAATAACCACTTTAAAGGTTTTTCTATTCTATCCCTCAGATCATTCACCCTAAAACAGATGATCAAAGAAACAGGCTGCAAGAGGCTTGCAAGGACATTCTTCTTTTTAAGAACCTAGATCCGGTAAGAGATTCTTTATAATGAACAAGATTTAGCAATGTTGATGAGAATTAATTCTCATGAAGTTTTGAATAGAACTTGCAGATATGACTTTTTTAAGCTCATATGTATGCCTTTTTGACCGTTTCGTAATCTCCAGAAGTGTCATTTTGATGACTGTTGTCAGTTTTAGTATATATATGTCTTGAAGTATGTTAATTTGAATGTATGTATTAATATGATTGTGCTGTATCTTATTTTCTTATTTTAAAACTATTTTGCTTTACATTAATTTATGGAAAGTCATTGGGTAATCAGAACCTTTAAATTGTTTCTATTAGTTACTTTCTATCCTCCAAAAGTGTACTGAGTGCACCATCAAAACCTAAAATTACTCCCAAAGCCTATGTTTTAGCCATAGATGTAATTGAACGAGCATCTTAAGAAATAGAGGGAAAAAGGCAATAGATGTTTACATTATTACTTCACTTAACATAGACAGTGTAAAAACACTACGGATAATTTTCATCTGTGCAGATAATTTCCTTCTATTGTCCATAAAAACATTTCTGAGCTTTTAAGAAAGCTTAAGTACAGTGAATGAGTGACCTGGATCAAACAAAGGTGCTCATACTACAAAGATGCACTGGGTTGTTTCAGGGAAAGGTGAGTGTATCAATCAAAACATGCATACTGAGGTTGGGATGACTCACAGCACACCGAATGCTTTCTTGGGAGCATTGATTCAGCACTGTCAGGGGAGCAGGGGGAATAATTACGTAGAGTTTTAAGCATGAGAATGAAAAGTTTTAAATTTAATTCAAGAGGGAGCTAATGGAAAGACCAGCCTGCGGCTCTGTTTGAAAGCCAGGTGCAGTTTCAGAGAATGCAGTTTAATTCATGCTGTGCGTTCCCAGCTCCTGCTTCTGTCTGCACAAAAGCCGAGCTCTAACCCAGGGTAGCCATCCCCACAGGGGCCCGAGGAGCGGTGAGCCAAAGACCCCATCAGGGCTTTGCAAAGCCATAGAGTCAGAGCTGTAGGAGGGCATGAAGAGTCCTAACATAGGAAGTAAAATGTGTGCATTCTTGGGACTTCAGGGAACCTGACTTGGGATCTCCTGATTCTCCTGCTGTTTAATGGGTAGCTAACTAGCTGTTCCACTATACTGGTTTGAGCTAAAATTACCCAATTTTTGTCCCTTCCACTATTGAATTATTATTATTTATTTATTTTCATAACTTCAGGGACACAAAGAGGTTTGGAGACATCTGCTCTGGACATGAAATTGGTTTATTTTATATTTTCCTTGTTACTGCTGTGTCCTGGCTTCCACTTGGCTGGACACGTGTTACATTAGCTTGCCAATGGCATGTTGGCAAATCCCTCCTGTTTAGTCTCGGAGCATTTCTGTCCTACAAGCCCTGTGACCTAACAGATTATCATTTGCTCCTAAAATCTGTTGTGATGTTAATTTGGGGCTACTGCTTTCCTGAGTTTGGTTTTACCCAGTTTCTTGGTGGTATCTGCTTATTATATCAGTCCTCCGGATAAGATGCAGTTTATTTTCCAGTGCCAACTACATTTTCTGCCTCAGTGTTCACCAGCCACTTGGTCTGCAGGACAGGGATGTGTTGGCTCCCTACCAGCTATATGGTAACATTGACATAGATGACATAAACACAATATGTAGATGTAGAATATGGAGCTGTTCCAGTGTGGGCACTTCATATGGCTTCTTTAAGGAGTTGTAAGGGATCACTGCCCCTGTTGCTGGAGGTATTCTAGGAACTGTGTTGCTGTACTGATGATACATTGTCCCCTTGAATCTTTCTCCTTGCTTCTGAATCAGTTACTTGTAACTATTGATAGTTCCCATGGTCAGTTCTTGGTATCTGGCAGAAGGCTTCCTAGCTGAGCCCCTCCCTTGTGGGGTTCTGCCTTGAAATCTGTTCCTGGGATTTCCCAAGTCTTTTCTTGTTTACCCACCTTTGCTCAGGTTTGTGTCCGGTGGATTACGAACACTTTCTTCTAGTTTAAATCCTTCACAGACCGTGTTCTGGGAAGTCAAAGAAGGCATTTGTAAAGGCATTTTTTATTATAGTAACTTTACTCATAAAAGACATTGGAAAGCTGCTGGGCTCTGAAGATAGCAAGGATATTAAAATGTAGCCTTCTTTAGCCTGGCTTGCTTCTTCTATTGAGCCAAGATCTGCAGTCCCCAGGGGAGTTCTCCCACTCCTCCTGCTTGTTCTGCTTCTAGGCAGTGACTCAAGAGCTCTGTGACTCTGGTTGCAACGATTTAAATTTTCTTATCCCAGATCTCTTCATCACCTCTGCCTCTCCACCCCACAGCACAGGTGCGTGCAACGCCGGCTGATGAAATTTACTGGCATATTAGCAAAAAATTTAAAAAGCTCTTTCATCTTAGAGAGATGTTATCTTCAGCTGCTAAGGCTAAAGTCTCTGGAACAGAAGTCAGGCCATGTATCTAGCGTCTCATGCTCCCACTGTGTTTTTTTTTTGTTTGTTTGTTTTTTATTGCCTTGAACTTCAGCTTCTTCCTGCTATAGTTATGTGTATAAAGAACATTGTTGCAGAGGTCAATGAGTAGAAGGGAAGAAAGAATGTAAAGTGCTTAATGGCTTTTCCCTGATGGCCTTTTAGCAAGGTGTCAAACACCATTCCTAGGTAGGGCACTGCTCTGAAATGCAGCATAGCAGCATGTCCTGAGGCACGATCAGAATTGTGTTCAGTACGTGATTCTGGATGGAGTTCACATTTTGTTAAAAGTTTATCCTACCCTGCCACACCGTATTTTAATGTGAATGAAAAGATAAGATAAGGGTATCATAAAAGCAGAAGGAGAAGCTGCAGTAGTTAGGAGGTGACTTACAGTACTGCTCAGCATTTTAATTGAAGAGCCCATTTGACAAGACACGAGGCCTCACATAAAAGTAAAAAACAACCACTTGAATATGAGACAAAATGAGAGAGAGGACACAAAGATAACCTTCAGGCTCTGAGACAGTTTAGGACTTTCTAAACACATAACATTGTCTTAAGCCTGCATTTACCTGATAGCAGTGTTTAAATATTAGATAGGTAAACTTATGGACAAGTATTTATAAATATAAATATTTCACATTATGGCTCTGATGGAAAATGGAGCATAGTATAAAGGAGCATTAGGCTCTGGTACAATTCCCTAAGCAGCAATCTCTGCTTTAAAGACCAACTCCTATAAATCCCTTGTAAAGTTCCTTGAATTATCTTGGAACTTTCTTTAACTTTGTGGGTTGCCAAGGATGTGACTGGTCAGTTAATATCAGTTTAGCAAAGCACTCCTGAGTTTACTCCTTTAAATAAAAAACATTAAAAAACAAAACAAAACAAAAACAGTATTTTAGCATTTCTTTCACCTTTCTGGGGCTTAATCTCTTCCCATTTAGTTGGGGTCACTCTATAGCAGTTTTAGCTAGCGTGTAACAGTACTGAAAAAGTTCCTGGAAGAAGAATATGCATTGAAACGTGTGCAACAAGATGAGGGAAGGAGGTTTTCCAGGGTTCTTCAGCTACTTTTTAGAGAACTAAATCAGGAAAGAATCGAGAAATTCCAGGAGCAGAGCTGTAGGGATGGGTGAATTAAATGAGAGAAAGGTGCGTGTCCGTTTCTCTGTCCCCACACTATTATTCTAGCTGACATTAGTTTAACTTATTTCTCTTCTAAACATCTCTTCTGTTGTTCTTACCAGAAAGCCTCTTTCTACCAGACCACATTATTATTTATTGTTTATTAGTCTTTGTTGTGTGCCACACCACTGCCCAGAAATCCTAGCATTACTTTTGTTCTCCCAGGATTGCCACATTGTGCTAGACCGCTTGCTCTTCATGCATGCCCAAGGCATATTCCCACACCTTCTCCTTTGTTCTACTGAGACTGGAGGTAACTGGCAGTGGAGTCAGAAGCTGCACGCCTCTTTCTGTTAGGGTCCTCTTTTCGTCCTCTTTGTTTCGTGCCCTCTTTCCCCTTCCCCTTCACTTTGATTAAGCCAGCAAGGAGAAAAGAAGATGACCAGATGCCTTGGGCCATTACTGAGGATGAGCCCCAAGTTGCTGTTACTAGATTTTGTTTCTGTGCGTGCACCCAAGAGTTGTTTTATCACTGAGAGGAAGGGCAGCAGCTCATCTACTGGCCAACACAGCCTTCTACAAGTTACTCTTTTGGTTTTGTCTTTTAAGAGTAAACTTGGCTGATGCTGATTAACAACAAGCTATGTGGTTTGTCTGGTATAGGCTAGATATGGCCCATAGGCAGCAGTTTAATAAATAAAAAAAAAAAGCAACTGATGAATCAACCTATTATCAGAGTAACTGAGAGGCTGAAGGGACTGATACCATTGAAATTGTGCTGTACCCTTGCACTTTAAGTCTGAACCTTTTCTTTACCAAAAATCCACAAACAATTTTAGATCTCTTTTGTTTCAGATAAATTTTATTTTGGACATCTTTGCCCTGCTAATGCTTGTAGAGAATATTTCAAATATGATCTGACCCTTAAAAGGTAATCAATTATACATATTCTCCATAAATATGCAAGAGCAATTTCTGGGCATATTGCCACTCATTCACCTGGGGAATTATTATAAGAGAGCACAAATAATGATTAATCAATTAGAATTGATTAAGTCAAGGGAGGATGAAAGCAAGCATAATGCGGCCATGTTTTATGAATAGTGGACTCTTATGCTTAAGGCCAAAGCACTCATCGAAAAGTGCCACTAACCAAAGGTTCTCATAATATTTTTGCATTCTTATTTTTTTGGTGAAAAATTAGGACTACAGATGTTGGAGCAATTAAAGCGAGTATGTATATATGAGTGAGAGAGCCCAGAATGCCTGAACACGTTAATAATCTGCTTTCATAGGTGGCACAAAGCTTTTTGCAAACTAATGGGTTCCCAAACAAATAGAATTGCTTTTAACCCTCTCTTTTTTCCCTAAGACAAAGTTAACATTCACATTGTATCTGGTGAACAGGGAGTCTCTCCACCTGGCCTATGATCAGTTATTGAAGATGTTCTATAACAGAACTGCCTTCATCATAAGGTGCCTTCATCATAAAGATTTTGAAACTGCTGCAACTTGGTATTACCTCTGCTTTTTTAATTATTTTTTTAAGCAAACTGCTAAAAAGAGTAAGCCAACTTACTCAGAGGGACTAGTTACAAAATATAAGAAGTGTAACTGGGCCTAACTTGATGGGCATATGTGGGATATGTCACAGGCAGAATATAACAACTATATATTAATGTATATGTTATATATTAAATATAACTATGCAGAAGAAGTTTAGGGTAAACTCTTAAGGAAAACACTGATTACTCAAAAATATTTATCATACATCTAAATATAAATTATATAATTATTTGGTAGTGAAGAAATAAATGCCTTTTGATTAGTTTACAAGTAGATATCACACAAGGGAGCTAAATATTTTTAGGTAGATCAATGGTGCTGCTAACATTTATATCAGAGTTCCAGGGGAGTATATGTACATGGTTTTTGTTCTGCAAAACAAACATGTAGAGCTGGAGACATGAATTCTGTAATTTACTCTTCATCTCCAAGATCCTGGCTTATTGATTTATTGTTGTTTTTTTGTGTTGTTTTGTGTTTGTTTGGTTTTTTTATTCTCATGGTTTCACTGCCCATGTTTTGCTGAATTATTCTGTCTCTTTTTTTCTCCCTATTCTGGTACTCTGTCTGTTTCACTGCATTTGTCATCCTGATTTTCAGTGGTGCTCATGTCCTACTTTCCATTTTATCCGCAAAGCCTTGATTGATTCGGAATTGGTGGCACTTTCTCAGACAGCAAGAATTTGTATCAGCAATTCAAACATCGATGCTCCTTGGAAGCCTCAGAGTTTAAGAGCTCTTGAAATGAGTGTGGAAAACTTTGTTCTTTTCCCTCTACAAAATAGCTCACAGTAAATCTGTAAGCTGATATTCAGCAGACACACATCTGGCACAGTGGTAGCAAATCACTTGGTAGTTTGGCAGTTAAAAGCTATTGGCATTTGGAAAGGACGTGTTGTGGTCAGTCAGCTCTTCAGACTGAATCAAAAGCTCTTTTTCAAGGGCACCCTGATGACTGGATGAAGTTTAAGTTGTGCTCAATGTCCATTATCTAACTGATATTTTTTTTCAAGGAATTGTATTGAGATGTAATTGTCATATTTGTTTTCTTGACTTTGAAGAAGTTGAGGCTAAAATACAATTTCTGAATAATGTAACATTCATCTGAAGGACAATAGTTACTTTATGTGATGCAAAATGAAAGTCAGGAGATGCAGGAGTGATTATTTGTATTTTTTCACATGATCTGGCAAGAAGGGTGGAACCGGACACTGTTGCAGGAGGATTTCCTTAGTAAACCAGTTATCATGGTTTTGTTCTTCTGAGTCTCATGACATGTCTTGTGTTAGCAACTGATTTTAATTGTCACACATTTTTTTTTACATTTCAGATATGAAAATACAATACATCGGGCTTACACACATTATTTTTGCACGGGTGTCACTACAAGCCTAGATTCATAAAGGTACTTGGTACCTAACTTTCACTTTAGGCACAGTAAAATAATTCCTAACTCTGAGAGATTCATAAAACCTCTGCTTAGGTGCTGTGAACCACTATGTGGTTCAAAGGGACCATGATGATTACCAGTCATGTTTTTGACATTAAAATTTGGCTTTTATGCTAGAGTCTCATGTAGCCACCATGGGAAAAAAGAGAAGAGGAGGCAATTACTTTTTGCCACAGGTGTAGTGTTTAGGGTACTTTCACACATGAAGACTGTCAGAGAGCATCAGGCTCCTGTTGAAATGTTGCTGAAGAGCACCTCTGTAACTGCCAGTGAGGAGAGCTCCCTGGAGCACAGTAAAGAGGATAAACTAGCAGAGACATTACAATTGGGGCAGTTTGTGTAGATGGGAGCTTGAAGGCGGCCTGGAAACAGTGCATGAGAGAATGTGGGACTGTTAGTGCAATAACCATGATGATGAGCCACAGGCAGTGCTCCCCAGCACCAGCTGGACCAGTCAACCATAGCACATCAGAAGTTTCAACCCAGATCCAGAGGTAGGATACAGCCATCTGTGTCTTGGGCTCCTGAGAGTGTCTAGCATCTCTCCTGAAGGCTGGGGGGCGATGTGGGAGATGTGCTGCGGTCAGAGTGAGGAGCTGCCAGGTGGAGGATGCATAGCATCAGGCAGGACAGGAGCTTGACGGGATCTTTGAAAAGTCCACTGCAAAAATGAGAATACCTTTCTACAGCAGATGGAGGCACCAATCCGTTGACCAGACTTGTTCTCACTTGAAGATTCTTACTCTATAAGAGATTCTCTAGGTACTCAAACTTATCCTACAAAAGATCCAGATCAAGGATGATGGATGCAAAAACCATTAAGACTCATGCTGCTGCTCATCCATCAACAATGATACTGCCAACAATGATGTATGCTGGCTGATGCTGGTGAGGGAGCTGATGCTCCTTGACATTCCTCTTTCCAAATGGTTAGGGACCCAAGGGAACGGCATGGAGCTGGGACAGGGGAGGGTCAGGCTGGGGGTTAGGGAAAGGTTCTGCACCCAGAGGGTGGTCAGGCACTGGGACAGGCTCCCCAGGGCAGTGGGCATGGCACCAAGCTGCCGAGTTCAAGTATTTGGACAACGCTCTCAGACACATGGTTTGATTTTTGGGTGGTCCTGTGTGAGCCAGGAGTTGGACTCGATGATCCTTTTGGGTCACTTCCAACTTGGGATATCATACGGTGGTTATGATTTTAAATCCACACCTGAAAGCAAGGATGATGGAAACAGTAACTATGGCTTGTTTAGTAAATCGTTTTGTGAAATTGTTAGAATAATGACACTGTCTTTCTAACAATTGAGCTTAATGACTTTTAGACAGAAAGGCAATAACTACTGCCTTTCAAAAGGGAAAAAAAAAAATCTTTATAAAGAGTATCTTGGTACCTGACCTTGGTTTATATTGTGAATGCATCTTTCAGAAAACCTGATTTCTTACTCAGCCTCTTCATTCTTAAGGAAGTTAAAGTATTTTCTCTTTCACAAAGGATGGTGTTAAAAGTGTACTTTCATGGCAACAACACAAGATCCCCATAACTTTCCCCAGAATGTTCTTTTCTCGACATTTACATGCTTCATTATTCAGAATGCTGCTATTAATCAGGGTATTTAAATAAATATTAGAGAGAATAAAATTTCACATACTTTAAACTTTGGTTTTGGCACTTTATATTCGTAGAGTATATCATCCTTAAGATAAAGAAATATTTTGTTATGTTTGAATAAGCTGTATTAAGACAATGAAATTCTAGCAGAAGTCACAGCTCACACAACACACATGTTCAATACTTCCGTTTCTCTATAAATCTTATTTCTATTACAATTTTATCGTTTCAATAAAGTATCATTCTTTGAATATGGATTACCAGATTGACACAGCATTACACATAACAGATATAAACATTTCAATAAAAAAAACTCCTGGTTTTATTTTATAAGTTATCTCATAAACCAGAACTGCTTTTAAAAAGTAATGCATTCAGACTGGGCCATTTTACAAAATACTGGAATTAATTTTGCATATGATAACAGATCTACTTTTTAATTTTGAAATTACCCAGCTTTATCCTTTCAGAGCAGCTATGGAGAGTGCCAGTAAGCTGAGCCTCAGTTTGGCAGGGAATCAAAAGGATTCACATAGAAGCAAGCTAGGCAAGCAGCTTTTGTGACTCTTACGGTGAGAGTAAGAACCATATGCCTGGTTTGGCTGTTGCACTCTGCTCTATCATTATTCTACGTAGAAAGTTTTAGGGTTAGGTCCAGTTGTCTTTAAGTTAGTTGCAGTTTACCAAGAAACTTAAAATGTGTGTTGTACTTCAGCATATAATAAGCAGTTATTTTAGCTCTCAAATGTATTAACTTCAAGTGGTTAGAACAGTTTTTAAAGGGGAGTTGTATTTGTGAATTCTACTTCGCTGTCTAAAATGTCATAGATTTACCTACCAGAAAAATCATTAGTTTTGGTGAGCTTGGTTCATACTTACAAAACTGAAAATGTTCTTAGTACCAAGAAAGGTACTAAGTAGAGACACAGTTAAAAAGATTTCTTTCTGGCCTAGGTATATTGCATGATGTCTTACTATAGTTTACCATGATCTGCACTGAGGATGGATGCTGCCCATCTGTTGTTCTTTGTGCCCACACACAATAAATTCATTCTGTAAAGTAAAATTGTATTTGGCTGCTTCCATTTTTAAATAGGATCTGATAATGCAGTGCTACTGATATTTTTAAAAGCGTTGTGTAAGTGAAGAAATTCAATAGATTAAAGATGGAATTAATTCCATCTAACCTTATCTATCTAAAACTTAAGTATCTAACTTGGAGGTATAGTAGCTCTCTCTATCATTGATGGGAAGAAGAAGGGACCTCTAGAGAATGATTCTGAGGTATATGGTATGGTTATCTCTGCCCATGGACTGCAGAAGGGCTCTAGAGGACTGACTTTGGCTGGTTTTGTTTGGAAAGGTAAATGGCATTTTGCAGTGGTTGGAAATGCTAAGAAAAGAAGCATTGTGAAATGCATGAGGATCTCAATCTACAGGCTTTTCCATATTGTGTTTTTCAGTAGAATCTGTTTGTTCCAGTGCAATACATACTTAATAAGCTTCAAAAAGTAGATGATAATTTTGTGCTTGTTCTCAGTGTTTTAAGTATACTGCTGAATAAACTGACAATAAAACATGATTTATTATGTTACCTTTTAGGATTCATATCAGTTTACAGAAGAGTTGCATTTGTTGGTTGTTTTTGTGTTTTTTTTTTTTTTTTTACACGAATAATTAAGCTCTAGCAGGTTTACAACATACAAGACAAATTCTATAATTAGTGGTTTGTTTTTGTTAACAGACAGTCATAATTCAGAAGGTGACATTTTGTGAATCTGTTACCATTTCCCTCTAGACATTCATATTCCATTCAGTTTAATAAAGTATTTTTATAACCATGTGTACATTCCTCCTTCCCAACAAGTCTAGCATTTACTCAACCAAAGTGCTGCAGGTGTTGTATAATTTAGATTTTCAAAATACTTCGCAATCATTTTGAAACTTTTGGTTCTAAAAAATATTTCTAAAGGCAAAACCAGGTAAGTGTATTGCTTGCAATAAGGGACAAAAATACGTAATTGTGAAAGGTGAAGTTCTGTTTCTGTGAAAGGTGAAACCACCTTTGGATGCTCATGAGCAATTTATTTCACAGTTAAGATCTGTGTTGTCGTTAGAGATAAGAAAGGAAGATGGGATCTGAACACTGGAAGAAGAAAAAGCTAACTCTAAATAGTAAATAAAAATTATCTTCCTGGTTGATCCACACATTTCTGTAGCATGAACATTTCTGTGTCCCTAAGTATTTTCTGCATATTTGGGAGGTGGAGCAGTTAGTTAATTTGAAGAGTAAGATTTTGAAAGCAGATAACAATTACTTGTCTTTTTCCATGTTCTTTTAAACAGGAGCAGATGTCTCAGGTGTTGGATGCAATGTTTGAAAAGCTGGTTGAAGGAGGGGAACATGTCATTGATCAAGGGGATGATGGTGACAACTTCTACGTCATTGATAGGTGAATGCTGTCTTATAGCACAAAGCATTATGCAGAAAGTCTGCTGAAAAAGATCTGTTTCTCTATGTACTTGTACTTGATTCTTACTCATTTGCATGGAAGAAAGAAAACAGAACAAATGTGATCCAGCAGAACAGTATCTGAGCTTTGGAAAGTGGTGTTTGGAACTTATTCACATGATTTATCAACACGTACTATAGAGATACTCAGCGCTGAATAAAGCAATAGCTAAGCATCGGTCAGTGAGGGTAACTGTGTCATGTTTTACAAGATACCAGATTTTGTTGCTTTCCCAAAACAAAAAGAGTTATTAGTTTGTATCACACAATCTCTTTATATCAGAATCTTACATTGTTTTTCACATGTATTCGTTGTGTCCTGATCTCTTCTAATTATTACCTTATAAACTACTATTTTGAAAGTTAAATAAATGGTATTATTCCTTTAATGGTCATATCATAGCAATATGTTACATTTGCATGTAGTATGGTTAAAATGTAATTAAGAAACATGAATACTGTGTTTGATCTTCATTTTTAATGAATACAATTCTGGTGATCAATAGATCACAGTAAAACTAGTCTATTTCTACAAAGAGTTACTGTCAAAACTAGTAACCTTATCCTTCCCTTTAAAGAGGAACTACTGTTATTACTTACTGAAGTGATTGAGATGTTTCTGCAAGGTGCTTAATATAATTCAGGCAAGCAAAATTATATTTGCCTGTGTTTCAAATGCTTTTTTTTTTTTTTTTTGAATTCATATAAAAATATAGTGAGAGTACTTAGCAAAGAACAGACCTCAATTCTACTCACTGTGTCTATATATTTTATTAACAGAGGGACATACGATATTTATGTAAAATGTGATGGCGTTGGGAGGTGTGTTGGCACCTATGATAACCGAGGAAGTTTTGGTGAGTTGGCCTTAATGTACAATACACCCAGAGCAGCTACAATTATAGCTACCTCTCCTGGTGCCATCTGGGGTTTGGTAAGTGAAATGCTTGTGTAATGTATTATTCATTTGTTTTAAATATATTATATAAATTGCACTGATATGCTACCACAGCATCAAAAAAAAGATTCTAGAAAGTTTTAGTATTAAAACTTCTGAGAACTCCTGACACTGTCTTTTTCCAGAAACTGCAGAAGCAAACCTGAGGCTCAAGAAAACACTGAGTTGATTTTTTTGTTTGTTTGTTTTTAAAAATCTTGTTTTATTCTATTTTGATGGTAATTTCCCAAGTTACAAAATGGTTTCCCACATCTTGATAGGAAATGTCTTTGATTTCAGAGTAAAATTAAAATACAAATATTATTTATTTATCAGTGTTACAGTATTTGGATTTTGTCCACAGTAAAAGAACGTACAAAAAGAGTAAAATTTGGTTAGTCATTCTTCAAGACTTGTGTGTCAATTTAATGATTGTTCCCAAAACATCATTTTCCCATTGAAGCAAAATGTATATTTATTCATGCAAAATTTATTTTATTTCTTTTTTAATTTGTATGGCTCCTGGGATCATTGCAGAGTTTAGGACACTAAGAGAATAGCTTTAAATTGGACTAAGTTGTGTTGGCCAGCAATACTCACCTGTTGCACTGAAGACTTGCAAAGTATTTCACCTCTCCAGGATGTAGTCACATGAAGTTAAGAGAAGAAAACAGCATACATGTAGTTTTCCATCTGTCCATTTCACTTCAATTGCTAAATACTAAGGCAGTTTAGAGCAGCAATGAGTCTTGTTCTACTGAAAAAGCAGAAAGTGGACTTACGTAATCTAAGACCCAGCCTCATGTATTTTGTATTCATAAAATAAACTCTTTGTTTACATATCAATATAAGTGGGACTTCAGGACGTCAAAGAAACTTTGTAAATTAAATATTTAAATATTGAGGACTTCTTAAAGACCTGAAATTGTTTGTAAACCGTCAAACACTAACTTGTTACACAGAGACTCATAAATACACAATTGACCCCCAAAAGGTTAGACATTTTTTTTCCTGTTTTGAATTATATGGTGTATATTTGGGATAGCTTTTGTTCACACCACTCTGTGCTCAACATGTAGGCAACCTGTATAAGCAGATCTGTCTACTGCCTATAAGTAAACTCTATATTCTGCCAAAAGGCAGAGAAGCTTTTCACAACCTGAATGAGATCAGGAGCTTAATTTTAGGAGCTCTCGAATGACCTCTAGAGGAGTCTCTCTTTCTCAGCTGACTGTAAGAAGAGTCTAGACAGCTAGTATTATGGCTAAATTGAGTGACTATAATTGGGTAATTTGAACATCTTCAGCCATTTCTAAAGCATTTTCTACCACGAATACATTTTCTGTTACTAAACTCTCTTCTTCTCTTTGTGTTTACAGGACAGGGTAACGTTCCGAAGAATCATTGTAAAAAATAATGCCAAAAAGAGAAGAATGTATGAAAATTTTATTGAGTCATTGCCATTCCTTAAATCATTAGAAGTAAGCTTCGTATTGCATTACTTTAATGCCTGTATCAGAGATAATTGATAAGATTCTGCTTCTGCAGTCTTAAAATATGGAATTAAAATTTTCTCAACAATAATATTTGGCATACCTTTTTTGAAAAGTATATAAAGACCATACGTTGAAAAAGTCTTTGAAAAGACCATAATTTTTATATTTCTGAATTTTCATGATAAAGAACAGTTTTTAACATTGTATCAAAAATTGTATTTTTTTCTACTTTTACCTTCAATTTCTTGAGCTTAATTTTACTTGAAGTTAGAAAATAAAATTAAAGAATGGCTTAGGGAATTTCAAAATATTTTCATTTAACAACTATAGTTTTACATGCATGCTTTTCTGAAATAACTTAGATTTGGTGTATAGACTTCTTACAAAAATGGAAGCTCTGTCAACACATCTAGCTGTTAAAACTGTAGCACGCTCAGAAATGCTATTCAATAGCTCTTCCTTTTTTACTGATTATCAAAGCAGGAGAATAAAGATAGGCTGTTCTGTGTAAAGATTCATGAAAAGAAGTGTGCCCTTGTGAGGCCCCACCTGGAGTGCTGTATCCAAGTCTGGGGCCCCCAGCACAAGAAAGATGTGGAGCTGTTAGAGTGGGTCCAGAGGAGGGCCACAAGGTTGATCAAAGGGCTGGAGCACCCCTCCTATGAAGAACGGCTGAGGGAGCTGGGATTGTTCAGCCTGGAGAAGAGAAGGCTGCAGGGTGACCTTATTGCAGCTTTTCAATATTTAAAGGGGGCTGATAAAAAAGATGGAAAACAACTTTTTGCTCAGGCAAATAATGACAGGACATGGGGGAATGGTTTTAAACTAAAAGAGGGTAGATTTAGATTAGATGTTAGCAGGACATTCTTC
Organism: Aythya fuligula; assembly: GCF_009819795.1. Lineage (NCBI taxonomy): Eukaryota > Metazoa > Chordata > Aves > Anseriformes > Anatidae > Aythya > Aythya fuligula. The sequence continues at coordinate 14,955,260 of NC_045559.1, forward strand.
ACTCAGAGGGTGGTGAGGCCCTGGCACAGGCTGCCCAGAGAAGCTGTGGATGCCCCATCCCTGGAGGTGTTCAAGGCCAGGCTGGATGGGGCTTTGGGCAACCTGGGCTGGTGGGAGGTGTCCCTGCCCATGGCAGGGGGTTGGAATGAGATGATCTTTAAGGTCCCTTCCAAACCAAACTATTCTATGATTCTATGAAGAATAAGAAGACTTTCTAAGTACAGTATTGTAATGTTAATATTTCTTATGTTTTCTTTTTGTAAATGAAGGTATCGGAGCGTTTGAAAGTGGTTGATGTGATTGGCACCAAAGTGTACAAAGATGGGGAACAAATCATTGCTCAGGTACAGTTGCTTGTTTCTTGGTTTAGTTCTTCTCTTCCAAGAGAGAACAATTGCCATAGTATTTATAGTTTAAAACCATGTACTGTTTACGTTGTTCTTTGTCAAAAGAAACAAAATGAATCTGGCATCTAATGTGATGGCCTGAATCTGGCAGAGGTGATACTATTTCATAAGCTAATTTTTTACTTACACAGTACTCTGAAAAACATCCCTTTTTGTCGGTATCAATAAACAAGTCAACATTTTTAGAAATTCTAACTACATAAAGGAATGATTATTTGCACTAAAGAGTACTAAAGACCTACTTTGTTTTTGTTCTATATGCTCTCAGACATAAAGCTTAATTTTTAGGTAGTCCTATATTGGGCCAGGAGTTGGACTCTGATGATTCTTGTGGGTCCCTTCCAACTCACGATATTCTGAGGAAAATTTTTGGGATAGGCTACTGAGATTGTCTCAACCAAAAATATTTATTGGGTATCAGATACAGCCCTTGGAGGCTTATTTATATTGGAAAAGTCCATAAGGGAAATTATTTGGAAGTTATGCAGAGATGGAGAAATGGGAATAAGGATCTTAAAATCTTTTTTTTTTTTTTTCCCTGCTTTTTGTATAGGCTGTGTCTTTTAACGGAAAGGACTTACTATCAGTTCTGTATAGTTGTTTTGATTGTTTTGTGCCTTGAGTGTGGATTTTACATTAAAAGTGGTTTCTTTGGCAGTAGGTATGAAAAAGGTTAACTTCAAGGCACTGGCTGCCGATATTTTAATGTTGCCATGAAACTAAAATTAAATTTCACATTTCATTTACCCACTTCATTATTTTTTTTCTTCTACAGGGTGACATGGCTGATTCTTTCTTTATTGTTGAATCTGGGGAAGTAAGGATCATAATGACAAGGAAGGTAAAACATCCCTAAAACACACATAAATATATATATATATTGAAATCTTGATGTATTCTAAGTGTTACTGTTGTTAATTTTGCTTATACGACTTTGAATTAGGCAAATCTAGCACTCAATATCTCTCTCTCTTTCTTTTTCCCCTTCATATTTCAGGGTAAACCAGATGTAGAAGAGAATGGAGCAGTTGAAATAGCTCGATGCTCAAGAGGACAGTATTTTGGAGAACTTGCTCTTGTAACAAACAAACCACGAGCCGCTTCTGCATTTGCTCTTGGCACCGTAAAATGTTTAGGTATTGTTCAATAATATTTTATATCTAATATAAAATTTGATATGATTTATCTGATTTTTTTAATTGTGAACTCTGTCTTTCTTCAGAATTTAAGATTTAATTACTGTTACCCACATTAGACTTTTTAAGCACATCACCTATTACTATGCATTCCTATTTATCGTATTTATATGCAAAAATGATTTGTAATTAATAAGTGGTATAGAACACAAATTCTCCAACATTTTCCTATTACATGGAAGTAAAAATTGCTTCAAGATAGTGCAGAGTGCAGAGAGTATTGATGCAAGCTTTTTATAGCTGTCAGAGAAATCAGCCATGTAAAGAATTTCTTTTCTCAATATACTATCACCCAAGAAACAACGTTGTGGTAAAACTTCTGTCCCGTTTTATCATCATGACTTAAGCTTTAAGAAATTCTTTGTCTTCACTAGCTGTTAATTTAATCATTCTGTCACACTGTAGCCTGCTTATAAACAACCTCTTCTCACCCATTACTTTTCATAGTTTAATGTTTAGTTTTTACATGTCTGCATCCAGATATGGGATGACTGTAAAGACAAATCTGGCTTCCTTGAAATGATGGTTTGATTACCAAGCCAGTAACCAAAAAGTTTCTTTCTTTCTTATGAAGTTGTTTTTTAAAATTCTTCTCTCCAAACACACCCAGATGAACAGGTAATAAAAATTAAAAATCATAGAGATAAAAGAATGAGAGGCAGTGGTGAGGCAGCGTCATCACTCAGCATTGGTGAGTCACTAAGGTCTCTGGCAGTTCCAGAATGTCAGAGATCTCAACTTTTCTCAGGAGCCAAGAGACTACAGGCCACCAGGTGGGAAGCTGATTGAAGTATGAGGTTTCCTCCCTGACCTGTTGGCTAGAACTACAGAGGATAACATTATGTGATCAGGGAAGGAAAACATTCTGGTTAGCTAGAGCACATTGACATATGAATTGCTGTTTCCAACTTTTCCTATGCTGGCTGGGAAATATATATCTGTTAGTCTCCACTGTGAGTGCAAACAAGTGAAAAACAGCAGGGAAATATGCTAAGGTAGACCCCAAATGTAGCCAACAACTTCATCAAAGGATGCATTTTTTTAAATCTCAAGGGTCTTAAGACTGTGTTTTGTAGAGAAGTCCAGGCCCCTCCAGAGTTCTCTATGAGCTCTTGCATCGTACAAATCTTAATTCAAACATATTTTCAAAATGAGAAACCCAGTAAATTCTAAGTTCATTTATGAAGTATCAAGACAGCATTATGTTGGTTGGTCTTGTTTCTGGTATGGTAGGTGGTTCTCTTCTGTGTAAACAAAGTGTATGCCTCAGTGCTATCTTTCCTGTTACCACTGAAAATTTTACATTGGAATGTCATCTAAAATTGGTGCCAGCAACTGACAAGCAAATTTTGTTCTTTCTCTTTTTCTCCCCTTTTATCTTAGTCATGGATGTGCAGGCATTTGAAAGGCTTTTGGGACCTTGTATGGAAATTCTGAAAAGAAACATTGCAAACTATGAAGAGCAGCTAGTTGCTCTGTTTGGAACAAACATGGACATTGCTGATACCAGTGCATGAACTAAACATTGGAGCAACGAGATCTGTTATGATAATATAGCACAGTAGTGGTTAGTCCACTGAGAAATTGTCTCTCTTCCTATAGATGCCAAGCATTTTCTGTGATTTTAGGAGCGGGTTTGGGGGTATTTTTGGACTTATTACAGTGGAAATACTAGTAAACAAAATAGGAATTTAATAAATTGTGGGCTTGATTTTTGAAAGTGCTCAGCACTGATGGTTCCATCTGACATTAAGAAGACCCGCAGTGGCACAGCACCTTTGAAAATCAAGTCCTTTAATACAACATTTCCATAAAAAGTAGATTTCAAAAAAAACCCACGTGATGAACTTGTTCAACCAGCTTCTGTTCTTCAAAATGGTTACAATTTTTCTGGGAAGACTGTTAGTTTGAATGTGATATGTTGAAAGTATTAGTGCACACAAAGTGTTTATATGTATTAATACAGAAGATATACAGTAGATATTACTTTCTGACTATTACAGTTGTCATGATTTTATGTTGCATTTATCACGAGTGTAGTGAATCACAAGACTAATCGTAAGATAAAGCATGACAATGCATTTTGTGTAACGCTCATGACCCAAATCTGATTTTTAACATTTTGTAATGTGTCTTAAAGTCCTCTTTGTTTAATATGTCATGTTTCAGCACGACATTGTAATATCTTATGCAATTTAGAGGACTTGTATATTTTTGCAATAAACTGCATTTTTTATTAGTTACATGTATTCTGTACAGTCTAGAGTGAGAACAGCTGACAAATTAACCTTAATGCTTTAAAAGCAAAGGCATAGGTTGTTGTCATGTTCTGCCTAATCATGCATAACCTATATTGTTTTACTTCTCCCTTGTTTTATATTTATGCATTTTGTCTTCTCTATCTATGCTTGTTCTCTAGTTAGTTGTTTTTTTAGATCTCACCTTTTTTATCTGTTAAATCTTTTGCCTATTTCAATTGATCTCTGTATATCTCTCTTCTCGCAGTCTAATCTAAGCTATCAAAGACCAGATTCAATTACTGATGTGACTGATACTGAAAGCCATGCTAAACTAAGCTTGTTCTTGAAAAATCCTTATCAGCAAGTACAAAAGTATTATTGAATTTTAAAGATCAATAGTTTAAAAGCTTTGTACGAGTCTGGAAATTATGCTGCTGTTAAAGCTAACATGTCCTGCTTTCAAAACCTGTAGGTCGTCGTAAAATAATACCTTTTTAGCCATAATAGCATGGGATACCTTCTGAGACTGAGGAGAGAGACTATCATCTTAAATCCGAGCACAGGGCTCATTGCTTACAAAGGTCTGTGGCTGGAAATTTCAGGCACAGTCCAGTTTTAATACTGCTTACTGACCTATCTGTTGATGTCCATGGAAAGCTAGTGCACATAATGGCAACTGGCAGTGGTTCTGCCAAAATGGTACTACAGGAACTGTAGGAAGGGAGGCTGCTTGAGCCCTGTTTTGAATACCTGAATGATAACATCTTTCCTTCTTAGATAATGACTTTTCTAATGCCATATATTTGTGTATGTTGATGTAATTATTACCCCATAGTTAGTGATACGTTCTGACAGTTTATATAATCATACCTGCATATGAAATTATGATTATATAATTATAATATATAATTTATATCATACAGTATGATGTAAATTATAAGGCAAATGATTAACAAAACAGAATCTGAGCAAAATTTACAAGTGTCATGTTTTTTTAACCTAGAAACCTGGTATGAATAATTACACATATAACTTGCCTTTGTACTTTTGATTTATGGAAAAAAGAGAAGCCTGTTATACTAGAAGGAAATATCAGGTAACCAAAATCTACACACCTGTCATTCTGTATGCTTAATCTCTAAAAGCTACCTATATTTTGCACTAGCTTAATGTGATTAAGAGAAATGCTAGAAATTACTTGTATGGCAGTAAACTACAATCAAGGCCATAAATGCCAGTCACGATATTTTCAATATTGTTGGTTATATTTAAAGTTTCCTTACAATAAACGACACTTTTATATATATAAATATATGTTTATTGATATTGTTGTGTTTTAATTCCATTATTATAAAGCTGCAAGTGAACTATTTATATTCATTTATTAAAACATTCCTAATTCTTAACACTCTCATGTCGATTTTCGTAAATGAAGTTATTCAGATACTCTAGCTACTCAGTAGAGACAAAATGTTGGTGTGGTATTTGTCATAGCTGCTTTGTATTTGATGATTTGTTTGTAGTTTATAGCTGGGAAGAAGATGTGGTAGTGGGGAGTGACAAATTTAAGATAATCAGACACTTTGGATGTTTTGGGTTGCAAAGTCTGGCTTACTGTTATGGCAATTTTATTGTGTTGCTCTTGGGGACTGGATGGTTTCTGGAATTTTCTTTGTTGGTGAATTACCAACAGTAATAAATTGTCACTTTGTAAGTTTTGTACAAATCCGTATATCCTTCATCAGTCAGCATTTGGGATTTCTTCTAGATCTAGTCATGTGCACACTTCAGACATGGCAGCCTGTCATAAATGTGATGTGTTCATCCTAAGAAGGGAATCATGGCAAGTCACTGATTTCTAATTATTTGGGTGTTTCAAAAAAACAAACAAACAAACAAACAAACAAGAAAACAGTAGATAGTTCTCATAGTCTTGAGCAATGCCATTTTTACCTTATGAGAGTATCTATGTGCATGTTTAGATTACCTGAAACTCACAGTATTAAAGATTTTATCATCTTTGTTTGCAGTCAGGTTGCTTGGCGTCTGCATGTTAGTCTGCTCTCTCCTCTCTCCTGAACCTCCCCAGTGATTTGTAATTCTTCAGATGATTTAACCGAATTTGACAAAAGTTCTAAAGAGAAGAACCAACTAAATAAATGCTTCAATGAGTTTGTTGAAAATACACCCTGCTGGGTAAGGAGAAAAAAGCCTGAGAGAAATTCTGTATGAAAAAGGCAGTCACGGGCTCACATGTTGTTAAGCACAAGAGAATCCACAAGGCACTGAATGTTTACAAATGTCTTAGCCATGGGAAAAAAATTCCAACCACAGCCCTCAGTCAATCATAAGACAGAAACCCCGAGGAAACTAAGCTTCCTTGGTCCTAGTGCTGATGCCACTGCTTTTTAAATGTCATTTGTTTGTGCTTCGTGAGATTTTGTTTAAGTTCATCTGGGATAAAAGCTTGTGAAATTACTGCCTTCTACACCTCCTGTTTGAGGTCCAGAAGTGACTTATTGTAAAAGTCTTGGAGCAAAACTACAAGAAGAGCACAGTGAAACCACCTGCAACATAAGCTGTTGTCACGCCATCTTCTTTCCTTGTCTTGTCTTTGGTGTTCAGTGAAGATTGCTCTGGCCTTTGCTGGAATGGTAGAGTTTTGTTGAAATGTTTGGTGCTTTAAGCTTCATATAAGGTGACTCTGGAATCGGTTACATCAGAGTTTGTGTCATTTTATAGTTTATGGCACACTTGCCACGGGAGGTTTTATTATTTTTCAGTGTCAATGGTTCCCGGATATGCAAAATGAGTATCTACTGGTCATCCTTCACACAGCTGGTACCTGAAATTCCTAATCTTTTTGTCACTGACTGTATATAATAGCTTCTGCTGAACAAAGTGCTTTGCTGAAAGTCAGTTTGCCATTGCACAAACATTCTTACACATTCTTGCTAAAGTTATGGTAGTTTAAACCTCTTTTTGTCCATGCATACCATCCATGCATACATCCATGATGGTTATAGCTGTTTTCAGAGTTTCTAAGATACCTTCCTCTCCTGTGTCTGTAGCCCTCAAATAAGTATTACTGCAGTTTTCCCTCTGAGGAACTGCTTCTTTGTGTGCCAAATATGTAGAGATCTGTGGTGTTGACTGTCTTGTGAAATTTAGGATCATTTTCAAGTCAATGAGAGTTGGATATTCCTTCAAATCTATACCAGGACTGTTCCGAAATTCTTCATCCACCTTTTGACTTAGAAGGGTGCTTAACAGTGGTGGACTGAAGGGGAGCAGAAGAACCTTGAAATGATATTAAAAAGAAAAAAAAAAAAAGAACTTTAACATTGTCATCTCATGTATCCCCCACAAATCCAGCAGATCTGGAGAGCAGTAATGGTGGTGGCACTGGCTGTGTTTCCTCCTTAGAACTGGTGGAGGTGTACGTATGCTCTAAGGGAAAAGTAGAAAGCCAAACAATTACATAAAGGAAAAACAAAACAGTGTGAAAAACTCCAACACAAGTTACACTAGGCCATTTTGACAGTATGTGCTGACTCAAAACTCTTCTGATTGAGCTAAATGAAATCAGGACAGACTAAAAATAGCACCGTGGCATGGTATGAATACTTTGTCCTTTCTTCTTTGAAAGTATTGAATTATTTCAGCTGAGGAGCTATGAAGTTTTGGGAAAGGATAACACTCTGTGTGTAGGTCTTGCTGTGTGGAGGAGGAATTCCCTTGCGACCAAGTAAGCCCCTCAGTGCTGCTCCTCCACATCTCTCAAGATGCTGGAAACTCAGATTTGATAAATGATACATGTCATGTTTGGAAAAGGCTATGTGACTTTCACCAAGCTGTATCCTATTTTTCTCCTTGTTGCTTTGTCCTTGTGAAATTGGATGGTGGGTGACTATCTCAAGCAACCTTAGCTTCACTGTCCCTTTAGCTCAAACTCTTACTTTTGGCTGTGGTTATATCCATAATAGGAAATTATGTGCCTGACACAATTTGCCAGTACCGAGGCATTGAACGGCCAACATACATACCATTTTCTAGTATTTGTGTAGGCTCATTTATAAGCTGTCTCACAAAATTTTTCTGTCTTTCCATATGGGATGGCCGTATGCAGATGGCCAACTGAGAATAGTCCTTGGCCCATGCTAGCTCCCAAACCACATCTGAGAATTATTTGCTATTGGCCCCCACAAAAACTATGCCAGGACTATTCTTAGAAAAAAAAATAAAAAAATAAAAAAAAAATCAATACAGCTGATTGTATTCCAGTGCCCAGGAACACTCCCTCACACTTTAATGTACTGGTGTAGAGAGAACTTACAGATCATCTGGAGTCTCTTCTTGATTTGTTTTTCTGCAAGTTTTGAGCTGGGATAGAGTGTTTTCTTATTTCCCTTTCTTCCGGATTCTTTCTTGATCTGTTAGATCTTTATTTTTTTCTCGCTACTGTTGTCATTTTTTTGTTGCTCTATCTCAGTAGGTGATAACAGTTTAACTAAAACTGGAATCTATGCCATAAAGACATGAAATAAATTTCTTATTCATTCCTGACCTGACTTACCTGGGTTGTGGTTTGTTCTCTTCTCCCCAGCTTGAACCACTGTAGGATGCAAGCAAGGATTCCCTTCAAGCAATCGCATGAATTGTGCAAAATTCATTCGTTCCTCTCAAAAAAAGAAGTTAGTGGCAAGGAGCAGAAAAAAGTTTTTGTGGCTCAGATCTTTCCTGGAAGCACCAAGTCCTCTGTCCTCTGCTCTGCCTTCTCAACAGATCTGCTGTGAGGAGATGAAAGAGGTGGGCATGCCTTAGGAGCCCTTATGAAGGTGGAGCAAGTCAACCACCATTGCAGCTAGCCATAAAGGGCTGTGAGAAGAGGGACGGAGTAGGAATGTCTGCAGAAGATACTGAAGTCATTGTGGAGGGAGAAAAATGACATGCGAGGGTCAGGCAAAATGGCAGCAAAACAGAGGCTGGCACATTGGATAAAAGTGGAAGCTCTGGCGAGCACGGTTGATCTGAAGTCTAGGGAGTATTTCATTAATTACTGAGGGTGAATAAATATCTACATGTGGATGTAAAAGCATCTGTGCAGCAGAATTAAAATAATGATATGCTGTATTTCAGAAAGTCAACAGTAGTTATGTCATAAAAGAAAGACAGGACATTGTCTTTTAACAAGAGAAAAGTAAAGATAGGCACAAACACAATATAAAACATTTATTTTACTAGTATGACTTCTTATTTTTTTTAAACCTACCTTGTGGTTTCTTAACTTTGAGGCTGGCAATTTTAAGAAATAAATAGATAGGATAAGAAAGGGAGGGTAAATGCAAATTTATCTGTATCATTATTTTCTGTTTGTGTATTTTGTGCTTCTTGGTAGTCATCCCTACATAAGGTGATGAGAATTCACAATCAACACTTCACAATTTCCCACCTTGTCTACCTCTCTGAAAACAGAAAAAGCAACTGAATCAGCAAAGCTGCCGACAATGTCAGTGTTACACAGTATTGATTCATTCTCTGAGCACGCATTCATTTTGAGAATGGTGTAAGGCGAGGTAGGGTGTGTGTGTGTGGAGTAATGATTTAATTAGAGAGTAGACATGCAGAGCAAGGAGTATGGGACTGACATAATCTGAATTCTGAAATTTAGAAGATACATACTTGACTTCAACCAGGGAGTTTGTAAGTAATCTTTGATACGGTTTTGTGTGTTCTACTGCCATCTACTGTATGGAATATGTGTCCTCTTATTCATTTTCTCGTCTCACTGAATACATTTTAATTTACACTATGCAAAGAAGAAGAGGTTGGTTTGAAAATAAGAAAGATGTTATGTTTTTGGTGTTAGACTCTTAAAAACAATTCACACGCCCATATTTATGAGATTTTAATCTAAGTCCTAAGTAGGATTCATATTTATGTGTTTTTTCTGTATGTTATAGATGGTAAGTGTGATACCAAGGCTCTAATTCAGCTGTGGTATTTACTTGTCTAGACCAGTATCTAGAGTCTGGGCCAGTGGATCTGAGAGGACTGGGCTTCACATGCAACATTTACACACAAGTTTTTGTAAAGAATCAGGAACCTTCACAGCAAATGTGTTTTTCCGAAGTAGTTGTAAAATACGTTTCCATTTGGGTAGAAAAATCACATAGTGGGGTGGAAATGAGGTTAATACCACAACAATGTATTAACCTTTAGGCTGACACTGTTTTTCTGAGGAATCCACTGGACCTGGAAACAGGATTTTGTATACACAGCCACTTGATCTGGCCTGTGTATGTTTCTCCTTTCCCAGTGTGGTAGAAAGGTTTTCCTTGAGGAGTAAACAGGGAGTTTTACCTTCCAAGTGGCTGTACCACAATCTTAGGAGCCTGTTGGCAGAGTGGAGACATCTGTGTATACAAGTCTTCTGCCAAACCTCAATCTGGAAATGCAGGGTCCACGGTAAATTTTATGTGAAATAAAAAAGCAGCAGCTTAGGCCTCTCCCCAAACAGCCTAAAGGTTGTTTAGACATATACAGGAGATCAAAAGGGAAGGGGAGGAAGGAAAACAGCTTTAAAGTTAATTTTATTGTAGAGTGGTGTAAAGATGATTCCTGATTTACCACTTTTCAGTTTATTAAAACATATTTTAGAGAGAGGATGCTGTATAAGTTCTCTTATATAAAGATCTACCAGTTACTTAGGAAAAGCCTTAATTCTAGATACAGGGAAAACCTGAGCTTGTGGGATGTCGAGTTGGACAGTCGGTATTATAAAAAGCAGTCTAGTTTCTTCATAGCTGAGACTCAGCATTAATTTTCAGCTTTTTCCAGAGGCATGTGTTCAAATCGCGATGTTTTCAAGTAGGGAAAATGATCAGTAAAGAGCTGTTTTGTTGGGTAATTGAGCACCAAAGCTTTTTTTTAGTTAAATTCCCTCGGACTGATTTCTGATTTCAAACTATTGCCTCCTGGAGAAACCAAATCTCAGAGTCCAGAAACCTGCACGCTGGGTGTGCTTTGGTACTGGATGTAATTCCAGCGTGTGATTTTGTGATTATTTTTATTTTTCACCCCGTTGCATAACCCCCTGGACGTGCGGTAACGGCACAAACAGCCTCCCCCTGGCGGCCGCCGCAGCACACCCCATGGGGCTCTATAGGTAATCATGAGTCATTATTATTTACATGGGAATAGCTAATTTATTTTTTTATTTATTTTTGCTTGCTTGACCAACTAAACGCCAAGCCTGTTGTAGAGCCTACATTAAACTGCGACAACAGCTCCAGTGCGTGACTTAAGGCACCTTTATGTGACTGGGGTGGCGTTGAAAGCAGCGCACTGAGCTAATTTTCTCGGGAAATCCCGAATTTACAAAATCTCGGCCATCTCCACGGGTTGTTTTAAATATGATAATTTATTTTCGAGCTGTGCACGGACGTGTCACGCCGGGCCGCAGGAGGCCATCACCAGCCTGTTTGGTGTGTTAACCGAGCGGGCTGTGCGATGTTGTTGATGTCGCTGCAGGCGCAGGGGAGGTGTGAGGGTCTGAGACAGCGGGGGGCGGCGGGGCCGGCCGCCATCTCGGGGCCGGGCGCGGTACACGTGTCCCTCAGCGCCTTGTTTACTATCGGCCGGGCGCCGCGCGGGGCACGCTGGGGGCTGTCGTTCTTCACCTGCCCAATTTGGCCGGCGGCGGCCGCGGCCGAGACTACAGCTCCCAGAATGCCTCGCAGCGAGCCGAGGATGGAGTTAGCCAATCGCGGCGCTGTCTGCGCGTGATTGACGTGCGGCGCGGTGCAATCAGCTGTGCAGGATAGTCAAAACATGTCCGCCCTCCGGGCGGGTTCCTGATGGGCAGGCCGCTCAGCCAATCGAAACCGGAGACACGTTGAGCAACGCCGCCTCCAACCAATCAACGACCGAGCCTGGTCAGCACGGGGCGGAACTACGCGGCGGGGACTCGGCGGGGGGGGGAAGCTGAGGGGAATTCGGTAATGGCGACGGGTCTGGTAAGTGCCGCCAACTGCGGGGCTGCCGCTGCGGGCGGCCGGCGGGGCTCGGAGGGGGGCGGCCGGGGCTTGGCGGGCTTTGGGGGGGTGGCGGCGGCCGCGGGCGGCGCTGAGGAGCCTGCGGAGCCCTCATCGTGGCAGCCGCGGGCGGGCGGCCCGCTGTTGTTTACCCCGCTCCGTGCCTCGGCCGCCCGGCGGCGCCGGGACGGTTCGGCGGCGCCGGGCTGAGCTCCGAGGGGCGCCTCCACAGTGCCGGCTGCCCCTCAGGGCGCTCCAGCGGCAGCGTCAGGCTGGAAAATGCGCTCGAAGCCCCTTCCCCGGCCCCTTTTCCCCTTCCTCAGGGGCTGGCGGCTTGGCACGGGCTGGGGGAGGGAGTGCGGCCGGCTCCTCGGCGGGGGGGAGGCGGCTGCGCGGGGAGAGGGGCGGCGGGGAGAGGGGGAAAAAGGGGGGAGAGGGGAGAAAGGAGGGGGGGGCTGCCCCCCCCCGGGCTGTTACGCAGTTGTGAATGAATGGGGCCTTGCGCGCATGCGCGCTGCCGGCGGGGAGTTTATAAACAAGGGCAGCGGCCAGGCGGGGTCACGTGGTGTGTGCGGGGGGGGGGGGGGGGGGGGGGGTGCGGCGAGGCTCGGCTGGGCTCGGCAAAGTTCGGAAGGGATCGGAAAGGTTCGGCCGGGCTCGGCTGGGTAGCGCTCAGCGGAGGTCGGAAGGGCTCGGCTGGGCTCGGGAAGGCTCGGCGAGGTTCGGCTGGGCTCGGCTCGGTGTCGCTCGGTAAAGTCCGGCGGGACTCGGCTGGGCTCGGCTCTCCTCACGAAGCCGTCCCACCCAGCCCCCCCCCCCCCCCCCCCCCCCCCGCTCCCCTTTTAACGGGAATTATTTTACCCTTGGCCCTTCCGAAGTGGAAGTAGCTCCCCGTAGCCAATAGGCTCTTATTTAATATTCCCATATTTTCTTCCTAACATCAGGAAGGGACTCGTTTTACAGCGCGGGTCGCCGTTAACGAACCCGTTGGGCTCTGAGGGAAGCTTTCTGCCAGCGGTCGCAGCGCTGCGTGCCGCCCCCACCCAGCACATTTCACAACAGCCTCGCGAAAACTGAACCAAAAAAAGGCCGTGCGAGCTAATCCATGACCGTTCCCTTGACGTTTCAAAACACCGAAAGGCCAAGGCCCAGGCAGGAAGCACACGCTGTTCAAAACAGCCTTTAATTGGGCAGAAAAAGTGCCCAGCTCTGCTTTTCTTCCTTTGAATTCGTTTGCTTGGGTTTTTTTGGCTCTTACATATGGGTGGCTTTGGTTTAGAAAAGTCCTCGAGCCTTGGAAGCCTGAGTAATTCCTCAAGTGGAGCAGGCGGCTTTCCCCTCACAGCTGCCCGTCGCCGTGGTGCCAGCACAGGTGTGCTCAAACCTGGCAGGCTCCAAGGAGGGGGCAATGTTCCCAAAACAACCCCGAGCCTTCCTTTTGGCAGGAGGAGGAGAAAGGAAGGGAGAGAAAATAGAAGGAAAAGCAAGGCAGATGGTGGGGGCGGGGGGAAGGACACGGACAGGCCAGAAAAACAAGGAGTGGCTTTGTGGAGCTGGCTACTTGGAGATGGTCGGCGAGGTCCTGGCCTGCGGTACTGAGGGCTGGGTTTGCTGTGCAGAAATGACTTTCTGCTCGATATTCTGTATTCTTACCAGTGGATGATAGAAGAACAAACTGCATTAGAGACACTGCTTAGAGGTGTAACACACAAACCATTGCTGGTGTATTAGAACACGCTCTCATTTCTCTTCCCTCCCTCCTCCACCTCTTTCAAGTCAGAACTGTACCATCGTGGCTTTATAGTAGTGACATGTCAGTAGTATTAACCATCTCTTTTATTCTTGGAATGTGACTTTATGTGCTTTTTGCGTATATTTAAGAGAAAAGGGTTAGAAATTTCCAGTAAGAGCCTTGACACTGCTGCTCACAAACTGTCCTTGACACTGCTGTGGCTGTTTGGAATAGCACATGCAGTTGCTGTTTTCTGAGCCAGGCTTACGTTGCCTTGTGCACCTTTGAAATTTCCCCCACATCTCCATAACTGTGCTGGGATGGCCCAGGGAAGGGCCAGGATGTAAGGCAGGGGTGGCACCAAATCGAGCCATGTAGGTGACAGGCTGCAAAGTGAACAAAACAGATTCTTGGAACGAGCGAAAACAGAGAATCCTGTTAGTGCTGGCTATACACACACAATACTTTTAAATCGTTTATTAAAATAAAGTGGTTTTCATTAATTAATTCTCAGGGCCTTTATGCAATACAGCAGGGGAACTTGTATGGTGGTAGGCTTACTGTTTCACATGAAGGGAGGGACTAGCTTTTGGCTGTTAGCTGTTTGTGTTTCCCTATCGGGGTGCACATAGAGGTCATGGTAGGCCACTGAGCTTTTCTTCGTTACCAGGCTGCATTTTTTGCTATTTTGTGAGGGACTATTACTTTTCCAATGACGCTTTGTTAAGGTAGAAAGTAGTAGTGTTATGGTAGCTTTAATTCACCACCATCTGAAAACAAAACCACACCAGTATATAACCAAATGAATACAGACCGGATAACCTTGTTTGTCAGCGTTTAGAGACAGTGCTAGTACGGAATAATCACGGTTCTCTGGCTGTTGAAGATAATTCAAAGGCTTGCTGTTGGTGTAAATGTTACAGTACTGAGATTTGGGGAAATGAAACTGCAAAAAGTCTAGTGGTGGCTTTCTTTTGTTTCCTTTTGCAACCCACTTTGCGACGTTAGCAGTTAAATGTGTCTGAGGCTACAGCAGGAGCTGAAATCAGCGCGGGGCGCGCAGGGTGGTGGAAAGGCCCCTGCAGATACTCCAGCAGGGAGAAGGGGGGCACGATGCTAAATGGCACGGGAGACCTGCTGGCGAAAGGCTGAGTCAAGCATCCTCTTTGCTTGCAAGGGCTGTGCCCCTGCTGCCCAGGTCCCAAGGTGCATCTTGCCTGAGCAGCCCCAGCATCATCAGGGTGATCTCTGAGGGGCCGGAGGGCTGCCGGGAACTGGGAAAGCGAACATCACGCCTGGCTTGTAGGAAGGAGGATGCGGGGAAGCTGCCGGCTGGGCAGCCGAACGCTGGCCGGCAGGAAGGCGGGGGAGCAAAGCCTCCTGAAAACCACGAGCCCCCGCTCACAGGAGGGTGAGCAGGAACAGCCAGCGTGGGCTTACCAAAGGCAAATCGCATCTGGGCCCCTTCTGTGGGGGGCTGAGTGGCTCGGTGCGCAGCGAGCTCTGTTTACGTGGGCTGTGGGAGGGTTGGGGAGGCCGGGACGCAGCACTCACAGGCTGTGGCAAGGCAAGTTCCAGCCACACGCAAGCAAACAAACTCCTTACAGCAGGAGCTCTGCTGTAGCGCTTAATTTAGGTGTACACAAGTATTTAACCTCTGTCTCTTTGAAGTCAGATACTTTGGAGCATCCTAACATGGTGTGGGAAGTGAAGACAAACCAGATGCCTAATGCAGTTCAGAAGCTGCTCTTGGTAGTGGACAAGAGAACTTCAGGGATGAATGACTCACTGGAGTTGCTGAAGTGTAATGAAAACCTGCCCTCTTCTCCGGGATACGCGTCCTGTGATGAGCACATGGAACTCGGTAAATGACGTGGCTCTCGGAAGAAGCCAATTCTGAAGCTTTTTTGGTTGCAGTTTTCCTATGGTGAGGTTACTGGGAGCCGACTGAATGAGGTTTCTGACTGATCTTTGACTTAGGTAGGGCAGGGAACGTGACAGTGCAGTGTGACGTCGGAAAGTTTACTATCACTTTTCCCTGTAACCTATTTCCAGCTCTGACACACTGGCTTGTTGACTTAATGTGTTCTTTGAACTTCGAGCTGCAAGTTTCTGCTCCTAATTTCCAGAGGAGGCTTTTTTTTTTTTTTTTTTTTTTTTCACAAGAATAACAGCTCAAGAGCTCCTCCTAAAGGGAAATTATGCTCCTTTAGATCAACTCCAAATAGAGATTCTGGGGTAGAAGAACATTTAACATCAGTTCTTACCTACTGGAGAAAAATAGTGTGCGCTTTTAAAAGGATTGGTATGATCCATGAAATATTAACACATTTAATTGAAGTCATAAAGTAATTAAGAATAATGATACTAAGTCACATGACAGTATGGGACAGCCTTCTGTTATTAAGCTGGGTTCCCCTCTGTTATCCTGCATAGCACATGAAATACATTGATTATTGATAAGAATTCACCCCTACCAGGCTGCATACCCAGCTTTCACCGTTTCTGAGCTTTTAGGTTCCAGTTGACTGGTGGAACCCTGGGAAATCTCTCCCTTTGCAGTCTCAAACCTTGATTATTTTTAGTGACATACCTGCAAGAACAGAGTAACTTAGTTGGCTTTTGCCGAAACATTTAGTATTTTAGTGAGACGTGTTGCCACGTGCAGAGTTCTGACTAGTAATTCTGGTAGAATTCTAGTAAACTAGTCAGTCCAGTAAAAGGATTTATTTCCATGTTACCAAGGCAGTATTTTTATCTAGAGCTGCTTGATATTTTTCTTACAATTATTGTTTGAATGTATAGGAGACTAGAGATAGGATTATTGCTGTGCATGTATTTCTGTAAGTGTTACAAACAGGGTTTGTAAACTGTTGGCAGTTGTGAGATGAGAAAATACAATTACTTGCTTCCTTCGAGTTTGGTTTTGATCTTTATTTGCAAGATTCAGTGTCAACTAGTGCTTACCAGTAGGTATAATTATGGCAATTTGTGCCTTTGTTTGCAGACGATCTTCCTGAGCTACAGGCTGTGCAGACAGATTCTACCCCACCTGCACTTTTCCAGCTTGGTGCCGATGTTTCACATCAGGAGTGTTCGAGGCCTTCATGGAACCAACATACCTCAAGCAGCGATTCGGAGAGCGCTTACTCGTGTGAGAATGGGGTGAACTGGTTGACAGAACTAGCAAATATTGCCACAAGTCCTCAGAGTCCTTTGATGCAGTGCTCTTTTTATAACAGGTACTGACGTTCATTTCAAGTTTTAGCTCCAGGATTTGTAATATTAAATCTCCAGAAACATTTCCTTCCCTCTTCACGCCCTCTGCTCTCTGACTTTGAACTGCAGACCTGTTTTTTATCTTCCTGTGCAGTAACCTCATTCCTTTCACAGATGATTGCACAGGACTAGTTTAAGAGCCTGTTGCAAAAATTTCTTAATTGCCAGCCATGAATGAGGTAGGACAGTGTAAGGACGTTCCCTAACCACAGGAAGCTCAGAAATTATTGGCATCTACCTCATGCGAAGCAGCAGTTGAAAAATTAAGATGAATTTCTTGTGTTAATCTCTTAATATTTACTAGTGCTAATAGTCAGTAATACTTATTAGTGCGCTGACTTCAGGTGCTTTTTAATGAGCTAATTGGAAATCTAATGCAATGTTATTATTTGCTGTTACTGTTTCAGATGTGTTATCTGTACTTTCTGGAGGGTTGGGAGAAGTGTTGTGGGATCTTAGGCTTCCAGGCTTCACCTTTTGTCATACGGCTTTGCTCTTAGGTTTATGATAAGAAAGTGAAATGCAGTACTGTTAAAAGTATTGCTCTTGGGATTTATTTGTTACGACAGAGCAGATGTCTCTCAGAATGGGGTATTCAGTTCAAGATATTTGTTACAATTTCAACATGGTGACAAGGAGGTGCTGCTGAGGAAGTAGTGCTGTCATTTGGGTGGCAGACAGAAGCTATGCAGCAATTACGCTAAACATTGCCTTTGCCTGAGGTTGCACCCTTTAGTCATCCCGTTTGAGTATTGTTGTGGGGGTGTTTATTTGGCGTTCGGCTCATGCAAACAGCAACATTTGTTAAAGTAAATTTGTTGTTCCTAGTGCCATTAATGCTGTCTTCTTGTTCCTTCCCAAGATTGCAGTGTAGATACAGCCATACATATACACAGTGTCACGTGCAATGAATAGTCACCTGTGACTACAGGATATCTGCTGCTTTTGAATTAAATAATTTTCTGTACTTACCTGAATTATTAAGTTTTCAGTAGATATTCAAAATCTGGCAGGATATTTATATGTACAGTGATTGTGCTTTAAAATTATGAATTATGAGATCTCACTAAATAAAAACAGTTTAGAGTAATGGTAGCGAAGTCTTGCATCGCCTTAATCCGAAATATTTTAAAATCTATTTTTCTCTTGTAGATCATCTCCTGTTCACATAATAGCTACAAGCAAAAGTTTACATTCCTATGCACGTCCTCCACCAGGATCCTCAAAGAACGATCCCAACTTCTCCAAGAATGATTTGGATGAAACACCAGTCAGACATGAAAGGGTGAGTTGTCCCGAAACATATCTAAAATAAGTAAAGATGAATGAGCAATGAATTAAGCTTTTTGAAAATAGAAACTTGTTAAAAAAAAGAGCTGTTAAGTTTAAGCTAGATTCTCTGATAGTTTTCATTTTAGTAAACACTGTAGGCTTGTTGTACTAAGCGATAGAGTGCATAGTTTTGTAGAGGAGATTCTGAGAAAGCTCTGCTTCTCTTGCTGTTCCTTCTATAGCAAGCTTCTCACAATAATGTTACCTTGTTTGCTATCTTGAGAAGCAAGGATGTGGAACCATATCCTTTTAGACACAAAAATTGTCGGTCCTGTTTCTCCCTTTCCTGTGTATTCATGTCTGAAATTTGTCTGTTAATGACGTGTTTTTCCTAGCTATTTATCTAGAACAAACTTGTAGTTTTCTAGTAATCTCACTGCAGAATAACCTGTGCTTTAAGTGTTTTGTGGATGACTAAGGAATGATAGGTTGTAAACCACTTGTACTTTAGCCTAAGATGATCCAGAGGGGCTCAGATGAGTTTCAGGGGATGAAAAATAAAAAGTTCAGGACAGCACCTGTCAAGTACAGGACATGAGAATGCTCCATTCACATTTACTGTATTTCTTGAATATTTGTCTTTGTGTTGCATTCCTATTTGTGTTAAAGGCAGAATTATGACAGAGATGCAAATTAGACAATGTGCCTAAATATGTATAGGACCAGCCCTGAAATCTCACACATTAATACATCAGCACCGTTTTGCTTTTATTAATAGGCGAATAGTGAGTCAGAATCTGGCATTTTCTGCATGTCGTCACTTTCAGATGATGATGATCTAGGATGGTGCCATTCTTGGCCCTCAACTGTTTGGCACTGTTTTCTAAAAGGTAAATAACATGCATTATTGAATAAGCATTTGGTTTTTTTTGGTTTTTTTTTTGTTTGTTTTTTTTTTTTTGTTTTGTTTTTTGTTTTTTTTTTTTGTTTTTTGTAATACTGTCCTTTTTACATGCCATTAATCTATTTTTTCTCTTTTCCTTAAAAAAAAATGTATTAGGCTCTCGTTTGTGCTTTCATAAAGGCCGCAATAAAGAATGGCAGGATGTTGAAGATTTTGCAAGGTCTGAAAGCTGTGGAAAAGAGGAAAATGGCTCAGCAAGTGCCTACAAGGTAGCTGTTAGTGCATTTCAATAGCTGTAGCACAATACTTACCTTGCAGTGTTATCTCTACACCTTTAATTACTATCTCTGTAAGATTTTATGCTGAGCTTGTCTAGTGCTGATCACTGCACTGTTTGATTATCTTGCTGTGAAGCAATTGAACTGAATTCATTTAGGTATGTTTTGAATGTTTTATCATTTTATTAATTTCAGTGAGAATATTTAGAATGTTGATATTTTGTAATATACCTTAAGATGACAAATAGACACTTGCAGTATACAGAGTTGTATGCTTTTTCTGAGGGGAAAATTCTGACCTGTATGCATGTTTACAGGGCTATGGTTCTGATGGTTTGAAGTTGATTTCTCATGAAGAAAGTATTTCCTTTGGTGAGTCAGTGCTGAAGCTGACTTTTGATCCTGGCACAGTGGAAGATGGTTTGCTTACAGTAGAATGCAGACTTGATCACCCTTTTTATGTTAAAAACAAAGGTATGCAATCCTACAAGTACACTTGGGTTTATATTACAACATTCTTAGAAAGTAGTTGCAGATTTTACTACTGTCCCATGTTGCTCGAGAAATCGATAAAGCAATGTTGTAGAATCAATTTACTATCTTTGTAAGGAAAAAAACAGAATTTGAACAAACTAAAACTACAGAAATATTGTACATCACTTCAGGCAAGATTGGGTCAAGTATTCAAGTGGAATGCAGGAAAAGAGAGAAACTGGGGGGAGAAAGGAAAGCTGCAAATAAGGGAGGCTTTTCTCTCCAACTAAACATTGAACTTCTGACGATAAAAGTTCCCAGGTTTTGATTGTTGTTTTTTTTTTTTTTTGCTAGAATGAGATTTTACTTTAGATAAACGTAAAGTATTTGCAGTAAGAATTCCCTGAGTAAGTGTTTCTGATTTTTTTTTTTTGGGTGAAAGAAACTACATCAGAACACTGCTATGAAATGGTGTCATTTAGGCATATAGGATTGCTCCGGTTAAGAACTAGAGAGATTGTCTGGCCTTCTGTCTAATTTAACTCTTTACCACTTCAGGTTGGTCATCTTTTTATCCAAGCTTGACTGTGGTACAGCATGGCATTCCATGCTGTGAAATGCATCTTGGAGATCTGTGTCTACCTCCTGGACACCCTGATGCCATTAACTTTGATGATTCAGGTGTTTTTGATACATTTAAAAGGTAATTTTTGAATAAAGTGGCCTCAGCGGTTTTTATATTTAATGAGTAGGCACCTTAAGTCTGCAAGAATTTGAAGCATTACGTAGAGCAAAGAGAGAATACTTCTGGTTATAGAAGATAAATGAGGGGGAAAACGAAGTCGAAATGATCAGGAAAGCTGTGTAGTTCTGTGCTGTGCTAAACTGCAAAGGAATTTCTTGGGGTAATTTTGCAGACCCTGCTTCTGATAGTCTAATACAAATCAGATAAAACAGCAAAGAATATATCACTTGTACAAATCTTTTAGGTGAAGTGGGGTAGGTTTCAAAAACCTGGTAGTTTTTCCATAATAGCTTGTGTTTGCCAGCTCTTAACGCGTGCTTCAGCTGCGTACCTGAAACTGCCTGAGTAGTTCCTTAGTAACTAACGCATGTACGGCTTTAGAATACAGTGCTTTCGTGATTTGTTCTTTTCTTTGTAGATTCTGCTATTTGTGGTTCTTTCCTAATAGAGCAGTAACATCTAACTTGAAAGTTTGATTGAGGTTTGTCTTGGTTTGAGCAAGAGATTTGCCCAGATGACCTTCAGAAGTGCAGTCCAACAGAATAATTCTAAGGTTCTGAGAAAGGAAATAGGAGTACTCATAAAGATCTTCCATACTATTTTGACCTTTCTAAGTTTAGTAGAACCCATCTTTTCCTATGATGTTAGCTTCTTTTTAGCATCTGATTTTAGTCCAGTTGCTTTTTGTTATTTTTTACAAGAGAGAGAATTTAAAACGCTGTTTGCAGTTCAAGTTCTATGAGCTCTTGAAAGTTTTCAGTGGGAACTAACAGTGGGTTCAAATTGTTTGAATTCACTCATTTGCTGCCTAGGCTTTTTCTTCTTACTAACTCCTGTTCCTGAACTTTCTTTGTGGAGAGCTGATAGAGTCATGTTTATGTCGTACTGAAGGCATTGGACTTGTCTCTTTACTCACCCTGCAGCCCAGCTGAATACTGTCTGGACACTTCAAATTCCTTATCTCTGTTTTATTTTGGGGCAGAAGAGAGTAAGTCTCTGAGAAAGGAGCATGCAGCAGCAGCTGCGGTTAACAGGACAGAATTAAATAACAAAATTCTGTGGCTGTGTTAGGAGGAGATTAGGAAAGCTGCTGGACTGTTTGGAGAACAGGGAGGTCCTTTCTCATTATCTTGTAAACTGGCCTGCAGGGTTGTCAGCGTTATCCCTTCTTTGTTGCTTTTTCCTTCTCCAGGAGATTTTGGTGTCAGTCCTTCAGTCTCCACCCTTGCTTTTGGTTCCATCCCACAGAAGGGGCCTGCCTGCACAGATGGGTCTGGGCTGTAACTTGCAGCATTTATTTCCCTGCTAGTAGTTCTGGTCTGTGCTTGGAAATAAATACTTTGCCATAAATTGTTTAACTACAGCCTCATTCAGCAGTGGGTGAGAGGAGCCTCAGAGTTACATGCATTTATCTTTGGTCTGTGGTGGGAATGTAGCATCTTAAAGTCATGGTCAAGTAGCACCTTTATAGGTGCGGTTTCCCCATAAAGCATGCTAAAGACTTCAGCCTGTGTTTCCCAGAATAATCTGCTCACACCCGGTAGTTCCTGAGGTGATAACAAGTAGTCTGTGCATCTCCTGTAGTGCTTGGAGTTTTTGGTCAACAGAAAAATAACAGTTTGTAATATTTGCAGGTCTAAGTGGTATGCAAACAACACGTTAAGCTGTTGAAATAGCTGAAATACGGAGGGATTCTCACATTTCTGTCACTAGAGGGCAGACATTTGCCAGCTTTTAATTCAATAGTGTGCAGCGTCACGGGCTTTTAAACATGCTAAGCTTAGTGGAAGATTTGTCTGTAAAACAATTCAAACTGAATGGTCTAGAGCAGTTATTTGTACAAGAGTGTGTATTACATTGTTTATTTTAATGCAATTGTTTCGTATTTGTTACTAACATTTACACACAAGTGAACTCAACACCTGTTCTCCCCAGAGCAGCTGTCACTTTCGGTACCTATCGTGCACTGACCAGACTTGGGCTGCAGTCAGGGCAGTTGCGGAAAGAAAAGAATTTACTTCAAAAGATTGTGAAATCTGAAGACAGTGTATAACTAATCATTAGACAGTTGGGGAGTTGGTAGTACCCAGCAGACCTTGTAAAGCAGCAGCCCAGTGTCACTTGGAAAAAGCGTTAGCTCATCTGCCAGACTCTTTTTCTTCACTTGCATCTGCATCGAGCACAAACTCAAAGCACAAATTCACCCAAAAGATCCCAGACTACTAGATAGCACAGCTGGAGAACGAGCAGCTCTCTAGGGCTTGTACCTACAAAATGCTGGATCATTTCATAAGATGTCTTTTTCTTCTAGTTATGATTTTACACCAATGGATTCCTCTGCAGTTTATGTGCTCAGCAGCATGGCTCGCCAGCGTCGCGCTTCTCTGTCGTGCGGAGGATCAAACAATCAAGATGCTGAGAGATCCGAGTGCAGTACTAAAAACTGTGTGTCTACTGCATCAGCACATCTTTCCTCCAGTTCTTTGTACAGCAAAGCTGGCAAAAGCCACAGCTCAGGGACTGCAAGTACTGTGAGTGCCACTTCTCCAAACAAGTGCAAAAGACCAATGAATGCCTTCATGCTTTTTGCCAAAAAATACAGAGTTGAATATACTCAGATGTATCCAGGGAAAGACAACAGGTAATGGTATAAAAGTGTGTTTTTTTTTTGGTTACTGGTGAGCTAGCAGAATCAGATCTTAACCCTGACAGCATGTTGGTAAATATTCCATGCCCTAAAAGCGCTGAACCTTCTGCTGAAACTTGCAGGAAGTCATATGTCTTTGTGTCTGGGGGGAGGGCACTTGGTTTGCTCTTTCGTTTTTACAAAGATGTTTGTTATGTGGATATTGAATCTGAATGTTTTGTGCTAGTTGTGCCTGTGTAAATGTAAACTAAAACACTTGAATGCGCACCCATCTTAAAATCAGACTTTTAAAAATGTATATAACATGAAAAATGTTGCCATAAACATTTCATTTCATATAAAAATCCTTGTGCTGAATCTGGTGAAAGTTAAAAGCTGGCAGGGCTTTGAGAGGGCTTTGGGTATTCCATCTTGTTCTGGTGGGGAGGCTGTAACTGCTGCTGAGAAATAAAACCCTGCCGTACAAAGAGCCCTTCCCTAAATTCCAGCTGGTCTTGTGTGTGCTGGCTGCAATGTTCCACAGTGTTTATCGTAACCTCAGTGAGGCAGATCTGTTACCCTCAAATTCATTGCAACTGTAAGCGAGAAATCAGATAAAAGACAGCCAGGAAAATTGATGATTACTTAATTAAAATGCTGATTTTAAATGGGCGCAGTGAACTGGAGCCGCAGCTGGATGGATGTGGAAATAGTTTGAATATTTCAGTGAGAACATTGAAGTTTATGAAGGAAAGTGGTGCAAGTTACGAGTAAGCTTCAGAGTACACTGCTTCCTTCTTCCTTTGAAAGCACTTTCTTGGCACCCATAAAACACAAAATAAATCATTGAGAGTTTGCTAATTGGTTTTATAGGCATTCAGCTACTGTTGCTTACGTGTTGCTGGGGCATTCGTTAATCGGGCTGCTTGGAGGCAGCTGTCACGCTTTGAGAATGCACGTGTGTGGGTTTCAGATTACTGAGGAGATCTTAGAGTTGGTTTTATGTAGTCCCCACTTCTTACACTGGAATTCTTATATTATTACAGCATTTTGTGGTGTTTATGGATATGAGAAAGGACAAAACTCGAACTGTTCTGAGTTAAACTGCCTGTTCAGAGATAAAGTGGCTCAAGATGCATCACGAAGATAGTGAGCTGCAAGCATTCAAAGCACATTCACGTCATGCTATAGCCCATAAGGGGACTTCAGCTGTTGTTAGGCTATTCCAGATACCCTAGTTTCATCTCCAGATACTCTTGCTGTAGCCATAATGTGTGTGTTCAGAAATACTTGAGTAATTTGAGGCCATGTACATTTTAAAGATAAAGCAAATCCCCTAAACTGTGTTTTAACAGCCTTTGTTAATGCTGAACATAATTACTGAGTGAACCTGAGGCATTCTCCAGTTCTGTTTTACAACTCCTTGTGAGTTAACTGCAACACGAGGGCTTGCATCCTCCATGGTAGCGCATTGCTAAAATGTTATTGGGCTCCTTCCCAGCCTCGTAAGAGGAAAAAGGCAGTGTACAGGGTGTGAAGAAGTTCTGATGAGGTGCAGGTAGGATCAGTTCGTTCTTGTTTCTGATCAGGAGAAATAGGTCTCAGTTATGGCAGTAAAATTTCTCTGTATGCATTTTGCTTTGGTCTCAGCAGTTCACTCACAGAAACATCTCCTTGGAGAAATGAAGCTTTTTGTTTGTGTTAGATTCTGCAAGCTTTCTGAAACACACAGATCTGTACTCACTGCTCGTGCCTCGCTGCAGCTTGGCTGTGGAGGTACTATTTTATTGTGTGTTTGAAATACAAAGATTTCAGATGCTGCACGTTTATTTGTTAATGCAGGGCCTTTTTCAGCCAACCTTGCTCTGGTCACAGTGTTCTTTCCTGGGAGGGTGAGTGGCCCACTACAAAATATTGACAAAACCAGATGCTGGTGCTGTTGGTGTGCCTCCAGATACTGCCAAAACATGAAAACCTGCTAATTAAACCGCGTGTGTTTCCTTCTAATGGCAAACCAAGCGTACTGGTTCTTGCTTTGGGACTTGGTGTCGATGGGGTCTGGTTGCTGCTGGAGGGGTTTGCTCCGAGGAGTCCGCAGAGCATTTGACAGCCCAGGCTTAGCGGTAGTGTCCTCACCATGCTCCCTTCAGGCTCTGGGCTCATAAAAGCCTGACCAGTGCCACGCAGTATTTTGGGATTAAAACGCGTTTTCTTGCGGGCGTGGTGCAGAGCAGCCTTCTTCAGACTTGCCATCTCTGAAACGCTGTGGAAGTGGCTGATGGCACTGCTGGCTTCTGTCAGAAGGCTGTGAGCAGCTTCACTGCCAGCAGGGAAACTGAGATCGGAAAAAGCAGATTGCTTTCAGTTGCACACCCCTTTTTATCTTAAAAGTGGTCGTGCAGCCTTCGTTATTGTAAGCTGAAGCCAAAGCACACCTACCCGGTAGCTTCACAGTTGTTGCTAAAGCAGCGATGGTTTATAGAGGTCTTCATTGAGCCAAAGGATGGCATTCGCATTTTAATAGAATATTGATCCAACAGTTAAGCAATATGGCGTGATGATGTGGGGAAACACTGTCCAAAGGTCGTCAAGTTTGTAAGGAGGAGGAAAAAATTCATTCAGCTTTTGGAAGTGACGATGGGTGTGTTAGAACAAACGGTTCTTCCTGCGTAGGAACGTTAGCACGGGAACTTACCAGTATGTTCTGCCCACTCGTGTTCTCCCCAGCACGGATTAAAAGGGGAGAAAGCTACACGGATCTGTTAAATAGACCCGGGGATTTGCAGTTAATCAAATCTTTGTTTGGCTGAGGTCATGTTCAGATCATTACCCTAATTATTAGAGAACATATTTTCAGCAAAGCTGCCAGATAATCGTGTAACATGAAAGTAGAGCAAAGCAAATGTGAACTACCATGTGGCGGGGGTTCGCATCAAGCTGATTTTTTTAACATTCCTATTCTGCTGGCTTGTGCAAGTTGCTGTGTACTCAGATAGACGCCCTTTGAAATTTTAGAAAGTGCATTGACCCGTGCTCAGCTAACACACAAGTCTCAGCTGTTTAACTGAAAAAAAAGAAGTAGGAGAAGATGATCAGAAACGTGGTTGTTTAAAAAAAATGTTTTTCTTCTGTTTTGTTTTGTTTTGTTTTTACACTTTTGCTTTTTTAAAGGGCTGAGATAAAGGAAAATGAGGGTATTTCTACCATCCTGTCCTGACCACAGTCTAAAACATTTCTCTTGCAGAGCCATAAGTGTGATACTTGGTGACAGGTGGAAGAAAATGAAAAATGAAGAAAGACGGATGTACACACTAGAAGCCAAGGCCTTGGCGGAAGAACAGAAACGTTTAAATCCTGATTGTTGGAAACGAAAACGAACAAATTCTGTATGTTCTCTCAAGCTGTTTTTTTCATTATGCAGTTACATCTGCTCATATGGTAGCTGCAGAGTTTTCTGCTTGTTCAAGATATGTTCTGCTGTCTCTGCCTTTTCTTGGTAGACCAAACCTTCATTTTCATTCCCACGTTGTGTAACCTGCTCTGGGGCACTTGGCAGGAGACAGAGAGGAGACGGTCTGTCTCTGGGAGCTTGTGAGAGTTCTCTGAACTCCCTTGGCCTGAAAGCAAGCATCCTTGTGAAATACAGAGGGAAGGGAGTGACCTCTTGGTTGAAGTAACTGAGTTTGAGGTTGTATGTAAAATAAATCTGTCAATTTCTCCAAAACCACTAAAACCTCTACAGAGTGCTTCTCTGTTGTGATTCAGTCATATCACATTCTCCTTTTACTAACGAAAAAGCTTTTTCTTTACCACTTTTTTTAAACCCTTAGTTTTTATCAGCATGTACGAAATCATTGAGAGAAAAAAAATTATTTTTTCTTTAATCACTTTCATTTGTTATGCTTTAGTTGGAAAATACAGTAGATAATTCTTGTGCAGGGAAGTAAGTTTTTTCCACTTGTAAGAAGATCATCAATTTAAGAGTTTGCAGCAGTGTTGTTAGTAGTTGGTGGATGCATTAGGTAAGATGAGGGCTTTCAGGCTAACCTGCAGGTTCAGACAGGCAAGTAAGTTGGAAGGAAAGGTCCTGTGAGGTGCACTGAGCACCGTTCAGCAGCCTTTTTGTGCCTTTTATGGCATATTCTTGGAATTTATTGCATTTTATGGAAGCATCACGTGTGTTGTGGGCTTGACAGGTCTAAGATTTTGATCCTCAAATTGCCACCTTTTATTTTCACATGAAAATGAGTTTATTTTCTCAAGACCATGTGCAAGTGCTGCTATAAGACTGAATAAGAAATGCTCCAACTCCAAGTTCCTTCTTCACTGCTGTACATAATTTGTGCTGAGCTTTCAGTCCCTTGTCGCAGAAGGTTTCAGCGAATCCCAGCTGCTGGGAACAAGCTGTTTTTCTGTTCACTGTATCATCCCAGATGTTGCACTGCATCTTATTTTCATCTATAGTGACAGCCCTGTGTGTTTCATGTGGTTTTAGTTAGAATAACTATTTATTAATACTGTTTTTACGCTTCTGGAGTCTTGGGCATTGGCCTGTGAGCTCAAACGTTCTTCACACTTGCACCTCTGAGCTTCAGGGAACGCGGTGGGTGTGCTGGTGTATAATTGAGAGGAATATTTGGGTTGGCCTCAGCAGAATGTGTTTCTTACCCACTACAGTAGGAGTTTCCCTGTTGTCGCAGGGCCTTCGGGCCGAGATAATAGGATCTGTGGAACCTATTACCTTGGTGTTATACAACAGCAACAGCAGGAAATAAGTTGTTTAATTGTTTTTCGTGAACTAAGCATTGCATTCACAGCTTGGTTCCTTTTCCAAATAACCATAGTTGACTCCACACTGCAACAATGAAGTCTGCTTGGTCTTTTGATGACCAGGGGATAAAATCATCTGGTCTGGCCTTCTCTTTTCTTCTGAGTAACTGACCAAGGATTATAAGTACCTGTAGCTCTCAAAATAAGTGTTTGCTACCTTTAAGATAATGGCTATTTCCCTTTGATTGGTAACTGCTGACTTGTTTTTCTCCTCTCTTCTCTGTTCTCAGGGCTCACAACAGCACTAAGCCAGGATTTTGCTGTTAACTCTCTTTACAAAATGGCTGTTGCTTGATGGCAAGAAGACGCAAGATCAAGGTCTTACTATTTGTTGTGAATTTGTGTGACCATAAAATATTGGCACCATCAAGTCAGAAATGAGGTAGTAGGAGTGCAGATTTGCTTTTTACAATAGAACATTAAGTAAGCTAAAACTATCAACATTTTAAACCAAATTGCCTTATTTTTCTTCCAAACTTCATATATGTATCAGGTAATATAGGCTTGAAAATGGATATCCTGTGGTGCTAAAGTACTTTAGAAAGAGGCGAAGGAGATGTGTATAAATGTTTATTTTTAAAAGAAAATGTACAAAAAAGGGGAATTTTAAAATACGTAACAGCTGTTTCTATACATTGATTCTTATTGCTGATTCCTATGTATTGCACAACCATATTATTAATTACGATTCTCGGATCTGGGAGTTTCTGAAGTGGCAAAACGAAGCGTCAGCCTGGCGCCTTCCCAGTCCGCCCAGATGCCAACACGTTGCCGGGCCGTGGTAAATGGAGAGCGTAGTGTGATGTAGCACGGGAGCCGCTTCTTGGCTTGCCATCTATAAACCCTGAGTCCACGAGTGAGATGTGTTTGCACCCGCTGGCAGTAGCAGGAGCTGTTCTTTCCGATGGAAGCAATGGCCCAGACCAGGATGAAATGAACGAATAGCATTATCTCAAGAAAAATGGTGCTGTCGATATTGTCACCATCATAGTTTTAACTTTGTGTTTTGTCTTTGCCACATACTCTCCAATATTTTATTTTGCCATAAGACATCTTTGTGGTGGGGGCAAACTTTGCACTTAACTATACGTGCAACACTTGCACTTTACTTTTTTTCCTCCAACTGTCTAAAATTAGAGCAGCTGCAGTAGGATTACAATTGCTTCTGCTGTGAACTTTTACAATCATGGCTTTTCATGTACTAAACAGCTGTGTGTTTCTTTTTTTTTTTTTTAAATCACAACTGTAAATTTCAGTTTATGACACGTCTACAAGATGTTGCCCCTAAGATTTTTGCACACTATATTCTTGTATATTATTTCAAATAAATTCATTTAAAATTCGGTGTTGTGTATTTTGTAAAACGAAGACCAGTTGTTAAGTCAGCCCTACACAGATAAGCAAATTCTGTGTGAAAGTCTGCTTCACAAGGACCCATCCTAAGTATATTTTGATGCTTTGCTGTTAGGAAGCTGCTGAAGAATCTTAAATACTGAATTCACGATTGGATAGTCAATGTTCTTTATTACACTTTGAGCCAGAAGAGAGTTGAAATCAATATAAATTATTCTCAAGTGACAGCAGTGCAATAGCAAATGATTTTATGTTAGTTGTAAGTATTTTTCCGTGTGTTAAAATTAGTAATTTTTAGATAGAAACTGATGATTCTAGCATTTCAAAAGCACAATTTTCTGAATAAGGCTAAAATGCATCCAACTCCTTAAAACTATGCTTATAGGAAAAGAGCTACTTCCTTATTTGACATATTCAGCAATTATACTGTAATATTTGATTATGTTCTAATTTTAAACCTTTCTAAATTCAAAAGGAATGCTGGAGTATGATTCATTTTTATTAGATGTAGATGTACAGCACATAAAAATGGTACAGTTTCATAACATTTGTGTATAAATAAGTTCCTATAATGAGAAGGTAAAGCAAGAAGAGAGGAATTTCACAGGAAATAGGTAAACACGTCTCATTGTAAAGCTTGTGATATTTGGAAGTAATTTACATTAACCCCAAGTATCCCTGTGGCACGACTGCATTGCTGTCTGAGAGTTGCCCAGATGCTGTCACTGGAGGGTTGACATCGCTTTCTGCAGCAGCTGAACCATGATGGGATAGATGGGGGCAAACTCCTTTCCTTCTCGCGTTCTTACTGATTGAACGTATGCTTCCAGTGCGCCTCTAAAAAGAAAAACCAGCAAAGTAGTTAAAGCAGTAAAATAGTGTACTATAAAAAGTTCAAGATAGGAAATTAAAAACTTTTTTCCCCTACTAAAGAATTTTACATGTCTGTGTGGAAGGTAGCAGTGAAGAAAGCCTCTACAGAGCTCTACATAATTGTTTCATGATCTTTCTCTCCTTTCTTGCATGTTTTGAGGAGTGAACAAGTTAACATTTAAATAATCAGCAGCAGCATGTTGCAGATGGCTTGAAATGACAGCTCTGACGCACAGACTCAGGCACATTGCTGTACTGGTAACCTTTAGAAATGAAAAGAATAGACTCCAGCTGCTGCAGACGCTGAGAGTACAACTCAGAAAATGAAAACTGGGACACTGGTGAACAACTGAAATGCCTTCAGGTGATTTCCTGGCTAAGTCTTTTGAACTGCTGTCCTTTGGGAAATACTGGTCTAAACCGGAGACAAATCGCATGCATGCGGTTGTTGTGTAGCTTTGCGGTGTTTTTCTTACGTGTTGTAGGATGTCACACATAAAAGTGGTGTGCGAGCTACACAAATACATTTCACAGCTGAAAGGGGCAAAGGGGCAACTGTGAGCATGTGTAAAGAACCTGCTTTACAAGCACATGGCCGCAACGAAATCAAGTGGTCTTGCCGAAATTGTTCAGGGGGCCTAAGGG
Organism: Aythya fuligula; assembly: GCF_009819795.1. Classification (NCBI taxonomy): domain Eukaryota; kingdom Metazoa; phylum Chordata; class Aves; order Anseriformes; family Anatidae; genus Aythya; species Aythya fuligula. Next base: position 14,986,150 of record NC_045559.1, read on the forward strand.
AACGTTGCAAAGCCGTGCAGACCTATGGCAAATGAAGCTGATGGGAAGCAAGCAGGCCCTCAATTAGGCAAAGCTAAGGAAAGGAGGCATTCAAAACTGACTCAGCCCATTCCTCTCACCCTAGGGGTTAGGGGTAAGGTGGGTGATGTGGGACGGGAGAGTCCCATATCCCTGTACGAGCCTACCGCAGTGGGAGCCCACACGTGAGCCCAGCAAACAGAGAAGTTGGTAGGATGAAGTGGGGTCACAACACACTCCGTTGCCTCTTGAGTGACAGCATCTCTAAACCTGCAAGGGATCTGAACTGCCCGAGTGAAAATTAAAAATCACCCGAGTCAGAGCTTTGCTGGAAATCTTCAGCAGAGTTGATTCAAAAAACTGGGCTGCGTTCCTGAGGCCAGGAGCCTGTGCTCAGTCTGGGGGAGCGACGAGTCCAAGCTTTGGGTTCTGAGAAGCCGGAGGGCACGATGAGAGCCTGGCCCCACGGGCTGCACCCACATCAGCACCACGCAGGGACTTGGGAGCCACACAGCCACAGGGTGCACACAGGTGGCTCACATGTGCAGCCAAACTCCCTGCCTCGCATACTACAGGAGTCTTGATGCACAAAGAGAGCCAAGTGTTCAAATGTCTGTGCAAGGAACCTGAGGCCTAGCAGCCTATCTGCTGCTGAGCACAGGCTGGGAAGGCAGTGGTACAGCACGAGGCACTGCCCTGACCCCCCCGCAGCCCCGTCAGATGCAGCCGCTGGGCTGCAGGTCCCCTGCGCTGAAGCCCAGAGCTCGTTGTCCAAGACCAAGGTGATGGAAAAAGAGGATGGAGTGAATTACTGGAGAGTCGAGAGGTTTCAGAAGGCTGCGGTGACTGAATGAAGAACCAGGCCCTGCTGCTGGCCTGCATGCACTTGAGGGCTCTTCACCTGTACTAACGGCTTACTACTGAGTTACCACTGCCTGGTCCACACCTGGTACCAACACACTCTCAAGAGCTGCTTTTTTTTTTTTTTTGCACGTAGCATACACCAAGAGAAAAGTTAACCCCCTTCACAATCAGAAAGGCGAGGAAAGAATATTTTACCTAGCCAAAATAAAACTTTCTACCCTTGGGCAGCTCCCTGAAAGCTTCCAGCCTGCCCTTCCCACTGGTCTCCTGGGGCCTCGCAGGGTCTACAGGGACAGCAGCAACAACTGCAGCACTGCCAGCTGCAGCCCACGAGTGCTCCACGTGCAGCTCGCCTCGCTGCCAGCATAGCCCATCAGCCAGACTGACCGGAGATCAGCCACATCCTCAGGTAAGCTTTGAATAACGAGAGGACAAGATTAGGGGGAAGGGACAGCAGGCTGAGGGCTTCTGAGGTCACCGGGCCTCTGGTGTGGCACTGAGGGGCACAGGCAGGGCACATGAGGAGCAGGCTGAACTCAGCCTCAATGGGAGATGCAGGCAGGGAAGGCTCAAGGGTCCTACCATGACGAAGGGAGATGCTGCAGAAGAGCCAGACGTGTATCACAGTCCTGCTCAGGTCAGCACTCAAGAGCGCAGGTCAGCAAGGATCATTAAACACGTCAGATTTTAGTTTCTACACAGAATAGTCGCCTATACTTAAGCTGAGACACTTCTGTGACAATTTTCTTGCTGTAGCTGTCAGTTATTCATCTTGCAGATCTTCCTCCCCTCCCACTCACCAGTGCCCCTGTCTTTGCCTCGATACATTTCCCCAAAGTTTGTTGGTCCCAAATAGTTTTGAAGTCATCGAAAGCTGCAAATAGGAAAAAAACACAAAACATATTGACCTGCTTAACTTAGAAAGCTCTGACACCTCTTGGTGAAGCTGTGGGATGGCATCACTGTCCAGATGGTAACACTGCTGCCCCTTTCTGACTTTGATTATCTCCTTGCTCAAAAAAAAAAACCCTTGAAAAAGATGACAGAGATCACCAGATACTTTAGCTGAAAGGGAGAAGCAGCTCTACCCTAAAAGCAGCACCCGAAACCACTCACTGTCAGCCCTTGGTAATCCTTAGCCAGACTGCTGCTCCCATCAGCTCAAACAGGCGGGGATGAGATTTGGGCTACTCCAAGTGCCAAACACCAGCGCGAGCCTTGCCATCACCCCCTCCAGCAGCTTTGGCCTTTTTTCTCTTTCCTGTCTGAAACGAACCTGATTTACCTGGCAGGATGACCGGCAGCACTGGCAGGTGCTGTCACCGCGTAACTCACAAAGCAGCTGAAGGAACTGATTGTGAACTGGTTCTGGAGGTGGGCCAGGCTCAGAGCTGCTCAGCCCCTTCTCCTTCCCCAGCACACAAAGAGCTGACGGAAACCCATCTTCATCAGCTCTCTTGTTGGGCTTTCTCTTTTACTGGGGCTTTGCTGCCTTGTTTCAGAGACAATGTCAAACTTCATCGATATCACCAGCGCAGGAACATCTTAACTAATTCTTTTCCACCCAAAAGCCAAACAATAATTACCACTCCAACACCATGATGTAAATTCTCAGGCGGTTTCCTAAAACACACCTTGTACAGTTGTACATTAAATAATGAAAAAAAACAGCCTTCTCAGTACTCTGATACTACATGCGTTCACTATTTTCCCACATCCCATGTTTGAATCTCCAGCAGAAGTATTTAAATGCTGTAGAGCAGCTGAAATGCAGTTCAGAACCAGTGATGGGCTGGAACCTGGAGCTCCATTCCCTGCCTGGTGACCCTGGAACAACTCCTGATCAGTCACCATCAGGCCCTTAGCAGCTCAGGAAACTCCTCAGCATCACTGCCCGTGGCAAGGGCATGGTGGCGATGTGCCAGGAAGCCTGGCCTTCCCTTTAGGGACAGGAGCCCTGCTGAGGAAAGGTCCGGGCAGTAAAACGGCAGAAATTACAAATCCTGAGAGAAAGGGTATTCAAAATCCAGGGATTAACAGGAAGATAGCTTTAGAAGTGCAAAGGAGGATGACCAACGCAAATGGTCACCAAGCAGACGTGATTTCAGATGTACATTTTGGATGGGAATTTAGTTTCTCTGAAGATGATTACCTGATCTGGTAATCCTGTGTGGGATTTCAGGACTGCGACACACAGACACAAACCCTGCAGGAGGGTGCTCGGGGCACAGCACGGTGTTGGCTGCAACACGGCCAGACGGCAGCTCAGGCGGGCTGGGGTGGAAACCGTTCAGCAATACACTCCGCTGAAGCTGCTGAGATGCCTGCATGGCTGTCTCGTTTCAGAGATAAATGTGTTTAATAGCAACGTTAACGCCCGAGATGCATATTTTACATGCTATTTTTGCACACTTTACTGGTCCTAGATCAAACAAGCCTTTGTAAACTAAGCCATCAGCACAGCATCCGATTCAGAGGCATCATTTTCCCAGTTAAAATATCTGTATTGCAAGAGAGAGACTTGCTCCTGCAGAGGACACTGTAAAAACGCTTGTGCATAAGTAATGATGGGAAATAAACAGCATCATGGGTGGAAACGGTATCACCACGTCTGCAGCACAGATCGCAGCTGCTTTCATGTAAAAAGATGGAATTTATAGTTATATTACTGATGTTTAAGAAGATGGAAGAAACCCTGTTTATGTAATACACAAAACACGCTCTTGAAGGGATTAGACTAAATAATGCCCTAAATTCAGCATCTTCCAGTCTAATAAAGGACATAAAACCTGCTCGGCAATCTGTTTCTATTTTAAAAGACGAGCTCTGGTATACATTACAAACATTGTTTGTAGAAGGGAGCTATGGAAGGAGGCTTGGTGGGCTGTTCTGCATACATTAATGCTTCATTAAAAATGCCATAAGAAGTAAGGAAAAAAAAACCTCTAAGTTTAAGATACCCTCCCACATACGGAAAAGGATTTTAAAGCACTTATTAAATTACTTCACTTGCTTGAGCAAAAACATGAGCTTTCTTGGAAATCAGGACAAGCTGATTATATAAGACCCAGATAGTTCTTTTTAAAAATGTTATTTCAACGCGTGGAGATTTACATCTACTGCAAAAAGGGGGGAAAAAAAACCACGTGTGATTTGGGCTGTGGCTCTTCAAGGGATCTTAATGCGAATCATTTGGAATTACTCTAATTAATTAGTGAGTATATTCACGTTGTGAGTACTGGTGCTGCCCTCCTGGGGCTCCAAAGGCTGAGGCTGGGCCCTTCCTTTGGCTGGGTGCTGCTGCAGGGCCCTGCAGACCCCGCTCCCAGTCGGTGGTGCAGCCTTTCCCTGAGCGTGCTGTTAAAATCCCGTTTGCTCTGCGGAGTGAAGTCGAAGAGGAACGTGGAAATCAAGCAGTGTGAGAGCACACCTGTCTGGCACAGGATCTATTTAATCGGGCACTACATAAGTTGCTGGAAAACCAGACAGTAAAATCTGACAGCACCACCTATAGCGCAACAGCGACATCGCTGTTTGTTGGAAATTCCCTACCGGAGAGCTTGGTGGAACTGTGATTTTTGTTTAATGACCGAAAATAACTGCCCCTGAGCACTTTTATGGACATGCAGGTGCTGGCCAGGGACGTGGGTGGGTGCACCCCTTTGCAGGGTGAGAGCAAAGCCACACGAAGCGGCTGCCCCTTGCGTCGATGGGAGCAGAAATGCAGCCCGGTGCTGATGTTTGCAGCAAAACCATTGTGCCTCTGTGCCTAGCGGGGCTGGAAACAGCCTCCAGGTGCTGATTTCAGGGTGGTCCCCAACCCTGTCAGGTCAGTGGTCAGTGGTCATTGCTGCTTGGGATATCAGCTCCTTGTGCAATGAACTCTGCTGCTCGCTGCAATGGGAAGGGGTGAGCTCGAAGAATTTACCCATGAGCTGTCCTTGAGGCTGGCCCAAATGCTGCCACGTTTAACAGAAATGTTTCTCTTGTGGGAGATAAGCTGAGTTACATCGGGAAAGAAGGGACAAAAGAAAGCAAAGGGAAGCACCCTGGCTGCTTGCAAAGTGCTCCCTTCAACACCATCCCAGGCTCCGGGACTGTGCCTGCAGCACGGCCACCTCACCTGGCTGGCAGTGCCACAGGGCAGCCGGCTGCCCCAGAGGGCTCCCGTGCTCCTGCCTGCTCCCCCTCCACGGAGCAGAGCAAATGGAGCTTGCAGGACACAACGCAGCTGCCCTATTTTAGTACCTGCTTCAGGAGGAGGTGAATCAGCCCCAGCAGTGCCGGGTTCTCTTCTGGCTATAAAGGGAGACGAGCTCACACATCCCTGGCCAGGTAAATCCCACCCCTCACGCCGAACACCAGCAGGCAGAAGGGCACAAAAATGCTCAGTGCTCCTGATTCACGGCATCAACACCGTGCTGCATAGCAGGCATTTGAGATCCGCCGAGCAGAAGGAAAGCCGCAATTAGCTTTAATATTAAGCTGTAAAGATTCTGATAACACGTGAGTTAATATCTGAGAAGCGGGTCCCCAGAGGAATTGCACAGTTGTTACAGGCTGAAGCTGCAGAAAATTCCCATTTGTGAGGCTGCACCAGGCGTTAAGGGTAATTTCTTGAAGCCGTGCAGCCATCCGAGAGCCCAAAGCAGGCAGGGGCCAGGGCTGAGCAACATCAGTTGGCAAAGGCTTGGAGAGGGCGAGTGATAAAAATACTAGAGAGATCAGCAAGATGCCTGCAGTTCAAATGAAGTTCACGTGAGGCACAAAGTACAGGAGAGCTCAGAAATCTTCTGATGTAATATTAAGGAACACAGAGGTTACCAGCCCCTGTGCTGCAGACCAGTGCCCACTGGCCTCAAGCTGTCTGCTCGACACATCCAAGGACGTTTGTTCCTGCAGCTCAGCGAAGAGGCAGGAGGTACAGCACCCCATGGCAGATCAGGAATAGGGAAGAGCTCCTGGAGAGCTCCAGAGGCATTTGGGAAGGGCAACTCTTCAAAGCTTCCCCCTCCATGCCCTGGGAGTGAGGATGTTCAAGCAGTGTCCAAACCCTCCATGGCACCAAGCAAAAAGACCACAGTCCCACCAAAAAATGCTCAACTGAGAACCTTGCAGCAGCCTGCTCTTGGGATTACAAAGCGTAAGTATTTTTATAGAGGCATCTCATGCAAAATGAATAAGGGATTCTGAACTGAAAAGTTTTCCAACTACACTAGTTGGGCTAATGGAAGATGCTCTCCCTGCCTAAAAGCCTTCTTTAGGTGTGTTAATACCTCCACGGTCAGAGCAATTTATCAGTGTCCAAACATGACCACCGGCAGGCCCGTTAACTGAATCAGTCTGAAGTTTAATTGTAGGCAAATACAATCATGTGCTGTAGTTTAAGGACGGCATTCTCAAGTTTGTATAAAGGGACTGAAAAGACCCAATTCCCATAAGTTCTCATATGATCTTCATTCCTGGCTTTCTCTCATGATCTGAAATCAGCAGCTTTGCCAGTACAGTCAGGACAGAGATTACAATAAAAATATTAATACCTGGTACATATATAGCTCTATCAGCACTATACCCATTATCCATTCCCTGTAATGAAAGATGCCATAGCTCGAGATTCAAGAAACCTATAATTTTGTAATCAAATTAAACTAATGACATGCATGATTTTCAAAAAATACTCTTTTAATACGCATGTGAAGAGACACAGTTTGTATTTTAATATTCCAGAAATAAATCCCATCCCACTGACACCTACTGGTGATCAGCTAGCATTTCTGTAACTGGCCCAAGCATTACACTGGGCTGTATCGTGCTATCAGCTGCAAGAACTATAAATCATAGATACATAAATAATTACAGCAGACTCCTCTTGGCTGTGTGCTTTAGAAGTGTAGACAGATGATGGTCTATTTTCTCAAGTACAACCACTGCTGGCTGAACTTGAGTCATCTTGTACAATCTCAGCAAAAGCTGACCACAATCATGCACAGAAGTGCAAGGACAGAGCTGATCAAGCCCAGTACAGCTCCGTGTGACAATCTCTCCTGAGCCACTCAAGTGTGTAACACCAAGGCTGGGTCGGGACACGGAGAAGGTGGCTGGGAAAATTAAGCCATTAGGAGACAAATGATCATCCAGGCCTTGAATCCAGAGGATCCATTTGCTCGCTCTGTAACGTTCATAGAGCACTGATGTTCCTTCTAATGTATTTTAAAGATAAAATTTGTCTTGAAAGACAAAACTCTCCACACCTTTTCCTAATATTTTAAGACCCAAAATAGTATTTACCTATAAAGTTATCTACCCTAGTAAGATTTAAAAAAATCTGACATAATTACCACTTCCTAAAGATCCCCAGCTGGTTGCTGAAGAACAACATTACAGGGGTTACAAACAAAGCTCTTGCATTTTAAAATTCCTAGCTACATTTTCATTGCTAAAGCTTTAAATGCCTCTCCTTCCTTGATTTTTCAACAGTTGAGAGAGGCTAAACTTTTGCTAAAATACAGCGTTAACTTGGACCATCATTGTGTGTGCCTTCCTTCTTTTGGAAGTGGATTATGTGCTCATTCCAAAGGCACTGGAGGATTTGGATATGGGACAGGAAGGTGTTGTTGTTCTCCCATTTTGCAACTCATCCCATGAGTGGGAAGAGGGTAACAGTATTTATGGTAAGTCACCAACAGCACTCCTCTACTTTTCAAGACAAGCCCAGGTGTCCAGATAAGCTATTGCTCAATTGTCATAAAAGTACAGAAGAACGAGACATGATTCTTACCGTATGAGTGCAAGCCTGTCCTTTTCAGATGGATGATCATCAAGCCACTGGGAGTAGCGGGCAATGGACCACTCAGCCCTCTGATACAGGGAAACACAAACAAATACCAGTTACACATAAATGCAGAAAAGGGCATACACACAATTCCAGAAACAAAGATGAAATAAATGAAGGCGATTAAGAGGCACGCTTAACACTGCGGCGATGCAGAATCAGTTAAGAAATCAGAGACAATTTAACAGAAACAGCCCAATACGTTATTTTGGGAGCTCAGTGATGATCTCCTGCATCAGCTGTTTGCCCAGTTCTGACAGTGGTTTGCATCTAGATTTCCTACATCTGACTGCAATTCGCAGTCTGGGACAAGACCTCAATTTTCTTCTATGAGCTAACTGACTATTAAGGAATTGAGAGCCTGTTCAAAATCAGGTTATTATTTTCATACTGTTAATCAATCAAAATATGAAATCAGTGACCATAACACCTTTACCACAATAAAATCAAAAGCCATCAAGCCATACAAAATACGAGCTTGAATATTTTTTAACTAAAATAACAAGGGTGAACAGTAACATTTTTTCCTCCTTAGGACATCTGCTAAGCAAAGACAGGTTGATCGTACTACCTGGAAGGGTGATTTTAACTCCGGTGGTGCTCTCGTGAACAAGAACTGAAGAATAATGCTGAATGGAATAACCTCTCCCAGAGCTGGGCTATTAGCGATATGCTCACTGGTCTGGAACAGCAGCGGTCTGGAAAAATGCAACAATATACTTGTGAAAGGAAGAAAAAGCTTATCTTATGCATTAGAATAATACCTACACAGTGGCAATATTGTGTTAGGATAGAATCACCTCGTTTTTTTCCCACTAGTCTGTATCTCAGGTTTTCAGCAAAGGTTCGGTTTGTAAAAATGTACAGAAGCTGTGTATTTTAATTAAACAACACAGGACTGTAAATTTTGTGTTTCAGTGAGAGCACGTAAGGTAACTACAGAACTCACTGTCATAAAGCAGCAGCACTGAAAGCAACACAAAACGTTACCATTTGGCCATCATTTGCATGACAAAGACTTTTAAATCATAGTTACACGCTGCTCAAAATTTAGAAGAACTTCAACATATTTCTGCTTCGCTTGTGGGTGTTGCCAAAAAAGCTCTCAGTTCAATCAGAACTAGCAAAAGGTACTGAGTCAGTTTTGAAACACAGCTTGGTCCTATAACCAGTTGTTAGCTGCTGCAACTCACCTGAATGACCTCAGCTGCCTGTACGATTTTCCCAGGTCAGAGACTCGCCGACACAGCGGTGCTACTGCTAACTCCATCTACAAAAACAAACATTTTAATTTGAGTTAGATTGTCCTCAAATCTAAAACTCAGCATTTAGGTAGTCTGCCTTTAAATAATAACCCAGGCTTGCAGGACCAATTCATCAGTTTGTTGCTGGTGGCTGCTTTTGAGACAAGAAGTCTTCTTTCATACCGCACTGCCCAAGCCAGGACTTCTGCTCATTTTTGGCAACACGTTAAGCACCCCATGACAAACAACAGCTCTTCTCCCTGGATGAGAATAGGATGAGCTCTCACGAGCTTGCTGCAACTGCGGCTTTGTTTGCCCGAGCACATTCATTTTGCCAGCGCTGAGTTTCCACTTAGGTCAACATCCCAAATAGCCTGAGCTCAGAACAGGAAGAGAGCAAATCGAGGCAGGTTTCCACAAACCATTACAAAAGCAGCAGAAGCGCACACATATTTCAGCTGGGCACCCTTTCCTTTGGTGAAGGATGAGATTGAAGTAGTTCATTCTTGAATCCTTGGCCCCAAATTCAAGAGCCCAAAACCCACGTAGACTGGCAGGCAGCTGGGACCTATTGCCACAGGGTTGTGTGAAACCAGACAAAAGAGCATCCGTAAGAGCATTATTTTCTTGCTCAACTGTCTGCTCTCTGTTCAGTCTCTGAGTTACAGAATCCATCTTTAAAAACAAGCAATTTTAAACTCTTTGTGTTCTTTAAGCACAAAGGAGTTCACCTGCCTTGCTGAACAAGAGCCAGACTCTGCTCGGTTTTTATGTCATTCACATGAGACTCAATTCCTGTCACAGAATCTCCATTACCAGCGAAGACACAAAAGTGAGAAAGAGCAATTTCACCTCCAGATCCCCGACTGAACCCTTAGGTACCATTACACGGCAAAAATGCAGTCAACACACACAAGAATACAAACAACACCGTTCAAAAATAAAAAGCTTCGGTAAAGTCATTTTATCCAGATGCGGATTAAGTCTTTATTTCTTTCGTTCCTGAAGTGTCAGTCAACAGAGGGAGGCAAATTTTGTTCTTGGTGTAGATTTTTTTAAATCCCCAGTTTGGAAAACCATTCAGACTGATTTCCACACAACGCACAATTATGATGTTTCAAAGGATCAGAGGTAAAATAAGTAACCAGATGAAAACCACCATACAAACAGCTTCCCATTTAAGTAACATTGCTGAACTAGTGTTAGAGCACTTCTAATAATACAGTGTTTAGGGTGAAGCCTTTAATACTGTTACTCCTTCCAGCTGCAGCCTCTTCTCAGACAGGGCAGGCAATGGGGAGTGCACGCTCACAGGACAGGCAGCTTCTCCCTGGGATTTCTGCAGGGAGGTGCCCCAGCTCCAAAATAGTGATGAAGCTCAGCACAAGCTCAGCACAAGCTCAGTGTTGTTTCCCCAGGTCTCTTGGGACACTTCTGAGCACCTACAGGAGCCAAGAGGCCAGCCTGCTGCACAGGATCAGGAGCAAGTGGCCGAAAAGAGGAATTTATTAAGTAGGATTCACTGCATCAAGATACAAGACCTTGAAAGACAAACGATTTCTTCAGAGCTTCTTTTCAGGCATCAGTATTAGCTAGGGGCAGCTGGAAGTAACTGGTATCCTCCAGAAACCAGTGTCCCTGTGCTGGTGGGAGCTGTGGGCTTGTAGCTGCGAAGAACTTGGGAGAAGATAATCCTTGTAGGTGCCTTAGAGAATTTGATAATAAGCAACAAAATGCTGCTCTGACTCGTGGAAACAGAGAAGCACGGATCAAACTGTACCCAGGAGGAGAAAGAGATCCCAGCACAGCAGAATATAATTCTGCTTAATAAGTTTTAAATGATCGTTTCTCTCCTGAAACATAACATGATGTAATGAGACGTAAGTGAAACCTTCTACAGCTTAACCAGTTCCTTATTAAAACAAATTTCAATGATTTCTCTTGAACATATTTAGTGGTTTCCATAAATTAACATTTTCAGTCTTAAATACTAAAGAATAAAATTTCCTTCAGAAAATTCTGTTACTTTGTCTTCAACCTTTATTCACGGTTGGGAATTATTAGTATTGCTAGAGCTAGATAAATTTAATGGCAGCAGATGGTTGATTCGTGAAGTACTAGTTGCCAAAGGAAAAAAAAAAAATGTTTTTAAGCTTTGCAGCATACTATACCATCTCAAATTGACTCATGAAGAGTGGGAATGAGTGAAAGCTGATGTGGTAAAAATGCACATAAACCACAGAAACTGTTTTTTTTGTGTGTGTGTTTTAATTTACAACGCTAGTCTGCTATGTGTTATAATCCAATCCCTCCGATAAAAACTATACTTCATGTAACAATAAAGATTGTGGTTTTTACTTGTATTTTAGCTATTTGTCCAGATCCAATGATATAATGAGATGCCACAGGATCTTTCTGCTGCTGCAGTCCTTTCTGCAGGCCCTCTGTGGAGGTTTTGTGCCTCTGCCAAGCACCAAGCTGGGTGGCACCACTGGCTCAGGAGGCTCTGGGCACCGCTGCTGGTTTTACGGTGCTGCAAGAAGCCAGAGCACACGTCGCTGTGTCATTCTGCCACCTGTCATCACCTGAAGCTGCATCAAGTGTTGAGTCATGCCGTGTGGTTCTGCTGCAACAGCTTTTGTTGTGAGATGTAACTCCAGCTTCCAAAGCATTTTGGTGAGCTTTTCCAGGTCAAGTGCTACTTTTGGCTGTCTGCGAGCCAGTACTTGTACCATGGTGCGTGTGAGGCCTTTCATACATCCACATTCAATGGGCTTTACATACGTAAAGATGAGTTGCATTTTTTGTTTCCTTTCCAAATTTCTCTCCCCAAATCACATATTTGAAAAATTGTATGTGCAGGTTAAATTCAGTAAGAAATGAAGTGTCCAAGGAATAATGTGTAACCATGACTAACGTGAGATGATTGTTATCACAGCACCTCAGGACCTGTTGGAGGAAAAGCAATAACAAGTGCATGTGCACATTGAAAAGGGAGAGCTAGAATGGAAGAAGGCCTCACAACTGCCTCATTTCCGCTAACTTTGTTCCAAACCCATTGCTTTTCCATGATTTATTCATGTTATTTTGTTGTGCTTCGCAGAACAGAAGGACAGGCTCTCGCCCAACTCCTATATAGAACATATTCCTCTTCTCCATGATTCCTGCTCTCTAGGCCTAAAAAGGCTATGTTAGCTTTTCTTCTCGAATGACCCTGTCATAGCCCACGGCTAGTTGGTCAATTATCTGTTGAACTATTCACTGGCTAGCCATATTGTAAAAAAATCCATCACATGGCTGGCTTCTCTAATCGGATTATGTTCAGCAACCCAAGGGTGAAGTTAATACGTAGTCCAGATACAGATAATGCATGTAGATTGAAGGGTGCTTTGAAAAACCCCACAGTGAAGTTATTGTTTTGTGCCTATTGTGGTATTTTCAAGATCCCTCGTTACCAAAAAGCTGTTTTTTCAGTTGGAAAATCTTAGCATTAAATTTTTAGCAATTATATTTCCTCCTGGCCAAGATGAATTCCAAGTTTTTAAATGTTAACTCGAAATGCTTTTTTTTGAGCCATTCAGCAGGAGAGAAAGCTTTAACAAGCGAGGGAGCAGAAGAGTGAATTATTGTATGAAAGAAGCTGGCCTTGAAGGGATGGGGAATTTGATTTCTCCACCGTGCAGCAATCCCAAAACGGCTGATGTTTAAGTAAATCCTTCAGCTGCAATACCTCCAAAATATTGCACATAAGAAAATAGTTTCCTCCTTCTGGCGGGATAGTTGGCATTAAACATTAAGTCCATTTTATCTTTGTAGCTTTTGCCCTTGTGACTACGACTGTGATTACAACTTCCTGCTTCCCTTACTTCTCTGTAAGAATCTAAAAAGAAGAATATCTTATGAAAAATTATTAAAAAAACATTTTTAGTTGTATTATCTTGCTTGATCAAAGGAGCAAACCTATTTACATTTAAAAAAAATGTAAGATTATTATCCTTGCTTTTTTAATGCATATTAAATCAGGAAAAGATTCTGACCATAAGCTAACCAGCAGACAGGAACATTATGTCTATGCTAGAATTTAGTGTAGTCAACTTCTACAGTAAAAACATTTTTCTAGGAAAATTCAGTAATGCCAAAACATTTTGCAGTAACATATTGACAAAAACTTGAAGAGCTGGTGGCAGTGTTAACTATGTCCCATCAAAACAGTTTGACCACAGTACTGAAAGACGACTAAAAAAAACCTCAAGTCACACCTAGATAAAAAATATCCGAAGCTATATACAGCATGGTATTAACTCAAGCAGGACCAATAAAAATATTTTCAGCCTCTCAACAATGGCTGAAAATAACCAGTCATGACATGACATGGGGTTCGTGGCAGAGGCAGTGGCTCCAGCTTTCCATGTCACTCCAAACACAGCACGCAAACCTGTGCCATGGAAGGCACAAGATGGGAAATCACATCATGCTTTCACACATGAAGCCTAAGGACGACTTAGTCTTTGAACATCTAGACTAGTTGATTTCAATGTAGTTGTAATTTGTAATTACTATTAATAAACAGCCATTTTCCTATACCAGCTTACAAAGTGTACGTAGCAGACTACTAATTTTCATGCCAAATATTACTGTAGAATCCCCATTTCTTCTACATAAAAGCCTCAGTTTACTGTGTTTATATCTCTTCCTTGGCTGCACTGTCCAGAAATTCTACCAGGCTTTAAGAAGGCCTGAACTACCAGCCACAAATCCCAAAGCATGCCTCAGTGTAAGTGCTGTAGCAACTCTGAATACCAAACAAGCTAAAGGGTCCTCTGGAGAAGAACTGGTGCTCCCCAGAAACAGAAATGAAAAACCATCAGGGCTTGCTTGCTTGCCTCCAGCAGAACATTTTTTCCAGTCTGACTAGAACTGAATTTGAAAGTGAAATTTAGTATTACATACATGAATATTGAATCGTGATCATCTTAAAAATACAAAAACAAATGAAAACAACCTGATCCAGGAATTTGTGGGACTGAACTGGAAAGTAATCTTGTCCAATTGCCTGTATAAAAGCTGCGAGCATGAGTAGAGGTGAATTCAGCCTGTACACTGGAAGTATTTCAACAATGAGAGTCCCAAGAAACAGCACAGTACGTGATAATAAGCTTGCAGCATTGCAGACATTTTCAAGGGCTTAAAAAGCTTCTGTGTTCCTGTAAGCACTGATCTTCATGAAATCCTGATATTCTGGCATATTTCATGCCTATCGTACCTATTTTACGGCCACCAAACTAGCACACAACTGGTCTTACTGCTGAAATATCTGTAATGCCTAAGATAGCAAAAGGCAATACTGAGGCTGTGCAAACAGGATCAGACAGAGGGTGTGGGTTCAACAGAATTACAGCAGTAATTCCCAACTGTGTAAGCAGCTGAGCCTTACTCAAGAAAATTGGATCTGTTATGCACTTCACCGGACCCAGTTCTGAATGAAGAGAGCTTGAAGCCTCTGTTTTCCCTCTTCTGTGTATAGATACCTGTTTTTTTGAGGCAACTTATCAGTAAAATGTGGCTGTGGTGCAAAAAAATGTCACATCTGACTGTCAGCCAAAGTAATTCTGCTAAGTAAGAGGCAACTGTGTCTCTAAGTGACCTGGAATAAATGTGGTAAGAGCATTTAATAAAATGCCCAAAATCTGATGCAATCCAAAATTATTTGACTTGCAACATAAATGTTTATAATAGGACTTCAAGTTGACCAAAGCTGGATAGATCTGCCCAAGTCTTCTGCTTGCAAGTAATCCCAGAACACCAAAAAAGGTTTTTAAATCTCAAAAGACAGTTTGAAGCCTGATAATGTAACCCCTTTTGAGTACAGAAAATTCAAGATGACTCTACAAGACAGAGTACAAGCTAAAGCATTTTATAAACAAACCTCCTCCTACACACACAGTGTCTTTCCAGGCAGGTTCTTTCCCTCAGCTCTGGCGTCTGTCCAGCAACACAGTGCCTTTCTGGGCCAGAAAGTACTCTGCACGCAGCATTTAGGGCTGCTTGGGAAAGCTGTCCTTCCCATCAAGTCAGAAACCCAGCTGAATTCCTCAGCCCAGGGCAGCAGCAAGCTCCCCTTCCCTTCGGAGGAATCCAGCCATCTCCTCGACAAAGGCAAGCGCCATGCCAACAACAGCATGGAAGCGAACTGGCTCCCATGCTGGATTGCAGCCACAATTCAGGCTGAGCACATAGAAAACATGCCTAGGACAAAGCTACACCCTCCCCAGCAGGGCGACCTGGCAGCTGGCACTGGTTTACATGTTCTCCAAAACCCATTGATTTTGGGGAGGAGGAGACACGCCCCAGAAAACATGGACATAAGGCAGCCTTCAAATGCAAAATACTTAGTCTATTTTCTGTTATCCTGAGCGATCTCAGGCCATTCTGGACTCTAAAAAATCCCTGCACAGCCTGGGATGCCCCAGGGAGCTCTGTGCAGAGATACCTGCAGGTACAGAGTGAGTGGACCCAGCCAGTTCTTGTAAAAGGCCCCTTTTAAATAAACTAAGCATGTTATGCGATGTTAAGATGAGAAAAACACAAGGAAGCCCCCAGAAGCAGCAACTGTCAAAGGCAGGAGACAAGAATGAGTTCAGAACCTTTTTTTTTTTTCCTTCCCCAATACAAAAGAAAAATAAAAAATTTATCTTCACTCAGCTGTCCGCTCAGGAGTTACACTCAGCAAGGGGTAAGAACATGCAATCCCCCTACACTCTGATGAAAACATACCTTCATTTCTTACTTAAAAGGCAACCTGTGTCAGAACGAGAAAAATATGTGTTTAAAAAGATAAACGAGTGATATTTTTAGTATTATAATAATAGGTGCTTAGATCAGATGCTCTGAACTGTAGAATTAGGTAAGGATATTTCCCAAATTTATACGACTTACTTTAGCACTGCAGCATAAATTACAAAAATTATTTATATTCCTTCCAGAGGAGGAGTCAAGTGTCCTTTTTTTCTATTTTACACCATTGTCTTCAAAATAGCAAAGGGAACGGAGCCTTCCCACTGAACTCAATTGAACACTTCCCTTTAAATTCTTTGGTTAAAGGCTGGTCTGCTGCTTTTGAGTAATGAATACAAGAACTCTACTCAGGAGTAATCAGTAGAAGGCTGTTGCATGGTTTAGTCCACTGTTAAAAAATGACAATTGTGTAAGAGCCTGAAAGCTGAAAGAACTGGAGTTGATCCTTTCAATACCACCCACAACCAAACAAAATGCCCCAAATGGAATTGCCCTGATACCTGTTATGACAGCTGAAGTCCCAGTCTGGAACATGAAAAGAGGGGCTGGTTTTCACACAGAAAGGTTTTTGACGCCTAAGGGCTGACACAGTGTCAAGCAACCTGATCTTTATGTACGTCCTGACAAAGATTTTTCTTCTTGCCTTTTTTCAGGGCACTTAAAGGCAAAAGATACAAAGCAGCCACAACCAGGGAAGAGGAAAGTAGTTCCTCTGCTCCCTGCCTTCCTCTCCTACCTCAGTCACCTACTAGCCAAAAGCAGCCCTCAATACGCAGACAACTGGTGCCTAATTCCCTTTTCCCGCAGACAACTGGTGCCTAATTCCCTTTTCCACTTGGATAACCGGTATTCTTCGGGCCAATTTAGAGGATGCCTGTGTTCTTTGGCAAGTTAATCACACGGTGTTACTATGGACAAATTAAATTTAAATATAGCAGATAACATGGAGAAGCAGTGGATATTAATCTAGCAATTTGTTTTGTGTTTTAGTTCAGTATAAAGATATGGGTAAATCTGAGAGACAGGCGAGTCAGGTCATGAAGAGAATCCCACAGGAAAACTGCCCTTCTATTAATGAAAGGGCAATTCTTCCACAGGATATTAATATTTCTTCAGCTTGTCTCTTCCTCTGCAAGGCAGGTGAGCTAGTGATTAACCACTGCTGGCAGTGTGATATATAAAGCAATTAAGAAAACGACACTCTATTCCATTATAAGAGAGAGAAAGAATGAAGTGAATGAACAGTGGCAAATGATGGATGTACCAAAGAGGTCAGACAAGATGGATAATATTTCAAGACGCAGCTGAAAATAAATGAAACAGTCACTTGATGGGGAGCTGTCACACCTCCTTGAATGTGCTTTGTGGTGACAACTACTTGGTGGTACATTTCTCAGGAATCAGCATCTCGGAGAAAATGTTTGGAACTGGAATGCACCAATCTCCACAGGTACCTGTTTATACTTTGCTGGGGGTAAAAGTATTGATATGTTTCAGAGAACATAGTGAAGCAACAACAAAAAGCAGAAGCTGGCATTAGGGGTACCTGTGCGAAATCTGCCGCAAGCCGCATCTTCCCACCTTCACCAAGGGGCCTTATTAAACTGGCATTGCGAATGAAAAGTTCAATTGCTCTTTGAGCCATGGCTTCAGTATTATCAAAGACGAAGTCAAAACACTCAAAATGTCTGAAGTAGTCACTCATTACTCTTGCTATAAAACCCTGTAGTTCTTTCATGTAGAGAGAACAAGGGACATCTGGTTTTCCTGAGCTGGATAATGATCTGCCAAAAAAGAAGAAAAAAGGAAAAAGAAATGGAAGCAGTTAAATTCATCTTTAAAACACAACCAAAAACTACAGGATTCTTTTTCATTTTTTTCCCTACCCCATGAAGCCATGGCATGAATTATAGAGTATCGTTTAGGCTCAGAATAGAGTGTGTAGCTCTTTCTGAAACCGTGGTGAAAAAAATCTCTCTTACCAGCCATTCCCATCCTAGCAAGATAAAGGAAATCACCCCACTCCCACCTAACTTGCAGAGCCTCTGCTAGTTTGGAGCATAAAGCTCAAATCCAGCACTAAATTTAAACATCCCAGCTGTTGACATAAAATTCTAATAATGGATCAGAAAATACATGTCAGAGGGTCACTAGTTTAGCCTATCCCAAACCTGTTCTCTGCCTAGAATTAGTTTCATAGATTGCTCCAAACCAAGGATTATGAAGGCAATCTAATTACCACAGAAGCAGCACAGAAGCTAGAAAACACAGAAATAAATCACCTTCCTCTTTCTTTGAATCACAGCCAGGCAAGCAAGCTCTTCCAAACTCAGGAACCTGAGCATGCAGGCTATCTAACAAAACTCAGCCTTTGGATGGAATCAGTTTATCCACTCTGACAGATATCTTGCTAGCGGCAGCAAAAGAAAGATGGAGAGGGTAAAATATTGTTTTGTTTTAAGAAAAAACAAAAGCCAAAAGGAAAATGAAAACCAGCTCTGAAAATATACCTTTTTTTTCAGTGAATTTCCAAGACAGAAAAAAGAAGATTGATGTCTATTGACCAAATCTTCTGTGTCTTCAGGACAACTCATGATATAAGAAATATCACAACAGGGATAAGCAAAACAACACTCAAGGCGAAAGCCTCCAGTATAGCTAGGACCTGAGATGTTTGCAGATAAAGAATACTGGAAATGGTCATCTACATTTTTACAGAAAAGTGGCTTAGCATAATAAGTATGAAAAAAAATAATTGAACCATTTCACATTTAGTAGTAAGGTAGAAACATTTCTTTGTAATTTTGAATCAGATGCTCTATTTAGGAACACTAACAATTCTGAGAACTGCCCACAAAAAAAGAAAAAAAAAGGAAAAATAACAGTTTGAAAGCAGAAGAGGGCTTTTAAAGCAGAAAAAAATGGCCCCTGCTTGGTTTTCTTTGCATTTTAAAAGGAATTTTACTCAACAGATACAAAAAAAAAAAAAAAAAAAAAAAAAAAAAAAGGAGGAAGACACGTGTTGCTTGATTAATTTGTTTCAATAGCTATAATTCTGCTTTCTGTGTTAATTGACCATAATGTATCACCTACCTTCCCCTCAATAATCATGGGCTCTTGCTCCAAGGACATTGTGGCAGTAACAATTTACTATGCATATGGCAATAATAATTTATTTTGCATATGCAGGATGTCTTACTAAGGCAACAGTAAATTTAAAAAAATATAATGGTATTTACCCAGAAAAATCTTCCTGGTGCATAGTGATGATAATAGCTTCTACTGAATCTCCTACAGAGTTCAGTAACGGTTGAACAGCACTACCCATTAGATCATGGACTGTCTAAAATAGAAAAAGGCAGAAATAAGGAACAGAAACTACAAGCATTTGTATTCTGACACCTCAAAAATACCTTGACAAACAGTTGATACCAACAGCATCTTTTTTACTACTCAGTATTAGGAACTGCTAAGCAGAAGGACAAAACCCTGAGATTTAACTTTAATTAATCTAACCAGAGAAGTACATAAATAAGGCTGTTTACTACTTCTTTGTACATGAAGCCTTTCTTTCAAGAATGTGCAGAACAATCTAGCATTCCTGGTTTGCAGACAGACATGTTCTGGTGCACACAGCTCATTCAGCCATTCACTCCCCTGAGACAGGCAAGCTGCCCTTCATTCCTCCGCACACAGCCGCTCCCAGATTAGTGCACAGCAGGATGGATGTGCAGAGCTGTCACCCACAGCACCCAGAGCACAGCCTGGCTCTCCACACCGCCCCGTGGAAAAGCACCAGATAGCATAAAGATCACAGGGTGGTTTGTGTGTGTGTGTCAGGGGGTGGTGATAAAGGATTCAGTTACTGCTGGGTGCATGCTGCAGAGGAAGGTATTTATTTTCACAGTCTGATGACAACTGGGTTCCGAGCATTATGAGAATATTCTTAAATACAAACATTACTCAAGCTGTGCCTTGGCACATGCAACACTTATGTAGCTGCAGATAAGACAAAATAAAAATTGCAGAATATTTGTCTGGCTTTGGCTAACACACATTCATACAAAATACCTGGAAAAAAAGCATCCATCTAAAGAGTAACCAAAAAAAAAAAAAAGCAAACCTCAACCCTCTCCCTGCAGCATCTGGACATTCAATTACCTTTAAGGCAGCTGTAATTGTTTGCTCAGCAGCTGCTGGGAATGAGCTCTGGTTGGCAATGACCTACAAATGTTAAAGGAATTGTTAACAGACAACATTCAACAAATGATTAGAATCTACAACTTTTATTTTCATTTAAAAACATACTGAGTTATCCTTGGTAATGAGTGGAATATATATGTACAGGTAACTATTGAATGTGTTTCATACAGACAGAATTCTTAATGCCCCACTATCAGTCCTTT
This sequence comes from Aythya fuligula, assembly GCF_009819795.1. NCBI lineage: Eukaryota > Metazoa > Chordata > Aves > Anseriformes > Anatidae > Aythya > Aythya fuligula. Next base: position 15,006,309 of record NC_045559.1, read on the forward strand.
GCTCTCCTATTTCCTATGGACTCTGCTGCTACCTTGGCAAAGAAATTAATTAAGTGATTTCAACTGAAATTTAGCTGAAGGGTTAATATAATCAGAATAAATTTAACTGGTATATTCTCCTGCTGCTTTGTGCAGAATTTATGGAGAACTGTACAAGCAGTTCTATGGCAAATATTTGAAAAAATGGTTGTGTTCTTTCTCATTTCTATGACTTGTGATACTAGATGTTAAATAGCTGCTTATGTAGAGCTACAGCAACATTAGAACTAACATATTAGAGGAACATTCTATCAATTTCCTTACAGTTATGAACATGCTATATAATAGTATTTTTAAGCCAGATAAGTACTGAACTCAGGCTGAATCATATCAGATCTCCCTCCAACACGAAGGCACATGAGGTTCATTACTAAATACATCAGAGAAAGCAGACTTAGAAGTTGATCTACCATCTGTTTGCAAAATCCAAGCAAATTTGTAGGCTTTTTGGCCTTTTTTAACATTCTTTAAACATATCCACAGTCAGAGGTTGTCATGATCTTGTTTCTAATCAGGCCAGGATTTAAACATAATTAATTACAACCACCACTGTATCTGTTTGCATTAACTTATAGAGACCGTGTAGCCATTGATATCACTGAGTCAGTAAACTGGAATTGTTCATAACTGAGTCCTCAAAACATTTCCATGCCAGAACGCAGGTCACAGGAAGAACGCACACAGATACTTGTGAGGTACTACTTTTCTTGATTTCACCCTTTCATTCCTCTTTTCAATTTGGCCATAATTGTGGGAAAGCAGTGGGGTTTTCTTAGGAAGTTAAGCTTAGGCTGGGTCAGGTCCAGACAAGGGCTATCAGGCTTACCAGAACTAAGACAGAGCTTTTGTGATAAGAAAAAAAACAGAGTTAAACTGTTTAGGCTCTTATAACAATGGCCGTGAGATGTGACTACTGTCTGTAAAACACATCTTTCACTCCTTTTTTAATATTGACACCTTATCACATAGCAGTGCTTACAAGGGCCAACCAAGTCTCAAAAAGCTGTACAAATGTACATTAAGACGCAGTTCTTAATCCAAAATTTGACAGTATTTGTCAGAGTTCTCATCAGCTAGTAGGATAATATGCATACAATACAGCAAAGAAGTTAATATTATGGAAAGAAGAGAAATATCAAAGCAAGCCCACCTTCAGAACTGATTGGTGTAGTTTGTACAGTGAATTAACTACAGCCACGTTCCTCCTCTGTCCCTCTGTGAGAGGTCCAATCACCTGGCTGGCATCTCCTTGAGTAGACAGCTGTAGTGATTACAGAAATTATTGAAACAGTATTAACATCAACTCCTTAAACAGTGCATCACCTCTAAATTGTAGTTAACTAAACTTAGATCATGGCAGAAAACTAGTTCATCCTTCAGAACCAATGTTCTTCCATTTAACTTGTCTTGATTCACGTGATTTCCACCTCCATGTAACACAAACTGAAACAAAAGGAACAAGAAGCAAAAAAGACAGCTGCCTCAGCTTACAAAACCCACAGCACTCAGAGCCAGGTGTCTTGGAGGTTCCCAGTCCCCGCACATCTTCAACTTCACCATCTAAGAATCAGCCAAAGTCTCCTACCAGAGGATGCTGAAGTGGAACTCAAAATGGTGGGTGAGCTTTCAGTCCTTACTTCTGATAACCATTCAAGCATCTCCCTAAAAACTCTTTATTCTTCAAATAGGTGGCTTACAACTTTGGACATATTTGTGGCTTGTAAGCAAACAGGAGAACAGAACTGCAAGAACCCAAACTGCTACTCCTCCCATTAAAAAGAGTTTTCTGCATGAATCTTCCAGCAAAACCCAGAAAATTAATTCTTCATATTTAAACTCCACAGTGTGTGTTTTTTATCATTACCACAGAAATCAAAGTTCCAGGATGACACATAAATAGCAATTAACTGCAGAACAGTTCTCTAAGGATACCGCAGCATATGTTTGCAATTTAAAAGAAAATAAATTGTAATTGGGAAACAAATGGAAATTTTCTTGTGGACAGAAAGCTAAAAAAATACGAAGAATTGACAAAAGGCTATGTGAATTCTAGAAGTATGTCTAAATACTACAGCAAGAATAGCTATTAATAGAAAGCTTTGCTGTGATATAATTATCTTGCTAGCTATCTGTATTTCAGGATACAAAATTATCCTCCAGGAAACTCCTGAAGATGCCTACATCTGAAAGTCTCCCAGTAAAAATATATTTGACTCATTGAACAAGTCATCAAGAGACCTTTATGAAGTGTGTCTTTAAACAGTTGTAGTTCCTGTGGAAAGCTCCTAAACTAAATATGCAGTAAAAAAAATGTTCACGAAAAGGAACAAACGTGACATGAAGATTTTTAAGGTAAGTGAAACAACAAATGTTTACTAGAGAAAGCCTATTCCTGCACTTCCCATAGCTTCCACTCAGCCTAAACACAGACATCATGCAAGCAAAGTTATCTAGGATTTGCCAGCATTGCTAATAATGTTTTAGACAAGTTCTTGCAAGCACACACGAACACAAATTTATTCACAGCACTACAGTGACAGTATCAGTTCATTCCCATTTCTTCAAATTTAGGGCTTATTTCGGAATAAACAGCTTTCTGAGGCCTTTGCAGAGGCAGAAGTCTTTTCCAACATGCCTTTAATTGTTTGACATCAGGATGTATCTTTAGACTAGCTGATAAATACATCATCTCAGCGACTCCCTGCCTGCTTGTTGAGGACAGCCATGTAAGCTACGTACAATCCTGCTTGCTGCCTAGTACTGCAATTTGACAGACCTGCCTGGTTTTAAGGATACTGCTTCTTACACTTAGGGCTTCACAGATTAATAACTAAAGAGTCGTGCAGAGAAACACAACACCCTGTCCATCCAGCTGCCCACCCTCACAGACCCCAGTAACCTTTTTTCACACCTTTTTTAAGCACTGTATAGACTACTCAATTCAGCTGTTTTTTTACAGCTATTACACATAAGAGACACTATTAGGGCAGCCAATTCTGCATCCTAGTCACCTAAATTTCAGTTCCTCAGAGTCTGTTACAAAGGTCTCACGATTTCTTTTTCTTAGTCATTATGAAATCATTAGACTGTGTCACTTTAGCTGGTAAAAACAGCTTAACTGGTAAATAAAAACAGTAACAAGTACAAACACAAGCCTTCTGCAGAGCAAGTAACTCTTGCAGTAAGCAATAGAGCACAACAGATTCACAGGCAAAATCTAAAAATGCCTTAAAAAAAAAAAAAACTTTCTGAAATGATTTACAATATTAAATTATCTTCGAATTAATTGGTTTGAACTTTGACAGCTAGATGTGTTGCTCCCTCGTGCATTTTAATATAAGGTCACTGGTCACAACAAGGCTTGGAACACCCAACTCCTGTAACCAGCAGTAGGAACTGGGCAGCTCCAGGCTCCCCGAGATGGCTTCTCATGAAGGTGTGCCACGGAGATGGCTCCCTGCCATGGACAGCCGAAGTCTCAGGTGGTCATTCCTTTCTCTTGCTGTAACCCAGATTATTTATGTGATCTTGCCTTGAGGAAATAAGTTTTTGTTTGCACTGAGGTCTACCCAACAGTTCACGTACATATACTTCACCACGGGCATATATTTAGATTTCAGGTAGTTTATCATTATTCCAATATCCCAGTGATTCAGACTGAATTCTTGACACCTTGAATCTCCATTGAACAATCTGCATCCAGGTAGGAAAATATCACTGTCTTCCCCCAGTTCCAACGAAGTACGCTTATGGCCCATTTACTTTAGACACAAATCATCCCTCAATTTATTTTCCATCATACCTGGTTTTATCAATGAATCATAGTCATCATTTTCTTTATATAGCAAGTACTTTCGAAGTTCTGTGCTGCACATAAGTTTATATACTTAAGCACACTGGTAATGTAACTCCTCCTCTGTTATCTGTCTGCTGGGGATTGCACCGTGTAAATAGGTTAAGTCAAATAAGTATGAAAAAGCCACATCCACTCAGCTGTAAGACACAGTCCCTTTAGAAGAGGGGAGTAGACACAAAATCTGATGCCTCTGTAATCAGTTTCATTATCCAGAATTGCAGAAGGCCAAAGGGGTGAATTTATGCTAAACAGAAATTGGGAGAACAGAAGGGGTGACTTCATCTCAGTTCAGCATCTGTTTTGGGAAGGGAACTGCTAAAAGACAAAGCTTAGCCCAAGTACCAGATCCCATCTCCAGGGAACCATCAATTACCCTGGGAGTCAGCCGGGGCTGAGCCTGCTAGTTGAGAAAACACAGGAAAAGAAACCATGCTGAAGCCAGGCCTAAATGAGCTGTAACAGCAAGGACTGTAAGTGTCCCACTTGTCTGTATCCGTCTTTAAACATAGCAATTGCTTTCTTATGCTCACTTCAGTTGAGTAGAATATTCTCACTTTCTTTCACCTCAAAAGCTGTTTCCCATTTACAACTATTTAAAGCACAGGCACCCCCTACCCCAGCAAGCGGCAATTGTAAAACAGGTGACACATCAGTACTGGCTCCCTTTGCTGACATGAGATGCTGGCGAGGGAGAGAAGTCTCCCACCAGCAAACACCAGCCAGGGCTTTGCATAATGCATCACCAGGGCTGTGTTTTGCGATACCCTCAGGAATGTGAAAATGAGCTGCTGTTCCACTGGGCATTTCAAGAAAACTCCAAGGGCAGCTGCTAGACTAAAATGAGAATGAAAACACTGGAGGAATTGCCTTTCTGACACTCTCTGAGGTAGGAGGTTGAAATTTGCTCAACCTAGCAGCTGAAAGAAGGAGGCTAGAAGACTTTTTACATCCAATTCCACAAGATCTGAAGACTAAAAATTTGGATGTTTATTCATGAGGCAGATTTGGCTATAGTTTAGAGAAATGAGTTTAAAGAAACTCATCAAGACGTTTTGCAAGAGAAAGGTGTTAACCATTTGAGCGGTGTAAGGACTCAGCCTCAACAGTGAAAGCCACAAACTTATCACCAGGCTGAACAAGGGAGGGGGTTTCTGTAGTCAGCACCACCTTGTGTCCTAGAAGCTACAGCAGAACAACACAGACCCACAACACTTTATTATTTAAAGCTCTCATGAATTAGCATCTGGAAAAATACATAGAGACAGGCCTTAAGGATATGTTACCTAAAAATCCTTTAAAATGCACAAATCAAAAGCTTCACTCTGAAAATACTTGCAGAAAAAAAAAAGACTGAAGGACAACTTATGCTTTTATATCCTAAGCTAATAACACAATTGAAAGTTTTCATCTATCTTCAGGTATGAACTAAGAGTCTTCTCAGGTAATTTTATATATCTACACCCAAAATAGTGATCCATAGACCCCTTTGAAACCAGTGGTATAAAATAGGCCTTTATAGGCCATGATTCATTTCATCCTAATGTAGAAGTTCAAACAAAATACACCAGGCTTCTCCTCTCCATTGAGTACTAATGGAACTTAGACTTGTTTTCGATGTCCATAAATGTCTGCATTAAAGGCAACTAAGTTATAACAAGTAAATCTTCCCTCCTTTCTTCTTGCTAGCAGACTGAGATGTTCAACCCCATGTTAGGGGACTTGGAAGTGAAATGTGGGAAACTGAAATACAGAACTAGAAGTTATTTGAACTAAGTTTGCTTCCTGTCATAGGTATCTGTGTTTTATAAATCCAGTTCATCACCAGACCCTTAAGACAGCAGTATCATGCAGGTTGTACAGAGCTCTGCATTGAAAATAATGTTTGACCATATGTGTATATATGCTAATATTGTATCTGATTATTTTTTATTATTATTTTTTGGTGGTGAAATCACAGCAACTTGTTTGAGGAAAACGTCTTTCCCTGGAGACAAACTGCGACATCGAAAATGACCCATTCTAGATGAGGAGCAGTTACCTAAACCCAGTGACCTGACAGGTGACCAGGAAGCCTGTGTAGATTTCCCTGCCCCAAAGCCCTTCTTTCCCTAACTGCCAGCTCAGTGGGTGCCTACTGCTGTCATCAGTTGGAAGTTTTGTTGTCAGGGGCCTTCACACCTGGTAAAATACTGATACAAGTTCCTATGAAGACAAATGCCCTGAAATAAATGTCATGGAACTGCTGGGATTCAGACTGATGTAACCATCCAAATTTAAAACATTGTCCAACCCATTTCACTCTTAAGAAAGTGTTGAAGAAAAACCAAGTATTACAGGAGGAATAAAGAAATTGTTTCTAATACAAATAATGCTTTGATTTGAACGTATTATTGAAATGGAGCAATGTAAGAAATCAATTAGATGGAATTTATTAAGTAGTTTATTGACCCAAAAAGGACACTCATAGAACCTGATACACAAATAATGTGTCACCAAGAGGAACAAGCCAACTGAAGGCCCTCTGACTTGCTTCGGCCTCACTTGACTGAGAACTGTAAGCCATGACCTCTGTGCTCTGACCAAATTCAGAAGTTGTGTAAAATAGTTTCTTTTAGTTTGTATCCTTCCCATACTAACGTGGTCACCCTGCCTCCAGACTGCAGGTGCCTCGTGTCTGGTCAGTATGGTATTTGCACCATTTCTGTAGACCCACCTTGGAAATATGCTTTGGAAATAACCAGATCAAATTGTCTAGACTTTACACTTTTCCATGCATAAATGATATATTTAATTTGGCAGCATGTATTGAGAGATGTTGAGAGATGTTGTGGTAATTTTTCTTTGGGTTAAATTGCTGTTTTCACCAGGAAGCAATTAACGCATAATTTAGATTAAGACAAAAAATAACTAATTCATTCTCTCCTGGGCTATAAAAAATGCTGCTTGTCTTTTTTTTTTTTTTTTTTTTTTTTTTTAAGAATGTTCAGATTATAGCTACTTCTTTTCCCATAATCTGTTTAACTTTGATTCAGAGTGATTAACTTCCCCTCTTGCAACAGGTGGCAGCTCAGAAGCGACACTGATTTGCTAGCTGTTTTGCTACCATTCCTTTCACAGATTACACATTTTGTGAAGAAGCTCAGTTTCACACTTAGAAACTAAGATCTTGTGTACATCTTTCATGACAGTTTTAGAGAACTCCATTTATTTCATTTCTCTGTTCTAAAACAGCCTCACAAACCCACTCTTTAAAGAGCAGGAAACAACATCGTAATTTAGGAGCACCGAGAAGATCTTAAATCAAAATAAGACTAAAGCAGTGCCTCTCAACAAAGCATTTGATCTAGCTCTAGGATCACGAGACTAATGTGTTTTGATAGCACAAATTGAACTCCAATTGTCAAGCTGACATTTTCAAGAATAAATACATTCCTAATAGAGGCAGCTGATGTGGCCATACCTCTGGCAGAAAACAATCAATCCATCTGGTGCTTGGCCTCCTGCCTGAGCATAACAACTTATTATAAAACACAGAATCCATTTGCAGAGTTTCTGAGTCAATAGGGCTTGGCTCTGGGATTTCTCCCATAAGCTACAAATAACTGGGATGGTTTACTATTTAGTTTAATATTTTCCATATGGCAGAAGGAGCCTCTTACAATCTCTTTCCACCTAAGGAACACTGAAGTTTACCAGAGTTAGTTTGCTGTTTTTTGTAAAAATACAACGCCACCTAACAGCAAAACACGCAACAATCTGAACTCCACTAGCTATGCAAGCTAGTATATTAGTTACTTGCAGGACAATTTGCAAAAAAAAAGAAGAGGCATAATATAGAGGTCTGAAGTGTAAGATTTAAATTAATGTGTCAGGGGTCAATGAGGTCCTTCATGGATGAGGATAAATTAAAATAAATGTCCTGCTTTAAAAATAATAAATTAAAAATTAAGAATAAATCATAAATAATATTTTGTTCTTGAAATTACTTCTAGTTTTTCAAAGAAGAAGATATATTTCTGGACATTAAGGAAGGAATAAGCTGTGAGTTCAGGCAATAATTTAAAATGTACATAAAAACATTTCCATTGCACCCTCAGGACATTCTTATAGCTTCCAGCATTTCTTTTCCTTTTTTATTTTTTTGCCTTCTTCAGAAATATGGAAATTTTATATGCAAGGAATATAGAAAAGGACTTCTTCTCGTGAAAGAATTCAAAATCTTATAAAAGCACAGTAATTCTTTTGGGAAGAAAAATTTGAAACTAACATGGGAGGGACGGCTAAGTCCTTGACCAAAGAAAAAAGACCCAACATCATGCTCACACTATTCATGCTAGAACAACGGTGATCATCAAACTGTTCCCTGAGGGTTCTTTTTTTTTCTACTTTAATATTCTCAAAAGTGGAAGAAATGGAAGGAAAATGGCAAATGGCCTTTCTGTAACAGAAAAGACAGGATTTATCTCTATGTCTTTGAATCATGAGAGACAAAAAGCACTGGGCAAAATAATCAAAAGTGAGTAATGGTTCATGGTCTTTAAAGAATGAGATGCTTTAAACAACTCCACTTTCCAAAAGCAGCTGGCACTCATTCACCTAAAACCAGTTTGTTCAAGGAATCTCAGAGAATCTGAAACCTAAAGCACTTGCAATCATTTGTCAGCTCCTGAAAATTATGCCCTCTGTATTTTTTCAGATTCTAGTTTATCAAACTGACTAATCCAAGTCTTCGAAGGATTTCAGGGACAATGTGTGTTGATCCTGATACCTCTGAGTGTAACAGTTTACTGAATTTTTTATGCTTGCCAGAATAATGACTGAGTTATTAATCACATTTTATACATCATCCCAATAACTGTTGGTCCCAACCAAATGCACCTCCAGAGGCAAAAAGCAGACACCCATCTGCAAGAGACACAAAAAGAGCAGGTCCAACATGATACAGTTCACCTACATATTAAAAAAAAAAAAATCAACTTATTTAATTAAAAAAAAAAAATCAACTTATTTAATTACTACATCTATTTTTTTTTTTTTTTATCCAGTCCATGCATTAACTGAGATTGTAATACTTCTATACTGTGGAAGTTTACAAAGGAGCTTTATTTATATTGTCAAACTCCAACTAAAGTTGCTCCAAAATTATGAAATTCCAAAGGCTATACAATAGCAATATACATTTACCTAAATCTAGTTCTGAATCATAAAATTGAATTTGGTACGAGATAATTCAGAGCACACTAACAAAATATTGTAGGGACTGTGCAGTCTTGCTCTTCTTCTACCTGTTAGCAAAATTACATGCTAGATTTAAAGAAGTCTTCTAACCACCTTCCCAGCAAGATAAAATGAAGTGAATAGTATTCTCAAAGCTAGCCTTTTCTACTTGGATGTTGTTGTGTTTTGTTTTTGTTTTTTTCTGGAGGTTAGCCAGTATCTCTTAAAAAAAAATCACACATTTGTTATGTGAGTCACGATCTAACCAGCAAAAGACAACATGAGAATGAAGAAAATGTTTCATGAAGTTATTTTTTAATGTTCTCCTCTAGATTTTTATTTCAATTTTTAGAAGTTTAAATCCTTGATGTTGTTTTCTAAGTGACTTAATAGTGAGAAAGATTTTTTTGGGGGTATTTTCTGGACATTATAAGTAGCTTCCTAATGACTGTTCTTACAAAACTCTTGTGATCTTTCCATTAAAAAAAAAAAAAAAAAAAAAAAGAGGTCCTTATCTGACCTCTAATTATTTTCAAATTAGACCCACTGCCATCTTTAGGTTTTATTCCTGTACCATGAAATAGTAATCTTTTTTTAAATTATTTTAGTATATAATAGCCTCCCACATATTCTATTTAAATACCTATTAATGAATTCCTTAGATGTGCCAAATACTGAATTCGTATTTTTGTGTTCTCTCACTTACATAGCACAGATCCATGTTTTTCAATGGCAGTAACACCATGTCTTCAAGGTACTAGTGTAATACAATTAGTACACATGTTTCAGAAAGAAGTGGGGAAAATTTAATCTTTCACATCACTTACACCATTACAACTGACCTGTTATTTACCGAAAACCCTTCCCAAAGTGTCATTTCACTACTGTTCTTGACTACTTGTGAGCTCATTACATTTCATGCCTCCTTCCAAAGTTCACAATATTCGACATTTAGACAGGAGGACAGGATACATTTCCCTGGAACTGTCAGACAGATCTCATTGTTGGAATATGTTCTGAATAGTGATTCATTCTCAAATGAAAGCTCACAATTCAATATAACACCACCTAGTACAAGACAGGGACTAATTCTTGTAAGACCACATAATAAAAATGACAATCAGAAATTTACCTTATGCCATTAGAACGAGAACTCATCTTACTTTTCAATTCAAAATCATCACAGGTCTCATAAATCTGATAGAGTTTAAAGGTGGTGCCAAAACTGTAGTGTATGAATAGTATCTTCCTTTTACTATAAGAATCTGATCCCAGGAAATGTATTTTCTCTCCCTCTCCTCCCTTCTCTTTCCCACTTCATTGAATTATTCAGCTAGTTAAATTTAGCTATATCAGATAAGAGGATGAGTGGGGGGAAAAAATATACCCCAAACCACACAGTTATGTCAGTAAACAACCTAACAGAGATGCAGCTCACATCAACTCTAAGTTTCCTTGATAGTATAGCATATTTAATTCAGTGGACTTGTATAAATTAAATGAGCAAAACAATTTGGGGGGGGGGGGGGGTAGGGTTAGTATAAGGTACATTTTCCCTCAGGAATATGTGTCAGTAAAGCCAGGCCTACAGACACGTTCCTCCATAAATGAGGCCTTAATTTTTTCCATTTCCCCAAGAAGGAGCCAGAATTATAGCCCTCCTACATCAACATCTTTCTTGCGACGTGTTACAGATATTTTTACTTTCTACCAGGCAGACAATGGAGATTTTTTTTAGTCTAGCCCCTTTCTTCCTTTTCGTAGTCAAACACTAAGTACAGACAGAAAGGTTCAGAAAAAAAATCCTACCACCATGAATACCGAGAGAGGACTAAGAACCAATCCTTCTTATCCAGCTAGTTTATCTTTGCAGTATTTTAACTTCTAAATCACATCTTCTTGCATTCCTACATTTCTCAACAGTTTCAATGATTGCGCCAAGATGTTCCAATATAGTCTCCGGATCCTTATAACACATTTAGCCTTTTAGATTCTGGACAAAATAAGCCATTCATATTGCTTACAATCTAAATAACCCGCTGAAAACAGCTTATTTAAATCCTCATTCCCCTGATCAAACACGACAGACACTTTTTCTTCGACAAATGACATTATGAAAATTCCTTGTAAAGATGCTGTCTCTTTCTCAGCTCAACGTTAAAGCTGAATTAATTGCTGTTTCTCCATTCCACCTGCCTGGCCTTCTAGCACTTTCTTTCTTCATTCACTTTTTTGCAGCAAGGTTTACAAACCAAGGAGAAGCATTAATTAATTAGAGATTTTTTTTTAATGGTAAAAAAAATTAAACAGAGCAGAGCACGCTTAATTGTAATCTCAGGAAGAGATTCCAGAAGGTATGTGAAGCCGTAGCATGACAGAATTCAGCTCTCAAAACTACATCAACAAAGACAAACTGCAGCCTATTTTCTATTGACTATCATATATCAGATGCACCATAAACCCACAAAGAAAGAAATCAAGAAAAAAATCAAGATTAATCTGCCACAAAATCACAAAAAAATTATGACGATGGGAGTGATGTGCAGAAAGTTGTCATCTATTTTAAACCTCAGTAATTACAAACTATTTTTTAAACACACTCCAAAGAAAGGATCAGCTTTTTTTGCAGTAAATCTGAAAGACAAAAATAAATTTTCTAGAGCGGCGTAAGAAGAACACAGTCTGTTTTCTCACAATCTGCCTCTGTAAAAAACTCCAAAATAATCTATTCCAACCCACTCTAAATGGCTAGCTAGTGGACCAGAGATACTAGGGCTGAATATCCACTGAAAGTGGAAAATTGAAAAGATCATTACAGGTAACGGCAAGAGATTAAGCTGCTGAAGCAGCATTAAAGAACACTATAGTAGCTGAAGGTACTAGTGAAGAAGAATTTGGAATCTTGCACCTGCAAATTACAAGTTCAAATATAAACTAGATTGAAGGATGATGAGGGATAAATTGTTTGGCTCAGTTTCGGTCTTAAAGGAGAGTGAGCATTTATTAAAATCTTTGTAAAGAGTATCACTGACTGTCAATCTTATCTGAAGCCTCAGGAAGGAGACCTGTGATAGAAAGGGCCTGAGAGAAGAGAAATTCATCTTTAAAACGATCCCTACAGTGTAGAGGTAGAACACAATGATGGGATAATGCACTGAGCCACACAAGTTTTGTGGGTAATACTGAAAATAAGAACAACTGCAGCAGAGCTGACTTTCCATGATATATATATTGATGCTGATCTTACATAATGCATTTGGTTCTGATCAGCATTACAAAGATCAGTGCTCTAAAAATATCTGAACATGACAGACAGATAGATGCTCCTCAGCCTATATATCCATCCATTACACTCACTAAAAATAGACTATTAAATTACAGAAGGGGTTGGTTGCACTGCCATACAAAAAGGTGTCATCTGAGCTGCCTCAAAGAAAGATTCGGCTACCAGAAGAAAGTGTTGAACCCTTGAACACCAGAAAGTCCTAACATTGAGGAGTTTTCTAGCACCCAGCCAGCAATATGTGGAGTTGCCAGCCAGCCACACCACCACAGACAACTGTGCTCTTTTCAAGGGCTAAAAATCCAGTGGAAAAAGCAAACACTATTTGAAATAAGTCAAGGATGGCTGACAAGCATTACTGACAGAAAAACACGTTTAGGAAAGAATATCTTTTGAAGTTCTGGCACTCTAAGAAAATCTTAAGAGCAGAAATGTTACTATAGAATAAATCAGCATCTCCCAACTTTTGCCTCAGAGGTTTATTTACATCAGAAGTAAGAAAGCATGAATTCCAGATGCAAGGAAAAATTACTTCAATCTGTCAGCATTTTAAGCTTCCTCTTGAACAGATTTTGCATGTCGCTCTCTTTCGGTCTCATTCACATCTTGGCTTCATCCACCGCAATAAATTAAACAGTACCAGGAAAGGCTCCTGGACTCTGGCACATGATCCTCCCCACTGCTAAACTGCTGGGACACTCCTTAGCAAGATTTTGGCCTGGGCCAACGACTGCTCTCCCAAATGATCTCCAGCCACGGCTGCAGAGAAGCAACACTGCAGAGATTATCCCCAGAAGGGCCCTGGCAGGCAGCCACCGTGTTGTGGAAAAGCAGAGCCCTCACCAGCACCACGGCAGGCTGCTCGAGGCCAGCTGGCCTCAGTGCCCAGGAATGTTCCCGGGCACATTTCCTCCACCAGTATAGATGTCACCGGCCGTCCCATGTCGTGGACTGAGAAAGAGCAAGGCTAGGAGAGCAAATTAAGTTCGGAGTGTCGGTCAGAAGCCTTTGCTGACCTTGGATTCTCAAGTGACAGAGGCAGACATTAACATAAACATCAGAGAGGCAGCGTGGAGCAATTTAATACACAGCCTTTCTGCAGCAAAAACAGACATGTTTTGCTGATCCTTGAAGTGAGGCCAACACTAATCAGAACAAGCCTCAATGATACAAATTTGCCTTCAAACAGATGAGACCAAGCTCATTTACTTACTCACATTTACTGTTCTGAGGACAGTTATATGTGTTTCTTTACACATCCATACTCAAATACATTTCAAAAACAAATTCAGATGCCTCGGAGACGAGCAGGGAGTGACTGGGATATAGCAGCACTTGACTCTGAAGGAGGGGTTGAAACGACAACGAATTGTTACGTTTTTCTATTTTTCATGCTTTTTTTTGGTATTTACTTCCTGAAGCAATAAGGCACTAAAAACACCTGTGATCAAAAACACGTTAACTCATCATTATGATGGATAATATACTTTATACTAACACAGTTCCAGTTACACTATTTAGTAACAGTTAATTGCAGTGTAAACTCTCAGAACAAAGCTTAGAAATAATGTGTATTAGTTTTAATCATGTAATTTTTATGTCAGAGTTCCTTTACATTTAAATATTAGTCCAAGTAAATATTCAGAGCTGTTTTACAACACCTGAAATCCAGTTTCACCACTGCATTGGAAAATTATATACAGCTAATTCAAGGTTTCCCTGTTACTTCACAAGAATCTTTTTGTACATGGCTGACTACTTCCGTATTACTACTTGTATTATTGCCCCAGTACTCTGCCATTGGTGCCCATTCTAAAACCATATATAACATTACAGAACTCAGATATTTACTTATGTAAATGTAAACGAATCTCCATATACTACTGAGATCCCAGATAGTGAGAAACACCCTGCCCACTCTCTACTCTATCACATATATCAGCTGATGATGACTTTTCCCTCAAAACAAGCCAGAATTTAGATATCTACTTCTCCAAAGAAAAATCCCTACAATTTTCTTTGTGTGCCAAGTGTGCAGTAGTCCATTGTTTTTGAGATCAGAATGCCAAGTTCTCTCTCATTTTTCTTTTGGCATGTTCAGCACCAGAGGTCCTTAACACATTAAGCAGTTACCTTTGAAATATGGGACAATGTTTTTTGAACTTTGGTGTGGGGACTCTACTTTCTGAAGCACTCATGTCTTCTCTTTAATCTTTAATCTCAAGATCCACTTCTGTTCCTGGATCTTTAGCATTTTATCCTTAAATATATAAACCGCACCAAGTGTCATATTTTCTTAAGAAGGCCAGGGGAAAAAGTCCTCAAAATGTCAGGAAGGACTGTGCTCTCTCTCCCATATAGCTGAAAATTATTCAGGTAGCTTTTTTACACCAGGCAAATCTGATAATCGGAAAATCCCACACCCATTGCCCAGGGTAAGATCCTGATGAGAAGCCAAGCCTCTACCAATAGCTGTGGGCAAAGGATAGATTAGCAGCTCTCCCAGAGCACTGCCCACAGACTCATTCATCAACTTTTGTAAGATATATGACACAAGTCCAACCACATTTAGTTAAGAGAATAAAAAAAATGATTCAAATTCTCTATTTCCTTCCTCCCTCATTACACCCACTCTCTTTCTCCATCTTTTGAGTGCTTCCTCTTTATGATTGCTTACAAGTCTGACAGTGGGAAAGATCTCCATTATGTCATCTGCCTGCAGCCTCTCGTCTCTTGGAAAGATCCCTTTTTTTAGACAAACTTTACTGAAAAATATTACTCCATAAAATACAAATATTCCATTTTTAGGAACCTTCTCCAATTACAGGAAATCACAGCTCCCACTGATTTTAGCCTTATCTATCCTAACCCTAGGATAAATCTGCCTGGCGTAATAAGATCGTGTAGGTTCTTGCTTTGCCTGTACTGTTAGCAGACATGAAGCAACACCGTTACATATCCAAATGTAAAAGTGATTTTTAAGACAGTTGGATCCTCCAGAAGTTGCTAGCATAGCCACCCCCACCTGCTCCAAAAAGCAAGTGGGCAACCTGATTTTTACAATCCTCCCTCTGCCAATTACTCTTGGCTTGTTTATTGCTCAAAAGATACCAGGCCGTTAGTCTCTGTTGGTCAGGCCTTCCAGTGGGAGGCAGCAAGACGCCCTCCACAACATGGACAGCAAGACCAGAGGGAGTGCTGTGGGTCTCTGGTTGTGATTAATAAAGACAGTCTGACAGGACGACTGCAACTCTAGGAAAGAAACTAGCAAGAGGTCTGCAGGTTCAAAAAGGAGGAGAATCACATCTCCTCTAAACAACTGCATTGTCATGTTCACAGCACAACACGTTTCATCTGTGTGCACTTGGTGGGTGTGTTAGTGTATTTCAGTCCACCCACACGCAAAGCTGAACAGAAATAGCGCAAAAGAACATACAGTACTTACATTTCCACTCCCAATATATGAGATAACTGAAATCATCACTCAAAAGGCAGAAAGAATGCAACAAAAAAAAAAAAAAAAAAAAAAAAAAAAAAAAAAAAAAAAGACAATAAATACTGTTTGGACTAGTCCTGAGCTGGGAAGGGAACAGACTAGATGGCCAAGAGGGCTCTTCCATCTCTGTAAGGACAATGGGTCTCACAATTTATTTTTCTGCTTGTTGGCAAAAGCACCAATTTTGTAAACTTTCAGAGCTTTTAGCTCTCAATGTTTTCATGACTTCTCTCTGCAAAACATCCAGTTCTAAGTGTCAGAGAAATATCCCTACCAACAGTCAAGCCAAAACACAGTGACTGCAAAATTGCAACAAAGAGGTTTTTAATTATGAGCAAAACTACAACAAATCAAATACATTCAAAATTCCACTCAGTAAATAATAAAATTACAGGGAATGAACTGGGGAAATACAATTATGTCTCACTTCCAATAAACAGGTGACTATCATTTTCATATTTTAAAACCATTGAAAAGATTTCTGAAATCAATGAGGTATCTTTTCTGAAAACAGACAGCCAAAATCTTTTCACTTCTTGAATACAGAGTATTTCTGCAGAGTATCACCCTAGAGTAAGCGGTCTTCAAGTGGAGTGCGTGCACCACAAGTGTTATAAAAATGAGCCACTGGAGTGCAGGAACAAAATGTAAGAATTTCAATAGTACATTGTATTTAACTTGTAGAAATATACATATAATAGAAGTGCACAGTATTTTTACTGGTAGAGGTGCCTGACCAAAAACAGTTGGAGGCCACTGCCCTTGAGGATCCTGCTTTGCAATTACTGCTGCCATGTAAAAAAGGCAATTAATGAAGATGTTGGTGAGACAGAAGCTCTCTTTTCTGTCTCTTCTCAACTATCAATTATGTAACTGGGTCAAAACCTAAGAGGCAGACTTGTGAGATCTCATCTTTTGTTAAGTTGCATGGATTCTCAAACAAAACAAACAAAAAACATTCAAGTTTTGCTTTGTTTTCAGGAAAAGCAATTATAAGTTTCTCATGAATCTCTCCCCTCCCTTGTACTTACTGTCAGCACTTGATGAAACAGCTAATTTCCCTTATGTGGCCAGTTAAATATGACCATGTGTTACATGTGTCAATCAAGATGGGTAGACAGGTAACCTAAGGTACTTGTAAATGGAAATAGATGAATCCCCTTGAAAACTCAAATCAAATAGAAAAAAATAGTGGTTTTGTTGTTGTTGTTGTTTTAATTTGGGACCCCTCACTTTTTATGAAAAAGTGGCCAATGAACAAAATCTAGCTCCGTAAGCAGAAGTTACATTAAAAAGTAAGGAGTGTATTACGACGCACAAATGTAGGGAAAAAAATAAAAAATTTACTCTTATCCAGAATAACAGACCAGACTTTTAATCTCTTTTCTGATCTGGAATGACAAGGGCATAGAATTGGCGACTAAATAAAAATCTCACGATGTCTGTAATCATTGTAAGGATGCCTGGGCTGTGTGATTTAGGAAAACATGAGTAAGAAGAGACAAAATAGCAATACCAAGTACTCTTCCTCAGCATCACCTAATAAAAAACAGGATGGGTGGTGAGGTTAAAAGGTTATTGTCTTAATTTAACAGAAATATATTTTTAATTAATGCAGTGTATAATTATTCCTTCAAACTCTGCATAGTTAAGAACATCTGCAGTTACACTGAGTGAAACTAGGACAATAATTCTGAACACCTCATGGCATATACCAACCACATCAAGCATCAACAAGGGACTAGCGAAGCTAAAGATTCACCCAGCAGCAGAATAAATCTACCTACTGCTCATAAGTGGTTATTTATATCTTCTTTGTAATCATTTGAACTGGTTAATACAACAATAGGTTTGAGGCACAGCAACTGCTAGTTCCTGGCATTGGTAAATAGGAAAACCAAAAGCCAGCAGCATACAAAGTCACAAGCAATAGGAACAAATATTTGGGATTCATTGGAAAAGGCCATTTTTTCTTACTTGTTTTTGCTTTAATTCTGTATGTACAGACTGCTATATGCTGCTTTTACTCAAAGTTAACATCTTGGATCTTGAAAAATATTTTTCTTGTTATTTTTCCTGTCTAAATCTTAGTAAAATATAATTTTTTTTTTTTTTTTTTTTTTTTTTTTTGGTGTGTGTGTGTGAAATCGTTATTTCATCTACAAGGAACTGAAAAAATAAAAACCCAACATCAACCAAAAAAACATTAAGAAATTCTAAACTATGCACAGGGCTGGCAAGCATGACACAGGACATGTGAGACAGCTGTGCTCTTCCGGAAAGGCAGCTGGAGGCTAAGCAAGATATTTTAGCACTTTAAAGATGACACTATACACCTATGCCTTGACAACTGTGTTGAATCTTTCCAGTTTTAATTTTTCAACATGTTTATCAGTACGAAAAGAAAAAAAAAAATAAATTAAATTTAAAAATTGCTGTACAATAAACAATCTGTATTGTTTTACAATTTGTAGGCATATTCTTGAAGTACACTGATGTTCACTCGGCCAGTTTGACTAATCCTGTCTCTTGATTTTTCAAAGTTTCATTTTCACTAGTTTGTATAGTTCAAGGGTTTAGATTCCCTCTTAACTCTTTTAGTTTTACATTATTTTAGTTAGTCAACTAACACAAGGCCACAAATCATATATTCATCAGATTATTTCTACTTATCTTTTTTTCTCAGGGCTTCTTGAGAACTTGCCAGCCGGCTGATCACAAAACTATATATGCTCTTGAACAAGCCATTGGCCAGATTCAAACTCTTACAGAGGTGCTGAGCACAATAGACCCTGGTGCTTTTACAGTTACAGCTGATACATATGCCACTATTTGACTCTACACTCCAAGATAAATACAGATGCAAGTTTCTTTCCCCCCCCCCTTTTTTTTTTCATGATGACTCATGCCAACCTGAGCAAACTTCACTCCAAAATTATGACACCATAATTTGATCTCTTCCAACACAATTCATCCAACAGATGTGTTAAACAAAGAATTTGCTATTGAATTTCACATTTTTAAAGCTATTCAGTGACAGCAGGTGTCTAAAAGTTAAACAGAATCCATACTAACCTAACAACTGCAATGTTTTGTAGACAACTGTTGAAAAAAAAATGTTAGTGATTACCTCTGTCTTTGAATGAGCCATATAGTAAAGGAATGTCACCAGAGTCTGATTTTGTTTTCAGAATTAACGTTGTTTAAGAGAAAATCTTGTTCACAAATACAAGTAGTTAGCAATTTCTTGAGGGTCTCCATATTGCAACAAAGCAATTTTTATCTTTCCATAATAAAAGCATTACATTTTAGCAACAGACATCACTAGAAAACTGTTGATGTTAAAAATTATGATATTCATTGTACTACCCATTGGCTTCTCGGGAATCCCTCCCCCTTCCTCTGTTCAATTTAACATTAAATAACAGTGCATGGTGAATGACTGGAAGCATTTGAGAAGTGCAAAGAAATCAAAGGTCAAGTAAATATATGGCAAATGATAAATATACAGAAAAAATGCCTAAATTCTGTTGCAAGTAGTGCAAAAAATATACTTCAATAGTCCAGATTCTAATACCATAAAGACAATATATCATGTAACCAATGGGCTATCCAATGGTAGTAAATATTAAACTGGATTGAACTGTCTTGATTTTACTTAAAGACAACTAGACTTTTTTTTTTTTTTTTTAATTAACATGGCAATTTTGAGTTATACACACAAACTGTATTGCTATCAATAGACTGTGTTTATGTGAAGGCAGAATTTAACTGAAAAAATTTCCAAGTGTAAAGCTAATTCAAAGGTTTTGTCTCTCTAGGTTGCAATACTGTTCTGTTGTAAATCTACAAAAAAAGTGAACATTTTACATAGAAAGACAGAATTTTTTAGAAATTTGAAATAGAAATTACTTACAAGCTGTTCAGATTTTACACCATAGAGCTGAATGGTCTTTGCCACGTTTTTTGAAACAGCTAAACTGAGGTCTGGATCAACAGCAGCCACATTTAGCTCACTGGAAGCAAAGATTACAAATCTTAATTAACACCTTAGCAGTGCTGCATTTAATTGATAAGAAATTAACTATTAATACTTAGTTATGTGGCATGTCAATTTAGAGAGAGTAGTAACACATAACCAAGTCTTTCTAAGCACTGTAATTCAGTTTACAATTTAACAAGTCATTTGGGAATTTTATGTTCAGAGTGTTCCTATTCTGGTAAAAATGAGCAAAGTTTAGGAATGACACTTCAGTATGAAATCGCTATTAGTAAGCCATTCAAAAATATTGACTGCAATTAACTACATTCAAGCTTTGGCAGCAGCCTTCAAACATTACAGGTGAATACATAGTCATTCAACTCTGGAATTACATGAGCTGTGCAGAAATACCCAGGGGATGCCTGAGCTTGACACAACTAATAAGCTGTGTTTTAGGCAATACTGTGTAGTAACAAAGGCCCCAAAGGAATGACAGGGAACAAATGGAAGAAGGAAAATACTTCTAAATCTCTTGCAGTATTGCTCATACGTGGAACTCCACGGATCTCCTTCAGCTCGGGCTGCATTCATGAGTGCTCTACTGAGAATGCAGACAAGCACAAGGACCATCCCAAGGGACCACAGTGCTGCTAGTGATGAGATTAGTCTCTCCCAAGAACTGGAGAGAAACGAGGAATATCCTTCTCTGAGAGTCCTGCAGGGCCCCAAACATCATTATCTAGAGGTCACTTTGGAAAATTCAGCTGAAGCTTACTAATTTTCATGTCATAGACTTATAGAATGATTTGGGTTGGAAGTGACCTTAAAGACCACCCAGTTCCACCCCCTGCCCATGGGCAGGGACACCTCCCACCATGCCAGGCTGCCCAAAGCCCCATCCAGCCTGGCCTTGAGCACCTCCAGGGATGGGGCACCCACAGCTTCTCTGGGCTGCCTGTGCCAGGGCCTCACTACCCTCAAGACTATAGAATTTCTTCCTTATTCCTAATCTAAACCTACCCTTTTTTAGTTTAAAACAATTACCCTTTGTCCTGTCCTTTGTCCTGTAAGAGCCCTTTGCCATTTTTCCTATAGGCCCCTTTTAAGTATTGGAAGGCCACAATAAGGTCTCCCCAGAGCCATCTCTTCTCTACACTAAACAACCCAAATTTTCTCAGCCATTCTTCATCAGAGAGGTGCTCCAGCCCTCAGATCATCTTTGTGGCTGTCCTCTGGACTCTTTCTAACAGGCCTACATCTTTATTATGCTGTGTGTCCCAGAGCTGAATGTTTTTTTCCCTTTTCCTCTACAAGGAGGAAAACAACATCAGCAGCCACACAGACAGGCACCTTCTGAGCACTCGTAACTCCTAGCCACAAGTTCAGTGTCAGCATTTAATATTACCCAAATATACTCACACACATTCACAGTGTGAATACTGCCCATCATTTCCAGGCTGTACTAAACAGACTAGCCCTTACCAAAACTTTATGAGTGTAAATATACATTGGTAATTCAAGCATCTCATTTTATAAATTCCACATGGCATAATTGTCTTCAACTAATATCTTGCTGTTTCATTCTAAGAGATGATTTACATCAAAGATTATCATTTGCAGCCAAGTAAGCATCATTTTACTGTTGACATAGTCAGAATAATTAAGATATCAGATATTGGCAATAGGTTTAAAATTTCTCTTCCTCATATTTTATAAGCTTGAACAGTAAAACTTGAGTGAATATTACGGTTGTTCCAGAACAACAAAATACAGAAGATAAACCCTGACTTAATTTTTACGCTAATCAGTTTTAAAATTAAAGAGTAATCAACCCTTTACTGCTAACAAAATCTCATTTCTGAAATCGTAATATACAAGAAAAAATACGTTGAAGATTACATTTTGCAATGCATTATATGTGCATACCTGGCTATAGTTTTAATGATGCTGTCAAGCTCATCAGAAGAAGGGGGATTCCGACCTCCAGGAGGGAAGACAAGATTGATGGGATCAAAGAGTCGAGATAAAGATTTTGACAAATAAGCAGCTTCATACTGTTGCAGTGAATCTTTCAAGGCCTTTTCTGGGCTGTGGTTATAAGACAAAATTATTACATTCTACATTCAAATACACAATAGCATCAGATCTTTCCAGACCATACAAACTTTGCAATATCCAACATTTCTTTTTTCTACTCTCTAAATACATTCATATACTTGAAAACATTTGAATACTGAATAGCTTGTTTTTCACATGAATAGTGTAACTGGTCAGGCAGCTATTCTGTGTAGTGCCATAGAGTTTGTAGCCCTTTCAAAAAGACCTATGTGGAATCCCTAATCCAAGATGTTCTCAAGACAAACAGTTGTAAAAACATCAACAGAATAACAATTGCAATCAAAGACATTTTTGTATTCCAGTGTTTCATTACAAGATAACTTGTGATCAATGGTATACTTTAAAAAATACAAAAAAATCTCTCCTGGTATATGTATGTTTATAAAAAGTTTCAGATAGAAAGACCCATCTTAAAATTACCAAGTTCCAGTCCTTAGTATTTGTATTGGTGTACGTGATTAAGTAGTAGTTTTCTCAAATATTTTTCCTCATTGTCAGAAAAGTTTGACAAACCTTTTCCTTTGCCTAGAAATCCTAATAGACTTGATAAGCCTGTTTCAGTTTGATTTTTCTGGTATCTACCACTCACAACATGTTTTCCTAATGGTATATAAACATATAGATAGTGAGTTATAACAAACAGAACATATGTCACATTCCAATGATTGTGGTATCATTAAAAGAAAGCTCCTGTAAGTAGCTTATAGCAATATCAATATATATAAAACTGAATTTTGACAATCCCTATTTTTCATTTCCCAAAGAAAAAGAAAAAAAACTGGTTTCAAGATAATATTACTAAGCACTTTGTGAAAGACAAGACAATCCAACACTGCTAATTACGTAATCTAATGAAAATCCCACAGCTCCAAAATAGTATCAAAACAATAAACACAAGAGGCCAAAAAAAGCCTTTAAAATGTTCCTGCTATGACAAGTTGATTAACACCAAGCTTTTAAAAATACTCTGTTTTCTTGCAGGATGCCAAGCTTCACATTGTACTGCATTAGAGTTCATAATACATACTCATAGTCTTGTTTTTTTTGCATGAATATGTCCTGTGTATCTTCTTCCATTTGTTGCAGTTCAGCAAAGAGATCAGTACTTCCACTTGTGTTAAAATTCCTCTGGATATTCTGACTGTATTGTTGCAGTCGCTTCCATAAGTCATTATAAAGCCTCAGTAATTTAGGGTATTCTCCTTCAAAAGCTTGTTTCAAAAACATAGAGGCTGCAAAATAAAGCAGTAATTAGTAATGCACATTAACAAGTTCAAACTAATTTATTTGATTTATATGGATAACCTGTATCCATGCATTTAAGTCAACGAATCATACGTAATATCATTCTCTCTAATACTACTAATGTAATACTTATAATTAATTTCAGAGTAGTGTGAGCTATCACATTAAATGCAGTTGATAATGATATGTATCTAAAGCTCCAGTAATAAAACTCCATAGTTCAAAGACTGGACATGGAAAACTTATTTTGTGTATTAAATATACTAATTATGGTCATGAAATGGTTGGTAACAAACTTAATTATTAGTATTATTATTCATTTAAGTCCAAAGTGTGATTAGAACTCACTAAATAAAGCTTTTCTAACAATAGCTTGGCAGCGGAAGAAATGTGCTGCCGTGCAACTTTCAAGATACTCAGAAGAGACAAAGACAATGCCTAGGAGCCCAGCTCTACAAACTATGATGGTGGAAGCACATGCTTTTACACACACCTCTTAAAATAAGGTACCTAAAATGTAATTCCTAAGCTTGTCAAATAAAGAATGACAAAACCAGCAGAAAAGTCAGTGTTATCTTCAGCCTCGAAAGGATTGCTGAAAGCAACAGGAAATGAAACAAATGCTCAACTGTTGTTGAGACTGATGTTAATCTTGATCTAACATCACTCATACTTTATGGATTTCCCTGTTACATTAGAAGATTAACACTGTTCCATTCATTCATAAGTTTTCCAGGTTCTGGACCTCTGCCCCATTTTACCCAGCTTGTTAACTTGTCCTTTCAAAGTATATTCTTATCTTGAATACTGGAAGGTTCACATTTATTATCATATGTATATAAGAGTTATTTTAGGTCACAAAATGATGTTTATAAAGCTGTCCCAGCCTCACAAAAGCAGATAATCATCTATTAGCATGCCCTGTAAACTGGCATGAATTCATATTTTCATTCTATTTTTCTGATATTGATCTTCCTCTAATCTGTAAGATCTCAAGGTCGATGACTCATGTCAGTGAATTCAATCACTTAAAATTTACATGTTAAAAGGAACATTTTTATATAGATGTGCTATTTAAAAAAAAAAAAAGTCTACTTGCTGTAAGTAGTTTCCCCAAAAATCAGATGTAGCAAAGAAAAAACAGCACTCAGTTTAAAAATCCAAATGCTCTCTCCAAACGTTGATATAAAAAATCATTAAAAATCACAAGTAATAAAATATTTTTGAATAGCTGTCAAGGTACTGCTGACAAAATGTAAGAGTTACCTTATTTCTGAGATGTTGATTGATCCCATTAACTGATGTCACAATTTTACAGTCTTAAAACCTTGTGCTGAAAACAGTTAGCACATGTTCTGTGTGAACATGAGATCCCTGGTATGTACATACTGCTGTTAAAGTATGCCTAAGGCAAACAGTAAAATTAATATGTTTTAACACAAGACGAATATATTTTCTTTTGGGATCATCTAGTTACTTAGCAACCACTGAAAATGAATCAAACAGCTACTTTCTCAAAATTATACTGCTGCCTTATAGCAGGGCAAGACGAAATTTTGAAGGGCCAATGTAGTAGCTGAGATCACAAAGATAAATGCAAACCTTATGTCTTTTGTACATGCAAAAGATTAACTTTATACTCTGTATACAAACATGAAAGATGTATTTCTGAAAGCACCGAGCTCATCTGGTTTTATGACCCAGCTGCATGCTGCATTAATATGACAACAGTTTTATGTTTATAACATGATTTTTATTTAATATTGCCTGGTTGCATCTGCTAGTTATTTACTACCCATGTGCTGAATATTGTGTATAATGAGAACACTAACCATTTATCTAGACAAGACAGAATTTTAACAAAACTCAGCTCCTTTTTTATAAGGTATCAAAAAGTGGCTAAAACCAGACTAATACTGATGAGCATTCATTAACAGATGTATGTATGAACTGCTTTTTAAAATCAGATTACTACTTACAATTTTGGCCAACCCATCCACTTTGGAAAGAATAATGTACCATTCCAAATCTTTTTACTTACACGTGCAGTTCCAAAAACATATATATATATATTTATTAATTACTACTAATTAATTAAACAGAAAACTTTTTTTTTCTTTTTTCTGAAAACCTGATCACAGTTTAGGAAGACCATCCTGTTTGGTTATAAAACCATAAAAAATTTAAGTTCACAGACCAAGCACTGAGTGAACCACTCATATAGCTTTAGTAGAGAAGATAATGCACAAAGAGTTTATAGAAATGAGAGATTCAAAATATCTACAAAACACATTACAAATCATTTATATCAAATACTTACAGTCTGTTGCTGACTGAAACTGAGAGGAGAGAGTCTGAGTTACTGCAGTCCAGAATTTGTACAAAATATCAGACTGGCCATCCTGATAGCAAGTGAGAAAAGAAAAGAAAAGAAAGTTTTAAAGCAAAACCTTTTCAAATAATCTTAAACATTGCAAATGTTTCTATCACAGCCCTTCTACCACCACTGAGAATGAAAACTAATGAAGTCTGAGAAGTTTTCCTTGAGTTTAAAGCTAGAAAAAATACTTGGAAAAACAAAAATAAAAGCTTCAGTCATCTCACAAATGGCATCTTTTCCCTCATATCTGAGTGAAATGCTCCCACAGGAAATGCATAGATATTTTGGAGTGAGATATGAGTGTAGAAAGAAATAGTATACTTTAGAAATCGTGTTAGAAAATCTCTTTGTATTGCAATGACCTTCTCATTCAGTGGGAGTTCTCTTGTTGGCTAAATCACAGCAATTATGTTACTGGCAGTACAACATGCTTATAGACGCTGATCAGGGACCAGAACCAGTCCATGCTGCTCTGTTTCACACAGAACTGCAAAAGAATTTCCAGTTTCAAAACCCGTGCAAAACAGGGAAATACGGTGAACCTCACAGCTGACTCCTCACCACCTTGTGTCAACAAGGCTTGCTGCCAGGAGAGGCAATAAGGTAGTGTACTCTTGCAAAAAAGACATACATGAAACAGCAGGCTGATTAGTTAATCCTCTGAACATCTTGCACTCAAAGCTCAAACCAACCATTAAAGCATGATCTTAGAATCATAGAATCATAGAATATCCTGAGTTGGAAGGGACCCTTAAGGATCATCAAGTCCAACTCTTGACACCGCACAGGTCTACCCAAAAGTTCAGACCATATGCCTAAGTTCACAGTCCAATCTCTTCTTAAATTCAGACAGGCTCGGTGCAGTGACCACTTCCCTGGGGAGCCTGTTCCAGTGTGCAACCACCCTCTCTGTGAAGAACCCCCTCCTGACGTCCAGCCTAAATTTCCCCTGCCTCAGCTTAACCCCGTTCCCGCGGGTCCTGTCACTAGTGTTAATGGAGAAAAGGTCTCCTGCCTCTTGACACCCCCTTACGAGGAAGTTGTAGACTGTG
Organism: Aythya fuligula; assembly: GCF_009819795.1. Lineage (NCBI taxonomy): Eukaryota > Metazoa > Chordata > Aves > Anseriformes > Anatidae > Aythya > Aythya fuligula. The sequence continues at coordinate 15,032,977 of NC_045559.1, forward strand.
ATGAGGTCCCCCCTCAGCCTCCTCTTCTCCAGGCTGAACAGGCCCAGTGACCTCAGCCGTTCCTCGTACGTCTTCCCCTCAAGGCCTTTCACCATCTTCGTAGCCCTCCTCTGGACACTTTCCAACAGTTTCATGTCCTTTTTATACTGTGGTGCCCAGAACTGCACACAGTACTCGAGGTGAGGCCGCACCAGCGCAGAGTAGAGTGGGACAATCACCTCCCTTGACCTACTAGCGATGCCGTGCTTGATGCACCCCAGGATACGATTGGCCCTCCTGGCTGCCAGGGCACACTGCTGGCTCATATTCAACTTGCTGTCTACCACGACCCCCAGATCCCTCTCTTCTAGGCTGCTTTCCAGCGTCTCATCGCCCAGTCTGTACGTGCAGCCAGGGTTTCCCCGTCCCAGGTGCAGGACCCGGCACTTGCTCTTATTGAACTTCATGCGGTTGGTGATCGCCCAGCTCTCCAACCTGTCCAGATCCCTCTGCAAGGCCTTTACGCCCTCATTTGAGTCCACAACTCCTCCAAGTTTGGTGTCATCAGCAAACTTGCTCAAAATACCCTCTATTCCTACATCCAGATCGTTTATAAAAATATTGAAAAGTACCGGCCCTAAAATGGAGCCTTGAGGGACCCCACTGGTGACCGCCCGCCAGCCTGACGCAGCTCCATTTACCATAACCCTTTGGGCCCTGCCCGTTAGCCAATTGCTCACGCAATTGCTTCCTTTCTTTTGCTCTCTTCCTGTCTGTATGCTTGAGGTAGAAAAAACTGCAAGACCCGATGGTGGGTAACCTATCCTGCTCACCTGTTAGACACCTGGGAGGCCATCCAGTGTTTTACAGTCACAGAATCACAGCATGGGTTGGGTTGGAAGGGTCCTTGAAGCCCACCCTGCCATGGGCAGGGACACCTCCCACTGAATGAAGTTGCCCAAAGCCCCATCCAGCCCAGCCTTGAGCACCTCCCGGGAGGCGAAAGCTCAGAATGTTTTTCTTGATTGCATGGTATATATATGTATACCTATATATATATATGTACCCTACTGTATAAATTAAGCAATTTGACCAAATCACTACGGATGCTAAGGATACTAAGGATTATCAGCAAAAAGTTTTCAGTAAAGCACCCATAAACGAAAAGCAAAATACTCAGCAACGCTTACGGATGTCAGCAATTACACGGATTTTAGGTTGGCATTGGCTGTTTCTATTATGGTTGGACTTGATGATCTTAGAGGTCTTTTCCAACCTGAATGATTCTATGATTCTATCCCAACTCAATCTGAAACATCATAGTTTTTAAACCAAAGCACAATATTCACAGATAAAGATGAGTTTAAGCAAAGGACTCAAGACTGAAATCACTGTCAAAGAGGATGCAGTCAGTGCATTTTCTCAGTTTTCCTTTTGGTGCTGCCAATGACTTCGCTATGAGAAAAATAGAAAAACAATAAAACTAAACTAAACGTTAGTTCTTCTTAACAACACAAGCTCTTTCAAATATAAAAGTCTAGCTAGTACAAAATGAATTACTTAACATGACAACGTTATAAAGAAAGCACTCTATTCACTTGCATAGGCACTAACGTAGAAAGCAATGAGGGTATTTAAAATGCCCTGCACTAACAGGGAACGGGCATTGAATCTGAAAATCTGGTCATTGAAAGATTGCAAGTTCAAGCTCAAGTTTTCAGTTCAAAAACTATTATCTTAAAGAATTGATATAAAGCCTGCGCATCAGTCAAATGTACACTTTTTTTTTTTTTTATCATATTATCAGTCAGAATGCTTTCACAAATTCTGAGATTAGACACAGAATTCATCCAACTGTATCCTTTATCTCTAAAGATATCCAAAGAATGATAAAATCTGTTGGTCAGAAGAAACAGAGAACATCTTTTATCTTGTTGGGTAACGAGAGGGACAGGGCGTCACACCTGTAAAATGTATGAGAATTAACATAGAAAACTAAAATCAACAGGAATGATGGGATCTCATTTGTGACTGCTTGAGGACACCTACGGATTTAGAAACCTAAGTAACCCCATCTTATAGCTATGTTTGTATTTTCTGTAAAATTGTAGTTGATCTTCATATATGGGAAAAATAAAATGATAATTTTAGACAGTGATTCAGAAGGTATACTGCATAAAAAGTCTTTTTTGGGGTAAATTTATTACTATAGCATAACTGTGAAATCATTCAGCTCTTCATTTCACAGTTTCACATTTGAAATACAAAAATTAGTATAAAACAAATGGCCTTTCACATAAACTATGAAGTAAAGTAATTAGCTTTCATATTCTCTATACCAACCTGGAACATTGTTTGCCTGTTCAGCATAGTAACTCAATTCAATTTCAAAATAATCTAATGGATGTGGAAAAAGACTTATAGAGCACCTTCAAACAACTTTCTTTCATTAATGTAATCACCATCTACACCTCTGTCATAGTCTCAGCAGAAAATACAATGATTAAATGGTCTTGAACGCAAACTTGCTTGCAATCCCTCCACATTTCTGTCTTAATTGTGATTCAGCACTGTGACAAGTAAGAGCAACATAAACCTGACATTTTTATATATATTTTTTTAAATATGTAACATTTGTACATAAGCATACATAAGTATAAACTCAAACATATATACCTATGTACTCATGTGAACACATGCACAGCAGACACAGCTGTAGCAATTAAACCTCTGCCCATTAGCTTGTTTCTTCTGACCCAGGCAAATGGTATTCATTTACACAGAAATTCATAATGATCTAGGCCCTTATGGCTTGGCTATCCAACTGTAATTTGTAGAAGGAGAAACAGAGCGGAAAAGTACATGGAAAATTCAACCATTTCATACTGATTTACTACGCAGTCAAAAATGTTTAGGGAAAAAAATGATTAATGTCACAGTTTTGGAACAACTGAAAACATTATCTAGGGAGTTACTGCTGGTTGCTTCTGTGATGTGATGTAGGATGTTTCACTTTGTCCAGTGCTGAGATGCAGTCACTCTGGAGGTGAAATACAGCTGGTGGTGAAATGTAGTACACAAAAGACCACGTAAGAGTTTGTGGCAGGAACTAGAAAACACTGTTGCCTACGCAAACACCAGGGGGTATTTAAGTGGGTGGACTGTAGTTACCGAAATTGGAACACAGCAAAGCATTAGATATTCCTGCTGGAGTAAAGAGTGCCATATGCAACCAAGAGCAGCAAGAAACCATTTATTTATTTTGTTTAAACCTGTAATTTCTTTGCTTACACATCACCTCAATATATTATTTTCTTAAATACTTTTAGGTACCTGGCTGCTTATTTCTTAAAGAAAGTATTCTAACAGAGATTACTTCTGTGCTGTAGGTCACAATGGAAGTTATAATTTAACTATTACAAATATAATGTGCAATCCCATTTGTTAATAATCAATATTAGAAAAGGACACACAAAAAAAAAGAGTAGCAAACGGAGTGTTTTTCCCCAGCTTAGCAGAGAAATTGAAGGAATTTCCCTCTCCTTGGACTGGACAACTTCAAGGACTTAAAAAAATTGGTGGAATAAAGGTGGAAGAGTAAAGGGCAGCACTGCTTGCCTGAAATGTACACAGAACATCTATTGACTCATCGTAATGGTAAGTTTATAAGTCTTCCCCTCTGCTTCATACAGCACTGTGAGCAATGTCCCAACGGAATCAGAAAGGAACAGCTCTTCTGGGCTTTTCACTTTGAGAAGCTGTAATCTACCTGAAATTGCATTCTTGTCATCTGTACTTTTGTAGTATGTAAGCAAGGGACCTGATCCTCTACTACACTATACTTATACCAAATGTCCTCACTGGTAGACAACGTATGGAAGCATTGGATATACTTAAATTAGTCATCTATTATGTAAAAAGGATTCTTTTTGATTCATCTCTGTCTTGTGTCTATACTTGGCGCCTAGCAGACTAACTTCCACTATTCAGTAAACACACAACCTCATCACTAGCTTAAAAAGAACTGCTTCTGCAATTAAACAGCTTTTTGCAGCGTACCATCATATTTTTGTAGCAGAACTAAAAATGATGTGCTAATATTTTTATCAAGTAACATTCTGAGACCTTAAACTGGGAATTTTCCGTTTCTCTTGCTTCTGAAAACTATATGAAACTGAAAGAAGTTACAGACACACACACCCCCAACAAAAATGCTTGCTTTAAAATCTAGTCACAAGCAGATTAACATCTTGTGATACAATCCCTTGTAGCAGGAGCAGCTGACAAGATGAGTAATGAACTGCATCCGATTATCTTTTCAGCTCTGTGGCAATCATCTTCCACCAGCTTCCTATTCCATAACCAACACTGGAAAAAGGTCACTATTCCCTCATATTCCACCCCCAACAGCGGAAATGTTTGATAAGGCAGAAAACACACAAACCTTTGGAAGTTGAGGTCTAGCCAGAAAGTCCAACATTACAGTTACCTGGGGCAAAACTGTTTCAGGTGTACATTGCATAGTATACCCCCAAAAATAAATAATTTGAAGTCATTCTGAAGGAAGTTATTACACCTTAGCATATAATATAATCCTGTATCCTCTTTTCATGCAATACCTTCCTTCTTCAACAAAAGAGCCTTACTTGTAACTGATGGTATCTAAAACTCAAGACAGGTGAGATTCAGGTTGACATACACATATTTGCCCTCTAGCGAATACAACTGAATGAGATCTATGAACATTAATTTCAACAAACGGTAGAACTACAATGGCAAAACAGGATTTTTCCCCCAAATCGGATCCTTTATTTTGATCTCACAATAGAGAGAATCTGCACAGAAATCAGAGTTTGCACCATTGCAAAAGGGTTGGGAAGTTAAGATCAGCCACAGAACTGGCTATTTTTTTCATAGAAATGTACTGTGAACATGCTCCTAAACTGCACTTACATAAACTAATAATCTATCAACTCATGCTGGGAATCAAAAAAATTGTTACTGCTCTTGCTGTGCCCAGTGACCACTAAGTTCTCCAGAAGTGATGCAGCTGAGGCTACTCAATTTAGTAGCCTCTATGCAAGTCTGTGCGTAGTGCAAGGCAGTTTAGGTCTGTCTTCCTCTTGCCGATTCTCTGTCGTCAGAAATAAACTGAACTGCCCATTAACATCAACGAGAGCAACCCTCTGCCATTCTGACCTACTGCACAGCTGGCCAGAACCAGGGAAATTAAGATGTTTTTTGAAAAACATATGAACTATAAACACGAGCTACTTTTGAAAATGTTATTCCTAGGAAATCCACTTGCATCTGTACAGAGTAAAATAGAAAAATGCATCAGATTCCAGTCTGACCCATCCAGTACAATTTTTCCATTTTTCATACTGTTTAAAAATTATGTATTCAGTCACATACACTGTTCACATAGGAATTACTTGCTTATGGAAATTACACACATAAATCAGACAAAATACGTCCATCAGGCTAGACCACAAATGGCAATGAATTTTCTCAGCAGTAGGGCTCACTACATGAACTGGACAAAAATCATTAGTGTAAGCTGTAATTCAACAAAGTTTACCCTTATTAGAATAATACATGCAAGGCAGTCTGTTAGACTTCCATTGTGTTTCTTATTTATGTGAAATTAAGAATGTCCTTAAGTGCTTTGCTGAACCAGGGCCATAATCAACAATCAGTAAAAAAAAAGTGTTCACCTTGTACAATTAGTTTCAACTATTAATATGAAGCTACTGTTGCCAATACTTTGCGCAGACAATAATATTGAGAAATTTCTGTACAAAGCATATTTTAAGATAATGGTTTCTTAAGTAAATCTTTCTACCGTAAAGAAATAAAATGGAATCTGTCTCCAATAATATAAGCGTGAATAAGTGTGAAAAATTAATATTCTAATGGCTAAAGTTTAACTTTTGATAGTCTAGCATAGAAATGGTCTATATTTAGTAGATGCCAAATTAAAAGCAGCCCCATTGCCTCTCGGGCAGAGATTTAAGCCACATGTCAATAACCCTATGTTCACAAAAAGCTGAGTCTCAAAGCTTCAAAAAGAAGGCTGTTACAGCACACAGTGCAACTGTGAGAGACTGCAAACTCAATTATCCACTATGCAATGACTGGTGCTAAGTATTCATATATTGGTATGAAATGAACAGGAAAAATACATGCATATACTGGCACATTAAAAATCCCTTTTTTCAGTAGTCTTTATACCTTCAATGCATTGCATTATAGCATGTCTGCAGTCCAGTTAATAGTGCAAAGTGACATTATTACTCAGCTGTATAGATTTGAAATTTAGATTAATGTTCCTTGTTTACAGGATTACAAGATTATCTTTGCTGGAAAAAATACAGGCTGACAAAATCAAAGTGCTAAAACTCCCTTCCCACTTACTCACATGGAAGTGACTTGATTTCACAGTTCAAAAACTATAACCCATTTTCCACTAATAGCTACTAGTAAGTTAATAAACCACTGAACAATAGTGAGCTGAGTACCAGTACCATTAGAGCAATGATATTTGAAGATCTGCATCCAATATTACTCTACAATAATATTAATGTTGCAGCCTGGAAAACTGACTTAAAAATTGCTCAAACATAAAAACAGAACAGCTTACTTCATTTTTAAAAAACATACCAAGCTTCTAATTAACTTTGCTATTACAGAAATGAAATCTCTTGAGCTCTGTTCTTAATATAACTGCTTGGCATCTGACATTAAATCTAAATTCAAGGAATGAGAATGAAAGCATCCCCTTATTCAGTATTAGACAAGAATGCAAGAAGATGCTGAAAAGACATATATTTATTTTTACAAACATCTCTATTTCCTCCACACTGTAAATTTAGAACTTAATGAGTATAATTTCCCATCTGTGAATTATCATATTTGTGTTTGTCTCAAATAGCTATTCTAACATTCAAATAATAAATCTGACCCACTGATTCTAAACTGGCTCCCACTTCATGACAATCGCTTCCAACTTATTTTTCCCTGTAGAAATTTTAATACTTTGAGTAGAGTGTGAAAAAATCTTTATTGTGAAGCCTCTTTGAAGTGTAAAACAATATAGTGAATATTACCATGAAGCTAGTTGCTGCAGGCTCCTGAAATCAGGCTTTGCATACTAATACATACAGTGTTTTCTATCTGTAATCAAAGGCTCCACCATAAAGAAATATGGGACTTGAGAACATTGCTCTAAAAACAGAAGACGTTTAAAGGACAGCCTAAATATTTTTCCACCGATAAAGCAACAATGCAAATGCTTTAACAATTTTGTATAGCAAGATCTTATGGAACAGAAATAAGAAAATCTATTTGCACTATTTCTATAGCAACAAAATTGCTAAATGTGAGACTGTGAACAAAAAACCATCAGTAGTGCAATTAATCAGTAAAGAAACAGAAAAATTCAGTGTGTTTTGAATAAACCTTTTCTGTGTTCTCAAGGTAGTCTAGATTAAATTTTGAAAAAGATCAGTGCATATGAATTTCTAATGTTGTCTACATTAGACCACTGTAGGTGAACACATGTCAATAAATGACAACATGACTTTAAAAATGACCTTGATTTTTTGTTTTACTGCAGGGCACAGAATTTCATTACACTGTGTTGATCATTTCATACCCAAGGTGCAATAGTTTCTAGACTTCCAGGTCTCCTTATATGCATCGGACAGAAGAATTTTTTTTTTTTTTTTTCTAATATAACCTTCTTAACTAGAAAGTAAAGACTGCATTTTCCCAATTCTAATATTAGAATTCCTACATGATTCCTTATAAAAACTTATTTGTAACAATCAAAAATATTCAGGTCTTAAACAGTGTCCCGTATCTTCAAGACTACTTAAAACGTTAATTAATCCTTCCGTGCTCTTGCAAGATATGTATCATACGGAAGTAAATGAACTTAGTGTTTCCAAAAGCCAGTAACTACCCAAGGGACTCGACAGCTGCCTTTTGTCCAGGGAACTGATTCAGTATGCACAGCTGCACCTCAACTCTGCTTTCACCTTGACTGTTATGTACCTCAGCCAAGGATGAAGGGGTAGTTTGTTACCATGCCCATTCAATCCCCAGTCGTTCAAGTAAGACTGACAAGAATAATGATGAAAAGCAACGCTGCCATTAAATGCATTTATTTCCCAATAGCAATCTGACTGAAATCCAGCCGACTTAGTAATTTTCAGTCATCACCGAACTGCGATCTGCACAGACCACAACACAACAGTAGTGAAAACCAACAAAGGTCACTCTCACCTACCAAGCCAAGCAACCTCAACACCATCCCTTCTTTTTATAGCTGCACATTTCTGGCAGAGAAACAGGATTAAAGTCCTAGAGAAGATGCACTAGAAAACCATTACACCGGCTCTGAATTACTTTTAACACGGCTAGCTGTGGACATGTAGATCATTTAAAACTAGAATCAAGACTCTTAAATTAGATATTTTTTTATTTTTTTTTTTAGGGAAATCTTGCAACAGAATTCAGCATAACAATTTGTGGGTTTGAAATTAAGAGCATCTTCAGCATCTATGTTGGGGATAGCAAACCTGCTCATTCACCTGTGTTTAACTACACACTTCATGGAGATCTAATGCTTAAATATTAAACAGAAACTCCAGTAGAAACGGTGAACAAATAATCCAAATCTGCTTCTACAAGAGATACCGGAAAATAGATCAATACTTTCAATAAAAGGGGAAAGATTATTTCATGAATTCATGTAAGGCAGTAATTAGATTATTTTGCATTTTTTCCACTTGGGATTATTTTTAATTGGGTCAACTGAATGTGAATATATGATGATAGATGTGAATAACTTCAAAGCAGCAACATTTTTAACAAGTTTGACAGGAGAGGAGATGTAAGAAGGTGAAATGTTAAGTACACTTTGGGAAATAAACATTTATATTTTCAATTTATTTTCTTTATCTTATGTAATCATGAGGACATTCCCTTCTGTATCGTTAACACCTCACATTGCCAGCGTTGACAACTCAAGAAAATAGCCTGCTTACTCACCAAACGTTCATCAGGAGAGGCAATGATAAGAGCCCTCCACAAAGTACATAATAACACTCCCTATAACTCTCAGCTCACTCTTGTACCCAGAGGCTTACGTAAATGACAGATTTTGCAGGCTTCCAAGCTGTTAACAAATGTGGACATCAGCAGACCAAAGGAGATCAAAGGCAGCTCTGCCCTCTCACAGACATGACTTCTTCCCTGCCTCCCTTCCCTTGGGAGCACAGAACCCAGCTCACCCTTTCTATTGACCAACCCAACCACCCCCGGCCGCCCCCAAATAATCATTTGCTGCATTTAAGGTTGTTTCACACTTTGAAGAACTGTTCACTGATGCCTATGTAGGAGTGAAGGACCCAAAATAGATAAGGATCAGAGATCATTTTCAACACTTCTACAAGGGGCTTAGAGGGATTCTTATCTCTAATTAGGAAACTGGCTGTCACAGAATGATGTGCTCTGCTGTGACTTACGCTGAAGTCAATTGTGGTTTAGATATTAAAATAGCTGAAACAGGATTAGTCACTACACATTGAAAGAGCGAAATAAAGCAGAGTAAACTGGAGTAACCTATTAGCTCTTTGAAGGTGAATTAAGCAATTGAAAGAAGTGATGTAAGTAGCCAGTCACTAGGTGAATAAAAATAGCAATTTCATATTATTTAAGTAATGTTTGTAATTCTAATGTTTCCCTCAAGATAATGAAAAAATTATCCCACCTTTAAAAAAATGTATAATTAAATCTGTATTTGTTTTCCCACAAAACCATAAATTATAATTTATGAATTCTTAATTTTCTTAGCTTCACTCATGAACTTAAATCTAGTCATTAATCACAGAATGGCTTGGGTTGGAAGGAACCTTAAAGATCATCTCATTCCAACCTCCTGCCATGGGCAGGGACACCTCCCACCATCCCAGGCTGCCCAAAGCCCCCACAGCTTCTCTGGGCAGCCTGTGCCAGGGCCTCACCACCCTCAGAGTGAACAATTTCTTCCAGATATCTAATCTAAATCTGCCCTCTTTAGTTTAAAACTATTACTCCTTGTCCTATCACTACACTCCCTGACACGAAAAGTTGCCACTAAAAATGTCCATTCAGCCTTAAAACAAGATTATTTCTCATTTAAATATGTCTAGATCTGTTGGAGGAATTAAAATTGTAATTTGCGTACTTACAGATTGGTAACAAATCTATATTTCATTACAAGTATGAAATGTAACAATGTACACTGAGTGCATGACTTCTTCTCAAAAGGGACGTGAATTCCTTCGCATACATTTAATATTGTGGCAGAGGACAAATATGAAAATCCAGATGTGCAAAGGGAAGGCTTACATGAGCATCATGGTATGTCATTTAAATCTTGTCCGTATTTAATGGTGAAAAAATTTGGAAGTGAATTCTGTTACTAATGAGAGAAACCACAGTGTAGAAAAGCTGTGGGTGTTGTCATTGCCCTGCTGCTGAACCTCAGTATTTATAAATTTATGAAGTTCTATGCCTCAGTTTCTCCATCTGTCAGATTTTTGAATTTCAGTGGTTTTGTGTTGTTGTTTTTTTTTTGTGTGTGTGTGTGTGTGTGTTTTTGTTTGGTTGGTTTTTAGTGTTTTCTGTTGTAGTAGTTGTTGCTCATTTATTTTAAATAGATTTTGTGAATCCTTTAATTAATTAGTGTTTAAAACTAATTTTTGGATACAACATGCTACAACACTACTAAATATCATTATGGTAACAGGTAATTAGAAGGCCAGAAAGCACATGTTTGAGATCATAACAGAGAAAATGCAGGCTATGCTATCTGTGAAGGGAAGGACAGAAAAAAATTCCCAATGGAAAAAAGAGAATGATTAAAAAAAAAAAAGTTGCTTCCTTGCTATTAAAGGACTTGTGCTTTAAAAAAGCTGGGTCTCCTCTTCTGCTTCCTAGGATGATACTTGCACTGCAATAATCAAAACAAGGAAGCAGATGGACAGGCAAAGTGGTACTGCAGCTGCTGCAGAAGATGACTATAATAATAATGTTGACATCAGTAACAGTAATTAGTGTACAGACTGTAGAGTGGATGATTCGTTTTCCTCTCTCCTGGTGTGGGCATGCTGCCCTAGTGAATGTATACAATGTCAGTACCTTTTGTTTGTTTTGTTCATTTGCTCAGTTTATTAATGAAATCCAAAATGATAAAGAAAATCCAACTTTTCTGCCTGTCCAGAACAGCTGGTAGGGAAAGCATGTTGTTTCAGTTTGTTCTAATAATAGATGGAATCTTCATTAGTAAATGGCAAATTACCAATTTCTTACTTATATCTATTTTCAATGTACACAACAATTCTTGCTCTCCCATACAGCCATCTGTACATGCTTTCTTGAAATTCAGCAGCATCTAGTACTTGTCTGAATTTGTCTAAAGAACAGCTGGTACTGCATGGTGTCACTTCTCCATCTGTAGGCTTTCAGAGTGTCCTCCTTTTCAGGGGACACTATGAAAAATGGTACAACTGCAAGAATGGCCAAGAAAAACACTGTGTTACAATGAACCACCTAGGTAAGAAGAAGGCAAAGTGTCAGTGCTAGCAGCAGTACTGTCTCGTGCTAAGAGAGTTCTGGTAGAACTAGACAAGGAAGCACCACTGCTCCTTAGATGTCTCACTGAGAATGACAACTGTCCAGCTTGGTGTTATGCTCTGCCAAAAGTCCTGCTGAAGAGCCAACTAATTGGCAGTGGGATAAGTGTGGAGAAACAAATAGATGGGTTTCATCTGGAAAACACAATTTATCTCTTAGAAGTAAGTAATCCTGTGGTATGAAGTCAACGGGAAGGAAGAGTTATAAAAGGTAACATGAAAGATGCTTAGCACACGAAAACCCCAAAAGCTTTTTTTTTTCCTTATTCTGCATCTACTCTGCATCTAGCTTCTACTGAGATCTTTTTTACCTGTACGTTGTTTCTCCATAATGATAAATGATTTCCTTTGGCTTCCCTTCAATACCATCTTTGACAACCAGAAAAAAAATTCCCATTTTCAAATGCCATTCTACCAATGGGAAGAGTGAAATTGAGAAGCACAGGCTCAGGGTAGGAGCTACCCATCAACGCTACAAGTTCATTTATCTCAGCTCCCTTTCCATCCAGACTCTTCCCAAACCTTCCAGAGTTCCTCCTCCTTTCTCCAGGTTTCTCCTTTAAAGTGCTGATCTACTGGAGGGATCCACCCAGGCAATACTAGATACTTTTGCCAAATCAAACTTTTTAATGTAGAAAATACGCTAAAACTTTATAAGCTTTCTGGAGTTGTGTTTTGTTGTTGTTGTTTTGTTTCTTTATGATACAGGAAGATGTTTAAAGTACCTCACAGAAAAATAATGTTCTATGCAACATCTTTTGGAGCTCAGCTTAACTGACAGATAAACTTATATGCTGTGTTCAACCTTCATTATTTGCTTCTACTGTTGAGAAGACCACATTTGCATATGAACAGTTTCCCCAATGTATTTCAAAAATTAAAATCATGTAAATTAAAAATCCATCCATATACATGGAAAAGGAGATGTCTGCGTAAATACATCTTTTGTTTTTGTATCTTCTCATCTACCTTGGTAGATGAGAAAGCTTCAGTAACACTGTTCCTAACACTAAAGGAGATCATTAATCAAATTATTCCAAATATGAATAGAAAACAATGCAATTGAATGGGGAAGAATAGGTATTCAAAAGAACAGCCATGATTATTTTTCAAGGAAAAAATTGCCAAGAAGTTGGGAAACAGATGGCTGAAAGTGTTAGATGAAGACACATTTTCCTATGCTAACTAACAGACTTAATTAATTGCTCAAATCACATGGTATTTTATGGAATGACATTAATGATCAGTAATAAAAACTGACAGTAGTGTCTTATTGGCTCCCTTTAAAGAAAACAAAATAAATTATTATAAAAAGAACATGTTTATATCCTACAGATGTAACCCACAGACCATAAATACAGCTTTCAGTGTTAGTGTGACTTTTACCACTTTCCCATTAATATAATTACAAATTGTTATGGAACTCTAAAATTTTAAACAAAAGCTTTCCCTCATGGCAATTTCCTAAACAGAATTACTAAAATGTATTGATCTAAATTAAAATTTACCTTAACTATTTCCTCAATGAAACAGACATGTGAAATAGGATCTCTCTTCTTTGTCAATAGTTTCTGCAAGTGCTGCACCTGTAAGAAAATAAATTATTTAGTGGAAAAGTGACACCTTCTATTAACTTACATGCAAAATTGCCTCACCAGACAAGCATTAATTAGCTGTTGAGTACCTGTCCACAAGCAGCACAGATCTGATCCATGAGTTTCTCCATGTTTGTCCAGAGAGCAGCTCGAAAAGCTGCTGTATTCCCAGGTGTTGGCATAGCAGCTCTACCAGGGCCACCTATATGTGTTTTTAAAAACACACAACAGCACATTTCAGATTTCACATGTGAAAATTAAAATATTACAAATAGAGATCTTTATGCATACACTGACATAAGAAATTTACTTAAAAAAAATCAGAGCAGCCTCCATAGAAACACCATGGTTGTGCCAATGAGCATATCGCAGCATATAAAAGCAGGATATTACCAGCTCAGCTCAGGACGTAAACGTACAGGTGAACTAAAATAAGTGATATTCCAGCTGAAGGGTATGCAACTTCTATACTTTCTATACTATATTCCAGATCTACAGGTATATTTTCAGATCTCAAACTCATTGCAAGCATTTTTTTGGGTGTATGTTGTTTTTTTTAAGTGTTAAATTTTCATTACTGCCAATTCTGGTGACCATTTCCAAGCACATGAAAAAGAATATAATCAGGAGTAGTAGTCAACATGGATTCACCAAGGAGAAGTCATGCTTGACTACCCTGATAAGCTTCTACAATGAAATCACAAACTTGATGGATGAGAGGGAAATTATCTACCTGGACTTAGTAAGACTTTTGACACTTTTTATACTGTCCCCCATGAGATCCTCACAGACAAGCTGCTGAAGTATGGGCTGTATGAGCACACAAGTGAGGTGGACTGAAAACTGCCTGAATGGATGGCCCCAGGGGGTGGTAATAGGTGGTGCAAAGTCTAGTTGGAGGCCAGTAATAAGCAGAGTACCACAGGGGTAAATACTGTGTCCAGCCATGTTTAGCATCTTCTTTATCAATCTGGACAATGGGGTAGAGTGCACCCTCAGTAAATTTGAGGGACCCTGACAGGCTGAAGAGGTGAGCTGGCATGAACCCTGTGAAGTTCAACAAGGAAAAGAACAGAGTCCTGCACCTGGGGAGGAAAAACCCCATGCACCAGTACATGTTGGGTGACACCCAGCTGGGAAGCAGGTTGACAGAAAAGGATTTGGGGGTCCTGGTGGCCACCAAGTTGAACATAAGCCAGCAATGTGCCCTTGCCACTAAGAAGGCTTAGAGTAGGCTTGGCTGCATTAGGCAAAGTATAATTGTAAATTCTCAGAGTAAATAATTTCTTCCTTATATCTAATCTAAATCTACCCTTTTCCTTTAAAACCATTCCCCTTTGTCCTGTCACTACACCCCCTGACAAGGAGTCCCTCCCCAGCTTTCCTGCAGCTTTCCTTTAGGCACTGGCAGGCTGCTGTAAGGTCTCCCTGGAGCGTTCTCTTCTCCAGGCTGAACAACCCCACCTCCCTCAGCCTGTCTTCACAGGAGAGGTGCTTCAGCCCCTTGATCATCCTTGTGGGCCTCCTCTGGACTTGTTCTAATATGTCTATGTCCTTCTTGGCCCTGGATGAGGTAACTTGATGCAGTGGGTGACATCCCTGCCATCCATGATCTTTCCACCGACACAAAGAAAGAAAAAATTGGATTCAGCTTTCCATGACAAACTCCTAAGAAAACACTGCAAAGTTGTAAACTAATGAAGGCAATTTCCTGGGAAAGTGGGGGAAAAGAGAGAGGGGAAAAATCATAGGAAAACCTCTGAGCACAATAACAACAAACATTTTAGTTTTGTATTAGATGAGTACTGCCATCTTCTACCAGTTAAAGCAAGCAGGGAAACATTTAACAGGCTTGGCTGTGAGTTTCTTTTGACAACATACAGTATTTCTGTCAAAAAAGATCAGGTAGGGATCTCTGTGAAACAAGTAGCATACCTCTTGCAACAGTTTGAGACGGCTGGGTCAATACTTTGATATCCAAAGCATTTTTTATGTTCTCCTCCAGGGCCGTGCAGTATCCATCCACCACGTTAGCAATGGTATCCTTCAAAGTTCCAAGGTTATAGAAAACCTGAAGAGCAGTTCCCACTTGAGTAGGACTCTAGAGAAAGAAGATTTTCAAAAATGACAATTACCTTTAACTGTTATAGATTTATTTTTCCATGATGAAGGCATCGTTTTACAGGACAAGTTCATCTTAAAGTTCAGCCTGCTGATTCATTTCATTTAATGTGAAATAAATGGTATGCATGGCAGAGATCAGAGGGGAAAGGAGAGGGCTGATTTCCTTTGACTGCTTAGCAATGTTTAGCTTAGCTTTTTTTGGCAGTACCTTCTAAACAAGAAGAATGGAAAAACGGATGGGAAGCACAGCTGGCAATATATTTCAGGGTGGGTTACCCTAATAATTCGTAGGTTCTGATCCAAGAATTGATCCAATAATTCCTAGATTAGTTACAATACAGCTATATTCAGCTATAGTGTAGCTAGTAATATTGTTTTAACATATGGTATCTGTTACGGCACTGTCATTTAAGTGCCAAACTGCTGATTAAATCTGATATGATTTTAAAAGAAATACTAACCAAGGGCAAGCAGGTCAAGTCCCTACCACTGACTGATGCAGAATTTAAGCTAATATTTCTACATTTCTATTTCTAGTGCTGACAATAACTTCATCTTCCTCACAGGAGAATTAAGAGTGCAAATCAACACAGTGATCATTTCCAAAGCCTTAAAAACAAACAAACAAACAACAAAAAAAAAAAAACAAACAAACAAACCCTAAGTATCTTTGTACTGGGAGCTTTTCCAAAATACAGGAGAGTGAAAGCCATTCAAAAATTTTTCAGGTCCATTGTTTAACGGACCTTTGATTATGATTAAATCTCATGATAATACCACTGAGCAACACTAAACACTGTCATGGGTGCTATTCAGCAAGAGAAAAGCCTCAAATTATTGCCTTTGGAAACAAAGCACTGTCATCCAGACGCTGAATACTGCTTTTTTATTCAGCTTTCATGGGCAGTTAGTGGAGGGGGGTGATCAGTTGATCATTCACACATTACAGATGCAGCCTTTCCTCATTTTTTCTTAGTGAATTCTGCTAGCAGGAAAGAACCTGGTCTGGCAGAAATCCTTACCCCCAGACTGGACAGAAGTATAGGAGACCACAGGAGCAACCCACCAGAAACCCCATTTTGACTTCCTCTAGGAGTGAGGACTTATGCCATCACACTCTCCTTGCTCGTGGCTGCTGCAGTAGCAGCCACTGACATTAGAAGGGCCTGCAAGACCCACACAATTTTGCTTCATCTTCCCCAGGTAAGAGTTTTCTTTAGCTAGACACTGTTGAATGAAAGAAAGAGTGTGCTCATCTGCCTTTCAAATGTGAGGAACTTGTACCGACACCACACCAGTAAAGCTACGAGACAGCTGTTAGATTGAGGATCCGCTTGCTGGTACATCCACCTACTGCAACAACTCTCCTAACACATCAGTGAACAGCGCATCTCCCCCAAAACTAATGTTTCACAGGCTTAATCCATGTTCATGACTTTCTAGGGTTTCTGTATAACTACAAAGCTCAGAACCACAATTAAAGCACAAAAACCAGATCCCACTTCCTTGCCCAATCCCAATGAGGAGTTTCCAGGTTTAGGGGAAAGCAGTGCAATATTAGGCATGCAATATGGTTTGCAGACCTTACACTAACTGTACCAGTTTCTTTTTCCAAACAGTGTGGGTGTTAATGAGCATTCCCAACTGAGTATTATAGGCCCGGGACTTGTAGGTTTAGTTTTTTGACAACTGGGTATGCTGTAAAATTTCTAAGCATCCTGTGGGTGTGCTTGTGGAGGTGGCAAAGTAAGCCATAAAGACTGGAAGATTAATGGGATGTCAGAAAACGAAGAATATTGTAATGCAAGGAGGGAATCTGGGGACAGAATGAACAAGAAAGAAGAAAATACAAACGGGAAGAAGATGGGAAATAGAATGGAAAGAAACTGGAAGAAAGAAAAAGAATGAAACTGAAAGGAAGGAAAGCAAGAAAAGACTCCTCTCATTTACCAGTCTTCCCTCTTGTAATTGTCTTGATTTTTATAGACTGTTTATAAAATTATAAATCCAGACAGAAAGGCAGTAATGTAAAATCAATACCGTACTACAACTGTAACAGCATTCAACCAGCTTTCAGTCAGACTCCAGATTCCAGTAAATGTTCATATATTAACTAACAACAACAAAAAAAACAGAACAGCAGACAGGGCACTGGCTATCCTGAATAACCTATGGTCAGGTACTTTCCTGACAGAGGCAATACAGGCACAAACCCTTTCATTCAAAAGAACCTCAGGGCTCCCACAGGTTAGCAAACTAACTCTGCAGCTACCGGTCAAGAAAGACAGAAATGTGTTCCCACAGAGCCTGGGCTCTCTTTCAAAAGACCTGTTTTTAGCCAAAGGTTGTCAAACAATTCATTCTGAAGTTAGGAATGTTAAACAAAACACACTCTTATGGAAAACTGTTATTCACCGAAAATATCTTCCGAATTTAGTAGTAAAGTGAAAATCAAGAGTAGAAGAAAGATGATGTAGGTGTCTTACTTCTTGCCTGAAATGGCAGACATGGCTGCTGACATGCTCATGTTCTAGCTCATGTATTCACCCTGTGTATGTCAGGGACGAGACATATACTAAAACTGTGACAATATACTATAAAATATCCTTTTTTTTTTTTTTTTTGTATACAGCATTTTTCTCACTACAAAAACAGTCTGTTTTATATGCCCCAGACAGGCTATATAAAGTCCACTGTTGGTTCAGCTCTAGTCCCATGAGAATTGCATTTTTTATGCACAGCTAATTTCTAGGCTTAGACAATATGTTAAAAAATATGTAGAATCTCTTGGGAACAATTGTATTACATAGAAACAAAATGTGGGAAAGCTAGAAGAAAACAAACAATTGTACTTTCAGGCTTGCATATGCACCTCAAAATTAGACTGCTTACCATAAGTACACATTGAACAAAAATTTGAGAATCAGAATTACAGAATTTACCACTACCAACAGATTTTATAAGAAATTGCCCCGTATATTTTTCTTCTATTTGCGAAAGCTTAAAGCTAAGTGACACTGAGAGTCTAAAGATTGTCACAATTTTTATCAAATGTAAAGCATGCGTTCGAGTAAAAAAATCTCTCTACAAAAGTGATTTATGATGGAAAAAGGAATTACATCAGAGAATGATATTCAGAACAGCTATCCAAAAAGGAACAATGGGAAAAACAGTATAACTATTTTTTAGATGGGATTTAAGGAATTTACAAACAGGATTTCATAATCAAGTTGTCTGCCACTGCAGACAATTACACTCAGCAATTTGTAAGTGTTCACCTTAGAGAACATAAGATCCTATGTTCCTTTTTGTTTTAAATGCCTTGTTTTGTGAATGAACACTCAGAAGTAGTATTGGATTGTCTATTTTTATCATGTAAGAATGTATGGGCAGTTAGAGCAAGAGGAAGACAAAATTCTGCTTCTAACAAGAGGGTGGCTTACAAGAAAATAGTCCTTTATATAATAAATTACCATCCTCAAAATATTTATACACATACCACAAACTTTAAGTTATGGCAGATGAGAAATGGGATAAAGAAAAACAGCACAGCTTTTATACCAATACCACAGTAAAACGTTACCAGTACAACAAAATCTAATGTGCATCCACACAACCATACACAAATGAAATAAAACCGTAGCTCCACAACCTGTAGGCCTACAATACTACCTACTTGAAGATCAACTACAGTGATCTTCAGATAATAAAAATTACACAGGAGCTAAGGAGTGACGGAGCTAAGTCCAATGACAATACTCTTCTCCATTCAAACCACCTGGCATGTCAAAACATAATATGTTACAGATATACAGAAACTAAATTTGACAGATCAAAGAGTATGGAAAGACTCCATGAATCATCAATTCAAGATTGTATGATATGAAAAAATACACTAATTTGTTTAAAAGCAAGTTCTATAATTTAAGAAACACACAAAATTCCAAAAGAGCAGAGTTCCTCGATGTTCATCACAGAACATACAAAATAGCTTGATCATCAAAAGGCTGATATTAGCCACCATACGAAAAGAGGTATGGATGTTTCAATTTATGTTTTAGCAAAATATAAAGATACCCATTATCACTAGCACCTATGAAGAGATGGCACCTTCCTACCAAATGCTTCTTTTCTCAGTCATTCAAAGCTGTTCATTTTAGCAACATCATTTCTGATGCATTTTATTCCATCCCACTTGGTTCTGTAGACCATCATAGCCAAGAAGAAAAAAAAGTTGTCACGGAATCATTCTGTAGTCATTAGGTATGAATGTCTTTTTCTTTCACAATTATATCATGTGGTTGCTTTCCAGAGTAGGCAATTAGACTCAATAACAAACGAGGTGCTGTCCAGTCCAAACCAACATTTACAGTCATTCTGCAGAGTAGAACCCTATCTGGTCATTTCCTCTCCCACAGAGATAACGACCCTGTGAAGACTAGATAGAAAAAAAGTCATTATAGACTTAAAGTAAATAAACACCTACCAAATTTCTAGTTTGTAAATATCTCCTAGGATGGAAGCAAGTCTTTTTTTTTTTTGTCAAATACCAACACTGCAATTGACTATTATAGAATGTCCAGCACTGTAGGCTTTTATCTTGTGATTGCCACTATCATTATCTGAACAATCTTCTGAAAGCATGGCTAAATAAAAAGCAATTTTATTTTTCATTATTAGAAATGCATCTTGGATGAGCAAGCCTGCTCCTCACAAGGAAGTGTGGTGATGACACTGAGCTAATTTGGGGCCAGGAAGATTCCTAGCATAAGGCTGAACTGAAAATAAGAAACCTAGATGACAGGCAAAGCTCATCAACTCCACTGTTATAAACAGTTTCCAAACCCACTGTACTTTCTCAGGGTGTGGGATTGACCCTGTGGCCCTTTATTCTCCAGCCCGTGCTGTCCCCAGGAACTCAGAATCCTATTTCTTTACATAGTGCGTATCTGTCCGTATGACCCCATGCTGCAGCATTTTTACCTGTGTGGACTATCATCTCAAATGAATTTCCCAAAATACTCATGGACATATACTATACGTGACAATTAAAACTTCATCAAGAATTAGTGTTAGAGAAGTAAGCCATTCCTAACTGTCTTGTAGTTGAATTTCACAGATGCCAGTACCACATAATCAGAAGGGCCCTCTGAGGAAACATCTTTCTGCACAACAGTTTAGAAGCATCATATTCAGGGAAGTCAAGCTCAAACCAGTCCCTCACTCAATAATGAGGTTCCGTAGATACTAATGTACCCAAGTACATTTTTGCTTTTCATACTAAAATCTGAGTAACTCTAACTGAAAATCTGTATTACTCTGCAGACCCTGTTCAGGAAAGACTGTGGAAGGAACACAACAGAAACTTTTCACTATATTTACACATAATGTCAATGTAGACATTATGTATATGTATGACAGCAGATATTATGTGCTGTCATACTCTTATGTGGCAAAACATTTACCATGTCCCATACACACAAACAAAAAGCATAACAGAATACAAAAAGAATTGCGTAGGTTGCTTAGTTAAGGAAGAGCCATAATGACTAGTAAGTCCATGTATTCCATGTATCACTTCAACAAAGTGGTCTGACAATGTGGCAAAGCAAGAACTACCACAAATAATACTTTCAACAAAGACACAACATACCCTAGTCATCAAAAAATAGTGGGCATAAACATATAGGACCAGCAGAACATGGCACAAACTGAAATAACCAAACCTGCAAGCTAAGAAACATTCCCTGACTGAGGATACAAAAGGCTATTGCAATGCTTTAGGAATAAATACTTACAAAAACAGCTTCCAGAATGGTGCTTTTGAGTAACTTTGACTAGCACTTAGTATTAAATAATTTAATTTGATAGTAGATTTACTATATTGGAAACTATTTCCGTTACGTTCCTACATTTACTTCATGTGGCTAATTTTGTTAGTATGAAATAGCATTTGCAATTTCCAACACAGCATGGCTGTACAAGATCACTTCAACAAGCTGAAAAAGTGCTCTTTATGCAATGGTTATATTTACACATAATGTCAATGTAGACATTATGTATATGTATGACAGCAGATATTATGTGCTGTCATACTCTTATGTGGCAAAACATTTACCATGTCCCATACACACAAACAAAAAGCATAACAGAATACAAAAAGAATTCTGCAACGAATTTAAAACCATTCTGCAATGGTTTTAAATTCGTTGGAAATACATGTGCATATATAGTGTTAACAACCAGTTAGTCTAGCTTTGAGAGGCTGAAAATCCCCGGCCAACTCTTCATTTACAGTATTTTCTCCTTCTCACCTCTCGATGCAATCCAACCCACTGCCTCCTTCAAATATTTTTTCATTGATTATGCTACTAACCATAATGATAAGTATTACTACTTGAAGGCAAGATGATTGAGAAAGGTTTTGTAGACACTTGCAGTTATCACTTACAAGTAGTTCTTAGTCATCTCTTACAGAAACCAAATGTGAAAAAAGTGAGAAGTTACTTGGAAGTCGTGCCTCAATTTGAAGAGCTCAAACAGGTAAGCAGTGAAGGAAACTCAGCCACTCCAGTCACAGAAAAGGTGAAGTGACCTATTGAACAGAGTTAATAACTTACTGAGACTTGTTGGAACTCTTGTTTTGCGGTATCACTTTGCTATTTTAATTGCAGGAAAAAAAATAACAAAAATCTAAAAGTAGAAATTAAATGCCAATGAAATTCAACTGCAGTCTAAAAACAGTACTTTATTTCATTTCTAAAAGTCCAGGCTTTAAAAAAATTAATTGGTATATCACAACTCCTAAAAATGAACCTACATAGGGAAGCACATCTCTATGATCATTATCACTCCATCTGTCTTTTACTCTGTTCATCTTTAAAATATGAGCAATACATGAAAAGGTCAAATTGACAATGTAAAGCCAAAGAATACAGACTTTTTTCTAATGAACTTCCAGTTCTTCCTGGTTTGACCTTTGCAGACTTGGAGGAAGTGTGAGGTTAAGATGTTCCATTTTTCTATAGAAGGCAATACTGACATAATACACTGGCTAGACCCTAAAAAAGTATATTTGAAGCCTTAAGAGGCAAGAATCCCCCAGCTAAATATTTAAATATGGTTAGGTTATAATATCCACCTTCTGCCAGCCCATGTTTGGAATATACAACTTCCTACAGTAGAAGGACTTTGGCTTTCAAAGT
This sequence comes from Aythya fuligula, assembly GCF_009819795.1. Lineage (NCBI taxonomy): Eukaryota > Metazoa > Chordata > Aves > Anseriformes > Anatidae > Aythya > Aythya fuligula. The sequence goes on from NC_045559.1 coordinate 15,055,564, forward strand.
GAACGATGAGCCATAAACCTCATCGTGTCCTCAAGCTAGGTCAGGCTTTTGTTTCTTAGAGTAACGAGAAGTATATAACAAGAAGCACTGCACTACAAAGGTTGAGAAAAGAAAGAAAGGAGAAAAAAAAAAAAAGAAAGAAAGAAACAGCAGCAATAAAATACTAGAAAGCAAAGAAACAAGATTTTTCAACACAGCTAAATAGCTTGCCAAAACACTTATACTCAATAATAGTGTAATCAAAGCAACAGATGGCTAAGAGCTAATGGAACAGAAAGGCATCAGGAACTGTCGTAAAGAATTATTTCATGAAACATCAAGCACTTTTCCAAAGTTTACCAAGCCTAAGGCTATCAACGTGACAGCAATTTGAAAGAAAGTATCTGGCACCTCTGAGGACAGATCAGCTAGGGCAAGTAGTCCATAACAATTAAAAAGTTTATCCTACAATGCTGCATTTGAGTTTAGAAAGAGTATAAATTCAGAATAGAAATCAGACAAAATGCTAAATCTGGCAGGCTGTAAGGAAATGGGGGCATCTGACCCAAATCAAGCTTCTTAAAATGCATTTTTCACCTACATCTTACACAACCTGACCAATCTCTACAGTTCTCCACGGTAACCAATCTTTTGGCCAGTTAATCTGAAGATGAGGCTTCACTACAAAAACAAACGAACAAACAAACAAACAAACAAACACAAAACACAGTTATCATTTTCTGACAAGGGCCAGAGAGTATCACCTCTGTTGCCTCCATGCAACTTCAACTTGCACCTGCTGACTGAAGCACAGAAATATAAAGACACAAAATTTCATCAGTAAGTCTGAGCTCTGGACAGCAGCTTGTCACCAGGTGTTTTCTCCCATTGTAGAATATCCTTACGTACGTGCTCACTCTGTTAACTGGTTAAACAAAGCCATTACAAGCAACAAAAATCCTAGGTTTTACTTCTAATTAAGCCTTAGCAGTTAAGATTAGGGATTAGCTACCAGAGAGCTGTAATTGGTTTGTTTTTCTCCTCTGTTTATAAAAAAATCCAATTTCAGACAAACACCCTTCAAATGGTATGTTCCAAATGATTTAAATACCTAAAAGCCCATCTGTGGTTTGTTTTTTGTGTGTGTGTGTGTGTTTTTTTTGTTGGTTTTTTTTTTGTTCCCTTGCTAGTCTTTGCAATAAGATAATAATTACCTGTGCAAGTGACAGCCTCTCATTTCTGGAATCCGTGTTACATATTGTCAAAAGCTCTGAAGTGCCCTCAAATATGTTAAAGGGACTAACTTAAAAAAGTTATTTTAAATTATTTTCAATTATTGTTTTCATGTTTAACTGTTTGGGAAGGATACCTGCAGCAGGAAAGAAGGGGGACAGAATAGGACAAGAATAAACAAGTGCCTGACTTCTTCTAAGCAGAAGACGTTTTTCATCATCTAGGAGCCTCAGCATTTTGCTGCAAGATTTCTGCTTTCCGATGCAACATACTGTACAGTTCTATATGCCATTTCAAAATAACCCAAAGCTTTAAATACTTTGTTATCATAAGAACAACTCCAAATGGGCGATTATGCAGAATTTCAAGTGGCATTGAGTAGCAGATCAAGAACACGATGAAACACCCTTTTCTCAGTGGAGATTGAGACAAAGAACAGGTTTTTAACCTGAGAAAAAGGCAAAACGAATTATATCATCTTGTTTAGATAAGTATCATGTCTTTTCGATCAGATTTTTCACTCTGCTGTATGCAGATGTGGCTTATTAATGCTTGATACGTTCTCCTTGGATCACCTAATTGCATTATTTCAGAACCTGTTAACAATCAACAGCCAACAGCACAAACCCCAAATAGAATTACAGTCTGGAAAAGGCATTTAACAATAACATACTACCTTATCTGGGGAGAAAGAGCCTCGCTGTAGCCTTAGTTTTGAAGAGAGACAGATACACAAAAGTACCAATTAAAAAGACTGGGATGGATTATACAGAGATGCAGCCAAAGCTGGGGTCACTCTCTGCTCAATTCTATCTGTGGAATCCGAGCAGAATTTCATACACGCTGTTTACCTGTGGATATTTAAACCAAATTAGAAATCCTTTTAATCAAACTGGTATAAAACGTTTGAATGGACAAGGACTTCGGAGGAAGAATACTTTATATCAATTTTTATTAAATTCATTCTGTAGAGACAAGACCACTGTAACTGAAGCACTGTGATGTCACTGACGAAGAAAAGCCTCTGCAGTTCTCAGTCCAATTTCACCTCAACTATTTTCAAAGAGATCTAATCTTAGCTTGCCTTTCTTGATCTCTAGCAAGGCAAACAACACTTCCTCATTTCACAGCTCCACCTTATCCATTTCCCATTTCATCCTCCAACCCTTCTGTACAGTCTTGTTCTCCTAACTGCTCCTTCCATTCACATCTTTCTTTTTGCAGCTCGCTTCAGCTCCTAAACTTAGTTTCCAGTCCCCATACTGACACACACCGTCCTCAGGCTCCTCCATTCTACCCTTACAGCATATTTTATTTACAAAGCCTTTCACAGTTGAGCTGCTCATAGCAGTGGCCCATGCCTCTCTGCATATAAATGGGTGAATCAATTACCATATTTGCATTAATTATCCTAACAGCATTAGAATCAGATACCTTCCTGTCCCTTTACATATTAGGCAGCCTTCGCGCCGTTCCAGTTCTGCAATGTGGTCAGGGCTGCCCAAGACGTACCAGCTGACACGTTTCCAGTCCACTGAAAGCACCTAAACAGATGGACAGGCAGAACACACGAGCAGACTATGCAGCAGCCTCTAATTTGAAATCACTTCTGTCTGCAAAGAAAGCTGAACTCAGTGTTATTAAACATCCCTGTGTTTTCATGACGGATATTCTACGAGGAGTAATTTTTTAGTGATCACGAATGACATTTACTAATTGGTACGAAACCAAACTAAGTGCTTCCCATTTCAGAATAACTGGTCTCAATGGAAAGATCTAACACTCAGGGTAGTTTCTTATGGCTTTCTAAGGAGCTCTGATTTTTTTCCTGAACACACACGATGCATTGCTAATTCCAGTAGATATGTAAAACAAGTACAGCTAACCATACTCTTTGAAAAGCATTACCAAGCTTGAGTTACTATGCATTTAAAACATCACCTACAATGGAAGATTAAGTTTTAACATTTTGCTGGCAAATGGCCAGATCAATCAAGATGAACCTTCAAAAAAAAAAATAAATAAATAAAGGACCATGAGTGAATTTAAAAATCATCCAGCTGTTCTCGTATAAAACTGTCACTAAACAGAATATAAAGATTTTGGCAAACAGCTGAGTGATGAATCATAGCAGAGTGAAGGGATATAAAACATTAATGACTTCTCAATTTTCACCTATTACTTTACTATAAAAGACAGTTAGGTAAAAATATTGTACAGATCAGATGTATTTTCAGGAATACCCATTTATAGGAACTATTTATACACCACTTTCTTGCACTATCATAAAAACAGGAACAGAAATGATGGGATTAGCAGGGCCACAGAATAATAAATCCTTACAAATAAACACCGGAAAGTGCAGGCTATTTGTTGTGCTGCACTGAAAAGTACAGTGAAGTACTTGCAAATACTCCATTATCCAGTCACAGATTTTTTGGTCTAATTCTGCATTTATGAGTCACAAACACCTACAGGAAAAAAAAAAAAAAAAAAAAGGAAAAAAAAAACACAGACACATAATCTGTCAATCCGTTTTGATTAACCACTTACACAGGCTAGGAGCAGCAAACTTTATAAAAATACTGTTCCACGGTTGGACACCAATTACATTAAGCTTCCTAAATTACCTCTGTATAGGACAAGTGCACAATGGTGAAGTGATATAAAGCTTTCTACACCACATCTGAAAGCAAACAAATTCTGCACAATCCCATAATCTGTTTGTAAATTCAGTATACATATTTTAATAAATGCATAGATCCATCAAAATCTGAATGACCAGAATCTCACTGTAGAAAGAGAGAACACCCATGTCCATTACTGCCACCGCTTTATAACCCAGCAGTAAAAAAGTAAGTCACAAGGTGAAAATAAAACCTCTGTTTATTTTACAACTATTTTCCTACAAGTATGCACAGTATAAAAGATGAATCTGCTAGTTTAGAATGACTTCTCCACCACTAAGTCTTTTTATTCTTTTTTTCTTAATAACTCTTTAAGAAAAGAGGTATTTCTCTTATTTAAAATCAAATCAAATCAATTTCTCCTTTACATATTTTCTAGTTACCAAATGTTGCTTTCCAATACTTCTACTAGCAATGAACATGACCAAGAAACATTACAAAATGCATCCAGGAACTTAAATGACTTCAGGAAAATTAAATTCTTTGGGATTCGCACTCACTGTGCATTTTTCGGATATCCCCACTGGACACTGCATTTAATTTAGTGATTAATCACTGACATTCCAAACATTCAATTTTTTTTATATCACATTCATACATGTAAGTGTACTTACACTGTTTTATGTATCAGCATTGTGCAGAAATAATTAGAAAGTTTTAAAAGGCACTGTGAATGTGACAGGAGAACAAAGCGAATCTACCAGTTTTAACATTTATAGCAATACCACATTCATGTCATTTTTTATCTTCTACTTGCTTTACCAGTAGAAACAAAATGCATTTGAGGTTTTCTTTAGCAAGGGCACAGGGAACAAGTATCAGGTGATTTGGGATCAAATACCACATTGACATCATGCTTCACATTTTCCATCTGGAAAATAAAGACAATAATCCACAACCGAGAGCTATGCTAAAGATATATTTATTTAATTATTGCTGCAAGCATCATGAATAACTTCTTTTCAGTTTTATGAATAATTAATTATTTCAAAGAAGTGAAATATCTGTCCACAATTTCTTAAAACACAAACAAACAAAAAATAAAAAACAGCTGGAAAATCAAGTTCTATTTTGTAGTGAATGTGTCTAATCAGCCATAAAGAACAATACTGTTAACATAGCATTAGAGTAGATTAAATAATTGGGCATTTTTAGGTCCCAGACCATAAATACATTGTAGGATATATAATTGCATGTCTGAGCCCAGAAACACATTTTCCCCTAGTGAAAAGCAAGAACATGTATTTTCTTCTGAACACCTCTCTGTACACTTCCTTCCTCTCCAACTCTGCCTCTGGAGTATCTGACAAACACTTTTACTTTTTAAATGCTGAAGATCCTCTTTCATTTGAAGCTGTTGTCGTGACAGGTTTCCATAGTGCTTCCCTGCAGCAATCACTGCTTCTGCCTTCTCTATTTCTATTTTAAAAAATAACTCTGACTAGCAAAAAAAAAAAGGAAAGATTTGGGAAAAAAAAAAAAGGGGGGGGGGAGCTTAAATAAATTGCCTCTGCATTACAGCCAGAACAGCAGCAGAAAGGAAGCAACGCTGAACGATGATGTTTGCTCTCCCATACCCCTCTGCAGGTTTAAGTCACCAAAGTAAAGGCAAGCTTATTTTTAAATTCAGTTCCAACCACGTTAATTCCTTGGTAAGAAGTAATAGCAGTGCAGTTAATGAAAATTCGGGGAAAACAGCAGTTCTTTTAACGGCTTCAATGTGTTTTTAAGTTATAGGGAGAAAAAAACAATCTGCTGACTGGAGATTGGACTCAGGATGCAACTGTGAACACTGAGGCCTCAGTGCACAGTGTCCTGAACCCAGAGCTTCCCAGCTGCCAAGGACATGCTGTCCCCACCGGCCTACAGCTCTTCCTCCATTTTACCCATGAATGTTGTTTCCCTTGGGTCTATACCATCTCTATCAAGTAGATCCAAGATCTCAGCACAACTGAGTTGTCTCATCTGCACAAGCAAATGATAAAGTTCATGCATTCCTGTAGAAGTTGACTTGGACACGCTGTAGTGACGAGCCCTTGAGTGGCCAGAGCACTTCTTAAAATGAGAAACAGTGCAAAGCCCCTCAGGCATGGTACGGTGCTGGGCCTCACTCCCTGAAGATGTGCTTCAGTGCCTGTGATACAGAACACAAGCACCTTCCTTCCAAGCAGCCACCCATGCCTAAAGGGAAGACTCAGGTACTAAAGCTCAGGAAAGGTATTTGCTTGTGAATCCTGGCAAAACAATTCCTTTAAGAACTGTAAATGCGTGCCTGGGTGTAGGAGAAAGGCCGGTTTTTGTACACTGACCTTTCTCTCCCCCTCCTCATTTTTATTGATGTAACACTTACTGTGTGTGGCAAGATCTAGGAGAGTTATAAATCTCACTGGGCCTCTGTTTTTCATCGCAAAACACAGATGTTGGTACTTCACAAAGATGCTGAAAGGGCAACAGCAACTGTAAGGAATTCCGGTAATACGGATTATGGATTTATTGAGTGGAGATCAAACTCAAGGTAAATCTTTACTGAAAGCACCAACCCGTCATCTCAAAACACATAATAGGGAATACCAGAGAACAGCAGCAGTATTTTACTGTGCACACCTGGAAACAATGTGCAGTAAAGATGAAACTTGGCACAGGGGATTTCTGGCAGATGTGAAAACATTTTTCAGTCTTAGTACATGTTTTCCTTCTGCTTGAAACTTGAATAACGTTCATGATCAAAACAGATGGTTATTGATTTGTCAGGAATACAAAGAATTAATATGATGAAATGTTACAACTCAGTGCTATCTCTGAATGAATTCGTCCATTAAAACCCATCACACATTTGTAACAGCTTGCACCAGGACTAAACAATACAAGACAGCTGAGCACATCAGCTAAAAATTGCATTTTCTCTACTTATATACCAGTAAATAAGGCCACAAGGAGTGACAAAAAGCAGATACTGGAAGCTATATACAACTATGTGTAATATTTCATTTATAGATAATATTTCATTTAATGTTAGATATTCACTTTTTTCAGAAAATAATATGAATATTTTATCTTTTACATGAAACACGGTAACCTCTGATCTTCAGTACCTCTGAATACTTTGGTAAACCTAACAAAGTAGTCTTAGTTTTCTGGTCAGCCAGATGTCCTGAATAGAGATCAAAATGTCATCTATATCATAGACTGTTGTCAAAATAGGTGATGAGTGAAACACGATGATTTTTTTTTTAAAAAGGAAGTCTAAAGGAATTCCCTGAAAGAGATATTCAGCATGTAGTACTGCCCTCCTTCTGTGTTCAAATAGACCAGTAGTATGTCATACAAATTGTTAATAACAGCAAACTAAGAAGTTAAGATCAAAAGTGTACAATTCCAGTTTTAATATGATGCCACTATCATCAATAGAGAAATGGTACAGCTGATAGATCTGAGAGATTTGGGGAGCTCTGGACTGAAGGAAATTGTCTACTGTCCCCTTCAGCTTATTAATGTAGCAAGATATTGACTATGTAACTGCAAGTGTTAAATTCTGCAGTGTATAGACGTTCTGGCACTTCACTCAACCTACAGAAGTACTGTGTCCATCCTCCCTGAATTCCCATGTTACTCATATTTTCAAAAACCTAACTCTGATACAGAAATAGGAAACCTGTATTATCTACCCATAACCTGTACTTAAATTTCTAAGATGCGAGCTATAGTCTATCCTTGCTTCACACGATTCTATTATCTATACATTTGCACTACATTAAGTGAGTGAGTGGGGGTGGTGAGTGCAGCACAAATGTTTTGAGAGAAATTCCTGACTGGATGCCTCCAAATTGATTGTAGTATCTTAGGAGAACATTACATGTACTCCTCAAAAGGCTGACGATTTTTCTCTTTGACTACACCTAACAGAGCTTACAGAACACTCCTTACACGTGTACTGAGTAAACCCCAGCAAACCATGAGCATACATCCCTCGGCCCATATGGGCTGTATTTCAACCTTATGCTCTATTTGAAAAGCTTTAGTAAATACCAACTTCCAGTTTAAACATATACATTTATGTATGCTTCTGAAATATTGACATTATTGAAACACATGTTGATTACGTTTACTTGGGAAAACATTACTCAGGTTTGGATCTCTACCATGCTCATCAATAGAGAGCACCTTTCTTCAGATATCATTCTCTGTTTCAACAAGCTTAAATTCTTAAGTTTCCCACTCTATTTAATAAGCTTTCTACATAAAATCCATTTAATCAATCTGCCCACTTTGACGTTTTTGTTTACTTAAAATTATTATTATTATTATTATTATTATTATTATTATTATTATTATGATCTCCTACTCTATACATTACCCGCATTTCTCTTGTGGTTTTTACTTATTACAGCCAGTCACTGATGAACTCTGCAGGTAAGAGGGATCCAGATAATGATTACTTAAGAAAACCATTATTCAGATTTTCAGCATTCTGACAAACCCCTATGATTCCCTCTGTACTTCCATCTTAAAATCATGCTGCCAGCCTATGAACACGACAGAGCGAAGTGCTAGTACAGAATGTCCTTGCACCCAGTGTGCTGACAGGTTCATGGGATTATGAACATATGAAACAGAACTGAACTGATGATTAGTTTACAGTATCGAGTATTTTCCATTATTGGTAAAGAAACACACCACTATCTGTTCCATCTATGTGCGTCGTTTTGGACTTCTACCACCCATCCTTTATACCCCTACTGCTGCTTATCATTTCCATTACCCCGGTTTTGCAGTCTTTCATCTCTAACAGCTTTGATAGACCTTGATTATTCCAAGGAAGATGATTTGCACAGTGTAACTGTAGAAAAACGCAAGAATGCCCAGAGTATTAAATTAAAATTGGGTGTTAAATCGCTTGTAGGAAGCAGCTGAGCTCCTTCTTTCCCAGTGATAGCCTGCTAAGAAAAATCATCTGCTGCTAAGCCAGCACCTCCTCCAGCTGACAATCCTGAAAACCATACCTTTGCATATCCACCTTCCACAACACAGGTCTTACACTGGTGTATTTAAAGCCTCCATATGCATCAGTGCTCTGTTACCTTAATTCTAAAAGGAAAAATTGCTTTGCTATCTGTTGAAACACTAACATTACGTTTTTCAGCAGTACATCCTCAGTGGTTGGTGGGTATGCCTACACTACAAACAGCTCCCAGTCCTGACAGTACTAAACAAATAATCAAAATTATCTGCCTTAAAGGAATTGCAAACAGGTAAGTTAACAGATAGGTTAGTGATTATTTATTTTTTCAATTCTTTAAATATAATTGCACATCCTCTATAAAAATGTCCCTTAGTTCTTGGCGATTGCATACACAATTAGAGGAATTCTCAAGTCATATTTGTCACCCTTCTCTTTCACCTTAAAATGTACAGTTAACTCACAAGTCAGTCTTCCCTAAACAATATGGTTTTATACCCACATATGTTTTCATTAATAAGGGTGGAGAATGAGGAATGGTAATCTGAATGAGGAATGGCAACAGTCATACAAAAAACGCTGGAGCCTGTAGGCATGCACATGCTATATTATTGAATTTTAACTTGGTGTGAAGAGTACAGATCTCTTCACATCAGCAATACATTGTGCCAGATTTTATTGGTTCCAGAGAATTTATTTTAGTAATTCCTACAACGTCCATAACAGACCCTGGGTGTAATACAGAAATCCAAAAAAGATTTTGCTTCCTTCTTGCCTAGTCTTTTTTTTTTCCAAACTTTTTCTACTAAAGCTATGTAGCATTCAGAAATACAATTAAATCAAAACACCTTGTACAATATGATTTTTAAATGTATTTAAATGTAATAGAATATGTCCTTCACAGATATAAACCATTTCCTATTAAACTGAATAGCTGGTGTCAAAAAAATTTCCCTGGTGAGATGCAAAAAGAAAAAACATACATTTCCCAGATTTTTTTTCCCTCTTCTCTACACAGTGAGTGTAACAAACACTGTCTTTCCAAAGTATATAGAGAAAGGAAATCCAGAGCATATACATGACCATTTGTTTCTGTGCCTCTGATAGCTTATCTTGGATTCAGATGAATCAGAAATAAGCTAAAAATATTGGTTATCATGGGAAAAAAATGCATAATACAGTCTTTCATGTTTTAGCATTTCAGAGTAAGAGCCTGAAATAGTACTCCTCCCACACTCAAAAATTTGAAAATATGCAAAAATTCCCACGTGCAACTTTATTATCTATTATTGAAGTGGAAAAGTGACAACATTGGCAAAATTTTGCCATTTTTGGTAATAAAGTAGGAAAGCAAATGAATTGGCTTCAGTCCTGATTTTTCTAGTGAACAGCTGGGAAGGAGGAGGCAAACAGCAGCATCCCAAAAGCCAAACTGAAAAAGATGAGGCACAGATTGAGAAAAGGTAAGAAGAGTGCCCAATTCTTTTTGGCTTGATATAAAGCAGGCAAAACAAATCAAAAATAAATAACGGAATCTGTAACCTATCAATAACAACCTTTAGTGGTTATAGCATATATTTATCTCTTAGTTTAGGTGAACACAAATAGAAATGCAGAAAAACAGCATTATCTTAGCATCATATTACCTCCATCTATGCACAAACTATATATGAGTCTTTAAAACATTCTCATTCTACCTAATATTCAGTTTCTATCTTACAAACTAAATCAATCGCTGGCTTTGCACTTTCTTCACATTAGATTCAGGCATTTGTATATAGACAAAAAGGAAAAACGTTCCCACAGTGAGGAAGTAAAAATCCAGCTGGAATATCTGATCTGTCTGAACTATTCCTGAGTATATAAAAATGGATGTGGAGTTATGTGCATCCATATAAGAGAGATCTATTGTAAATTAGCAGTTAATGTTCAAAATCTTCACATGCAACATATATATTTTTAAAAAACTAATTTACTACTAATATGTAAATAAATTATCTCAATAATCCCATATTGGTATATAAATTTCATAGAAATCATTTTTAAATAAAGTATATTACGGCAAAATTAATTGTGTGATTCAGTTGAACTCAGGAAATATCCTTGGCCATAACCAAAGAAACTTTCATATAGACTGAAGTATTTTAAAAAATTACATAACCAATGCCATCTGAAAATATCTACAGTTTATCTGGAAATCAACTAGGATAGCAATTTTAATTATCTGTATACTAAAGGCACTTACTAAATGGCAAATTCGGTATTAGTCTGGGACTGTTTTCTTATACCTAGACTCAGAGGAGTTTGGATTTTATACTTCAGTTAATTAACATCTTTTTCCCCCCACTGAGTAAGTTGCCCCAGTTGGCAACACAGCTGTCTACAGCTATTATCAAAACTATAGTTAAGGCTACATTTGTATAACTAACAAAACATGCATACTGTAAAAAAATAAGGTTTTAAAAATATTCAAATGTTGCTGTTGCGTCTGTGCTAATTAAGAAATTGATTATTTTAAAAATATATATTGTTATGATTCTATTATGGATTCTACCAAACAAATACTGCTTCCCCACTAGTTCCTGTGGCTGGCTGCATCCTAAATGCCTTCCCCTCCGACACCAGGGACTACCTGTGGAACAGCACCAAGCAGTAACACCACACAGGATCCTGCAGGATCAATACTCCCCACTATTTCTACTGACTCAGTGTCTGACCTTCAGCAGCAATTTATCCGGATCTCTGTTTGACCATCTCTAAAACAACAGTCAAAGGTTTCTGCAGTCTCCAGGGTATTTTGCAGGATTACTACCTGTACCACAGATATCCTGAAATAAAAGCTAGACACACAGAGGAAAAGTTATTAAAGTTCCGGTTTCTTTCGATCATTCCCTTCTCTGAGATGCTGGCACCTCCGGAGCCAAGGAAGTTGGAATATGAGAGAGATGCATAATTTTAGAACTGTTTGTTTTGGTGTCATTTTTTCTAACAAAGGCCACCTATTATATTAACAAGGCATTTTCAAGCTTTATTATTATTATTATTATTACTATTATGTGGAGGTACATATTAATGATCAATGCTATTACTTTTGCTCTGATTGTCTTGACCAAATATGACCCTATTCCAGCAGCTTTACAAAAATAAATCCTCGGTAATGTTTACAAAATATTTCATGGGGCTAAGTCCAAAAACAACTACAAAAACAAATCTGATTTTTTTAAGCGAAAGTTTTCAAAGGATGAAAACAAATAAGTTTTAGGTGCAAGCATAAAGAAGAGTTTCCATTTGGATGTAAGATTCAAGAGATTTTGTTTCCTTAAGCCAAATTCAAGCAAGAAACTGTAATGCTCAAAACAGTGCAGTAAATTTCATGCTGTTAGATCTAAGCAGAGAAAAAAAAAAAAAAAAAAAAAATGTTGTACTGATTATAAGATCAAATGGGCAGCTCACAAGCATAGCTGGCAACACATCACATCACTCCGTGGCATTCTGGAGCCCTGCTGCCAGTCAGCAAACACCTTGCTCCATTAATCATTATCACATCAGAGCGGCCAAGTTCAAGAGAAGACCAAGCTGCTTTTCCCATAAAATTAATGTAATTGAGCAGGGTTGTACACGAGATTTATGAAATACACACAGCTTAAATACACAGGGGGACAGTACGAGGAGAATGCAGAAAGAGAAGCAGGATGCTCAAAGTGTCAACTAGAGGATATGCCGCTGGCTCTTCTGAGAGTTAAGATCCAAGCGATGTCAGCTCCTTCCTTCGTGAGGCTGAGCACCCGACCGGTACCTCACTGAGCTGACTCCGCTACCTTGACTTCCCTGGGGAAGATGATAACAACAACGAAACTTAACTATCAGAAAGAGGCAGCAAGAACACACTCAATAAATGCTTTAACCTGAACATGCACTCTCCCTCTCTGTCTTCCATGTCGTATTTGCCGTCCCTGTGTATTTAAACTCTGTGGGTTTTTTTTGAGTCTATAACACCCTGCATTAATTCTCCTAGAAAAATAAATAAATACATAAAAAATAAAATAAAATAAAATAAAATAAAATAAAATAAAATAAAATAAAATAAAATAAAATAAAATAAAATAAAATAAAATAAAATAAAATAAAATAAAAGTTTTTTTCTCTGCACAATCAGTGTACTTTTTCTGAATGTATCCACAACAGGTAGCAGTTCACTCTCCATACAGTAATTCCATACACTAATTCCAATGACATTGCTGACAGTTACAAGGCTGGATTAAGAGAAGTACCATAAAGTCTTATCACAAAATTAAATAAAAGTTATGTGCTTTAATCCTTGGAAATCAAAATTGGTCTGTTTTTACACTGAGAAGCCTAATAACTAGATTTGCTCTAACCATAGATTATGTTCATCTATACCTCCAGCTACTTTCCATACCTCCCTTGTGTTCTCTCTCCCCTAGTTCATTTTAAGTAAATAGTCAACTAACCATACAAAAACAACACCTTCATATTATTTCAGAAAAAAATAAAAGTAAGTGAAAATACAAGATTAATTCTCCAGTCTTTCCTTATTTACCAAAGAAAATTTCTTGAAACGTAATAAATTCTAAGGAGAATGCACAATGAAATACTTCAGAAGGCCATGTAACAACTGTGGTTCCTGGAAAAGTGGTGAATTCATCTTACTAAAAAGTAGGATTTCATCTTACTCTTCCTCCGAAGTGTTTGCAAGGGCATATTTCACCCTGTCAGCTCCTTGACATGCTGACGTCTGGATCATGGCCCTGATTACGGCACATCTTGAGGCTAAAATGCTGTAGCTGAAAAAACTGCAGAGATCAGATAAGGTGATCTAAGCCTTTCCTGACCTGGATCTATTTCACTGTCATAAATAAATTGAACTATATGAATTGTTCTATTAGCACCGATTACTGGAATTTAAGTGCAAATCAAATAATTCTGGTCTGGACAAAACAATCTTTAAGATGACCTAAGAGTACTCCTCTAAAGTTGCATATAGCCAAACAATAAGTATACTTTTCTTTTTTCAAGTTCTCTCACGCTATTATTTTTTTGGCAGAATTGTAGAGGGGAAGCTTTACGCAAAAACATCAGCAGTTGAACCCACTTAAAATAGTCCATTTAATAGCATGGTCAACCACAGCCCATTAAAAGGTCTGCTAACAAAAAGTGCTTTTGCTCTGTTTTGCACTGTTTGCTCTTTGGGTTTTTTTTGGGGGTAGAAATACGTGGGATATTCATAAACCTCTAACAGTTATTACAAGAAATAATAAACATTTCATTACGAGTTCCTGACTCCAGTAAAATAGTATCAGATCAATCGAGACAAGTTCTGAATATATTTAAAACACAAGAGGTTTAGCTCGTATTGTAGATCTTAGGACAAACTATGGCAAGGATTCCTATGACTTGAGAAAGCCATATTCCTTTATCTATTCCCATTTGCCATACTGACTTGTCCTGTTTCGCTAAGGAGGTGATGAATCCTTGTTCACTACCCTTGTTTGCTAATGAAGCACATAAGGCAGCACTGAAGAAATTATGGTTTCTTATTGCTCATTTGAACTTTGCTTGTTAAATCATTACATCAGGGAGAAGCTAGCGTCTGTTTACACATAAAAAATCTCAAGGACAATATAAATATTCTTTAAGCCTCTAAGGGACTAAAGGATGATCTGATAATGTAAAAATAAATCCTAAAATACACCGGCTTCTTCTCCAGACATAAGTGTGGCAGAGTCCTATGCATTCATTCCAAATTGGCAATAGAAATTCAAAGAATAACACTAATCCTGCTCCAGTCCGGTAAACTGGATCAGTTTCTCTATTATCAGCCTCTGTGGACATCCGTGTAAGGCATCATCCTTCACTCTGCCATGATGATAATGATTGAACAGTTCTTGTATTAAAGGACCATGCTTTAGCTCAAGCATCAGCGAAGTGCTGAATTTCATCAGCAGGCATTAAGATGACTCTCCAAGGAGATGCAATTTAAACATAGATTTATACTCCACAAATGCATGTTTTTCATTAAGAAAAGCTGAAAACAGCATCTTCAACACTCAGCCTTGTTTCTACTGCATGCTTTAAGTCTTAGCATTGCATTTAGAATTGGTCGAGGGTACAAAGAAAAAAAAGCTGGACCTCAAGCCAATAAAAAATGCATTTGTTCAGTCAGACCCATTCTTTTATATGGCTACAGACAAAAGGAATATGTATTTTCTTACACTTCATTGAAGGTCAGCTAGTCCTTCCTAGCAGAAACAACCACACTGTACAGATCTTTAATGCTTGCAGAAGTTTCTGACTTCAAAGCTTGAAATGGTTGGGTTCAAGCTAATGTTCAGAACTAAACTAAAACCAGGCTGTACCTACACAAATTCTCTTGTAATTCCTCACAACTCCTCTGAACTTTGTGGAATTGTTCTGACATCGAATATGATATCCCTTTTATTAAAACTCTAGATCAGAGACTTTATACTATACTCCTTGGGGAAAAATGCTGCTAGAGGAAGAGCATAATTTTCTCCAGGTGTAGCTCGCTTGCTTTTTAAAGGAAAAAAGAGAGGCAAGAAAATTTGTATTAAAGGGGGCACGACTTTTTTCAGGGGCCTGTATTAATATAAACCCAAATAGGGACAATCGGGTTCCAATGGACTCCTGGAAGGGAAACATTTGGACTAATAATAGCTCTTTCCAGTACCAATGTCATTTGGATAAACAGCGTGACATCACTTATGTCATCCGGTTACACCAAACCAAGGGTAACTGTAGCAGCCAGCGGGTGAGGATGAATTGTGTAGATATTCATCAGTTAAACTGCCTTTAATACTTATTTTACATGAGAATAAATTTGTTCAGAAGAAACCTGTTTGAGGACTCGAGATTTCTCTGTTTATCTTATTATGACTATTATTTCTGAAAGAGAACCTATTGTGTTATGTACAGAGTTATTACTATTAGTATTAAATTCCTAAGCTTGAAAAATATAGCAAAATTACTGCATTACTCAGCAAAGTTGTAATCTACACTCACTTAAGCAATAACCAAAAGTAAGTTTTCATTGACCTCCTGATACTATGTGTCCCTGCCAAGTCTTAGCATGATGAGAATATTAAAGCATGACAAAGATTTTTATTTTTTTAATTGTCAAAATATAGTTACTTTGGTTACTAAGTTGTATAGTAAGTTACTAAAGTGAAAGTAATTCACCTTATAACAAAATCCATTCCTTTCCTCCAATCTAGCAAGTTCTTCAGAGATTATTCAGACTTTTAATGGAATTACTGTGACATACATTAAAAATCTTGAAATTTACATTTTAAATGTCATTGTTTCTGAGATGTTCTGTACTAACAACTTCATAGATTCTGATGTTAATATTTAACAAATTGTTAAATATTGTTAAAAACAAAATAAAATCTGTATTTACAGGAGAGGACAGCTTTTACAAAATTGTACTACATACTAACATTCCTTTATTTTTTCCTGAGACCACTGAGAAACCTTAACTAGCATATGCTGCTAACCTCACTAACTCAAAGTTCAACATTTCAGAACTAATTCTAAATCTGCAACAGCAATTTAGTCTTATTCTGCCTGCTGTTAGTGGCATTCAGAGATGCCATCTGATTTAATTACACTGAATATAAGTTTACTTTTACACCAGGTTAACTATTTAATGGCTTTTGTGTGATATTCCTGATCAGGTTAAAGGTATGTCTACATCAGTATTCTGCCTCCACTAATGGCTTCATAAATAATTAAGGAACCACTTTCAGTCAAAAGTTTTCCATCGGGACTCTTTTCTATCAAAAATACATATGCAGAAAGGTGATGCTTTTTGAAATGAGGCTTTGATTTTAAAAAAATAGTCTTTTTCATGAAAGAAATAGCAAATATTCAATTTCAAAATATTAACATTCATTTTTAGTGTTGACGGAATATGAACATAGAAATTTAAAAATCAAAATCAGCATCTTATCTGAGGGAAATGTGTTTGTCTTCAAATTCTTTTCCCTCTCTTAAAGTCTCATTTCAAAGGACTTCTCACTACTTAATATGATCTTGCTTTAAAATTACACTTTTCCCTGTTGTCAAGAATTTGATCAATCCATAAATCTAAAGGAGCTCTGGCCAATTTTGTAGAGAAATTCACCCCCCAAAGCACAATCTACTAAACTACAGTAAATCAAGATTATTAAAAATAATGAAATGAATTAAAGAAGTATAAATGTTGGTCAGTTTCATAAAAACTGGGAAGTCTAACAGATACCAACTTTTCTGTGTAACAGTCACTGTTTTAGATAATTCCTTATATTTTATTGGTTCAACTTATCTGACTTCTAAGCCAAATAACCTCACGGTATCTTCTTGTAACAGTTGTTTTGTTTGTTTGTTTTTTATACCCCTACACTTTCTTGTTCTCTTTTTGAAACACTTCTGAA
This sequence comes from Aythya fuligula, assembly GCF_009819795.1. Classification (NCBI taxonomy): domain Eukaryota; kingdom Metazoa; phylum Chordata; class Aves; order Anseriformes; family Anatidae; genus Aythya; species Aythya fuligula. Next base: position 15,072,873 of record NC_045559.1, read on the forward strand.
TGCTACTACTGAGACAGTGATTTGTCCAGTTTAGAGTATTCTGAACATAGCTGTATTCCCAAATTATATAATTACATGAATATCTTCTATATATCTTCTTTGGAAAAGCAGATGTATTTTCCCCAGCATCTTCCACAGCGAGTCAAAAGGAATAAAAGAAAGCACCTTCTCAGCAACATCTCTGATGTTTTTAATTATTCTCTTGACCAGTAGTATCAGTAGTGTTTGTTTTTTTTTTAAGTGTTAGCTTTGTGCTTAGGATAACGCTTAGGAATTTTTTGCTGCTTATTGTATCTTTAAGTAGTCACTCTTAAAATCTTTAACCTCTATTATTTCTAGCACATTTCTCCCGGTTAATATATATACATTCTGCAGGGATACACACACTCCAAAAATACGAAGTTACAATTAGAAGGAAAACAGCTTTCTAAAACAGTTCAAAAGAGTCATAGCTATAAGTGGAGATAAATTTGGCTACCATGTGCTCAAGAAACTGACTGTTCAGATGTAAAGATTTCAAAGTCAAAGACTCAAACTTTTCTGGAAAAAAAAGGAAACTGAAAGCCCAAAGAAAACACTACCAGTTGTCCATCCCCTTTTTTCAGGGACTGTTAGCAAAGATCCATTCACAAATGTTGACCTGTGTGATTAGTAAGAAAGAAAAAAAAAAAAAAAACAGTAAATGTGACTTGAAGAAGTCAGGGCTAATAGCACCTTATAGGAAGATGAGAATAATTAAACAGCAACTGCTGACCTAGTCCATCACCCAGACTTCAAAGTGGTGACTTGCAGTAAGAAAAAGCACAAAAGCTATAATGAATCATGGCTGTATCTCCACGAGATAATGCAAAACTCTTCTAGAGTTCATACACTTTCGCATCCAATTTAACGATTGGTCAGAAACTGTATTTAAACTCCAAATATGTGAATTAAAAAAAAAAAAAAAAGTTTTTGGAGCAGGTTATGTTAGCTCCATTTTAGCATCTCATTTAGCTGTCAGAGAACCAACCATAGCAGCCCACAAAAATGTCTGATCTCACTTCTTACCTGCATGTGCCCAACTACATACAAAAGTACAACAAGAATGAGTAGGATAATATGCATACTAGTTAGTAAACAGTCCAGGCTTTTCATAAATGCTTTAATTTATTATAGAGGAGTTCTGCTATACATTTACCGCTGATGTGTAATACACTTTAGAAAATGTACTCCAACTTTGGCATTGTCTACAACTTATTTTCTCTAATCCATCTGATTTACAGGAGTTGTAAATACGTAAGTATTAATTCTGTTCTTAAAATAGCTGTCAGCAGCGGGGGCTGAAGAAAGAGAAGAGAGCTCACTGATTCATTGCAAAATGTAATAAGGAGTATTCTACTATTGTTCTCCATGAATGATATAGGTTGTAAACGTTTTCATTAGCCAAGCTGTAGTACTTTAAGAACACAACTTACAGGTAATGATTGCAAGTTTATTAATTAAAGTATGCTTCACTAATTACGTCCAGAAAGTACCTTAATTGCCAATTTACCTGAGCAAATTCCCAGAAACTTGAGTTGAAATCCAAACAAGACATTAAGGAGTTTAAAGTTCTGGTATAACGAAGTCATTAGCACTAGTAGTATTCTGAAATTAGCATCTCATACATTACATTTCTGTTCCTCAAAACTAGACCATCAAATAGCACTGTAATATTATACAGTCTTGTTGCCACAAAGTAATAACTTATTTACATTTGACTGCACAGTTAAATTACCTTTTGATATGCACAAGGAAATTTTAATATGGTGCTAAATAAAGCTGAGATGGCTTTGTCAGAACCAAATCATGCCAAACCAAAGTAATTTATTTCTGTGACAGAGTAACGTATCTTTGAATGGGAGATGGATAACACATTTTGATTTGAAGCACAGATGACACTATTTTACGTGACTTTCTCATAAGCAAACCAAGAAAACATGGTATATATTGAATTGCCATAAGATGGACATAAAGAATTGGGTTACAATTATAAAGACTAGTGATAGGCGCTATATTCATGTTTTTAATTAAAGAGGGTTGTTGGGTCTTTTTGAAATGCGTACCCCAAAACCAGAGAGCTCATGTTGATGTGATTGGGATTTACATTCCATCTTTGAATATAAAAACATGAAGAACTGGGTGGGATAACCCAATGAAAGGGTTTTAAAAGGTCTCCCAATATCTTTGGACATTGTTTTAAAAGGATTTTAAAGGGTTTCCCAATGTCTGTTCTAACTGAAGTACTATTCACCATTCGCTCTTATGGACCTAAAACCAGCAGGGGTTTATTAAAATATGCATATGACAATAAGCCATGATGATACACAACTTCTCAAGCTGGACAAGCTTAGAATTCAAAAAGCACAGACACCATAATCTGTTTTAATGAAATGTCACAGTAAGGCATATGGAATGTGAATTCCTCTCACATCAACATGAGATCTCTTCTGTTTGGGGATACACATTTCAAAAAAACATGTCTTTAATTAAAGACATCAATACAGTGCCTATCACTAGTCATTATAATTATAACTTGGGGAAAACAAACAAATAAACAAACAAACCTCTCAACATTACTGGCTGACTACTACAATACATCTAGTGCTCCAATCCAAGTTTCATATGTGATGCTACTGCCTAACGGGATGATGTATGGACGTGACATACGTTTGATCTTGCCCAGAATGTGCAGAGCAATAGTATAAATACTACTTAGAGGCCAAGATTTTTATTGACCCATACTTCATGTAGAATTACAGTAAGAAAAAGCTCTACAAAATGGAAGGAGAATGGAAATGGAGAACCTGAACTCTAAACGGAAACAGAAATTAGCTTTGCCAGCACTCCTCTGAATTCTCAGTAACAAAATAAGGAGTTTCCGTACATATAACAGATTGGAAGGGATTGTTGACAAAGATTCTTGACTAAAGTGGCATTAGGAATACTACTACAATCACAACTTCTTTCCTCATCTATTATTAAAATCCAGCTACCATCCCCCTTGTATTTCCCCTTGTTCGAAAGATACATAAACTGAATTTAAATAACATGAAATATAAATAAGGCTAAAATGTGTTATAGAAAACAAAGATGCAAACACCCCTTATAGAAACTGAAGTGCATAATACTATTACACTAGAAAACATCACAGTGCTTTAGAACATTTAGTATTTATACCTGGGGCACAGAGTATTTACTAGTAGAATTTCCAAAAAAAAAGGGTATTAATAGCTTGTTCATAAAAAATGTATATAGATACAATAGAAATAGTCTTTAAAGGAATTTAGTGTGCAAGAGTAATTAGAACAAGGCACAGTTATATGTCAAGATGTAGGATTAAAGTTCCCTGCCCCATATATAGAACTACCAAGGCATAATGTACGACGTACTTTGAGTGCAGGGAAAAAAAATCGGTTGTAGACTAAATAACTAATTTTTAGTTAAAGCAAGTAACCTAATTTATTTTTTTTTAAGTTCTTATCATTTATTTTAGAATTAGAAGAAAAAAAATCTCTAAAAAGAAGTAAAACCTATGCTAAAATTTTTCTTCTCTGAAGAGGAAATCCCAAAGATGTTCTATAAAATCATGAGACTTCCAAACTGAAAAGAGTAATTCCAGATTATGTATAGAAGTGGTTGTAAGCAAACTTGCATTTTTAAATAATACGCATTAGAAATCATCTTTCAGATGTTTACATGCCAGACCATTATTCTCATGACATACTTTATTTTACCAGCAGCTTTGGTGTGTTGAGCACCTCAGGCCAAAGACGTGGTTTCTTTCTGATGTGGTTTCTTGCACAAAACATTTCAAATTCAAGACTGGTCAATCTTGAAGAGATTATCTAACCCTTGCTTTAGAATGTAATTCACATCTTAAAATAGTTATTCTGCTTCACACCTTACAATTCAGGTTCTAATGAATTAAATCTATGTCCAGGACACCACAGGTCAGATTACATGAGCACGAGGCTTCTTAGCTCACTGTAAAAGTCTATAAATTCATTAATTTTATGATTGCTTTATAACCTGCAATGAAGCAATGTAAACTTCATATGGCGATGCTTTCCCATCGCTCAGTACAGGAAAACACAGTCAGATGGTCTCCAGGAAGAATGCTACTTGGTATTAAGAAGAAAAATATCCTTGATCGTGAGGTAGGTTCAGCTTAATTCTAAGCTGTGATGGAAGTGTTGATGCCTGGGTAAATTAAAGGGAGGGTGTTTTCCAAATGTATAGAAGAATGGCCCATAGTAACCCAGCAACTGAAAAAGTCTTCAATATGTGTAAAGTTTGCTTGTACTTATTTGTACAGGATTTTGCACAGCAAATGCCTAGTTAACATTTTAAGAGGGGATAAAATAAGAGTCATGTAGAAAGGAACAGAATGGAAAAAGCCTCATGCATTAACTTCTCCTTAGGCAGAAGAAAATTTGCACCAAAGAGTAAGCAACATTAATTTCATAGTAAGCATTTCTTTTGGGCTTCTTTTGGGCAATACTCATGTGCTTCAGGAACATGATTTGCAATATGTAGTAAAAAAAAAAAAAAAAAAAAAAAAAAAAAAAAAAAAAAAAAAAGACTATAATAATAAATACTGACCTAGATCTGAATGCAGGAAAATCCTTCATAACAAAAAACAAGGTGACTTAGGATTTCCTCAAATAAGTCAGAGCTTACATCCCAATAATTGCAAGGATAGCAACCATAAGCAATAAGAGCCAAATCTTTCACAATACTGATTGCTTATTGCAAGACAACTGATTTTTTTTTTGGACAAGAAATCAATAGGATTTCAGAACAACAGTCTCGGGGGAACAGTAAAACCTGCAGTGCAGGAGAACATATGGCACCCTCCCATCCTCCTCACTGGTAACTCCTACTCCTGCACACATTCCTCCCCATATGCATATAGATTTTAACTTTGCTCACATACAGTGCTAGAGGAGGGAGGGGGAGAGCACAGTTCATCCTCCTTTCCCCCTCCTGGAGGGAAAGAGTTACAAAAAATACCCACCCTCTGAGTTCTGGAGAGGGAAGATGTGTCAGCATCCAATAACCTTTGCTACATGTACACTTCACAAGCAAGGAGAACAGAACGAAAATATCAACATGCTGTCCATCTCGCTTGCAGCGTGGGCACACACTCCCATGCTTACATTCCTCGAGCCTAATAGAGGCAGCAGCAGTCGTGTGCACGCTTCAGCATGGTTCAGCAACCAGACTACAAGGGATATACTTTGGCATGAACTAATTTTAGCTCGATTAAAGAAAATACTATCATTGCCATCTTTGCAGCTATTTTATCTGTATTACGCTGTAGTGATGCTGCCTAAAATGTGGGTTTCTATAACGTATGCTCACATACTTACCGATTAGCACTGTGTTCCCAACAGTATTCACCAAGGAATTCATCGTTCATTGCTGGGTTATAAAGCCTTTTATTTTGGAAAGCAAGCCATATATGGGGCAAAACTCTATCTTGGAAAATAAATCCAGTGGACCTGCAAAAATCTGCACGTTTGGATCTCTGGCATGAACACTCTTCAAAAATTCCGGTGCTTTCGCTTTTTCTGCAGTTTCTGGCATGTTTACCCAGCAGGATGCTGGATCTGCCTCAGGATTTAACTTACTGTTTATTCAAGTAATTGCTCAAACAATCTTCACCTTCTTGTACATTAATAATGCCATATTTTATTAAAAAGCTCATATTTTGTAACAAAGTTGATACAAAAATTCTTCAACGTCCATTTTATGAAAGCTTGAAAATTTTTTTATATAACTGGGTGTAGCGTAGAAACATAAGCTACAAATTTAGCTTCAACAGTTTCATAAAATATTGCAAATGTATAAGCTCTTATCAACCCCAAAAAGCAAAGCAAAAATATCTCCCTTTTTGTTGTTTTTATAACATAGACCTTCCTTTTATACCATTCATTGCAGCTGTCTTTTTTTTTTAAATCAGACTAGCAAACATAAAGCAGTACCTTGTCAGAAAAAAAACAATAAAGGAAAAAAATGACAGCTTAGATAGTGATGGATTCTCTGGGAAAGGCATTAAAAGAGATCATGGCACAAAAATATTTGGAAAATCAGACAGTTTTCAGTTAATAAAAGCTTTTGATAAAAGCAGATTTGTAAATTACTGTAAGGACTAAACTATTTTCAGTTAAATATCTAGAGCAGACATGTTTGTAGCACAATTAATGTTTACTTCGGTTAATTCTACCTGTTCCAAAGGAATTTTAAGACAGAAATTAAAATCCCAATTAGGTATTAGAATTTCAGCCAAAAACATTACTAAACACTTGCATTACCGTACACATCACATTAATATTGCATGAATTATTGAAGACTTATTAAATATGCATGTCTCTATCCAAGCAGATTTTTCCCCAAAACCCCAGTCTCCAGCTTTCTGCTATTTTCAATATTTGCTTATTACCCTCTGCCTCATATCAACTAATTACGAATTCCTTACGCCACAATGTACTACCTGCTAGAGAGAAAAGGGAAAAAGGGAAGGTTGCTTCCTGCCTCATTTGCTATTCAGAGCATCCTATTGGGGATGTCTGCTTTGCAGTTTGATGAGAACTGCTCCGTGCAACACGTGTCCAGCAGACGTACAACTAATTGCCAAGAGCACTAAGAGATGATCTACCAGAAACATCCCTCTGCCAAGCCACCCAAACCCGTAAGCCCACACCTGTATAGGTGTGGGGTATAGGGGACACTAGCTGTGTTGTTAGCCAAGGAAGAGGCAGTTTCTGGCTCTGCCAGGCTTGCCTGAACCCCAGGATGATCAACGGGAACATCTCAGAGAGAAACAGAGCTCTCAGGTGGTAGGTGGTGGGTGCAGCTGGTGTTTCGGTTTGGAAATCAATAGAGGAAGGTGGTTAGTGTGAGGGGACATGGCTTCGTCATCTCAATTTGAGTGCCTCTGAAGGCTTCTGAGGTCTTATAAAATAGTAGTATAATGGAAGAAGCTGGACAGACAAAGATGCCATATTCCTGAACATGTATGCGACTAGGCACTGTGCTGCCATTGCCATCACCCCAGTGGAACTAGTCAAGCAACCCAAACCTAGGAAACGATCATTCCATTTCTCAGTTCTCTGGTTTAATATGATTTGAAGGAATAAAAACAATAGGGGGGAGGGAAGAAGGAAAAAAAATACCTCTAACGTGGATCTAATTAAATATGAAGTTTTTTTGAAGCCATAACCTAAACTGTGCAACTGTAGTCCCCAATATGTTGTGACAAAGTAACTCGCAAAAAAAGTAAATTTGTGTTTTTTTTTTTTGTTGTTTGTTTGTTTGTTTTGGTTTGGTTTGGTTTGGTTTTTGTTTGTTTTTTTTTGTTTGTTTGTTTTTGTTTTGCATCAGATATTGGTGCGAACATTTTACCAGCACTTCATAACTTCAATATCTGGTGCAAAATCATCTTTTAACCTTTTAAAAACCAAACCTGACACTGAATATTGAACAAGAAACGATATGGAGTCAATTGCAGGTGAGCTTGCTGCACAGCTACATTGCTGCTTAACAGTTAGGGATCTTGGAAGGAAAGCTCGAAGCAAGAGTTACCGACTGGGAAATAACACTGATGGAAGGTGCTTAGCTGTAGCCTCTTTACCACCCTCTCACGCCCAGAAACTTTCTGCTGGACATAAATTAAAGAATTAAAATTTAGTTCCATTTTACCATGCTTATTCTACTTTCACTGCACTAGATTTGGAAAGATGAGCAATTACAGCTACAGATAGTCCTGTTACAAAACAGAGGCTTCCAGGACCTATCTAAAAACAAATAAACATTATTTTCATAGTGTGAAAAAAAAAGCATTTCCCCATGAAAAAAGGCCTAATTGTTAAGGCATAGAAACTTGCTAGCACAAATACTTCGTTAAGAAGCTTCCAACTTCCTCTCATTAGAACTACTCTGCATTTGCATACCTGCAGAATGAGGTTTGCTAATACCTGCTTAAGCCAAGTACTACACTTTGTGAAGAATTTTCTAACAGAGGATGCAAAATGCTAACCAGAACCATCAATAAAAGCATTAATAAAATCAAATAAAAATTATTAATCAATATTCAGAAGGAAATATGTGACACAGTGTCCTCTGCACATTTGCAACAGTAAATTATATTCTAATATCCAAATAACACTCTTATGTGAAAATCCTTGTATTTTCAAAATATTGTTATTAAACTTGCCCATATGTTCAGATAACTACAGCCCTTGTGAGTCCTTCTATTTAATGGTAGCTAAAAATAATCTTGTAATATGGATATTCGAGAAAGTTATTATTTGAACATTAGCACAATGTAGCTCCATTCGCAGACCAAAAAATGGTTGTACTGAAAAGAACTTATCCTGAGTTAACATGGTACTTATTTGTTCATACTTATTTAACTTACTTGCACTTGCTTGTTTCCTTGTTTCTTTTTTTTTTTTTTTTCCTTCCAGTACTATACTAGTTTCTGAGTACAGAATGTTTTAAAGATCAAGAATCTGAAATGTTATAACAAATGAAAATAGCTCAAGTACTGAGCAGTCCTACATTATCGACGCTCCTGCGGCCTCAGGTTTCAGGCACTGAGAATCCCTGTTGTTTGTTAACAAGGCCTCCATATTTTCCCTCTACATAAACGTTCGAGTCACATATCTATTCATCCCAAACCAAGAGGTATCTTTTAAATCTTAATGTTCTTACACTCAAAGCAGCACTTCTCTGATTTAGCAACATGACCTGTTAAGAAAAATGTCAAGCATCTAATAAAACAAGTACAACTACAGCTAGCATATTTCCTTGTCTTTCTTAGCTTATCACTTCCAGTCATATTCACCTATACAACATGGTATGCATTTCACCAAGGTCTTGCTGATCTTTTCATTCTGGCTACAGGAAGTTCTTGCTTGTGTTGTACAAATTGTTCCAATGAGAAAACATACCTCTACAGGGAAACACGGTGAGATGAAGCAACGGCTGAAGATTAAATTAGAGATGGCCTACTAGGCACATTTTTTTTGGTTGGGAAACATTTGAAGAGGTATTAGCGAACAAGAATAATACGCAGTTTCTATTTTCCTATGGAATTTGAAACACTTTTTCTACCTGTATAGTAAAACACCTGAGTAATTATGCACAGAAATGACTTAAAATAATATTTTTATTATTATTATTGCTACTATTACTAAAATACATTTTAATATGAGTTTTGGGAATATTCCACTTTTCTTTTTTATGCACGTTTTTAGCCCTCACATGCAGAGGTTGCAAGCTGCAAAATAAAAGTGAACTATATTGAAGCCAGACATTCATTTTAGCTATTCCAAAATTCAAAACATTCTATCATCTGTTCCTATGGAAACTGAAAGGATATTCTAGGTTATATCGGTATCAGCCGATTATGTTGCAGAGAAATCTGTGGTTTATTTTAATCCATAGTTCAGAAACATAAATTCATACTTAGTGTTTAGCTTGGTGATTTTGACTTACTGAAACACAGTTAACACTTCAGTTCCATTAGATCATACTTTAAGATAAAATGAACTCTTTTTAGTCCAAAATAGTAAATGGAAAATTTTCATAAGGTTTGGTTAATCCCCATGAAGTCTACCATTTGCAAGTAGTACATAACTAACACACACTTTGAAGATATTTTTTGGTTGTTAGATGAGCCATACGTTGCTATATCACATTTTAACAGAATAGTTTAAGGAAGAACTAATTTAGATTTATTGAAAACTCCTTCAGTAGTGCCATGCACCAGATGGCCAGATGAAGGAATTTGATTTAGCAAGTTAACAAGATCATGAAAACCATAACCATAATATTGAAGACGAAAAATAAAATTGAATAATGCAACATGACTACTCTGTGACAAAGTAGCTTAAAGGTTAGAATAAAGTAAAGATACATAAAGTGAAAATCCCCTATATGCATAAAGAACTATTGCAAAAGAAAAAAATATATGACATGTTGAAATAAGTCTTCTCTGTCTATGTTATAATTACATAAAGTAACTAAAATGGGTGGCTAGCGTGAATTAAAAATATATATTAAAAAAAAGCTGTGGATCTCATCCTCTGTCTTCACTAAGCACAACTTGATGATTTAAAGTTAACGTTAAGTATAGCTACCACCCTCACCCTATGCCAAAAGTAGCACACAGGTCCAAAATTTCCTTTTTACAGGTAATACTTAATCTCCTTACTCTAGATTCAAGTAATTGACTTCAAAATGAATAACCAAAAATGCCTTCCATTTCTATATCGTATTGTAGTCAATCACTTTATTATGGAAACTAGACTGAGACAGCTTTTTCATCAGGATCTCCTCCAGGGAATCAAGATTGCGGAATAATAAGGAAGCATAACAGCTACTGCCTGAAGTGTACTATACTGGTTACATTTTTGACAGTGACAAGGTTAAATTCCAACTTCAAGCTTTCAAAGTAGAAATAAATGTCAGAACAACAGCAACAAAAAAGCAATGACTGCATTTCAACTTTAAAAAAAATGCATACCCTGTGTAGCATTTCAACTCCAGTTTTCCCAGACTTTTAATGAGGATAACCTACAGAATATGGATACAGAGAAGACCAGTTGTGTGCCAAATTGGAGTTCTTTTCTCGTATTTTTCTACTTTATTTACTCTTATAATGATCATTTAGTACTTATGCATACAATTAAATCCTAATTTAAATCAATTTCCATTTGCCTTCTGAAGTATATGAGGGCTTATATTTTTAGAAGGTATGACACAATGTGGTAGCTAATACGAAAACCAAAGCAAAGAACAGACTGAAACATCTGCAAGTCCAGCTTTTTCTTTCAACTAGCGCAGTACATCAGTGTGGGCAATACAATACATCCCAAGCTAAATGAACTGAAGTTAAAAATGAAGAAGCCCAGTACACAACTGTGGGGCAGCCTAAGTGCCATTCTACTATGACATTATACTTTGTTTTATGGTTAAGCACTTCTCCATGGAGCTGACAACTATAGACAGCACATTCATATACTTGCACAGACCATTTCATTATACAGCATTCAAATCTGAAGATGACACTAAACTAGCAAAAATTAGCAAGCCTACTTACATCAAAGGGAAATGTTAAAATATAAGCTAATGAAAAAAGATGTTTCAATAAAACATGCACTCTTATTAAAGTATGCAAGATTCATAATTAGAAATTCAAGATCACAGGACCTTACCCAGAAAGTAGTGCTACAAAAGCCATGTCTTTGGCAGTAATAATTAGAAATAACTCAAGAATGCAACATTATCACCTTTTTGCAGGTTTCACCAAAAAACATGAAAAACTGAATCCAATGTCAGCCATTCGTAATATCCCAACATCTTGAGCACCTCCAAGTGCTCAAGACATACATTTGTATGTCTGGAACATGCTGCCACAGGATGTGCCATGTATTGTTTAAGGTCCTTGGCATTAGATTAAATGCTGGTCTTTGAAGGATTTAAAATTAATTTCACCAATCTTGCTGTAACATAGCAAATTGTACAACATAAGCACTCAGCTCAGAGGACCCTGAAATGAAATAAATTGTGCAACTTCTTGATGATAACCTGCAGAAAAATGGTCAATTATGCACATACTTTTCCCTCCAATCCCTTGAGGATAATAAAGAACACCTATTGTTAGAGATCCTTGACATAAGATTAACTGCTGGTCCGCAGAGGATATCAGATTAATGTCACCAATCTTGCTGTTAAACTGCAAGATGTACTACAGAAGCACCTATCTTAGAGGACCCTGATCCGAGATAAATTGAGCAACTTCTTCTAGATCATCACCTCCAGAAAAATGGTTAATTATGCAAATACTTCATCCTCCAATCGCTTGTTCTCAGGCACTGAATAACATTAGTCAAGAACAGTTATAAATATGCATCTAATTAATAATTTTTTAATGTGAAAAAAAAAGCTGTAGTTGTCTCAGAGACAATGTATCTTGGAGGAGAGGATTTCTTTACGAAAAAGAAGGAAAAACAGAACAAATCACAACCCAGTGAGTTAAAATATGAAAATTCAAAATGCCACCAAATATGCTCAGTGTAACATTTTAAAGATGAAAGTAATTGTGTCCAGACTGTGTTGTTTACATGTTTATTGTGTGCATACAAATCCAGCATTTGAGTATCTTGCAGAAGTAAAGTTTGGGATTTTTTTGTTTGTTTTGTTTTCTTCCCTCTTCTCTGTTCTGCGAGATTATAATCAGTAAAGTTCTTTGTTTGGAAAAAAAATAATAAATAAATCTATGTATTAAAGAATACTGCAGACAAATTAACATTCATTTGGACAATGAACAGTTACTAAGCTTTAACTTATTTTTTGCTTTCTCTAACATGATCAGGAAACTTTACTACAAGACCACCAGAAAACTTCATTATCAATGACTTTAACTCTCTCCAGATCCATGCTAGGTAGGAAAATAAATCTGCCCACACCTTAATGGGAACTGGTCAACAAATATCACATAATTTATCCAAAAATTTCCTTACGAAAGACAGTCAGTCATCCATTGATCAATCCAGGAAACACAGAAGGAAATTTTTTAGTATCTGTGGCCAAAGATACAGAAGCTGTCAGTACCACACAGAGGGACAAATTGTGTTTAAGGTGCATAATCAAAGAATTACAAGTTTTACTCTCATCTCCGTATGGTGTCTTGTTTGACCTACACAGATATTTTGTATTTTAGTCAATCTTCAGCGATACCATAGTCCTCATCATTCATATCCTAACAAATTTAAAAAGTTTATATTGGTAAAGTCAAAAGGAAGCACATATTTTTCTAACCCATTTCACACATACATGCAAAAAGCCATCTTTCTTCCTCAGAGGAGACCCAAAACTGTGGTTAAAACAGCAAGCCTAGCTCAGAACTAGTGCTACACCTTGACAGGAGTACAGATGGTGAGATAGAAATGCACCTCTTTTCTGCACACACATGACTGGGCTCCTAATGGCTCCAACACCATCATCACCTGATGGAACTAAGTTTGGGCACCCCTGGCTGGAAGACGAAAATTCTCACACTAAGCATGAAAATACAGCAGAAAGGGTTTGAAGTGTGAGATAACCTGCAAAGAAAACTTTCTTGGTAAGATAACATAATGTAGGCACTAATCTCGTGTACTATTTACACAGAAGATTTACACAAGTGAAAATTAAAACTGCAATTGCAAATACACGTATCAAATAACTGAAGAACCACTCAGACAAAACACAGATGCACTACTCTCAATTGTACAGACTTGGCTCTAACAACAGAAATTAGCAGGAAGGCTGCTTATCTAAGGGATTCTGTGCTGCAAAACACAGAAGAAAAGATGAAGATCCTATGCCCTCTTATGGGAAACCTCAGGGCTTGGAAGGTATAAACATAAATCAGCTTGCCAATAAACACACAGCTACAATAATAAGAATCAAAGGCAAATAATAAGAATCAAAGACACATTATCTGCTAGCCCTATTTCAAATTCTAGATTTCTTGGGCAATGTCTGAATGCATGCTTTATAAAGCACATTATTTTTTGCAACATTTGATCTGCTCATCATATCCAACAACAAATCCGTGAAGCATACCCCAACATCATTTCATGAAAATATCCACTCCTGATATGACTAAGCACTAATAATGTTCTTCCAAACAATCTTTCAAACAATCTTTCATGCTGGAAACAGGCCCTTGGCTAAAGCACAACAGGCATATACTTTAATAACCTCTTGATTACCTGGATACAGCCTGGAACACCTAATAAATCTGTCAATTTTTCAAGTGGAGTGGGATTGATTTCCCCAGGGTTTCTTTGTCAGTTCCGCTTTAGTACTTAATATGAAGAGAAAATTATCAGAGAAGGTCAAATCTGACATGAAAAACTAGAAGATGTAGACACTGATGAAGACTTTTGCTACATCTGAAATAAATGTCTACTTGCTTTTTCTCAGGCCCTATCTTCATTCAGTCTTTATTTAACATAGCACATGCTTCATGGTTTGTAACAAGCCCAATCACAGCTCAGCAACATGCTCAAATAGCCAGGAGTTTCAACATTTGGATAGCAATTAAATAAAAAAGATTGTTTTTTTTTCTTGTCATTTTGCTATCAAAATTAGTCAATGATGTTTACCGCAATCATTAATTCTTACCACAGAAAATCACTTAAAATGAGAGATCGAAGTAGACATTTGAGACATACCAATCATTTTAATCCTCAATTATCTAATGAAGCCAAATTAATTAAGAGATTTTCCATTCTGTGTATATTCCATTTTCATGTCACCCTTCAATACCATAAACATATGCTATACTGTCTTACAATGAAGTTTAGCTGTCGGTTACAAACAGCATATAAATGTCTTGCTCTAATCCTCTTTGTTCTCTCATTAAAAAACAAATTTGGTAGGAACTTGTGCTAGATTTCTTCTCTTACTGTAGAAATGTAGATTTAAAGTATGCTTTTTTTTAAAGAATACTAACAAAAATATAGACAAAAGAACATAGATTTTAAAAAGGCTAGAGAACAGCACAAATGATACTACAAACAGTTAAATAATATATTTGGCCAGGCTATTAAAAATGTAGGTAATTACATTTAGTATGGATGAAAGTAATTATGCATATTCATTTTGATATTCCCTATAGTGAGCATCTACCTCGAAGTTTAGAATGTTCTTTAAAGTTTTAATGGTTAATCCTTTAAATCATTTCATTATATAACTGCACAGATAAAAAGTAGAAATCTTTTTACAGTTTAAAGAAACTACATTTTTCAGATTTATCTATAAAGATCGGCAATATTATCAATGTAGTATAGTGTGCTTAATGCAAAATCCTATCAATTACCAGGCTTTTATCACATTGTTTAGAATTAAACTCTTCACATCTGCACACACTTTCTCACAAATTTTCAGGGTCAGATCCTGTAAAATTTTTATTCTTGTAAATAAATGTATTGCACAAAGCTATTTTTGTTGATTTCTTTTTATGTTGATAGATGTGTAAGACTTTATCTTGGAAGTAAGTTTTTTTTCATGTTTCATCCCCATTAGACAATGATACACCAAAGGAAATCAGTCTCAGAGCACTTTTTAAAATTCACTTTTGAAAGGAAGTAAACAAGAACATGTATTTTACCTGAGTCTCCACACCTTGCTCAAGCAACCGTTTAGCCTGGCTTTCCACCTCAAGCCGAGCTCTTCCAATAAAAAGCAGGTCATTTTCAATTACTTCTATTCCAGAGAGATCTATCCCTTGAGAAAGGTAATCTATAAAAGCAACAAAATATTGATAAGCATGACCTATGGTAATGGAACATTTTAAACAAACATTTAGAAGTTACAGTTGGCTCCAAGGAACATTTTGACAACAGAGTATGCCAAAGCAATGAATTATTAAAAAAGCCTGAAAATCAAAAGACTAACTAAAATCAAAAGACTAAAAGACTCCAGAAAACATGGATATTACATACATTAAATTTACCTCTCTACATACATTAAATTTACCTCTCTAGACCTAGACACTTCAAAAGAAGTGTAAGTTCACGGAATTCCAGAATCTCAGTGCACAAAGGGGCAAGAAGTCACAGCCTCATCCCAGACGATTAACTCTGTAAATGAACTTCTCTAACCAGATTTGCTCCAAGATCTGAAATCCTCTATGTATTATAAGCTTATATATTTAAATTATACTCCATGTATATAAATTACAATTGCAAACATTAGGGATCAAATACAAAAAGAAGAAAAGCAGAAAGAGAAGAAAACATTTTCAGTAGCAGAACCATATTTGTTTTCATAATAGAAACCACCCCACCATCAATGTGACATCTGCAGAGTAGTAGGCAGGACTGGTGACTGCAGCTGGAAAATCTATTCAAACCTGACTTCTCTCACTGGCTTCGTAGATGTGGCCAAATTGCTTAATCTTTGATGAATTGTCCCATTGTAATTAGAGCACTCCAGCAAGTTGAAAACCCCACTCTTCATCTCTCTTTATCTCAGGAGTTTTGAACCTGCGACAATCTTTCAGATGCACTTTCTTTTAAAGACAAAGACACTCTAATCTCTGCTCTTTGGACTATTTACACTTTTCACATGGGGAAATTTTAGATACACAACACAGCCCAGGGAGTAAAAAAAAACAATTTTTCACACTCCCTGAGACACCTGACCTCTATGCTAAGTAGTTCCCTGCTGCTGGCTCTCTGCCTGGTCTTGCACTCCTGACCTAACTAGTGACCACCTCCAAAAGAAGGGCTGGAGGATGTCTCTTCCCAGACATCTTTGGCTTGTTTGTGGTGCTCTCTTGCGATGCAAGAACTGCCTATTCAGCCTCCTTCAGGTTAGAGGGGTCTTCAGTGTACCAAAGGAACCTTCAAAGTTAGACAATTATGCTTTTTTTTTTTTTTTTTTTTTTTAAATCCTTCTAGATTTAAATCACTCCAATTCCCTGTGTCAGGATTGCTTAGGCCTTGACACTGCTGCTTATCTGCAAGACAATGCAGAACTGCTCTCATTTACGCTATTATTAGCATTTTGCTCAGTCAAGCATGGGTTCCACTCCTTCTTTTGAAAGATTCAATAAAATTAATTAAATAATCATAGAATGGCTTAGGTTGGAACGGGCCTTAAAGACCACCCAGTCCCACCCCTTTGCCATTGGCACCAGACCAGGCTGCCCAAAGCCCCATCCAGCCTGGCCTTGAGCACCTCCAGGGATGGGGCATCCACACCTCCTCTGGGCAGCCTGTGCCAGGGCCTCACCACTCTTACAGTAAAGAATTTCTTCCAAATGTCTAATCTAAATCTATCCTCTTTTAGTTTAAAACCATTCAACCATGTCTTAACATTATCCACCTGAGTAAAGGGTCCTTCTCCATCCTTTTTGTAAGACCCCTTTAAGGATTGAAAGACCACAATGAGGTCACTCCAGAGCCTTCTCTTCTCCAGGCTGAACAGCCCCAGCTCTCTCAGCCTTTCTTCATAGGAGAGGTGCTCCAGCCCTTTGATCATCTTCGTGTCCCTCCTCTGGGCCTGCTATACTTCCTTCATAAGACAATGTTGCACTATTTCCATTAATAACCGGCCCATTATGAATTCCTAATAAAGTTATCTTCCTTTAATGTCCTCCCAGTAAGTTTATTAAGGCACAGACCTAAATTCCCACTAAGCCAGTTGAACTTGTAAATCTTTGACAAATAACCTTTCACTTTAGTAGCCAATTCTTTTTGTTTATTCACAATAAACTCATCGAAGCATCAGGTTAATTTTAGCAACCACATGTTCTTAACTGAACACAAAACTCCAAGTGAGTGACTTCACAGCTACATAGAGAAGAAAATCTCTGTACCTGCATATGAAAAACTGCATAAGAAATTGAAATTAAAAAAAAATAATCCAGAACTGCTGCATAAAGCTGAGTTAGGAATCAAGGAAATCAACCTGCTTAACAGTACCGCCTGTTAAATAGGCTTCAGCCTACTAAGAATAGGCCTGCAAATGGTTTTGTCTGTATGCATTTGTTTAAAAATTGATCAGGGAAGTCAAAGGACAGCTGAGCAGCAGGAAAGAACATTTCATGCTGCACAGGCTATTACTGAAGCCCTATACAAATGCGTGTTTACAAAGCTGCTTTTGCTGGGGGCCATGGCAGTCCCTCACACCCAGGCATGAGTAACTTACTCAGCTGACAGCAACTTCTTGCTGTGACTATGCTGCGTGTATAGAGGTGCTCCTATTAAAACTAAACTAAGCTTCCACTGCCTTCGATTAGCAACTTCAGCCAAAAAGTATCCTGAGCGTGAACACCAGTTTCCTGACCCCTTCCCTCAGCTGACACATTAAAAATTAAAACTAAATTTTTTTTTTAAAAAGGTGCAAAGACTAAGGACTAAGTCTACTGCAACCATAAACCTTGAAGTAGTTTCTTGGCAACATAGCATAAAAAATATCTTCAAAGACTTACCTAATCCACAGATAAAAAAAATGCTGTGGAGTTCACTTACATGATAAAATCATATTCTACAACCCCAGGCTGTTAAACAAAATAAAATTAAAACACGGTTCCGATCTCCTAAGTATCTGTGAAAAAGAAATAAAGAAGAGACTGTTTCTCCCTTCCGTATTTTATCTCAAAACCTAAATTAGGCCATTTCAGGCACTAAAAATCTAATCAGTGTGATGCTTCCATGGGAGGCACAGCGAGCCCATGCCACTTTGGCTTCTCCAGATACTCCATCTGCGCCTCAGACTGGCAGCCACCTCCTGCTTATCTGCCAAAATCTGCAGGTTCATTTCAGATTTCCTGCAATCCTTACAAAATGCCTTGAGACAATGTATTTCAGTAGGACTTCAAAACGGAGAGCCTTTCTGAGGGTTCAGCAGCTAGACAGCCTACCCTGGCTGCTGCGAGTTACCGCCCTAACCCGTGGGGAAGCCCCAGCAATCCTATTGTACCGCTTTCAAAAGAAAAGCAGCTTTGGTGAGGACAGTAAGTCTACAGTAAGAACATCTGCAAACACTTTCCTGCCATTCCTATATAATAGCAGAAGCTTCGAGACCAGCAGGACACCTTTGGATACTTTTTCTTGTCTAAGCAGACAGCATAATATCAGAAATATATATATATATATATATTTTTTTTTTTTTTTTTTTTTGCTCCTGCATTGCCACCAGTAAAGCTGTCACTGCTGACCGTGCAGGTGAAGTGCAGCAGAGGCAGCTGGCACAAGCTAGCCAGATTGTAGCCAGACCCTTGGTGCATTTAGCATCCAGTTTATTTGCCTTATTGCAGAGGAACCTGCACATTCCGAAGTGCAGACTGTAGTTAATAAAGAAAACACGTCACGTGAACTACAACAAAGATACTACCGGTTGTTAATCCAGGGACTAGCAAAAGCAGAATTTTGCTGCAGGCATTTGTGCAGCACCATCACCCTGCTCATTGCTGTGTATAGCCAGCCAGTAACTACACAGTCTGATCCTTCAGTCACGACCAAAGAAATATGGGTGAAATGGGCTGTAAGGTATTTGTGTCTATTTACAGAGAATGAAGAAGCTGCAAAGGCTTCCACATATTCATCTTCCAGGTTAAAACTTGCCAGCTTTCCTCTATAAAGTCAAACGAATCAATCACTCTTAGATTGGGTCCCCATCACTCCAACAGGGGCAGCAGGATTTCCACACTCCTGCCTTTCACCCTAAAGCTCCTGAGTAAAACTAATCCTACATTAACCATTACAGATTTATTGAGTACAGTATTTATAACGAAATAAGGGAACGCTTGTGCTTAAAATGAATCAGGACCTAAATATATTGTCAGAGCACACATCAAGGTTGGATGCCACGCACTGTCCTCACACCAGCATGAAAGCAGCACGCTGCACCAGCCACTTCTAAGCCGTGGAGCACAGCACAATATCAGAAGTGCTGAAGCCATTCCTCCACCTCTGCTAACTCTAGCTCTTTAGACGGGTGCACAAAAATAAAGGCAAATCCTTAACTCTCCCATCGGGTGCTGGTAGTGCTTCCCCTCTGACCATCACACCTTATTAAGCTTGGAAAGCACAGCTGGAAATGACTTTTTAGGGACTTAAAATACAGACTGCCTGCTGAATCCTCTTCTTGAACAAAGGTATTATATGTCAAAGCAAAATACACCGAGCCCCAGGAATAAGTGACATTTATAATCTACCTCAGCCTGAGAAAGGGTTAGAATTTTATACTTAAAGAAAAAAGGATTTTTGGCATTATGCTTCCAAATTTTCTCCATTTACTAAATCTGAACAGTTTTTCTAATCTACCAGCTTAGATGTTGCTTAAAGTCGTGGTTTTTAGACCACCGTTTCCCAGATAGTTATGTAAGAGGAGTTCAACAGACAGAGGTAAATCTGATATGCACAGTACTTGAGGCAGAAAAAACAAGACTGAGCAAAGCAGCTAGTTTTTCTTAATCTGAATCAACAACTTAGAAACTTTCTCCAAGACAATTTCCTTTTTTTGACCTCAGTATTCAAATGTTTGAAACACAGGGTAATTATGAAGCTAGCATCGCTATGAGCTCCACAGAAAGTGCATCATGCTGTCTATTTAAGCTGAGCTGATTTTGAGCTTTTCCTGGAAACTAGAGAATCAACACCAAGTCTGCTGAAGACAATCAGGTGCATTAACAAAAGGAAACCAGGACAGCCAGCAATAAAGCACTGTGATTAAACCACTGCACTCAAGAGACTGTGTGAGCCAAAAGAGAAAGCCTTCCGTGCCTTGAGAAATGATGTCAGTGACACTAATCACAAAGAGCAAAGTTGCAGCACACTTCTAGAAGCAAATTAGGAGAGCTGAAGTGGTTCCCTAGGAGCAAGCACCAGCAAAGCACTTGATGCACAAGTAGCAAGAATCCAGTGACCAATTAAGAGGTTTTTTTTCATGGGATATGGGGAGTAATTAAAGGAAATTAAGGAAATTCTCAGTGATTTTTGTTTGCCTGCTTGAGGAACTTTTTGGGATTGTTTCTTTTTGCACGGGTCATTTGTTCTACTTTGCTTCTTCAGACCTAGCTGCAGAAAATGTTGGTGACTTCTGTACCCTAAGGCTGTTCCTTTTCCCTAATGAAGAAAAATCATGATTTTAGAAGAAACTGCTGATTCAAAATCCAAAAAGTCAACATGTCCGAATGATCCCCAAATGTTCTGCTGAGGTTTAAGTATGCACAAGTTGAGAGGCTACAAAAACATGATTTATTAAAAAATAACGCAGAAGACTGCTACAGGGCAAACACTGCACCTATACTGAACATTTTGCAAGAGAGAACATAAAGTTCAAAACAAACTGGCTGAAACTGTCCCTTACAAATCACATACTAGAAACAAAGAATGTCAAGATGGGGTACAACTGCAATATCAGTATTACCTTAAGCTGATCGAAGTGCAGGCTGCCCTGACATGAATGCTCTCACATTTCCACCTCCGTGCCCCTCACTTGCTACCCTGCCCTTTCCTTCCACCCCAGCCTGCAAGTTTTAGCATTCATGGGAGTTCTTGCTGCTAAGTTTCCATCCAAAGGCACTCCCTCTCATCCGATGCATGACACAGGCACTCAAAAACCACTGCTGGTATATGGGAGAGGGTAGGAACCCACAGACGGGGTCCAACCCTTGGTGGAAGCTCATGTATAAACAGGTAGATGTTTATGAAGCTGAATCCAAATCACTATTTGCAATATTTATTTCCATTACACAGAATAAGGAGGGAATGGACAGATACTGTAAAAAGCAAATAAAATCCTTTCTGCAAGGGTGAAATGTTCAGTAATAACCAACAATTTTATTTTTGAAGGGGGTTAGTAAGCATTCAACCATTGGTCCTACAGCAGTGCCTAGATACTAGCACAAAACAAAACGAGAAGATCGATTTGTTAGAGCTGCTGATGACCAGTTTGATATTTTTTTTCGTCTGCTTCTAACATACCTTGAAGTAATTTACTAAATCAAATGGGCCACAAATCTAATCCATGGTCCTCACAGAAATCTTGGTTACAGCTCTAGCTTCTGAAAAGGAAGGATGATGTCCTGTTTGCCCCTGTTGTATCTGAACCCACAACCGGGAAGCTGCTGGGCCTGAATAGGTTCATTTATTTGTTTCTAACAATGCAGGTAATATAAAACTAAAAACAGTCCTACAACCAAGCCTGACACCTCGGCAGAAACCCAAGGCTCACCCTTTAGTAAAAGTAACCTAACATTTTGTATTCCAGCTTTATTCTCTAAGTAGAATAGGTGAATAAACTAACATAACGAACAACATAAACCAACATAAAGAACAACAGCCTGCTCCCTGGAGGCACTTAAATTTTCCATGCAATTGATACCCAGAGCAGGTGGGGAATGGCAAGAGAAGGCATATTTGTAGGTCTTCAAAAATGGAAAGTGGTGCCTCAGAGAAGAACCTCCTCCATGATCTGTTTTATTCATTTTATTCTCCACATAGGCTGGAGTGGTTGCCCCACACCCTGCACCAGGCTCTTAAGCACTGGTTGAAGCAAAGCAAATATTAAGCCTTTAAATCAAGTGAAAAGAATTCCTCTACAGCTACTGTGAAATAATATCTTACAGCCATTTTACATAGCACAAGCTCTTCAGAAAAATGTTTGTTCCTATAAAACTGCATAAATCATGGTGCTCTGTGAAGTGTGCAAGACAACAATGTCAGTGTTTATGCTGTACCATAGAAAATACACCATGTATTTTAGATATATTGTATGAACTGATTAAATGATTAATTTTGAATCTTAAAAGATTAATTTTGAAAGTTTTATGGAGAAACTATGAATTCATTACTAGATAGGAAGAAAATTCTATTTTACAACAGTGCCAGCTACTCAAACAGTTCCTCCTGTCTTTCCTTCCTTTTCCTACAGGACAATATTCCTGCAAACGTCTCCTTTCCTCAGTGAAACAATGAAGAATAAAATATCTGCCACTAAAACGCCATTAAGTTCCTATGAAAACTGATCTTTATTTAACCAAATTTTACCATCTTAAAAATTAACTACTTGTATGCATAATACATAAGGTTTAGCATTTCAGCTGTTTGAGCAACATCAAGGGAGGCAAAACTGTCCTGCTGGAGCCAGAAACTGAATCGAGTTAGTGGCACTGAATTCCTGTTTGCTTTCCCAGACAGCATGTTAACACGTTCATGCTAAGTCCAGAAAAGGAAATAAAATAGTAGACAACCACGTACAGTTTCTCACAGGTGTCCTTAGGGAGCAGAGACATGAAAAGCAAAACCAGAGCAGATCTATTCCTCAGCTTTTCTTATCAAGCACATGCCAGGAATGTTTGAGCTTTAAAGAAATCAGGTCACTGGTACCAAACCCAAACTGGTGAGAATGATTCAAAGAGAGAAAAACCTGAATCACTCATTTAAACACAGGCAACCTATCTTGTACTGTAAGAAAAAAGGACGTAATCTATATTGTGTTGTTTTACCCGACTAAAGCTTCACTTCAGAAGAAAATTTGAAGTTCAACTCTCTAAAACTAGTGATCAACTAAATATAAAAGAATTTAACTTCCTCTAGCATGTTAAAACAAAGTGAAAATTTGCAGGTGTACAGGAGGTTGGAGGAAGAAGAAATCAGCTGTCACCCTGCAGCTGGGTTTCTGTTTCCTCAAAATGATTCTTGCCAATTTTTAAAGAATGTGCTTTCCATTAAAACATTTATTAGTGCTTTAATTATCACCTGTGACCAGTTCTACCTACAGAGGACATTTGCGTTTTCTCTCCAGCCTGCATGCATAGAACTGAAGAAACACAGAAGTTGCTAACAGGACTGGAGGAGTAGCGAGGAAGCCTGACTATCCATTTTTAACATTATATTAAAGCTGCATTTAAATTGTCTTGATGGAAGAGTTAATTTCTACTCTCTGGGCTGGAAATCAGACGTCAGGCAAGATCTGGAATTGATGGAAATGAGTTTGATATCTATTTTTATCATCATCACTGACTTAACAATGAGCACCATATTTTGGAGACATCCCTGTGAAAATGCCATGATTCAGAAAATAGCTTAACACACCAAGACAAACATTACTTAGGTCTAATCACAAGTTATACTGCGCTACTCCCACATCCACTTAGGCCTAAAGCGAGATTTCTTGAACTCCTTTAAGGTTCCCCCAGCACTAGATCCTCCCCCTTTTTTTCCCTGTGCTGTATTCAGGCTGACAACCTTACTGAACCTCTGCTTTCTTTTATTTTGCCCAAGTCCTTCTGATACCGTTTAATAGCATCGTTAATAGCCTGGGTGATGGATTAACCTGCAGTAAGTTAAACCAGAATGAGTCCAACAGGGAACCACCAATACAGCCAGGGGGCTGAAGCACGTTGGTATGAGGACAGAGTGAGAGAACTGTTGTTAACCTGGGAAAGAGATCGTTAAGAAGAGATCATTAAGATGAGATGTAACTGCTGTCCTTTGCTGCCTAGCAGGTTTTTGGGAGAAGGCAGAGGCAGACATCTTCCAGAGGTGTACGCAGACAGGTCAAGAGGCAACAGACACAAGCTACACTAAAGGAAATTCTGATATTTGAGGAGAAGCCTGTATTTGTGGTGCTGTACACCTAACCCACTGTCGTGGTTTAACCCGGCTGGCAGCTAAACACCACGCAGCCGTTCGCTCACCCTCCCCCCTCCCTCTCTGGGACGGGGGAGAGAAATGGAAAGTGAAGCCCGTGAGTTGAGATAAAGACAGTTTAATAAGACAGGAAAATAATAATAATAATAATAATAATGATGATACAATGGTGATAATACGAAAGTAATAATAGTATGTACAAACAAGTGATGCACAATGCAATTGCTCACCACCCGCTGACCGATGCCCAGCCTAACCCCGAGCAGTCCGGCCCCCTCCCCCCGGCTAGCCACCCCTATATATTGTTTAGCATGACGTCAGATGGTATGGAATACCCCTTTGGCTAGTTTGGGTCACCTGTCCTGGGTCTGTCCCCTCCCAGCTCTTACTGCACCCCCCAGCCTGCCCGTTGGCAGGACAGAGCAAAGGCTGAGATGTCCTTGGCTTAGTATAAGCACTGCTCTGCAACAATTAAAGCATCGGGGTGTTATCAGCACTCTTCTCATTCTAAGCCAAAACACAGCATTCCACCAGCTACTAGGAAGAAAATTAATTCTGTGCTAACTGAAACCAGGACATCTATCCACCCCTTATTCCATACCATTTATGTCATGCTCAGGTTACACTCTTTTCCATACATTCTAATTAGTCACCTATAGTAATCATGGTAGTGATAATATACAGCATAATATACTATTTAACATGGTGCAATTCAGTTCATGGGCTATTCTCACCCAGTATTAAATCTCCTTGAGGTACACACCGGACCTCTCCGTTCTTTTGCATTACCCACCAAGTATATCCAGGTCCCTGAGCGAAAACAATTCCACGAATAGGTTTGCCTTTTCCTGAGGCAGGAGTAGCCCAGACTGTTTTACCCAGCATATTTTTTACATGCACTACAGGAACTTTATCCCCATCTACAGTACGTAACAGGTTTGATTGGGCAGGTCCAGCTCGGTTGGTAGATCCCCTAGTATTGACTAACCAGGTGGCCTTTGCCAAATGCGTATCCCAGTTTTTGAACGTCCCAGCGCCCATTGCTTTCAAGGTAGTCTTTAACAGGCCATTGTATCGTTCAACTTTCCCGGAGGCTGGTGCATGATAGGGGATGTGATACACCCATTCAATACCATGTTCTTTGGCCCAAGTGTCTATAAGGTTGTTTCGGAAGTGAGTCCCATTGTCTGATTCTATTCTTTCTGGGGTGCCATGTCGCCATAGGACTTGCTTTTCAAGGCCCAGGATGGTGTTCCGGGCGGTAGCATGAGGCACAGGATATGTTTCCAGCCATCCGGTGGTTGCTTCCACCATTGTAAGTACGTGGCGCTTGCCATTGCGAGTTTGAGGGAGTGTGATGTAATCAATCTGCCAGGCCTCTCCATATTTATATTTCAGCCATCGTCCTCCATACCAAAGAGGCTTTGACCGTTTGGCTTGCTTGATTGCAGCACATGTTTCACAGTCATGAATAACCTGTGCTATAGCGTCCATGGTCAAGTCCACCCCTCGATCACGAGCCCATCTGTATGTTGCATCTCTACCTTGATGGCCTGAGGTGTCATGGGCCCATCGGGCTATAAATAATTCACCTTTATGCTGCCAATCCAGGTCCACCTGAGCTACTTCAATCTTAGCAGCCTGATCCACCTGCTGGTTGTTTTGATGTTCTTCAGTAGCCCGATTCTTGGGCACATGAGCATCTACGTGGCGTACTTTCACAGCCAGGTTCTCTACCCGAGCAGCAATATCTTGCCACAATGCAGCAGCCCAGATAGGTTTGCCCCTACGCTGCCAGTTGTTTTGCTTCCATTGCTGTAACCATCCCCACAGGGCATTTGCTACCATCCATGAATCGGTGTAGAGATAGAGAACTGGCCATTTTTCTCGTTCAGCAATGTCTAAAGCCAGCTGAATGGCTTTCACTTCTGCAAACTGACTCGATTCACCTTCTCCCTCAGCAGCTTCTGCAACTCGTCGCGTAGGACTCCATACAGCAGCCTTCCATCTCCGATGCTTCCCCACAATACGACAGGACCCATCAGTGAACAGGGCATATTTCTTTTCATTCTCTGGCAACTGGTTGTACAGTGGGGCTTCTTCAGCACGACCCACCTCCTCCTCTGATGATATCCCAAAGTATTTGCCTTCTGGCCAGTCCATGATCACTTCCAATATTCCTGGGCGACTGGGGTTTCCTATTCGAGCCCGCTGAGTAATCAGTGCAACCCACTTGCTCCATGTAGCATCAGTTGCATGATGCGTAGAGGGGACCCTTCCCTTGAACATCCAGCCTAGTACCGGTAATCGGGGTGCTAGGAGGAGCTGCGCTTCAGTACCGACCACCTCCGAAGCAGATCGAACTCCTTCATATGCTGCCAATATCTCCTTTTCAGTTGGAGTATAGCGGGCCTCAGATCCTCTGTATCCCCGACTCCAAAACCCCAGAGGCCGACCTCGAGTTTCCCCAGGTTCTTTCTGCCAGAGGCTCCAGGTGGGGCCGTTCTCCCCGGCTGCAGTGTAGAGCACGTTCTTTACATCTGGTCCTGTTCGAACTGGCCCAAGGGCTACTGCATGGACTATTTCCTGCTTGATTTGTTCAAAGGCTTGTCGTTGTTCAGGGCCCCATTCAAACTCATTCTTCTTACGAGTTACTTGGTAGAGTGGGTTTACAATCAGACTGTAATTTGGGATGTGCATTCTCCAAAACCCCACAACACCTAGGAAAGTCTGTGTTTCTTTTTTGTTAGTTGGTGGAGACATAGCTGTTATTTTGTTGATCACATCCATTGGGATTTGACGACGTCCATCTTGCCATTTTATTCCTAAAAACTGGATCTCCCGTGCAGGTCCTTTGACTTTATTTTGTTTTATGGCAAAACCGGCTTTCAGAAGGATTTGGACTATTTTCTTCCCTTTCTCGAAAACTTCCTCTGCTGTGTCACCCCACACAATAATGTCATCGATGTACTGCAGGTGTTCAGGAGCTTCCCCCTGCTCTAGTGCAGACTGGATCAGCCCATGGCAAATGGTAGGGCTGTGTTTCCACCCCTGGGGCAGCCTATTCCAAGTATATTGGACTCCCCTCCAAGTGAAGGCAAATTGTGGCCTGCACTCTGCTGCTAGAGGGATGGAGAAAAATGCATTAGCGATATCAATTGTGGCGTACCACTTGGCTGCCTTCGATTCAAGTTCATACTGAAGTTCCAGCATGTCCGGCACTGCAGCACTCAGTGGTGGCGTGACTTCGTTCAGGCCGCGATAGTCCACTGTTAGTCTCCACTCGCCATTAGACTTTCGCACTGGCCATATGGGACTATTGAAAGGTGAATGAGTCTTGCTGATCACTCCTTGGCTCTCCAATTGACGAATTAGCTTATGGATGGGAATCAGGGAGTCTCGGTTGGTGCGATATTGCCGCCGGTGCACAGTTGTGGTAGCGATTGGCACTTGCTGTTCTTCGACCCTCAGCAACCCCACAACAGAGGGGTCCTCTGAGAGACCAGGCAAGGTAGATAATTGTTTAATGCCCTCTGTCTCTAAGGCAGCAATACCAAAAGCCCACCGGAACCCTTTTGGGTCCTTGCAGTATCCTCTTCTAAGATAGTCTATGCCAAGGATACATGGAGCATCCGGACCAGTCACAATGCGGTGCTTTTCCCACTCATTCCCAGTCAGACTCACTTCAGCCTCCAATACAGTCAACTGCTGAGATCCCCCTGTCACTCCACAAATATAGATGGGCTCTGGTCCTTTATAGCTCGATGGCATTATAGTACATTGTGCACCGGTGTCTACTAAAGCCTTATACTTCTGTGCGCGTGATGTGCCAGGCCATCGAATCCACACAGTCCAATAAACTCGATTGTCCCTTTCCTCCCCCTGGCTGGAGGCAGGGCCCCCCTAATCCTGGTCAGAATCTTCCTCGTTTCTGTGTTTGAAGGACTGTCTGCTGGAAGTTGGAGCAGCAAACTTTTCGGAGAATCCCTTTTTCCTGATTGTTTTCTTTTGCAACTCACGTACCCGTGCCTCTAGGGTCGCGGTAGATTTTCCATCCCACTTTCTCATGTCCTCTCCATGGTCTCGTAAGTAAAACCACAGGGTGGCACGGGGTGAGTACCCACCATATCGTCTTCCTTGTGTGGGTGAACGCCTACCCCTGACAGCTGAGACACTGTTTTGTACAGGTGCGAAGGAGAATAATCTCTCTTCAAGTTGGTGAACCTTTTCAGAAAGTTTCTCCCAAGTGTTCTCCTTTGGTCGGTGGGCACTGGTTGGTTCAGGTGGGGAGGACAATAGATTCTCTTCAAGTTGGTGAACCTTTTCAGAAAGTTTCTCCACAGCTGAGACGCAGGCCTGTAAGGAAGAGGAGAGACTTTCTTCGTACTGCCGGAGTTGTTTAGCCGCTTCACCCACTGTGGGTTCCTCATCCTCTTTCCAGGCCATTATTGCCAATGAGCTGGCATATGATGATGGTGCACTCCGTACAAACTTCCGCCACATGGGTCGTGTACACTTGACTTCATCTGGATCTGTGGATGTTTGTTTGAGGTCTGGATCCTCATAAATCACTTCCCGTACGGCTAATTCCCTCAGGTACTGGATTCCCTTCTCCATAGTGGTCCACTTGCCTGGTAGACATAAAATATCTTCCTTGAAGGGATACCTTTCCCTCACAGCTGAGAGGAGACGCCTCCAGAGGCTGGTGGGTCGTGCTCCATCTGCAATTGCTTTGTCAATGCCGGCGTCTCGAGCAAGGGATCCCAGCCGCTTGGCTTCCCTGCCGTCTAATTCCACACAATTGGCTCCAGAGTCCCAGCACCGGAGCAGCCAGGTGACAAGCTGCTCACCTATACAGCGACCAAAATCTTTTCGCACATCTCGTAGCTCGCGCTCGTTTAGGCTTCGGGTAGTTACTGTGGCTCTTTCGGCATCCTCATCTTCCTCCTCCTGAATCCTTGACGGCCCAGCGTCGTCATCATCTTCGTCATCTCTATACTTAGTTTTGGCAGAAGCCTTACCTGGATTGGCAGAAGACTCTCTGCGTTCTAAACGACTTGAATTTCTATACCATATTTTCACCTTCTCTACAGGGGCAGCTTGCACTGCTACTGCTCGTTTCTCTGACTTTGTTACAGGGTCTGCCACAGGGGTTGGAATGCCCTCTGCAGGGTCAACTTGCACTGCTACAGCTCGTTTCTCTGACACGGCCACAGGAGCTGGAGCGGCTACAGGAGCTGGAGCAGTTGCAGGAACCGGAGCTGTAGCGGCTACAGGAGCTGGAGTTGGAGCTGGAGCAGTTGCAGGAGCTGGGACTGGAGCAGTTGCAGGAACTGGGACTGGAGTAGCGGCCGGAGCTGGAACTGGAGCGACTGCAGGAACTGGGACTGGAGCAGCTGCAGGAGCTGGAGCTGGAGCGGCTTCAGGAGCTGGAGCTGGAGCAGCTTCAGGAGCTGGGACTGGAGCAGTTGCAGGAACTGGGACTGGAGTAGCGGCCGGAGCTGGAACTGGAGCGACTGCAGGAACTGGGACTGGGGCGGCTTCAGGAGCTGGGACTGGGGCGGCTTCAGGAACTGGGACTGGAGCGGCTGCAGGAGCTGGGACTGGAGCGGCTGCAGGAGCTGGGACTGGAGTGGCTGCAGGAGCTGAGACTGGAGCATCTGCAGGAGCTGGGACTGGAGCATCTGCAGGAGCTGGGACTGGAGCGGCTGCAGAGTCCACCGTAGGGGTCACAGTGGCCGTTGGATCTGTCACGGGACTTGGAGTGGCCGCAGGGTCTGTCACTAAGTTGATAGCAGTATCCATGGCAGCTCGATAGGCGTAAGCCAGGCCCCAGCATGTTACAATGATTTGTGTTACTTTGGAACTTCCCGAATCGCGACACCTTTTATTCAAGCATTCTGCCAGTTTTTGAGGATTTTGCACTTGTTCAGGGGTGAATTTCCAAAACACTGGGGGTGCCAACTGGTCTAGATGCCTGCCCATATCCTCCCATACTCCCTGCCACCCACAACTATACTGCCTCCGGGCAGATCTCCGGATGAGCTTCCTAAGTAGTTGTTTAACTTTAAGCAGAACCTGAAGTGCATTCAGGAGGCAGAACAACAGGACTATGCTGGTCTGAGTATCCCAAGGATATTCAATATCTTGGAGAGCTATTGTAATAAACTCGGAGGATAAGAGGGTGGTGAAGGAGGAAGGGAGAGTGATCAAGGAGGGTACAGGGGTGGTGAAGGAGAAAGGGAGAGTGATCAAGTAAGAAAAATTATCTTCCCCTTTCCCCTCCACAGATTGACTCCCTAATGAAAAAAGGCAACAGATACAATTGCTAATAGTTTCCAAAATACAGTTTCCAAAGTATAGAATCGAAGATGTTACTGAGTACAAATACCAGGTTAGAGTCATGGCCAGATATTTCATCATCTCATAAGCCACTGATACAACACACAGTACCATAATGGTCTGAAACCAGGGCCCGGAGAGGATAAACAACATGACAGAGAGCACATACGGAAAATAACGTGCTATAATACTCAATTTGGAAAACAGGCGCAGCACAGTTGAGATTAAAGCAATCAGCATTATGACAAGTGACTATTAAGCAGGTCTAATACTTATACCAATTTTAGTTTAACACACTCTGGTCAGATCTGCCGTTATCTCAACCTTTCGTGCCCCACGTTGGGCGCCAAAAAGACTGTCGTGGTTTAACCCGGCTGGCAGCTAAACACCACGCAGCCGTTCGCTCACCCTCCCCCCTCCCTCTCTGGGACGGGGGAGAGAAATGGAAAGTGAAGCCCGTGAGTTGAGATAAAGACAGTTTAATAAGACAGGAAAATAATAATAATAATAATAATAATGATGATACAATGGTGATAATACGAAAGTAATAATAGTATGTACAAACAAGTGATGCACAATGCAATTGCTCACCACCCGCTGACCGATGCCCAGCCTAACCCCGAGCAGTCCGGCCCCCTCCCCCCGGCTAGCCACCCCTATATATTGTTTAGCATGACGTCAGATGGTATGGAATACCCCTTTGGCTAGTTTGGGTCACCTGTCCTGGGTCTGTCCCCTCCCAGCTCTTACTGCACCCCCCAGCCTGCCCGTTGGCAGGACAGAGCAAAGGCTGAGATGTCCTTGGCTTAGTATAAGCACTGCTCTGCAACAATTAAAGCATCGGGGTGTTATCAGCACTCTTCTCATTCTAAGCCAAAACACAGCATTCCACCAGCTACTAGGAAGAAAATTAATTCTGTGCTAACTGAAACCAGGACACCCACCAAGGACATGCGCCTGCAGGGATGCTCGCAACTTACATTTTAATGAAACAACTGAGCATTAATATTGTCCAGGTAATCTCGAACTCTGAAAATCACCCAGAGCTTCTTAAGCCTATCCTCAAAAGAAGCTGACTTGAGTGACTTCCTCGAGGGCTCCCCAAACATTTTTACCAGCTAAAACTGCATTTTGCTAAATTCTCTGTGGTAAAGAGAATGTCTCTGTCCCAAAAAGAGAGGTCTCTGTCCCAAAGACCTCCTGTGCCACTCGTCCTCAGCACTGAGATGAAATGTTTTGGGTGGAACTTTACCTGAACTATTGCCCAGAAATCAGAAAACATTCAAAAGGCAATTTCTTACACCACTACCTATGAATTGCCAGTGCAACAGCTCTGCAACAGCACTCACAACGTGAAGCAGAAGTTATAATCACAAAACCAAATACAATATATATATATTATTTTAAAAGTCCACATTTTATTCTGATAATTAAGAGGCCGTTCTTCATTAAAAATAAACAGAGAGGAAAACACTTCTCTGTAATAAATTCACCGAAGTTTAATTTAACCACTGCACTGCCCTTCAGATGTACATGGACTTTCAAAATCAAATTTATTGTGGCAACAAGCAATAATACCTCTACAAGTCAATACTCCTCTTGGGCTTTTTTTGGAGCGAAGCAAAAATAAAGCATCTTGCCAGTAAAAAATCGAGTTGTCCTATTTCTGTTTTGAGCAGACTTCATACCATCGCAGATGCAAAGCAATGTGTGCAGCATATGTGAAAAAGAAAGAGAAAGAGAAAGGGGGACGGATGGGTCTAATGCAGAAGAGGAGAGGTATGAATCACAAATTGGGGATTACTGAAGAAACGAACTTATGGGTTGAAAGAGATGAGAATGACAGCACGCCCAAAAATAAGATACAGAAAAAATGTTGGAAGGTGAGCTGTGAAAGGACAGAAATACAAATCAGTTCATACAGTCTTATTAATTAATAAGAGTCATTTAGTGCTGTTGTTTCCTATCCACCTTGAATGTTTCCCCCCAGCTCCCATCTAAACCAGCAGCTTTGCACTGCTTGCTCATTACCAATGCCAACAGCACTTCTGCTCTGTTTTCAGGAGAGCATCCAACACTGGAAAACAAAGGGGTGAAGAATGCTGTTTTAAATAAATTTCGAGCAGTCAGCAATCAGGATCTTTACTGTCAGAAAAGTATTTCTTAAAATCCCAACAGCTGCACAATAAGCAGTCTTCCCTGAAATGGAGCATCACATCAGTACATAAAATGAAAGAGAATGAAAAGAAATGTATTCTCATATCTGCAAGAGATAATTGCATTGAAAATATATTGCAACTGCATCACATACCCATGTAAAGGAATTATGCCCTTCTAACTGTATTGCTGGAGTGGCTGAGGAAAATCTTTCCAGAACAGTGATAAGGGCTCACCTAAATGAAGGTATATGACTTTGACTCTCTCTTATTTACCTAGTTAGCATCATAAATAAAGCCATGAAAGCAAGCAAAATAGTGATAGGTGGTAGGATGTAAAAGATAATAAAAATTTACATGTTAACATGGAAATACCAGTATTTTTAGCCATTTTTTAATATTAAATATTATAGCTTTTATCATTCAGTTGGCAAGTAGATGTTTTCAATGCTCAGCTTTATGTAAAAGTACAATGGTTCAGTTTCCATCGGTACTGCACCACGTTGTAAGAGATACATACACTGATAAAAGAAAATGAAGGAAAATCACGTGTTCCAAAAATCTTAGTGAAAAATAACCTTTTACAAACAAACCGGTTGCTGAAACAGCAAAGATGGTTAACTCTTCACTGAATCAATGCCCTCAAAGGAGGGCAGAAGAGATTTTTGTTCATTTGTGAGTTTTAATCTGTAATATTAATAATGAAGGCCCTAATTCTTGAATACATTTTTATCTGGATAAAGGTATGCACATGAACAGTTATAGACTTCAAATATACAAGTCTACAATTACCTTACAGAGTTAGTCATTTCTAGCTTCACTTCTTTTTTTTTTTCATTTCAATGAGTTATATCCTGTTTTTTATTATTATTTTTATCATTATTTTTATATAACAGCATGCATCCAAAAATGTCAGTTTGTACATGAGAGAATACAGATCACTTCTAACACATACTTGTAAATGCCAGGAGATGCTTAAGATCAATAGTGCTACAGTCCTGTAAAATCAATTTAGACCAAAATCATGCTATTATCTTGGCTGCTGAATAATATAAGAGGCAATACTTTCTTTTTTACTTATATATATAAGCTGTAAATACTTTGTTCATATTCTTCAGTCCTTGTGGGTCTCTCCTGCCTCTTTTCAACACCCACCACTTACCCCTTTCATACTTACACCTTCAGGAAAACATTTCTGCAAAAGCAGAACTGCATTTTCTTTAGGATCAGCTGTTAATTCCCTCGGTACTTAAAAATATATATGATTTTTATCTGTAATAAATGCATATTTAATTCCTCCTCCCACCTCTCCCTTGGCATACCATCAATAACTTCCTGCAATTAGCTGCAGATTTACTTGATTTTATCATCTTTAGAGTCAACAGATGTTGCATATGCTATAAATCACACAGGTTTTATGTACTTCAGATACTCTGTGGGAGAACAAAGTGAACCTTGTGTTATCCAGAGTGCTTCTGTAGACATCCTGAATATAACTGCAAAGTTTTAAAACACCATACAATATCTTATCTCCTACAGTAAAGCTTTATTAAAATTTAGAGATGAGCCTATGGCAGAAATCAACTCAGTCTGCCAGAATTCCCACCAGTTTTTCTAGCAATAATAAAACTTAGCAGCAGTACTAAAAAGAGGTGCAAGAAAGAATAATGTTTGAAAGCCAAACTCAACATAACAGCGTTCAGGTTCCAAATATTTGTGTTTGAAGTTAGCCTCTACAGGTGCCTGTCTTTTGATGTTCCAGTAGAACTACAAAGCATTTAACCACGATACAAAGGCTGACAGCAGGTATCTTCCATAATGCTTTAATACCTTCTATCTTGTACAAATCAGATAGTGAAATTGAAAAAAAAAGGAAAATTTAGAGCTTTAATCCTTTCCTTTCCTAGCCCCACTCCCCATTTGTTATAGTTTGTTAAAACATCTATGAAGATAGAAAGGGTAAAATGCAGCTCTCACCCTTACCGTTTAATATATTACTTAGCTGCATCTGCAGTGACAACAGAATGCAAGGAAGCTGGAGGAAATGTCATGTACCTCCCAGCCCACCCCACGCGAACTGCTCTCTCGTGTTCATCATTCCCCCCAAACCTGCCAGATTATTCATGTATGAACACAGGTGAAAGAGGATTTGAACAATGTACCTGCACAGCTGCTCTTCAAAGATGAGACAAAAAGAAAAAAGCCTTTAATACACTCTCTGTGACTGCCCTTAGACAGCTGTGGCACTATACCTTTATGCTACCTGTAAAAGTTCTTCAGTTACCTAAAAGCATAATATGATTTATCACTAGGTTTGGGTTCTTACATGCATACTGATGTCCTTTTTTTTTTTTTTTCTTCAAGAAAAACACACATGTTAACAAAATTAGGAATCATATAATAGATGAAGGTTGAGAATCACCATAGATTAAGATTTCATTAAAATGTACTTGTCTTTTTCTTTCATAATTTTAAAGCAGTTAAAAATCAAAAGCTAAGTCTTCTCAAATATGGTACTGATGACACATTTGAGTTCTATTATCACTAATGCCACACAGACTCAAAATTAAAAATTTATGTCTTAGGTAGCAGGGTTCAAAATAATGAGATAAATGATAAAAATACCAAGAATTATTTTTTTTTTAAAGCATATCCAAGAAAGCAAGCAGTAAGTTCAAGCATGTCTTTTGGTTCTCAAAGGCACAAACTGTTAACAGATAACACTTCATTTAATTAATGATTGTTATTAAATAAATGCATGCATTTTCTTTGTGGAATTGCATAATTATCTACCAGCCAATTACATCTAGCAATTGACACCAGAAAAATTGCATGGACCAAAAAATGTGCTGCTTCAAGGACAGAAGATGGTTAGCAATTTAATACTTTAAAACAAAACTGACAAAACACATAGACTCATTGTGTACTCATATGATTCCATCATAATTTTTATTACAGTTCCTCTCATGCTAAACAATATTTAGTCTGGCAACAGATTTTTCTCAGGCCTCAGAAAGCCTAATTTGTGGAATTCACTGCTAACAGTTATGAATCATTTCAAGATCAGGAAAGAAACAGATTCTTCTCTAAAGCTCATAATATCAACAATTAGACTAAACACCTTTTCCTTCTGGAGAAAAAAAATGAATTAAAAAAAAAAAATCAAAGGAAAAACAGTTTCTCAATAGCTTTTACTGAACTTTCTGGTAGGAACACATCCCTGAAGTAATATATATATATTTATATATATATATTACAGTTCAGCACAGTTAAGATTTATGTTTTTCCAACATAATGTTTATTTTTGCCTTACAAAAATAAAGTAGTTAAAGGTTGAAAATAAACATTCATATTTAGCAGAAAACTAAGCAAAGATTATCGCTGCTCTTCAGTACTAATGGTATTGATACATTCATGACAATTTATCACTGAAGTACTGGAAACTAAGAAGTAGCAGCAGCAATGAGTCTTGTCTAGAAACATGACAATATTTGCAATTGTAATATGTAAAATTTATTTGCTGTGAAATATATCTCACTAGGACATCCATGCTTAGAGACCAGCAGATGATCTCTTGTGCTGAGTAAAATGATTGTCAGCTGATCCTAAAAGACAAGCTTCTGGATGAGCTGTGGTCTTAGCTCTTAACTTCCATGACTTGGTTATGTCCTCAGGTTAGCCAAGCTCCTTTTTCAACAGGGGACAGGGGACAGTGAGCACCAGGAATATACATCTCTGAATGCAAAAGCTCTACACAGATACAACTTATGGATTAGCAATATTCCGAGCAACGGTACTGTTGCGTTTAATGATCCTCAATTCCTTTTGCTCTTTTGTTAATCATCCAAACGTTCCTTGAAACCACGCAAACATTCAGCAATCACTGCCTTCCATGATGTCTGAAATACACGCTGTACAGAGCAGAAGCTTTAAGTTATGAACCTGCCACCCACCGTTGTCATTAAATGCCAGTTAGTGCTTGTAATGGAAGAGAGCAATTGCTCAATATGTCTCTGCTTTTCCCACAGCATTCACGACTTGATATGCATCCATCATATTCCCCCCTCAACCATCTCTTCTCCAGGCTGGGTAACCCTTCTAAAGTCATCTACAGGAGGTGGCCACTGACTGCTGACTGACCTCTCCACCCTCACCCTACCACAGGAGCATTTGCCATTATTTCCTCATTGGGTAGTTCTGGGGGTACCAAGACAATGATTTATCAAACTACTTCTCTGATAACAATTTTGACAGAGTTACCTACAATTGGCATGCATACCCACTGATCAAAGCAGCAATGCAGTGCTGCACTTGGTTCTGCAGAAGTCACATCTAGGTTTCTAGTGACTCTATGCAATGCAAGTAAAGAGGTCATAGTTTCTACCGAGAAAAGCATCAAAAGTATTTGTGAATATTATTTCAAATAAAACTCCCAATCCACTTTATTGATTTTATGACCTTCTTTGTCATCTGCAAACTGAATATGTGAAAAGGGACTTCTTTTTTTTTTTTTTTTTAGAAAAAAAATATGGGAAAAGCATTGCAAATATTGTACACATGAACATGTGTAGAAATATATGAAATGCTGGGTACTTTGGGTACAATCTAAAATCCCCTTCTGTGTGTTGAAACTTCTAAGAAAAAAATGGAAGGTTAACAAAAATAAAAGAAAGAAAAGAAATATCAGAAGGGGCCAGTCAGGGAAGTGCCTCAAACTCCAACATACACAGCAGACACACACTAGGCCTCTCAGTTGTGTGTCTGGATGTGGCCAGAAAGTAAGGAGCAATAAAGGTTTCTGTAGGATATCGGTTCCCCTGAGCAACTCTCAGGCAATCAGCCCAAGCCAGCAGCAACTGGCCAGTCCCAGCATGAAGGCCTGCCTGACTTCCCAAGAGAAGCAGCTACGCTGAAAAAAGGCGAAATCACTCAGCCTACGCAATGCCCTTGAGAGAAGGAGGGAAGACGTGCATTTTGTTTTTGAAGACGCTGCTGTATTTATGTAGTGCTGGACTGGTGAGCTGTGAGGAAGTGGCAAACAGAAAGCATGGAGAAGGGCCTGAAGGAGGCCTCACAGGCACCAACAAGGAGCTGTGGGACACGGAAGCTCAACACTGGTCTATCATTCTGAGTAAAAAGAAAAAAAGTTTTTTTTTTTCTGAGACTTGAGAGTCTGAAATACTGACAAAATCCAGTTGCTGAGCATCTTAAATGAACGTGGCTGGTGTGGTACTTGTGCCACAGCAGCCTCCTGAGCGGGGCTGGGGGCAGCTGCCAGCCGTGCCAAATGGAGCCAGCCTAGGAACAGCGTAACCTGGCCGCAGCTCCCACCAGAGGCCTCTCACTGTGCTAACTCTATTACATCGTTACTTTATATTTCTTGCTGTTTTCTGATCCAATTAAAGTCATTGTAAGTAATTAAAAAGGCAGGGTTAGCTGATTGCATTTGAGGAGACATTACACAGATCATATTCGTAAATAAAATGGCTTATTAGGGCTGACTGAAGCACAGCAACCTGGCAGGAGATGGGTGCAGCAGTGCCTCCAGAAAGGCTGAGCTAGCCACGAGTGGCAAGCACAGCGGAGAGGGCTGCAGGGGGGCTGCTGGTGCCCCTCGGGGCCTTCCCTCTCCAAGAGCAAACACCAACGAGGAAACAAGGACCCCAGTACAAGGCTTACTTGAGTACAAGTGAAAAAACATCAGATTTAACAGTTTCAATTAGTTTTACACAAAGAAACTCAGAATGAAAACTACAACCTCTGTAAGACAGTGGCTTTTTTTTTCACTACGTTTGCATCTTGTTGTGACAAGTCAAAATTAAATGCATTGTTTTCTAAGACATTTCAGTAACTGTTTGGAAGCAGCTATTGCAGCCTAATTAAAATATTTTTCCTTAAATATATCATCTTATGTTACAAAATAATTTAGAGTCCTACCCAATTCCAAAATACAAATTTCTTCAAATCCCTGCCTCGCAACAGTTTCAGGTTTGTCAGGAATTGGGCAAAAAATGCATTTCAAAATGTCAAACCTTCCCAGAAATCAACAATTCCAAATTTCATCTAAATCTTCTGAAGGCTCATTTTCATCCACAAAGCTAATTATGCTTGGTCTGACTTTGGCAAGCAGCATTAGGGATCAAGGCAAATTGCTCGAGTAAGGGAAAACAGACAGGTCTTCAAAGGCATTCTAGGTATGACAGAGCACTCCTTAGGAGCATCAGGCTTCAATAATAAAATTTTGTATCTGATAGCAGGAAATAGGAAAATAATTTCATTGGCTAGTTTAGAGAATGCTCATTTTCCATTTTCTCATGTACAACCACAGTAACTAGTGTTTGTTACACAAAAAAAGGCAGGGTGGCATATATGTTTATAAATAATCACTCTGAGTTCATATACCACTACAAATGACAGAAAAGATGTACTGTGTGAAGCCTGTTGCATGGGTAAAATAATTCCACAGAGTTCCAATTTCAGAAATAGAGGGAGATAAAACAAAGTTAAAGCAAATGTAAAGGCCTCACAGCAACTAAGAGAGGGACATCCATCTGGGTACACTGAGGGAACCACGTTAAGTTAATAAAATGCACAAATCACCAGCTGTACATTTCTGAGAGGAGAAAAGAAAAAAGAAATATTTGTTAGTCTCATAAAGCAGACTATTTCAGAATACTTCTGTCCATGCTTTGCAGCTTTGAAGAGCAATATTCTGGGAGTCCAAGGATTGTTTGCACGTGTTCTTCATTCTACCTGAACTCTTCAAGTAGAGCCTCTCTCACCCTCTCCCCAAAGTAAAGCAGGCTAATCTGGTGTACAAGCAGGAAAGAGGAAGCTGAACGTGGAGAGATGGAGAGAGGCACCTAACCGTCTTTTTTTTTTTCCTTGAAAATGACATGGAGGGCAACCATCAGCAGCAACCATCAGCAGTAACAATGACAAGAGTTCAGAAAATGAGTTAGCCCTCAAGAAAACGTGGCATGGTTCTAACTTTTTAAAGAACTATCTGTATGGATATTTAACTTTATTTCCCTATTTCTGAACTTGTAGAGCACCCTTACTTTGCATTCCCGAAGTTTTCATAAGTCCTGAGAACTAAATGGCATCTTTAAAATGAAAGTTCAGATTTTCAAACATTCTCTTGATAATAGCACCTACGAATTTCATCAGATCATACAATTTGGAAATATATATATTTATATATATATATTATCAGTACCATAAGAATTGCAGTCTTGCACTGACAAAAGGTAGCAAAGCAGTCATGGAAGAGTAGTACTGCTTCTCCCTTTCCCAGAGCAGAGTTAGCAGCTGGGCCAGATTTTCAAAGGAATCCTCTGAGAAAAAAAAAGGGACACAGTGTGAGAAGTCTGTCTGATAATAAAGGAAGCTATAGTCCCCTCACTCACAAGTGCTAAGCTTTATGAAGAAAGGTTAAGAAGCTGTTTTTCAGCAAGGTTTTTCTCACTGCCTCCTCCTGAAAGTGATCACTTTGCTGGCTCCACCCCCAGAGACATCTTGAGAAGAAGACAATTCACCAGTGAGAGCTGCATGGAGAGCCTGCAGGCAGAGTTAAGACAGAAAGAAAAAAAAAAATACCACAGAACAGTGCTTTATCTTATATAAGGGAACACATACTTGAGACACTGCAAGGGCTTGAGAGTCACAGGATACAGAAGTACAGAAATGATGTGACTTTCCCACACCTTCTCACATAGTGTGGACAGGAGAAAAGATCCCAAAATCTATATGTATGTTTTAGCAGGATTCCAGCAAATCACAAATCAAAAAAAAAAACTTCTAAACCTCCCGTTAGATGGGGTTTTGCTTTGCAAATGTGTTTAGAAATTGATAACTACCTGACTCATCCTCAACACAGAGTTATTTCATGCTTTATTATTAGTCACCTGTTATCATCAGTGTCCTTTGAACCAGTTTTGAGACTACAGAGCACAACATAAATCTGCCGCAGCTTTTTGGCACCTCCTGCCAAGCACTTGCTCATGCTCTGCAAAATTCTGCCAAGTGTTAACCTTACATAAATTTTAAGAAGCTGGGTCTCCCCAGAGTACGTGCAGAGGGCAGACCTTTGCAGTTCATAACGCCAATGACCAGAACAACAACAAGTAAGGAAGAACCATTAAAACCTCCACCTGGATTCAAGCATAGCACGACTGTGTAATTGCTGTACATGGAAATGAACTGACATAAAGTCCACAAAAAAACAAAGGGTGCTGCAACACCTTAAAAACTCGACAAAATGTCTCTTGGAAGGGCAGTAACAATCCCTATGTCTCGTTGCCTCATCATATCTGAGCACCTACAGCAAAGTGAAAGCATAGCTCATTTGGGATTCAGAAATAAATTTACCAGGTGATCCTATCTATTTTCAGTACAAAACAGCATACCAACCTTGACAACCCAACATTTTATCTTCAGCGCAAGGTTCCTAGCAGATTCAAAAGTAGTTATCATAAGATTTATACTGAGTCAAATATTAATGTAAATATTTCTAAGAACTCTTAGCTTCTAGCTTCGATTTAATTATTTTATAGACTTGCTTAATATGTTATTGCTTAATATGCTTAAAATGTTTTGACTAGTTCAGTCAGTGTTGAACAAAGAAAAAAAAGAGTGCAAATAACTTAAGAAAACTGTTCTTCATCTGGAAACAGTTTTCCAACACACACTGATAGGTTTTCTGCCCATCTGTTAAACCAGCCCTATCAAATTGTTTTGAGGACAAAAAAGGGGGACAGAAGAAAAGACTCGCAGCATTCACTATGACTCATCCAGTATTTTGCACTAGCTTTGCTTACTAAATGTAACAGTTGATTCTATGTCCTTTTTTTTTCCCCCCACTAAAAAAAGAGTTGCATTAAATCCATCTTTAGATGACAAACTTTTAGTAGTGGCAATGAAATTAATAGTCCACGGTATTTTTATACCAGCAAAAAAATCCTAGGTATACAAAAGTGCTTTTGCTGGTGTATTTTATCTCACTTCATCCAGGAACTAACACATGCTGCACTGGCAAAAATGCATTTGCACCAACAGAACCTCTATGCATGCTGAAATAATTAGTTGGAAGAGTGATACCTGATAAACCTTTACATTGTAGATCAGACCTAAGCTTGTGAGGCACCTCAGCACTGAAAGAGCACTACACCAGAGTGTGCACCACTGGGCCTCCGTAAGGGACAACTACCTTGATCTCTAGCTAGCCCCTCCAGCACATGCTGCTAGGCAGAGAGCAAGCTAGGAATTAGGAATTATCCTATCACTCAGCAGCACATGGGCTGTTGCTCAGCAGAAGTCTGTTCTCAGCATACTGATCTTCAGTGTTGTTCACACTGTTTGCGATCAAATTGTTCTGGTGTGAATTAGTATTTCCTCAGTTTTCAGAGTTAAATTTTATATATATATAAGTATATATATAGATATATATATATAAAACCAAAAGAATGAAACAAAATTAAAAAAACACCTGCTGGAAAATACCTGACATTTTGCAATAGCGATACTGAGGTTGTGCAACTTTCTCAAGCAGGTCAGATCGTTTAACCCCGAGACGCTTGGCTACAGATAGTGATCTGTTTTTGCAGATGAGCTATCTTTATCTTAATGGCAGCTAACAGTACAGATATCCAATAAGTGAACACAGTATGTTAAAAACAATGTCCTAGCAAGTGCAAATAACTCAAACTACTCCATTTAATGATTGTATAGATCTCATAAAATGAAAGTACATTAAGTAAGCAGAAAAGATCAATACGGACAAGAGGCACCTGCATATTGAT
Source organism: Aythya fuligula (assembly GCF_009819795.1). NCBI lineage: Eukaryota > Metazoa > Chordata > Aves > Anseriformes > Anatidae > Aythya > Aythya fuligula. The sequence goes on from NC_045559.1 coordinate 15,115,362, forward strand.
CAAGGAACAAAACTGATGAGAATTATGTCTGATGCTTCACCCTAATTAACTTTCTTCAATTGGCACAGCAGGGCTCAGCTCCGTCATTCCTTCAGACCCCAATTCAGTGACTACACAACCTGCCACTCTCTTCCATTCTTCTCCCTCCCTGAAGTTTTAAAAATAGCATTAATAGATATATTAGATGTGCTACATTTCTACTGTTTTATGAAATTAAGACGTAATTATAAATTCAAAAAGAAACAATAGATGTTCAGTGGTTAGGTGAAAAATGGAATTGTAAGTCAGCTTCTGACAGATGGGATATTTTGTACTGCAAAAAAAAAAAAAAAGCTAATGAAGAATTATATAAGAGTTTCAAAAATACTTGACAGGGAAAAATTACAATAAAAATTATAGGTATTCAGAAAAAACTTGATACCAAAATTGCTTCAACATACTATGTACACAAAAGGCTTCCAGCTCAAAGAGGAAAATGGTTGGAAGGCTTAAGAACTGCAGATCTTGGGATGGAATAAACTCTACAAAAGAAGACAGTGAAGATAAAGCCACACTTTTTCACAGAAAAGCCTTTCTGATATTACTCTAACATTCTAGTTTCTGAGTTTCTTTTTTGCTTCATTTTATCTTTTTTTTTTTTTTTCTTAGAACATATTAGAAGGTCTACAGAACTCAATAGTGTTAATACATTTAGGCTTTATCAGACTTGTAATCTTATTTTAAAAATCAAATTAGGTTATTACCTTCTGTTAAACCCTTTCCATGTGTGCTTGCAGGAATTATATGACAGAGGGTGACAAAAAGGATCCTGCAAGCTTTGTTAGCAAAACGGTTGTGTTCAACGGTTTGTGTTCAACCAGGGTCTATGCAAAATTCACGACGTAATTTTCTCATCCACATTTAGAAAAAGGTATTTAAAACTGTAACATACATCACAGCCATCTCAATCCACAGCTAGCAGATCACCCCATGCCTACATTTAAGGTCAAAATAATGCTATCACAATAACAATAGAAGAAAAATTAAATGGCAAAACATATTTTTTCTAATATTGATTAGAATTATGATTGTCCTTTTATTTATTATTCCCCATATTCTCAGTATAACATTATTCTGTCAGAGATGAATGCAAAACTCATCCAGGTTACACGTCATTTCAAGTCCCCTTTCTAAGTACTGCCATAAGGTTAGCTATCTCCAAGTCCTGTGGAATTTACAAAATATTCAGAGACTTCTGAGGGAGAAGGGGAACAGTAATAATTCAGACACTGGTATATCATTTGACCATACTAAAGATTTAAAGAAAGGGGAGATAGTGATATCTACTACCAGACACAAGTCCCTTGTGATCCAGTTCCATGTCACTGTATGTTATCGATCTAAATCCCATACTCCGTGGTTCTTCTCTCCTCCACATCTCCCAGCCATGTTGCCTTCTCCCCTCTTTTGCACCCACACAAACATTCTGCTGAAAATTACCCCAGCAATTAGCTTTCAGCCAGATGAGCTCCTCGATTCTGTGCCTCACTCCTCTGGAGATGCAAGCATCAAGGGCTATGCAAAGAACAAGTACCTGAGCACGTCAGGGATGCAGGAAAACAATTTAGATCAATTAAACAAATATGGAAGATGATCTTTAATCTTTGTGTGTGTCTGAAGATCCACTCTAAAGCAATAAAACAGAAAAATCTATATGGTTTTGGTTCACACTGACATCAAGTTTTCACCATCTTTCTTCTTCAGTGATTGCTGCATCTCTTCTGATTTCCATTTACTCAGTTAACACACACATGTAGCATTTAAATAGGCTAATGCATAAATCAGTTCTGGCAAAAACACTCAAAAATTTCAAAACTGAAGTATGAATTCTGAAGAGAACAGGAGCAAAGTACAAACTTCAGAAAACAAAGTAGCAGATTATCTGTTATTGATACAAATACCTTCCATAAGGGTAAATTCTGTGTGGAAAAAGTAAAGGAGTTATTAAATGGCAATTAGAGAAATCCAGATTAATCAGATAATGCTTTTTTTCAGTCCTCTACAAATGTTCAATCACTGCCCCTCACAGAAGTAGCTTATGCAGATCCCACAAACATTCATAGTAATTTACATATCTAATTCATCTGTTTGCTCATGTTTTGGGGAAAGAGAGATTTATTACTTGGCAAAGGAGAGGGATAATACTGTCTTATAAGCCAGTGAGAAGGGGAAGTCACCGAGCCTTGGAGAGTTTCTGGTGTTAGGAGTGATACTGCTGTGCTCGCTCCATTTGTGCACCCTGCTGCAGGTGAGCAAGGTCCTCACCAGACCCTGCCCGGTCCTGCACTTGGCACCATACTTCTGCTTGCCTCTGCCAGCTCACAGGTTAGTTAACAATCCACATGCACAGCTCTCATTAGGATTAGGCCTCCTGTGTAGTTCTAACTGCTCCTAAGAAAATACTAAATACATGTATATTGATTCAAAATATTGATTTAGGACATGTTAGCATGCTGCTTGAAGAGTAAAACCAAAATCCAGCACCATCCTCCCACCTTTGAGCTTCTTTTCTTTCCTTCTTTCCTTCTTTTTTTCCTTCTTTCTTTCCTTCTTTCTTTCTTTCCTTACTTTCCATCTTTCCTTCTTTCTTACTTCCTTCCTTTCTTCCTTTCTTTCTTTTTCTTTCTTTCTCTCTCTCTTCCTTCCTTCCTTGTCTTTCTTTCTTTTTAAAGTTTACAGCTTCATTTCAAATCCAGGTTTCTCCAAGCAGATAAAAGCCTTTACCAAACAGTGAGGGCTGTGTTTGGTAAATGCAAATATTTCAGGTAAGTTTTTTAGTGAAGGAATCTCTTCTTAATTTCTACAAATACCTATTATTCAATCACAGAGGAGCCTGTTTCCCAATTATATCCAACATGGGAGACTTTAATGGGGATGGGAGAGGGGAGAGTCTCCTCTGGAGAACTGATCAGGATAGGCCTCCGAACAACACTGACCATGAAGGTGAGGGGAAAGCCAAGAGCCCATAACAAACATCAGAATAAAGCAGAAAGGATGAAGGGAACTTCAGGTAAATAGCAAGCTTTACCACCAGTAAAATGAATACAAAATGTCAAAATTACAATACATGCCCATTAAAGAATAATTTTAATGAACTTGCAAAGACAGTATTTCAGACTAATTTACCTAAGGAAAACAATGAAATCTCTCTGAAATAAAATAGGCTATACAGATGGAAGTCTAGTACTGTGGGTTTTACCTCTGGGAGTTGCAGCCTGCACAAGATTCTATTCTTTCATTACAAATCTGTTGTGTGGGGGGCGGAGGAGGAGTAACTGTATTACAGGGATAAAAAGAATAGCACAATTGTTGTAAGAACATCTAGTTTTCTCTATGTATTTCTATCCATCACAATCCATCTTCAACTCCACATTTGTTTTTCCTCATCATTTTACCTGATATTGTGTCAGTAAAGAGTATTTTAATGCTGGGGGGAAGCACTCTGGAAGGATAGGCCTCTGAACAGGACATTGCTAATTCATTAGCAGAAAGTCAATCATAAAACAGTCTTCATTTTAGGAGGACACAGAAAAACAAAGAAAGCTGATCAAGCTCCATCAGGAGAGAGAGGAGGACTGGCAGGAATAGCAGCTGTGCTCTAGCTCAAACTGGATTTGTGTTGGCAGAACTGTGAAATAAAGCCTGCAACATATTGTGCCTTTACCAATCCTGCTTCCCCAATAAAGACAGCCGAGGAATTTAATGCTTATGTTTTGCTTTTCAGAGCCTATTTTCCTTAGGAGGGTTTGTATACAGCTAAATTTAAACAGGTCCAGTATGCATCAGTGCAGACGTGCTGCTCCTTAGCACTGTGCCACCAACCATGCACCAATATAGCCTCAGTCAGCCGAGTACCTCACCGAGCTTCACAAACACCAACCAAACAGACGCCATGAGTCTGAGGAGCAGCATTGCCTGAAAATTTTGTGCTGACTTTATTACAACAATGCATTTTATTGTAAAGTAAGAAAAAGTTAATGAAGAGGGGAAAACGTCTAATTTCAGCTAGACATTTAACAGCATTTTGTATGCAGTTAAATTCAGTAATGTATCCTCCATGGTCAATTCAAGAATTAAGTTCCTCCTTTGAAAATAAATAAATAAATAAATAAATAAAAATCAAAGAAGCCCCTCGCCCCCCAAAAATAAGAAACCCAACAGTTTGTTAAAATGGAAATTTATATATATGAGCAGTATATTAAAACCTAAAATTCAGATAAATACAGAGGTATACATCAAGACATGTGAACAAAATCTTCGTAAGCTCTGACTACAGCATTTCTCAGACATGAAAATGAACACATGAGATGACATGTTGAGATCACATATTGAGATTTATGTGCATTTTGGACTCTGGTCAAATTCAAAAATTATTAAGTTGTTTTATTTCACTGAACGTCTTGTTTCTGGGCATTGAGCACAAAAAATGGAAGAAAAAATAAAGAAAGTACAGAGAACTGTGTAGGGAGATGTCAAAGTCCATAAATGTGGTGTTGTTCTTTGTGTTCCCATCTAGAAAGTACAAAAGTAGGTCACCTGCTATGTATTGGAACACAGTGATATAAAACAACTTCTCTCTTGACTAACTTTATTATTTGGGGAGGGGACCTTTTTGAGTAGAAGATTACATAATGCATGATGCAGCAACGTCAACCTGCTTTAAATAAGTAACACTTCTGAATTTGTGAAGCTGATGAGCCCAAAGTCTTCACAGCTCAGATTTTCAAACCTGAAACTGGGGCTAGAAACAGAAGCTGAAGCCCTGAAACAGCAGGAGTTCAATGACTAGTTATTTTCTGAACAATAATTCAAAGACCAGCTTCCCTCGAAATGGGATCATTGCACTCACGCCTTTACAAGTGGGCTCATTTACCCAGGGGAGCTGAGCAGCGCAGCTTTTTTCTTTCTCTAAGTGTGCCAGTTAATTCTTCCATCTACCTTCTTCGTGCATCAACCTCCTAACCCTGATTTTTGTGCTACCATAGCACAGTAGACTATTACGTTATAAATAAAACTTCAGATCAAACAGAAGGAAATAAAAAAAAGTGTCATTCACTGTGATTCACAGGTAGGGGAAAAGGGCTGCAGTGTAATGTTTCGAGATAGAATTGCCTTTTCTTCACGCTCTGCTTCTGTCTACACAAGCTGCTAACTTATTTAATTCATCTGCAAATGAAGGGAAAAAGGATTTCTTCAAGTAGAAATATAGTTATAATAAACATGAACCAGAAACTGTAAGACATCTTTCCCCATTGAACTCCCTTTGAGACTAAAAATAAACTTCTCCAGACTTAAAAATGCCCTAATTGGTTCAAAATCCAGCTTGATATGCTCAGCCTGCAAACCAAACTACTTTGTGCATAACTCAGTGCATAACTATTGTAGCTGGAATGAAAGCATGGCATAACAGTATGATAGAAACTTCAGATATAATTAATGAAAACCTTACCACCCATATATCTGATTTATTCACAAGTTATAGTCTCATGAATAAGAGAACTAGCTGTAATACTCAATATTTTACTCGAAAGCCAATATACTTTGTGCTTTACATTACATCAGAGAGATATGTTTGCTTTGCTAAGACAGATATGAGCAGTATTGCTTATATTCACAATAGCAGAGCTGTAATTTTGTCTCTTACATTACACACTTAACTACAAAAGCAATTTTTTGATAATGAGAATCAGCTTAAGGTAGACAGCAATGAATTAATTCTAATAATTACAGGTCCTAGTGCAACAACTCACATTTTTGCATGTATCAAAGATCACATCAAGATTACAAATAGAAAAGAGTGCAACTTCAACACCATTTCTTCCCTCATGTTTATTTTAATGTGACTTCAAGTAATGGAAGCCTAAAAATAACTACAGAAAATATAAATTTTTCAGGTAACGTAAAACCAATCCTCAACTACACAGTACGGTTTATGCTCAGAAGTGTCCTTCTTTGAATGTGAAAATATCCCTCCCTGTAAGCAATGGTGAAGGACAGTGTTCATCAGCCACAGATTACAATTCAAACAAGCAGATATTTCACCTGTAATAAAAGTGAAATTTTCTGTGAGTTTCATGCACTGCTAAATTTTTCACACCACTGAAATCGTAAAACATCCTTTGAGCAGTGGAAATTTCTCCCTGGCTGCCATTTTCTCTACAAAGGTGATGGGGCAGCTTGGAGACCTGGGTATTTTTATTTATTGTTTTATTAAGGGAGAGAATTACTGAAGGCTACTGATAGTACATCCCATTAAAGATCTTGTACTGAAATTTGAGAATTTGAGCCCAGCCATTCTATTTTTCACAGGTTGGACTCGATGATCTCTTGAGATCCCTTCCAACCCCTACAATTCTGTGATTCTGTGGTATTTGTAGAGTCAATCATGCTCATCTTTTAAACAGTTAAGGAAGGGAAAGCAGCACATTCAGATGCTATTGCTACAGTGCTTTCTTCCTGATATTAAAAGAGCATATTGATGCATGAAGCTTGAAAGTGAAATCATTTTCCCTACTGCGCTTCATTCATCATGCCAGGTTGAAGTTTGGAAAACTGTTAAAAAATGACAGAGGCTGCTATATGGTCCAACCCACCTGCTAAAAAAGGGTCACCTAGAGCAGGTTGCAGGTTGTCCAGACAGCTTTTAAAGATCTCAGAAAATTAAAGGATGATGAAACCGAGGAGAGCGGCTGATTCACCAGTGGGCCGTGCTGCCATCCAGAGGGACCTTGGCAGTCTGTAGAGGTGGGCTGACAAGAATCTCATGAAGTTCAACAAGGAGAAGTGCAGAAACCTGCACCTGGGGAAGAACAACCCCAGACAACAGCACTTGGGGGACACCCAGCTGGAAAGCAGCTCAGCAGGAAAGGGTCAGGGTGTTCCTGTGGACACCAAGTTGAACATACGTCAGTGACGTGCCCTTGTCACAAAGCAAGCTAACAGTTTTCTTGGCTGCTGTCCCGCAGGGACAGGACAAGAGGCAGTGGGCACAACCTGGGACACAGAAGGCTCCATCTGAACACCAGGAGCACTTCTGCGCTGTGTGGGTGACCAAGCACTGGCACAAGCTGCCCACAGAGGCTGTGGGGCCTTCTCCTTGGAGATCTTCAAAAGCCGGTCCTGGGCAACCTGCTCGAGGTGTCCCTGCTTGAGCAGGGGTTGGAACAGAAGACCTCCAGGGGTCCCTTCCAACCTTAACCATCTTATAAGTCTGTGACCTCCAATGATGGAGACTCCACAGCCTCTGTGGGCACCTAATCCAGTGCTCAGTCAATAAAGAAGTGTTTCCTCATGTTCAGGCAGCGCCTCCTGTGTTTATGCCCCCTGCCTCTTGTCCTGTCATTAAGCACCACTGAAAAGAGCCTGGCTCCATCTTCTTTGCATCCTCCCTTCAAGTATTTACAGACATTGATGAGATCCCCCATGAGCTTTCTCCTCTACAGGCTGAGCAGCCTCAACTCTCTCAGGCTCTCCTCACAGAAGAGATGTTCCAGTCCCTTCACCATCTTCATGGCCCTTTGCTGGACTCCCTTCAGTAGCTCCATATTTCTCTCTTGTACCGGGGAGCCCAGAACTGGACACAGTACTCCAGGTGTGGCCTCACCAGGATGAGCAGAGGGGAAGGATCACATCCCTTGACCTGCTGCCTAGATTTTGCCTAATGCACCCCAGGATACCAAGGGCACATTGCTGGCTCATGGTCAAGTTGGTGTCCACGAGGACCCCCCAGGACCTTTTCTGCCAAGCTGCCTTCCAGCTGGGTGGCCCCCAGAAGGTGTGTGGGGTTGTAATTCTATACATGTAAACAGATCTATGTCTGTCCTTCCTCCTGCCCAACCTCCATAAAGATAATGAATTTTTCTGATGCATTTAAACAAACTAAATGCCAGAAGAAAAAGCTTTGTTCTTTGTTTGATTGGAAGGGGGAGGGGGAAGTGGAAAAAAAGAACACAATGTCCATTGTGCAAATGAGTAAAACCAGGGTGAAAACGTCCATACAAATCATGGCTGGAGCTGATTTTTCCATTGTCATTGCAGCAGGCCCATCTTTGGTGAAAGGTCTGCTGTGAAAAAGTTCATTTAGGAAAGCTTCTGGGCTGAGAACGCATTATCTGAAATTTGGCATTCTTCCTTGGTATCTTTTTGGAACCGGGATTCCACTTTAGAGAACGCATCCCAGGGTGTTTTAACCAGCTGGAGCCAAGAAGTGGTTGTTGGTTCTGTTTGGCTTGTTGCATTCAGGTGGGAAATGAGATCTATTGTACAGCCTCGGCACCCAGCAAGAGCTGGGAAGATGAAAATAAATACAACACCAAGGTAGTCCTAAGCAACCTTGCACACATCTGCCAGAAGGATGAAGGGTTTTGGCTCTTCCCATTCCACTGGAACAGCCTGCTTGCCTGTCATTTCATGCACTGATGGGCTGCAGAGCCCCTCCTCCACTTCAGACTGGGGTTTTGTTCACCTCAGAACTGCTCTGCTGTCATCCTCCAACATACAACCCCTCTGCAGAGACTGCAGTTTGTCAAAGACCTTGCAGAAACATTTTCCTTTAGGGTTCATCGATGCAGTAAGTGAACAGTTCCTTTATATTCAAGCCTTTTTTTGTTGATGTGTGATTTAGCCCACAAGCCGTTCTCGGCTAAAAATGCTACAATTTCTAAAATTAGCCGAAGAATCCAAAATGACCAGAATCTGTTCCCAAGTACTACAGGCAAAACTACTTGCAGACTTTTAAGTTACCTGCATGGAACAGCTTCTTCTTTGCTAATATCTGTTTGACAGTAGGATACCTACCTTCTTTTTTAAGATTGCTTTTTCTTTTCATATATTTATCATAAGATTTCCCTTAATGAAATTATACTGCAGTGCTAAATATACATACGTCAGCAGAAACAGAGTTTCAGAAGGAAAGAAAAAAAATCTATTCATTCCTTCTTGGATGTCGGAAGACCAGCATCAAGATTTTGGTGAAGCATGAAACAAACAGGTTTCATTACTCGTAATGTCAGCTCTGACAGAAAATTCTAGAGGACATACGCTAATTCCTGTTAAGTGGGGACCTAAGAGTTGTAACAAACCAGCTAAAGCTTGACTATTCAGTGCTGTCCCAGGAAAACTTTGTAACTGCATTCCCACTCCAGTCTGCAAATACATCTGAAAGTTTGAGTCACAATTCAAGGCGAGGAGAGAAATAAGAGTTAGACATTATTCTCACCAGCTAAAGTTGCTAGAATGGCCACACCGTACGACCAACTGATAAAATAACAACAGTTTCTACAGAAACAATTACATCATTTGTTGCCAGAAAGTGTAATTCACAACACTTCCGAAGAACTCAAGTTGATTTTATAACAACAATATACTTTTTATATGCACTTAGATGTGTATATATATACATACACATATACAAATGTAAGTACTGTACATATATAATATATATAATCATAGCTATAGGATACAGAATAACTACGTTATCAGGTACTCGCTGTTTAGTTGAACAAGACATACTCACAGTGGGCACTATTTGGCAGTGGCAGAGTTTTAATTGAGTCCAGCAACCACCCATTTCTTCAAGAGAGGAAAAAAATTGCACCTGGAGTGCCCCAGTTTGCCTGAGGACCTGGGACAGAGCTGAGAATGGCTGGGAGGTGGACATGGTAGGCAATTTGAGCAATCCTGTATTTACCAGCTGAGTTGAATGGCAAAGAGTTGGGTACTGCAATTAAAACTAATTGGAGATGATTTCGTTCTCCTAAACAAGTTCAACTAGCATTCAAAGACCAAACCAAAGTTAACCAAATGGTTAACTCAGTAGAAAGTCAAAAGCCAAAAGGCAGCAAAAGAAAGGAAAAATATTTTTTTGACCAGAGGGCAGAACAGAAGCTGCCAGATGCTTTCCTTGAGCCTCAGTCAAAAAAAAGAGGTTGGCCCAATTCCTGACCTGTTTACAGCATCAGATAGTAATAATAGTAATCAATGGAGATCATAGACCATATTTTGATCTGTGAATGTGTAATACTTGTCAAGAGAAACCAACATATTTTTTATATATTATTATATATTATTTTATATATTATTATATATTATTTTTCTGGTGCTAGTATTACTTTAAAATAATAAATACAAGTCCAAGCTTTAAAATTCAGCTAAACTCTCATTTATTTCTAACCACTAATATTCCCGTGTGTCAATAACCAATAATGCCATCCCAGAGTAGAGCATTGCTGCCAATTTTACAAGCAAGCAATAAAAATAGTTTTTGCCAGAATTAAAACTGCATTTCTTTCCATTTATTTATTCATTCAACAGATGCATTATCCAAGACTCTGCACAAGAACAGAATATTCAATTATTTCAGCTGGATGCGCTTCTAAAAAGAATCTAAAAAATTAAAAAGATTAGTGATTTGGTGAATTCATTTCTTCAGCATCCAGGACTAACAGCGCTCAGCAATCTTAAAATATACTTTGAAAGTACGGATGCTTTCAGGCCAGCACAGAAAGAGAAAATAAACTTTGCATCATAATCACATATTTAAACAAAGATTTGAAATTACAGATTAGCAATTTTATGTGGACTCTCTACAGTCCACGCTTCTCTCTGCAGCTGCTTGTCTATGGAATTTTTGGGATCAATCCCATCTCCATTCTCATTTCTTTGTGCTGTAGATGTGCAAATCTACTCCAGGCACTGTGGGCTGTTCAGGGCGATTTTGTTCCCAGCTGATCACAGGATGCTATCCAGCACATTGCCACACACAGCAGTCAAACAAATGAATTACGTTCCAATACCAAACTGAAGAAACGTTGATATTGCTAAAGAACTGACCAAATAAAAAAAATAATAATAATAAACAACCAAAACCTTAAAGGAAGGTTTGCATGTCAAGCTCTTAGCAGTTTCCTACAAAACAGACTGTGAAACATCCAACATTCTCTGTCCACTTACAGCAAAAGATCATTAAGAAAAAATAAATAAAGAAAGAAAGAAAACAGGAAAGCCTGTATCTGGCTATATAAAGAACTCTGAAGAGCAGCTCAGTTACCCTTGCAGCAATTCTCACAGCTTCCCTGTCCTTGTATCTGAATCATTTAGTTCTCATCAAAAATTGATGCTACCAACACCATGCCTGGCTCATCCTGAATAGACGCATCTTCTGCTCTTCCTGCCCCGTCACACTCACACTTCAGATATAGTTTATATTGGGAAGGATAAGAGCAGAACTGCACCAAAATACGAGCCATGGAAGCTCTAAGTAAGAGGTTTTCCAGCATGGCACAACACAAAGCACTGCACGCAGAAGCACTATATCCACTTTGTTCTATTCACAATATTGATTTGCTGAACTGTTAGGTCCTACATGATTACAGGGTTGGTTCAGTAAGTATTTTTACACTTAATATAACTTCCTAGCTGATGTTAGAAGCAACAGCTCCCAGATGTCAAAATCCAGGTGAAATGTTCTCCAAACACGGTTCTGTATTTTTTCCCTGTGTTTAATAACCCTCTATGCATGCTGTAAGGCCTTTTTCCTTAGAGATGCACGTTTTTTTTTAGTTTAAAGATAGATGAGAGAGTTTTCCTGCATTTCATCAATATATTTTTTACATCTCATTAATTATTTGCACGTTTTGGGGCTTTGTTTTGCTCCCTCCCCCGCTTCCAATGCAGTTGAGGGCTTAAAGCAATTTAGACAGAAGTAAGGTTAGTGCAAGAAATAATTTATATTCTTACTTTGCCAATATGGTACTTTACTTGGTACAAGAAAATTAATGTCCTAGGAGAAAGATTTTGATCCATGAACTATTTCTCCACTCAAACTTCAACTTGTTCATTATTTCTCCAAAGCATTGCCTTGGCTTGCCTTTCTGCATCCAGTCCAGCTAGACATTAATAAATAAATAAATAAATCTGTGTTTAAAGACCTGCTAAGAGAATATGTAAAATTTATGTAGTCCCTGCGTTTTTTTTTCAAAAAGAAACTGGCCTTGTATTACAGAGACTGAACAGATTCATGAAACACAGGCAGACTTTCCAGATCTGCCCTTGTCTTCTAGCACACAGACTTTTCTGCTTTGCTACAAAATAGACTGGTGTGAAGAGAAACTATGAAACGGATATAGGATGCTCAGGTATTGTAGTCACGGACATCACACAAGCAGATCAATCCCTTAGTTGAAGTGTTAATCTGCACCATCTCTAGCTGTCCACGCAAGTGTACTCTAGATTAAAAGTACTGAATGCAAATTGAAATTTCTGTGACTAACACCATTTTATTATTTTATTATCCCAAAGCATATTGTAAGAGCTGCTTTGCCTACAGACTTAAAGATGACTGAGAGCAGTTTTTAGACTCTCACAAACTGCGTTAAGAACTTGGTATTATCACATGCTGTAATATTCATCAAAGCATGTATTTAATTGACAACCTGGAGAGCCACAGAGTCCCTACAGACGTACTCAAACACCACTGGAAAATCCTTATTAAGTATTCTATCCTACACCACACTAGATATTGATTATCGTGATGATGTTGGCTTAAAGAATTTGGACTGGCAGTGTTAAACAGCAAATTATCGAGAACCCAACAAACAGGGTGATACCTAGAATTTTGTGATGGTGGTGAATGTGTTTCTGAAGAATATATAAAAAATGGCAGAAAAAAAAAAAAAAAAAAAAAAAAATTTACCCCCTGGGGTGAACAGGCGGGATTCAATTAGTTGTTGTTTCTCCTTTGAAAGCAAGATTGCAGAGAAGATACTGCAGCGTAAAACAACTTTATAGAAGGGCTGGAAGAGACTTCTGCTTCCATCAGGACTGCAAAGCCTCTCTTACAACGACAGAGTCGGTACGTAGTACCTCACATGGTATTCCTGTTTATAGGTTGTACCAATTGCTACGTTCTGTCTTTCTTCCACATTTCCTCCAGGAGATCCTGGCTGTAAGCATCCGTTTGCAGAGTTGCTAGCTGACCCTGTAAAGCCAAAGCTTCCCACTTTGAAAGCTTCCAGAAGAAATGCAAATCATATTTTTCTACTTTCCCATTCCAACTCCACTTTATAACTTCCATCACCACTACCTCATTCTACCTTTGTGTTTTAATTTATTAAGTAGATCCAACAGTGAAGGCTGCTGAATAATTTGACAAGTTTTTTCTCCGTGCACATGTATTTGTTCAACATGCAATAGTGTAACAAAAATGTCTCTGCTAATCACTCTCAAATTTCTTGAGATTTTATTACTAAAGTAAAACTTGGGCTTCATATCTAGTGACTGCAAAGCCATCTCTATGAAGCATAACAGTATGCCTTTCTTCAGACTTACTACTGACGCTATTGCTCTCAACCTTCCTCAAAAAAGCAGCAAATTAAAGCATTTTTCAAAGCAGCTCTGGTTTGTTTCAGTGCTACAATAAGTGATTTCAAATACAACAGTTATGCACTAAGGTTAAAAATAATTTAGGACATGGAAAAAAAAATGAAACTAGGGTTCAGGCTCCAAACTCCCTTGATATTTAAAAACTTCATAGATAAAATTAGTTCTTCATATGCATACAATTTAAACACTTCAAGTATTTATTTTAGATTCCAGAGCTACAACATTTATGTTAAAATATATATATATCAATGATACTTATTTATTTTATTAAGAAAGTTAAGGGCTTTCAAGAAGTAATAAAAAAATTTACTATACTACTGATACAGATGATGCAAAGTAGTGCACCCGAACAAGAGGAAGAAAGAAAATAACCTGAAGATGGTACCAACACTGATCTAAACTTAAACACACACATCAATCAAATTAATATTCTTTTAGCAGAGTGAATGGTGAATCCAACATCCTGCATTAGCTAAGTTCAATTTCTGTACTATTACACATTTATCATTATAACTTTTTACTTTTTAACTTTCTCGTGTCTTTTTATGGCACTACATAAACAGATTTCCTATCAGTTTCCCCAACAATCTGGAAAAATAGTAACTCAAAACTAAGGTGGCAAAGAGGGGAAGACAGTTATTTTATCATTTTTTAAAGTCAGACAAGAAAACATGGCACTGCATATTATTTTTTCAGTTTCTGAGAACTTAATGCAAGGAATATCACCACTATCAAACTGAGAGTGAATGACTTCTTAGATTTGAATTGAACACAGGGACTTGAGGGGTTGCTTTAATCGCTTATAGCAGACAGTCACAATTTGGTGGGGGCCAGGGAGAAAATTAACTACTGTCCAGAGATTTTATCTTGTTGTCTGAAGAAGGCAAAGCATGCTCCTGTCACTGCAGCTACATGGAAACATTCAGAGCTATTGTGTGCGTTGCTGAACTTTGACCGTACAGGTAGTAAGCCTGCTGGATCCTTTGTCCATGCTTTTTGCAGCACTTCCAAACTAAATCAGCCCAGGGGATAATGGAGGGAGACTGCAGCACATCAACTCATGCTGATGGTAACCTGTACACCGTGGGTGATCTCAGCAAAACTGAGGGGACATAGTTTATGTTGTGGTACGTAATCATGTTGTGTTCGCTCTTCACTCACAGGGCAATTAAGATCATAAGACCTTCATCTCTTAATTTCAGCTGGAAGAACGGCTGCTAGTAGGCACTGCATGTTAACACTGTCTTAATTAAGAGAAAATCCTATTGCCTTCCTGTTTTTAAAAATGACTGGAAAGTAGTCTATCTGGGGTCTCTGTCAAATAAACAGCTCTAATTTTTCTGTTTTCTTGTTTTGTTTTAAATCTGCAATTCCACTCAAAGACTATTACAGCAGAAGGGTGTCCAACAAAACTCCTGCAGCAATGGTTTATAACAGGGAAGCTCATGCTGCTACTGCTGCTTCTCATTCTGCGTATGTGACCAGGCACGGCTTCTACGGCATCCAGGATATCGGATGGAGAATCCTGAAGCATAAACCTGCACATTGAGTTCAGCTGCCTCTAACTCACTGTAATAAGCCAGCCAGGAAGCCTACTGAACCGTTTATAGCAATGCCATTCTGTCATGCACCGAGCAGAATGCCATCGTCAGCCAGGATTTGGGGTGCCAGGCAGCGCAGTAACCCAAGTTTCAAGGCATAACGCTGAAAGCTTCTTCCAGAATACCAACTATTTTAATGAAAGCAAGGTGAACAATCAGCTGGGACTTCTAACCAGGAGGGAGTGTGTCCACGGGCAGCATTAGGACCCTTCAGCTACCACACTGAACTCTTTTCCAACTTAGAGAATCGACCTTCTTGCAGGCACACTTTTGCGAGCTTAAAATAAACAATGCAAGCCACCTGCTTGTGTTTGTGTCTGAAGCAAGATAAAAGATAAGATGTCAGAGTTCCAAAAGCCTTTTCAACGAAAACCCCAACTAAGGTTCAGTTCTTGACTGCCAACTAAGAATACTTTGTAAGACTAGAAATCTTTCATGCTCCCAGAGTGCAATTTTAATGAAGGAAAACCTAAACTCACTGTCATATTACAGGTTTTTAAAGAAAAATGAAAAAATTATCTTGAAAAGTATAGTGATTATTTAAAATTTTGCCAATATGTACTACAAGATATAGCACCATTTGTTGTGAATGTTTATACTGGAGGATAAGTCACTTCCACAAAGGAAAGCAGGAGTCACAGTGATGTTACTCAAATTACTATTAAATTTAGCAGCCATACTTCCTTCCTGAGGATAATTTATATTCTATTTTTTTTCCATTAAAATGAATAAATAATTGTGCAGTAAGGCACCAAGACCATGATTTAGCTACATCACTAAAACAAATTCACTGTCACAATCTGAAAAAGGATGCCTTCGCTACCTATGAGCGATGACCACACCAATGCTTCCATGATTTTTTTTTGCTCTCTCCTCATTTTGCAGAACTGTGAGATACAGTTTCAGTATTAATTGCTGAAGAGCCTTCTGTAAACTTACACATTTGCTTACAAGTACAGGAGCTTTCAGTGCTGAAAAGGTGAGCAGGTCAACTCAAGTGGTTTACTACTGGCCAAATAACCTCTGCCCAACAGTTTCACAAAAGCAAACAAAGCTCCTGAAACATATTTACTTTGCTGCAGGGTAACTTTCCTGTATTCAAGCTACTATGCTAACACTAGAACCACATCTTGACAATGAATATGTATTCATTATATATATAATTTTGTAAATATACATATAGTATAATGTGTATATATAATTACCTTTGTGTCACTTCAAAGGTATACATCTATGGAAACACAAAAGGCAGCACAATGAAACTATATATATTTAAGTTAGAAAATCCTTTTTTTTATTATTTATTTTATTTTAAATCTATGGAGGTAATTCTAAAATGGAGAAACCAAGATTAGCAATATCCCAGGTGTGGGAATGTTTTCTGGCAATGGAAAAGGGGAAGTTAGAAATAACCAAGACATTATAAAAATAACAAAACAAAGAAAACTGTATGGCAATCAACAACGAGGGAGAAAAGAAAATCAACATTAAGGATAGAACACTGCATGAAAATTTAATTTTGTGGATATTGGTGTTCACTACAGAAAAGTGGTAACAGTCTTAAAACAGTTCTGATTACATCAGAAAAATGAGGATAAAACACTTGTGTCAAAAGAAAGAAAAGGCAGCATTACCATCAGTCTGAATGGTATTTACAAATTCCAGCAGAGTTTTTCTTATCTGTTTAACTCAGATAAGTTAAACAGATAAGAAAATAATAACAATGATAACGTTTAACTCACTCTTAAACGTTATTAAAAATCCTTACAAGTAGAATTTGTGTACTGGGCAGCAGTCAGACTTATACATCGTGAAAATGAAAGTTTGCTGCTGCATGGTCTGGGCCATAATTTCGGTATGTGGTAACCCAGAGCACCTTGGCACATACAGCACAACAGTATGTCTGTACAACTTCCAGACCCAAACTATCATCATCCATTGCTTATTTACTCTTAATACTCTAAAAGTTACTGGATTTTCAACAACATTCTAAGAAAGTTCTTTCCAACAGCCTATTGAGGAAACTAAGATGTGGCTAGGCAAGAAACACATTTTAGATATGGGTCATAAAGTGCAAGGTACAAACAAAAAACTATCCAGAAGGACTACACTAGGAGTGGGCATCACACTGCCCGGTGCAGGTTAGTGCAAGGCACTGGAGGATTGATTCAGCTACAATTTTGTAGGTGCATTGTGTAAATAATGCTGAAGAACAATACTAGGGCAAGACTTCCAACATCACCCAATACTCATTTCCAAAAGCAACTTAAGGTCTGCAGATCTCATGTGTCACTGAAAGATGCGCAAGATCTAGGAGCCCAAGTCTCTTGCAAAAATGAGAGCAGATGAAATTTTACGCCCAGAAACAGTAAGATTTTGAACAACCACTAAATGAGCAGCAGGATTCAAACTAGGCAACAAGACGTGAATCCTGAAGAAAGCAACAGAGAACACTGCCGAAGAACTCCGGGAAGATTATCACAGAAACTGAAACAAGAATGGTGCAGAGAGCAAGGGAAGTAAGCAGGCACCATTCCCTAAATGTGTCAGTACAGACTCTCAAGAGCGTGCCTATCCCATGGCACATGGATGTTTGACAGTTTGTGATGGGTTTATGTAAACTTAATCCCAAAGGCCACATTAAAAAAAATGCTAATGTTCCAAAATCAAGAATTCTAACAGAAAAGAGAATTGAGTACTTACTTTGGCCCTGATATGCTTACTGTACAGCTGTTAGACATTGCAAATGTAAGGGATCTTTTTAAAAAATGAAGCTTCTTTTGAAAACTGTGCTGCAAGATGCAGCATTAGAGATGATCTTGGAAGGTCACCAGCAGAGCTGAGACCTGCAGAGCTCCCAGTGACCTAGCGCTGGGCCGTAACACTCAGTGGCAGGACATCACTTTCTGTGCATAGAAAGTAAGACAGTGGATAAAAGATGAAGAGAACCAAGAAATACGCTACAGCTTTCAAATTTTGGGGCTTACAACTCTCATCAAAGCAGAAAACCATACTCTGGTAGAAGATGATGAATTCAATTGAGAAGCACTATATAGGGGTGGATGCTATGGCAGGTGCAGATCCCTTGACCCCTGTGGCCCCAGCACCTGTTTATACGCACACACCTCTGCTCTCTTCTGCTTCTCCTCCTGCCTCTCTGCATCTATTCTTTCCCGGCATCACGCTGAATGTGCTGATATGGAAACAGGTACAAGAGCGGCACATTCCCCTGTCTCGGCTGGGTGTCTGCACAGGGCTCTTTCTTCGTGCCCACTCTTCCCTCCCTACCCTCTGGGATGATGTCATCTGTTCGCACCATCTCCGCCAGCAGCTGCAGAGCGATGCCTGCTAAGCGTGTCTATCCATCCACCTACTCCTCGTTGCCTCCATATGGTGCTGCTGCTTCTCCTGCTTCTCTCTCCAGAAAACTTGAGCGTGATGTGCTCTTAACTCAACTCCTTATCATTCTTCTCGCTTTCTGCAGATACAATTTTTGCCACTATTCCATTACTGCCTCCTGTAATATAAGTAATTTTTGACTCCTTTGCTTGCACTTGAACTATATACCCAAAGTACATACCCCAAAATCCTGTTGTCATCTTCCTCCATCTTTTTCTTTCTTACACTACAGCCCAGCCAGTATCTCCATCTTTGCTCAGGCACACACTGAAGAATTAGGCAGGGAGATGGAGACTCATCTGTTTAAATTTAGACAGGCTTCCCTACTTATCCTAAGTCATACTGAAAGTGAAGCAGGCAAATCTCTTTAATAATATTAGTAGATACGCTTTCATTTCAGGAATCCTCTTTATCACGTCATCCTTCGGAGCTGCACTTGGTGTTCATTGGTTTCAAGCTCTTGGGAGGCAAAAGAAACAGAGACAGCTCAAAGAGTTTGATCAGCTGCTGCTCAGTGTAGCCAGCTGGCACCTTCCGAGTCCGGGATCTTTGTTCAAAGTTCCTGTAATCTTTCCCTTTTTTTTTTTTCTTTTTCTTTTTACTCCATTTTACTGAAGGTAAAAGTGGAATAGGAAGCAAGCTAAATAAATATGCAGCCATTTAGAAATATGTATGATGTTACCTAAATATAAATAGCACATTGGATGGCTGTTTAAGAAGTTAAAATAAATAAAAACGAAATGCGGGCATTTGAGTTACACAACTTCACTGTGTAATTGCAATAGCAACTTAGTAACATAGGACACAACCAAAAGTTGACCAAAACTGCCATGTTAAACCAAGCTTTAACATTTACTACTTTATCAAACTTTAAAAAGTACATCTTTAAAATCAAGAGAAATCAGAAAACACTCAAACCCTCACCACTTCTTTGTTAATTTGTTAATTTTACTAATGTTCTCCTGCCAGTAGAACATTTTATTCTGAGATATCCTTATATTACTTGCTTCAACAAACTGATTTTTAAAATTATTTTCATTTGCATAGTAAATGTATTTCTAAGGATTATTTTTGCATTAGTAATAATCAAAACTGATACTGTACTAGACTTTCCTCACTGCTCATGATGTGGCTGTGAGCACTGTTTACACTGATAAAACAGATTCAGAAATAAGTTACAAAACAAAAAAGTGAAAGTGAGGACCCTCCCCAGCCCCCACAAAGGTCAAGAACATAATACAAGACATAACCTTACAAAAACCTGTGAAGTCCCTAGCAAAATTCATGTGGAAGATATAAAATCTGTTTAAAGTTCACATTTCATCAAAATTTACAATCTACACTAGTATAGATACATTGTACGTGGTGGTGGCTCATAAAAATGATTCTTTTCTGATTCATGAGCTGAATTATTAACCCATTTTAAGGGTCTGAATAATCTCTGTGAATCCTGATGGAAATTTTCCTAATATTCACGGGGGTGTCGACTTGTCCTGAGTACCATTTATTCAAGACGAGACCTAAACACTGGCAGGAATATAAACACACTGGGTAAAATTCAGCATGCCTTGCAGAAAAGACAAGACAGTTTTATTTCTGAGATGTTCCCAGGACAAAAGAAAAAAAAAATCACAAATGGAAAGTAGGCAAATTCAAATATAGATCATTGCAAGCTTTGTAAGTAATAACGTTTAATCAGATTTTTTTTTACAGCGTCATGTGGCTCCCAGTGTACACAAAGTAAAAGAGTGAAAAAGGTAAAAATAAAACTGGCATAGCCTTAATGTATTCCAGAATTCATAAATCATTTGTAAATTTAGTCCTTTTAGAAAAGAATCCTTATATAAATCGGGGGGGGGGGGGGGCGAGGGGGGGCTCAATCCCATATATGAAGCCCCACATCGCTGACCAATCACAATTAGTGAATGCACTGCATCTCTCTGCAGTGAAGGCAAGCGACAAGGTAGGCTGTCATTCTGCAAAAGCTGCCCATCGCGAGCTCTCCTCTCCTCTCCGAAGCGCTGCTCTGCTTTTTTAGAAAGCCTGAATCCCGGCGGTGTCTCTGGAGACGAGAAGCCTTCAGTATGTTAAATGACTTTCATTATGTATTTTCAGCTGCTTATTGATTCCACAGTGGGAAGAGTGGGAGACTGCAGCAGCCTCTAAAGCAGAACTCAACCAGTTGTGTACATTAGCAGTATGCTGAGACAATGGCACAGTACAGGCACAAATTTTCATTAAGGGCATTTTTCGAAGATATGCTCATTACCCTCTTTCCCTTCTACTCTGCTAACAAGTGAGCAAAATGAATCCCTCCAAGCTGGAACTGCTTCACCTGCATCGAGAATTTATCGAACCTTTAGTGGAGGTAAGCTCTGTTCCTTATTGTGGTATGCAGAATAAGCAACATTTAATAAAAAAAGGGAGAAGAAAAAAAAAAAAAAAGAGGAAGCATCAGATTGGACTTAGATTAAATGCTAGTTATCTTGCTGTATTCGAGTCCAGGAAATATTTGAATGCTATTTCCCCCTACCCATTAAAAAGACAGTGGTAGAAAAATGCAATTCTGCATGAAAGTCTTACAGAATATTAAGAGCCTGTTTTGCTCGTACACCATGAAGACAGTACAGTTTGGGTTACTACAGTACTGGGAGGGGGGAGACGAACGACACGAACTGCAAGCAGGAATGTTTTTTCCTCTCTCAGCAGTATTTCCAAATATTGGCAGTTAAATAGGTTACAGCTTTGTGCAGTTACTCCGTGAAGAATCAGCCGGGCTGTTAATTGGTGTATACTTCTTGCTTTCTGAAGGTCGAGTAATATGACTAATCTCTGACTTGCTCGTGAAAAGCCCCCTTTTTTTTCCTGTTGCTTTTTTATTAAAAAAAAAAAAAAAAAAAAAAACACTTATTTTCTCCATTACCCCCCATGTTGAGCCATGTATTACAAATGTGGATTTGCAACCCATTTATAGCAAGAGAGAAAATTTGACCAGTGTGCAAATCAAACAAAAACCTAATTCCTATAAAAGCTCGTTGGCTGCTCAATTTCTTGTTAGAAAAAGAGAGTTGTCTGTCTCAACTAGCTGCTCACAAGCGCTATGAAACTACATTTTCTAGCTGTAGTCACAGGCACCCTACATCCAACAGTTACTGTTCCTAGTCGGGGTTTCCTGTAGCCTGCACTATTTGGAGAATAGGAGACTTGTCCAAAAAACTGAATTCATGTAAGTTAACAGAATAATGCCATGATTTTACTAGAAAATAGTGAACACACTAACTGATTTTTGATGGAATGTGTAAGATCCAATTTTAGATATCTTTTACTCATGATATAAATGATACTACAAAAGATATCGTTGCATTATTTGATTTTGAAATGATAAGCCCTACTTTTAACCTTTTTTTTTCCTTCCCTTCACAAGGGCATGTAGCAACTAATTCAGTTTCCCAACTGACAATACGAAGAATGCAGTTGACCGGGTACCTTTCCAGCTGTGTGACCTCCGAGCAGCAGGATGCATCACTAAACTGTATTCTTAAAACATAAAGGAATTAGAAACAAACAAAAAAATGGAACACGCTTGTATTACCATTTACGTGCACGACACTTCAACAGCATAAGTGGAAGACTAACACATCTGCTCACATTTCCTTGCAAGAAGGATGCAATGATTGAGTCCTAAAATGGTGAGCATCTCTTAAAGAGGGATTTATAATTTAAAACCAGAATTGTGGAAACTACCGATGCATGAAGAAACAATGAAACATGAATTCCCACAAGGAGAATATGCATACTTCACCAGCAAGCTGCACAAGGGTTTAACCAGGCTTTTTCTAAACCGCTCATTAAATATCTTATTTGTCATAATGACTAATGGATATTTTTCTCTCAGTTTTATGATCTGCTATGTGTTCTCCTTAAATGAAAATAAACCAAATTAGGTAACTCATGGTTACTTGCAAAGCACATGAACTGGATTTTATGATGTACAGCAACTTCTTTGACTAAGCCATCACTCAAAAGTAATGAGCAGGAATATTACAGAAAGAAACACGCAACTCTAACTAAAGGATGCCTACGTACACTCTGAACACAGAAGTCAGATATTTTTTGGTTTTTAAACCTGGAAAATAAAAAGAGGCTGCTACAAAATGCAACAGGGGAAAGAAATTAACATCACGTAAAAGAAGGTTTGTTATTGCTGGCCTGAAACTCAGAACAGACACCCAGAACACGCGCTGGTCTGTACAAGCATCTCAGGCAACTGAGGAGTCCCCATGTGTAATCAAAATTTGCTGCTGCTGAATTGCTGGAACAAAAAAAGGAAAAAAAAAAATCTGCAAGGAATGAAGTAAGAGCCCAGCTACCACTTGGTTCCAAGGTGACAGTGCATGTCAAATACCTGGCAGTGACACCATGCACCAATTTATGACAAGCTGCTACAATGATCTGAAAGACCCCTGAGGCACAGAAAACAGGTAGGTCAGAAGTTGCATGCGCCCAGGCTCTGTTCTGCATTTACAAGGGAACAGGCAGGGTTCAGAAAGGCAACGTGTTGGGTAAATTACCCCTCTGCCTTGACACCTGGACTTGTGTTTAACTGAAACTGATCCCTGCAACAAGGAGGTGATCGTAATCTGGGCATTTAGATTGAACTCTCCGATATAGCACATCGGAAGCTTTCTGTTGTCACAAGATTTCAGGTGGCATAATGCTACAGTTAAGATCTTTTTTGTTTGTTTGCTTTGAGTGAGATCTGCTTTGGATTTCCTCCTGGCTCTTCCTAATACACGAGAACTCAATTTATCAAGCTCAAGTATTCAGAATGGTCCTTGAAATACAGTCACAGCCAGGACCACATACACAGAGGAAATCATATTCCTAAGGTTTAATATAAACCTATTAGAGGTTGCCTAAATTAGAAATTAAACAAAGCTTTTGAAATGTATTTCACGCCTGAAACTAATACGTTCTAATTTATATCTTTTGTATTTAAGAGGCAAATGTGAAGTAACTGCTGAAGCATAGCAAGAATTTTCATCATACAATTTGCAATTAATAGTATTGTGCAATTGAGGCTTTTCAGAAGTGCAGATAAAATGCATTTGCATATTGTATCCCAAGTGTGCTTAATTCATACTTTCATTTAAAAACAGCTCATTTTTGTTCACCTTAGTGCTATCCATTTTTAATGTATTCAGAGTGGAACAAAGGTCTACGTTTAAATTTAGTTTCATGCCAAGTACTTCCCCTCTTAAATTTAAAGCTACTTATAAAATCCTCAAGCATCACAACAAGAAATTGAATGACCTCTCTTTTGTTTATTCATCTCATTACAACCTCCAGAGCTGGCTGACACTATAAATAATGGACATGTCAGGTATTAGATGCAGATGCTATGTTTACAAACCATCAGCATGTGTAAAACAAAGCAGATGCAGCCACAAAATAAAAAATTCCTGGATTTTTAGATATCTCTGCATCTCCTAGATTCATTAAATGCTACTTTTTTTGAACCTTGCTTTCTCTTAGGATAAACACACTGTGTATACAAATCTGCTGGATTTAATTTCAGTATGTAAAAAAAAAATGAAAGAGACAATTTAATGTTATTTTATAAAACTATTCCTTTAAATCTATTCTGGAATAAAATTAAATACACTTCTTTTCCGTCTAGGCACTGATTTCTTGCAGAAACTGAATATTCATAGCAGAAAAAGGAAACGTACCATTTTTATAATAAATTCCATTACCCCAAATCTATGTCAGATTTGCATTTGAAATTCCACACAGTTACATAAACTCCTTACAGTGCTAAGTTTCATACAGGTAGATGCACACAAGATAAAAGTGAGCAGAAGTTTCCAAGCTCTATAAAAAATCTGCTTAATTGCAGAACTTCGTATCTCAGCCCACAACACTCTTACGAAGACTTCGTAAGAAAGAGGCCGCTAAAATGCCATAAAATAATTTAAGTGTTCTTTTTATAACACATAAGCAAGCGTTCCATGCTCCTATCACTTTCTGTTTCCACAAGAGCCTTTTTAAATTGATCTCGAGTACTAATTTGTTAATACTCAACAGCATTCTTCTGAAATAGCCCTCAACACAATACAAAGGCAATGCACGAGTATAGTTTATTCAACAAGCAGGCCCTTTGTAAAAGCCACATCACTATAAATAAAGCCTTGTCTCCCCTAAGTGGAAGCTTTTCACTTTTTTTTTCCTCTTTTTTTTTTAATGAAAAAAAAAAATGTCCTGCTTTCCTTTTAAAAGGAAAAACCTTATCGTAGACTCCCTGGCTTTTGAGCCCATGCCAAGCACATCTCTAAACATACAGTAAATAATTAAGAGTTTGGTAAGAGTAGATGCTTTTCCTCCCTCCTCCTTTCCCAGCGTTTTTCCACAATAACAAAAAAAATGTTAAAAAAGAAAGAAATCAAACAGTTCCATATTTATTTCACCTTTCAGGAGAAAAAAAAACAACTGCAACAAAAGAATGTGTTTCTCCCCCATTCTGGAGGTCAACATGCAGTCTGAATCTAACATTACAGTTCGAGATGCCATTGATGACATCGACACCAACATGTACCGACCACTGTCATATGCATTAAGCTTTCAAGTTTCTCTCACTGGATTTTTGATGTTAGAAATTGTTTTGGGACTTGGCAGCAACCTCACCGTGCTGGTACTTTACTGTATGAAATCCAACTTAATCAATTCTGTCAGTAACATAATTACAATGAACCTTCATGTACTTGATGTAATAATTTGTGTGGGATGTATTCCTCTAACTATAGTTATCCTTCTGCTTTCACTGGAGAGTAACACTGCTCTAATCTGCTGCTTCCATGAGGCTTGTGTCTCTTTTGCAAGCGTTTCAACTGCAATCAATGTCTTTGCTATCACTCTGGACCGATACGATATCTCTGTCAAGCCTGCCAATCGAATTCTGACCATGGGAAGGGCTGTGATATTAATGACATCAATCTGGATCATCTCACTCTTCTCCTTCCTGATTCCTTTCATTGAGGTCAATTTTTTCAGCCTCCAAAGCGTGAGCACTTGGGAAAACAAGACGCTTTTGTGCGTCAGTGCGAACGAATACCACACGGAGCTGGGGATGTACTACCACCTCCTCGTGCAGATCCCAATCTTCTTCTTCACCGTTATAGTAATGCTCATCACCTACACCAAAATACTCCAGGCTCTGAATATCCGGATTGGCACGAGATTTACCACAGGACAAAAGAAGAAAGCTCGGAAGAAAAAAACTATCTCTTTGACCACTCAACACGAGACAACCGACGTCTCACAGAGCAGCGCGGGGAGAAATGTGGTCTTTGGTGTAAGGACTTCTGTGTCGGTCATCATCGCCCTGCGCCGAGCCGTGAAACGGCACCGGGAGCGACGAGAGCGGCAAAAGAGAGTCTTCAGGATGTCCCTCTTGATTATTTCAACCTTCCTGCTCTGCTGGACACCCATCTCTGTTTTAAACACCACAATCTTGTGTTTGGGCCCAAGTGACCTTTTGGTTAAGTTGCGGTTGTGTTTCCTAGTGATGGCGTACGGGACGACTATATTTCACCCTCTCCTTTATGCATTCACCAGGCAAAAGTTTCAGAAAGTTCTGAAAAGTAAGATGAAAAAACGAGTTGTTTCAATAGTGGAAGCGGACCCCATGCCAAATAACGCGGTAATACACAACTCATGGATAGAGCCTAAAAGGAACAAAAAGATTACCTTTGAAGACAACGAAGTAAGGCAGAAATGTTTAGTACCTCAGGTTGTCACTGACTAGACTTCAGTACTCACCAAAACACATCGGGAGGAATATTTGAACAAATTGTAGAAAAATACTGCCAAATAAGAAAAAAAAACTTTTTTTTTTTTTTAAAAACTATTGGCTAGACTGTACATTTTCCAATATCTATGTTAAATAGAGTAGGTCTTGTATATTCGATTTCTTCACTATGTAAGATATCTGTTGCATGGCCGTTTGTTAGCGTAACACCACGTGTATATTTGTCCAAAATATTCAAGTCCTCTTTTTTAGAAAATAAATAGCCTTAATGAAGTGCAAACTTTTAAACACATTTGTATGGCTGAGTTTCTCTGTAAATATAAAATAATTTTTAAACAAGAATTCCACTCGGGAATGCTTCATATTCTAAGGCACAAATTCAACATTTTGCATGACATAGGATTTTTAAATTGAGAATTCATAAACAGCATTGCCCAGAAATATTCTGATTGCTGCACAGCTACAACTTGGACGTGTTTTAATCTTGTATTCAGATAGGTAATTATTTCAAATTTCTCCAGCAAGCAATTACCATGCACATGTTAAAAAACTATGCTATGCTCTTCAATTAATGGTTCAGAACTGGTTCATTTTTATGGGAAAAAATACTCAGGTTGGTTCAAAAACTGAGAATATTTCCACAAAAAAAAAGGGAAAGTCTTGAGTGCTGAAACAGTTGATCACAGCCTCAGATCTGCAGTTTCTATATGGAAAGCACACGATATTGAGTAATTATACAGGAGGGATGGAGGGGGCTAGAGGCAAAGACACACTACAGAAAGGCAAAAACACAGATGTAAAAGTCCTTGGGCCTGACGTTAAAAGGCAACCAACCAACAAACCAGATTTTCACACTGCTCTGGGACTGGATCTCCAGCCACGGGGAGGCTGGAGAATCTTCCGGAAAGAGATTTTTCACTCTTAGCATCTATCTGCATAGACAGATACAGCTGTCAAGTGCCACAGCTAACGTAGATGATTTTCTTGTCCTCGTTAACCTTTGTATTATTTAGAATTCACCTTTCCTCCAGTGATGATCAGTTCTGATCATGCAACTGCTTTGTCACAAGCCAACCATCATGACTGCTAGCTACCCTCTTTCTCTATTTTCTGGACAGTTCTGATACACCATCACTCCATCCCTTCTTTTTCCATTTCATCTTACACTTTTGGTGAAGAATCAGGAAGCCTTCAGAAGTCATTATCATCCACAGCACTGCAAGCAAGGATTGAGATATTCATCTCCCCCTAATTTTTTTGTGAGCCTTTTGCACTATCCCATGCATAAAAATTAATTATTTCAATGAACAGTGGCTGCATTCATTGACTTGGGTAGCAGTTGCAGGGAGAACAGGGCAGGGGGGTGGGGAAGAGGACCCACAAAGCTACAAAATCAATTAGAATGATTTCACTTGTCTGGTTATATAAACTGCTCAGTGTGTCACTAGCTACTGCTATAATTAAAAGGCTAATTCTCATAAGTATTGGTTTCTATTAAAAACAGAAACAAACAAACAAACAAACACAGAACACATCCTTGAATATGAGAGTTAGTTTGACTAAAATATTAGATAAAAAGTGAGTATTTCCAAAGCATTTTTCTAAAGTTGCCTAGGGAAAAAAAAAAATAAGTGTGGTGTTAAGGGAGCAAAAAGTTATTTTCCATCACATTTTTAAATCATATCTGTATTGCCAACACTGGTTTATGGGTTAAAAAAAATAATAATTTTAATGTACCTTAGTTTACTTAAGCTCATGACTTAGTTTGCCAGAACAGAAGCCTCTTTAAATTAGCCCAGTTCTGACTGTAAGTTTTATTTTCTGATAATAATTCATTACCTACAATTATTGTGCAATATTCATTCAGCCATAACTTCATTGGCTTTGTTCTAAAAACTAACCCAACTATACCTGCATTCAGCTGTACCCACTTACAAACAGTCTGAATTAGTGTGAATTTCATGCAAGCTACCCCTTGTTTCCTTCAAGAACAGAAATCCTTCATCTTATTCAGACAAACTTAACAGTTATGTACATGAAGGTTTTGTTTTTTAAATCCTATATGTTCCAAATTTACCACTTTAAAAATATTCTTGAAGGAGTAAGCTTTTCTGAAAAGAAGTAAACCCAAAAAACCTGAGAAGGAACTTTTTTTCCCCTCTTTTGTACCAATTCTTCCTTTCTCTGAGTAACTGTGTTCAGTATTCTGAGCATTAGAAGGAGGAGAAAGTGGGATCTCTAAGATTAATGGCATAATATGATTTAACTGATGACTTACCTTCCAATAAAACATTCTTAAATGAATTTAAAATACTATTCATTTATTTAAAAAGAAGAAAAAAGATATAATGACCACTGCACATGAATATGCTTGTCATTACTCACGTCCTTATCTGAAATAAACGTTTAAGAAAAGCTTGCAGCCTTGAAAGGTTTCTCGACAATATGGCTTTACTTTTAAAAACTAAATAAAACCTCAAGTAGTACATACTTAGTGTTAAAAGCTCATCCACTAGAAATACAGATTCAATGAAGCAGTACTTCATAACAAAGAGAAAATACAGCCTAGGAATTAGGGCAAGAGATTAAGTCAGGTTTTAAAGGTTATGTCGATCAGCCAATGATTGGCTGTAGGAACGTAAGCCAGTTCATTTGTACATTTACTGTTCTTCATCTTGCATTAAATAAGGAAAAGAAAAAGGACTCGTACAGTGTTAGAGTGCACTCTGAGGTCTGCAGAGGAAAATTCTGCATGAAGCAGGGAGTAAGAATATGTGCAATACTACATGCGTGCAGGATTCATTAGAAAACAGAAGCATACATGATCTGTGCCACAAAGACGATAGATTTAACACAAACAAGACGAAATAAAGATTAACTGGTGGAGGAACACTGTATGTCCTACAGATACAGGAGAGGATTTTAGGAGGGATATGAAGGTGTGCCGTGGGTGCTTGACAGACAAAAGACTAAAACAGAATGCAAAAAATAGTCAGCAACACTGGAGGAAAAAGGGCAAATACATGCCATAGTATTGTACAATAAGAAGCCCACTACATGCTTAAAAGTGATCTCATCAGAGTGAGTCATTAGTTCAATTACACTTCACACCACTCAGCCTAAGGCAAGCACAATTGTACAGGACTCTAAAAATGCTAATTCCAGCAAATACATCGTGGAAGCTCAAGCAACATCCACCAGTTTCCACATAGCCTCTATCCCTAAAGCATTGGCTGATAGCTGTGTTCTTCTAGCTTCAAACGCAGTCCCATCCGATTTCACACTGTAAAATGAGGTTAGCCCATGCTAAAAATACAAAAAGAGGAGGACAGTGCCAGCACCTATTGCAATATTCAAGAGCCACACCTTAACAAACTAGTGAATCACACACTAGGGAAACAGAAAGGGAAGTAGATCACAAATACCTAGTTTCAAGATGGATGGCAACAATTTTTATGGGTTACAAGACGCTGCTACTTGGTCACAAGTTCTGTTTGCTTCATTAGTCCCAGGGGAATAAGAATCACTACAATGATTTATAAGCATATTAGATTAAAAATGTATACATCCAGATACACATTAGATCAGTAGAACTCTTCCTCCGTCGTTACATAAATACACACATGCACATTATACATAATTATTTCACATCAGTACGCATTGTGAAAGTAGAATTCAGTATGACAGGGAGGGATTTTTCTAAGTGTATTTTTGAACCGAACAGACAGACACTATGCAGACACAATGTCCCACTGTGCACATGCTTCAACATCTCCTCTCTTCTCTTTTTTTTTTTAAATTTAAAAGAAATACTATACTCAATACGATACATAATTTACCTGGGCATTAGAAAGCATTTTTCTGCTCCATTAACCATTATGTACATCACACTGCAAAACACACAATAGTTCCTTCTGAACATCAATGTATGTGCTAGGCATCAGGACTCTTTGATAGCTGAATATTTTAGACACGTTTGTTTCCTCTGCAGAAAAGTGTTTTAGTTACCAACTGCCATTAAAGTCTTTTAAAAGAAAAGAATGCAGCATTTTTTTTAGCAAAGTTTCACTGTAGTATTAAAAGGTACAGAATGCACTAACTTACCATTCCCTTCCCCACTGTTCAAACAAAACACCTCAACCATACAGCTAAGGACAATCAGCTTCAGTCTTAAAACCTTCCAGCTTTACGACAGCCAAATCCCACTCCCACTTCACACATACTGCTGTGATATCACTGAATTCATTCGTCTTACACCCAAAGGAGAGAAGAATCTGACTCCGTAATTACCTTCTCCTTTTCCTAATTCAGAGAGAACAATCCTGCAATTCAAAACGCAAAATTAAACTTGGGGGTTGGGTTTTGTTTTGCTGGGCACTTATCTGGAGGAAAAAAAAAAAAAAAAAAACAGAGAGAGAGATACGTAATAACTGACTAATAGGAAAATTAGAATTGACTCATACCCTGTACCCAAGGACTGTTAAAGAAGAAGGATGTGAAGTAGAGAAGCTGTGGCTGCCCCATCCCTGGAGGTGCCCAAGGCCAGGCTGGATGGGGTTTGGGCAACCTGGGCTGGTGGGAGGTGTCCCTGCCCTTGGCAGGGGGGTGGGACTGGGTGGGCTTTAAGGTTGGGTTCCAGCCCAAGCTCCTCCATGATAAGAGAAAGCCAGAACAACCAATCTTTGAGTCATCGAGTGTGGTAAGTGGTCCTGACAAAAATTGCTAGGAGCAGGGAAGAGAACCACATGAATAGCAACTCTAGACAAAGTTTTTGATTTAATGTATTACACGTGGAGTAACAGGTAAACTGAGAGTGTGCATTATTCTACTGCCTCTTTTACCAGAGATCTAGTTTATGTTTTACTGAGCGCAGAGTGCATAAAGAGTACGGGCATTCCAAGAACAGACCTGAAAGGAAAATGTTAGATGTCTGTTCCCAGTGATAGATCTTAAATAAAAAAATGCTTGAATTTTATCTCAAATTGGTATTTGGTTGGATAACTTTAGTTTGTCTCAATGCTTCAGAAGTGTTTCATAACCACGGTGTGTTTTCAATTACTGCTTCTTTATCTTAATTTACTTTTGTAGAGTATTAAATTGAAGGAGGCATGTCATTAGACATTTTTATGTTATTTGAAAAAAAATGCAACTTCAGTGATTATTATAAATAGAGTCAGGGTGGAAGAAATATTTTCTCATGTATTTATTTTATGCATTTGGTATCATCATTTCCTATGTTATAAAGAAATTCTCACACAGTAGAAAGAAATTCACTTGAAAAAAAAAAAAGATTTACAGTAAAATATCTGTGGAAGGTATTCAACCTAAAATTATTAAAACATATTTTATTTTTATAGTTTGAACTAACCAGATCCTTTGAATATATGCGTTATTATGTCCTCATTCTGACTGCTGACACTCGGCAGGCAGGCGGGCAAGCTGACGGCACAATGCTGTTGGCAAACAGCACGCCCTTGTTTCCTTCTCAAGCTGGGTTTTGGAAATATACATTTGGTTTCTGTTATCTTGCTATGATCTCTAACTTCCTACCCTATCTTGCAACAGTTTAACTTGCTGCCGCATCTGATAAACAAATCAGTGTCACTGCTGAAACAACATTACTGCTGGAAAATCTGTCACTCTGGCTATGTCAGACTGTTATTAGCAGAGCAATATTAGTGCAGCTTTTCTTACAACTATACTGGGATCCCTCACAATCTGTTGTGAGATTTTACTTCATGTTAAACTCAATTAGTAACGGGGAAAACGCACAATAACTGATGACAACCTACTGCGTTTTTGTATCGTGGTTTTCTTCCAAATCCTATTTCAAGATATTTTTCATAAATCCCTGTCACAAATAACCACAGAAGCGAGCAGAAGGGAAGTAGAAAAAAAAAAAAAGACAGCTTCCCACATCAGGAAATTATTTCAAGTATCAGTGCAACTTTGTGCATGGAGATGCATTTAACAGGCTGCTGACTGCAGGCATAAGAAAGGGGAAAGAAACATTATTTGAAGTGTATCATCATAAAAGAAGAGGAGAATGTGAGCAGTGCTGCTGGAAACTCCTTAACAGTAAGGAGAAAGATGTATTATTCTTGCTCTAGCAGCTAGTAAGTGAAACCTACCCTTGTATGAGAACTAACAAAACAAAACAAGTGAAAAGGATTTGTGGACAAAGAGGTCTTAACAAAAGGTAAGTGGTTCAGTAAGTGCAGCAGCAGCTTCCATGCACTAAATACCTAACACAAAAAAAAACACTCACGGAAAACTAATTTTTGTGTTTTGTCAAAATATCGCACACCCACACATATATGTAATGCACTACAGCTAAATTAAGAAGATTTAGTGTATGTACTTGTTGCTACTGTGATTGGTAAGTAAAGTATTCCATGAAAGACTTCTTGTCAGATACAACTGACTTTTCTGGAGTGTATTTGCATGTAACAAAAACAAGAGTGTTATTTGAATTATAAATTCATTTTCTGAACAGTTACCAAGCAAATGTCAAATGGTAAGAAATTTCCAAACAGAGTGAATCACTTCATTTCCTATATTGAAGCTGCAACAAATGATTAGGCTTAATAATTTTGACCACATGAGTTTTTATGCCCATAAATATCAAATTGAGCTATAAAAAAAAATAAAATAAAAAAATAAAACACACACATGATGACAAGTTAAAGGAGTCTTCAAAAAGATAAATGCATTCAGAGGTTTCTGACAAATCCTGCCTCGGTTGCACAGCCTACAATGCAGAAATCCAGAAATGGTTTAAATCAAGTGCAATGGAAATGGGAAACTTGATTCAGTCACCGAGACTTTGCTATGCCACAGCTGTGTTTCATTTAAAAATCTCAAGTTTCTACTACATCTATCTTTAGTTTGCAAGATAGGTCAGCTAAAAATTGGGGGAAATTTTTTGAATTATTTACAATCTGCCACAGAAACAGTGAGTTCCAACAATAATAGGATGTTCCTTCTTTTAATGAGGTTAGGTCTTCACATCTTTCCCTGAAGTGACATGAAGAACATGCTGTTCCTCAGCTGCAGAGGGGCCACGTTGAAGGTAACACTACAGGTAACCAGATTTGGTGCCTCTGGGCAATGAAGGTTGGCCCTGAATGGTGAACAAATAAAAAGACCATACTAATTTACTTTTCGAACCATAACAGAGTCCATTAAATATCTGATGAAACTATTTTAAGATTACAAGCATGAGGCAGGAAACAAGGTAAAACTACTCATGTGGAAACATGAGGAAGCTGTTTTCAAAGCTGCTTCCTATGTTCAAGGATTAAATCTTGCTCCACTCATTACCTTCTATTACATATAGCAACACCTTCACTGATCCTTAAGGCAAGGCAGGAATGACACTTAGAAGAATAATGGCTCCCATCCAGCACCTGAACACAGATCAGACTTCAGTCCTCTTTCATAGCTATTTGGTTAGTTGGTTTGTTAGGTTTTTGTTTGTTTGTTTTGGGTGTTGTTTTTTTTTTTAACCTGAACTTGCTCACACATTACATATCAACAGCTATATATCAACATTGGTTACTGTGTTTAGGATTTGAATAACCAGTATTTGCTTTTACTTGAGGAGTTACAACAAACCTGTGTACACATTCCCATTTTTCAATTATTACATACTTCTGAATTTGCCAGGCCTCATTTTCCAGTCCTTAGCTCTTGTCATTTCTTTCTCTGCTAATCAACAAGCCCTTCTGTGACCCTTTATTTTCTCCCCATGAATGCACCTTTACAGTCTTAATCTTCAAGAAAAAGAGGCCATTTAATCTCCTACTGTGACATGTATAATTGCATTTATTCACAGGTCTCCACAAAACTATGTGGTTTTTTCTGCATAGCACAGTTCCCCATACCAGTTGCTGAAGTACAGATTTGCCTGCTACAGCTGCATGAATGCTAGGACAGAAACAACATTAGAAAAGCAACCTCAGCATTTCACCTAATTTTAGTAGAGTATTTTCATATTTTTAAAAACAGATCATAAGGGTTTGGTTTGGTTTTAATAGACGTGTGTATATGAGTTGAATATATAAAATGTCCTGCCCACCCACATCTGCTTTTCCTCCAGTAATCTGCCATAATCTGAGGTTCATACCCAGTGCACACTATCACTACCTTACCTCTGCTCCTCTTTTCCAGATCTCCTAATAAAAAAATTTTTCTGCCAAGAATGTACAGCAACTGCGAAGTGAGGAAAAGTTGGCTTATTTAAATACTTAGGGGAACAATACCTTAAGTGATTTAAATCATCTAAATTACAGATATTACACATGAAATGAATATATAATGTGCCTACAGAATTTCTTTAATCAACTAAGCAATCAAATACTACAAATTTGTCTGAGCATACATATTTTCCATTAAAAAAATATTTGACTATCATTCATTCAACTTCATACCCTTGAAATCTCCTTTAAAATGAATTCAACTCCTCTACTATTTTTTTGTAACAGCTGTGTGTCTAACTGACTGATTTTAACAGAAATCCCCATTTCCCTTTCTGAATGCTGGACTTTGCCCTTCCCCATTCAATAAGAAGTTATAAACAAATGGCTCCAGGAAATTAGTACATTTGTCTAACATCCTCCTTACTTATTGCTGGAATATGAGGTACCTTTAATTTGTAGATGAACAAATTACCCTGCCTCTCTCCAAAAGTAAAGCAAGAGCATTTATTGAAAAATAAAATTCTAATATTCTGCCTCCTCCTATTCTCAATCATTATGAACATTCTGGATGCCTGTATAATGGTAAGATTATTCTATGATAGGTATCTTTCTGGTTTTTGCCAGCCGTGGATATTCCTGCAATATTTTAAACTTGTATCTATCCACATCATGCGTATCACTATGTTTACATATTCCTTTCCAGTTACAACTGTTGTCCTTGCTTTGTCACTACATTAGAAGAGGCCTGTAGCCAGCATTACTCTCTTTCTTGATCGCCAAAAAAAAAAAAAAACAGTATTTCACAGTCTAGTAAGTCTTGTCAATAAGCTTTCAACTTTCAAGTTTGTCTAAATACATTTGTCAAAAATATTGACCAGATCAACTGCATTAGAAAATTAACTCTTTTCAGAATTGAAACATTAAACACTGGATCTATTCTCAGTTTGTCCTCTGTGGCACAACTACTGATCTGGCAACAACTGGCTCCCAAATCCAGTAAGTTTATTTATAATAAGAGAATGCAGAATAACATTTTCCTTGTTGATTGTAATAATTCCTGTTTAGAAATTAGTGATGTTTTATTACAGGCCAGAAGAAAGGCTTAGTCTGGGCTCCCAACACCATCATCTCTTCTTCCACACATCTCAGAAACATATCTAGAAAACAATTATTCATTTTTTTCTGGCTTAATTCAGTGGATTGTGAAACTAACACCTTTGGGATTTTGTTATCTGTCTCTCTAATCTGTATGCATTTGCAGATGTAACATCTTATCGCGTTATCCTCAATGAAATTCTCCAGACAGGATTTTTGGCTAATAGCTACCACCATTATTTGATTTTTCCAGACAAACCAAATGCACACTTCTTTTCCTTGGTCAAGTTACTTGTCCTTTTCATCCCTTTCCATCCTCTCTAACACTATTTCTGAATCCAACTATTCAAAGGGAACAATCTCAGACACGATGTAATTTTTGAATTACATCGTGTAATGTTCTTCTTCGGTACAACCACCAGGTTACACAGTAATAAACTCTTCAGTCCCAGAAGAAAGAAAAAGATAAATATTATGAACTGCTTCTCAGTGTTATTTCCTTGACCACTAAGCAACAGATTTCACCATTTGCCATACATAAACAAAAGGAAGTGCACATCCTCTCTGCTATCCTCTGCCAAACTCCCCTAGAAAAAAATACGTAGGTGAATCTTCTCCATGCCATCCCAAGGGGAAGTGAATAGCTATCGAATTTGAACCACTGAGTTTGATCAGCTTAGAGATGATTCCTCTGGCTCTGGGAGAATTAGCCTGTGGCATACTCAAAAATTTACAAGATGCAAAAAGATAATCTTTCAGAGATTCACAGCTATCCTCTGTATGTCTTCCCTTCTCTCAGCCAAAAATCATTCTTTTAAACTTTTTTCTCATAATTATAATCATTCCTGTCCAAAAAGAATATCCTCTTTGGCAGGCCATTAAATCTCCCCCTCCTTCCTAAGTTCTTACCCACTATCACTTTTTTCCTGCTGGGATCCTTTGCATTGTTGGAAGCAAATAAATCACAGCCTGTCAGGCCCCAGATTTTACTTTGAACCTGTTGCAGCCTAAGGCAGGTACAAATATATAGCCCTACAACCAGAACTTCTGTATATAGATCATGACAGAGTTTCATAAGTCACTCATTATGGCAAACTTGAAGGATGTTTATGATCATTTAGAGGAAACTAGACACCAAATAAACCCACTGTTACATTTGGTTTTATTTTCTAGAACTATATGCAGAAAGGAAAGTGAAATTTCAAGAGAAACCAAGAAAAGGTATGGCTTTAAAAAAAAAAAAAAAGTGACACAGCAATGAAACAACAATGAAACTACCATAACAGAAACCAAACTTTTAAAAATTTGAGGTAGTCTAAATTCAAGCCCTATTTCAGGCTTATGATGAAAAATACAAATCCAATAGGATTTTTTTTTCTTGCATCAATTCAGACTTAGCCTTTTCTCTCATATGCCTAAAATTACTTAGTGGCTTCTCTTGAAAATGGTTAGAAAAAGAATGCATGCCAGAGATAAGGTAATACACAGCAACTATTTAGATAAAATGATTTGTCTAAAAAGATTTCAAAGCTAGGAATGTTAACCACAGCAAAACACAATTTGATGGTAAAAACTGCATATTTTGTCTCTCTTGTTCAAAGAGGATGAAGAAGTCTTATGCTATTAGGCTCCTATTAATGAAAAATTATACTGTTTTCCATGTCATTTTGGTAAATGCATAGTAATTCAGTATCTTAAAGCAAATAGATCGAATTAATGAACTTGATGCATACTATCAAGATTTTTCTTCCTTCATTTCAAAAGCCAACAAGAACAAATATCAGCAGAAGCTCCTTACCTTTGCATAAAAGGTAAAGATGGCATAAAATAAAATAAGATGCCATAGAACAAGATCGTTATGTTCACAATTGAAACAGAGAAAGAAATAAGCGGGTGGTATATCAACTACAGAAGAGCACAAGGACTCATTACACAAAATTTGGTTGTACAACATAATTCATGAAACAGTATGATTTCGCAGAAGCTTTAGTAGCTCTTCCTTTAATTTACAATAAATCAAATGGTGTCTTTGGCAAACATGAAGCCAGGAACGCCACTAAGAAAATAACAAGATCTTCTTAGTAAACAAAAGGAAGTTTTGTTAACAATAACTGTCCATAGCTATACGTGGCACTCCTTTCAATGAAAAGCCAGATCAATTAATAAAATCATAAACTTTCTTAAGATAGTAAATTGAAGCATTACAAATACGCTTTTTTCTTTATCAATGTATAAAATAGCCTCTTCAACCACTTCTGTTTTATGACTGTAAATTGAACGTTTCTATCAAGGTTCTGACATTAAAAATAAATAATTATTTTGTAATATATTGGACAATGCCAGCATGACAGTATCCATAAGAAACACAGTATCTGGTGTGCATATATGTGTGCATACATATATATACAGTCACAGAGTAATTATATACTTTATACTAAATGTATAGTCTAAGAGCATATATAGTGTATACACAAACACGCTATATATGCTCTCTATATATGCTCTCTATATACACTATATATGCTCTCTATATACACTACATATGCTCTCAGACTATTTAGTATATAATTAGTCTGTGATTAAATGCACTATTAACAATATACAGTTAATCAACAATATAACTAGAGCAACAAACCATCATTTTCACATTTTTACCAGAGATGCTATGGAAAAGCGGTTAAGACAGCATACTCTGTACATATTCCCATGTGTGATACTGGCTCTTTATACTCATATTTATGATGAATATCTCCTTTTTTTTTTTTTTAAATTCTTCATAAAGTTTGATTTTTATATAAAAGTTTTTTGTTGTTGTTTTGTTTTTGTTTTTGTTTTCCAAAAGCAAGTGCTCAGCTTCCAAACAGTTTTTAAGGTTTTTATATTATTTTTGTGTCTGCTTGACCTTCCCAACAGATAGCTTTTTTTTAGCCTGGAATACTACAAATACGACTTTATAAAGACACTTCTTGCAAAATCCTCCATCTTATGATAAGAAAGCCCCAGGCAAAAAAACACCCTCAGGGACAAAACGACAAAAAAAGGGACAACATGAAATTGAAGGACATGGAGATCACACGAAATTACAGAAAGGAATAGTATATTCGAGCCCAGGCAATTTCAGCAAAGATCTGGCAGTATTTCTACTAACATCACCAGGGATGGAAAAAAAATGTTTTAGCAAGATTTTTGCACTTACAGTGGATGCAGATACACCACCTAAAGCAGTGGCATTCAAAAATAATGCAGATGGCTCCGAGCCAGTAATAAAGTTCAGTCACTCTCAGCAGGACTAATTACCCCAGGCTAAGCATCATGCTAGCATGGCTGTGTAATTTCTATTAATCAAATCAGTTCAGCTACCCCTACAGAACAGTGCATTACGCTACAGACATGCTATACTGGATAGAGGACACTAGGTCCTGCACAAGGCAGTACGTTTTAATGCATCTAAATCCTTGAGCAAAAGTGCCATGAAAGCAACTTTTCCCTCCAGATCGATGTGCTTATTCTTATGAGAAACTGTGCACAGCGATATTAATACCAACAAATGTCTGCCCTGTGGAAAGGGCTCACTGACGTAATATTAACCAATCCTTCCTCACTTTAATTGGAATTTTGTTCAACCCAAGATCTGGCTCTGCAACCATGCACTCTAAATTTTTGCTTGGAATAGAGAAAAATTAAGTTAATCTCGGAATATGTAAGGGAAGAAGAAGGCAGTGAAAGATAGATACCATGGTATCTGTGGCAGGTGTCTAGCCAGCTTACCACTGCAAGGTTAGCAACAGTCGAGTACAGACGCATAATGTATTTAATGTTACCTCAAAAAATGCTGCAGTCAAAATGAAATCATTTTTGTACAACAGTATTTATTTAACCTGAAGGACAAGTATCCCAATCAGCCAACCTACAATCACTTCAGAGTAAGTCTCCTTCATGTTCTAGTCAGATTATTTATGTTTTGATATTAGCATCATAGAAACACAAGGTTGGAAAGGGCCTACAAGATCGTCTAATCCAACCATCCTCCTAGCATCAACACTACCCACTAAGCTATTAAATCGTATCTCGTAGCACCTCGTCCAGGCACCTCGTGAACACCACGAGGGACGGTGACTCCACCAGCTCCCCGAGCAGGCCGTTACAGTGCCTGACCACTCTTTGAGAGAAAAAGTTTTTCCTGTTATCTGATCTAAATCTCACCAGGTTCACCTTGTGGCCATTTCCTTGAGTCCTGTCTGGGAGAAGAGGCCGACCCCGAGCTCCCCACAGCTTCCTTTCAGGTAGCTGCAGAGAGCAATAAGGTCTGCCCTGAGCCTCCTCTGCTCCAGTCACAATAACCCCAGTGCCCTCAGCTGCTCCTCACAGGATTTGTGCTCCAGGCCCTTCACCAGTTTTGTTGCTCTTCTCTGGACATGCTCCAGGGCCTCCATGTCCTTCTTGTACTGAGGGGCCCAAAGCTGAACACAGCACTTGAGGTGCAGCCTCACCAGAGCAGAGCACAGGGGGACAATCTGCTCCTGGGAGGCCCTGCTCCTGCTGGCCTCACTATTTCTAATACAGGCCAGGACGCCACCGGCCTTCTTGGCCACCTGGGCACACTGCTGGCTCATGTTCAGCCGAGCATCGATCAACACTCCCAGGTCCTTTTCCTCTTCACAGTCTTCTAGCCACTCTGCCCCAAGCCTATAGCGTTGCATGGGTTATTGTGGCCGAAGTGCAGGACCCGGCACTTGGCCTTATGGAAACTCATCACATTCGCCTCAGCCCAGCAGTCCAGCCTGTCCAGATCCCTCTGACTGGCCACCCTTCCCTCAGGCAGATCAACACTACCTCCCAGCTTGGTGTCATGTTAAATTAACAAAACACCCTGTGGAAACAATATGCAGAGTGAATTACAACTTGCAACAGATATGGATAATTGGTATAAAACAAGTATGAACCCTTACTATTAAAATGAGTTAAGTTTTCAGTTAATTAGAGCTGTTGTTTCCTGAATACTGACTAGTGCTACTTAGTATTTTGATGAATACTGTGCATCATCATTCTCAGCTATTAAAAACCTAAAGGGTAAATTACCATCTTTCTTAAAAACAATAGGATCTCTGAGAGATGGATATCTTGCCTCCTGTCTTGGCAAAGGAAAAAAAAGTACAGATATGGCATTTACATTCACACAGTCAGTACCACCTTCCCTCTTGTGCTCACTGCACTCTCCAGGGAATTTTGACAGAACAGCTTTGGAGGGTCACTTTAGCAGCACTCAGTAACATGACGAGCTGTGTGAAGTTCACTTGACTGTCAGTTACACAGCGAGTAACCAGAACAGAAATAATTGTGCCAGAGGGGTAAGCTGAAGGTCTTTGAGGAGATTTATCCACTATTTCATCTGAAGGACTGATAAGAAGAAGATGAACTAATGTGACAGCCTGAATTTTTCAATTGCGGTGTCCCAAAATTTCAGGAGGTAACTGGGCAGTGTCTAACAAACCAACTCATGGGAAGCAAACTGAACATCAAGCAGTTCAATTAACCAAAACTTCACTATAATACTACCTCTATTAACGGAGGAGGGGAGGAGAGGGGAGGGAAAAGGAGGAGTAGCACCTCCGAGATGGCAGCAGGTCAGCTTACTCCTGCTGCTTTCAAAGCAAAAGCACCTCTATCTAAAGTATTGCTGACACATGTCTGTCTAAACTGCTTTTAGAAAACCTCCAAATACTGCTTCTGCCCATAATGATAATTTTGGGGCAGCTATGAAAACATCTCCCAGCATTTCAGATAAAAATGTTCTGTTTCATTTTAGGCCCATTACTTACTGTTTTGATCACAGGGGATGTGGAGAGCTATTTACTCCCTTCCCACCTGGAAAAACTCTGGTTTATCCGAAGAATGTTACTGTGCCTCTCAAACCCCTCTTCTCCAAACCAAAGAGCCACACATTTTCAGTTGCTCCACCTGCTGCCCATCCTCAAGACCTTCAGCCATCGCTATTGCTGTAATTAGGATTTTTTCCAATTAACCTATGCCTTCCTTGAATGAGGTGCCTTAGAGGAGGCTTGATTCTCCAGCTGAAACACGAATAAAAGGTTTCAAGTGCCTTGCACAAAACACCCTCCCTTATAAAGATCAGTATGAATTTTCATTGCCAGCAATGTCACACTGTTACAAAACAAATGAACAACTGGCTTGCACTCGATTTGTGAAGAACTATCAAGCCTTCATCTAAGCACAGGTCTCCCTGCAGAACTACTACCTACACAGTCATTTCTCAAATTTCTGCTGTTAATTACAAGTATTTATTGCTAGGACTTTGCACTTGTCTGGAAGAGAAATGAAAGCAATTCAACTAAGACATATCTCCAATTTGCTAAGAATATTCTTCATTCTAATCCTGTTTCCCAGCATACTTTCCATTCTTCTCTGCTTGATTAGTACTTGTAAATTTAATAAGGATATACCATATTACATCACTCAACTCATTAATGAAAACACAAGAACACATTTCAACAAAACCCCACTTGATGTATGTTCACTCGTGCAACAGTGAACAACTGCTGATGACTTTTCAGGTACAGTTTTCTCAAAACTTTTGCTTCTACTGCACAACATTTTCATCTGCATTATATTGCTGACCTTGCTAGTATGATGCAGTGTCAAGAGCCCCATTTAAATCAAACTACAGGGCAGTCATTGATTTCTCTAATCTGAAGACGTGCTATGCT
Organism: Aythya fuligula; assembly: GCF_009819795.1. Taxonomy (NCBI): domain Eukaryota; kingdom Metazoa; phylum Chordata; class Aves; order Anseriformes; family Anatidae; genus Aythya; species Aythya fuligula. The sequence goes on from NC_045559.1 coordinate 15,157,609, forward strand.
GCCAAGGAAGAAAATGCAGTCGTTTAAACAAGATTCATGTGGTTTAGTATTTAACAGCATTTTTATATTCTAGACTCCTACATTTTATTTGTTCTAGAATTCCTTTGCTTATAGAACTTAAGTTCGAGTTGTCTACGTAAAATAGGAGCCGGTGAGTTGTATTTTCAATAAGGCAAACATTCCAGTCTTCTGGATTCTCATCTCTCTCTCCCAGGAGTTCTCCAAGATAATCACTAAGAATAATGAGATTACTCTGAAAAGCAGTTGGGATACATTAGGATGGACATACATAATATATTTTATATTTGCATTTAAAATATCTATATACACACATAAATATACATGCACACAAAGGACTATATATGCACAAACCCTCCTTTCTGCAGAATAGGCCCATGTTTAAACAGCTACACAGAAGAAAAAAAATAGACATGTTTAAAATACTTGGAAAGATTTTACTCTGTTTAATGACATAGGCATTTTCAAAGGCATGGAGAATAGTGACTATGTGCCATTATACAACGATGTTCTACGAGAACAAAATCTAGAATGACAATGAATTTTCACAGAGAAATTTCATTTTTCCCTCAATCAAGCATCACTTTGTGTTACTGTATGACACAAACTGGGTGTCAAGAGCCGTAAGACTATAGATAGCTTCACAATCTACAGTGGTGATCCCTTTCAGTGGAAACTCCAGGTTACTGCATGGAGCAGGAATACTAGAAAACCACACAAACATAGAAACTTCAATACTCAATAAGACAAGCTCCTACCAACACAGCACTCATCAAGGCAACCAAAGAGGTCATTTTCCTCCTCCCATTTCCTTTAATTTTGATTCTAACGAACTTACCAGCTGTACCCAGGCTTTTTCTTGTTTAAATGATACCATGACACATCTTATTTACCTTGGAAAGGTACTTTTTTATGTGAATTCTGTGAATTTCATGAGAATGTTTCAGGCCCAAGATCACAATCACGTTTCTACGGATGTCACTAGTTTCATGACGTACTTCAGAAGACAGTTACCACTACCTCCCTTATGCCAGCTACAAAAAAAGCTTTCCAGACATAGCCAAAGGACTTCCTTCAAACTATTTCACCCAATAATATGTATATCCTAATGTCAGTTTTCTCTATCCAGCCTACACTTCTTTACAAAAGTGAGCTCTATTTCTTTTTATTTCCTTCAAGTCTTCTGTTGTTGTTAAGACTAAATAACTGCAACGTGCAAGCTTTCCTAGACTCTTAGAAAGATCATGATACTTATCTAAGACTGTCTCCATTTTAGCTAGACCTTCATATCTGTCAATATTTTGCCTTCTTTGTACAATTACGTACCTTTAAATTGAGGTCAGAGTCTTACCTTCCCCCATCTTCTCCTCTCCTAAAATACTTGGAAGACAGTATTTCCCAGAGCAACTTCTATATTGAAGACACCCAATTAAATATTTCAATATCCCTTCCCCTTCATTTCATGGCTGCATAGCTTAGTCACAGACTTACTCTGAGTTTACCGGAGAGCAAAATTATGGCTGCTGCAAAAGCATGCCTCCAAGTTTTACATGCTCACAAGGTCATTCAAGCAAATAAATTCACTTGCTGTAAAATAAATTATAATGCAGCCATACACAGAGACTAGGGGTTTATTATAATTAGAAGTCTAAGCATTTGTATGAATAATGATGACATCAAGTTATAGTTATTGAACAAACAAAAGACATAAATCCTTTATTGTCCATAGCTAGCTCTGTAAATGATAAATGGAATTAACAACTTGTCCAGATATTCACAGTGCAACTACTAATTTTTTCATCTTCAACTGATCAGTTAGTGACAACTAGAGACGGTAATTTCTGTATATGCACATAGAAGACAGCGGATTTTTCAATACCTATAGAATTTCTTCTGTAAAAGAGAACTGTCTATAGCATACCATTTTCTTTTTCACATTCTATTGTTTAACCTTGCTTAGGAACATTTCTTTTTCACTTTATAAAACATCCATATAAAAGCATCACAAACAAGAGTAGTCAGGGCATGTAATCCACTGTATTACCCACTGAGTGACACCCGAATGTGTCATGTGCTTTACCTACCCATATGCTGCATCAGATTCTATAATATGAAGAAGAATAAACCAGAGAACCAGCTAATAGCTCGTTTAATGAACTATCACAGCTCTGCTTCTACTTTGATGGGGAACCCAACGAAGTGTGTTAGGAGGTGGATGAGCTGCAGAAGGTTTATATATATGCATATATACACGCACACACTATTTAATCTCCAAAAATTATATATTAAATTAAGTTTTTCTTCTTACTGTGTTGAAACAGAAAGTTAATTTCAAACAATATGAAAGTCTAACACAGAGGAATTTTAGGTCTACTTCAGCTCTAAGTAAATCTCTCAGTGAAAATATTACCAGTTGTTTTCAGAGTCAAGTTCCTAACATCACCAGCTGTTCTGCAGTTCTGCAGGCTACCAGCAACTTAACAAAATACCCAGGAAGAAAAAACCTTCTCGGTCAAAGCTAGTGTTTCTTATATGCTTATACGTAAACGGACACACACACAGGTTTCCTGCACACCATACACACACACAGAGTGTATCAGCATGTAAAAATAAATGTCCAGTATCCCAAGACCCCACTAAGAATAAGCTATAAGCATGTTATATTAGACTATAGAAAATGTAGAGCTTTCATAGAAAAATCATGCTGATGATGATTTCACAAAGCAGAAATTATATTGCACTAGAAGCATGACAAAAAGGTAACAAACAACAGGAAGATTTTTTCCCTGAATAGCAGCCAAAGGGATATTCAGAAACATCTGGCTGAAAACACAGATTTTTAGTAATATTGGCTGTGATCCCCAGTTCAAAAGCAAGCCTTCATGATGCAGGGCTCCCTAACCAACACCAGGCTTTCACGCTGCCCATCTCTACCACCTACTTACTACCATCAGATGTCGCAGTACTTCCTAAAACCCCCCAAAGCTTTCACATCCCACCACCAAATAACCAGTGTCTGTTCTCCATGCCTCCCACCCTCATGATGTTTACTTTCTGTTTAAAAGAAAAAGTAAACTTACTGTTTACTTTCCTCCCCTGTGAGCAGTCACCCCACTCCTAGCAAACCATCACCAAACAGGACAGACCCTGCTCTGACCTCTCTGCACTGCAGTGTTCCCATGCACCCAGGTGCTGGCCTTCGTGGCCATCTGGGAGGCAGGAAAACTTCAGAACAGGCAAGGTAGGAAAAACAGAGAAAAACAGAGAGCTGAAAGGTGAGGGAGGGATGCAGATAAAGAGGTAAGAGAGGAGAAAGGAAGAGACATCAGGAAGATGAGGAAGGGAGAAATGATAATAGACAAGGGATTTTACCTGGCTATACATTGTCCAGAATTAAATTAAGGACCACAAACCTTGGCTTCTCCCATGTATTGTAGGATGAAACTCAAGAGTGCTTCCTAAGGGGACACATTTCCCTTTAACAATAATAATTACTCAGACTTTCACAAGCTTCAGGAAAAAAAAAAAAAAAGTATTTGAAAACAAGAAACTCAAAAAAAATGTGGCACTTTAACAAAAGAAAGTGGAAGGTCTCCTTTTAAATGGTAGAAGAAAGAGGACGGAGGGTAATAAAAGGCTTTTTCTTTCTTTTAAAGAAATCCTAAAAACTACACAAGATAGCATAAATGTCTCATATTACCATTAAATTGAACTAATTATTTGAATAGGATCTAGCATTCAGATTAATCCCACAAGATTTGTAATTCAGGCAGTTAAAAGACAGCATTACTTATATATCCTCGTGATGAGAGGAGAGACCAAAAACAAGACAAAGTAGAAAAAAATATATACTAGCTTAGAACACTACAATTGATGCTCTGGTGCTTCAGCCAAACTGATAAACTAAATAAATATTTAAACTTCCCATTTGCAACATAGCATCTTCTAATTATAAGACTAAATCATTGTCTAATAATTTTTTGATTACACAGTATAAAAGGAGCAGTAGTGACAAATATGCACAATAAACCTCAGGATGATTCTGAATGTTTGATAGTTCAGCCCTCCCACAACCTATTTTTGGAAGCTGAAATTTGACTACCAAATTAAACCAAAGGAGAAACAACTGGCAAGATACCATATACAACAGTGATGACTGATCTCCAAGACTAATGGGATGTTCTTCGCTGCTTCCTGCAGCACCGCGTGGAAGTACCCAAGCTAGCTGAAGAACGAAAAACAGTCTAGCAACGTAACACGAGTGTCACGAGAAGTATTTTATCACTCTTTCTACAAGCCAGTAAAATCCAGGGTAAATTAGTCACTGCTGCAGCAGAATGCTTCCAGTATCTGAATTAGCCTAGGTATCTGTGTATCGTATCACATATGGTTTTCATAAAGGTCAAAGGGCCAATAAATTTCTTTTAAGACACAAGCTGTCGTTCAAATTATGCCTTATTGTACTTCAATGTCTTCCTAAAGCTAAATATACAATCTGTCGCCTCTGAAGGTATTTTATACAAACTGGAAAGGAAAAAAGACGCTGGTATGTAAGGAATAATGAGCGGCACTGGGAATGGGGGGATATGCTGACCAAGGATGGCGCCAGACCAGAGCCTGCCCTGAACAGAAGCCACCCTGCCTTGGGAGACAACAGATGATATCCTGTCCTGGGAGACAACAGCAGCCATGCTGCCCTGCAACAAAGAACCACCATTCTGAAGGAACGTTACGCATATGTGTTCAGAATTGTTTGGACTACCGTGGACAAAATGAAGATTGTACGAGTATAAGAACCCAGAGAAAGCTTTGAGCACGGCCCCTCCTTGGAAGCACCCAGCTTAGGCTGATATATGGGTACTATTAAATTCTCACTGTGTTAATAAAAAGGATGACTCTGAGCTGACTCCAGATGCCTGGGGAGATCCAGTCTCCATATGGGAAACAAGGGTTTCCCATAACAGAACAAACCAGTCAGAAATTAATTATCTGTAAAAATTGTTGCCCCCAAAAAAAAACTTCTCACAAAATTTTCATGATATTAAATACCTTTTATCTAGAGAAGTCATATGAAAAAACTGAAGATGCTGAATGAAGGTACCAAATTCAGAACAGTTCTGTCCACACCATTTCTCAACTCAACTCAGGAAACAGAACCACGGTAAAAAGTTTTAGAGGATTCTTTGTTTCTGAAGTCAAACACTATTGTAAGTTGTATGAGTGCAAGCTAAAAATGCCTCTAAAAGTAACTAAGAAGGACTCACCAAGTTCATTGAGACTCTGGGCAGCTTTTGTTATCTCCCTGCTTCCTCCTTGCAGTTGTCCTTGAAGTCTCTTACTGAGATGCAAGATGCGTATTATCCTCCGCAGCAAGTCACAGGCAGCCTGCAGAGAAATCCTAGCATTAGAGGATATTATCAGCTCATTACGATCACATAATTTTAGGCCTCAAATATGGAAACATTTTAACTGAAAAGGAAATATGAATGTGAATAAAAACAAAGAACTTTAGAACACTGAAAAGGATTTTTTTCACAATTTAATGCAGTGACAGATGACTTTCAACAGCTGGAAATTATATTTATTGGGCTACTGAGATTATACTGTTATTACTAGCAAAAAAAAAGTAAATTCAGGACCCTATGACAGAGACATATCCTATTTCTATCCAGAAGTGAGCTTTTTTTATGTATTGAATTCCTTCTAAATAGTTCTCCCCTCTCTAAACATGAGTAAAATTAAGAAGTGGGCTTTGTCAATTAAATATTGATCCAAAATAAGCAAAATGGCAGCGTTTACTACTGAGGACAATAAAACTTAAAGGCTTAAAAGTGTTGTTATAAATATCGACTCTTATGGTAAGAATGTATGCAAACATTCATTTTCATCAAAACTTTCCTAAGGCCAGTAATCTACATGCAGTCAACTCTTAGTTCATATTATTTCACAGGTTTATGAAAATACATGGCATTCTCAGCTTAAAATTAAGATGGATGCATATGCAAATTTTCAGGAAAAATATTTCCATGTTTTCATTAGTACCAATTCAGAACAAAGATATTGCTGACATCTGAATCAAACATAATAGTTTCACCATTTTTCACCCAACCCACGTTTTCAAACAGGTTTTCTCATTCTACGCAGTAAACAACAGAGACAAAAAGAGTTAGATCAAGTGCATGATGAATTTTTTAAGTCTTACAATGGAAGAGGGTTCTCATGACATAAGAGGAGTCCTAAAGATGCATCAAAGTTTTTAGAGATCAGTAACCACAGACCATATAACCAGAGACTATAGAACAAGCAGAGATAATAGAGTTCATCTAGGACTGGACTGAGTCTGTCAGGTTAGGAGGTATGTGCTACAGGAGAAGCAACATTCTGGAGTGGCTAGCATCAAAACTACAATTCAGAAATGTGATTTAGAAGAAGGTACAGAAGTGTATGGATTTCAGTAGTCACTGGCATTACTTCGAAACTTGTCTCCAGCATCTGCAATCAGATTAACAAGAGGTATAAGTAAGAAATTTGGAATGAGTAAGAAGAGTTGTTCAGAGTCATTTTCCCTTGTACTGACAATAAATCCTCCTGAAATGTTTATCTTATGGATACCAAGATGAAATTAAAATCACTTTAAAAAATATTCAGTACCTGACAGATTTTGAACCCTTTTTGAGACTCAAGTTTAGGTCTTAAAAACTAATGTTAAGCTCGCCTATTTTTCGTATATAAAAATAAGTCGCTCCAACCAATATTTAGTGGACTGCACAACTTGCCAATCCCTACCGTACGCCAGCATAAAACAATGGAAATACATATATTAACATTTTATTCAACGTCCAGGCACGACAAAAGAAGGAAAAATTACAAAACCCCCACAGAGACAAATCACCAAAAGCACACACACTCTCATTGCTTTCAGCTCGGTATCACATAGCATTAAGTGCGAGTTTCCTAGGCATTCTGAGATGACTTAACCACATGATTTCTATTATTAGTGAGAACCAAGGGGGGCTTATCCTGCTTTTGAGAGATTAACATATCAGTTTTTATTAATCCTTTTCTTTAATTAGAAAAATCTTGATCCGCATATCACTTTCATATCTGTGAACTAAATTTCTGCAAGCCGGATCAAAAATAGCTTTTGATATTGTGCACTGTGCTTCACCAAATATGAGGGCACAGTATTACTACTTTGCCTTCAGATTTAATTATTTCCTAATCCAATTGTGTACCTCTGACTAATGTTTTTCCCTAGGAATTCAACTTCAGTTATCTTCTGACCATCTTGTACTTTACATGCCGAAGAATATTTCTGTTTCATTTGATTGTTGTTCATTATCTCCCATACCAAGAAACAACCTTTTGAAAGGACTATTGAGCTGAATAAGAGCTAGGAAAAGCTATATTGAGAGACAACTTCTAACCCTGTGAATTAGGAGGGAGAGAAAATTCACACTGAAGATGCGCTCTTAACTTTACAGCCATCGCTACTGCATTGTGCCCTTGACAAACATTACGTTTCACATAAGTATTTCCACTTACATGACTTGTGCAACTTCATAAAACTCTCAGTCACGATAAAAGAATGCAATATATGAGGACTGTGTAATGGAAATAAAAAAACGCATATAGTAGCGGAGTTGTTCAGGGATGCTAGATTACCAAACCTGACCACTGGCACAGCAGAAGTCTGAATTAATTCAAGAAACAGTCACTTCTGGAGTTAAAGTAGTACGCTTTCCTAAAGGAGATACTTCCATCCAAGAAAGAATCAATTCCACTTTTCAAGCAAGAAGTAATTTGGAACAAAGCAAGTGGCCTAAGTTAGGTCCAGTGTTTTTAATAAAATTAAAAATCAAGCACAATTTTTTGGGAGATTGCATATTAGTTATCTGCTGAAATTTAAACCAACGTATCAACACTCTTGCTAAAATTTAAATTAACAAAAAGCCTCTTACTTTTAATCTTAAATTAGTTTTATGAAATTATTGAAGGAAGACTCAATTACAAAGAGAAGACCACCTGACATTCTGCCAGCACATAGCTCATATATGCAATTGCAGATATCTGCCAGATCACAATGCAAGTGAATTGCATATATGTATGTGATATATATATATATATGCTTGTATATACAACACAATATATATGAGATATGCTTGTATATGTAACACAAGCCTGAAGAAAGATGGGACAGTCCACTATTTTAAGACTACATTGACTGTTCAGGTTCTGTAGTACCAGGAAAAACTCTGCTACTGGAAAATACTTTAAAGAGAGAATAATTTTAAACTATAGAAATATGTTTTTTAAATAAAAAAGCTTTCAAAATTTCTGATATTATAGGGATTTTTAAACTCTAATATATCCAAAATTAAGAACATATGGAGAAACAGTTAGAAATCCACAGAAAATAACTCTCTGAAGGACAAACTCTCTGTCTACATATTTCAGCTGTTAACTAATCCCGTTTAGCTTGTGATATGCCATGGAAAGACTATGAATGTGCTCAGAAGAGGATAGCATGATTTAAAATAGGAAGTAAGCTTTGTAAGTCTACTACTCCCCTGGGATGCCATGAAGCTGTAAGTGCCGAGCAAGAAATAATACAAGCATACAAAAGAGATTTAGAATTCAGGACTGGATTTGAAGTTTGACAATGAATTTGCAGTGAGAATGTTTATGAAAAAGCCAGACTATATTAAAAACAATTAAGGATAGCAAAATCTAGCTTTATGCAAGCCAAATACTCCTTCAGTTTGTGAGCAGTCCCATAGCAATCAAAGGAGAAGCACTGAAGTAATACAACCATGAATACAGGAGGCCCTTAAACACCACGCAGTTCAGCAAAGCAGCAAAGGATAACTGCCAACCCTACAGGTTTTGACAGAGAGCATCCTCTTTTATCAGTCACCTACTTTTTTTTAATACACTTATTGTACTAACTGTATATCAAATGATAAAATTAGCAAGTTTGAAAGTGTCTGTGCCACGAGTGTCTCATTCATAAACCGTGCCACAGCCAGGAAGTGAGCTGTTTGCTGTGCTGATGCCCTTCCTTCCTGAACAAATAAGGCAACCAGGTAAAAGGACACAACAGCAACATAATGCACTCACTATGTATTTGACAACACAAGGGGACAGCAGCTCTCATGCTAAGGACTCTCACTGCTAGACAAGCTAGAGTCATCCTTTTTTTGTGCACTGAGGTAAGTAGGCAGATTTGGATGCAAGGATGGAGCCTAGCACGCTGCCTTCACCCTAAACATTTTTTTTTTTTTTTTGGACTGTCATTTAGAACAAGAGGACTCACAGATCAGAAAAAACAGGTATTACGAATGCCCCTGCACAGGCTGAGTAATGCTGACCCCAGCCCCTGGGTGCATGATGCTTTCACACCACAGAAAAACCCATGTAACCTCTGTAAGGCCATATCCCTGCTAGAGCAAAGAGGAAGCAAAGCAAACCCAAGAAATATTGCCTACATTCAGGGCCTTCCAGTTTGACTTTGTGTAAAGTCAAGGAAGAAATGATCTTGATCTTTAGCCTCAAATTCCTGCAAAACTTTCCACACTTGTAACATACACCCGAGAACAAATAAGAAAATGTGCACCTAACCTGGCACACGGAAGTCATGGACAGTTTGCCCATTGGCAAAAACAGTGACAGCTGGAGTTGGGAGGAACAAGAGAAGCAGCTGAACAAACTGGCTGAACAGACTGGTAAGAGCTTCCTGCTGAACTTCACTGCTACCGAAAATGATGTAGAACATACCAGAACATCATCCAAGAGACTAGTGCACTTGCTCCACCAGCCCCCAGACTAGAAACTGTATGCAACTGTTTGCAGTCTCACTTCCTTTAGTGTACAACAGCAGACAATGGCAACCTACCTGAGCATACATCCACAGCTCACATTTCTGCTACTAGAAGATAAATCCCTAGCTCTGCAAACCCAAAGTAAATTTGTGAAGAGAAACAGTTCAAACAGTAACTCATTTAACAGTTACAGATTTGAAGTTGTGTTTCTTTTCAAACCACACGCTGAATAGAATGCACCTATAGTAACTCCTGAAGATCTATGGAATAGTTTTAAGCTATAATAAAATTAGAAATAGAAGCGTTTGACACTTACCTCACCATTACTGTGAAAAGCTCTCTACAACTGCTCTCTGTTAACACAGAAGTACACTCTCTGTAGACTCCACTTACATTTAAAAGATAGGAACAGCTACGTACCTGGGCTTATGAAACACTGGAACCACAATTGGCTCTGTAAATTGCACCTTGGCTATCTTGAAAGAATTATTTCCCAAACTCTTTACTAAACTGCAGTTGAGCCTGCACTCATGTAAATGTGAAAAGTATCTCCAACACGCTGATACCATAACAGTATCAAATATACCCAGACAGTAATGAAAATTTAATTAACCTGTGTTCTGATAGCCATTCTTACCCACCATCTCTACAGAAACTAACAAAGCCAATGCAAAGGTCAGTTTTCTACTTTGTAATGTGAAGCAGTTCGCAGTAGTTCATGAGGAGACACACAAATACTGACTTTCACTCAGAAATACTGAGAGCAAACTGCAGTCTACTGCTGGAAATCCCATCCATATCTGACAATTCACCTGGGGGTGAGGACCGTGAAACAAAGCATATTAAAAAGACTTTTTAAAATATATTTTTAATACAACTTACCTGAAGCTTTGCTAGCTGAGCAGTGCGAGATACTATTTTATTGTAGGGATCAATGATTTTGGCTCTAATTCTAAAAATAAGAAGAGAAGTTTATTTGTGGAAGTATTAATAAGTACATAATAGAACAATTAAGAATTTAGGCTTTCTAATCACATCATGAATGGCATACCTATCAACAGTACTTTGTAGAGCACCAATTCTAGTCTGCATCATTTGGAGGACACCTGCAAAATAAAGCAGATGTTTTAAACATAACACATCAATTATAGAAAGAACTATTCCCCAAATTACATCTCCTGCAGACTACTTCTACATAAAAAAAGAGCAGTTTCACCCTTCACAATAAAACATTCAAAGAGATTGAAATGAATGAGACACACGATATTTGGAAATAAACTGAGCAGGTTATCAGTGAACTACTGAATGTCATGGAAAAATTTACTGGTACAGAACAAAAACCTACAGAAGATATATTGCTCTGAAATTCATCATATGATAAGTTTCAAATAATATTTAGAGGAGATTGCTTTCTAAGAGAATGATGATCAAGATGCTGTTCAAAGGCATATAACCTGATACAAACAGCAGAACGTGATATAAAAAAATGCCACAACTTGTTTAACAAAGGAACTAGACAGTTCAGAGAAACCCACAGACAGGGAAAACTGAAAAGATAAGCAATTCCATTTCAAGATTTTCTTCCTGTGCATAAGCATCTTGAGCAAAAAAGTAAGGTATCAATGTCATTGTGAGAACATCTAATTTAGATTACAAACAGAGCAAACTACCCTAATCATGTCTGCTCCAGATGAATTTGGAAAAGCAGCACAAAGAAAACCCACAAGCACGGTTTTCTTTTCTTCCTAAATTGCAAACAAAGCAGTCAAGGGTAGCAGTCATTTTTACAATGTGGAATCAGCCTGCTGAGAATTTAATTAAGTTACGCAAACCCAGACCTACGAAATTATTTTTGTTTCAGTTATTGTAAGCACTCTCAAACATCCTACGTTTTTGTAAAGCCCTGTTTACAAGCTTGTCTGCATCAAATCGGACAGAACTACAATAAGATACAAAAAGACAAAAGATAAACAAAATTACTGCTAATAGCGTTTTATTCAGTTTGTTCTATACTGGGACTGTACATGTATTTCGTCTGTATTGTATAAATATGCCTACTCCCATGTTCTCTGTATTTTAAATCTATTCATTTGGCTATTGTAAGATTCGGGGGTCTTCTGACATCTGTAGATGGAAGGACAGCCATGCAATTCTCACACACCAGAAGATGAAGACATAATAGGATCAATTCTCCACTCTATATTGAAACAAGGCACAGTGAAGTAACATTGCTTGCTACATGTCTGGTGTATGCTCTTTAGCAATATAACAGTACCTCCTGCCAGAAGGCATTATTAGGATGGATGAAAAGGTAATCTACCCTCTGCATCTGGTATATAAGATATGGGAAGATACTATCTAGCCCATCTTGAGGGATTCAATATACCTGTTCAGCCAGCTATAGAAACGGAACCAAAAAAAGAGTATTTATCAGAGTACAGATTAACAAAGTGAACAGACCTTAAAAAACAAAACAAAATCCCCAGCAATTTACTCGGTAAGTTGGGCAGAGTAAAGGTTTTGCAAATATCATGTTTGCTTGCACAAAACTGTTGTTTCTACTAATGTTTCAAGTGTCTATAAACCTCAAGATTAGAACTCTCCTGTATTTCTCTTTCCCTCACACAGGGCAGAGTCCTTTTAAGGAGAATAACCCTACATTAATGAAAAAATAATGAATTTTTTGGCAGATTAGATTTTATTTTTACTTTTGGTTATCATCTGTAAAAAATGTGTTACTTACCACACCTGACCTATAGAATTGTTTTATAAATGAACAGCTGTTTTTGAAATACTTCAGTCTTTCCTCAGAGCAATTTTAGGTAGGAATGCCTTCAAAAACAGAAACGATTTCTGAACACTCAGGTCCACTGCGCACAAATTGATGAAGATTGTGACTGGAAGACATTGATCCATTAGACAGATGTAGATATCAACTACAGATTCTTATCTTATTTGGAGGATGAACAAAGATTCCAGACTTCCTATGCTTTAATTTCCAACTGTTTAAAAAACTATTTGCTAGATTAAATAAGCATTTCTCTATTTTTATATCTACATATAAATGCCAAAAATTGAATACCATATCCAACAATTTCCAGTTGCTCACTGGTACTACAAGTGTCAGCAACCAGAAACTCTCTGGTTATGCTAAAACCTGAAAGCAGATGATGAGACAAAGACAAGTTACTCTGCAAGTTGCAGAATATAGGTGGGGAAGAGAATACGCTTGGATCTCATCGTGTAAATTAGCATGTTATAGAAGTAAATACCTTTCTGGGAAAGAAAAAAAAAAAAAAAAAACACACACCCACAAGATCATACAAAGTTCCCAAGTGTCAAAGAGCAGAGCAGAATGACAGGTCTAATGAGCTTCTGGCAGATTCATATTCTGCAACCATTTTTCTGTACAGATTCCATGGTTCTCAAGTAAAGCCTTTACAAGCCACCAGTTTGTATTAAAAGCATGAGCTCAAATAGTGGAATAAAACTAATGTATGCATTTAATTTACTAGTTTCCTACTAGGAAAAAAATCATCCCAGTGCAGTGAAGATCATGTGTTAAAGCCTCTTCGCTTAAGACTTCTAAGCTACATGACACATGCATATGCAGCATTTACAAACGTGGTATTTATGGCAATAGATACTGCAACATATTAGATTAATTTAGAAAAAATATATATATTAAAAGGCCAAAAAGACTTGATTGCTAAAGTTACTCAGAACTGATTATCAAGATACTTTTTCCTATTAAGTAGTTATTGCAGGGGACTATCAGTCAAATCTTCTCCCTGGAGCTCCATCTGCTGACATAAAAAAAAAAAAAAGCGCTGCCACATTACTTCTCAGAAGTAAGATCTGTAGCTACAAAAACCAAAGTGGACAGTGAATGATGTTCCCTGTGCACATGTTAAAAATGCTTCCTCACTCATAATAAATAGCAAGTAAGGTCACTGTTCCTACCTTCCAGGGATTCAATTCCAGTTGCTTGAGCCAACAGGTCTTCATGTCTTGCAACAACCTTTAAAAAAAATTTTAAAAAAAGAGAGAAATGAGAAATCACAATAGCAGAATGCATGGAGATATGCACCTGAGAGGGATATTAAAATATCATAGTCTTCCTACGTTAAGGAGACACAGGAAAAAGCAGCCGCACCTTAAAGATGAAAGGGTTTTCAGAACACGTTTTACTTCACAAAAACAGTAAGCTCAGAATGGGAAGAGGGTCAGTTATTGCAGCATAGCTGACATATTAAGTCAGCAGAGCAATCAATCATGTTTCAACACACCATCACATAAAATAATTATAAATGTAAGCTTACTAATCACACAGTAATTACATATTTTTAATATTTTCATTTCTATTTATGAAAGTTAAAAACTAATTCCTAAAGAATTTACCAATGAGGGGGAGCAGCTTTTCAAACCACACACAAATTTAACATGTACTCTCACGGAAAGGTCAACAGTTTTGTGGTGTCTGTGTGGATTTTACCAAACTGTCTTTGACTATCCAAACTCAAGTGCCTTTCTGAAGATGTGAAGGTGTGTAAGCATAGGTTACATTGCCCAGCTAAAGGTGAGGATTAGGGCCTAGGATACGCTCCAGCACAGGATGAAAGGGTGCAAGACAAATCATTCACTGTCTTCTCACAGTCACCATGCCAAAACACTGAAAAGCTTTTCTGATAGCTGACAGGATTAATTTGAAAGAATTAGGGAGCATCCTTACGAAGAGCAGTGGAACCTCTGTGTATATGGAAACAGAGTGCAGAAACAAAACCAAACCAAACAGTGTACAGCTTCTTCATAGGGGTATTAGGAGTGGGCTTGACTGAGTTAGGTATCAGACTCACTACTCTTTTTGCTGCAAGTTGTATTTTCAGTTAGTGCTTGCAAAGTTAGCTGGGCAATTTCAGAAGCAACAAGACCATAGGACTACTCGGCGTTTAATCAGTTTATATCAACCACCCCAGAGCAGCAGGCATGCTTTAAACTTACTTGTAAATGAAGCTCTTTATCCAGCTGACTAATACCTTGGGCAAGTTTTGCTAGTTGCTCAGCTATCACAGCCTGATGGATGGACTGCGAAGTGTAAGCTTTCACATCAAAGTCTTCTTTGAAGAAGTCAGCATAACATTCTGAAAGAGATTTAGATGTTATCTCTGTGCTTCAAACCAGCAATACTTGTGGACCTACAGCGTACATCTCGCAGCACACAGACCTCTCCTCAGTTTCTCCAGATGTAACAGCATGCGGCCTCACATAATAAGTGTGACACTGACTTGAGAAGAGACTACAAGCAAGAGAAACATACTCGGAGCTGATGACTGTTTTGTTGTCTGTTTTTGTAAATGGTGAAAAAGAGCACGTGTTCCTTTAATCCCCACTTTTTTCTTGAAAAGGCACTGACCCCTTCCAGCTTTTCCGACGTAACCAGGGACCAGGGTGAGGCCGCTGAGGCTGGACCCAGAACCAGCACACAGCAGCCCCCACTGGGAACGAAAGCAGCCAAACACCCAACTTCACGAAAGCGTACCGCGCCTGATAATGGCGTTAATTTACAATGCTAAATTAAGAAATGATGCCGCAGGGGTGGTTTTTAACGAAGCGAGACTTTGCACGGAAGGTTCCCCGGTGGTATTACCAAGAGGAGCAGGGGAACACGGGCAAGGCACCGGCCAAGCAGGGACAGGGAGCAGGAGCAGGAAGAGGCACAGGGGCAGGAACAGGGCTAAGAACAGGGGGCAGAAGCCGGTCTCTGCCATGCAGGCAGCACCCCACGCACCGAGCAGCCCCACTTTTCCCTCCTCTTTCCCCTCCCGATCCCCGACCCGGACCCCTGAGGCAACAACAGCGGGGGTCCCGGGGACGCAACGCGGCGCCTCCGTCCCCACAGCCCCGTCCCCCCCCGGGCCGCGCTCACCGTCGGCCAGCAGCTCGGCCAGGGCCGGGGCGGGGAGCGGGGCCGCTCCGGCCGCCTCCTCCTCCTCCATGCTGGCAGGTGCCGGCGGCCCCGCGTCACTCCCGGGCGGCGGCGCAGGGCGATGATGGCGAAGGAGAGCGACGGGAGAGGAGCGGAGCCGAGCGGAGCGGAGCGGGGCCGTCCCACCGGCAGCTGCCGGCGTGTGGGGAACGGAGCCGGGCTCAGCCGAGCCGAGCCGGGCTGGGCTGGGCAGCCCCTCGGAGCCGCCCCCGCCCCGCGGACCCCGGCCCCGGGGTTTTGTTTTTTTTTCCAGATGCCGGACGGGTTGGTGGTGATAGATGAGTGGGGACGGAGAGGGAATTAAAGGATGCCCGGGGAACGAGCCCGGGGAGTTGTTTCGGGCTGGGCGCCTTGTAAAGATCTGTGCCCCGATGGTGCGCTACTCGAAGTAAGTGACTGGCCTGGCAGCTGCCCGCACAGCGTGTCTGCGCTCAGGAAGCTGCTCCTGACTGTAAAAACAGGGAGGGTTTCCCCACAAGTCCTGTGAGGAGCGGCTGAGGGCACTGGGGGTGTTTGGTCTGGAGCAGAGGAGGCTCAGGGCAGACCTTATTGCTCTCTGCAGGCACCTGAAGGGAAGGTGTGGGGAGCTGGGGGTCGGCCTCTTCTCACAGGTAACCAGAGACAGGACCAGAGGGAATGGCCTCGAGTTGTGCCAGGGGAGGTTCAGGCTGGCAATGAGGAGCCATTTCTGCTCGGAAAGAGCAGTCAGGCACTGGGACGGGTTGCCCAGGGAGGTGGTGGGGTCACCGTCCCTGGGGGTGTTCAAGGAGGGGTTGGACGTGGTGCTTGGGGACACGGGTTAGTGGTGGCATTGGTGGTAGGGGGTGGTTGGACCAGGTGATCTCGGAGGGCTTCTCCAACCCTACTGATTCCATGATTCTCCTGTGACTGTTTACGGTTGCGATAGACATGGGACATGTTTGTCTTACAGTTTTACACCCCCATGGCATTGCATGTAAGGACAGCAATTTACAGTAGCTAATCAGAGAAATGTCATTACAATTTGTCGTTAATTTTAATGTGTCCGCAGGTTGGCTTTCAGAACCTTGGTTAGAAAATACAGCTGCGACTTGTGTTATACACCAATGATAGTGGCAGCTGATTTTGTGAGATCCGCAAAAGCAAGAGACAGCGAATTCACAACAAATAAAGGTATTCTTTTCTAATAAGTCATTACCTTTTCAGAATACGTTATCTAGTGATAAACCAAACTGGCCAAGCAAATGAAGTCTATCTCGCAGGTTGACATCTATAATAATTTAAGGATACTATATATGAATTATTTAGAATTTTTCTGTGGTTTTACAATCAGAGTAAGTGCATTCCAGTGATAGTGTTTCAAATGAAATAATAGAAAACCTCGTCTTCACCTGAAAAGCAGGGCCTACAAACTGATTTAAGTGTGTGGTGGGTTGACCCTTGCCAGCAGCTATGCATGCACACAGGTGCTAGCTCATTCCACACCTCCTTTCCTCCTCCACCTCCCCACCAAGGCACAGGGAGAGAATAGGAAAAACATGCAAGAAAAACTTGGGAGTAAAGATGAAAACAGTTTAGTAAGTGAAGGAGGAAAACAGGTGATGCAAAGCAGTCCTGCCCCACTTCACGCTAGCAGACCAATGCCCAGCAAGTCTCCAGGCAGTGGCTACAATGGAACACAATTTCCACCCTCTCCAAAAGTTTTCTTCTTCCCTTACCACTCCAGTTTTATTACTGATCATGACATTACATGGTGTACAATATTCCTTTGGCCAGTTCAGGTCATCTGTCCTAGCTATGTCCACTCCAAATTTCTTTCCTACGCCAACCTATTTGCTGTGGGGGCAGACAGTGGTAAAGAGAGAGTTCCAATACTGCTCTCTTTAGCAAAAGCTAAAACTTTGGTTCATTACCAGCACTGGTTTTGCTACAAAATCCAAAACACAGCACCATACAGGGTGCTATGAAGAAAGTTAACCCCATCACAGCTAGAGCCAGTACAAGATAGTAGTGAGATTCTTCTGCCAGCAACTGCTGTTTCTTGTATATATCAGAGATGTGCAATTAGCGTATTGCTAGAAAAGGTTTTCTGGTCTCTAGCAAAAATAAGAGCAGAAAAATGAATAAACCAGTGAAATTGGGATTGATGAGGGAAGCAGAGTTTAAATTAGTTGGAGTGAAAAACTAATAATATCAAGATGTTGGGATATCAAGAGAATGATGCAAGAAGAGGCCAGGAAGTTGAAGCATAGCTGGGCTTGATGGGGAGAAGCAAGGTTTCAGACATGGTATAGAAACATAACCAGAACAGATTAAAAGTAAATAAAAGAGGAGTATAAGGTGTTGTTCAGAGTCCTGGCTGTAAAGGAAAAGAGAAATGTGAAATATTTGGGAAGAGGTAACAATATTAATACAGATCTGCTGGCATGAAGTGGCTGTACTAGAAGAGTGTAACAAGGAACAAATATAGGCTATAAGTGGAGGAATGGAGAGAGCACTGTTAATGTGCTAAGACTGGTCTGTAAGATCTACAGTGTGATGATTTCATCCATTCATACTGCTGAGTTGGTGGTTTTGTAAGTATATATATAATAGCAGTGGAAGTAAATTTCATGATTTTATCACTGACCATTTACTACAGTACAGTATTCAAATGCAGCAAGTCAGCTGTAGAGAAAAGTCACATGGGGAAGCACAGGTAGACTCTTACTAGTAGAGTTCAACTTGAAAGAAAGCTTGGATAATTTTTTTGTGTGTGTAAAAATAGATTAATAAGAACGTAATTGACACTATATATGGCTCAAAGGTCTACAGGCCGAGGTCCTCCTGCATTTACTTAAGCTTTTGATCTTCACAGTGTCCCGTAGCATTGAAGTTCGACAGGTTAGCTTTGTAGTGCCTTTTGGGATGTAAGGGGATGGGGAGAGAGAGGAATTTCTCCTTTGTGCTGTAATGTTGTTGCCTGTTAACAGAGGTTACAGAATGAAGTGTTCTAATGTTATAAAGAATATATTTTCCCTACTCACCTCTTTCCTGTTTGCCTTAGTTTTATAAGTCTCCAAAACCATTCTGCCTCTGACATCTTTGCCAATATTACAGTATTTACATCATCGTTTATGCTTTTAACCTGTTGCTTCACAACAGGTTGTGAAATTTTACTGTGGTTATGTTTAACTTCCTGGCTGTTTGTTTGGGGATTTGTCTTCTAATTAGCAGGGTAGGTTCAGAGCCTACAGTTACAATTTCTGGTTTTCATTTGATTTGTCACTGACATTTCTTTGTTGTGTATTTCTAAAATAGAGGTTTATCATCCCTATGCTGCTACTAAAAGATTAACTATGGCTAGTATTATTACCTAATAGTCCACCAAAAAAAACTAGGAGCATGAGATTATGGATGGAAGTGGTACTTAGGGACGTGTTTTAGTGGGTGACATTGGTGGTAGGAGGACAGCTAGACTAGGCGGTCTTGTAGGGCTTTTCCAACTTTAATGATTCTGTGATTATTCCAGTATATTAGCTGTAACAGTGTAAATCTCTTCAGCTAGAGGATTGTGTAAATGAACACTTTTGAAAATATGCAAGGGATTTTGGGGAGCTTGCTGGAGTTTTAGGTAACCTAGAGAAGTGTCTCAAATGGATTGAGAGGGTACTGCTGACCTCTCTGACTGAAGCTCAGCTACTTAAAGAACTCTATATTTCCCACTGAGATGGGAAAACCTTCAGAAGCACTTGTGGTCTTATCAGTACCAGAAGTACACGTGCCTTGTGCATTTGTTGGATTTTCTCTTTGGATTAATGCTCAAATACTTGTGTTACCCCATTCCCCCTCCCCCATAACTGCAGCAGTAGTGTATATGAAAAGGGAGCACTAATACTGAAATATTTTTAGATGCCTTTAATGTATTGCAGTAGCTGTAAAAGAGGAGAGCCTGTTCCAAATGACCATCTGGCACTCTTCAGGGGCTTAGTAAATCACGGATAGTTCACCAGACCCGAGCTGAGGAGCACTGGCACTTTGGTTTCCCACTTGAGACAAAGCTGCAAAAGCTGCTTCTGCCTGTGTGTTCTCATTCCAGCTCTGCAAACTGCCTTGTGAACAAAACCCAGCCAGGTCTGCGCAGAAGAGGACAAATGGCCTGGGATAAGGAAGGGGAAAGTTAGCGGGTTGCTTAGGGAACTAATCCTTCAGAAAGGAGCTGAACACATTTTATGCCTGCCAAGACAGACAGCGATGTCAGCACAGCAAAGGGACAGCACGCAGACAAGAAGGGGCAGGCTAGGAGGGGAAGCAGGAAGGCTACTGAAAAATAGAGAATACTCTAAAGCTAAACTTACTGTTCTGCTTCATTTGCTTAATAATAGAATTATTATATGGAATCGTAGAATCATTCAGGTTGGAAAACACCTCCAAGATCATCTAGTCCAACCTTTAACCTTGTACTGAAGTCCACCACTAAACCATGCTAAGTTCTACATCTACACGTTTCTTGAAGACCTCCAGGGATGGTGACTTAACCACTTCCCTGGGCAGCCTGTTCCAATGCCACACAACCCTCTCAGTGAAGAAATTTCTCCTAATATCCAACCTAAACCTCCCCTGGTGCAACTTAAAGCCATTTTCTCTTCTCTTATCACTTGGTGCTTGGAAGAAGAACCCAATCCCCACCTTGCGGTAGCCTCTCTTAAGGTAATTGTACAGCATGAAGAGGTCTCCCTTTAGTCTCTTTTCCTCCAGGCTAAACAACCCCAGCTCTCTCAGCTGCTCCTCAAAGACCCCTCACCAGCTTCGTTGCCTTTCTCTGGAGAGAGCACCTCAATGTCCTTCTTGTAGTGAGAGGCAATAAGCTGTAGTGATATGGACTGCTTCTGTATGACTTCTGTTTTCCCCTTTATAATTACCCGTCAAAATCTTTATGTTGAACAAACTGAGGCTAGATCCAGTAAAGAACTAAAATATCTATTATTAAGTGGTATTTTGGCCCCAGGTGCTTAGCTTCATGTCTCATCTTAAGGAAATTTAAGCATCTGACCAATTTTGGTCAGAAAAAAAGAGTATGTAGAGTAATCAGCTGTCTAGGACACAGTTGTTTATCTGAATTCCCATCTCACTTGATAGACATATATTTAGTAACCACTAAGGTTACTAAATAGAGGTTAACTACCTCTATCCATATGTGATCCAGGGCTCACAGAACCCCAAAATGGTTGGCAGGGCCCTCTGGAGGCCAGCTGCTCCAACCCCATGCTTAAGCAGGAACACCCAGAGCAGGCTGCCCAGGCCCATGTCCAGGCAGCTTCTGAAGGTCTCCAAAGAGAGAATCTCCACAGCTTCTCCAAGCAACATTTGTCAGTGCTCAGTCACCCATACAGTATTCAAAAAAATAAATAAATTCATACCTTCAGAAAAATGTTCAGGCAGCACCTCCTGTGTATCGGTTTGTGCCCATTGTTTCTTGTCCTGTCCCTTTTTACCACTGAAAAGAGCCTGGCTCCATCTTCTTTGTACTCTCCCTTCAGTTATTTATGCACGCTGATAAGATTTCGCCTGAGCTTTGTCTTTTCCAGACTGAACAGCCCTAAGTCTATCAGCCTCTCGTCAGAGATGCTCCAGCCCCTTTATCATCTCAGTGCTATTTTTCCTTTGTCAGGGTTATCCTGCCTTCAAAAAAAGCTGCCCTTCTAAAAAAGCGTTGGGAGTGAAGAAGATTGTTGAGTCTTTTTTAAAATAATATAATAATGATATATGGATTAGAGTACACAGATAGAAGCAGGCTTCCTTTTTCCTAGGTCTCCCTCAGCCAAGAAGTCAAAACTACGTGTCCCACGTATGCAAAGAGCACTTCAGTAGCCAAAAAATAATCTAGGGGAGAAGATATTTCCTACTCCTCCTGCCAGAACCGGGTTATATAGCAATGACGAACACCAGACTACTTTGATCAGTCGGAGGGGGAGCTGGCACAAGAGAGCACAGCTGTTTGTAGTCTGTTCATCTAGTGACTATTGGGTTTATGGATTTCGTACTAAACAGTCACTTGTTTTATACCCAGGACTTGTCACGGTCCTGGGAACAGAGGCTGGAAGCCACCTCATTAGTATACTCAGTTTTCTGGTTCTTTGACATCTTTTACTGAGTCTGTATGTTTTTTGGACTATCAGTGTGATCTGTGCCTTACATCTGTGTCCCACTTCAGGAAGCTTCATTTTTTCTTCCTAGAGTTTGCTTTCAGTCTGCTTTATATCTTACTCCTGTAAGACATCGCTTCTTCATTTGTTATTACTTTTACAAGAGTTGTTGTTTTATGGTCTGAAGAATAGCTGAAAAAATGCTGAAATGGATTGAGAGAGCGTATCTGGTTCTGCATGCATTGTTCAGAGTTCAGTATAGCAACAGCGGGGATCAGTTGAAAAATTACATGACAGTGTAACGTGACCTATAAGATTTTATTTTAATAACAGAGGTGTAATGGGGAAAATAATAAACAAGTTAGAGAACGGATAGATTATTAATGTTGGAGATGAAGTGGCAGTAATTATGTCTTTATTCATTTTGCTTTTAATGTTTAGCTGTTTTCAGTCTAAGAACATCCAAGAACGATACACAGTCTGACAGAACAACAGTTGAAATTATTCTCCCATTATTACTTTCTGAATAAGCTGAATTAATAATGCTGCTTTTAAACAGATTATTGGTTTTGACAAGAAATTATCAATTGTAAACAAACATGTATTTCTTAGAATTTTAAGAAAGTTAAACACTAACATTTAAATAATAAAACATTCAAAATTCAGATTTGATTTTTCCTTTTTTTTTTTTTTTTTTTAATCTCTAAATATCTTTCCATTGGAGTAGGTGATAATCCATTGATCGTTCAATTTGCTGCTAAAGAGGCGCAGGTTTTATGTGATGCTGCCCGTATCGTCTGTCCTTTCGCAGATGGAATAGACTTAAACTGTGGCTGTCCTCAGAGGTAAAGTTATGGGGGGAAAAAGAGGGTAAATATGGTGAAATAATTTGAGAAATAAAGGATGCTTGAAAATAGACTTGGAGATTGAAACAGCTTTTTGACCTGTCAGTTAGAAATGTGTGTGGCTAAATAATTGTTCTGAATGTTCTGAGATGCCAGTCGCCGTGGTGAGACTGGGAAAACCAGGAGTTTCCCAACTTCAACTTTTTTCATTTCTGACACATTGAGTGTTGGCTTAGAAGTCAAGTGTCCGTGACTATATAACAGCTGTTAAATAGGCATTACTAATGCCACCCTGCAGCATTTGACCTCCCTGAAAAAGAGCTTTGCTGCAAATAATTTGCAGAGTGTTTTGAGAAACAATGCGGCAGTTCCCAAAATACCAAGGCAAGTCCCTGACGTCTCAGACTTCAGCAATTGAAGGATAGTCTCTAAAATATAATTGCATGTATTATATTATTCAGGAAGTGCTGAACAAAATTCCCTCCATCTTTCATTAGGTTTATAAATGCAGTGAAGTAGTGATCTACTTCTCACTTAAATTGATAAAGATTTTGTCTTGGCAATGAAACAGAGTAGTAATGCACAAATAAAGATTCTCACTAACAGGTTCAGTTGAGAACCATTTATTACATGCTTGTCAGGCAGTCTTTTTGTAATTAAAACCCTAAAAAATAAATGTAAGAAAGCAAAGACAATGTAATGGTCCAAATACTTAATTTGTCTATTCTAATTAGGTTGTCTTGGCTTAAAATTACAGTATTTGAGAAAACACTTCAGAGATCTGAGACCTCCAAATGGAAGTGTATTTCTTTCTAAGCTAATTGCAACTAAGTATGCCAAACTTTAACTTCTTTTTAGGACAAAAATTTATGCTTGCATTTGAATCCTTTATTTCATGTGCATGCTGGTTTCAATATAGTAAAACTGCATACACTTGATCTGCCTGTATAAGAAAAATCAGTTTAAAGAAAAAAAAAGCTAAAAAAAATGCTGCTGTTCAGTGAAAGCAAAGGTTATCCAATCAAAAATAATTGGTTTTCACTTGAGGAAAAAGACGTTATTGCAATCAGGCTCTAATTCCACTCAAGAAAATCTTCCTTTTCAGTCCCAAGTCATTCTGTGTTCTGAAGAAATCCATGACCTGATGGAAGGGGAAACATCAAACTATTTCTATTATGTATGATCTAAACTGTTGTTAATTAAATATTAATTTATCTTCCTTGCAAGCCCATTTTGTGGATAGAAAATAGAACTGGAAGAGATTAGTTACTTGTCCAAAATGCTGTTAGCAACACACAGACTGAACCAGGATCTGAAAGCTGGTGTCACAGTGCAGATGCGTCATCAAACTACAGCCATGACTATCTCTGTTTACTTAGCCACACATTCTAAAAGCTATAAAGAAAGAAACTGATGTATTTGACTGAAATTGATCTGCATTTTTCAAATGTAGAATACAAATGTTATTTTTCTTTTAAAGATGGGCAATGGCGGAAGGTTATGGTGCTTGCTTGATAAATAAACCAGAGCTAGTTCGAGATATGGTGAGACATGTGCGGAATCAGATCGACAATCCTGGATTTTCAGTATCTATTAAAATAAGGTATGTCTGATGTAAGTACTATTTGTGGTACCCGGGGAAATCCTTTTAATGCTTTTCTAAAGATAAGGGAATATGTTAGGGCATACGCACCAGCACAGCCTTTGACTACTGACACAGATATCAGAGTGGCTGCCAGAATTTTCCTGCAATCCAGAATAAGCTAAAGTACAAGTTAAATGGTTTTGGATTCCATAAAAGAAAAGCAATGCTGGTCTATAATTGTGAGGACTGTGTGAGCTGTTACGGGCCAGAGCCACAGCTGTAGTTGCTATAAAAGGCAAGATAACAAAGCTGGGAACTGGTCCCCACAGCTGCTGTAAGGACACATTCTGTTTCCCTTCATCACTTTCTAAACCTGTATAAACTGTTGATCCACTTCATCCACTACTTATCCTCACGTCTCCTGTAGCTTTTGCATATTTGTTGGTTAAGTTTCAATTCGGTTTATAATCCCCTAGGAAAGGAGAATTATTATAAATCAGATTTTTTTTCACAAACTTATGCAAAATAATTAAATTATTTTAGAATCTTTTGTGCACCCTTGCCTTAATCTCAATAAAATTCACCATGCATACTTCAAAGATGTGATATAGCTGGGAAATGCTAAGTTATGTAGTGATTTCAGCATTAAATGCTTATATCTTTATTAAACAAAATGTTTTTACCTTCCAACAGTAATGTTTTCTTTATTTATACTAACCTCTGGTAACTCTTCCTTATGGATGAGGGGTTTTATACAGTTCAGGTAACTTAATAGCTAGTGTTTTTATTCCTTGTAATTTTAGGATACATGAAGACTTAAAAAGAACTGTTGACCTGTGTCAAAAAGCTGAAGCAACTGGAGTCTCATGGATTACAGTACACGGGAGAAATGTAGAAGAAAGACATCAGCCTGTACATTATGATGCAATTAAAGTAATTAAAGAAAGCGTGTCTATACCTATTGTGGCTAATGGAGACATTAAAACTTTAAAAGATGCTGAAAACGTTCATCACCTGACAGGAGCAGATGGTAAGATGAAATGCATGCTATTTTCTAAGTAAACTTACAAATTAAATTTCCAAGTATCTATTTTGGCTGTAATTAGGACCTAGCTTCAGTGCTTTTCACTCTTTGAGGAGACAAATGGAAGATGATGTTTTAGATGCCTTATAAACTAATAAGCAGAATCGCTGTTAATCGTCAAAGCATCAGAGCATAGTTATTCAAAGCCACAAATAGATTTTGGAGGTAAGCTACAAAAACTCTTTGCTTAATTATGCCATGTCATCACTGGTAGTGGAGTTCAGGAGAGACCTTCAGACTTCCATTCTATCTCTTTATGGAGCTGATCATCTTTTCACAGAACAGTAAACTTGGAAACCGCTACTTCCTGCACACAGCAGCTGATTTTACCTTGCCTTACCCTTCAGTAGTAAAATTCTGGGGTAAAGGATTGCCCTGCACTTACTTGGTCCCAACGGATTCCTGCAGCTGTCTGTGGTTCCAAGCCAACATGCAAGTTCAGTATATACCTCGAAGAAGGGATCTGAATTTACACACTTTGAGTCATATATCCAGAGTGTAACAGGACAGAGAACAGTAGCTAGTGTCATAAGGAATCACAGACTCAGAATAATTATGCTTCTCCAGCCTCTTGTCCCCCAGTCTGTACATATAGCCAGAGTTGCCCCTTTCCAGGTACAGAATCTGGCACTTGTTAAACTTCATATTGTTAAGATCTCTCTACCCTTAATGGAGTCAACCACTTCTCCCAATTTAGTGTCTTAATTTAGGAGGAGCTCAAGTGGAAGGTTTCATTTGACATCATTTGTATTTAGAAGTAACAACAAAAACTAGTTGCACCAAACTGCCATGCTGCTACAGTGGCTTTCCCCACAAATACAAAGCAGGATGAAAACATATAACAAAAGAATGTTCTCGTAGCCCATCTGACTTTCTTGAATAACAAAAATATAAAATATCAAACTATAGATCAAAACATAATGTAGATACTAATACAAACTAGAAACTTTGTGGATTTTTTTCTGTCTCATAGAGTCCTGGAAACATTTTCTTTTTTGATCATCCTATTTTGTGAGAAGAGACTAAGTGTGATAGATTATATGTTGACAGTGCAGAAAAACAATCCCTTTGGTGCAGAAATATTGCAGTAGAACTTGGCTGGATTTATCTAACAATTTGGGAATATAGTTGCAAATACACTGGCTTATTCAGAAAGCAAAGATTTACTGCAGACCAAGAACCCTGAGATCTCTATAACTGAGCAAGTGAGCTGTTAATGGAAGAATGATTCTAGGTCAGCTGAGTTGCACTACAAATAACTTAAGCATTTTACTACTCTTGTGTCTTTCCATCATAATTTTGTGTTAAGAAGATGGGCTTATATGTGTGTAATGAATAAAAACAAAATACTTTTTAATGCTTTTTAAAAAGTAGGGAAGAAAGGTTTCTGTGTGCTGTGTTTTGCTTCAGAATTTCTGTAAGCATATGTCAGGTGATGTAGGTACTGTGGGGCTTGGGTTGTTAAACTGGTTGCTTTGGTTTAAATATATAATACTCATCCCTGTTGTTCTCCCAGTAGTTGTCCTAATGTTTGCTATAAAATTGGTGCTATAAAAAAAATGTTAAGTTTAACTGTAATGTAACTAGTTTAATTTGCAATTTCAAGGTGTAATGGTGGCTCGGGGACTCTTGGCGAATCCGGCAATGTTTGCAGGATATGAAGAAACACCTTTGAAGTGCATCCAGGACTGGGTTAACATTGCTCTTGAGCATGGAACTCCTTTTACGTGTTTCCACCACCACTTAATGTACATGATGGAACGGATAACTTCAAAACAAGAAAAAAAAGTTTTTAATGTTTTATCAAGTACCTCAGCAGTTCTAGATTATCTGAATGATCATTATGGCGTGTGCTAACTGGAAGTATTTTAGTTGTATGTAAACTTGTATTTTGCAATTGCTGATATATTCTTACAGTTTTACTTGGGCTTTTCCTTATTAGCCAAATTCATAACCATGTAAATATTTTTCAATACAGTTTAACATGATCAGGCTGATAATTTATATTTTTAGTATTTTTATATCATATTTCACTCCATATTCCACAAATGCATAATTCTATTTACAAAACATTACTGTACAGAAAATTGACTATTGTAAGACTCCAGTAATTTAATTTTTCACCAGACAATTGCTTGCAGCAATATGTTAGCAAACCTAAGGCTTTTTTAAAGTGAAACTTCTTAAAATCAGGACTGCTCATAAGTAATACCAAGATTTTCAGACCAAAAGAATCCAAAGGGAGCAATTACAGAAATATTTGCTTTAACTGACATAAGATGTGCTTTTAACTTTGAGTAGACTTTTCAAGCTAAAAGACTGTGAGACCTTGAAGCCCAATGTAGTACCCTCCCAGATTAGATGTTCCTTTTGCAATCTAAAACTTTCCAAACTTATTTATAACTCTGAAAAATTCCATACTTTGATGCAGGGAAAGAAACCTGCAATGCATATAAAATGACAGAAAGAAGGAAAGAATAAAATGAAGAGATAACTTAAACTAAGTACTGACCTAGCTGAATCTAGAATACAAGACCTGAAAGTTCAATGTAACCAAATACGGTATTGGTTATCTACTATATAGTAATCATATAAAAGATTAAAGCAATCATCTACTAAAACAGAACTTTATAGGTCAAAGAAAAGCTGACAGATTCTCCCAGTGGGGCTCCTACATCCTTTCTGCCTGCAGGCATGTTGCTTATCAAAGCATGACGACCACTTGGCTTTGGATCTTTGTATAGGAGAAGAACAGTGAAAATTAGAACAAGATAATAACATTGCACACCAGCTGCATTTGTTCTGCAGAGGAAATTTCACAAATCTGTGCAGTACAATTATTTGTAATCAGATAATTTGTTTCCTTTCTGTGTTTACACTGAAAGTCATACAAAAATTTTCTTCATTTTATTACTCAAGTACTTCCATGAATATACAAGTGAATAGTTCTGAATTTTCTTAATAAATTACTTGTTTTCATATACAATAGTAATTTGTTTATTGCACTGTAAACTATGACAACATGGCAGAGAGTGTGTGTTGCTTTTGATGCCATTTCCCAAATCCTTTGTATCTATCTATGATATCTATCTATAGATATCTATCTATGTTCTCACATGTTTTTTATGCAGTGGCATAAAGGTCTGGTTCATTTTTCATAGAGAATATGCACTGAATTAGGTATACAACATTTGAAAGGTATGACATGAGTCATCAAGTCTAGTCCACTGTTCAGTGAACAGCAAAGTTATGTAGCTCTTCTGATACAGTCATCCTACTGATGTGTTAGCACATGAAAAACTACAGACATGCTTTGCAGTCCTAGGGTAATTGAGACAATCTCTTTCAACCTTTCTTGGCATGTTAGGTTCTGCATTCCTTCAGACAACTACTTTCTTCATTCTTCTGGCTTGTTAAGTTCTCATGGCAGTGAGATGAGCAGAATTACATACAGTATTCCAGGTGACATGCCAGTGGTGTCTTCTACAATGGCATTAATACTTCACTTTCTAATGCCTTGCTTTTCTTTAACTAATGTATCTCTGAGCCTTCACATGTAATTTATGAGGTCCCAACTTTACAGCAGATCTTACTACCAACTGCATGACATTGTATTTTGTACTGCTGAATTTCCAGTCTCATGTTCATCCTACTATACATGTAATGTCATTCTCAGTTCTGAAATTGTCTCATGCCTTCTGCGTCAAGATTAAAAAGTAAAGCTACATAACTGACTTGTATAGGAAAGGGATTCTTAAAAGTATTAATCAAGTCTTGTGTTAGCCCTTATTTAATATTTTTATGATTTGGCAAACAAATTACCATTTGCTGTGAAATGCCCTGTTAGCCACAAGGAGCAAAGTTATTTAGTATAATCAAATAACACAAATGCAAGACTTATTAGTGGGGAAATGGAATATTAGAAGACTTGAAATACCTTTGACCTATTTAGGAACTGAATACATGATGATTTTGAAGACAGCAGTTGTTGTGCCTGTGTGATATCAATCATAGAGACTTCTGCCTGAAGTACAGTTAATATACTTAGTAATTAAGGAGTGCTTGATCTGGCCAATTATGCATCATAATAGTTGATGGAAGTTTATCGTCCCTTTTTGTAGGTGAAATGAATGGTTGATAGTTGATTTGTATGCCTCCTTCCTCCTACCGATTTTATCTGCATCTGAACACATTTCACTGTGTTGACAGGGAATAAACTGCAAAATTTGAGTCTTAAAGCCATATTTCAAACAGCCTATACTGTTTATATATACATAAATTGCTAAAGATACCCCTGTGGCAGTTAGTTATTTACATTCCAGTTTTGTTTTAGCGTGTTTTTTATTTCTTATTATAAGCCTTTTGAATATGAGAAAAACTATGAGTTTAAAGTCCTCAGGTGTATTCCTTCCCTGCCTATGTTATTTGTAACAAAATCAGGTACTCAGTTTTCCATTTTCTACCAGCTTTTCAGTTTTCAAAAAGTTACTCTGTTCCTCAGCTACCTTGGATCTCATCCCAGGTTAGTGGGAACACTCAGCAGTTTTAGTCAAAGCACAAACAGCAGTTACCTTTCAGAGATCTTACAGAGCCCCTGAAGTGAAAAAGCAGACTCAGACCTTCTGGCAGGGAGGATGTACAAGTGTATGCAGCTGGGCTACTGGGAGGGCAGCCTACAGTGCTAGTAAGAGGTGAGTAAGCAGCTCAGAAATGGAAACTGCTCTGGAATTAAAGGAGAGAAAGTCTTTAATAACATTTTAACAGCTTCAATAAAGCCTAATGGCTGTAGGCCAATAGCTAAAATGTAATAACCAGGACATATTAAGAGGTTACGTTTTGTCAGTGTTTCTGATTACATGTTTATGAAAACATGTTAGAAATATTTCTTAAAATGCAGGCTGTTTCCGCAGTGTAGATTGGATTGAAATGGCTGGTTTTATTACTGTCCGATATTTGCTATGGATAAGCAATTATTTGGGATATAACCTTTCATCCAGACATTGCTTGGCAGCAACTAGGAAAACATTAACACGCTGACACAATCCCCAAGCCACAGACCTGGGAAAATTTAAATGCAAGTGATTTCACATTGATAGCAGCTGTAAACAACTGCTCAGTACTGTATATACAAACACTTCCTGACCCATCTCACTTACAATAGATTAGAGAAACAAAGAGCTACTACTCACACTATTTGACATATGTCATAGAATCACAGAATAGTTTGGGTTGGACGGGACCCTTAAAGATCATTTAATTCCAACCCCTTGCCATGGGCAGGGACACCTCCCACCAGCCCAGGTTGCCCAAAGCCCCATCCAGCCTGGCCTTGAACACCTCCAGGGATGGGGCACCCACAGCTTCTCTGGGCAACCTGTGCTGGGGCCTCACCCCCCTCAAAGTAAAGAATTTCTTCCTAATGTCTAATCTAAATCTCCCATCATAGGAGAAGGGCTCCAGCCCCTTTACCATCCTCGTGTCCGTCACCTGGACTCAGTCCAACAAGTCCATGTCCTTCCCATGTCAGGGGCCCCAGAACTGAATGAAGCAGTCATTTTGATGGAAATTAATTGGGACAGAATTCCCCAAGGCCCCTCAGGCAGTTGTGTGGAGAAGGTTGATCATGCTCAGCTAGGCCAGGTAAGCTCTTTGATGAGCATCCCAGGGGCTGTCTGGATCACAGGCAAATCAACACTCTGCTGTCTGTGGTTAAGCAGGAGTTATGTGAAAAACAGCCGAACTATACAAATAACTGAACTTTTGGCAGTCCCTTCAGGGCTAGGAACTTGCAGGACTAACAGCGCCTGATAACCGTATCAGTACCTCAGTAATACCACATGAGGCCTAGATTACCCAAGTAATGGGATCAAATGCTGAATGTGGGTGCAGATGGAGCAAGACTGGGAACTATGGGGAGAGTGATGAGGGGAGGGTACTGAGGGGCAGTGAAGGGGAGTTGCAAGGGTGGTTACGATGACTGAGAAACGGGAAAATGGATAACAATGCATGGAGATAACGTGCTTGGAGCCTCATTATGCTGGTGAAAAGCACCACACCCAACAAAGGACAGAAGGATTTTTGGAAAGAATGTAGTTTTATTGTGAGGTCCCAACAGACCTGTTTGACAGTGCCTGAGGCCTCGTTTGATTGATATTGTGGTGGCTTTGTGAATAATGGCAGCACTCTGTGAGCACAGTTTTACGAGATCTCCACACACTAGGGCAATGCGATGCTTCCGGGGGGAGGAGGGGAGGCAGCGTTTCACTTGAACTTCAGAAACTAAGGAGCACATTGGAGAGTGGAGTCACAGAGCCAAAGGCCTTGATCGAATAAGCTCGAGTCATGAAGGGGTAGGATGATCACAGCAGGTTCCTGCAGTAAAATGCTTCTAGCCGTTGCCTAAATGTAAAAAAAGGTGCTGATTTTAACCAATATTAGCGTGTAGGTCCTTGTGCTTTTCACCAGAGGAGTGGTCCCTGAGTGTTTTCAAGCCTGACAGCCGGGACTGGATTTCCATCCGCCCCACAGGTGCCCCCAGTCCTGGTTCCCCGTCCAGAGCCCGAAACCCGGGGCGGTACCGCGGGCACCTGCGATGCCTCCAGAGACCGCGGGGGGAGCCCAGCCCCACCGGGGCGGCGCCTGCGGGGACCCTCCCGTCCCGTCCCGTCCCAAACCGAGCCCGAGGCCCCTCAGCCACCCTCGGCAGGCTCCCAGCCCGGCACCGCCCCCGGCTCCCCGCCGTGTCAGTCAGCCCGGAGCCGCCCCACAGCCCGGCGGCCGCGCCCGCTCCGCCTCCCCTCAGCGCCGGCGGCGAGCAGCGGCCCCGCTCTCGGTGCCGAGGCTCCGCTCCCCGCCCTTCCCAGAGCGGCTGGCCGCCATCGGGCCGCGGAGCCCGGCAGGTTGCGAAGGCCGGGAGGCCGCGGGGGGGAGCGGGCCGGGCCGGGCCGGGCTCGGGGCCGCCGGGCTATGGGGGGAGGCAGGAGGGAGCCGGGGGGGCTGCGGGGCTGCGAGGGCTTTACGGGGGCCGCCACCGGTCCTGCCCGGCCGGGCGCTGAGGCGGCGATGGGGGAGGCCGAGCGAGGCCGAGCGCTCAGCACGGCGGGGACAGCCCCGCTAAGTTGTCCTAAAAACGTTTGTTTTTTTCTTTTCTGAAACTCAAACCAGCTCTCGACAGCGCGGGGGCCCGGCCGAGCCGCGCTCAGCCCCGCAGGCCGCCGGGGGACGATGACTTTCCAGTGGACGGCGGTTGCCACCTTCCTGTACGGCGAGGTGGTGGTGATCCTCGTGCTCTGCCTCCCTTTTATCTCTCCCCTGAGGTAGGAGTTTGCTGCATGCTTCTCACCCGCTTTCTGCGTTTTTCCTCTTGGTAAACGTTCAGCTTTGCTGCAGCGCGAAGTAGCTGGGCTCTGAGCTGGAAGCGCCGCGAGTGCCAGCAGTTTCAGGAAACCAAAACCTTTCTGAAGGAGCTTAATGTGTTTTTTTACCCACTGATAATTCTTCTGAGCATTTCCCTTCCGTCAGGGGGAAGTCTCCGTGTTGATTTTGGAGCAGGCAGTGTGCAGGAAGGAAGTTTTCTGCCTCCCCTTGCTGTGAACTAGGAAATGAGATGACACAGCGGCCTTTTCAAGAGCTGTTTATCAGGTCTCCGGCGTTTTGGCGTGCACTAAGCATTGTGGGTGCACATCTGATAAGGCATATCTGATATTTAAGCTAACCGTATGTGACGTGTAAGGCTTGTAAGAAATTTGTGGTCGTTTGTTGAAAAATAAACGCAGGCTTCAGCTTGATGCAGAAGGTTCAGGACTGCTGTAAGAAGAGCCTCCGTAAAAATATAAAAGCAGAACAAAATAATAACACTTCTGGAACATGATATAAACATTAAGAAAAATCATTCATTCTTATAAATGCCCTTAGTAAGGGAAAGAAATAAAACAGAATGTGTTAACTACTCCCATTATATGGAGAGGCCTGGCTTGTAGGGTTGTCTTAAGATTGTCTCTTCTAAGTAGCTTTTCCACTTTGGTAATGCTCTTTTTATTTATTCTGAAGTAATACAGCTAGCTGTATTACATGATGCTGTAGAAACAGTTGTGATTTCTTTGCAGAATATTAGTAACTAAAAAAAAAGTTCAGAAAATCTGCTGCCGTCTCAGTGTTGTATATGAAACTGATAAATGTTTTTTCTGCATCTTTAGATATATTCAGAATGAAGAATGCAGTTTTTACTGTAATACGTTAAGGAACAAAACCTAAAACAAAATTGCAGTGTGCAGAGTTAGAATTTGACAACTTAAACCTGTGGGAGGGTCTTGAAAATGGTTGAATCCTCTGCAGCTAGTATCACAACTTAAGAGGAGTTCAGCATTTCAACATAGATTGTTGAGTTTCCATGTTTTCTTCTGTATTCTAATCAGAAGTGCAGCTGTATGTAAGAGGGGAAAAGCATTGTGGGAGTTGTAATCAGATTAGTAATAATAATGGCTTATGTGAGGCAACTAGCTGCAAGAGTTTCTTCAGGCTGATGACACATTGAGAGTACTGAAACAGGTCTCATGACTTAAATAGGACCTGAATTGAGTCTTTGAAGCTGAAAAGCAAATTCAGCTACCAAAAATTGTTCAAACTTCAAAAACAGTGCTTTTAATAACATACAATGGATTAATTTTATGTTTGATTTGTGGCATTCAGTTATTCTCTCAAACAATAGTTTCTGAAATAATTAAATAGTTTTATCCTTTGTGATGTGGTCAATTATCTTGTTAGCAAAATTGCCACAGGAATCTTGTAGGGCTGAAGACTAGGCGTAGCTGTTGTGAGAGTATGGGAGGGCAGCAGTTCTGCTTTACGCATCTTGGCAACCCTGGGGGCTGGTTCTGTCACAGGGCAAAGCATGTGCAGCTAGGGAAACGTAACACTGCTGTTCTTCGAAGTTTCGGTTTCCTCATCAGTCTAGAAACAGGTTGTTTGCATCTCTTGTGCCTGTGCGGTTTTTTGGGTAACTAACTCCTCTTCAAATTGCTGTATTATTATCATTGTTATTATTATCATTGTTGTTATTATTATTATTATTATTATTATAGTTCCTGGAGAACAAGTAGATTGACAATATAAAAGTGCAAGTACCCAAAAAGACAGAATCGGACTGCCAGGTGATTGCAACATCTCTAGTAGTGGCCAGTATTGTAATTTGGAAAGATTATATTTATGTGGCTTCTGTCACCAAAATACAGCATTAATAAATGTTAACGTTACATGTTGAGGGAAAAAATAAGCCTGAAACTATAACATAGGGATGCTTTGCAGTAAAGAGAGAGAATTCTTAGCCTTAATAGAACTTAGCAATATAGTTGGTCTAAGGTGTTTACATCAGAGTGTCACTTCTTAACTGGAGATTGGTATAAGACATGAAGAATCACATATTTAAAGAGTTAACAAGTAGGTTTCATTTGGGCTGCAACTTGGTTTAATTAAAGACAGTAACTTTTTGGTTGATACAGACTATGGCTGTCTGCTATAAAGAACTCAGATTATACTAAAAGATTTAAATGGAATTATTGCACATACAATGCTAAAATAATAACTCTTAATTCTTTCTGGTGCAGAACATTGTTGGAGGTGATGCTACTGTCTAAGTTAAGTTCATAGTAGATTGGAAACTACTTAGAGGACAAATTCTAATGGTCTCTGCAAAATGTAAATGGTCCTAACAAAATTTGGAAACGTTACCTGGTTAATTAAATGCTGACTAGTGTGCCTGTATTACATCCTTTATAGCATAAGTAGGTATTTATTTATGCAGTAGCACTGATTCTAACCTGCAGCAAAGAGAGCTGTCTGGTCTGTTGTTGTCTCTTCTGGGTTTAAATTCATGTGAGCATCCCAGATGTTCTTCATTTGTGCTGTAAGTGTGAATTCTTGCAGATCTCTCCATGTAGTAATATTAAAGAGATGGTTGTTTAAAAGAAAAGTAAGTGGTCTTTACCGCTTTTGCAGCTCTTCCTGTCTGAAGCTGTTTCATTAGCCAGCAAATTGATGCTCTTGAAAGAGGTTCTTAATAAAATATAAATATGAGACTTGTCCTTTTATTGTAAATTGTATGTTAGAATGTAGTAAGTCCTGCTTTATAATTATGCAGACTCATCAATGTAAAAGATGACCCTTCTGAGGAAAGATAGTAGAGATGATTTTAATTCATGGAGGGTTGGTTTCGTGGGTGTTTTAGTTTGGTTTTTGCTTTTAACTTGGCAACAAGGAGTATGGTTGGGTAGAAAAATGACAGATTTTACAGTCTTGACCGCATCCCTGAATTTATCATGGTCAGGAACAAACACGAAGTAATGCTAAAATAAAGCACATCTGGAGAGTACCTGCTGCCATGTGAGAAATTTTTGTGTTAAACCAACTGTCTTTGCCTGTATTGAGAATGAGAGGAGAAAAAAAAATTAGCAAGTGGAATTGCTGAAAGTTATATGTACCTACTCTAAATTATATTGCAGTTAAAACAGCTGGTTAGAGACCTTACTTAAGTCTCATATCAATAACAAGGCTTTCTTGTGTGAGGTTATTATGCTTTTCTTCTAGTATTTAATTATTTTGAATAACACAATGCTATTTTACAGATGGCAGAAGATTTTTATGATTCCTCTATGGAGCAAAATAGCTGTTTTTTGGAACAAGATGTTCCTTACAATAATAGTTCTACTGATCATCTTGTTTCTTGGTAAGTGTTAAATAACTTTATCTAATAAACGGAAAAAATAAGCTGGTATATGGAATTCATGGCAGTAGATAATTTGCACAGATTCAAGCCTAATGTGTTTCTTTAAAAGTTCTACAGCAGAATGGAAGGGGAGAGGGCACATATGGGTTTGGTGTTGGGAATCCAAATACAGTAGTAATATAGGAGCGAATGAAGAGGAAGAGTGGAGTTTGGCCTCGGCTGCTGCTTGGTTTCATTTTCTTACGCAGAAGATTTGATTCCTGTATGTGGCAGAACTGCTCAACCTGCAGTAGATGGCACTCTTTCTCTCAGCTGCTGTTGAAATAATGCACCAGAATATGTCAAAGCCCTGGGCTATTTGGGTACTGCTACTCAGCACAGATACTAAACAGCTGTTGGCTACGCTTGTTAAAGCCTGAGGTCTCTAAAGGAGGAGTAAAGCCTAAGTGAAACTGGAGCTTGACTGATGACTGTCTGCCTGAATCCACTTAGTGTCTGCCCTGGTTGGTTTCTGTGGTGTCTCTGTTATTTCAGGGGTGGAAATAGTTCTCCCACGTGGATAGTAGGGGATTGTTTTCAGTGCCTTACGATGAAAATGCTGTTTAATTCCAAGCTGCTGCTGAGAGAAGCATACAAATGTACTGCATATATAATGAAGTCAGGCTAAATTGCAATTCTGTATTCCTAATAAAGTCAGGCTAAACTGCAATTCTGTATTCCTAATAATGAACAAAGTAGTGGAAATGCAAATATAGATCTTCAGTATCCCTAGAAGTAGATACTTCAGTAAATGGCTTAAGATCGAAAACTGGTAGATATCATTTACTCTCTTTGAACTCCAATCGGAAACTTTAACCAAAGCTTTCTTTAGTGATGGTCATTTATGTTAGAGGAGAGAGAGATTTGAGACAAAGTAGAGCAGCAATGAGATAATAAATCACTGCAGGACTAGATTCTTCACACAGCATGGGGATATGGTATTTTGTTTGGTCTTAAGCCTTCACTGCATTGTTCAAAGTTTCACTTCAAATCTGTGTTACTGTAGTCTTTCTATATTGACAGATGTTATAGAACTATTTTTTTCTGATGTGGTTTAATCATAAAAGTAGATACTGCTACTGTTGTTACTAAAACACGTGCTCATCTAACAAATTCCATGTGAGGTAAATGCTTCAGAAGGCATCTCTTCTTTTTTCCTTCTCTTTCCGTTTTCTTACTGTTTGTCCACTGGCTGGGTTTTAATTCACATTGTCAGCAGTGACTTGTTGACGCTGTTGGGTCTCCGGTAGCATTTGCAGAATGTGTTGCTTTGGCCAGGTTCCTGGTGGATGAGTGCAAATGTTGGAAATAACTGTTCAAGCATGTTTTGGGTAGTAGTTTGGCATGTTTCTGGATATGCGTTTTTGCTTCGGTGATTT
Source organism: Aythya fuligula (assembly GCF_009819795.1). Classification (NCBI taxonomy): domain Eukaryota; kingdom Metazoa; phylum Chordata; class Aves; order Anseriformes; family Anatidae; genus Aythya; species Aythya fuligula. Next base: position 15,195,190 of record NC_045559.1, read on the forward strand.
ATCAAGACCTGTCTTTAAAATGGATAGGTAACATAGAATCATTTAGGTTGGAAAAAAACTCTAAGATCATCTAGTCCAGCCGTCAACCTAGCACTGCCAAGTCACTAACCATGTCACTAACGTTGCTGATGTTACTGTTTGCACTCTGCCTGTACGCTGAGCAAAAAGTGCAAATACCTATTTCTAGTTCTATGCCTGGATTATCACGTGTGCATACTCACAGATATGATTAAGGACAATCTTTTTTTTTTTTTTTTTTTTTTTTTTTTTTTCATTTACAGATGCTTTTAGAGAAGTTAGAAAGTATTCGGCCATTCAGGTGACTGAGAAGGTTGCAAATGTCAATACCAATGCCATTGATCATATTCATATGAAACTCTTCCGATCACAAAGAAACCTCTATATCTCAGGTTTTTCCTTATTTCTGTGGCTGTAAGTATAACGCTTTTTGAATTTCTACATAGCAGATTTCTTACAGGAGCTATTGCACAAAGTAATGCAACTAGAAAAAAAGATCAGAAGGCTGATTTCAAGAGATTAAAAAAAATAAATGCAAGCAGATTGGCTATGAGGTAAATAAGATCACGGGAATTAATCACTTACAAATGTTTGAATATTGGAAGGATATGTGAGCAACACATGGAAAGCAATGTGTTGGGAATGTTTGAGAAAACATCTTTTGCAGGAAAAGCTTCTTCAGGGAGTACTATTTTTTTTTGTTACATATATGTCCTGTTTTGTTTTTGAACAAGGAAAACGAATTAAAAAGGTCAAAAGCTAAAGCACTGTTAATGCCAGCTCGCAACATATTAAGATTATTTTATTACATCCTGCTGTGTTAAGAAGCAAAACTTGAGTCTGACTTTAACCGTTTCATCTAAAGCTTAAAGTTAGCAAAGATCCAGAGTCCAAGGGAAATTTCAGATGTTATTTCAGACTGAGCACTTAGTGGCAGCTGGCCTGCTGTGATATTGTGACCTGAAGTGTGGTATCCCTTTCAAGATGTTTGAATACAGCCAGTAACACAGGGTAACAGAAAGAACAAGTTTGAACTGCTCAGTAGCAGCTGAGACTACCTGCAAATCTTCCCAGTAGCCATGGCAACCTGCAAATCTTCACAGCTGGACAAGGAGCACATGAACTAATTGGACAGATAACGTGAACGAATAGGAACAGGAATGGTGGTCAGAAGATTTCCTACATTTGATGGTGATGCTGACTCTCTTCTGTAGTTCTTTGAGTTGCTTGACATTCTCTGTATATGCAAGAGGAACACAGAATAAGAAAATGCCTGGAATTACAGAGACTTGTGATGAACTTGTTTCCCTTGGACTAATGTATGGCTATCTTAGTTAGTCATTATAAGGAGGGGCACTGTACATAAAGAAGCTTCAAGGAAGAAAAAGTTCATACAAAACTTGAGCAAGAAAAATGGAAAAAAAAAATCATCTGTAGCCTTGTGCAGAAGTGATAGGAATGTATCGTGTTCTTCATCTTCCTGCAGAAAGGTTAAGTAAATATGCACAAATGTGTGTTTGATCTCTGCTTCAAGGGGGGAATAGTTGGATTGTGTCCTGGACTAGAGTTAGAAGCTGGTCCCCCAGGAGCGTACTCCCACTTAACTATCAAGGAAGAAAACTTGTAGGTGGCCATAATAGATATAATGGTGGAGAAAGCTTGTGTATTTGAAGAGGTCTGCCAAAGGTCTTTTGGGGGCTACTGGCCTTTCACAAAGATTGAGGAGAAGTAAAAACTCCTACAATAATGGCTAGAGCGAACAACTTAGAGTTATTTTGTTTATCTGTTAAAAATGCATGATGTTTTTCAGGAGGCAGGGAGGGAAGTATTCCTTGGGCTCCCTTGTCATATCCTACTACTGCCACCCAACCAAGGTCAGGCCACTTGTACCTGTGAAGAGGTACTCAGATGTTCCTGGTTCATTCCTTGGGTTGCTTTTGGTTCATTTTAGTGCAGTGGCTAAGTGGAGAAATCCAAAAGAGGGGTAGGTGGAAATTCCCAAGATGGGGGAGGCTGGAAGTTTTGTTGCTTCTAGTAACACAACAGAAACTCCTCCTCCATCTGTGGTCCAGCAATTGCAGGCCACTGGGAACAGATGAGGAAAACGACCTCCAGTCAGGGGAGGTAACGGGGCCAGCAGAGTCTCCATCTGTCAAGTGTCTGCACAGAGAAGAGGAGGATCATAGCTACCCAGGACCGTCCTCCAGGTAGGGCAGAGATGCCAATCTGCTAACCTGACTTGATGTCTCAGCAGTGGAGAGACTGCCAAGGTCTGCCTGGCCCCCTGTTAAGCAGTGCTGCTCATCCACTTGGATATCTTGGGGTGTGAAAAGCGACTACAAAGCTCCGGGAGCACGGGGAAAGAGCAGGAGGACACTGGTGGAGTTCATTTCAGTTTTAGTGAGGGGGGAAAAAGGGTTGAGTGGAGTGGATGCATCCATCAGGTCAGTGTGTGGGTGATTTTTAGTGTATGGGCTTCTGTCATCGTGGGACCTTAAATGAAGAGGGTCTCTGATGAAGCAGGGCAAGAGTATGAAGCTGAAAATGGCTTTAAGAAAGGTATGTCAGGAGCAACATGCTCTCAAGAAGTGAAGGCTTGGGGAAAAGCTAGGAAGCATCAGAAAGACAACGCAATGGGGAAGGCTCTCATACATCCCTTGTGAAAGGAGAACAACTGGAGGCCAATCTTCAGTGTTTGAACACAAATTTGTACAGCACGGGAAACAAAAAAGAGGCTTTAGAAGCTTGTGCACAGTTGCAGTGTCCTGTGTTTGCCTGGGACAGAGCTAACTTTTGTCATAGTAGCTGTTATGGTGCTGTGTTTTGGATTTGGGAGAAAAATAATGTTGATAACACATCAATGTTTTAGTTGTTGCAGAGAAGTCCTTACACTAAGTCAAGGACTTCTCTGCTGCTTGTGCTGCCCTGCCAGCAAGGAGGGTGTGAGGGTGTCTCATTACCAACCCCACATTGCCTAGCTTCTTGCTGGTGAGGTCTGCTCTCTGGCCTCCCAGTTCTAGGAGAGTGATGTTCCCCACAGCAGCAGCAGGTACAACTGGGGAGAAAAAGGAGGATTTGGGGTACTACAGACTGATCAGCCTCACCTCAGTCCTTGGGAAGGTTGTGGAGCAAATCTTCCTTAAGGCCATTTCCAGGGTCATAAAGGATAATGGTGACTAGGAAAAACCATCACATTTACTGAGCAGACATCGTGCCTGGTCCTTCCTGTTGCCTTCTGTGATGAAATGGCTGGCTTTGTGGATAAAGGGCAGAGCAGTGGATGCTGTGTGCCTTTAGCAAGGCCTGTGACAGTCTCTTCTGGTATCTTGATAGCCTAACTGGGGGGAGATGGCCTGGGGAAGTGGGAAAAAAAAGTGGGTGGAAAATTGACTGGGTCTCCAGGCTTAAAGGGTGGTGATTAGTAATGTACATTCCAGCTGGTATCCCTCCGGGATTAGTACTGGACCCAATGCTGTTTAATGACCTCATTAACAACTTGAATGATGAGTTAGTGTGCTCTTAGCAAGTGTGCAGACTGGGGAAGTCCAAATCAGAGTGGCTAATGTCTTGGAGAGCAGGGCTGCTGTTCAGAGGGAGCTAGACAGGCGGGAGAAATCTCATGAAGTTCAGCAAAGGCAGGTGGCAAGTCCTGCATCTGACAGAATGACCCCATAGAGTGCCCATGCAGGCTGAGGATTAACTACTAGGGTAAAAAGCAGCCTCACCAAAAAGGATCTGGGGGTCCTCGTGGACAGTCATTCATTTATTGGGCTGTAATAGCAGGGGTGTAGCCAGCAGGCCAAGAGAAATGATTATTTCCCCATCTGGTGCTTGTGGGACTGCAACTGCAGGACCCTGTAGGGTTTTGGCTCCCCATTGTTTAACAGACATTGGCGTACTGCAGTAGTGCAGAGAGGCACCAAGAATGTTGGGTGCTGAACCGTGTGATATACGAGCTGGTACTGAAGGTGCTCAGCTTCAGCCTAAGGAGTGAAGTTGAAGGGAAGACGATTTGCTTTCTGCAGCTGTTCAGTTGGAGGGAGTTGAGAAGATGGAGCGAACTTTCCTCAGTGGATCCATGCTGGAATATCAGGAGTCAACATGCACAAACCGAAACCTGGAACTTGTGATTAAAACTATTTTTCTACTAGCAAGAGTGGCTGTGCATTAGAAGAAGGACCCTAAAAGTCTGAGGAATGGCGTTGGAGATGCGGGGCACTCAGCCGAACAAGGCCCTAAGCAGTCTGCTCTGCCTGCTCTGCTTTCAGCTGGATCTCGGACAGGATGACCTCTTGAAGTCCTTTCCAACCTACACAGTACTGTGATTCTGTTTTAATAATGGTGTTTTACTGTCTTCTGGCTGATGTATCCTGGATAAACAGTGACAAAGAGTAACTTTTTTATTAAAAAGAGTCAGAGAAAGTCATGAGCTTTCAGTGAAAAAGCAGGTGGAAGGCTCACCTTGAGAGCTACAAGGTCTGTTGATATGCTTTCAGTTATGAAAAAACAAAGTGGATTTTCAAATTTTTTTTTTGAAGAGCAGCCATATAGTCAGGAACAAATTCAATTCAGTGTTGCTTTGGCCTTCCCATGATTCAGTAACGTACCATTTTGAAAGACTCCAAGATGAATCAATAATGGCAGTAGCGATGCAAAGAAGCAATCACTAGTTCAAGTCAAGGAAGGTATTTGCAAAGCTTAGCTTTGAGATGCCAGATGAGTGCTGACATTCGTGCATGTTCTGATTTATACGGTACTGACAGAGTACTTTGAGTTAATAGGAGGGTTAATAAAATATTGCTAATTTTATTCTGCTAAGGCCTTTTATAAGAGGAGGGGTATTTTTTGTTGTTATTTTTAATCATGCTCATTACCATAACGTATTACTTGTGTGTTGTGTTCAGAGAGCCATCATATTTAAAACACAAAGTCATGTAAGATTATTTCAGCCTTTACACAACGAGGTGTCTGACCCCCTAATGGCTGTGGATTTGGGGAGGAGGGGTTGGTTCCCTTTTCAAGTAAAAAACGGATTTTTGATGGATGAAAATGTGTTTTCAGTCTCTTACTCTTCTGTTACTTGTTGTCATGGAGCCTGGATGTTTCCCTTCAGGTGCTTTGTGTTTTCATTTTCATATCTAATGTTGAAAGACAGACAAAAGGGGTTGGTTTTGTGTGTTGTGTTTTTTTTGTTTTGTTTTTTTTTTTAATTTGTGCTGTGAATTACTGTGCTGTTCACTGTGTTTCCTCACCAGTGTATTGAGACGTACTATTACCCTTCTTACTCAGTTGGCAAAAAGCATGGCATCTCACGCAGCTCTGGAAACGCAAGTCAACGACACTACTGAAGCAGCCAAAAAATACCTGGCTGAGAATGAAAGGCTGCAGGAGGTATCTTCTTACCGTTTTTATTTTTCTTATGCAGAAAGTAGATAGTACAAAACAATCCGGACATAGTTTGCTACTGAATTTTTGTTCTTTTTTTTTTCCTGGTGGAAAAAGGAAGAATAATTTTCTCACCATACGTAATTCAGAATACTGAATACAAATTTCAGGAGCATTTTACTAACAAAGGAAACTGAAGTGGTACAAGTAAATGGAGGAAGTTCTGTCTTTCTGGGATAAATCTTGTCAAATATTAATAAATTCTTAAAATATCTCTTTGAATTCACTCTCAGTAAAGTAGAGGGAGACACTAACTTCATTCTTCTTACCTTAAACAGCTGGCTGTTTAGGTCAGGGCTACAGCAGTCCAGTACAGAGAAGCCTACGATACAGCTGTGCTGATGCTGGCTCTCTCTTCTAAGCAGGACTTGCTCTGGTCCTGAGATGTCTTTTTCTAACCTGTAAAATTGGTCCTTTGTATTTATTGTATTTTGTACTCTTGTATGTATTTTTATGGTGGATCAGCCTACTCCCTAGTACCTTCCTTCCTCAGTAAGGCACTGCTGTGATATTAATGAGGGTAGTACCAAACGTTTCTTACCTGAAAGAACCACCACCAGTGAACCAAAACCATGTTATTTTTGGAGAAGAGTGGGTAAAATTAAGCTATCATTTGTCTGTTGTGGTTATAGCTTTATGCAGGAAGGGAAATAACAAAGGTCTAGATGTATGAAATCTTTTCTTGTTGGTGGTTACTTTGACTTCTGTTGGAAGAGAATGAACCAGAAGCCAAACTGCAAGTATCCAGTCAAAATAAAATTCACTACAGGTGTGTGCAGGTTTCCTTCCAGTCTGTCTGGAGTCTGTGGCTACCAGCACCAGTTTTTTTTTTTGTTTGTTTGTTTTTTTTGTAATACGTTTCCAGACGAAGTACTGGAGGGGATTTTAAAAAAAATCACACAGGTATTTCAAAGGTATCATGAAATAAAGATCACGAAGGTGTGTTACCTGTTTCCCAAGAATGAAATGATCCCAAAATCTTGGGAGTGTGGTATTTTGACAAAATAATCCAGACTCCCACCCATAGTCTTGGAACTTGTCTCTTTGCTGCATCCTGCTACGCTTTTTCTTCTCTGTCCTGCTGGGATGTGGCCAAAAGTTCCCTTTTTGTTCTGCGTTCACCCTTAAGCGTGTGTTTCCCAAGCAACACATTCTCTTAGCTGCTTGTAAGTGATAGCCAGCAACTGGAAGCTGCATTCCTGTCTGTTTCTATTTGTATTTTTGATTTTATGATTTGCAAAAGCAGTGGTAACCACAGTTATAATCAGCATGCTGTAGCTAGGTCTCCCCTGTGCTGAAAATGCAAAATGTTCAGAATCTTTTTTTTTTTTTTTTTTTTTTTTTATAACCTCAAAGAGATACCATGGCTTAGGCTCCTCTGAGGCTTGGCCCCCTGCATTTGTGTTCATAATACAAATGTGATTCATTCCCCTGTCAGAGAGAGGGAAAAGCAATAGCATGCAGGGCACTCTGGCTGTAAGTATAAATCCTGTAAGTTTACTCCAGTGTTTTGTACTGCCTCCTGTTCAGAGGTTCCATGGAGCACTGGACGTAAGAGAAAATTTTATAGAAATAACTGTACTAATGGAAAGAGCTGAGAATTTCATAACAAATTGGCTATGGTTTTGTTACCAGGAGTGAAACAGAACCTCTGCTCTATGGTTACAATGCATGCTGAAACTTTTCTTCAGCTCCCTTCATTGGATTGTTTAACAGTTTTTATAAACTGTTCTTTTTCTTCCTGAAGTAATCTGTTCTCTCCCTCTGTTCCTCCTCATTCCCAGTAAGCTCTGATGCCATGAGTTCACCTAACAGTTCTTCGTCTCAGTTCTTTTCCTTTTCCCCTGAAGCATCTAGCACTATTTTTACCTTTGTCACAACAGAGCTGCTGCTTGGTTGGCTACTAGAAGCTCTGTGAGGAAAGGGTCTAATTATGGGGTCTAATCCTTAATGTTTGATACTTTAAGACAATTGCTACAATGACCAATGATCATAGCATGCATAAGTATAGCAGTGCCAATGTTTTCAGGGTACAGGGAGTATACTGCTCTTGTGTCCTGTGCTTACAGGGCTACTCTTGAATCCTTCCTTAATTTTTACTTGAATTTCAGTAGAAACCTATTCTGGGTATTGAGGTATTCTGAAGATTAAAGAGGTAGCTATGAACCTAAAATGAGGGATTGGTCACATCTAAGTCAGGATAACTTAATTATTAGAAAAAGTTGCATGTAAACACCATACGAAGTCCTAGTATATGTCTTTTTGAAAAGCCTTTTATAACCTAAACGGAAGTTGTGGGCTTGATCCAGAGATACCAGGTCCTGTTACACGGAAGGTAATGCCACCTATATGCATATGTATGCAACAAGACTTGATATCAACTTACAAAATTGAGCAATTTATTATTATTATTTAAATTTTTATCCCTGGAAAGACTGAGTATCTGCCTGTGTTGTATTGGCATTTGATAAAACTTGTCACTATACAAACTCAAGGCTGATATTCTCTGGTAGTTTGGCATTAATATTCAACTAATTTAACCAGAAGTAATTGTAGCATCTATGGTTTTTAATAGGCCTTGAATGAACGAGGAAGCGGTGGAAATAAAGAGTCAGCAAAAGTAATTAATGAAAAATTGAAGAAGGAAGTTGAACATTTGAGAGCAGAATTACAGAAGACATCAAATGGTAAATATCGGTTAGGACATTTTTGTGTTTATGAAAAGGATTGTTTCAACACCGGAGGTCAAAATTTTATTCTAAATGTAGCATTAACTACAGTTTACAGAAATGCTTGGTTTGGGGTTTCTTTACGTTTAACTAGGAACTGGAACAACGTCATCACCATGCCTATTTTTTAGCAAATGTTTTTGTTATGAAAATGTGTATGGTGTAGTGTAATTTGAACACCCTTAGTTAAACGGTAATCATTAACAAATTAAACTGGTATGTGTAAATGGTGTTGATTTGTTCAGTGGTGACTTGTACAGGATATGGAATCAGCTGCAGGTTGCTGTGGGCATCAGCCTGATCTCCTGTGTTATATACAGCAGCCAGTGTCTGTGTATAAAATGGGGACTTATGGGACTAACTCTGTGTCTAAAGGCGGCTTATGTTTGGACAGTACTCTCAGACACGTGGTCTTTTTTTGGGTGGTTCTTTTGGGGACCCAGAAGTGTTAGGTCAGGTAGCAGAAAAGTCTTTGACCAGTATTCTAAATGTATGTATCTCCTGCAACAGAAGTGATAGCATTATTTTTTTTTAATCCCTTTTTAGCCTGCAAGGAAACATTCCTTGCAATTTCTAGCATGACACTTGTTAGCAGCTTCCGTGTTTAAGGTTTAGCTTGTCAAAACTGCTTTCTTGGCAATCCATGTTGAGATAGGACAGAACCAAACAGGTAAAATCTGCTCTATTTGGATCTGCCAAGGTGTGTGATGCTTATGAACAACACCTACTCATCTGAAATTAATGTTTTTAAGATAACACTATCTGTGACCTTGTAAGCATTAATCAGATGTTCAGACTGTTACGAAACAGGTTTTTGTGGTACCAGATAGCATGTTTTCATCAAAACAGTACTGCTTTCATATTGCAGGGCGCTGCTACAAAGCTTCAAAAATAGCAACACCAAATATTTCATGAAATCATTTTTCGTTGTCCACTGGGAAGAGAAACAAGAGCAGCAGAACAGCTGTTTTCAGCTGGGCTTGAAGCAACAAGAACCTTTAAATAGAGGGTCTCGTTAATGCACATTCCCAGGCAGGTTTGACTGTGGGTTTTCCCTCTCCTGCTGTTTTCTTGAAGAAATGAAGGAAAGCTGCCTTTGAAGTGACAAGATCAATGAAAAACATAAATGCATATGTTTTATTTAAACTAACTGCTGGTATGTGACACTAATAAAATGTAAGCTTTTCAGTCAGGAGTGCTAGAGAGAGCTAAGGAATAAATAGATTTACCACATGCTGTTTCAGCTGCATTCTCCATGCAGGCCGTCGTCCACTAGAAAGATGTATAAATTAAGGCATGCTGGAGTCTTTTTGTTGGGGGGGGGAGTCAGGGAGAGGACTTCTTTAAGGAATGAATCAGGAAATATTTATAGCCCTCCTCCTGATGCCACCCCCCTCATTGCCAAAACATCAAACAGAAAACCCTGTGATTGTGTTAATTACCATCATCAGCTAAATGGTGTTGAGGTATATCTATCTTTTTTTTGGTAAGTATTCTTACACCTTATTGTGAGCAAGCTGGAGGTCCTTGATACCAAGCACATCTGTAGACAACTTCATATGGAGTATTAGAGTTTGCACCTGGACTGAACTTGCTGTTTCTTTTGAAACTTCTGCAACAGAGCAGATAAACACTGAGCTTCATGCTCACTAAGTGTGAGAAATGAATTACATAAAAATCAAAGCTGGGATTGTTAGAGGTAAAACAAGCTTGTCGATTTTTTGCATGCCGTTGAGCATGACTAAAATGTATCTTTTGTGTTCACAAAGTCCAGTCCTGAAGTTTTGGGGACACTTGAGGGGCAGGGGATTGTTGTAGTAGGCTACGTGTTGGAAGGTGAGGTACCTCAATAGAGCAATGCTTAGGAATTGTCCGAAGCATGTCTGCTTTGCATTTCACTAACTTGGTTTAGTATCAGAGCAGTGCTGTGACTTCAGGGGAGTGGTAAATTTTCTTTAACCTTTCAAAATGCTCTACAACTTTTGCCAGAGAAAACGCGGTGTGTCTCCTCTTCCTGAAATTCTGACTGAAATTTCAGTGTACGCAGTGACTATTGCAAACATTCAAGAGACTCATCTCTAGTTCTTCAGCTTTCTACCTTTTACAGGAAACGCAATCTACCATATATTTTTGTTCAACTAGCCATAAGTGAAATCCAAAGTTAAGAAGGTATTTTGCCACTTACTGTGCTCTGGACAGGTAGAGATGAAGAATATAAATACAAGACAAAGAGACTGAGTAATGAAATTACAGAAATCTGAAGAATGGTTGGAAACACACGACAAAGATTTCAGCCAAATTTGTTTTCCTTTCAGACTTGACTTTCCTATCCCCACGGAGGCCCTCTCTTTCTTTATTGAGGATGTGAAGGAAAGGGGGCTAGTTTTTCACTCCTTTATTGCAGACCCACATACTGGGGACTTTATAGGCACCCAGCAGTGTGGCTGGCACTTCCAGAGCCTAAATCCATCTTTAGCATACCTGGACGTGTAATAACAGGACTTTTAAAACCCTCTGAGATGGCATTTTATTGATACACTTGTCAGTTGAGGAAAATGTCTCACTATCTGAGATTAAGTATGCCTAATCTTAGGAGCAGGCAATGCAGAGGTGAGCGTGCTTTTCCTGATGCACGTTAGATGCGTTTCTAACAAAATGTTGACTTGAGATAATTAAAGGCTCTCTGTGGCTGCCAGTGTCAGACCTATGGGATTTTTGTTGGAGATGAGGTTGGAGTCAAAGGACGTTTGGTGAAGCAGCCATCCTTGGGCTGAAGGCAGGACTTCCTCACGGCTGTACTATTCCACTTTCTGCTATCTTGGGTCATCTTTTTGGTGACGCTGTCCCGGTGTATGGTGGAGGCTCCAGCTTTATTTACACAACAGAAATTTATACAGAACAACCAGTATCGGTCGAGTCTTGTAAGAGAACAGACTGGTGCTCCTGGTGGACTCCCAGCCAGCTTGTTGACCCCTTCCTCACTCTTCTAACAGTGTGTCATAGCAAATGACGTGCACCTAAAGCTTCTACCTCTGGCTAATGGAGCATAGGGGACATTGTTGTCCCCAGCAGCTGCGTACAGTTGTTGAGCTGTGGCTTCATGGCATCTTTGAGCTGAGACTGTGGTGCCACACTGAGAAGAAATGCAAAGATAACACGTCTCTGCCGTTAGGATTTCACTCTTTGTACTAACTTATCAAAGGAACTTGGGTGCCTTTGAGCTTCAGTTCAACTTTTTCCTGAAAATACTCTTTATTTATATGTATTTTTAACCTAAACATGCAACGAGGGCAGGAGAAAATTCCGATGAAACCTCTGTGCATCCTTCAGTGAGGTTTGTGTGCTGTACAGAATGTCAGAATGTGTAACAAGGGTGGGTTTTGTTTCATGGATGCACAGCTCTGTAGGAGACAGAAGTAAGAGAACAGCAAGACGTGGAGAGAACTGGTTTAGAAATATTTTTTTTTAACTGTTGACTGTTCTAGGAAGTGTGCACGTACAGATACACAGCTCTCCCCTAAACACCAAGATGACACTGGGTGTTGGAAAGATTACAAGTGATAAATTCAGACCTTGGGAATACATTTCCTAGAACTGTTGCCACCAGTGAGAATTCAGCCGGGCTTCTGTGCTGCTGGGCAGGCTGGTGACACACATATGAAAACGGTATTGATGTTGAGCTCTGCTGAAGCACTCCAGTTCTTGAAATCAAACAAACAAAATATCTCCCTTTATCAGCTTTCTTTTGTAAGCTGGGAACAGGAGACATGAGACAGGGGAATGAATTGACCGTGGTCTCGTGTTATTGAGCCAGTGGCAGGGGGAGGTTTAGAAACCAAAGTCCATCTTTCTTAACGTTTTTAGCTGAGATCATAGCCATGGTGGGAGCCGTTGCACAATGGCACATGCAAGAAAAGCTTATATTCATTTTTTGTTGTCTCAGAGGGATGGTACTGCATACAGCAAGTGTGGTTTTGTTTGTACAAGGCCATTTACATCATCTACTGTAATGTCACTTTGTAATGATGTTGCATTTGAGGTTGTCAAAGGTACTTGAAATCACTTTGTGTAATTTTTTTTGGCTCTGCCTTCTCTCATTTTGTGTTTATCTGTTCATTATTTCTTCAAGAGAGAATTCAGCATTGATCTGGTACTACTTGACTGGAGCTGTGTTTCCAAAGATTTGTTGACAAATCCTGTCTCGTCTGTGCCTAAATTCTGAGATGTGTCTAGCTCTTCCTCAACATGAATATTCTCAAGAGAGGGATCTTTTGAAGTCTTAAACTGCTCCAAATCATTTCAGTTTTAGACTTGTATTGTGAGCAATGCTAATTTTAAATTCCAGATCATTCCAAATTTCCTTAGCAGTGAGCACTGTAAATCAAGAAATTCAGTCAGACCAGGGGTGGAGGCTGCTTCTGTTGCTGTTTCCTTTTATTCTACTCTTTGGTTCTCCATACTTCTTGAAACTAGAAGGTAATAGAAATAGTACAGCTACTGGGCTGTTGTAACCTCCTTAGAACAATTTTATTCTTTATCTTGCCTTGACTTCAGACAAATCTGATCTCTGAAGTAAACTACTTATCCTGGGACAAGATGCAGAGAATATGGTAAGGGAAGGACAAGTTCTCTGTCTTTCCCTAACTGTACATGTTTTATCATTTTATGGACCTCCAATCACACATGTAAGTGTAACAGGATAGTTTTCCATAAATGTCTTCTGATATTATACCGCCAAAGGATTTTTTTCAATTTCTTCAAAGGGAAAGGGAAATAATGGAAAAAAGATTCTCCACCTTTCACAGTACTGAGGCTGCACTCAGCACAAGAAGGACCTGGGCCTATTCAAACGAGTCCAGAGAAGTCCCACAAGGATTATCAGAGGGTTGGAGCTCCTGTCCTATGAAGACAGACTGTGAGTTGGGCTTGTTCAGCCTGGAGAAGAGAAGGCTCCAGGGAGACCTTACGGCAATCTTCCAGTGCCTGAAGGGGCCTACAGGAAAGCTGTGGGGAGGGACTCTGTAGGACAAGAGGAATTGGCTTTAAACTAAGAAGTGGAGACTTAGATTAGACATTAGGAAGAATTCTTTCAGAATTTAGCTTTAAGCCTCAGAAACCCATGTGGTTTTCTTTGGCCTTACAAAGAGCAGGTATTCATTTTCCATTTAAAGGAAGAAATTCTTTACTCTGAGGGTGGTGAAGCTGTGGATGCCCCATCACTGGAGGTGCTCAAGGCCAGGCTGGATGGGGCTTTGGGCAACCTGGGCTGGTGGGAGGTGTCCCTGCCCATGGCAGGGGGGTGGAACTGGGTGGGCTTTAAGGCTCCTTCCAACCCAAAGTAGTCTTTGTATTCCAGTTCTGGGACTTAATGACTTTTTTTTTCTAATTAGCTGCATTAACATAGAAGCAGTGTCTCTCACCTCATGCCCGCTCATGCATTTACTTGGTAGGAACAATCAGCTCTTGGGCTTTGCTTGCCGCCAGTCCAGCTGCTCGGTCTCCTTTGAGGCAAAACAAGAGGCCAGATGGAGGCTGGAAGCAATAACCGACTGTGTTGTGTACAAGAACTATTTTCTGGTTTATGCTGGGGGAGTGTTCGTTTGATGCGATCCATATGACAAACAATGTACCTGTACAATTGATTTGGCTGTAGGGCAGTGTTCACATCGTGGCAAAACAGTTGAGCAGTGATGTCTGGAGAGTCTCTGTTGCTTGACAAGAAGATATCCAGAGAAGCTGGCATGCTGGAGAATTCATGGGGTCAAAAATGTGACACTTCTTTTTTTTTTTTAATTTTGTGGCCCCAGCAGGAGCGAGGCCGATTTTCTAATCCGCAGCCAATGCAGGTGGAAAGGACAATCTGCTCTTTGCCTTTTCCCCTTCTGGCGTTAGGTGAGGTGTTCCTGTCACGCATCTGTTTTGGTCAAAACATTGAAACAGTGCGCTGGCTTGTTTGCTCTCTTGATGTGCAGATACCTCCAGATACTTTGTTCATGTTTTAAAGATACAGCTGTTTTCAGATGCAGGCAATGTACTGTGCTGCTGCTTGTAAACTGCTGAATAGTGTTAGGTCAATTAGGACTTCTTCAGAAATACACTATTTTTACAGTAGTTAACTGGAAAACTGGCAAATTGAGCAGAGGTGAAATGGCATATGGAGGTGAATTTTGCCTACAGCTTAACAGTCAGAAGCTTATCAAATTGTTGCAGGTTGGCTTCACTGTGATTTCCAGATTTTACTATCAGTATTTTATATGGTAGCAAGAGTAGAGAGAGGATCAGAAAGAGTAAATGCAGTGCGGTTTTACTTGCCAGGTATGTGGAAATCATGGTTATCCAAATATCGAGGCCTTTAGAAAAAGATGTTTGCAAGATTGCATTGAGAAGATAACTCTGCAAAGTGAAGTGAAAGAAAGAATGTAAAGGTACAGAATGAATTTTTGACCACCATGGAGTCAATATGCTTAAATGTAACTAACTTCAGTAGGTCAGAATTTCAGGCAAGTTAAAAGTCCTGTTACTGGAAAAACACGTAAAAGGTTTTTAAAACGAGATTTCTTTCAAAATTATTTTGAATTTAAACATCCGGCTTTATTAGTTAAAACAGGGAATGAGAGGGGGAGATTTTCCTTCATGCATGTAGGAAGGTGGTCAAGACCTGTGTCCTGATGTCTCAGGAACTAGGGATCAAGAGGTAAGCTCCTGAAGTGAAATATGGTTCAGACGAGAGTGCTTGTAGCTAGGGGCTTAGCAGAAAGCACAGCAAGCTCCTCAGCTTTTGAGAGCAGGCTCTCTTACAGAAGTGCTGCAGTTCTCAAGTGGCTGGGAGGTCTCTAGGAAAGAGCAGTCTGCCTCAGGCAGCTCACAAAGGACCATCCACATTGTTGGAACAAGGAAAAGAGCCATGTTTAAAAACACAGATCTCAGTGGTGCAAATAGAAAGAAACATTTGCTATGTGAGGCAGCCTTATAGGTCATTAGCAATGTTTCTCTGCATGAGTAAATCAAGTTTTTGGATATGCCTGTGCTGCTACAGCAGAAAACTATATACAGATCTGTGAGGTACTTATAGCATAGATATATAATGATGTCTAAGTGAATGCTCACATAACAGTTCAGGAGTAATGATTTTATGCAACTTTATGCTGATTTACCCCGCGTTGTAAATTAGCCCCCGTGGATTCCTGGTACTGCAGCATAGACCTGCAGTGTATACTTGCTCTCGGTTTATTACTGCTGAGGTTGGAAGTAGAGAAATAAGTAATTTTTCCTCACAGGAAAAGCCTGTTAGGGTTGTCTGTCCCACCACCACCGTTTTTGCCTTCTCATCCATAAAACAATGGTTCTAGTGAATGAACTCATGCATGGTGAAATAGATAACAGGGCAAAAAGGGAGGGTCAGTGCTCCTGTAATAATGTATTATATCCCTATATCCCTCCTACCCCCATTTGTTAGACAGCCTTGGTTACTTTGCTAAAATCCTGTGCAGTGTTTGAATACTGTCTTCCTTTTAAGATGTCTGACAGCTATGCTCTGGGGGTTGTAGAGTTTTATTTTTCTGGAGTTGTCACCTGCAATATGACACAAGACTCTAGTCTTCCTCATTTCTTACCTCAGTAAAAAGTTTACTGGTCTTGCCCTTGCTTTACATACAAACCCCCCTTCCTGTTCCTCGTGTTGCTGTTCCTGAATAAAAGGCATTCTCTTTTCTGTCCCCCTCGTCTCTTTCTGTGTCCATTTACGATGCTCCATTTTAAATTTCAGCTTTTTTTTGAGGAAGGGCTGTCAAGTGCAATGGAGCCCTAATATATAAGCAGGGCTCTGAGGAACTGCAGGAATACAAGTAATAATTAAAACATAAATCCTGATATTTTACAGCTCTTGTCAAGGCAAATAATGAAGTGACAGCCGTTAAAAAGCAGTCTGAAGGCCTTAAAAGAGAATATGACCGTCTGATGAGAGAATATGAACGGCTTCAGGTAGGTGGTTCTCGCTCACTGTATGAACACAACATTCTGAAATTGTACCTGCAAAATTCTGCTTGTTAGGTGTTTATGATGTGGGGAATTTACCAAAATCTTTAGTATGGCATAAAGTTACACTCCTTAAACTTCACCAAGAACTAAAATGTAAGAACTTGATGGCAAACTTTGCACTTCAGGTCATCAGCAGACACTATTCGGCTGTCGCTTGGGAGTTGAGATTCAGATCAAACAGAAGCTTCTGAGAAAATGACAGCAGTAGTGTGTGTGGTATATACATAGCTCATAGGTGCCATTTTATTTTGTTTGCTCTCTAAACATGCTTTTGCAACACTAGGTTATAAATGTTGCAATGCTGTTAATATGCAAGAAGGGAAAAAAAAAAAAAGCCTAGGCTAAAAACAGGCTAGTATAAAAATTCAACTGAAGTACAAAATACAAAAAAACATAAACTAAAGGTGAATTAGCAGTTTGGTTTTGCATATGTGCATAGCTATAATACTTGTAATATGTACAATAATTACTTCTAGTAAAACTGGGAGCCCTGCTTGTTCCTTTTGTCTGAGAGGTGATGGTATGTTGCATGCCTAACACCTGCCTCAGCCTGTCAGTTTTGGTTGAAATCTGTCAGTTAACAGGAGTGTTAGTCTGGTTACAAGTAGCGGCCTTGGGATAAAGTACATCATTGATGTTAACATTCTGGTGACCACTTCTCAAGAAGGGCAGTTCAGCTGTGTATTAAAAAACAAACTGAAAAGGCAAATCTGAGCTGGACGTCATCTTGTGGTGTGTAAAGCTGCTGACTGATTTCCAAGCCTCATCCTGTCCTTCTATAGAGACCCCTCAGTTGGTCTCTGTGTTCTGAAATCGAGACCACCATCTGTATCCTATCTTTGTGCTTCCTTGTACCATGAGCCACAGGAGTGCTGCTGCATTGCCAACGGCCTTGTAGTCCTGAAGACACATCCTTATGTTTTTTTCTGTTTACCTCTGACTGAAAGTACAGAAGGCACTGAGCACCCAGTGCATTCAGCTGGTTTATCCCTAGGAGTTGTTAGGAGAGAACACTTTCTGCTTAGTTTGCTGCACAGCTCAACCGTAACACGAGCAGAGAGCAGTAGGCTGCATGGCTGTTCATGTATTAGGATCTGAAGCACACATATTATGTGGGGTAGGATCGATGGGACTGCAGCTTTTTGAAGTGAACAAACAGGGTCAGTACAAGGGGCAAAATGGGGTATCTGGAGTCAACAGTTTCTGATTTTGCCAACATAAAACATGATTTTTAATCTCTCTGTTTTCAGGAGAGTTCAAGTGAAGCAGAAGACAAGAAAGACCTGTAAGTGTGTCTAAGGCGGATGGCATTGGTACGATCGCTTCAGTGTGAAAAGCCTCGCGCTGTTTAGGCTCCCGATGCGTGTCTGAAACAAAACTTGATTTTTCTGAAAAGCACATGCACTGCAGGTCACGATTCAGATTCCGCTACTATATCTTGGTTGCCAATATAGTCTGTGTTTGAAATAAAACGTTAAGTGGCTTACCAGATTTCCCCTGGAGTTTGTCACTGCTCTTGTGAGAAAAAAACACGATAATCTTTCAATTCCATCTGGAGCAACTGATCTCTAAGCTCTCACCTTTCAAAATGGTAAAAGATCATGCACCATTTGCTTGTAGAATTCGAGTGAGATTGTATATCATGCTAAACCTTAAAAACACAGTTACCTAAAAAAAAAGTCTCTTGTGACACCTATTTGGAGTCTTCAAAAATTCATTTAGCAGTGGGTTGTAGAAGCTTTTCATCAATCCTTCCACTTCAGTGGAAAACTGAATGACAATCAATCTAAAGAAAATAACTAAATAAAACTGTATTTCTAAATCCATCTCACTAGCTTGTGACTTTCACTTAGCCACATGGATGAATGTATTTTAACAAATAATATTTTGCATGCCTCTGGCTTCTTTTTCTTTAATATACTGCGTTCTGCCAGTTTTCATAACCTAATTTTTTAATTGGTTCTTATTAACATTCTGAACTTTTACACTGTTTACATCCCTTTACTCAGTACATGCCACCTAACTGCTTTTGCCTTGCTAGGTAAGCATTCTTTTATTTTATTTTTTTTGTGTGGATACAATACCTCGAATAAATGTGCACTGTTTTGCATAAGCTCTTTTTGGCATTCTGACAGTTGTTTTGAGTTTTTTTTTGTTAGTTGGTTCCAATTTGTATTTGAAAGTTGGATATGTTTCTTATATTAAAGGGATTGTTTACGTTCATGAGTTTGAGTTTATTCATGTAAATCTTACCCAGTCTTATCAGAGTTAAGAAGTATGTACACAAAGAACAAAATATACTTCTAACTTGGTGATACTCCTGGAAATACAGCCTTCTTCATAGGGCTAATTTCCCTCCACAATTAGGATTTGTTTAGCTTAGAATTTTAACACAGCGTATATATTGAGTACTGTAAAGCATATCATCATAGCATGTTAAATAAGGATGTTTTTAAAAAGTAGCTCATCTTTGCAGAGTCACAGAATCATTAAGGTTGGAAAAGATCTCCAGGATGGTCTGGTCCAACCAGTATTACCCAGTAGTATAGAATGTATTCTGAGGGATTCTAAGAGGTTGGAGATTTGTTTGTTTATATCACAAATTTTAAGGAAAAGCTCCCAATTATAAGCAGCACCTCCCCCTCTCCAATTTTTTGTGATGTAGTTGAATATATTTTCTTTCTAGACATTCTGAAATATTTTAAATGATAGCAGAATGTTATCCCAATCTTACAGTCCCATCTAAAGACTATTTTTGGAAGCCTGGGATATGGAGCACTTTCATCTCAGAAGACTAGTTCTGGAGATCAAAGGCTAAAATATTTGTGGATCTGTCACTTCTAATGGGGATCTATGGTAGATACAGTCTCATATGCTTTAAATACTGAGAGGAAACTTTTAAAAAAGAAAAAGGAAAAAAGACATATAAAACATCTGATCTTAATAACAGAACTAACACTGTCCCCCCATCTCCTGTTTTTGTTACTTTAGACCCAAAACAAGAGCAAGCATCACTTGCTTGTTGTTTATTATTATCTACTCATTGAGGTTTAAAGCATTTTTGCATAAAAAGAAGCTGAACGTGAGCCAGAAGAGTGCCCTGCAGCCAAAAGAGCCAACTGTACCCTGGGGTGCATCAAGCACAGCACTGTCAGCTGGGCAAGGGAAGGGATTGTCCTGCTCTGCTGTGCGGCCTCACCTCAAGCAGGTTTGGGTGCCAGAGTATAAGAAAAATATAAAACTGTTAGTGTCCAAAGGAGGGCTACAAAGATGGAGAAGGGCCTAGAAAGCAAGACGTATGAGGAGTGGCTGAGGTCCCTTGGTTTGCTCAGCCCAGAGCAGAGCAGGCTGAGGGGAGGCCTCATGGCGGCCTGCAGCTCCCTCACAAGGGGAGCGGAGGGGCAGGCGCTGAGCTCTGCTCTCTGGGGACAGCGACAGGACCTGAGGGAACGGCATGGAGCTGGGACAGGGGAGGGTCAGGCTGGGGGTTAGGGAAAGGGTCTGCACCCAGAGGGTGGTCGGGCACTGGGACAGGCTCCCCAGGGCAGTGGGCACAGCCCCGAGCTGCTGGAGTTCAAGGAGCATTTGGACAGTGCTCTCAGACACAGGGTCTGAGTTTTGGGTGATTCTCTGGGGGCCCAAGAGTTGGACTCCGTGATCCTTGTGGGTCCCTTCCATCTTGGAGTATTCTACAATAAGTAGATAATCAGTAACTTAAATGAAAAACATCACGCAGAGTACTCTTCATCTCTAAAAAGGTATCTTAGTAAGCAGAATATGGAACAAAAAAATCAGATGTGATTGCACTGATAGTATCAATACTTCACCTCAACGAGAAAGGCCAGATGCTTCACGTAATTTTTGCTCTAGAACAAGTGAAGCTTGAAAGTGTGCATAGTGATACGTACTGCTCCACCAGAAGGTGAAAATGATGCCTAGTATTTTTAACAATATGCATTCAACTTGTGATACTCAGGTACTGCCCCCCATACTGACATCAGTAACCTCAGCCTAGCATTTCCTACTGCCTGATCAGAAGGTGGCGATCCACTTATGAAGAGAATGAAGATGAAACAGTCTAAAAACAAACAGAACCTCTCTGCCTATCAGGCCACGGGGGATGTTCCACTAATTAAAAATTAGGGATTGCCTAAGCTCCCAGACTTCCCATTTTGCCTCTAGTTATTTCTTCTGTCGTATCCATTATCTGAATCATTTATCAAATTTCCCTGTCACATAGTAGAATATGACAGTCATCTTTATGGACTCATCAAGTCATCTTTGGACTCGATCCTTATGGGTCCCTTCCAACTCGGGATATTCTGTGGTTTTATTGTGGGTAGTCACACACATTTGACTGAGTTAGATACCCTGCACAGCTCCTTGGAGATCTAACATATCCATCCCAGCTTTGTTCACATAACAGTAATTTTTTGTTGCTCATATGGAAATCCTTTGTAGTACCTGCTTTGTAGACCTGTATTCTTCCACAGAACACTTGAGACACGTTTTTCGTAAAACCAGAAGTCTAGATAGTGCACCTGGAAATCCCAGTAGGCAGCAAGTGTTTCAGAACAGCTTGCATGTGCATTGTTTCAAAATATTTTATACATGTTTGGAGCCTTCAGGAGTCTGGATTAATCAGCTTCAAGTTTTCTGGTCAGTAATATTTCAAGTTATGAGTCATATGCAGGGAAAGTAAATCAGAATTGCACATTTTTAACACCTGATTCATTTTGTAGGAAAGAATTATAAAAAAACTTACATCTCCACTAACGCCAATGGAATCAAAATTACTTCCCATACTCCTATTTGATGGTCGATTTAATTCTGGGTATGCCTACAGATGGAAGAGTTTAAAGCTCTTTATACCTAATGTGAACGTAATTGTCTGGTTGTTTGAGGGCTTTTTTTTTTGTCTTTACAAAAGTAGGAATGTGCAGTTTCAGTATTTGAGTGGGGAAATACACGAGAGAATATGAAACAGTTCTAAAAGTACTTGCACAGGTTTAAGTAATAGCGGCTTCTCAAAAAAATAAAAAAGTAAAAAAGAAAAAAAGCAATAAAGAAGAAAACATGTTTTGATGTTTTTTCATAAACTCCTTTTTCTGCTGAGTCAAGAAAGCAGTGAGGTCATGGTGGGTGCATGAGAACTGACCTGAATATTAATGGACTTAACTACATGCTTTTCCTTAAGTGAAAACAACCTTGGTTAGGCAGAGTGTTTTTGCCTTTTTCCATTTTTTGAAACAAATGTCTGGCAATGTACCTTATTTAGTAACACCAAATGTACACAGTCTTTCCTGAATATGTATTTGCGTGTTAGCTGCGCTTGCTGCAGCTGGAGTCCCCGGCTACATCTCCCCATTGGAGAGGCACTGTGCTTTCTGAGCTTGTTCTGAGGGGTGAAAGCTCTGGTTTTACTCAGCATTGAAAATAACACAAGTTTATTTTTTCCAAATGTGAAGTTCTGGTAGACGTCTTACATGTCGACCTCGGTTCTTGTGATCCTTGAAATACTGAATTTACTTTGTAAGTACTCTTTGGGACAAAAATCCTCATTTTGCTTTGCCTTTGGCCAGTGCTTATCCCAGTGGCAACTGTAAGATGGGTCCATATGCAACTGGATGCAAATGATTTCACAGATAAAGTTAAGCTGGAAAATCAGCTCTCATTTATGTCTTTCCAATTGTCCAGTACTCTGTGCTGAATATTGCTGTGTATGTTAATTGTAAGGTCTAAAACTGTAGTTTTGCAACTGAGCATCTCCAATTGAGACAGAATGTGGGATGTTTTGTTTTCTATGATAAAATGTGATACTTATGTTTCACTCTTGATCTATTTTGTAAATAGAGACAAGCACTGCAAAGTGCATTGTGAGGAAAACAGGAGAGTCCCTCTAGTTTTGTGTCCCTCACTCTGCAATGCGATTGTGCTCCATAGGAAATCCCTGTTGTCATCTGCAAGAGTAAGTCTGCACTAAAAGGATGTTGATATTCCACCTCCTGGCGGGGGGAAGGAGAACGTGGTGCAATCCTAAAGGCCAGTTCTTTCTATGCTAGAGCATTCCCTTATGAAGTCCACTGAGCTGGTCTTACTCTACACCAACACAATCAAATTTGGGGTTTTCAGATTCCCAAATACCCTTGGGTGCATCAGGGTTTAGCAAGTTCAGCAAGCCTATGCCCTATGCCTTGTGAACAGGGGGAATTTGATACCAGAGCAAACATGTCTGTTAGAGGTGAGGAGATGCCAAAGGCAGCTACATGGAAAAATGAAAACAGGAAGCATCTCTCAGAACGTACTTGTCGGGAAATGACACCAACTGCAGCTGTAATAAAAATAATAAAAAAAGCATGTCTGCGAGACAGCTTAAATCCTGTCCTGTATTTGGCTGCCAGAGATCAGACTGTCTGTGAAGTCTGATTAGGTTTACTTTTTCTCTTTGAAAACAGAGCCAGAAGAGGTGGTACTTTTGGTGATAATCGTATTTTGTGAGACAGCTTAATAGCTGCTCACCTGAAAAGTGGAACTCTGTTTGTTCAACATCTTCCTTAGCTGAAGGTTTAAACCCATATTCCTGTGACTATAGAAGAAACTCAAAGCTGGACAGCAAGCTACTTATCTACTCTTTCCCTTCAGAGTGTAAGATATGGTACAGAAAATACAGTGAGAGAGCAAGGACTGTTATTCTTGGCCAGTAACAAACTCTTAGGCTTTGATTCTTCTCCAGCCATGACTTAGGCATTTTGAGTTACGGACTGGGAGTAGACCATGCAGCAATACCAGAAGCAGGGACTTGAAAACAGGCTCTGTATCCATCCTAGCCTTGTTTCTCTCATACCTAATACAAGATCTATATAGGAAATAGTAACAGATAATAAGGTGAACACAAGGGTTTAGAAGGCTGATGTTGATGTGAAGCTAGCAAACAACAACAAAAAAAGCTAAAGTTGAAAAAATAAATGAACAGCCTGCCTTCTAGCTTTAAGGGTTACAGTTCAGGGTAGGAGGATGGATGCTAAGTGGGGCAGCATCCTGACTGGGGTCAGCAATATCTCAGTTTAGAAACTCACTGCTTCTGATTTCACACTGACCTGCCCGTGTGTATGGGATCCATGCCACACCAACCAGGGGTTGCATTCTTTATCTTCTTCCTCAGTTTGTTTTGTTTTCAAGTACAGGTGGGTGCACTGTGTTACACAGATGGCATTTTTTCTTGAAGTCTCATCCTCAAAGGCACATACTTCGACCTACCAATGTACATGGTCCTTCAGGGTTCTCATCTGTACACCAACTGCTGATAATCCTACAGCATTTCATTACCTGTGAGATGCTGAACCTCAGCATTCACGTGCTGCAGGAAACAGATTTGCAAGGAACACGAGTTACACTTGATTCAGATTCTTCACACTGTAGTCTTCCAATGTCAATTGCCATGTTCAGGATGACTTTGGGGCTGATTTGGTTTTGCTTGGTATCATCTAGTTCTCTTCTAAAATTCTAGTTCTATGAATAATAAACTAATCGTACTTCTGTGGGTGTTATAGGAGAAAAGGATATGTAATACGCATCCAGTCCTCAAAATTGAGTTTATGTTGTGTGTTTTAAGTGTAGGGCATCTATTGGATTCCTGCAAATGTTTTTGCTGCTATAATTCTTTACTTTAATGATTAACCTAGAAGCCATTATACCTTCTGGAGTCCTTTCATTGTCTTTGTGTTCAATTTTGAACCTAAGAAGATATTACCACAAGAGCTTTTCAAAGCTAGATTTCAGAACTGCTCTTTGTGCCACTCCATTTTTATCAGGAGTGGATTATAATTCAGTAGATTACCCAGTTTTGAAGCCAGCTGAGTTTTCCATATGTACTTCAGCATTCATCTGAATCAGGCCCCTGTTCTGTTTCCCAACCCACATTCCATTTCTCTGCAGCATTATCTGCTAGCAAAAATAATAATAATAAAATAAAATCTGAAAGCAGCCTAATTCTGCAGCACATAACATTTACATAAGATAACTTTTCTTAAATCAAAGTCCTACTGCTAAATATTAACTGTCAGCTTTTACTTGCTCCAGGGCTGTGTTTCTGGGCTTCTGCAAAACTTTGGGACTCTGCTTAGGAACCTGGCTGTTTGGCTGCCTGATACAACTGGGCTCAGATCAAAGCATTTCAGCAGCTCACCTAGACATTTCTCACAGTCCAGCAGCAGGGGAAGTCTGTCACAGCCTGAACACTACAAAACGTACTTTCAGCAAGTGACCTCTTTCCAGTTCAGCAAAGTCAGCTTCAACATGCCTGAAGCTAGGACTATGCTTAAATGCTTTGAAACCAAGGCGATCAAGAATATTCACAGCCGAGTGTCTCATTGAACAGATATTTTGCTTGATCCAGGACCTTCAATGTGTCTTTTTGGTGTCAGTTGAAACATTGGCCCTGATTCTAGATTGGGAAAGTCTTCTGGGGTGATAAGGACACTTGCTTTAGTTTACTCCTGCAAGATCTTTGTGAGGCTGTCCTCTATACAAAACATGCTGCAGGTGTAGCTAGCAGTACTTAACAGCTTTGACTTTTTCAGCCCCCATCTTATCTCGAAGCCAAAGTCATAGCAGGGCTGCCAAGTAGTTTGTTCCCTCTGATCTCCCTTGGGCAAACTAGCAACTGCAGGCTGCCTTCTGTCATTTCAGGTGTGACCCAAAGAGCCCGGGGGCTCCGAAACGCTCCTACTTCCCACTGAGGCAGCAGGGAACTTTGGGAACAGACCTGCTGCTCGACGCTCCCGTCTCCAGCCTCCTGCCTCCAGCCTCCTGTTAGCGAATGGCTCGGTTTGTTTGGAGCTCGTACCTCCGCGTGGAGTCAGCCTCCAAGGGCTCGATCACGGGATTTTGGGGTCAGGAAGCTCAGAGGAGGTTCCCAGGTAGGCTGAGCAGTGAGTGGAGCAGCTGGACCTGTCTCATCCCCTCGGGCTTGCCTTAATAGTGAGGGATGAGCGCGTTGTGTCCTTGAGCAGGTGGCTGAGGGCCACCACCCTCAAGGAGCTAGCCCTCAGGGAAGGTGATGGCTGAAGGAGGGGGGAATGAGATGTTCCACCTGGGAGACACGGGGCGGCCGTCAGCAGGCTCTGTGCGTGCTCCCAGAGCCCGGCTGCACACACGGCGAGGAATTCCCCCCACACAACGCCCCTACTGTGCCACGCAGCCCCTCGAGGGGACGAGAGAGGGGTTTAGGGCTGGGGAACATGGCCGCGGGGCTGGGAGGGTCGCGCTGGGGAGCGGCCGGCTCGGGGCAGGGCTTGCGAAGGAGCCCGGGGGTGGTCGGAGGCGTCTCCCGGGCCAGCCCGGAGCCGGCTGCCGGTGTTTCCCCATAAATAACCGCGGCCGGGCCGTATAAATGCCGCGGCTCAGGTGGGGGCCAAGCCGCTTCAGGACGCGGACAGCGCCGCGCCGCGGGGCCGAGCCCAGCCCGGGAGCGAGCGAGCGGGACCGCCAGGGGGGGCCGGAGAAGGAGCGGGCTCCGCTCGCCGGCCGCCACCTCAGGCGGGGCCATGGCAGCGGGCGAGCGGGCGGCGGAGCCGCTGGCGGAGCTCAGCCACTACGTGGTGGCGCGGCCCATCTACAGCGAGGCGGGCTTCCAGGACGAGAACGAGCGGCGCCCGCCGCTGCCGCCCACCCTCCGCGAGCGGGCGCAGGCAGCCTGCAGGTGGGTGCCGGGGGGGGGCCCGGCACGGAGCTGGGGGCCGCCCCCCACCCCCGAGGTCCCCCGCGGGCTCCCCGCACCGCGAGGTGGCGGCGGGTGGCCAGGGGTGAGGCGGCCTCTGAGGAGTCCGGCAGCGCTTCGGGGCTTCTCCTGCCTGCGAAGGGCTCGGACGCGGTCACACGTGGGGGGATTCCTGCAGGAGGTGGCGTTTGGGGCATAGGAGGTGCCCAAGGGAGCATCTCTGCCTCTTGAAACGTCTACAAATCCCGGCTTTCTCTCAGTTTCTGTCAGGGTTTCCTTGGCTGCTTTCTGCCAGGGCTTACTTGGTTGCCTTCTGTCAGATCCTCCTTGGTTGCTTTCTGTCAGATCTTCCGTGGCTGTTTTCTGCTGGATCTTCCTTGGTTGCTTTCTGTCAGGGCTTTCTTGGTTGCCTTCTGTCAGATCCTCCTTGGTTGCTTTCTCTCGGATCTGCCTTGGTTCCTTTCTGTCAGGATTTTCCTGGTTGCTTTCTGTCAGGAATTTCTTGTTTGCTTTCTGCCATGGATTCCTCAACTGCTTTCTGACTGGACTTTCTTGCTCACTGTCTGTCAGGGGTTCCTCGTCTGCCTTCTGCCAGGACTTCCTCAGTTGCTTTCTGCTGAAGCTTACTTGACTGCTTTCTGTCAGGACTTTCTTGGCTGCTCTCCGTCACGGCTTCCTTGGCTGCTTTCTGACAGGATTTTGTCATTTGTCTTCTGACTGCAGCCCCATGACGTATGTTCATAACTTGTTTTCTTGCAGCTGTTCGAAAAAAAGGGCCTTTCAGATCACCAAGTCCTTCCTGCCCATCCTGGAGTGGCTGCCGGGCTACCGCGTGAAGGAATGGCTGGTCAGCGATATCATCTCGGGGGTCAGCACCGGCCTCGTCGCCACCCTGCAAGGTAAACCCAGGCACGCCGGCCCTCTGCTTTCTGGGATGTTTCTGGCCGAGCACGATGATATTATGCAGATGGAATTACAAATCGGAGGCTTGTTATTTAATACTAGATATTAGGTATTATTTGGTGATAAATAATTGATGTTTTTAATTTATCCTTTTTTTTCTCTGCTTGAGTAGAAGATTTATATTTCCTTTGACATGCTATGGAGATGTAGTTAACTTTTTTTTTCCATCTTTTTATTCAAAGAGTATTAATTTTGATATTTAAATAATTGTAATTGTAATTACAATGGATTGGGTAGGTCATGCAGTCTTATTTCTGTTTCTCAGTTATCTGAACCTGTAGTTCTTCTGCAGCCACCTACAAAAAAATCCAGTTATTCCCCCCCAATAATGCAATCTTGATAACTTTCCTTTAAATTTTGCTTGCAGGATTGTTTAAGTATCTGCAGAAAACAGTCCTCAAGGAGGTGGTGTTGTATTCACATTTTAAAAAAATCGAATCTTAATGGATATTTACAGTACATGGCTTAGGGGGAAAGGATTCAGCAGATAAACAAACAGAAAAGTGACAGAAATAAGCAGAAATTAATGAAACTATGCTGGTAAAGAAGGGCTTAAAGGGGGAGACCATTCATGTGCCTGAGGCAGCTGATAAGGTCCGCTTTTCAGAGAAGAGGCTAGCTGTAATCCTGAAGTGCACCAGCACGTTCATTTCTTTCACCTCCATGCTGTTCTTCCACTACCCTCACAATTTTTCAGGACTGGGGGAAGTGAAGTTAGCTGTGTCAACCAAAACATTTTCCTTCAATGGAAATAAGTTGCTTACACAAGGTGGCAAAGATTACAGACCACACTGGGAACAAAGAAAGTGCCTCTTTCCCAATTAGCCACAAATCTTCCCTGCTGTCTCTTCCCTTGGAGCGTGCTAGGAAGGCACGGACTGCAGAAAGGAGTGGTACAAATGCCTGCCCCAGGCAGAGAGACCTGAGGAACAGGGAAGTGACTTGTCCACGGTCATGCAGAGCTGGAAGATCTCTGCAGAAGGTGGTGCCTCAATCACAGGACTATCCTTCCTTTTTAAGGTGAATTGTGCTAGATGGGCCTTCGATATGACTTATTACAGCTATTATGCTCTCACTGTAACCCCCTCATTTACATTTTTAAGGTGGTGCATGATTTTTTCATAATTAGATTCCATTTGTAGAACTGATTTCTGAAATATACTGTTTGGTCTCCTACCTCTGTGGATTGAAAAATACATTTAAAAACAAAACAAAACAAAACACAAATGAGTATAAATTTAACCATGTTAGATTTGCACTGGATGTAATTAAATATATATATACATAAAACACTTATGAAATTCCAAATCATGAAAACTGGCCAAAATGGTTGTCAAAAAAGTCTTCTGGGATCCCAAAGTGCCTGAAGTCCCTAACTCCCAGCAGCTGAGTGCCACTTGCAGTCCTCTCACCAGTCATAGCAGCGTGACCAGGTCTTCGCTTTGGTGTTTTTTTGTGGTATCAATGCAGAATACAACAGTCTGCCATGGGAGCTAACCAGGGCATGATACAGAAAGCAACTTTTCCTTTCCATTTAGTTTTGTTTTAATTCTATGTTGGATTTGACAAGCGTGAGTATATGAAGTGAGAAGATGGTAAGGATCAAAACTCTCCAGTTTGGGTGATTTACTTTTGGTACTTACAATTATAAACTGACACCTGTCAAAGAATGGTTTGATTTTCAGAAGACTGAGCATCCTGAAGCTTATTGGTAGTGCAGTAATTCAGTTAATGCTTGAAAATTGTCTGTAACTTGAGCACTTCAAGAAGCCCTCTTTTCTCTCAAAGGGTAGACCATTCAGTCTTGCAACAGTGTTCCCCTGCTTAAACTTCTTATTTGAGTGTGTGTTTTATGCTACCTATACAGGTATAGGAACATCTTTCAGTAATTACTCATCCAACTAGCAGTGTGGGATATACAATCATTTACAGTACTCACATATGTGCCTGCAACATATTTACAGACAAAACTTTCTAATTTGCATCTGGATAAAAAGAGTAAATATTTCTGAAAGTCTATTCTAGACAAGACAGTAGTTTTCTGAGTGATTTGAAATGTGAAGTTTCAATCATGTATCGTTTCAGGTTTGGCATATGCTTTGCTGGCATCAGTTCCTGTTGGATACGGTCTCTATTCTGCCTTTTTCCCCATCCTGACATACTTTTTCCTGGGAACATCAAGGCACATCTCAGTTGGTAACTGCATATGTTGAAGTTACAGTAAATTAACTATTACAAAATGTTAATCCTTACTGTGAACATCAGTATTTCCTATGATGGCTACTTTCTGAACCATATTGGTTATGCTGAATATTAATATTTGTGGGTTTGGGGGACTTAAGACTTACTTCTTCTCTGTACAGACAGCTGTGCATAATAACTAACTTCACTTGTGCCCATGCATGCCTTTCACTTGCATTTATGCTGAAGTTTAAATGTTGTCTTTGGCTACTTTCTATGCAAGAAATTAGAAGATAAAACCTGCCTCAGTAGGCAGTAAGAACAGACATTTTTTTCTATCACCTAAAGCTCAAGATGGCTAAAACTGGTCTTTCAGTCTTCTCCCCAAGCCTTCCTTGCTACATCCTTCTCTGATCACTGTGGCCAATACCATCTTCTTGCCTGTCACGGAGACCCAGAACCTGTGTCTACTCCAGCCTCGCTCTAGGTCCTCACATCAAGGCTATGGGTAAAACTTGTTGATTCTTTCTGGATCCTTTCTCTAAAATGTATATGTTTTCTCTGTCAGTTTGCATATTTAAAAATCACGTTACAGCTTGATCACTGAAATTTCTATTTCTCTACTCCAACAAATACAGTCTTACCTTGTTCACACCTCCTAATACTAGGTTGTTTTTCCCTTACAAAGCTTTGGCATGATATTACGCTTTTTCACCAACTTTCTTCTCTGTGGCATCAAATACTTCTCTGTTCTCTCCACTTTCTGTCTTCTTTCCCTACCTACCAGCTCACATTTTCTCTCCAGCCCTGAGCACTTACCTCTACTTATGTTGACATCCCTACCTTCTACATTTTCCACTCCATTTTATACTTTCTTCAATATGCTTATTCATTAAGAAAATCTAAGAAATCTGTAAAATTAACTTATCTTCAAGACATTTTGTGACATTTTCCTTTTCTGCATAATCTTAGTAAAAATTGCAACAAATTCAGTTGCTTGTAGATTGTGTTTTGCTGATACGATGATTATTTACTATCTCTGTATCTTTCCCAAATTATAGTTTCAGTCATCTTTAGCCAATGTAACACCAAACTACTGCCAAAAAGTCCAGTCCTATCCCTGGGTGCATGTTCTTGCAACCACCATTGCACTGGGATTCCTGAGCATGCAGCTACGTGGTGATCTGCATCAGTTCATTCATTCAGCTGCAAACTAACCATTACCAAAAACAAGTAAATAATAACATCGTTTTTAGCTGGATAAGTGATCCCTTTTATCTGGTGGTGGGCCACAGAGCTGCTGGTGCAGATGGAAGGGAAATGGTTGGAAGATGTCACAGCTTTTGGCCTTCGTACAGCTTAATTGGCTTAAGCAAAGGATGAAACTGCCTGTCTATGTATAACAAAAGTTATTTAAGGAAGGAATTGTGTCTCTGTGCCATGTTTGGAGCGCCAGTGGCTTCTGGCCCTCTACTACAACTACTACAGCTAAGTAATGTACCCCAGTTAAACTATTAAATGGATTTTCTGATTTAGAATTTGCTTGTCTAGTCTGATAAATACTTCTTTTCAATGCATATTAAACTTCAGCATGTTCTGTTTGTCATTACAGGTCCATTCCCTGTAGTCAGTTTGATGGTGGGATCTGTTGTCTTGAGCATGGCCCCTGATGAAAATTTTATCATAGATGGCAGTAATGCTACAGGGGCTAATAGTACTGGGACAGTGGTAGATACGGAATCCAGAGATGCGCAGAGAGTGCTGATTGCTAGCACCCTCACGTTTCTGGTTGGAATTTTACAGGTAAAATAGTTGTCTTGAAAACACTAAGTTGGTATTTTAGTGTTAATGGGAAAACACGCAGAATGGAAATACCTACTGGGGCAATAAGTCTTTTTCCTGTAGTAAAACACAAAAATGAAGGAAAGTCATCTCAAACTCTGAAGAGCTTTTTGGGGATTAATCTTCTTATCCTGGGCAGAGTTTGTGGCAGCATGACTGGGAGCACTGACAACAGAAGGATAGCATTGTGATTGCAGACCATGAGACCTGCACAAAACTCAGTGCTAATGGTGTATTAGCTCCATATCCTGGAAGATCTTTTCACAAAGCTCTTCAGGTCTCTTTAATTTCACTGGATGGCATGATATTAAGCTACATTAGTCTGCAATGGGGGGAAATGGTCCTACAACTGTCAAAAAAGAGAAAAGAGCAAAGCATAAGAAACCACCGAATAAAAGCGTGCCCTTGTTATTGCTTAGCAAGCTATTACTCTTCATGATTTTTCCAGGTAATATTTGGAGTCCTTCAGATTGGTTTCATTGTGAGGTACCTTGCAGATCCACTAGTTGGGGGATTCACCACTGCAGCTGCTTTTCAAGTGTTTGTGTCACAACTGAAAATAGTCCTAAATGTTTCAACTAAAAACTATAATGGTGTCCTTTCCATAATATACGTAAGTATGCCTTTCTAATTTGTTTTGGTTTTATGACAGAATTTTTGCATAATTGTTTGCCTTCTGCTTCTATTTCATACAGGAGTGATCCATATGCAATTTATATGTATAGAGCATCTCTTTAATTCTCACTGTCAGGAAGATCTGCAGGTGGTCATGTACAGCTGAGGGGCTCTCAGCTGCTGCTTTCTTGTTTCCCCAGACTATAAAAGGCTAATTGCTATATTGAAGTCTTTTTCAGGCAGAGCAGTTTTTCATATAAAGTTTGAAAGTAATTATTCAGAAATTCATTTTTCTGGGGGGTTATCACTTCTGGAGACTGTTTCCCTCCCACTCCTTCCTGGCACACTGTGAAGCCCCCAAAGCTAACTGGTCCCAAGCTTCCTTACTCTTAAAGCAGTCAGTCATCCTGGTCAAGGGCATTGTTCTCTATTCCTGTGAACATCTACAGAAAGATGTGGATTCACGTCCTGTGGCCAGGTACCTGCTGGTTAGCTAAGCTGAGGCTAAATGTTGCTGTCACAACTCCATTTGTTGATCTTAGAGGAAATGATCAAATGGAGAAATGTCTTGGCTGGATTACAGAAATACTGAATTCCTAGAGGTTCTCACATTACAGAACAGTCTGCTTCCCCAGGGAAATTATTGAGAGTTCTGTCGCTGACTTCAGCATGAAACTGTTCGACTTCATAATATTTTAGGTCTTCATAGCACTTTAAATTAACATTATAGATTTCTAAAAGAAGCTGCTCTAGACAAAAATTACTTACAGGTTTTGTGTGTCAGTTCAGAAAACCAGATTAGCAAAAATACCCTAGGCATCTGTAGTACCAAAAATAGGATGAATATAACTACAAATAGCAAGGTAGAATTTAGAAAAAAAAATCAGGTGAACTATTTGAAAAAAAAAAAAAAAAGGTATTTTATGGGCCTTTTTAACATTAATGAAAATTCTTTGCCTCGGGGCGTGGAAAATTAGATAAGATACAATACTATGTGATAAACCTGAGAGCCTGGTGATGGACTAATTGATCCAGCAGGTTTTTCCGTCTCTGTTTTTTATAATTATTGAAGAGTGGTTCAGCTAGTAGAAGGTACTTTTGAAAAGGAATTACAAAGTTCTTCCAGCTCCCGCAAGCCTGAGTGGACTGCTGACTCTTCAGGTTAAAGCTCAAAGCTTCTGCGTTCTAGCAGGTGAGCCAGGCAAAGGTGTTTGCAGATGTGTGCAGAGCAAAGAAATTGTGATTTCTGATCTGCTCAACCAGAGACTTGCTGCGTCAGCTTCAGCAAGTCTCGGACCTGCTTCAGAAGTGGTGGTTAACAAATTGCAACACAGAGCATCTGACATTGGCAGAATTCACAACTCCAAGTTAGGAGCCTCTTGTTCCCCTGTAAAACGTGGCAGTGGAACGTATGGTAAGAATGGGATTTGGGGTGAGCAGTACAACAGGCAAGAAATGACTTCAATCCCCAGAGAATGGCATCTGATTCAGTGCTTCGGAAAGGTTTCTACTTTAGCTTAGAAAACACTGCTGGTCAAGCACTTAGGTATTTTATTTCAAACCAAGAATCTTTTCAGGAGGGTAGTAGTGGTACTGCTGCTGCAACTCTCCCTTTGCCTTTAAACTAACAGCCTAGAATTTCAGGAGCTAACCTGGAGGCAAGAAGTCTGTTTCAAACCTCTGTTCTATCAGATCATTCTTTACTGTGTATGGAATAATCAATTTTTCTTGGAGACAAGGGACAAATGAGAATTACCCCGTTGCCTAGGAGGAGGAGAGAGGAGATAGGAAAGCCACCGATAGGTGGCTTTTCTCTGATCAGCCCATTCTGTTTTCCTGTACACTTAGAAGTGATACTTTTGTCATGTTTGTATAAACACTGTACAACCATAAATGTCAGTTACATGGACTGTAGTTTGCTATAAACAATCTGACCAAGCAAGGACATAGGAAGGGTAGATGAGGGCGCTGCCTGTTTTGGTCCAGCTGTGAGGGTCCTCCAGCCTGGGACTGGCTTCTGGTGGGAGCAGGGTTAATGCAGCAGGGTTATGCACTGCAAGGTGAGATTTTGCATCTGCTTTTCTGAAGCACAGGACTCTCCACAGCCTGGCAGGATCCACGCTGTCATACTCGCTGTCTGGATGTCAGCAGTGGCAATAGGAAATCTGTAACCTACAGGCTGTATGTACCGGCCATATAGCAGATCAGAATTTTGCCCATGGGGCCGCTAGCTGTCATTTGAATATAAAGGTGAGAATCTCTCTTGCTGCTTGGAAAGTGAGTAAGCTGCAGGTTTTCCCATCCTTGCTCTAAGAACAGGTTGGTGTAAAACAGTCAGGGCTTTAGCTCTTGTTACTAAGCATTAATTTTCTAAAAATCAGGATGCAGAAACCCTATGTAGACAATTATTCCATTAAATACACCATAAAATCCAGTCACTGATTCTGTAGCAGCTCGATAGTACATCAGACAGAGTTACTATCAAGCCTCCTCCAGGCCTAAGCAAAG
Organism: Aythya fuligula; assembly: GCF_009819795.1. Taxonomy (NCBI): domain Eukaryota; kingdom Metazoa; phylum Chordata; class Aves; order Anseriformes; family Anatidae; genus Aythya; species Aythya fuligula. The sequence continues at coordinate 15,229,246 of NC_045559.1, forward strand.
GAATGAGCAATTCTTGGTCTCCTCCAGAACCCTACGCACCTGAATTGTCCCATGAGTGTTTTCACACCTTTCACGTGCACGTGTTGTCATTTTTATTTTTCAGACTCTCATTGAAACGTTTGAAAGAATTGGTACCACCAACATTGCAGATCTGATTGCTGGACTTCTCACCATTTTTATCTGCATGGTAGTTAAAGAAATAAACGATCGATTCAAACACAAGATTCCTATACCAATACCAATAGAAGTTATTGTGGTAAGCAAAGAAGCATGATGAAACTGGTAACAGGTAAAATAGATGGGGCTGGCTACAGGAAGACACGAGCCTTTTTTAAGTATTGAAACTGTTGTTTCATTTGATTACAGACAATAGTAGCCACTGGCATTTCATATGCTGCCGACTTGGAAAACAAATACAATGCAGGCATTGTTAAGAGCATTCCAAGAGGGTGAGTGCCTTTGTTTTCTGGGACATAGGTATCATTTTAATTGGCTAGAAATGACAGTGGTAAGATAAAAGACGTGAAAGAGAGATTGAGAGCTGTAACCTGAGTTTAGAAGCCACAGCTGGAGATGTCATGAGTTCTACTTCTGGCTCTGTCAATTATGCTGCCTAATTATGTTGCGTAGCTTTTCTTCATCTGTAAAATGGGTTTAGAAACATTTACCTGATTCATTAAGTTCGTCTGAGAATTAATTATGTCATGTGCCCAAAGTGAATATATGCCTAAGGAAAATATAAAAAATAAATTAAGGGATTTTAAGTGATGAAATTCTCCTTCTCTGTAATTTCTGTAAACCTGAGTTATTCAACTACAGTTCATACTCAGGCTGTTATCACAATCAATATTGTCACTTAACATAGTCATAGGAGCACTACAGTTCATACTCAGGCTGTTATCACAATCAATATTGTCACTTAACATAGTCATAGGAGCAAGGATTTTGAGGATTACACTGGTAGAGACTTTCACTTGAAAGATTCAGAGCATTTCACAGTAGTAACCTTCACATTCCATTTGGTATTCAGGCCTTGATTAATTAAAATTTGTGGAAACACAGTAGGGGATAAAATGTTTTTGAGGTCTTCCGTTGAAATATGTTAACAACAGTATGAAGTGTCATTAACATATTTATGTAATTCGCCGTTTTATTCAATATATCCTTTATTTGGTTCTTCAAAAATGTACTTTTTCACTTTGCTATCACAAGGCCAAATCTCAGTTATGCTGAGAACAATGGGAGCTTTGTTGCTGACTAATAGAATCAGGATTTGGGCTATGGTGAGCTAGATAAGCATGTTCTGGATGTCAATGGGCTGTTTCCACCTTTTTATTAACTTGAAACATTACACTTCATATTATAAGCAACCTGTGTGCCTCCACCTCAAACTCCTTGACAGCTCTAGTTAAGAACAGAATTTGATCAAAGTCGATAATACTAACGTATTTTCTAAATGCTAGATTTTTGCCTCCCGAACCTCCAGATGTCAGCCTGTTTTCCCAGATGATAGCAGCCTCCTTTTCCATCGCTATTGTCGCTTATGCTATTGCTGTATCTGTGGGGAAAGTATATGCAACCAAGTATGACTATGCTATTGATGGAAACCAGGTACGTATAACCAAAACTGTCTGCAAACACAGGGAGTGTGATTTCTGCTTCACAGTGATTTATGTGTCCAAATGAAAGAAACATATTTTTTTTCAGACTAAAGTTAAAGTCTAATGGGAAATATTCTTCCAATTGCTGGGAAAAAAAGAAATCTGCAATGGCCATATATTACCTAACAAATTTACCACACAAAGATGAGCCAGATTAGCTCTATCTTCAGAGTCTGCTCTTCATCCTAATTGCTCCCATATCAGTTTTGGGCGTGTAGTAGCTCTGGAAGGGTAGTTAAAGCTAAGCACCGTACACAGGAATTTTCTGGTGATACAGCATTAACATGGCCAGCTTGAGCAGCCTCCCTTCTATTTCTGCTCATAAGAGAGATTTTGATGTGAGTTATTGGACTGGAGATGAAGGCAATGCCCAGCTAAGAAGCTGCTCTGGACAGCTTTATCTAGGCTTGAACTTTTTCAGTTAAGGTGTGATTTTATTCCTACAGAATAAATTGATGTGCTTCTCAGTGTGGCACCAGTTATGCAATACGAATACACTTGTAACCATACAGCTAAGTCCTACAGCTTCACAAAATTAAATGCCTATGAGTGTATGAACATGAAAAACACCTACATCAAACAATTGAATTGCTTTAAACATTGCTTTTTAAAGGCATGTAGTTAGAAAGTTGCTCGAGCTATATTCATTGCCAAGCATGTACAGGATTCTTGCAGCCATCTAGTGTCTTCGTAAGTGGTTATGTACCCATGGGCATGGGAGAAACATGTTGGAAAGCCTCCTTGTCCTGCATCTATGCTAATTTTGAATGTTATCCTTTGAACTATGGGAAAACGCATTCACTGCAATAAATAGATAAGCTGAGCACTTTGTTTAATGAGTCCTTCTTTATTTCAGCACTAATGGGTTATGTGAAGTTTGGTTTTGGAACTACTGTTCTGCAGAATGTAACAAAATTCTATTGCTGAACATGCTGGTCACTATATAAAACACAAAGTTCATATCTGGTAACACTGTGATTTAAAGTTGCCAAAAATGCATTGACTTTCAGTTTAATCCCTGTGAATGAATAATGCATACTCCTGGAAGTGCTGTTTATGCTGTTCTTTCACTGAATATGCTGTTCTTCCATCACTGATGTGCTTCAAAGATACTAATTAAATATTACAGTAGCAGAATTATTGTCCATAAAAGCAAAATGCATTCTTTCCAGTACTAATGCTATGAATTTTATGCATATCAAAGGCTAACTGCAGTCATAAATGATGGGCAAATAGTTTACTTGAACTGGAGAATTTAAAATAGCATCATAAAAGCAGGTAGTAAAATCATTTTGAAGGACAGTCCAATACTATTATCTGCTAGTGTTTATTTTGTCTTCATAGATTCATAGATTATTAAGATCTAAGAACACTAGGAACTGCATTTCCAGCATTTTCCTGCAGAACACAGCTGTTACACAGGAACAGGCAGGAATCACCTCGGTCTGTTCTGTTAAAGAACATGACTTTATAATCCTGCTCTCGTAGTTACAGCTTAATTAAAAGCTTACAGGAAACTTCATTTTGGAGAAAAAAAAAAGTCAAAATCAAATTCTAAATTATATTTTTAAACATTCACAGTGAGTGGAAAGCTCCTATGACTCTGTCAGCTTGATAAAAACAATGTTTCTGTCAATTATATGGGATTGCAGGCAGCTCCCAAATGCCTCATTTCCCAGCAGAGGAATGGCCCAGATCCCAGGACATAAAGCTCCCAGGGTCCTTGTCACTTGAGCAGAACAACCAGCATCAGTAGGTGCCAGCATCTGTGACCCTGGGGCAAAATTGTGAGAACGCTGCCTGGGACTCAGCGTGAGTTCATTGGGATGTTCAGAGTGAAAAACTTCTGGCTCAACAAATTAGAAGTTTTCAGTGAAACTGTGTTTTTTTGCAAAGCTCCTGATTAGTTCCACTAATAATACCATGCTTTGTATTAATTAAAGCTGTGTCTAAACTCAGACTGTTGCACTGATTAAACTTTTTTTTAGATGATGATATTCAGGAGTTATATTTATACTAGTCCCATTTGTTGATGCAATTATACCTGTGTAATCGTAAGAAATGATAATTTTGACAGCATTCATGGAAAAAAAAGCTATAAAAGCCTTTATTTTAAGTCAGGTATGCCCACATTACAAAGGGTATGTCAACTTCATTGCATTGGTTTCTAAACACATATAGTTACACTGGCACAAGAGTAAACTTAACAGCTGTTACTAATCCAGGCTCTTCTCAATATTTCAGTGCTACCTACTTTGTGAACTATTGTAAAATCTATTGTCCACTGCAAAGTCTCCACTGCAAAATCACCTTCAGGAATCTGTATTTACAGCATCATCCAATTACCTTTCAGGAGTTTATTGCCTTCGGGATCAGCAACATTTTTTCTGGTGCCTTTTCTTGTTTTGTTGCAACGACTGCTCTTTCACGGACTGCAGTCCAAGAAAGTACTGGTGGAAAGACTCAGGTAATGACCTCTTCTTACTGATAGTGTACACAGGTGAGTTTAATAATCTATGGGGATGAAAGTGGTCCTGAAATGGTTGTGTTCCCGTCACATAAAATGCCACGGGTATCTCAGCTAGCAGCTTGTGTGTGGGTACTGCATCATTTTTGTAGCTCTGCCAGAAGAGGGCAATCAAGTTTTACATACGCAGATTTACATTAGGATCCAAACTCCTTCCAACCTAATTCCCCAGAATTTCGTTATGAATTAAGGGACTGAGTTTGTTGCAGTAGAAATGCAGCATGCAGGACGAAATCCTATCCCATCCCTATGTATCCTCTTTGAGGTACCTAAGGTCCCATGTGTTGGCCTGAGCAGCCCTGCACATGTTCACATGTTCCGTCTTTCTCATATTCTGTGTGGTGCTCCCCGGTTTCAGAGGACTACAGCCACACACTTATTTAACAGTGGAGAAGTCCAGGTTATCCAGCAGCCCCTTTTCCAGCTGCCACACAGACTCAGCTCCTTTCATCTCTCTATGCAACTCAGCCCCCTCAAGAGCTACTACCTTGCGTGCGGTTGTTTGCACTACCTGCTTAATTGAATTCCCTCTGTGTTAGCTGAAGTGTGTAATGATTGCCCATGTATGCCTAAACACAGCGGCATTTTGGCAGGTCTCCTTGTTCCTAAAGAAATGTAATGTGCAACTACTTGTGTATCCTAGAAACAACTACTTTGTAATCCTAGAAACATAAGATATAATCTTAACGTGCTCATCTTCTATAAACACTGTGTCCTCCGCAGGTTGCCGGTATAATCTCAGCCGGGATTGTTTTGATTGCCATTGTTGCCCTGGGGAAATTGCTAGAGCCCTTACAAAAGGTACTGTATTCATACTCTGCCACCAGCACTGATCAGATCTGAATGCTCAGCTTTGATGGACAGAATTAATAGCCCTGTTTGCAATTGCGGTGACTGAGACCAGACGAGGCACTGGGTTTACACCGTGTAATGATATACACTTTGTAAACAGAAAACAGAAGATTAAATATATCTTAATAAGCATCTTGGCTTTTGAATAGTGCCTTTACATTGGTTTCCTTTGCAGTCTGTGTTGGCAGCTGTAGTCATAGCTAACTTGAAAGGGATGTTCATGCAAGTGTTTGATGTTCCCCGTCTGTGGAGACAGAATAAAGTGGATGCTGTAAGTCAACTCATTTTTCCTCCTCTCCCTAATGTTTTTGTATGTTTTTTGTTGTTCCTGTTTTTTCCTTTCGGTGTCATCCAACTTTCTCTTAACTACCACATCAACAGAATTTTGTAGAGTTACCATCAGAAAAATCTTTAGTTTAGATTTGCTCTAGCAAACCTATTTTGTGTGCACCCTCAAAAGTTACGTATCATGAGGTCAGGTGAAAATTTCCCATTCTAGAGTTTTACATAATATAATCTTCTTTATTCCCTATACCCCACAGAAAAGGTGCCTGTGCAGCGATGACTTCTTTGTAGCAATTGCCATAGTCTACAGTAATCTTGTATTGAGATGTCTTGAAAATCAGAATGAAGATGGCCTGTGGCCACATTTACCATTCTGCTTTGATCTTCTGCAAAATTTAAATGGGCCAGAAAAGCTGAAGTTTTCTTAATTCATGCATGTATGCTTATGTTGGTATCAAATTAGTTTCCCACTTGCCTGGATAATCTCAGATGGTCCTTACAAAGTATATTTTCTTGCTGTAGCAAGACTAATCCAAGCTAGAAAGCGGATTCATTTGGTGTACTAAGGGATGTATGAATATGCTTTTCTTAAAAACCACTGTAACCTTATCTCGGGGTACATGCTCGCATCTCCCACTGGGTTTTCTGTGGAACAAACCCTCAGCATAGCCGTTAGGGCAGGAGGCAATTGCATGAAATGTGTGTTCTGTGTGCAGACCCTACTACACACAGATTTTACAGGGGGTGTATGAATAATATCTGCTTTAGATAGGTCTGAATTTATTTAGTCAATCATTTAATAGTCCTCTTGACAGATAAAAGATCCCACTCACTTGAGTAAGAAGTGCGGGCACTCAGCTTTTGGTAGGACTGGGTCCATTGCATGTTCTGCCTGGGCAGCAATGCAGGGAGGAACTGAGGAGCCCACTTCAACTGTTCTGCCTGAACATTCAGCAGAGACTTTTAGAGAGTGCCATTGACCTGCTAATGGCAACCTGCTAACCTCTCTTTGGAACAGTTCTGGTTCCTGGACACCACTGAGGAGCCCCCTTCCCTCTGTATGTGTCAATAGGTGGGGCACCTTACAGTGTTTACCTTGCAGGAAAAATATTATTTCTGATTTTTAATTTCCTAAATGCTAGCAATGCCTAAAAAAATACATGTTTAGAAGTAATTTGGAGGAAAATAAATGCTTTTCAATGGAAATCAGCTAATTGCCAGTGTGCTATAATCATTTCCAACATTAAATTCTTCTGCTACTCTTATTGTCTGATGTAGTGATTCTTTAGAGTGACCAGGAGTGCTATGTTATAATTAAGAGATTTTGTTATTTCCTCTCCAGATGATCTGGGTTTTCACATGTGTGGCATCCATCATTCTGGGACTTGATTTGGGATTGCTTGCTGGCCTTTTGTTTGGATTGCTGACAGTTGTGCTGAGAGTTCAGTTGTAAGTAACACAGGATCAGAAATAATTGTTAGTATTATACCATGAAAGAGACAATATGCTGAAAAGCAAGATGATTTGTGGCAGAAAATGTGCTTGGTTTACAAAGATTTTGAAGTGGAAAAATCTATTCTTTAGAACAAAACACTTTGTGTGCTATCAGTTAAAATAACAGTGACGTGAGAGGCTGTGTTATGTTATCAGTATCTATTCTGTATCACGTTGGGTACTTTTGTAGTATTTAGCTATATATTATTTCTGCATCCATGTAGCTGTATTCTAAAAAAAGAAAGGAATATTCTAGATAAAATGTTAAAAGATATATGAATGGCTTCTCTAATGAATTACTCATTACAGTCACTCTTAGCATATAATCATACTACAGTACGTTGCATGTGCCAATAACTTTTTTGGTCATTGCTTATACAAGGCTGAGTGTACGCCTATGGGGAAAAGGGAAGACAAAGCATGAGACTAAGAAAAAATTTCGTGTTTGTGTTTGATTTATTTCTGCTCTAAGAACACGTGGCAGTGGAATGGTGAGAAAAGGTGACTTTGCAGAGTCTCATTTGGCTATCTTGTTACATTTTCTTGATCTTTTATCTGAAAATACAACATAACTCCTTTCCTTCAGCCTGGAGTCCGTACAGTAGGGTTGCCACCAATACCAAAGGATAGTTGCACTGTCAGCAAATGCATAAAAATAGAGCCTTCCAAAAGGTGTCATAGAGTAGGAGATTGTAAAATCTACTAATTCACAATTACTAAAAAGAAGAATTTTAAGATCCTCAAAAAACATCCACAGATTCAACTCAGATTTGTGAAATCCAGGTAAGAAAAGGAAGTAAGGCTTTGCAAACCTCTAAATAATTTTCTTCAGCTGTTAAAAATGTCTGTGGAGACTGCAAAACATTTTGGTTTTGACCCAAATCCAGAGAAAAGGGATTAGAGAAAAAGCTTCAGATAGTGTGAAGATAATGTAATATTGTAATGTAATATTGTTTCTGTTGATTTAAAATGGGGAAGAGTGATCAATATATTTTTTCAGAGTAAAAAGCCTAGCTATGATATTTACTTTCCCTGTCTTTTTGTTTCTGTTAGTCCTTCATGGGGTGGCTTTGGAAACATTCCAGGCACAGACATATACAAGAAGGTCAAGGACTACAAAAATGTAAGTCATTGCTGAGTTGTTTCCCTTCAGTCTACAAGCCAGTGTAGGAAAAGCTGTACCTTGCTGATTGTTGACAATTTGACTTCAGAAATGCTTGAAGATAACAAGTTGCAACATTAAATTCTTCATCCTGATCCAGATGGTTGGTCCATATTGCATGCTGGGCTGTAAGCATCTAAAAACTGAATCACCTCAAAGATCAGCAAAGATTAGTGAATTGTTAGTGAATTAGTTATGTAGCTGAACTGTTGAAACAGTTGAACTGCTCCTTAGTAGCCAAAATATAGTTGTTGCGGCTCAACCTTATATTCTTTGACAACAGATTGTAGAACCAGAAGGTGTGAAGATCCTCAGGTTTTCAAGTCCAATTTTTTATGCTAACATTGATGGACTGAAAAGTAGCCTCAAATCCACAGTAAGTGATATGTGATGGGTTTGGATGCAACTTAATTGGCTTTGGGTTTTCCTTAGAATTATATCTAGGTGAAATTAAATCATTTTGGTGCCTTGATCCTTTTCCTGTAGGTGGGATTCGATGCAGTCAAGGTATATAATAAGAGACTCAAAGCACTAAGGAAGATACAAAAGCTAATCAAGAAGGGGAAACTGAAAGCTACTAAGGTAATTCTTTTTTCTTCTCAAAGGATTACTGTTAGAGCTTATTACTTAAGCCTTAATTATGAGTACCTCTGTACTCATCTTTAAAATAGAGATGAAAAGTGTGACTGATTACTATGGTAGGAAGTCTGGGACCTGCAGGGGGTCTAGCAGAACAGTACTCCTATTCACAGAATCATAGAATCATAGAATATCCCGAGATAAAAGGGACCCACAAGGATCATCGGCCCAGCTCTTATTGCCAAAGACATCAAGATTCAGGCAGCTGTGACAGTTGTAGTGTTAACTGCAGTGGAAAGCAAGAGATTCCCTGATCTCACCTCTACCCATCACCACCTGAGATTAAATTAAAGAATCACAGAATGGTTTGAGGTTGGAAAGAATCTTAAAGATCATCTAATTCCAACGCCCTGCCATGTAATGCAGGGACACCTCCCACCAGACCAGGTTGCCCAAAGCCCCATCCAGCCTGGCCTTGAACACCTCCAGGGATGGGGCATCCACAGCTTCTCTGGGCAGCCTGTGCCAGTGCCTCACCACCCTCATAATAAATAATTTCTTCCTAATGTCTGATCTAGATCTAGCCTATGTTAGTTTAAAACCATTACTCCTTGTCCTATCACTACACTCCCTGACAGAGTCCCTCTCTTGATTGTATCTGTAAGGTAAAATTGCTGGCTCTCTCATGTGTACATGGCACAATTATCCAGCTTCCTGTGCACAGGTCAGCTGTACCAGCTGGCTGGTCTTCCACATCCTCTGAGTACAGAATGTACATTTCAAGAATTAAATGTTTGCAGGAGTGGACAGGTAACCAATTAAATCTTCAGCGTGGGAAGTTAGGAATGGGTATTCCATTGCCAGTGATTTCAGTGCAGGATGCAATATTTCTGCATATATTCCACTTCATCATGCAGTTAAATGTGGCAGACCTAATTCAAAGTTGGATTCAAATTCAAGATACCGGTATTAAATATCTCCTAGAAATAAAGCTTTTGAGGGAAGGAGTAGCTCTGAGACACATACGTGTATGTGTGTGTATATCTATCTATATCTATATCTATATCTATATCTATATCTATATATATATTTGATAGTGGCCTTTTTTGTAGGAAGATGCTCTGTTAAAAAAAAAAAAAGGAGGAAAGGAAATATACTGCATAGAGGAAGAGAAAACTATTTACTCCATTTTTTTCTTTAAATTCTTGGATGCAATATTGGTCTCATTCTTGAAGCAGAAGTTATCACAGGGAATTATATTCAAACATTTTTCCATGGTTACATGATTTATTCCATATATTATCTGCATATTAGAATGGCATCATCAGTGAGCCTGGCATAACTAATGAAGCTTTTGAGACTGACGAGGAGCCTGAAGACAACGAAGATCTTCAAGTTCCCACCAAAGAAGTAGAGATCCAGGTGGACTGGAATTCAGAGTTGCCAGTCAAAGTAAACATCCCCAAGGTGCCGATCCACAGCCTCATTCTTGACTTTGGAGCAGTAACCTTCTTGGATATTGTAGCTGTGAGATCAATAAAAACGGTAAGGACATTTTTTCTGGTGTTCCAATGAAATGAATCTGGCCAGCAGTATGTAAATCAAGAGCTGTTAGGTGAAGGCAAGGTTGTTGAAAAAATACCTTTAAAACTTAGATAGCCACAGGTAGAATATTGGTGTGTGCATATTTTAGGTGAAAAAAAAAAAAGCATGAAAAGAACATTATAGAGGCTGCATAGTTAAGAGTCAAGTACTCCAAAATTAGAACTGAAAAATGTGGCCCACTTGTGTGCATGCATTATGACATTTTAGTTCCATATTTTCTTTCCACATGCCTCCTGCTTTAATGTGGGTATAGGACGATGCTCACTCAACACAGAGGTAGTAAATATTTTGTCTTATCATCATTTTCTGTCTTTATGCACAAGATTTATTTATTCCATATTACTTGAATTATGAAGGAAGGAAGAATGATTCATTTTTAATAGGATTTTCTGCGGCTAACATCAGAGCACTTCATCAACATTAGTTCATCTTCACGCATCACACTGAGGTCATAAGGAGATAATGTTCCTTGTTTAGGGAGAGGGAAATGAGGTAAAGAGATTAAGGCCAAATGTTTCCATTATTTTTGGTGCCCAGTTACAAGCCTAGAGGAGCAAATTGTTTCATCTTTAGTCTTTTATTATACTTTCTCTGTTCAGACTACTGCTTTCACTAACTCCAAATTGCAGATGGGACTGTTTATCTTATCGATAAAACAGATCTTAGATTACCATGATTCTAGATTAACGCTGAACAGAAGTGAATGCAATTAGCAATTGCCTCTGAAAATGCTCTTTGGAGAGACCCGCCTGCCATCAGGAAGCCAGGGGTAGAATGCAGTCTCCCACCTTTTAACATTTTAACCAACTGAAATACAAGGAATGCAGCGTGACTTGCTTCAGCCCTACTTTTGATTCAGTTCCAGCTTCTGAGACAAATGAGATTGTGGGTTCCACAGAGACAACTCTTTCCATATGCAGCTTGTTCATCCAAGAACAGGTCCATCTGGTGCACTGCATGAGGGAAAATCTCTGTAAAAAAAAATATTAAAAGCATGTGCCAAGGAAGGACTGTATTGTATCACTGATACTTGAGGGAAAGAAGGCTGCCCAGGTCCACATGGTTGTCACTTGAAGAGACATGATTTTTCATACTGTGAGAACAGAATCAGAACCTTAATAACAGGCAGCAATTTGTGTATGTGTAAAATGGATAGTTCTACTGACATAGTCAAAGATTGGTCACTTCAACAACCAGGTACTTAACTAATAGGTCTTCAAGTATAGCAAAGTTTACCAGTTCCTTTTTTACTATGAATAAACAAAACAGGAAATTTTGAATGAAGACACTCAGAAACAAATAAAAAGTGTGCGTGCATGTGTGTGTCTATACATTACATTAATTGACATATGTACATATATATGTATTTTGTCCTTACAGACTATATTTATTTATGTTTTTGTTGTAAACTTTCTTCCTTTCTTTATAGATAATTAGAGAGTTTGAGAGAATTGATGTGAGAGTATACTTTGCTTCATATCAAGGTAAATGTTCAAATATTTCTACTATCGCTCATGCAAAGAATGAAGTGAGATTGAGAAGGGATCTCTAGATGTGTCTGTGGAAGCATTTTTTTCTAATAAAATTGTGAATTCTCACACTGATAATCATGGTGGCTGTTCTAGGACACAAAGAATGGTGGGGTTTAAAGGAAACATAGAAAGTAAAAGCCAAAAAATAGCTGTTGTTAATGACTTGTTTGGCTATATATTTGATTTCTGATAATTGCAGCCAAGTATTTTGATATTTATTTCTTTAATTACTTCAAATTAACCTGCTCTGACTTTTATTTTTTAAATTCAGACAACCTTATATCTCAGCTGGAACGAAGTGCCTTCTTTGATGACATTGTCAGAAAAGACATATTCTTCTTGACTGTCCATGATGCTGTGCTCTACATTAGGAATCAAATGACATGCAGTGACAGCCAGGATCCCATATTTGAGAAGGTAAGGATATCTAGGAGCACGTTTCCCTTCCTTCCATCGCCTAGCGTTCATTCTGGCAATTTCTGCTACGGCATGGCACATTTGAAAACTAGACATAGAGCCGTAGGACAAAAAAGTAAGAATCCAATAAATCGGACAGCTTCCAACATGTAAGTTCCTCTCAGCTAAACTAAAGCAACAGCTTTGTCAAGGAGCAGTAAACAACAGACCTGTAAGTCTGTTGTGGAAGTTGTATTAAGATACTTCAGAATAATAAATCTACTTCAGTGATATGGACAATGTATAACTCGTCATGTTTCTTTCTTTCTGCCAAGATTTCACTTATGCAGGAGTCTAAAGAACCTATAGAATTCACAGAAACAACCCGGACTGATGACGAGCTTGATGTTCAGGAAGAGGTATGCTCTTTAGATCTGAATGTGTATATTATTCAGAGAATACTGGTGGTTTTACTCCTTTGTAGTACTGAGCCATGCCGTTAGGCTTTTTCAGTAGGCTGTGGTAGCTGGTACTCCTGATTCAGCCCTCGTCCTCCCCCCATACCTCCTCCCCTGCCACTTCTTTTTTTTGGGGGGTGGGAGGCATTATTATGAATATTGCAAGAAACCCAAATGTTACTCTATCACTAACATAAATACCTACCACCTATCCACTGAGTGCCCTAATCACTGGGCTATTGTGCAGAGAAGCACTTTTCTCTCCTCTGTAAGTCACGGTGCAGAAAGGAATGAAGGATTAAGAAAGCTAGAAAGACACCACAGTTCTGTAAAAGAAGCACTTTTACATGGCAGGCCAAAAGACTTGAATTCTGATTTCTGTTCAGAATTGCTTAGATATTTATATTGCTGTCATAAAATATGAAAAAGAAGCCAGGCTCTAAACCACCCATCCAAGCTCAGACATTGTTCTGAGAGGCTTCTGTCCTCCACCTTTATGGCCACTTTTTGCAGATACCTTCAGACCTGCAGCTTCCTGACTGATCTGTCTGGTGCGGACACGAGTCACTGTTACTTTCTCTGTACTGTCAATGAGCCCAGGCTGAACTTTGTGTAGTCAACACACGCACAAACATTGTGTTTTCCATGGGGTGCATACTCAGAACTAACCATGGCTTGTTTCTCTCCACCTTTTCAAAACCTTTCCACTAGGCTATGCGCAGGCTGGCTTCCTGAAGAGGGCCTGCTGGGACTGCCTTCCCTGTGAATTCACAGCAATATTTATGCACCGGTACTATATACACATTTTCTGCAATGAAACCAATCTTGGCACTTGAAGAAAACCCTGATTCTTAGTCTGAATGATACAGATCTCTAGAAATCTCCAAATTTTAGCTACCGTTATCCCTGAAATATTCTGGACCTTGATTCAGCGAGCACTTTCCAATTTGATATCTTGATAAAAAAAATCAGAAGACTGTTATGAAAGATGTACTCAGTTCGGGGACTAGTCAGGCAAAAGGTGCGTTACGCTGCTACGTCGGTGTGTACAGGAAGAGAAGCTGCGTTGTGCTCCGCCTGGGAAGTTGAAGAGACCAAGATTTTTGGATTTCAGGCCTTTTGTCATGTCTTTGTACAACACCTAGCGAGGGGGCAGGAATTCTAGCCAGCCAAGTTTTGGCTATTCTAGAAGATTCGTGAGACCTTCCTGAAAAATCTCTCTGCGTTGTTCTTTCCAAGCAATTCCTTAAATTGCTACAGGTTGTCGGACAGCTGGTTGGAGACCAGGTGACAGGTGGAACAGCCACACGAACAGAAAACTGCACTGAACTACTAAAAACTTTAAATAGACTAAGTTTCAATAGTAAAGACAGCTGGATTGGGGTTTATTAGCTTTGTCTTAATTCCACCGTAGCAGATCATGCACTACTATTAATGATCATCCCTAAAATGAAGTATACACAGCAGATTTTTTTGGCTAGTTTACAGAGCTTTCATCAATAGGCAGATTATGACCCGGGTTAGATTAATAAAAATCTTAATTCCCAAGTACTTAATGGAATCCGTGCAACAGGCTGCTACTGAATGCAAGTAAGAGTCAGAATGTGACCTACTATATAGGTTTTTTAAAATTAAATATAGGAAATTAATTAGTTTAATGAATAGTTCTATTTTTATATAGCGTATTTTTTTTCTTTTAATATTCTACATCAGACTGCTGCTGTTCTTTTGCAGGAAATGTCTAGGCATTTGACAGTCCATAATGCACAAGTGCAATAATTTTCAGAAGACAAAGGAGTTGAACTGCACAACTTTAATCCTCGTTTTAGGAGTATATAAAATAGGTATGCAATAAGTCAATGTTCTTAATTTTCATGAAAAAAAGAAGTGTGATTTGATGGAAAATAGACTGCTACCTTAAATATTTTAGCACTATATTTTTAATTGAAAAAAAAAACCTGCATGGTGAGGGCATATATCATAACAAAACTATAAGAAATGTCCGGTATAAAGGCCCTTTCATATTTAAGATTCACAATTTTGTCTAAACAGCTTCAGTATGTTCACATACTTGAGTCTCCCTATTTGATTCCATCAGAGAAATTTTCCCGTATCTCACTGCACTGAATTTTTTTTTTTGCTGCAAGTAAAGCTAGTGGAAAATCTCAGGTGAAAAGCTAAGCACTAAATAAATTATCTGCCCTAAAGACCTGAGTGAACTCCATCAAAATCAGTGAAAAAAAAACACTATAAATTTCAATCATTTGGACAGGATCCTTATTCAGTGGGTAACAGCATCAACCCAACATCTTTATTCCCTAGTTAAGGCAAAAACTTCGATCTTCATGACAGTGAAGTTTCTCATTTCAGATGCCCCAGAGGTTTGAACCTCAAAGGTACGGGCATTGCAGTCCAAGCCAGCAAAAACCTAGGTTTCTACATTGGTAATGCTTAGGCTCAGAACATTTTCATGCAGAACACATGCTATGGAAAGATGGGATACAAATTTTAACATGGATTGTTTTTTCCCCTCAAAAGAACATTTGCGCTGTGAAGTTTGAGCACAAATTCTTGCCAAAAATGTGGCCCTGTATTTTGAACCTTCTCCAGTTCTTGTCCATGTAGGTATTTAGAAAAATAAAATAAAATTGTTGGCACTCTTGTTCTGTCCAAACATGACATTTCAGCTGGAATCAATCAGTTGTGATAATACACGATGCAATGCACTTACTCTCATTCTTGGCTTGTGTATTTCTTCAAGGTATAGCTGCACTCAACCTTTCCTGAGTAATTTTTTCACAAAAAGCCTACATTTACACAGAATGGTAGCAGGTAACATGCAGCAGGCATTCCAATACATTTTTCAGAGGGGTCAGGAGTATGTGAGTTTCTGTCTAATTATCCATCAGAATGAAGGATACCAAAACAATTTTGCATTGAAGCTAAAATTCTACCCAATTTTGTACTAATTCAAACAACCACAAGTAATGCAACTAAAGGTACTGATTTTTTTTTCCCCTCAGTGGAATGAAGAAGTGACTTTTTTTGTATGCATTTTGAATATTATTGTCTTTGCATATCAGGTACTAAATTTGGAGATGCATTTTAACTTTATTACCCTTTTTAAAAGAGGCATTTTGAAAGTAATTGTATCCATTAACTAGAGAATAAAGTTGTGCATACTGAAAAAGTACTACATGCACCTGCATTTTCTTAAAATTCTTCTCGTGCATTTGTATGACGTGGAAATGCACTTTGCACAGATCAGTGTCTCTTTTCCCTTGGCTCTGCCTGTCAACAAACAAAAGAAACGAATGCCAAACCCCCTCTCTCCACCTTTTGGAGATAAGACAAGAAACTAGAGGCTTAAAAGGCTGTTTTGTGAAGCCAGGGCTACAAAGATAATGGAGAAAGGTTTCTGTAGGTCCCCATCCTGAGGACCTTCAGTAGGATGCTGACCAGCCTGGAGTGTTTGGAGTTGTCCCAGCTTTAGTTATGAGGTACTATTTGAGACTGAGGGCGTTTTCAGCCCTATAGCCTGGGATTTCATTATTTGTATATTCCTTCCGTGCTCTACACGTTCTATACGTGGTATTTTCAAACCCCTAACTTTATGGAAATCCAGAACGTAGTCTCTGGGGCAGGGCACTCTTCCTATGAAGCTTCAGTGCATACTGGAGGTCCACTGTTCTGTCAAGCCATTTTAAGTTTTTATAAACCTGGTTAAAGGATTGCTCCAGTTTTAAGACATTAATCACTCCCATGGTGATGTCAGCCAGCAGCTGGAGCCCAGCGCAGTTTCAGACGTGTTTAATTTATTAGAAACCCACTGTTCTGGCACACCTTCCCACCAAGCTCCCAGGGAGGGCTCCCGAACTGCCTCATTTTGCCTTTCCATCCCTCCCCGAGGCAGCCCAGGGCCGTGTTTCGCCACAGAGCGCCGAGGCGGGCAGAGCCCTGCAGAGCCAGCCGCCCCCAGCCCCGCCATGCCTCCTCCGCCACCCCTTCCCCTCACAGCCCCCCAACATGGCGCCCACCCCCTCTCCTCCTCCCCTCCCTCACCGCGCATGCGTGGGATGCCCGGCACTACAACTCCCAGCATGCCGCGCTCCCCCACATCCCATCAGCCACCGCGGCACCATCCCCTCCCCCCTCTCCCCCCCCTCCCCCGGTAACGGAGCCCCGGTGCCACCCCCCAACCCCGCCCCCCCCCCCCGCGTGCTCCCAGCCCTCGCTTCCGCTTCCGGCCTCGCCCTTCCGCTCCCAGAGCGCCCCGCGCCGCGCCATGGCCCACACTGGTGAGGAGCCGGCGGCGCGGCCTCGGCGCCTCCCGCGCGGCCTCGGGGCCCCCCCGGGCCCCTCAGGGACCCCCCCGGCCCTGGGGTGCGGCCCCCGCGCTGCAGGCGGGCAGCGAGCGGCCTCCGCTGGGCCTTGGGGCTTGGGGGCGGCGGGGGGAGGTGGGGCGGGAGCGTGCGGCCTGCGCTGAGGGAGCCCAGCCCGGCGGCGGGGTGCGGGCGGCTCCGGGAGGGAATGGGGAGGGAATGAGGAGCCATTCCTGTCAGAAAGAGCAGTCAGGCACTGGGACGGGTTGCCCAGGGAGGTGGTGGAGTCACCGTCCCTGGGGTTGTTCAAGGAGAGGTTGGACGTGGTGCTTGGGGACATGGGTTAGTGGTGGCATTGGTGGCAGGGGGTGGTTGGACCAGGTGATGTTGGAGGGCTTCAACCTCAATCATTCTGTGACTCTACGATTTTAAGAACCCCTGGGATTCAAAAATATAAGCAAAGCTCATGAAGGTGATAGTCTCGGCTTCTGTTGCATCTTCTCTAAGTGGTTAAACGCTTCAGGTGCTTTTTGGGGGTGGGGCTTCTTCATTTCGGACACTTTTTTGTTGTTGTTTCGGTCGGGGCTTAATCCTGCTGGGTTTGCGTGCTCAGACTGGAGTCTGTTTTCCGCCTGTAAATACGCGTGACTAAAACTTGCTCGTTTTGTTCAGCCAGTCTCTAAGCCGGGTAAATATCCCGAGCTCGCAAAGCTCTTGGGAAGTGTCAGAGTGTAACTGCTTCCTATGGCAGGTCGGTGGAGCGTGTGAAGTTTTGTCTCAAGATTTGTTGTAGTTAGCCATATTTGCTAAGGTCTTTGTGGACTTTTTTGGTCTGCAGTGGAGTCTTTGTATAATCTAGTGAGAAACAGATCTTCCCAGCGAGTGGAATATAGGCAGCTTCAGCACTTAGCATTGCCTTTGATGTGCTGGCCTGTCTCCCCATAAACATGGTGCCTGAGTTGTTGGCTTGCTGGGCCCCCTTTTCCAGCCAACAGGATAGTCTGATAAAAGCAAATGAGCAGATATAAGACCAGGTTTTGTCACTTTTTTTTGTTGTCTTTGCTGGTTTGGGTGATGCCTTTTGGGGTGAAGCAATGTTACAGGAAATCAGGAGGTTTATCTAGCTCAGAAAACCAGGGGCTCTCCATGCTGAGGTACAGTGACTGTCCGGGTAGAGTCCTAATGTGAAACTTTGTTGCAGTTCCTAATTCTGGTGTTAGGTGCTGAATGATTTATAGCAAGACCTCGCACCCCAACAGCTTGTGGCACAGCTCGGAGGTGCAGCGCATCCCCCCTGAAACGTTTCCAGCCTCTGATGTGAAGTCCTCTCATGACAGACCAGAAATGACAGCAACGTTAAATATTTATGTCTTCACTTCTCCAGTTAAAAGCATGGACAGGGCTTCAGTCTGAAAGCTGTGAATAAAAACACCCAAACCACATCCCCGAAAACGCTGGCATGTGCACAAGGCTTCCAAATGAAGCTCTCGCGAGGTTTGGTTTTAAAATGTGAATTTCAGTGCTGGTGTTCCTCAGGTGTATACCCACCTAGTTCCTGTAGTGGGTAAAAGATGTAAAGGCTTCTGAATAGGAGTCAAATAATGGTTTGTTTTTTTTTTTTCAGAACTTTGACCCTTTTTTGCAAAAGGCTGGTGGGGATACGTGTTGACAAGATTTTCAATTAAAAAGGAAGTGAGGCAGGTAGATTTGTGAAGGCTGTAATTCAGTTTTGGTGGAAAGGAGGAGCTGTGTGGTGGGTAAAGGTAGATGTACTGGAAGCTGGGGTAGTTTGTGCCTTGTACCCCCTTCCTTGGAGTTGCTTGTTGCTTTGTCACCACCAGACTCTCATGGAGCCTGTGTGTGCTTAGGCATGAGTCAGACAATTTCTGGCTTCCTTTGCCCTGGTACTCGGCTTTAAATCTGGTTAACGAGAATTCGGTAGCAGAGAGCAGTCAGTTTCGCTTTAGCAAGGATACTTCTGCATACCCTAAGCACCAGTATTTCTGTGATTCTTTATGCTAAACCTCTCAGTGATGTGTCGAGGTGCTGTGAGTTGATGTGGAGACTGGTTTCCTTCCAACTTGTTCAGTAAACAGTTCACATAAACTGTAAAAATGCTTTCTTGTAAGAAATTCCATGATATTAAGGTTATACAAAGAATTGGCTCTTCAGTACTGCTCATGCTGTGATAAGAGCTGTACAGTGAAACACCTTTTTTTCCTGCTGTGCAAAAATGACAGACTAGTTTGTTTATTTATTTTAATAATGTAGTTTTTAGAGGTATATTTCCTAAAACCACAGTTGTTTTGAAAACAATTTTGTGACCCGACTTCTAGCAGAAATTGCTTGTGACTATTTTCTAGTTATTTAACTTTGGTATGTTGTATAAACAGTCTTTTAAAATTATTTTTCTTAGAACTGTTATTTTAATATTTAGCCTCTTTAATAGCTATTTAATAGCTGCGAAATAACAACCTTTTCTTCTTTCACAGACAATGATTTGCAAGGAACAAATAGTTCAGGATCATTGGGTGGTCTTGATGTTCGTAGAAGAATCCCTATAAAGCTGATCTCAAAGCAGACCAATAAAGCCAAACCTGCACCTCGGGCTCCCAGAAATATGAACAGGATGCCTTCCAAGACCCAAGCTGGTGATGAAGGTAAGTAGCTACTCCAAACACCAGCCCTGTAGGAAGGAAGCATGTTATTCTGCAGCTTTGTTCAAGTCTCCAGTCAGTTTTGAAGACCTAAAATCCGAGGTTCTGTACACTGCAAAGCAAATTTCACATTTCCAGGTACTGCTGTGCTGTAAGGAATAAATGGTGCCAATTCCCAAAGTGAATTTTTGCTGTTCTCATTGTACCTTCTTGCAGAATGGGCCCAGCAGGCTGGGAATGTCGAGGCCTTTCTTAATTATTTCAATATACATTGATGCATGCACTTAACAGCAGCTGGTGTCAGCCGGGGAGGTGTTGTAGCTGGCTTGTCTTCTCTTTTGTTCTTTCCACAGAAGAATTTGATTATAACGAAGAGGAGCGGTACGAATGCAAAGGAGGTGAAATGTTTGGAAATCAGAGGAGGTTCCCTGGACCCATTTTCTGGGACTATAAGGTAGAGTCACAGATGGAAAACCATGGATCTTTTTCTGTGAATACTTTATAAAATAACGGTGCTTCCCTTACTAAAATTTTATTCTCTGCTTTCTCATGTTTGTGGGATTCTTGCTGCATTCTCAGCTGATACAGAAGTAATGAGCTGATTGATGATGATTGAAATAAGCAGCTTTAGTGATTTTTCTCCCTACCTCTTTCTCTCTTCTACCAGATAAACTTGCTGGGGGAGAAGGATGATACGCCCGTCCACTTCTGCGATAAGTGTGGATTGCCCATCAAAACCTACGGGCGCATGGTGAGTGAAATCACCAGGGGAAGCAGCAGCCGTGGTTTCCCTTTAGGTACAATCAGGTCTTGCTGTATCACTGCAAAGCCTCTAGAGATGGTTTATTCAGAGGTCTGTTGAAATCAGCAGCAGAAGAATATCAGGATGGAACCAGGGTCTTAATTGCTGAAATGTTTTGTTCTGGCTGACTTAACTTTGCTCCTTGATTTAGTAAAGCAAGCTTGTAAGTGTTAAAATGAAAAGCTTTAAAACGAACAACAACCCCAAAATAGGAGCAAAAGTCTTTCAAGTTCGGTGGTTTTCAGTCTTGTACCGCTTGGCTTTAAAAGTAAGCTTTTTATGTCACTGGGTGATTTACAGCCAAGTTAGAAAACACTTCTATGTCTTTAAAACTAGTGTAACTAATTCCCCGAGATGTAGATTTCTGTGTGATGTAGCAGACCGAGGGCTCTGACCTGATGATTGTTGGTGATTGATGATGCTTTTAAGACATTTCCTGCATGCACATAAGGCAAGTGTAATTAGACTGCATATACAGTTTCTGTAAATATTCAATATTACTGGAAAACTTTAATTTTTTACCTATACTTTTTGCCAACTTTTTTTTTTTAAACAAACAAAAAAATACAAAACAAAAACCTTGCTTTCCCAAGCCCCAAACTCGAACTGTTTTTCAACTGTTCTATTTAATGTAGACTGCTAACTGCTACGTTGTATCTGTTTGTTTCATGAGTAACTTAAGTGCTTCTATTCTTAGGAATTGTGTGCTGTGGAATGACGCATCTTGTCTTGACAGAGCCTTTTTTTCTTCCAGATACCTTGCAAGCATGTCTTCTGCTATGACTGTGCTATACTACATGAGAAAAAGGGAGACAAGATGTGTCCGGGGTAAGTTCTCTTGAAATTTTCTTAAAGGAAATGTAGGAGAGAAAATTAAATGCCTCATTTCGGATAATGTATTAATGTGTTTCTTATTTATGTACATTTAGGAGAGAGAGCAGAGTACTCTTACTGCACCACTTGATTATAGCTTCATATCTCACGGTTAATAGAGTGTAAAATATTAATGTTTACGTTGCTGTTTAAATATCTGTGTAGATAAAGTGTAATTGCTCGAGTTTGAAAAGGAGCAAGAAGCTGTTTAATTACTGAGTGTGACCCTGGGTAAGTACTGAAATGCCAAGGGAATTTGTGGCAGAGGGTGATGCTGTGTCTAAACTTCTACCCCATGAAATTTTTGTTATTTTATAGTTGTATTTGGAGGCTTACAAGTTAGTTTAACTTCAAAATCAACAAAACATTTTTCATTGTTACAGTGGGGGGGGGGGGGGAAATGTGATGTCTAATTTGGATAATTTTGGTAAAATGGTTGGTGTTTAACAACAGCAATGACAAAAACTTGCCGATTATTCTCTCTGTGATGACAGTAAACTAATTTTTTCTTCCTTCAGCTGTAACGAACCTGTGCAGCGCATCGAGCAGTGCGTACGAGGGTCTCTCTTCATGTGTAGCATTGTCCAAGGGTGCAAGAGAACTTACCTGTCACAGAGGGACCTACAAGCTCACATCAACCACCGCCATATGAGGGCTGGAAAGCCTGTTACTCGCCCTCCACTTGAGCCCGTTCACCCTCCGATTGCCCCACCACCCGCCGAAATTCCCGAGCGCTTCATAATGCCGCCTGAGAAACACCACATGAGCCACATCCCGCCGAAGCAGCACATCATGATGCCCCCGCCTCCTCTGCAGCACGTGCCCCACGAGCATTACAACCAGCCCCATGAAGACATCCGTGCCCCTCCAGCGGAGATGGCCATGGCTCCGCCGCCGCCTCGCCCGGTCAGTCAGGACACCTTCCGCATCTCCACCAGGAAACACAGCAACCTGATAACTGTTCCCATTCAGGATGATTCCAGTTCGGGGGCTCGAGAACCACCTCCGCCGGCCCCGGCACCCGCTCACCATCACCCCGAGTACCAGGGGCAGCCCGTGGTAACGCACCCTCACCACATCATGCCTCCGCAGCAGCATTACGCGCCGCCCCCCCCACCGCCTCCTCCGATAAGCCACCCTTTGCAGCATCCCCCCCAGGCAGCGGGCACTCCTCACATGGTGTACAGCCAAGCTCCTCCGCCGCCAATGACCTCTGCTCCTCCTCCCATCACCCCGCCGCCTGGACATATAATTGCCCAGATGCCACCCTACATGAATCATCCTCCTCCGGGACCTCCCCCTCCTCAGCACGGAGGCCCCCCCGTAAACGTAAGTGCGCCCCCTCCCCACCACTACAACCCTAACTCTTTGCCACAGTTCAGTGAAGACCAAGGAACTCTTAGCCCCCCCTTCACGCAGCCAGGGGGGATGAGTCCGGGGATTTGGCCAGCTCCACGAGGGCCGCCTCCACCGCCGAGAATGCAAGGGCCTCCTGCTCAGGCCCCTCTTCCTGGACCGCACCACCCTGATCAAGCCAGATACAGACCCTATTACCAATGATAACGAGCAGTTACACGAATAGAGAGTGCTATGAAGAGGATAAAACTATATACAACAGCCTTTTAATTAATTGTCGGGGAGGGGGGGTTGTTTTTTTAAATACTGTCATTTTGACTGTAAGACGTTTTGGGGTTTGGATCTTTAATGATTTTTAAGCCTTGGATGTAGGACTCTGACTTCAGATACTCTGTAGTGCTAAAATAAGTGGCTTAGTAGACCACAGTTGCATTTTAACAGAACTTCTGTCTATAGTGTGGCTAAATTGTCCTTAAGATGAACGCTTGTAATATTACTTCCTGGAGAAAAAGAACACGTGTTGTACCATTCTGAATATTGTTTTTGTTAAATCCAATGTTTAGTTTCACTTGTGATACATTTTTGTTAACCTGTGTACAATAATTAAATTGAAACATGGTTGTAAAAGTGGTGGGTTTTTATGTGAAGTTAACACAGACACGGTTCCAGGACACCATTTTGGCACTGATGCTATCCAAGTGGGAAATACTAAGGAAACTGATATTTTTACTAACATTTACTGTTGCTTTCAATAAATTCGGGCTATGGTGAATTCATGACACGAGAAGTCAGACATCCAAACACTGTATTTCAGGTTTGTTGGGTTTGTTTTAGTTTCTTTTTTTGTCTTTTTTAATTTGTGTGGTATCACGACCAAGATAAATTTACCAGAAATGCAGCTTTGGGCGTGACACGAAAGCGGGTTATGATGTTAGGGGTGTGGATGGTGTTTTTGGGGCTGGTTTTGTTTGAGAAGATTCTGTTTACATGTACACTCCTCAGTGGTGTGAATTCAAACTATTTTGTTTACTTATGGTTATGTTTGTGTGGAAGTGGCCGTGAGCTGGCTTGCCATGTCTGAGAGAAGCAGATTGCTTTTGGTGAAGTGGCATTTACCTCCATCACTATATAATACGTACAGTTGGAAAACTTCCCATTTGGTAACGTGAAAGAAAGGATTTGAAATCCCTCATGTAGATATGAAAAAAATAATAAAAGCTACACACCTTTTATCTGTTTCAACTTTTGTGCTACATCCTTAATTGGACAGTTAAGAGTCTTTAATATAGGTGGCAATATAGGCATGCCCTGGGGGCTGTTCTGGCCCCAGATTTAGGTTTTATAAGCACGCTCTTAAATACAAGATGTGAATGTTCTCTTTAAGTGCAGCTGCTAACTGAGCCAGACACTGATAAGACAGTCTTGAATGTTTGCCTTTGTGTTTCTAATCAATGTTAGTGCTGAGCTTTTTTTGCTTTTTCTCCAAAATGTCACGTTTCTAGTAGTGGTGATTTTAGATGAAGAAGTCCTGCCTGTTCTTTTTTAAGGTTTGTAATTTCCTACTGAAAATCTGAATTCTCTTTAAAACCTCACTCTATTTTGTAACTTTTTTTTTTTTTTCCTGCCTCATAATTGTTTAGTTTATCAAAGAGCTTTGGCAGTACAACATTCCAAATTTTGTAGTTCTGTGTCAACTGTGTGTTTTTTAAATTACCTGAGCAAGTGTTCTCTAGATCTGCTCTGTCCTTGACTGCCATTGATTTCCTTGTGACCACGGGAAAATCTTTTGCTTTTCCTCTCAAACAAATGCAGCTGCGTCACAGCTCTTTGGAGACGTGCAAATAAATTCTGGGATGTACAGTAAATTCTGGGGTGTGCAAATGGCTGGTACGTGTCAGCTGGCGGAAAGTCTGCTCAGCTGTGGTGTGCCTGTTTCGAAGACAGAGTTCTTTGGTTTGGTTTCTCTGCGGAGTAAGTCATTTTAAATAAAACACTGGCAAAGAAAAAAGGTTGGTTGTGGTATTGTGCTGCGGTACGTGGCAGGTTGACGATTGAGAGCTTCAGTGTGCATGAAGGAGAAAATGACTGTCAGCAGTGTTTTGTTTCCGTAATTTATAATAAATACGTGAGGAACCTTTAAACTCTCCCTTTTCTCATTGCTATTAGGAGGTTGTTTTGGGCATATTTGTGTTACAGAAAATAACTTCATTGCAGAGGAAATCCACGCGTCTGAAGTGACTGATGCTCCTTGACTCCAGAAAGCCAAGCTGACGGCTGGCAGACCTTTTCTGGAGAGACTTACCGATGGCTCTTGGCACTGGCTGCATTTTGTTTCTGCTGCGAGATTTACTCAGGTACCACGTGGCACGCTGCTGCGCAGGGGTAAACCACAATACAGCGGTGTGCCAGCATCACCGATGTGCTCTGTTTTGTAAAGAAAGGCTCTCTGAAATCAGCTATTCACCCTCAAATATGGTGCTGACAAAGTAACCCAACTCTCTTCATCATGCTAGTTTTTAGAAATAAATCAGATTATGTATTTTTGTTAAATGTTACCTAGTCTGTTGCGAAGCAGATGAAGGTTTCATACCTGTGTCCATTGCTGCATTTTTTTAAGCTATTTTTGAAGTGCCTCTCTGAAAATCCTGAGACAATTTAACTTTAGTTGGTTAAGGAACAAGAGCAGCCCTTGCTCCATCAAAAAGCACAGAAGACAAATATATGTCACTGTAGAAACTGAGAATTTGGGGTTTTTGTTTATATTTGGGGCAAAGTTGATGTTGTGATTGCTGTATAATGACCCCAAAATGGTACTGAAATTTTTATTACTCCAGAAGTTAATGGGATCCCTTGAATCATTTAATGGATCAAAAGTCTTTGTGACTGAGAAGATGCTGAAAAGTCATCTCCTGTGGAAAGGATTTGGACTTGGGTCAAACTTCTGTGTATTGCTTGGATTGGAAGACCTAAATGTGTTTTACCTCTTGAAGTCTTAAGTTTACCTACAAAGGGTAACATTGATACTCTCGTATTTACAAAATTAAAACATGCTTGCATTGGTTGAAATGTTATGTTGACAATTGTCTTCGTTTATGTTTTTCTTTGGAGTTTTTATTTTATTTTATTTTTAAGACCCTGGTGATTTCAGTGTGAAGTTCAGCAATGTCATATATTGTATTTCCCTGTATGATTAAGGGTCTTTGAGATGGTGAGAAGTACTTTTTGAATACTTTGCATTCCTAGTTGGGTCTTCCTTTAAAGACAGCCACTGAATCGAGCCGGTTTTATGCTGAACGTTTATCCCTGCCAGTGGCAGCGATCTCCCTCCTGAGGCATTGCCAAGCAGATCTCCGGTTTTAAGAGACCTCTGACAACATTAAAATGTTTGCTATCGTGAGATCCTCCAACGGGGCCATTTAAGGGAATGAAAAAGAGTTTGATGATAGTTTGTGTTCACAACGGAATTAATTAGAGGACACAAACGGATGGCCTGGAGACATCCGTGGTTTCAAGTTTATCTTCAATTCCATCTCTAATTTTGCTTAAAGGATCGCCTGCAACCGTGCATGCTTCACGACAAGCAGCTAATTGCATGAATGCTACTTTCTTCAGTTTTTGAGAATGCTATGAGCATAAAGATTGGGTGCTTGATGTGGCGAGTGCCATTTTTCATGTTTGTTTAGAAAAGAAAAAATGTCTTAGATCTAATCTGGGAGAGTTGGAAGCCCATAGCGGATGGAGTGTCCACTCCTTTGTGGTTATGGCTCTCGAGGGAGAGTCAAATTCAGATTGTTAGAAAATAAGTGGAAGTAATTCGTATTCATTTCATGCTGGAGTTTGCAGACATGGAGTAAATGAAGCAAACCGGTCTGTCTTCTGTGTTTTGTAAAGTCAAGTGTTCAGAAAAAGAATTGTGGTTACACTTTCTCTGTGCATCAAGTCAGAGCACACCTCTCTCTTCCTAAAATGCTTCCTGCTCTGTAAAACTCGGGTCTGATTTTGTTCATTTTCATCTTGACTTTATATTTCTAAAGCACATATCAGTATTACACAGGTTGTATTTTCAGTGTTTTTTACTTGATGATGTTAACAACAATTCCTAGCAACAGTGAATTCATCTCTGTATGGAAATGGTGCCCTCAACTGGTTCTGCGCTGTGCTCAGGTATGTTATATTCACAGATAGTTCATACTGAGTGGTTTGTAAACCAAAATAGCTGCGTTTCTTTGGGCAACATGAATGAGAATAATGAAGATTAAAGCTCCTCTTAGTCTTGACTTAGCCACAAGACACTGTGACTTCAGAAGCTTTTCCTCCTCTGAATTGTATTTGCTTGTTCTCCGACTGTGGGGTGTTATTATTTTTATTATATATTTTTTTTCCAGTTTTGATTTGGTTTCTGAGTGTAAGAGATTAGCAGAGATTAAAAGATTAAAAAATCCAGCATGCTTCCTGAAAGATGTGGGTGGAATAGCAGCAGGAAGCTGTTAGATTGGCTCAGTCGTCCTGATGCTGTTATCAGTGAGTGCTAACGGGACTTAGAAGTGTAACACGCTTCTGGTAATGGAAAGGGGGATCATTTCCATTCACAAACAGGCAGGAATGCTCCATTTCTGTATGCTGGTGTTTTGCAGTAAAACTGCAATTTAAATGATTAAAGCAAAAGAACAAGAAAAATGATTTTAAATAGACGTGAAAACATTCCAGTCTGCCGTGTTTTATTCGGTTTTGTTTGTGAAAACCAATGCCTGAACACAGCTCCAAAATCACAGTGAATGATTTCCTACACTAAATCAAATTACCTGAGTGCTAATGAGAGCTCCTGCACTTGTTCCTTGCCATTTCTGGGTCAGGTAAACTTTCAGGCATTTTCTTAGGAAGTGTAGAGGAGCAGATATAGAAAGAGGAGTGCAAGAAGCAAGCCGTCTGCGTTTGTCACAGGGATGAGGAATGGAGAGGTGTAATTGATGTTTCTCTTCTAGTAGCATTTACAGACACTTTTCCCTGTTTCCAAACTATGAACTTAGTTAGAAATAGAAAAAAAATATGGGCTCACATGTTATAAAACTCTCTCCATCGGTCCCCAGACCTCAAATAGCTGAATCACTTTGATTTTTGGTTTTGTTTCCATGTTTCACACCATCTCTTCTGCATTACAAAGTGAAAACCAGGCCTGAGAGTATCCTTGAGCATCTCAGGCTCTTTGGCTTCTGTCTTTTCCACCCTCTTGCTGGCTCTAAGACGGCTGTTACAAAGTTACCAAGCATCTGCACTGTGCTGGGCTCAGGGTATGTGCTAATGGATCGATGACACCAGCCAGCTATCCAAAAAGGAAGCAGGTATGAAACTTGCCTTTTAGTATATTCTTGAGTAAAGGATTAAAAAGCACCATGTGGTATTGCTCTGACCAAGCAGCAACTGCTCAGTGGAAGAGCAAGCTCTGGGTTTTCAAAGGTCCCCGTGTCAAAAACAAGCTGGAAAATCTGCATGGCCGCAGCCTACGGCAGAGCAAGACTCTGTGCTGCAGTCTGCGTAAGGGTAAACTAACAAGAGAAACATTAGTGGTACAAGAGAAACAGATTGTTGAATGCAGAGATAACCAGAAGCAAACAAACAAACAAACAAAAAAACAAAAAACAAACAAACAAAAACACATAAATCACCAGAAATCACACAAAACATCAGAAATACAGTGCTGTTGTCAGCACAGGAAATGAACAGGGTGGTTAAGAAGATGCCAAATATTAGGAACAAGTGAGGTGGGAGCGCAAGGCGCTCTGGTTAAGGCTGTCTGGGTCTTGCACCCATTTTAGAAATGGTGAATAGTTTTGGAAAGTGAAATTATGCTCTGTTGAATCCTGGTTTTATATCTGGTAGAAATCAGGTGGCTTGATTTCTGAGCTAGTTTTGTCAAGATACCTGGGTAACAAGTGAAGCACACTATGACATTTTGATTTTCCCAGTTGTTTGCATAGCACACAGGGCATTGTGCTACATCAGGAGAGTGATTAGTTTTAAAATTAATTGTTTGGAGGAGTGCAACTGAGAACATTTTTTTCTTAGGCTGAGGCCTGTCAGTACACCCAATGGGTTTTGAAGAGAAATACGTGGTGTCTGGTGTCTTACTTACCCTTTTCTTGCTTCCACCAGGCTGACTTGCCTATGCTAGTAATGTGTGTCCAAGTCTGTGTCAGTGCACGTTGGGTTTTTTTGTTAATCTTACATAGCTTTTCTCCTCTCCTGGCTTAAATCCCTGATGTATCTATAACTCTTCTTGTCAGCCACTGAATACAGACTTTCCATTCCACAAAGATCCTCGTAGGTCTTCTCTTTAGTTGCAGTTGTCTTTCTTGAACAGGCGGGCTCACTGTGAGCGTTCAGAGCATTCGGAGTGAAATCTCATCCATGCACTGTGCAGCAGCACTAACAGCTCTCTTATTCTGCTGGAGAAACAAATCTGCTCTGATACAATCTATGGTTTTTTGAAGGTTGCATTAGAAAAGCAGTTGAGCGACATTCTGACCTCAGTCTTCAAGGTCTCCTCTTTCTTTTTGCATTCAAATGCTTCTCAGTTTAATATTATCTTCCAGTTGCATTCGGAGCTTCCTCATTTTAATGTTATCTTCCAGCTTGGCTTTATTAGCAGACTTCATCAGATAACTCCAGACTTTTGTAACAAACTATTAATGCAAATATTTAACACATCAATCCTTCCTCCACCCCAGTACTTCTATGTCAAAGCTTCTACTCGTCATCTCCTCTTTAGTATAATCCATCTTCGCCTTTCAGTGCCTTTTCTTACCCCATCTTCTCCGACTACATTAACTCTTGCACACGTGGCTCTGCGAGGAAGGTTTTGCTCAGGTCTAGAGAGATGAAATCTATGGCATTTCCCTTTGGGAGCTCTGTTTGCTAACTGGAGGTTACGTGAGCTATGATGGTTAGGTGAGTGTGGCATGCATACGTCTAACTTTTGGAAAAGCAAGCCACATTTCTCCCCACTTATTCCTGTCTGGTTTTCCTCCAAATTTTGTTCTGAAGTCTTGCATACTTCTGAGATAAAAATCATCATTCTTGTTTACCCAGAACACTTTTTCCTTCCCTCCTTTCCTTCCCTGACTGGCAGCTCCATACCCACAGCTCCTCCCAAGCTGAGTTTTGGGGCCATTGTGTGCCGTTTCCTGGGGCACACACATAACAGGGCTGCCTGTCACACCAGTAGGAAGGTGAAAAGCCTTCCATGAGAAGGCTGCCGTGCTCCCTGCCTAGATTCACAGCTGCTATTTCTTAGTAGCTGTATCACCTCGAGCTCTTTGCTGCTGTCAGCTGAAGTGAGGTAGTTGGGATGCATTTAACAAGGAAGACTGGTTCACCGGGGGATTTGCTGCAGCTCTTCTTGGTGTGCAAATGGACCCAAACAAAACTGAATTAGAAAACTTTTTCCTTTCAGTTTTCAATCACTGTCAATTTATGTGTTTCAGCAGGAAATCAGACTGATTTCGAGCTACCTCGGTGGTGTATTGACAAATGCAGCAAGCGATGAAGTGCTACCAAAATCATCATTTTCTAGTTCACTGTAAATATGTCCTGTCTTGTGCATTTTATAGCACCCCAAAGTGAATCAATACATTGTGTTTGGATCTGAAAATGCTGTGTGTCTTTACGGAGCTGTTTTCATATTTCACAGTAGATACGTTAGTCACTTTGTGTACTATACATGCAGTAGTGAGCTGAAAATAAGTTTAATAACCCAATCTACTAGGTATCTTCTAAACCATAATGAAAACTATATACAAGTTATATACAAGCTGGAGACAAAATATCTCTCTCAACTATTAGACTGTTATAAATTACAAGATTTCAAATATTTATATATTCTCTAGTAACTGTACAAGCTGTCTACAAACTGTCAGAGTAACATAGATGTATGTACAAGTATATGCAAATAGGGCTAACATTACTTGCTTCTTCAGCTGCGTGGGTAGGTTGTCAGCAGGGTATGAAATAGGAAAATCCAGGTGATTACAGCCTCCACGTATGTACATAAATACATCTCTATATTTACAGAGACACATAAAGACTAACGAGCCCATTCCAGAACTTGGACCATAATCATGTGAAGTAAATCCCTCTTAGGGTATATGAAAGTGTCCATCAGTCTTTGTGTTCCTCGCTGCATCTGTATTCATCTTCTGTAAGTGATGCTGTGCTGCTGGAGGATATTCTACTTACAAAAATGAATCTAAAATTTTGTTTCTGTTGGATTCTGTAGGAAAAGAAATAAAAATAAATGTCACCTATGGAAGGAATATCTGGGGAAGGTAATCTCTGGTGAGTAATGTAAGAACTTGCTACTCTAAAGCATTTGTGTGAGAAGGCTGTTGTTTAACATCTTTACCATCTTTTCTTTACAGCACTGCTGTGTTCGGGATGCTGCCCTCTTCTTTGTCGCAGGTCAGTGACAAAAGGCTGTGTCCCTTTCCTATTCCTGCCTCCAGACTCTCCTTCTGCCCGTGACGTGCAGATAGATGGGGCTAATGATGAAGTCTCTGCCACATGGACACTCTACCAGAGGCCTGTGAGCTCCTTGCAGGAGAACTGTGGTAGAAGGATGAGGAGACCAGTGGTGATGGCCTTCACCCGTCTTCCCTCTGCGGGCCATCAATGTGAAAGGCATGGCAGGGATCAAATCCCATTAATAAATTGTGTGCTTTCTGCCCTGGGCTGACACAAGAGCTGTGTGATGAAGATGTGTTTGTGACCTAACCTAGTGGTTCCTGTGAAGTTGGAGAGACACTGCTGGGAACAGGAGGCTTACCTTGTTCTCCCGGCTGCGTAGCCCATTGCTGGTATTGATGATACAGTCTTTGTTGGTACCCTTCTGCAATGAACACATGAAATTTTGGGTCAGGAAATGGATTGTTTCCTTTTTTCCTGCTCTCAGGGAGGAGCTGTGTCCTGCCAGACCCACCATGTGTGACCCCTTTTCCTAAGGAGGTGGCTTCAAGAGAAGTTCATGGCCAGGCCAGTCTGTGGTGGGAATTACTGCTCCCACTGATGGCTCACTAGCATCTGGACCAAGAGCCACTCTCTCTCCCAATTTATCAGAGACCAGCAGAATTTTAATCATTAACGTTTTGAATACAGACATGGTATAGGGCCTATGGCTGGATAGGCAAAGCACTGCACAGAGTTGGGTGTTTGTGAGCAAGGTAAAGGGACGAAAGTAGTAAAAGAGGAAAACTGTAGTGTTACCTCAGTGAGCTTTAATTTGGGGGAGCTGGCTGTATCCTTCTTCAGCAAGATGTGTAAAACTGCATCATGAATGGAGAGGAAAAACATGGACGGCTTAATCTCCTCATCAAAAAATTCGCACCTCTCCAGCTTCTCCAGGAAGCCCTCTGCAGGGGAACAAAAACAAAGTGTAAAAGTCACTTGCAGGCCTTGAAAATGAAGTATCCTCCACATGTCCACTGAATGAATGCAGGGCTGTCTGACAAAATGCACAGTTTCATTTATTAGAGCAGACATTAGAGACGTGGAGAGGGTGGGGCGCCAACCCCATGGGCCCTGCCCTGCTTGATGCAGGGCAGGAGGGAAGAGGGGCCCGGCTCTCATCTAACCCAGGCTGCCCGAGATAGGGGCAGCATGGAGATGGAGCCATCGTTATCCAGCTCTGGGAGGTAAAACTGGGAATTGGAATAATTTTTGGGGGAAATGTGAGTACTCACCGTGTGCCCCTGCAATGTAAATGTCGATGTCGATCCGGATAAATTCTTTCAATGTCTGTTAAACAGCAAACAGGCACCATTTAGATAGTGATACATTTGCTGATAGCAGCCATTACAGCAATTAACCAGAGCAATTTAAGGCATTGATTGTATTTGAATAATGGCAAAGAGCTCTGCACCTGGAGGCAGAACAGTCTCTTCAGTGGCAGAGGACAGGGAGGACTGGTTGTTTTGGGGAGGGACAGTACTTAGTACATTCCACCCCCAGTGAAAAAGATGATCTCTCATAAACTGCATGGCTTTATTGTACCTACTTCACACATGATGAAAGTGAGCTTCTGGGGAGACTTTTCTAACCAGGAATTTCAGCAGAACTCCTGTTCCTGTTGCATGCACACATTTAGTTCCTATGAAAATAGATTAACCCAGCTAATGTGGATCTAGATAGTTAACTTTAGCTATTGCTGTTGGAAAATGTTGTCCTTATTGCTCTGCTCAAGGTTGCCTTGGAAAGCGAGAGCAGGAGCAGAAATGAAACTCTGGTGCTCCAACTCCTGACCCCATGTTTAAAGCCATATTTCATAGGTGCTTTCTGTAAAACTTCCCAAAACCTTACCAGCTGAAGAAAGGGTGCCAGAGCCAACAATTTAATTCCAAGAAAATTTAGATTAATTATTTAATCAGTTTCTGTGGAAGATGTAGATTCTAGCTCACATGAACTCAAAGGTTGCCACTGACTTTCCAGTCCATATAGAAATACCTCTATGAAGCACATGGCCGCATTTATGTTTTTCTTTTATACGATTGCTGTCTGTCTCGGGAATAAAAATTACCTTTTGAAGGACTCTCATGGCAGAAAAATCAAGGAAGGAGACTGCTGAGAAATCCAGCACAATGCTGTGGATGTTGACCTGGGGCACGGTGATGCCGGGGGGCAGGTCGGAGCTCCAGTTGATCCGAATGGGCAGGTCTGTCATGCTGGTGGGCTGGTCCAGCTCCTCTATCCTGTTGTTGTCTAACTCTTCATCGGACTCGTGCGTTTGGTTAGCCATGCAACTCAAGCCTTTCTGCATTGGCAGAGGAAAGTACCACAGTTACTGCTTCTGTCTGAGACCCAGCCGGGTTGGAGCACGTCTTAAGGGTGAGAGTGGTGGCAACACGAAGCTGGTGAGCCCATGAGATGGAGCAGGACCCACCAGCACTTTACACCAGAAAAAGTTCTGCCTCTCCCTCATCTGGGGGAGTGTGGAAATGTTGGCTTTCCTCTAACCAATCATTTAATTGTCATCATAATCCGTTAATGATTGTCTTTTATTTTCCACAAGAATTTATTGTTCCCTCAAGTCAGCGATCAGATACACTTTGATTCAGTAGATTTGGAACAAGCCAACGAAAAGCATGCAGGATTTGTGACTGTGAGAGCCATTTAAAACCTTATTTTTGAAGTGTGTTTATGTCATGAGGTAGTGACTTGCAGAATAGCGTGTCTAATTAGGACAGGAGGCCGTGACTGGGGAATAGCACGGCTAATTAGGACAGGAGGCTGTGAATGCTCCTCTGCACTTCAAGCCAGGGAGCTGGTTGCTTAATTCCCCAGGGTCTTGCCTCTTTTTTCCCACCCTGTCTGCAGCAGGTGGAGCTGCCTTACGTACGGGTGTCACTTGAAGCTCTCCTTTCTTCAGCATCTTTTTGATTTTCCGCAGAGCCTTATTGCGTTTCCTCAGGACTCTAAGCGGGTTGAAGCCAACCTGCAGAAACAGCACTTTAGTTCTTTAGGTTTAGCCCAAAATTCCAGTAACATATCAAATAATCATGATGGTGAGGATTTAGGGGGGAAAACAAACAAACAAACAAACAAACAAAACAAACAAACAAACAAAAAACCCTCTTGAATAATGACACAAGTAAAAATAAATGAGCAAATATCCTTAGCTGAATCAATTATGAAGCCTTAAGTTTATGGCATAGAGCTTTTTTATGGAAGGTATTGTTTTATATTTATTTACTACATTTGAATTTTACTACCTTTAAACATTTTAGTAATGTCTTTTTGAGCTGTTTTTCTCCAAAAACCAGCTGCCTTTGGTGCAGCTGCTTGCCAGGGTCTCTCATCTGCCTCTCTCTGTTATTCCAGATGAGTGCCCAGGCTGCTGCCTCCTTGCCCTGCCAGGAGGCCCTGGTGCCACTGTGTCCCCGTCCACACGAGGGTGCTCCTCAGTGGGGTCACACTGGTGTGGCTGGGAACAGGCTCAGGCCAGGAGCTGTCCCTGACTGGTGCCTTTGGTGCCTTGCCAGTTGGCATCTCCTGGGGCAAAGCCCCAGAGGAAGGACACAGCATCTCATGCAGCTCTTCTTTACAGTCATGATGAGCATGGTTTGGACTTGATGCTACCTACCACTGTTCACCAACAAACCCTTTTTTCCAGTCGGGAAGACATCTACACTAGCATGGGTTGCAATAGAGCATGATGATGCTGTAGCACAAGGCAGCAGCCCCAGCAAGCTGGTAAATTGCTGGCTAGCCCTGAGCTTGTCTTACTCATCTGTGTTATGAGATGGTCACCCAGGCTATCAAGCTCACAGATTTTATATATGCTCTGTGCCACCTGACAGCAGTGTGGATTTTGACCCTCTTTAACAAAATTAGAAGGGCAGGTATATCAGACTAATAAGGGCTACAAAAATACTACATTCCTGTAAGACTTCTGAGCTTGTGACTGGAGGAGAGAGGTTTTAGAAGTGCCTGTGTTTGTTTGAAAAGGAAAAGAAAGAGAGAGGCATGGGACTTCACAACCCTCAGGAAAAAAAAATCCTTCAGACTTTTCTGACATGAAAGCCAAGGTCATAGAAACCCAAATGTGCTGGATTTCCTCATCCCTGTGCCAGTTTCAGTCCCTCACATGGAGAATGAGCCACTCATTGCTACTGCTCAGCATAGCCACTGCCTATCTGTTCCCCACAGAAGCAGCAGTCGGGGGTGGCTGCGGGTGCCAGATGGGCTCAGGCAGCCCAGGGCTGGTGGGCATCTCCGGCACAGGCAGGGCTCAGCATCTCGTGCTGGTTGCAGGAATGCAGGGTGATTTCATTCAGCTTTTGTTCTGTTTGCTGCAATTAAGTTCTTCAGGGCAAGGTGAATAAACTAGCATTTATTGGGTGTAAATAATATAAATAAAATAATGCTCTTTATATTTTCTGCTTTCCTAGTAGGTTTTCTAAAGGACTTAAAAGCATGTATATACATTGCTATGGTAAAAGTTCAGCACCAATCAGGCTGTTCTCTTTCTCAGGGGTATGTATGTACACATGGAACTACAGCAGTGAATAATTCATGAAAATCATCTCTGAACTATGAACAGACTGCATAGTTATGGGGAAATTGTATTCAACCTTAATGTGTCACATAATTCATCTGTTCAAATTGACTGCCCCAGGCACTTACAGCAGTGATGAGTTTCTCTTTGAAGAATTCAATATTAGCAAAGAAGATAGGAGATGAGCATCTGAAAATCTTCACTCCCTCTGGCTCATAGATCTGCAACACGGAGAAAAGGTATCAGTAACAATGTCTGGTACAGAAAGGCAGATGCAGCAGGTAATAAAAGAAGCATGAGGTTTCTTACGTCAGTGTAATCCTTCCTGTTCCTGTAGATGTTACTTCTCCCAACGTTGGCCAAAATGGTGCAGCTCGGGCTGCAAACAAACACAGGTGGTTATTTGTACCCCATGTTGAAACCTAGAGGAAGGGGCAGCTGGGGTTGCCCTCAGTTTGCTGCCTGGTTCTCCAAGGGTGAAAACCTTCTTTGCAAAGCTCAGCCCCTGCCTCTGGTGGCCATGCCCTGAGCACAGCTGCAGCTCTGGCTGCCCTAGTGAAATCAGCCAAGCATGGAGCTGTGCTGGATGAGCAGAGAAATGTCTGAAAGATTTAATTCAGAAGGGAAGATGCTGACAGGAGGCAGCCCTATTGCTGCCTGGTCTGAACTTCACGCTAGTGAGCAGCCATCTGCATGGCTTCTGGCCAGAGCAAGACCTGCATCCCCCCGACCTGCTGGGCAGCTCACACAGGGTGCCTCTGTCCCTGCGTGTGCTCACCCCTGTAAGGCAGCCCCCTGTCTGGCCTGTAATGGCATGTACATTCACACTGAAGTAGCCAGTGTTGATATTCCTTTTTTTTTTTTTTTTCTTTTTTCTTTTTCTTGCAGGTTTAGCCTATTTTTTGGTGGTGTTTTGCATGCATAGAGCTGCAAGCAATTCTTTCCTCACAAACACCACTGGCCAGATATTTTTGGGCACCTCAGTGCATGTTTCCACTGAGATTTGCAGCACCAGTAAAGATGGAAATGTTATTTTTCAGACGTGCAAAAGCTGGCCACCATCACTCCGCCTCGCCAAGAGCTCAGCACTGCCTAGCAGTGGTGGTCCCATGCTCCACAGACAAGCAAAGGTCCTGGAAAAGGATCCAACATTCAGGGATTTCTGCACGACTGGTTTGCCCAAACATACTTGCTGGTCTTCTCTGCACAGGGGGAGTTAATTTGTAACAGGAGGCCCTGAGATGTTTTATCACCGTGTCCAAGCACTCACAACTGGGAGCGGATCACCACGGTCAGCAGCTCGAACGCCACGGCAGTTGCCAGCCCAATATCCAGGCCAAGGAAAACGGCGGCTAAGAAAGTCACCACCCAGATCACCTGCAAGGAGCAGAAGGACATCAGCGATCATGAGTGTGATGAGGACCAGGATCGTGAGCCCCAAGTGAGAGAGCAGCAACCTCTGAACTGCTTTCTCTGATCTGGTACAGGATGTCCATTTTTTTGTTATTATTATTATTATTATTATTTTAAATGATTTCGTCTTTCATAGCTGCTTATCTTGTAAAATAGGGCTGCACTCACCAACAATCACCAGAAAGTAATTCTAGAGACAACAGTTTCTGTACAACATATTTGAAGGATCGGAATAATAAAAATGTGAATCTTTCATAGGTGGTTCACCAAATGCTCATTACAAATCCAAGAGAAGCGCAAGGTTAAAAGTAAATTGGTGTCCTGGTGAAGCTGAGAGTTGTAAATATGCCTCGTACAGCAAGACAGACAAATTTAGCTGCCGTGAATGTACTTGACTGATAAACACAAATTACTGGATAATAATGAGTATTTTAACTGCAGATCTCAAAGCACATTTTCATCTGGAAAATGACTATTTTGCAGCTCAGAAACTGGAGGTCTGATTCAGAAACACAAAGAACTGACAGATGAGAAAGGCAAGAGACCATCTTCTGAGAGGTAAGAGGTCCTGTCCTGCAGCCACGAGCTTTACTCTTGGGAGTAAATCCTTCCAGCCATGGTCTGCACTTGCTTTTTGTGTATTACCTTCCACCTGTTGTGCTACATGAGTTTATGAAAGGGAGAAAATGTTCTTGTAGTAAATGCAGCATATATTTAGACTTTTTTTTTTTTAAACTTTCTTTCTATGTTTGAGTTTATATAAGGAACTGTTTTTTGATGAAATGGTTGAAAATGGATGTCTCCTAGAGAGATGAGCAGACAGAATTGACTCAGGATAGCTGGGACACAATGAAAAACATGAGCAAGGGGTGCAAGAATAAAAAAGGCATGCTATTGTTGTCCTTTCCATGTAGAGAAGCAAGGCAGCTGTAAAAATAAAGATGACCTTTAAGAGCATTTGCATAAGAGGTGACTTTTCCATAGTGCTTCATTCCTGATTGCTTGTGGGACTCTACTTACACAGTCATATTTGTCCTTCCTCCACAGGACACCCACTTCCTTGAATTGCATGAGCATTCCTTTCAAGTTGCCCAGAGCCAAAGCTGCAAGGACTGACTGTTAAGAAGAGCAAAATGCATACTGAATTTTAAAGCATGCAAAGCACATATTGAACATTTAACCTTAAAACCTTATACAAATAGGGCCAAAATGCAACTCCTCCCAGTGTATCACTGCTGCGAGTCGGGATGCCCTGTCCATCACGCTGGTACCTCCCTAGCTGTGGTGCAGCACAGGTGCCTGACTTGGGGCTGCAAATCCCACTTACTTTTGGCACCTAAAAGCAGGTGCTCTGATGTCTGGTGTGTGGGCACCTCCATTCCCTTTGACCACATGTCGTGGTTCTGCCTGTCATAATATGGGAGAAATAGCCTAGTTTTGCAAAACCCTCTTCAGCTCCCACTGAAGTCTGTGACCATTCCCAGTGCCTCCTAGAGCAGCCCTAGGTTTGGCAAGCAGGAGGAAGCACGAAGTAAGGCAAGTGAATACCTTCTGTAATGGTGCCAGGAGAAACCCGATGGCCAAGATGACAATCAAGACGATGAATGCTGAGATAATACCAGCAATCTGCAAGAGGGAACAATTCCACCATGAATAAGTGCTCAAAGGCATTAGGGTCAGCAGTGAAAAAAGAGACCTTTCTCACATTAAAAGCCATCATTACCCATTGTATTCTTTACCTGTGTTTTGCCTCCCGTGCTCTCCTGCACACCTGATCTTGACAAAGCTGTACTGGAGGCAAATCCTTTGAATGCTCCACCAACGATATTACCCAGTCCAAAAGCAATTAGTTCCTGGAATAAAAACCAAAAAGACTGTTCTTAAAAGCTAGTCTGTGATGGTTATTCACAAGAAAAGCATTCCAAAAATGACTTACTTCCCACTGACAAATGCACAGTACTGACCTCTGTGTCATTGACCTACCTGGTTGCCATCTATCGGGTAGTCGTGCTTGATGGAATACACTTTAGCCACGGAGAAGGCTACTGCAAATGCAACGATTGCAATGGAAATGCTGTCACCGATACACTTCTGGAGGATGCCTATATCAGGTGCAACAGGAGCTTGAAATCTGGAAGACAAAAATCTCTGCTCTTTAAGGATGTGCCTGGGGAGACAGTTTGCCAAGCAAGTGGGCAAGGCAGCGATCCAGCTCATGCAGTTTTAGCTGAGTGCCTTGGAGAGGTGAGACACATAATTGCAGATCTGAACCCTGTAAAGCTCTGGGGGATCCTGGATTGGGACTGGGACTCTCTTTGTCTGCACTCATCTCAAGTGGTGTCTCTGTGGGTTACCATTTACTTGGACAGGACCAGCCACAGTTTATCTTGGCTGAAGTGCGTGCATGGTTCTGCCTTCTAATTACACATAGATTTAAAAAATCCCTGTGTGATTCACTGAAGCACTT
The DNA here is from genome assembly GCF_009819795.1 of Aythya fuligula. NCBI lineage: Eukaryota > Metazoa > Chordata > Aves > Anseriformes > Anatidae > Aythya > Aythya fuligula. Next base: position 15,268,729 of record NC_045559.1, read on the forward strand.
TACACAGCTAAACAAACATTTACTAAGTCAGGTTAGCCTCTCTGCTATATGCTTTAGTGTTGCCATGTCCTGCTCCTTTGCTCAGGGCCTTCTGCAGATCCTGGGGGGAATTCCTCTCTGCTATTTTTTTTTTTTCTTTTTCCAGTGAACTGGTATCTGAAGAGTGGAGACTCCTGAGCAGAATTAGCTGTTCCTCTGCAAACTTCATCTACTAACAGCCCTCGGGCTACAAGTGCTGAGTGCCCTGGTGAGTAAATGGCTGCAGTCTGATGTCCTAGTAAATGCCTTCCTCCCTCCTTTAAACTTAATGCATGTTTGTTAAGTCTTTATGCCAAAATTCTGGCATACCTGGATATATTCTATATACCACATATACTCTACATATGGATATATAATCTATATGTGGATATACTCCCAGAGGAGCGTACATCGAGGCCTTGTGAGGGTAATGCTGCCAGGGGAAAGCTCATGACTGGTCACAGGGGACAGGGGACCAACAGGAGATCTGCGTGGGGTCATCGTGGCCTCCCAGGGCTGGTGGTGGCTGCTGAACCATGGGCATACTTAGGGGGAAATGCAGGGGTTCAGGTGTGCTCAGTAAAAGGGGCATGTATCAAAATCCTGCTCAGCAGCTTGGGAAATGAAGCATGAGATTATTTCATGCCACAGTTTCAGGAAAGAAAAATCATTCCTTGTTGCACAGATGTGCTACAGTAAGTAACTTTTATCTATTCAGAATGGGTCCTAATATTGTTGAGAGCAAACTCTTTATTTACCTGCTGAAAGAAGATGAAGTAAGTGATTCTGATCATAAAATAGAGCCAAAATGATTTAGCCCTGACAAAATAGAGAGAACATTTTGCTCCATTAGTAAATTGTAAAGAAATAACTTACCCTTCTTCTAGCTCTCCAACAACAGCTACATTAAATCTTTTTTCAAATTCGACAAAATAGGAAATCAGTGCTGCTAAGACTGTCTGAAACATAAAACCCAATTCCATTAGGAACATTCAAATAAAAGTATGGAGAAACCATTAAGAAACATTTCCTTCCCTCTCCCAGACACTCTTCAGCCTCATCACCAGCAGCAGGATAGTGCCCTAAGCCTGCACTTCCATTTCATGTTCATATGTGATTCCTGAATAACTTTATAGGCATGGCTTTACAGTCATAAACCCTACAGAGAGCACATCAGAGTATCTCACTGATATAAAACTAATAGAAAATAGAAAACTAAAAGAAAACAGGTGGGGAGGGAGCCGCCCTGTTGAGGTTTCCCCCACCCCGCTGCAGCTTGGGGCAGTTTGTTCCCTCTGCTGCTGGTGAACAAAGCTAGCCAGCTAGAGGGCTGCTCCCCACATCGCTGTAGTGATGGAGTGATCACAAAATCGAAGAGGGGTGACCATTACCACAATCAGCTCGATGGGGATGGGAGCTGGTAACTTCGCTTTGTAGCGGTCGTTCAACTCTTTCACCACAAACACGATCAGCAGGACAAGAAGGGAGGTGACGAGGTCGGCGATGTTTGTGTCTTTGATCTGGCTGAACACACTCTCCAGAGTCTGCAAAATCAATAAGAAACGTGGTGCTTTTCAAGTAATAATGCCTTGACACAGCAGTGTTATCCTTTCCAGAAATGCCTGTACCTAAACCGCCATAAGCACTGTGGGGTTGAGATTTACTTCTGGTGTACCGTGGAGGTTGCAAGCCCTGATGAATGCACACACACATCCATGAAAGGCCCTTTGCAATGGCTCTCATCCCTCTCCTTCTGGGCTGTCCCCTCTTCTACCTCCTTTCTCATCCAACAGCCCTCAAGGAGTCATACACACATTAGATAAATAAAATATTGGTCCAGTTAAAAGGACTAATTAAATGTTTGAGCCAAAGTTGAACACAAAGTTAAAATATGCTAACACAATAGAAAACACTATCTAACTAGCCCAACAGGGTGTGATTTGGTCTCTGGTGAGAAATTTAAAGATCTGTCATATACTGATAACACATCTTTTATATTTTTCTCCTGTGTTTCCTCCTGCATGGCTCTTTGTTTGCTCAGGTATGTTATTGCTGCCTAGTGGCACACAGTCAGGCATACACCACAGGTTCCCATAATATTAACAAGTGCTGAACAGCTAGCACTTACATAGATGATGCCAAATGGTACATTATATCCAGGGACAGGCAGCTGAAGCATGAACTTCAGCTGGGACACCAGAACATGGATGGCTGCAGCAGTCGTGAAACCACTGATTAATGAATGTGATAAATAAATGACGATGAATCCAAACTGGAGAATTCCCAGAAGCAACTGAAATGCAAAATGACCATGCATTAGTGTGATTCACTCATGCTTTTAAGCAATAAATGTATTAAATAGGAACAGATTTTCACCTAATCCTGTACATCCAGGGACTGAGGAAAATACTGTCACCAGACTGGCAATAAAGGTTGCGACTTAGCAACAGGGGGCATAAGTCTTATAGGAGTAATTGCTACAGCAGTTAAAACCTATTATTTTTATTTTATAGCTAAAATAAATCTTCTTTAGTCTTAGGGTTTTCAGTAGCTGTGTTTTTACTTGGTACCTGTGCTTCATGAAGTATGAACATATAAATATATTAGGAAGGAATTAATTTTAGGAATTTTAGGTCTGGGCAAAACCAGTAATTTTACAACATGAATCAGTGTGTGGCAATGGGAAGCAGACAGACATGTCCTCATCAGTACGCCAGGGTAAGATACATGGGAATGGGAAGAGAATTATTTCTGTAACTGCTCTGGCAGAAAGCAGAGGATGGCCAGTCACCATCCATCTGTTTACATAAGTGCATGTAGACGAATGCGGGCAGACACACATATATTTACCAACCTGGATGATCCCAGAAAGGAAGGTTACAGATGCAGCTACCATCACCCGCTCTTCATCTATGATTGAGGTGTTGGTGGAATTGTCATTTCCAGTACTGCTATCGGGGACCAGCCTGACGACAACTCCTCCCACCATCAGGCTCAGGACAGGGAAGGGACCTGCACACAAGGCATGCATTAGACCCAAAAATCCAGCCTGCAAGTTCTTTGGCAACGAGGGCGGTCAGTGTGCCTGAACTTACCCACTGAGATGTGCCGGGATGTGCCAAAGACAAAATAGACCAGGACTGGGAAGAATGCCGCGTAGAGCCCATAACCAGGAGGGACATTCACCAGCAAGGCGAATGCAAGACCTGTAAGGACAGACAGCGGGGTGGGGAGGTATGTGTGGCAGGCTGGAGCCAGCAGCCTCCTTCCAGCCAGCTGAGCTGGAGCAGATGTTCCCCAGAGCTGTTACCTTGCAGCACGGACACCAGCCCCGTGTTGATGCCAGAGATGATATCGCTGAGGATCCACTCCCTGAAGCGGTACGCCGGCAGCCACGAGACGATGGGAAAAAAACGCAAGGCAATTTTTTTGGCCTTTTGCCGGGAGCAACTGTAAAGACACAAGAGGACATAGGTCTCTGGGTGAATGTCCCAGCTGAATCTGAGTCTCAGCACACCAGGATGTGCTCCCTATCTTTGGAGGGGAATGACAGGAGAAGGATTGAGGTTTGGCTTGCCAGAGGTCAAAGTCTCGCCAGACACAGCCCTGAGCAACCTGCACAGTCAGCTCTGCTTCCAGCAAGGGGCTGGATGTGGTGACCTCCAGAGGTCCCCTCCAACAGAGACATGGTGAGTCTATGCTGCCAAGTGCCCAGGAAAAGACAAGCTGCCTGGGATACAACTGTAGGAAGACCTTTAAGGGTAATAGCAGCTAAAAATATTTAGAAAATTCTGACTGTGCATATGGTAAATCAGTTTTCATTTGCTTTGTTGGAATCTGAAACAAAAGGTGTCAGAATGGACTTCATGCTATCTGAGAGCTGCAGTCCAGGTTGTTTCTTAGATCCATATTAAAGAAAGAAACCTTCTTACCGAAAATACAGTTTCAGGTTATCCCAAAAGTTTTTATGGTATCTGTGCAATTTCTCATGCTCTTCATCAAACAAGTTCTCCGAGTACACTGGTCTGGCTACGATATAGTGGTTGCCTACAGGTTCAACCATTTCTCCTGAAAGGGTGAGGATGGGGACTGTTGTGTGCCTCTCTTTGTCGTTAGTCAATTAAAAACCTGAAATGAAGTACAAAATTAGCTCTCTATGTTCTGTGGGGTGAGTAGCCATAGCATAGATGAGTGAGCTCCAAACTGAGCGTTGCCACCTTTGAAGATCAAAAGAGAGATGGCTGAGAGATACCCGCTTCATTTGGCCAAGGTGAACTCCTGCCCTTCTCCTCCCACTGCAGGGCAGTGTTTCACTGGAGCATGAAACATTCCTTTCTAAAGATGCAGCCAAAAAGTGGACAAGATGGATTTTGAGTTAGTTTATCTATGAGTCGGCTGTCTACAGCTGATAACTATCTCTCTCAAGGGGACTAATCTCTTAAGGAACCAACAAGCAGATCCCAAATATTTTGTCTCTGTGGCACAGTGAAGAAGCACTGAGCCTGGACAGGAAGGTTGGGAGCTGAAAGCCACCACAAATCCAAGGGGAAAAGGCAGAGCCAAGGCAGGGCTCAGCCATTCCCTCCTCGACTCAGAGACAGGGTTCAATCTTTTGGCTTGTGTCTGAGTGTTGGGAACTCAGCAGTAAAAACGTGTATTTCATGCTCACAAACAACTGTTGCAATGTCTGACCTAAATATGGCTTTCTGCCTTGTCCCACCCCGCATTGACAAGTTTGTGCTGAATAGAGGCTTTCCTCCGTCACTCCAGAAGCGACCCCCAAAGCTCGCATTGCACACAAAGAGATTTAAGATTCACTGCATTCGTACCATGGGGTATTTTTCAGCAACTCCTTGACTCCATTGCTGTGCTGCCCACTGTGCTCTGCTATGTTTCTCTCAGTGCCTTGCATTCTTCCTATGTTAAAGGCACCTAATAACATTTATTTCTATTGTAGTCACCATTAAATATTTAATACAGTACTAGTCCTAGACAGCAACAGTGGGACTTGCTCTTGGGAGCCTCAATACCATGACAATAAGTCATTTCTCTTTGTTTTCTCTTCCTTATCATAAATGTTCCTTATGCCTTGCTGCTTGTTGGTCTTGCAAGCTGATTTACACCAAAACACCCCACATGCAATTCTAATTTCCACTTGTGTGTACAAAATATTTGGAGGCACCAGGACATATTTTCAAGTGGCACAAAGTGCTTTGCATTGTTATGAACAGACAGAAAGCTGTTTATCTGTAACAATTTTTGCATTAAAATGTAAATCCCATCCTGAAACTCACTGCTTTGCTATAGCTCGGAGTGTTATTGACCTACTTCAAATAATCTCACTTTTAGCTTTCTCTTAGTTTATTCTGAGGAAATTCATGAATGTAAAGAGGTCCAAACAACATCAGATGAACCTCTTAGATATGTTAAATTTTTTGTGGATATATTATTTTGCCATAGAAGATTCACTATTTAGGCAATGTTTTAAACATTTGTAATGTAAAAAAAAAAAAAAAAAGATCTGTAATATTTTCCAAACACAGGCAAGTAATTATTCTATGAGGTTAATATTCAAAATCTAAGGTTGTTCAAGACCTTGACCCAAAGCATGTTAAAATCAGCCAGAGAAATCACACTCCAATCCTATAATTGCACTTTACTGTCCTTCTCATCTGATGCTGATGGAATTGAAATGAAAAACTTGGTTGATTTTGTTCTTTCTCTTGTAAGTCTTGATGTATATAGAATTTCAGAAAGAAGTTTTATCTGTCAATTAGGATTTCAGAAAGGGGTTTTATCGGTCAAAGACTTTAGAATTGCTGTTTCTTACTCTGAGTATCAGTCCTTTACACTTCAAATCACAGCGAAGGGTATTATCAAAAGCCCTGCTAAATAGTTTTGCTCATTACTTTGTAGGGCATAAGATGTACTATTTGTACCCTTTGAAATGGTCATAAGCCATAAAAATAAAAGAAGCATGTGGGTTACTCTTTCATTTCAAATTTTCTCCAGTTCTGCAGCTGTTGTAGCTTTTGTGAATGCTTCACTTGTCTCCCCTGTGCCTTGCCCAGCCTTGATCCTTTCCTCAGACCAAATTTAATGCCCCCATCTCAGGAAACATACAATATGCCTCTGTAGAACTCTAAATCTTCTTTGGTTTATCAGTGCTTGTGTTGTTGAAAGCATAAGTATTTTGCATTTTTTTTTTTTTTTTTTTTTTTTTTTTTTGTTTGTTTGTTTTTGTTTTTGTTTTTTTTTTCCTGATAGAAACCCCATTTTACCAGCTAGCTTTGATGGGTTGCTTAGCACTGCAAAAGGAGCCCTGGATTCTCACCCTGAGGGTCTCATCCAGCTGAATGATGTGTGAAGCATGGGTCTGCTTCAAAGACCATAGTGCCATGTGGCATTATCCAAATTAAGTTTAACCCAGCAAGGTTGAGTGCCTGAAGTGCAGAAGAAGGTGCCTTCAGCCTGTTTCCTGGCAGGGTAGATGAGACCTTATGGATTACCACCCTACCACAGCTAGATGACCACTGCTGCTAGTTGCTCTCGAGTTTTTCTCATCTTGTTCCCTTTTCCATGGGCTCTGCCAACAGCTATCAGCTGCCATAACTTCGGTCAGTATTGCTTTCTTCTTTCTCATTCTCATTTTCCTCACATCTATATTTAGACATATAGGATCCCCTTTGCATGGGCAGTTTTGGGGCTGTCTGCACCATTACTTATTTTAGGTATTTAAGGGAAAACAGGAATATTGTGGAAAGTACCAGTATAGTGGAGACTAAGATCCTCTGCAAATCCCGTGATAGAGATATCTGTACTCCAGTGATCCCCACTGTCTTCCCAGTATGCTCCCATCATAAAGTCCTTGGAATTCTTGTGGGAAGGTGGCCAATCTCTCACACATAAAAGGCTCCAACTCCCCTGCTAATCTCCACATTTGTGAACCATTGGTAATACATATTTTGATGTATGTCATTTTGTTGAGCAGATTAACAAAGCCATACTTTTCCCCCTTACTTAATTTATCCTAAATATTGACTAAGAAACACACACAAAAAAGTGATAACTTTAACAGAATAATTAAATGTTAACACAACTTGTCTCACTTTTCAGTGAGATACACACAACCTCTGTTTTTCTATAATATAAATGTTTAAAAAAATAATCCATGAGGGAGCCTTTCACATTTTACAAGAAATATTTCATTTATAAGCATTACTTCCCATATCCCATATCCAGACTGGCAAGTGAAAATCCTACCTGATGTGTCTTCTGTGAACCTCTTCAGAAGAATCCGCACAAAGAAAATATAGAAAAAGATAACCTTGAAATTTTCTGAGGCAGTACAGGTATCTTGTGCTGTCCTTCATTTCAGAACCTCCCTAAATACTGCCAGCATTTTAATAACTAACTTCAGTTAACTTTTACAAGAAAAGGAAGATTTCACTGTGGCCTTGACCATTGAGTCCACTCTCAGGAGGGATGATAAGAGTCATTTCTTAAAGTTCTCTGGGATATTGCTTAACTTTGTTTGGAAAACTGCTCCTGATTGGTCTGCAGAGATTAATGCAGGAAAATAGAGATGAATCAGGATCGTCTGTTGCAATGCTTTGCTGTGCATCTGCCAGAGCTCTGCTGGGTGTAGTAGGAAGCGGTGACCAGAGCCTAGGTACGGCACCCTGCATTTCTTAAAGAGTGACCTGGTGGTAAGCAAGATGGGACTGCTGGGTGTGGTAGCCATGGACAAGGTGTGTCCTCTGAACCTTTCTCCCAAGCACTATAAGGGATTCGACATCACCCTTCCAGGAGCAATTCTGGAGTGCTTAGGTCCTTATCAAATGTAGCCATGACAGGGCTTTCAAAGGCCAGCTGTGAGGCGGTGGCTCTGATGGCTGCGGCACCCCGTAACAGCTGGTGGAAAGGTGCAGGCTGTGTGTGCAGCTGAGTGTTGGGGCACAAACGTGGTATAAGTGGGTTGGATGGCCCTATGGGATCCTGCTCCCCTTCACCGCCTGTAGAGGAACTGAGTGGTCCTCCCTAGGCCAAAGTGAGTCTTTGTATACATTTCTGTGAGGTACCCAAAACCACTTCAGGAGATACATGAAATAACATTCCAGTGTTTCACTGTACAACGCCAGTAGTAGGTACCTGTGCTCAGGTCATCAGTATACCCTCAGTGCTGAGGTGCTGAGGACACCTTAGCATCAAATTTTCCTGATGAAAACCATCCTTGGGACCCTTTCCTTAGGTCACGCTGCCACAAACGCCTGCGCACTTCAGCAATTGATACCTGTAATGTCCACAGATGGCCATAGGGTGCTAAACTCCTCAGGGAACTCCTCTGGTCTGGAAACCAGAGCTTGTCTTAGGCTTTGGGAGTTTGAAATCACAGATGCTGCCCCTGAAGGAACAGGTTCCATGTTTTGGTGAGGGGCATGGTGTGAGGAAGGGCATGGTGTGAGGGAGGGCAGACTACGTGTGCTCCTGAGGCACAGCCAGGCACAGGAGTCTAGGGAGAGGCATAGCAGCAGCAGCATGAGGTGCTGCTCTCAGATGGTTTGTACATATTTCAGTCAATGATTAAGCCAAGAAATAATGGAGTGAGCAGAACCCCAGTACCCATCCCCACAAGGTGTGTGTCTGTTTGCTTGTGCAATCAGGATTTCTTTTCCTGTGCTCTAGCCCATGGCTCTGGGCTCTCTGAGGCTCTTTATAGCCCTCGGGTGCTTTTGAAAGTTTAAGCTACATTTCCAACCAAGACCCTAAGCTCTTCTACTCAGTAAAGATCCCAGGTCACTTCCTGAACCTGAGAGTGCCTTCCCTTTGACTGCACACCCCTGCTTTTGATAACTGCTGAAAGGCTTAAGGGATTTGCTGCAGTTTGTAAAACTGCCACAGAAAGGACATTTACCCTAAAAACAACAATCATTGAAAAGATTCAGAACAGCTGAAACCATAAAATAATGAAACACATTTTGACCTCATGCCTTGTCAAAGTGCAGGTATAATGTGGTCACAGAAGTGCTTTAAACCCAGTTTGAAGTCTTCAAGGTATTCTTAAGTCTCTGTATTCAGAGTACGTTACAAGAAGCTGCAATTTGAACAGCAGGACAACTTTTTGAGGACTAGGCTTAAGTGCAGGAGGGCTCTTAGCTCTGAGAGTCTTGTCCTCAGCTTCATCAGGGCCACCTGTAAGTGCTTTACTCTTGGAGTGCTTCCAGAAACTCACTCAAGCAATAAGGTCTTCACTACATGGAGTGACAAACAGAATAAAAACCTTGGCCTTTTTTGTTGGCAGCAATAATGTTAAGAACACAATTTTCTCTTAATGGTGTAGGAGAGGTTTTGTGCACAAGGGTCATGCAGAAGATGGGTTGCCTCTGTCCCACCTTGCACAAATTTGGCTGTGCAAAGTCCTGGTGGCTTTATGCTGGGTGCTGAAACACCAGCTAAACACCATAGCCAGTTGGAAAAGTGTGGCCTTTTCTGCCAAGAAAGAGCAGAAGAGGAGGAAACAAAAATTTCTCATTGCTCTATGTCTCTCAGGCAGCCCCAGAAATGTGAAGAGTTGAATGCTGTAAACGAGTCACAGCCTGAGCCCTTGCCAAGTGTCAAGTACCCTCACCTTCCTCTTTTTTTTTCTGAAAACCACCCACGGCTGCTTGGTGAGCTGAGCTCTGGAGTGCTTCACGTGTGCTGCCTCCCACTCCAGTCAGGATGGGGAGGGAGGAACAAGTGGCTGGAAGGAGATAAAGCATTAACAAACTGTCTGAGCAGCTCAAAACTGCAGGGAGGGAGACACTATTTTTCATAGAGAAAGAAGAAAACAGTTCTGTTGAAGTCATAAAGGGAGATGCATTTTCCTTGTCTCGTGAAGAGCTCATCTTTCCCTAAGTGTTAAATAAACACCACTATCGATACTGGGAGATTAGGTGGCTGAGAATGTACATTACAGCATCAACCTGTGCAGAGTTTGAGTGTGTTTCCCAATGTTTTCCTTTACCATGTGCTCTATAAAGCTTCTGTTCTTGTGTGCAGCTTTCTGGCCATGTCCTGTCCTCTGCTGCCCAGCTGGTCATGATGCTGCCCAATTCTGCCTGAAACCTTCAGGCAAAACATCTCCCTCAGTGCCATCAGCTGGGATGCCTCCAATGCAGAACACCCCAAACTCAAGCTCTTCCAACCCTTTCAGATATGAAACTCTTCTACTTGGGCAGCTCGGTGTGCAAAAGAAACATTAGCAGTAAGTACAGGAGCTGGTTTGGTTGTGCAGCTCTGGTGGGTGCCAGTTCCTCAGAAACATTTCAGAGCAAGGACAGGGACCACAGCCCCAGGAAAAACTGAATCTTACCAGTGAGGACCTCCAAGAAAGAAAAGCAAAACTGGGTGACCCTGAGAGGTCCTCATGGAAAGCAGAGGTATTGTTTCTACTCACAGACTCAGGACACTAATGCTAGAAGGAAGCATTCCACTTTCAGCCTCTTATATTCTCTTGCACCTTGTTTCCTACAGCAAGTTTCTCTTTCTAGTACCCTGAGGCACGAATCAAATCAGCCATGCTGCTAGGTTAGATTTAATGGTGTTGCATGAAATGGGGTGAGGATGAATACATTTCAGTTAAGAAGCAAGTGTCAGGCAGTCATTAAGTTGGGCCGAGAAGGTCAGTTCCATTAACATATTTCTGGATTGCTCTCATTTATTGAGACGTACAGAAGAGGTTCTGAATTTTGGCCAGTGTGTCTCTGGAAGAGGTAATACCCTGCTAGGACATGGGTCATAGAAAGCTATCACTCCTTTGTGAAGGGCACACAATGAGCAGGAGCACCCAGTGCTGTTACAGAGCATTTCGTGCAAAGGAGATGGAAACTTCTAGAATAAGGGTTGGTACCATAGTCACATCCCTCCTATTTTTAATTCACATTTGTTTTATAACACTTTTGTATTTTAATTCTCTTTTATTATGTACTGAAGAGTTATTCTATCCTGAAAGCCAGCAATCTTGGCCTGAATGATGGGTGTTTATACAATGACTTCATACTATAAAGAGCACAAACACAAAATCTTGCACGTTACTTTTCAGAGCAGGGAGTATTTTGTCATCCTCCTACATCAACATTAAAATTGGGCCTCATTCTTCAAGGCAAAAGTCATATTTTAATCCAATATTAATGTTATTTTTTCTCTGAGGAACTTTCCATATTTTGCTTAAGGCATAAGTAGTTCTGCTGTTTCTCTTTGAAGCTGTCTCTTGATTGCATGAAGCAGATCAATCTCTTAAGAGGTCCCTTGCATCAGAGGCAATCAACTAAATTAGACTTGTTAATTCAGCATTTAACCCTATTTTAACACTTTGCTTGAATATACCAGCACATTATTTAAGATTTGGCTGGGCTGAGAATCACAGCACTGGGAGGCTGCACAATTACAGAGCCCCGCAGAGCTTCTCCTGCTGATGATGGCTGAGTCAGAGAATCTGCAGCCTCACAGCTGGATGTGCCCTCTCCTTTGATAGAGAAGTTATCACTCTACTGCTGCATGCTCACGTAGTGTATGTTACATAGAGATTAATGAGTGTTCAGATATCTGAAAATAATGTGCAGGTGTAGATAGCCCTGCTTGTGCCATGGTGCAGCAGGAGGCTCAGACGTGACTCTCCACACTCTGCCCGCTGGCTCCAAGGGCAGCTGCTTGTGGGATACCCACGTGCAAGAGGTTTTCAGCCACATTAGAGTCTAAAAACATCCTACATCCTTTCAGGCTTAGGGAGAGGCATTGTGAAGAGTCCTGTCCACCTCAGACTTGCATAAAGCAGCTACATATATCCCATCTCTACGTATATCCCATCTCTACATATATCCCATCTCTGCTTGTGGCTCTACACCACAGTCCTTTGCTGCTGAGACTGTGCAAGTCCACTGTGCAAATACCATGCTGACATGGTGGGACAGGGAAGTCCCCATCCCCACTGGGTTTCACGTGAGGTGTCTCCATCCTGGCATGCTGGGGCAGGTGGCAGGAAGAATAGTTATATCTGTCTTCCCTGGGCTTGGTCAACTGCAGCTCAAGAGCTGTCGCATGTGCAAGGTTGGATGAGGTGTGACACCCGTGTCAGTGTCCCTGTCCCAACTCAGCTGGGCAAGGAAAGTCCCATTTGTCCACCCATCGCTATGGCTGAACCATTTGGGGACTGTGTCCCCAAGCCATGTCCATGACTTCATCCCAGTGTGTGTCTCCCCAGAGGTCAGTCAGGTTACTAATCCCTGAAGACCACAACAGTCACCTGAATTTCAACCACTAACCCCAAATAGTTTCTGTAAAATAAAAGCAAAGTCAAAATGGCATGAAAACAAACCCAACACCAAACAGTAATCACAAATGCCCCAAATGCTGCCTGGCAGTGTAGCTGTGGAGGGCAGAATATGACAGGCAACTTCTCCAAACTGGTGCCAGTACTGTATTTCTAAAGCAAGTGCTGAATGTTATTCCCAGTTTCCTCTTTAAAGTCCAGCAGAGCCCATATTTAGTTGCTTATCCATTTTGAGACTCCCTTAAAGGTAGTTTTATAAACAAATAAATATGCAGTAGACATTTCTATGGAACTGGAGGAACATTTGAATATACTCAAACATTGTCAGAACCAGCTCCTTGTTATCGTTTATGTTTGTGCTCTAGGTCTCCCTACGTGGTTTACCTTTGCAGATAGCAGTGCAATAAAATACTCCATTATCTCCAGATACTTTAGACTGTGCCATTCCTTAAACGGTGTGAATTGAGCCTGAGGTTTCCCTCAGGTAACAGTGACATGGAAGAATGTATTTCCCAATATTTCTCCAGGTGTCTTATCAGTGCTTGGATTCCTATCAGCTCCAGCTTGTTTTGCAAGAACGTGCAAAATGAAATGATCTGGGGTTTTGCTCATGGAGCAAGAAAGCTGTGTTCCTCTAGCAGAGGGGCTCACCTAGCCGAGCTCTAGGAAGAGACAAGCTTATGAGTGCCTCATCACAGAGCTTCACCTTTAACACTGGTGTGAGTCACAGAACACGACTGCACCGCCATTTCCAGCCACCAGCCTCTCCATCTTCAAAAGATACATCCTGTGAAAGAAAGAATCACGTTACATGAGGTATTTTGACAAGGGCCTGTGTGCAAGCCTTGCCATTGAAGGGGTCCATACCTACCTCTGGTACCTCACCTCACCACAGTACTCCTGCAGTCCCAGCTCTGGGCTCTGCGCTTCTCCCACACCACCACAGGAGTTATTCACCAAGCATTTGTTCCAGCGCTGCTCAGATGTCTCCATCCCGACTCTTTATAACTGTTTGAAATCACATCTGGATTTGGAAGTTTTAACCTGAACTCACCTTTATTGCCAGCTTGCTCTTCCCCTGGGATTGCACAAACCGTGTAGTCATGGGACCTGGAGTATTTTGTATTCTGATGCTGTGTCAGGATAGTGGCAGATTATTTGAGGAACCTTGCTCCCTTGTCTATTTTGGTAATTAATAGGAGATTCTGTATTGCAATGAATTGTTGTTGAAATTCTTCAACTTGTTATTACTATTATTTAAAATTTCTTGTTATTATAGTTTTAAACAGTGAATTGGATGACATTTGTAAGTGCTGTTTCTAACTTTTTCCCTGTTAAACATTTCAATACAAGTTTCCCAAGTATATATTGCCACCCAGCATACAGAAGCCTGCTTTTCTTACTGGTGATACAGAGACCTTCAGAGGTAAAGTAGTGATTAGTAGGCTCAAAGACCACATGTTGAAGCAATTTAGATTAATTTTTTAGGTTAGTACTATAAAATTTCATTTCTTCAGAGGTGAGGCCTATACCATATAGAGACCACATACTTTTAAAATATTAACATATATTTAAATATATTAAGTAACATATTAAATGTATTTCAAAATTGCTACTATTATAAATATGAGAAGGGTAAAAATAAAATCTTTATTATCTTTTATTTATTTATTATTATTATTATTATTATTATTTTTAATTTAAAGATAAAATTCAAGAGCTGAGTTTGGTCACAAGCAGAAATTAAACATTTTGTTCATTCCTATAATTCTCCATCTATAAATGAGAGGTTTCTCATGATGTTATTAAAAAAAAAAAAAAAAAAAAAGAAGGTACAAATAACAGAGGGTATCCTCTGTTGCATTCTCTAATACCCCTAAATATCCTTCCTATTTGCTTGTTTGCAGAGTGATACGTGGAGATGATAAAGCTATCTTTATCCAGATCAGCAGTTAGCCTGACCCAGTGTTGTGTCTGCTGGGCAGAAGGCCGAAGTAGGAAAGTTTAAATTCAGGCTAATGAGATAACTACAGCCTTAGCACTCCTTAATAGCAACATTTATTTGATGAGGTTTACAAGAATGGCATTTTCTCATAATAAAACAATCACAAAATACTACGTATGACTCTGTTCAAAGGACGTATTTGGTTTTGTGGGTTGCTGTTACATTCTCTGAAAGCAGTTCAGGTCCCAGCAAGGAGGACAGAAGAAGACAAGCATTGGCAGACACTTCTGCTTTCACCGCTTTGGCTTAAGCGTTCAGCTGGGGCTTGGGGCTGTTTCTGCCATGACGAGAACTCAGCAGCACACACTAGCCCCATTCCTGAATTTTTTTTTTTTTTTATTTATTTACAAAGTGCAAAGCCCATCCTGGGCTCCCTGAAGGCAGCAGAAGCACAGTGGGGGTGTCAGTGCCTGTACTGCTGTGCCCACCATCCCCAAGCCGGGTCTGCTGGGCTCATCCACAGCATCGCTGATTCACTTCAGCTTCTCCCCCCTCTGCAAGATGTTTGCAGTTGGTATTTTGGCCCCTGCCTGTACAACAAACCTCACAGTTCACATGGCTTAGCCGTATGACCAGTATACAGCCTTATGGTGTCAAGCTTTTATTTTTAGCTGGTTTTTCACTGTTAGAAGAGGCTTATCTGCTCCCTGTGCCAAGCCTCAAGGATGGCTCATCCACTTGGGGCTGTAATCAGGCCAGTAGCTGCCTTTGGATCCCATACTGGCCCCTGTCACCATTCATATCTGCAGCCCGATTGATTAGGAGAGCTGTACTTCCTCCACCTGGCATGCAAACAGGCAGAGGAGCAAATCTGAAAGCTCTGTGTGCAAGACATTTTGTAACCATCAGGCTTTAGCAGCAACACTGCCCCTGTGCAGGGGAAAATCCTCAGGTCTGGCGGTGGTGGCACCTTCCTTTGCAGCAGCTTGTGGGGAGCAGACCCAGGACACTCCCCTTTGCTCTTGGCCAGACTGCTTCAGGTTGAAACCGTGCCAGACTGAACAAGCTAAAAATAATGGGCCTAATCAGTTTAGGATCAAGGCCATCTCAGAAAAGATAATTGCCCCAGGAAATTATCTTCTTTCTCAATAGCTGGCATCATTCCCACTGAGTCACTGATGGAGCTCGGAGGACTGGATGTAGGGAGACGTGTCTTTGGGGTAAAACTACAATGGGAATCTGTCCTGCACTGACCTTCATGTGAAAAGACCTGAAAATAAGGCAGTAAGAAATGGATCCATCTACCTGAAGAGCAGCATAGGGCCTGGGAAAAATAACTGTAATCTTGGATACATGTCCCGTTAAGAACAAGCATTTGGGAATGGTAAATAGCAAAGGAAAGGGGAGCCCAGCTAGTAAGGTCTACGAAAAAGGGAACTTACAGCAGACCAAAGGACCATAAAATAGAACAGGATTTCTAGTAGGGCTCTCCCCTCCAAGATGAGAATGCAAATGCTCCTCGCGATGGGGCTGGTGGTACATGGGAGCCACTGTAAGCACAACAGTGTGGTTGTACAGGCTGGGCAAAGAAAGGTGGGGAAAACTGTTTAAGCCACAGCTAGAAACCTATAGCTGAAGGTCTGGGAGGTGATCCTCCTGGAAGGAAAGGCCAGAAAACAAATCAGTCATTTTCAGGCTCTTCTTCATATCTCTGGAATATCTTCCCTGCCTCTCTTCCCAGGATTGTTGCATTAAAAAAAAAAAAAAAAAAAAAAAAAGGTTAAACAGACTATGTGTTTGGGTATGTTTGGGTCATCAAATCTGGTTGGCAAAGAAATTATAGAATCATGGAATGGTTTGTGTTGGAAGGGACCTTAAAGCCCACCCAGTTCCAACCCCATGCCATGGGCAGGGACACCTCCCACCAGACCAGGCTGCCCAAAGTCCCATCCAGCCTGGCCTTGGACACCTCCAGGGATGGGGCATCCACAGCTTCTCTGGGCAGCCTGTGCCAGGGCCTCACCACCCTCACAATAAAGAATTTATTCCTTTACATGTAAGTTGAATGCCTGCTCTTTGTAATGCCATAAAACCATGTTTTTCTGAGGCTTAAAGCTCAATACTGAAACAATATTATGAAGTACCAGAGTTTGAGGAAATACCTTGCTCATGTCATATCCCGTACCCCTTTCAGTCATATCCTTTATAAAGGCATTAACTATAACTAACTGTTGAAGATTCATCATTATATATGTAGTAGTAGCTTTCTATATGATATCAGCTTTCATGAAAAGATACACTCAAGTATTTGCACTTTTTTATTATCTGCCTTTATGACAAAATGTTAATTGCCTTTCAGTTTCTGTCTGCACTTACATTATATAATACTTTCCAAGGTCCTCTGGAAAAAAAAACTTTTAATTTATGACTCAGGATGGACCTAAAGTAAAAAAACATGTATGTAAGTACATCCGATAAATGCAGGTAGGTTGTTGTATAATGTCACTATCGGTACAAGCCTTGATTAAATGTGGAAAAACATGCGCCTGGGGAAAAACAACCACACAAACATGTATGCTCCCTCATTTTGTTAAACCATTCTGTTTTTCTAGCCAATCTCACCCTTTCTTTTCTGAACTACATACTCAGAGCCTTTTTTAAGTGACACTGAGGAGTCAGACTGCAATTGTGTTGGGACAGCAGTCATTCACCATCAGGGGAAGGTGCACATGGATTTTCATCTGAGCTCTAAGATGCAAGACAAATGTATTGCTGTTGTTCCCATTGGTGCCAGTTCCTAATTAGCAATCACAATAAATAAATCATGTACATGAATCATCTGCATGTGGCTTGTGATATGCTAAAGACCAGTGAGCTGCTGTAGTTTGGGTTGAAAAGGCTGCCTCATCCTGACCAGCCTATGTCCTGATGGGCTGTAGGTCCACCTGCCTGTGGGAAGAGAGACCTCCTGCTCTCTGTGGTGGCAAGTCCAGAAGCCTTTCTTCTCTTCTCTTGGTTATAAAGTGAGGCTTTCTCAAAAAGGTATACACCTCTACAAAATCTCTTCCACCTTCTTGAGAACTTTAAGATTTTCCTAAAGTTTCTATGGCAACTGTCATCCACCTGAAGCCAAGTTTCAGTTATTCTTAAGTAACTGGTTTTGATTTGACTTTCAATAATTGGTTAAAGCACAGCTCTTTATAATGAGATGTACCAAAAACTGAAACACTGTTTTTGTGATCCCACATCCAGAACCTCACTTTTGGGGTCCCTTTCAGTCCCTTTGGTGTCCTGTGATAGCCAGCTCTGCAGCTGGGCCACCCTCCTGTGAGGCTTCTTCAGCAGGCTCAGCAGTCAGTCCCACCAGCAAGGAAGAGCAGAGGGATGTCCCCACCACCCTGCTTCCAGCCCTCCTCCTGTTATCCCACCCACCTCCCATTTTTCTCCCACCTCAGATGGGATTTGGAGTTAGAGAAGCTCTAACTGTGGAGTGGTATGGGGAAGCAGGACGTGCTGAATATTCATTCTGGGCTAAGAGACTATTCTTGGCTTAATTTAACAAAATGAAGTAAAAATGCATTTCTTAAAGAAAAAAAGATGATGTCACCTCTTTCTCTTGTCAACTTCTTAGTGTTGGAAAATGAAATTTTATTGTGTGTACATGAGGAGGCAACTGAAACCTAAGATTTTTTGAAACTGGTACAACCCAACTGCAGAAGGTCCTTCTCAGCCTTGGTGCCTTGTGTCCCAGAATGCATTTTGTTAATATTTAAACTCAATCTTTTGACTCTTATCCCAGAAGCCATAGCAAGTGTTTGTGATTTAAGCGGGGTTATGTAAGCAGGTCAGCCCTTGCAGGTGGTAGGGAGCAGTACTTCTGGTGGAGCTGTCACACATGGGCTTTGGCAACCCATTGTTCACTGTTTACATGCACTTTCATCTCTGCGCAAGCCAGATGTTCATGCACACAAAACAGAGATCATTCTAGTGTATGAAATCAAAGCTTGCCTTGTCTTCAAGAAGAGATGGCCTAAATGCCATATGTTGTGTTGATTCTGTTCTTCAGGGTTCTGCAAGGATTAGGATGCATTTTCTCTCCGTAGAGATGTTTTGGGTCTTCTTGCCATTTTTTTTTCCCTAGATAGCAGAGTAGCTTCAGATAAATCTTCCACCTTCCACCATTCTATTTTTTTAACTTGAGTTTTACTTGAGTCAAACAGTTCAAACACTATAGTCCTGAAAGGAGAACTCCAATTGCACCAAGGTAAAGAGTTATTTCATACCCATAACTTCTTTAGAGATCTGTCTCAGTGCCCCATCAGCCTGGCTGACCTGCACAGAGTCTCAGGAGAGTAAGGAGTCCTGTGCCAGGAAGAAGTCCTGGTGTGCAAACATGACACCCAGCACACGTGGTACTGTGGCTTTAACCTATTTGCCTTCATTATGTTGATTAGAGATCAGGGAGAGCAGAGTGTGGGACCAGGGACTCAGATGGGGGTGCAGAGGAGACCAACTTTGACGGAGAGATAAGATGAATGGTTGTGGAAGTCCATCCCTGCCACCCTACAACTTTATGTGCCTTGTGTTCACAACAGGCAAGAAAAGCTTTGATAGTTTTGGTCGCTTCAATAGTTTTGGTGTTTTGAATTCAGGGTGGAGAGGATGAGAGAGTACCATGTTTGTGGCTGAGGAGCAAAGTAAAAGCAAAATGCATAGAAAGATGAAATGTCATGCTGGGTAGTGGATGTCTCCTTAAAGCACTGACAAATTAGCAGATAAATCTTCACCAGAAAAGACCAAGAATGAATACCCCCGGCACCCTGTTCCTGATTGATGCAACTGTAAAAACATGTTTTTTCTTGAGAATCGATGCATAAAGCTCTTGCCTCACTTCCTAGACATTTACCTATCTGTGTCTATCTGTGCCAGATTCCTTGTGTACATTTACGAAAACACAAATGAATACTACTAACAAATCCAAAGCAATCATGAATGAATATTAATGGCAATGCAAACAGAAGCACTAGGCTGGCCTAATCATGTAAAGAAGGAGTTAGGACTCTTCTGACAGCTATAAAATATTCTTTTCATCTATATTGGTATCTTATGAAAATGTTATTCATATACACATAATAGTTTCTTTTGACATTTTAAAATAAAACAGATGAAATGCCATTGGAATCTTTTATTTCTGGTTAGCATCTGAAAACCAATTCAAAGTATAATTTTTACTCAAGCATAATTTATTAACATAAACCTGTGTTGATAACTTAAACACTCTGAAGATAAAGTGTTTGTAAATACACCTTTCATAGAATCAATCCAATTTTTAGAAGATAATAGTCCAATTAGAGGAACAGTATTTTGATTAGTAGAGCAATTAATGCTTGTCTAAGTGTCATTTTTATTACATCTGTTTCATTCTACAGTTAAACATTAGCTAAGTTATCTTAATATTAAGATATTAATGATATAATATCACTTGTCATTTTTAGGACCTTCCATTCAAGAATCTTGAATTGCTTTATGACTATTAATGGACTACTGTATTCCGCTGTAGATAAACATATGATATGGTATACATCAAGTCCAGGAGTTGGACTTGATGATCCTTATGGGTCCCTTCCAACTCGGGATATTCTATGATTCTGTATTTGCTTTACTTAAAAGAAACTGAGACATCGGAAAATTACTCTTTGTCACATCAAATGTTGCATTACTGGTAAATATTTTGGAAGCTTCCTTTGCAAAGACAGCTTCTCTTGTGACAGCCAAGACAGCCCAATGCACAGTTCTTGTTAGAGGCAGATGTTAGCTCATTGCAATCGATATTCTTCTTTGATCTGGAATAAAAATAGCCTTGGCTGGGGGAAGCTTTATGAGAGCCACATCAGAAAGCTTGAAGGTTTGTTCATTTTTCTGCAGAAGTGACCAGCAACTGGAGGTCATGGACACTGGTTGGCAGTTGTCTAACCAGGTCCTGAATTATTTTAAGGAGAAAAATGCCGTGCTTATATTCCCTCTCACTCCTGCTTTGAGTCCTTGAGACTGTTTTAGGTCTTATATTTCTGGGTTGAAAAACAGTGACCTAGAAATCTGCTTCTTCCTTCGGGCAGTGAAAAGCAGAATGGGGATTTTGATGGTGGTGCTATTGCTCTTGTGTCGTGCTCAGAACAGGGCTGAATTACTGACATGTTTTTTCTCTCTCACCACTAACAGCTCAAAATCACCACCATGTCCTTCAGGAGTCTGCACTGATTTGCTCCATGACCAACTTGTTCATGGGTGGTTGTGCCTCAGCTATGTGACCTAGGTATTCAGGTGCTATTTTTTGTGTGCTGCCACCCACAAGTATGTCTCATCAGATGTCTTCTTCTATTGTTTCCCAACAACACCTCTTTAATCCATTTAGTCATCAATTTGGCCACCAGCAGGAATTCCAGAATTACAATAACTGTGCTTGAGGTTGTCTGGGAGGTCTGCAAGGGGTATTTCAGGGATTTGATATTAGCCTGTTAGACATTAATGTGACTGTGCTCCAGCAAATATGTCAAGAATGCAGCTATACAAATGACACAGGTACCTCTGTGTCAGAGGCTCTGAGTGGGAGCTCCCAACCTCCAAACTAGACAAAAAAGGTGATAGATGAAACAAGAGAGAAACAAGTTCGAAACTGATAAAGGAAATCCTCTCTGTCAGTTTCCAGCTCAAGGTCAAACTCATACAGTATCACTGAGGCCAATAATCGAACAGGAATTTAAGAAGGACTATCGATGGCCCTACTTCACAGCTGCAGTGCTCTGTGCTGAGCTGCAGGTCTGTGCAAAGAGCTTCCCTGCATTAACTCTGCTTCAGGATGAATTCTGGGATGGTTTCAGTCCAAATGGTTCAGACTTTTCTTAGAATAGGACTCAAGAAGAGCACATTCCTCTTCTGTCAGCTTGTGTCTGTGAAGTGTCCTCATCTGCTCGCTGACACTACAACATACCCCGCTAGCTCCATGGAGTGGACCTTGAGGGTGCAGACCTGTTGAGATGGGACCAAAATGAAGCCAGATATTGTGTCTCCCTTTTTTTTTGTTTTTGCTGTTACTCTTTAAAACAGCCCAAGAACCAATACAAGCTAAAGAAAACTATTAAGATTGCAAAGTAAAGTGGGCCAAATTAGGACATGACAGAATGCAGGTTTCTTATCTGCATATGTATTGGATTAATTGCAGGATATCACGGCTGTGTCCCATGGGATCCTTGCATCTTGCAGGTGGAGATGCAGGTCTCCACTGGAGATGGATTGGGTGGCTCATGGAAGAAGGCTGGACTGGATGTGCATAGCTGAGCTGATCACCCTCGGCTCTCTTTGCGGAGACATGGGCAATTCCAGGGTGTGATTAGCCCATCTTCCAATGCTGGCTAACAACAGCAGGTATCTGAATTGTTCCTTGTGAATATCTGTCACTCCTAGTGACTGCAAAACCACTCCAGAGGAGTATCCCAAATGTGGGAGACCAACACCCAGTCCGTCCCAATCTTTGGGATTGCTTTGATCCAGGTGCAGGACCTTGGGCTTGGCCTCAACAAACTCCATGATGTTTGCTTGGTTCCACTTCTCAAGCCCATGAAGGTCGCTCTGAACAGCATCCCTTCCATCTGCAGAGTCACCTTCACCACCCAGCTTGGTGACAGGTGAGCTGGGCTGGTCTAAATGGGTGTGGGTACTAATGAGGAGGTCCCCTTCCCCTCTCCAGCACCCTGACATGTGCTGTGCAGTGCTGATGTGTACTTTTTGTCCTGCTGCAAAGGTGTTCACATGTCACTCGATTAAAGAACAGGTATGAAAAGAACAGTAAGAAAAAGTGGGGAAAGATGAGTGTGAACTTGGCAACTACCAGTGAAACAGACACTAATAGCCAGACCAGTTTTACAGCATAAATCATGTCAGGGGAGCAACAGCAGATCAAATGCTTTGAAGTGAATCTCTGCAACTAGGTTTTCCTTAAGAGCATTGTGTGTGGGGTTTGTGGTGATAATGCAACGTACAGTGAGTGGTCCTAGTCCTTCCCAAACCCCCAGTGTCTTCAGGAGCTTTCAAGTTCCCTCAGCTCCCTCTGGAGGGAGAGAAGTTGTTTTAGAGTTGGGAAGAATAAATGTGCTTGAACCATGGGCTTGGGGAAAATGGCGTTGAACTAGAGCATAGTTACTCTGAATTTAATTATAAATACACCAAGAGGTAAGCTGGCTCAGATGTCTGCTTCTGCAAAATAAGTTAATGTACTAATATCTCTGGTGAACCATGAAAATATATCCCTAGAACAAAACCGCTGGAGAAAAAAAAAAAATAATGGATTTTAACTCATATTTTATAGCATTGCTGAATCAATGTCTAAATATTCCCAAGTTGTATGAATAAGAGAGTACCATAAAACCAGAGGTATGTGAAGGGATAACATGTCCTCTGTTGTCCTCCATGTTCAATCATAGAATCACAGCATGGTTTGGGTTGGAAGGGGCTCTGAAGCCCACCCAGTTCCAGCCCCCTGCCATGGGCAGGGACACCTCCCACCAGCCCAGGTTGCCCAAAGCCCCATCCAGCCTGGCCTTGAGCACCTCCAGGGATGGGGCAGCCACAGCTTCCCTGGGCAGCCTGTGCCAGTGCCAGGTTCCCAATGCTGTTCACTCACTCCAGGTGAGTTCTCTCAGTGCTGTTCACTCACCCAGACCACGATTCAGCTGTGTCCATAGCTCCCTATATGACTTTTCTCCCAATCCACAGAGCTGTGGGCACAGCAAATACCCATGGCACACGAACAGGACAAAGCTTCCACCCTCGACTCTGCAGGGAAAAGCAGTGCATCCCTCCGAGGGAGCAGAAATACCTGAGGATTCCTTATCCCTGTAAAAAGAGCAGATCTGGGCTCCTTGCAGGTTCTGACAACGTACTTTAGGTTGCTGCTATGTGATTTTGGGATGTTGGAGCACCTGGTGTCCTAGCATGACCTGGCATTACCGTGCTGGGTGCTTCTTTTTTATCATACTTTAAACCATCCTTGGAGATCCACAGATATCCTCTTCCCAAAGAAGTCGAGCCTTGCAGAGCTGATCCAGGCACTCCCATCACCCTGCAGCAATGTTTAGGGGTATGGCTGCTCTTCACTCCCACTCACGTAGACATACCTGAACTGGCTAAAACTGGTTAATTTAGATGCTGATAATAGAAAACACTCCGGTCTGGCTTGCACCTAGTTGCATAAAAGCTCGTGCATGTCTTCTTTTCTTCTCTCCAACTCCTGGGTTCTTGTATTAATATATATAATAATAAAATAATAATAATTATTATTACAATAAATTTTAAATCTTACTGACTCCCTGGCTCACCTTTGCTTTCCTCCAGTGCTGAGAAGTTGACTACAAGTTCATGAACCTGGACACAAGGGAACTTCCCTACTGAAGAGGTTCTGTGGTGGCACAGAAGGTCTGTCTGGGCTTCTGCGTATCTGGATCCAGGAGTCAGCAGAAGCAGATTTGTGCTGGTGTCCTCCAGTGTGAGGGTTAGGAAAAGTGATTGGTATGAACTCAAGCACATGAAGTGCATTTCAGGACACCATGTAGAGTGAAAGACACAATGCTTGACATTTTGGTCTAAAATGGGGCAAACTAAGCCTCCAGAGGGGAGCACATCCCCGCTGCAAGCAGGCACATGCAGTACCCTAATTGCATGTCCAGGGGTTTCTCCTGCCATAGGGCTGGGACCTGCCTTCTCCTCATAGCTCCTGCCATCACAGAACTGACAGAACTGAAAGCCAGACGGGTTAAATAGAGGGGAAAAAAAAGCTTTCCAGACAGGTCCTAGCTCACTTTTATAGCAGATCTCTTGATCTCTGCTTTGGGTTGCATGGTGGAGCAGCCTCAGACCATATGAACCAGCTTCCTATGGACGGGAACAAATGGGAAGAAGTGCTCCAAGGGTGCATCCAGGGGTTGTCACAAAGGGGCATTCAACAAAGCCAAGCTACAGCTAGTCCAAAATAAAACAAACAAACAAACAAACAAGAGAACACTGAAATGTGGATTTCAGGACCTCAGCATCAACTGCGTTGCTCTACAGATCCACTCCTGCTTGTATGTTCTACCTCTTACATGCAGGATAGGTAGCTTTTGTGTCTGCATTGTTCACTTTGTAACACAAGTCATGGTGCTTTTATTCATTCTATCCCACATTTTTTCCTCTGTGTCTCTTTTCCTCTCCTTCCTTTTCTTATGCTTTTGTACAAGTAGTTTTAGGCAACATTTGGCTTGACATCGTCTTACTACCAGCAAAATTGCATTTCTTTATTGTTGAGACGCCAACTTTACTGCAAAGATTAGTCATGTATCATTCTAGGATGCCTAAGTGTTATTGAACATTTTCTTTATTCTCTGTATCCTAACAATAAATATAAGATGTATATATAAAATTTTTATGTATAGACTTTTGCTTATAGACTGCAGGTAAAGTCCCCCGGGTTGGCAAGACTTGCTGTGATTTTACCCAGGACTATTTAAGGAATCAGAGAAGCAACCTTTGACTGTCTTCAGACACCTGGAGAAGGATGGGATGGTGTGGGTCTTGCAGAGTGCAAAAGCACTTATTTCATTTTTTACAGAAAGAGAAAGAAAAAACAAGGGAATTCTAGACTTATTCAATGCTTTTATGTATGTTTTAGCACCTTGGCAGTAATAAAGAGATAAGCAGCTACGAACTGACATTTTTAAAGAACAAATTGCATCAAACTGATAAAGCATTCTCTTTGATAGGGTAACCAGCCTGGCGTAGTTCTAAGGTAGAGGTGAAACTTTCTAACGATAACAATACCAGAGGTGAGCAATAGGCAGTCAAAAGCGTTGTGAAATCTCCTTGGAGCTTCTAAAGAGCAGGCTAAATAACCTTGGGGACAGGTGGGCAGGAAGAACAAACCTCCATTTCTACCTTTTCTCAGTATTCCTGCATTTACCATAAACCATATGTAACTGGAACCAAACTCTGCTCAGTGGTGAATGAGGTCCTGTCTGTGTCCCCACTTAAGTCATTTGTCACTGTTGACAGCTGGGGTGTTTCAGGAGGTGCTTTGCATCTTACGGTGTTAATGGTTAGGTATTGTCATCAGCACTGCTCCCATTAAGGTCCCAAACATACTTTCCTGTAAGTAGGTAAAAAAATCATTAATTTGAGACAGTTTGCTATGAGTTTATGATAAAGTAGTAGAAAAATTGTTTCCAAACATAGAATCATGAAGTGGCCAAGGTTGGAAGGAACCTCTGGAGGTCATCTGGTCCAGGTGGCCTAGATAGGGCCAGGAAGAACAAGACTAAGGGACTTGTCCAGGTAAATTCTGGATAGCTCCCAGGATGGAGATCCTACAGACTCTCTGGTACCATTTTCCAGTGTTTGACCACCTTTAGGGTGAACATTATTGCCTAATATGTTAATAGGAATTTGCCATGTGCCATTTGCCTCTGTCACCATATTGTCTTGCACAGAGGAACCAAAACTGGACACAGTCCTGTAGGTGTAGTCTCACAAGTACCAAACAGAGGGAAATAATTACTTGTCTTGGCCTGCTGGGTACACATTTGCTAATGCAGCCGAAGAGTCTGTTGGCCTTCTCTGCTGCCATAATGTTGGCTCATGGTCAACGTGGTGTCCATCAGGACCCCCAGGACCCCTTCTCCAGAGCTTCTTTCTCAGTAGCTGGGGCTCAGGTTACGTTTTAGTGAAGGGTTAGTGCCTCCCAGGTCCATGACTTCGTTGTAAATGTTATAATGTACTGTATTAACACAGAATGACAAGCAAAAAACAATGTCAATACAGCTAATCTATATCAATTACGGTTCTTAAGGGGTGAACTGCAGATTAGCACAATGCACCTTGATTTTTGTAGTATCAGTTGATTTGCTGTGCTAGATCAAGGCTTTCTCCTGTCCAAGTACAATACAGCACTTACAATGTTAATGCCACAATGATCTTAGGTGAAGGAAATGTGTGTTGTTTATCGCACTGTTATCACTAAGAAGGCCCCAAGCAGAACAATAATGTTGTGCTTCAAGGAGAACTTTGACGTTCATAAAGGAAAGATGATCTAACAGTGGCAATTTATTACTTCAAAGATTTTCTCTTTGAACATAGAAAATGCCCCTGACTCCTGGTGTAGGATTTCCTGCGAATCACAAAACCTCTCTCTTTGCTTTATGGATTAAAAGGACTGAGGGAGCAGATCATTAGAAAGCCCATTCCCTTAGTAGAAGCGTGCCATTTCCTTGATGTAATATATATCTTTTGAAGGGCACATGCAAGCTAATTGCCTTGTTATTTGGGTTTTACATTTATTTTAATTACCATGTTTGCCAGAGCATTTGGAATCATAGAAAATGAAATACTGCATAGTCACTGCATTTTTTTTAATGGCCATCTTTTGGCACAAAAGCGAGATTTTAGTTAACATGAAAACTTGTGTGGAAATTTGCCACCTTAGTTTAAATTTACATGTATCCCATCAGTGATAAAATCAGTGAATTGTGCAGATATTTAAAGTACAAATAATTTCTGGTTTTGGTTTTGATTTTGATTAAAAAACTGAAAATGGAAGCTTAAACTGTATGAAAGTGACTTTTCTCTTCTCTTCTCTTCTCTTCTCTTCTCTTCTCTTCTCTTCTCTTCTCTTCTCTTCTCTTCTCTTCTCTTCTCTTCTCTTCTCTTCTCATGTGAAAACAAACTGGTACTTTATGATCACTTCTGGTGTAAATGTCTATGAGGAAATTTAAATGAACAATTAAAAATGGAGCATAAGAAACAGAAAAAATTGGTTATGTATAATCCTATCCTAATGCACATTTAGAAAACTTTGAATTATGGCCACTGCACAATTTTATCCTGCAGAGAATAATCTTTTTCTTCCATATAACCTAATAGAAACAATGCAGACTTTTCCCATGTTCAGACGTAGCTGCATCTGGCCTTATCTCTCATCTTCCCTCACAGCTATGAGGTCACCAATTTTCAGAACTGAGTAATGTGCGGGGAACAGAATTTTACGAGGTACACTGTGTTACTGATATGCCAAGCTATTCACTGGTATTGCAAAATAATTAATCCCCAAGAGGAAGTCAGATGGAAAGAAATCAGGGAGAAGGACTTCTGAGACAGAGCTCACATTTTCTATCTGAACCACAAGCTTGAAAAAGTTGAGCAAATGGATGGCTAAAGCTGTCATCATCTCTGCCACAGCACAGTTGTGTGCAATCCTTCTTAAATGGGGTGAGTTTTCTTCTCACTAGCTTGATCTATCTCATAGTTAAATGTTTAATGTAGGTGACCTGTGTTTCCTCTGTGCTCAGCAGACAGCACTGCTACAGTCACCTTAGCAGGACAATCCTTGACACCCATTTTGGGATGAGGTGAACAACCCTCTCAATCTGCAGGCCTTTCTGCATCTCCCGTAGGAGCCCAAAAGAATAGCTTCCAACTTGACCTGCCAAACCAGATGTCTGACTTCTTGACAGCTGCAGTGAGGTGAGACAAGTCCTGCCTTGATTGTTCACTTTTCCTGTATAAATAAAAGCAGAAGCAGGAATCCTTGAGGGCCCTAAGGAAGGTTGTGTTGGCCCTAGTGCATGCACATAAGATGGGCAGACAGCATCTCCTGGCCACTTACTTTCAAAGTCACCTGCTGACCATGCAGGGAATTTAGGTGCTTTCTTTAGGAGGATTGCTTCAGTGGGTGACAACCATTTAAATGCAAAGAAGGGTCACTCCCTCAGGTGAGGGAGCAGCTGCACTGAGCCTGTCAGGGGCAGAGTGCTGGCTGTTTAACCACATCATGTGATGAGGCCTTAGGTATGTCAAAGTCACAGCTTGGACTGAGGCCCCTTCTGCAGGCACCACCTGGTGTGAGAGAACTTAATGTGGTCCTGCCAGAAGACCCACCTCTGGTGCTCCTTGGGGGACCTGGAGCTCCTGTCTAGCTCATCTTTGTCTCAAATTGCAGCACTTCTGCACCCCCTGCCCCTGCTCGCTTATGTGAGCCCCCCTGAGCTCCAGCTAGCAGAGGAATGTCCCAAATGCTTAACTCTCCTGTAAGCAGCTGGGAGCCACAGATCGTTGTAAAATACCGACAACAGAGTACATACCAGGAGTCCTGATATGCTTTTGAGACACTTGTCCTGCCTCTTCTCTGAATCTGAGGTGTGCTGCTGTTCTGCATCTGACCCTGTCCCACTTTCCTTCCTCCTTCCTATTTATCCCATATTGCCCACACATTGTCATCTCCTTGCTTGGTGCAGAGCCTCAAACAGAGCAACTCACTGTGGGATGGGCTTGCTGTAGCTTTGTGGCCGCTTCCATAGTCGTCTTGTTTTAATGCTTGAGTGATAGGAAGCTTTTCTAAGCAGAATGATAGAATGAACAGTACAAAAAGCAGTATGGTACCCTGCTTTTGGACGTAAAGCAAAATAACAAATGCCACATCTGTTTCATTCTGGGTATGCCTTGTACTACCATGGTGCTCACTCTCACAAAAAAAAAAAAAAAAAGAGAGAGAGAGAGAGAGTATACCAGAAGGATTTACCAAATATGGGAAGAATCTAAAAAATATGCTTTTAGTTAAATATGGCTTTGCAAGGTACAGGATACTTATGTTGACCACCTCTGACCATAGAGTGTTAGATCTTTCAGTTCTGTCTTTCCAAGTCAGTGTCAATGCAATATTCTGACTAGATTAATAATTTTATCACCTTGATGTGTATGTGTACAAATACACAAGTGCATAACCACATAAAAAAGCGCAATTTGTAATATTCGGTATTAAAAAAAGTAAAAATGCAATGAGCTAGGGTTTTACGTCTACTTCTCTCAACGAAATCCTTGCAGATCTTCATTAGTCCATGCAGTCATGATGCCCTCTGTTGGCATCAGTATGTGCCTGCAGCTTTCCTCCTCCAGCTCCGAGTCAGAGCTGACTTCTCAGGGCGGCTAAGCAGAAGGCTTCATGCTCCAGTTTATTTTCCTGACACCGAATCACAGAAAGGCTGAAGCTGACAGGGCCCTCTGGAGCCAGCTTCTCCAACCCCTGCCCAAGCAGGGACACCCAGAGCAGGCTGCCCAGGACCACGTCCAGGCGGCTTCTGAAGATCCCCAAGGAGGAGACCCCACAGCCTCTGTGTGCAGCCTGTGCCAGTGCTCAGTCACCCACACAGCGCAGAAGTGCTCCTGGTGTTCAGGCAGCACCTCCAGTGTCCCAGGCTGTGCCCATTGCCTCTTGCTGGCACCGGGCACCACTGAAAAGAGCCTCGCCCCACCTTTTTTTAAACCCTCCCTTCAGGTATTTATAGACACTGAGGAGATCCCTGATGAACCTCCTCTTCTCTGGGCTGAGCAGTCACAGCTCTCTCAGGTTTTTCATATGTGAGGCACTCCAGTCCCTTGATGATCTTCATTGGGCTCATTCGAGCTTGTCCATGTTTCTCTTGTACCAGGGAACCCATGACTGGACACAGTAATCCAGGTATCAAAGATTACTTCCTTGACCTGCAGGCAATGTTCCTCATGCAGGACACCATCAGCCAGCTTAGCAGCAAGGCCACATTTCACACGTACAAATGCAATAAAAGTCAGGAGCAATCATGATCAGGATAAAATTAGGATGCAATAAAAATTGGGAGTGTACACATGTACTGTAACTTTTCAGGAAAGGAGCGCCACAACAAAAGAAAAGCAAGGTAGAGTCATATTGCAGGAGCAATAGAACAAAAAGAACTTGTTCTGTTCTTTACAACTAACATGATTTTAAAGGCAATGCACTAAGAATTGACCTTTATGGTCATTATCACTCAGTGATGTAAAACATCAAGAAACTATTTTAACAACATCCAAATTCTGTCAAAGTCCCAGGAATGTTCAGAAAAGCAGTGCTAGCCACCATGGGCAAGGCTGTTTGGAGGTGACTGCCAGGCCTACAGCAAATGGTCTGGAGGGATCTGGCCCCACACTCCTTCACCTCCCCACTTTCCTTGTCCAGCAAGACACACTTTGGTGCTTTCTGCATTTCTCCAGGCCTCCACATCCCCTTGTTATTTCTGAGTCCTGAAGCAATGGCCACAGAAGGCTTTGTCCCTTTGGTGGCCCTGGTAATCATGAGCCTCTCCTCTACTTTCCAAAAACATCATGGTGCAGTGTGAACCTGCTGCTGCATACTTCAGCCTCGAATCATTTCTTGTTGCAGAAGGTGGTCTTGTTTGCTGCTCATCTTAACAATGTACTCAAGGCTTTTTTTTTTTTGCATCTGAAATATATATATATATATATATATATATATATACAGGCCATGCTTGGCAGGCCATGACTATTTGTGGGGGAAATATATATATATATATATATATATATATATATATATTTTATATATATATATATATATTTTGTATATATATATATATATATAAATATATATATATATATTTTATATATATATATATATATATATATATATTTTTCCCCCACAAATAGTCATGGCCTGCCAAGCATGGCCTGTACAGGGAGGATGGGCTGTGGGGCAGTGCTGTGCATAGCCTGGTACCCTGCTGTGCAATGGGGTGGGGAAGCCATGGAGAAATAAAACCTGTTGGAAACCATGGAGAAAAAAGCTGTTGGATGGGTGCTGTCTGTCAAGTACAGCTGGAGGATTTTTGCATTTTGTTCTCTTTGGCCTGCTGGTTAGTGAGGATGGAGACAAGTGATGAGGCCACAACACGTATGCTGTGAGTACAGGGGACTCTGGGGTGCTTCCTCATTAGCCAGCCTAAGAAGTAGGGATTTAATCACTGAAATACCAGGCACATACAGTCTGCAGGGCTGCTGAAGGAGCAATCAGAGAAATCCTGCTACAGAAAGACAGGAGTCCTGCCCGCTGCTGACAGCCTTCCCTCTGAATGTTCACACAGTGTTAGTAGGTGCCAGTGCACACGTTTCCTAAAGCACTTTCCACAGATTTGACTATATTTTATTAATGGGCATATTTCTCCTCTCCCTGATGGTTCCTCTAAATAATTCAAGTCTGCTTTAATCACAAAGTCTGGCATTTATGAATATCATGCCTCTCTTCTAAGAGAGCTCCCAAATTGGTGTTTAATGATGTGCTCCTCTATGTGGGAAGCAGCAGAACACTGCCACCTCATGGCAATCTCCATTCCCTGCAAGAAATTACCAAGCCCGTCTAGGAAACTTGTCAACCCTTTTTTCAGAAAATACTTTCACTTTGGGGCAAGATGGGCAATGTTATGGACTGTGTTGCCTATTACTTCTCTAAAGCCACTTTTTATATGATTTAAATGAAAAAAAATATAGCACGTGTTTTAAACCAGCTGGAATTCAGTAGAGAAGGAAAATAGTGCCCTGCTTCTGTTCTCCTCCGGGGAAGGAGTGATCTCACGGAATCAGAGAATCACTGAGGTTGGAAAGCCCTCCAAGATCATCCAGTCCAATTGTCACCCTACTACCAATATCACCCCCTAACCCTTGTCCCCAAGCACCACGTCCAACCTCTCCTTGAACACCCCCAGGGACGGTGACTCCACCACCTCCCTGGGCAACCCGTCCCAGTGCCTGACTGCTCTTTCTGAGCAGAAATGGC
Organism: Aythya fuligula; assembly: GCF_009819795.1. Taxonomy (NCBI): domain Eukaryota; kingdom Metazoa; phylum Chordata; class Aves; order Anseriformes; family Anatidae; genus Aythya; species Aythya fuligula. The sequence goes on from NC_045559.1 coordinate 15,300,655, forward strand.
TCCTCGTTGCCAGCCTGAACCTCCCCTGGCACAACTCGAGGCCATTCCCTCTGGTCCTGTCACCAGTTCCCTGTGAGAAGAGGCCGACCCCCAGCTCCCCACACCTTCCCTTCAGGTGCCTGCAGAGAGCAATAAGGTCTGCCCTGAGCCTCCTCTGCTCCAGACCAAACACCCCCAGTGCCCTCAGCCGCTCCTCACAGGACTTGTGCTCCAGGCCCTTCACCAGGTTTGTAGCCCTGCTCTGGACATGCTCCAGGGCCTCGATGTCCTTATGTTTGTAAATATTGGTGTGCTGATGGGCAGGTAATGGGTCAGCGGGGTATGCGGCCTGATTTCTAGAGAACAAATAGGTGGGAAGAATAGCGATGCAATGAAATTAAACTCTGTCAAACGGGAACGGAAAGGAAAAAGGGAAAAGGAAAAAGGGAAAAGGAAAAAGGGAAAGCAAAAGAAAAAGGGAAAGCAAAAGAAAAAGAAAAAGAAAAAGCAAAAGCAAAAGAAAAAGAAAAAGAAAAAGAAAAAGAAAAAGAAAAAGAAAAAGAAAAAGAAAAAGAAAAAATCAATATTCTAATTCAATTCATTTGCAAAATGAAATACCTTCACTTTCATATTTTTATTTTAAAATTTGACTATATGCCCATTTGGCTGTCACGTAGAAGAAAAGAAGGGGTTTATTCCGAAAAATGAAGTAATTAGACTGCGTCAATACGTTCCCAAATGTTATTTGTGGGCGCACTGGGTTGCAAGGCCCGTGGCAGGAGTCCTGCCTCTTTAAAACCTCATTTGCATAACCCCGCCCTTCTCCTGATGACCACGCCCCCTCCCCCCGAAGTCCTCCAGCAGGGGGCGCTGCGGCGAGCTCCCGCTCTCAGCGCGCCTGCGCGAGTCCGCGGAGTCCTTGGAGGGTGGCGGCGGCGGCGGCCATGATGCAGCGCTGGGGGCGCGTCTGCTGCGCGCTCGCTCGGGTACGGCTGGGACGGGACCGGGACCAGACCGGGGTGGGACCGGGACGGGACGGGACGGGCTGGGCTGAGCCGAGCCGAGCCGAGCCGAGCCGGGACGAGGCGATCCCGGCCGCCGGGGCTTCCCCCACCCCACCCGGACACGGCGAGGGAGGGCGGGAGGGAGGAGGGAGGAGGGGCTGCGCCGCCGGCTCCCGTTGGTGCGGGTAACGGGGCTGCCCCGGGCCGCCCCCCCTGCGCCTCGGTTTCTAAAAATCGCGGTGTGATTTTTCTCGCAGAGGAGCCATTTTGAGCGGGTTCATCGCGGTCTGCAGGGGGTTTGCGCGGTGCCGAGGAGGAGCTATGCCGAGCAAGGTAACCCCCGGGGGAGAGGCAGGGCGGGCTCCCCGGTGGCGGTGGTGGAGTCTATGTCAGGGTTTTAGTTAAAAAGTGCTTATTTGTCACATTTACTGTCAAACCAGAAGCATGCACAGAGCTTGAACTTCATATCATCAGAACAGTGACACTAATTAATAGAGGAGGCTGTGGTTTTAACGACTTCGGTACAAAGTTCATGGTTTCTGCAATATTCATAATCAATAGTGCCTACACAGATATCTTTTAGCAACATTTTTTGCATTATAAACTACTAACTTGCATTTGTCCTTTGTGCTAAATGTCAGTAGAAGCAGTGTTGAAAAAATAAGCCATTTAGACATCTTGGGTTAAATTCCTAAAAGTTTTATAGCAGCAGGGACACGCCAGACCAAATCTAGTTATTTAGTTCCATTTTACATTATTTTCCCCGTCAAGTTCAAGGGAGGTTGTTTTTATTGCAGAACGAATGCATCCACACAGCTTTTCCTTTTGTCTGGATATCTGTTCTCAGATGCAAAATATAATTTACCCAACATATTAAATGACATAATTTTTAATAGTGACTTTTCCGTGTTTCAATACTGTCAAATACGAATTACTTCAGAGGTAAGTTGGTGCTCCTGCAGCAGTTGCTAAGCAAAAATAACTGAGATGTTTCCTCTTTCAGTGGATGCCGATGTCACGGTTATCGGTTCTGGCCCTGGAGGGTATGTTGCTGCAATCAAAGCAGCTCAGCTCGGATTTAAGGTAAGACCAGGCCTTTTGGTTGCTGAGCAGAATGGTCATCCAGAGGAAGGTGTCTGTGTGAAACTGGGGAAACTGAAATTCTTGAAACAATATCTTGGGCTACCAGATGCTGTTGACATAAACATAAACTTTACCTTGCTTACCTATATTGTGTGGAAGTTGAGGTGAAGGCATGAGTTGAAATGAGGAAGGTATTACTGTCTAGACTGTTGGGAGGCTACTGACAAAGCTGCTCAGGTCAGCGTGCTTCTGGCTGGAAGAGAGTTGAGATGGGCTTACATTCTCTTCTGAGGGAAAAGGTAGGAGAAGAATGCTGGGAAGGAAACTCTCCCAACAAAGAAAAAGAAATTGAGACAGTGACAAAAAGGCCATTTAAAAACTAATCTGAAATCGTGAAGAGGAGACAGAGGGGATTCAAATGGTTGTGAGCAAACTGAGCAGGGAGGTTGGACCAGATGACCTCCAGAGGTCCCTTCCCACCTCAACCGTTCTGTGATTCTGTGGGGAAAAGAAAAACAGTATTCAGCTGATAGGCTTTTTGAATGTGAGTGGGTGAATTCCATTGCCATCCGAGAACTTTAGAGGTGAAAACGGGTATTTCCGTAAGTTTAATTTTCATTCATAAACGAGTGTGACTTCAGCGAGGTGGTTGTTTACCTTTACTCCTTAATCTGAGCCCAATTTGCTCTCCTGGCATGGCATTATTCTCAAGTATTTTGAAATCTGAGAAGGAAGGCAGTGCTGGCAGACTTGTGCGTGCTCCTGCTGGCTGGTATGTCCCAGTGCTTCGACAGCTGGACTTCATGACAGAACAAGTTGGACAGACCCCCTGGGAAGGACAGGAGCTCCCATTTATGAGTGGAGTTCAGTCAAACACTGGGACAGGGGCCCAGGTTATGTGTAGTCTTCATCCCTGGAGGTTTTCAGGACTTAACTGTAAAAGGCCCTGAGCCACCTGATACACCTTTGATGTTAACTGTGTTTGGAGAAGGGAGTTTGTCTAGATGGTCTCCAAAGATGGTGCCTTCAACTTTTTTTTTTTTAATTCCTGAATGTTGTTTTACTTTGGTCATTATGCCAACAACTGGCTTTCAGTGATGTCTTTTTGGGTATATTTCAGCCTTCTAATGTGTAACAGTACCAAAAATATAAATATTTGAGGTTTCATTAAGAGGTTTTGCATCTGCCTGTGACCCTAGTGAAGATAATTGAAATGTCAATCCTTGTTTGCAAAACCTTTTTTGTCTTGTTTAATAAATATTCCTGCCTTTATATATATGTTGCCACTGAGCTATTAGCACGTGGAGAGAAAAAAAAAAGGTACTCAGTGCTACAGGTTTTAGTTGAGATTTAGGCCATCTGCTTTATAGTTTCATATTTATTTATTCTAAGGCTATTTTTTTGTGGTTGGATTTCTGCTTTTTTTTTTTTTTTTTTGGCCAGCAGAACGTTATCATATACAGGGAGATTAAAAATGCTCATTATTCATTCTGTTGTGTTTTGTCTTGGCAAACAATTCTTATGCTGCTTTACAGGTAGAGTGGGCAAAGGTTCTGGGCAGGCTTGTGTTTGTCACCTGTAGTGTTGAAGAAACTTGAATGTTTATGCTGAGGAACATAATGCCATGGTTTTGTAAGGCTGGCAAACAGATACAGTCTGTCTGTCCATCCACAGACACAGCTGAGTCTGCTCTACTGAACTTTAAACCTTCAATTTTAGTGGTACCTCTGCTAGCAGAAATGTTAAGTCCTTGTATCGTGACTATAACTTCCATTGGAAGTTATAGTCCCATGTATTGGGTTTACACGGCAGGGTTTTGGTACTGGGGGCTGCAGGGGTGGCCTCTGTGAAGCTGTCCTGTGTCAGATAAAGGCCAGTTCCAGATGGCTTTAAAAGGGACCCAGAGCTGGGCCAGTGAGCAATGATGTATGTGTTGTGTGAGAGAAGATGTAAGAAAAGGAGAGAAAAGAAAAAGAAAATAAAAAACACCTGCTGTGCAACAGAACCTGGGAGAGCGAGGAGTGAGAAGCAGCCCTGCAGCCCCCCAGGTGAGTGCAGCAGAAGGGCAGGAGGTGCTCCAGGCAGGCAGCAGCAGTTCCCCTGCAGCCTGTGGAGAGGCCCCTGGTGGAGCAGGCTGTCCCCCTGCAGCCCATGGGTCCCACATGGAGCAGATCTCCACACTTCAGCCCGTAGAGGAGCCCCCGGTGGAGCAGGTGGATGTGGCCTGGAGGAGGCTGCGGCCCATGGAGAGCTCCCGCAGGAGCAGGCCCCGGGCCGGAGCTGCAGCCCGTGGAGAGGAGCCCACGCAGGAGCAGGGGGTCTGGGGGGAGCTGCCACTCATGGGGGACCCGTGCTGGAGCAGTTTGCTCCTGGGGGATGGACCCCATGGGACAGAGCCGTGTGGGAGCAGTTCCTGAAGAGCTGCTGCCTGTGGGAAGCCCCTGCAGGATCAGTTTGGGAAGGACAGTAGAGACCCCAGGTGGAGCAGGGACAGAGAGAGCGGCGGAAATGAAGAGTTAGGGACTGACCACAGTCCCCGTTCCCCCTGCGCTTCTTGGTGGGAGAGGTGGAAGAGGTTGGATGGGCAGAAGGTGTTTTTAGTTTGTTTCTTTAGTTTCTCACTGTTCTAGCTTGTTCGTAATAGGTAATAAATTACATTAATCTCTTTTAGGCTGAGTCTGTTTTCCCTGTGATGATAACTTTTGAGTGAACTCCCTGTCCTTATCTCAACCCTTGAGCCCTTTCCATTGTATTTTCTCCCCCTTTCCCTTTGAAGAAAGGGAATGAGAGAGGGGTTGTGGTGGAGCCTGGCTGCCCACCTGAGTAGAACCACCACAGTTGCCAACAATGTTCTCTGGGCATTGGCTTCTGAACAATTTCGCTTGGTCTGATCAGTGGAGTTCATTTAAAGTGGACGAGGCAGAACATTGTCAGGTCAATGAAGGAGCAGCCTGTGCTGTTTGATCCATAGTGTGGCTTTTAAAACCTGTGCTTCATTTCACATGCCCTCACTTGCTTAAAACAGGAGGCAGGGTGAACAGGGGATCAGCGTGTCTCAGTGTGTGTCATTGATTTGATAGAATGAGTCCTGTTCTTCATGTTACCATCTACTTTAGCTCAAAAGCAGCAACTTAGAGGAATGGTGAAAGGGTTTCAGCTGCACTTCTCAGCAGATTTGAATTCTTAGAATGTAATCCAAGGAGCTCGTATTTTGAGTATGTACGCCCATTACAAAGGAGGTGATGCCAGTTATTTTTGCCTCTACGGAAAGGTTTACAATGTTCTTCACCTCTCCCTCCTTTTTTTCCCTCAGACTGTCTGTGTAGAAAAAAATGAAACGTTGGGTGGAACCTGTCTGAATGTTGGATGTATTCCCTCCAAGGTAAGTGTACAGAGTTTGTCACAACTTCATTAAAAAAAGAACAGTACCTACATGTATCACTTCAGAAAACATTACTTAGTGTTTTTCCAAGATTGACACACTTTGTTTAGAAATTGAATTTATAATCCAAATGAACTGAGGAGCTAGTAGAAATCTTTTCTTTACAAACTGTTTTTATGGGGTTTCCCAAATCAAAGAGAGGAAGAGGGATGAAAACAGGGCATGCATACAGATGTATCTTCTCACTCTGGTGAGTTTGCAGTATGCCATGTGAAATTCCAGATCCTTCCAATTTTTTTTCAAATAAACCTGTGTTTTTTGTCCAAGGTGATGTACTTATGTTAAAGGGATGCCGAGCTGTTCCCTGTTCAGTCACGAGAAATTACAGGGATAGAGGCACCCCTGAAAAATGATTAACTTTGTCTGGTTTTGATTGGACACACCACGCTCTGAAGATAACTGTCTCTTTCCAATGACTGAAGGAAGAGCCTCATTGATTAGTTCTTGAAATATTAATCTAAGCTTAAATAGTATTCTCGCTGGCCCAAAAAAATAACCTGGAGAGTGGGGCTGGTAGTGCTTTTGTGGAGTAGTGCTGGTGGGGAGAGAAAAGGGAGAACCTAAGATGTGCTCCTAAGGAAGGAGAAAGAAGAAATTCAGAAGTAGCTAATATTTCCTCTAATATTTTTTTGATGGTGTCCATCCTGTTTTAAGTAACCTCAAAACTAGAGTCTTGTAAGAGCAGTGCTACTGCTAGATGAAAGGAGTCGTCTTCACTGTCATCGGCAGGTGAGGGAAGATACTGACAGTCAGGCTTGTGATGACCATAGTAAAAGATAGAATTTTCTTACAAAGATCCCTCCTAACAATATTGCTGTTTTTAATCAGTTTGCTCAGAGAGGTTCCATTAGCATTGTAGGAGGAAATACAGTATAAATACAAAGCTTTTTAAATGATACATTGTTTTGCCTAGATATTTGAGAAATACTTCTAACGACATTCAAAATATATATTGAGGAAAAACTCAAAAACTAGATGTAGATCAACCCATCATTACTATGCACGCTTGGAACTTTGCTAGGATCTATTTAATTGACTTTTCTTCTTGAGTCCTTGATTATTATTTTTATCCTCAAGGTTCTTACAAAAATGGTTCTGAACCCACGGTTAAGCCTGGATGCTATCCAGAATATTTTCAGGTGGCAATAAACTTCTTAAGAAGTGGATATGTAGGCTGCGTACACTGAAACAGGAAAAAATTCAGATACTCGTTTCCAAAAAGCCACTCAAAATAATATACTGGTCATGGATTTTTTTTCCTTTGTAATTGCTGAAGTCTTACGTAGTGGCTGTGTCTCCAGTTAATGTTTTGGTAGTTACAGGTTCAGGGTTGTAGCAGTTAGGTAAAATGGACAAATTTTAAACACTGGATTCTGGTAAGAGTTATTCAGAAAAATGAAATTATCTTGGTCCAATAGTATTAGTTTTACTCAAGTCTGCGTATATAAGGCTAGCGTCTCAGTATATTCTTTGAATATATTGTACCTTCTTTAGGGTTCAGTCTGTGCAGAGTGCACAGTTTTTATTTCTTGTGCAGATACTGATAGTTCTGTGCTTGTGATGGTTATTGTAAAAGACATAATTTTTCTTTCTGAGATCCCTCCCTAATGATATTGTTGCTTCTAATCAAAATACCATTCTGGAGGTCCTGCATTTCAAGCTGCTCATTTATAAACATACTTACAAAGGAGCTATTCTAACTTTTTCTGAACTGTGAGTGTCCAGTGACCTGAACTAGCTCTAAGCCATCAACTACAACTAGCTGTGCAGCTGTGATTTTGAAATGCACCTTTTAAAATATCAATATCAGACTTAGTAGAGAATGTTCTGCAAATACCGCCTGTTTTTCTACTATACTAGCAATGTAATAAATAATGAATTCAATTGCAGGTGTATGTCCCAATTCATGTTTTTGTGTGTATACTTTAGGCCTTGCTGAACAACTCCCATCTGTATCATTTGGCCCATGGAAAAGATTTTGCTAATAGAGGAATTGAAAGTGAGTATGCAGAGCAACTTGTCAGTGCCTGGTACAACAAATGGTTTCCATCAACAAACAAGTATAACAGTTCAAATCATATTGTTATAATTGTAGGAAAGTTATTCAGGAAACCTAACTGACTTGCAAACAATACCCTTTCTCTGTCAACTGGAGGTTTAGGGACATAAAATTCTATTCATCTATTCCTTGAGTCCTGAGTAGAGAAGTTAAACAGCAGTATTACTCTTTTCAAGTATAACATACCAGTTGTTGAATGTAACCTTTATTGTTTAGTTGAGGCCTTCAGTGCATCTTACTGTATCAAACCTGTTAATTGTGTAGGTTAGCTCCTGTAAATAAACTGGGATGCCTAATTGAAGTTTTTTAACCTTAGTTACAGGAATCCGCTTGAATCTAGAGAAGATGATGGAACAGAAGAGTGGAGCAGTAAAGGCCTTAACAGGTGGAATTGCTCATTTATTTAAACAAAACAAGGTTAGTTTGGATTATATACTGCAATGTATCTGTATTTTTTTTTCTGATCTAAATTTGTTACTTCTTGCATTCTCATGTTCTTGCCACATAAATAAATTTGAGTGACTGACTCAGCAAGGACAGATTCTGAATGCTTCACTTTTAGGGTATTTTAAATGAACAGCTCTTTCATTCTTAAATCTAATTAAAAGAATACTAGTAACTTACTGTGGTACTTGTACCAGATGGTGATGCAAAGGTTAGTGTTTGCGGCTTCTCTAAAGCAGTGAAATTCAAATTAAGTGTAGCATAACTTACATAAATAATTTAAATCTTAATTTACTGTGTTCTGATTATCAAAGGTTACACATGTATCTGGGTTTGGAAAAATAACTGGCAAAAACCAAGTCACCGCAACCAAAGACGATGGCAGCACACAAGTTATCAACACAAAGAACATTCTTATAGCCACAGGCTCAGAAGTTGCTCCCTTCCCTGGAATTACTGTACGTATCTGAAATCTTGGTGCTACTGTCTTTCAGTGGGTAATATCCACATCATTTATTGTATAATAACTTTTTGCATCTGATTGGCCTTTGCTTTCTGTGAGCTGTACATATTGTAAACCTCTCTTTGTGGATTTCTTTGCCTGTTGTTAGATTGATGAAGATAATATCGTGTCATCCACTGGTGCGCTGTCACTAAAAAAAGTCCCTGAAAAGATGGTTGTCATTGGTGCAGGAGTCATCGGCGTGGAACTGGTGAGAGAATATTTAAACCACTTGGTCCTTAATTTATAAAGGAACAGGATGTTATTTTTTCATTGTACTTAACAATATTTCTGTGATTTAACAGATGTTGTATGAGTTGTTGTGAAATCTCAATCTATGGCCTGCTAGTTCCCTTTCCTACCTGAGAAGCTGGGATAAGGGTGTGTTGGATCAGCATTCCTGTATCTGGTTAGCTAAGAGGAGAAATGAGAGAGGGACATCCAGGCCTCACATACGGTTTTTTTGGGTTGTTTAACTTCCACGGAGGTTTGTACTTGCTCTGTGTCTAGATAGGGGAACTTCCTCTTTTAAGGGAAGTTCATTTTAAACCATCCTAAATTCCTGTTTGTAGCAATTAATCCCAAAACTCTTATGTGATACAATTACATGTATTATATCTTAAAAAACAAAGGAGTGAAGACTTTGTAGTCCTTTTGCCTCACACCTACGTAGTTTAATAAGTATGTTTAGTTCTGGTCCTGCAAATGCTTGAGCATTTGCACGTCTTCTTAGTTGTTGATTTAGCTTGCTGACCATTAAGCAAGGAAAAAGTAAGCAAAGTGTAATCTGTTTTGATGGTTATGGGGTAAATAAAGTTTATATGAATTTTGTGAAGCTGATGATAATGGTTATAGTTAGAAATACATGCAGAAGTAGTGGTAGTTTATATTTTATTGCATAAAACTTACATAATGTCTTACTGTTTTGATGTAGTGTGATTTGGTGGTATAAGGACACCACAACTTCTGTTGGGTTTTCTGAGCTGCATGCCATTTATTTGAGTTTTAATTTTTCTATTCCTATAACCTAAAATACACCTAATTATTTTAACTGTTTATTTAAAAGCTTAATTCCATGGGTCACATCACAATAGTTTTAGATGTGCAAGCAGTGATAAATCCATTCTTTCTGAAAGGCTCATGTTGGGGAGGACAGATGCATTATCCTACACTATGTTTATAAAAACTGATCAGTTTGCTGTAATGTTTTGACCCCCTTTTGCAGAGTTTGCTGTTTGTGGTAAATACTGCAGTAAAGAAACAGGAAATTTTCCTTTCAAAACCTTCTCTTCCCTTACGTATATTGTTGTGACTGCAGGGGTCAGTTTGGCAGCGCCTTGGTGCGGATGTGACAGCTGTGGAGTTCATGGGCCATGTTGGTGGAATGGGAATTGACATGGAGATCTCTAAAAATTTCCAACGCATTCTGCAGAAACAGGGACTTAAGTTTAAGCTAAACACCAAAGTTACCGGTGCTACCAAGAAACCAGATGGAAAAATTGATGTAGCGTAAGTATTTATCATAAAACTAAAGGATTACAAGTTACATTCCTCCACCCAGTCCTTCAGATCGGTTTGAAAATACAGTCTTACTATTCTTCAAACAGGAAGAAATGAAACTTAATTCTTCAGTGGAATTTAATTTTCATCTTGTATCCTAACGTGATGTTCATAATTTTGGCTTTATTGAATTCTAAATTGTTTGTATAGGAAAGGTTCCACTGACTTGAGTTGGTGCACTAGTGTAAAAAAACAGGTTTTTTGTTTGTTTTAGTGAGATGATTTAAAAAGAAGAAAGAAAAAAAAAATCCTTAATTGTGCTTTTCATGGAAGTTCTCTGCTTCTGGTATAATTAACATAAATGGTTAGGATCATTTTTAAGCCATTAATTCTTGGATGCTTACTGGAAAGGATCTTTTGTCCTTTCCTTCCCTTGTCTCCAAGTAAGCATAATAGAGATTTGTTTCTCATTAGAAATAAATGAAATGGTCCTGGAATGTTTTAAATAGCCAGACTTGAGCCTGTTGAAGATTCTGATACAGAAAAATATAAAGCAAATTTTCTTTGTAAACGTCCTTACCCTTACGCTACTTCTGTTCCTTTTCTTGTCTACACATTCTCTGTGCAGACTGGTTACATAAGCATTTTCTTAAAACTATTATTTAATATTACTTAACAAACTTAAGCTTAAATGGAATCTTAATATGATGAATTGTTTGCTCTGTCTCCATGCCTCAGGACAGTCTGTGCTTCACCATTGTAGAGGTCCTAGCTTAGGGCCTCTTTATGTCCCATGCTGATGCTGGCTGGATCTCTGATGTAGTCTCTTTCTGTATTTATTTAGTGTTTCATACTCAAGGGAGTGTGCTTTTCAGACACGCTTCCTAATTATCCTCACTTGCCATGCTTTGGTTCTTTCCTGCACTCTGAGCACATAAACTGAACTTGTTCTGGATGCAACTAAACATGAAGATGAACTTGGGGGATGTACTTTATGCAAGACAGATCTGCAGTTTTGGGCCAGAAGAAAGCTTTCTTGGAATACATGGCCCTACCTCACCCTGAAATAGAAACAGTTTGGATGTTGAGTACTCAGCACCAATTGCTTTGCTGTACAGAGATTTGCTTTTAGCAGGCCATGATGTTTGTTCATGGATATGTAGCCTGAATTTCTGTATCTAGAAGTTGTTAACAAATGGGGTAAGAATGACTGGCCCTTGTTCTCTCTCCTACTCATCAACTCTTGTAAGGAAGAAGTGAAGGGTGGACTGAAGGCAGGTGTTTTTGGATGCCAGATTGAGCCAGTAGGTCACCATCTGGATCATGTTAATTACTAGTCAGTGAAATACAGTGCTGCAAGTTTACAGCTTTGCATTTTTGCTGTTTGTTTTCCCATAGTGTTGAAGCAGCAGCTGGTGGCAAGGCAGAAGTAATAACTTGTGATGTGCTCCTAGTCTGTATCGGTAGGCGTCCTTTCACAAAAAATCTAGGTCTCGAAGAAATTGGAATTGAACTTGATAAGAAGGGGAGAATCCCAGTCAATAACAGATTCCAAACCAAAATTCCAAAGTAAGTAATAATTTAACAGTATTTTTGACTTTATTTGAAACACAACTCTTATTTTTAAAAGTTTAACCTATTAAAACACTCTTTAATTGCTGAATATAGCTTTTTTTCCTGAAAGGAAAACCTGAAATTTCTGATTATTTCTGCAGTTGAAGATTTGTAGTCAACCCTTAAAGTTTTGTAATTTAAAAGTCACTGTGTGTTGGTACTAATTCTTGAAGTGTGGTCATTTGGTGGAAGCCTTTCTTTTGTAGTCTCTATACGTCTTCTGAAAATTAATGTTTGAATCTGATATGATTGGAGTATGTTTTAAAATGACTGTTATAAAAGTAGCCTAGGTGTATTAGGACTTCTTAAACATTATCTTATTTTGTTTCATTGGTCTGATAGCATCTATGCTATTGGTGATGTAGTTGCTGGACCGATGCTGGCCCACAAAGCTGAGGATGAAGGCATTCTCTGTGTTGAAGGGATGGCTGGGGGAGCAGTTCACATCGATTATAACTGCGTACCCTCTGTGATATACACTCACCCTGAAGTGGCCTGGGTTGGCAAATCCGAAGAACAACTGAAAGAAGAGGTACAGCTTGTTTTCTTCTCAGACAAATCTTTTTCCATCTTGGATGTAGTTTCATAATCTAGTAGTAGCTATTAGTTTATCTAGCTACTTTGTGCAGGAGAATTTCTCTATCTGAATTTATTGTGTAGGGTATATGATTCCTTCCTGCATGCCACCCTCACAAGGACCACAGTCTTATTTAATAACTTGTTTTGGGAAATTAATACTGATTTGCTGCTAATTTTTCTTCTCTAACACAGCTTTATACCTGTTATCTTCATGCATTGATCTGTTTGTCTTATCTGTCTTCTATTTTTGTATTAGTTCTATTTTTAGACTTATCTGTATGGTTACATCATTCCTGTTGAGTTTTTAGGTCATTAACTCTGTCAGTAACACATATCTGTTTTGTAGGGGGTAGAATACAAAATTGGGAAATTTCCATTTGCTGCTAACAGTAGAGCAAAGACAAATGCTGACACAGATGGCATGGTGAAGATACTTAGTCAAAAATCAACAGACAGGATGTTGGGTGCTCACATTTTAGGCGCAGTAAGTATTATAAATTGTGCTGTTTTGGTGGTTTAAGGTTTTTTTGTTGTGTTGCACAGTTCTTGTAAAAAGGAAGATTTGAATTTCTCCAAATCACTTCAATTTTGCTGTTGTCTTCTGCAGCCATACCCTCCTGGCCTCATCCCCAAAGCTTTTCTGTTACTTTGGTGTCAGACCTAGCTTTTTTTAAATTGATTCCCTAGAATTGCTAGGGTTATTCAGTTACTCTCTATTTTTTTTTCTTTATGAGCGTTACCAAATAATTGAGAGAACAGCAAAAATTGACTCAAGTTCTAGAAGTTGGGGAGCTGAATGGACTGGTTTTCATTGCTTTTTTTTTTTTCCTCCTCTGATATTCCAGCTTCAGCAAAGTTGGTAACCTTATTTGGCGTTTGCTAAGTCTGGGGTCAGTGATGGAACTTGATTAAAAAAAGTAAAATCTTTTTTTTTTTCAAAATTTGAAATCAGATTTTTTTTTTTTTTTTAATATCTTTTTCTCCATTACCACGTCAGAAGTTGCATCTTAGACCCTAACCTCACTCTTTGGCTTGGCTTGGTTTTCTTAGCTGTAAAGGTGTAAATGCTCTTCTTTTATTCTTTCCCCTAAAGATTTATGCAGAAACATTTCCATAGATCTTTGTATACAGCTTTCGTAAAGAAGTTTTGTGTTTTTAGTAGTGATAATATACAGTGCCTTTGATCAGAATGTGGGTAGTATCTGACCAGTATTTTGTGGGGAAAATGCCCAGATCTTACACAACCCTCAGTAATAAGAGCAAGTACTCTGATTTAGCATTATGTTTAGATTTACACTGTTTGAGTGTAAATCTATAATTAAAACTCTGCAAATCTACAGTTAAGTGGCATTAGGACACAGCTGAAGTGCTAGTCATATTATGACAGTGTTTGTTTATTTTTTAGCAAGATAGAATTTACAAGCTGGATACTTCTAGTCAGTAATTTTAAAGAATCTACACAACTGCATGAAGATATTTTTAACTACAAAGAACATTCAATTACAGGGTGCTGGCGAAATGGTTAATGAAGCTGCTCTTGCTATGGAGTATGGAGCATCGTGTGAAGATGTAGCCAGAGTTTGCCATGCCCATCCAGTAAGTTTTTTCTAAACAAACTGTTGAACACCACAGTTGTACAGACATGCTATAACTACATTTAAATATTAATGATTTGTACCTTTTCTGCCTGTTCTCTGCAGACGGTGTCAGAAGCCTTCAGGGAAGCAAACCTTGCAGCATCTTTTGGCAAAGCTATCAACTTCTAAAATGAAAGACCAGTTCTCTGTACATGCATAGCACATGTCTGGAAGTGGACTGTGGTCCCTTGTGGAAGGCTGAGTTTGAGGATGTTAGGACTGAATTAAGTGAATCTCTTCATTTTAGCCATCATATTTAAACAAGTAGAGTTTGGAACAAGTGGAATTATCCGGTCTCTGTAAATTAAATACTTACATGTTTATTTACATTTTGAATGTTGCAGAAAAAACAGCCTGACAGAACTTTTTTTCTTCAAAACCAAGCATTTCGCTGCTGCATGGGATTATAAAGTGTGTTGGTCAAAAGTCTGAACAAGTGTCCAGCATACCTGGTGTGTTCTTATTTGAAGTAGTGATAGACTAAAACAGTTGAATGCTGGCACTTAGAATGCCGCTGGCACTTAAAATGCCACTGTCACTTCCGCACAAAAACGTATGTCCTTCTGAAAGGATTAACTAAGTATTTAACCTACTTCTTCTTGCATACAAATACCAAAATTTGGTTTGATCTAGTAATGTTAGGGTGCTGGGAGAAGAGGGGCTTGTATAGATCAATTAAAACTATATTAACTTTTTTAAGAGAAAATCTCTGTGTGTGTGATTATCCACACATCATGTTTTCATATTGAAAACTTATCGGGAAAAATCAAGTGCTGGTAGGGAAATGAAAAAAATGAAGAAAAATTTAATCGTTCTGCTACTTAATCTTGTTTTTAAAGCTTCCATTGTCCAATTCTCTTCAATGTCAAAATGCTAGAACTGGATAGCAAAGCAGTGCTCACAGTTAAGTGTGATAACGTGAGGGTTATTCTTCTGCACCTTCCACACACAAGGGCTGCAGCATCAGCTCTGCACACAGTTGAGACGTACTTTGTTCTCTCCTTGTTTTCTATTTTGTGCTCTCTTTGTGTCTCTGCTGTAGCAAGAGAGCTTAATAAATATTTAACATGGCTGGAGGGTTGTATTGGGTTTTGTTTGTCACAAATAGCATCTTTGGAATATCCCTAACGTGTACAGGGAATGTGCCCAATTCCAGTAGCTCACTTGTTTTGCAGGGTGCCTTTTTTTTGTTATGCTTTTCTGCCTTGAAGAAAATCTTACTATGTGCTGATACTGTACATGTCCTTTTCCATTACGCCATTGGGATGATAAATGGAGAAATGCTCTCCAAAAACGTTCTGCAAAAGCTACTTGACTTTATGTGTAGACAAGATGGTTATACCATTTTGCCTTTTCTTAGAGCTTCTAATTCAAGTATTGAACTGCTGTCTGGGCTAAGAGATGGAAGATTCAAAGTCAGGTTGAATGGGGCTTTGAGCAACCAGACCAAGTAGAAGATGTCCAACCCTCTGCAGGGACTAGGTGATGTTTAAAGATCCCTTTTTCAACCCAAACCATTGTATGATTCTATGAAATGTACAATTTCCTTAAGATATCAGTTAATCTATAAACGCCTGTAGTACTATTCTTCATTTTGTTTTTATAACCTCTGTTTGAAAAGTAGATAGGAATCAACTAGGGTCTTTAAGCTCACCACCAGGCTAAGAGATGCTGCACTGTATCCTTGAATTAGAGGAGCAAGTGAATTAATGTGAATCTCCTTTCAGGTGGGTGTTAGTAGGAAGCTGCTTAAATAAAGCAAAGGTAAGAACAGAATGAGGGAGGGAGAACCCGATTCTCCTTACAGATCTAGGCATCTCAGAATCGCTTCTTCCTGTGGGTAAATTCTATCAAGTGTTCATCTGGCACTTTGTAAGTTCTAACTCACTTTTCGTAAGTTCCCTATTCTCTAAGAAATACTCCTGTGCACTCCCCCCTCTCACCCAATAATTGTGGCAGTTTTTGGCCATCTTGCTGTGGTTCTGCCTTGGGATTCATCAGTTACAAATTCTTGTATGTTGTTTTGTTCTTCATAAATTTTTGGAGTTTGGAACACTTTGGTACAATTTCAGTAGCAGTCTTCAGAGATTTGTCTCCCAGACACTCGAAAATAAAATTTAAGGCCTGGGCTTGTTATGGTATTGTTACTTCCCAGTCTCATTTCTGCTCTAGTTAAATATACCAAAAGTGCTTGTAGAGGCAGAAATATGTCTGTATGTTGCAAAGTTTGAAGATTTTATTTTTAACAGCTGTTAAATATACCATCAGTGACATAACGTGTGATGTGCTGTAGTAATCAATTCCTGTTCTGGATTTTTTTATTCTAGTGTCTGTAACTGTGAAGGTTGGATGATTATTTAAATGTGCTGCTCTCCAGTTTCCATAGGTGGCGCTGTAATTCTGCTGTAGTTTTCCCGACCAGCTTCTGCTGACAGTCAAGGTGAGCTAAATTGTTGATCAAAGAACATATCCAAATACATTTCTCAGGTCAGAGTTAGCAGTCAGGATATGTAAAAGCCTGCTGCAGCTGAGGATGCTAACTTGCACATAAGTTAAGGAATACCACAGATCAATTATTACGATTACTATGTGGTTGGCTGAAGGTACACTGTGCTGTAGTAAGTTTGAACTGAAGCACACAGTTTATATGAACTGGATATCACTCTTGCACTTCAAAAAAGAAGTCTTATTTGTGTTTTGTTAAGCACAAGCTGCTCTTAGGGAGATTCAGTGTGCTGCTTTAAGAGACTGTGTACAACTCCTTAACTGCTTCACATTAAGTGCCCTATGAACTTGGTAGCTTTTTTTCTAGAGAGTCTCGATCCTCCAATGATGGTTCATCACATAAATGTGGTTTGCAGAATGTAAACCAGTCACCCCTTCAGTGCTGACCTCTAAAATCAAGTATTTCAAGTAAATTAAACTTGTTTTAAGCCTAAATGGATATCATCCAGAGGTTAAATATTCCTTGTGCAGTAAGTAGTAGGGTATAAATGCTAGCAAACCCCACAAAGATGGTACTTCTTCTTTCACTACTAACTGTTCTGTTGTCATGCTATAGTTGGAACCAATATTTTATTAGATCTCTAGCTATTTTAAAAGCAAGACTTGCAGAACCTAAAAGATTAATTGATTTACCATTTCAGCTACTGAAAATAACAAGGAACTTAGTGAGTCATACCAGGTACATACAGCGATACAAAAGTACTGTTTATTTTCAATGTCAAAAAGTTACTTGTCTTTGGTTCTGTGACTTAAAAGTCAATATAAAACCTGTTCACTTTATCAGGTCTTAGTGTAATGTCAAAAAAAAAACACAAACACTAGTGTAATACTTATTTAAAAAAAAAAAAAAAAGCCCCATCCTGAACGTAAGCATTTTCTGTTCCCATTTATAAGCAAGTGCTGTAAACAGCAACTTTCTGGCTGATTGTCTGTAAGAGGGAGCGAACTGTCTCTTCCAGCTCCACCAGCTGCTTGGCTTTGTCTTCGAGAACTTTTTGATTGTTTTCATACGTATTTTCCAAGTCTGTCAGCAAAGGAAGAGGAAAAACAGCGTAATTAGGTATGTTTTAATGCAGTAAAATATAAACCATAGCTGTTAGGAGTAAACTACCTCAGGATTATTTTCTTGTGGAAGAAAATCTGACAAAAAAAATAGCAAAGGCTGGAATGGCACTTCTTGTTTCCTTAATATTGGGACATAAAGCAACGTGGAAGTAATTTTCTGTAAGTGGAAAAGATATACTTTGATTCAAGTTGAAAATAACTGCCATTTTTGTGTTGACCTGAAATATCTTGATTATGACAAGCCAAAACTATTCAGTGATTCATTTTAATTGTGCAGGAGCGACTAAGGGGAAGAGCAGGTTCCTGGACTGGCAAAAACAGGAGGAAAACTCAGCTTCCTCCCTGGCAATTACGGGCAGGCTGCCCCCTCCTGCTTCAGCCGACTTCAAGTGGCAATTGTAAATGTTAAATTCTTCTGTAAACTGCAACTTCTGTATCCTAATTGCATTTTATTTCAACCTAATTGCCTTTTATTAAGATTGCCTTTTTAACGGCATTCTAGGGTGGGGTAAGGGGAATACTGTTTGAAGATGGTGTTGTGGGTAGTCTGTCAAGAAGTGGGCTGCTTTTAGTGCTGCCAGATGGGTTAGTCCTCATCCGAATCATGGTAGCTACATTTTAATTCCACTCTGTAAGGATTCTTTGGGCACTGAGAGGTGCCATACCAAAAGTTTGTGTCTCACTGTAAGTTTTAGCTCTTCTTTTTAATACAAATCTTTGATTCAAGACTATGTTGTGTCCCTAAGGATAAGAAAAGCTGTTCAGACCTCAGCAACAAAGAATTAATTTCCTTTTTCTTTTCCTGTTGCTGATGAATACTTGGTTTAACAGCATGTTAGTGCTTTGTATTCTTAAGGTAAGGACTTGCCTGCTCAGAACAGCCTTACCTTTGAGCAGCTGGAGTTTGCTGTTTGCTTGAGCCAGCAGGGCTTTAGCTTCATCTTGCAACATGTCAGCTTTCCTCCGAGCGCTGGCGGACTCCTCTGTCTTCTTGGCAATGAGCTCCTCCACCGTTTTGTACTTGCTGTTCAGCTCGGTGTTGAGGACCTGTTGTTCCAGATGCAAACACAAGATGGAGCCGTTCAAAAGACAATGCAAGGGGAGTTGCTCGATATTCGGGGTAAGCAGAGCACAGGCTGTTAGCTCAGGTAACAAAGGCAGAAACAAGGTCGGGGTATGGCCTGCTTAATACTCAAGGTTTTAAGAGCTGGCACGAAGACTGAGTTGCCCTCTTGCAGATCTGTGGCAATTCTACAGCTTTAATATTTGGCAAGGATTTACAGGATTCAGTTACACAGTTGTGTAACTCATGGAAGCTATGGCCCCTAGCACAGCTGAGGTTAAGGAACTGGCCATGCTCCTGGTTGAATGTATGCGTTTAGGGAGGAACAACCTTGCTGCCCTTTCAGAAAGAAGAGAGCAGCTGCCTGGTTTGCGTAGTGAACGTGCTGGAAAAGACATCAGGTTGGCTTCTCAGCTGTGCTTTTTTTCCTCTGTGAGGTTAAGGAGTACTAGCGCCCAGATGAATTCAACTAGCAAGCAAGTTCACGTTCTGCAGCAGTGCTGGGAGTCTCTTGGGTTTACTTGACAGCCACCTGAAATCCTACTTAGTGTGTGGAAATAATTGATTTGGTGGATAATGTGTCCCTGCCTTGACAGAAAACCTCTCTCTCTTGAGACTGGTGGGCTAATTCCAGCCAAAAGATTGCGGGAATTAAACTTCCTTTGGCAGAGTTGTCAACTGTTTGGTTAACATTCTTTTGGTATTACGAAGGTGTAGAGCAGACACTGGGAGTGCCTGCATATGGTCAGAGTGAATTTTGCATCTCTGATATTTAGAAATGAGACTGGTTTGATATTGAGCTAAGGAATCTTTGCCGTTTGATTCTGTATATGCCAAACTTTGATGTGTTTAGCCTGAACATCACTGCAGAAACAAAAATATAGATGGGGAAAAAAAGCCAATGTATTTGTGGCAGATAGCAAAGCAGAGAGACAGAACCAAATGTATGAAAGGCTGACAGTGCAACAGCAAGATGTGTTTTATGCAACTCTTCTAGAAACTGATAACTTCCTAATACTTCTCTTTGTATTTGGTACCAAAATGAGTAAAAGCAGGTATCTGTGGTAAGTGCATTAAGCACTCTTTTTGTCCTCAGTACTTGGCCAATGACTGAAGTAAAGTTCCCCTGCACAGACCTGGGGTGTGTTTTACTGGCTTTTCTTTAGCATTTTTCCCAATCTCCTCACCTGCTTAACTTCTTCAGCATTTTGTTTTGCAGTGCCAGCTTTTTCTTCTATCTTGTCCGCATTCACTGAATTTGTAGCAGCCTTTTGCTTCAGATCTTCAACGCTCCTCTCTAGCTCAAACAGACGTAAAGTGGCATTGTTCAGCGTTTCTTCAGATGCTGCATTTTCAGATTCAATCTAACAGAAGGAGGGACAAAGATATGCTTTCAAAAGTTTCTAAATATAACACAAAAACTTTCTGAGTAAGCCCCGATCAACTAACTAGGTCACATCCATAGATCTGATATAAAAAGTGTTACAGTTTCATTAAAAATGGACAACTGCAGTCAGGGTGAAAAAACCCACTCCTTGAAGATCAAGTGTATAGAGGGCTGCAAAAGCATTACAGAACCTCTTAAAAAATGACTCGATTGCATTACACGTGCAAGAATTGCTTAATCTGCAAACAGAACTTCACGAGTTCATTATTAAATGCTAGTGTTAAATGGCTGAAGCTGCCTGTCTCTAAGCTAGCCACACTTCATGGATATAGATATTGCTCTCATGAGACCAGGGTACAGAGTTAAAGTCTAAAAATACATTATCTGATGAGACTACAGCAATTACCACTTCAGTACAGCATTAGTTTTCTTAGTCCCCTGCTGCAGTGGATGCCAGTGCTAGATAGCACGGTTCTGCCAACACACTACAACAAACAACAATGGGGTCAACGTGTATGACTTTGTAGAGATCTTGGCACACCTGCTGTGTTAGAGAAAGCCCTAAGAAAAAGGCTTTTCTCACTCCCATCCATACTTTATGCCACTGAAGTCTAATCAGCAGGCTTGTAGCTCCCTAATCCTCTAGTTATGAATGGTTTAGATTCATTTTAAGTGCAATCTTTTATTTGTAGTACACAAGAGCCTTGCCTAGACACCCTTACATCAGTTTCAGATGTGTTGCTGTTTCTGTATCTTAAGAAAAAAATCTTGGAAATAAGGAAACAACTTACTGAGGTCAGCAGATCTTGGGTTCCTTTAATATCTTCATCAGCTTGTTTTATGGCTTTTTCAGCTGCATTTTGTGCCTTTTCAGCTTCTTCTAGTGCTGCTTTCACCATGTCTGCAGTGACTTTAACATCTGTTGCACCTTTGCTGTGGAACAAAACTATGTTAACAGTAAAAACTAAAAACACTAAAAATGCTTTACTTTGATACAGGGAAAAGCACCAGTCATATACTGCAAAGGGCTATTTTTGCCCTTTAGTGAAGGAATGGGGAATCAACCTTGGGGTAAGGTAAACTGCATTTCCTGATAGTGAAATCAAAGCCTCATTCCAGGTCCTGGTCATTGGAGACACCCGATACAGAACAGGGTTGCATACCTTGCTTTTTTAGCTTCTTCCAGTAGCATTTCTGCTCTGGCAATGTCTCCAGCGCTCTGCTGTAGAATGACTTCAACATCAGAAAGGCTTTCCACACGCTCACGGATGTCCTCTGTCAGGGCCTGTAGCTGCTGGGGAGTGCTTGGCATCTCCATGTTGAGGACTTCGTTAGCCACTGCCTCGATGCTGTCCAGGTCAGCACTGTCTTCTACAAGATGCACACACATGACAAAGATGTGAGTAAAGGCTTTGAACTGTCAAGTCTCAGTGCTCCAATTCTCATCCAACTGCTCCCTCAAGAAGCAAAATAATGGAAAAAATCTTTCTCCCCCAGACTAGCAGCAAATCAAGATGTAAAAACCGCTTCCTTAGGGTGAAACTTCCCTCTGATAAGAGGCCCAGCCGGCGCGTAGGCCCTGCTGGCATGACTCTCTTGGAAGCCTTTTGAAGATCTCAGTGATTAGCTACACCGTGCTGGGGCTGGGGGAAGGGGATGCGAGCCCACAGGAGAGGAAGCCAACAGCTGCACGTAAATGTAATTGTGCTACCAGTACACAGCCCTGTGCAAACAGAGAAGGAATGGGTTTGCCACGCTGCCACTCATTAGTGAACAAGGGCCTCATTTAACCTTTCTGCTTTCTTGCAGGGAGATAACCTCACCGTTTCTGACTTTCCTCCCCTTTAATAGTACTGTGGGTCTTTCCAGCCAGAGCTTATGAACAGACTTGGCAAGCTACAGACGTACAATGCTCTCAGCTGAAATGAACACAACAAAGTACTACAGATTGGCCTCGTTTTCCTATTGTCTTGGTTTTCTGTTTCCAGATTTCATCATACCCATTAAATCTGGCTGAAAGGAGCAGGGGATGACAGCTATTGCATTACCCTGTGGAGGATGATTTAAAAATAAAGACAGTTTTCACCAATGAAGAATTGAAGTAGATAATATAAGTGTAAGGTTTTTACGCATTAGGAAGTCTCTGATCTGTTTAATGAGATTTCTCAGATCTTCATTGCTTCTGTCCACTTGCTCTTTTGTAGCATTGGTTTTGAGCAAAACTTCTTGTGCGTTTTGTTTGGCTTCGTCAGCTCTCTGTTTTGCTTCAGAAACCTGGAGAGAATGAAATGGAAGGCTTGAATGCATATTGGCTTCTGCTTTAAGGCCTGTTTTACAACAAAAAATTCTCCTGGAGTCAGAGGTAACAGTAATGAGAAATGCTTCGTCTCATAAAACTCACAGAACACTTTTAAAAGCTGGCCCTGATCCACACCACCAATGCTAGTTTAAACAACTCAAGCTAATGTTTAGAGTTACGCATGAAGCTTTACTTTAGCGAGCTCCCTTTCTGAGTGGGATGATGTTACGCAACTGGAAGGAATATTCTGCAGTAAGCCAGGCACATACTTTGTCAATTAGTGCCTAAACTTGCGTTACAATTAGAAGATTTTTTTTTTTGGTATTGTAACAATGGATTCTGCATATTACCATTCTGGAGAGTTGCTCAACTTCTGCTAAGGCGCTGAGAATGTCTCTGTCGAAGTCCATGGCTTTCTGCCAGGCGTTGTGTGCCACAGTTACCAGCCCCTTGCAGCCAGGTCCTCCGCACTTCTTCTGCCCGTCATCGCTCCGGCAGTTCAAGCCGCCGCACTCGGACTCGGCACAAGAGGCTCCTGCGGGGGTGCCACACGTCTGCAGCAGACAGAGGAGACAAGTGCAACAGTCCCGGCTTCATTCCCATCGCTGAGCTGCGAGGGTGATGAATAGGATGCTGCTCTGCCATTGTTCCTACCCCTTCCAAGTAGGGCCTCAAGTACCACAGCAAAGGAAGCTGAAGGAGAGCTGCATCGGGTCCATACCAGCACGATATTAATCCTTGTTCTGTGCCCCTTCCACTCCTTCCTGCCTTAACTGGGTAACAACCAGCTAGCTCCCAGCTGCTGAAGTAAAGGGAGGGTAGGAGGGAAGCTTTGCTTCCATTGTCCTCTTCTGCCAAATATCATCTTGAACTGGAAAGCTGCCTTTGGGCTTTGATTTCAAGCTGGAAGCTACCACTGCCTGTATTCCTTTTGTTTGAAGCTGGTCTTCACTACTCTTGGAGGAAAAACTGGCCATCCCAAGCAGCTTTTTAAAAGGAAGAATGTATTCTGTGCAACATAGTGTTATTTTTTTTTTTCCTTTGCTCTCTAAGCTCTCTAAGGAGAGCAAAGGAAAAGATAAAACAGTAAGAAGCTGAAATGCTCCAAGCTGAACAGGAAACTTTTTTTTTTTTTTTTTTTTTTAACCTCTCTGGAAAAGCTGTTCCTTTCCGAGCCATGAAGTGTTTGCTCTGGTTTCATCTTTCCATAATAACTTCCAATTTATGACTTGTGTCAATGAAGTGTTCCCAAAGAAGATAACAGGTTTGACTTTTTAAGCAAAACTACTTCAGTCAGCAGATTTTACTGGGAATATCCACTGCTTGGGCAATGAAATCACTTAAAAGCTGTAGCCAGGTGGCAAATCGGAAAATTCCCTGTTCCTGTGAGGTACTTTTCCCTTTCCACCACCCTCCTTATGCCAAATGATAGTTGCTAACTGACACGTACTTTGCAGCCTCAAATCTCACTGGGAAAACCAAGTGAGCTGCAGCTGGCTCCTGTGAAGTGTAAATGATTCCCTCTTACCTGCTTGGCATGCAACCCCGCAGTAGCTAGAAAGCAAACTTTTTTTTTTTTTGGCGTCCTGTGATTACACCTCCGAGCAACTCCGTGTTTACTGCCTCGATAAACATCTACCCCAGCCTTTCAGTCCTCAAGAACGCATTAGGCAGGAATGCAGGGCAAGGGAAGCTAAACAAAAAGCTGCCTCTTTCTTCCACTCCCAAGAAAAAAGGCCGGGTGGGGTGACTGCAGTTGTAAAGGACCGGGGACAATTCCCTGTGTGAAGACCTTGTCCCCACACACAGGGCTGGCCCTGCCCCGAGGAGTTAATGAGCTCTCCCCTCCAGTCGGGACTTCAAGCGGGATTGTTCTCTGAATGCAGCTGCCTGGCTTCAAAGGGAAACCCAGCAAACACCCTGCCTCTCCCAGAAAAAGCCATCCTCGGTCGTATTTACAGATGAGCAGGCAGCTTCAACACAGACTGTGCCCTTTGGATTCCAGCTCCCTGCAAGTGCTGCTCTGCCCCAAGCAGGAGGATGGGAGCATGGCGATGCCCAGGAGGGCAGCCCTGCCGTGTGCTCTGGGAAACTGCAAAATGAAGAAAGCAAGCGTGTGAGCTAAGGCTTAACAGGCTGGCTCTCAGTCCACTGGACTTGCTGAACTTTGCTTCACTTGAGAGCTCTGCCCACAGCAAAGGGATCTGGCTTAGGAGGTGAGGAAAAGACAGATGCTCTCTCAGGGCTGGGGAGAAGTAGGAGGGAGAACGACATGAAGGCCTGCTGCCTGAAAGCCCACAGGTGTCTCAGAGCCCACAGAATACCTCAAAAATCAGTGAAATGTGTGTGTTTCAGCAACAAACAGTGTCTTTCACACTGTTCAGCTCTGAACAGTTTTTCCCTGCCTGTCACTTCCTCGAAAAACCCAATTTTACTTTTGCTGTGGGTTTTCTACCAGCAGATCCTAGCTGTGTACCTTTGTTGACATGTCGGCGAGATCCAGGCTTTGCAGTTTGCCTGCGAGTTCATCCAGGAGGCGAGAGTGCTCCTCTTGCTTAGCCTTGAACTGGGCCTCCTTCTCCTTGATTAAGTCTTCCACTTCCTGCCGCGTTTTTGCTGACAGCTCCACGGCGCTATCGGGGTGGACAGTGGAAGCATTGACCCTTTCCTCTGCCTCCAGGGACATCTGGAAATACTTGGTGATGCTGTCCAGGGCTCCTGCAGGAATCAGACAGAGCTGCTCAGAAATCTGTTAACTAACACCAAATAATTTGTGTCATGGAGGTGGGCAGACGCACAGCTGGGTCAGCAAGCTGAGCAGCACCTTAAAGCAACCACAGCCTCCACAGCTGTGGTCAGTGCTATGGTAAAGGGGACAGAATTTGGCCTGGCTTTAAAAAAAAATCATTTTTTCCCTGGTTGAAAGTGTGTCAAATTTGCTGGATTTTAAAGTTAAGCAGTTCTCTGACCCCAGGGATTGACTGAACTCTGCTCATACTGAGGGCGAACGGAGACCCAACGTTTTAGGTTCACAGGATACCTAAATCTATTTCCTAGGGATTCACCTATGCCATTTGCTCTTGTTGCTTGCCCTAGGATGTCTGGCTTACAGTCGCTGCTTGGAAACCGGTCAGAGCTTTCCCAAGAAACAACTTTTTGATGAAAGATCCTGATTTCTGTAAGCGTTAGTTTTGGACAACTGCTGGAGAGGCCCTGAGAGGGTGTGAGGGACCCCACGGGGCAGCCTTCTTCCACAGAATGCCACAAGCCAGGGACTCCCCAGTTTTTACATCCTTTTTGCCACACTGAGTGAAATCCCACATTCACCAGAAACAATCCCAGACTACCTGCGAAGCTGCAAATGTACATTTCTGTGTATATATATGTATATATATGTATGTATACTGTATTCAAATGCGTTTTAAGTCGGAATTAAGTCAGCTTTGGAAGCTTCCCAATAACTTTGTGATTTGCCTCTTTCCCCAGCCAGCTCTGATTCTGTGGTGGGAGTTTGGCACTTCATCGTGCCAATGGGTACACCAGGCTTGGGTGCCTTGGAAGAATGGGGCTCTTTTACGGTGTGCCCCTAAAGACACGGGTAGTTTTTCAAACAGTTTCAAGCAATTTCACAGCCTGGGGAGAGCAAACGAAACATGCAGGTGTATCTTGGAATCAGCCTCTCTTTCAGCTGTTGTGCCTCATCTAAAATGCTTTAATTAAAGTCTTAAAGTCTCCTAAGTTCTTGTGCCCCAAGAACTTGAGCCAGCTTTGCAATACACAGAGGGAGAGAAAGAAGGGGTGAGGGGGCAAAACAAAGCTCCTGCTGCATCAGCAACTTGGCTAACGCACGGGGAGAAGCTGCCCTCCTAAGAGCTGACTTTTTATTACACGTTAGAAGATTAACCCGGTATTTAAAACCGTGCACTAATTAAATCTTCAGCCACCCCACTGCTTTCTCCCCCTCCCTGTGCCACTTACCCCGCACATCAGAGATCTTGATGAACTCTAGCTGCTCTGCAAGCTCTTTCACCACACGGTCTAGGCTTTTGGCATCCGTCTCCAGTGCGCTCAGGTCACCGTCCGAGCTGTTGCTCTTCTCTGCTAAGGTTGACAGGCTTTCTTCTAAGTCAGCTATCTTAACCGTAACATCTGCTGTCAGCTTCCTGGAAAACAGAGCAGCAGGACTTACCGGGGGAGGTTGTGATTCTGTGTTGTGAGCCCCAGTGCTTGCCTTCAGTGAAGAGTAACAGTGAGAGCTGGGCCACGCTTCTCCCACGGCAGGCCCTGTCCTCCCTCGGTGGAGCCAGAAGTGATTTGTAGCAACATGCCTACCTAGAGTACTGTTTTGTTTCCTTTATCACACAAAACTACTTTTTAATCTACAGCACGTTTATAAACTCAAAGCACCAAACAGCTGCTTTGTGTAAGATTAACTGGAGGCAGATTCCAGAGGGCTGCTGTAATGCTCTGGTATCATGGCAACTGCACAGGTCAAAGTTGACTACTATGATCCATACATAATTTGCTTCTCATCCCACACAGCTACAAATGCAGTTTTGATTACTACGAGCTCATGGGACAGATTTGAACTTCGGGAAGGAGGGGGGAAAGCCAGTTTTAATACAATGGATCCTTTTAACTCCTCCATAAAGATCTCTCCTCACCAGCTGCTTCTCTAGGACTAAGAAGGAAAACCTCCTGCAGTCAGCCTCAGCGAGCAGGTCTCAGCTGGTGGGATAACCCTAAAAGGAAAGGCAAACGCACGATCCAAGGCAGAGCTGCTGCAGAACAGAGCTGGGCACTGGAAGCTGTTCCCATCCGTGGTGATCCCACCATCCCCAGTTATTCCTCACTCTGAAGGAATCGGGCAGTGTTTAATCTTTACAGCCGGTGTACATCCTTCGATAGCTCAGCAGCCTGCTGCTTTCCAGCGGTCCTCAAGCCCAATCTTTCCTCAAGAAGAGGAAGAACAAGAGCAGACACAAGCAGATGTTAGGGAGAAGCAGCTCCTTGGCTGCTCTCAGCTCCCTCGGTACTCAGAGCCCAACCCCAGCTCTGCAGCTGGAGGGGGGGAGTTGCAGGGCACGGCGTATCCCTAATTGAGACATTTGTGGTTTAATCCTCTCCCCTTTGCTCCGTGCAGTCCCCTCGCAGTGCATAAGCAAGCCTGGCACGGTTGCACAGCTGCCTGATGTGCAAAAGCCCAAACTGCCTTCTTTAGTACACCTACCTTTAAAAGAAAAAGCGGGGCTTTACTGTGAGAAGAACGGAGACGAGAGCTGTTAGAAAGCTGGTGCTCCCCCCACCCCAAGCTCGGAAGTTTCCAGCTCATCGGCTCCATAGGGAAATCCAGGAATTTAATCTCTCCCCCTTGCTTCTCTCGCACAATAGCAGTGTTTGGCCTTTGCCCCGGGGGAGCGCAAGGCAAGCGCGAGCGGCTGGCTGGCAATCGGCTGCGCAGCGGGAGCGGGGACACCCCTGCCAGGGCACGCTGCCCGTGCTGCTCCTGCCTGCCCCGGCCAGGTTTGTGCCCAGGGGAGGGATGCTCCACGTGGCGAGGTGCTCTCCAGCACCAGGAGCCGTGGTGTACCTCAGCAGGGTGTCCTCAAGCCCAGTATGGGAACAACATCAGCCACTCCGCTACACCCCAGCTCCTTGGTGTTCCCATTCCTCCCCAAGCTGGATTTACCCCCGTAACACCCACTGCACTCACTCTGCTTCCTCAAAGAGATTCCCGATGTTCTTCAGGGGCTCGGCGGCCGGGTTCTGAGCAATGATGGTTTTAATCTCCCCGAGCTTCTCCTCCAGGGTGCTGAGCGTCTGCTGGTACGGCCCAGTGACCCCGGTGATTTTCAGGGCGTTAGCCCTGTCCAGGAACTGCTGGGTCCTGTTAGCCAGCTCGCCGATGACCACGTCCCAGAGGGCGAAGCACTGGTGGCAGGGCACGCAGTCGGGGAAGAAGCCCGAGTAGCCCCGGGAGCACTTGTCGCAGCGCGGCCCCTCCACCCCCTCGTTGCAGATGCACTGCCCCGTGGCGCGATCGCACTGCGGGGTCTGGATGCCGCGGGGGTTGCAGTCACACGCTGCCAGGAGAAAAAAAGGCACAGGTGAGGGTGGCAGGGAGATAAAATGAATGAAAATGGCTGTGATGTGGTGAAATGAGTGTGGAAACGGGCTGTGGCTGGGTTACAGTCAGCTAACTATGGATGTGCCTGGGTATGGGGGAACCAGGACGGGCTGAAAGGGGTGGGACAGGGCAGCAACTCTAGGGCAGAGCAGGAGGGTCGGATTTGCACCTCTCAGAAATGGGCAGAGTATGGATTCATCCTGCAAAGCTGACAGCAACCGAAGACAGGGACCCCAGTTAGAGGATCAGTAGGGCAAGGCCTCCCAGGCAGGAAAAGAAATGGCAGGCAGGCACACAGCAGAGGGTTTAAGAGCAAAACCTGAGTGAAAGGGAAAAAATGAACAAGGAACAACCATCCTCTGCAGAGCTTGATACTGCAGGATACTGTGGGTGCTAAAATTGAGGTGGTTTCAAAGAACATGACAAATCTATGGACTAACATCCCTTCAGAGATCTTCTACACAAAGGCACGGGGCCTGGCACGCAGGACATGCTCCTACCACGGGTGCTGGGAGAATATTCAGGGAAGGAATGTGAATGCAACCCCAACAGCGTACACAGAGAAGCATCGAGGAGCCTGGGCTAGTGTTTGGAGAACAGGGAAGACGTGTAAAAATCAGGCAGAAAGCTGCAAAATGAAGAACGAGGTCATGGGCAGCCCTGCCTGACTGGATGGACGAGTAAAGCCCTCCCCTGTGGATGTGAGCCCTACTACACATTGCTCAGCCCCCTCAGGTGGCAATGAGGCCGATTAACAGATTTTTGGTAAATTAATTCACACTGTTAGCACCGCAGTTAGTATTTACACCTTCCTGAAAGGTATTTTCATTCTTATTTTAGTCTTAGTTTGCAACTGCGAACACCTGCCTATCTCCCTGTGCTATCAGGCGAGACCCAGAGGCTCCTGGTGCCTGCCAAATTAGAGGGATAATGTTTGAGCAACAGCTTTTTTAACGAGCTTTTGGGAGACCAATGCACTTCTTCGGCACCAGCCTGCACGAAGAGAAGTTACTCAATTAATTCCTGAAGCACAGTCGTTTCCAGCAGCCCTCTGAAGAATAAGAGAGGCCTTGCAAACGCGCAGATCGTCCGCTTCTCCTGGTGGTACAGTAAAAACGAGGCAGGCCAAGCACACATTCCTCTGACAGGGAGAGGATCGGGGCCTGATAAAAGCCTTCGCTTACACATCCGTTTACCAGGCATCCCTGGAGGAGGTTAATGGCTCCAAGCGGCCCATAAATCAAGTCGCACACCCCAAGCACATGCCCCCTTGCAAAAGGGCACGGCACAAAGCCGTTCTCAAGCTTGGGCATTGTTTGCTTCAATGTCAGCCCACGGTGGTGGTCTTGGGTTCAAGAAGCGCACAAAGAGCCTGGGCAGAACAAACGGGCCCTCAGCAAAATGACTTTTCTTGTACAGCCTGAATACGATCGGCCAGAGACAAAAATAACTTCTGCTGCCTGCACGGTCGAGCAAAATGGGCCTTTGTTCTTCGAGCTATACCCTGACACAAGAGATTGTTTTTCCTTTACATCCAGAGTGCTTTAAGTAGTCAGCTCGCCCTGGAATATGTTCCCTGCAGGCAAACTGCGGAGTTCCTGTTGGAAGGAGGTCAGTTAACCCTGCCATCAGCCAACAGGGCCCGCGCCACAATGATGGATTGTCCAAATTCCGCTGCGCAGAGAGGGGCTGAGCGACGTGTGGGTTTTCTCAAAGGGGCCGAGATCTGATCAAGTTACACGAATCCTTGCTGCTGGCAAACGAGCTCGCTGTATTTACTTGTGGATTTAAAAAGCTTAAAGTGGAAAGAAAAAACCACCACATTTTGGTAATTCTACTCCTGAATACCTGCATGTTCGGGAAAGGCAGACCCGGCTTTGGGAACATTGACATGGTAATGGGGATTACAGAATCTCTGCAGCCACAAAATGCTGGGCACGAGGAGAGGAGCATTTAAGCACTAGCTCATTTGCAAAGTCAAAACTCCACAGCTGCCTGCGGGGAGGTGATAGAAGGGAAAGAAGTAATTTATCCCAAATACAGCAGAGCAGCTGGGAGAATTACACTTCTGGAGTTCTACGAAATGTCTGAACTGAGCTTTGTGGGACCCACGAGAAAATTACACAAGGCGGAAAGAAACATTACTATGGGTTATTTCCTCATTTTGGGATTCTGCATCAAGCCCAGAAGCAGGCACTGCTGGCTCTGAGTTAGTCCAGCTGTGTGAATGCAACATATATATATAAAGAAAGCTTTCAAAAGCATTGGATGTTCTCTTTTTCATGATCTACACAAGACATAAACCACACAGAAGACCAGCTTTCAAAATAAAAGGTGGAAGTGAAGATAATTTTATCTGCGTTTTTTAGTAAAATCAGGTAGTTTAAAGAAAAAGCCTCCCTTGGCACTGGGGTAAGAAGATTCCAGCCATTTTTTCCTTCCCTTTTGTATATTTTTCAGGCGTTTCTATATTTGTGGCACGGTCTCTCTAGCTGCAGCCCACAGACATCTTTACTGCAACCCTGACTGCAACATTTCTGAGGTTCTCACGAAAGCACCACTGCTCCTCTTACAGCTCACACCTTGTGAACAAACCTTTCATCTCACAAATGCCATGCACGTGCCGGTGTTTGGTTGCATGGCATCTTTTTTAGAGTCTAGGTGACCTCAGCCAAGTGCTGGAACCAGCTCCATTCCTCGCTAGTCAGTCTCGTGAGTACCTCTATCAGACAGTGGGGTCCCATTTCTAGGCACTGCACTAATGATGATATTTGGCCAGCCAGAAACCCATAGAAACTGTTTTTCTGCTCTCTGAGGCCCTGTGACACAGGACCTCCACCATCTTCAACACCTTTAGCACTGACTTTAGCTGTGGCCAGTTCTCAAAACACTTGTCCTGAAGGGAGAAAAGCGCGGTGACAAAGCCAGGATCCATGGGAAAGAAAAAGACCTTTCCTGGTCCTCGTGGGGACTGGAGAAGCAGAGGATTGCAAATAGCTCATGGAGGAATAACCACGTGCTGAGTGCACATCCACCATCCGTGACGGTGGGTGCACCACCACCAAAAGAATTAATAAGACATTTGATTATCACCGCCGATGAGTGGGGATGTGAAAACAGGAGACGCCTCGATTCTTATCAGCTGCTGGTATGAAGTGAATGCCGTGCCACAATGAGCCAGCACGCCCCGCCCAGTGCATTTTTTGGTGAAAATACCCCAGCATCACATTAATATCCAGATATTCCTCTGGCCACCCTGCGACTCAGTTCCTGTGTGGTCAACGATGCCCTTCGTTGCAGGAGTTTTTCTTCTGATATACTCACACAGGCTGAGCCAAGCACAACCTCCAGAGCAGAAATTGGGAAGATAGGTTCAGTTTGCACTATAAAACCACACAGACATTGAGTTTACTAGGAGAGATCTAGATACCTTAACCTCTTTGGGTTGGGAAGGGCCTTCTTGACAAACAGCTATTCTTTCAGTGACAGAGGGGGAAGAAGGCCGTGGTGAAGGACAGCAAGGTTATAGGGACTGGGCTGCTTTGAAGACCACTGTTAGACACACATCGAATCTGTCCTCATGTAAGCAGGGCTGGAAACTCAAGTACCTCCCATGGAAAATACAGGGGAGTAAAAGAAGTCTTTTGAAATCACTGGCCAAGGATTCAAGGGTTTTCAAAGGAGGATTTACTATATTAAATAACAGTTTTGTGTTTTGAAATGTCATTTTGGACCTGGATGTATTGTTTCCTTTAATGGAGTGTTTAACTCCATCAGACATTCTGCTGGGGCATACTCCAATATAAATGAAATCACGTTTTTGGCAGGAAAATTTTCTAGCCAAATTCTTAGGCAGGATCTGCTGATGAGCAATTTGTGACTACAAAAGACTGCAGCTGCATCGACTCACAAACACATGTGCACACGTGAACACGCGCACACAGAGTATCCATGGGTTATTTTCCTACCATCTTGATCAATACATTTCATTTTTACTTTTTTTTTTCCTTTATTTTTCTTCCAGTTGCTCTGAGAGCTCTGCTACCTTTCCCACTGATGTTAAATATTCACAACTCACTTCTGATTCAACAGCTGCAACTTAGCATATTGCTACCACAGCTGAGATGATCCAGTGGATCACACAAGGGCTGTACAAAGGGCAGTCATGGTGTTTAAAGGCTTATTAAGGGATGACAGGGAACAAGCGAGAGTCTTACATTATCCTACACAGCACTGAAGAGAAAGCATTTTGCAGAAATATTTTCTTTACTGCTTGAGATCAGGGACAGAGAGCATCAAATGTTTAACTCCTCCACAGCAAAAAAAAAAAAAGAAAACAATGAGTTTGTTCAAACACGATTTCCTGGCATCATCTCCTGGTGGTAGCGAGGCACTATGATGATAACACCATTCAGCAATTTGTAAGGTTGGAAGTTTTGCAGAGCTAGCAAATTTCTTCTGAATAATCAGCTATTGACTCAAATTACACCGTAAGCATATTGCTAACTCCTCAGCACTACGATTTTCTGTACAAGTGTTAAGATAAGATCCGTTCCAGCTTAGAATTACCAGAGCTGTGCTGCATTTTAACATGCTAGCAGGCTGTGCCAGAAGGGCAATTTTCTGGAAACAGCCAATACACGTTGCAATATTTTAAGACCACAGGTCAATTAAAATTAAGAAAGTGAAAATTGTACTTCCTTTAGCGTTGAACTTGCCTGACTTCCTTTAGAGGCTTCAAACAGGAGGAGATGAAATGTTTGCTGATCTCTCTCTCCGCACCACTAAAACCTCCTATAAAAGCAGCCTACGTGCCTGGTTTAAGATTCAGATGTTAAATTAAGACTTAGATGTTAAATTAAGACTACGAAGCCTATTCTTAAATGACAATGGGATAACTTTCAATGAAGTTTTTTTTTTTTTTTTAAAGCAGGTATTTTCAGCACCAGGAACTCAACAAAGATCAACAAAAACTGAGAAAAGCAACCTTCTGCCAACGTCGGTAATGAACGCTCAATAAAAACAACACTCCTTTCATCTTAGCTCTGTTAGAGTCTACTTTTTAAGATACTCAGGTCCAACACAGAAGAATATTGACATGTATGTACTTCATGTAAATGGGACCTAGCAATACAACCTAACTTTCAACCTCCTACAGTGCCCTTTCCTAACTGGGGTCTGTTCTCTTTGTTCAGTTTATTAAAACCCTAATGATACTAAAATTGTCACGTCATTTGTATTTTATGAGACACACAAACTTCACATGTATACCATACAAACACACCGTTCCAGCTGCATCTGCTGCCACGGGGTATCTCAGAGGCATCTCGGGAGCCTGGCGTCTGCTGCCAGAAACGTGCTACGTGGGCTGCAGTCGGCGCGGAGCTCAGCGTGCTGAGTCCTGCAGTTTGGTTGCCAGGCTTTGGAAAAGCTCCAGCAGGGCGCCTGGGAGCCTTGAGTTTCATGAAATTTGTAATCCTGTCATTTACTACCTTAGCAAGGATTTTTATGTGCGCGCACACACACTCACGTGCACGCTTGGGCAGAATCGTGGCTTAAGGAACAGTCTGGCAGAGGGGCTGGCTCTGCCCCACAAGCAGGCTCTTGAGCCATTTTCAGGAATTACGTTCAATTAGATGAATAATTGTCGTGCTGTGCTTACATATGGGGTAAGCAGTCTCCAAGGACACAGCCCTACAGACTCTGGGGTGCTCTCTGAGGTGTGTAATTCCCAGTGGACACCCGCAGGTGGTGGCACGAGTACTGAGGGGCTGAGGAGCTACCCAACTGTAGCTCTGCTTGCCCCAGCAGCCTGGTCCCACTGTGAGCACTGAGGAAATGCAGAGGAGAGACATCAGGAGATGCTTTTTCTCCACTGCAGGGAGCACAGACTGCAAATCTAAGCACTTAGAACAGGTACAAAAACTTCCCTCCTGATTGCCACTGCACCAGGACCCCAACCTCTTCCATCTCCTGCTTCACCGTCTCCCATTTCACAATGATTTACAGACAAAGACAAACCACAGACATCAGCCTGCAGCAGTCACAGCCGCCAACAGGGATAGTGGGGAAGCACGCCCTGGAGTCTTGTTTCCAGCAGATCGTGTTGGGACCCAGGGCCACATCCACATATCCCTGTAATTTTTTAATTTTCCCTCTTACTAACTCAAACATTTTAAAGGGTGTCACAGCAGCGTGTGCAGCACAGTCCTGATTTCTCAACAGGAGCTGGTATCTATTGGTGCCAGCAGGCCGAAGACCTCCTGTGAAGAGGTCTGACATTACCATCCCTTGAGTGATTCACCCTGTAATTTCCAACCTTGGGCAGAGGCTGCTTGCCCAGGCTGGTGCAAGAACTCACTGTGGAGACATCAGGATGGATGTACACACCTCCACATCAGCTTGGTGCCTGCAGTGAAGCTTGTTCATCAGTACTTACATGGTTCAGAGCTCTCTGACAGCCCCCAATCCAGACTAGTTCGTGTTTTTTTTCCCAGATGCAATACAGAATGGGGCCAATCTGGCTGCCTGGGCTGAGCAAGGGCTTATCTTTGTGACAAACCCCCTTCTGTCTCTGTTTCAGCTTTGTCTTGGCTATAGGCCCCATTTAAGCTATTCTCCAGGGCACTGCTCTGCAACTCTGTAACTCTGTAAAGGGCACAGTTTTCCAGGTTGCCTGCAAACCACTCATCACAGAAGGCTATGACCTTCCCACGCCGCGGTTGCGTCTCTGCCAGCCTGAACACCACCCTTCCACCAGTCAGGACTGAACGAGGGCTGAGAGGAGATTGTTCCCCTCCCTCGGAGGCTGTGTCACTTGGAAGCAGAAGGGGTGACAGGTCTGAAGGAAAGCGCGGTGCTTTTGTAAGAAAAGTGAGTTTGAGTTTGAAGGAATACATCCTCTTTTTACTTCATAAAGGCTAAAAAGCAGGTTTTCACATGCTCTAAAGACAGCAGAAACTTGATGAGAGGTCAGAAATGCTGGTACGCAGCAAAATCTTACTGATAAGGTATGCAGATGGACTCCATCAATAAACCCTGATGGAGACAGCTGATACCAGCAGACAACCACTGCCCTGGAGCAGCAGGAGGCAGCCGGCACGGCCAGAACACACACAGCCTCCGAAATGAGAAACTTAATATGTACTCAGGAACCAGGACAATTCCCCAGCCCTTTCATCTGCAGCATTAACCAGGTAACTGTGACCTTCCTACCTGCCTCGATAATGGGCTCTGAGGTATCTCTATTGTAAAGGATTTATTAAAGACCACAGCAAGCACATTCCTCCCTGCAGGAAAAAATACCTTAATCTATTGCAAACCCTCCTGGCAAAGACTCCTATTTGAACAGATCAGAGATACAAGTTTGTTCTGGTCTGGACAGTGTTTGAAGTTTCTTTTCCAGCTAATGAACAGACTTGTTTATAATGAAAGGACAGAGAGAATCCAGTTTTCTAAACAATTGACTTCATGGCACTCTGTTTTCCCATATGCAGCTACGGCTAACTAGCTCTACAGTCTCTGCTCACTCTTCTACTTTAATCTGAAATAAAAGGAAAATCTTCTGCTAAATCAAAAACTTTTTCAATTACAGTCTCCCTAACAAAACACAAAGAGGGACAGGAGTCTTCTAGTAAGTAAAATCAAAAGGCAAGTAAACTTATTTCCAGATCATTTCTCGAACCCAAACGAGTTTTTTTCTAACCACACCGGTCTACCTGCCAACATTGCGAAGTAAAGGTTGAAGAGTTAGCTTCTAAGCAGAGAAGTTGGTCTCCAAGCAAGGGGCTGACAAGAAATATAATAAACCACGAGTGCCACACCGGGCTCCTGTCACGTCTCCAGACTGACATAGGCAGGCGGCAGAGCGCCGAGATGGCCGCCACCACACCTCCCGTATGAAGGCCACGCAGCACCAGCACTCACCTCGGCACTCCACAGCCGGGTCGCCCCAGAAGAGCTCTTGGCACTCCCGGCAGGTCCGGCCTCCGAAGCCTGGCATGCAGTGGCACTGCCCTGTGAACTGCCAGAAACAGGGACACGGCCACCTCAGTGGGGCTGCCGCAGCCTGAAAGCTCTTCCCCCTCCCCACCCAGCACCTGTGACCCACATGGACATTGCTAATGGAGCGGGGCGTGCAGAGTCACAGAACCATGGAGTTGGTTGGGTTGGAAGGGTTGTTAAAGATCACCTAATTCCACCCCCCTGCCATGGGCAGGGACACCTCCCACCAGACCAGGTTGCCCAAAGCCCCATCCAGCCTGGCCTTGAGCACCTCCAGGGATGGGGCAGCCACAGGTTCTCTGGGCAGCCTCTGGGTGCCTCACCACTCTCAGAGCAAAGAATTTCTTCCTGATGTCTCATCTACATCTCCCCTCATTTAGTTTAAAGCCATTTGCCCTTATCCTATCACTACACCCCTCATAAAGAGTCCCTCCCCAGCTTTCCTGCAGGCCCCCATTAAGTACTGGAATGTCTCCCCAGAGCCTTCTCTTCAGGCTCTCAGCTTCTCCTCACAGGAGAGGTGCCCCAGCCCTCTGATCATGCTCCATGTTCTTGGACACCAAGCTGTGGTGGCAGCCAACGAACCATGACCACCTAACTCCATCCCCCGCCTCGCTCACCCCTCAGCCCCCAGGTGCCACACAAGCAAGGTGCTACGGGACAAGCAGGGCAACCCATGGCTCTGACACCTTTTGGTGGGCTCCACCCAGCCCGTGCACACATCCTACCCCAGCCCAGCTGCAGAAAGGCTGCAGGTGGCTCCCAGCAGCCTTCCCCTCACCTCGTTGCAGGCCAGCCCGAGGGAGCGGGTGGTGTCGCAGTCGCAGGGCTCGCAGCCGGTGCCACTGGCCAGCCTCCAGGTGTGGGGCGCGCAGCGGTCGCAGGTCTGCCCCACCACGCCGGGCAGGCAGCGGCACTGCCCCGTGGCCGCCTCGCAGCGGCAGCTCTCCGCACTGTCGCAGTCGTCCCGCACCGTGCCCAGGTAGTTGCAGACACACTCTGCAAGAAGAGGTGGCAGCTTGTGTGTGCGTGTGGCACAGCACCATGACACACATCCCTCAGCCATCCTTGGGTCTCAAGATGGAAATCCCCACCTTTCGGGCTGCTGCCCCAGCGTGAGGTGGCAGCAGCTCTCTGTGACCCCGTGCTGGCCCTCCAGCCTTCCTCCTCTTGTCTCCTCCTTTACTAAGGAAACCCAAGCCTTCCCAGCTCCTATCATCCTGCTCAGAGTGGTGATATGCAAAGCAGAGCAGAGCTCGGCTTCCTTGCCCTGCAATCCTTTTGCTGCACTGGATGGGGAGCAGCAGCAAAATGTCCCCACCCCGGTCCTGTTGTGGAGGGGAGCAGGGAGGGCTGCATCAGGCCACCGAGGAAGACGAGTCTGCTTCTGGGTCAGGACTCGGCTCCTGCTGCTCAGCCACATCTGCAGGAACCTTTGTGTCAACAAAAGGCAAATCCTCACCCTGCCACGGGTGATCTCCAGATAAGAGGGAAACAAAGACCACTAACAAGAGGGCAAGAAACCCTTCTCTGACCCAAGCCTCATCCTTTCAGCACATGCAAATGCTGCCCCTTCTCTCCCCCCAGAAGGCAAAGGGCTCCCCTGCCTTCCAGCAGCCCCACTGAGTGGCAGGGCAGCTGCACACAAGCCCAGCTGGAGGCAATTCGTATTCCCCACTACCCCAAATGGTCCCAGGTCAATTATAAAGAGCTATGGTCGCTGCTGCCGCCCCGCCACGTGGTGGGTGGCCGAGGAGGGGAACACAGGCACATCTCCACTCACTCCTGCAGTCCTGCTGCAGTGCGCTCCCGTAGTAGCCCTCCTTGCAGAGCTGGCAGTTTTCGCCCTCCGTGTGGTACAGGCACTTCACGCACGTCCCCGTCCTCTTGTCGCAGGCCTCCGGGTCAGTGGTGTCGATGTTGTTGTTGCACTGGCAGGGCTGGCAGGCGCCGCCGACCTCGTCGGGGCTGCCGAAGAAGCCAGACGCACATTCATCACATCGACTGCCTGTTTGAACAAGCAGGCACGGCAGGAATTACCAGCACGGCTCACAGCCCCGTAAATGGCAATACGAGACAATAAGGGCCGTTAACTAAAGGGGGGATTAATCGGATCGCACTCAAAGCAGAGGCAGTACCTATGTATCCTGTGCTACAGACACACGTGACTTGCAGAGTGACCGGATCCTGGTAACAGCCGCTGGCAAACTGGCGTCCGCTCTCGGGGCCGTCAGGGCATGGGCAGGGGCGGCAGTGGTCGCCCGAGCCCAGGACGGGGTCTCCGTAGTAGCCGGCCTCACACCTGTGCAGTGGGGTACAGCATGCAGGGGACCATAGGCAGACACACACACTCACATTTTAAACCCTTACAGGACAATGAAGAACCCAAAGGCAGACAGACCCTTGCGGCTCTCCGGTGCCACCCAAGCTCAGAGCAGTTGTGCCAGTGGAGAAAATTCAGCTCGCTCCAGCCTAAAAGCTGGAGACCCAAGGCAGATGCTTCTTAGGAGGGTTTCAATGGGGAAAGCCTTGGGGTCCCACAACGCGCTCTCTGGTGGGAGATGGGAAGCCACAGGCAGCGTGCTCCCTACTCCCTGGCTCCCAGGGCACACAGACTTGCCTCCCTCCATACATCCTACATTTCACAGCAAAGGCCCCGCTGGCTGTGACTGCCACCACGGGCCATCCAAGGAGCGCTGTTACAAATACCTCTCGCAGTTGTGGCCGGCTGTGTGGTCCCGGCAGTGCAGGCACTCCCCGGTGTAGGGGCTGCAGTCATCAGCATGGCCATTGCAGTGGCAGGGCTGGCAGCTGGGGAAGCCCCAGAAGCCGGGCAGGCAGCGGTCGCACTGTCGCCCGTACACGCCGGGGAAGCAGTGGCACTGGCCCGTCTCCGCGTCGCAGAAGGCATTGTACGAACCTCGGACATGGCACTCGCAAGCTGCAAGGAGAGGAGGAAAGGGGCTGTGCTTCAGTGCCCAGTGCCCAGCCCCATTGGCAGCCCAGCGCAGAGGACGGGGTCTCACGTACGCCTGCATCCGCTGGGCCCAAACCCAAAGGTGCCGGGGGCACATCTGTCGCACTGCCTTCCCACTACGTTGGGCCGACACTGGCACTGTCCTCCGCTGGGGTCGCACACCGAGCTCAGCGAGCCCTGGGGGTCACACTGGCAGGCTAGGAAGAGAGAAGCATTAGGGAGCAGTGAGAATTGTGTTGCAGGACACTCACCCCATGGCTCTTCCCATATGCACGTGCTCCCCATGCAAACCTGGAAGCGCCATCAGGCCTCCAGGTATGGTTTCCTCTACAAGCGGGTAGCTACGTACATAAGGCGGTCTCGTGTAATAGTGCAGAAATGCTGAATATGATGTTCTTGCAGACATCCGTCATCGGGGTTTTCACAACGCTCCTGCTGTTTTCCAGGCACCGGTATCTTTGGAAAGTCTCCCAAGCGCTGTTTGTGACCACGTCTTCGCCTGAGCCTCCCACTGTGAATATGTCCAGTGATTTGCAGTACGGCATGAGAACGAGCTATAAAACAATTTTACAACGGCCACGTGTCACTATTTATAAATAGCCTCCATTAAAACTGTGAAAACTTGTGATTATCTCAATTTCTATCATCCTTCTTAGGCCAAAAAGGAGAGACTGACTGAATTTGGAAGGAAAGTGACAGAATTTTTGTACTTTTCTGTGGCATAGTTCTGGTATCTAACAAATTCTTACCAAACCCTATCATTTCAAAAGAAACAGTTTGATATTCACAACATATATTATGCTGCAAAAGTCCAGCTCTGTGGAACTATCTGCAGTCCTGTAAAAGACAGCAAAAGCCTCTTAGCAGAAAAACAACTTTGAGCCTGAAGAAATCTACCTTGCTTTAAACCATTCAGTTAAAATCTGAATTGAGCCCTAAGCAACAACTCCGTGAGGTAGCACTTGGGATTTACACAGACCCATCCCAGAAAAGATGCAAATTTTCAGGATTTTAAGAACGCTTGTCCACCAAAGCACCCCTGAGGTAATTTGTGCTCACAGAGTCGATAAGCGTGTACGGGCTCTCCATCTCCGTGTCCACCGAGGAGTACTGGGACAGCTCCAGGCGGATGGTGTAATTCAGCCCCTTCTCAAAGCAGACTGGCCGTGGGAGAACGACGTATCTGGATTGGGAACAGGAAATATGCCTCACTTCAAATGCCCAGCACCGTCAGGCATTTTAGGTAGCCCTATAAAGCAATCGAGATAGCAGAGAGCAGCCAAGAGTGGGCAGAACAAAAGCTACGATGCAAAGAGGCGCTTCAGAGGCTCGCGTGAGTCAGAGCCGGAAAAGCTTATCGGCAAGGTAAAGAGTAACGGCGATGTTCGCTCACGGGCTGTGCAAACACCAAGTTTTCCCCCCTGTACACAGTGAACAAAAGTCAGACGACAGGAATAAACTTAAAAGCTTTGAGACTACAGACACAGTACTGCATATATGTTTTTACAACCCGTTGATAATGAAATTTCATTAATTTCATAGGGGCCACAGCAAACTGAAGACGTGACGATTCTCTGTCAGCTGGACTGAAACTGCTTTGGCACATTCCTTCAAAACTGCAGGTTTGGGTGCCTCACAGATGCCTGCTTTTGGTGAATTCACCATTTTTCTTTTTTAAAAAGGTTTTCTCTTTCTGTCCCATCCTGTTATACACACCTGGAGCCGGGAGGCAGTGAGACCACCTGATTATCATCATCAGGAACCGTGTTGCCACATCGGCTACCTGTGGGAATCTTGCCTGGGCGCGACACAGTGATCACTGCTTTTTCCCACTGATCCGGCAACTGGAGAGAAAAAGGCTGATCAGCATCAAGCAAGGGCTGTAAGCTCTGGGAGAGCCAAGTGCTCCAGCCATCCTCTGACTTGTCATGTTGTAATTTGCTGATTAAACAGGTGCTGCAGCACCTGTACTGAATAAAACCGTGAAGCAAATAATATTGGGGATAATAAAAACAAATAAGAGCTCCTGTCCTTGTCTTTGAGTTCTGATTCCTCCAGGAAGCCCTCGTCTCCCACCAGTTGTGCACAGGGCAGTGGCACAGCACCCACAGACCTACCTGTGGCTCGTAGCGGACCACGATGTCATACTCCATGGAGTAAGGAATATTGTCGATGTAGAACTCCAGGTACGCCCCCTCAGGGACCCTCACAAATCCTATGCCTGTCCACGATGGTGTGCGGTCCTGCGTGGACTGGCGCTCTATTATATTTACGCCCTACGGAAAGAGGGAGCAGAGATTTTAATACCAATATGCTGAATTTGTGAGCCCCACTAGAACATGTGAACTGATGAGCTCTGTTGGTGGATCATTTCTGGATCGCCATGTCCATGATTTCCATCCCAGAAAACAGAAGTTCTCTCTTTTAAACACATGTGCATGCACACTGTTGTCTTTCTACTTAGAACCACAGAATGGTTTGGGTTGGAAGGGACCTTAAAAATCACCTAATTCCAACCCCCTGCCATGGGCAGGGACACCTCCCACCAGCTCAGGCTGTCCAAAGCCCCATCGAGCCTGGCCTTGGACACTTCCAGGGATGGGGCATCCACAGCTTCTCTGGGCAGCCTGTGCCAGGGCCTCACCACTCTCTGAGGCCACAGCACAGACACCTTCCATGTAACAGCCCACTAAGAGAAAGACAGATTCAATGATACTGCACGATTCTTCATCCACTTCTCTGTTGCGGTGGGCAATTAAATTTAAAAACCTTCTGTGAGTTATTCATTGACCATCTACTTCACCCTGAAGAGACGCATGATTTGTGCCAGCGCAGGATATAACTCTTCTGTCATAATAACTCACACATCACGTTTGTAGCAGAAGGATTTACTGCAGAGGCACCGAACTGCTCCACTAACTGCCCGAGCTGAGTGCTAACTGCTTC
Organism: Aythya fuligula; assembly: GCF_009819795.1. NCBI lineage: Eukaryota > Metazoa > Chordata > Aves > Anseriformes > Anatidae > Aythya > Aythya fuligula. Next base: position 15,342,871 of record NC_045559.1, read on the forward strand.
CTGATTACACCGGGCCAGGCCAAGCCAAACCACTGCTTGGAACAACATTTAGAGAGCAGACCACAGCTATCGAGCTGCTGGAGGGTGTCACTGAATAACAGAGACCCTAATTATCATTAGCTATTAAGCACCCAAACTCATACTGGCCATTCCTTTCAGTCTGAGACGTCAGGTCTTTATCTGTTACTCTTTATATAAGGCAAAAAAAGAAAAAGGCAACAGAAAATGGCAATCTGTGATGCTCAAACTTCCCGTTTCAAATATATCTGCATCCACGAATAGCTCTCGCTATAAAACAACATCCTGTGCATTCCTACGGAAGCTGCTTCAGTAGAAAGGGATAAAATGTAAGGAAATGTCAATACGTCTATCACTCCAGGATGTCCCTTCATGTATTCTCACACTCTTTGAAGAGAGCCAGGCTATAAATTATTACCCTTTGGCTTTGGACAAAGGGTTGGAGCTCCCAGAAAGGATTTCAGGCAGGACATGAGTGAGAGCATGCGGGGATTGTGCACCGGGACTTGGCACCGTCTGAAAACCCCCATAACTCCGTGCCATTTCATTTTGTCTCCTCTTGGGTCTCTGCCTGGAAATTCAAATCTTATTCTGCCACCAGATTAAGAAGAAAAGAAGAAATCTTCTTCCCCAAAATTGGCAGTGTTTAAAATGGTTTGTTCAGGCAGTTTCAAAAGGTAAAATGAGGCATGATTCCCCCTCTGCTTGGCACGGCAGGTTTTCAGCTGAGTCCCTCAACCCTGGGCACCACGAGCCCCTGGCACTGCCCTTCCACTTGGGCATACACAAATTCACCCAAAATCTCGTGCCAGCTCAAGTGCCCTTGCTGCAGTCCAAGCTGAGCTCCACACTACTATCTGACAGCCAAACTGCTCGGTCTTGGCTGAAACAGCAAAGTGACCGCACTCTGCCTCGAACAAATAAATTAGGAGTTAGTGCCCCAATTACAGGCAGACTGCAATCTGCTGCTTCAGAGAAACCATTATCTCATTGCTGTCTCCTTGCTGGAGGCAAGGATAATTGATGTAATCACCCAGCTTCTTTTAATGAATTAAAAGCAAGGCTGCGTTCTTGGGGACAGGAAAAAGCCAGAGACCCTGATGTACCATGCCAGCGGGCAAAACAAACGAGAGTGATCCTCACTTACAAATCAGTTTTTTGCATGATTAAGCTTGGTCATTGGTCATTAATAAAAGAAATGCCACTGATACACAGAAACCCTAAATCACACAGCAACATGTTTAAATGTGTGCTGATCCCTGCCAGTCACTGGCACCGAAGGAAAGAGGCAGTGTTGGTGACCCACCACACGTGGGATAAGAGGGAGAAGAGAAATGGGCGTATATGCAGGGGGTAAAGAAGGGATGAAGACATTAAACTGTATGGTCATGATCAAAGAAACTTGACTCGATGATCCTTAAGGGTCCCTTCCAACTTGGGATATTCTGTGATTCTAAACTTACTAAAAAAGGAAAGTTTCCTCCCCTAAATTACCACATGATTTACTGATACTAAGACCGAACAGCTACAGATGGGCAGTGTTCTCATAGAATTCAGTCTGGCATCTTTCCACATGGTCTTCGCACAACACTCAAGTCATAAACCAGCCTCTTTCCACCACCCAAACAGCGCAACGGAGCTTTCCCACAGAGCGGCACGCTCAAACTGCTACTCACAGGACCCAAGTTGGCTTCCTCTGCCTCGTAGATGTAATGGTCGAGCGAGATGAAGTAATAGCCAGGCTCTACTTGATTGCACTGACGTCCGAACATGTGGGGCCGGCACTCACACTGGCCAGATTCACTCGAGCAGCTAAAATGGAAAAATGGTGAATGTAGAGTGCAGCTTGGCTCCAACAAGGCACTGCTAGAGCCACCTCCAGCTTTTACATTTTAAGTGACACCAGAGAAGTGCTCCTGGTTGTAGAAGCATCTAGACAGGAGGTGGTACCAGGACCTAATCCCAAGCTCTACAGCTGGCTCATCCGCGCTGTCAAGGGCTCAGCCCAGCTGGTGTTCCCCCAAGCAGGGCCCAGGCACGGCCTCGGAGTGAGCACGAGCCAGGGACCATTTCCAACAGACAGCCTGCGTGGTTTCCCCTGTCTGGATGGTGAGAGGACTGAATGCTGCAGATGTGAGGAGTTCCTCGGGGCCACACAACAGTCCTGAGAGAGCTTCGCTTGCTTTTACAGTCATCCACAGCCAAGAGGCACGTCTGTCCTTTGGCTCCAGGCGTGCAGGCCATGCAAGCAGCCGATCTGCTCGTCTGGGCTTGTGCAGAGCAAGAACATGCACGACCCTGCACGCCCCAGGATGTCAGGCTGCTCTTGTACGTGACAAAGCACATCCCAGGAGGTTGCCCAAGGTAGCTCTGCACGGCACTACCAGCCCCGACCATGCTGAGCTCCTTCAGACAGAGATGGACACAGCCAAAGACGTGGGACAGCGAAGGTCTGTCCACAATGGCATGGACAGGTCCACTTCCTCCATAACAAGCCATTTTATTTTCTCAGTGTAGCTTTATCCCCAAACTGCCTTTTCACATTTTTATTGTCCCCAGAGTCCACCCTGCACTATGAAGAACGAGCAGGTAGGTTTTATTTTTGAAGAGACCTGCTTACACTGTCTCATGGGAGGGTTTGTTAGTCCACCAAAAGATGTTGCTTTCCTTAAATTTTAAATTTAATGTAGAAATCTTTCTAAAATCACAACTCTCTGGGTTTCCTGGAAAATCTCCAGGCTTTTTAAACCTAGTCTAAAAGTAATTTATACCTGAAATAACTTTTGAAATTATGGAGATTCACTTCAGTGTCTGCTTTTAGGTGCTGAAGTGCCCCAGCTGCCCCAGAAGGGGAGCTGGAAAGTTTCCCCTCCGGGGACGCCAAGGCTGCAACCTCTGCGGTTTGCGTGGGGGTAAATTTGGGGTGAGGTGTGGCTGCCCCAGGTGCTGCATCCCACGCCCTGGGCGGGAGCCAGGTGGTGGCAACCAAGAAATGGTAGAGAGCAAACCAGGCAACGTGGCATTAATCCATCCCCCCGGGAAACTGCTGTGGTTTCAGACAAAACCCAGACATTTCACAGGGTCTGCGGAGGGAAGGAAGAAGAAAAGAGGACAAAGGAATGTGCTGCTGTTGAAAAGCCATGAACCTAAAGCAGGGGAAGCTGCTCTGATGGGAGGAGTGGTCTGGCGGCCCAAAATGCCTGAACTGGACATTTAAGGCAGGACTTTCCATGCTCTTACCAATGGATGCATCTCCAAAACCTACATTTCTGTCTGAACAACCTCCACTTCCCCAGTGCAGATCCACATCCAACGCCCTGCAGCTAACTGTTTCCCTCCAGACAGACAGACAGACTGGCTAAAGGGCCAGTGGGGGAGAAAACCAAGAGCAGGCTCAGCACAGAAGAGATGCAGACACCTCTATCGCCCCTTGCAGCAATCAAGATCTGCTACTTTCTGCATGCCAGAGCAGAAAGACGATCCGAAATGCTGCCCTCCAGAAAACACTGAGGTGTTGTGGTGGCAAACGAAGCGAAACTTGCTGGGGTGAATGATTGCAGGAGAGGAACTGAGCTGGGACTCACTTGTTGTGCAGTGCTCCCCCCTGGTCGCAGTCGCAGGGCCGACATCCATCCATGTCATTGCTCAGGCCCCAGTGCTCCGGCTGCAGGAGGAGACATCACCAATTTAACCCCATCCACCCCAAAAGCACAGCATTATTTTGCAATACTCAGTATAAGCCACCCCAGGCTGTCATCCTTAAGAGCCAAAACCACCCTCACCCACTCTCCTCCGTCCTTCTGGCTGGTTCAGGAGCTTGGAAACAAACCCCTTTTCCACCCAGCTTTAAAAGAAAGCTTCCAGAGGACTCCAGCTTTCTGGTTTCACCCCTATTTTTTATCCATTTACTTTGGATGTGGGCTCCTGACCCACAAAGGGCTGGGAGAACGACAACCCAGCACACCGTGCCTGAGCAGAGAGCAGCACGTGGGCTGCTGGGGCTTTGCTCCGGGCTCTGCCCGTGCAGGGCTGTTCCCCTACAGCTGGCTCAGCAGCTAGCCAGCCTTGTTTAGCTTTACCATATAGTTTACTGTCAGATAAGAGAGCCTGTCAATGTTTATACAAACACATCCCTTTATTTGACAGGCTGTTTCTGTAACACTCCAGCACATGTAAACAATGTATGGAAACGTATGTGTAGGAATTAATCACTGCCTGAAAAATGGCCAGCATAGAGAATCTTTTTTTCTTTTTTTTGGGTAGCACTGCTTCTCAGACCTTTTTGTCTTTTGCAACATATGGGCTCTGGCAGAACTGCCCCAGATTTCTCATTTTCACAGAGCAACTGCGATAGGTGCCCTAATGTCTTACTCCTTGCACTGCAGTACCAGAATTAATTTCCAGATGCTCTCACCTGCCTCGACTCTCCCTTAGCACACATCCCAGGTCCCCATCCATAACACAGCATGCTCCACAGCTCCTCACACCCTGAGGTGCCTGCTGCAGCCTGGACCTCAGGCGCCTGCTTGCAGGAGAGCGCAGACTGAGGCCAGCACCTCGCCCCCTGCTTTCCGCATACCAGCATCCCTCACACCAGCGTCTTCTAATTATTCTTATCGTAATCTACTTACCAGGCACTGACTGCACTGCTTTCCTGTCACCAGGCGCTTACAATAGCAGTTTCCTGTCTCTGAATCACAAGGATTCCCTCCGGGATGGGTACCCAGAGGATTACATGCACAAGCTAGATGGGGAAATACAAATAAGCAGGTCAAAACACAGGGCTTCGGTTACCTTTTAGACAGCATCCCATTTAAATATTTATATTTAAGCTTCCTCTCATTTCCCAGGTCAGAGATTAATTGCATACTTTGCCCACCTCCCATCCCAGTAAAACTTCCCTGGCTTAGAGGCTTAAAAACAAACACGGAGGGTTCTGCTATTTCCACCAGGATCAGCTGGGGGGCTGAGCTTTAGTGGAGGGTGGACTCCAAGTTGCAGCAAATCTCCAGGAATGTTTTTCCTTTCGCAAAACATGAAAGAAAGGAAGAGAAAAACCACCCCAGAAACCAAGCTCTCCCAGCACTAGCAGCTCCTCAAAGAGCTTTTGATCCCACAGAAAGGAACATATGTTTTTACTCACACTGACAGCCCGCTGGGTCATCAGCACTCAGACCATAGAAACCTTCTTTGCAGAGGTCACAACGCTCCCCTTCGACAAATAATTTACAACGGCACTGTCCAGCAATGAGGCCAGTAGAGAAATCGGTGTAGCGATCACATATGCCACCATTCTGGGAGCCAGCTGGGTCACAGTTGCAGGCTAAGAAGGAAGCATTGGGCACATTTTATTGACTGCTGCAGCGGAAAAGGCCAAGCCTCACACGGAATTATTTAAACTCGCCTGCTGTGTAGAGAGCAGGCACCGTTACCGCAAGGATTAGACATGACATGGGTTGAACATGTAGCGGCCAAACGCATTTCCAGATTTTTGAAGAGAAAACAAAACCCAGCCAGGCTCACTCAAGACCTCCAAGATAAACACCTCCTCTCCGGGATCTTTGGGATGAAAAAAGGGTTGGAGAAGAGAGCAGGAGCTACGGTAAACCCTAAATCTTCCAGAGCAAGGCCTAGGGATGCTGGCCCAAGCACCACAACCACTCTACCCCAGGAGCAGGGCTGCACTTACGCTCGCAGACGTCCGGGTCCCGCAGGTCTCTCTCGGGGTGCTGGAAGTAGAAGGGCTTGCACTGCTCGCAGTTGCGTCCCACGGTGTTGTGCTGGCAGTCGTCACAAACCCCCCCGCTGGTGTTCCCCGTGGCCATGTACACGGCCATGTCGAAGTGGCACTGCGTGGAGTGGCCGTTGCAGTTGCACTCTGTGACAATGACAAAAAGCACTGCTTAGCCCCAGGGGAGATGCGAGCCTGCAGAAAAGGCAGGCCAAAGTCTACTGGAGAACATGCAGAACTTCATGGAGTGTCACAAATCCCACAACCCACTCACACAAAAAACACGTTAATGCTCTAAAAGCAAGGAATATCAGACAAAAAGCAAGAAATATCATCTGCAGTTTACCCAAACTCACTTTTGCATGCGTTAGTATTGCGGCCTTCGGCAGGTCGCCAGGGTAAGTCGTGGTAGAAATCCAAACACTGCTCACAGTTTAAGCCTTTGGTATTATGCCTGCACATGCAGTGCCCGTGGACCTGTCATTAAAAATATATATATACATAAATGAGAGGAATATAGTTGGTTTAAGAGGACGGGGAAACAAAAAAAGCTGATAAAAAAGTAGATAATCCAACCTGCAGCCAGTACATAATGGACATACTTTTGGGGACTTTAATGTGCATAACAAGACAAAGGGCCACAGGAGCATCCCTTGCCTGCCTAGGTAGGAATGTCCTCATGCAGACTTGTCCTTCTTTCCTTTCTGAAACAAATGCATGAAAAATGCTTTCTGACACTAACAAGAACAGCACAGTTCCACCTAAATAATTACAAAAGCATCTTAGAGCTAAGAATTAGCTGTTTGTTATCTGTTAATTAGACGTTAACACTCATCTAGTTAAATCAGCATGTCAATTCTAGCCCACTGTCACCCTGCCATCCTTCTGGAAGCCAAGAGCAGAGACCACCACAGTCTGGATGGGTTTTATCCATCAGCCCAACTTTGCCTTCAACACATAAGCACTGAACAGTGATTGTGTGACAGCCACTGCCCTTGATGCCGGGGATTACCAGCACCTGACCCACAGTTTCAGAGGCAAAGCTGGTCTTGCTGCCGGTCAGGTGGAGGAGACCTTGGGAGAAAGCTCGGAGCAATGGAGCGTACCTGCATCCTGCGGCCCCTGGGGCAACCCACACAACCTCCCCCTATGCTTCCGCACTTCCATGCAGTTAATAACTCACTCATTAACAGGGCTGCTCTTACCACTCTCAGGCAAAAATCATGGGCAAACCCGCAAGCCAGAAGGGATTGGGCACTCACGCAACAGCATGCAAGGCAGGCAGCAGAATTTTCCTCCAGGGCTTCCTGTTGATTAGGGCTAAAACTATACAAACCTATAGCCCCCACTTCTCAGCAGATAAGGAGTGATACAAATGCAGTTTTTCTTTCATCAAAGTGCTTCATCCTTTGAAGCCCCTACTTACTTCAGTCTTAGGGCAACCAAGACAATATACACATCTCCAGCCCCATACAAATACCCTCCCTTTCTGCCTTCCTGCCTTTTAATTCCATCAGCTCTTTAACATAATTAGAAAAGGAATGCTAGAACTATTTTCACTGAATCTGAGCTCTCTGTACTTGATTAATGTCAATAATGACAGAAAGGTTGACCAACAAAGAGTAGTTTTCAATGGTTTTCTTGTTTGAAAGTTGAGGGCAGAGGGCGACTCACATTTCTCCTATCACATCTCTTCACTTCATTGTTTTTAAATCACTTAAAAAAAAATCCTGAACAGCTTTGGGGAGAAAAGTGAGCATATTCACCATTCCTTCCACCTCCTCGTCGAAGCCCTCCACCGGGGCACACTCGCTGGCGTGCCCGTAGCAGAAGCAGTTCCCGCGCACCACCATGTCGTAGATGGCATAGTAGTACTTCTCCCTGATCTCCATCCGTGAGTCCAGGAGGTTATCTCCCAGTGTGTGCAGCTTGACGAACTTGATTCTCAGATTTGTGATCTTTAAGAGGTCTGCAGGGGACACCAGAAAAAAAAAAAAAAAAACATGTTTTGGAGTTATTTACCAGATATTGTACTGAATGGGAGGAAGCCAGCAGTGACTTCCCAATCACGCTTCCTACGGGCAGATTAGATCAGGTTTAATTTCAGCACTTAATGTACTACACATTGTATCACTTCACATCCCTAACATCCAAAAATTGCATTAATTTACTACATGCTGATCACCGTGAAAGTTAGTTTAAGCTTAATTCAGAGTTTTAGTCTGTTTTACTGTAGGCACACACAGACACAAGCACAAATATTAAATGCATGTACACCAGCACCACCGAGGAGACACTGATTCTTTCTACACTTTGGGTTTAAAGTATAAAATGGGGGTGATATTAAGGAACTGCTGACAAATGGACCAGAAGCTTTAAAAGTTATGAGCCTTTTGGACCAAAATCTTAGTTGGCAACAAGACACAAACATATTCTTCTTTTTCACACACCCAACTTGCCCAGATTTAATTAGTCATATTCTGTTAAAAGAGGCAACACTTCATCAGTGACCAAACACAAAGGAGTTCTCAAGGGATAATCTGCGTAAAGGCAATGATGTGGTAATTAATTCAATCTACACGTCCACTTGGATATTATGCATATTTTCTTATGAACTCGAAACAATGCTTGAAAAAGCACTTCAAACCAATGAAAGCAGACCCTCTCTCCTTTAAAACTTTGTATAAAAAAAGATTCAAGCAATATAGCAACTAGCAGACACTCTTTTTCTTCAGATTTTTTTCACTTCAGATTTACTTGCCCGCTACAGGCATTTTTGGTTTATGACCACGTCTGCATGGACCAGCCATTCACTGCTACCAAGGCCAGTCATCCAGAAGCTGTGATTTACATGTTCTGAAATCTAAAACATAAAACACAACCCTGTTGATTTTAACATCATTTTGCATTTCTAGATAAGTACATTTGTAGTTCTGTTTCTCTGCTTTCTGAAAACCCTGCAATGACATGATCATGTCCAAGGTTTCTCTCAGCAACTGCATGTATTTTGGGGAGGGGGGTTCTTTAGCAAAAATATTTCCCTCAACAAATAAGAAAAGGACCAACTACAATGATGTGCATAAGAACAATCACTTGAATTGACACCAGTGATTGTTATTTCCCAGTAGATCACTGTCTGAGTCAGGAAAAGAAGCCATACCAGAAATGTATTCACACAACTTCAAAATTATTACCAAGGCAAATGCATGACCTTATTTGTGGCTTATTTTTTTTTTTTTAAATAGCAAATAACTAAGAACAGAAACCCTTTAAAATAAGCCTGGAAGATAACACCATACATACTTTGAATCCTTGGACTGTACGGATCTTCAATTCTAAAAGCAGGATCTAAAACGCGATATATTACCTGGAGGAAAGACAGAACAACAGAAGATTCAGAGAATCAGGATTTGTATGGAAAAAGCCTACACAATCAACATATTGAAAAAAACCCTCTGACCTCTCCCTCAGTTGAAGGTTCAATGTCGGAGTACCGGGAATCACAAATGATATCATCCACTTTCTTCATGGGTCCAGTTGAAATCCCAGGAAACGAGCTCTCACAGTCATATGCAAAATACCTATATACTTGCCATGTTTTTCCAAAATCAGATGATCTTTCTATCAACATTGCGGCAGGACGGAATGTCTAGTGATGGGAAAACCAAAGGAGATTGTACTTGGTTAATAGTTGTTTGCATTTACACTGAACATTTTTAAGTATGAGCTATCCACCCATCTGGATTTTAATCTCTTCTCTCTCTGCAGTGATTATTTCCAATATTTACTTTTTTTTTTTTTTTCTACCAGCCTTTACTGCTGGTATTTTACATTCTGCTCAGAGGCAGACCTTCAAAATAACACACATCAAACCACAGACCAGACAGCATTCAGCAATCAAGCACCCAAACTTGCAAGTTTCTCAGATTCCAAATCCTTTCTCAAAACTGGAGATTAAAGCAGGGCTCTGGGGAGACAAAGGGATTTTTTCCACTGCTTGTGGAAAGCAGCACAGCCTTCTTCCTTGCCATACCTCTTCAACTGATCTTCCACAGAGACATACCGGGTCTCACCTCCTGTCCCCTGAGCAGGGATCTCCTTAAGGAACCCGAGGTGTTGAGCTTCATTCACTCGTATTGTACCCAGCTTCCCCTGAGTCCCAAAACCCTACTCTACCTTCCTTCTTCCCTGCATGTATTCCACTCCAGAACAATTAGCTAATGGAGTTTTTAAAAAAGATTTTGAATCCCTTTGATCCCCAAACCTTGTGACAACAGTAATGTTTCCATCAACTGCATTCCAAAACACAGACACTAATGTAGTACCTGGCTTGCAGCAAGAAGTGCCAGCAGCCCCTTCATCAACCAGATGGATTCAGACAAGGTGCTCAAGGAGCCAAGCACAAAAAACATTTCAGTCACAGCTGGAAATAAGTCCTTTTTTCCTGCTTCCTGGCTGAAAACACCACCCGCCTTACAGACTGGTATCTCACCCGACAGAAAATGCACACTGGGGTAAGGCAGCTCGAGCAGCTGTCCCACAAAGCCAGCAAATAATCCCTAAAACCATCTTTTTTCCCCTGCAGCCTTCCTCCTGACCAAGCTCCTGATGAGCCCAGAGGCACCGGTACCTGGTGAGGGTCCCTCACTGCTGGGGACCCGCAGAGGGGACCCGAGGGGACCACCTTCCACCTCGGACACCACCTCAAGGCAAGGGAAGAAACCCAAGCCGATGCCTCAAGGCAAAGGAGCTGGCTCTCCTGGAAAGCTGACGCGTATAAATTAAGAGATTAATTTGTTTACATACAAAGAGATTTAGCCCTGCGGGCCCTGAAACCTCAGCTGAAGGCTGCCTGTGATTTAGGATGTACAGGACACAATCTGCCATTCCAAGACATCTGTTTGGAAGGAAACAAAGACACTTTGTGTACAGATGTTTCTTCTTCCTGAAGACCTTTACATTTGCCAAATGAAAACTGATAGCATGGCCAATTTTATTTTATTTTTTTTAAATAAAAACCCTTGCTACTATATGACTTAGGCAATGATCTTCTAGCAACACAACCACTGCAGAGAGGCAAACGGCAAGGATTTTGTGTGACTCCTTCTGCGGCCCCACACTTGAAGTTTAAACACAACTCAAGTCACAAGTCACTCCTGCATGACTTCAGGAGTTAATGGCTGACAGATCTAAAAATCAGGCTAAACAGCTCAAACAGAGCCCCTGTCCCAAACATCACCTGGATGCAAAGGACTCTCGCTTTCTTGTGTTTTAGGGGACTTGTGGGGCTCTGTGCAGGGCCCCTAGTGAGGGTGTGGGTAAGGCTGTGGTGTCCTTACCTTGAAGGTCATGATGAGATGAGTGAAATGAAACTCGGCCTCCAGGTTCAGCTGGATAGTCACATTTTCCAGACCTGCAGGGGCAGAGCAAAGGAACTGCAACAATCAAGGACACCGCCAGCCTCTGCAGCAACATTTTGCTGAGGCCCTGTGCTCTGGTGGCACAGGGCCTCTTCCCTTTGCTGTCTGGATCTGATGTCAAAAAAGGGATTTAGTGCTTTAGTAAGGTACAAGGAGACAGAAAGGGGCTGCTGAGGACCGTATTGCACAGGGAGTGCCATGCACCACCTGCAGAGACACCCTGCAGCTAAAACCGAAGCGTGAGCCTGCACTGTTGTGATCTCGGAGCGTGTAACATTGCCAGATGTAGGATGAAGACAAGGACTGCTACAGGCTGCATCCTGGCACCAAGGTGCTCGGTGGCTGGTAAGGGCGAGGATGCTGAGCCCAGCCCCACACTGTCCTCACACAACACAGCCCATGGGGGCTGCAACCCAGCCCTGGCACCCCAAATCTCACCGACTGCTGGTAGGGACTGTTCCCCATCTTTTTTCTCTCACTCTGGATTCTCCTGTTAATCCAGATGCAGGAACTGTTTCTTTATAACCTGTTTTTTGGAGTACCCCTAAGCCAGCTATCCCAGCCCTGCCCTGCCCTGCCCCCGCAGGAAACCACGACAAGTGAAAGGTTTTCCCAGCTGTGCTGCACAACTACCTACAGTCAAAGACTGTGCAGAAAGGAAGCAAAACAGAAATATTACTTTGCCATGTGAAAAGACCTCTCAGAACAGCTGGATACTAATTATGCTGAAGTTAGAAACAAAACAAAAATCCAGTGAGATTTGCAGAGAGGAGGAAGGCTAAGAAATGACAAGCACAAACTGATAAAACACTTAAATTTTCAACTAGCTGTGACTTCATGTAGAGTGTGCAGTGATGGTCCCTTCTGCTGTGTGCCTGAGTGGAAGAAAACATGAATTGGACAGAAAGAATCATTTGTTTTTCACTCTTGAAGGACATTTTCATGACCTTATGCGCTAAGAACTTTTCTGTCTGAGTGCTGCCAAGCTTGTTGCAAAAAACATGAATTATTTGGAACGCTACAAGAGAGCCACTAGAGATGAGCAGCTCGCCAGTCTGATCTACATTGTTAAAAAGAAATGGTTAAAAAGGATTTAGAGAAAAAGGATTTAGAGAAAATCTTTCTTTACTGGACAACAGAAATGTTACAAGTATTACCATGTTATTTTAACGTAGAGTCGGATAGTTCCTGCCACTGCTTTTGCAGAAATCCCATCCTGTCCATCTGGCTTTAAGGCTTTAGGGCAGGATGAAAATCTAGATGCCTCGCTTTGTGTAGGGAAGCCCGCCAAAAGCAAAACCATAAAAGCAAAAAAAGGGCAGAGGAAGGGTGAAAAATAAAATAAAGGGCCACCAAACGGACACGCAATATATTGTGAAAAAAAAAATAAAAATTGCTGGCTCATTTCTGGAGTTCATTTTACCGTTTGGCACGCGAGTACAGGAATGTAGGGTGCCTGGGGAAGGGAAAGCAGGGAGGTGGAGGTCTGAGGGCAGGACCACGGCCCTGCAGCCCCCAGCCCACCTCCTTCCCCCGGTTCCCCCAGCAGCGTGGGGAAGCCCTGCGGCGCCTCCTGGCTTGGCAGCGCTGCCCTGGGATGCTCGCCGCTGGCAGGCTGCGCCGCTGCCTCTGCCCAAACATGAGGCAGATCTGGAGCCGGGGTGGGAAACTTCTCTTTTTAGGAAAGGATTCTCACAGAGCAGCAGGAGAGAGCTCTTTCCAGCACTCCTGGAGGGTTCGCGGGGCTTCGTTACGGGCACACAAAAGCAGCCAGCTTTACTCAGCCCGCTGCTACCAGCACGATCCCTCCCACAGCAGCAATTACCAGCCCTGAGCTAACAGCAGACGCGGAGGTACCCGCAGACAAAAGAAGGGAAAGCAACTCCCAGCCCAGGGAATGTCTCCCCACCAAGCTGCATACCGTTTTCTGACTGCCACCAGAGCTTCAGGCGATTGGGAGCAAACGTGGTGACCACGTTTTCGATGCGGTGGCTGTTGGGATTGAGGGTGTCGTGGAAGGGATCCTCTGAATCGCATGTGAAACATTTTTTGTCCTCCTGAAACAACAAGATAACTGGCATTACCAATTTTATCCACGGGGCAGTAGTTGTTTCCTGCAGATAAGAGTATTTTCCATCCATATCACATTCCTCTGAATTTTGCCTGCAGGAGGCATCGAAGGTGTGGTGTTGGCTTTGTTTTTTTTTTAATTGATAAGTGTATTTACCTTTTCGCATTAATGCAAATTGCCCGGTGGAAGCTATGCCAGGAATTCCATACACTGTGTTTCCGTGAGAGCACGCTGCGGGTTCAGGAAATCCCTGCCTGCATGCCGATTCCCCAGCAGAGCTCACAACCAGCGGCAGCATCTCCAGACAATCCCTGAACTGAAATGTACGCACGCAAAACTGCACCTTCAAAAACTTGAGTGATGTAACCCTGCTTTTAGGAGCTGGCTTTGAGATGTAACTTCTCCACTGTAGGGACATCTCCAGGCAGGCTCAGTGCTCGTGTAGCCCATGGGTGATTTAGTGACTGGCTCTTTTTCCTGTGGGGTTAGCTCTATGCTGAATCCAGCTCTTCAGGCTCCTACCTACACCGCATCCAGGCACCTTCAACCATGTTTGCAATCTGAAGCTATGCACGCAACCCCAGCCTGCACACCCTACAAGACAGCTGGGCGCAAGCCTGGCACATGCTTTTTTGGGAAAATGGACAAGCGTTTCTTCACCAAAAGGACAAAAACCCACTGTGACTAGTGCTATGTGCACTATTTTTACACAGTGCTGCCTAAACCATGCAAAGCTTGCAAGGTAAGACTCAAGCTGAACCGAAAGGGAGGGTTTCTGCCCCAAATAACCCAGGTGTGGCAGTGCAGGGGGGGCAGAGGGGCTCCTAACACTGCAGGGGCTCTCAGCCCTGGCACGGCAGCAGCCGATTGCTGCGGGCTCCATCCCTGCAGCGTGGCTGGGGAGACGAACGCGTGGTGCTTTGCCAGCCAGGAACACGTGAGCTGGCAGGTCCGTGCCATGCGGATTTACTATTTCATTGAGTCCTGCGGGGCTGGGAAGGCACCCGTCCCCTCCCGTCCCCTCCTGTCCCATCCCGCAGCCTCAGCCCCCTGCAGCCACTCGTCCTTCTCCCACCAAATCACTGCCCAACACCGAAAGGTCCCGTCCTGCAAAGTGCTCGGCCCCGTGTGGTTACGGGGCACCTTCCTGCACCCACAGCCTGGCAGATTTCCCCAGTACCACTCACAGTACGGAAATATCAGGCAACCACTGAAACGGGGCTGTGAGATCGGGAACGAGGCCACGTTAAAACCATCTGAGGCAGCGCGTTTTAACATAAACCACCTGGGAACTTCAGCGTTTTCTGGGACAATAAAACTAACAAGGCGCCTTTGTTACTTCTTTGGAGGAGAGATGCAAAGAAAGCAACCCCAAAATGCTGAAAATGTTGCAGCAAGGCTACCCGCCGTGTTAAACCCAGAATTACCCCCGGCATACAGGGCAGCGTGGTAAAACCGTGTGGCGGGGAGATTTGTAACCTCAGGGCACAAACGGGAGGCGTTTTCCTTCCCGGTGTCAGGATCCGTCCCCATTGTCTCGGCAGCCACTTCAGCCTGGGGCAATTCCCTCACTTTCCACCTAACCCAGCGGAGATCCCGCTCCCGTCCCCTACCCCTGCTGTCTCAGGGACCTTCAATACTCCCTTATAGCCGTCTCTTAAATCCTAAAAACCTCTCTGCCTTCCACCAGCCGAGCCGATCTGCCTGCTTTCACCCGGAGACCATCCAGATGTAATTATATTATGAGGACAGCCGCCAAGCCATTACAACCGGCTCCTACACACCACTTGCCGTCAGGAAGCTGTCTAGACGGCTCCGCGTTAAGGCTGAAACCCCCCCGAGCATTAATTGAACCTACCCCGAGTGTTAATCGGACTTACACCCAGTGTTAATTAAACTTACACCGAGTGTTAAGTGGGCGTACCCCGGGGTTTCTTCCCCGTTAAGCCCCGGGGGGGCTCCCGCAAACGCGTCCCCGTCCCCGCCGCGTCCCCCTCCCCGTCGGGGCTCGGGGAGCTCCGGGGGTCGCTCGGTGCCTCCGGCCGGTCCCCGGGCACCCCCCTCGCCGTCAGGGGGCTCACCTGGAGGTGGCTGACGATGCAGTAGGGCTCGGGCTGCCGGAGGCCACACGTGGAGGAGGCGGAGAGGCGGGCGGCGCGGCCGATGAGGAGGTCGCCGGTGGCCGGGTAGCAGCTGCCCTCGGCGCAGCCGGAGCTGTACTCGGGCTCCTGAGCCGCCGCCACCCACAGCGCTGCGGGGCCGGGGGGTGGGAGACAGGGGGAGAAGGGAGAGAAGAAGAAGAAGAAGGGGGGACACGCGGTGAAGCCGAGCCCGCAGCCCCCTGCCCCGACGGCGGTGGGAGCGGGGCCGGGCGGTGGTTACCGAGGTAGAGCGGGAGGAGCCGCATGGCGAGCACCGACGGCGCGGGACGGGTCGGGACGGGACGGGACGGGATGGGACAGGAGGGGACGGGACGGGACGGGACCGGACCCCCGCTCCGGAAGCCTCCCCCGCCGCCACCGGGCTCCACGCAGGCGCCGCGGCTCCCCGGGAGCGGCTCCGAGCCGCCGGGCGGCCCCCCCCGGCCCTCCCCCTCGTCCCCTCCCCGCCGAGCTCCCGGCCCGGCCCCTTCCCTTCCCCTCTCGCCGATGCTGCCAGGGCTGCGGGGAAAGGGGAAGCCCGGGGGGAGCGCTTAGGGCGAGGGGGACCCCCCCCAGAACCCTCCCCAGGACCCCCCGATGGAGCGGGCACCACCGACGGGGCCAGCGGGACGGGCTTGATGTGGGGCAGCGCTGTGGGGTTGGGGGTGCTCGGCCCCGTTCTGCCTCCATGCCGGGGTCCCCAGCCCTTCAGGGGGTGCTGGGGGAGCACCCCGTAAGGGTGAATGGAGGGGGCCACCCTGCGTGGCGAGGTGAAGGGCCACAGGCACCGCCTGCGGCGCTCGATGGCCACCGAGCAGCCCAAGGGGCCACCAGCCCGTTTGCCATTAGGTCGAGGCACCACTGCGGTGCTGGGATGGAGATGTTGGGGCAAACCAAACCGTTTGGTGTTTCAGTGGGGTTTTGTCTGCCTGTGTTTGCCCTCCTGATGCTCTGAGGTAAATGGAGAAACCAGCGTGGAGGTGGGAAACGGAGGGCTCCAGAGCACAGCCCTGGCTCAGCACACGCCGAAATGGGCACCCGAGTCGGTCTGCGTGAGTTTTGTAGCCCACACGTAGCACATGAGCTGGTGTGTAAACCTTCACCAGGCACCGGGGTGCCTCGGGAACACTTTGCCCTCGCTGTTTGCGGTCCCTGAATAGAACCACGCGGCGGGCTGTGTGTGCCACAAAACCCTGCCGCTGGGTAAATATGCTCACCCTCGTTTTACAGATGGGTAAGCAGAAACAGAGAGATAGCGAGCGACTTGCCCTAAAGGTTAAACACCACGTCCGAAACATAACCCAGGGCCTTCGACTGAAGAAGCAGTGGCTGAGTTTCATTAAAGATGCCCAGGAAATTAAACCATTCTAGCTGCCCAGGCAGGTGTTGTTATTCTAAACCTCTTCTGCAATGTGGTCTTTTGGATTCACAAAACTCACAGAATTTCACAATCCTGTCATGTAACTCACAGCTTGGCTTTGCATTTAGGTGTCAATACAACAAATATGTTTGTCTTACTCAGAAGAAATGTTTTACTTTTCTGTGGTTGGCGAGCTGCACCAGTAAACAGCAGAAAGGCAGCGGTGCTCTGCAGCATCCTCCCTGTGCCACAAGCAGCGTGTTTCACTTCCACTGGGTTCTTTTCTGTCCCGTATTTTTTCTTTCTTTTTTTTTTTTTAATTGAAATATTCTCCTCCTTATTCTCTTTCTTAGCCTTGCAGAAGTGCTGTCCTTCCCTGAATCTAAATGGGCTCAGCTGGCTCTTTGGAGCACTTCACGCTGTGGTTGGGCTGCTGGCATTGCTGGTGTTGTGCTTCTGTGTGGCTGCAAGTTTCCTCCAAGAACCAAAGTTTGGAGTTGTCTCTGACCTCAGTGGGACCCAATTTACTACCTGTTCTCTTGTACCACCGCAGTGGCTGAGTGCTCAGCAAACAGAGCTGGTGAAATATTTGATTAAATGTCTCTGATAGTATGTGGTATTGGTTAAATGTTGTTTGTATTGTGCTTAATATCATTGAAGTCAAAATGCTGTGTAAGACGATCCCTTTTTCATTATTATCTTTTTCAATAAACAGTTTTTGGAAGCCACTTCTATCCACAAGAAAGGGAACTGGGAGGGAGAGCTACAAACAAGTGGTTTTGATCCAGATCAAGCATTTTCACACAGATTGACTTTTCAAAAACACCTTAAAAGGTTTTGTGCCACTTCCAGCGGGGAATGCTACACAGTTTTAGACCTCAGAAGTTGCCACAAATGGACCTGGTGGCCTGTGGCAACCCGTCCTGCTTGGTTGGTGTGCTCTGAGCACACAACTGGGACTCCATGCAGGCTTTTTTCTTTCCAGTCCTGCTTTTCTCCCAGCAATTTTTGTTCCTCCCACGGATACCTTTCCTCTCCAGGCCTGTTTTACTGCCTTGTGTTCAAGGACATTTCATCCTGGCAGCCGTGTGGCAACCACCTCACTGAGCAGCCCAGCCAGCAGTGGCATTTTAGGAGGAAATTCGTCAGCTTTCTGCTTGTGAATTCAGGTTTTTGAAGCCATGAATGAAGCACTTTTGTTTTATACACAATTGAAATTTTAATGTGAGAGCTCCAGCTTGCCTTGCTCAGGTGCAGTGTGGCAGCCACACAAACCTGCAGGAAATCCAGGCTCCTTCCCTGGCATTACCTGGAGACCTTCACGTGAGCAGCTAGCTGAGCTGTGCCCTCTGGCTGGTGGAGGTGCTCCCTTTAATTATGGCAAAGTCAATCTGTCATATGCTCGTCTGATTACAGCCTGGGGACTTGCAGAGAAACCTTGCACCTCACAGGTGATTTTTTTAAAGTGCTAAAACTCAGGAAAAAGAAAGGTAAAGCACAAATTCTGCGCACACCTGCATCCAGGTGCAGTTGCTAGATTGTATCAAGGTTTTAATTTGGCCCAACCATTTTCACAGGAGGAGCTGCTACACGGGTAGTGCACGTGGCAAGCACGCACTGCTTGGAGCTCCAGGAACATCCCTGAGATCTGCTCCCAGCTGAGCCCCCCACCACATGCAGGTGCTGCTTTGGCTCTCCTAACTGTGGAGGTTTTATCTTTGATGGATCAACACGAGGGTGCCCTCAGGTAAGGCTTGTTCTGAACGTGCTGCTGGCACAGGGCTGCCTCTGGGCTCTCTGGGGCTGGTGTCAGGCAGTCCAGAAGGGGACAAGGTGACTCATTTTTATGAGGAAGAGCCAGCATTACTCTGCAGGGCAGGATTTCGAAATGGAGGTTTTCCTCCGCCCGGTCTTTTTAAAACCCCAGCCCTCCTGTAGTGTTTACCTATCCCCAGCCTCCTTGTTATATGAAACACAAGTTCTAAACTAAAATTTAGGACAAATCCTGTGGTGTTGTGTGTGGCTAGAAGACACAGCGGTGTGAACCCTGACTCCTGTGCAGCACCGTGTGGGGGCTGCATTGATGAAAATCGTGGGCAGCCCCTCACTGAACACACACACAAAAAAAAAGAGGTATGGCAGGAGGAGAAGCGAGGTTGGAGCTGATTTCAGTATTGAGCATCTGTGCACTGCCATCCAGTGGGCACTGGGGACTTTGCTCCCTGTCACACATCTCTTCAGGTGGCCCAGCACTGAGGAGTGGTTTTGGCAAATATTTGGTGACCCCCTCATGGTCAGGGGTTGCTGGAGGTCCCTGATCTGCCTCAGCAAGGCGATGGGGATCGGGGAGAGGTGGTACCATGGGGGAGATGCTGGCTGTCAGCAGGGATGGCTGTAGAAGCCCATCATAAGTGGTGCTTAGGGGCATGTTTTAGTGGGTGACATTGGTGGTAGGGGGTGGTTGGGCCAGATGATCTTGGAGGGCTTTCCAACCTCAGTGAATCTGTGATCCTATGATCTGTGTGGCCCCATCACCGTCCTCGTGCAGCCCCAGGCTGTTGTGGGGGTCAGCAGTGAGACTGAGGGTGTTGGGAGGCTCTTTGAGAAACTTATCTGGAGGTCTCTTAGAAATCCCCCTTTTGGATTCCCACCCCAGGCAATGAGAAGTCCCAGGCTGTGGGCAGCAGTGTGGTTTTGAGACCCCTCCAGGACAGCATCCTGATTACTTCATCAGGTGTTTTATTAAAAGGTATTTCCTCTTCCCATATATACCCAACCAGGTTAAAAAAAACAAGAGAAAGTTACATTATTCCCTGTGCCAAAATACTGCATACACCTTCAGATTTATGTACAGACGATGGCCACCCCGTGCTCAGGAGGTGACTCAGTTGCACTTTACCTCATGGTCTGCTCAGCCCTTAGCTTTTGCATGTTGCATACTTGCTTTCCTGCTCTGTAATTTCATTTGTGATGGCTATCACTTGCTCCTCGAGTTGTCTGAGTTGCTCTGCCTTGTCTTGCTTGGTTTGATTCAGGTCCTGAAGCTTCTTCTCCAAATCTGTAAGAGCAAAGTGACATGCAGTGATACACATATTTATTGTGTAAGTAAAATCCAGGGATTAACTGTGCTCCTTTTCCCAGCAGTTCTGGAGGCAACAAGCCCATTGCAAATGGGGAATGTTATATATGCAACTGGAGGGAAAAGCCTGGCTTCTGGACAGCAAGAGAAACAGGACAGCCTTAAAACAGCTTTTTCTCAGCACGTGCTTTTGTCCGTCAGCTAGGATGGGGCAGGACACGGAGCTCTTAAAGCAGTTGTTTAAATGGAAACACTGAGAGGAACAGCATGTCCGTCCATGTGTGTAAAGCCTAGAAAAATTGGATGTAATGGCCTTAGGTCGTCCTCCTTTACTGTTTTTTTGCTGGTCCCTGTGAAGCTATACCGATGAGAACATATTGTTAGTGAGTCAACAACACATTATTCACTGCCCGTTTCCAATTCATCTATCACCTGGGTGTTTGGAGAGACTGGAGTGCTTTTAATGCTTCTTCTCAAAGTATCTGCTCAAAAT
Organism: Aythya fuligula; assembly: GCF_009819795.1. Lineage (NCBI taxonomy): Eukaryota > Metazoa > Chordata > Aves > Anseriformes > Anatidae > Aythya > Aythya fuligula. Next base: position 15,363,184 of record NC_045559.1, read on the forward strand.
ATTTATTCAGCTCCTGCCCTGAAGGATTTGCTCCCAGGGTGCAATTTCTGCTTCAGTTCTGCAGATGTTAAGTGTAGGTTTTGGATGTTGAGCAGCATCCTATGCTGAAGGATTCCCAGTGGAGTTGCCCAGACCTTCACTACAAGCAGAATTAGCTCCCCCTGTGCAATTACATGAGCCATACTGGAAGTTTGCCTTCCTGCAGGTCTCAGACCCTCACCCACCAGAAGGGGCAGGGTGCTAATAGGCCAGATCCTGACACATGCTGGCCCCTCAGTGTTAGCCACAGATGACCCCCTGACCTAAAATCAAAACTTTTTCAATGTTTTCCTTCTCAGGCAAAGCTGGACGGACAAAGTTACCTGTCTGCCCAGATGTGATCAAATCAAGGAATTGAGGTCAGGGGAGTTAAACTGACACCCAAGATGCAGAGATTTGGTCTGCACATGCATGTGTGCCTTCTCCTTTTGGATGGTAAGACAGCTCCATGCAGCTCTCTGTAACATAAGTCATCACTCCGGTCGTGTAAGAAAAGGCAGAATGCAGAGGAAGGATTGAAGGCCCAAATGCCCAAAGCAAGGACATAAATCAAAGCTCCCAGCTAAAGCTGCAGCTAAGTTTTCCAGAGCCCATCTGAGATCCTGGGACAGGTGGCACAGGTTTTGTGCTTGTCCTAATTTTCCACTGCCTGAGTCAAATCACTGCAAGTCCCTCTGTGCACACCTCTTGACCTCTGCTTATAGCAACCAATGTATGTCAGAAAATGTACATAAGCCAAAGCAAATCAACTACTTGGAAACTGAGAAGCTTCAAGCATGGATTTTCACTAGCTAAATTGCTTTAAACCCAATTTCAGGTGAATCTAGTCTGCTGGTATCTCAGAATGGCTTTCAGTTAAAGTTCCACAATTTCTGCTGCTCACTATGAAAGGGAGAACACCACCTGTTACTCTTCTAATTTTTTTTTCAATCTCTTCAGCCAGTTTTTCCGCTTCTTCTTTCAGCTGCTTCACTTTCGCTAGAGTTGCTTTAGGAGGCCCTTTGTCTTTCAGCCTGTCTTGAAGAATGGTGTACTTCCTTTTAATGGCAGCAAATTCCTGCAACAAAAAAAAAACACATTTATTGGTTTAGAAGCAGCACCTCATAATTAACCTGGCATACCCAAGGTGATTTTTAGACAGTTTTGGTATATGAATATCCTGTTTGAACCAAACTTAATATCTCTTAAATTTAAAGAAAAAAAAAAAAAAGAAATCCATAATAAGTATCCATTGAACAGTGCTTTGCAAAACCAGGTATAATTTGATTAAACACACTGCCAGTGGAGCAATCTAGAGTGTCAATGGAGGGTGAGGATGTAAAGAAAATACAGTGTAAGATTTTTAAAACTTATGCTGTTACTACTTCTTTTGATAGGCCTTTTCTGTAGATTTCTTTTATTTTCCATGAAGCTTGAATCAAATGGAATGAATTACCTGTAGCATCGATTTTTTTAAACAATTTTGGGTGTAGGAATATTTACTGGCTATCTCCATTCCATGCTGATTTAGGGTGCCTTGGAGGCTGCAGTTTAGATTTCTACTGCGTTTCTTATAACCTGGCCATGTAGTTGTGTTCTCCCTTCAGAGCTGTGGGTACCTGGTTCTGAAATGCTGGTTCACACAGCATTTTAGTAAATTTTCAGCTGCCTCAAAAACTGGAGCTATGGAGCAGCAGCCAGCCACAACCTCCACATAACTCCCACCACAATTTTCCCTGAAGGAGATCAGCACAAGATGAATGGCCAGACTGCTTCCATCGCTCACATATTTTAATATTTGGTTTTGTGATTTGCTCTGTTGTGTTTACTGGTGCCCATGGTGACTACGAGTCTTATACACAGAGCGAGGAAGAATGTCACAGAGTAGCTAGAGAAATGTGTTTTCTTTCATTCAAGCAAACAGAAGTTTGGAGAACCTCTAGAAACCTTAAAGCAATAAGGAAATTAGACTTAACCTGGGGGATTGAACACTGTGTGGCATAAGGACAGCTTAGAGTTTTGAGGAGAGCAAGGTAGCACAATTACAATTCTGAATCAAAATTACTATCAAACATGTACGCAACCTTTTTTTCCTTTAATCTGTGACAGAATGGCTTACGTTGTCAATTTTCTGAGCTCGCTTGAATGCTGCTTCTGCCCCTGCTCTTGCACTCATAGCTTGATTCCTGTTCATCAGCATTTTCATCCGCAACGTGGCAATTCCATCTTCCACTTTGGACTGCTTTGCTGAAAAGTCATTGAGTTCATCGCCTGTCTTGTTCAGTTGGTTCTCAGCCTAGAACAGAAGGACGCTTGGTAATGAAGGAGGTGAACGACAACTGATAAACAAGAGGAGACCCTTATACGTTGTGGTACTGAAATTGTATCTGAGACACATTCTGGTTTTATTTATTTTTACATATACATTGAGGAAAATTTGAGATGAACCATCTTTTTCTAAGATGTGTGTTGCAAATAAATTAAAAGATTTAAAGCAAGATACCTGTGAGATTTGTGTTCTGATTCCTTTTATTTCTTCATTCAACTTTATGAAGGTGTTTTTGGAGCGTCCTTGGGAGCTCACAGCATTTTTTAGTTTCTCATTAATTTCACGCACAGGTGGAAGAGCTTTAGCTGCTTTGCTGAAAAAGGAAAAATAAAAGTGTGTGTAGTATTGTGGTGTGGAGAGGAGGCAAAGCAAGAACATGTTGCAAATGCACCCATGCTCACGGGCAAAAATGTTCCTTCAAGTCCACCAGCAGCTATTAAAAGTGTGATTTGTTAGCTGGCAAAGCACAATGCCAGTAAAGGGCCTTGTGTGGGAGTGCAATGCTGGTAAGGAAAGCTCACTTATGAGGTGAACATATTTCCTCCCTCCCCAGTTCTGGCTCTTCTTCCTCACCCATATTTAAGCCTCCCAGTGAACCAGGTGTAATGACCCACATGGAAGTGTAGCTGCCTCGGTCCTTTGCATTCAGCAGGCAGGACCAGGAGCCCTGGGGAGCTGCCACCTCTTGCAGCAGATCAGATCCTGCAGCCCAGGCCAACATGGCTGCTTGCTGGTGCAAAATGGCAATCTGAAATGTGCTGAAATCTGGAGTTTCCCTCCAGAGTTCCCAGGACACTGAGTGCCTGGGGTACGGAGCAGTCCTTCAGCATGCAGTGCCATCTCAGCTGGAGTCAGCCTACTCACTCAGCATCTTGTGCGTCCCCCAGCAGTGTCTGAGCCGCTTCCATTTTTCTGTTTCTCTTACTTGCGTTCAGTTTGTACTTCTGACAGTGGGCCATAATGCTTTGGATTTTGCCAAGCATGCTCGTTAGCTCTCGTGGAGTCAGGGGCAGGTTGATTTCCAGGACGTAACTCGCCACCTTCTCAATGTCTTCTGGAGGCGCGCTCTCATCTGCAACAGAAACTGAACTTGGGATGGTCTGAAGTGGAGGCTTCCTCCCAGCAAAATGTAAAGGATCGTTAGGGTTGCCTAGACGTCGAGTTATGTGGCAGAATAAAGCTGACAAGCACAGCAAGGGGGTAAGAGAATTATCTCCGACATTTTGTGATTTAATATTAACGCTTCCAGGTACTGCTGTTGGTGTTGTCAGAGCTGACTGAGCTGAGGATTTGAACCCACTTTGAACTGGGTTATTAAAATTCTGATGCAGAACTGAACCCATGGAAGGTTTTAAGTCGGCATGAGGCACAGCCAGATGTGTCAGAGCCCATTTCTCCCTCGGTCCCCAGATCAAAGAGGCGCTGAGGAGACCGGGGTGTGAAGGAAGCTTTCCATGCCAGCTGGTGGGAGTAATCCCTTCCCTGGAGTTGCCACAGTGCTCAGAAAGTGGTTCCTCCTCTGTTTAATGAGGAAAGCTCAGCTGCAGAGGGGAATTTGGGACAGACTGAGATGGGATGGGAATTTACAGTAGGAAAAACATACTTTAACAACCCCTCTTCCAAATGCTCTCACCCCAATACAAACTGTGCTGAGGTGCAGGTACTCAGGGTTTGAGTAGCTAACGCCTTGCAAAGTCCCATCATCACTTCTGCTTTCTGCTCCCTTCCCCTTGTAGACAAGACCTGAGGTGATAAGGCAGTTGAAACATGCTATATTTGTGCTAACTCTCCAAAGTAACTTCCCAAGAATTAAATAAAAGGCAGTTACTGTGCAACCAGGCAAGTATTTCTGAGAGCTATCTTCTGTCAGAATACATTAATCTAAAACCACTATGCCCGTTGCTGTAGAGTACAGCAGCTTTGATGTAATTGTACGCATTTTAGCTGCTATGGTGCAGAAACTTCAATTTACAAACCAAAAATTGATGAATAAATCCTTTACAATTATTAGTAAATACCATATATCTTCAAAGACACATAAAAGAAGAGCCAAAGATGAAATTCTCAGTTGCAACCAAATAAAAATACGAGTCCACTAAGGACTTGAATTGACTTTTTCCTTCAAATTCAGAAAAATAACTTCAATGTTCCTGAACAAAGGAAGTCCTCTGCCCTTACTCCCTCGCTGCTGTTTGGATATGGAGGTATGAATGCCAAAGGAATGCCAACATGCAGTCCTTAGAGAATTATGAGATCAGCTACATCCAAGAGATTATACTAACACAGTTAAACTCCTTTTATGTGCGTCTGGTAAAAGACATTTCTGCAATTGTGAGGGTGGAAAAAGTTTTAGGGCATGTATTGTTACTTTTTTTTTTTTTTTTTTTTTTTTTTTTTTTTTTTTTTGTGAGGGCTGAAGTCCTACCAGAATCCTTTGATTCCTCAAGTTACAGTTTTACGGAGAAGATGGAGCAGTTTGTCAATTTGTGTCCTAATTCCCACGCTCCCTACAGAGAGCCTCTATTTATGGGCCAGGAAGAAGAGGGTGGAATAACAATTTGAGGGTGCATTGAAGATGCCTGGATGTTATATGTTGTATGAAATTACATTAGCGGACCTTTTCTCAGATGAACCAGGAACCGAGGGAATTACTTGCCTGCTTCAAATTAAGTAAATTAATAAAAGATGACAATCAGAACATAGCAATCTATGGGAAAATTAGTACAAAATACCATCATCTGGGAAAAAGGAACACCACAATCAAAAAAAGATGCACAGATCAGGACGTAGACAAGAAATTTGATATGCCTGCAGCTAGACCACTTTCTAGCCATCTGTTATGTTAACATTACATTGAAATATATATACTTATATATATATAAAGAGTCAGAAAGAATTTTCCTTGCATATTTACCTATCAAGAAGTCTTTCACTTTTTTGATGAACTCCTTTGTGATTTCTTGGTCAACTTCAATCTGGTTCTTAGCTCTCTCCAGTTCCCCATTAAACAGCGAACCTTTCAGCTTGGTGTCTTCTGCAATCTTTCTGATGCTTTCAACCTGGAAATACTATCAGAAACAGCAGTGCCATTTTCTGGAGGCTGTATATCATTGCTTGGCAAGTTGAGCTCTGACAGGTACTTTTGATACAAGCCTCAGCTGGAGTCACTTGTCGAGCTTTTGAAAAATCTGTAGTAGGAGACCACTTTGGGAGCTCTGAAAGCTATTATATCATGGCCTTTGGCCTTAGAAAAAACCTAAAAGACAACCACTTCTGTTTCTAAAAGAAGGTGCTGACTTATTTTCTGTTGCAGTATTGCGCTGTGTCATTGATCAGATTCAGTACAGAAAAAGCATATAATTTCATTTGCCTTTTCACACTGGAATTGCTGCTAAAAATGCTCTTAAAATGACACAAGTAAAAAAGCTAGAATTAATGATTGTCTTTTAAAATTAATTTTTGCCATTAAATTAGTATATTTGATTATTTAACTGATCTTTAGTTAGTAATTAGCTTAATTACCAAACTGCAACAGTATTTTGCTTTGCTGGGGGCTGTGCTTTACTCTTAAGGAAATGCACAGGGATGGAGGGAAGAGATTCACTGTTACCTTAGGAAGCAAAAAATACAATGATGTTTTTACTTCACTGCTGTCCCTGCATGTTTTGGGGCCTCAGTGTGTGCCCTGATGGCTCATTTCTCCCCCTGATAGCTTCAGAGCAATGTTGTGTGGACTCTAGAAGGAGGAAATGGATGCCCAGACACCCTGCAGGGAGGGGACAAAGCCGCAGCAGAATGATGTTTCTGTTGGAAAATGGTTTTTGCCTATCACTGTAACTGGCGTTCTCTCTGATTGTTAATGAGAACAAACTGTCTTCGTTGTCATCTGGGGACTTGTCTGTTTTGCTTCCTTTGCACATGTGCATTGGACATGCTTTGAGTTATTTTCAGTGCTCCTCTGTAGTAAAGTGGAGCAGCCAAATACTCGATGCCCTTATAAACATTATGGGGGGGGAAGGGGGGGCAGAAAAGCTTCAGCTTGAAATTATCTGCAATAATTCCTTAATGGCAACCATAATAGTAAAATGAAGCTGTATAAATTGAGCTTAATGATATGCAGAGCAATAATATCAATGCAATAAACGTGGGCCGTGCTCAGGCTACTGACAAAGGGCTCCATTTCAACCTTTCCCAATAAAATTATAGACAACACTAGCCTCATGCTACCAACTTCCATAGGCACAGGACACCATGACCCATGAGATCTTGGAAGTTGTGAGGAGGAGGAAGGCATTGATAGACATAGTTGTTTGGTGGGACTGCCTCTAATACTCACGGCACTGACCCATGATACATCTATTGTGCTGGGATGGAGTCCATGACTAGCTCACTGCTCTTTGTCCAAGGAGCAGCTGAGTTTTTGTAGATTTGGGACTTACTACTACATCTTTGCTCAATTTAGCTATCCACAATTCACCCATCCAAATCTAAGCCAGCCGTTCTTGAAAAGTGAAAAAAAATAAAACAGAAAACCAGTACCTTCAGGCAACGACAGACATATAGCTAGTATGGAGAAAATGAAGATGGAGTTGTCTGACAATTTCCACTGATTATAAAAGGAGTGTGGGTGACTGGCTGTGATGTAGCCAACTCCATCCCTGTGAAGGAAGGTGGCAGGACCCCAATCCTCAGCTCCCTCTCTGATTATAAGTTCTAGAAGCAAATTGGCCTTTTCTGATTCCCAGGAACAGCTTTTCCCCCCTAATGTGACAAAGCATCCAGGGAGAGCAGAGGAAAAGCTTACTTTGCAAAGACAGCAATGCTGTGGGAAGCACAAAACCCCCTGGGTTTTGAGGGTTTTAGCATAACTGTGGACTCACAGACAGGACACTGCTCATGCATGGTGTTTCCCCAGAGGGGAATGCCCTGTTTCCCATCCTCTGCCCATTGCATTAAACAAATATAAGTTTGATATGCGTACCTGATTCTCAGGTTCCTGTAGCTGAGTAGTCAAGTTGGTCAACAGGACAGCAGTCTCCTCAGCCTTCCTGAAGGCTGAGGAGGAGAGGGGAAGAGCTCCGCTGCAGTTTGGGCCACCACCACAGGCTGCTGCAGCACAGGGCAGGTTCCCTGGCACCCCACAGATCTGAAATAAAGAAGATGTTCATGTCAGGACTCCTCTGGGCATCTGAAATAACCTCCTGTGGGAAGGATGTTGGGCATAATGTGAACGTTGAACATTGCATGGGATTTTCCCTGAAACACACAGTTTGATATCTCCAAAGACAGGCTCATGGACTGTAACAGGACCCCTTTCCCTGACCCAAAGAATGCAATGGCAGCCCCCAGCTCCAACCTCCTCCTTGCAGGAGCCATTTTGTGGGCTCTTTGTGTTATATGTAGAGCTTTGTTTCATTCTATGGCAAAAGGACTGAAACCGTCCCCTGGCTATATCCAGTCCAAGGGGCATCCAAACCCATCCTGTTTGTTCTGAAGGACCCAGATCACGTCTCACAGAGCACAGTACCATGCCTAGGCCTCTACGTATTTTGACACAGATGTCAGTCAAGACTAAAGGCTGAGGTGGATGTGCTCTGCCAGCTGTCAGTGTTGGCTATGGATGCTGTCAGGTATTCATTGCTGCCCAGCAGACAGTTCCTGGCCTTCCCGTCCCACAGGTGCTGCAAAGGACAAGTGAACATTCCTCATCCACTCCACGGCAAAGTTGCTCTGCTTAGATTAAGCCACAGATGGTGGAGGTTGGTGTTATTTTTTTAGAATTTACACGGAAGTCCTCTTGAGACTAGAAAGTGCTTGAGATTGAAACAGTCCCTCCTGGTGGGCTTTCCCCGGGAGCAGTAGCTTCCAGAAGGGTGGTAGCAACCACAGCTGAGAGGTACAGCTGTTTCTGACGTGACTGAATGCCCATGCCAGGAAAGTGGACTTTTCCAGATTTAAAATGCATGTAACCACCCTTTTAAAGCAAAAACTAATAGCAGCATCAAAAAAAAAAAAAAAAGTTGGTTTTATTTATTTCCTGTTAAAAACCCGCAGTGCTTACCTTTTCATTTAAGTTTTGGATGTCAGGGATCTTGATCATCTTGAGCTGCTCCAGCACATTGCTTCCTTTCAAGGCCTGCTGGCCCATCACAGCGAGCGTGCTGTTCCTGGTGTACTCTGAGTATCTTATGACTGGGGTTGTCCCACTGCTTTTCTCTTCTGCCAGCAATGACATTTCAAAGTGTTTCCTAATGTTGCTGATGGCCTCTACAGCAATAGGAATAGTGTTTAGTACGAAATGTATTTTGGTGGCATTTAATTCATGCATTTACTTGAATTCTAGACAAATGGTGAATGACAAATAAAGTCTGTGTCACTGGTGGTTGATGTGTGATGACACTGATGACAGCAGGGAGGGACAGGAACTGTGATTTCCTCGGGCAGATTTTTAATTCCTTTACTCAGCCAGCTACCAAACAGGAATTGATACTCATAAAGCCTTCTAAAATAGACGCAAATGCACTGGATCTGTGCCTCAGGAAAGCATTTGTCCTCTCCTTGTTCAGCATAGTACCCAAAAGTTAAACAGTCAGCTTAACTAAACCCAAAATGTAGATCGCAAATGGGAATTTATGAGTTTTCTTTGGCTCTGGAAAAATTCAGTTGCAGGACTGATGTGCTAAAAAAAATGCATTTCCATGATAAGCCTGTAGGCCAAGAAACAAGCATTTTCTTGTTTACTTAGTGTAAGCTTTTTCTCTAGGAGAGACTCAAAAGGCATGGAGAATATTCTTTTTCTTTTTTTTTTTTTTTTTAATGATTTTTTTAAACATTTTTTAGCCTAAAGAAAGGACTCAGGCCTTTCGTGAAACTCACAATTTGAAGTTGCTGCTATCAAGGCTTCCCAGATCTCCAGGGAACCCAAAGATTTCTGCACATCCCCATGCAGAAGGATGTGCAATGAGCCAGAACTGATGTGTCAGCACTGAAAAAGCATGAGAGGTCATTGACTAGCATCCCTCTGTGCTGATAATGGCTCAGTTACTGGTTGAAGTCAGTAAGAAGACTCTCATCAAGTCCTGACTGCTTTGTACCAGGCATTAAAGCTCTTGGCCTTGCTTTGGCTGAAGCTGACCAATGTTTAATTACTATGTGGAAGCAGAGCTGTTTGTTTTATCTCGTAACTCTTGGAAACAACGCGCAGTTTAAAGTTAGATACTAATACGAAATACCTGGCAAGGGGCTGCTGTGACTCCATATCTAAGCATGCGGCTGTTTTCTATGCAACATTTCCATTGCAGGAATATTTTACAGTGGTTCAGCTCTTCATTAAGTGGCCCAAATACATTTTTCATGCTTGGTTTGTGATGGAGCTGTAGAGTTTCCAAGTTCCTTTACGTTAAACATAGCTTGATTAACAGCCTAGGAAGGCACACTCACCACACTACCATGCCACAGTGGCTGCAAAGCCAGGGGCCAAGGCTGGAGGAGGTTATTTAATGAGATTTCATACGCTGCAAGCCTTCTTTTAAGGACGTGTGCGTTTTGTTTTTTCCAGGGATTTTAATTCATCATTAGATATTGACGTTTCCAGGTCAGGCAGCTGAGTGTATGCCCATGAGGAGCTCAGGAAGAGTCCTGAACTCATTTCACTTGATCCTCTGCAAGAAGAGGTAGGTAGGAGCCCATTCCCCATGTGTGTCTGGAGCACAAGTGTCAAATGTGCCCCAGATGGGGTACATGGCATGTCCTCCATCCTGCTCTACCCTACTTGCTTTGGTCAGGACAAAGCAGGCAGAGCCATTGCTAGGATTTGCTGCTGGTCCTGGAATGAAGAAAGGAAGAGGGAACCAGGCTTTCTCCCAGACATCAGGGAAGATGGTCGTCTTGAGGGAAAAGTGGTCTCTGTGCTGCTAGATGTTTGGTAGCAGGACCAATGAATATTTGTGGTTCCAACCAGCAATTCAACTTATATTCAAGGTCTTCCCCTCCCCACACTCCCGTGTGCTTTTTATAGGGCTGTTTATCTGCCTCTGGAGGCCAAAAGCTAAAGCGGAACTGGAACATGACCAGAGAGCAGTGCGGATGCTTCAGCTGTGCATCCACTGATCTCATTGGGATTTATTGTCTCTTTGCCTTCCTGCTTTCCTCAGAGTCAGCACAAGACCCGATCAAACTGGGACTCAGTGCCTGGGAGAGCTGCTGACCTCTCGTGCAGGATCCGAGTGGAGGAGCTGGGCCTGGGGGCACTACCAAGCACAACAGTGCAGGGAGCCCTAAATCTTAATTAATCCCTCTTTTTCCCTCTTCCTTTCCCTTGGCTTTACATTCCATTGACCTTTCCCTCATTTTATTCGATCTTTTTTAGTCCAATTTTCTTCTTGCTTAAACAAAACACAGAGGAACTCAAAGTGGGGGTGCACTGCCTGTAGCTGGTGTCTTCTGCAGTGCTTACCATGTCTTCTGGGGGTTCATGTCTTGGCAGCCATCTCTTTGGTCATTTGGCAGAGTGTACACTGCTGAAAATTTGCCATTGTAGATGATCTAGTATCTGCTCAAGATCCCTGACTGATACATTCCCATCTTTCTCCAGAATTCAGCCTGTGACAATGTCTTTACTGCCATTAGCAGAGACGGTGTAATTATTTAAAAAATGTCAAACAACTCAGTTCTGATTTCACATTTTTTGATGATGGAGAGCGAGGTCCTTACCACATAAAGTCCTGCATTTTTCCCATGGGAACACTGAGAAGTTGCACTATGACTCTCTGCTTTAATTAAACAAACTATTGCTGTACATTTTTTAAGTATTGCTAAGAGCAACAGGAGTCAGAAGCAGTGAAAAAGAAAATCTTTTGCTCATCTACTGTATGATTTTTGAGTCTATAATGTGAAACTGGGTGGCCTTGAAATCCTGATGTAAACATCAGGACTCATGGGATTTTTGACTGAGATGACCCTGGTGCATGCATCTGAAATTTATGATTCTAGAAGTCATGGCATTTTATGACAAAAGAGAGTCTGGAAATTAGTATAATGATGTTCTTAGTATTTGCATTTTTTCTCTACCATATGGAACTAAAATCTAGGGATCTTTGAAATGTGTGGTTCAATGGTTCAAAACATTGTGAAATTTCATGGAATATGTTTACTTATTCCAGTTAATTACTGGCTGACTTACCTTTGAGGTTCAAGTAATGAAAACTGTGATGCAGATGTCTTTTCTGTTGTAGAAGTTCGTAGACAAGGTCAGCTTCTTCCCTAATATCTTCAATGTTCTCATTAAGGTCAGGAAATTCATACAGCATTCTAGGAAGGGGACCCATTTGTGCAACTTTTTCTCTACAAGGGAAATGGCAGTTGTCAGTAATCAGACTGAAATGTTCTTAAACTGCAACTGAGATACACAATATTTTAGATGACAAGAGAGAAATTTCTAAATGAGCAGAAACATTTACTTGTACTGGCTTATTTAGGAATCTTTTAGGAACTGGAAAATTCCTGTATTTAAGTACATGCCTGTGTGTGGGGGGGGGATATTATATATAACGATTATTTTGTTCACAGATCTGTTGGAAATGGTGACTTTGCACTCCAACATCTGTGTGCTGATCAGAAACAGGATTTGAATGTAAGGATAAGGAAAGGTAAGGCTGGTGAAGTTTGGGGGAAGATTGCTTTCTTTGCCAAGAGGTTTTAACGCGGCAGCCAACTCTTACTGAACATAGCCATGAAAATCCTTGATGCCTGCGAGTGCCTCCAGTGAAAGAATAGGATGCTTCAAAATTCGTTCAGTTTCAGAAATGGCATCTTCAAAGGCTTTGAAGCGCATGTCACAGCTGGGCATTCGTCCTCCTTTATCCTCCAGACTTGCAGCAAACCTCATTAGCCCTTGAACAGTCTGGGCGAGGGCAGTAATTTCGGCGTCCCACTGATCAAAACACAGGTGACACTGACGGCAAGAGGGAAAGTCTTTCTCGAAGCCACGGCCACACTGGTTGCAGAACCACCCCGTGACACCAGCACGGCAGTTGCACGCGCCGGTGGCTTTGTCGCACTGGGGCTGGCTGGTTCCCTCCAGGTTACACGCACATGCTGCAGGAAAGGGACAGCAAGTCACACACAGTTGTCCCTTCTCTGCAGGAGTAGCACATACAGGAGACCCGATCGTGTGCTTCAACACTGCAAACAGAAACTGGTTCTCTCTGCTGCTGTTTGAGCCTGCTAGGCTGGGTCAACATTAATCATTGATTAATGACCAATGTCGATCAATGGATCAACATTATCCTGCTGAGCAGACCACTGATACATGGGGTTTCTTTTTCTTGATGTGATTCTACTGCTAATTGCTCCTTTGCCCATGTTGGAGGTTTCCCCCACTGTGTGCAGCTCTGCTCCTCTAGCATTGTGTCTCTGTGATACCTCTCAGTAAAGAACCTTTTCCTAACATCCGATCTGAACGACAAAAAATGGACATAAAATATTATTTGGAGACACTTATCAGCCTGAACAACCTGGAAATCAGCAACACTGATCAGAGGAGTTCAGACCTGGTCCCTGGCTTTGGGACAGCTAAAGTCAGGTGAGATATAGCTCTCCCGAAACTTCACCCTGGTACTCCCTGGGTTGGGGAGCTGTCTGTTGAGAGCTGCACTACACGCCACTTCTGCAGCCTTCAGCTAGTGTAGGCCATTTCTAAACAGCAGAGGGTGAAACCAGTGTTCAAGTTAGAGTGAAGGGGACTACATGTCTAACATCTCTTCTTTACCTGTTGCATCCATATTCACGTCATAACTGCAGAGGGAAAAGTACTGATAAATAATATAAACAATTTTATCCATCTCATACACTCAAATGTAATAAAGTCTGTTTCTCTAGATATAAGTCCTGTCTCCTCTATGAATGTACGAGCCAAACGTTCTTTTTGAAGCAATTTCTAATCTGGTTGTCCCCACGTAGTAATACTTACAAATGCAGTGCACCTGGGGATTGCCAAAGTAATTTTCCTCACATTCGTCACAACGTCTTCCACCATAGCCAGGCTTACATGGACACTGGCCTGTAAGCTGTAAAGAGAGGTCAGGATTAAACAGCTGCCCACACAGAACGACTGGACAGACATTATTTGCTGGGTTTCCTTTTCGCTCTGTTATACAGCTGCATGGGGACTGCAGCAACAGAGCTTCCATATGTTCTGCAAACAACATGGTTTATACATGTTGTTTTCCCATATTCCTCCTGAAGGTCATGAAAACAAAGTGGGCATGGAGAGTTGGTTTTTCTTTACTGATATGAAAAGTTTTGTATGGTCCAGCCTACAGATGATCTTAGAGAATTCACCCTCTGACTATTATCTGAAAGAGGATTTTTTTTTCTTTTGCAAAACAGATTAATGTCTTATTTTTGCTTGAAAAAAGCTTAACATTTCAACTTTTAACTACATGATATATTAGCTGTAACAGAAAACCTCCAGGGTATACTATGCACATTGCCCTAGAAAATTTATTTTGGAATTCAGCAGCAAAATTAAACTGCAGGGAATTACAGCTCTGATAACTGGTATAACTCAGAAAAGCAGTAGTGGTGTAGTTCTGTCATGTTAAGAGCTACATTTCCTGGGAAAAATAATAAATCCGCTAAATAAACCAGAACAAACAGAAGGCATATTGAAGGGAAAATGTGAAAGCATATCAGCAAGAGCTTGGCATTAGGTCCTGGGGCCATGAAGTCAAGAGCAAAATTGCAGTTTTCTCCATGGGACCACAGTTTTAGCTCTCTATTCTGCAGCATTGTTTTATTTTTTCTACATTCTTGCTCTAGAAAGTGCACAGGAATTAAAGGTGAGAAAAGATACTCCAGCAGTCTGATTGATAATGCATGATTAATGCAATGGCAACAGCTGCTACTTTATGAAAGGAAACACTTAAAAAAAATACATGCAAGTCTCTTGGGCCCAAGCCTGGACTTCCTCTTTCCCTGTACGTATGTTTATGAGGCATTTTTTCCTATGTATCATTTTCTCTTCTACTTCTACAATCCACTTTGCAAAGAAACACACAAGCAAAGAGAAATTGCTTGCAAGTGAAGTCACAATATCAGAATAGAACGTTTGATGTAATGACTTCAAGCCTGGTTGCAACAACTGCAAATTTCCAAAGACTCGTTGTTTTCAGGGTGCAAGACAGAAAAACATTCTCATAGGGGCAGGTCCCAACCGTGCCAGGCCAAAATGTCACCATCTCAGTTCCTAGAGAGCAGAGTAATTTCCTTGCCTGGTTGCACTGGTTGCTTTGGGTGTTTTTCGGTTCACAGTCGCAGAGCTGACATCCCTTTCCGCTAGCCAGGTCCCAGTAGCCAGGCGCACACTGGTTGCACATCATGCCCACCACGTTGGGCAGGCAGGGGCAAGCACCAGTGGCTGGGTCACACAGGCAGGCTGCGTCCCTCCCTGGGCACATGGCAGGGAGGACACCTGTGAGATTGCATGTGCAGACTGAAAGAAAAAAAAGGACAATTACTACAGCAGATGCTGCTATAGCTGATGGGAAATCAGAATTGTACATAAAGCACAGCTTGGCCTTGAAACATGACTTTGAACAAACTTACTGGGAGCTTTTACTACTTTTAATACAGGCATAAAAATGAAGGTGTAGTGAATTTTGAATCTTATTATATTGAAATATTAAATATGTTGGATAAGGCAAAACTGATTTACAGTAGGCACTGGACAGTGTGGGAACTCCCATTTAATGGCAAGCTGAGTAACATAAGAAGCCTTCCTTTTGAGGAGCCAAAAGTTCTTGCTAAACCATTTCTGGGTGACATCTTTCAAGAATAAATGAGGAATTGGTTTGTACTATATTTCAGAGAATCCCAGAAAAAAAAGAGCTTCTTGAAAATACTTATGTTTTTCTGGCCTGTAGAAATTAGACCCTCAATCAGCCACATTTGTGAAAATGGTCTTTGAGAAACTTTGTGAAGAAACTGCATGTTTGTGAAGAAACCTGCATGTTCTTACACTCTTTCCTTTCCTTTCAAAATGCTGAGTTATTGACAGTGTCCTCATGCAGTCTATTAAACTGCCTGAACAGTCTCTATTTCTAATAATATCATCAAAACAACTGGGAAGGCAGGGAGCTCAGCAAGAGATCATCTGGCTAACTCAGCATTGCTCTTGATTATCTTTGATTCCTTTAATTTTGATTCCTTCCTGAATGGGAAGAATGCACATTTATTTTTCTGACAGCTAATACTGATTTCAGTTCACAAATAGTCATTTCCTAGGAGTGGTATTCCGTATAAGATTTAGAGAGACTTGGATGACAAACATAGAATTTAATAGATACCATATTAGCAGTTATACATATCACTGGGTAGAAATTTATTCAGGACTCTCATATACTGCTCCATTTGCCTGCTTTAGTTTTATCATCCCCCTAAGGGCTAACTTCTCCCTATAGCCTAATTTGTTTCAATCTTTTCTCAATGATAACATGCAATTGCAGTGCTGTTGTTCACTTACTTTGGCAGTCCTGAGCAAGGGCTGAGCCAAAATAACCGGGTTTGCAGAACTGGCAGTGTGCTCCGTGGGTGTTGTGCAAACACTTGATGCATTCCCCGGTGACTCTGTTACAGGACTCTGGGTCGGTCATGTCAATGTTGTTGTTGCAGGGGCATGGTGCACAGCCCTCTGTGGGGCTTCCTGGGTTTTTGTAGAACCCACTAGGACACTCATCACACTGCCGGCCTGTTAGAGAGAAAGGTAAAGATGTGCTGGCTGGTAAGAATTCAATAGAGTCATGTGATTTGTAACAATAAAAGGCTGCCTGTTCGAATTCAGATTTTGAATGAAAGATACCCATTGGTTTGAGACTGGTGCCTTTTAATCCTGTGATCCATTAAAATTATATCTCCCATACGGCAGTCTGTTGGAAACACATCCCTCTCACACAGAAGAGAGAAGAGAAGAGAAGAGAAGAGAAGAGAAGAGAAGAGAAGAGAAGAGAAGAGAAGAGAAGAGAAGAGAAGAGAAGAGAAGAGAAGAGAAGAGAAGAGAAGAGAAGAGAAGAGAAGAGAAGAGAAGAGAAGAGAAGAGAAGAGAAGAGAAGAGAAGAGAAGAGAAGAGAAGAGAAGAGAAGAGAAGAGAAGAGAAGAGAAGAGAAGAGAAGAGAAGAGAAGAGAAGAGAAGAGGTTTTAGTTTGAAGACACTTACAAAGACAATCAAGGCCAACTCTAAGACTACTTTGCGGCTGACCCAAAGTTAAAACCTATCATTAAGAGCGCTATCCAAGTGACTGTTAAACACGGACAGGCATGGGGCGTCAACCACCTCTCCAGGAAGCCCATTGCAGTGTCTAACCACCCTCTCAGTAAAGAAGGATTTCCTAATGTCTAGTCTGAACCTCCCCCAATGCTGCTTTACAGGAGGGAAAACAGATGAGCACCTCTGTCTCCACTTCTCCTCCTTGGAAAGTTGTAGAGAACAAAACTGTAGTTGGAGTTAGGCCATTTTGCAGGATTTTCCCTGGTGCCTTCACCCCAATGTAACAGGAAGGTGGGATGTGCCCTATTCTGGAGTGACGCAGAGCCCACCAGACCTGCCTTCCCTTCTCTAACAGAGGATCTCCAGGAGGTCAGAGGAGCTCTGGGACATTCTGTCCTTGCTTTCTGGCATTGCAGTTCTGTCTGCATCCATGCCAAAGCTTTACCACCACCCCCCAATCAAGGTGCTACCACTCTGCATCTCATAAGCCTTTCTGGGCAGGCTGGTGTCACTGGGACCTTGTCCACGAGCTCATCCTTGGCTAAATGCTCTTTGCTCCTTCACCACTGTCCCCAGGACCAGAGCCTTTCCCAGTCTCAAGGACAGTGAACCTGGTGCCCCAGAGGTGAACAAGAACCTTGCCAGGAAGGAGCAAGAGGAAGAAAGTCCTGAACTGAGGATATCAGTTGTTTCCAAGGACAGCAATCCTCTGGGTAAGTACCAACAGGGATCATTTTGGCCCTACAATGATTCCTTGGACAAAACTGCTCTTCACTTATAAAGGAACATGGCCTAAATAAATATAACAGCATTGGTTTAGCATTGGCTCCATTGCTGGAAATCTTTGTAATGCCCAAGGGAAGGGAAATAACTTCAGTTTTTCCCTGCAGAAATTCAAGCTAAGTCAATGGTATCTCTGGAAGAGAGACATCAGTTTGCTGCAAAGATTTGAGATAGCTGAGAATGGCTCTTTCTCCAGTGCAGTGGCCATTCAAACACTGAAACACTTCCTTTTTGGTGCCCTGATCTTTCTGATGTGGGCTTCCAATGCTTGTTTCTCAGAGGTGATGAGCAACTGGAGTTCCCTCCACCAGGTACCCCAGGAAAGGGGGAGGTTTCCAGCGAGTGACATTAGATTAATGAATCACTTCACTGAATATGAATAAATGAATCCCTTTTTTGAATACTAACTGCACAAATCCCACTTTTGGGATATTCTCACTGAAGTTCAGTAAAGTTG
Source organism: Aythya fuligula (assembly GCF_009819795.1). NCBI lineage: Eukaryota > Metazoa > Chordata > Aves > Anseriformes > Anatidae > Aythya > Aythya fuligula. The sequence continues at coordinate 15,381,034 of NC_045559.1, forward strand.
GGCATTAACTTTTCTTACCTATTTTACCATTATTTCACTTGTCATTTCTGAATAGAGGGTGGGCAGAGGATCATCATTTTTGTTTTACATCAGTTTTAATATAATCAAAACCAGTCTTTATTTTGCTTGTTACCTGAATATCCCTCGAGACAGTTGCAGACTAATTCTGCAGTCTGGGAGTCCTGGTAACAGGAACGTGCAAAAAAACTCTTGCTTGTAGGTGCCCCTGGGCACATGCACGGGCGGCAGGGTTCTCTGTTCAGGGGGTTTCCATAATAGCCATCCATGCACCTGTCAAAGCAGTCAACACAAAGCAGCAGGAATTGTCAAATGCTTCTTTCAGTCCTGGCTTGTGAATCAATTTATATATATCTATAATTAATTTAGGATTCCAGGCCATTGTAATGCTATCCCCATTAGTTGGTGCACGTGTATGCAGCTTCAAACTTGGTCTAAAATGTAAAATCAGAGCTGCATTCTGAAGATCTGGAGAAAACAAAAACAAAAATAAAAAAATTGTTTTCTTTTCAAGGAATAATCCTGAAAACTTGCACCTACTCTGAAATAATTTTAACTCTTTGTGTGTGTATATGGCAAAATACAAGAGAGAGGGGAATACATGTAATAAGAGCTGGATATGCAGAATTTTGCATGGTAGCTTTTAGCTGTATGTGCAGAACATGTGTGATATGTCATATACACACTATCATTTAGGTTACAGAATCAACCATTCTGTGATTCTGTAAAATCACAGAAAAATTCTGCATATCCAGCTCTGACTATGTGTATTCCTCTCTCACATGTATTTTGCCATATGTACACACAAGGAGTGATTGACATGACATTAGAAAGTCCCAGCATGGGTGAAAGAGCAAATATTCATTCAGAGCACTCAGGGAATATTGCATATTTCAGGCGTGACATACATGTAGAAATGCTCTGTCTGAAACATTCTGCAAACCTGGGGTGATGGCTGCTTCAAGATGCTGGCAGCTGTGGCATTACCCGGACAGGCAGGCAATGGAGCCACTTCTGAAGCATCCTCGGTCTTTAATCTGCTTTACTATGGCAAATGGAAACACAATTCTGTATATTTATACAAGCCAGTTTAAAAGTTTTGGCTTTCCTATTATCCCTGACCTGGGTAATGGAGCTCCTGTGGAGGTGCAGGGCAACAAGTGTTTCAGTCTCCCATTTTTAATCTATTTGACATCTACAACCACAATAGTGAAGGGACGCATTGTCCAAATGCATCGCAAGAGAAGCTCAACAGGCTTCATGGGGAAATCCTCTTAAAAGGGAATGATAAGGCACAATCCAGCCAAACCAAACTAGCCAGCCAACAAATTTAATTCTGACATCCATGCTGAACCCTCTGATAATTCTGCAAGGATATAAATGAAAAAAAGGAGCACTGTTTTTAGCAGAGATGGAAACACGTGGGTGAAGTCATTTGCTGGTCATATGGAAATGATACAAGCCAGCAAATAGGGCATGTTTCAGAGAAATATGCAATTCAGAGAGCTGCTTTTGGGGTGAGTGGTGCAGTGCCGCCCATCACCTTACCTTTCACAGTGGCTTCCAGCCGTAAACCTGCTGCAGTTGAGGCAGTCTCCGGTCACCGCATCGCAAAGCTCTGCATAGCCATTACACGGGCATGGGCGGCAGTGGGGAAACCCAAAATACCCAGGCAGGCACCGGCTGCAGCGCTGCCCATCGACGTCCTGGCGGCAGGCGCACTGCCCCGTCACCTGGTCGCACAGCGAGCTCACCGAGCCTTGTGGGTGGCACTCGCATGCTGGAAAACACCAAAGAGAAGCTGTGTCATCAGCATGTCCCCACCAACCCACCCATCACTGAGATTGCTCAGAGACAGGATGAGCAATGGGGACGGCAAATTTGTTATACGTGGAAATAATTTTTTTATCACGTCATGCATATCAGTGGCTTCAAAGCTCTACAAGGATGTGATGTCCATGGAGGGCACAATACTGTTACTAGTGATGATACTGGTGCTGGGACTGGTGTTGGACTGGCTGTTAAGTACTCACGGTAGCAGCCGTGGAAGCCAAAGCCGTAGCTGCCTGCAGCACAGGTGTCGCAGCAGCGTCCCACGACGTTGGCTTTGCAGTGACACTGCCCCCCCAGCCTGCTGCAGCTGGCGTTCAGCGACCCTTGGGGATTGCACTTGCATGCTGCCAGTGGGAAAGAAAATCAAACCAGGCTTGGTTAAGAAAAAAAAACACAAAGGGGTGTGACCGTTCTCATAAACTTGCAGTTTTTGCACATAAGGACAGGAAGGGAAGAGCTTGATGACCTCTCATCAGGGATTCACTAACCACCTACAGCCATGCTCTAGCTGCAGCACTGGACACGGCCTGCAAGCAGCACTTAGCCTGAACCCGTGCATTGTCTGCTACTTTGTGGACAGCTTGGACTGTCCTGCTGAACAAAGGTGGTCTGCTAACTCACAGAAGATGTGTGTCCAGGATGCTCGGATGCCAGTGCTAGAAAGCCAAAGTGAGAGTCCCATCACTATGGGGAGCTGTACTGGAAGGTTTACACAGAATCAGTGCAGCCCAAATTTAATTGAGGAGAAGATTGTAGCTGTGTGGCCATGGCCACATGGCATGATGTGTGAGTGATGCATCTGTTCTTCTAAAGACAGCACAAACTAAGGAGATGCTGATAGGTCTTGGCAAGGATCAAAGCTAACTCCACAGGGGGTGTGAACACCGAAGGTATCCAGACAAACAACTCCTGTCAATGGAAGTGCAGAGAAGCTCTGTCACTCTGTGCCCAACATCAAAGAAGTTCCCTGAACCAAAGAGCCCAGCAGCTGTTCCTGCAGTGGGGCCAGAATACTGCCAGGGGCTTCAAAGTCCACCTGCCACTGCACTCTCAATGGGACACCGCTGAGGTTTTCTTGGAGAACTTGTTTCAGCACATCAACTTGTGTGCATCAGGCCTGGAGCTCCACCAGGGCATCCAGCTGTCTTGCAGGATCTGTAGAGAGGGCTTAACAACTCCCCTGTTATTTTCTGGTAGCAAAAATTAGCCAAGTTACTGCTTTGGGCATCTGGTAAAGCTGCTTCTGATTGCAATGCTCTTCAGAAAGCACATAAGCACTGCTCCATCTGCTGCTCCACCAAGCTCAACATGTGATGGGCTTCAAGATCCATGGCTATTCCAGAGCCATGCCACCCACAGATGTTTGCAGCATGCTCGGGGTCCAATGGGATGTATCCTGCATGCCCATACCGATCAGCTTCACTTACCTACACCACCATGGACTGAAAGCTCTCCAGTCAACATGCCCAATGAACTCAAGGGAAAAACAGCAACTGACCACAGCAGGTGTCTGTGCAGGTTGCCCCTTACCAACGGCGCCGTGGTGAATGCGGGCAGACATGCTGGCGATCAGCCGTGAGCATGCCTCGGGCAGGATGTGAGGTCCAACTTCTGCTGCAATTTCAATGCAGCGATACTTTTGGTAGTCATCTAAATCCTTCTTACTGCATAAGTTTTCCACAGAGCTGATTCTGGGAATAAGTCCAAGCTGTGGCGTAAAGAGGAAAAGAAAATATTTTTGCTTAGATATAGTGAAAAACAGAATTTCCCACATTCCCTGACTGTGGTGCGCATGGTAAGGACAGGGGCCTGGAGCACTGGATTTCTAAATCTAAATTCACATTTATTCAGAAGGTCCAGACATTCCTCACGTTCTTCAAATAAAAGAGACTGTGTACAAAAAAGTCAGATTATAATAAGACCTCAGATATATGCTCAGAACTGTTTTTGCTGCTAAGAGGTACCATGTTTACGACTCCAAAAGCAGGCCAAAATTTTTACTTGTGTTACTGAGATAGGGAAAAAATAATCTGGAGGCTGTATGTCCAAGTATGGCCAGCCTTTGTCAGCTCTGGTTCTACAGAAGTAATTAGAGGAATGAATTTTCAAATATTTTTATCAAGAGAAAGACCCAAAACTAACACCCAGTTTCTGCCTTGGTGAAAACATGGGAAATGTCTGGACATAATTCCCAGGACAACACAGAACTAATTTTACTTCTCCAGTGACAGGACCCATCTCGAAATCCCCATGATTTTTTAATTAGGTTCAGTTATATTATATAGACTAAAAAAAAAAAAAATAGGTGAATGAAGAATTGAAAAATGTGTGTCCCTAACCACGCCACCTTGTCAGCATATGCGGAATGTGCTCATAATAAATGAGCAACCTCTAGAGGTACACACTCTGGCTATTAACACACACAACATGTATGATTTGATGAGCTATTATAACATTGCTCCATAAAAATGGTAAATGATGCAATCCCGTCTTTCCATATATAAGCATGGAAAGAGTGCCAATGGAGGTAATTGAGCAAGTTTCCCTGGGTTTCCGATAAAACACACCATAAATGATTTAAACATATTTGGATGAGTTTATGTTAAAAACAAACAAACAAACACATTTCAAAGTGGTATAAATCCAGTCCAGAGGGAATTATGACAGCATTACTTACAGAGTCAATCAAGATGAACGACTTAGCCTTTGGGCCAGAGGCAGAGGGCTGAGAGAAATACACGTCCACAGAATACTCTGTTCCTGGCTCCAGGCAGACTGGAGTTTGCAGAAGGGCAATCCTGTTTAGCAGAAACAAAGCACAGTTATGGACAGAGCATAGTTCTCTGCTCGTTCCCTCACCAGAGCAGGACAGGGCAAGTTGCCGGGATGCTGTGAGCTCTCCATGCCCTCCCAGCTCCTCTCTGTTCTTCACACAGGTGCAAACTGAAAACCTGGTTTTGAGAATAGGCTACAGCAGTGTCTTTAGGTCAGTATTTCCTTCCTGTATGGAAATAGCTTCAGCTGGATCTCTGCCAAAGCAATTAGCCCCAGCAGGACCCAAGGCTGCTCTCCCAGCTCTGGCGAGCCATTGCCAGACTGGAGCATCTGCTTCTTCCTGCCCTCCTTCGGCCTGCCTGGTGCAGTGGTACAGCAGCAACAGGAAAGGCCACACATGTGTTTCCAATATCCCCGCTTTCCCACAGATTTAACGTCCTGCAGTGGTTCAGCGAAGGATTTGTACACAGGAAATCTACAGTGAAAGGAGAGGAATAGCTGGACCTCTTTGCAGCTGGGAGAGCCAACGCATGTGGCTCCTGTGAAAAGCCCTGGGTTCTGCAGCGTTGACTTGACAAAGCCCCAGTGGGCTGAACGGCGACACTTGCTAGCCAGTCTTCTAAGGTCTATAAACAAAAGACAAGAATTATGATCACTTTTCATACCTGACAAACCCTCTTTCTCCCTGCCATGGTTTGTGAAAGCCAACTGAGTGGTTGCAAATAGCAGGGACAAAGCAGGTTTCCCCTTTGTTCTTTATAGGATTTAAAATAAGGTTATTGGTGAAAAAAGGATTGTATTTGCAATGGCTAATTGAATAGCAGTAGCGGAAATGGGACTTCAGCTGGTGCAAATGGAAACAGCTCTGTTAAAGCCATTGGAGTTGTTTCCTTTCTCAGCACTGTGTTGTCCCACAGATATCCTTCACTGTGTGCCTCCCCTCACATCTAATAAGGAATAATAAACATAAATGACTTTGTTACACAAGTCTTACAGATTCAGCTGTTTCACCCAGTCCTTAGAAGGAAAAAGAAACGTCAAACGAGCCCACTGTGAAATTATTCTCATGTTTTAAGTCAATGGGAGTTTTGTTTGCCTCAGAATGACAGGAAAAGAGCAGAATACAATAGACAGAAGGAGTATCTTGAGTGGTGGGACAGTCCCAGGGAGCTGGGAAGGGAAGGAACAAAGCATGTATGTATAACTGGTATGGATAAAACACTTGCATGTGTCTTTGAACACATGGCTATGGACTTGGATTTAACCAGATTTGAGTTAATGGGTTTCCCTAGACATATCTTCATCACTGAGAAATTTTGTCCAGACATAAAATAAGAACAGATGATCTTGAAGGTCTTTTCCAGCCTTAATGATTCTATGATTCTATGATTTTGGTTAATATCCAACAGTTTTCACACATCTCAGAGCCCGGCTGGAGCAACTGGGAAGCTGGATGCCTATAAAGGTCCTGGATAAATACCTTGTACATATGCACAGATCAGCTCACTCCTGCCTGTACACATTCTCCTGCCCAGAAAATCTCAGATAGAAATATAAGATGCCCATCCAGAAGGAGCTGGCATTTTGCAGGTGTCTGACCCATGAACAAAAGTGCAGTACAAGCAAAGATAGCAAATGAGGAGCTCCAGAAGATGAAAATTTGTCTGATACTTAGAAAACACTTTTTTAAAATTTTTTAATATGAGTGCAAGGAGTTAAGGGAATCAGTATAGTGCATGTTTCTCTGTTGTTAAGGATGAACAGGCAAACAATTTTCATTTTAGAAATAAAGAGCAGGAGGAGTTGCCTATTATTGGCAAAACAGACCCTGCATCTATCACATCACAAGACACATAAGTCATCACGAATACCTCAGGCTCATAACGGACCACGATATCAAAGTCCATAGCGAAGGGAATATTGTTGATGGCAAATCTCAGCCCAGCTCCACTGAGGACACGGGCAAAGCCAGCTCCTGTCCACGTGACGGTCCGGCCAGCACTGGGCTGCCTGAAAACCACTGCCACAGCCGAGCCCTGTCCCAGCTGAATGGCATCCTGCAAAGACACATTGATGTTTTCAACGTTGCAAATTAAAAACAGGCAAACTCAGAAAAAAAGGAAAGGAGATGCTTTTTGCCATATTATTTATTTATTTCAGCCACTGATCAGCCTCTTTTCTGAACACACTCTTGAACTAGCAATAGGACCAGAGGGAATGGCCTCAAGTTGCACCAGGGGAGGTTCAGGTTGGCAATGAGGAGCCATTTCTGCTCAGAAAGAGCAGTCAGGCACTGGGACGGTTTGCCCAGGGAGGTGATGGAGTCACTGTCCCTGGGGGTGCTCAAGGAGAGGTTGGACGTGGTGCTTGGGGACACAGGTTAGTGCTGGCATTGGTGGCAGGGGGTGGTTGGACCAGATGATCTTGGAGGGCTTTTCCAACCTCAATGATTCTGTGATTCTATAATCTGCATGCTAAGAACTCTCCCACATGTAGGGTGTTTATGGTCACAGGTAGAGAAAAGTTTCCTATCGCTTTGCTACAACAGCAATGAGAAGGACTAGAATAATCCATCCATCTCTGTATATTTGGCACCTCCAGGCATTCACACTGCAAACCTTAAACAGATTACACTTGATTTTGTACATGACTGGACTTTTCATTATAAGCTGAATGAATAAATATCAGTACTTAAAATGACTAAGCTGACTTGCCATGATGGAGAATTTACATACAGAAGGTACCATGTTAACATCTAGATACACTTAGATGTTGTAGATGTCTTGCAAACAAAACACAATAAAAACGTGGTGGTGGAGGGGATTTTACCATTCTTGAGGCTCTTTCCTTCTAAACAATTCATTGAACCCAAGCCTACAGTGGCACTGAACATAGCAAAACAAACCTGTCTGTGGGAATTATAAAAAATAGAGCTAAATTGTATCAAAAAAACTGATGTCACTTGTGTCAGAATTCTAATGTTTAGGACTGTGAATTCCTCATGCTCGGACATTTTCTCTCCCTGTTGCAAGATTAAATTTAGTATTTGTTGTAATTTTTCCTTAAATACCAAAGCACCTATTTACCTGCCCAAGTCCAGTTTTTCTTACACTTCGTTTTTTGCTCCTGTTTAACACAATCTTTCCATTTTCAATCGTGAACTCATATCCTTGCTTCTGGAAGTAGACGTCACACCTTGGAAGAGCAGTTGGTTTAACCTATCAGGTAGAAGTAAAGAGAGAGGAGGTATCACTGTCTCAACAGTTGTGAAGGATTGGTAAGCAACTAAATGGAAAACACAGTTTTAAAATGAGCTGTGTTCTCTGCTGGGTGAAACCCTGAAATACAGCCCAGCAACTGCTGGAAACCTTTTTCCCTCACTCTTAAAATTAGCTTTGTCGCAGACATCTGTTTTCCATTTAATTATTGGACTGTAGGATGATTACTGGCTGTGATTATAGCTAAATATTTGTGGATGTGACCTGAAAATAAACATTTTTATTATTATTCCTTCTCCATAACTTCTGGACAACACATCAAATTAAAAAACATTATTAAAAATGTAGGCAGCGGAAGGGACACATTCCAGCAAGGCAAGACTTGTACTTTGCATGGGGAACAGCTACCCCAGTTTTGAGGCGAAAAAAATAATTCTAAAAATGTTGTGGAATTAATGCCAAATTCTTTAGGGCTACCATCAGTACCTTTATACAGGGCAGCAGTAATGAGTCCAATGACGCAGAGAGGGATTTGTTTCTTCCCTTGTTAGAGCTTTCCAGAAGTATCACAATTAGTGACAGCTTCTCCTCAAGCTGTTGGCAATTCAGTCATTTTCTTCTAATTTAAATAATCAAATTAATTTGATTAATTTGTAGTGACTGTCCCTGGGTAACAGCCACAGTTATGGGAGACATGGAAGACAAGAATGTCCTAAGGATGGTCAAGGGACTTGCTTGGTATCAACCACCATATGGACGCATTCTCCATGTGACACCCAAAAATCCAGGTACATACCAAGGGTGCAGAGCCAGAAAGGGACGTTGCATGCTCAGCTTCATAAATGTAATAATCCAGGGGTAAAAAGAAGTATCCTGGGGCTGGCTCGTTACACTGGCGGCTCACGATGTTGGGAAGGCACTGGCACTGACCGTCCTCTGGTGAGCACCTGGGCAAGAGTTTGGTAAAGAGAGCTGCTCAGCTCCACCCTTGCTTAAGCTCTGTTTCATTTCTTCCATTGTGAGTTATTTAATCCACTTCCATTGTGGAAGAGGATTTCCACCAACAACCCTCTCTGTTTCCTCTTTCCAATGCCGTATTTATTTAGTGCTTCATTTTCCTCACTTAGGAGACATGACATGCCTTGTCTTTCTCCATCCAGCCTATAACCAGGAGCACAGATCCCTTTCTTCCCTGAGCCTCTATTCCCATCTATTCCTGCATCCATTTCTCATATCTGTTTCTATATCTATTGCAGTATCTTTTCGTATGCATCTCTCACGCATTTTTAGAAACACGACATGAGGTCAGAAGGACCTTTGGTTTGAGTGATACGGTAGTTTTCATATATTTGCACTCTTCCTTAACACGTTAAATGATCACTAGCTCTGATTAACTTACTGACAAGTACATGCCAAACATGCCGAGGAGCTGCTGACTATGCATGGTATTGGGCTATGTGCTTCTGTGTCTGAAGTCTGAGAAGGATGTCTGAAGGATGTCTGAGAAGGATGTGTCTGAAGTCTAACAGTTAAGACCCCTGCCTGACAGACTGGAGCAGCCCAACTGAAACAAAACTGGCCTTTAAATTGATATATTTTGAGTACAAGGCAGTGCTTTAGGAAAAAAAACAAAAACAACCAACCAACCAAACAAACAAACAAAACATATATATATTATATATATATATATATATATTTATAGCTTTTGAAGCTTTGAAGAATGTATAGGAAGCTAAGTTAAAAATGTCACCCATAACTACTAATTTCTACTGAAATTAGGGCCTCTGTTTCTCTCAAACTCTACAGTTTGTATTTTATATTAAACTAGTCTTTACTCTAGCTGATCCTGGCTTTGAAGGTAAAAGGTAAATCCCACTTAAAGTCACAACCAAATCTCCATGATCCCAATGACTTTATACTCTTCATATGTGATTAAATTATGTTGACAGACTGTTTTTCCACTTGCACTGAGACTCTGTTAACCTAATTAGGAAGTCTAGCCCAAGAGCTTGTAAAAATTAAAAATAGGACCAATCTTGATGAAGAACATTAACTCACAAGTTATTCTGGGATCCGCCAATGTCACAGTCACATGGAGAACAGCCATACAAGTTCTTGCCAAGACCCCAGTATCCCACCTGAGATAAAAAGAAAGTGAAACATATATATATATATAAATGGCAATTATTTACAGCAACATAATTTATTCACTTGGATGACTGATGCTCTGGACCATTCCTGAGATGCCTGCCTGTGCTTGGCCATGTGAGATTGCTTCTTCTACCAGACTGCATGGGTGCTCAGACACTGCAAGAAGGGCCAGATATTTATGCATTTGTGCAGGCAAGTTGTTCTGGAAACAGCAGAGATGGTCTGAAGATTTGACCTTGCATTTCCTTTCCTTTCTGAGTGTTGCTCCTAGTCCAATTTGATTGCACAAATGTTTGGATGAGGTAAAAGAGAAGAAACAAATGTGTCCACACAAAATGGAAGTGTATCACCATAAAATTAATTTCAAGTAAATCTAATTGTTTACTTTTTTTGGCAATGACTGTTCCCTTATACAGGAAAAAAGACTATGATATCGTTTTGTTTTTTTTTTTTTTTGTGAGGATACTGGCTACAAATATTTTGAGAGCAGCTAAATCCACAGCTTCCCCATCCTCCCCTGCAGGTCAGGGTAGCAGCAGTTCACAGCCTACTGCAGAGAGGACACATTTTCCCATCCAGAGTCTGTTAAGGAAAGGCTTTGAATGAATCTCAGGATAGTTTCAGGCTTTGAATGAAGGACACTTTCAGGGACTCAGCTCCTGCCGTTTCCCTCATCTGTGGGCACGATCCCAGTCCATGAACACAGAGTGAAGACAATGGAGACATCACCAAGGGCAAACCCCCAAGCTGTCCCATGCCAGGGTGGAGGCACTCCCTTGGTAAAACCAGATGGACTTCATATTCCCCAAATAGTGTCACTACACAAGAAATGACGTCTCATGCACAGAACAGATACCATTTCCTCCTTTGATGAAATGCCACCCTGGAGCCCACAGGATGGCAGGGGATGGGAGAGGAGACTTCTACAACCACATGCAAGGAGAGCCAGCATCAACAAAACTCTTTGGGTACGTACAACGCATTTCTCACAGCGTCGGCCTGTGGCGAACTGCTGGCAGAGGCACTCGCCGGTGGTAGGGTCGCATATGGAGAAAGGCAAAGTGCCAAAGGCATCACAGCTGCAGGCTGCAGGGAGAGAAATGTCTGGTTAGCTCTGCTGGCTCCGGTGATCACAGCAGGACTGGCATTGGCTTTAGATGTGGCAGCAGCACGACAGGCAGTCTCCATCCTCTGGGTGGACATGTCCTGACACCCTGCAGCTTCCTCGGTGGGGACCCTCAGGGGAGAGCCAGCAGCAGCTTGATGTGGTGGTTTGCCATGTGTTCCTGCAGGCTGATCTGTACTGCACAGTCCTTCCATGTGGCTGAGGACCATGTGCTGGGCACAATGGGCTTGCAAACCCACAGCATGCCTGAGTAGGGGTGGGATGTATTTGCCAACAACCCTTGCTCAGAGGAATGACTCTTGTGCTGATTTTTGTACAAAAAAAAACAGTTTCCATGTGTTTTAACCTCCCTTCCCAATTAAAATGCATATTTAATGATCTTTCTATTAACAACAGCCCGATCTATTATAAAATACTACGTGTTCTGCAAGTGATTTCATGTATTTTCTGTCCTGATAACCCTTGCTTTTCCCACATGCTTTACCAGGGACATGTCCTTGACATAAAATTACAGTCAGCAACTGAGTATTTTGTAATGAGGACAGCGTCTGTGTGTTAGCATGTGCATCTGTACATTCAAATACCTTCATCCCTTTGAAATGCTTTGGCAAGAAGAACAAAAGCAGTGCTCTACATACGCTGGCAGCCCAGGGGGTCACTGCCACTCAGCCCGTAGTGGTTTGCCCTGCAGCGGTCGCAGCGGACGCCCTCCACGTTCTCCTTGCACGGGCACCGACCTGCCACCGTCCCCAGAGCAGGATCCGTGCGGCTTTCGCACACGCCGTTGTGCAGCGTGCCTTCTGGGTCACAGCTGCAGGCTGCAGGCAGGGGCAAAGAGACATAAAAAGGCATATTTAGATAGAGGCATGAAAATGTAATTAGAGAATTCCAGGCTGTCAAAAATTCAGTGTTCTTGTAAAGATTAGAGATGATCGTCCATGTCTGCTGTGTTGGATGCTTCACAGTTAATGCACAGCCACACCAAGAAGTATTTCAAGAGGGTTTCCAAGATCTACTTTTTCTCTGGAGGAAAGTTCCAGTCTTCATTTTGGTAGAAGTTTATCTTTTGCTTTAGGTAGTAATAGGTGTCACTCACCTGCTCCATACCCTGTCCAGAGCACGTGGGGAGGAGCAGGCCCTGTACTCTCGAGGATGTTCTTGTGAAAGCGGTAAGGTTACAGGGGGTACCACACTTCCCCAGAGCTGGTCTGAGCTGGCCATGGCTGAACTATTCACTAGAAAGGATGGGATCAGCAGGGGATGCTGCCTTCAAGATTCATTCCATTTTCTGCTTTGGCACTTGCTGTTTCTCACAGCAGCATTAAAATCTACCGCAGCACTTCCCTTTGTAACCTGCCCTTAGCTCCTTAAGGATTTTCCACACCTATCAATTACTAAAATTAAATTATATTCAAAGAATTTTTCCCATCCTATGCTAATACTGAATTTAGCTCATCTTTCCAAAGAAGGGTTTGCATGCCTGAAAACTTGTTTTTTCTATATATGACCTAGTAAAAGATGCTCCTCTTTCCACCATTTCACACCGCTTCTGTAATCCCTTACTACCACAGAAGCAACAGCACTACTGTAGGGATATTTATACTGATGTTATTCAGGAAAGATGGTGCCCCTGCTGGATTTCAAACCTCAGTTTGGCAACAATGCAGCTCCTGGTATAATGCTCTTTCAAGAATGGAGTCATGCAGCTATTTTGTAAGGTGGTTTGGATGTTATAGGCTTGGTGACATTTTTACAACCACATTAGCATTCAGGTGTGGGGATGCAACAGAAGCAACTAGAAGCTAAAAAAGGGAAGCTTACGGAGGCACGCGTGAGGGTCTGAGATGGCTTTGCGTGGGTCCTGGTAAAAGAAAAGCTTGCACTGGTCACAGTGTTGCCCCGTGGTGTTGTCCTGGCAGTCCTCGCAGACCCCGCCGCTGACCCCACCGCTGGCCTGGTACACGTCCATGTCAAAGTGGCATCTGCCAGAATGGCCATTGCAGTTACAGCCTGCAAACAAAAACAGACAGGAGATATTTAGCACCACGGTTCCTGGGCTTGGCACCATTGCTGTCTACCTTTAACACTGAGTTACTTGTCATTCACATCATTTCAGTGTCCCAGACAGACTACAGCGTCCGAGGCCTTGCGCTTTACAGTGGGGTCGAAAAATCACAGAGTCCAGGTTGTGCAAATAATGATGCTTCTATTGCAAGTTTGTTTTGCTGCCGTCAACAAAGTTTATAGGGTTTACACCTATTAGGTAGGAATATAATGATGCTAAGATTGGGGACAAATTGGAAAAAAAAAAAAAAAGAAACACAAGACTGTGGAAAAAAGTTGGAGAGAAGGGGGGAGCAAGACCAAAGGTGAAGAAAATTAAATATCTTGGCTGCAGAAGTTAGCAGTCTGCACAGGAGGTGGCTCTGAGTCATTTCAAAGTCTTGTCTTGGGCATGTGTTCATGTCTTAGAGTATAAACCAAGTCAAATGAGCTGCCAGGAGAAACATGACAGCAGGCTCCAGCACCTCATTACGTGAGTGGCACCATTTCAGGCTGACATACCAGCTGCCAGACGCTGTGAGAAATTCTGGGTGCTTCCGATCCTGCCTCAGGAAGGATCCACCCTCCAGGGAGCAGCAGCTTCCCCAAGGAGGAGGCAGCATCCTCCCATAAAACACCCCACAGGCACCCTGGGGAGGGTAAGGTAGGAGAGACAGTGAGGTAAGGTAACCTCCTCCATCGCCTCCTTCTCTGTGGGGTAGCTGGAGCCTTACCCAAGTCAGAATTGGCCTTATACTTTGAGAAGTACCCATGTAGGGGTCTGTGCCTGACATGGAGTGGGGAACATTGCTCCACCAACGAAAGATCTAGCTGAATGTTTGCTACAGATCCTCATGTATTATTCTTGCATGTCCTACATTATTCACCACTGTGGAAATAAATAATTCAGTCTTGTCTAATACTTCTTCCATTTGCAAGGGAAAGATCTTATGCTAAACAATGAATGGTCTTTTTTGCATTATTGTCTTTTTCTTTTTCTTTTTTTAATTTCTTTTTATGAAAAATAGGAATGTAAAACAGTTCTCCTTCCTGTAGGGCTACACAACACTGATGGATGCACAAATCCATCTGTTTTTCTAGATGAAGCATGGAAAACCATCACATAATCCATTGTGCTGGGACTGTGCTGCACCCCACCCTCACCCCCCTGTAATTAAAAAGGAAAATGATGTTTTTGAGTTACGTTTGCAGGCGTTATCTTCTGCCCCTTCAGCTGGCCTCCAGGGAGCATCATTGTAGAAGTCTTTACATCTTTCGCAGGATGGGCCTTCAGTGTTATGGTGGCAGATACATCTCCCATGGACCTGCAGTATGGTGAGAAGAGATAAGATGACAAGAAAGGAGAAGAGAAGATAGGAGAAGATGAGAAGAGAAGAGAAGAGAAGAGAAGAGAAGAGAAGAGAAGAGAAGAGAAGAGAAGAGAAGAGAAGAGAAGAGAAGAGAAGAGAAGAGAAGAGAAGAGAAGAGAAGAGAAGAGAAGAGAAGAGAAGAGAAGAGAAGAGAAGAGAAGAGAAGAGAAGAGAAGAGAAGAGAAGAGAAGAGAAGAGAAGAGAAGAGAAGAGAAGAGAAGAGAAGAGAAGAGAAGAGAAGAGAAGAGAAGAGAAGAGAAGAGAAGAGAGGAGAGGAGAGGAGAGGAGAGGAGAAGAAGATAATGACTCTATTCAGATTTGTGGAATTTGAAGTGAAATATAAAAGCATCTTTTCCTCTCTCAAGTGAAACAGATGTGGATCAAAATGATGTTTTCTCTATGTCTGCTGAAGTAATGTGTTCCTGATGGCTCTGTTGCCTACCTTAAGTAATAGATTCAAAGTGATCTTTTCTTTTTCTACTACTGCAAGTCTTAATGCTACAAAATGGCCACTAATCTCCAGCAAGAACTCCTAAATCAAGTTTTATCATTCCAGGAATTATATCTGTATTCATAAGAAGGGATAGAGCCCCTCCTGAGCTGCTTATGCTATGTTAAAAGGCTTATCTGCAAATCCAGTCGGTAGTAATCTGCTTGAGGTACACCAGCAAGATCATGGAAATTCAAAGCTCTTTGGCTCCCTCAGCTGACAAAATGCTCATTTATTTGAAAAAAAGATCTGGAGAATACCTATAAGATTTAACCAGTTTTAAAAATGCTAAGCAACAATGAGGAAAAAAAAAAAAAAAGATTTCTAGTGATTCCAATGGAGACTTCAACTTTTTTATTTCTGTATCTCTCTCCCTACATGTCTCTGTTCTGAAATACATATTTTCTAGGGGAAAAAAAATAAAAAATAATAATAATAAAAAAGAAACAAAACACTCTTGTTCCCAGAAAGAATTTGCAATAACATTCCTAATTTTTTTAATAATCCTTTTTTCATGGGTTAGCTTTGCACTATCAGCCATTCTTTGTGCCAGCATCTCCTTCCCTGCTGCAGAGCCCCTGAGCCCAGCTGGAGAGTGGAATGCACCCAGCAAGCGGCCAGTCAAGTCCGCACACAGCGCGGGCTACTTACCACGTTATATTTGCACCATTACAGCTCTGGTATTTTGCTGCTATTCTCAACGTGTCACGACCTGGTTGCTTTTGAAACACCACACCGGTGCCAACAAAGAAACAACTTCTGAGCTATCTGGCCCAGAGCTCTAAAGGAAGAAGCTGTGCACTAGAGATGCAAATGGTCAATCCAAAGGTCATCAGGGACCTTCCTTCCTCTCCCTCCCTCCTTTCACCCCTTCCTTCCCCCAGAATACTAGGTAGGGACTGCCCTTGTTGGAGATGGTGTTAATGCCATACCATCCCAGGCTGATGGAAGGCATCACCCCGCAGATTCTGCATGGGATCACAGTGGCTGGCGTGACCATTGCAAAAGCAGCTGCCCCGCACAACCACCTCATAGACAGCGTAGTAGTACTTCTTGAGGGGGTCACCGTGCCTTCTTCCAAGCAGAGCATCCCCGAGGGTGTGGAGTTTGGTGAAGTTGATCCTTAGGTTTGTCATCGTAATGAGCTCTGCAGGGAAAGAAAAGAAATCAAGAGCCCAAGTTCATTTGGAAATGAAGTGGGTCAAAATCTTCAGCTTGCATCAAACATCCAGTAATTCCCCCATACTGAAGAAATAGTTAAAATGATATTGGCCATGACCAGTAATCCACACAGTGTCGGGGCACGGACACACTCCTGGCACACAGCTGCATAGCATTCACACTTTCCCTGGCACAGCCCTGGCCTGGCCAAGCTGTGTCTCCCCATCCAATGCCTCCTGGGCCCATGCACAGCTCTGGGGCTGCTCCCAAAAGGCAGTGAAGATTAGGCCACCCCCTCCCTGAGGGAAACAGAGCACAGCTGCATGGAGCTGTTCAGAGTTGGGCTGTTTGCCTGCTGGGCTAGGGGACAAGACCAGCCCACTTAATTTTTTAATACAGATGTCTCCCTATAATCTTTAGGGATAAATTTTCAATATCCCTGATTTACACCAGCTGAGCTTTTGACCCTCTCAGCGTACAAAGTGTCTTCAGAGGAAACCTGCACTGTTCTTACCTTGGATATATGGCACGTATGGGTTTTCTATTTCAAAGCTGGGATCCAAAGCTTTTAAGACAACCTGAAAAACAAATTAAAAACAGCTCTATAAGTCATGGAAGCTATTCTTTTTGGACATAAAGTCTGTTACCCGAGACCCATTTGATACTTATTGCACTTCACAGATACCATAGAACTTAAAACCAGGTGGTGGCCCCGGTTCAGCAAGTACTCTCACTCTTTCACCCTGGCTTTGCGAGGCAAAAAGCCTTTTTGTCAGATTGATGTGTCAGGATTAGGTGTGTGCCCTTCAGCCATAGAGGTTGAAGAACTCTGATGAGGAGGGACTTTCACATTAATTTGAAAACCAGGATAAACCACTAGAAGGCCTTGCACAGTTGTTTTACAAGTTCATTTGGATATGAAACTATGAGTAAAACACTGTGGTTTTCTTTCCCTCCTACTTCAGTAAAGTCAACACCACTTCATGTCCCAGGGTTTGTATAAGTGGATCTGATGGGTACAGAAGTGAGTCCCTCAGCTCCAGAAAACTGGCCACGTATGATCTCAAACACAGACTCCTAGCAATACCTCGCCTTCAGTGGAGGGCTCGATGTCTGAATATCTCGAATCACAAATGACGTCTCCCACACCCTTTGCTGGACCAGAAGAGATGTTGGGAAAAGAAGCTGCGCAGTCTTGTGCAAAATATCTAAATGCTTTCCAGGTCTGTCCAAAGTCAGTGGAGCGTTCAACCAGCATTGCTGCAGGCCGAAATGTCTGCAAAAAAAACCCACATTATTTCATGAATTTCTTAACCAGACATTGATAAGACATCTCAGGAGCTGTTGTACTGACATTCCTCCTTGGGGGATGCCAACATCTGCAGCTAAAATTCTGTGCTTGGATCTTGCAGGTGCCCTATGGGGATACTGTGCTGCTTACAGGAGTCTCTAAAGAAGCCAGATTCCTCATACAAGCCTTCTAAGCAAAAGGGCAGGGCAACCTCCTGTAGAGGGAGAAGATTGCTTTCTAAATAAGGAAATCTACTTTAACAGTGTAGGAATTCTATAGAAAAAACTGTGTAACCACCTGGATGGATCATAATAGGCATGCATAAGAAGACTGAATTAAACTTGAAAGAGCAACCTCAGTTCAGAAATGCCCTAAAATGTTTGGGCTTAATGTTGCTTTTTTTTTTTTTTTAGCTTTAATTCTCGGATTTATAGAAAATAGGACCAGAAGGCACATGAATGGGAAGCTATTCAGTCTATCCGCCTCCCCTAAGGCAGGATCAACTATAACCATACTTGACAGGTGTTTATCTAACCTGCTCTTACAAACCTCTAAACAGATGATGCTTTCACTGCTTCTCTAAGCAATTATTCCTGTGGTTAAATAATTAGTGTATAAATTACATGAAAGCTCTGGTAAAAGGTGTGCGTGTAGTACCTTAAAGGTCAGGATAAGATGGCTGAACTGGAATAAGGTTTCCAGGTCCAGTCGAATGCTGACATGGTCAATACCTGAAAAGAGAAGGAAAATGAAGTGAAGAGCACAACACACAGGCAGCTTTCCTTGGGGAATTTAAAGATGCCTTTTCCAACACAGCAGCCCTGCTCTTTGGGGCATTCTGTGAGCACAAACCCAGAATGGGATCCACAATGCTGTGAGTCAGAGGCTGCATGAGATGGTTGAAGGTCCTGCTCAGACCATTCAGACTGAAAATGACAGTGATCGTAAGGGTTCATGTCTCACTGTAACCACTTAGATTTTTCTTAATTCCACTCAAATTATTTGCTTATTTCTGACAGAAATGCAAAACAATACAAAATATGGGGCTTTCTTCATGCTACATTGATCTGTTAAACCCTTCTATACTGACAGACCTGAAAGTGTTGTGAGCAAAGCTACCAGATATTTTCCAAAAGTACAACAGTTATAGATAAACAAAACAAAACAAAACCACACAAACAAACAAACAAAATGCCAAATAAGATAGAGTAAATGATATTCCTCCTATTATGCCTTCACAGAGAAGATGTAAGAATATATCAATTGATGTCAGTGATGAACTACTACGAAGAAGCTTGTGACAAAATTAACATGGGGCAATAAAGGTGCTGGTACAGTAGCCAAGCTTTATTTAATTATTCACTAAAATATGAGTACTTTTCACCGCAAGCACTACTTGTGTTAAATGGGTCTTTGTGTTTTGCCTACTCTGTCACTATGCATTTGTAGGCAAATGCACCTTGTACTGCTGAATCAAAGAGCACACGTGGTCTTCATGAAGGCCAGGTGGTGGATAACAATTACAGAAGTGAATCTAACCTCATACAGCAATGTTTTGTCAAGGAAACTTACCATTTTCTGACTGCCACCACTTTTTTTTCCTATCCAGCTCAAAAGTTGTGATAACGTTTTCAATCATGTGGCTGTTGTGCTGCGTATAGGGATTGTATGGGTACCTGGAATCACAGAGAAAGCACTTCTGTTCAGCCTAGAAAACAAAACAAGCAGAATAAAGGATGAGTTCAGTCTCTACTCTAAAGACCAGCTGGATTCACATGTATTTATGTGATTGCAGGCTCTAGCCTGGAGTGAGATCACAGAGAAGATGCAAGGGAGGACTGGCTCCTTCAGGGACTGAGGAAGCCTTGAAGAGGAACATTCACTACATCACTCTTTTTTTTTTTTTTTTTTTTTTTTTTTCCCTCTTTTGCATATTTCCTAGCACCTTGGAGGTGTTGCCAGGAGCAGCAGCCAGGTGCAATTGTGCAAGTGGAAAGCAAGGCTAGATCCAGATAAATGTAAGTGGCCTGGGCTGACACCACCAACTGAACCACTGCTGGTGCCTTCTGTAGGCAAAACTGGGAGGTCAGTAGGGTGACAGGGAAGACGTGAGGAGAGGTGACAAGGTGAACGTGTCAGGTGGGCAGATGAGTCATGCTGAGCTGCGTGGACCAGCACAAGCTGTGACAGCAGGAATGCAGCAGGGAGCTGGGCATGGCCTGGCACCCTACAGGGAAGGAAGGAGGAGGCAAGGATTCAGCGCCTTGGATGAGGCTGAAAGCACAAAGTTGACTTTAGTGGCTGGAAATGGTCAGAGGCCAGGCTGGAAATGACTGGGATGGGACTGGGGCAGAGGTGCCTGCCCAGCACACTCAGGATTTACAGGGAAACACTAGGAATGGTTTGCACATGTATCACAGAATGGCTTGGGTTGGAAGGGACCTTAAAGGTCATCTAACTCCAGCCCCCCTGCCACGAGCAAGGATGCCACCCACCAGATCAGGTAGGCCAAGTAGCCAGCTTTCATGTATTATGAAATCACCTGGGAATTATTCACATTTAAACGAATAAAGAGATACAGGTTTGCAGGTGTGCTATGATCCATATGTTTTAAATACTACAATAAATATATACTTAAACATTATGATAAATATACGTCATATTTAGCCATTCGACATTGCACTTTGCGGCCTGTGATGAAAATTCAACTTATAAGACAAGACAGAAGTACAAAAAATACTCAGTCATCTCATTTTACAAAGCTCTGGAAAGGAGAGCTCGGTTATCTCAGCATTTGGCAGGACTGTGCACACCCACGCTCTGGCTTATACAGACACACTCAGCATGACACTCATTCAACTTATGTTTAAGGTTGCACCGTAACAACCTTTCTGTGCCCCAAATGACAAGCATGTGCATGTCCCCGTGGGCAGGTCTGCCAGATCCCATCTGCCTCTGAAGCACGCAGCTTTACACCCTCCTCAGCACCGAGTTCTCTTTCTTTTCCTTTCTAGACATAAAGTGCAATCATAGGGCCAAAACCCACTTAACCTACATTTAGAAACAGAGACGTTATTCTAAGCAAGACTGACAACTATTTAAAGTGCTTCTTTTCAAACACAAAGAAGTCAAACTCTACTTTTTTTTTTTCAATCTGAATTTTCATTAAACATCCTAACCAAGCCTGGGCTGTTGGCAGCTTGCCACGCTGCCTGACAAACTTCCACACGCCGGGACTGCTCTCGTCACGGTGCTCTTGTCGTGGCACAGGTCATTGGGAGGGGAATTTGGGGAGGAAGAACTCAACTTTGCAAGGCATGAAGCTTCCTGGCTTGCCTCCAGCAAAGTGCTCAAGGGTGTGCTGGTGGGGAAGAGAATTGATTTCAGCAGGACTCTCTATATACTTTAGGTGGCACGCACGTTTAAGGGGAGCTGGTACAGCAGATTGCATTGCTGGAATATAAAAACATCTCTGGGAAGCAGCAGGACTTGTGACTCGTTGTCTTCAGGAGACAGTCACCAAGGGTCAAGATGTATCAAGGCAGCATTAAATCACTGGGAGTATTGCAGGAACAGCTGTTCCTTTTCGAGTCTGCATTTACATAATACAAAGGATAAGTACAGGCAAGTGAAAATATTAATTTTTGATCACTCTTTGATCTCCTCTTAAAAAGACAAAAAAGGCAGCCGTACAGCCAAGGGCCATAAATGCAATGTCTCAGAGATGACTCTTTGTGCCTCACAACCAAGCTGCACCAAGGCTCGGAGCACAGCCAGCAATTTAGTGCCCAGGATCCATTCGTTCAAACAACCTGGGGAAAAACTGCAAAGAGTGAAGAGCAGCTCAAACAACCTTTCAGAAGGGAAAAAAGATATTTAAGTTTTGCAGAGTAACTTGGAGCAGTGCTCGGTGTCATCTCAGCATGGCAGAGCTTCACACTGTAAATGTGTCACAGCATTTTGCCAGAAGGTCATAAACTAAATATTTTCAATTGCTTATAAATGAAGTGGCATTTTATTAACTTCCTCTTTAGCCTACAGATGGTATTTAGTGAAAATACTTCTGCTTGCAAGAATTTATTAGCTCAGTGGGGCCAAGTCCTCCAGGATGTGCTGTAGGGGAGTCTGTTTCTGCTGGACAGTGTTCCCACATGTTCAATGGACCCACAGGGTCTCCACAGCTGCTTCCCCAAGAGGGATCCATTTAATTGCCCACATTTTGTGTCCACCTACCTACCCACATGGCCAAAGACTGCAGCTTTTCATCTGCCAGAAATGTTTTTTTTTTTTGCTTTCATTGATGTTGGTCTTACTTCAGATCAAACAACATGAGAGGATGCAGTGTGAATCTCCGAACAGGCTGCCTCAGCTCTCAGCACTGTATGGGACGTGTCCCTCAATAAAGACATGTCAAGGACCACGTTCATCCTGCTAAGCACTCACACACATGCAAACTGTGGTCTTCATCTCCAAGCGGGGAAAGACTGGCAGACCAAAGCTCGCTCAGAAATCCCCGTGCTCATTTGCATCTCATGGATATTTCTCCCTCTGGAGAAGCTGTGCATCACTGGGCAGGCTGTGTGCTGCTTTCGCCAAACCCTCCATATGTGCTGCAATAAGGCACAGCCTCACACCAGGCATATTTCATGCTGTCTGATGATCATTCAAACAACTCCAGTAGAAGCTTCACAGTCTGGTCAACTTCTTTTACAGACAAGAACATCGTTAGTAAGCAGAGCTCAGTTTACTAAAAAAGAAGAGCAAACCAACCTCGAGGTAGCCTATAATGCAGTACTTCTGAGGGTTCTTCAATCCACAGGTAGATGAGGCTGTTAATTGCTTGCTGCGACCCAGGAGGAGGTCCCCAATGGCTGGGTGGCAGGACCCAGCACCACAGTCATCCTGTGCCTGCTGGGGTCTTATCAGCACTGAGCATCAAAGAAAATCAGAGAGTTGAAATTAGTTCATGTACTCAGCAATACTCTGCAGAGAAAATCAGTTATGTTCTGACATCAGCAGAAAAGTAAATTCTTTGTCTATTTTCCTTTTGTACTTAATCATATCCTCTCTGAACCTGGAAGAGCTTTGCTCATGAACACACCTGCTGCAAAATCATAAAAAAATACACCACGCATACTGAAAATTTATGCTAAAACTTAAATAATCTGCACTTTATTGCTCATCAAACATGCCAGTCTGCTAGGAGTAATAACAGATGATGTGTCCTATCCTGGTGTACCCAGAGACAGCACTACTGCAGCAGAATCACAGGCATTGCAATCAGCTTAGATAGGAAGGAAAGAAGAAATTCCTTATTATGAGTGTGGTGAGGCCCTGGCACAGGCTGCCCAGAGAAGCTGTGGATGCCCCATCTCTGGAGGTGCTCAAGGCCAGGCTGGATGGGGCTTTGGGCAACCTGGTCTGGTGGGAGATGTCCCTGCCCATGGCATGGGGCTGGAACTGAGTGGGCTTTAAGGTCCTTTCTATCCCAAACCATTCGATGATTCTGTGATTCTCTGGCTTTGTGAGCAGGACCAGATTCTGATTCATTCTGCTGCTTTCTGCTGAGTTGTCCAAGTTGTACTGATGGAACTGAATACAGGTATGAAGTCGGGGGTCCTTATGATTTTCTGGTGATCTGCAATGAACATCCTGATCCAGTCCCAGCGCCCTCTGTTTGGAACCCATGGAATGGTCATTAATAATTAATCAGCATAATTTAGAGTTCTGTAAATAATTGTCTTTTTTTTCAGTTTATTTTGTCTGACAAGAATTTATTTTTTTTTTTCCATTATGTCAAGACTTCCCTTACAGGGCTTGTCCTTTTAAACAAGTTCTATCCTGAAACCCTGAACAGGAATGGGTACCTTGGAGGCTTTATCTGCTCAGCTTTACTTGGCTCATCTTGTTATAAAAAGTGCAGTTAAAAAAATAGAATCAATACATGAAGATCCCACAGGGATATGAGGAGCAGTAATGCAATTACAGCAGTAAATATGCATTATTTACTACGAATGGTTGTAGAAACTGCTGCAACATCCAGATTTCAGTTTGTGGCTCAGGCTATACTTCAGGCGATCAATGAAGCTTGACTCATTAAGTATAAAACAATAAATATGTTTGGTTGGCTTGCCTTTATTTATCCATATTTATTTATTTATTTTAATAAATTATTTATTTATCTTTATTTATTATTCTTTATTTATGTATTAGCTGTTAGCAGGCATCGATTGCCCACTTCAGGACCTGTTTCAGATTCAATCACAATGTGTATCTTTTCTTTGTATTTAAAGCTCTCACATCACTCATAGCTCCTAGGCAGGAGAGTGGGGAACAAGGACTCCATATCGCATGCATTTAACTGTGTATGTAAAAGAAGTCCTCCAAAAAAATCTTGGATTGACACATAAATGACATGATAATATTTCAAAATTGGCTCCAATGACTGTAACATTTGTACTTACTGTGAAACAACAGAAGGGCCAGCCCAAGCCTCATGCCTCTGCGTGGAGCTCGGGGTGGTCTGATGATGGTGGGTCACGCAGTGCTCCGCTGCACAAGGGCACACCTTCTGCAGGGCTATCCTTCAGCAAAATGAAGGAACAAAATAAAAACATCATGACTGAAAGGAAACCCTAGTTATGATTTTGTTCTAGAAGAAATTTCTCATGACAGTTTTCAGTGCTCAGAATGAGATCAAAGCATAGGGACACCTCGTATGTGGTTTAGCAGAAGACCATAAAAACATATTCAGATAGTTTGAAATAATAATAAAAAAAATGCTATCAGCAAAAACATGTTAGTGTTTGAATATCAGCTACTTAATCCTAACTAGATTCAACAGGGCTGTTTGAAGACACCTAACTCCTTCTCTTGTTTCTTGTTTCTTTGCACTGACTTCAAACAAAGCCAGTGGTCCTAATGTAGATGCTACCAAGAAATGCCTGAAGTCGGGTGCTACGAATTTTGGCCTCATCAGAGACAGAATTGTAACAAAATTATAATTAGAAATTATAAAATTAATCTTTAAGTGAAGTGAGGAAAAACGGGTAATGTCAGTATCAGTGCAAAATACTTGTATAGAGGAGTGCTCAGCTGGAACCCAAGGCAGGTTGATTGTGGTTTTTACTTCACATCCTTCCTCTTACCACTCACATGGAGGAAGATATCATTTGCCAACACAAAAACTCTATTGGGTAAAGAGAAGGCAGACATGGATGGAAAGATGACCCAGCATATTGTCACCAAGTAGAGCTCCCAAACCCCAGCCTGACTCCAGATCTGTGCCTTCCATCTATTTCTTCATCTGTAGGCATCAGCGGGACCAGCATGTCCTGATGCAGCTGTTTCCCAAGGTGTCCCCATGCAAGCACACCAATGTGCTGCTTCTTGGATCTGTTCTTGTTCCTCACCTTCATGCGACTGTCACTACCCTCCCTGCATGAGCTAAGATGAAATACCCCAGTGTGGCAGACTAGAGGAACTCGTCACTTAAGAAA
This sequence comes from Aythya fuligula, assembly GCF_009819795.1. Classification (NCBI taxonomy): domain Eukaryota; kingdom Metazoa; phylum Chordata; class Aves; order Anseriformes; family Anatidae; genus Aythya; species Aythya fuligula. The sequence goes on from NC_045559.1 coordinate 15,406,009, forward strand.
CAAAGGCATTCAGAGCATTTCAGATTTTACAGCCTCCACATAGGCTTGTTTCACACAGTCCCATTCAGAACACGGGAGAATAGCCCCCTGTTTCAGCAGCCATAGGTAGAGAAAGCTATAAGGGGCCACCAGACTTTCATGCTCCTTCAGTTTCTCTCATTTGCCACAACCACGGAGAGCCTCGTGTGCTACAGTGAGATGATGCTGGCTAGCATCATGCAGCTGCACCTTTTCCCCTGTCTACAGAGAGAACTGGCAGCTAAGGCAGTATCAGGCAGAACAAAGAAAATGTCCTGCCAAGATGGACTTCAAATTTCATAGTCGGTGAGAATAATGAACAAACCCAGAGATGACCCTAAATGCAACCATTGTGACAGCACTGCAGTACAACACAGGTACCCACAGCAGAAGTAATCTACCCATCGCGGTGGTTACATGTCCCAGTCACGCTCCACACCAATGATATTCTTTATACACGGCTCGCTTTAACAGATAAACAAGGAGCAGCAAAACCCCAACAATACTTCAGTTCCACGCTTAGCAGGAAAATTAAATAGTGGAGATGTCTTACCTGTCTTTCAGACAGCCAAGTGTTTCAGCTCCAAGTGAACAGCCCAGAATGAGGGAAGCAAGTAAAGGCATACCTGTGCACTTCAGCTGAACAAGATCATGCGTCCCCCCAGGCACCGAGGTGTAGGTGCGAATGAGACCTGGCCTGCAACCTGCCAAGGAGTGATTTGTGAAGTCATTCTGCCGGGGCTTCTGGCTTTAGCAAGTACGAGCAGTGAATGAACACAGTGACAGGCAGAAAAAGTTCACGCAACTCAGGAGAGAAGAGTGGGGTTCTTAAAAAACAACCCTTTAATTGTTGTATGATTGAACAACTGTTAAATTGCTCTGTTTTGCACCCATACCTTTAAGTCTTCACCTTTGCTTTGCACCAGAGGTCCAATGGCACTGGTTTAACTGAGCGTGGTCTAAAGGACTCCTCCTCACAGCACGGGTGCAAGGTGTCTGAAAGGGCCAGGTTTTGGTTTTGAGGTGACTGTAAATGTCCCCACCCAAAAGATGTGATCAAAGCCCATGTGGACATATCAAGCCAGCTTCGAATTAGCTCAAGCTCTGGATCAATGCCATGAACACTATCTTTTTTTATTATTATTATTATTATTATCAATTTAAAGATAAAGACACCACAGCAGCTTGAGGTACAGTCACAGCATTGAATTTCAGCATGTTTTGCCTGTGAGTACCTCACCAGCAAGCATGGGCAGGGTGGTGAGGCCTACCCTGCCATCATGAGAAGCGCTGTGATGAAGCAGCTCCAAGATGGCACTCACCTGCTTGTGCTCTGAACCATGTTCTGATGGCTTTGACAAAATCTGTGGCACTTTAAGTTCAATTTTCAGAACAGCAGACCTTGGATACATATATTTGGTTTTGATTTTTTTTTTAATCAGTTTTCTTCTGACTGCTTCTAAGGCCTAATTCATTGTTGCCTGTAAAGCATCACATCTTCAAATAAAAGATTTTCTAAAAGTGAAAAATATAATTTTTATATAATAATCATTTCTTTTCTTTTGGTAGTTTCTATTCTTTCAAAAAAAATCAACAACAAAACAACAGAAAAACAAACAAACAAAAATCAGGTAATTGCTCTTTAATCATATTGTACTGTTCAGTGCTATGCATCTTCTGCCTTTACTTTGAGTGTTCACTCTAGCAGAAATAATGCATATGCTTACATTTTTGGAAATTATCTTCCACAAGTTCATGTGGAAAATACTTATGAGACACTTTTCAGGCTAATTTAATCTGCATTTTTTTAGTATTCATACATGATCAATTATTTATTTAATTTTCTATATATTATAGTGATTATTATTTTTATTTAGTGAGTTTCAATGTTAAGAAATAATCAACTAAGTGATAAATTAAGATATTCTGCTTTTTATGTGTGAGAGGGATGTCAAGTGCACTCTGAAAGAATGACATTTAACTGAAGAAAGTATTGTTATCGTAATGCTACTAAATTATAGAATGGTTGATGTTTTATTAGCATATTTGGTAGGGAATTCAGATTGTGTTACAGACAAGCTATGTGAGGAGCGAATATGAAGGAAGATTTATTTCCAGAATATAGCTGGTCCTGTGTTTTGATTTATGTAGGATCCCAAACAAAAAGGAGGTTTTAAACTGCTTGAGGCAGGGATTAAGAAACTTTTTTCTTGCTTCTTTAATCTCTCCCCGGGTAAAGGATCTGGATTTATAATGCATCACTCATCCCATGTTGGCTGGAGGGTAGATAGCACTGGTGCATGATTTTTCAAGTCATCACAGATCCTATGGGCGTCATTTCTTAGGCCCAAGGCATATCCTTAACACAGACGAAGGACAGGAATTACTAGCACTTCAGCATATTTTCCCTTCATAGGCACCAACCAGCAGTGAGGAAAGAGGGATGAGGAGAGGCACCAGCCCTGACAGCCTCTGTACACCAGCCACGCTTCAGAGTGCGGCACCAGCCCCTGCAGGTGCATGCTTTCCTCTGAAGAACATGTTGAATAAACATATCTCTGTGGGTATATGGATTTTTTTCCCTTTAATGAAAATTTCGAAAACATCAGAGAAAGGATACAAATAATTTATCTAAAAAAATAAAAATAATAAAAAAAAAGATGAGAAATAAAATAATTTGAGCCTGGGATTATTGCTGCCATGTGAAAAATAAGTACTTAATCTAAGCAAGTTACCTGGGCTTCATGAAGTCCTTGGAGAAAGACAAGGACCCCTGCAGATCCATCCTACCATGTTTTTAGATGCTTATCTAATGGGACAAATCACCTTCTGGAGGTATCCACTGCTTTCCTTTGGGTACGGACAGCCCCTTTCCCTACCTTAGACCAGATGCCTGCATTTTAAGCACCTAAAGTGTACTTAGATGAATCCCATCCATAAAGAACTAGCCAAAATCATAAATGAAATCTAATGGTCTGAAAAGCAAAAATTTCTTGCTACATTTCTATCTTTCCCCTTTTGTTTCTGCTCTTATTTCTTCCATTTTGTTTAAAGTGTCATTTCTCAAAGGTAAGAGTGTGTATTTTTTTGATTTTCCACATATTGACAGAATGCAGCACTGAATAATAAAAACAGAGCAAAGCATAAGCTCACAGTAAAATAAGAGAAATATTTTATTTGACAGATTTGATCAGTAGAGCACTGGGGACAGCAGGACAACACGTATTTTCATTTGCTCTGAAAAATAGAAATGATCTTTGTGAAAGAGTCCAGGGCACAGGCAGAAGTAACTTTGCCGTGACGCAGAGTATGGCACAGCAAAAATCAAACAACTGACCAAGAGGCTAAACTCAGCAGTTTGTGCACTGCTCCTCTGCGAGGCAAATTCTGCATCCTGGAGCAAATAGTTACTGTTAAAATTTTATTTAATTGTTACTTGAATAAACTTTTCAACATTTCAAAAGGATGTAAACCATACTTCTACGTTTTGAGATGTTTCTTCAGTTTTTAACAGTCACAGCACCAGAAGTGCCCTGCACCTTTTGTGTGCAAGTCTGGTATTTGAAGCCTTTGGTTTCTCCTCCACAAGCAAAAAGTCCAGTTTCAACTTGAATGTTATCTCCCTGGCAGGCACAGCATTGCTGATGGTTGTGATCAACACTAAGGAGAAAAAAAGAGGGTGATGAACTGTATTGTTTTAAATTATCAGTGTAATTTTCAAAGTGCTATTCAAGATATGTATGTATTTGAGATTTAATGTTTCATGAGGTCCTGACACTTCCAAGCTGACAGTTCAATTGGCAGGATGAAAAGTCTGGCACATAGCCTGATTTTATATTAGTTTACTTGGAATCCGTGGGTTCATGCACAACGGGATGATGCTAATTCTAGAAGCCTTTGACCATCGATGAAACAAAGTACTTGACATTTTTCACTTTTCTTTTCACTGCTTAATGGCCTGTTAACCAGAAACAATTATTCCTCCTAAATCCAAGAGAACTCTTGTGCGTGAATACACAATAGAAATGACAAATATGCAAAAAGAAAGGGATATGCTCAGGAAGAAACAACTGAAGAAACGCATAAGGAAGAGGAAGCAACAGAGCTTTTTTGGCCTCCATATGCTTAACACTTGAGGCACAAGGAGAAGTTGACTGAATTGAAGTCTAAAAATTAATTTTCTGTTGCAAGTAAAGCAAAAGCAGAGGCATCTGGAAGTTAATCTATGTATCCTCCCTCCACAGTCAAGGGAAACATATGAGTTCCAGGTATCTATTTCACCTGTGTTTTGTTGTTGTTGTTTTCCTTTGTTATTTTTGGCAGTTTAACTCCCTGAACTACCACCATGTTTGGGCCCTGAATACCCCAATACACCTGAATGCCCCACACCAGCATTACCTGGGATCCCCCAGCCTTGCCCACAGCTCAGCCTGGGGCCATCATTCCCTGTCCCAGAGAAGCTACAGGTGTACTTGGCTCTGGCCCTGTGTCCTGGAAGGACCTTGGAAGGTGGCCCTTGGACCCATGTTGCACCTTGGTTTCAGTTCTGCCTCTGGCACCAATCTTTGCCCTCAACCAGACCTCCAAGATGAACCCTAAGACTGCTTCAGCCCTTATCATGTTTGAGGGTTTTGAAGAACCCCACTACTAGTACCCAGCTCTGGCCACCATGTCCAGATCCTGCGGGACTGTGCCCACTGGTGACGTGGCACTACATGGGATTGGACACACTAGTGTTAAGGCCAGAGGTGTGGAAAAAGGCTGGAGAGAACAGCTTTCCAGCAGAGAACTGGAAGATCAGCATAGCCACGTGGTAAATCCAAACTTCTAGGTCCTCTGAATGCCTTCAGTACAAGGAAATTTACCCTCTCAAGCAAACTCTTGGCTTTATTCAGTCCCTGCATACGAGTTAATTGAATTGGATTTACCTATATGCTCTTAAAACATATAGTTAATCATAACTTGTCTCAAAACATCAAGCCATATTTTGACAAACAGAAGATGAAATACATTCCATGGTAAACCACCGATTCCAACTGCTACGTATACCTTCTGTTGCCTAACTTGGCAATATACGCAGCTAAACTGACATTTGGGAGATTTTCCATTTCTTGGTTGCAAGTGAAATTTAACACGAAGGCTTCTGGGGAGTATTTAAATCTCTCAACATATACATGCCAATTACCTAAAAGCATGATAGACTGACGGCTGGCTGACTGTCAGCTGTTCGGTTGTATCTGTGTCTGTCCTGTAACATCTGGAATCTGTACAAACAAAGACGCATCACAGATAAGTCATGCACAAAATAAGTGAGGAGAAGGATTAGGTTTTGTCATGGACCTCAGCGATGTAACTGATGTAACAGCAGCACAGCAGTAACACAGCAGGCTAGCAAGCTGCAAACTGGTGCATATAATTATATGATTTGCCCAGGGTCAAGAATATATAACCTCTACTTCATCTTTCTCTCAAGTACTTAATTATTCCAGATGGAGACAGTAGGAAAATTAACGTGTCCCTTCACTTTCCTGCTCTCTCTTTGTCACACGGAGGGGAAGCGTTGTCACTGCCAGGCGGTCGGAAACCCAGCCAAGCTCAACAAATGCCAGCAGCAAACCCAGAGAGAAGGAAAGCCCTCCTGCTTTCAAATGCCATCATCGAGGCAGCTCCTTTTTGGCAAAAGAAGGTAGGAAAAAATTCTCCTTTGCTGACCATCTGTGAGGAGAACACTTCAACAGTTGGTTTGCTTGCACGCTGACCATCCTTTGGAGTCAAGGGGGTGGCAGTCTATGAACACAGAGCAGATGGCACTTCAGAGCCTGCTATATCTTGAGGGGTAGGCAACCTGCAACAGAAAACAGGGAAAAAAAGGACCAGAGCTGTGAGGAAGCCAAGGTCAGTTTGAAGCTGAGAGGGTGGGAAAGAAAACAGGCTGACCCAGGAATCCCATCAGGAAAAAGATTTAATGTTTTGAGAAGGACCACAGGTACTCACAGGGACATAAACTGGCCACAGCAAGAGCTGGGCAGGGAATTACCGAGGTGTTGGAAGTTGTGGCTTAGTCAGATGGATATGTAAGAAGTGCTGCATGTTAGGAGTCAGGAAAAAATGCAGTCATCCAGGAATGGGGGTGGAAAAAAAAAAACAGGGCTATCCACAGGCATGGTTACAGGACCTCCATTCACTGCCTGGCAGACCTGTGCAGAAATACAACGTTTGTTAAAAGAGCCGGGTGCAGGAGACCTACTGGGCATGTTGTGGTGCTCCCGTAAGAGTATCCTGACCCCTTCAGACTGCCTCGCAGAAGTGCTCTGCAAATTAACTAAAACCGTGCTCCGTGCTGATTGCCAGATGACACTTAGACTAGAGAAAGCTTAATTAACAGCTGCTATCTGTGCTAGGTTCAGCTCTCACCAATCATATTTAAAACGGTAGAGAAAATAACAGGCAGAGTAAAACAAAGCAAACCAAAACAACAAAGATGGAGTTAACGCTCTTCATTGTTAAAACTAAACCAAATTTTGCTTCTTATAAAGCAAAACCTTTTTAGTGATTTGTCGAGATTTTCTTACAACCTTGTTGGGTTGGCAGAACATCAAGGGAATAATTTTCAAGAAATCTCTACAGATATATTGCTTATAGAACCCAAACAATCAAATGTGCACACTTACCTACACAGCTTGCACAAGAAATTTGGGGAACCTCATTCTACTGATTAAGCATCAATTTATGTGCATTTATGTTCCTTGTATATTTGTAACGTCACATGCATCACAAAAACCTGAAACATTTTGATAAAAGACTGGTAAGATTAAAGCAAAATTATGAATGTTTTTGAATATTCACTGTCAATATCAACTCACATGTGCTTACCAAAACCTCCCCTTGATCCCTGAAACAGATTTCAGTGTCTTTTATGCAATTAACAAACAGAAATGCCTTTTTCCCTATTAAAGGAAAATCATTCCTATCACTCCACCATACCTTCTGACACAGTTCTCGACCAGGTCGCTCTGCAGAAGCCCAGATCCTTCCAAACACCCAGGGCACTGCTTTTACGACCAGAGGTGCTTTTTAAGACTACAGTGTTTGCTGGGAGGCGGCAAAGAAGAAAAATAAAAACAGTTTATGATGATTTGAGAAAAACTTCAAAGAAACTTTGAGAAAACTAATTATTAATGGCTATGAGGTTTTTGCTTGTTTATTTGTTTTTCTCTCCAGTAAAATTGTGTTCCACAGAATGGAGGACAAAACATTAAAATCAAAGAAATACAGAAGGTCTCACAATTTACACTAGTGTAAATATCTTTGTCTCCTGGTAGTTGCTGGCCTTGTGCTGAGTGTTTAGACAATTCAAGAAGCCTTTATGCCAAAGGATTAGTGTTTTTATGTAACTTTATCAATTATCAGAATATTACTGTTTTGTAATCACGATCTAATTACTAAAAATAGCCGAGTGGTGATAGATCAGGATTTATTATCAACCAGATGATCGTCATCTCGCAAACTGACATTTGTAATCCAGACAGGAATTCACCTCAGTGACTTATGTTACTTTCCTCCCTGCCACATGCCACACCATCTATCAACAACATATGGCAAATCTCTGCCGAATGAAAGACATGGCTCCAAATGAGTTATCTGTCTACAACAAACAATTTAAATTCTTGGGGAAAGGAAAAAAACAAGACCACACTATAACATCTTTAACTGCAGCTTTCAGAGTACTTCACTCAAGGGCAATACTTATCCCAGCTTCCATGTGAGCGAAGTACAAGCCTCAGTAGCAGCTGTATTAAATTGCATTTAAAATGCTAGCCAAGGCACAGAAATATTGAAAAGAAGAATTAGGATTAATTTTCCTTAAAAAGATTTGTAGTGGTTAATAATTTCAGATTCCAGAGAACGGAGTCAACCTATTTATGTGATGAATTCACTTTAACTGGGATTTTTTCAGATAGCTTAAGTAGCTATAACACATTTTTTCTTTTCGATAATTGGACTCTTGTGCATTGTGAGACCCTGTGAAAATAAATGCTCATAATGACAATTTTTAAAGTGATCTCTCAAAAAAAACAGAAGTGGCACTGAACTGGAAAAATGTTGTGAAAAATAGAGATAAAGGTCTCCTTTAATCACCACTTGTTTTTATTTAAAGTAGCTACAGATGCACCAAGAAAATGGAATACTTAGAAGGCTGTAAAGAAATAAGACTACAATAATGACTGCTATTTGTATCGCAGCATTTGCAGTTCCTGTATGGAGGAATGAGGATTTCCATCAAGGTTTTAGGTAAAGAAACTGCTTTTGGCCACGTAATGCCAGAATACACACGCTATGCACTTGCTGCAGTGATTTAAATAAAATGACAGGATTACAGAATTGTAGATTCCTGCAACTGAAGGGAAGAACAACATCCAGAAACGTTTCCTGACCATACTGTTTGTAAGAGAGGGCTTCCATAGGAGTCAGTACTGTGCCAACAGTCAGAAGCCTGGAGGGAATACAGGTTGAGGTCTTTGACACATGCTAAAATACCTCATTCTGAGATGCCCCATCAACTCTTCCTTTTCAGAGGGTGCTTTCAGATATTTGGCAGTCTACCAAGCACATTGGGAGACTGATTTTGCAAGCTGTGAGCCTGCAATGGCTTCCCAATAAAAAATTATTCTGATAAAGATAGGAAGTAAAGTTAATAGGGAAAGAGAAGCAATTCCATTAATGACAATGTCCTCTTGCAGTCTCCACAGCTCTCCTTGCATCGATTCCCTGGTGCCTGCCAGCAGAGCCGGGCTCACTGCTTTGCCCACAAGGAAAGCAGGACGTGTTCCTCTGCTCCTCAGCTTCTCACAGCTCTCCTGTCCATCACTCCTCTGCTCCTCAGCCTCGCACTGCTCTCTCCTCCATCCGACTGAGTTCCTTAACAAAGAGGGATTGCAAGACAGAGGGACAGACACACAGCAAAACAAACAAACAAACAAACAAAAACAAAACAAAACAAAAAAATGGTGAAATTACAATATCACTGGCAATTCACATTATTAATGAAGACTCCTGAGCTCTAGACTATCAAAAACATCACCATTTGTAATTGTTGGCTCATTGTTACAGGTCCACGGGGTTCTTAGGTCAGAATCCACCCAAGCTCGTATTTTATTGCATGGAAATCATGCTTGGGTGGGATTGCAATGAAAGGTGCAATTTTGACTGCTTATTTTCCCAAGAAAGTTTAATTTATGCTGCGGGCCACATCAATGTGCTTTGAAAAACTGCTATTGATGATTTAGGGTGTGTATGCCAACTTGATACCAACATACCCCGAGAAAAGTTTCTGCCCACCACCCAAATTCAGCAGCTAACGATTGGGGCAGTGTAGGTAGTAACGGCAGGCTGATTTATTACCCACTTCAGACATTTTTCCTCATAACTGGGTTGCTGATACCCCAGGATAAGGGGAGAGGGGCTACTGGAATTACTGGGTATGACCCCATCATTATATATGTGCATTAAAAAAAAAAAAAAAAAAAAAAAAAAAGAAATAAAAAACGCTACTGAGGACATTGTTTCACATCAGACTAACAATAAAAGAAGCCAGTGTGAGGAATGAGACCCGGGGAGCACTTGATGCTGAGGGGATCTGAAGGAAAACCCCACCTCCCCCTCAGCCCTCCTGGGGGAACCACCGAGTTTGCCTCAGGGTGGGGCTAGACAAGCCCAGACAAGCCCGCTTCCTGCCTCCTCGGCTCCTTCTGATTGGCTGCGCAGAGCTCCCCCCTCCCAGCCCCGCCCGTGCCGCTGCCGCTCTGTGCCGCCACTCGCTGCTCCCGGGTCCTCCAGGGCCGCCATTTCCCCGCCCCTGAGGCGCGGCGCCCCGCTGCCATTTTCCTCCCCCCCCTCCTCTCCCCGGCCACTCCCAGCCCTTATCGCCACGCTCGCCCTCCTGCACCTGCGCTTCCTCCTCCTCAAATGCCACCTCGGTGCTTCCACGTTGCGGTAAAGCGGCTCTTTTCTCCTTTTTCTCCCGCGGTTCCCTCCCCTCAGCCGCTCTCCCCCGCCTCAGGCGAGCTCCGCAGCCTGCAGGTGCTGCTTTTTGTCCTTATTCTCCTGTTCTGCTAAACTGTGCGGCGTTTTGTGGGGTTTTCCCCTCTTTGCAAGCACCAAGGTACTTCATAAATCGCTAGGGCTAGCAAGTACTTTCTCTTTTCCTTTTAAATCAATTATATTTCTATGTGTGTGGCCACGCTTGGGAATCAGAGTGCTTTGGGAGCTTGTTAAATGCCGCACTGAAATAAAAGTGTGCCCAACAGTAGCTGTGGGGCAGCCACTGGTCGATAACCGGGTTTCTTCCTCCTGTCCTCAGGCTCCCGAAGGTAACTCGGCAGGTGCAGGTAGGCACCGACGGGAGCAGGAGAGCAGAAAGCTGCACACACGTGCACCAGGAAAGGAGCACGGTTTGAGTCAGAGCGGGCTGGTAGTGCAGGAGTAGTATACTCACATAGATAATGTTGGTATAATGCTCGTTTTCTCCATTTTTCTTACATTCTGGAAAACACTTACTGTGTTTTCCCCTATAAAATCCTATAGAGACATCTATAGATAAAAATACAGCTATAACGGTGCAAAGCTGAAAGCATTTTTCCCCATGCTACTTCTTTTTTCCTCTATAAGAAGCGGCTCAGTGTGGTGTGGAGCAGTAGTGCCCAAGCCTGTGAGCAGATGGGATTGCTGTAGCTCATAGCCTCTGAGAACATCTGTTGAGCATCTCTGATGCAGAGCTAATAACCAGATCCCTCCGTTGCTCTTTCCAGTCCGTAGTGTTGAGAGCATTTCAAGGGAAAGCAGGGCTTAGCCAGTGAAATCCCTGGCTGCTGAATAATACTCATGAACGCTGGCACTGCAATACAGGAGCTTAAAGTCCTCTGGCTAAAGCTGCCTGCTGTTGTGCCTGAGTTGCCTTAGTTGTCTTCTTCAAGTTGCAGTATACTTTAACAGGCTAGGTGAAACAGCTTTGTGGTAGATCTGCTTTTTTCCTCTAAACTATTAAAAAGGGCAAATCTGTACTCGTGCTGTGAAGCTATCGCTTTCTGTGTGTTTCTGGGGTTATGCGTGGATTTTATTTGCTTGTGTCATCAAAAAATACAGCGGTCTTCAGTCTCATTTCTGATCTGTCAGTATAAATGTTTCGTATAATGGTTTGGTGTTATGGTTAATATTTGGTAAAATGTTTTTTAACTTGTTAAAAATCTTAAAAACTGTACTTCACCTTTATGTAATGTTGATCTTGAGTAAGGTATTAGTATTTCCCCAAAGATATCCAAGATCTCCCCTTTTGGCTCTAGGGAGATGTCTGTATCTGTTCAGCCTCTTGTGAACTGAGGCGCTGTGGCAGTAGCACAAAGTAGCCCCGTTCAGTTTGGCTTTGTGAGTGTTTTGGTAGCAGCACTGTTGGAAAGGCTGTAGAGGACATCAGGGTTAAGGAGAAGGAAATGTTGTGGTTTTAGGGGAATTCTGGAGTTAAATAAGCGTTGCTGTTACTAAGGCCATAAGGTTTGTGGTGGGAGGTAGGACCTTTTTATTAGCTCAGCCTTAATTCCAGTCAGAAAATGTGCTTGTGAGCTCAAAATTTGTTCGTTTCCCCACTATTTGTCTTATACTCCCCCCTGACAGCAAACAGAATCTCTGATAGATGTTGCCTCCTTTCATATCCATAGACCCCTAGTGTCTAAAATAGCATTGCTACCACAGACCAAGTTATTAGTGCTTTCTCTAGTTTGCTTTTAAAGACACCTGGTGTAACAGCTTTTCTCTAACTGATCACGTTACTTCTAAACTTTACAAATTGTTGGTATCTGCTCACCCCTGTTTGGAGCACGATGTTCCTCCAGTGGGGGCATTGCTGGCTGTGGATCCTGATGCAGCAGTGAGTTATGGTCTTCAAGAACCTCAGAAACTCAAAGAATTTATGGAGGGGGGAGCCTTTCCGCACTGGCAGCCCCTAATTCACCTACACTACATGAAATTTACCCCAGCTCAGTGGGGCTCAGCCACTTCAGCTGATCAGGGCAGACCTTACTGCTCTCTGCAGCTACCTGAAAGGAAGCTGTGGGGAGCTGGGGGTCGGCCTCTTCTCACAGGGAACTGGTGACAGGACCAGAGGGAATGGCCTCGAGTTGTGCCAGGGGAGGTTCAGGCTGGCAATGAGGAGCCATTTCTGCTCGGAAAGAGCAGTCAGGCACTGGGACGGGTTGCCCAGGGAGGTGGTGGAGTCACCGTCCCTGGGGGTGTTCAAGGAGAGGTTGGACGTGGTGCTTGGGGACATGGGTTAGTGGTGGCATTGGTGGTAGGGGGTGGTTGGACCAGGTGATCTTGGAGGGCTTTCCAACCTTAATGATTCTATGACTCATTAAACAGCTCTTCTCTAACTGATCACTTTAATTCCGAACTTAACAAATTTGTGGTATCTGTTCTTCCCCCTTTGGAGCACAATCTTCTTCATTCCTCAGTTGGCGCGTTGCTGGCTTTGGATCCTGATGCAGCAGGGGATTAACAGCCCTCAGGAACCTCAGAAACCCCAAGGATTCACAGTGGGGGAACCTTCCCACGCTGCCAACCCCAAATTCACCCTGACTACGTGAAATTTACCTCAGCCCTTGGGCTGATCCTTGACTGTGAGCACGGAGAGCCCGGGCACAGCTCCGCACTCGGGGCAGTCCCTCACGACAAGGGGAGGTTCTGAGCCCCTTGTAACCTCTGAAACTAACATATATACACGTTGGAAGGGAAATCTCTTTATATATGAGAGAGCTTCATATGTGCGTATGTATTTTTTATATTTATTTCTCGCTTCCCGCGGCCGCCCCCCCCCCCCCCCTCCCTCAGCCCCGTCAGCGGCGGCGCATGCCCGTGTGAGGGGCGAGCATGCGCGCGCCGGGCGGGCGGGGAGCGGGGCCGGGCCGGGCCGTGCCGGGCCGCGCTGCGCTGCGCTGCCATGGTGAGCGGGGCCGCCCCCCGCCTGCCCCCGGCCTCGCCCGCTTCACGGAGCCGCCTGAGGTACGGGGAGGAGGCTCGGCACGGCTCGGCTCGGTTCCAAGCGGGGCTGAGCCGGTCCTTGGGTTTGCGGGGTGTGGGCGCCGGGGGGGTGGGGTGGGTGCAGGCGGCTGTGGGGTCGTGGGGTGTGTGTGTGGGGGTGTAGTGAGCCCAGTGAGCTGAGGGGGCCTGGAGGAAGGTGATGGCCCTCAGGGGGATGTTACATGGGGTGTGTGTGTAGGATTAAAGGCACGTCGGCAAACGCGGTGTTGGAGATGACAGAAATGCCCGTGCCCACCCGCACAAGGTGGGTTACAAAGTTTTGTATTGATGCGCTTCCAAATTCTCCGACTTTGGTGTGTTTCCACGCACGGTACAGAAAGTGTGGAGAATGTGAAGTGGGGCTGAACCGACGCCAGGGCTGTGTGTAGGGCAGCAGGCGACCCCATCCAGTGTTTCCTCTGTGCTAACAAATGTTATGGCTCCAGTCACTACAGCAAAGCAGCAGCCCAGCCGTATCTTCGTGCCCAAGTTTCCCAGCTTTTCCCTGAATTACTTGGAGTGCAGTTGAGGTGATCCCATAAACCACAACTATGTGGTGTAGTAAGGACAGGACTTTCCAAACCTTCCTTCCCAGATCACCTTTTTTTTCCTTTTTTTTTTTTTTCTCTGCATAACCAAACTTCTGTTCCAGCATCCATCTCTTCTTCCTGCTTTAACTGCATTTTCCTCAAATTCCCTGTAACACCCAGTATTATTTTCTTGGTCCCTGCAGGCTGGTTTGGCTGCTGCTCCCAAGCGCAGGGCCTGCACCTTCTCACTAAGATCCAAAGCAAACTTCCGTAGTGAGGAAATGGCAGATGTAGATCGTGACTCTTGAGCTGTTAACTTCCATTTCCACTTAAGCCTATTCCTTATTTCATGGTAGCAAAGGCTACATAGCACCGGTGAGGGGCAAAAGAGGGAATAATTCTTAAGTAATTTCACTAGGCCACATTGGAGGCACGATGTGCCCTTGGAATGGGGGAGAGAAATTAGCAGATTTTTCTACGAGACGATGATGAGTGTCTCACGTGTTAACTTGGTAGCTTAGCCTGCCTGCCTTGGTGTCTTTAAACAAGGTATGGTAATATGACATATTTTCCAAATCTAGTAGATGCACATTTTCTCAGCTTCAGGTTTTGGGCAAAGTGTGGCACTTCCTCAGGAGGAAGGCAGCAGTGCCAGCTTGTTAAAACATGCGGTGTGTTGGCAGGACGGGGTTGTGAGTGCATTTGCAGAGTTTGGAAACAGTTTAAAACCGCTTCTTGGGCAGGCTGCTTCTCTCAGCATCGTGCTGCTTAATGTATCGGGGACTCCAAAGAAATGAGTTTGTGTCACGGACAAAAAGGATTCTGAAGGACGGAGCTAGGATTTGATACTTAATTTGCTTTGGGGGCATTTCTATAGGAAGAAAATCCTGTTATGATCATAAAATTCTAAAGCTGTGAAAGTAAAAATGCAAAATGCATTCTTTTTTTTCCCTTCAATATATAATGTGTCCACGTTGGCTGGATACAGGAGCCCAGAGCAGTTTGAAATCCTCCTGAGTTTATGCAGCCAATTCTATATTTTTTGCTAAATGGATGACTTCCATGCACTGTCAGATCTGTTTAGCAAGCTTACTTCAGAACTAAGTTTGTTTTTTAAATGAAAATTCTGTATATCCGATATGAGCAGGAATTTCATTGAGAAGTCAATGAATCATAGTAATTAAATGCTAAGTGTGCTGATTGTGGCTGGAAGGTATGTAGTGGTGTACGAGCCAATTTCAGTCGTTCTTTTGAAGCAAAAATGGCCATCCTGTTGTGTAGTGTGTGTTTTTGGAAAGCACATTTCTTAGGTTTTAATTGCCATGTTACTGTCAGTTGGTTTTGAGACGGAGTGAAATTGTTTGCATCTTTTAATCACAACAATTTACTCTCAATTCAGAGGGAATATATGAAGGAGGAAGTGGAGGAGTGTGCTGAAGATGAGGCGACTGAATCGGAAGAAGACGTTGAATTTGATGAAAGAACTGGATGCCTTCCCAAAGGTTCCTGAAAGCTATGTGGAGACTTCAGCAAGCGGAGGAACAGGTAGGCCTTCCTGGGATGCTGGTGTGATGCTCTGAGGATAGCACCTTCAGTTGGCTGAAGGCAGGCATCTCTGTTTGTTTTAAACTAGCTAAAATTGGTGTCCTGATTTCTTTTGTGGGCTGACAGAGCTGATCTCCTTCACATAAAGATGTAGTATTGTCTCCTAATAGATGTAGTTAGCGCTCATCTCGAGGGTGTTTTTTGTGTAAAACTGATGAAAGATTCAAACAAATGCAAACATTCCCTGTAAATACTTTGAAATGATTAGGACTGGAAGCGCAGTGTGCCACGGCCATAAAAAAAACTTTGTAACTCGTGGAGTTCCACTAAGCCCTTTCCTTTTCTCTGCGTAAAGTTTCTGGCTAAGCCTGTGTCAGCACAGAGTGAAATACAGATTGGATTCAGTGCTTATGCTCTTATAAAAAAGAAGGAAAAAATCTCGACCTTTTAGAATTCTCCATTCTCAGAGCTGGCAGAATTGAACATCAGGATGAAGAGCAGCTTTCTAATGCTTCTTGTCTTGAAGATGTATTTATTTTAAGAGTCAGGAAAGCCCTTTGAAGAGCTAACCACTTTACTCCAGGGCATGCGCTTATGCTGTCACTTGAGCTTCTCTCAGAATACTGTAGCTATAAGAAGAACCTTT
Organism: Aythya fuligula; assembly: GCF_009819795.1. Lineage (NCBI taxonomy): Eukaryota > Metazoa > Chordata > Aves > Anseriformes > Anatidae > Aythya > Aythya fuligula. The sequence goes on from NC_045559.1 coordinate 15,421,816, forward strand.
TCTATTTGTATCTGACCAGAAATTTTTGCCTGTAGTTGGGTTGGGTTAGAGGCAGCCTGATACAGAAATAGTGACTTCATCTTTTGGACTGTTGGAATAGTTCACGGTTAGATAGAAAACTGCTAGCGGTTTGAAATAGAGAACAAAAATCCTCTCATGTGTAATTATTTTGGAAACGCAGTTGAATAAAAAGTACAAGAAGCAATTGCAATCTGCGGATAAGCCTTTGAAGTCATTACACGATTTATAGTGCAGAAGTAAATACACAAGGATCTGTATTTGCTGTTTCCTGAATTGCACTGTTAATAATTAAAGGGTTCTTGAATGTAAAACAACCTCTAAGAGGTAATGAAATAATTCTTTGTTAATTTTAAAAAGCCCCATTCCAGATGAAGCAAGTGAGATCCTTTTTTTTTTTTTTTTTTTTTTTTTCCCCACCCTGCAAATTACAACATAAAATAAATGGCTAAAAATCTCTTCTGGTGTAGCATCGTGCTTCATGAGAACTTCACTTTATTGAAGGGCGCCTTAAGGATTTCTCAGCACCAACAGTAACTGTAGCATTCTTTATATGGTTTATACCAATAGCCTTACAACAGTATATGATTATGCCGCTATAAAGTCTGAATCAGACAGATTGTAGTGTTTCCACTTCATTCAGAATTAAAGTCCCAGGCTCGTTTTCTGGTGTGACAGGGATGCATCACATCTCAGGACTCTATTCGCAGTCTTTCAGCGTCTTAAAACCTGTTGTAAAAGAAGGACTAGTCTAAGGCTGCAGTTTGACTGGCTCTATGCTGGGAGAACCTTCTGAAAAGAGAGTCTAGTCTAAAAGACTTTAACTTCACATACTCAATTCCACGATTTTCCTTGCTCTGAATTAACCCAGAAGGCATGTGCTGCTGTGATTGTTTCCTGGTGGGTTTGGGTAGGCAGTATGGCTCCAGCTTTCACAGTGCGTGGCTGGGCTACTGGCCTCCAAGAGGAAACACGGCCAGCAGAATTAACTGATGAGTGCGTCTGCTTTCATGGTGTGCCTTGACATGAAGGTCTTATATATGATCATTGCGTAGCATCAAGTGAAAGCTTGAACTTGAAATGTTACTGATCTGAAAACAACCAGTGGTTTCTTTTCTGGTCCTATAGCACAGTGGCTTTACTCCCCTGCTGCCACCCTTGGCTGTAGACCACAATATAATGAATTGAAGCCTGTGAACAGCGGGCTTGTTTTGCTCAGGCTGCCATTCACACACTCCACAGAACACAGGTGGAAAACGTGTGCTGTAAATAAGCTGTACAGATCATTACTGTGCTGCGTGGCTGAAGGTTTTCTAACTTAACAAAAGCCTTAATTTAATAAAAGGTGCATAGGGAGCACTTTGGTGCGTTTGCCATGTTTCTGTGTGTGGTTGGGTGGTCTTCCCTTTGCATTGCACGACTTTGCAGGTGTGGTATTGTGGAGATAAGTGAGGCACTTACGGTATTAAAATGTGCCATTTAGTTTTCTTCCCTAAAAATACCTTAAAATCAGTTCTGCACTTAGCTGTTGGTAGAAGGGATAGCTACATGCTGCTTATCCCCAGAGATGGACTTGGTCAAAGTAATGGGGCTGGCAGTCCTGACTGTTCCTATCCACAAGTAATGTAAGGGCACCTTCTCCTTACTGGACAGTGTATGCAGTGCGTATTATTTCTGTTACCTGCCAGCTTAAAAGCTAGATATTAAAAAATATATATACATAAACATTAAAACATAAGTTGTAGAGAAGTGGAGGATTGAAGGGACTTCCGAGTTCACCTTTTCCTTCTTTCATACTTGAAATAAGGATTATCTTTGCCTAGCCCAACTCTGACAGTGATTTGTCTGCGTTTTATGCTCAGGAGTATCTAACCTGTTATGAAATCCCCCCTCCGGGGGATTTCATAACATCCCCATTATTCTAGTATTTGACTACTTAATATGAAAAGTCCTTTCTTAATGCAAAGGTATGACTTTTTCTTTTCGATCCTATGCAAAAGAAAATACTGTAGGTATGAAAACAGTTTTCTATGAGCAGCTTATGGATTTGTAAACCAATCAAAGACATCAGTATTGTACTGGTAATACTCAGATTGTGTAATTTTGGCCTGCTTTTGTTCCTAAATGTTTGTCATAATCTAATTTTCTTTTAATTATTCAGTTTCCCTGATAGCATTTACAACAATAGCTTTCCTGACTGTCATGGAATTTATGGTATATCGGGACACGTGGATGAAGTATGAATATGAAGTAGACAAGGATTTTACTAGGTAATTTTTATTCATTATAATTTTAAAAGTGAAGTTGTCTGCCTTTCAGGAAAGAATAGATGTGAGATATTCTTGTGACTTGCAAGCAATTTATGGTTGAAATACTGAAAATACTGGTTGAAAAGTGAAATACTAAGGGGGGGTAATTTATCTTTTGTTGATCAACTTGTGGCTTTTTTCCTGGAATCTGCGAAGAAGAGAAACTGAGATTACTGCAATGAAGAAGTCAAAATAGTGTGGGTGTGGTGGTGAAGGGGACCTGCGAGGATCCATTTGCTAATGATTCAGAGGACACTGTAATATGTAGCTCCCCATCAGCTATGTAAGCCCACCAAGGCTGCATGATGGTAGTTTTTACAGTTGGTATATTGCCATTATACTTCATGCTGCTGGAGGTGAAACTTCAGCACTCAGAACTGGGTTATCTAGAGGTTGCTTCTGATCTTGTCTGTTGTTATGGTTCCGAAGATCATTGAGGCTACGTTTGCAGTTGATTTCATGTGCTCCTCAGGATTGTGTTTGCCTTTCTTCCTGAGGTGATGCCAGGTACCCTTGATTCTGTGTGAAGTTAGAGATTTCATATACTGAGCACCTCTAAATGTCACACGCCTGGAATTGAAATAACTTTAAAAGCTGTTTGACTTGACTTGGTTGCTGTGGTAACAAGCTAAATATGTGTATATTAATTGGATGTCTTGTACGTCAGAAATACCAAAGGGCGCTGTAATAAAAAGAATAAAGAATGGGAGAAGCGTAAGGGAGAAGCATCAAAATCAAGTATTTTTTCCTTAGAGAAAATCCATTCAGACAGACAGGAGTTTCACACTTAGGTCTTTCTAAAACAGGCTCCTTCCCTGGTGAAGTTACTGCAGAAGGGAAGGAAAGTCCAGTGCTTAAACTATTAAGAGACTTGGGAGACTTTCTGCTGCAGACTTTGCAGTTAGATCGTGCAGGCTTATCACTAAGCCTGTGGTTCTGTGACAATTTAAACCGCTGTAAATTGGTATCACTGTAATTGCTCAGCTTCCGACCGTGCCTGATCCTGAGCTGAGCCAACGTTGAATCACTTATGTATGTGATTTACCTGTGGTTAGTTGAGTTCCCAGAAATAGATCCCTAGAGATGATAGAACCCTATGACTATAGGGAGAGTTGTTATCTCTTAAGTTATGAACAGTGCTCAGTGCTTTAATAATGGAAACTGTATCGGTTCACCCAAATTTCAAATGGTTTATATTTGTTGGTGTGAATTTTGTCATTGGACTGTCTTTCTGCAAGTAATCTGCAAAGTTTAGTAATATTTCTCTTGATACTTGAACTCGCTGTTAATTGTTACTTTTTTTTGCCTTTTTTTCCAGTAAGCTAAGAATCAATATTGATATTACAGTTGCCATGAGGTGTCAGTGTAAGTATCCAACGGTGAAAGGTTAAAAGCATTGTGAGGACTCTTTAGTGTGTGCTTTTGCTTGCAGTATGGCTGGATATTGTTCAAAGTATTTATTTTAACGCTGGGATTTATTCTGTTCTTGATGGCATGTAGTGTACTGATATGACTCATTGAAAGAATTGGTATGAGATAAGAAAAAAGCATTTATGCTGTGTCATTCACATCTGGCAGAACTTTGGTTTGTCTTTCAGAAAGAAAATGGTTTGTTGTTCCAGTCTGTCTGTAGCCGGAATATTCTAAAAGTTGATTGTGAGACACAACTTAGCAGCAGGCATTTATCACAGTCATGAACTTTGCAAATATTAACCTGGCCTAATGTTGAACAATACTGGAACCACTAGGTTATAATGTGAATGCCTTCCCATTTAAAAGCAGTGCTTGCTGTTCTTTTGACAACAGTTAGGTAAAGAACCATTAGTTCTATGCAGTGATCTTAATTGTCCTGGACTGAGGGAGTACTGCTTCTACCAGGAACGCAAGCCAAATCTTCAAATCTTTTTTTTTTTTTTTTTTTTTGACTAGTGTAATCATATGGTACTTACGTTTATTTTATGAATATTAATTCAGAAGTCATACCTCCTCTGGAAACTTGTTTTTTAAAACATTTTCTAGTTAGCATCAGAAGTTGGAAAATTCTGAAATCACAAGGTTTTTTGTTTTGTTCAAATTTGATAAGTAAAACTATCCTATGCTTTGGCTAGTCTTGGTTTGGATTCCGTGCTTGTGAAACAACAACAAAAAAAATGCTCACTTGCACATAACAGATCCTAGAAAGCTTGTATATGTTTGGTGCATCCAATATCTACGAAGGTGTTACACTGGGGGGAAATACCACAAAGAAACTTCACACTTCTGGTCACAGTGCATCAGTTCATGATATTTTGAGGTTTAATAGGTTGAACACACACACACCCCACCCCATAGTAATCTACTTCTTGACAGCTTTGCTTCTCTTTTGGTTTGGACTTTGTTAACAAGAAATGCAGAGTTGGGTTGTCCTACCCCTCTCCCATTCTTCTCCACAGTAACTTACACTGAAGGTTTATCACAGTGCTGTGAAACTTCATCCTACCTTGAACATTTTTTTTTGTTTATGATCATCTATATGCCTCAATATTTTTCTCCCTTTTTAAACCAGATGTGGGGGCCGATGTTCTGGACTTAGCAGAAACAATGGTTGCCTCTGCAGATGGCCTCATCTATGAACCAGTAAGTGTATTCTGTCATGCTGGGTTGGCTTGCTGTCTTGTACCTCTTTTTTTTTTTTTTTTACCACAGCTGGGCTGCATAGAGCCTCCCCAAGTATTGTCTGATCTTGGAGTGAGGTCTGCAGTGCTCACTGCAGGAATCACCTAAGGAAGTAGGCTAACACTGCGATTTCTGTTTGCTCACTCTCTGCAAATAACAAGATTCAAACACAGCAGACACCCCAAGTCAGTGCTACTTAACAAGCTACAGATTCCTACAGCTAGTTATTTTTACATTCTTAAATTCTTGGGATAAATGCCAGTATCTGATGTGGAAGGAAACTGTCAGAGCTCTAAAAAGAATTGATCTAACTGCTTCTTAACTAGAAGAATATTGTGATCCTAAGAAAGTGAAAAGTCACCATGATATCCTTATAGTATGGAATGGCAAGATCAAATTAAAAAGATCCTTTTAATTTCTGTATTGCAAACCAAAAGTGCTGGAAATCTGTAAGCCTATGCTCCTGAAGTGGACTTGCATAATATGATAACCTTTGAAGTAATTACATTGTATATAAGTAATTTATCACTTACAGAAAACTGAACTGCCAGATTGAAGTAGGGGAAGTCTGGTGGTTTGTCTTACAGACATCCTCAGTGAGGAATGACCTTAGAAATAAGCTGCACCTGAACCCTTGTCTTCCAGTGATTGCTTCTCTGCTCATTTCATTGCTTTTTTCATCAAAATCGTGCATGTCAATTGTATCACTTAGAATTAAATTGCTGCTTATTGCTTCTAGCTTGTATTAGTCAAAGGTTAGAAGGGCAGGGACTGCTATCTCAAGTTAGTGGAGCTTTAGGAAAAGATTCTGAAGTTAGAAATGAAAGCAAGTGAATAATTTTTTGGGGGGGGAGGAGGTGTTGAGGATTTAAAATGCAAAATCCTTTCATAAACTCCAGTATGGGGTACCAAATGGGAGCTTGTTTCTAGCCTCTCAGAACTTCCCACCCCACCAGGTCTCTTCTAGGTTTTGGGGAGGGGACCGGTGCTTTCTGGGTGTTGTATTAGGTGTGTTATTTCTGTTTCAGGTAGTATTTGAACTCAGCCCACAACAAAAAGAATGGCAAAGGTAACTCTGAAGTACTGAGATGCATGCTTGTGTTATTTGTAGTGGAAGCAACCTTGAGGTATACCTGAGTCACGTAACAGAGCCATGTCTTGGGTCTGACAGCTCCTGCTTGTCATTTGAGTGCAACCCTATGAGAAAAAATTTACTTTGCTTTTCTCATCCTTTGAGATCTTCACTGTGTCAAAATTTTCCCTATTTTCAATGAAATGCTGTCATTTCAGGCATTTGTAATGGATTTACTATAAGCATACTTAGGGTTTTGTTTAATTTTATATGATAATGTATGCAACGTTATATTTCTTTATATAACTGTTCGTTTGCTGTCATTAGAAGAAATACGAATTGATGCCAGAGTAGCTCATCTTCTGTTGACAGATGTGTTACTAATTGAGCTATACTATTCCAAAAGATGAGATATCTGAAAAAAAGGGGAGGGGGAACATTCTTTGTACTGTTTTACACAAGGCTGGGCATATAATGCACAACGTGCTTTTATGTGAGGCCTGCAGACTGCTCCAGTAGTTGACTTTGATAAGAATTCCTCCCCTGGGCTTGGACTGGTTTGTGGAATTGGGTCATGCTGTTGCAAGACAAGATAAGTACACAGACTCACTCAGCCTACATTACCAACAAACACTCAGTAGCACAGGTTTTAATTGGGGCTTCGGATGTGTGACACAAACAGCTTGACATCTGAATGTCAAAGCGGAGCCATAATAACAGATTGCACATTCAGGCAAAGCAAACGAATTTGAATCTTTTGTGTATGGCAGTTGACACAGTGTTTATCACTGAAATTGGAATAGCTTGGTTACGTGTGATCATTATGCTGATAACTGTGCAAAAAAAAAAAGAGCTTATTTGTGAGTCTGTCTAGCTTTGGTATTTTCATAATGCACTGCTATTAACAGCAGAACTTAAGCTATATTTACTTTTATTTTTTTGATTGTATGAAATGTGATTGTCAATATTTAATACAGTGCTTGGATGCTGACATGTCTTTGCTAAGACTGCAAGACTTTGGAAAGTCTTGCTAACTTTCCTATATATAACCTGCAACTGAAGCTGATAATTGTGAATTTATTTTCTGTTTCTATATTGCGTGCTTTCACACTTGTCTGTATAACCTTTAGGATGCTGCAACTAATTCAGAGTAGGCTGCAGGAAGAACACTCTCTTCAAGATGTGATATTCAAAAGTGCTTTTAAAAGTGCTTCTACAGCATTGCCACCGCGGTAAGAAAAAGTTGGGGTGTTGCTCCCCCAGCCCCCTTTAATTACACTTCATTTTTTGTAGGCTTATTATTTTTTCTTGAAGATAAGTTTGGAAGAAACGAAGGCGTTAGGGCTTTTAATTGCATTTTAAAATAGTGTATTTGATGCTTGTTTTGGAGGGCTGTAGTTTTATGAAAATCTCTGGGTCTTCCAACGTGGAAAAGGCTTACAGGCTTTGGTGTGTGTGTGTAAATGTAAAAAAAATATGTACATACATGTGTTTACACACACACACATGATACAGACAGCATTATACAGTACAGTATAGTACAGCGTGGGAAGGGGAGTATTACATAGTACAGTGTGGGAAGGGGAAGGCTTTGTAAAAAAAAAAAAAAAAAGTTGAGAGCTCTCGTTGCTACAGTGTTAAGTGACTCACGTTTTGCTCTGTTCATTGTAGGAAGAAAACTTTCAGAATAATCTGTATCTGGTAGAAATAATTGGAAAAAAAAATCACAGGGCAGCAAGATATTTGTAAGGTCTTGGAATGTTTACTGTTCAGTTGTTCAAGTGTTGTACGTTAGCTTTGTAGGCCACATCTCTGAATATAAGTATGAACAGAAGCTTATTGGTTTCCTCAGGCTGAGCTTTATTAATTTATCTCCCTTCTACCATCCCCAATATAGCTCCAGGAGTATATGATAAGGAGAGGTAGATGATAGTGCTTTATCTTTATGCCAGGAAAAAGAAAATCTAACTCTACTACTGTTACTTCTGTTAACAAATATTCTCAAGTACTCTTTATGTTGGTTTTGTTTAAACAGGGAAGATAATTCATTACAGTCTCCAGATGCATGCAGAATTCATGGCCATCTGTATGTCAATAAAGTGGCAGGGAATTTTCACATAACTGTGGGCAAGTATGTTCTGTTCAGTCTCTGAAAATAAAAAAAAAAGACTTCTACATTGTGTGTAGTACGTGCATGTACGTGTGTGTATGCTCTTAAAATAGTTACTTTTTTCATTAACTGTGACATACACATGCATTCTCCATATGGTGTATTTCCTGGAGCAGTTAAAACAAATTTCTTATAAGCTATTAAAATAAGTTTGCAAATTCTTTCTTGCGTTCAGTGTAGTGGTTATGAATTCCAATGACTTACAGGATGGAAACTCTTGAAAATAGGCCCTCTGTAAATATATGATACGGAATGGATTGCTTCTACTGGCTTTCCATCTCTGGGCCTGTCTGGACTTTTCAAAGCTGAGATGTAGTAACAGAACCATAGTGAGGGAGCTGAATTCCCATTCATCTTGATTTGAAGAGACACTTCCTAATCTGCTTCTGTAGTGGTATTAGCTTATGTACATCTCATGCGAATTTGTGTTACGTTTTTTTGTGCTCTCCAACTGTGCTGTCCTCACTTCCCTGTCATCACTTTCAGCAGAGACCTTAACACACAGTCCGTACTCTATTGTATCCACGTGTAATTCCAACTGCTGCCTTTGTGTGGATGTTTCTCCAGGTGTCTCTTCCGTATGGTCTTGAACCACCTCTCTTACTTGTACCTAGATGGCTTCTTAAGCCCTTTTCAAAGCCAGTTGCTTTGGCCTTTCACATGGACTATCTTAACTTCTCTCTTCCTGTCTCCAGTTTTTAAACCCAGAATAATCTTTTGCTTTCCCTTGCTTCCTTTTGCTCATCATTACATTCTATTGCTGTTAAGTCTGCTCCTCTTCTGCTACTTTTTTTTTTTTTAATTGCTTTCTTCCCTAGCCTGCTTCATACCTCATTGTTCAGAGTCACCACCTGGTTAGTTGTTATAGTCCTCATGTATGAATAAATGAAAAGACATTCTCTCCCTATATAGTATTGAAATAGAGAGGGAGAGGAAATTTTTCTGCATAATCCTGTTCAGGAGAACTGTGTGTGTGGCTTAATCGAACAAGTTTTCCATAAAACGTATCTTACTTTCTTTAGGGCAATACCACACCCTCGAGGCCATGCACACTTGGCAGCCCTTGTAAGCCATGAGTGTAAGTCCTTTGATATCTCCTTATGAACCAGTATTGTTTCTTTCAGACTGCTGTCATCTGTTTTAGATGTTAACATAGCTTGTTGCTGCAGAGATCGTCTAGCTGGGCAACTGCATTGCAGAAGAGAGTGCAGAATATTCTTTTCAGTGTTGTAACTCAGTAGGGATTTCACCTTAACACTATTAGTGTTACCTATAGGTAACACTAGTAGTGTTGCTTCTATACCTAAAGGTAATGCTAATAAGTTGCTTCTATAGTAATGATAACATAATGGTAACTCAGGAATCTTGGATTAAAGATTAAATTCTTGCATTTCAGTCCAAAGTACCAATTTCCTGCAAAATCTGTTTTTCAAAAGGTTAAAAATGTTTGACCTCTGTCCCTAGACCCTTCATTTTTTAGGTTATGAGTCTGGGTGCTAAATGTGTATTGTTGCAACACTTACTGACAGGCAAGGGTGACTTACTTTGAAAAATGAACTTGATATTTAATTGGTTTAAATCTCCATGTCTGCCTGTGAATGTACATTAGCGCAGGTGTTTAATATTGTGAAGCTCAGATATCTGCAAAATCAGGCAATGTAATAACTTGACAGGTGCCTTATGTTTCCTCTGTACATTAAATTTATGAAATTTTAGTCTTTTTAATACTGTTATGCGCAACAACCTGAATTGTAGAACTTCAGTATTTGATGAACAAGAAGTTTCCTGTCATGAAGTTTTGACTCTTTCCAGCTTCTAGGGTGGTTCAAATACAGATGTAATTTGTTTTAGAATTTCTTTTGCACAGAAACTGAATTTCTTTCAAAATAATTTGAATTGTATTTGAGATATGTATGTGGATTTATTACAATTACAAGCACAAATGCAATGAAATGCACACTAATGTTCTAAGTTTTCTAATTATATGTTCTCCAATGTGTGTTTTTTTTCTCTGAGAAAAGTACAGAAGCTCATAGTTCAAAAATGTTGTTTCATTTTTCTGTATTGTTTTTCAGCCTACAACTTCTCACACAGAATAGATCATCTGTCATTTGGAGAGCTTATTCCAGGAATTATCAATCCCTTGGATGGAACAGAAAAAATAGCATCAGATCGTAAGTGTTGTGTGTTCAAAAAAAAAGCATCTTGTTTTGTATATTCTTCCAATAATTACATATAAAACGTTATCACGTTTCATGATTTGTGTGACTTACAAATAATATGCCTTATTACATTTGATAGTGAATATTGCACTGTTTGATTACTGACATGGCATCTTAGACAGTTTCTTTTTAAGATTGGTACTGTTGGACCTCAGTGTTTTGCTGAAGATGTTTTGCAGTTTAGTCCAGGCTTGTATTGAAGTTACTGTATGCCTGCAGAGAAGGGTCTGTAAAACTCTTTTGGTTTAAAAATAATAATAAAAAAAAAAGCAATAAAACAACAACAAAAAAAGATCAAAACCAAACAAAATCCCTAATCCCACCTTCACCACACACACACAAAGTAAAATATCTGGCATCAGGAGTCTTAGTATATTGCTGTTTTCTCATGTATAAAAAAAAAATAGTAGTAACCTACTTTACAGAGATAACTGTGTCTCATCTTCTGACTTCTCCTGTTCCCCATGCAAGGGATCCCCAGGATCTGCTAAAGCTGCTGTTGCTTCAAAGTCAGCCCTTGGTGCATTGGCTGTTCCAGCCAGAATGATTTTGTGTAATTGAAATAGATTGCTTCAATTTATCAATGTTTGTTCTCTAAGAAAATTGAATGAAGACAGAGCAATCATAAATGCATAAGCCTACTGATTGCTTTAGAAGAAGTCTCTAGAAGACTCTCTAATCAGGAGAGGAAACCATAACGAGTTTAGAAGGGATTCTGGCTTTACATAGATGATTAAATGCCTAAAATCTATTCAAACCATTGTCAAGTCAAGATAGATATGCCTGTGGCAGTTTGTATCATGTAAAATGTGACTGCGAAACTCATTCTACTGCCCTGGGAAACTGTGCATTTCATTTACAGATCTGAGTGGCTTGACTTTAATGAATCTTTTTGTTACGTAGGTAAAATGTGAATTTCTGAGTACAAACCTGATGTAGGCTTTGCCCCTTGTAAACTTTGTTCACATATATTGTGCTGAAGTGGTCTGGGCAGTTCTGGTATCCCTTGAAGAATGTCCCTGCTGCAAATGGTGTAGTTGGTTAACTGTCTTAAACTGTTTTTGTTTGACTTCTTTATGACTGTGTCTCAGATAATCTTTTTACTCCGTACTTAACTGAACAGTGAGATTTGTTTTCTTCCAGACAACCAGATGTTCCAGTATTTTATCACAGTTGTGCCAACCAAACTTCATACATACAAAATTTCAGCAGAAACTCATCAATTTTCAGTGACAGAAAGGGTAAGTGGAAATAAGAGAGAACCCTGCAGGGGAAAATCTAGCAGTGATTGGTCTTAAAAGCTCAAATGTGAGAACTGAGGCTTAGTTTTTGAAAACTCCTCTAGTACAAATGTAGCCTATACAATTTTCCAGTGCACTGGATTTATCCACTAAATAATAGTGCACTATTATTTATACTGTGATTCTGATGTTCAAATGCATATGCTTGCTGATGCATGGTAACTTCTTGCATTAATATTTTGCATCTCTAAAATTTGTCTGTGGAGGAAATAGGATGAAAATTGCATGTCAGGATGTCATGAACTTGGTTGTGGAGTGTTAGAAATGGAAGCAATGTGTATGAAACAAAACACAGCATTTCTGTCTCTCAGCTGTCTTGTTTAGCCTTTGTTGAACCACTGACTTTAATTATTCTTCAGACTGGAGAGCTTCCAGTTCTTCTGAGCTTGGAGAAACTTGTAGTGATGAATCTGTAAAGGAAGTAATTATTGCAGTATGGTGCATGAGCAGATCATAAGATACCAATTTAAAAGACTTCTGTAAAAGGCCATGCATGTACCAGCTACGTGTCTCATCATTTCCAGGCTCTGAACTACATTTTGATCTTTTATTCACAAGCCAAGAAAAAAAAAATATATTTGTGAAAAAGCTGAATTAAAACCAGCAGCTAAAGCGAAGGTTGTGGAGGAAGCCTTGGGTTAAAAGGAAGTTCAGAGATTCGGATGGCAGTTTTTTTCAGTAGGAAGGTTGCCACACTTTCAAGTTGGGAGGGAGAAAAACTTGTCAATAGAGGAGGCGAAGTGGCATTATGTACTTGCTCAGTCTCTCTCAGGAGGTAGTCCTGTTGCTTGTACAGTTTGCTTGTGTTTACCTTTGGAAACCAACTCCCCAGCAGATGAGCTATTAACAAAAAGCTGTTCAGAGCAGTTATTCACTGGACAAATCAACACATTTATTGCATAAGAGTAGGCACGTGTGCAGACCCAGAGAAAGGTGGCCAGCTAGCCATGGCTAAAATGTGAACGCAGCAAGAAGCCAGTGGTGAGCATCATAGGAAGCAGAGCAAGCACACAATGAGCAAAAAAAAAAAAAAAAAAAGTGTTGGTCTAATTTAAGTAAAGCTTCTGAATTTTTATGGTATATTCAAGCTTAGGATCTTCCCTGATGCTTTCTAAGAACCAGCACTTAAATCCTCTGTGGCATGTAAATCCAGAGATGTGCTTCAAAGGAAGAAGGATGAAGCCTAACAAGTTGTAGATGCTGTTTGCAGATTTGCATGTACCTCTAGAGATAACTTCAATAGCTCAGGCTGTTCAACAACATAAATGTTTTCCTGAAGTTCTCATCCTGAGTTAAGTGGTTAACAGCAGTGCATAAAGAGCTGGGGCACTGCGTTACGCCACTGCATGCTCCTGATTTCACAGCCTAGACCAGGACTGCGACCCTCATCTCTCTGATGAAGTAGTTTTGTCATCACATCTATTCAGATAGTTTTCCTTGTGACTAATAAGGTGCAACTAACTTGGGTTTCTCTCCGATCTCTCAGGAAAGAGTAATTAACCACGCAGCTGGCAGCCACGGGGTGTCAGGAATATTCATGAAATACGATATCAGTTCACTTATGGTGACAGTGACAGAAGAGCACATGCCTTTTTGGCAGTTCTTAGTACGTCTCTGTGGCATTATTGGGGGAATTTTTTCAACTACAGGTAACTGTCAGTACTCTCCCTTTTTCTTACACCCTATTAGATCCTTTTTTATAGGTTACTGTGAGTATGTTTTGGATAAATAACAGGGAGTCCAGAAATATGCAATAAAAGCTACTCCTTGTCAGTGTTCCAGAATGCTTTGTCTGGAGGGGGCTGCTGTTTTCTTCTGATGTTCTGTGTATTTTCTGTAGCTGGATTCTTGTGCTAAATCAGTGCCAAAAATTGAGATAACATTTCCATCTGAAGTCACTGGGAGGATTTTCCTTATGCAACTTATCAACATACTGCAGGATTTGGTCTTCAGAGGAAATAAACCAAGTCAGAGGGCACAATTCGCTTTGTTAGTCACAACATAACTTGTAACCAAGGTGCCCTGTTATTTGTTCTCTAGCTTTCACTTGAAGAGGGTGTTGTAAAAGAGCTGTCTTTCAAAGTAGTTTTTTTTCTTGGAGTGTATTTTCACCTGTTAAAGCCAGGCAGGGGTATTAAATTTGTTTGGATAGCTTTGTTTTTGTTTTTATTGATGCATTTCAGAATGCAAGAACTTTGTTTCCTTCCTTGATGTTTCCACTTTTATTTTGGTAGTTCTTTTCTTAGCATTTCACATACTGGTCTATTGCACTGCACTGTATCTAGGTATTGTAGAGCTTTGCTGTAATATTGCCATAAGTACTTCAGTCTTACTTCTTGTGACGATTTAAATCTTGTTTGACGTTGCAGGAATTTTACACGGTTTTGGAAGATTTGTAGCAGAAGTTATTTTTTGCCGGTTCAGACTGGGCTCTTACAAATCTACGGCGGTAAGAAAAACTACTTGATAGGTATTAAATAAGTATCCAGTGTTACTGCTGGTCAGCCTGTGGGCTACTGTTACGCAGTGTGGAAGAACTGAGCAGTCTTTTACGTTGGACATTAGTAGTGATGTTCCTCTCGAAATGACTTGATTCCATTTTAATTGTATTTTTTCCATGTAGCCTGTAGGGAGCCTTGTCTTCAAATTTTGTTCAAGTTTGCCAGCTGGCAAAGTTAGGTGAGTGGGAGGAGAATAAAGGGAGGTAAATAGGCTCGTAGAATAAAAATTGTACAACTTTTGGAGAAGAAATGTGGTTTTGGGGTGGCAGTGGGGGATTAATGTTCCCAGACAAGCCGCTAATCATGTTTGGTTTTCGTTTAACTAGGTCCCACTTCCCGATGGCCACACAAGCAACCACTTACCTCTAAGTACAGACAATAACACGCATTAGCGCCTCCTGAGAGAATTTTCTTTCGTCCTGCCTGATACAGAAGACTTTTTTTTATAATAAAGAAAACATTGTGCAATATGCAGAGACAGTACTGATGGGCGGCAGAAAAAAATGAAGCCTCTAAAAAAAAAAAAAAAAAAAGCAAACAACAAAACCAACAAAATTTCTGTAACTTCTTGTCTTTTTAAGCACGTATGGAGTCATAGGAAGTTCTGAGAGTGGTGCCGTGGACCAGCTGGGGATTAAAGGAGCGTTCCTGCCAGTACAGTATTCGTGGTCGAGCTGAATGTCTTTGTGATGACTGCCATCAGCCACTGGAGTGTCTGCTCAGGGCCTTGATTCTGTGCCGGGGAAGGCTAGCAGGCTCCGGGGAGGACAGAGACCACGTGGGATGTGTGGAAGAGCCGGGCAGTAGGCAAAGAGGGACAGTAGCAAAGCTGTTTTTTTCTTCTAGGGGTCTGGGTTTTCTTGTTCTTCTTCGATGGCTGAGGGTGGGTGCTGAGATGCCATTCTTACAGGCTGGGAGTGATTTTGGGAAGTCCTGCTTGAGAGAGAGAACTCAGGGAGTAAGATGGAGCCCAAGCCATAACGTTGGTTGTATCCGCTGCCTTTGCGGTCTCCCCGTTCCTTAACGCAGAGCAGGTTTGTGCCTCTGTGTTCTCACACGGCCGCTTAGCCAGCAGTGACAATATTGCTCCTGGTGCTTAGTGGGATGTTCTCGAGGCCTCTGAGAATGGGTTCCTGTGTGCCTGGTGCTGGTTTTTGAGGTGGAATCAGAAACCTTTTAAATAAGGTTTCTGAACGTAGTCTTGGCTCCCTAGCAAAAGATCAGGAAAACTCTTCATACACCCCTTTCTTAAATAAAGAAGTTGCTTTGATGCAATCTTCATTGTACCCCTGCTGCTAGCACGTAAGGAAAAAGAGCAAGAGCAAGAAACTGCCTTGCTTTGGTTCACTTAAATACTGCAAAAACACGAGATTCAGGCCAGCTGGCCAGGCTGCTAGTCCAGGCAGGGAGCAGTGGAGGTGGTCCCCAAATCAGGCCCAACTTTGAGGAATCTGAACCATTTAGCTGCGGAAAAATGATGAGAAGTGATGACGTGGAGTTAATCCTGGTTGTTCATGAAGGTTTTTGTAAAATAAATGAAAAGAGCAATATCGGTTTTATATTGTAAATACGCCACTGAGAGTGAATGTTGTTAATGGAGACGGTGCTTGGAGAAACTGAAGAACACCCGCTTACTGCTGAGCTACTGGCACACACCTGTGGTTAAACAGTTACTCCACCAGGGTGAAAAGTGGTATCAGTGTGATTCCTTCTCAGCAAAACCGGTTTAATAATGTGTTAGGAGATGATGCTGATCCTGGCCTTATTCACCATATTGGATATTAAAAAAAAAAAAAAAAAAAAAAAAGAGGACCGACTATGGAAAATAAAAATCTCTGGTGTTGTCAGATTTTTGCTGACTTCTGTTAGCGTAATTTACTGGACACTTGGGTATTGGTGATGAGCACAGTACAAATAATTTAGCTGATTTGCTATGCAAAGCAAAGGGCTTCTGAAATTGAGAAATTACACTAAATGCTAAAATAAAATGCGGGACATGAGGAAAGACCTTTGTCCAGTTTCCCTCTTGAGAAAGACAGGAGGGCAGGTCCTTGGGGTTGGCAGCCAAGTTTGGTCTTTTTATATTTTTTGAGTTTATGGTTTTCACTTTTTTTTTTAACACTAATTAAAACTCCAGCAACTTGAGAAACAAACTCTCGTTCTTAGTGAGCAAGAAGGTCAGAAGCTGTAAGTTCTGGGTTCCCGAATCTCTTTGGCATTTCCCTCCGAGGCTTTTTGCCTACTTCCCAGGCTGGTTCTGCTCTGGGCTCTGTCCTATCACCCATTTCTCAGCTGCATGGAACAGATGGCACCGGCGGAGGTTTTGATCTCAGTTGACTCTGTATCAGAATGTAAATGTTATTTTCTATTCTCACATAAAACAGCCAAGTGGCTTGGTGTGTCTTAAATCCTCGTGTGGCGTATTTGTGGTGTTCTGTCTAGAGCAGAGCTCGCGTGACAGCTGGCTGCTAGCGGGAGAGGATTTGGGGTTGACTTCCAGGGCTGAGGCACTGTGTTGCAGGCTGAGTGCGGGATCAGCTCAACTTCGCTGTTTGGTGCTGTTTGCCATCACCCTGCAGAGGGTTTGGTCGTTACAGCTGGTGCCACACATTTTAATTACCTTAGCCAGGATGTGCAAGGGGGTTCCCGAGAAAACAGTTCGTTGAAATGATTTTTTTTGGTTGTGTTTATCTATGTTGTGGGCAAACAGTGAGTGGAATATGGAAAGAAAGGAAAGGAATGGGCTTCCCAAGGGAAATAAAATCCTGATGGTGGTGTGTGTGGGGTAGTAAGTTAATATGATCATTTTCTGGGTGAGGAACAATGATCAAAAAGAGAAAGTGGGGAAGCAATGTGAGCAGGTATTTCTCAAGTAACCTGTTGGTTTTAGGGCTCAAGATAAAACAACAAGCTTATTTTTTTTTTTTTTTTAAATCAAGAGAGAAGAGTACCTTCAGGCCCCATCACCTTGCACAGATTGGCACAGCATTGAAAAATCACTATAAAATCTCTCATTTGGGATGTCACACTTCACTATTGTGCTTCTTGATACATTTCACAAAAAGACTTCAAAGAAAGGCAGAAGGTGAGGATGTAGCGTGCCCTGTTACCTGCAGGAGCTCAGTCTGGGGGCCTGTTTGCTTTATGGTACAGCGCTGGGAAGCAGATGTGTGACGGGGCAGGGGGAGGCCCACAAAACATGCAGGGAGCTGTTTTTTAAACATTACAATCCACGATTGAGAGTTCTTTGGGGAGGGAGGATTGATTGTGAGCTGATACAGGGAGTAAATTCGTGAAATCGTGGTAAGAGCACATCACTCGGCTTGTGGATGTGTTCCCCGCATCGTGGGAGCACAAGAGGAGCAGGATGTGCTGGGGTGTGTGCAGGTAGGTGATGTGACAGGGAACCCACAGAGGTTCCTGCGACAGCCTCCTGCTGCCTGTTGTGGCTACAGCTGGAGCACTGGGTGTTGATCCATCATTCTCACCACCTTCTGTGGTGTGCAGCGCCTGTAGCAGGACAGGCGGTGAAATGCGAGTAGAGTGGGTGTGAGAATGGGGAAGGAAACTTCCCTTCCCTGGGCTCCTTCCCTTTGTTTCTGGCTTTCCTGGCAGATGTTTTGGGGCTCTTGCTGGCGTGGAATTGAGGAGGATGAATTCACACTCCGGAGTAGATATGAATAAAGATGAATTCATGCTCAGAAGTAGAAGAGGGATTGTGTTAACCTAAGCAGGAGATTTTCTTAGGAAAAAAAAAAAACAAGATGATGCTCCCCTTGAAATTCTCATACTAGAAATGGCTGAGTAATTTGAACTCTATATTCAACTCTTCCCATCCCGAAAAGCACCCACCTGGTTTCCTGCAGCGTCTCTGCAGCCACTGGCTCTGCCCTGGGTGCCTCCTGTGCCGGGAGGTGGCTCACGGAGATCCCTTTGAGCTCTTCAGGGAGCGATGTGATGAGCTGAGCTCTGAGCAGCCAGCACCGTTGCCTAGGAACTGTCAGAGGCAGACACGCATTGGGGATAAATTTGGCTTTTTTTTTTTTTTTTTTGCGAAGATGTGAAATTTGAAGAGCCTGGTTGAATGCCTGCGAAGACCTTGGCCTCTTTTTAAAAGGTATCGCAGAAGGTGGGAGTATCCGGGCTACATCTGTTACGTGCATCTGTTCTACCTCGTTTTTGTAAAGATGCTTTTCCTACCAGCACTTGGTTCGTGCAAGCCATGTCTGGTGTTTTGGACTTGGTGGTTGTCTCTTGGTTAGAGGAAATGTCCCTGCCTGCATATGCAGCTGGTGTTGAGCTGCTAACGCTTCTCGAAGCCCTACGGGACTCTGCCTGCTGCCTCCTGTGCCCTAGGAGGCTTGGTGCCGCAGGTCAGCATTCTGAGGTGCTTCATGTTTTTCTTCTGCCGTGGCTCGGTGTCCTTTCCTGAGCATTTCTAGTTCCTCCTGGCACAGGAGCAAGGCAGTGTCACCTTTTCCTGTCTTTCCAGATCAGTCTTCTGTGAGTCTGAGGTGCTTTGAGGTGGTAGCACCATTCCTGTCCCTGTACATTTGTCTGCTTTGGTAAGCAGAAGTTTCCCTTTTTGGCCCTTACAAGACAGTTTTGCTAAGGGAGCAAGCTTAGAGCAATGTCTCCACTACTCAGTTTTACCCAGTTTTTACTCAGTTTTACCCTTGAGACCATTTCCTCTCCCCAGCAGCGGGGGGTCCCTCACTGGCAGGGACGGACGCAGCTGTGCTGAATTCAGGGGGTGATGCTGGCTGACCCCAAGTGCGTGGTGTTTTTGTTCTGCCCTCCTAAGGTCTCGACCAAAGTCCTGCTAAGGACAGAAACGAAACGCTGCTGCGTCAGGCCTTCAGCTAAGGCTTAATTACCTGCTCTGGGTGCTTTAACTGTGAAAATCCTGTCCTGGCTGCCCAGTGCAGGGGCACCTTGGGTGCTGGTGCAGGGGCTGGGGAGGAGATGGACCTGGGTACAAAGGGAGGACATCCCAAGTGTCCTTGTGGTGACAAACAGAGTAGAGCAGTGGCATGGGGTGTGCTTCCTTCTTCTGCTGTGTGGCTCAAGCCACAGCTGCTCTCTTACACGTGTTGTCTGCAGCAAAATCTGGTTTTGTGACTTTTTTTTTTTTTAAATGTAAAGGGAGAGATGCTCAGAGTCTGAGAGCCAGCCATTTGAGGTGTGAAACAGCACGTCTGGCTTGCGTTGAGGATGACCCTCCTGGTATTAGGGGCAAGAGGCAATTGCAAGTGGGTGCCTGGCAGGCTCTGGGTGAGCAGAGGCCCTGGGGGCAGCCATGCTTAGGTCCCCGCTGTCCCAGGAAGAAGCTGTTTCAGCTTTGCTCTGCCAGCACCAGAGGTGTTGTGGGCTGTAGTAACTACCCAGGAGCCTCACCGTGGACAAGGCAAATTGGGCAAGACTGTGCAGATTCCCTGCCTGTGTGCTTATCTCTAGGCTTGGATTTATGGAAGCCAGAGGCTTTCTGAGCTTCCTTCAGGAAGGACCATCCCTGCTTGTCTCCAGGACCAAGGCCACCAGCATCCTGTAAGCAGGTGTCTCCCCCTGTACCCTGATACCCTGTCTGCATCTGCCTTTTCCAAGGGCTCTTCTCAGTGCTGGTGTCACCTAAGAGTGACATTGCTTGCAAAACCACCCACCTTGGGCATCCCTCTTATCTTTTATTTTTTTTCCAGCTTCAGCTATGGGGACTTCAGGCTTCATGATGCTGGACCAGAGAGTTGCACTTCTGAGCCCCTGCAGGGCTCAGGTGTTTGCATCCCCTCCTGGATCTAGCTGTAATATCTGGGAATTGAAAGGTTTTTTTTTAATTACTATTATTATTTGCAAGGAAAATGAAGTGTGAATGCTCAGCACATCTAATTATTATGGAGGGGAGGGGGTAAAAAAAATAAGTTTTGATGCATGGAAAATATTTGAGAATTACTGATTACCAAAGCTTAATTATCTGGCTAGCAGTTAGCTATTAAGAACAAGTGTGACCAACTGTGGTAGTTGGGCCTGGCTGTCTCCACCCAGCTGGGGCTGCCGTTGCACCTTTCAAAGTCAGACCTCTTCCAAGTGCTATCAAACTCACTGAACCTTGTGCAACACGTTTTAACAGCTTCCTTTGAGATACACCAGCTGCCTAAACCCAACAGTGTTAGACTAATGCAGAAAGTTGTGGCCGCAGCAGCCCATGGCCATCGGGCAGGAGGGAACATCTCCCTTCAGCTGGCCAGCAGCACCACGAGCAGCTGGAGCTCTGAAGGAAGACCAAGAGCCCTTCTTCCCAGAGAGGTCTGGTCAGGACAAGGTGGAGAAGGGTCAGCCCTGCTCTAGGCATCAAGGTAGAGGGCTTAAAAACGGCAATGTTTGCATTGCTTTATGCAAGTGCTCAGCAGGAAATGCTTACAGTAATATAACAGGTACTGTGTGTAATTAGCTTCCCCAGACATTTGTGTAAGGTTTTGCCCAAGCCCGGCAGGATTTAGGGGTGTTTTCTGGCTTTGGACCCCGCTTTTGCTGCTGTCCCGGCCCAGAGGAGAGGCCTGAGGCAGGTGCTGGGACAACATGGGGCTCCCTTCACAAGATGGCCGCCACCTCACACTGCTCCTGTGGTGATTGCCCTTGCAGCCCAGATCCCTGTCAGCAACCCAGGGAGGATCATGCAGGGATATCAGGGATATATCCCTGTCCCCACACCCACAGCACTGTCCTGGGATGGAGGCACCGGTGTAGGATGATGACAGGAGCTACTATTTTTGCTGCCCTGTGCCCCCAGCCCATTGCATGGGGGAGAGGTGGCTGGGTTGATGTCCAACATTTACCGCCACCATATGTCTTCCAGGGGCTTCACCACACGAAGCCACCCCAACCCTCTGCTGAGCCTCTGTTACTTGTGCTTCGGCAGGTGCTCTGCAGCTATTATGTATTTACTGTGACTTTTGAAGGTGACAGCGTGAAACCAACTGTTTTCTAAGCCCCTTGGCCTTAGCTCATTTGCTTTAAGGCTTCAGTTGCAAAGCCCGGGAGCGCTGCTCAGCCCCGCTGGGGAGCGGTGAGGGTGAACAGATGCCATCAAGGTGACTGCAGAGATGTCAAGGCAATGAAAAGCAGCAGGACCAAGCATTAATGTACCCAAAGTTCATTTATTTGCAGCTCAGTTGTTCCCTACTATGATCCTGCGTGGGCAGAGCTTGGCGGGAGCTGTCGAAATGAAGGGCAGCAGAAGAGGGGGCGATGCCGGAGGTCTGGGTCACTGCGCTCCTGTCACCATGTTGGGGACCCAGGACCTGTGGGTGAGCCCAAAGCCTGTCCTTCGAGTCCGTGATGTGATGTCCTGCTGCAGGAGGGCAGGCAGGAGCTGTCGCACGCTGCAGCCAGGGCAGTCAAGCTGGGGTATATTGTAATGTTTAATAACTTCCAAAAATATTTCCAGTTTACTGCCCCAGTACAAATAAATGGTAGATACCAGGAGCCATAAATTCATCACAGTGTACTCTGCAGGCAAAAAAAAAAATAAATCATAATTTGATTATTCTTGTAATTCTGTTATTTAATCTAATAGGAACTAGTTTGTGTTAAAGAGTCTGTGCACATACGGGCACTGCTGTCTTCATACTGTAGGTGTACAGTCCATAAATATAGAGAAGAAATTCTTGAAGGGTAATACTGGAAATTTTACTTGCATTTTCTTCTAAATATTTGCTAAACCAAGTTTCACTTTGCTAATACAACAGCAGTTGTTTGTGCTTTTTTCTTAAAAATCATGGATTTAAAAATACAAATATGCGATAAGTATGACTCTCAGATCTCACCTTGCTGTGTCAATGTACTTATAAACAAAATTATTAAAAAGATAGGCACCCATCTAACTAAAAGTGATTTGGTAAGGTCACAAAAGGGCCACAGTGGACAGTCAATAAAGGTGAACTTTTTTTTTTTTACACTTGTTGAAATGACTTGGAGAAGGTTTTATTTAAAAGGCAGAAAATAAGTAGTCTTGAGATTAGTTCATAGTACAGCTGCATAACTAACTCAGACAGAAAAAAAACAAAAACAACAGTTTTCTGAGCAGAAAAATTCATCCTCTTAAGACAAGTAATGGAAGTTGTCTTCAGCTTTTTAATGACTGACAGGCGAGGAAAAAAGTAACACGGGGAATTGTTTGTAAAATTGTCTAACTGAAGTCTGATAGAAAAATATGAATGTCATCTTTTAGTCACTCACTCACTGAGCCCTTCTCCGTTTCCTAGGCCAATAACTTTTTTTTTTTTTTTCCCTTTTCTTGCTGCTTTCTGATGCCTCTTGTATCTGAAGAGTTCATCATAACGTAGATTGTCTCATTAGCTCTGGGTACGTCTGTGTTATGTTCCTGATATGCCGTCTGGCCTCTTGCATCTCTCTAGGGGCAACTGCTCCTGCTGCTTCCCTGAAGTCCCTGTATTCCCATGCACGAAGCATGGGGAATAAACAGGATGAGCTTGAGATCTGTGTACGGTCATGGGGCCACAATCTCATTGTGATCATGGAGATGTGGTGGAACAGTTCTCATGACTAGAACGCTGGCATTGAGGGCTATGGCCTCTTTAGGAAGGCCACTAGCAGCAAGATCCTGGGCACTGGGTCTCATGGGGCACTTTATTTATCCAGACAGCTGTTGGGTTAGCAACTCGGCCAGGCACATGCAGTCCAAGCAGTTCCTACAATACCTTGGAGATAATTTTCTGACACAGGTGGTAGAGCTGGGCACCATTCAAACAGCACTTCTTCCAAGCTTGGGATCGATGCATCCCTAAACGTAGGAAACCGGGGAAGGAGGACAGGAGACCTGCATGGATGAGCAAGGAGCTCATTGACAAGACCAAAAGGAAGAAGGTCTATGAAATGTGGAAAAATTTCACCAAAGGGGAAATTGTGCTTGACCAACCTCGTTGCCTACTATGATGGCATCACCAGCTGGGTAGATGGGAGGAGAGCAGTGGGTGTCATCTACCTTGACTTTAGCAAGGCTTTCGATACTGTTTCCCTCGACATCCTGCTAGCAAAGCTGAGAAAGTGTGGGATAGAGGAGTGGACAGCAAGGTGGGTTGAGAACTGGCTGACTGGCTGAGCTCAGAGGGTGGTGATTGGTGGCACAGAGTTGGACTGCAGACTTGTGGCTAGCAGTGTTCCCTGGGGGGGGTCTGTGCTGGGTCCGGTCTTGTTCAACATCTTCATCGATGACCTTGATGAGGGAATAGTGTCTGCCCTCATCTCTGGAGGTCCCTTCCAACCCCTACAGTTCTGTGATCTTAATGTAAGGGATTAAGCTCAACAAAAGCTGCACACAAAAGCTCCTCCTTGGAAATTCAGTAATGAGAAAGTAAACAATGATATTAACAAAGCAGGGTTTTAATAAAAAGATATGAGTTACATGTCAAAATGATTTATAAATAAACATAATCACATTACATGTATTCTGTCTTTTTAAAAAAGTATTGATTATACAATAATATATATTTTCTGAGTTATAAAATCCCATATAAATAGCAAATTATTCTCAGTATGAAGAATACAAGAATACATTAAACACAAACAAACAAAACCGGGGTACATCTCTGAAAGGAATCCTGAGTACACACAACCATGGGCAGAAAACAGAAGAAGGGAGCAGTGGTTGGATATATATACAAAATCTCCAAAACTGTAAAATTGGAACCAAGAACCTTCTGGTGGCACTAACCCTCGTTCAGCTCCATAGAAATAAACTCAGGAGTGGCTCTGGGTACTGCTTGAGATTTCAGGAGCACTCTATAGATTCTTTTGGTATCACAATAAGAAAATGAGCTCTGTCTTCTGGTGGACAGAAAGAAGGCACTTAGAGCAGGTGAGCGAAGGCTGTAAGCAGCAGCTTGGACTAATAGCCAGGGAACAACGAGATACAGCTCCTGAATGAAGACATGTGGCAACAAATTCTTGTGGAGTTACAAGAGGTAGCGAACTCTTCCACTCCTCAAGGTTTCACTGCTTACCGCCAAAATAATGATATAAATTAAAACAAGACTAAATCAAGGCAGCACATCGTACTAAGGACTAGCAGTCTGGATGCAGCAGCGTGCTTCTTTCTTCGTGGTACGAGTTGCAGCAGCATTTAGATCAAGAGTTTTCGCTGTCTGTTTTCTCTCGGCTTTTACACCTGTACAACAGACACAGACGACTGGTAATGCTCGGAGCTGTGACTGCATCTTGGAACAGGGCAGACTGCAGCACTGCAAGAGGACTCCACCTTGCAGAAGCTGGTCTGTATCTCTAATGTATTTAAATGCTGAATTCTGAGATTTTTTATTATTATTATTATTAAATACTATTATTATTTATTATTTTATTATTTTAGCATAATTTTTTTTTTCCTGATCACAATGAAAAATGTCAATTATTCATGGAATTATTCATTACTGTTCAGCAATGCCTCACTTCTGCCCGCTGTTTTCAGCAGCAGTAATGCAGCCACGACACGTTCCCTCAAACACTGCTCTTTATATAAAACAGAATGTTTTCTTTCACAGGCCCAAGGTCATGAGCTCTGACTTGCTAAGAAAATATGAATCATCAGAGAAAACTCACACATGCAAACGGCAATAAGCACACAGAGGCTTAGATTTTGCTCCTTATTACAGCATCAACTCAACAGAGATAATAAAGTAAACAAGAGCCATTTCCAGGCTCCTGGCTTATTACCAGTTTGACAGGGATCAAAAACCGGATGAACAAAGTTATCCTGAAGCTGAGCCAGAGTTGCTCAGAACAGGATTTAACAAGTAAACAGACACGTGAGAACACTTCAGTTTCTTAATTTCTCAACGATTTTCTGTCCTTTGAAATACTACAAACTAACAACCTTCTTTCTGCTTGGTATACCATGATTTGGGAAGATCTTGTCCCATGGCACTTTTTTTTCCTGGTTTTGGGTTAAAAAGCCCAGCAACAAGAAGCAGTAAATATTGCACAGTGAGTTAGGATAGCAGTCTAGAAAAGGGAATAGCACTTGCAGGGTGGTTTTTTTTTTCAGTCCAAAGGAAAGCTCTTCATTTTTTCTGCTAGCTCCTGTCTCATTTCTACATGTTTTTTCAGGTTTTGCACTTCGTGGGGGAGGTTAATGTCCCACACTGACAAACAGGATTGTAATTCTGAAAAAAAAAAAAGAAAAAGAAAAAGAAAATGGTAACAGTGAGAATTATTATTGCATAATTAGAAGCGGTTTTGCTTATCTGCTTTTTTTTTTTTTTTTTTTTTTAATTACTCATAAATTGCCTCTCAGAGGCATAGTGTTTAGGACCTGGAGGCCAAGTTGTGTGACACCGTATGTGTGAGGTGATGAAGATACGGGTTACAAGCCATTTCTACTTGCACAGTAGTTTGGATTCCACTTCCCAAACCATTTAAAAGCACCTCAAAAAAACATTTCTGGTGCCTGTAGACCATACGGTGTTTACCTGAGCTGCAGCCAATGCTAGTAGTGAGGTGCCTGCATAAAATTTCATCTTTATTTTCCAGAGCAGATATACCCTAAATGCTTACAAGACTCAAAACCCATTCACTACAAACCAGAAATGAAAATTGATTTCATAAGGTAGTAAGTATACTGAAAAAAGGTCACTTCTTCAATCTCCACTCAAGCAAACAACTCTGCTCCTGGAAAAACATTATGTTTAATGAAAAATGGAGAACACTTACATGAGCAGGGACTCATAAACTAAGGTCCTGAAGGTTCCTGAGAGTCTGATTACTCTTTGTATAATTTATGGCATTCTCAAATACAATTAGAAAGCTAAAAAGGCAATAGGTGCTCTTATGGTAACAATCAGGAACTATCATAATGTAAAAAACACAGCTGTAAGTCTGGTTCTTATTTTAGTCCAGTCGGCTCACCTACGCTTGCCACCTTTAACTTTTTACTATTACTGCCATATTATCAAGAAACTCAGAAATTGGGATCAAAGAAATGTGAAAAAGAGCATCCATCAGAGCATCAAATGTAACTGCACTATGAAAAAAACACACAAAGATGGTGATTTCATATCTTCCTATTCCAACACTTCCTCATCCTAATTGTCAGGAAGCTCTTCCTGATGCCTGAACTAAATCTCCCTTATTGTAACAGAAACTGCTTAGCTTTTATCCTACCCACAGGGAATGTGTTGAAGTATTTATTCCCTTCCCCTTTATTTACATATTTGGAGCCTATCATCACGTCCTTTCTATGCTTTCTTTATATTAACCACTTTGTCTTCAGTATTTCCCCACAGGCTGCATTTCACTCCTCTGGGCTGTTCCTAGCAGTTCAGAT
This sequence comes from Aythya fuligula, assembly GCF_009819795.1. NCBI lineage: Eukaryota > Metazoa > Chordata > Aves > Anseriformes > Anatidae > Aythya > Aythya fuligula. The sequence goes on from NC_045559.1 coordinate 15,448,395, forward strand.
CATTCGGCAGTGTCCCAGATGGAAATGCTCCTCCCACAGAGGCTTCACCAGAGCTCAGCAGAGCACAGGAATTCACACATCTTAGAGAAGCCACTTTTCTACTGGTGTGAGAAGGTGTTTGCCTCTTCCACAGGAACATGATGCTGTTACCTCATGTTCAGCCAGTGATCAATTATAAACCTTTTGCTGCAGCATTGCTGTTTAAGCTGGCCATTTCCTCATGATGGTACAACGGATCACTCCTAATTAAGCAAAAGGTCTCGCATCTGTCCTTAGGGAACTGTATGCTATTTCCTTTGGGACCATTTATTCTATTTGTCAAGGTTATTTCAAATGCTAATCCTGTCCTCCAGCGTGGCTTCTCTTAGCTGAGTGTTGTCTGAAAAGCACATTCACCTTTCCTTCCTCCACATCACTCATGAAAACACTGAGCATTCCTGGTTTAGCACAAACCCCTCTGGAAATCCATCCGATGCATTCTCCCATTAGACAAGGGCTATTACTCTTTAAATACAGTTTTCCACCAAATTACATGCCCTTCAAAGAGTAGCTTCATCCGATCCATTTTTGGAAGTTCCTGTTAGCTTGTATGGAGCCCAGAAATGCAACAGACTACAAAAACTAGTGACAATATTTTGCTAATCACCACCTCTCCAAACATATCTCAGTGGGTAGTCAAGCACAATAGTGTCTACTCCACTAATAATCTAAATTAATAAAAGACAGTTGAGGTACCTTTGTGAGATTTGTCATCTTCGGTGTCACTCTTATACCAGTATCCCAAAACCAGCACCACATTCTTCAGACTCCCTTTTTCAAAGAAACAAAATGTCACATTTTAATTGTAACGGGAACTTGGTAATTTAAGGAAGAAAGAGTAGCTTACATGATGCCATTAACAGGATAAAAACCGGAGTTTTTATCTTTATTCATAGTCATTAACCATGAAAAAAAGGACACAAAAACAATACAGTTCACGTCTCCATTTAATGCAGGGGTTTGCCAGAGTTCAAAGCTGTAAGCACGGGATCAGCCGGCCAGTCTGTTGAACAAGCCAGAGAACAAAGCACCCTATTATTTACCACATGCAGAGGTAGCAGAGTCATGGAAAACAGATGTCACAGCGAAGGGATAGGTTGCGAACGGAGTCCCAGTGCACAGCAGAAAGTGCCAGCAGTCAGTCTGGTTATAAAAAACAAACAAATAAAACAACCAAGTGTGGTACAAACTAATTAAAAGTGTTCTGCAGTAACCACGGCACGTAGGTAGGGAAGGAGAGTTAGCAGGGATGTAGAAACATAATGAGGTAAATCCCAAATAACACAAAAAAACAGAGTGGGAAGACACAAGTGGATGGATCACAGAGGCCTGGTGGGAACCCCGTGCATCCTTCCTGATCAGATGTTTCATTGCTTTACCTTTTTTTCTGCAACCAGCTCTAGCTCTGTACCAAATGGATTGGAACTCAAGTGCAATGTTTCTTATTCAGAGTAGGGCCCTTGCTTTGAAAGCTCTGCCTTTCCCCTTGCAGAATGAACTACATGTATTTACGCGTTAATGATTCTCTACATATGATGTCTTGTCGATTATATGTCAACTGTTAGGTGAGAGAATTAGAAAAAGACATTATATTCATATATTCATACACAAACTGCCAGATTTTGAGACATCAGTTTTATCAGTAATCTCTTTTCCCTAAAGCATTTACATTTGATTGACGTTATATGTTTTAATCTCAAACTGAAACTTTTTAATGCAAAAATATTTCCCACTATCTTCTCTCCCCTCAGAGATGCAGTGTGTTACTACTAAAGACGTGTTCAGCAGCCTCTGTGCCATTTTCAGTAATTCTGTGAATATACCAGTGGAACCAAAGCCCAAATTTAGGAAAAAAACCCAACCCTTATAAATAATTGCCGGGAGAAAATGATCAAAAGACGATGCACACATCAAACTGCATGCATCAGTCTCACTTGCCATCCGTGAGTTCTGTGCAAACACAACTCATCTATTTCTCAGGGAGCACTAACTTTTCTGTATAAAACATTTTGATTAAAAATGCTGTGTTGGCTGGAAACTGAGGCTATGAGACTCACGCCTTTCTAAGTCACTCTCTATTATTTTATCCAACACATTTTGCCTATCAGTGACAATAATGTGAGGCAGAAATCTTATTTTCGAAGTAACTATTCTTTACAAAATACTAGAAAACAAAACAGTCCCTTTACAGCACTAACACTGCAGCTATCAGGACCAGAAGGACTCAAAGTGCTATGCGTGGGCAGCCGGGCTCTACAGCTGGCACTCCAACAGCGTGGGGTTGAACAGACTCCACAAACTTGCTGTCTCGGGCAGAAGCAAATCACGGGAAGATGGAGGGGTTTTTGACTGTCAGCACCGTGAGCTAGTCTACAGACACTCCTGGTGCCAAAAAGGCAAAAGCAGCCCCCAAATTTGGTTTACAATGGTAATGAGAAAACCATCCAGACTAGAGACTAGAGAACAAGTCTCATAAGGAGTGACCGAGGTAACTGGGGTTGTTTATTCTGGAGAAGAGGAGGCTCAGGGGAGACCTCATTTCACTCCACAACTTCCCTGGGAGGTTGCAGCAAGGAGGATGTCTGTCTCTTTTCTCAGGTGACAAGTGATAGGATGTAAGGAAATGGTCTGAAATTGCACCAGGGGAGGTTTAGATTGGGCATTATGAAAAATTTCTTCATGGAGAAGGTGATCAAGCACTGGACTGGGCTGCCCAGGGAAGTGGTGGAGTCCCCATCCCTGGAGGTATTCAAGAGACCTGTGGACACGTCTCTAAGGGACAGGTTTAGTGACGGGACTTGGTAGGTCAGGCTGGTGGTTGGACCTGGTGATCTTGAAGGTCTTTTCCAACTTAAATAATTCTGTGGTTCTATTTTTCCTGAATAAGGCTGGGAGAAGACTAGAAAATTAGCAATTAAGGAAAAATAATTCAAACCTAGCGAGCTCCATGGAGAGAGAAGCCAAAAGCATAAAACAAGATGGAGAAAGAACACAGGCAGACACAGGTCAAGATAAAGACTATCAGACAGAGGACAGTGAGAGCTGTGCTGAAGCATTGCACGAGGTGAGGGTGGGGAGCAATCACGTGCTGATCAGTGAGGAGCCAGAGAAGAGCTGTTGTTTTACGTGGGCACGGCTAGGACAGGCTGCTGGTGTTCAGCTAACACTGGCCTGTCTGACACTGAGGGGAGATGACAGCAGTAGAATAGAATGAAGGAACAGGATGTGGAAAATGCTAATCTGTGCCTGGCACACCGTGTCAAACAGAAGCCAGCAATCCTAAACTTGGCGCTGATTTCACCAATGGCTTTACTTACCTAGCTGAGCTGTTAGCATGACTCGAACAGAATCACAAAATTTATCTATAACTCGTACAGGGCGACGCGTTGATAAATCGAGCAGCAGAATATGTCCTCCTCCTGTCCCTATCCACAGCGCAGTGTTTTTCTGCAGGCAAATTGTCTTCACTCTTCCAGAATAAGCAACTTTCTGTTTTAGTTCTTTATCTAGTTTTTCTACTTCCTCCCTAAAAGCATGGAGAGAACTTGCATTAAGTTTTGGTGACACACTATTCAACAGCTGCTAAAATGACTCCCGCAATACCAGCCTTTTAAATGATCATTCATCATGACAAAGTGCAAAAAAAATCATGCAAATAAGTTGTCTTACTTTAGAGAATCTGGGATGAAAACTATTGGACTTCTAAGACTTGCTGGCATGCTTGGAAAGACCTTTAAATAGTAGACAGGTACATTTCTCTGTTTTCTCCCAGTATGCAGGAGAATAATGTCACTGCCAAGTGGGAGGAGCACAGCTAGAGCTGCTCCTAGCTTCACCATAAAAATGAAATGGACGTAGCACATGAAGGAAGAACAATTTAAATGTAAATCACTGTCACTGTTACTAAAACTCTGATGCAGAGATGAGGCATTCTTAATCAGGGGATGCAGGAAGTAACTGGATGCAAAAGCAGCAGTACCTTATCGCATCAGGTAAGGCCAGCAAAATACTTTCTTCTTTATTTAATGAATCCTCTCATAATCCCAAACTGTGAAATACAGTAAGGGTCTTAAAGAACTGAGATTCTGCACGGGATGTTTTGAAGTTCTGGGCCAGAAGAGAGGAATTCCGCATTTGCCCAAAGAGCTGGGCAGGTCTCTTATCTCCCTCTCCCCAGAGGGCTGAGGTGCTGTGCTAGGGAAGGCGATCTGTTAGCCAGCTCTCCGTGCATCAGGTCAGCAATCTGAAACAGGATACTTACTTAAGGAAATGTGCACAGTCAATGAGTTCAGAAAGCTTCTCTGTCTTCTTGTCCCAGATTTCCACAAAATGACTGTTTTTCTTCGCCAAGTAGATGGATTTATCTACTGCTATTGAAATTATGTTTGCATCACTGTAAGCCTTATGGCAGAACCTAGAAGGGAGAAGAACTCCAGTTAGAATCCCAGGCAATATCCAGTAGAAAAAACTTGAATATTATGAGTGAGGTTCTCTGTAACTGTTAAGAGATTCAGCCTTGAGACACCTATGTGGGCTAGGATACAACTGAGAAGGTTTGCTGTGATCTTCCTGCAGTTTGACCTGAATTTTCACAGTAGTGGAGCTGGAGTTACGTTATCCCCGGAGATGTATCGATGCCCCAAGTCTGCTCAGAAATCTTTCCCATCTATCTGCTCAGATCACACACACTCACATCACAGCAGGGCAAACCCCACCTTTTGGTGTCTGCAGACACCCGACAGTTCCTACAGGGCCCACAGGACCGTAAGGGGTCACTCGACAAAGATGACTAAGCCTAAAAAGCAGCAGTGAGATTTAGCTCATCTTGCTCTGCTCGTTTCACTGCAGCTGACAGCCGTTTTGTCTGGTTTTCTCTACATCTGAATGTGTCTCTCCTGCCAGATCTGTGCCTGTACATATCAAAGTACTACTGGCTCTGCAATTTAATAGCATTAGCTTTTCATCTTGCCACTGAACTGAATTTTACTGAAGCTTTAGTTTCTTGCTTTATATTAACTTGTTATTTTCCAAAGCAGATTCATTTCCTGAAATAATGACCTCTATGAGTATAAAATCAAACACTGTATCACCTGCTCAGGAAAAACTCCCCTTAACTTCAGAGCAGGATTTACCCAGGTATGAATTACAGGAAGTGTTCCAAACACTTCAGTCTCTGATTTCTATATAATGAGGTCAGCAAAGATGTGCACACATACTGTGCAAGCAAACACGTAACGACAAATGCTGTGCAAAGCATGCACGTGTAGCTCTTAATAAAGTAACCAGAGCTTGGACAAATGTCATCAAGGGAGAAAAACTGAGCAGTAGCATTTATACATTTTCTGACTTCATTATACTGACTTCATAAATCCTTTATATAGTAAAAAGGCACATCCCTTCTTTAAAAGCAGTCATGAATATTTCAAACATTACTCAGTGCTCTTATTTTAATGCACATTATAGTTCATCAGTATTATGGAAGGAAAATAATGGAAACAAAATTAAAAAAAAAACAACTCTAGAACAAGATATTATATAAAATTACTGTTAGAAATCTTTAATAAAAACAAGAAAAGAGCCAAGTAGCATTACATAAAAATAAACTTACAGTTGACTTGTTTTTGTTTCAATCAGCTTTTGGACAGAGAAATCACTAGATAAGGCTATGAGCTTTGTTCCACAGCCTCCCCAGATTATATTTTTTTCAGATAAGTGTGAGGATTCATTTAAGCACATTAGTGGTGTGTTAACATTTCCTATAGTTAGTATCTTCAAAGGTGTTGCGCCCTTACACTGCAAAAAGAAATAGACTCTCCATTAGAAACAAGGAGTATGCAGACATATGAAGTAGAAACTGTTAAAACAAGGCCACACAACCTGCAGAATACTTACACAGCTAGATTTTCTGAACTATTGTGGTCTCTTTCGAGAATGTTAGGGACCAAGAAGCACTGTACTATCATTATAAACGCCCCCAAAAAAACAGGCTGTGTGAGCAGAAACTGGATGGAGCTCAGACTCCTACTTTTTGCAACCAGAGGCCCAGTTCAAGAACTGAGAAGAAAGTCACATCAATATCCTAAAGACATCCCACACTAGACTATATCCTAGTTCTGCAATGGATTGCAACTGTGTAACTGCTCTAAGGTACATATGGTCAGGAGCTAACCCTCAGGAACCAGTTGATACAAACAGCTACTGGCATTTCTTTGTTCTGGGAGCAGAACTCTGACCTAGAGGGAACCTAAACAATAAATGTATTTTTTGCAGATATTTGTTCTACAGAGTTGTGTGACTGAAAGGAAAAAGGAGCTATAGCAGCAATAAATAAAGGAGATTCTGTTAGAATATTATATATATTCTATAAAAGAATATCTGTTAAATAGTAGCCATTACTGTCACCCTCTAGCCACGCCTGTCAAAGACTTATTTTCTCATTATAAATTATTTCCCCCTCTTAAGTCTGTTGTTAACACATTTATTGTAAAACATATGCATTTCCTCTAAGACTGCACAGAAAATGATTTTTAATTTTAGAGATGTAATTTACAAATAATAAGATGTATGAAATAAAGCCACTGCCAGTAGCTGTATCCATATTGCTGATAGTTTTTTGTAGAATGGACAGCAAAGAACAATTCTACCTTTACTGCTCTGTCTTCAAACACTGCCAGTTTGCCATCAGCTGTGCCAACCAGAAAGAAATTCTTCTGTTTGCTGAAATAAAATAAAATAATTAATTCCAGAAATGCCCTGATCAGGTAAGAAAAAATTAAATTTGTACTCTGCTATTTCAAGAGTTTCACTGAACACTAAGAGCAAAAACAACCAGCTGTGGTCAGGAGTAGAGTCTCCAGCTACCTTGGGTGCAAAACTAAATGAAAACATAAGCAAAATAACCAGCTGTGTGAAGAAAGTTGTCTGCATGAATGTACAGCTGTTATTTTCTGCACATCCCCGTTAGTGGTATTTTCAAAGCGTAACCCAAAATATTTAAAAATCATGCATACCTTTGCTTTGAAAGGGAATTACAGTATAAACAGGTGATAGAATCTGACATTTTCTGCAGACGATGCCTTCTTGTTTCATCTTCTGTGTTAACTGCCCACAGAGAACCAGACTGGGTTCCTGCTACAATCCAGTTTTCTTTCTCAGTAGTAAGGGTCACTAAAGCCAAACTTAAAATTTTACTGTCTGCAATATCCTGAATCAGAAACAAAGCAAACAAACAAACAAAAAAACCCCAGTGATATGGTTATATTTTCAACAATGGTAAATACTAGCAAATAGCTGGTAATAAAAACAAACTACAGTCTTGTACTGGGGAAGACCCTGGGCCTTGGATCTTCCCATGAAGATCTTCTCCATGAAATCTAATCCCTGATAAGCAGAACTTATCTTCAGAGGTACCATCTATCTTCAGCATGCTGTGAAGGGCCCCTCAAACAGTACACTGGAAAATCTTTAAGATGAATACTATAAAAAAAATTTATCTATTTTAATGAAGGTCTCAAAGCCGTCAGAGCATTAAGCAAATGGAACTACACAGTATAGGTTCAGTTTAATTGCTAACAGTAAAACTACTGGTCTAAAAACCTTTTTTCCATTTTAGTTTTAGAAAAACAAGCCATAAAATTTAAACCAAATCCACTAATTCAAATGTATCATGGTCAACAGATGGCAGATACTCTGTGGAAATACAATTTAAATAGCTTTGATGTTGAGTCATACTCAGCTCTGGCAGCCAAAGAGAAACACGTTACATCACAGCACTTCAAGCCTGAGTAAAACTTTCCCTTTTCTGATGGCCCAGGACTGGGATGAACAACAAGCAAACCTGCCTGCAGTGGGAGAAGGAGGTGGCATCCACAGGAAGAGAACTGATAAGAGACTAGCTGGATTGTTACGGGAGGCAGAGATACAAAGGGTTGTATAACTATTATTTCTTGTCCTAGCCTCCATGCCAGAAACAGCTTCTATCTGAGTGTAAGGAAGAACCACAGTAGTGGAAAGACAAAGTGTTAGTCAAAATTTCAGGCTGGACAGCAGGAAGAGAAGGAAGACTGACACATAAGTAATCTTTGTTCTCTCAAAAAGTCTCCCAAAGCTGAGCTTTCCAAAGCAATATCCTACTGTTCAGATACAGTTTATTCTTCTGAAATACATCTGGGTGTGAAAAATTTAGAATAAATGACAAGTTCCACACATACCTCACAAGTATGTCCATCTGTATTTAGGTTCACAAATGAGAGTTGTGCTTTTTCTGTGTTCCCATTGCCTATCCAGACTCCTGCCTTCTTGCAGCTTTGATTGGCAGCTACCATGCACTCTGCTGTGGAAGTGCTGGGTATTGAAACGTACCTCATCAAACAGATAAGCTCTGCAGAATTCAAAATCTCATACACCTGCAAAGAAAGCCACAAAACATTCATGGTAATAAAAATGGCTTTTACAGTGATACATTTATGACAAGGAATGGATACCAATGTTTTATGGAATACCAGCACAGGTTCTCAGCAGATCTGCAAACTTGTATATCACTTTCGTTCACTGAGCAATTTTAAGTTCACTCTTCTTATTTTTCAATTAAAATTTCCAGAAATCACTGGGATTAAGGCAGATTTCAAAATTTCACCCAATGCAAAGAGTAGTATGATGTGTGATACCAGTAGGTTTCACATCCACCCCACTGTTCCTCCTCTCATGTGCATGGAACAGTGTAAGGTAGCTTCACTGATACACAAAAAAGTCCTTTCTGCATAACTCTAGTAAAAAACACAAAGTGATCTGCATTCTGTTTCAATACCATCACTGCATACCATCACACAGAGAAAAACAGAAGGTTACCAATAAATGGTTGGGAAATGTGAATGGAAACATTTATTCTGGATAGCAAATCCAGGCAATATTCCATGGCTGTTTCTGCTCCAGAAAAAGAAAACAACAGAAAAAACACCATGCCTTTACTAATATAATCTTGCCATTTCTTTTTAGAAAGCACAATAAGTTCACGGTATCATTTATGACAAAAATACTAATAAATACACTAAGCAGTACCTGGGAAGATGTTGGTCGTTCCTGAGGATTTTCCTTCAAGCACTTTTTAATCAAATTTTCAACTTTAGGCCAGGGGGCACACCCATATTCTTTGACAGGATCTAAAATGTGAATTCACACAACTTCTTAGCCAATGTTTACCATAATGGAGAACTGTAAGTTCTGAATAACTTTCTCTGTATTTTAAGAATTTATCTACCTTCTTATGAAGCTGCTCTAAGAAATACTATAGTCTTAGGTAAAATGTCAGTATGATCAGCTTGAAATTGCTCATCTGCCATTACAGGATAATGCGAGTCACAGGGCTACAGTCTTTTTAATTAAAAGCAGCTTTTTTTTTTTTTTTTTTTTTATAAATTTGGTACATGATAAGCATAATCAAAGCAATACACAAGGGTCAAGGCCAGACATTGTCTTAGAAGGTACTTCCAGCAATATTCATTTTAGGACAATATTCATTTGGGACAAAATCCCAAGTACACAAAATCTCTACTTCTTTATAAAATGAACCAGCTTGTTCCCTTGAAATTATAACCAACATAATGATGAATAGATGCCTATTTCTCACAATTTGAAGACTGTGTGAAATTAAAAGTTTCTAAAAATTGCTATTATTTAGCCTCTTCCCCTGATCACTGTCAGATTACAACACAAAACACAAGGTGCTATTTTTAGAGGAGGCAGGACAAATTGTCCGCTTTCATGTTAAAACTGGAAGAAACAAGGCATACCTGGTAACTTTCCTTGTATTGCTAACTCATCAAACTCATTTGGAAACTTCAGGCCTTCCATTATTCTACCTCCTCCTGTTAAAATGTCATACAGGAGCAAGCCAAATGAATAAACATCAGCTTGCTGATTGTAAATAACATTTCCTCTGGCAACTTCTGGTGCTCGAAATCCTGCAAATAAATCATTAATAGTTATTATGATTCATACCAAGCTGAAGCCATCTTTATCCTTTTAAGAATAACCACTTACTGATGAAAATATCACAGGAAGTGAACCAAAAATGGCACACTACTTCTGGGCATGTGGCAGACTACCAAAAATATCAGCAATCAGTGCAAAGGAAGGGTACAGTACGTTAGTTACAAAGCTCCTGCACCATTACACATAAATAATTCATTTATAAATGAATACTGAAAATGAAGAACAATTCTACACAATTCTACAGTCTTTACTGAAGGCCTAATATTTAACACCTGTAGTCACACGCTTACACACAATTTCAAAGACCTAAAGGCTCTCTGTGAAGTTCAAGAAGTGTGTAGTGCTTTAAAATGGATACTAACAAGTTTTCTCTCAGGTCGGGGAACAGTGCAAGTATTCATTGCCTTTAAAAAAAAAGACCTACCTATGCATTACTGAAAATTAAAACAACAAACACTTTCAGCAGTTTAATTTCACTACCACAATAACCATACTAAAACAAGACAGGGAAAAAAAATCAAAATTAGTGCATGTAATTCAATTTGTTCTCCTTTTAGCCCCTCAGTATACTTCTCAATTCTTCTAAAAGGGGTTAAAGCACGAATAGGAAGAAAGGCCTAGGGGTATTAATTTGGCATCACAATGTATAATATGATTACGACTACATTTTAGGATTTCAACTGAAGCATACATTGGAGTTACTTCTTATACACTAACTCAAAAAAGTATTAGCTACTTTTTTTTTTTTTGACACAATGTAGAACAAAGCATTTTTCCCTACCTGGTGTGCCTTCAGAGGTTTTTATTCCCATTCGGCAACAATACTGGGCGATGCCATAGTCAGCTATTTTTGCAATGACAGCTGAATTGGGATATAGGGTAAAGAGCAACACATTGTGAGGCTTTAAATCACGGTAAATGATCATTGCTGAATGCAGGTACCTGTTAAGCAAAAAGGTATTTATTAAAAGCACTCATAATTAAGGGATGCATGTGCACACAAGTGGTAAATACTCTATTCCCACAACAGTAAATTGTGCTTTCAAGTGTTATATACTGGGTAACAAGCCACATATTAACAACATGATACTGCCTTACTGAATAATGACTTCAGAATTGTTCTGACATACTATTTACCAGCACTCATACACTGCAATTTTAGTGCCAGCTCTTATCTGAAGTGTCACTGGCTGTTCGATAACTGAATTTCAAGCTGAAGGTTCATTTGTCCCTGAGCTCCTCTGAAGATTTTGTGGCTCTATAGTCACACTGTGATAGCTCCTGAAGACATTCACGGACTTGCAGAACTTTAAAAACACAGTAAACTCTTTTATTTGACACTTTTACAAGGAATCAGCAGCCACTTTTCAAATTCCAAGCAGCGTTTTTGCTACTTCTCTACTTATATAGGCACCACTTGTTAACGCAAAAAAAAACACAACAGGTAACAAAATCTTGTTTTCTATACCAGTCACATTTACCTTAAGCCATCAGCTACATGTAGAGCTATCCTGTGCTGAAGTGTTCTAGTTAAACTTGCTTTGTCTTGTTGAAGCAAGCGATCAAGAGATCCTTTAAGGGCCAATTCCATCACCAGCATTCGGGGACGGACTGCAGCAGCCAGCAAAGACACTAAACTGGGGTGATGGAGGTGACAAAGCACTGCAAGCTCCTGTAAATTGTAAAATCAGATGAAACACTACAAGTAGCATAACCTCTGTAGCTCTGAGGTGAACTATGAAATGTTTTGAAGTAAAGCATTGCACAATACTTAAGTTTTTAAGCTCTTCACCAGCTCTAGGGCTGGTGATATTCCACAAGCAGCATTACAGCAGAAAAAGCAACTTTTCTTACTTGTCTTAGAAGCCTGAGGGAAGTATGTTTATTGAAAATCTTTACTGCAACTTCTTCTCCGCCATAGGATGCACGGTACACAGATCCAAAGCCACCATCACCTTTTCAAAGATAAAATTGAAAAGAATATTAAAAACAAAGGGATATCAACCATTTCTCAAATATTGCCAAAAGGGTCCAATTCTAAAACATGTGGATCATCCACTGTGTCAAACTTTATCAACAGCAATCTAACCACATAAAAAGCAGTGTCCTAGTATAAAAGTTAATGGAAAATTCAAAACTCAATAACCTGAAATTCAGAGTACCTTAAAAATACATTTTCAATAAGGAGAAATCTCTAATATCTTTTCCCAATGTTTCCATGTTGCCAAACTGATTTCAATAGATTTGTTTATATAACCTCTTTTAAAAAAACCTACAAAATAATGATTACCCAAGAGAAATTCAGGAGCTTTGTCAAATTCCAGGTCATCATTGTTCAACATAATATTTCTAGGCAAATCAGCCAGTATCAGATCAGGAGCAATCTGAGCTATTGGGATGGTATGTCTGGGTTGCTCCGGATTTACTAAGAGGTCACCTGCAAAAAATAAATGAGACAGTACTGAAAGATGCAGAAAAAAGGCATGAATCTCTGTGAGTGCACACGATGAATATAGCTAAAGTGAAATTCCCATATATATGTGTGTGCATACATACACAACAGAACACTAATTAACTATCCTATTCAATTTCTACAGTATCTGACATATTTAAATATTTTCAAGGTTCTGTATGTGTACCAATCAAACATGACAGCAACTGTTGCTATGTCACAGTACCAAACTAACCCAGAGATCAGTTTTCTGTCTACAAAAATAAAGAATTTGCTTATTATGCGCTATGTCATCACGAATATTGCCGTTTAAATTACTGTTGTACATGGTCCTAACAAAAATATCTAATATCAATTTTATTACGTGTTGGGTTTGACTACATGAATGAAGTTGCATTACCAGTACCATGACAGAAAAACTCTTCATTACTGTCATTTATACAAGAATATACTAGGCAGCTGCAAACTGACCCATATTATATATAGTTATACAGTTATTTTTTTTTTCTCTTGGAGAAAAAAAAGAACAAGTTGCTTTTGACTCATGCTGTAATTATTTTTAAATAACATGAAGTATTCAAATATTATAAAATCGATTCCTTGGATGTAAAACTTATCTATCTCGCTCAAATTGCACAAATATATATACCTTCTTCAGCTTTTTTAAGCAAGTCATCAAGTAGTATTTTTTGGTGTTCTTCACCATCCTCAAAGCTGTACAGAGCCCATTTCTTCAACAGTGTCTCCCCTTCACCACATACATCTATATCCAGCAAACCTGGAAACCATTCTTCCATGAGAGAATCTATATGATCCACAACTTGTCCCAGAAGGATGCAACCTTTAACAAAACAAAGGAGGAAAGTTACAGCCTCTACCTGCTATAGCTACAATTACAAAGCTGAAGTCTACATTCCAAAAGGCAAAAGCACAACAAACCAAAATGCCAAGCTGCAATCAAACTGGAGCACAAATCAGGTTCAGGAATAATTAACCTTTTCTGCAAGAAGGTGCCGTAATTTTCAAAAAACTGTCCGGGTTGTTGTCAAATACTGCTGATTCCACTAGACAATAAGCTTCAGGAGACCAGTTCAAGTAGATGCCTTGTCTCCAATACATTCTGTTAGGACGAAGAGCTCGTGCTAGAAAATAAAACATTTGATTAAAAATCTGATCTCAAATATGAATGTATTATTTTTTAAAATTTTGGAATAATCAGTAGTATTATTGTACATTTATGCCTACCCAAACAACAAACAAATTGAGTGCTACAACTTTGCAGTCGGAACAGCCCCACAGAAGCTGAAAACGTATCAACTGGTCATCAGTTCTACAAGGCAAATCCATAAACTAAGTATTTCATGAGATGCTAAGTAATGCAGCAGGTGATGCATGTAGGGATTACCCAAGTGCTTAAGTACACTTGGCTTCAAATATAGATTACATAAGGCCTGTGTGAAAAAAAACTCAGTGATTTATATTTTCCTTCTATCACACAATCATGATATAGAATGCGACTGGAATTCTATACCAAGGAGATAGCTATAAATCACATTTGTACATTGGCAATGCATATTTTGCATACTTCACCTGTCACCAGTATTCATAAATCACACATTAAAAAAACAAAGATGAATGAAACTGCAAAGTTCAGGAGATAGATCTCATGTCAAAACATGTAAATGGTAGAAAAAAAGTAAGAGAAAAATCTCCACTTCTGACCAAAGCACAGCTTTCGGATTTTCATAAAGGGAGAACAGACAAACCCGTCTTTCTTTGTGGATGACTTATCCTTTCCTGTATTCCCTTCAGAATACAGGACCAAACAGCAATATTGCATAAGTACAAGGAGTTCCTCTACCTCTCTGGCATGTGAATAGGCTGCTTACACCTTCACTTTCTTTTGCACATCACTGTGAAGACCTGGCACCAATTGCTCCAGGATATTTCTAAATTACAAAAATGACCACTGTTCTTTTTCTCACATTTATGAAGTGGCCAGAAAATAGCTAAAGCAAAACAATATCACAGATAAGAGCTTTAACACACAGGTGTTTGTGTTCACAGCAAACATGCTCATTATTGCTTTTGAAGTCAAAGATTTGTACCTCTTCCTGACAGCATGTAAGGTGATATTTCAAGCAACCTGTTGATCAGCCTGGACCAAAATCCCATAGGAAAGTATGGCATCTCATAGAGCCTGATGATAATTTCTGAATTTTCACAGTGAGGAAGCTCTATAACCGGTCTGTGATCAGACAAACTGAAAGAATAAAAACATTAGACAGCATTTAATGATTTACTTTATTCAAATGACTGATGGCATACATTATTTACTATATAAAATGTATTATTTATTACTGAATGATTCAAACAATCAGGGAACAGACAGTATATTTGCTTATTCTGTTTGTTTGTGCTAAAGTAAAGTTCTGCTGTAGTTTAAACCCATCACAACCTCACTAACAATCATTAGATAATGTGTGAAAAAAAAAAGAAATATATATAAGGCAACCAACAGGCATTCAGAAAAAATCTACTTATTCAGCACTTAGAAGTTTATTGTATAAACTCCTATCAATTCAGCTATGTAGTACTCTCATTCATTACAAAAATAAGTATTATTAAACACGTTTGGGAAATCTGTAACTGAAGCAGAGAAACTTACTGGCTTCATATAAACCAAAAAGACCACATTCACATTCAGAACGCTTTTTTTTTTTTTACACATTTAATCATTGGACTGTTTGGAGGAGATTCTACCTCCAAGTAATGTGACAGCTGTTCTGACTCCAAGCAAATAGGCTGTAAGAATTCATGGTTACAATTTGCAGTAAATATCTGTAATGTTGGCCCACAATGTAAGGCTACGTTATAATCTTCTGCTGGAGGGCATGATAACTGTAAAAGAAGTATTTTTCCCATAAAGCCTTTCATTATTTATAATGGTAAGCTTTATCTGCTATAAGATCAGTTTAACATGTCTCCAAAAGCAATTACTAAAATGTACTGTACTAAGTCTGTATCATGCTTTCATATCCCAAATTGCTCTGGTGATCAGTTAAGCTAGGTAGCCTGATGGGAGGTTTTTATTTTGATTGATCTCTGTGGCATATTTGTGGGCTCTGCTTACCTGCTTGGGATTAGGAGCTGATCCTCTCCTAATGGCAAAGCAATCTGAAACTTTTCCAGAAGCTTGAAGTACTGTGACATGTAGATCTTGGGAAACTTGCTCTTCTTTAAAAGGAACTTTTCCACATCTGAGCGCTTTACAATCCCCTTAGGATACTTAGAAAAGCCTTCCATTTTCACCGTCAGAATCTTTCCAAAAAAGAAAAACAACCTGAGGTATAGAGTCACCATTAGACTGCATTTTCCTGACAAACTTTGTTCCCTGAAATATTTGGTAGCCTATTGTTTAGAGAGAAAAAAGGACTCCATATCACAGTGAAACCAAACACTTCCACAATGCTAGCTAGCAAGAAGAGAGCAGTGCAAACATGTAACCTGTCCAAGACATTAGTTTGCCACACATTCTTCAGTAGCTTCCACTGTTTCATCTTCTATGGAAAATTATTCTGTAAGTTAATTTGTGAAAATATTGTCTGAAAAGAACCTATGAGCACAGTGATTTTTCAGATCAGCACTTGACACATGCAGACTGGCACAGAAGAAAGACCTTTCCAGGTCTTTTCTCACTCTTACTCCCATCAGGTTTGTATGCTCAAACATATTTTGCCATCCCATTTCTTCTACTGAATGAAAGGTAAAGTTTCAGAGATTAGGTTATATGAATATATATCAAAAAGTCTGAAAATGTTTCTCAATCGTTGGAACAACTGAATCAGACACTTGTCTAGAACGCAAAAACAGAAAGAGCCAGGTCAATCAACCTGGGCCCTGAGAAAATACTAGATCACAAAACTCTAAATAACTTGTGAAAAAGAATCAGTTGTTACAGTTGTTTGGAACAGGGGAAAAAGTTTCATGAATGTAGATGCAGAAAGTAATCAGAGACTAACCTGTGCCATGATTTTACACAGCCACTTAGGATCTACAAAATAGAGATCTCTGAGCTGTAGTGCTGGGTCTTGAAAATGAAGCAGTACACCTGCATGGAGAACACTATAATTAGCAACGTATTCTTCAAGCTCTGTATTAAACAAACTATACACCCCACTCTGGGCTGTCTTCCTTATGTGACTTGATATAAGCAATTTGAGTAATAACTACAGTCATTGATTTTATGTCAGTAAGTCAGGACGTGAATTGTTACAGCAGTGATCCTTTATACCATGAAATTCCTTTATGAAATAAATATCTGGATTATTCAACTGTAGTATCGCCCAAGGTTAGCATTTCAGCTCCACAAAAACTTTGTCTGAAATTTAAAAATCCATACAAGTCCTGTCTGCTGCAGATGTGCAACAAAATGCTAACAACATACATTAAAGGTAGTATCTTACCTGATTCATTCAGAAAGTGAATCGCATGAGGGAGTTCATTTTCATCCAATTGCAACTGGCTTTCTTGTACCAGTTCTAGTAATCGTTTCTGGTCAATCACAGGAAATTCAACGGGGACGTTTTTACGTTCCAGCAAAATTCTCTTCTCTAGCTCCAAATAGCTGTCAGGAATTAGCTGACCCACCACAGGCTGATCTCGGATCTGTATAATTAGGGATGATAGTATAAAATATATTAATCTATTCATGTGAAGTGCAAACAATAATGCAACTAGGATGTAAGATGGGTATAACCACTCAATAGTAATGGCAATAAGGAACAAGAACACTCATTTATTGTATAACATGGCTTCTGAAATGTCGATGGGACTAATTCTTTCAGAACTAAAGTTTGCATGTTTTTCTATAAATTAATACTCATAAAAGAGAATATTTCCATATTATATGCGTGTACATCTACAGAAAAATACAAAATGACATCTGAGAAGTACAAAGAGAAGCTTTGATTTGAAGTAAAAGGAAAATGTTCACTATATGAACAGATGATGCCACACGCCTCAGGTTAACAGAGAACAATAAGTAAATAAAAGAATAAATTTAAAAAAAATGCTCCTTGTAATCTGTAATGTCCAGATATCATTAGACAAGCTAGGGAGAAAAGGGTAGTAGCTCAAGTAAGACTCCACAGTCAACTGGTAGTGCTAGTCAGTGGATGAGAGGAGGGGAAGGAATAATTCTAGCAGAGCTAGTGAGACTTAATGGAAACACAGCCAGGAGCTTTGTCCCCGTTTCCTGTAGACTGAGTTTCTTCCTGGAGACATGTTTTGACCTTCGGTACTGGCTAGCAACCAGTCAGATTTGTCGTTCTCCACTGAGGAGGCTGAGCTAGCCATTTTGTGGAGGAAATGGGAAATGATTTTCCCAACATTTCTAAATTGGCTTCTCAAGTTTCTCCAAGAAGATAAATACCAATGCACTGTGGTATTTTTATTTGTCAAAAATGTAATCACTACCTTGTTTAAGTTCAAAGACTCAGAGCATTTGATGACCATGTTCAATACTTAATTCACTATGACTAACTTCTAAGCAGGTACCTTGTAACTCTCCTTTCACAAAGTGTCTGCATTATTTACGGAAACTACCTCCGTTCCTTCAGGCTACCTTACTTTTGTGTGTAAGTTCAAATACTGGTTTAAATCATAGTCGCAAGAGATGTGGGTGTTACAGGAACAATTTTTAGTTATCTAAGAGCAAAATGTTCTGAAAAAGCAGTATTTCTCCTGAGTGCTGAACACATATGGCGAGTACAAGAGTACATATACCTTTATAATGCCAGCTCTGTTCATGCCTACTGGATGTATTATAAACAAAATTAATTAAGGCCACCTCACTGCCACTTAGCACTGGTTAACTATCCCTTGAACTGTGGAATGAAGTTAGGCAGACCATGGATATGGCTGAGCGGGTGGTTTCTCAGAGAGAAAAAAGAGAAGTGTGCACTCTTCCCTTCCTTTGTAGCACAACAGTGTGAGGCGAGTTGTAAACACAGCATTTGCTTTTTAAGGTCATCAGAGCAGTAATTCAGAAGAAATTTTGACTATGCTGTGACTTACGGAGTTGTGACATTGACTTTAGTAGCATAAAACATCACCTTTTCCCTTCAACATCTTATGACACTGAATACATGATCAATATTGCATAAATAGAAAAATAAAAGCAAATATATTCTTTCTGCTATACATTGGATTCTGTCTTGAGTGGACAAGCTCCATGTTTGGGCTAGTCTCTTTGCAGTTGTTCACACTTGGATGCTGTGGCCAAGTAGACAGCAGATGATGAGTGGTAGTGATGACTTTGGAGACAACAGAACTATCAGTACTCCAGTTCAGAAAGTCTTACTTACTGGATAGTGAGACTATCCAGTTTAGGAAGATCATTCAGACCATGGTGTCTTCTTTTCCTGCTTTCACTCACTTTCCTCTTTCTAAGATTAGTATCACACAATGTAAAATGAAATCAGTAAATGGAGAATTAGTGGGCTTTCAGAAATTACAAAATCTCATTTCTTGATCTCAAACCAACAAAAACAGGCGGTTTTTGACCAGATTTCTTCATACAAAAAAAGAACAGCCTATTTTAAATTAAATATTCTGTGTATGATATTAGTGTTTGAAAATTAAACTTAGCTGAGCTTTTTACTAAGTTGATTTTTTGATAGAAAAAGAAATGAATACAAAACTGGTGACTCGTTCTGTCTAATGCTTTAGAGAAGTCACAATGAGTATACTATCAAACTAAAAATGTAATTATGTGTTTAAAAACATTTCAAAATACATTTACTTCACTAAAATTAGGATGTTTTCAATGTTACAAACTGTATGCAGCTTACTTTGAAGTGAAGACTCTCCTTTATTATGATTTTCCGAAGTCTGATAATGGAATCCGATTCTTCTGTAGCATTCACAAAGTGGTAATTTTGGATAGCTGGGAAGCCTCGCTTATTTAACAGCTCTCTAGTAATTTTACTCATGCAGGCCTTATGTTGCTTTTCATCAGAAACATCTAAATGAGTGCCAACCAGAATGACGGGGGATGTTGAAGCTCGAGCCTGTCAGCAAGATCCATATAACCCATTAATTCAACAGTGAATGTTGATTTTATTTTACATGTGCATAAAATGTGAACAATTTAGTTAAAACAACCAATACAATGAAAAGAGCAACTGTTTCTTCCTCTTTCTTCTTAAATATACTTCTTTTAAGTACATTTGAGCAGTGGATAGATCTAAATCTGAAACACTACTTCAAGCCTTTGATATTCAGAGTAACTTTAAGCTGCAAACCCATCCAATAGTCTTGACTGGACAAGGCAATAAAAATGCATCAGCCTACAAACACGAAACATATTTTTTAACATAAAGACAGAAGTCTAAATCAAAACAGAAATCTAAACATTACGCTTTTTAAAGAAAGTAGTTTAGATCTGGATTTCATTCTTTATAGATTAATAGTATCAGCAGTAACAGAGCCCAACAAAGAGGAAAAGCAAAGGGTACTATGTCAGTTGTCATAGGAACAGTGCATCAGTGGAACACCAGCAAGCACTGCATAGCAGAAGAGAATACATCAGAAATCAGCTTCAACAACACTTAACTGACCATAACCCTCTGTCCTGCACCACTGCTCAAGGTAAAAGGAGTAAAAAAAAAAAAAAAAAGTTTAACAAACAGCATGTAAAATCTTGATGTGAGCCCAGATATGGCTAACTATCAGACTGAAAGCTGAAAGACAAGCAATGTTCAACATGGGGTGATTCCACCCAGGGCAAACAAAACACTTTCAGCAAAAGAAAAATCCACAGGCAGATTCTGAAACCAATTTCCCAATACAGTCCTGGGATCATTCCTATTAACAGGATGCTAAACATTAACTTACAAGCATGATTTCAAACCAACATCTAGTCAGTTTTAAATTAGTGAAATTCTGATCTGCCCAGAATTTACAACGGTGTGGATGAAAAAGCGTGCTTAACTCTTGTTATCCTTTAATACCACCCCTTTCTTATTTTTATCAGTCAACACAAAATATTGCCAGAACATGCAAACTGTTCTGCACATCAGTGAACCATTTCAAGTGCAAAATGGTGCTAATCTTTCATATGCAATTTATTATGTATTTCAGCACATCTCATCTTATGTATCATTTTATTTGCTGAAGAGCTTCCTTTTTATTCCCCTCTCTAAAAAACACGTGTGGATAATTTGTGTTCAACAACAGACCCCTGAAAGTGGCAATCCATTCTGTACATATCTATGGCTTAATACCTTGATGTTAAAAAGCCACGGCTTCATAGCATCCACCTCTGCTTGTCCTTTGCTGAGATCATAAACAGCCAGATATAAAGCTCTTTGGGTCATAAAGTGAGGATGGGTACTGTAGAACTCTTCTTGTCCTAATGATAAAAAAATCCCACTGTTAGTACTTCCTTCACTGAGCAACTCAGATCACAAAAAAGGCAGCAGAACACTTATTCTCACATCACTAATCCACAAATGAAATTAACACTCACATAAAATCGTCTATATTGACAGGAAATCTGTAAAAACTATGCATTTTAAGTAGGTATTCTGTGGTATCTCACTGACTGAAGTATAGTGTTGAAACATGTAAGGTAGTTTTAAATCAAGAAGTGTAAGGAGATAAATACAGTTGCTGCAAACAGAACTTGAAAGGTCATGATTCTTTTAAAAATCCAATACTGAATATTCCTAATCACCAAAATTTTAACTCCTTTCTTCCATGCTCCTTCCCTTCTTTTTTCCTTTCTGTCCTTCTTCCCTCCCTTTCTCCCATCATTTCAGCAACTTCAAAACAGTCATGTTCACACGCTTAAGCACCTAAAATCTCAAGGTGTCTCAGATAAAGCCGGACATTGAACATGAATGCTGTTCTGTGTATATACACTGTGATATAGATTCTATTAAGCTGATCACAGACCAATGCTTAAAAATAATGTTTCTATATTTTAAAACACCCCTAAGTTTTAGAAGTGCTTCTGGAATCCCCAGACTTAGAAAATTTTACCTTCTGAAGTCCCAAGTCTCTCCCTAAGTGCTTTGTTTTGTGATCTTACAAAATCGTGATACTGTGCAGCCTAGAGAGACCCAGATTGCAAAAGGGAAAAACAGAGTTAAGTGGAAGATGATTTTTCTGGTGATTAAAAGTAATTTCGTATTATTCTGAAATTACAGTTCTAGAGTGCAATGGCTGAAATGAATGATTAGGCTGCATTTGGTGATGAAAAATTCCTGAAGCTTTACATTAAATTTGAAGCATTTACTGCCAATTTGCAGAATTCACTGCCACTTCGGTGGCCACATGACTCTTGGAGTAAGTTTGTATGATTTTACTGTCTACAGCTTGAAATTTCACAGGCTGACTCTAAGAATAAGCAATGCATTCATGTGTTAGAGAAGACAACAATAAAGGACAATTAGCTCTAAACATACCTCCGAAATCCCAGACATTTAATATAAGCTCTTTCTTCATTTTGCCTTTCCCTTGAATAATCCAGTCTTTTACATCAATGCCTACTGTAGCTTTTGGGCAACAAAATTCCGATCGTTTGCATTTCATTAGCTGTTGTAATAGTGTAGTTTTCCCACTACCCGTGTTTCCAACAATCATTAGCTTCATTCTGTTATAAGGAACCGCCTTCTTCAGTCGTTGCTGAAGAAATCTGGCATGAAATAAATTTTCAGAACTCACAGAAATGTGTAGTAAATTAAAACACCACCAGAACTCAAGACCAAGCAGAAATCTAAAACCATACAATTTATTGCATTGTTTATAGAAATGTCAAATTCAAGAAGCATTCAAATCATATTTTTATGACTATAATCTGTTTTATGTGTATGAGATAAAGCCTACCTTCAATAGAGAAGCATATCATATGGATGTCATATGACAAACCAGCACTTCTTTTCAAAAGGATATGTTGTTTTCTTACTGCTCACCACATATCCCAAGAAAACAAACCAAGAATATTAAAGGGCAACAAACCTGATAATGTCTCTGGCTTTGCATCCCACATGTTTGAAGTCAAAATTAAGATGGAGTCCTTCCAAAGGAAGATCCCAGATTTTGGATAGCCTTCCCATTTCATCTGGAAAGAATCTCAAATCGGGATTATAACTTACATCCAGAGAAGTCAAATTTTCTAGGAAGCCAATCTGAGGTGGAATCTAAAAAAAATAAAAAAAATATCAATGGATGACTGAACATAAAAACATAATGTTGTATGAACAAGAATACCGTAAGTATTTAACAAAAGATAAAAATAGGTGTAATTTTTACAGCTGTAGTTTTTTTTTTTTAAATAAACAGATCTAATATCCTTCACTAATAGACAAAGAACCTCATAATGAATTAATTATAAAAATTGATTATATGTCACATTCCAGACAGAAAAGCTTAATAGAATATGGGGATTCTCCTTCACAGGAAATACTATTTCTAGTTAAATACCATGTCACTAATAGAATTTTCAGTGATATGAGGCAGTGACATGAAAATCAATTGAACATTGAAAAACTGTATTCAGTTAAAAAGTGAGTTCATTTTCTTTAGGCAGAGTCTTGTACTTTACCTCCTTTAACTTGTTGTGGGACAGGTGTAGCTTTTCTAGCCTAGACCACGCACATGCCTTTTCACTCAAGTCCAAGATGCTGATTTGATTATGATTAAATAACAGCTCCCTTAAGTTTAATGATTTCCAGTGCACTGGCCCCGGCAGGCTTATGATCTTGTTTTGGCTTAAATCTACTGATCGCAAACTAAAGACATGAATAAACAAAAGAGAAAAGTTAGAAAATGCAATAAATAAAACTGAGATTAACTAGAACAGTATGAATTTTCAATGAACAAACAGATTAGATATCAGAATGGACGGTTTCTATGGTCTGGAATCTAGATGGGAAGATAGAGAATTACTATCATGATCAAAAGTAATTAATATCAGAAAATAATAATACAAAAATACATATGATTAATACAGTATCATATGTTTTCAATGTAATTGCCAGTGAATGAATTTTCCTGGTCATGAAAATAAACATTCACATTATACTGTGCACATATGTTTCAGATAGTAAAAGAGAGAACCATAGAATGGTTTAGGTCAGAAGGGACCTTAAAGATCACCTAGTTTGAACCCTCCTGCCATGGGAACGGAGACTTTCTACTAGACCAGGTTGCCCAAAGCCCCATCCAGCCTAGCCTTGAACACCCCCAGGGATGGGCCATCCACAGCTTCTCTGGGCAGCCTGTGCCAGGGCCTCACCATCTCTGAGTAAAGAATTTCCTCCTAACATGTAATCCAAATCTCCCCTCTTTTAATTTAAAACTATTCTGCCTAGTGCTATCAATATCTGTCCATGTGAAAAGTTGCTCTCCATCTTTTTTATAAGTCGTCTTCAAGTAGTAAAATGCCATAATGAAGTCTCTCTGGAGCTTTCTCCAGGCTGAACACCCCCAGCTCTCTCAGTCTGTTTTCATCAGACAGGTGCTCCAGTCCTCTGATTATCTTCATGGCCCACCTCTGGACCTATTCTAATTAAAGAGTTTAATTTAGTCAACTTAAATAAGCATGTATATTGGGATAACATTACACTATTTCCTTTTTCTGTGATGTGCAGATGTGCATGGCTCTATTCAGATTAGTAGGAGACAGATAAATATGGTTCACACTCTTGTAGTGCATGTATTCTGTAATTCAATTGTAAACAGTACAGTCAATGTTCATTTAGCCTGCAGAAAAGAAGGCTTGGGAGACCTTTTCATGCTCTACATTTACCTTAAAGAAGGCTATAGCAAGGTAGGGATTGGTCTCTTCTCCCAGGCTCCAAGTGATCGCCAGGTGATAAGATGAGAAGAAATGGGCTTAAGTTGCGCCAGGGGAGGTTTCGGTTAGATATTAGGAAAAATTCTTCACTTAGAGGGTTGTGTGGCATTGGCAAAGGCTGCCCGGGGAAGTGGTTGAGTCACCATCTCTGGAGGTCTTCAAAAAATGTGTAGATGTAGAGCTTAGGGATCTAGTTTGGTGGTAGATTTTGCATTGCTAGGTTAAAGGTTGGACTAGATGATCTCAGAGGTCTTTTCCAACCTAAATGATTCTGTGATACTATGATTTACACCCAGGCAACAGAGAATAGGATTAGGCTCAGGGTGCCAGTAACAGCTGAGTGCAGGACTACAGAGTACAACATTGAACTTATTAGAATAAATGTATTTTAAAAGTTAAGTGCAGTCTAACATACCAGTAATATACATATTCATGTGTTTTATAATTTTCAAAATATTAATTAAAAAAGTGTAATAGGGGAGCTTCTGGTATTATCAACATTCTAGAAACCACAATTCCATTTACAAACTATAGAGATTAGTTAACACAAGTAATCTGAACTGCTTTCTTTCTTGCTCCTAATTTAGGAGATTAACATCGATGATTCTGATACTTTACCCTTTTATCAGAATGTTTCTATGAATATATGCTTGTATATAAAAGTACATGCATAAATTATGTAGTTCAACTGTGTGTGTATTTAAGAACCATATAATAAAGAACATTTAATTTCTCTAAGTCATCTGTTGGACAAATATGCTGTTTATGTCATTGTGAAGCATGAACCATACAATAAATCCATGAAACTCCTTGTTGACTCATTAGGACTGGGAGATGTGGAACCTGAAGGATGCATCTTTTTCACTCCATCCATTAAATCTGCTGTTGTGAATTCAAACATCAGCATGCTGACACAGTGTAACACCATATTAATAATGACATGCTGTATGTAAATTTGATTAATGCAAGTCCAAAAGTGTTTTCCTTAAGTACTAGAGTTGCTACATACGTAGCCTAGCAACATTTTTTACATCTGATTGTTTCTATGAGCACAAGAGTTTGTTTATTCTTTCCTCCTACCCCTCCATCTCACCTTTCATTACCTTGTAGGCATCAGTGCTCTTTAATGATTTACTCCCTTGCCACAGTGCCTTCAGCACTCACACCTACCCACATCTATCAGACACCTGATCCATCACCCCTCCCAGTGCTCCCTCCACCATCTGATTCTGCTGACCTGTGAAGGTCAATAACTTCTATAGAAAAAGGGGGAGTCCTGACTTTCTCGTGAGTAATGCTTTGAAGGTATAGCAAAAGAAATGTCACATGCATCTTCATCACAGTTCCATACAGCGGAAGTATCACTCTTTGAGAATAAACATCTTGTGATATTTGGGAAGTGAAAAACTCATTTCAGTAGCCTTGTGCTGAAGAAGCTGCGGAACTTCTTGAAAAGGAAGAAAACTGCCAGTATCTTTTTACTATGTTGGTTTCAAGGAAGTAATAAATTAATTCTAGTCTTCTCAGAACTGTCAGCTTCAGCAGTCAAGCAACACATTTTTAATAATAACTATTTCTTAGCCGAGGAGCGGCTGAGGGAGCTGGGCTTGTTCAGCCTGGAGAAAAGGAGGCTCAGGGGCGACCTTATTGCTCTCTACAGATACCTTAAAGGAGGCTGTAGTGAGGTGGGAGTTGGCCTGTTCTCCCACGTGCCTGGTGACAGGACGAGGGGGAATGGGCTTAAGTTGCACCAGGGGAGTTTTAGGTTAGATGTTAGGAAGAACTTCTTTACTGAAAGGGTTGTGAGGCATTGGAACAGGCTGCCCAGGGAAGTGGTGGAGTCACCATCCCTGGAAGTCTTCAAAAGACGTTTAGATGTAGAGCTTAGGGATATGGTTTAGTGGGGACTGCTAGCGTTAGGTCAGAGGTTGGACTCGATGATCTTGAGGTCTCTTCCAACCTAGAAATTCTGTGATTCTGTGATTCTGTGATTCTATTTGAATCTGAGGAATAATGCTTCTCAAGATAATGAAGGAAATGTTACTGATTTGTCTTCCGTTGAAAGATACTACTAAACATTTAACCTTTGAGAAAGGATTTCCTGAAAATCATTAAAACATGCTGAATGTTCTGCTTAACAAAGGTCTTGACACAAGATCTTCTTCATCAAAAACTAGTCACTAACTTTAATAAGAAAAACATTAACTTACTGTGGTAAAAGAAGAATTGTTTCTGGAACATTAATAAAATTATTTTGGGATAATTTTAAGGTTGTTATGCTGGATGACAAGTCAGGCATTATCTCTGGAATAGAAAAAGAGGTTGATACCATTATTTTTCAGAACTATTGACATTATTTTTAATATTGGAATTTTCTAAAATCAGACAGAGACTAAAATGTCAGTCTATCATCTATACACACATACTTAAATAAACTGCTCTGGACGGAAACTGTATCCTTTTTTTAAGGCTTATTTAAAACTAACTTTCCCAAATAAAAGAAGTGTAGAACAATAGTTAATGTATTTGCTTCTATCACATTGCATTCTATTAAACTTTATTTCATATTGGCATTAAACACTGAAATAATCTTACTTACACTTAACTGTATTGCCAGTACACATGACGTTCACATCACTCACCATATGAGTGGTAGGTCTTACACATTCAAAAATGACTCTAATGTTGCAGCTGTATTTAATGCAAGTATAAGAGCTACTTCCTGAAGTACTGTGTCAATTATTTCAAAATGGAAATTTTGTATTTTGAAGATGGAAATAAATGCTAGCAGTAATTTATGAAATCCTGCAATATCACTAAAAGTGCACTTATGTAATTTGTTTTTTTTTTTCATAAAATAACTTTGGAACCTTTGCATAAAATATACTTAGCCACAGAAACACATTCTGGATTGAATTAAATTCCTTAGACACAGGTCCAGAGAAGGTGAGCTACTCTGTGGTACCTTAGCTATCTGCACAACTTGGAGATGCACACTGGAGCTATGGAAGACCTGTTTGTCCTGGATCTGAAGCTGTAGGCTAAGTGGAATACTTCAGGGCAACTGAAATGTCACCTGTGTTTAGGCAAGTGAATCAAATATCCTGTTTTATTCAGAATACTATGCTGGATATAATGTGGTAATACTTGACATGCCTCTCTGTACATAGTCAGACCTGTATTACTAACAGATTTTCAAGCTAACTTTGAAGAACTTCCTCTGCCCTGAGCCTTCCCCAACAGGATATAACATCCCAGCTTCATTCAACCTTTTTCATAGCTTCCATTACAAACATAAGAGTAGTATCAGTTACAAAGTCAGATCAAATGTCCATGAAGCTCTACTGGAAGTATAGTGCTTCCAACATTGATCAAAAGCTGCTTAGGGACAATATAAATAAGGACAAGCATATAAGATGTTCTCCTTGACTCTTCTCCCAAGACTCCAAATGCCAGTGGCTGAGGCATTTTGTGACTCGGAGTGGTTTCTAGAAGGTGGGTCTTACTTTCATAGATACTTACCAAGAGCATTCATCCTAGCATTGAACAGCTCCAGTTTTGTACAGCCCATGAAGATGTTCTCAGCAAGGGAGGAAATACTGTTCTTACTGATGTTTAAAATTTTCAGCTCTTTCAAGCATATGGGTGAACATATGCATGAAATTTTATTTCTGTAGTAACAAGAATAAAAAAAAAACAAAACGTGTTATTCAGAAACTGTTAGCTAAAAAGTGAATGTAAAGAGTATTAATCTGACTTTGTTATCCTTACGCTGGTAAAGAAAAAAAATACATATCTTATCTAGATTGACCAGTCAGCAAAAATACTGGTACATGTAGCAACATGCAATAACATGATTGACTTAAATTTACTTTAATTAATGTGGAAAGCAGATGTCAGAGTATACTCTAGGCATAATTTCCTGATTATGTAAGCTCAGTCCCACCCAAAGAGAATTGCCATGTTTGCAAATAGTTCTGTTTACTAAAGATGTGTATTTGTTTCTGTGATTACAATCACAGAAAAAACTGTTAAAAAAAAAAAAACACAACAAAAACAAAACAAAACAAAAACAAACAAACAAACAAACAAAAAACACAACAGAAATTCCACATAGGAGATATAATGTAGGTGGTATTTGATGCTACAGACAACGTATTCCAAAAAGAAAAATATAGGAAAGAGAAAAAGACAATGATACTGAAAATACATTGATATAAGAACCACGTAGCAATGTGTTGTAAGGGTAATGTTGCTAGTAAAGCTGAAAATAAAGCTGACAAAAATAAAGCTAATAAAGTTTAAAATAAAGTAGTACAGGATTTTGAATTCAAAATACCGCTTTTGTGATTTTGATTCAAATACTTAATACTGCCTGGTTTAGATTTGTATCTTGCTACTACTAAGTCTGTGTGGATTTCTGTGTAAGAAATATCATACCCTTATGTAAATCGTGGGAAACGTATGAGACAGCACCTGCAGTTTACAGAACTATCAACATTATCATTTCTACAAATTCCCAATAGGTACGAATTATTTCATTCACTAACAAATATAATAAAAATGATGGTAAACTAAAAAAATACCTATTTTCTCTTCTGTTATTTGAAATATATCCATAACAAGCATCATATTTCAAAAGAAAAAACTTTGGTTAATATAAAATACGGTGGAAACTGTATTCTCATACTGAAAAGCTACCTAAATATATCAGACAACATGGACAGTCCTGTGGATATGGAGTGTGACAAAATAAAAACGCTGAACTACAACACTTTTAGTACATTACTGAAAATGCAATGTTATTAGATTCTATCAAGGTTCCCAGATGTTGTAATGTACTTTGTAACACAACACTGAAAATTGTAGCAATTTACACATTTGTAAAACAATGTCAATGTTTCATTGCTGATCAAATGATCCTTTCCATGCTACAGCAGTCACCATTCTGGATAACAAATGCATTATTTCTGCTATTTTTGTTATGCTACAGTCTATTTACAAATGTTACTCTCACCCTTCTAGCAATAGCTGTTCCAGGTTTTCAGCGACATTTGCAAGAAATTCAGGAGTGCACACCAGTTGATTGTATGAAAGATTAAGCTGTTTTAGAGTTGGACATCTGAAGCATGGATCCAAAGCAAAGGAAGGTCCAATGTCATTTCGAGAGATATCAAGGTTTGCAATACAATTCATTTTCAATAAATAAGTAGGAAAAGAAGTAAATCGGTTACTGTGCAAATCCAAATAATTCAAGCATTTCAAGTTCTGAAAGAAAAAAGGCTTGTTTCAAAAAAGAATGTAATGAAAATACCAATCCATATCTTTTAAGCTGAGTTATGTTTTATACAATTTACTTGTATTTGTCTTACTAGGAAAAATAGCAGAAAATATTATTCATAATAATGTAAGCTGTAATATTTCTCTTAAAGATTAAAATATAAAGCATTCTTTAAAATTAATTAACTCAGTTTCATAAAATCTAAGTTATGAATTGCCTGCAGTTCTCCCTTCCATTTATGTTACTATGTTACTGAATATAACACGTTCTAGAGCAGTTCTCTGAAGTTAATGCTTTAAAACAGTCCCATGAAAATATTTTTATTTCTAGCTGCACATAAATCTAAAATGAAAACAAATAGAATGGATGAAGCATGCAAAGATACACTCAAGAGTAGTACTGTTAATAGTAGACTCCTACTGTTATGAGTTAGAGACAAACAACTAATTGTAACTAATCTTGACTTGTGTTATATAAAATTATGCAGAATTACTTCACACAGTTGTTCTGGAATGTTTGTAAGAGCATTTTGGTGGAGCTCCAGTTTCTCAAGATGTTCCAAATGACTAGTTAAGCTGCTATTCTGGCTGATGGCATCTATGTTTTCCAGCTCGTTTGATGAAAGATCTAGTGATTTAATATATTCTTTCTCTGAGATCAATGAAGAAAGACTGTCTGATGGTCTTAAATATGGTGAGAATTTTGAGATTCCTTCTATTAAAACAAAAACATGGGAAAAATAGCATGATTTAATTGAATGCATAAATTAAGATGAATCAACTTAGGATCTAAAGAAGCAGAAGACAGTGAATGTTTGGTTCAAGATCCAAACAAGATCCAAAATCCATGAATATTTCTTTCAGAAGACAAATTTGTAAGACAGTAGGGAAGAGAAATAGGTTTATGCATTACACAACAAAAGTGGGTTTTGAAAGCCTGTAATGGCACCCATGAAATTACATTGTTTGTAAAACTCTACATAAATTACTTGTGAAGCCTAGGAAAAAAAATTTCACTATATATAATATATTTGTACTCCATGGTAGTATTTCAATATGTATCTTCTTCTTTGTAAACAAACATATAATCTAACTAAAACCTTTGTGTGCTATGCTTATGAAAGCATTAAAGATGAAACATCAAATATATATCCTAAACTGTACAGTTTACTTACTGGGAGATTCATCTGAAGGCAATAGTTTCCTTCTTTGTTTCACTGATGGTTCATACTCTGTGCCAGGTCCCTGGAAAATCCCAAAATAGAATAAAAAAGAAATAACAGGTGTGGACATATGAAATGATCTAAATACAGTAGATTTCTTTTTGTCATTTCTTTTTATCAGATCTCCCAAGGGTAACACAGAGACTGAATTTTTAAACTCTAAAAATACCACCAGGCCACATTTTTATGAAAATTACCGATCCATGCAATATAAAACAAGAGCAGATTTTGATGTGCAATGGATATAGTGTGTTTTTTAACAACCTAAAATGACTTCCACCTGGGTAGGCTGAGAGGGTGAAGCAAGATATTGCAAAAACTAATTTTTTCCAAGGAAGCCAGTCTCTCTGGTTTTGCAGACAATGGAAAGAGACACACTCCTTTCAAGGGAACTTGACTTTGACTTCACTGATTTGTCATCCTGAGAAATCTGTCTCTGCATTGACCACAGAGGCACTCCAGAGATCAGCTTCGCTACAGGATAGTTAAGTCTTTGTGAACAGAACCTTATTTTTTGTATTTGTATTTGAACAGTACCAGAACATCCAACTGGAAATCTGAGCAACTTGGAAGAACACATTTTTTTATTGATCATAAATTTTTGCTGAAATAAACTCTCATCTATACAGGTAATCTGGAGCACAGTAATTACACAGCAATAGAAGGGAGCATTAAATAGCAACATTCAGGCAAGAGCCCATGTAATTTCAAGACCTATCCTTACACTTGATTATTAACAGTTTCACAGTAGGCAACACAGATGGATTTATAAGGAACCTGGTACGAATAAGGATCTGACTTACCAGAGAGTAGGAATGTCGCGGCAAAGCAGAAGAACCTCTTTGAAAGGCATTTTCCCTACAATATAAGTCCGCAACTGCAATGGAATTGGACTTCTTTTTTGTAAAAAGTGAACCTTCACTTCCTAGTACAAAGCAACAACACAGGAAGACAGGTAAATAAGAAAATATATTTAAAGCTGAATTCAACTGTAACGTAGATGCTGACACACAAAGGAGAGATATATTTCAAAAGCATCAATAACAGCAGGAACTAAATGGTTAATTGTGTGTGCAATAGGCCAATGATATTAACATACTTACCTGGTATGTTCTACATATAAACTGTAGGTTGTTACATTGGTGCTTTATTGCTTAAAATTTCCATCAGGTTTGTATTATTATACATGTTTTATGACACACCTTTGTACTACTGCAGCATCAGTAACTTTTTAATAAAGAAAATGTATTTGAATAGATACTTTTGCACTCACACCCTTACTGAAAATCAAACATCAAATACTTCTCTGGCTTTGGTGATTTAGGGTCGTCTAGACTCATTTAGTATTCTTCCTTTCAAAGCTAGTTTTTTAACTCCTAAAAGCACTCCTGTTAGTGAAACCTATGTTTTTTTTACCATAATTTATGTAAGACTTAACAGCTTTTCTATGTGAAAATAGTACCTATCAGTGTCATAGGTCTGTGCCACGGTCCTACAGAAATGAAAATGGTGCTGAACGAAAAGAACAAAAGCCAACCAAAAAAAATCATTATGGTTCTCTGATTCCAAAATTCAAATTCTTCATCTGTGATGATTTTAAGTATCTAACACTTCTAAAATACAACAGTGACTCCTGAATAAATAAAAGGCACATTATAAGATAAGAACACTTACTGTTGCTATTAAGTTACTGATGCTGCAGACAGAAATGCTGTTTTTCATATGTTAAAGGCATTCAGATTTCTTGACATGGCTACCAAGAACAATGTTGGACTGAACATAGACTTGTCACTTACACTTTCTCATCAGTTAGATATCTTTGAGATATCTTTGGGAAGCTTATTTCACTTTATTTATTTGTTAATAATATAGTCCTCTGTACCGAATTTAGTTGTGTTTTCTTCATTTACTGACAACAGTGGGAACAGGGCATTTCTGAATCACAATTCATCTGACTTCATGATGAGACAATGTGCTTTTGAAGCACTTGCTTTTTGCCATTGACTATAAAGGGAGAATACAAGAATTGCTAAGAAACAGACATCAAAACAGTTGATGTAAGCTTAGCCCAGAAACAGGCATCAAAATAGTAAAATACTCATTATCTGAATATGGTTAGATGAATTCCACCCTTTCTACAAGAAAGCAACTGAATGCATTTCAGTTCAGAAAGAACTGATTTTAAATGGATAATTGAAAAAAAATAAGGTGCTAATTTCACAGATATAGAATGTACTAACCATAAACAATTTTCCAGTGGACCTGATTTATGATTTCTTTTTTGCACATTATTTATTCCTCAGCTGATGGTTTCATAATTTCCTATATAATTTGAAGGAATTCATAGTTATTGCCAAACCCCAGTAAGCTACACTGTGACTATAATAGGAAAAAAAAATAAAAAAAGAAAACATTTACCTTCACTATCAATATCATCATTCAAAGGAAAAACACTGTCCACTAGTGGGTCAGGAATGAAATTCCAATCATAGTTTTTATCCATTCCATCTTCAGAGAAGTTTAAATCAGAGCAGGCTCCTGATCTATCCTCTGAAATATTCTTCATCTGGTATCTAAGCACCATTCTTGCCAGTACAGAACCTGCATCTATATGAAGAAGAAATCGAGATGGTAACATGTTCTCCAAGAAATTCATATAGCTTACAATAGTAACAGAAATACTTGGTGCATTTTCAAGGCTTGGAAATCTTTCTACAACCAGCTAAGCACCATAAAGAGATCCTCAACTGAAAGTCGTGATAAAAAACACTTAATTAATACCATCAATAGATATAAACACATGAAGTATAGCAAATTCTGTGTATACTCACTTTGTTTCCTTAACGGAGTAAGTTTATCTGGGAACAAAGGAATGAGCCAGGAAGGTTCGAGTCTCCCTATACCAAATCCTCCAAGACATATACTGCTGTTGGCAACATCAAGGCTAAGCTTCTTTAAGAGCAAGCTGATGATTTGGCTATCTCCTCTCTTTATGCTGATGGCCAAAGCACTCCGAACATCTTGCTCCCGAGCACCATTGGCTAACAGCAATTCCACCAATTTAGGACTACTTCCTTTTTCACAAACCTAACACAGAAAAACAAACAAGTTTATGTGAGGGACTCAAACAATAGCTGAGACTGCAGTCAGACATTCTCAAATTCAGATTCATGACATTTTTAGGCTCATGCCCCCTTTTCAATTACACAATTCCCTACACCTCAGGGCACATGCCTGCTTAAGGCATTTGAGTACCAACTCCCACTTTCATTAAGTCTTTACCAAAATATAGCAAATGCCTGAGTTCTGTAATTGCAATTTCTGCCATGAGTACACCCAATTTTTAGACAAAAATGAATGGTAATTTATGTAATTTGGTTATTGCATGTGGTCTGTGGTTCAGTGGAAAAAACACTTTGTGGTTATTTTGCCATGTTATCAGGATACCAGATGAAAAGCCAGTAACACTGACTCATTTAGCTCTGCTTAGTGCTAGGGAGCTCAAGTCCACTGGTTTCAGTCAGCTCCACTCCTTTCAGTCTCTCAACTTGCATTGCTAAACAGAGCAGAGTTGATTACGAATATTACAAATATTTTTTAGAAATACTTCCAGTTACTTCAGTATTTCCACTGGGGTTCACTAACACTGATTTGCCTGCCTCAGACTTCACGGCCTGTTCCAAATCCATCTGTGCTTTATCACCCAGCCAGCTCTGCTGGCAGAAATCTTCATTCTTCACTTCCAAATTTACTTCAAGCAGTACTTGGTAGGGTTATCTCAGACCAAGCATTTAAAATTGTGACACTGAAGCAAAATTAAGAAGCACTCATACAAACAGTATCTCCAAATGTTTTAAAGACAGGCACATTTAGCAGGGAATACTTATGATCAGGTGTGAATCTCATCTGTTGGCACACTTGAATCCAGATGGGATGTTTGCCCGTGGCTGTCGTAAAATGTATTTCAGATAGTTCAAGCTCTGAATGTGGCCACTGTTTGGATCAAACTCATTGCAGCTCGTCATTCTTACATGTATTATTTTGGTTATGTTGATAGAAAGTCAGAACCCTAGCTTAATAGTTAAAACAGCACAAAAAAATGATGACTGTATTGATCTGTAATAACAACAGAAAGTAAAAAAGATCCACCACTCCAGGGCAGGCATTTTAGGCAAAGTCTTCATTGCAAGGTCTAGGATAGAGTGGTATTTTTCAGTGGCACACTGAAACTTATTTATGGACAGTTTTGCATGCAGGTCTGTCTGCATTTTGACTTCAGAGTGCTTGGGAAAAGCTGAATCGGAAGATTGAATGTTCAAGGACTGAGCTCTAATGGGCTTGATGCTATCTATGCCTGTTCAGTTCAGAAGAAACAGCTGTGAGGTTGCAATGCCTGAGCTTAAGTCTTCTTCCTCAAAACTACTCTAAAGCTAAGGCAAAGTCAGTACTTGAGTGAACCCTGGTTTGAACATGAGCAGGGTGAACAATCTTGCATCAGAACCAAACTAGCAGCGCAGGCGTGATCTACGTGACAATAACTATGAGCCTCAACGAAGTGAAGGGTGTTTCAAAAAAGTATCAGACTGTGCCTGAAATCACCAAGAATAGCAATGGTTGTCAACACTTAAGTCACAGTTACATTGCCCTAGAGAGTACAACTGTGTTCTGGCTTATACAGCTATACACAAAAAGAGAAAGGAACCCAAATGCTGATATTTTATAGCAATGAAACTACATATCTTCCCATGTATTACCTGATAGATCAAAGAGCTCGTCTTTGTCTTCTTATTAATATCAGCTCCCAGTAGAATTAAACATTCAGCCATAATACTATTGCACTCCATACATGCTTTTTCAAGCATCATACTTTTTAAATCATCATTTTCTGCTATTTTAGCAAAGCATTTACAACACAGGCTTTGAAACTGAAAGGGAACACAAACAATCCAAGTTAGGACTGAAAAAGCACCAAAGTTTTTCAGATATTGAGCTGTTAAAATAAAGAAGATACCTGTCGATCTCGCTGGTCAGTGAAGCACATAGACATTTGGTGGAAAATGACTGTGTCAAAGGATTCGTGTACCAGCAGCTTGGCAAAGCAAGGTGACAAACTAAGAATTGACAAGATTGCATGAAATCCCTATAAGCACAATGAAAAAAATGTAAGTACAAGGTCATTTTAAAGCAAGTTATGAAACAAATCAAACTGCAACTTCATTTTTTGTTTTGCTTTTAAACATTCAATAATTCGCAAATTATAACACATTAGGAAAGAAGGAAGACACCCTGGTGTTTCAGTGTTTAATACAGTTGTAATCTCATGCTTGCATAGCTGACCCACGAAAGCAGGTATGAACTGACATTTTGAAAAGTGCAGTTATGAACAGTAATATCTGACAGCATCCTGCCTGGCACATGTACTTGTGATTTCCTGAAAATTTACAGAGGAAACAATCTGCTCCTAAGGATATGGGATGACGATGCATTGCCTGACCCAGTGTGTTGCTCCAGAATCCTTGAATTAAAAAATAATAATAATAATAAAATATATATATAGGCTAAACGAAAAACAGAATATCTAGAAACTAAAAAAAAAAAATAATACAAAATTATCCTGTGATTCCACAAGTAAAGTTCACACAGAAGGGTGAACTGGGTAAATCATGGACTCTTGTCCAAATGTCATTAAGACTAAATGATTTTATGCAACTTCCTTATTCCTCCACATTATTTTGATCTCTCTTTATGCTAGTTTATATTGGTTCCTAAGCAAAACTTAGAAGCACTGTGGAAAAAACAGAAGTAAAAATAGGAGGCTGTACTTGTGATAGTTCTGACTGATCTGAAACAGAAGTGCAGAAACTCTGACAAGAAGCTGATCTCACAGGCAAGCTTCATTCCACCAGAAAGTGAAACTGGCAACAAACAGGGAAAGCTTCCAGAGCAGAGGAAACAGAACTTTCACATGAGGAAGTCTGAACATGATTTCTCTGACAGAATAAGGAGAACTCTACTTCCATGTTCAGAAGTAGATTCAAAATCTGTCACTCTGACACAGATGTCTTTCTTAAATAAAAAATTCTTAAACAGAGCCTATTGCTAGTGACAGGGCTGTGAACTAGGGTATTTTCCCTCACTTTTTAAAAAAAAGAGTGATTTATACTATAATGATGGTTGCTGCACTACATGATTCTGGATTGACTGAATAATGGACTGTGACCAAAAAATTTGTTCTAGTTTGCTAGATAAACAACCAAACTTGTGCTTTTATATTTTGGACTGAATTGAATATATGCTTCCAAGAAACCCATCTCTCTGGCAATCATATTGGTTTAATTTTAAAGGCTTATACCTAGTAACTGCAACAAAATAAAAATGAAGTGATTAAAATAAAGAATTATACTTCAAATACAGCTACATTAAAATAATTTCATAAACTTTTGCCTTTCACTTTTATCTTTGTAAGTAGAAATAACACATACATGCATCTGGATTTCAGTGACCTCTTTAAATCGCCGCAGAGTAGAAACCAGAACTGTTGCCAGGACATGCATAGTTGCAATACACAAACTCCTCCTTGTAATCAAAGAGCGCAGAAGACTCAAACCCAAACACTGTATGTCTTGAAGAATAAAGAAAAAATAATAATGTTGATTATTCAGACATTCTGAGTAGGATAAACCCATGACCTAAATAGAGTGTGATATAGCTAATGTGCTAGAAAGTTATTTGCATCACCTATTACAGGGCCAAGCATAACTAGAAATTGGATAAACCTGGGGACTACACAGTACTGCTGCCTTTTATTGCCATGTAACCTACTTCACATCCAGTACTAAAGAGTGCAATAGGCTACAGATTATATGGTTAATCAGCCCCTTCTACTATATCATTCAAGTTGAACTAACAAAATAACTTCCATACCTTGTGTATCTGGATACATCTGCAGGGTGTGAAGCACGGTGTCAGTAGCTCCTTGTTGGGTTAAAATTTCTAATGCACCAGTACACTCAGCTACAGAAGTAAGCAGTTTCAATCCACACCTCTGAATGCTAGGATTTCCAATAAACTAACAGAGAAACGAATATAAAATCAGATCAACACTTTGTTTTGGTACAATGGCAATAGAAGAGTTGATAGTGATAATTTTTCAAAGAAGTATGTCAAATTAAAGCTGATGTGACAGTAAATAGCAATAATTACAATTTCAAAAAGTTTTCCTTTTCAATCAAAGTTTCAGTTGCTCATACCGTCAGATTTCTACCAGAGAGTAGGAAGATCAGGTTTGAGAGCATCTAAGGAACCTAAAGGCATACAAGTCCATGGGACCTGATGAGATACATCCACAGGTCCTGAGGAAACTGGCAGATGTACTTGCTAAGCCACTATTCATCACGTTTGAGAAGCTCTGGCAGGCCAGTGAAGTTTCTGCTGACTAGAAATGCCATCCAGACAGACCTTGAGAGGCTTGAAAGGTGGGCCCACATAAACCTCATGAAGTTCAGCCCCAAGCACAAACACAGACTGGGCAGAGAACGAAATGAGGCCAGCCCTGGGGAGAAGGCCCTGGGGGTGTCGGTGGATGAGAAGCTCAGCATGAGCCAGCAATGTGAACCTGCAGCCCAGAAAGCCAACCGTGTCCTGGGCTGCATCAACAGAGGAGTTGGAGGTCCAGGGAAGGGATTGTCCCCCTCTGCTCTGCTCTCATGAGGCCCTACCTGCAGCACTGCGTTCAGCTCTGGGGCCCCCAGCATAAAAATAATATGGACACGTTCGAGTGAGTCCACAGAAAGGCTATAAAGATGATCAAGGGGCTGGAGCACCTCTCCGATGAAGAAAGGCTGAGAGAGCTGGGGATGTTCAGTCTGGAGAAAGCTCTGGGGAGACCTTACAGTGGCATTTCACTATTTAAAGGGAACTTATAAAAAAGGTGGACAGTGACTCTTTGCTCAATCAGATAATGGCAGGACAAGGGAGAATACTTTTAAACTAAAAAAGGGAAGATTTAGATTAGAGGTTAGGAGGAAATTCTTCATTCAGGGTGGTGAGGCCCTGGCACAGGCTGCCCAGAGAAGCTGTGGATGCCCCATCCCTGGAGGTGCTCAAGGCCAGGCTGGAAGGGGCTTTGGGCAACCTGGGCTGGTGGGAGGTGTCCCTGCCCATGGCAGGGGGGTGGGACTGGGTGATATTTAAGGTCCCTTCCAACCCAAATCATTCTATGATTTTTTTTTTTCTAATTTTCATTACAACCACTCAAGTTTACACGATCTTGCCAGGAAAAGGAGGGTGGGGAAATGTGTTTCCTTTGTGGTTCAATGTAACCAAATGAGGTTTTGTGAAGCAAGAGACAAGTGACAAATGTGGTGGCTGTTGATAAAGTTAGGATAGGAAAAAGGTATGAAGCAGGATACCTATTGCCACACCACATCAAGTTTTTAAGTTTTCTTTTCCATCACAAAGTAATTCAATAGCTTATTTGTTATTATCT
Organism: Aythya fuligula; assembly: GCF_009819795.1. NCBI lineage: Eukaryota > Metazoa > Chordata > Aves > Anseriformes > Anatidae > Aythya > Aythya fuligula. Next base: position 15,487,733 of record NC_045559.1, read on the forward strand.
GTCACAATTTTTCCCCACTTTTAGGTGGAGGAAACCTAGATAAGGCCTAGATCTGAAAGTGTGTGTGGACATCACAGTGACTTGCAAAGCTGCAATATTGTTTTAGTGGAGTTGTGCCCATCTCCTTCCTTATTCCTTCTCTACTTTTTCATAAAAATATGTTAATTTCTAGCCCTTCTGCTTGATTATGTAGTACCCCAAATCACAAACCAGCAAGTTCAAAAAAGTCATCGAGGTGGTAAAAGAGCACTGAAAACTTTGGTGCAGTCTGAAGTAAAAAATTATTTTGTTTGCCTTGTTAACTCCTGTATCCTAGAACTTCAGGTCAAGAAAGAGCAAATGATGTATCAGCAAAAAAATGCTGAAGTCTCAAGGACATTTCTTTTATAACAGATGTTCAAGACATATCTCCTTGACTGAAGGTTTTTGCCAAGTCTAAAACTGTTGACGGACTTCTAGAAAATCATGAAGTGCTGTATCCATTTTGACTGTGGTCATGTGAAACCTGTAAACCAGTGGGAATCTTCTGAAGGCCAGGAAGTTAAAAATTTCCTGTCACCAGGATTTAAGATTAATTTGCTGTGCAAAGTGCCAAGTACTATCTCTGCTTAGCCTGGTCCTGCTGTGGCAGTGATGCCTTTCACTTTTAAGATTCCACTTTAAGGCACTGTGATCATTTTGCCTTCCAGTGGCTGGAGAAAGTCATGGAACTGAACAATGCAAAGAATGGAGACAAGTGAGAAACACTGTTCTGTTGAAAACAAAGAAGTATGTATCAATGAAAGCTATACTAAAGAACCACTTGGCTCTATGCATAGCTGAGGCAAAGACACAAGAACACCTTTCATGTATAAATGGTCCATAACAAAATCACAAATAAAATGCTTGAAAAAAAATCAGCACTGTATAAGTATCCCCTAGAATTACTATGTAAAACTATGTAAAAGATGATCTAATGTACTCTAGACTATAAAGTAGAAAAGAAACACCCAATAATAAATGAAACTCAAGGTTGAGATTGATTTTATCCAATCAATAGGAAAATCATCATGGAACTAAGAATTATTAATGATTCCTCACTGCACATGTAAAATAGTGATAATGTTCATTAGGATAAATCTTTAACCATACCCTGTTCAAAGCACCAAGCACCAACGAATGAGTTCCCTCCAACAGACACTGGCTTTTAATGACTTTTACAGTAAGTGTGAAAGCAGCATCTCCCATATCTCCCAAAGAACCATTCTGGTCATTCTTTGTATCTGAAACAATGGAAAACAGGCTTCTTCAGAAGAACAGATTTAATATTCTCCCCATTATTAACCCAGTATTATTAACACAGTATTACAATCAGATTGAACACACAGGCTAAATGACTCTGCAGGCATACTTCTAATCTTAGGACATTTTCAGAACGCTGCAGTGATAGAGACTGAAGTTCTTCCAGATTTACAATGCAGCATTGGGTACATCGTGTTTGAAATGATAATTTCACCATATGTTTGCTCGCTACTTACTGTGAAAATGCAAAATCATGCCAAAGAATTTTGCTTAAGGTACACTGCAATACATTAGTACTTCCTTGAGCTATATGGTTTCTTGGTGTTCCAGATAACCACTTCAGAATGCTTCTTCCTTCTGGGAAGGAGACTCTATAAGGAAGCCATAAACTATTTGTTCCTTTTCACTTGGCAGTACATCAGAGGCTGACTTTTACCAACAGATGAAATAAGTGAAAGGTGAGTACAAATTAAAGAACACAGAATGGTCTTTCAGATTTACCTTTCCAGTAGCTATTAGCACTTGCAGGCAAATGGCACTACAGAAAGTACTTAGATATCCTTTAAATGTCAATTCAGCATTCGTATTTTTCTGATTACTATTTTCCCATAAATGACTATTTATTCCCTAATTAACATGCATATTTTAACATCCGCTCTGTGTATTGTTTGTTTCATTGCACTCTAGAAGGGCCTCACTTTAAGGATTCTCACCAAAAAATACTCTTGCCTACATGTTAGAATATATGTATAAAGTCTTAATCCTCTTGTTTATTGAAAAAGTAGGAAAGAATTGGAATTATAATTAAATGAATAGGAAAAAAAAGGAAATCTATAATCAATCTGCATGCTAGTGGAGCGACTAGATTAGAAACTATTGGTTTTGTAATATGCAACTAAAATTCATGAAAGATACTTGCAAAAACCTGTTTGGAAAAAAATCAGCATGTTTGTACTCTCACATTTAACACTGGGGAAAGAAAAATGGGATATACAGCAGTAAACTGATAAAGAAGAGATAAAACTTCCCCCATACTCTGTTAAAGGTATGGAAATAAAAAAAAAAAAAAACAAACACACACTTTTTTCATAATGTAGATTGCTCTTAAAGAGTTTTTTTTGGGGGGAAAAGGAATTCCTAAGCTAGTCAGTTTGGTTTCTCCTTTGCTGGAGAAAATAGCATGTAATAGTAGCTTTCATATCTTTGAATCACTTTCTTAGTGTCAGAGGTCTAGTTTTGATGTTTCTTCCAAGAGATACTATCAAAACAATTGTATTTTGTGGTAAAACCATGCTGATATCATTATCACTGCTTGCTCTCACTTAAAAATCATGAAATCATGGTAGGAGTATGCAACCACAGTAGTGGCTCCACAGAAGCAGCAGAGCTAAATCATTACTGATGAAATCAAAGGGATATCAGCAGTGATAATTTTGGCTTGTTATTTTCAATGGACTCTCCATCTTGTACATTCTAAAGTTACAGTTGCTCTGTCAAATACAGAATTTTGGTATTTTTTTAAGTCCTATTAAAGGCTGTCTCATTAGATAAGACTAAAACCAAGCTATCTAATTAAATTCTCTAAATTCTCTAAATTCTATCTAAAACCAAGCTATCTAATTAAATTCTCTGATTATGAGAATTCTCTGATAAATTCTCTGATATGAAGTCACACCAATTATATTTTTAAATGACTTACCAGGCATCATGAAGTGTAAAAGGACTCGAAGTGCTTCCAGTTGTACAGAGAGTGATTTTTCATGTTTCCTCATGGCTTTTACAACTTCTGATGCAGCTACTGTCATTATATCCAGATGAGGGAAACTGAAAATATTATTTATAAAATTTAAATAATTTAAATTAAAAAAAAAAAAAAACATTTATAGATTTTATACATTTGCTTCTTTCATTAGTACGGTGTGACATCCCTTTATTACAATGCAAATCTGTTTTAGTTACAAAATATAAACTCAACTATGGTTCTTTTTTTTAGCATAGCAAACATGTTATTTTCATGTCATTTCATGAATGTAGAGTATGTAATTAATCCAATTTGACACTACTCAGAAGTAATTTTCAATTCAGTCCAGAACGCTGGTACGCAGTATAGTACTTCACTCAGGGTGAATGGTGGATTCATGTATTTCTCTTTGATTCTAGTGCAGACATATGAGAAGATAGATCTTCTCTAATTTACTGTTCCATAGTCGCCATAAAATATTGATGAATTGCCAGATACTTGCAGAATAAACAGAAAAATATCAATCGTGTCAGTTTCTAATCTTGAAGGAAAAAAAACAACTACAGCACAACGACATTAACTTAGAAATGGTAGTAGCCAAAGGCTACTAATTTATTTCTAAGGTCACTTTCTTATTTTATTTTATAATACATTTTATTCCTGTAAACATGTTTATGGAATTTTGAGATCTTCTTTCTGAGTCGCAAGTTTGTTTTCCACCCATGTCCTAGAGCATTTGCAAAAGCCATTACAAAAGAAACTTTTATATATATATATATATATATTTATATATAATATATAATATATAATATATAATATATATATATAATTAGAGTTAATATTGTGTGAAAATTCTTAGCTCTCAATGGAAATCAGTGTGGCTAACAGGAGGGGCTAGATATGATTCAGTGTCTTGAATAGAGCTGTCAGACTGTGGTCAATTTTAACATAAGTGAAACAGTCAGTAATTTAAATGTAATCAATTAACAGCACTGAATCTCACAAACCTTCGCTTTGAAAGTGGTCACGTATTTCTAAGTGTATTACCTTCCTTTGAAAACGTGATTCAGAATTCTGCAGGCGCTTTCAGCCACTTCAGGGGAATGCGGATGTTTCCTCATTATATCCAAAACATTCATGTGTATTCCTTTAGACAAAAGTGTCTTCCTAATATTTCCTACAAGACAAAACAGCAAGCATCCCATAAGCAGATCTCTTTCTCCCTATATAAAGAGTTCTAAAAAAACAACAGAACTAACTTTTTTTTTCTCATTTTGATTTTTTCCCTCAAAATCATAAGTGTTATAGCATTGTAAATTAAAATAGGAAATGATTCAAGCTGAAGCTGACTTTATTTCCATATCTTAATCAAAAGCATTAAAATTCCTGAAGTGCCTAATAAGTTTAAATACATCTGTATTTTTACTAGCACCTTTAACTTAGGGGAAGGAGAATATACCACTTTAATTTTATTTTTGAAAAATATTTATTTTTAAACATTTTTTTCTCTGAATTGCACTCTGTGATTCAGTAGGAAAGTGAGAATTTACCTTTCAAAAAACCTTCTAAATTCCAAAATAAGACTTCAAAAATGAAATATTAACCCAGTCTAATTACTTTGTTCACACATTTTTAAAAATTCAAATACCCAAATATATGTTAGAGCTCTAAGTGTAGCTAATACAGCTCCGAATGCTATACAAATATTCTATATTATCATGGTAACTAGCACCATTTTTTTTGTCATTTTCTTGGTTGGCTCAGTAACCTAGTGATAAACCACAGCTTTCTCACCTAGAGAATGGTAATTAAGTTAGTCCTTATCTTCATATCAAGCCAGTGGTTTTCAATGCACAGTGTACAAACCACTTGAGATCCATAACCATTTCAAAGGATTCTGGGAAAATTATCTGACAAAAGAAGGCCAAAGTAGGCTTAAATAGTCTAGCCAGAGGTCCACACTGCCACTGAAAAATGTTGAAGGGGTCCACAAATAGAAAAATTTTAGGAAAAGCTAGGGGACACAATCAGGACTAAAGCAATCTTGAAAATTGTTATGCACATGCTTAACTTTCAACATAAGATTTGATTTACTGAAGTAAACATGGCTGTTCAGATCCCCTGTATTATTAACAAAATGTTATTTGTCAGGCTGTAATCCTTACTCATGTGAGTTTTGACAAATCCCCGTCTTGATGAAATTTAAATGTGATAAACATTTAAACAAGCACACAGAGAGAACAGACTCTTCTCATGTCTCCTGCTCCAAAAAAACAGCAATTAAAGCATATAAACTGGCAAAGATCTCTTTCCTTGGACATGAATTCTTCAGTACTAGAATCACAGAATGGCTTGGGTTGGAAGGGGCCTTAAAGCTCACCCAGTCCCACCCCCCTGCCATGGGCAAGGACACCTCCCACCAGCCCAGGCTGCCCAAAGCCCCATCCAGCCTGGCCTTGGACACCTCCAGGGATGGGGCATCCACAGCTTCTCTGGGCAGCCTGTGCCAGGGCCTCACCACCCTCCTAACAATGAAGAATTTCCTCCTAACATCTAATCTAAATCTCCTGTCTTTTAATTTAACACCATTCCCCCTTGTCCTGTCGTTATCTGACTGAGCAAAGAGTCGCTCTCCCTCTTTTATATAAGCCCCCTTTAAGTAGCGAAATGCCACAATGAAGCCTCCCTGGAGCCTTCCCTTTTCCAGGCTGAACATCCCCAGCTCCAAGTAGATGACATCGGTCGGTCTACCTCCTAGCTAACAATACCTTTTTCAAAGCAAGGAATAAACCTCCTATTGAGCACAACTTTACAATGTTCTAATCACAGGGATTACGGTATCCATACCCTAGCACATTTTGTATGTTCTTTAATATCAATATTTAATATTATAGCAACGACTGCAGAATCAGAAAGCAAAGACAGTTACATTCCCTTACCATTCTGCTGTGACAAAATTGCCAAGGCACTAGCAGCTGCCTGAAACACTTCTTTTGAAGAGGAGTGCATCAGCATGGACAGCATCACCGCTCTGTCTATTGGGAACCTTTCACAGAGAGAAACGAATCACTGCACAGGGACCACACTACAGCAGTTACTTCGTAACCATAGTTCAGTTTACTAAAAACCCACTAAGTGACATAGTTAATTTTTTAGATGACTGAACTTGGCTATTTCACTACAGCAACATCTTTGCATACTATGTGTGTAAGCCAACTCTGAATCTTACCGAATTCACTTGGAGTCATGACTTCCAAGTGACTTGAGGTGCAGAAATGAGTAAAAAAACCAGTCTTACCAAAATTTGCATGATTAAAATTTTAAACAACTCTGAGAAAGAGTTTAAGGGAAATTCTGTTTTATCCATGCCTAGATTCTCCTTGATGGCCAGTGCTCCCTCTGCTATGCCCTTTCATCTGACTTGTGGGAAAACGTGTGCTGCTTTTCTATTCTTCCTACCTACTTAATCTGAATCTCCTCTATTTTCCCTACTCTTACATTCTTTAATCCCCCCTATCCCTTTTTTCAACTGAAAATGAAATTCCTTGTAAACTGTATAAATTCACTCTATTAAGACTGTGTCCTGACTCTTTATTAAAACACTAACAATTTGGTCTATGTGGAGATTAGAATACTTTTCAAGAAAGAAACTTTCTATGTTGATTGTCATGCAATTCATCATGTATTAGAAAACAAGAAATAAAAATAACTGAAACATGAGACCCCCAAATGGCCAAATAGTAGGCCACTTTTTTTTTTTTCATTTCCAAAAATACAGTAAAAGGTATTAATACTGACTGATTATCTCCATCTCCAATCTTTTCATGAAGGTTGCGTTGATACAGGAACAGATTTTTCAAAGCCCAGCATGCAGCCTCCTAAATACAAAAAAAGAGGAAACAAAAGGATTGAAGAAATAAACCTTCAGAATAGAAAAAAAAAAAAAAAAAAGTTTGAGACTTGTTCTGTCCATGATAAAGGTGTTAGTTGCTTTATGTAGAAATACAACAAAGTATGGACTGCTGCGTTTTTATATCTGGGATAGAACTCAGTTACAAGCATGTGCCACGTTCTTATTATTTGATTTTCATTTTGTTACCTACATTAGGCCAACATTAATTCTTCAGCTGATGAGCCTGTGTTTTGCTGCTGTATACAGAGCAGCTGAGCTTTTGTATACAAAGCAACAAGCTTTTGGGTGGCCGAAGTTCCAGGCACTAAGTCTCAACTACCTAACCACATTTGATCCAAAGGAGTGACTGAAACTGCTTGGGGTGAACAAAGGTAAGGATGGAATGAAAGGGAATTTTTTTCCAAGGCTAATACAGTCCCTCAGACCTAGTTTGTCTGAGGATATATGAGAGAAAATTATGCTGCTAAATGTTTTATTTAACGTGTAATGCTGTCTTTCTACACCCCCATCATCCAGAAATTCTCACCAGTACATCTGTGTTTTTTCGGTGTAGTTCTAATGCTCTGTAGCATGCTTCCAACCAGCATAATTTTTCTTCCTCCTCCTCTTCTTTTCTTTCCTCTAAGTCTCGGTTTAGGAATATTGTTTCAGCTTGAAATACAAAATATTTACAATCAATTCTTATTGCAAAGACAAAACACTTATGTCTTAACTGTAGTCATGGAGGTGCTCCCATTGCCTGTGTAGGAAAGTCAGCTGGAGGATTAGTCTTTTCTGGGAAGGGAGAAGTCTTTTGCTCTGTGGCAGAACTGAGACGCCTTCAAGGTTATAAAAGGAATAAGAAAACCCCTTGCTATGTAGTACTTTAGTGTAGCCAGTTATATAGATAGTTACAGATCAGTCAATGGTCAGGTTCTGAAAAGAGCAGCACATACTTGTTCTGTTATGCATTTATATACAGAACACCACACACATAAAATATAACTGTGGTTCGTTTGCACGTAACCACTTATCGCTGAGCCATCTTCACTCTGAAGATATGACATTTAAAAATATAAATTGCAATTGCTGAGAGAAACAGTAGGTCCCAGAAAGGGCATTGAAATGTAAAATAAATCATTTCATACCTGTGTTTTTTAGCATTTAAGAAAAAAAGGTATCAACACTGACCATAGTATCTGAAGTCTACTGGAGTGTATGCTGATTACTAACATTTGCTGTTGTGAGGACTGTTACACAGCCTTTCTACTGACATTGGTATTACTCAAAGACTAACAGGATCTGATCTTTAGCTTTGTGCCACTAGGTAACTAATTTCTGTTTAAAAATAACAACTGGAGCATACTCAAGGAAAAGGTTAAACCTTTTATTTGATTTCAGAACTCAGGCACAAGCATTAACTTGGTGTTGCAATCTACTGGCAGTAAATAATGAGTACTGCCACACATGGCAAACATGGCATCAAATACATGTTGCTGTCTGCAGACATTTTATATTAATCAGGGATTATCCAATATTTGCCTATGAACAAACAGGTTGCTTTGTTAAGATCTATCAACATAACGTCCCAGCTCTGAGTATCTGGGAATCTGGTATGAACACAGGATTGTCATACTAAACCATAAATGTGCAGGAAATCTAGCTCTGTCAAAGCTACCTTACTTGAGGCTTCCACATTAAAAACAGAAGCAGAATTAAGAATAATTACAGGAAATCACCAGTATGAAAACATTTACTGGTTTATTTCATAAGTAATTTATTTATGTGTTTAAGAATGAATTTACTTACTGAGAAGAGCTAAACAGCTGAGACCTGCAGCCTGTAACTTTGCATTTTTAGAATACGTTTTCACAGCCTTCACAATGACTTCTGGAACCTTATGTAACACAAGGATATTGAAAAAATTTCCTGAAAATAGATAAAGGTATTAAATGAATGTAAACACACATCTATAGCTTTAAACACATTTAGCATAGATTTCTCAGCACATAATGCATAAGCTTTGTTTGTAGTAAACATTAGATTTGTTATTAGGGGGCTTCACACAACGGTATTTTATTTGTGGAAAGAAGAGGACAAGGATAAAAAGCATCTGGGATCTACATGTAGGTTCTTTATTTTTAATATGAAGACTGAGGTTTAATGCAACATGACATACACAGTGTCAGCAAAATAAGATACCATCTATATATCATTTGCAGACTTCCTGCCAGGAAACCAAAGCAGTGCTGGTCTTGAATTCTTGCAATGATTTGATTTATCCTGCCAAGCAAGTGTTTAAAACCTGTTTTGCCCTCTAGTTTTGTCCTCCTTGTTCAGAAGATCAAAGTCAGCCTTATAAATACAGAATACATACATTTTGGAACAGTAGAAAGAACTAGCTTTTGATGATAAATGTATTATTTAAAGGACAGCTTTTATCAAAGGCTATACATTACATGTAATTGAATATAAGGTTGAATGTAAGAAATTCTACAAATGAAAGCAAGCAAAAGAAGATAACTTCTCCATTTGTTGTACAAACAAGAATTATGCATACAATAATATGGCTATGCTCACTTTGTAAAATATAGTCTGATAGATACAGTTTCTATTCTGATATTTAATTTTATTTAATTCTCAATTACTAAAAATGAGAATCATACTAACCACATGAAAAGTGAAATTCAAATCTGTATCGATGTTTCTCAAGCGCTTGAGATAAGGTACAAAATTAAGAATTGTATGATTTGTGGGCATGAAAAATAAAATTAGAAGCAGAAGAAAAGCTAACTTAATTTCTTTACCTCAGTTCTGGTCCTGAGCCATATAGGTGCTGGCTACCTGCAATGTCTAGGTTGTTCACTGGGAAATAAGTACCTCTCCCAGTGTTTGATGATTAAGCCTGGTTAGTCCAAGTCAACAGAACTCTGAAGAACAGACTTTAAGGCAAGTCCTTTCCAGATCCCTCATTCTAAAACTTTGGCCTTACCACCCACACAAGTGCAAATGGAAACAGCATTTTTCTTCTTAGTCTGTACTAGTGTTGTCATGTTGTAGCAGCGTAGCTGTTTCTTGCTGTATTTTACTGAAAATGACATGTTTGTGTAAATATGCCACTTATCTCACAGAAAGTAAGAAATTTAGGCTATGCAACTAGTAATTATGCTGGACTTGTGGCTGCTTAAACAGGTTGCAGTCAGTTAAAATTCAGATGACATTCTCATCTTGAATAGTCATTACCAGATTAGCAAGAACACATGACAGTGATTTTGGAAGCTAATAGATGTTGACTTTACAATTTCACTACCGATTAACTTGGGTTTAGGAAAACAGTGTCCATCAGAATAATTTGTGAACCCACACTGGCTATAAGAAAATCTTCCAGACTATTTCCAGTCTCACATGGAAGGACAGGATGGACAACCTAGCAATTTCACACCTGTTCTACCTAACTGTCTGGTGCTCTGGGCACACCTTCCCAATCTCCTCCTAAAGTGTCTGCTTATCAAGATGAAAGGGACCTGTGGAGCTGAAAAAAGAATTAATAGATCTCATGTCTGTTTAACTGCCACTATTACTTGTTGGTCAGTAAACACAAATCACAAAAGCATGTTCTGAGGCCATGAAGTCAGGCTGGTTGCACACAGGGCAGGATTGAAGCATGCCAACAAAGTTGCTGTGTCCCCACAAGTGCTTGGTTACCATGCCTTCCGTCGGCCTTGCAGAGGAAGCTGTTGAAGCTTAACACCACCTCTTGCCAAATAACTGCAAATACCACCTCAGAAGCCACATTTTCTTTAAATGTTTGTTTGGCTTTTTGAAGGGGAACTGGAAGTTGCACTCCATTGCACTCAAGGTTGATCTGTATTCTCTACAATATCTGCATGAAGGAGCGGACACAGATGGTGACAGGACGAGACTGATTTGATTAAGAGGAGTCATGCAATGGCACCAGCATCTGCAGCAGCTTCAGGCCACCACCTGCAAGAACTGGGAAGTCTAACTCATGAGAAAGACCTTGGCGGAGTGATGAAAAACCTGCCATGTAGTGTGGGTTATTCCAGCTGCTCTACTCACAGCCTTTTTTTCACACAACGGGGGAAAAAATGTATTTATTTTCATTAGAATTTGCTATTACCTGGTCCACTGCAACTGCTCAGATCATATTCTTATAGTGGTAAGAGCACAGAGCTGGGAAGAGGCACAACAAAATCCTTGTAGACATTGCCATTATTTGGCTTGACGTGGCATTAGCCCATGTCAACTCAGACAATGGAAGTACTATTACCCAAGCCAAGGGAAGTCCAGCAAACTGGTTCTTTCACTGCTGCAGGCCAGGGCCCCCAAGGCTGGCACCATACCTGAGCAGGAATGCAGCACAGGCCTTTGGGTAGATGCATTGCAAGGAGGAAAAACACAGTCTTGGAGAGCATGCCCCAGATAATTCAGTAGCACCAACAGGACCTCACACATCCAGCACCACCACTTCAGAGAAGAAATTTAGAAGGAATTTTCTTCCATTCTTTAATAACATCGCAAAGAATGGGAGATCTATTGATATACTCCTTTTTTCTCACTTTTTCACTCTCCGTTTTTATGACTGTTTCTGTCATTGTTGCTAGCCTTTATCACGAAAGGATTCCATACTGGTTGTTGCCAGTGTTGCCTCAATACCTTCATGTCAGTAGAAAAATTGAGTTATACGCCGTCCTGAGGATTCCCTGGAACAGTAGCTCTCTAATTGGCCTAACATTTCATGTCAGTACCTCCAGTTCTTACACAAAGTAAGCTGACTAACACCAGCTTTGTGAACTTACCCAATGTAAGCTTATGCAACAAACAGCAACAGGCTTCCTGAACGGTTTCACTACTGGGGAATCTTTTCATGGTTTCCACTATAACATTGTAGCAGCGAACATTTCCAGACATCAGCACTTCCACATTGCTGGCTGAAGAGGGAAACAGAAACAAAAATTACTTAAGATTAAAATAAAAAGAAAACACAAAAAGAAGCATGGTAATTGGGTTCTAATATTAATGACTACCAACACTTGGTAATAATTTATAATAATTAAAGTAATTAAATTCAAATTAAAAATCATATTTTTCTTCTTTTTTAGGGTGCAAGTTAGCAAGTTAGTCATTTGGTTTAAACTAGTTCTCCTCTATGACTATTACGTATTGAGGGTATAGAAAGGTTCACCTCATGATCCCGAAATTTTTCACAGAATCACAGAATGGTTGAGGTTGGAAGGGACCTTGGGGGTCATCTTGAACAACCTCCCCTGCACAAGCAGGGCCAGTTGTCCAGAACCACGACCAGGTGGCTTCTGAGTATTTCCAAGGATGGAGACTCCACAGCCTCTCTGGGCAATCTGTGCCAGGGCTCGGTCACCTTCACCCTATTCACTGTATATTATGCAGGTCAGATACTGAAACTAACAGGCATTCACATTAGTCAGTAAAAAGACAGAATGCAACCTTTCCTACTGAGATCAGAGATCCCACACCCAGTAATTTAAAACAAAATAGTATCATGGTAGTTAGAAACACAGTGCTTGAAAGCATCTTTGCAGTACGTGTCTATACAGGGCGTGATACAGAACCCCAAAAATCTTGGACAGAATCTTGGTTCCAGTGAATGAAAGTCCTGTCACTGCCTCCAAGAGGTTCAGCACTATTCTACTGAGGTCTATAAACTTTCTTAATATTCTTTTCAACAGCTTGGCTGTCCTGTATACAAAGATATTAAGGTGAAAAAGCAAGCTGTGAGTGGGAAGCGTTTCTGAATCATTCTGTTTGTTCGTGTAGGAAGGTTCTTTTCACAATGCTTTAAGATGACAGTGATTTATTAATGTCACTCACTACTGAAAACACCTTTCATTGTAAAGGTTTGCACACTTCACAGGTGATAATTATCAACATATTAAAATATTCAGATCATTCTAAAATTGTTGGTTACAGAGAGAGCGCAATCAAATGTATATTTAGATCCTGCAAGAACGAAGCAGTGCTGTGGAATGGCTCTCATTTAATATTTACCACTAGAACTCGGACATCCAGCTTCTCACAGAAACTGATGAGGAGATCTGAGCACTCTGTAATTCATGGAATAACAGGTACCTCTCTCAGGGTGAGGTGAAATTGCCTCTGGAGGTGCCTGTTTCTCCCCATTAAATATAGGAGAAGCCTGGATCACTGCCTATGACTAACACTTAGATGGCAAACATCATGTGATACATCGCTTCCCCAGGGACTTTGAAGGACAGTTGTCAGCAAAACATTTTCTCATTCACTCAAGACTACTGAAATTTAAGAGAGTTCTTGTCCTGCACTGGGATAAACTGCCCGCCCACGATTTCTCACGACATATGAGCCAGAGCAAAGTCTACATATGTATTAGTGTAAGAAGGCATCCTGAGGCACAAATCCATGATGTATGTAGACTTCAGGATATGGGGACACTACTCAAACTACGCTGAAACTATCTTTGTTTCCCTATTTTCAATACTTCACATCAGAAAGGGAAGTGCAAACTCCAAAAACAACGCCTGCTGTAGAGCAAGTCTTTGTCATGGCTTCCTGTTGGATCTGTTACACATTCTCTAATTACTTTCTTTAAAGAGCACTTCAGGCTCTCTCTGAAGTGCACTCTCTTCTTCAGAAAAAAAAAAAAAAAAAGCACTTAGCACTCTCTGCTTTAGAAAATGGAAATAGGCTATGGTAAAATTATTTCTGTCTCAAGGAATGCTTTATTTTTAAAGACAAACTGGAACAGCAAGAAGCTTGTGAAAGGGAAATTAAATAGCTTGGAGAATGATGAAATTTGGAAAACTGCAGTCTAGTTCCTGTTTTGTGGCACACCCTTGGCCAGCACGTTTCCTATACAAATGGACAGGACGTATGAGGTAGGCTTTGTGAGGAAACACTTCTGCAAGATTACAACCATTGCTCAGCCTGGAGAAGAGGAGGCTCAGGGGCGACCTTATTGCTCTCTACAGGTACCTTAAAGGAAGCTGTAGTGAGGTGGGGTTGCTCTATTCTCCCTCGTGCCTGGTGACAGGATGAGGGGGAATGGGCTAAAGTTGCGCCACGGGAGGTTTAGGTTGGATATTAGGAAGGACTTCTTTACTGAGAGGGTTGTGAAGCATTGGAACGGGCTGCCCAGGGAAGTGGTGGAGTCACCATCCCTGGACGTTTAGATGTAGAGCTTAGTGATATGGTTTACTGAAGGACTGGTTAGTGTTAGGTCAGAGGTTAGATTCGGTGACCTTGGAGGTCTCTTCCAACCTAGATGATTCTGTGATCTTGTGGAAGAGACAAAGAGCTTGATGCCTGCTGAATTTGCCAACAGTAAGGTGCAAGAGCTGCCTCTGTGTCAACAGCATCATGCACCAAGTCAATAAAGGGACACCAATTACCAGGGACTCTTCTTGGAGCCTGATTTTGCCCATAATAGGGACTGCTGTGATGAGAGAACGAGACACAATGAGATTTTCTTCTGCCCTATTGCACAACACCTGAGGACACCATGAGGCTCCAAAATGTGCTCAATACTACCTGTGCTCCTCACTGCAGCCACCACTGACTGGTCAGAGTGGGGTGCTTGAGCCCTAACACCTTGTCTTAGCTCTGGCCATTGGATTTGCATGGGAAATTTTCCCCTTGTGGAACAGCCTCTGCCAACGATGTTCTTAACCAGCTACCCAAACTCACTGAATGTTCATTTAGTCAATAAATATACCTTATTATTCAAACTTTTAAAAAGGAAGAGCAAGGACTTGAAATCTGACCTCTGCAGCCACGATAAGCATCTTAGTTAACACTTACTCTGAGCAGAAGAAAGACTCTTTACCTACTTTATGAGAGATTCCAGTCTTGTAAGTATGACTGAATAGGAAAATTTCCCATAAAAAATTACAAGTCAGTATTTCCCACAGAAAACAGAAAAGTGATTTGTTTAGCAGCTCCCAACCAATTCTCATTTCAAAACTGTTCCCTCTGTCAAAATGTGTCACTATTTTTGCAGCACTACCAACTGTTTTTCCCTAGAGAGACTCTGAAGTTTTGTTTGCTTTCACAGTCACTGAAAGATTACCATGCACTCAGGTGAGCTGACGCAAGCTGTGGGAGGTGAAGAATTGAAAATGATTTCCAGTAGTGCACTTACATGGTCCAGCTAAGGAATGTAATGAGTAAAGTGCAGGAAGAATCACCTCTTCTCTCTCTGGAAACTCTTTAAATACTTCCAGTATGATCATATGATCTTTGCTTTCAACAAATTCAGTCAGCTGCTCTTCTGGAACTAAATTAAAAAGAAAGACAAAGACAGTAAGTTTTGAGGAAGTAATTCATATCCTGATAAAATGTGAGAAAATACAGTTATTTTAATGAAGTTTCCTTATATTTATTTTGTATATTCCACAGAAACTAAGGTAGTCTCCTCCACCGAGATCATATTCCACAGTTAAGACTTCTTATACCAAAAACCGAGCTACTTTACAGAAACCTTTTTCTAGCCCACATTTTCTGTAAATGAATTCTGACTTTCAAGTGCCTTCCTGTGAATGAGTATTTTTTTTTAAAACGAGTATTTTTTTTAAAAAAAGTCTTTTAGTCTTTTCCACAGAACAACCTTCAGGTATTCTTCACCAAGACAGCATATAAGTGAAGGAAAAGCTAAGAACACAGTGAAAACAATTTGATGGAATGCATTTCACATACTCCATTATTTTATTTTACTTCTCAACTTTTTTGATAATAGAGTTCTTTTCATAAAGACTACAGCCATGCTTTAATAATACCCTACCTTCACTGTAATAATAGCATAAGGTTTTTCAATCACTGTCCCCCGTCATTTGTGCTGACATCACTGCAGTTGTGCAGTGAACCAGATAAAGGAACTGATCCAGCTTGAGCACAAATCCCACACTTCAAATTTTGTAAGCAGGATCATCTGAATTTGGTTCATGATAAGGGTACAAAAATTCACATTGCAGTAGCTGAGAAGGTTTCTCAAAGGCAAGAAAAAAATATCCAGGGACAGCCTAGGAACTTGTTATGCTGCCGTCAAGAAGAAGGCATGCAGGTCTGTACCTGAAATGTCTGTGAATCTGTAAAAATCAGGCACTTTTTATAAAAGGCATACACAGAAAATGCAAGAAGCTGAGACACTTGTGGAGACTGAAGAGAAAACATGGCAGGACAAAAGTATTTAGGGAGAGAGGAAAAGGGAAAGAAAAGCAGACAATAGTTCCAGGCACACGTGTGGTAGGAAGACTTAGAAAAAAAAGCAATATAAAATGGTGCCAGGAAGAACGAATCTGAAGAACTGGAGACTATCTTTGAAGCAAAGGAGTATAGTGGACTTTCTAGGAGTACTAGAATTTCTCAATAGTTATTCTGAAGCAAGAAACTCAATGCAAAGATAAACTGTCACAATACTGGGATTTTTGGCCATTATACACAGACAGATCCTAAAAATGTTGCAGAAATTTAATACATGGTGACATCATTCCACAAAAGAAACACAGGGATATTGTAGAGATACAATCTTAGCCTTTCAGTGTTGTCAGGATCAATAGCTGAATCGTATACTTTTTTGAAAGTGCAAACATTTTGCTTGATTTTAGACTTGCTCACAACTTCCTGGCAATCCTAAAATATACCAGTCTTTCAAGACGCAGCTTTGGTTATTGAGAATTAAAATCAAGTGTCACTACTCTTTGTCCCAGTGTTACTGACTAACTTTGAATCCCATCTTTCCCGTTAACTCTAGTCAGAAATGTAGTGACATTTTCCACATTCATTTATCTGATTCAGAAAATTTATGATACTGCTTGGAAAACCTGTTTTGTGCTAATGGGTTTTGAGAACAGATATAATACAAAAAAAAAAAAAGAAAAAAAGGAATGCAAGAATTCATGTTTTTGCAGTTAAATAAATATCTGTAGTCCCCTCCCAATCTTTTATTTTTTTTCTAACTTAAGAGCCCACATGATATAATACCTTTTTCAAAAAGCTTGTATAATGCTGTGCATCCGTGTTGCTGGATCTCTTCATTTTTAGGGAAGGTGTGCATGGCATTAAATATCAAAGAAAACACATCCACCTCTTCCTCCAGGAGCAGGAAAGCAACTACATCTAAAAAGCAGAAGAGATTACATGTTGTGCTGAGGTGTTCTCAACATGTTAATTGGAGCACTGTACTTAACTATTAAAATCCCAAAGTCTTTAATATTGTCCTTCAAATTTACTCTGGTGGCTCACACCCAGGCTTTTATATAAATTATGAGGCTGTTATCTCTTAAGGTAGTATTTCAGAAGACAAATGAGGTGTTCTAAAAGATTACTGGCAAAAAGACAGTTTCCTCTCTCCACTCCTGCTCCCACTGGCTTTGGTACTTGTCTGACTTCTCAGAGACAGCTCACCTCACTAAACCAGTGGAAAAATAATCAATGCAAAAAAACTGCACTTTTTGCAAACTGAAGAATTTCACTAAGAAACTAAACTTGTGGAAAAAAAAAAAAAAAAAAGAAAAAAGATAGGACTACACTGCCAGAAGAAAGCACAGGGGGAGTTGAAATCTACCTTTCAGCTATGGTGAACCATGAAATTAACCCATCTGTATCATGAAATGCTATTCTCACTCTGTTGGCCATTCTTTCAGCCTGGAAAGATTTGCTACCTGAAAATGAACTAAAAAGCCAATGTCACTGTTGCTCTTAAAATAATAATTAAAAAAATCTGAAAAAAGTTGCTGTCTCTATGTCATGTATAAGGAAGAAAATCATATTCATGACAATTTTTCAAGCTTACATCAGTAACAGTAAAATTAATAGTGCCTGATCTGGTATTTAAGCTGCAGCTGTTTTTTTTTTTTTTTTCTTTTAACGAAAGGATCTTTCTGTATGGCTACCACTCTGCATTCACAGTGGCCTACCACCTCCAGCTGTAGTGCAATTTAAGCTTTTGGACATACAGACATAAAGAATACCAAGAGATTTTTCTGACAAGGTACAGTTTCAAATACTTTATATAATTAAATAATTAAACAAATAATTAAAAGGGAGAAGAAAGCAGATTCAAGAGGTAATTGATCTTATAAAATAGACAAATAAATAGCATGAACCATCTTCTTAAAGTTCCTGTTTCACTCTATTGCCTATAGCAGGAAGTTGGACAGCCAGATCAGCTTTAACTACCTAAAGTCTAAGCCTTATTTTGTAAGGTTGATTACAAGGCCTTTCAAAGCCAGTGGAAACTCTCCTATTTCGACAGTAATTTAGTACTAGTTATTATATGCTACCTTGAACCAAGCTAGCAGATATTTCCCTTACCGTCTCTTTAATTTCAACAAAAGATCGAGAAAAACATTCTCAGTACCTGATAAGATCAAGTCTCTAGAGAGCAGAATAACAGAAATATATCAGAGACAATTCACTCTTTTCAAATATATAAACCAGTACTAAAGAAGCAAGTCAGAATGTGACCAATTTTATACCTTGCTAAGAAAAAGCTCTTACTTATTTAACTTACAGCACAGCACAGCACTTATTTAACTTACTGTACAGCAAGTATTTGTGCCTATGCTAATAACAAGTTGGCAAAATTATTGGGCCGTGTTGTTCATAGCCTTGAAGTTTGGAGACTCCTTTCTACCTGGATAGAAAAAGGTGCAAAACAGTACTGCACCTTTGTATACAAGCACAAATGACTTTACAGAATAAAACGGAGAGACAAATAGGGTCCAAAATGTATGGTCATGCACTTTGTATCACAGTTCTTTTTTTTTTTTAAAGGCTCAAAATGAAACAGACAATACCTGACATGAGGAGAAGATTTAATGTTTTCAGTCCTATTACTGAGAGATTTATGTTTCCTTTGTGAACTGTGAGCATTTTAAGGATCAGCCTAAAAAATTAAAAGATGGAAAACAAGAGTTAGGGCTAAGTAAATACTAACAAAACTAATTTTTTTTCAAACATTACTTTAAAAAAACAAAAAAATACAAAGTAGCTACAGAAATTAGTAAAAGCTTTCTAAAGCCGTTTTTGTCATTTCTCAATTCATTTTTCACTTTTCTTTCAGCTTATGTTTTTTTCAAGTTAGCAATTAAATTACTTTTTAATTAAATTACTTACTCTAACAATTTTTAGATTACATGAAAGTAATGATGTGTAATTTACCAATTTAAATTTAAATTAATTTTATATGCATATATTAATTCTACAGGAGGCAAGTCTTACATCCAGGCTGGAATTACTCTACAGAAACCAGGGCTGGGGCGTGCAGCAGTCTGCAGGTGGTAAGGCAGTGTACTGCTTGTTGCAAGAGTGAAGTTACAGTGAACAATCAAGTGTCTGCTGGAAGACACAAAGCAGTTTCCAGGCTAAAGAACTTGAACAGCACCTTGAAGGCCTCTATCCTATCGTAAGTTCCACCATGTAGCACTTACAGACAAATGTTGGACAAATGTTGGATGTTGGACAAATGTTGGATGTTGGACAAATCACTGAAAAGAAGACCCAGGGATAGTAACCTCTGAAATGTTGCAAGCACAGTCAAACAAAGTTGAATTCTTAAACACAAGGAGAGCCAAACAATGCTAGGTGCTCTGAAAAATCCACTGAATGTACCCAGCTGTGTGCCCAAAGATCTGTTGGTACTTTTAACGTGATCTTCTAAGACAGTGACCTGAAATCTGTAATGCCTTCTCATTAAACAATTTTTTTAAATCTCTAGACAATACTGAAAAGCACTAAGAAAAACTGAGAAGAAATTAATAGGCCAATTTTCAGATAAGGTATCAATAATGTACAGTAAATAAGGCGGTGGGCCCCACATTCGATGATGGCAGAAAATAAATGAGCATTGACTTTGTATTTAATGAAGCATATCCTAAAATGGGGGAAAACCAAAACCGTGTAATTAAAAACTAAATAAAAATAGAGAGGCTCAAAAAAAAAATAAATCAAGAAACTTTCATTGTTGATACTCATAACTTTGGAGAGCCAGACTCTGCAGTCTTAATGATCTTCAAATGAGAGTGTCTTTGTACAGATATCTAATCAAAAGGGATCGTGAAGTAACTGGCAATGTTAACAGACATTCTTGACCTGTCTAGAAAAACAAAAACAGCACTGAAAGCTTCATCCAAATTTCATTCCCAAGATAGAGCAATGATGTTGTGTGCCTTGCTAAGGTCTAGCTTTATAAACTAGGAGAAATGTATTTATTATTATTAATTCTTTCTTATTATTTTAAACTGAGAATAGATACCTCCCTGAAACTTCTGTATGAACGCTTTGGACCAGTAAGTCCACAGACAAGGACAGGCACTGGCATTTCAGTCCCCAGGCAAATTCTTGGCCCAGCACACAGCCCAGATGTATGGACTAAGTAGTAGGGTGATGAATCAAAGAAAACAGGGAGCCACCCTAACCAAGCTGGTAGAGTAGCTAAACAGACACCCTTAGATGCACTTCTTTAATGTCCTGATTAAAATGTTTTAGTTTTAAGCCTTCCTAATGCACTTTATTGTGTGGTTGCAGGTGTGTGTGCACATGCATGCACGTGTAGAAACTGTACCTGGGATGCAGATTCCTCCACCTATTTGCTCCATCAGCAGCTGTGGACAACAGGCTGGGAGGGAATGCAGCCAGAACAGCTCACCTGGACTGACCAAAGGGATATTCCATGCCACGTAATGTCATGCTCAGCAATAAAACCAGGGGGAAGTTTACCAGGGTTGCTCAGGGACTGGCTGAGCATTGTTTGGCTGGTTGTAAATGAGAGCTTTTGCATCCCTTGCTTTGTTTTGCTGATTTTTGTTTCTTTTACTTATGAAACCGTTTTTATCTCACACACCCACAACGGGAAACTACGGGAAATATCAGCCCAAATGGGAGTAATTTTCTGGGACCTAAGAATAAGCATCAGTCAATTAGCAAGCCTTTAAACTGCCAAAGAAATCTTAACTAGCTTGTACAGCTCAGTCATTCCTTGCTCATGAAAAGCAACCAAAATCACAAACATACTGCATCTTCACGCAAGTGATCTCATAATGGCAACCTTTCTAAGGAAGGGCAGGTTAGGACTATAAAAGCAGAGGCAGACTTACTAGTAGAGTTATTAAGCTGTAGCTCCTTGCTGTCATTATCAGCCCTGAATGAGGCAATCTGTCCAAGAGAGAACTTCCAACCAAGCCCTTCTCTCCTATTCATATTATACTTACATCTGCAGCTAGCATTTGTGCTACAGAACAGCTTTGGAGTTACCCTCTGCCAGTCTTTGTCCCATCTAACCACAGCCATGCAGAAGCCATTTACTTAGGCTCCCTCAACGGGAGAGATAGGCATAGTCAAATCGAACTACACTTAGTTCCAGGCTTACTAAAAAGAAGGAAAGAACCACCTTCTGAAGGTAATTGTGTCCACTGACTGCACAGGTAGTTAAGGTGACTACTTTAAATACTTAATTTTTAGACAACTAAGAAATACCCCTTCTCTTGATTCCACTTTAGGCTTGTGGATTTAATGCAGCATAAAGAACACACGCACACAAAACCTGCCAGGTCTACTATATTGCATCTGTCTATTAAAAGAAAACATCTTCCTAACCACAGAGTCCCAGAATCACTGAGTTTGGCAGGGACCTTTGAAGTTCTCTTAATTCAATTTCCCTGCTCAAAGAAAGGCCAATTATACCTGATTGTTCAGGGTCACGTCCAGTCAGGTTCTGAGTATCTCCAAGGCTGGAGACTTCACAACCTCTCTGGGCAACCTGTTCCAGTGTTTGATCAACCTTAAAATAATTTTTAAAAAATCATTTTTTTTTTAAATCCTTATGTGGAATTTGCTGTATTTCAATTTGTTTCCTGTCCTGTCACTGGGTGCCACTGAGAAGAGCCTGGCTCAGTTTTCTTTATTCTCCTATCAGGTATTTATGGATACCTCTAAGATCCCTGCTTGTATGCGCCTTTTATTCTGGAAGCTGAAGAAACCCACAAAAGATCTTTAACCATGTAGAAGCTGATGTAATAAGTATATAAATACATTTTATTGCATAAATATGCTGCCATGATATCCAGAAGACTCTTGGCATACAACATACTTACTGGTGAACAGCCAGGGCTTCCCAGTCCTTCCCAACATCCCTAGGAGCTATGTTCTGTAGCGTACTTGGACAAATTTCTATCAATTTACAAAGAAGTGACCAACCCATCTGTAAAATAAAAATATAGCTATTTCAGAACAGATGTTCTATTTGGAACTTAAACGTTGTCTTCCAATATTCATGGCAACCAGAAGATGGATGTTCTCAATAGTTATCTAGCTAAATGAGGGATAATTACACAAGACAAGGGATATAAAAAGTTAAGAGGTGGAACTAAAACATGCCAATGATTATCATTTCTTGTAGCATTGTATCACCTACAATGTGTTCCAGCACCGCTTGAGGATAGGGGACATACTTACAGTTAAAAGAGATGCTGACAGTGAGAAAAATAAGATGAGATCAATAATATGCCATCATGGGCCATGGAAGACCACTGCACTATTACAGCTAGTCCAACTTCACCGAAGCATTGCTGTCTCCATAAGAATTTGCTATTTAATTGCAAATGAGAAAGGGTAGTTTTCAAAGGTGGTCATGTTAAAAGTGTAAATGTTCTAAATAGCATGAGATACCTAAATGATATTATATATTTCATATTCTTGCCATCAATCCTCAGTGTCTGCGTGCTTGCAAAATGCAAAAAGGGCAGTGAAAGTCTTGAGAGCACAAGGGATGAAAGACAAACTGAAAATATATTTATTCTAATAACTACCTGCTCCAGCCTATGCAAGTGCCTTGATTTTTAGATATCTGTAAATAATACCAAAAATGAAAAATGTCCATACTGGAGAAATCTGTTCCCCCATGTTCCCTAGAACAATGTTCTTTATTATTATGAGAGCTTGCTGGGCGTATCGGCCCGCAGGCTGATAAAATTGAATGTGCTGCAGTGTGAATGAGAGCAGAGAGGAAAAAACGTAGAAAGAATTAACTGATGAGAAGAAAACCTCGCTGTACTGAAAGAGAGGAAGTAATCTGAGAAATGTCAAAAGTTCAAGACAAAGTAGATTTTACAAAAATTAAAACAAAGCATAAAACTCTCCCTGGCCATATTAATAAAAAAAGAACAAAAGGAGGAAGATGGCCTGGGTGCTGTAGGAATAGGGTCAAGACAGAAGATAACCTAGGTGTAGCTCAAAAACCACAAGCATAATGAGATCCCATTTCAGGAAAGAGTTATGCAAAGCTAAGGGGTCAGCAGAGGACAGCCACCACCACCAGGAATGTAAACAGCTGCTTCGAAGGAGCTTCACTGCAAAGTTCATAGAAATTGCATGACCTCTAACCCTGCAGCGTGACAGAGGAGAGACGTGAATGAAATTGGAAGTTGGGTAGCACAGAGCCACCCAAAGGAACAGCACTGACTAGAGAGCAGGCAGCTTTTATGATAGCTTTGGCAAGTCTATGGAAAAGGTGATGTAAATCCCCAGAAACTGGAATTCTGCTTTTATATTTCACAGGTCACAGGCACTACGTTCACGCTATCCGCGGTAGCTTTGCTTTTCTTGCAGTGCAGATTTCCAGAATCTTAAATGTTTTAAGCCCATTATACCCTCAATCAGCAGATTGAGCTTGACCAGAAGACAATTTCCTTGCTTAGACAGCGAGCTGACTTGTCCTACGTGAGAGTGCAAACCAACTACTATGGACATTCAGAAAGATGAGTCTGGGCTGTGGGATCAACTCCTGATCAAGCATAATTTCAAAGAACAGCCTTAGTGACCACCAAATCCCCCAAAGATGGGGTTATGCATTACCTAATTTTCCATGTTCAAGCAGCAAATTTCCAATCCGCACGGCAAGGACATTGTAGAGGTGACCATTAATTCAAACACTATTTATTGCTAAAAATAAGATTTTGAACTGCCACTTCCCACCATGCTAATTGTAAAACTTAGAACCCAATTAAAATTAGCTTAATGACTTTAGAAAAGTCACTTTTTTACCGTCTCTGATGAAACTGATATTTCTGTTAAAGATTCTATTTGGATTGTTGTGACTCCAAGCACTGACAAACATTTGTAAGGACTGTGGAGCCAGCAAAGACAGAAGCAGGTATCTGACCTGCTGATAATGTAGTTTGTTTTATAATATTAAAAGCAAAGCCTGGGGTAACAAAGACCTTGTTATCCTTTTAATAATTACGTAAGAAAGTAAGGGTCTTTTAAATAACAGAGATACTAAAGGCTACAGGGAAAGGAAAAAAATAATGCAGTAAACAAAGATGTTCTTATAAACACTTAACATGTCCTGACACACAGGGACAGTTGGCGGCAGCACTGAAACCCTGTTATTTTTGTCAGCCCCTTTTCATTTCTGGCATGCAATGAATTTATATTACATTAGCTCACACCTTCTGCATGAGACAAAGCTCTACTGACTGCTCCCTGCTCTTTCCTGAACTGTAAACAAGTTCTGCTCTACTGTTTCTAACCTGCTCCAATCACTGTCAGCCAGCAACTGAAAAAAAAACAAAACACCACACTATCAAATTTACTTAAAAGATGCCTATTTTACTGTTGCGGCACTACTGACTTTGCAGCTCAGCATCTTCCTATTTATAAAGAAGTTTGCCTGTAGTCCAACTTGCACTGGTACTCGCAATATTGACCTATTAAGCTAATTTATTCTGAGCAAGCATAGGACAAAAAAGTAAATCTTCATTTCAGGTATGGCTCCTACTCAGTTTTTTTTCTTATATGGGTCAGTTTTATTCCAATGCCAAAAGCCAAGGAGGCAACTGGTTGGTTAATCAATTTATTCAATGAAAATTCTTTAGTAGTAGAGAGAGACTACACCGAAGTCAGGACTATGTCACTTCACTGCTGCCAGGGAGAGCTGTGTGTTCACAAAGACTGTAAACCAACTGCTGTGGATGAAGCAAGGAAGACAGAGGTCTACTAACACGCTGGGGATGTTGGTAAATATCATAACAAAATATGAAGGACAAGCTGCCTATGGCACTTTGTGAGGAACTGGATTAGAGCTTTGCACTGACTGTGAATTTGACACATGAATACAGTGTAGTACTGCAAAGGAAATCCCAAACTTCTAAACTGAAGCACTGTACGACTGCAAATGTAGGCAGAGAGAAGATTAAAACTAATTTTTAAATTCTGTATTAAGTCAAAGTGAGGATTTTTAACATTACTAAAATAAAAATTAAACGATCACAGTCCTCTTACACGCGTCTTGGAGCCCTGTGCAATCACTTCAGACCTGCTTCTGGTTGTGGTTGGATTTCATATTTTTTACTTCCTAGACTTAATTTCTGGGCAGTGGTTTTGTAAATTGTTACATACGTAATATGCTTTATTCTGAAAAAAAATACTGATTTATCCTTTCGTATTTCTTAATGAACAATGCTTTTGTATTTCTTGATGGCAATTCAATAGTAAAATAACTTAAAAGTTCAGACTCTGTACAAGTTACTTAGTCTTCAAAGGAAACTTTAATGTTTTAATCTGAATCTTATGGTTGTGATCTACAGTTTAAGATCCAGTAGATTAAAAAAATCTTAAAAAACACTATTATTTATGTGACATCATTTATGTTTTGCTTTCTAGTGACTCCAAAAAAAAAAAAAGATGCCAAAAAGCTTGTAATGATACAAAATTGCTTAATAAAGAAAGCAAGCAAGTGGCACGCGAACTTGGACTTCATAAACATCCTTTGAGCATAACGTAGTCAGAAACTTAATCTATGCCTGCCAGGAAGGAGCTCTTTCATACGACAAGCCTGGCAGCTGTACCATAAGCACAGCAACGAGTTGTGCAAGCGCCGCACCTCCTTGAAGTGGGCCAGTGCTGTCACAGGAGCAGCCAGGCAGAGCCTCAAATTGCAGAAGCTGCACTGAGTTACAGCACTGTTTTCCCCTAAAAAGTGGCCTCGTGCAACTCTCACAGGATGGGGCTATGTATGGATGAAGGTGTCTTAAATGGTGCCGCTCCTCATGTTTGCATGGCAGGATTTGATGTCGATATGCTGGAGTTACATTAAACAGCAGGATTTAATGTTGATATGCTGGAGTTATATTAAAGGCCGGATTTAATGTCGATATGTCGGAACTCTATTGAATGGCAGGATTTCACGTCGTCACGTCAGAGCTATATTAAACAGCATTACTTGTACCTCAGAAGCGTGGGACACGCTGCATCCACGCCACTGCGTTTACGCTCATCACTCCACTTTCTTTTGCCGTTCAGAGCTGCTGCTTGCATCTGCAGAAACCTGGGACTCCCAGCCCCAACCCCTGTCCTGTCCTTTTGCAGGGGAGCAGCGTTTTCCTTCACACAGCCCCCTGGAAGGGCAGGGGGGGCTCGGGGCCGCTTACCTGCTGCACGCCCGCTGCCCCCGCGTACATGTCCACCACCAGCAGCACGGGGACGTGGATGTTTTTGCCGCTGAAGAGCCGTGGAGCTGGAAGGGGGGGGGACACAGAAAAGCCGCGTTAAAGGCGCGTGAGGCGGCCCGGGATGGACAGGGCCGGGCAGGGCTGGACAGGGCGGCCGTCCCTTACCGCTCTGCCGGGCCGCCAGCTCCAGCAGGTCGCTCAGGGTCTGCACCAGCGTCTCCAGCCGCTTCCTCTCCTGGACGTTTTGGAGCCGGACCACCAGCTTCCTCAGGGCTTGTTCCTCCCTCGCCGCAGCCGCCGCCGCCTCCTCCTCGGCAGGGCCGGCGCTGGCCATGGCGGCCCCGCTGCCCTCCGCGGCGGCCCCTTCGCCTCTCCTCGCCTCGCCTCACCCCATCCGCCGCGGGGACGAGGAGCGGACGACGCGGGCCCGTCCCGCAGCCGCTGGCAGCGCCGCCCGGCCGCTCCGAGCCGCCCTGAGCCGCCCTCCCCGCCGCTGCTGCCTCCCGCCCCGGGACGCGATCGCGGCGGGGCGTGGAACCCCCCCTCCCTCAGCCCCCCCACCCGCCGCCATTAGGGGGCGCCCGCGGCACTGGCGCGCGGTTCGCTGGCAGAGCGCCCGCTTGTGGAGATTGACAGCGCTGACACCCAATAGGATGGCAGAGGTGCAGCGGGGGGTCCGCCCACTAGTGTGCCTAGGGTATAAATAGGGCCTGGAGGGGACCCTTACGCCTAAGGTGAGGGTGGTGGGGAGCAAAGTTGGGGTGTGATTTTCTTCTTCCTTAAAAAAAAAAAAAACAAAAAAAGGGAGCAAATGTAGCTGATGTGTGAGGCTTTCTGGGCAGACAGTAGGGCCTGAGGTCTCCTTGCATGATGTAGGGTCCTTTTTCCTGCTGTGGTGGGCCAGGGAAGGTGGAGAAGGAGCTGTGTCCTCTCCCGAGGGTTGAGGCAGCTGAGGTGAAGCTGAAGGATCACCAGTTTTGGGGTCACCAGCTTTGGGTTAACCTCGCCCAGGGAAGACCCTTGCTCCATGCTCATGAGTGTTTTGGCCTCACAGGCTCTGATAGCTTTGTGGGTTTGCTTAAAACAGACCTGTGTTGTATTTGGAAGTAAAATTTCACTCCAAGCCATACAGTGAGAGGTTGCTGTTCTGAGATACGAAAGTTCTCCCGCTCTGCGGGTGCATTGCTTCACTTGTGGTTGATGCAATCTTCCTGTAACCTGGCAATGCTTGTGGGACCTCACTGCTCTTCTGAGAGAGTGGTATGTGGGTTTGAGGTTGCCAGACACCTCTTTAAATACTTGGTTAGAAAGTCAATGCCAGTAGGATATGCTATACAGAAGTTGGCATGCCCTTTGTAATACCTAAGTATTAATTAAGGGAATAAACTTTCCAGTTAAATTGGACTTCATTAGACAAAAGTTCAGTTTGGAGGATCATGGTAGGAGTATGGATTTACTTGGAGCTTCTGTTTAGTTTACAGTGTTTTGTTAGAAATCCATGTCGTTCATTGAACAGCACTTCCACAGTGCTAGCTTCTCAAAATAAGCTTTAAGAAAGTGTTCAGTAATGCCCCTGAATCCACACAGAGCTGGTTGAACTGTCCCTGGCCTCTTGGTGTATCGGTCCTGAAAAGCTTGGACATGGCTGCCTTAATAGTTCAGGGTTTTTTTTTTTTTTTTTTTTTTTTGCACAAAGAAACTATTGTCTTGGCATCCCAATTATAGTCTACTAACTAGGACTGCATTTGTTAAATGATGAGCTAGTATTTCCCTCTCTAAAGCACTGGAAAACAAACATGAATGTGAGATAGTGTTATGAAATAGTGACTCATAGTTTATGATGTGTGGAACACATTACATCTGGGCTGAAACAAAAATGAGTTGAATTAAACGGATTGGTTGCACTTGAAATATGTTTTTATTTCCTGCAGAACCACTAATGCAAGCACAAAGAATGACTGAAAAATGTTTTTTTTTTCTTGATGTAAAGTTTTTTTTTTTTTTTCTTGCAAAATGAATGCAAATAGTCTCAGTTTATATTGACTTCTTCCAGTATCTGCAAAGCTGTAGCTGCTATGAGACTTAAGCAAAAGATTTTTAGAGGTCACTCTTTATAGCTTATGATCTGAAATGTCACTTGTGAGTTTTAGAATCTCTGCAGCTGTAAGGTACAAGTAGTGATATTGATAAAAGTTGTATTAATACGACTTCCAAATCATACTCTTAAACTGAATTTGTGGCTGCTTTGACCATTCAGCAGAGCTTCCTTCTGGATGCGCTGCTGCTCTGGACTTCTTTGCAGCATATTTTAAATAAGAATGCACCAATACAGGTTATGTATTGGTGTTTCAGTGGATAAAAGTGGAATAAAGTTGTGGATTTCCTGAAGGAAAATTGCAGACACCAAGCCCTTCTCCTAAAATAAGTTGGGTTCTCTATGTCCTTGATGCAGACCTCATGAATGTGCTGCATTTGGAGCATTGTGTGTGTCAGTTTTTTTCGGGTCATTTCTCACCCAAACACTTTCAGCTGTTTATCAGATTTCAGGCCCAGGTATTAGGTAGCTAAGTGGAAAGAGGAAGCAGAGATTACAGTTAAAACGTAAACTTGATTTATACTTTCAAAGATTTTTTGTTTGTTTGTTTCTCAAGAGATCTGAAGTGCAGTTCTTCTGTATGTCCTATTTGTGTACCAAGGGGTTTTGTTGTCACTCCACCTCCCTTGTAATTCCCTACATTTCAGGCAATCTTCACTTCCAAACTCTCGTATTTACTTGAGTGTTCTTTTCATGGTGGGGTGTGTGGTTTGTGTGGTTTTTAGTTTTTTTGTTTTTAAGAAATTCAGAATTGTCACGCCTGGCTCTATCTTGAGGCTGAGTGCTTTAGGCCTACAAGAGTTATTTCCCCTTTTTGTTTTCAGTGAGATTGGCAGCTATCTGCCCTGTATTTATCCTCTCCCACGTGGATGGGGCTACTAATATTCATTAAGTAATATATCATCTCTGCTGTGTCAGATATGAGCAGATAACGTAGCACATTAACATAGAGACTAATACATTGTTCCACCTCCAGTTTTTGCATTCCTGCATCAGCTGGAAAATTACGTGGCCCCAGACAGCCCTGGAGATCTGACACTCTAGTTTGAACAAGCTCGGCAGTTGTGGAATCGATGGGATAACCACGGTTTTAGTTCACCCTGCTTTTTCTTTCCTGCTGTAGGTTACGAGCACCTTGAGGCACCACAGAACTACGTGCAACATTAAAATTAAATTGGAGACTGAAATTGTGGGTTTTAGAATTTGTGACAATGTGAGTGCTTGGATTTGGCCTTGACCATTGCCTTTTAAACACATATATTAGGAATTCTGCTCTTATTTGTCACCTAATTTCAATGGAAAGAGTAGCAACCTGATCATACTGGTCACCCCAAAGCTGTGGGGCTGCATTTCCCAGCTGGTGTGCCTGAACCCTGTTCTTTCTCCTCTGACTCAGCCCAGCTTCAGCTGTAGTTAGTGACCTCTACATTTTGGGGCTGATTGCCTCTGGGAGGCTGGGGCTCCTTAGGGATGGGGCTGGGAGTAGTCATGTCGGTGATGCACCTGGTGAGAGCTTGTTCAGGTGGGATCCAGGTGTCTGTTGGGCAGATTTCTTTTCTGGACAATGCATCCAGGTGGCTGAAAGGCAGACCCAGGGTCTGATGCGGGGCTGTGTAACAGGGTGCCTGATGCGCAGCTGGCAAGTTGCTGAAAAGAACTTCACCAATGCAGATATAAAACCTGCCAAATATAGTAGAAGAAAGCAAAAAATGTTTGTCTGCTCTGTGTCGGGTGGGTAATTTCCTGTAAGAAGCAAGTAGCCGTTTCCTTATTTTGTTTGTAGGTGAAGCTATAACTGAAAAAGAGAAGACCAGATCAGTGGAGAATTTTTTTTGCATGTGAGCTTGAATCTCAATTTCATTGTAAAATGGGTTGTCATGGACCAAACTGCAAGTGTGCATGTTGGGGATGTATTCCTGGACTGATCAAGTCTAAGCTGTTACCCGTAGAGTGGGATATGCTACCCTGGCTTGTGTTTCTTCCTCATTCTGTGTCTGTGGCAAGAAAAATTTGGCTGTGAGAGCACAGGCACTAAGACTTATGTCATACATCAGCCCACTTCTCATTTGGTGTTCCTCTGCAGGCACTGCCCTGTGTTCCTCTGGTCCTGTCCTTTGGCTGTGGCTTCAACAAGCACGCGATGGCATGCCAGGTCCTCCCTGTGCTTCCTGAGAGCCTGCTGCTGCCCTTCAGTGCAGTGCCTCTGTCCTGGGCTGAACAGAGGCACCGTGCACTTGTGTGAATTAAATTATTTCAGCTGTTTCAGAAATTTTCATCTCAGAAGACTGGGAAATGAGAATACCAGGCTTTGTAGTTGGTCTGACTTTTGTGCAACCGTGTCTGTGGTGGCCTGTGCAACTTCTTGATTTTGTCCTGTAGCTTCCCAGAAGCCACAGGCCTGAGTAGGCAAAGCATTGTGTAACCTGTATGCTGTTTTGGTTTTCAGTGTAGCCTGACAAGTTGACACACCTCCTTGCATCTGCTCACAGACCTTGCGCTTTCCTCGGTCTTATCTTTCCTAGGTGTCAGCAGCAGCAGTGATAGCAGCCGTGTGTCCTAAGCCCGGAACAATGGAGCTGGTAATTGCAATGATTTCGAGAGGCATCTTGCAGAAAACACAAATGGGAAAGTCAGTAGAGGATACACCAGGAAAATGTGATGTCCTGTGCAGGCCAAAAGAGATGTGCATCACATAGACTATATAGCCATTTCCCTAAAATGGGAATGGTTGGTCTGGTTTAGAATATAATAGTTTTATTTTTTTTTACCCTGTCAAGCAGAATATAAAGCCTGTGAAAATGGTACCACAAATACAGCAGATAAACTGTGGGAAGTGACTAGCAAAGATGGATTTCCTTTGAGTGTTAAATTACACTTAAAGTCAAAAAAAAAAAAAAAGTCTTAACTGTGGGAAAAAAATATATTTTAGAGCAAACTGACTTGTGCTTTCATCCTAGGTCAGCTGTGCAGTGTGGGTAGAAGAGATTTGGCTCGGGGAAGACATTTTTCTTCTCCTGGAGGAAATCCAGTAAGTATGGCAACAAAGTTCTTTTTAATGAAGTCCAGCTGTAATAACCAAAATTGCATTTATTTTTTTAGTCCTATCTGATTCTTGGTGGCATTCACCATTGGAGTTAGTTTGGCTAAATCACTTCTGGATCCTAGTGTCAGAGTGACGGAGCATCGGCCAAGCGTCATCGACTCATGTTTCTTGGCTAAATATGTTTGCACCCTGATATTTTGCTATACAGCAAGGGTGCCTGTAGATGAAGTGCTTTGAGATGCTTTAGCACTGATACAGATTGTGATACAGGTGATAGGAGACCCGCTTCCAGCAGTGATCCAGCTGGTTCTTTAGTCACTCTTTGCGTTTATGTTCTGGGGTGTGGCCACAATTTTGTGCAGAGTGTTTAAAACAAAACAGTGACAACAAAACCAGACAAAAACCAAGGGACCCAAATGTTAAAGTACATGTTAACAATTTCATCAGGGTGCACACAAATGACAAGGTTTCAGTCTCTACCTTGTTGCTCAGGAAATCTTAATATCCTTAATTAGCCCATCTTTTCCCAGAAAAAAGCAGCTAGCTATGGTTTTGGGCAGCCACCTTGAAGAATATTCTGATCTGTGCCTCAGCTGTGTATCTGCCGAGGACTACGTGGGACACTGGATGCAGAGCGGGACATGAAGCCGTGGTTCCTGCAGATATTTTCTGGTTGCTGTTTCTTCTAGGTTGTTGCCAGCGTTTTGCAGTTGCGTGTTGCCTGGCCGCAGTGATGCCTCAGGAACGTGCGGTGAGACTTGAAGCTCTCCAAGATCCCTTTGGAGATCTGATGCAAGCTGCGGTGTGGCTGCGCCTCTGATGTGGTTACGTGCAGAGTGCATGTCGGGGCTGTGACCCGTCTGCACCTTCTCATCCTCTCAGAGCTGCCATCTTTCAAAGGGAGCTGATAAATGTGTGCCTGGTGGATGCCTGGGTAGGCATCTTGGGGAATTGCTGGGCGTGTCGCTGTGACCTGGCAGAGAGAGCTAAGGAGTACGGAATTAATTCCACTGAAGAGGATAATCTGTTCCCTCAGGGCAGTGTGACACCTGAATAATAACGTAGGCATCTAAATTGTAGCTGAAGTCATTTTCAGAGTTGTTGGTGTGCTTGGTTCACTGAGTCAGAGTGGGCTGGGCTGTGGTTTAGGCATTGCTGCAGGCAGAGTCAGGAGCAGTGACCAGCATCTGCCCTAGCAAAGCAACAAGGAAGTTTCTTACCACGATGGTACGTTTCTTGGGCTCGTGCTTTTGGGCAGTGACTTGTGACAGAGCAAAGTATGGAGCAAAGATGCAGATACACTACGACTCTTGCAATCAAGCTTGAGTCCACTAAGCAAAAATGTGTATATTCTTCCAGGCTTTGTGGAAGAAATCTTAAGTCAGGTTTTCCATGAGTCTCAACTAAGGCTTTCTGCTCTTTTCTCTAAAGCAGAATTTCTTGTTGGCCACAGGCTGTAACTCCAGATCAGCTGGGCTTCTTATTTAATATAACAATTTCCATGGCCTTGTCACCCAATGTGTAATGAATAATTATGCTTTCTCGCAATTTATGTAATGTCACGCAGAAATAAAGGATGCACTGAACCATAGAGCAACTTCCTAAATTAATGCAATGATAGATTTGAGCCTACTGTAATTGATCCTTGTTTTAACTTTACACAGTGGTTGATTTAGGATAGGAATTCAGAAAACATGCAGAAAGCTCATCTGTCTTGCTTGTACCTGAGAGCACAGGGTGGTAACCCCTTCAAAATCTCAGGTCCTGGTTTGTGATGGCCAGAAGCAAAGATTTTTAAGGAGCCATTGCCAAAAAGCCAATGCCTGCACAGTGAAACTTTGACTTTGGAATCCTGCTCCTTACAAATGTAGATAAACAATTCTTTATTTTCTGCTGATTGCCTAGACCTGTGCCCATGTAATCTATTTCTCTTCTGACTTACATCTGGAATAAAAATAGTGATGTTTGCTTGGAATTCTTACTGATTATTGGGTTATTGTGTCTTTACTGTACGAAGTTCTCTCTGGGGACCTCCAACCTGAACCTCTCCTCTTCCCTACAGGCCTGTGTGGCTTGGCTACGGAGAAAGTTTTGGAAGAGGTCCACCAACGGAGAGAATGGATCTTCTTCCCCACCTGTAGAAACCAGTGTCTGAGGTATCGAGGAAAGTGTCCTTCTGTGAAAGGAACACAGAGTGGGAACACGGCCTGTGCTGCCCTGTGGTTTTGCCAACGTGATGGTGCAGAGGATGGGAGAGAAAAGGACGGAAAACTGAGGCGGACACTTAAAAGCATTGTTACACGAGTTGTGAATAAAAACAAAGAGGCGGGAAATGGGGTTGTGTGAGAAACGTGCTGCTCCAAATGACACAGGGCAGTACTTAGAGTGGGCTGGTCCCCAGGGAAACGGCTCTGTGCCACTTAGCACGCAACACAGGGAATCTTTTGGAGGAACTTTCCAAGTGATGTCACCACCCCGGATGTCATTCTGAAGCAACGCGTCTGATGGGGACCAAGTTCTGTGGTGCACAGCCTATCCTAAGCCGCAGTTGGAATCTCAAGCTGTCATCTCAGCTTGACTGGCTCCTGAAGTTGGAAGTATGCAGAAAAAAATCAACAATGTGCTCCACCCTTTTTTGCCGTAAGGTCTAGTCTGTGGTGGTTTGCAAAGGGGTTTTGTGCCCTGGCAGGAATACGCTGAGGTAGTTTTCTGGCAATGCGATGTAGTTTGGGAAGTTGTCTTGCCCTCTTATGCATCTGCAACCTCCTCCCTTCATCGAGAGGAGACATCACGGAGCTTGAAGCTACGAATCTCTCATGCAGAATATGAGCCCCACAAAGTCTTGGAGGGGGTACGTCTGAATGCAAAACTCATCTTTAGGACCCAAGCAAGACATTAAGCTCTTTCTTCTAATAGGAGCATGAGTTTTTCTGCCTGGAACACGATTCAACAGAGCAATCAACCATTTCTTTAGCTTTGAAGATGCGGAAATGGATGCTAGGTTAAAAAGAACCAGCTCCCAGCCTGTCTCTAAGAACAATTGCTTAGGGCCAAAATCTGAGTTTCCTTTCTGTTACATGAAGGTCCAAAGAGACTCCTCCTCCCTTCTCAGTTGAGTTCGGTGCTGCCTAGTCTTAAGATTTTCAGTACTCAGTGGTACTCTGTACTCTGTGTGTACCTCAGACCCTCATATTTTGAGAGGGATTGCACTCCCCCTAAATAATATGGGAATCCCGTTTTTCTGTCTCAAGGGGGAACGGTGTAATCATTGCAGATTGTGGTTGTAATCAATTGCCATGTAAATTAAGGCCATGCAAGTACCTTGTAGTGTTTCATCTTCCCTTTCATTTGTAGTCTGGTTGCTCCTAAATATTACGTATCGGGTGAAATGTCCTAAGAAAACATTACTTTTTAATTTGAACAACCATCTTTTTTTTCCACACACCCCCCCCCCCAAGTCTGCCAGGAGCTGACATGGTAGAAAGATGTGCTTTTCTCTTTCGTTCTCGTGAAGTTAGAGGCAGTGCCAATTTAAACTGCGACTGAGGCTCTGCAACGATGCAAGTCTATCTTACTACTTCAAATTCAGTGATGCTACCTGAGTGTCCATTAATAAACTTTCAAGGATTCAACCAATTTAAAGCTTTTGGACAATGACAATTATTTGAAAACATTCCTACAGGTTTATTTTCTTCATTTACATTTGTTTGCTCTCTCCATCCCATTCAAAGCAGTCAGGACTGGCTTGCTTCTCTCTTCTCTGGAAATTTGCACTAGGACCCGTTGTTAGAATCAGAATCCTGTTCTAAGAGCATGATGAAAAATGTTGCACTCCAAGTTGGAAATTGGAGAGGAAAATGTTCCTGTAGACGTAAGAATTGTACTCAAACAGCTGATTACACTTTTTCTTACCCCTTAACAGATACTTACACCTTTTAACTTTAAACCTGAGAAGCAACGGATAGTTTCCACGTTTCCCTTGGGGATTTTGTACTCTTTGGTATTTTGCTTCTCTACAAACAGTTCAAAATTTTAAAGTCATGTTGTCAGTCATACACCCAAACAACCTTGCACGGCATTACATGTTCCCACCCCGCAGCCCACCCCCAGACAGGTCAAGTCCTGAAGGCAAGACCAGACAAGTAAATAATGTGAACATATAAAACTAACTTGTGAATACATTATGTTTTGGCAGTTTATGATGCTATGTTTTCTCTTCTGTTCAGTGGCAGACCATAGGTGATAAGCTGCTGTTTTTTCCAAGCTGGAAGCATTAATGAAATGTGCTGGAGTTCCAGATGTCTCTTGGTATAGTTATACTGGGTGGCACAGACAGCTGCTGAAGAGCTAACAATATTTGACCACGGGAAGTTTTTTTTATTCTCATGATTAAATGGTAGTCAAATCTGCAGTGCACATGACTGTATGACTAGTGGCTGAGCAAAGCTTCTAGTTAGGTTGTCTTTCTGGAAGCAGCTTGTAATGGCAAGATCTTTGATCTCTTGGTTCACGTCATCGTGGAATACACAGAACAGAACTTCTCCTGTGTGCAGCAACCACCAGAGGTTGCTTTCACTTCTGCGCAGACAGAACTGGTGCTGGTGGTGGGTTGCAGTCTGCCACTCTGCTGATCTAAATTTGTTTTTGTGAAATCCATAGGGGAGTCAGCAAAGTAAAGACAACTGCTTGTGTTGTCATGCTTTACTCATCAGTCATCAGTGTGGCCACCTGACCTCTTGTGACAGTTGAACTGATTCTTTTACTTCTGTTTATTAATAATTTGCATGACACTCTCATCCTGACTTTCTCACATGCAAGAAAAGGAAATTGTTTTGAAGGCTAACTTTTCTCTGATATTGTAGTGATACTTTTCCAATACTGAGAACTGTTGTAATTCCCACACATTTAATCAGACAATGTGGCATTGTGACTTCAGCTGCTTTTTCACTGTGCTTAGGTTTTAGTTGTATGTAAAATGGACCAGGAGGCTTCTTTTTGGCCTTCTGTTTGTATGTGCTTATTTCAGATTAAAACACTGCTCTTACTTCACTGCCCAGACAATATTCAACAGTAATTAGTCTAAAAATCAGAGAACACTGGAGACTGGAAGAGACTCCTAGAGACTGTTAAGTCCACCCTGCTGTTCGGAGCAGGGTCACTTAGTGTGGGAGGCTCAGGTCTGTCTCCAGTTGGGTTTTGAATATCTTCATGGACTGCCCATTTGGCCACTCTCCCATGAAGTATTTTTTTCTTCTTCTTAAATGACATTTCCTGTATTTCAGTTTGTGCCAGCATGCATAACTGAGAAGAGTCTCTCCTTACTTGCCCCTGTACACATGGATAAGATTCCCCTGGAGCTTTCTCACCATGACGCTTCTCAGGATAGATCCCAATACTTTTTCATGTGTGCATCTTCCCCCTGCCACACTGAGTTCCAGTCTTGCCCATCTTCAGTTGAGTGGTTCTGCTTTTGGCTTGAATATTCCTATCTCTATGTCTCTTATCTTTGTCCTGATTGTTGCTGTCTTCTCATTCCTTCCCAGCAGGGAAAAGTAGGACTTAATGAATGAATTCTAGGAGTAAATGTGATTACAGACACTTTCTTAAAAAAATTATATGCTAATGTATAGTGTTTTGGTGAGCACGAGCTAAGAATGAAGTAGCTGTTATAGCCTTTGGCATTGCATACTAAGAAAGCATTAAACTTTGCTGTATAAGCAACCAAATAAAGTCCACAAGGCATATCATCTTTAAACAGCCAGCTTTCCTATCCACCTCTACATTCTTGTGCCTCCAGTGTGAAATCCATGGCAAAAATCTCATTTGGCTTTTCTGTATGCATTCTGTCATAGGACAATATAACCCTACCCTGCTTCTCAGCTTCTGGCCACAGGCATGAAGCACTGGTGCTGGGTTTTGTCTGGGATCTGTTCACAACACATTGTGCACTTCCAGCCTTTATACCTGTAATGCTTTTCCACATAGGCCTTGCACTGATCACAGCAATAAATATAACCTGTTTTGTAGTAGCAAAGGCCTCGTTCCCTTGTGAATATTCCTCAGGCCTGCCTAGAGACCTCAGCTGCTCCTCATACGTCTTCCCCTCTAGGCCCTTCGCCATCTTTGTAGCCTGTCTCTGGACAGTGAGGTTAGGAAGGGAACAAAGTCTAGAGCTCCACTTAGACTATGAGTGCAAAGGAGCCAGCAAGAGACTTCCAAAGAGGGGTTGAGGCTTCCAAAAGACCTCTCCCCTGAGAGCTGTTTTGCCTAGGTGAGGGCTGGAGGCCGAAGCTGTGAAAAAGGGTAGAGTTAGGAGCAAGGCTCCTCCAGCTCCTCATGGTGTGGGCTGAGAAATGCTGCTATGGAAAGGGTTGGGCTGCCAACAGGCCTCCCAGTGAGAATGGTTTTGTTGGGGCTGTTGCTGGGATTCTTGGCTTAGTGCTCTGGCTGTGCCAGTCCTTAGGGTTAGGACCGGGAGAGAGACAAAGCCTGGAGCTTCAGCTGGAGGAGGGCTGCCAAGGGACTCCTGTATGAAGGGGCAGGCTGCCAGCAACCCCCACCCCTGAGGAGCTTTGTGTCTGGGTTATGACTGGCCTCTGAGCCTAAGGCTCAGCCCAGTCCTAGGGTTAGATTTAAAAATGAAATCCAACTTGGAGCTCCAGATTAGGGTTGTAAAGGGACTGTTTGCCTTCTGTTATTAGTTATTTCTGATGGTTCTTCTGCAAGTCATTTTGCTGCCTTGGTTGCTTTTTTTCATCTTGGCTACGTTCATTATCATGTTTGTCGTAGAATTTCCCACTTTGTTTGAATTCAGTCTGTCCTTGATGTCACTCATCTCAGGCCTGCTCTTGCCATCAGCTGTGTGGTAGTTTCCTCGTTTCTTTCTGACTGTGCTATTGACACTGCCATGGGTGTTTAATGATCCTTATCTTTGTGATAAGAGATTAGGAAATGCAGACAGGTGGTGGGTCAGTTGTGCAGACTGTTGCCGTGTGATATAAATATATTTTGGAATTGGAGCTTCACCATTTTGACAGAAGAGGGAGACGGTATGCAAGGGAAGGCTCTACAGGCTGTTGGAAAGGCCTTGCTGGAGAGGCAGGTGATTTTATGAAGCAGTTGTTCTTCTATTTGAACTGTTTCTAGTGCTTTCATCTTCCTGCTCTCCTGTTTCCTTCTTTGCAGTGCTTTACATCACTGGCAAGCCTTCAGAGGCTGCATGAGGTATTACGTGGGGACTCTCCTTTGCAAACTCTTTCAGACCAAGTGCAGTCTTGGGTCCATTTTTCCACTTTCAGTTTTGTCTCGTCATACTTTCCCTAGAGAGGAATGAAAATTTAATTACAGGAGGCCTCATAACCACCTTTTCTGTTTTTGAAGTCTGCTTTGAAAAGCCCATGCAAATTTATCACTGAAGGCCCAGTATTGTGAATAAATACCTTTCCTTGTGCTACATTCCTGTTCTGTATGTATTAAGCTCTGTGATCGGAAAGGAGGTGTTGTTATTTGAATGACAGAAAATACTCAGGGCCTGTTCAGAAATGAGATGAGTTCTTTGATTGCCTCCTGGCCAAAATGGTTCATCTGCTTTTATCTCTTAGTCAGCAGGGACTCGGGTGTTAATGGAATCACTGCCTCAGAAAGCAGTGTTGGGGCAGGTATTCTACCTCAGACTAAAAGATGGGATTTTCAGCTTATGTTTTAGTCATCAGGGGCTTTGGGTTTTAAATATGGATGAAGTACTGTTCGTGAGCCTGTGCCTGTTCTCTGCTGTCTGTACAGAAGGCTTGTCATCACCACAGCCTCTCTTTGTTCAAGCAGTTTCAAAAAGGTGCTAGATATTCAATGTTTTTATGCAAGTGTCATTTGGTTCCTTCCTTAAGGGCAGCTTAAGAGTGTTTCATGTGCATGTTTCAGAAAGGACTGATACTCTTATTAAAAATGCTGAATATTTTCATAGTATGGTATAACGAAGGTCAGATTTTATTTGTGCACATATTATATATCTTAAATTGGGGTGACACCTAGTGGTGGGCATATTTATAATACAGGAATAAACAGTGGTATACATTCTATGGATCCTTTTCTTGTGGTTTCTCTAAGTTAAGGCTTCTTGAAACTATGTTTTTATCAAAAGAGGCCAGAGCAGACCTGGGTTTGATTAAAAGAGGGGCTGTCCCTGGAATTCCTGCCCTCCACTCTCCTGAAATTCCTGTCTTCCTCCTGCATGCTTTTCCCTTCTGGCATCCTTTGGGGTGCGCTGCTTTGCCATCTATTGCCAGATCTCTACGTTAATGGAACAGATCAGACTATGGTAGTACTTCATATAAGTTTTCCTGCTCTTTCTTGCTGAACAGCTGATGATGCCCTTTGTGTCTCTAATTTAGAAACTGAAGGAGATGTTCAGGATGTTTTCTGTCAGTATCCAGCTGATTAAACAGTCTGTGTTAAAGAGGTGAAGCTTTCACTTGATCAGACCCTTAAGGAAAAAAAGTCTGTTTTTTAAGGGGGTGTAATATAAAGCCTAAATCCCTGGGCACGGGCTTCGAGAGTATCTTGAAGAGGGCTGGGGGGAGGAGGGTTAAGGCCAGTTGATCCAGAGGGAACAGCTGATCTGGGGGAGATGTAGCATACTGATAATGTGCTTGCAAAGGGCCACAGGTTTAAAAAAGTAGGTCCCCACAGCTGGGAATCAAACAGCACTGACAGCTGTTAATCTGATGGGTAGGGGAGAATGATCAATGGAAAGAGACCACCTGTTTGCCAACGACAAGTGAATGGGCACAGCACTCAGTTCTGATTTCCAGGTGATTGTCTATCCATGAGGGCAAATTCCTCCAATAAATAGCAAAGTGATTTGTTGGTTTCTTCCTCAGGCTGGATCCAGTGGTGTTGGTAGCAAGCTCAGGATCCACTGTGTCAGTTCAACAGCTCTGCCCAAGTTGCTTCATCAGCAGGGAGAGGTGATAGTAGTAAGCAATGCAAGTAACACAGCATCCATCTATGGCTCTCGTTATGAATCATCTCCTACACTGTTGTGATAAACTGCTTGAAGCATCTTCAGATAGCCCCAGTTACCCAGAGAGGCATTAGCAAAGCCAATCCACAAAGACAAACAAATAAAAAAATCACAAACATCATGTTGCCTGTAACTGTAGAGGAGCATAGAGACAATAAATTTTCTCTGAGTGATTCCAAATGCTGAGATGACAGGGACTGGCTAAGAAGGCAGGATTACATTATGGGGGTGGGATAAGTCCAACATCAGTGCCAATAAGGACCTTCGATCTCAAGTCAGTCACTTTTCTTTATGAATAACTAGGACTCCTGTAATGACTAAAGATATTCTGCATTTCTTCTTTACCATTCTGTGACTATTTCTGTTCTCAAGCATGCAAGTTTCAGGCATTGTTGCTTAAATAAATTTATGAATTGCATGACAAGTGTGAATGTACTGAATATCTTCAATGTGTAGTGACAGTGCTTGAAGTTTGGTTAGGTGAGGGCATTGTGTCCTTCCCATCCAAACAAGCTCTCTGAAGTACGTCAAGTGATCTTCAATGGAAAGGAATTTTTGGCCACTTACCCATGTTTATATATTGAAGCTTACTGGTGTTGATTTTGGTGCAAGTTTTTGGCCTTTAATTTCTAGTAAAAAAGAAACTTGAGTTCTTAATTCCAAGTTGTACCTTGAATTTTGTTGAAAAAATCAGTCTGGGTTTTCCGAGCATTATGTAAATAACAAAGCAAGCAGAGCTTTCAGGGAAAGGTGGACATCTTTTCTTTGATCTGTATTTTTCAAATGGTTGTATTGTGGTCTGGTGGCTATTAACAACTTTTCATCTAGATGACGTGGTAGCACATCAGTCCTTCCTATGAAGGAAGAAGCAGCTGTAGTTAGAAGCTTGAGCTGTAAAGACTTGATCCCTTGATCACTGGAACAGGTTTAGTTCCAGTTCAAAATTTTGCTGTATTTCCCAAATTACTTACCATATCAAATGCATTTATGATATATTTTACATATATTTATATTTTATTTGTGTAACAGTATAATGCTAGAATTGAGTAATATTTTAATTTTGTTGCACAACTTCTGTAATTCTTAATTTGTGTTGCCATTAATAAATTGGGCTGAAACGGGGAGTGAAAGGGAATGATCCTCTGGTTTAACCCAAGTCTAATTTTTCAAAACATAAGTTAGCATCTGTCTTTTTCTATAAAGATGGACACTGTATATTTTCTGCAGCTTAAGTTATGCTGTTAGTTTTTCCAAATGGACTTATTTGCTTGGAATTTTGTTTTGAGTTACAGGCAAATTCTAAAATCTTTTCCCTTAAGTACAGCTTAAGATCAGATCATGTCAGATCAGTATGGGGAGGCTTGAAGTTCATCTCAAATTATTTGAATAACAGTAATGTGAAAGTCCTCATCTACAAAAAGCAAAAAATTAAATTTCTTTCACTAGCGAATTAAGCATATTCAAGGCCTGTGCTGATATCAAAAAATTATAATGGTGCTATCAGGTACTGCGATGGAGCATGGAACTGACCTGAAATGTGTTGCTGAATGTCAGCTTCCTAATGGTGCGTCTCCAGTTGGTGTGGATAACTGATGGTCACGCTGAAACCGTATTGCACCTAGCAGAACACAATATAAAGTAAGGCAGTAAATGCATTGCCAATTGAGCAGTGATGCTCAACACGCTGTCACCAACACCGAATACATAAGCAGAGCACACCTATGTACATGTAGTTCTATACTGCTTGTGGTGCTGTGGAAGCCTTTGTCATCTATTTGTACTGGCTGATGTTATGTTGGCAGTAAGGTAAAAGCCATGAGAGGATTAGTCCCATATGTCAGCTAATGTTCACCGGTGTGTCAATTCCTCCATGCTCCTCCTTTCTAAGGAGGTTAAGTGTGTCCAAGTGCTCCTGGGGAAGGCAGCAAAGCCTTTGGCTCAGGGTGCTTCCAGTAGCACAGCTGCTTGCTGTAATGGGCATTTAATCCCAATGTTATCGCAGGAGTGGGGGTCAGCTTTCTGGCAGGCTTCCTACTGCATCAGTTGGTGATGTTTCAACTCTGGGAAAGAAGGGGTATGATTTTACTTATTTTCACAGAATCACGGAATCGTCTAGGTTGGAAGAGACCTTCAAGATCACCGAGTCCAACCTCTGACCAAACACTAACGAGTCCTCCACTAAACCATATCCCTAAGCTCTACATCTAAACGTCTTTTAAAGACCTCCAGGGATGGTGACTCCACCACTTCCCTGGGCAGCCTGTTCCAATGCCGCACAACCCTTTCAGTAAAGAAGTCCTTCTTAATATCCAACCTAAACCTCCCCTGGTGCAACTTTAGCCCATTCCCCCTCATCCTGTCACCAGGCACGTGGGAGAACAGACCAACCCCCACCTCGCTACAGCCTCCTTTAAGGTACCTGCAGAGAGCAATAAGGTCGCCCCTGAGCCTCCTCTTCTCCAGGCTGAACAACCCCAGCTCCCTCAGCTGCTCTTCATAAGCCTTGTTCTCCAGACCCCTCTCCTTTTTCTTTTACTTAGTGTTGCAGGTGTAACCGAACATTTCTTGGAGCTGATCCATCATTCACTTTGGTCACCAAATAACACTCGACATCATGTGCA
Source organism: Aythya fuligula (assembly GCF_009819795.1). Lineage (NCBI taxonomy): Eukaryota > Metazoa > Chordata > Aves > Anseriformes > Anatidae > Aythya > Aythya fuligula. Next base: position 15,530,903 of record NC_045559.1, read on the forward strand.
GTGTTGGTTGCCTACCCCAGTAGTGGGCCTGTCCAGCTACCCACAGCAGGGCCTCTTTTGTGGCTATGTCTTTAATGGAGGAAAATAAATAATAAACATTTATTAGGGGAAAATATTAATTTAAACTGCATCTTGGCTGAGTTTTTAAATAGAAAAGAAAACGAGGACCCCATATGTGCTGTTCATTGCCCTGCCTAGTTGGACACTGTGATGTCTCAGGAGAGAGTGTCCCCAAGTCCTGGTCCAGGTGGCGTCTGGGGGTAGCCAACAGCATGGAAGGACCAACGAGGTTTGGTACTGTGGAAACTTTGTGCAGAGGAGAGGGAGGCAAGCCTGCTGGGAGGATGGCAGTCCTTGCAGAGGGCTGGAACAATGTCATGTCAGGGCCACGTCACCCTTCCCTGCCGTGGTCTTAGACGAGTGATCACAATCAGGTGCTGCTAGTCTACTGGGAGGTGTCGCTGCCTATGGTGGAGGGCTGGAGTTAGATGATTTTAAGGTCCCTTCCAACCCAAACCATTCTATGATTCTATGAAGTACCTTCCCTTAAGAGTGGGAGAACGTAGAGGTTTTCCTCATACTACCACCCATGCCCCCCTTAGAAACAGCAAGCCTAGATTTCATCTATTTTCAAGCATTTTTTTAATGCACAAAGCTAAGCGGTGAAGTCCACCTGTAGGCTGCCTGAGATGTTTCTTTGAAATTGCTTGAATAATTAATCTTGTGTCTTTTAACATCCCTGGTGCAGAAGGAATGTCTCTGTATAAAAGAATACTGCGCTGGTGGAGTTGTCTCCTGGGTAGTCAGCCAGCAGTCCCACACAACGTGAACTGCAGCACTTCATTTCTCAGTCACAAGCACTGTATTTAATAGTGTTATATCTCAGCTGGTTTTGTCTGCTGCACAGCTTGAAGAGAATCTCATACGAAATACTCATAGACTTCAGTTACTAATCAAAGCTCAGCGATTTCCCTGAAGGGTTTATAGTTGGGTATTTGATACCTTGCATTTCACATTTTGAGCAGGTCTGTCATCCTTCTTTCTCCACAGGATAAATTAAGATTTGGTTCCTGCAAATATATTCTACAATAAGACTTTTAATTTCTTAAGATCTTTGTAGTCTGTGAAGTAGGACCTATTCTTGTGGCTATATGGCATCAATGTGCTGTTCCTATGCGTCCCAAGGCTAAAATCAGTCCCTGGTTAGGTGCATGAGTTGGAGTGTAGTGACAGGAAGGAACACTTAGGAACTGCAGGAGTATTCCAGCTGTTTGTGTTGTCAATATGTTGGTGCAACTGTGCTCTCAGTAAGATAAACCCTCATAGCAACTCTCAGATAACACCTCATTTTTCATTCCCAGAATAATTTTAATCCTGACAATATTTGTCTAGTGCTGGAGAGCATCTTACATAGCAGCCACATCACCACATTCCTCTCTTCCCACAACAAAAAGTTCTGTTGCTCTCTTAAGGCTCATTTCCTAAGGACAAATCTCCTACATACATGTTCTAATAAAGGAGTTCAGTGCCATCCTCAGACTAAAAATTCCTGGCCTTTCAATAGTTACTTGCATTTCATTTCCCATCTTTCAGCATTCATGCACACTAGGACATCTGCCCTGCCCATGTACTTTTGGATTCTCTTGTTTCATGATAAAATCTGGGTCAAAATGATCATGAGTAAAGATTTTGCACCTAAAAGATAAGTATAAATTGACAGAACTTCTTAAAGTGTCAGTGAGGCAGAAATAAATGACATTTTATATTCTATTAAAATACTGATGAAAGTCACTGAACAAAACATTCAGTTTTTAAACTTACTTCATGTTAGTGGCTGGCACACTTTAGTAAGTCTTAATTCCACTTATGTTATACACCAGGTCTTAGTATCATTTCTCAGGTCTGCGTACCTTGGTGCTAGTCATCTGAATTCCATCTGAATTTGCAGCCAGGCAACAGTTCCTTGGTCCAATCTTGCTGAATAGCATTGCTGATCAATCTGTCACTGGTTTCCGTATATTGTGCAGTCTTTAAGTTGGTCCTTCTTGGTAGGGAAGTTGTTTTGCTCACTTCTTTTTGTCATGCATCAAATTAAAGCCTTGTTTTGCACTGGTTTTGTGCAGGTTCTTGCAGTTGTAATTCACTAATTCACTTCTCCCACAAAATAGTGGATAGCATGTGGTGTGTCGCTGGGTTGACCATGACTAAGAAGTCATTGAAGCTGAGAGTTAATTTTAATACTCATTAGCTGAAATGATTTCAGCACTACTTTATTGGAAGAACATTTCTTTATATGAGGATATTGCTTGCTCCTATTGAAATAACATTAAATTTCCCTTTATTGCTGTTATAGCTGTCCTTTTCTGCCTCTAATCATATTGGTAGGAAATGGCTGTAGATAAGTCTTGTTCTTATTTGGTCAATTATGCTTTGATTTAGTGTTTTATATGGGTAAAAAATAAAGTGCTTTGAGCTATTTTGAAGTGTGTGCACTGGAAGGTTTTAAATTCAGCCAATTTTGGTATATCCTATTTTCTGTTTCTGTCTGGATATCATTCAAGGTTTTTACTGTGCAATTACATTAGATTTTTGGCTTTGGACAGAGCCATAAAGTGAGACTGAAGCATTTTGTAACAAAGCCAGCTCCTCCAAAATATCTGTTACAGAGCTAGTTTAATTTAAGAAACTGTAATTAGCTGTCTTTTTCATCATTCTGGTGCGAATGGAAATTTTTGATAATTAAGTATAAAATGCAGAATATTTGTAGTGGAACATTGACTACAGACAGATCCAGATCTGGATCGTAACACGTGCGAATCTGATCAATTTTCCTGTTAGCATTCAGGAACTTCTCAGAATTCAACTTGATTTTATGACTTATCACAGACGAAGTGCTTTTTATCCAGCAGTGTTTGTAAGTAGTTTATTTCAGGTATATCATCACCCAAATCAAACTGCAGGCAGTAATTTGCTCTGACACTGGCAAAAAGACAACAAATATTAAAGTAATTGGATCTAAATCGCAGGTTGTAACCTTTATATGTAATAGTATAAAAATATTTATAATAATACTGTATGCACACATCTATACGTCCTGAGATGAGTTGTGACACACGGATTCTGACCTTGCCTCTCCAGACTGAGGTTTCCAAAATCATTTTGTCAATTAGGGCTTGTGTCAGTGAAAGAGATCCTCTTACAGGGTATGAGTTCACCCTTCTTTGTCCCAAAGCTCCAGCTCTCAAAGGCCAGCCCAGATGTAGCTTGAACATAGCTCAAGGTTTGGTTGCTGTTAGATCTTTTGCTTTGAAGAAGCCTTTGACACTGCTGCTAGGTAGGATACACACAGCACAGTCTCCCTTCTGTGTATCTGTGCTTGGCCAACCTGTGCCTGAAAGCAGGTTTTTATACACTCTGGCCAGGAAGTGACCTTCTGACAGACTCACAGGCTCTCAGAGGGACCTAACCCTTTCAGTTGCTTTTCCTCATGCCAATGAAATAGTGCCAACATTTGCAAATGTTCTTGCTGTTTTGTAATTATTCCCTGGCCGTTTTGATGCTGCATTTTGTCTGACTGCCATAGCTTCACACCTTCTTTGAACACAAGAAACCGAACAAAAGCTCTGTGATGTAGCACTTCTCCATATTTCCCCTGTGGCCTTCTCACTGGGCTGCCTTCCCAGGTGGCTTTTTGCTCTCATGGACAGACAGGATGAAGATGAGATGATTTTTTTTGGAAAGGATTTGGATCCACGGCGGTGGTGTGGGCTGGTCTTCTCATACTCTGCCAGGCGCTTGGCTGTATACCTGCGTATCCTGTGGATCTTCGTAGTGCTGTCTTATCAGCTCAGCTCATGAATAGGTGCTAGTGTAGAAATTTGGCCCTCCATTACAAAGGGCGTGGGGGGAAAGTCCTTCTCCCTCACCACAGCTTTTTTTCTGTAGTGATTATATTTTTATTAAACTTTATTTGAGGTGGAGGAGGCAAAAGAAAGCTGTCATCATGAAACCCCAGGCACTGATTTCCAAACTCACACACAAAATGTGGTTTAGAAATTATACATGCGTTGAGATGACTTTTTAATTGCTCTCTTGAGACATCTGGGGGGTTCTACCCTGCCAGCTTCATTCTGAATTACAGCTCAGCTGAAGGGTTATGCCTGAGGACTGAGAGCTCTAGACGTTCACATGATGGATATGGCTTGGACCTCACCCATTTTCTCTGGCATAGCTCTTACAAAAGTAAGACACCACCTAAATGGAAAGGGTGGTGGCATCAGTCTCACAGCCGGAGGACACATTGTGCAGCAGTGAGACGTTCATTGCCTCACCAAAATTTATCCTTGTTCCAGTCCTCCAGTATTCACTCCGGTTTTAAACTTGGAAAGCATGCGCCTTAACTTGTTAGGGTTAAATCAATGTGTAACAGATGTCTTTGCTGCTGCACATGAAACCTAGTTAGAGCCATAGCTGTTTGCACAAATACTGAACTAACAGTCCAAATTATCTAAGTCTATATAAAAGCCATACATTCAATAAGTTCACTCAAATACACATACAAGAATAAGCTCAGAATTCAAGTTTTATGTTTAAAACATCCAGGGCTATTAGAACAGTTAAAAAAAATATGTTGGTAATTTGCCATTATCATTGTTTGTCAGAGTGCTTCTCGTCAGGAATTTAAAAAAATAGCTAAAAGTTTGCTTTTGATAAAAAGCAACAATGATAATTTCAATTTGCTAACTGAAGATTTCATAAATGAGACTCAAAAATGTGCCGTGTTCCTATATGCCCATTATCCTGTTAGAGCAGAGAAGTCTGACAAGAAAGTTGATGCGATTCAATCTCATTCACTAGCCTTACTACACTCCCTGCAATAATCCTTGTATTTAATGTTCAGTCTTGCACTGTTTTTTCCCATTTCCTCTGCAAATGTCACGGAGGTTAACCTGGGGTTTTGTTTTAAGCATGGTTCTGTTTTGTGAATGTCCTTTTTGTGTTTCACTTCTTGTGTTAGACCTGTAAGTGTTCATTAGGGTACAAATGCTCAGCATGTGCACTCCTTAGATGTTGCTGAAAATAATGTGAGTATTGCTTCCTGTTATTGCCATAAAATGTTGATCTATCTTTGGAAAATCAGTCATTGCATCAATGGCATGCATCATATATTTGATGTCAGGCCTGCGTTTCTTGCTGATGAATATGCCTTTGAGTAATGTGCACTTGTTTTGGAGGTATACCATGGAAATCTAGTTGCTGCTGTTCTGTGCTAACGTGCTGTTTTTTTTCAGGCCCCAATTGCTTTGGCAAACAGTGAAAGCATAGAACTGAGGAAGGTAAAAGTCTGAAAATGTAAGGTGATGCACCGGGGCTGAGGCAATCCCAAACACAAATATAGCCAGGGTGGAGAATGTATTGAGACCAGCTCTGAAGAGAAGGACCTGGGGCAGCTGGTTGATGAGAAGCTCAACATGAGCCAGCAGTGCGTACTTGTAGCTCAGAAGGCCAGCCATGCCCTGGGCTGCATCAAAACAAGCATGACCATCTGGTCAAGGGATGTGGTTGTACCCATCTACTCTGCTCTTGTGAGATCCCACCTGGAGCCCTGTGTTCAGCTCTGAGATCCCCAGCACAAGAAGGACATGGATCTGTTGGATTGAGTCCAGAGGAGGGCCACAAGGGTGATCAGAGGGCTGGAGCATCTCTCTTATGAAGAGAGGCTGAGGGAGTTGGGGTTGTTCAGCCAGTGCCTAAAGGGGGCCTGCAGGAAAGCTGGGGAGGGACTCCTTGTCAGGGGAAGTAGGGATAGGACAAGTGGGAATGGTTTTAAACTAAAAGAGGGGAGATTTAGATTAGATGTTAGAAGAAAAATCTTTACTCGGAGATGGTGAGGCCCTGGCACAGGTTGCCCAGAGATGCTGTGGCTGCCCCATCCCTGGAAGTGTTTAAGGCCAGGCTGGATGGGGCTTTGGGCAACCTGGTCTGGTGAAAAGTGGGGTTGGAACTGGGTGATCTTTAAGTTCCCTTCCAACTCAAACGATTGTATGAAATTAAGCTAAATATCCAGAGAACTTGAAGCAAATTTATTCACAGCTGCCCAAAGCAGAAGAGCACACCTGGTACTGGGATCAGATCACAATTAACACTGCCCTGCAACTCAGAATTAGTTATGCATATTGCAGTAGGGCCAGCATATATTCCTGTTAAAGGTCCTTCTAACCCAAAGCATTCTGTGAATGTGGAATTCTTATATGAGCAGAGCATCCTTTCTTGTAGAGCCATGATAAGCAATTTTTGAGTGTTTGCCACATTTTAAGCAAACCCAATATTGTTATTGACAAGAGTAGCCAGCATTTTTGTAAGTGATACTTGACTTTTTTGCTGTGGTATAGTCCAGGAGTTTTCATGAATACATTCCCAAAAATCTGAAGGCTTTTTGCCATCTTCTTTATGAAAATAATAAGTAACAGTTAATAACATTTCTTCTCTCATCTTTGGTGCATCTATGCTGATAAAAAAGGACTATAATATATGTTTTTTTCTGTATGGAGAGGCAAAAAATTACTCAGACTTTGCATGTACACACTTTACTGTACACATGCTGGAAAAGTTATCGTAGCTGTAATTTTTGTTTCCATGGTCTTGTACATCACCCCTGTGGCAGTGACTTATCTCATGAATGGTTAAAACATTTTCTGTAGATGCTACTTGTTTCTCTCTTTGCAGCTGTTGTTTCTGTCACAAGAGTCCTTTTCACTGCCTTGTGTAGAAATGTTTCTCTTCCCAGGCTTATTCACAGCTCTAAAGCCATCATGCTCCATTGTGAGGCTCAGTAGATGCAATTAACATCATCTTCTCTCTCAGCAACATCCTTTTTTGTACACTTTTCTTGAGCTGTTCATCACTAAATGGTTATGTTAATGTATAATCTGTGGTATGCTGACATCCTGAACATTTTATAATTGGTCCTCCCATCTCAAGGAGAACATAGTAGGACTGGAAAAGTTCTAATAGGTGGCTGGTTTTCTGACAGCGATCAAGGAATGAAATTATTTCTGTACAAGGATTCAGCAAACTATTCCTCAGCCATACTGTCTGGTCCAGAAAAGAGAACTGATCTGGGTTACAAGCGCATAAAATTGTGAATAGCACACACTGTGTAGGGAACTTCTGTCCTTTTTCTGTGCAAGAATTAGTGGGTGTCAAATGAAACTAGCCAGTAGTATGTCCAAAACAAATGCAAAAGATAATTCTTCATAACATGCTGTTCAGCTGTAGAACTGCTCATCGCAGGGCATTGTAGACGCTAAAGATTTACTTGTTTTCCAGAAATGATTTGATTAAATCATGGAGGAAAAATGTCAGTGACCAACTTAAATACAAAGATTCACTTCTGCCTGAGGAAGTCCCAGACGTGCTAATTCCTGGAAGTAAGCTGAAGCTTGGACTGAGCTGCTCAGATCAAACCTTGACATCTGGCAGTCTGTTCCCACTTGCTTGTGCAGTGCTATAATCTGGCACTCAAGGTTTTAATTTCATCTGCTGTGCAAATGCTGGGGAGAAGTTTGTCCTGAAATACCTGTGCAGCTGAGGAAATGGAAGGCATCACCAAAATGAGAAATAGTCCTGATGGTTCAATGAGACTAAGAAATGTGGAAACCAAAGAAATGGGGTATAGAGCCTGGCTTCATCTTTGCAGCCTCCCTTCAGGTATTTATTTACATTGGTCAGATCCCCTTGAGCATCCTCTTCTTGAGGCTGGCCAGTCTTAGCTCTCTCAGGATTTCCTCATATGTGAGGTGCTCCAGTCCCTTCATCACGTCAGTGACCTTTGACTGGATTCTTTTCTGTAGCTTCATGTATCTCTTGAACTGGGGAGCCCAAAACTGGATGTGGTATTTTAGTTGTAGCTCCACCAGTGCTGAGCAGAGGGGAATGAACAACTCTTGACTTGTTGGCAACATTCCTCCTATGGAAACCCAAGATACCATCAGCCCTTTTTGTAAGAAGGGCACATTACTGAGCCATTAATTAAGCTAAAGAGACCTTTTGGATCTGAAATGCCAATAGCATCAATGATATCTATGCACTGGGTGCAAAATCATATCAGTACAAAAGATGGATGTTTTTGCTAGTAGTACAGAAGCTGTCGCTGGTACAGAATATATATATTTCCACATGAAATATATATTTATATATATATAAATATATTTCTGTGAGAAATATATTTGCAGTTGAATTCAGAACGTGTGGCTCAGCACTTGCAGCCTTTTTCTGATCCTTGCTTCCTGGAGACTCGGTGTTATTTATAGAAAACTTCCAAGATTTCTCCTAGCAAGGCTAATTTCCTGCCTATGCCAGAATAGTAGAGGTGGTATATGGTAGCTTTGTAGTTTGCTAATGGTTTCATGCGGACATGTTCTGCTTATTGCCCCTTCTCCAGAGCTAATGAATAGTTAAATACAGCAGTCAGCTGAAGAGACATGATTCTATCTATTCTAATTAGAGCTATTTCCCTTCAATGATTGTATGGATCTTGGACATAATCTTTAGCAGCTGTAGCAGTGGTACACGCAGCCTCATGGGAGAGTTTTTATGCCTGTCTAGGAGACAGATCCTAGAGGGTCTAATGTCTCAGGTAGTGATGGGTGGGCAACATCTCTGACTGCAGATAGAATAGTTCTTAAAATATTAAAATATTTCTTTTTCCTGTTCTCCTTTCCCTGCACATGCATTGTTCAACTGTGTATCCCAGTCTCTACCTATATTTTGTTAACTCACTGAATTCTTCCTTCTCAACCCAGAAAATATTTGTATCAAAGTCATTAAACAAAACACAATTAAACAAATATTACTATTAATCCAAGGCAAAATGGAAGCAGCTAGCAGCTTGGTGACATGGCAGTGAACACCACAGTCTGGAAAAGTAGGGAAAAATAATTAAACTACATAAATATCAAGCAGGAGTTTGCAGTAACTTAATGTGTTCTTTGTCTTCTGTGCAAAAGAAAAAAAGTGAACATATCCAGACTCCTACTAGTGACTGAACAGAATCTGATTATATAATTTTTATATAATTTATATTAAAATTATATATATATATATATATATAATTTTATATATTTTTTTCAGCAAATATAATTTGAAAAAAATGGTATTGTGGCTGCTCTGTATAGCATAGACCGATTGAGACATGATCTAGTCAATGCCAAAAGCTGGCAAATGCCAGCAGCTACTTAATATGAAATGCTCCACCTCTCACCCAGACACGCATTTTTTTTCCACACAGATGTTAACAGCAATCAATAACAAGTTATGGCATTATAAAAATTGAACTTAAATGAAATTGTTGATGAAAAAGCAAGTTGGAACACATTCAAGGCTATGTTGTCTATCATGAAGGTTTTATCTTTTATGCTGCTCTGAAATATATTTTATATTATTCATGCTCTTGCAGTATTTCTGTCAACCTGCTGTGGTGTTACATGATTTTCGACAAGTTTGTGCTGCCACCTCTGTGCCATATTGCACACCACATGTCAGGATAAACCTCGCAGCGATGATGCTCTGGAATGTAATTGGTTATTAGAAGATGAAGCCAAGATGTTTGGGCCAGCCTCTATCTGAAATGAAAGGCTAGAAACAGCTCTGTCTTCTAAGTTGAAGCAGGAAACAAGCAACACTGGAACACAATCAGTGCTTCCCCAAGGCTCAACCTTGGGTCCGGTGCTGTTCAATAATTTTATCAGTGATCTGGCTGATGATACTAAACAGGGAGGTGCTATTGACTCTCCTGAGGGATGAGAGGCCTTGCAGAGGGATCTAGATAGATGGGAGCATTGAGCCATCAGCAATGACGTGAAATTTAACATGAACAAATGACAGTTTATGCACTTGGTACTCTCTTCCTAGAGAGGTCATTGATGCCCCATGCCTGTCAGTGCTTGAGACAGTTGAAAAGCTCTAAATGATAGGTTTTAAGTTTGGGTCAGCCCCAAAGTATTCTGACAGTTGGACTCGATGATCTTTGTAGGTCCCTTCCAACTGAAGCCTATTTTATTCTAGTCTAGTCTAGTCGAAATCTAAGGAGTATGAGATTACTGATAGTGGCTAAAAATGGCAGACACATAACAGGTTGTACTGGTGCTGAGCAGTTCAAGTTGGAGTGGGTCTAATGGCAAAAATGTGGTGATAATGCTGAAACTGATACAGAAGTCAAGAAATGGTGTCAAAAACACTGGTAGTTCATCAGATAGAGGTCCTGGTTGTTAGTGAATGCATCGGTAGCTAACATAGAGAAGAGATGGTAGCCACCACAGAGAACCCTCACAGTTGGGTTATTTAGCTAGATTTGTATGCATGAAGCGTGGTGTTGCCAGCTGCAGCATGTTTGATTTCAAAGGACGGTGCAATGACATGCTGGAAGGAAAGGCTGTCCTCTTCTGCTCATCAGCAGACTTCAAGTGCAGCTCTGGACTTAGAGAAGAGGTTTTATTACCAGAGTCTCTGTCTAAGCTCTCTAATCCCTATTCCCTGCCAAAACCAAACTCAACACAGAAATCTGTTCAGACAGATGGAGGCAGACTGTCATTTTATACAGTTTTATACTGTTGATATTCTGAGCATTATCCTTTGACCTGCCTGCAAACAGCTCACTTCATCTTTCCCCTTCTTAAATTCCCCTGCCCCAATTCAGTTTTGTGTGACAACACTGAAAACTGAAACCACAAAGTGATTCTAATCCTCTCCCTCCAGCTTTTGCTCAGGGTCCCAAGCATCTGACACATTTGAAATCTTTCTTTAAAGAAGTGTGCTTTCTCTGCTTCCTCAGCTCTGCTAGCGCTGCTCCCACAGGGGCGTTCAGCTGGCAAAACAAGAATTTGCATCACCCGTTGACGTGTTAACTCCTTCCTGACTTCACAGAGGATGGCCATGATCCTCCAGATGCTGAAGAACTGGGTCCACAAGTGTGAAATCTGTAGGTTGTTAGAATTGTGGGATATATCCACTGACTCCAAGGTGCATGAAGGAGGGCACATTTGGCATAGAGGGCTGGCTTCTCTTAGGCAGGTATTTTTAGGACTATTGGAGAAGTGTAGCTGTGATCGTGTCTCTTCAGGGTAGCTGAGCTTGAATTTGTAGATGTTTGTCAAATTAACTACTTCAGGGACTCTCGGCAGAGCAGATGCTAACTTCAGGCACACCATTCCTCACTGTCATTCTATTCAAGTACAGAATCACAGAATCATCCAGGTTGGAAGAGACCTCAAGATCATCGAGTCCAACCTCTGACCTAACGCTAACAAATCCTCCACTAAACCATATAACTGAGCTCTACATCTAAACGTCTTTTAAAGACCTCCAAAATGGCAGAGTTGGCTCCAGTTTTGGTCATGAATTCCTCAACATAACTGACAGAATATTTCTGAGATCACGCATCGCTGTGTGGACACTGGGGTGATCCTTGGATTTTCAGTTCTTCGTCACCATAAGCTCCTCTCTGAGGAGGTGACAGCTGCTGCTAGCAGAATGCCTCCAAGCATGGAATCCACCCAGAACTGTGACTTGCAAGCATCTGTGTCAGCTTTCTGCTTTCAAGTCAAAAATGGTGACTCCTGAGAGTCGTGTTCTGTAGTTACTAGGATGTTACCAGAGTTATTTGTATCTGCCTTCCTGAAAAGCAGATCAATGTGTAGCAACATTACTAATGGCAAAGAGTCACAATCGGTGAAAATTTCTTGGAGCTTAGATGGACAGGTTTTCTTCTGAACACCCAGGTGCATCATGTGGTTCTCACAAAACATCCTTTGCTGGTTTTAGTCAATAGAATTTATTGCCAGTACGTTTTAATGTTCCTTCAGTTCCCAAAGTCATAATTCATGGTCACAGTATCAATTGCTTCTCATTTCCTGAATAGCACTGATTTTTTTTTTGCTGAATTCCATTAAAAAATGTAGCTATCCACTGCAGGGCTCCATTGGTCAGCATCAGTTTGCTTCATTCTCTTATTAACAAATCATTCTCTAAAACAGATGAAATATCTGTCACCCGTCTTATCTGATAGAGAGAAGTTAAAGGGTACACTACAGGATCAGAGTTTTACCAACATGTACATGGATGCTTCAGTCTTCTAAATGATTCCCAGCTGTCTCAGATACCCACAGAGTTTGGAGCCTGTGGATGTTTAACTTGAACATCAGTGTCACTGTGAAGGGATTATCTAGGCTGGTAGATAATGCTCAATTTGTAACTAACGGGGTTGTATTCTGCACGAGAACATCTAGCTGGAGCCTCTTCAGCTGGGAAATACTGGTTCTCAGCACCTCCAATTGATATAATAAACATAACCTCAACTTTATTTATTTATTTATCTATCTATTTATTTATTTATTTATGTGAATGAGACAACAAATCTCACCACTGGAGTTTTACCTGGTTAGCAAAGGCGGGTGGTTGCTGCTCCTTGATGCATCACTGCTGTGGGAGCACAGCAATCGCTTCTCCTGTGCTGACACCTGCATGTGCGACAAAGAGAGGAGCAGGACTGAGGAATGGCTGTGGTCTGGGGATTCTGGATCTTTCTGTTGGCCCCTGACTTTGCTGGACTGTCTCATGTAAATAGACCTGGTTTCTGGGCAGGTCACTTGGCTGTTCAGTTATGGTGGTATTTATATTTTTTTTTATGCAAGGTATTTTTTTATGTAAGGTGGTGTAGTTGGGAAAGTCCATGAAACTTTTCCACTGTGTAGTTTCTTAACTGCAAATTACATAACAAGGGATGTCTCCCTTTTTGGGACCAACACCTTGTCTGCACACACTGTTTTCTCAGTCAATATGTGAGCTTCTTGTTCTTCAGCTGTTCACTGAGAGAGCTTTAGGTGCTTTTGTGGCTGTTCCATGGGCTCTGCTGGCTCAATCCATCTCGAGCTCATGCCCTTCCTATTTCCTTCTTCATTGGCCAGATTCAAGAACTCCTTTAATTGTTTTGCATTTGGTCAGCGTCAGCTAATTGTAGGCAAACTCCTTGGCTTTGTCATGGATATGTGAAAACACAGGCAAAGGACAGTTCCCAAGTGCCATTTTTGGTGGGAGAAGACTGTTTAGCTGTAGGGGCATGAGCTGTATGGTGCTACTGGCCCTCAGGGCCAGAGAATTGGTCCTGGCCTTTTTTAGTACCTCATGTCTGCACAGGCCATTTGTTCAAGTTCACTGTTTCTTTACCCACAGATCTCTGTAGCGATGTCTTCTGGCTCTGACTGTAGGCAGAAATATAAATACCATCTCCTCAGGACTGGCAGGATTCTTTATGGATTTCACAGACGTCAGTTACTAATGCCAACTGGAGAGTTCTTACCCTTCAGGGTACAAACTGCACCCGGAGCTGAGCCCCTCAGACTATCGTGATTTTTTTTTTTCTTTCTATTTTTTTGAAATAGAAATGTCTATATTTTAGAATTTCAGAGTTATGTGCAAATGGATCTTCGCTTGGTGGCATTGACCTTTGATTAAAAACAGCAGCAATTTCCTTTAGAAAACTACCTGAGGGCCTGCTGCAGAACTTTTGTATATTTGGGGAAGCAGCCACATTTAGGGCTGGGGTAATTGGCATTCACCCAGTCCCTGGAAGTTTGCCATCATGAGTTCAGCTGACAAATGCAGACACAACTCAAGGTCCTGAAGATGGTCAAGGCAGTGGCGGTGCCTCAGTGAATGCCTGTGTGATAGTGTTAGAAGGGGATGCACAATATCTGCCAAGCCTTACACTGGTGTTTGAACTTTGGACAGGCTGGTATCTGTGCCTGGAAAAGAGGATCTTGGTTTTACCTTTCTGGTTGAAAGGTGATCGCATGGCTCGTAGAGGGCAATGGTAACTCTTATTTCCAGCAGTACTGTATCCTGGGAGATGGTTTGTTATTGGTGAACAGTGAATGCTAGGTTCTGTGGTATCCAGAAAGCTGTTGTGCTCCTGCTGTTGTTCACCCTGTATGTATACATCAACTGTTCCCATCAGAAAGAGAACAACAATGGCTCAGGTGAGCTTGCCAGCCACAGCAGTACCACATACCTGAATGGGCAGCTCGATGTCCTGCTTAACCTGGAGTAAAAACAAGGGTCTGTGGGGCAATCCTCGTGATACATCTGTAGGAAAAGCCAGACCAACAAACTAGGGAGAAAAGATTATCAGAGGTTCTCTGACAGGAGCACAAGGAGCAAATGCAGTGGATGTGGAGGCATCGAGAGCAGCACATGCAGATGCCATTGTAAGGAGTGCTACACAAGGGTAGGAGCCATCCTTAAGGCACCTGTTACTGGGATATAAATGGGCAAATAGTGCATTCAGTGCAAAATTTGTACTAAGGAAGTATGTAGGTGAGGAGATCTAAGATCCCAGAATGGATACTAAGACCTTCAAGTGCAGTGTGGATGTGATGGAGTAGATGTGCTCTGCTTTGTACTGCCTGGCTGCAGAAGGGAAACTGCTCCCCTGGGAAGATGTTTTTGTCCACGTAAATGTGACCTGAGGTAACTGTAATGCAGTTTCTGGTACCTAACCACACACAGCTTAAATATGCATTGCTACTAAGTTAAAGACATTTTATTAAAAGCCACGTGTAAAGAAAAGCAAGAGGTACCGATACAATTTGATCTGCAGGAGGTTGTTTTTTTGGTTTTGTTTTGGTTTTCTGTTTTTAACTCTAGCAATAAACCATATGTTTCTGTGGTATGGATAGATTTCATACCTTTTAGGTAAAAATCTACATTGACAAACCCAATGAACCAGGTCTACCTTAGCAGCAATTATGTGGTAATTAGTCCCTTTTTTGGGAACAATCAGAGCTCCTCCTAGTGCCTTTGGAGGAATACTGTAGGAGGAGCTGTACCGATTACGCTCAAAATACCTTGTAATTTTCACAGAAATAAAAAGTAATTAGAAGCTTGTCTTAGTGTTCTCATTATCTAAACTGAGAACTGTTTCAGGGCTAGGATTTTAATTGGAAAATGATTGGAAAGCTTTCCCATAAGAACCATTCCTTTTTTCTTTGTATCCCTACACCTTTACAAGATGACTGTATAAACAGATTTTAGAATGCTTATTTTTTATGATCCCACTGCTAGGGAAAACAATTACTCCTCTGCTTTATTATTGTCAGGCAACTAAGAGGGCTACAAAAGCCTTTACATTTTCATGATGAGACTGTTTAAAATTACACATCAGCATGGGTAATTATTTTCAGTTTATATTATATTTTAAAAACAGATGTAAACTATAAAGGATACTAGCCAATTAATTGTAACTGGAATCTAAGCTTTGTATGACAGTAAATCAAAACAAAAGGTAATTCTTCTAACTCACTTTATTTTAAAGTCGCTTTCTTCCTAGATTTTGAATTGGTTTTTAAAGCAAAATTTTACTATACTGAAGACTTACAAACAGTATGTAAGTAAAACTTCTGTAATATGAGAACACTGAGATTTTCCACAATTTTGTAAACATAATTATATTAAAGTTTTATGTGATATAGTCAAAGCACAATGTCAAGGTCAGTTTGGGAAGTTCCACTTTTTCCTTGTGAAGGCAGGAAACATATCAATAATTACTTTGGTCATGTTAAATTTACGCTACTACCAGGAGGCAGCAGCAATTGCTTTTGGTTTGATGCAAAATCACATTTAGGTGAAGTAGCATGTGGGCTTCAGTCAGGTGAACATCTTGGCATTTGTTGGCTGAAATGTTCTGGAGCTTGATCAAAAAATCTGGCATGCCATTGGGTACTTTGACTGACAGTGTGGTAGAACTATTCAGCTTTAGGAAACCAAGACGGTTGGGCAATTCAGATTAGCTGAAAGAATAAAAGCATTTGGAAAGATTTAGCTTCTCAGGAGTATTGACTGGTTTTGTTTCCTTTTAGGTGCAAATTGAGGACATCTAGATAGCTGAGTGTAATTGTTTAGACATTTTCACCATGACTTCATCATCCCAATCCACACTTTTCTACTTTCCTGTAATCTTGTGAGAGCAGTTTTGAAAAGCATGTAATTATTCATCCTTGAGAGAACAGAGGATGCAGGGCTCTTGATGAGTTAGTGGACTCATTAGGACAGTAACAAATTATACTAATGAGTGGGGTACCTGCTGTCAAGTGTGATGCAGCACCTGGTGCTGGAGGCCTGTTGAGCATGGGATGAAGTTTGACTTTCATTTTTTTTCAGCTTGTTATAAAGTTGGCTTCAGAGATGACTTGGATGGTTAGTACATTGAAAGGATTGTGCTTATGGCACTAAGGACATCAAATTGTTTTCAGAGCCTGTTATTCTTCTTGCTGCTGAAGAAGCACCATTGATATCTAGGACCATTTTAGGTTGGTATAATAAAATCTTGCTTACCTAGGGAGGTAAAGAATGGGAAACTCTAAGTCTTGTAACCTTTGAGTGCTATCTCATTTTCTCCCCTTACCACTCACTGGTAAGCCTCTGGTAAGCCTTCCTAGCCTTTGGAAGGAGCCCAAAATTGACCTGGATTATGCAGTCCTGGACCAAACTCAGCAAGAAGAGAAAGCATCTGCTTTGTAAGTTACTGCAGAGATGGCATATTAAAAGTGCATGTCTCCAAGATGTGTCTGTTTGATTGATGGTAGTGTTCATGGCCATGTCTGTCCAAGCAGGATTATTTTACTTGCCAAACTAGTCTGGTAATGAAACAACAGATTTATCATGGAGAAAAGAGTCTACTAATAATAGGCAAGTGGTTTCGCTTCTTAAGGTGATTTCACCAGGACATTGAAGAATATTTAAGAGAAAGAAAATATACTTCTTAATGCTTTAATTTACAATATTTTCAGATGATTGTTTGTAATTACTCTTTTTGAGGAAGAGTAAGAGGTTTTCAGTTTTGGAAGTAGTTCTTCATTTTCTTTCTTTTTCTTTTTTTTTTTTTTTTTTTTTTTTTTTAAGAAAAAAGTGAAAGCAAAAGTCCTTCTGCTTTTGCAAAGTGACTGGTTACAAGAACTGACATACGAGTTATACTGCAGAACGGGTTGAACACTGAATATAGATAGCTGGCAACTCCTACTCAGGCATGCTTTGAAGCTGCATGTGGGCCCTTTTGCTGTTGGGAGGGTTAAAAGAAGACTAAATCTGCAGCCTTTCCGTTCAGATTCTTATTCAGTACTGGGCATTGCAGGATATATTGTCAGCTTCCTCCCTACCATCCCATTAATGAGAATCTGTAACAGAAGCTCCTCAATCTTATTTGATCAGAAGTGGACAGGTTGAGTCCTGGTACCAATCTACACAACTTGTACCTACACAAAACTCAGATAACTCCAGGTGTTAATTTTTATCTGTGTTTCCTTAAGTGAGTTTTTCCTTTGCTGGTTGTGCAATTACTTACTGGCCAAGCGTTATTTGTCCTGCTGGGCTGAAAAGCAGATTTTAATACGATGCAGAGCACAGAAAGTATGCTGCCTAAGCAATGAGCTGATGATAACATCTTCATCATTACCAATTGCACCATTTGTGTAGGAGATAACAATTGGTTTGGCTGAGTGAACTGAGATATTTCTGAACTGACTTGGACATAATTTTTGAAAGATGTCTGTTGGCTTGCAATAGTTTTATCTGAGACAACAATGAATCACAGTTGAAATTAGAGCCATATATCTCAAGCATACATTGAAATTCTGCATTTCTTGAATCTGAAGCTGTCGTAATTCTAAATAGTTTTATAACCTTCCTGTTTGAATTGTGGTTCAATGCTGACCATTGTAAAAGCAATCACTTCTCAGTAGATATAATGACAGTATTCCTATATTTGGGCATCCACTTCACTCCTATCTGCGTTTGCTTAGGACTTTCTCTGTTTCCTTGCAAGCTCATGCTTTCTGACCATTGCCACTTGAACTATTTCTGTATCTGTTGGCAGGTGTGCCTTTTGATTAAGTGAATGGAAATAAAATAGATCAACCTTATGCTGTGAAAGACTCCAGTACTTGCAGACACATTATATCTGTCATGTTTAGAATGATGGTTTATATAAGTATTGAGAGGAAAGCAACACTTCCATTTCATTTTTTTTTTTATTTTATTTTTTTCCCATCAATTTAAAGTCTGATTCAAGGATATTTGAAGTATATATGCTGATGGAGTTTTAGTTGTATACTATAAAAGATCTCAGATAATGAAGCCCATACTTTTGCATAGGATTTGTTGGACAGGGAACAGTGAGGTGTTTACAACGCATTAGCACAACATATTAAATTCTGAAGTACAACATTTCTTTCAGGTAATTTTTATTGCATAATTTCAATGGTGGCTTTTTGGATCCTATATAAATAGCATTCTTATCAGGTCAAATTCAGATCATTAATAGTCACATAAGACCTTTTTGATTGTTGTTGTTATAGTGCTGTTACACTGAAATTCCCTTTCAGTGAAGAATTTTTTTTCCAAAATCCAACCTAAACCTCCCCTGGCACTTGAGGCCTTTTCTTCTTTTCTTACCACTTGGTGCCTGGGAGAAGAGCCCAATCCCCACCTTGCCATAGCCTCCTTTAAAGTAATTGCACAGAGCAATAAGGTCTCCCCTGAGCCTCCTTTTCTCCAGACTAAACAACCCCAGCTCCCTCAGCCACTTCTCGTAAAACTTGTTCTCTAGACCTTTCACCAGTTTTTGTTGCCCTTCTCTGGACACGCTTCATCACCTCGATGTCCTTCCTGTAGTGAGGGGCCCAAAACTGAACACAGGACTCGAGGTGCAGCCTCACCAGAGCCATGTACAGGGGGACAATCACCTCCCTGGTCCTGCTGGCCACACTGTTTCTGTCACAAGCCAGGATGCTGTTGGCCTTCTCGGCCACCTGAGCACTCTGCTGGCTCATATTCAGCTGACTATTGACCAGTACCCCCAGGTCCCTTTCCTCCTGGCAGCTTTCCAGCCACTCTTCCCCATCCTGTAGTGCTATGTGGGGTTGTTGTGCCCCAGGTGCAGGACCAGCGCCTTGGCCTTGTTGAACCTCATGCAGTTGGCCTCGGCCCATCGGTCCAGCCTCTCCAGATCCCTCTGCAGAGCCCTCCTACTCTCAAGCAGATCAACATTTGAGCCTAACTTGGTGTCATCTGCAAACTTACTGAGGGTGCCCTTGATCCCCTTGTCCATAAAAGATAAAGATATCAAAGAGAATTGGCCCCAGCACTGAGTCCTGAGGGGACACCACTAGTGACTGGCCTTCAGCTGGATTTAATCCTATTCACCTTTGAATGGACTAAAACTTTGTCATAAATTTTCTTTGCTACTACTGCTATGGAAAACTTATTTCCTAACTGTATTCTCTGGATGCTTAAAATTATCCTAAAATGTGTCAGTGGCAGAAGAAAATCCATTCAACAACAGCAGGTGAAAATCTAAAAGCTGTTTTATGCTAGATGTTGCCCACATCAGTTAGTATACCAGAAGTGTGAAACTAGGCTTGAATCATCTTGTAGTCTTGATTAGACAATGATTTTATTTATTTATTTATTATTATTATTTTCCATGTACTAAACTGTTCTGGAGTAAGATGGAAAAGACTTGTGCTGCATACATAATTCCTGTGCATTTAAACTAGCTCAGGCTATGACTGTGCATTAAAAGGTAGGCAACAAAATATATTATATTTCAGTTTTCTTTAGTTTGCCACTTCAACTTCTGAAAAGCTAGTCGCTTTCTTGCTGACCAACTAGGTTTATAAGCTGTTAAACTTTTTAAAACTTTTAAAAAGTGTTTGTTTTCTTGCACAGCCATTTCTGTAGCTTTAAAATCTTAGTTTGTATCTGTTATTCTTAATTTCCATGTGAATAAAATGAAGTCTTGAGGCTTTCTCAAAGCCAGTATGTGACAATACCATAGTATTGTATAAATATGAAGTGACTGGATTAGCAGAGAATGTTAGTACCAGGAAACTTTCTGGAAGATGAAGTGCTTGTTGGCTTGGTCTCCTACTACCAAGCAAAATGTGTTTGGAAAGCATATGGTGCTCCGTGTTAAATTACTGAGGGCTGGGCTGTTTGTCACAGCAGGCATTGCTCTGTCAGGACTCAGGTGCACCTCTTCTTAGTACGTTCAGGTTCACGTACTAAGAATTTTTCCTAATCTTCTGTTCAGACAAGTCAACTGTAAAATTAACCTTTCCATCTGACACTGAGCTTAAAGGAAAACATACTTCTTCGGGGTTAGTAGATACCGTGCTTAATCTCCATTGTTCCAAGTAGCTCTGGCAGTGACTAAGCCCACTTTGCTTCAGAACTGATGATTAACATTCCCTGCAAAGGTGAGTTTCCTGATGTGGCCAACCTAGCAACAACAGAAAACAAGTTCTTCAATAATAATTAATAATATAAGTAATTTGGGAGGAATTCCTGGGCGGTTTGAGATAAATAAGTAATGAGATTGGATTAAAGATCTGGGTTCTGTTTCATTATGTTTTATTTTTGAGATTAACCTTCTTTTGTCAGTCTTTGTCTCTATTTTTATTACCTTTTATGTCATGTGTTTTTTATGGTACTTATAAAAGTTAGTGATTGATAAACTTTACCAGACAGTGAAATACAAATTCAGTTCAATATACAATATAATACATTACATGTTTATAAACATATTTCTGTGACTCTAAATTCAGTTAAAAAGACGTTAAAAAGCCAGACAAGTCTCTGGGCACAAAGGAAATGCATCAGAGGATGAGCTGGCCTTATAAACTTGCAAATATAGTTGCATTAGGCTGAGCTAATCACTGCTGAGGCAAATGAGCACCAGACTCCGAATACTAATAGTAGGTTCTGGCCATAGCCTGTGGTTCAGCCACAGGGGGAAATCTCATTATTTGGGGTTGGCAGCCCGGGACCTGTGGCTGCCAAGTCTGAAAAAGGAGAAAAAACTACTAAAAATGGGAATCTGAGAAAGAATTTAGAAATACACAAACAAAAATCAAACCCAAACAAGCCCAACTGGATGAGGGAACGGACTCTTGGAATAACACTTGTGTGTGGCTTAGGGCTAAGAACAGAAGGTTCCCCTTGTGTTTATACTAAGTCTTTGCCAAAAGCCTGAGTAAAAGGACTAGATTTGGTTGAAAGAGCATGTCAGCCACTTGCTCATACTTAAACAAAAGAGGTCAAGGAGAAATTGATACAGCCTAGTGAGATGAGGAGGGGGCAGTGTCAAGTAGTACATTGGGGGTGATGTTGCTACAATATATTTCACAGTGACATTAACATGTCTTTCACCACTGATTTGTCTTGAGCAGCATAAGCAACCCTGAATGACAGCTTAGTCCATTTTTCTTGTTGCACAGATTAAATTTCTTAATATAATTTCAGAAAAAGGTTGAGGTTAAGAAAGCCACAGGCAAGCATTTGAGGACTTGCTATCTGCACTGATGCAGTATTTTCTCAGGTACTTTAAAAAAAAAAAAAAAAAGGGGGAAAGAAAAGAAAAAAGAAGTGGTGTAGTGGTGTTTATCAAAAACAATCCTGAATACAAATGCTGTCATCATATTGTGTACATCATTGATCCTTGGTTGGTAAGTAAGGTTATTGTTGCACAGTAGTTGTGGTGGTGTTATACTTGGGAAGGCCAAAGTCTATAGGGAAAGGCAATGTATATAGGAAGAAATGTTATCTCTGTGTTATTAATGTATGTATTATTCATTTTATCTTTATTTTAACCAATTAATAGAACATTGAAATTGGGCCCAATTTTCTGACTGTACCACCGCACAGCATGCTTTATCCTGTTTCAAATTATGACCATTTTGAAACTTGTGGGGTTTTGCTCACCCCAGCCTCCAGTGCCCTGCATAAGTCAAATATACTATTATCTCCCAAATCATGCTCTTTGCTAAGCTTGTGCCCCTGTCAGTTCAGTGATTTTCTGTATAAAGTCCCTGAAGTTGTCTGTTTGGTGGAAGAGGATTAAGCTCCTGTTGCGAACATCTGAGTTCCTTCCTCAAGGTCTGCAAGAGCAAAGGCTTTCCCTATTTATAGGATAGTCCTACATGTTCAGGGAGTGGTCTGTAGCTCTTGTATTGAAGCATTTGGTGGATAAGTTTTGCATTTGGCTTTTCCTCCACCTTTATGATTTTGTAAGCCTGGCTCATGTGCCTTCTCAGCATTTTTGGTTCTTCTTGCAAAGCAGCTGATCTCTCTTTCATCATTTTAGTTGCCCTTTTGTGTTGTTTCCCTAACTCTGCTATTTCCTTCCTGAGATGGGGGGAGTAGGGCTGCAAATGAGTCTTAATATGAGGGCTCAGCAAGGATTTTCACAGAGACAGAACAGTGCCCTCCCTTGCTTTAAGTGCCTTCTAAGCACTTCTTCTTCTTGCCTTCTGTGGAAGTGACAAACTTCATCATCAGCTGTTCAGTGCTGCGAGGTGCAACCCCTATCCCAGCCATTTTCCTGGTGCATCTTCCAGATCTTCAGGTCATGTCATGTACTCCCCAGAAGCACCCTGGGGACAGTTCTGACACCTGCAGGTGAATCTTGCTTCTTTTAGACAGCTGCAAATAGGGCTTACTCCTCTTAACAACTGGAGGCTGACTGCCCTTCCCCATGGTGTAGTTAGTGACCAGGATGATCTCCTGATGTGTTTGTGGTGCCCACCAAGCTGATGTCTCATTCCCCCTTGTCAGCAGGACACGGAGAGAAAACCTGATGAAAAAAACTTGTGGATCTGCTGCTCCTTCATGGTCACTCTCTGCCCCTGCTCCATGTGGGGTCCCTCCCACGGGATGCCGTCCTTCCCAAACTGAGCCTTCAGGGGCTGCCCACAGGAAGCAGCTCTTCAGGAACTGCTCCCACACGGCTCCGTACCACGGGGTCCATCCCCCAGGAGCAAACTGCTCCAGCACGGGTCCCCACAGGCGGCAGCTCCCCCCAGGTCCCCTGCTCCTGCGTGGGCTCCTCTCCACGGGCTGCAGCTCCGGCCCGGGGCCTGCTCCTGCGGGGCTCTCCATGGGCCGCAGCCTCCTCCAGGCCACATCCACCTGCTCCACCGGGGGCTCCTCCACCCCTGGGGGGGCTGCAGCGTGGAGATCTGCTCCATGTGGGACCCATGGGCTGCAGGGGGACAGCCTGCTCCACCAGGGGCCTCTCCACAGGCCACAGGGGAATTTCCACTCTGGCACCTGGAGCACATTCTGCCCTCCTGTCCTGACCTTGGTGTCTGCAGGGCTGTTTCTCACTCTTCTCTCCAAGCTGTTGCCAAATATTTTTTTTATCC
This sequence comes from Aythya fuligula, assembly GCF_009819795.1. Taxonomy (NCBI): domain Eukaryota; kingdom Metazoa; phylum Chordata; class Aves; order Anseriformes; family Anatidae; genus Aythya; species Aythya fuligula. Next base: position 15,554,155 of record NC_045559.1, read on the forward strand.
TTTCTAAATCTGCTCTCCCAGAGGCCCAACCACCATCACTCACTGGCTCGGCTCTGGCCTGTGGCGGGTCCCTTTGGAGCCGTCTGGAGCTGGCTCTGATCTGACATGGGGCAGCTGCTGGGCTCTGCCCCCAGGGGCCACCCCTGCAGCCCGCACCCAGCCATCCCTGTTGCTACCAAAACCTCCCCACATAAACTCAATAAGGGTTATGCTGGCACAGACCAGGGGCACAGGGTAGGACCCTTCAGAATCCTGTTTGGGATGGCCCTTGCCCACATAGGGGCTGCTCACACTGCTGGGTAGGGAGGAAAATTTCCCATTTCTAGCAATGAAGGTTTGGCTGTACATCAGCTCCCACCATTTATTTTGATTTCCAGATTTTCTTTCATGAAATGTTCAATTCGTTTGCATCACAGGCTGTTTACCACATTAGCAATTCACTGTAATACCAATTTCTTTCGAAACTGTCAGATTTTGAGAAGTAACTGGTAGGAGTAAAACAGTTTACGTGACCAGAAAATGAAACCTACTCAGTCATTTCTGCAAGATTTTTGTTAAAATTTACTCACAAAGAGCTATGGATATTTTATTTAGAAGAGAATTGTATTCCCAGAGCCATATTGCTGGGTAGTGAGGCTGTACTTCTCAGGGGGCTGATAAGGAGTCCCTGAGACTCCTCGTCCCAGATGGTCCTTGGTGTTCTTTCTCCCCCACTCCCTGCCATGGTCCAGTTCTGTTTGTGTCAGAGGCACATAGGCAAATGCTCCTTTATGGAGGCAGACACTGAGAATGGTACCCATTTCATTGTGGGTACTGCTGCTGTGGAATTTCAACATAAATTTCCCTAAATGTGATGGGAACAGAGGGTGTGAACGCATCTTAAAATGCATTGTTTTGGTTCCAATTTATTTTGAGGATGGGCACTCAGAAGCTGCATCTGTGCTGGGCCCCATGTGGTACCTCTGTGACTCAAAAGCATTATTACTATTGTTCATGTCATTTCAGTTCTAAGTTTCCTGATTTTCTTGAGTTTCTTCTCAGTTTGCCAGGCAACTACATCTGCAAGGTGAAGTCTGCTTTCTGATTGCTGACTATTAACCAGGTTGTTGCTCACGATCCCAGCTGCATCTAAAGTGCTACTGCAGATTGCTTTGAAGAAGGACCCTCATTATGAAACCTACCTTCTCTCAGGAAAAAAAAAAAAAAAAAAAAAAAATAAAAAAAGCTCCCAAGAATGTTGTCTGGGCCCATATTTGCCACCATTACAGGAATGTACTAAAATATGGGCTGCTGACAGATGCTGCTATTGGCCCCATCTTCTGTCCTAAGAGGCACACTTGAGCTGGTGCCAAAGAAGCTACTGGCTCCTTGGGATTTTGGAAAGTCTGTCCAGAATTAACTGTAACTTGTGACTTTGGTCTTTCAGTCCTTGGGGAAATAAAGAGCTGAGGCCTCTTTCTCTGAATGGGTGTAGCATCTTGTGCAGCCAAGCCGAAGGTTGAGCTGAGGAACTCATGTTGTTCTGTAGCAGAGCTCATGCAGATACTGGCTAGCTGATAGAGAAAGGGCTACTGTCCATATGGTCTGCACAAATGAGCACAAAATAAACCTGTAGCAACTGACAGTACAATAAAATTGCAAAAGATGCCCCAGACATGTACAGACATTTTACTCAGATGCCTATGCATGCCTGGATGGGATGATAGTTCTTTCATGGAGCATGTACTGGGGGTTAGTAATGATGTTAGCTCTCACCAGAACATCTAGCCTACTTTACACAGGCATTTCCATCTCAATGGAAATCAAACCCATCCTTTGCTTTCATAGGGCCCCTTCAACAGAAATGCTCATATTAATATAGCAAATGGCAAAAGACTGGGTCTCAAGATATACTGCAAAGGAAAAGCGTGCAGGGACTCCTGGTAGGAGATGCAAACCCTGGTCTGAATACACCGAGCTGATGCACTGCATGTGTCACCACAAATGCCTCCATGGGACATTTACCTGTAGTGAATCAACTACTGGCTCCTGTGAGACCTTGTTGGGATGCCCTCATCAGTAGTCTTTCCTGTGTTTCCAGGATGCTGGGCTGTGAGGCATTTGCACTGTTGCCGCCTCTCTATTTCTCTGGGCTCCCAATGCTCAGAAGATGAGGCAATCAGAAAGCACAGTGTACCATTTGGGGGTGAAATGGGCAATCCATGTCTAGTGTGGCATTCTTTAGAGGAAAAAATATTTGAGAAGTCTTTTTCTCAGTATTTTATCCCTTGAGAAAAAAATATTCCATTGGAAATGGAGGAAGGAACATGTCTTTTCTTTCATACATGTTTTTTGTTTTTATGTAGGTCACCATTCATAGACTCTGCACATTAGTCAAGAGCCTGTTTTTCTTCCTAAGGCATTTTTGTAGCTATGTGATGTGAGCAGTAGCTGTGTCTGTCATCCCTACACAGAAGGTGGAAACACCTACAAGGCACAAGGAAGCTTTTGGATGCGTGGTAGGTATCAGGTCTACAGCCTGAGGCTGACAAGGACTAGTTGTCACTAGTAACTCCCTATAAGAAGCTAAGCAAGACTGAGAAAAGGTAGCATGTGAACTGTAAGTTCAGCAAAGTGCTTGCTCCAAATAGCTGGAGAGAGCGCAAACAAGACAGATGGTGTTCATCTGTGAGATCTCCTTGTTTGAGATGTTTTGGGATGATGATAAACCACCCTCAAAAGTAGAGTTAGAAATCATCTGCCCTAAAAGAGATTAAACAACAGCAGGTCTTCCTACAAGAAAGAGTTCTATGGTTTGAAATAGATTCCTCAGCTTTTCTGCAAGAGCCAGATATGTCTGTCTTCTGAACACACTGTAAAACCTGCTTCAGGAGGTTAGGAAGTGCATTTATGTGACGTGAAGATGCTTTTCTTTGTATTGGGTGGGTAGAGTTCTCTGATGTCTGAATATTTGTTATTGGGGAGTCTTTGCTTAAGTACTGGCTGGACAGAAGGTCATCCTATTGACTTCGGTGTAAATGTAATGCTTGTATGTTCAAATGCTAAACGTTTTAGAACATTTATTAAGGAAGGGAAAGGAAGAGGAGTGCAGATGGGGAAGACTGGTATCAAGAAAAGATCTAAGAACCAGTGTTGCCTTTTCTTTAAGAATCTCTCTCAACTCCTCGGTTTGTAACAGGTTTTTGATATCCACCAGGGGAGATACACCGGGCTTCAGAAGCATTTCTTCTGCATAGCACAGAATTCTGATCAGCATTTGCGCAACTGTAAGCCGCTAATTGCTATCTCCTTTCACTCTCTTTCAGTCCTCAGGATAATTTTAGCAACTGCACAGGAATGTTCTATTTTGCACAAGCATGAAGCGTCCCTTGTTCCCAGCCCACCAGCCACAGCAGCTGTGCTGAATAAGTTGCAGGATAATGTGTGAAATGTGTCTCCTTTAAGGTAAAGGATATAGAATATAGTTATAGGATGTCCCTTTTACCTTCAATTCCAAACTTATAAGTAGGTCCCACGTCTGTTGGCTACCTGCCTGTGGGTCCTATTTTGAGCTGTCTCACTCCAGGCTCTGGGAAGCAGTGGGAACTCCAAACTAAGCTGCTACACTAGCAGCCAGCCAGCACAGGTAATTTGAAGGCTGTCAGCTGTGGTGGTAGAGGTTCAAGGCAACAAATCTTAATGCTGATTCCTGACAACAAAAATGTTGCATCTGAATTTAGCACTCTTTTTTACTCTTCTACTTGAAATATCTGTTTTAAAAGGTGAAGTGGAGCACACATGGGAAAGATTTAGGTGCATCTTGTTGGACACGATGGTATTATATTCAGTGTATGTCTTATCACAGTTTTTTTCAATAAAGTCCTTAATTCCTACATGTCATCTAGAAATATAAGTAGTGGGGAAAAATGTGTATGCATGAAGAAATACATCCATGTGTATTGCATGAAAGCTGTGTCATTGCCCACAATTATGCCAGAAAGATAAATAATAAGCTGTAAAATAGATCTTCCAATATGAAATATAAGAAGTGTGGTCTCTTCAGCTCTGAAGGTGATTGATGATGTTACATAAATGCTTACATGTGGGAATGAGAAATGAAAAACCTCAGTAAGCAGTGGAGAAAAGTGTGTATACGTGAATAAATACCTCCATGTGTATTGAATGAAAGCTGTGTCACTGCCCACAATTAAAGCCTGAAAAATAAATAAGAAGCTGTAAAATAAATCTTCCAATATGAAACATAAGAAGTGTGGTCTTCAGCTGTGAAGGTGATTGATGATGTTGCATAAATGCTTACATGTGAAAATGAGAAGTGACAAACCTCAGTGCTTTCAAGAAAAGCAGAATAGCTTCAAGGTGAAGTTTCCACGAAGCTGTGATTTGGAAGGTGGGGATTTCCACACGCCAGGTAAATTTGCTGATATGCCCAGAGCCACATCCAGCCTTGCTTCACCTTACACTTCTTATTCTTCATACACTGCAATATTCAATAAGCTCTTAATGCTTTTTTAATTCACTAATATTCTATAAATTCCAGCAACTGGCATAAACTAGGTTAGTTTTTGTTTTAAGATCAAAATCTCCATAAGGCATCGACAGATGTTGATATCAAAATAGCAGCTGTAGAGAACCACATTCTTGCATTAAACTAGGAAACAAAATGTTGTTGTTGAGAGTTAGTGGTATGTTTGTGTCAATATTATTAGACAGAATGAATATTAACTCTTACTGCCAAAACTTCATAACCACTTTTCTCCAGATCTGTGTGCCATTTTCCAAGTGTCACATGCGATGGATTGCAGCACACAGGGTCTATAGCAGTTTCCATGTTTGAAACTCCTTATGAAACAGTTTGCAGAACTTAGCTGATAAAGCTGCTGACTCTTTTGGGTTTGTTTTAGCAGCCTGGGATGCTGGAGGATAATTAGGTTTATATTTGCCCTACAGCTTTTTGTTTAGAAATCCCAGAAAAGACTGACTTCCATCACAACCTAGAGTATTGCTTAACATCAAAAGTAGTGGTAAATTTAAAAGCACTGGTCAGATGAACTTCAGTGATAGGTTTAGACCAATAAGTAGGTTCAGACAGGGAGATCATAACAGCAAGAATGAATGCAGGTTATCGGAGAGAAGCTAACTGGTGCTTTCATCAGCCAACTTCAGTTAAGGAAAGCCAGAAGCGTCCTACCACATGCTGCAGCTACAGGAACGTGTGACCTCAGGTACCAAAACTGCCTCCACTTTACTGCCACCTTCTCTTCCCTTGGTCCTGGCAGTTTCAGTCCCATCTGAAGGATGTCTGGATAATGCTATTTTCCAGACATTTGGGGAATTATACAGCAATACACTCTTTTTTGGGGGGTCTTGTTCTTTTTGTTTCAGGGCCCCAAGCATGCTCCCCACTCCTGGGGTTGTGTGTCTGTGCGTGAGGTGAAGGTGCTGCTGAGTGACCCTGGTGCTGGTGAACTGTGTGAGGAAGAGCTGTGTGAAGAAGAGCTATGTGAGGAGTAGCTGTGTGAGGAAGAGCTGTGAGAAGCAGCCTCTTCACTCAGCAGCTGTGCTTCAGCTCAGGCCCCGGCCCATTTGGCCGTGCCCATGCCTGGCCCCGTACCCTCTTTGTCTGCACCCCGAGCACAGACTCGACTCCCTGGCACAACCAGCCCCATTAGCCCCATGTTATAAAAGGTCAATCCTCTTTTCAAAACGGAGCTGTACTCCATCTTGCTATATGTGACTTCTGCCCCTGTGGTTACTCGCCATAGAAAGTTCTTGCTGTAGACCTTGTTGAGACACTATACGTTGTAACTGTTATCCGCATGTAAGAGTAATGCTGTCATATCTAGTTTTCTTTGGTGAATGTCTATTTTATGAAACAACGTAATACTTTCCTTTAAAGCAACATACTCTTTGGTACATTATTGTTTTCAGGGGTATTTTTGAACATTTACAAGCTTCACTTGAAAATTCAGAGCTTTTTTCTTGCTGGATAGCACGTACAAGCAAGCCTGACCCTTTAACTATTTATATATAATAAGTAGAATCCCTTGAACCCATTGTGACCTCTAGGTTGATTTTTTTTAAAGGATTCACCCCCAAGATAAATTCATGTTGCAGAACACAACTGGTGTGGCAGTTTGCTGCTGTACCACCACTGCTTACAACAGATGTAGTCCATTATGCTACGAAAGTGTTTTACTCTGTTTCATCAAAACCAGACAGTTTGGGGACACAACGTTCTTAATGATTGAATAGGAAGGAAATAATAAATGATTCTTCTGGCACAGGAGAATGTGAGGTCCAGCTGTTACCATCTTCAGTATATATATATGAAAGAGTTTATATTGCCTGCATGATGTTGTTCTTTATCAAACGACTTGGGTAAGTGCAATAAAATGGAAGGCTGTAAGCCAAAGAGTGGTGCAGATGTGCTACTGAATTGTCAAGAATTCAGTGGTACCTGAGCTACCAGTTCAACATGGCTTTCATTAATGCAATATTCAGCACTACACTAGCAAAACCTGTGCTTTTGAATGACAACGCAGCCTGAAGAGATATCTTGGGTGGCTAGGTGTACCACAACCTGCTCTAGTTCAGGTACATATTCTTGAAGCTGCTGCAATGTGTGGTGCATAGGTACTCTCAATTCTCCAGTTAAAGTTGTTCAATTCTTCCCATTGGAAATAAGACACAGTTCTAATTTCATTAGACTGCAGTTTGTCACTTATCTCAGTCTGCTTTTTTTTTTTTTTCTTTTCTTATGGTAAATAACTAAATAATGGTAAATTTTTCTAAGGAATAAATGATGAAAGAACATATTGGTTTGACCACATCAGTAACAAAATATCCAATTCTTATTCTTTGTATTGAGAAGACCCACAATCTCATTGCTTTGGACTCAGGAGACAATGATTGCTGGGAAGCAGAGGGGCTTGGATTTGAATGTTTTGTGATTTCTAAAAAGAGACATTAAAACCTTCTGGAAACAAACAAACAAAACAAAACAAAAAAAACAACAGGTTGGGAAGCAGATCTCAGTAGAGACTTGTGAGAGAGTCTTAGCTGTTCAGAAAATGAAGCTGAAGTGAATATGCCCCACTCTGGAAATGCTGGTCTCAAGCAGACATTTGTACTGGCCCTGAACAGCAGGTCTCTCTTTGTGCCCTTCTTAGCTTATTTGATTTCTTGAAGGGTTGGATGGAGTCTGACTAGAATGGAAAGTCCATCCCTTTCATCGAAGGGGAGACTTAACTTGCTAAATGACCAGCAATTAGAAAATAAAAACAGGATAACGTGGTGATTCTTAAAATTGCATCACATTAGAAAGATGGTCTGAACTGAGGTGCCCAGAGAACAGCAGCTTAACCCTGTGGGCATCTCAGGAGCTGTAGGTAGCATCGAGAAGAGTTGCAGCGGCATACCCAATTTAATCAGGAATAGAAGCAGGTCCCATCCCAGGGTGCCCATTGGAAACATGTTTGGGTCTGGTGGGTGGTGATGCTAGGCAGCATCAGGAAGATCCCAATGGTGGCAGCTGACATGGCCACAAAGAAGGTAACACCCTGGAGGAAAGAATATTGCTACACTTGTAACTCCCTCCTTCCCCCCATCCCCAACAAATCAATGCTCTATTTAAAAAGATTTATTTTCTTTCATTAGTAAATCTTTTCCTCAGGGATCTTAAACATCTGGAAGGATCCTTCCCTCATCTCCTCTCTTACCCTAAATCTCATACACTTTCTTTGATGTCTGTTGGTGAACCCTATTTTGCAACTAGTTATGAGAATCTGATGACTAAAAATGTACTTTTTTTTTTTTTTGTCCTTTCACATAACTCCCAAAGCAATGGCTGATGCAGAAATTTCAAGCGACAAGCACTGATGTATTAATACTAAGGAAAGTTCCAGGGTAATTTGTGACACTACAGTGCCCTGCCTCTCTTCCCTGTTCCCCTTTTATGGATAAATTTGAGGAATCATCATGCCTGTAAGAAATAATCCGTCTCCCAGCCTACCTACCTTCCCCTCTTTCTCTCTGGTGGGCAATAAAAAGGACTGTGCAGCTAACATAACAGCAAACTGCTCGCGTTATATATCATCTCCATTTTCACTATATCTAGACTTACAGGGCAGGATCTGTTTCTTAAGATTGCTGTTTGCTCAAAAACCTAACATTGTTTTGAGGCTCTGCTGGCCCCAAAGCACAATGTAATATACACAGCAAGATTATCAGGGAAAATAGAAAGATCGCTGTGCTGCTGAAGTAATTTTTCCTGTTCAAAGAGAGATGGTCAACACAGCAGTTTCTCTAAGTGTGCTGCTTGGAGGAATAGGAGAAAATACATTGCGAGAGGACATTTGTGTGTGGAGGGCAGCAGCCAGCCTGGTCTGCAGGGACCAAAGCAGGGAGCAAGGCTTGGAGGATGTGAGCTGCAGGTGAGGGAAGGTGTCTGTCATGAGGAGGCTGAACGCTGTGCAGGAGCCAGAGGCCAGTTCACAGCCATTTTCATGGGGGACAAGCTCGTCCTGGCCTCATCTGTGTGTCCATGATGAATGACATAGTTGCAGAAATGCAAGCCTTTCCTGGTTTGGTGGCCACTTGCCGTCCTCCAGCAGCAAGGGAGGGCTGGAACTGCCAGGGAACTGGGCCCGCCTGCATCTTCTAGTGATTGCAGCCTTTGGGCATGGGTTGAAACCTCAGGGCACTAATGCTTTTGCTGAGGCAGGCTAAGTTGGCAAAGGCTGATTTCAGAGAAAGAAGGCTACACGTAGAAGAGAAGCCCATCCATTCCCCTCGTCCCCACCTCACAGAGAGGCTGGGTGAGGATAAACCTTTTGGAGAGCAAGCAGCTGTGTTATGTCCTGCAAAGGGCCTCCTCCACAAGAAGCTTGGGCAGGATCCTGCCAGAGAATCACCTGCAGGTCTGGGTATGGGGCTGAGGCTTGGAGACAGACCAAGAAAAAAAATAATAATATCAAGGCTCATGCTTCCTGCAAGGAAACCTGGTAAAGGTCTGTCTTGTGCTTCAGTGGAAGTTCCTGTTAACAAATAGCAGCTCCTTGATGCACTGCTTCTCTGTCAGACTACAAATGAGGCAACTGGGACTTCAAAACAATGTCAATCTCAAAAGTGAGAGGGAGCACAGGGAGAGATAGTGTCATAAAAAGGATTGCTTGTTTACTCCTTTTCTTCCAAATATCATTAATGTTCTGAATTTTTGTCTTAAAAGCGGCTGCTTGATGATCTCCTGACCTAACCCAGCTGGAACCGGTGTCTAAAACTTAGATTTCCATCTGGTTACTCTCTGCATCTTTTTTTTCCTGTCTCTCTCTTTCTCCATCTTCACTGCTTGAAAGTTTCCAAAAGGCTACAAACCTATTTATGTATTTGATTCTGACTTTTCTCTACTGTACTGCAATTTTTGCTTCCCCTGCCAATTTATTCTCTTCTGTTTCACTCTTTTTTTTTTTTTTTCTTTCTTTTTTTTTTTTTTTTTTCTTTCTTTCCTCTCACTTATTTTATGCTATCTGCTGTGGTGCTATTAAAGCTAACACTGGTTCTCTCCCATTCTCTGATCTCTAGTTGCCAGTTTTGAAGAGCTGAGCATTAAGAATAAAAGGACAGCATCACTTCATGATTTGTCATTGGTGCAGAGCAACAGCCACCCCGTTGTTCACAGAACTGTATTTTTATGTTAGTGGTGAATACATTCACTGTCATGTTCCTCGACTAGTTCTTACTCACCTGTTTACTGTTAGATAAATATAGACCAGTTAAATTCCCACTACTTAATTAGGTGTTTTCCTCTGAAATTAAAGTTTTCATAAGGATTAGCATACAGTTGCAGAACTGCAACAAATAAAATGGAAGTTGTGTAGTCTTGATTGATAAGAGTAAGCACACATTTCAACTAGCCCAACCTCTCACACTTTCTTAATCTGTTTATAGTCTCATGATCTTCTTGTGAAGATTATCAGTCTCACTGCACAACTCAAAATGTAATCCTTCAATGTGTTGTCTCCCCATGCCCTTACATTTACATACCTCCGTGTGAGCTTTTGGCTGTGTTTCACAGAATCACAGAATCATTAGGATTGGAAAAACCCTCCGAGATCACCTGGCCCAACCACCCCCTACCACCAATGCCACCACTAACCCATGTCCCCAAGCAGCACGTCCAACCTCTCCTTGAACACCCCCAGGGACGGTGACTCCACCACCTCCCTGGGCAACCCGTCCCAGTGCCTGACTGCTCTTTCTGAGCAGAAATGGCTCCTCATTGCCAGCCTGAACCTCCCCTGGCACAACTCGAGGCCATTCCCTCTGGTCCTGTCACCAGTTCCCTGTGAGAAGAGGCCGACCCCCAGCTCCCCACACCTTCTTTTCAGGTAGCTGCAGAGAGCAATAAGGTCTGCCCTGAGCCTCCTCTTCCCTACACACAACACCCCCAGTGCCCTCAGCTGCTCCTCACAGGCCTTGTGCTCCAGACCCTTCACCAGCTTCATAGCCCTGCTCTGGACATGCCCCAGGGCCTCAATGTCCTTCCTGTAGTGAGGATTTCCTCATCCTTAGGATAAGTAGTTTCCTTAGGATGTATTCAGGATACCTGCGCTATTGATTAGCAGTAGTTACGTGCTGTTTCTGTGCTAACTGCACAGTTAGAGTCACCTAAATTTGTCATTGTCAGAGCTGGAAGCTGCACGTATCCTACACTGCATTGCTAATTTCTTAGAGTGAGACTGAATACTAAATCATCTTTATTACCTCATATATTTCAAATTAGCATATTAATAAATAAAATGCATATTGCTTTATTTCTCCACTGACAATACCATATGTTGCTTTCTGTAAGCCAAGACCTCACATTTATGTCTGTATTACGAGGCTGAGCCTCTCAGGGACCTAATTGTTTTCCATAGTAAATGCGTTAGCACAGGCAGCATGCCCAGTTGCCTACATTGAGGTGGGTTTTCACACCATCTGCTTTAAGCGTGTAAGCAGAAATGAAGAGGCAGGAGCTACAGCTCCCTACATGGTCAGCAGAGAGGGTCTTTGACCCTGCTAAATGAAACAGTTCACCCCAGCCTCCATTTCGGAGCAAACCACTCAGCTCTGAGACAAAACCTGGGGATGGGTTGCTGCAGGGACCATCCCTGCAAGCAGTGGGAATGTGACTGCAGCAGTCGTGGTTCCCTGCCTCGCACAGCCCTCCAGCACGGGCCCAGGACCCCTCGTGCCACTACACCCGTGGTGCCCAACAACCACCTCTTACATGGAAAGAAAAGCTGTCTTCTTACCCAGGACACTCCTTCAGATCAATGTCCCAGGGATAACATATACCCTGGTGGCCAGGTGCATAATTTGCAGCTGTAGAGGGAGGCAGGTGTGCAATTTTTCCATAATTAATGAAAACAGACCGCTACCTTTGAAGGACTCTAGAAAGAGACCCTATGGGTTCAACTCCCACCCCTCCTCTTTCACCTAGAGTACCAGGCCAGAAATGCCTCCTAGATGTGTCTGTGGCCACCTGGCAGGGCCAGATTGTAAGCAGGAGTCCCCACCGAGCCCAGAGAGGCTTTCTGAGAACCAGAGGTGTCATTCTGCAGTGAGTATCAGCGACTGTTCAACGCTTCCTACTGACAGCATTAACCTGCCCATGAGATTAGCATATATGCAATATCGGTTGCTTTGAAGGGGTCAAGAATCACCCGTAATGTAATTTTCATGAGTGGTTAAATTCATGTTTAAAATTATCACTCTGGCAGGTGTGATGCTTGTCAGGGAATTTGTTAAAATTTCTAGATGGAGTTCCATAAAACAGTTCACAGAGGACCTACTTAAAAAGTGCAGCGGATTTTAATGCCGTCAGTCTAACAAATTAGTCCAATAGATTAAAAAAGATGCCTATCTGCAGTGGTGAAAGTAGGACTTTTGAAGTACAGGCACAGAAAGAAATAAGCAAGGAGGCAGATAAAAGTCTCAGCTTGCTGCTGTTCCAGCCTGTTTCCCCACCACGGAAAGTGCTGGCTTTCATCTTTCATGTGCCAGGATGATGTTCTGGCTCCTATCAGTCCATTTTAAGCACCCTACGTGTCTACTTTGCCTTTGCGCAAGGAATTCATGTGGTCCAATTTCCTTTTCAAACTTGCTTATCCCCCATTGTACAGTTCCGTCAAAGAAAAACCACCAAACACGTTGTGACTGATTCGCCATCTGTCAGATCCGGAGGCTACGACCAACTCACTGAGTCAGTAACTGAATTCCTCCCAGCCTCTTTTCGGTTTCATTTGCAAACCTGGGATACAGCAGTCCTGTACAGCATCCTGCTCGGCGGTGATGTTATGTCAGGGCCGATAGCAGAGGCAGCTCATAGCCTGCTGCTTAAAAAATGCGGTTTCCACTTCGTGGGACTCTAATTTGAAGCTTAGATTTTACTCTGATGGGGTGGGAGCTTATAAGGCAGTGAACTCATACGGGGTCAGCCGCTACTTTTTATAGGAATGCAGAACAGTGTGGAGTGATCCATAAGCCTAAAAGCCTTTCCAATTTATTTTTTGGTTTTATTTCATTAACTGATGGACTACTGATGCGCCAGTCTGACATAATCTGTGGGAGGATTTGGTTTAGAAGTACTGTCTACCTTTTAGAGAGATAGGTCCTCAGAAATCAAATTTGTTCAGTGGCCAACAGAATCAAGGGCTTTTTACTAAAACTGACATTTTTGCATGTGGTTCTCTTTTTCCTGCCCGTGTCTTTCCTAGGTGATAGAGATGATCATCTTCAAACAAGAGCTGGTTACTGTATGATCCCAAGAACCTGTGTTTGTTGAGAGATGAGCTGCTGTTCTGGGCCCACCTGCAGCTCTTGAAGAGGTTTCTTGTTGGCAGACAGAGGAGCCATTCCATGTTGACATGTATTAGGTTGAAGACATGGTGTATTGAGAGCAGTGCTTCTCTTGTATCTTGTGGAAGTCCTTGATTTTTATGCTGCCAGGTGTTGTAACTACATAGCTACAACTTCTGGAGGGTAACAATGACTTGATAAGGATGGTAAGCCATCATTTCAAGTACATGAATGTAAAAATTCCCAAACTGTGCAATAGTAAAAGACTCCCTCCCCCTCCATTTTGCACGGCCACTGCCTTTCAGCATACGTGGGGCTGCTTTTTGAGGCAGTGCATGCAAGTGGGCTGGCCACGTCTCACCCTGGGAAGCCTGCAGAGAGCTCAGTGCACAGCCATCGGTGCACCAGGGCCTCAGACCCACGCAGGGCACACTTGGGTTTAGCAGCACTCTTACACATGTTGCTGCTGACTATCAGAGGCTGTTTCAGTCAAATCTTGCTAGTTCTTTCTTTTGACAGCCAAAGGCAGAAAGGAACTGTTCTCCTGCCAAAAATCCCGTCCCCACTCTACAGCATGAAAAAGCTGGAGGTCTTAAAAATAGCCAGAAAAATTTAACTTCAGAAAACACGTGTCTCTTACAATTGCGTTTTCAATGGGTCTGAAGTGGGTTTGCTGGGATTTATATATTTAGCATGAAAGAGAGAGCAATTATGCAAAATATGAGCTCAAATGATTACTTTGGTAAAGTTATATGGAATTAAAAAAGCTTATGGTGTGAAGTCTTCGGCAGCCATAGCTCCAGTGCTGCCAGCGCTGCCTGTCAGGCAAGGAACGTGTCATCCCACAGTTCTGTCAGCTTCATCCTGCACTCACCATCCACTGCTAATACTGCAGCTCCTCTCACTTGCTCAGCAAATTATTTCCAACACTTGACCAGTAGGATTAAATGTGCGGTGTCAGTAGGTTCCTTACTAATAACTTCTGACTTTAATTTTGAAAGGGTTTTACAGAGGATGTCTGTAGTGTTGCCCCAGATTCAGGTAACTGAGGTGGAAGGTAAATTATTGGCCTAAAGGCATCCTGCACACCAGGACACCCAGAAATTTAAAAGAGTAAATTTAAAATGTGAAAGAGTTAAATGGAAGAGAATGTAAATGAAGAGTGACTTTTCTTCAACTATTGATGTTGGGAACATAAAGGAGAACCCAAAGCAGGCACGAGAAGGAAAACTGTGTTTGATTTTTTGAGAGGTAAGGGTAGATTCAGATAAGTGAACAAAATGAGTGTGTCAAAAGAGTGGAAATGGCTGGACAAGGAATGCTGTATGAGGATCACAAAACTGTTCTTCTTTCCAAAGAAACCAAAGAACGTTGCAAGAACAGGAGGATTTTGGAACAAATGAAGTTTTAAGGCAATACACAGTTTATTTCAGACTATATTTATTCTTAAGTTCCTATTTACATTCTCCGTTTTTCTTTTTTAAACTACAGCCTTCCTTACAGTCCCAGCCCTCTGTAACCAACACATATTCACAAATTCAACCAACTGATGTGATTGAATCAGGATCAGGATTTGTGCCTTGTCAGAGGGCCGACTTGTAAGAAGGTACCCAACTACATTCCTTGGCAAACTGGCAATGTGTCATTCTGTGTTCAGAAGATTTCTGAACCTTGAGAACTACATACAAACATAGTAAATGTGTAAGAGAGGGTTTTGACATTACTAGCAGTGAACAACAAAAGATCATTGCTTTTCCCATGTTAAAGACATTAGATAAACTGCTACTGGAAACAGTATTTGCTGATTTATTTATTTTCTTTTTCTTTTTCATATTTAGCTAGGTGATTTCCCTCAGACCAATGCAGTGATAGATATCTCTAAACTTATGTAGCAACTCTGCTGATAGCAAAATATTGTGAATATCAGAGGGGGTTTCCCATCACAGTTTAAGGCATCGTAACCTAAAGAACATGAAAGTAGTTTTGGAGCCCAAAAACTCAAGGAGTTGCACACTGTATTGCTAAAGCTTGCATGAGGCTAAAGACCAGCTGCCTACCCTCAAAGCATTGACTGAGATGGAAAGAATCCTTTACCTCAGGATCTTTTTTTTTTTTTTTTTTTAAATGCACTGTCTGCTTCATGTACAAAATATAACCAGCATTGAGAAGGCAGAACCTTCTCCTGCCACAGTCAGATCATCTTCTACCTCGATGTCCACGTAGCTCCATGGCTTTACATTCTTGCACAGCAACCCAGTTTCTGCTAAGAAGCCATCTTTTTAAGATGGGTTCTTTTTTTTTAAGACCACCATCTTTTTTTTAAGACCACCTACAGTCTTCTTGGGAGGTGCGAGAGACATTTAAATCCTCTTGGGATGAAGCAAACCCATGATTCAGGTGTCCTGCTTCCTAGGTGAACCATTAGGCTGTAAAATAAAAAACCTACTGAATCTCACTGTGCATCTTGGCTGGATTGAAATAGCCAGGAGATTTAGGCACTGATCCACCTGCTTTTGAATGCCAATAAATCCTGAGACAGCAGCTAACTCCCAGATATTCAGGCCTGGGGGAGTTCTGGGCCATGTACTAACAATATATAAGCAGTAAAATCCTGTAATTATTCCTGCTGTATGCTGAAATGGAAAAAATCATGTGGGGTTTATTAAAGCTGGACAAGTTCTTTGACCTAGTTCACAACATGACCTTGCAAACAGTTGTGCAAACACACCTTGAAGGGAGGGATGAACCGGTGCAGCAAGTCTTGAACAGTCTTACAATTAAACATTTACTCTCCTGAAAGAATAACGTGGCTAAAATCCACACAAATCCTTCTTTGGATCTGACCCCCACATCTTAGATTACTAATGACACCCATGACATATTGCACTACTGTGAAATCATTTATAAGGCAGCTGCTATCACGAAATCCAGGTGCTACGGAGAGATGATCACAGTAATGAAAATCTACACACAAGACAAACAAATCCTCCCTCTTTCTCATGCAGTCACCCTTTAGTGTAGTGTATCCTGCAGCTGAACTTCTTTGTTGTGTTTCTTCAGGGAATACTTTCAAGAGAGAAGCTTGACAGCATGATCTGAAGAGAAATATGTCTATTTTTGATTGTGTTGGGCCAGCCATGGAAAAAAAAAAAAAAAAAGCTTTTTTTGTTAGCTCTCTTGAGTCCCTATTGACTATAATGTACAGAATGCCTCCAGCTTCTGAGTTGGCTGTTAAAAAGACAGGTTGTTTTTGTGACAGCCAGCTGCTGTGACAATATGCTATGAGAGTATTCCTTCTAGCTGGCTGGGGATTTGGTGTGAATATTTTCTGTTTAATGCACTGTGTCCCACATTTTATAGTTGGGCCTTGCACATACAAGTATTGAGTGCTGTGCTTCTTGGGTGCGTCGGGAGGTTTCTGGAACATTACAGATCTCTCCACTGGTGGCATTTTAGAAATGTGAGCCAGTCTGCTCCTGGAGAGCTCCCGGACCTGAGGGGGTGAGAGTTTCTTGCAGCATGCCTTTATTCCTGATCCTACAGCTTGGATGGGCTGCCTGGGTCCTGCTTGAGTGCTGGGCTGGACTGTAACAGGCTGTAAAGGAATAAGGAACGCTCTGTGGCAATTACACCATATCATCCAAATCTCGATTAAAAGCATCAGAATGTTAACATGTAATTCTTACCTAGGTTTCTCAAAAGTGGAAGCTGACCTATTATATTTAAAAATCCTCTGCCACATCTGTCACTAACTGGATTCACTGCATAGACAGCTGTGCGTATCTTGTGTTTAGCAGCCAGAGCCCACTGTTGTATTCAGTCGGTGTTACCTGGATGGAGCACAGAGCACCAGCCTTTCACAGCTTGCCTCAAAAAGGCAGAGGCAAAGCACAGACATGGTTGCATGCAGTAGGCCCTGTAGGACTCTGCTCCCCTTCTCAGTTAATAACTGATGTGGCTGTGACTAGTACTGCTCACAAGGCGTGGGCTGAGAAGTGCTGATCCGGTTATTACCAAAACTTTCCATCTATGGGCCAGGCTCGTTACGATGACCTTTACAGAAGACATTTTAGTCAGTAGGAAAATTGTGTTTATTTATTTCAATACGTGCCGTTGGATCAGGCCTCAGGAATGAAGCACATCTGGTGATATTCTGCTATGACTTCTGTCAAGGTTTGCCTTGCACCTAGGAGGCTCTGCCATGGGTATTGGCCAGCAAAGGCTCCCGTTTCCTCTGAAGGAAACACGCACTTTTACTTCATGTACTCTCCACCAGGAGGCACAGTTTTCCTACCAAACCACTGGAAAAAAATATTAAAAAAATGAGTTATTCCACTGTATTCCGTCTGATTTAAACCTTCATCTTTATCCCGGTGAGAACCCCAAATAAAAACGCTTGAAGATGGGATTACCAAAACGCTGCGCTTTCATTTTTGCGAATAAACATGAAAAAATCCCCAAGATTTTTTATTTTTTCTTCCTCTTTCACGCTAACAAATCTGTTCCTCTTTGACACTAAGGATTGCCCTAGATCTCCCCCCCACCACACACACACGCACACACTTTGACCACTCGGCGCTTTACAACACCACAGGTTTTGTAAAAAAAAAAACCAAAAAACTCTCAATTTAGCTCCACAAACGGCCGACTTTATTGATTTTAACCGCGGCTCCCCAGCGGGGGCTCCGTGAGGCGGAGGCACCGGCGGACCGGCGCTCGGCAGCGGGGCCGAAAGGCGCGGCGGGGAGGGCGACAAAATGGCCGGGCGGCGGGACGGGGCGCCTCACGGGGCGGCTTCTCCCCGTCGGACCGGCCATGAGGGCGATGATGGGGGTGAGGGAGGCGCTGGGCGGCGCCATGGCGGCTCTCAGTGCGCGGGCGCGGCCCCGGGCGGCTGCGCGGAGCGGCGAGGGGCGGCCCCTGGCTCCCTCCGGGCCGCGCTGGCCGCTGTCCCCGCCCGCCCCCGCCTCCAGCTCCGCCCGGGCGCTGGGAGCGGCGGCGGCGGCGGCAACTTCCTCTCAAGTGTGGCTATGCGACCCGGCTGAGCGCTGGCCCGGGAGGGGCGGGCAGGGCCAGCACCGCCACCACCGGCAGCAGCCCCTCCAGCCACCGCCGCAGCAGCCCGGCAGCCGCCCGCCCGCCTCCCCCGTCCCCGCTGCCCTGCCCCCGGGCGGGGCGGGACCCGCGGCGGCCGTCCCATGTCCCGCAAGGCCAGCGACAATGTGGAGTACACGCTGCGGAGCCTGAGCAACCTGATGGGCGAGAAGCGGCGGCGGCAGCAGGCGGAGGGGGCCGCCGGCTCGGCGGCGGCGGCGGCTGCTGCTGCGGGCGAGCGGAGCCTGATCGCCGCCGAGTCGTGCTCCAGCCTCAACAGCGCGGCGTCGGGCGCCGAGCTGGAGCGGGCGGCTCGGCGGCAGTTCCAGCAGGACGAGACCCCCGGCTTCGTCTACGTGGTGTCGGTGTTCTCCGCCCTGGGGGGCTTCCTTTTCGGCTACGACACCGGCGTGGTGTCGGGGGCCCTGCTGCTCCTCAAGCGGGAGCTCAACCTGGACGCCCTGTGGCAGGAGCTGCTGGTCTCCAGCACGGTGGGCGCCGCCGCTCTCTCCGCCCTGGCCGGCGGCGTCCTCAACGGGCTGTGCGGCCGCCGGCCCTGCATCCTGCTGGCCAGCGGCCTCTTCACGGCGGGGGCTGGCGTGCTGGCAGCCGCCCGCGACAAGGAGACCCTGCTGGGGGGACGAGTGGTGGTGGGACTGGGCATCGGTGAGTGGCCGACCCGCCGGGACCCCCCCTTACGGGCTGCTTGCGGGGCGCCGAGGTGGACGCTGTGGGGTTTTGGGGGGTTCCTCCGGGGTGCTGTGGGGTTTTGGGGAGGCTGCTGGAGGAGGGGGGGGTCCCCATCTCTGACGGTCCAGCCCGGGGGGTCACGCCGTAAGGTGGGTTTGAGGGGGGCTGAAAGCATGCCCGGCTTTCTTGGCCCTAAATACCTCTCGTCCCGCTCCCTGCGTGGCTCTAGATGCTATGGGGCACCCAGGGGATGCTGTGGGGACAAAATCAGGTAGTAGCGGTGAGGCAGCAGCCTCTCTTCAAAGACATCTGCTTTGGGAGGCTTTGGGCTTTGTTAAGGACATCAGAACACGCTCACCTGTACCCGTTGTGTAACTCACAAGGAGTTGATTCTGCTAAAACTTTCGCTCTACTTGTCCCAGAGAGCTTGAAGCGATGGGGAGCATTTCCTCCAAGCTTTCAGACTCCTTTCTGCTCCGAGTAAATCCTAAATATCCCCAGGATTTTGGTTGCTCTTCAGCTGCCTCCCAGTCAGGCTGTAGTTTGGGTGATATTCATCATCAGGGAGAGGCACTGTGAGGGTGTTTAAAGTCCTTGCAATATAGTATCTAAAAAAAAAGAAAGGAAAAAAAGAAGTAAATCTGTCTGGCTACAGCCTTGCAGCCCTCCCTATCTAAAAGCATGAGGACAGGTTAAGAATTAGACTGGTTTCCTCTAGTTAACTGTGTTCAGCTCCTTAACCATTGAATTTTTTTGAATCCTCTGGCATGCTGTAAACACGCTAGCTGGGATGCAGCTCGTAGTCTTATTAAGGAAAGAAGTTAGTGAGTCATAATAAAGGCTGTCGGAAATAAAATTGGCTCCGTCCTCAGAAGGGCTCCTGCTGGTTTTCCTGTGCAGTAAGGGACATCTTTCACTTGCGGTTTTCCTACCCCAAACTGGGGGCTTAGTTCTTCCTTTTTTTTCTTTTTTTTTTTTTTTAAGTGCTAACCCCCTTACCCCCTTTATACTTTAAATTCAGGCTTCAGACTGCCAAATGTTGATAACCTCTGTAACGCTTAGGAGACAAGAAAACAGAATTATGATGTCAGGGGGCAGAATGGGTTCTTTGAGGGTGTCCTTATGTTTAGTGGTAGCTACTGAAATACCAAATGGGACCCTCTTGTGCACTTAAAAAGCTTCTCATGTTATTTGTTGATCATAACCAGTTACATTGACATCTTTGGAGGTGGAAGGAGTGGAGAGGAAAGGGGATGGTTTGCTTGACTTTTGTGAATGTATGTCTCAGCAGGGTGCATGGGCCTGTTTGAATTGTTTTATGGTGGCGCAAATAAATGCTAGTGGTGTCCTCTGAGGGATGTCAGGCTTGGTGCTTAATGTATAAAATATCACAGTGGAAAGTGGGAGCTAAGGGGTTGCTGTTTTGTAGAGCCAAGGACCTCATGTGTGGCCTGGGGAGAGAGATCTCTGTTCCCTACACACATCAGGGAGAGAGGTGGTCGCTTGCTGGGGTCTGGAAAGCTGATGTAAGGACCGGGAACAGTCCTGAGAATTTTGGAGCACAAAGACACTAATTTATAAACAATAATTAAAAAAAAGTGCTATTTCCTCCTTTTTATCAGAGGTTGCTCTTCTTTCCGTGTGGTAGAGCTCATGGCTGAAAACAAAGCATTGCCTTAGAGTGCTGTCAATGAAACACCACGAGAGTCAAATCCTAATCAGATTTATTTTACAAAAGAAAAAATTGGGATTGAAAACTGTTCTCACGCAGCAAACGGCGTTCACCGTTGTTAAATGCTGCACTAAATCCTCCACCAGAGGGAGCCTGGATAATTTCATGAAGGCGTTAGAAATTGAAGGAACTTTTAATCAGTTTTTTTTTTCTCTCTCTCCTTTGGCTGCCAACAGCAAGCAAGAGCCTCCTAGCCCTGGTTTAAGGAGATCCCTCGGTGAAGCGTCGCTTCGGTTGCAGTGCCAGCTGCTGAAATGCAGAGGCAAAAAGGGGTAGGGGCAGGAAATAAACTGCAAATCAGTAAAAACTGTTGTGTATAATTTGAGAAGTTTTCGAAGTCTTTCTTGTAGCACTCTATGAATTGCCCAACAGGAGTTGCACTCCATACGTGTGCATTTATTTACTGAGCTACTGTGTTACGTGCGGTACTGGGGAGCTCTGAAAGTAGATGGAGTGAGTGGTGGTTGCCTGTGTGACTTTGTTCAGCCCTATCTGGTACAGCGTGGATCTGTGCTGATTGTGTCTGTGGGAGAAAGCGGGCTTTTTTCCTGCGGCTGTGATTTAGAAAGGGCTGTGGTTAAACTGAAGGATGAAAACCACAGGGCATGGGCTGAAATGATCAACATCTCTCACCTGTCTTCTCCATTTCTTACCATTTTCCACAGAGCTATTTGTAGACAGAAGAGCTCTCCTTTTCTCCCCAGCACTTAGAGAAGATATTTCTGGAAAATAAAGACCTTCTCTCAAGGACAAACAGAGTCCTCATATATTGCATATTGCAAATGTTGAGCAGGTCTTTATGGCTGGAAGCAGTCATGTTGTGTTGTTCCTTCCCTTCCCCCCAGTTGTAAATTCAGAATATATGGAATGCCAGAAATGGAAACCACATCCAGCATGATGAGTGAGCTAATAAGCTGAGGTCTCTTCAAGTCTGGGTTTTTAAATGCAAAGTTCAAGAAATGCAGTGGGTGAATGTCCATCCCAGGCTGAAGTTCTTCAGAAAATTTGCGGTAAAACAGATCAGGAGCAAGGCTGCAGCCATCATTCCCTGCTTCCCAAGCAGCTCTGATGTCCCTGACTCTTCAGGAATTTGGCTGAGCCTGCTCTCAGGAATGTAACATTTGGAGGGATGTTCGTTACAAAAAACGTGGGCGAAAGGCAAACATTTGAAAAATTGGATCGCAGGGGCTTGGTAGTGCTTCGTGTGAGCTTAGCTGGGAAGAACTGCGTCGGTATGGAGCATACTTGGACCTTTTGCATCTGATAATGCAAAGTTAAGTGCGCAGCTGATGAGTGTGGGTGTTGGCATGGTGTTTCAGGTAGCCTGCTGCCCAGATCAGGCTTTCAAAAAAAACTTAGATACCAGCTGTGGAAGCTGTTGAAGCTACCCAGAGTTTAGGAAGTGGCAGAATTAAGCTCACTTGTGCAGTATTGGTTGCTGTCATAATGTACAATCATCAGTTGCATGATTAGATTCCCCTGCCTCGTTCAGCATGCGGAATAGCTGGTACACAATTAATGAGCAGCTCCTCAGCATTTTTTCTTGCTCAGTGCATAGCTTGCTGTTCGGGGCGTATCTTTGCAATGCAAGCCCACTGAGCAAGGAAGCTCACTGCTTGCTTGCTATCCAAAATGTCTAGCATTTGTTTTACGTGCTGTATTTGACCATGGCATAGATAGTGTTCCTGGAGCATCTTTTTATTGCGTATGTAGGTCACTTCCCGAGCAGAGGTAACAAGGATCTATGCAGAACCGGGCAGGAGGGGAAATGGCTGGCATATGGTGCAGGGCTCCCCTGATGGGACTGGCTCCTGCTGACGTAGGGCCAGGAGCAAATAAAAGTAACGGAGTATAACTAAAGTGCTTGCATCAGGTAAACACAGCTCTATATTATTTTTACAGTGGTTAAAAAAAAAAAAAAGTGAGCCCTGTCATATGTGGTAGTCCAGGTGATATGGAAGTATTGGAAAATAACCAGTGCGATCAAGATGAGGGAATGCTTTTTGTTGTTTTACTTCTGAAGTGTACTACAGAGCTTTTTTCAGGTGTGCGTTTTTCTCTTGGAAAATTGCAGGTTAATCTCCTCTTCTTCCCCCCTTCCATCCTGCCATGGGAAGCTTGAAATCTTCAGTCTGTTCTTATGAGTGGACATCAACCAGTTTTAAAGGAGTTTATTCCTTGGTACATTTTGGAGGAGAAATACACCCTCAGCTCCCAAATACATTGTGGCAGAGGCCTGTAATTTTCGATCCAGAGATTCACAGGCTGTTTTTTGACTCTGGAGACAATGGTTTGTAAGTATAAGGTTGCCGTGGGGATGGTGGGGAGTGGCAGACAAGTGGCCTTGCTGCTGGGATGGGCTCCGTGCCGCCACTGACCAGAGATGCTCCTCCGAGTTTCCAGGCTCTGTAGCTGCCTAAATTCCTGTGTGTGCTCAGGAGCTGGCTCTGTGCATCATAAAAGCTTGATCTGTCGGCTCTTGGGCAAGAAGATCTGGTTCATTACTGGAAGGGTGTGTTAGCTTCTGCCTGCAGCTGCGATCTTGCAGAGTACCAGGGATATATTAGGATGAAAAACCTTATCTTTTGAAGTCCTCTAATGCTGTGTGCTCTGGAGCCTATGCACAGTGCTGCGATGTGCAGCAAGCACTGGCTCTGCTTCTCTTTGGTTAGATGCTGCATTGTTGGTGGTGTAATACCAAAAAAACAGCAATTTATACATAAATATTGCCTCCTTTGGCAAATATTTGGAGACCATTTCAGAATAAGGCTGTATACACAGTGAGTTATAGCTAAGAGAACGTTTGGTTCTTATCTTTTGGTTCTTCCAGAAATTGTTTAAAGTTATAAGGGTGTTTCCTGTGTGTGCATGTGTTTCTTTTCCTTTGGGGCTTTTTGTTGTTGTTTTTATCTAACTGAAAGAAAAATAATAAAAATCCCATACTTCATAAACCTTGAAATTGAGGCATGGAAATCTCATAAAATAACTTTCCCTGTACTTGGTTAAACTGCTACTCTTCTATCAAGGCATATTCCCTGCTGTATTTTAACTATTTTTTGTTCATGCTGAAACAACGCATCCAGTTCATACGTTGCATAAATTGCAACTTCTGTGGTACTCTTACTCTTTGTAAGAAAGGCAGCTTGAAGGAAACTTATGGGGTTAAACACAAGTATTTCCTTACGTGTCTTGAAAAACCCACACGGATACCCACAGGTGACCGTATTTCCAAAATGCCTTGCTTGCTGCAGGAAGAAGAGGATGGTGCCATCCACTTACCAAGTGTGATGGTGTTAAATCATTTGGCTGCAGCTCTTGGCTTTAAGTAACTTGTTTGGCTGAAGCCTGTACCCAGCCCCATCACAAGAGGTATAACGGAGGGCATCTGAGGACAGCCCAAGCAGCAGATTTCAAATGCTAGCCGCTGACTTCTGCTACGAACCCTTAGAATATGCACTTCATTTTTATTCTGAGCATACTAGTATGTACTTACTCAGTTGCATCCTGAGAAACAATGGGAAAAAAAAAATAGAAATACTGAAAGTGGGTGCTGAAACAGTTTTCTTAATGATTTTTTTCTTATTTAATTATCAGTATTTGTATGTTCTTAAATGTTGTTTTTTTTTCCTTTTTTTTTTTTCTTAATATATTTATAGAATATGTTGGATTTCTAGGTATGTTAGTTTCTTTTAAAATGGGGCATTTTAGAAATCTTAGGGATTGTTCCATCAAAGTACGGTGAGCTTTTGTGTTTCAGGAAGCCCTGAAAATCAATTATTTCTACCTAGAATGGCTGAACTCAAACCAGACCACCGTGACTGTGGTACCATGGAATTGTAACGGGCCTCATGAACAGTTTTGCCTTATGTGGTGAAGAGCTGAGTTTTTATCAACTACTGTACAGTTGATGTGAAGCTCCTGAAGAGGCCGGATCCTGTGGGACACTCGCTGCTGAAGGCCTAAAACCATTGACCACTGAAATGCAGGAGAGTTTTCCTTTCAGTTTCTTTACGTGATGGTTATGCCTATGGACAAAGAGCAAGGCAAGCAGTAGTGAATGTGTTGTGGAGATCTCGGGCAACACAGCTCCGGATGAGGGTTACAATCATTTCACAACTGTAGCTAACCTGTCCTTCTGTAGGTCTTACATTGTAACTTGAGTGTAAAATACATTTTGCTTATGATATTTGGAGAAGAAATCAAGATTTAAAAAACCCACCTTTCTTTTCTCTCCATTCCTGACCTTCCGGTGTTTTGTGGGAGGCTTTAGGTAAGTGTTTCTACTAAGAATTCAGTCAAAGTGCGTGCCTCTTCTGAAGGTGAGTTTTTCACATGTGGTTTCTCGCTCTGAGTAGTTGTATACCCAGTCACTGAAGTTGGGTTTCTCAGCTCAGGGACTTGGTGCCTTCTTCCTTTGCAAGTCACGTCCACTTACATCAGTGAAACGTGTGTGCTGTTCTCTCAGCCCCTGGCTTGGCTGCACGTGGGCCATGATCAGCTTTGAGCTGTGCCCTTAGTAAATGTGTTCCCTCCTCTTTTTAGGCTCTTATTTAGCTGGCTTTCATTTAAATAGCAAGGATGTTAAAAGCCTTTGTCTTCTGCAGCGGGGTTATATAGTCTTGCTTTTCACTCCTGGTGTCCTCCCCTTCAAGCAGCATCTCCTTGCCACCCGTGCCCAGGGATCGCTCCCATGCCAATTTGCTTAGGAGCAAAGTTTTCTTCTTTTTGTGTGGCTGTTGGGTTAGGAGGCTCAGACACTGAAGCAGTTGTGAGGATTGAAAAAGAAAAAAAAAAGAGTATTTATTGATACAGCCTTGTCCTTTAGTGATCCCTCAAGCACCCTCTCCATCCTCCCCAGAGGTGGGTTTTCCAGCTGCTTATATCCAGGAGCAGTCACCCCAGCTCTCCTGGTTGAACTCTTCTCCCCCTGCTCTTGATTTCTCTGTGTAATTTGTCTGCTGAGTCCAGGGAGTACCTCTCTGGAGCAGGTTTTCCCTCTGTGGCTGATCCGAAAGGCTTTTTGGCCCTCATTAGAGCTGATGTTTTCCAGCAGCACCTGGCAGCAGCCTCAGAGCTCGTCGTTCACTAGCGAGCATTTCACATCAGGGAGTGCTCGCGCTCCTGAGTCCTGAGGCATTTCGGGCAGGCTCCCCAGCCCCGCTGGTCCCTGAGGTCTGCAGCATGGGGACTGAAAGGTCCTCTGCAAGACCCAGCAGCCTGAAGGGAGAAGCAGGGCTTCCCCAGGAGGCACTTTCAGGCCTCAGGTCTGGGCCTTTTTGGTCTCTTTTCATATGTTTGAGAAGCCCTGAACTTCCACGGGGCTCCTGCCAAGCAGTAGCGTTGAGGGGCTCTCTGATGTAACAAGCAGCCAGCTGAGCACCTGCAGCTAGGTAAGTATGAAAGTGATGGTTGATCTAGGCACACGCACACAGAAGTCAGAAACGGTGGCAGACCTGCTGTGCAGAACAAAATTTGTGCCCAAAATGAGATTCACCTGGCAGTAGCCCATATTTTCATAGTCTAGACAAACTTAAATATTCTACGAAATCTACACTCTCAGTGGCAGCCGTAAGGCAACAGTTTCCAATCTTTTTCAGAAGTGGGAATTTTCTGCAGGCTAACCTTTTCTGTCTTGGGCAGAAACATGGAGTTACAGCCCTTCTGTTTCCAAAATCTCATTTGGCTTGGGGCATCATGTGCATGATTTTCTCCACTGTAGCTTCTGCTGTGAGCTTTCAGGAAGGCAAAGCCAGCAGCTGTGGTTGTAGTGAGCCCATGGACGTAATCGCTTTGGAAAAGGAAGGTTGAGTTTTAGGAACATCTTTGTGCGTGGCCATGAATCTTCTGCTGTCTTGTCCTGATTTGGAAGCCCAGTCCAATGAGTTTCAAATTGAAAAGGACTGAGAGCATGCCTGGTATCACACACCTCGTATTGCCCGTACGATCTGGATTGCAGTCTTGCAGTAAATTGGGAACATGTTCCAGCAAGTGCAGCCATGAGTGAAACTCATCCGAAGAGATCACTGGCACGTGTCAATAGAAAAAGGACTTTAATTTCTGATTGCTCTTGAGAAATTCTCCATTCTGCAAATACTCAATCTGTACGAGAATGACAACAAGGCCCTACAATTCCTTGAAAAATCTACTTGCAAATCTTTCTCATATTAGTTTTCTATCCATGTATCTTTCATTATTCATAACAGGTCTAGTTCTCAAATTTCTTGGCCAGGATTTTCAGCCAAGAAGACAAAAATAAAACAAAAGAATATATATATATATATATTGAAAACTAGCCCCACCAGGGCTGTCTGGAGTGCCCTGAGAAATCCTAAGGGAACAACTTCCTCCATGAACATGGAGAAGCTGGATATCCTTCCATATTATTACCACTTTTTTTTTTTTTTTTTTTTTTTTTTTTTTTATCTTGCTTAGTAACTTCTGGTAGTTTTCTAGGTATATTTTCATAGTTGTAGCACTCCTGCTCTCGGTTTACCAGGTATGACCTTTGAACTTATACATAACTGAAGATGTCAACAGCTTGAAATTTAAGCCTGTCTTGGACTGACTGCACCATTAATGAGTAGGGGTGTGTAGGATTTTTTTTTTTGTTTTCAACCTGCTGGTTGATCTCTATAGTTTCTGTCTCACCGTTTTCTTCTCTTCATGCTGATAAAGTCATGAAAACCTGTAGGTGACCCTAATGAAGTGTCATTTAATGACTGTTACAGTGGCTGATGCATTGCTATCAGGTTAGTGCTGCAATTCTGAAGCTATAGGTTGCATTGATTGTAATCAAACAGAAAAATTTACTAGGTATTGGTAGTACTTGAAAATGATGGTAGTCATCCTGGTTTGTGCCCTGCTCCGAGCTGCCTATAAGGTTTCCTTATAGGTGCTTAGAAATGTTTGGAGGGAAAAGCTAATAAATATGTTTAATAAATGACTTACTCCTGATGAGCTTTTTTTTATATATATAGATACAAAAGGAGAACTGGTAGAAAACTAAGCATGTTAGTGAGGGCTGTGGTAGTGAAGCTGGAGCAGCTTTGGAAATCCAGAAATAAAACTGAAGCATGGAGCTGCTTGTGTGATGTGCTGGAAGGTTTTTGCTGTCAGTCTGAACATCTATCTGAATTGCAGTAGGGAGCACTGAAAATGAGGAGCCTATGGTCTTGGATAGACGGTGAAGAGAGACCCACGAGGAGGATTCAGGATTCTGAAGTTAGATGCTTCGAGTCAGAGGCAGTGCCACTGTGGAGTCTACCTACTTGTGGAACGTATAAGAATAGGAGAGAAACGCTTTGTTAACGTTTTTTTTTTTTTTTTTTTGTATAATGAAGTTTCAGGTCAATGTGCTACATTCATAAATCTTAAGCCAGTTAGGAATAACTGCCTGATTGTTATTTCTACCTTAATTTTCTGTTTATAGATGTATATTTAGGAAGTTTTGTTTAATCTGTGAAGCTAAGGAGAAAAAAAAAAAACAACAAGGGAAGTTGCCACTAAATACTTGCTCCCTTGATTTGGCTGGTGAATTTTTTTAGGGTTGCTGTGATGGATCCTGGCAGCCTGACATCCAGGCAGGGTGGTGTGGCAGGAGATGAACGAGGCCACCAGGAGCATGGAGGACGTACAGGCAGACACCAAACCCTTGTACTTCAAGCACGCGCTTCAGCAAATATTTACATAAAAGTGACCTTTTTTATTTGTTTACAGGTCCTTGATTACTGGACTGTTGAGGTCAGTAGTAGCTATATCAGCGCAGGAATGGGGAATCTGCCTGAGGGGAAAAGGTAAGTCCAGTTTTATTCACTACTGAGCTCACCAGCTGAGAGTTTTGCCTCACAGGCTCCCTGCTGCTGCATTAATCATAGGTGCTGCTGACCTCACCAGTCCAGTTCACATTGGATCAGCTCGGATGGAAAGTCAGAGACATCTGGACAACAGCTTCAGGATCTTGAAGAAAGGGGTGGAAAAGGCAAAATGTCGCGCATAGACATTCAGGATGTTTTTAGCCCAGGGATTTGGTCACTGTGGTAACATTTAGAGCCAAATACCAGGGTCTGGTTTTGTGCTGTGTATTGTTCTTGAGTAGGAGGAGGAATTGGGCACAGAAAGTAGATTCTTTCTATTGTAATGATTAACTGGAACGTTCCTGGGAAAAATTATTGGTGTGTGTAGCAGAAATCAGCACAGGAGCTCTCACATAGTGTAGAGCATCACACAAATAACACCGACTTCTCTTTGGTTTCTCTCTTCTAGTAAACGGGAACGTGCTTACTAAATTATCTGAAAGCTTGGCTAGAAAGGTGCTATTTATCCTAAAATTCTGGCTTCAGGGGAGGGCTGCCTACACCTGTACACTCTTTGTAATTACCTCTGCGTGTCCTAATGTCCTGAAGGTTCAGTGCTTCCCTCCTCTCCTGCTCCAAGCCTGCCGTTTTAGTAGGGGAGGACAAACAAAATGTTAACATGATCAACAGCTTGTGTGCTTCTCCTTCTGCAAAGGCTTTGGTTTTAATGTATAATTTTTAGGTCAAGCTCTGTTGTTGTTTTTGCTTTCATTTGTGTCTGCTGGTGGTGACTTGTAAAATAAGGAAAGATGCAGCTCGTGCTTTGGCTTTGATTCTGCTTGTCCCCACCTATTTCTGAATCTTTATTCCCTGGAGCCAAAAGCTGCCTGTTGTATCACTCTGCAGGGCCTCTCCCTGACTCAAAGTTAATTGCTTTGCCTGACACCCAAGTGCTATCTGGGTGATTAATCATTATCCTCTTAGATGTGGAGTGCTTCCTTGCTCAGAAGGAAATGCTGCTCTGAGCTAACACACACAGCAGTGCAGAAAAGATTTTACTTGGTAACTTAAGACCAGCAGGGCTTTCTCCTCGGTAATATCAATTGTATCTTTAGCAAGATCTGAGCCACCTGTTTAGAATACTTATGTTTAGTGTATTCAGAAGTTAATTCTGAGCAATTTGCCCTATAGTAGTGAAACTTCTTAGGCACCTTGTGTGTTTTCTGTTTTTCCTTACCTAGAATCTTAACCTGTTTTGGGCTAGTTTAGTAGTCAGCCAGATGCTCACGGTCATATGCTGCCTTACATCTTTTGTCTATGAATATGGACATCTTTTGTCCATGAGTGGACATCTTTTGTCCATGAGTGTGGATTTGTGTGTGTGACTGTTTTCATTGGATGCTTTGCTGAGGTGTAAGTACTCATGGCTGTGGGCTGGCTGGCTGAGGGCAAGCATGCCCTGCTTGTTAGCCTGCTGTCTTTTGTGTGGATTCTGCTTTTCTTCCTCTTTCCAGGGTACCTGAAGTGAAACTACATGCTAGGTGTGATGAGGACTTCTTATGGACCACTACACAGTAAAAATACTCAGCTTTTCCATTTATCTCTGTCTTGTTGCCAAAGCTTCTTTATCGCCAAGTTTTGCCAATGAGGGAACTTCATTTGGACGGGGATAAAAGGGAACCGTGCCTGCTATGTTGGCCTGTAGAAGGGAGAACTGGAAGTGTGAGTGTTGAAGCAGCAATAATTGTACGTCAGTAACCCATCTGCCAACTCTGTATTTCCTGGCCTACGTTGGTGAGAAGGGATCTGTGGTCCAGGTGTCCTAGGCAGTCATGTTGGGAGGCCAGAATCCAGACATCCAGAGAAGCCTCTGTGCCAGCATGCACAGGAAGGATCAAGGCATGGTATGCAATGACATTGGGGGATATTCTAATTAGGAATTGGTTGTGTTTCTGTGGTAGGAAAAAAGTGTAATGGAAGGAGGCTATGCAAAAGGATAACATAAACCACTTGTGCAGGTGGTCAGAGTGATTGCTTCGGGGATGTATTCCACAGCTGGGCTCTGGAGGACAGAAGGTATGAAGAGCTGCTTTGGGGTATGGAGCAGTTTTTTGCTTCTTCAGATTTTTCTGTAGTGGTAGCATATGTTTCTTGGCCTAATTCTTTCCCCTTTGTTAATTTTTTATCACGTAGGGATGTATGTTTTTTGGCTTAGATAACGTGGAGGTCT
The DNA here is from genome assembly GCF_009819795.1 of Aythya fuligula. Classification (NCBI taxonomy): domain Eukaryota; kingdom Metazoa; phylum Chordata; class Aves; order Anseriformes; family Anatidae; genus Aythya; species Aythya fuligula. The sequence goes on from NC_045559.1 coordinate 15,584,534, forward strand.
AACACCTACAGAGAGTAACTGGTTTTCATCAGAGCCGTGGCAGTGAGTAAGAGAGAACTTCAAGAGGCCTAATTCAGCACTCCTTCACCAGCCCTCAGCCGGCGTGATTCCACTGTCATTACTGCCACATTAATTACTTTGTCTCACGATCTTGATAAACTACTAATTAGTACAGTACTTTACAGGAGATGTGAATCTGCTCATCAGGTAATCGCAGGTTCTTAGGAAAGTAAGGTAGATACGGATGTCACACTGAGCTACAGCTGAAAAATACAACTTCAGAAAGAATTGTTAGGGAAGTTTCTAAGACTTTTAAGTTGGTATTTGAAGATGAAGTGTGTAATATTTCTTTGGAAATGCTTACATTTGTCTTCTATGACATTTTGCTTGCGGAAATGCTGTTTCTTGCTTAAACTAAATGATTCAGTAAGTTGCAGTAAAACATGAAAAAAAAGCCTGTGTGCTTACTTCTCAGTCTTGTGTAAATATGTTCCCAGTGTAGCTGAATCATTCAGAAGCAATATATTTCTCGTTTTGGTTTAGATTTCTATTTGTTATGTGTTATCAGCACTAAAATACATGTCTCCCTAAAGCAGTAATGGACCGGGAAGTGTTCGGTCTGCTGTGTCTCCTTTACACCATTGCTCTGGATTGGATTTCAATTTGCATTGTCACAAAAATACATACAACCCTGAAGCAATAATAGACTGAAATGTGTTTGGTCTGCTGCATTTCATTTTCACAACTGCTTTGTGTGTTCTGTGCTCTGGAAATTTGTCCTGTTATGGGATCTATAGCCATCTAAGTTTTCTAAGTCATAAAAAATTTTGCCAGTGCAAATGCCAGCTTGGGTTGCCTGTCTTAAGAGCTGGAACCCACCCAGTGATGCTGCGTGCTGTAGCAGCAATAAATCCTGAAAAAGAAACATATTTCATGCTGATGCAAAGGACAAGAGACATATGCCCTTGAACTCATCAACTCATCTTTGCAATATTTCATGTTGTGGCAAGATGTTGTGCAGTGTCATACAGTTTTATGGTCTTGAGGTTGAATTACAACAAGCCTTGTGTTATGTTAAATAAATACACATAGACAGCTGTTTTAATTTGGCACTTAGTAAGCTGGTGAACTTAAGGCTTGCAATAAGAAAATGCCTGTTATACTGCTGAAAGGCCTCACTTGTGCTTTGTGAGACCCCAAATGTCAAATGTACTGGTATTTGTGAAGTGAACATGAGATTGGTCTGTAACTCCTGGATCTGTTGCTGCCTGGTGACCTGACTTCAAAGTAATAGTGGCACTTTGTGCCTTCAGGTGCCATTCTGTAAGGTGGGGCTGATTGATGTTTGCTTGCATTTTTGGAAGGCATTCTGGGAACTGCAGGTGAACGACACCTTATTTAAAAACTAAAAATAATAAAAAGAAATCTGTAATTCCATCAGTGGTGATCTGTTCAACATTATGATTTATGTGAATGCACTTTGTAGATTTTCCATTTCTCAGACTTCTCCTACAGTCAGACCTCTTCTCTCTGGCTTCCTCTCCGTCCCATGTGTTTGGCAGGCAGTACCCCCAGTGGCAGTAGTCAGTGCTGTGCCTGGTGATGCCTGATGCTCTAGCTCTTACTGAAATGCTTTTAAATTATTTATTGCAAGTCTTACAATTACTGGTTGTTATATAATTCCCACTTGGCTCTGTAACTGTGTGCTGTTCTGTTTAACTGGAAACACAAAGCATGTGTTCATTGATACATATACAAATTGTCAGATACTTGTCATTGCTCAGAAAAGATACCTTAAATCAACTCAGGTCTATAAAAATGTTTTTAAGATGCATCTCAGTGGAGTTACGTAGATTGTAATTTCCAGAATTTAACCTGACATGCTGTATCATTAACTGCTGTAATTCTTCAATTACTCCCATGAGCCTTTTCTATTCCTTACAAGCAGTCAGCACAAGATTCATTAAAGGACTTTGCTACTGAATGCTTGTGGTACTTTCCAGCTAAGCTTGAGTTTTTCTGCTGTGATGTGCTGAAACAGTACGTGAAGGGTCTGTACGTCTTAGCAATTAAAAAGTCCTTTAAGCTAAGAAAGGAGAACAACATAATCTCAGAGCGAGCGGATGAACATGGATGTGAACTTGACCGTGTTGGAAAGGTGGGTCACGCTGCACCTGAAGGTAATGAACAGTAGGCATCTGCAGTGCTGAAAGCAGCTGCTCTGCATTGGAAACAGATCCTGGGAAGTTTTTCTTGTCACAGTACTGCAGGAGGTCACAGGCATTAAGGACTGGGGTTCTGCTATTAAAGGAGTCATCTTCAGTCCAAGAGTAGCAGCATGCTGCTAGAACAGAGACTTCCTTCAGGCCTTATCTACATATAAACCTGTCAGCAGCAGCTTTGCAGTGGATTATAAAACTGTTTTTATAGGAAAAAGACTCTGGTATTTTATTAGTTTCTTACTGTGTACAAATATAAATGGTATTAACTGGGAAGGTAGGAGAGGGTAATAAGGAATTCAGAAATCCAGTCACCCGTGAGCTGTTTGGTCCTTTGTTGCCAGTTCTTGGTGCTTTATTAGAAGCTCTCATGACTGGTTTCTTTCCTACTCACAGTTACTCTTCGTGCTCAGTTTAATGAGTTCTTCTCCAGTAGATAATTAATTCTGCCTCCTGATGTTGCCATTTTTGCAGTATTGTTAGCAATCTGTACTGTTTTGATTTGGGGGAAAAAAAACAAAACAGAGATGTTTGAAAAAATGTAAAGCAATTTTTCCACTTTTGAATGAAAATTCAATTATCTGTAGCTAGATTTTGCTATAATTGATGTTCCAGTTAGATCTTGCTTTATGAAAACTTTAATTAAAAGATCAGGTGAAATATGACTAGGTTATAGGGAAAAAGAAGATGAGACACAATCAGTACTTCATAGAGTTACCTCACAAAGAGCTTGGCAAGGACTCAGAGCTCCCTCTCTGCTCTAGTGTTAGGACTGTCAGTTGTCCTCAAATACGAAAATTTCTTCATAACTTTTCTCTGCAAAGGCAGAGTAATGATGCAAGTGCAGAGCTTGTGAAGTTTGTATTTCAGAGAGATCCTGGCCTCAGTCGTTTTTCTTGGTGGTGGTTTGTGGCAGGAGTGTTTTCATTTAAGACTTGAACCTGACATTAGAATGTCTTCCCCCTGCAAAAGAGAAAGTGGCTTTATTTTTACCTGTAAAGCTTTCAGTTTTCAGGACAATCTGTGTATCAGCAGAAGCAGGCACGAAGGAGGTTCATAAAATTAACAAGAGACTGTAGCAGCTGTGATTCAGAGTACAAAAAAGATGAGGCACTTAAGGCTGAAAGTTGGCACACTTAAAGAGGAGCACGTTTCGTTGTCTGTTTAGTCATCTTACGACTTACAGTGATGTATTACAACTGGAGCAGGACAATTCACAGGAAGAGTGGATTTTGTCTTAACAAGGATATTTACTGCATCTGTGTTAACAGGAATGAGATTCTGTCAGATACGCCATGTTGAATGACAACTCTTAATTCTTAAAGCTGCTTCTTTTCCCTTCCCTGCTGCCCACATCCAGTAAGGAGGAGACTGCCAGATGAGAGAATCGGTACAGTGCTCAGTGTTGCAGAGGGCATTTTGGATACCCATCTTTACTTCCTTTTCATCGTTAGGGAGCCTGGAGTTTCCAGGGTCTTGTAACAATTAACAAAACTTACTGAGGTCGTTAGGATGTCTGCTCACCTTTGACTGCAGGCTGGCTTCCAGCCCTGTCTTAATTCTCCACCACTAATGTGCCCTGAGCACAAACACGGGGAAGGGAAGAGCCTCTCTGTGGGGGTGGCCCAGGACCTGTGCTCCTCATGCTGTGAGCTGGTGTTTTGCATCCTTGTCCTCTGAGCACTATTATTAACAAGCTCTGCAAGGTTCAATTTTAAATAAAGCAATCCTGTTAGCAGGATTACATCTGCTGCTTGGAAGATGTCTGTCCATCAGGATGTGTCTAAGAGACTGCAAGTTGTCAGAAGCTGAAAGCCGTGAAGGTAACATCTCCCAGGCTTTCCTGGGATTTTCTGTCTACCACCAGTCTCTCCCTCAAGGCCTGGAGGCTTGTTTTTAGGAAGCTCTTTGGCAGTCCACTGCCCTGAGAAAATTTGGCAGTAATTTCTTCCTGCCTGCTCCTGATTAGTTTTGAGACTCCTCAGCTTTTGCCCTTTAGATGTTGATAATGGAGTAGCTGATCTGTTCCTTTTTTCCCTTCAGCGCTTGACAGCTCTTGTTTGTCATCTTCTGTGGATACAGCAGCCTCATTTTTCACATGTAACATCTCTCTTTTGCCAGCACAAGCAACCAAGGGAAGTAAATGCACACCAAAACAGGCTGAAGTACCCTTGTATTCCTTGACAGCTTGAGTGAATCATCACCTCGCCCTGCAGTTGTGACTGCTGGTCTAGACCATCAGAAGCCGCTTCTAGGAGTAAGCCTGCAGGGCCTGAGGAAGTTCAGCACTGGTTTGATGAAATTTCCATCTAATGAGGACACTTCAGTGCAAGGTCCTTGTAGCAGCCAAAATCCTTTCTGGGACTTAACCACGTTATGTGGGAGATCCTCACCTGGGGTTCTCCATCTTGTCAGGTCCATCTCCTGTTACAGTCACATTTCACGGGCACCAGGCAACTGTAATTGAAATGGGAAGCTCCAGACCCTGGGGAGGACTTGCCTGGCAGCTAGGTATTTGACAGGCCACTTCTCATAAAGCAAGGAAATGTGCAGTGCCTGGACTATAAACTCACGGTGTTGACTTAACCTGTGTATACTGGGAACACCCTTGTTCTCCCTAGCATGCAAAACCTGTAGTTATCTTGAGGAAGAAGTTTTACATTGATTTCTATCCCCCCACACCAATGTTCAGTGTTGCAAATGAAGACACCATTTTTTTTTTCTGTACGGTCAAAAATGTGTTTTATTATTTCTACATGGATCACTTGTTTTAAATGTAGCACATAGACACAACACTGTGAATGAAATATCTACCACAGAAAGAAAAAACATTCACTGTGACGTATTTTCATGACAATGATACTTATGCTTACATTCACAAATGCATTATACTTGCATTATAATGATATAATTGAAACTTATTTTTGAAAATTGTGTTTTAGGTTGTTAAAGGCTAGAAAGGCTTTTTTTTTTTCTTTTTTTTTCTCTTCAGAGTAATAGCTATAAAGCCCTGTAACTGATACCTGTTTTCCTAGAAATGATCCCATGTCTTGCATAACTGGGTAACTAAATACCATAATTTGTGTTAAAATATGGTTTTCTTCATTGATAGTTGTGATGTATTTACGTGTTGTAGACAAAGAATTACTGGGAATGTAAACTAGACAGAGTATTTTTATAAATATTCTGGCTTTCCAGAATAGTGTGTGAACACATTCAATGTTACTCCATAATTTTTCTCTAAAATACTAAGTTTGCAATGAAATTACTCTTTCTAGATTTGTTTTTGAAATTAATGACAAGTGGTTACTAAGAAACCACATTCCTTTCTTCATCTTAAGCTACGTGTTTGGAGTCCATTGCTGGATTTTCAGTTAACTGAGTGAAACCTAAAGCAGTGAACAGAAAAGTTAACCGGCTCAATTGTTTTAATAATTGCTCTTGTAGAAACAGACAGAGTTAAAACCAAGTTATTTCTTAGTTGAAGATGTAGGGCTTCCAGTTTAAGTTAAAGGCATGCTTCTCAAGTTCATCTTCTGACGCTTGCCTCGTTTGTTTTAAATATCACTTCCCTTAGAGTTGGGTAAAGCTGGGTACTTCCATAAGTTGGATAAAGCATCACTTTACTAGGACAGAAAAAGTGGCTTATAAACAGAAGTGCAAAGTTGGAAATGGGTAAAAGGGGTATTCATTTACTGTGTAACTTCCAAATCCTAACCTTGTCCTCTAAAAATAAAATTTATCTGCACAGAAAATCTTCCCTAAGCCTTGAAATGTTCAACTGCTGTTGTCGTGGGGTTGTGTGTATGTAGGTTTTCTTCTTGTGTGTTTTTTTTTTTTTTTTTTTTTTTTTTAAACAAACATGTAAGGATTGCACTGTTTTAATGCTGGCTTTCTAGCATAAATGAATGGTTATGCAGATGGGTTCTGCCAAGTCTTTCAGGGTCACTCTAAGGCAATGCTTCCTGGCTGAAAGTTGCTGTTTGCTGGGCTGAGTCAGCAGAACCAGCTGGACGTCTGCTCTGTTCCTGCTTGTGCTGATCCCGTGCCTTAGCACAAGGCCACGTCAGCCACCAGATGACAAGGCCAGAGTGGGAAAGGAGCTGCTCGGGTGCAGATCCACATCCTGATCCTCTGCCTTGCTGGGAGGGGAGGAGCGGCCGGCTGAGGAAGCAGCTCCTTATCTCTCCCTGTGCCTTGGCCATGCTCACCTGCCTGTTTTTCCCAGATATAAGTGAGCAGCTGTACTATGCAAGCTCTGCACATGCTAACAGAAGTCTATAGCAAAGCACTGCTGATACCAATTGCTATTTATTAAAACTTAAAGCTTCGCTTTCAAAACAATGAAATAAAGTCTGTCTTATGTGTTTATACAAGCCATCATAAGGAAAACTATGCTGTATTTCTGGTTTTTAAGTGGAAGAAAAATAAAATGCTCTTATTTTCCTTACGTGAAAAGCTCAGTACTATGGCTAAAAAAGAAAAGTTTCACTGAGTTGTAAGTAAATATATGCTGCTTCACTGTTTCACAATGAAGTATTTTCCACAGCTTAAGTTCACAGAGTCTGTCTACCTCAGTGCTTTTAGTAGTTTGTTTGTTTTTTTAATAGCTTTTTAGGGCTAATAGTCTTGTTTTCTTTTAATGGTTCTGAAACATACTTCATCACAATTTTTGGTACCTGTCAGGTGTAGAGAACCATAGCAAATCCAGTATTGAAAATCAGTGATACTCTCTTCCCTGCCTATGTGCATATATGTATATTTTTTGAAAGAGCTTTTCTTCCCCTTTGGGTTTCATAGAAATGCTGTTCCAGAAATAACAAATCTATTCCTGCCTGGTTCATTGTAGAAAAAAAAAAAGAGAAAATCCATTTCAATGTTGAAAACTTCAAATTATTAAATACATATTGATAGCTCTGTAAGTGACCCCAAAAAAGACATATCACAGAATCATGGAATAGCTTAGACTGGAAGGGGCCTTAAAGCCCACCCAGTGCCACCCTCTGCCATGGGCAGGGACACCTCCCACCAGCCCAGGTTGCCCAAAGCCCCATCCAGCCTGGCCTTGAACACCTCCAGGGATGGGGCAGCCACAGCTTCTCTGGGCAGCCTGTGCCAGTGCCTCACCACCCTCTGAGTGAAGAATTTCTTCCTTATATCTAATCTAAATCTCCCCTCTTTTAGTTTAAAGCCATTCTCCCTTGTCCTATCACTACACCCCCTGACAAAGAGTCCCTCCCCAGCTTTCCTGCAGGGCCCCTTTAGGCACTGGCAGGCTCCTGTAAGGTCTCCCTGGAGCCTTCTCTTCTCCAGGCTGAACAACCCCAACTCCCTCAGCCTCTCTTCACAGGAGAGGTGCTCCAGCCCTGTGATCATCCTCATTGCCCTCCTCTGGACTCAATCCAACAGATCCATGTCCTTCTTGTGCTGGGGATCTCAGAGCTGAACACAGGGCTCCAGGTGGGGTCTTATGAGAGCAGAGCAGAGGGGCACAATCCCCTCCCTTGCCTTGCTGGCAGTGCTGCTGTTGATGCAGCCCAGCACATGGTTGGCTTTCTGGGCTGCAAGCACACGTTGCCTACTCATGTTGAGCTTCTCATCCACCAACACCCCCAGGGCCTTCTCCTCAGGGCTGCTCTCAATCCATCTTTGCCCAGCCTGTGTTTGTGCTGGGGATTGCCCTGGCCCAGCTGCAGGGCCTTGCACTTGGCCTTGTTGAACCTCATGAGGTGCACACAGGCCTGTATTTTGTCTGCATTTAATTAAATCCCAGTCTCTCCTGACTTTGACACTCACACTAAATTTTCTCTTTACATCTTTTTGGACTAATGTAACATTGAATAATCTTAAAGTGACTTTGGATAAAATATATATGTTTAAATTTATGCCCCAAAGGAACTGTTCTATAGTACTAACGTTGAGGCTGAGGTTGAATGGGAACCCTGTAATTGAAGTGGTTTCAATGCTTTTAAATATTAATTTTCATCTGACCTTAAAAACTTTCTCACTCCTATTTGCTTTTGTGAAAAAATCCCTTCCTCCTATTGTGAAAATTGTATTTTCCCCCTCTAGCTCTCCTACGTATTCTCTAGCTGTCCACTGATTGTGGCATGTCTTGTATTGCCTTCAGCATGCAGATGGTAGTTGATAGAACTGAATGCTTGCAGTTCTCTGGCTGTGGATAATATTTACTCTATGTGAGTTATAAAAGCCACTAAAGATTCCTGCAAATTTTTATGTCTGATTTCAGGTTTAATTTTTATTTTAGTAAGCTAAGTAACAAACTGAACAAACTAGGTTTTATTTTCATAAACTTTCGTGCTCTAGCCTGTAAATGGTAGGCTTTTTTCAATCTTGCCTGAAGTGTCTTGGCTCATTTTTTCCCCATTTTGTAACCATTTGAATAGTTCCTGTGATGAATAGTTCCTTCATGATTACTGGGTTTGTTAGATAGTCGTGTGTCTGCTATGATAGGTGGTTTCTTTATACTATTCTTGCCATATACCACCCTGGAGATGTTAGAGAAAGATCTTAGCACTTTTGTTACACAAGAGTTGTACTCGGCATCTCTCTCTTTTTTTTTTTTTCCTCTCTCTTTTTCTTTTTTCCAAAGATTTGGGTTTGCATCTGTAGCTTTTGATCAAAGGAGAGTTTATGCATGTGATGCAATTCACAAAGATTAATGGTATCTTAATTGGTTTTGCATTTACAATATGACAGTTGTGGTTATTTCTAGTGGCACACTTATTATTTTATCTTTTTATCTTATTTTTTTTTCTTTCTGAATAATGATTCTATGTTCCTGATCCCTACTGATATCCATGACAATGATGAGTCTTCAAGTGGACAGCAGAAAGAGTTATTCATTCTGTCTCATTAAGATAAGGTTGCTGTATACAGTTGAAACGATATCAGTTAGGTAAGAGTTTCATTTGTTTTCCTTCAGATTCTTTAGGGAATTGGACTCCTTCCAAGTTGGACGCTATATAACAACACAGGTTTTTGGCACTAATAATAATAGTCAGTCTGGTTTGGGTCAGTGTCTGGATAAGAACATAAGCGTCAGCAACAACTTTGTGTATTAGATGTTCAACAATACAGTTTCTCTAAGATGAAACAGCTCATTCTGCTTGGATAAATTAGTGTTTAAGTAAAGTACAAGACTTTGGTGAAGTCTGCTGACGTTAGACCCCAAGTCTAGAGGAGCTGCGCTTAAATCTGCTGGTTACTGAGATTTGTGTTCTCACAGATTAATGTGCTTTCAGTGCTAGTGTTTTGTCCCACTGAGCTGACGTATTTCAGAGCTCTGCTGTAGCTGAGTTCTGCCAAACATCCTTGATACAACTTCCAGTAACCATTTTTAACTGCTGTTAATGCCTTTACTAGATACGTGTGGTGGGTGGAGAGCTTAGGTATTAGTGGGGACATGAGCCTTTCCCTGATATTTGCTCTCAAATAAGAGCTGTTTCAATGAAGATTTTAGCTTTATCTGCTAGGCAAGTGGTTAGTGTACTAGAACAGTGTACAAATGTGCTGCTTTCTCAAATATTTCCCATTAGCTTGTTTAATGAGGCACTCTAATATCCCCTCAGGCTGACTGTCATTACTGAAAACTGAAGTGTTAACTGTAACAAGGACTCTACAAGACTACAGAAAGGCTTAATTTTTGTTTTGGTGAATTCTTATAATTGGTGATGACTTTACAATATGCTTCAGAGCTGCCTGTAGAATAAAGGTTGGTGACTGTTCCAGCTCACATATGTGTTTTTGAAAGCTAATGGTCTTTTAGAATAAATACCCTTTGTGGTTAAAACGTGTCCTTCGTTAATGATAGACATCCTTCTTCCCACAAACTACTTAAATGGTTCTTCTTGAGGCTGACAATCAAGAATATAGGATTACTGTGGAACTCACTGCTACTTTCACAAAGTTAATGTGTTTCCTGCCCTTATCCCTTTGAATATTACTACTCAGATGCGAGAAATGTTCTGAAATTATGTAATGACAAGAGTGCCCTTCTTGTCAGAAACGAAGTATCAACCTTATACTGTAATTTGTGGGAATACTGCAGAAAGAAAATTATTGATGAAAGTGTCTGTATAATCTGATCTACTTCTGGAATCAGTAATGTTTAAAGACATTAAATTTAAATTGTATGTCCAGTGTCCAAGACATAAGAAGTTTATCAGATTTCCTATTTAATTAAAACCAAAACATTTCACCCACCTTGAATTCCTATTCCAACTTTCTCATAGCATAACATCTTTTCAGCTGTTTATTAATATTTCATTGCTGATTCTCTTCTCCATGAACTCACTTCTTTATCAAGTGGCCTCCACAAATCCTCCATCTGGGGAGCCATTTGCTACAGCTGCTTGGAACCCTTACAAGTAGCATAAACCACCACAGGCAGCTTCTTAATGAAGCGAAATTTAAAGTTACTTGCATTAAAGTTTAACATTTTAATGAAAATTTGCTCTTGACAGTTCATCTTAAGATATGTGATAGAGAATATTTTAACCAAGATAAGAGTTATGTTTTTTTTAAGTATCTCAGTGCACCTTTATATGTCAGCGAAGCATGCCTTCCCAGTGAATGAGGCATTCCCTCCTGAAATGAAATGTTTCAGTAATTTCTGTTTCTGCTTATTTATTTGGAACCTCTAACAACAGAAATTTCTGCAATGAGCTCTGACTGTTCTTTGATGTTAATGGAGATTAATGGCTCTACTACTGGACTGTGAGAGCACTGAAACAGGATGGAATATCTTTGCTATTTGTATTTTTTTTTTTGTGATTCACGTCCTGATTTTAGTTTGGAAGTAGATGGTGTGGTGTCCCAAGGTGGTTTAGGCCAATCTCTGTTACCATGCGTGGTTCTGCCAATGGGGCCAGTACAGGCTTTGGATCTTGTGGTGAACTATTTAAGGGAGCTTAGTGGTATAAAAGCCTGTGTGGGCAGGGGGATACCCACACATGGTAACAGAGCTGGTTTACCAGTGGGTTCAGTTGTGTTGGTGCAAAGGATTGGTACAAGCTGGTGGGAAGGAGAGACAGAATGACAAAATGACACACAGGCACCAATTCCTGTAAGGGTTTCCTTAGTGCTTCATATTAATGATCAGCCTTTTTTATTCCCCAAGCACGAAAGGCTGACAATTATGAGTTGTGGGGTGTGTTGTTTCTTTGTTTTATGAACCTTTTTGGTAATCAATACAGCAACACCAAAAAAATTGCCAAGAATCCTTCCCAATCCTTCCCAGTATTTTTGCTGCTGCTGAAGCTGGTTATTTGTTGATGCTGTTGAAATGATAGACACTTACATCCCTGGTACCTTAGAGCTTTTTTATTACGTTAGGAGTAAAAGTGCATCTCATTCAATATCCTGTCTCCAGCTTTTGTTGCTCATCTGTTGTTTATATGACGCACCTTCCCTCCTGTCTGCTAGATATGATTTGAGCTGTAGTGGAAGTCCTAGTTGTTACAGGATATGTTTATAATGTATTTATCTGATCTTGAAAAAAAAAAAAAGCCTAAGTTACTCCATCTCCGTAGTATTTTTTTTTTATGAACAAGAGCTTGGATTTTGTTTTTATTCTTTTTGTTTTGCTACATTAATCTAATTTCTTAAAATACATAATTAATCATTCTAATTATCTTGGGGCTTCTCCTTCACGACCTTTTTACGGAATCTCGGAGTGGTTGGGGTTGGAAGGGACCTCTGGGGATCATCTGGTCCAAAGACAGACACCCAGAACAAGTTGCACAGGATGGCACCAGGCAGGTTTTGAATATCTCCAGAGGAGGAGACTCCACAGCCTCTCTGGGCAGCCTGTTCCAGTGCTCTGTCACCCTCACAGTAAAGAAATGCCCCCTTATATTTAGCTGGAAGTTCCTGTGCTTCAGTTTGTGCCCATTGCCTCTTGTCCTCTCACTGGGCACAACTGAAAAGAGACTGGTCCCGTTGTCTTGATGCCCTCCCGTCAGATACTTATACACATCGATCAGAGTCCCTCTCAGCCTTCTCTTCTCCAAGCTAAACAGGCCCAGCTGTCTCAAACTGTCCTCATATGACAAGTGCTCCAGTCCTCTAATCATCTCTGTAGCCCTCGTCTGGACTCACTCCAGTAGCTCCATGTCCCCCTTGTACTGGGGAGCCCCAAACTGGACACACTACTCCAGGTGAGGCCTCACCAGGGCTGAGTAGATCACCAGGGGGAGGATCACCTCCCTTGACCTGCTGGCAACACTCTTCGTAATGCACCCCAGGATACTGTTAAACCTTCTTGACCACAAGGGCACACTGCTGGCTCATGGTCAGCCTGCTGTCCACCAGGGCTTCCAGCTCCCTCTCTGCAGAGCTGCTCTCTGCAGGTCAGCCCCCAGCCTGTGCTTGGGGTTATTCCTCCCTAGGTGCAGGACCCTGCATTTGCCTTTGCTGAACTTCATGAGGTTCCTCTCAGCCCTTTCCTCCAGCCTGTGGAGGTCCCTCTGAGCGGCAGCAGAGCCCTCAGGTGTGTCAGCTGCTCCTCCCAGGTTTGTGTCAGCAGCCTTGCTGAGGGTGTGCCCTGTTGCATCATCCAGATCACTGATGAGTAAGTTGAACAAGACTGGACCCAGTACAGACCCCTGGGGCACACCAAAAGCTACAGGCCTCCAACTAGTCTGCACTGCTGACCACAGCCCCCTGAGCTCTGCCATCCAGCCAGTTCTCAGTCCACCTCGTGGTCCACTCATCCATCCCACACTTCCTCTCATCTCCCCTCATCTACCCAAGCCAGCCATCCCATCATTTCTAACTCTCCTGTCAGTAAGTTTGTTGACTTCATTCCTGAACTTCGTAATGAACTCTTTAAAATGCGTATGTGCTCATACTGAAAATACCTTTCTGGATGGTAATGGGATTCTAAGATGCCTTTTCACACCTGGTTTCTATTGATTGTCTTAAAATTGGGCTGTGTGCTCTCTCTCGTCTCTGCTTTGCAGTGGTAAATCTGCAGATTATAGTAGCAGTTCTAGTAATTAGTGTCATAAGTGACTATTTTAGAAGTGGAAAATACATTTAATATGATGATTTCAGTCCATCAAGTCATCTGACGTTTCCTGTACAATAATTAGCTGCATCTTGTGGTTTAAATTTAAAGAACCTTCAATTACATTTTTTCTGAACCATATTCTTTACCGAGGTCAGGAGGCTAATGCCTTGGTTACTCCAGTGGATAAAGATTGGGGTTTCTGCTGTCCCTTCTCAGATTTTGTAGCTGTGGCACACAATGTAGAGCTTATAGTTTCTCTGACAGACTTCCAGTTAATTGTTTTCATTTTCTTTTCCTCACATCTTGTCACTTATCAGCTTTATTAGTTAGGTAGTAATATACTTGCCTGCAGCAAGGATCTTTTATTTGGTGTGAGCACTTTAACAGTGAGAGCATATTAGAAAATGTCATCTAAGTGTAAATGAAAGCATTCTCATATGAAAGATAAAGAAAAGATTACATTGCAGCCATATTTACTTTGCAAGGAAAGCTGTTCTTTGCTTTCAAATTTGATTAATAACTGTCCATTAAAATAACTACATAATGAATACTGGTTATGTATTTTAGATGTTTTTATAGTTGATTAACATTTAACTCGCTCTCCTAGACTGTAGCGGGTCTTCAGTTGAAAAAGAAAAATCTGCAGAATGCATTCTGAGGTGGCTGAAAGCAAAACTGTAGTGTGAATAATGTTATCAAATCTAAAATATTGCTTTTTTTCCTTTAAAGTGGCATGAATTCTTCCTTAATTTGGTTTGTGTCAGAATAGCATATATATATATTATTTCTCTCTCTCTATATATATATTTCTTGGTGATTTTTTTTTTTTAGAAATAACTTTGCTTCTGTGTATGGGTGCTGGCTGGATGGCAGCCAGTCAAACTGGGGAGGCTTTCCTAATCACATCCCCCCATCTCCTGAAACCGGCTGCTCTCTGTTTCAGGCTCAGAGATGAGATATTTTTTTTCTGCTGAACTGAGTTTTCAGTTTCGATGTTTTGAACCTGTAGGTTTTGGGAAACCCAGCAGAGGCAGTAAGGTCAGAGAACAAGGCAAGGCAGCAACGGTGTGAAGAGTGTCACGGGGAGAAAGCTGATGTGGAAGCTGCAGAATCACAGAATCGTGCTGGTTGGAGATCATACACCCACAAAGATGGTTAAAGAGTAATAAAGCATAGGCTCCTAGGATGGTTTGGGTTGGAACGGACCTTTAAAGCCCTCCTAGTTCCAACCTGCTGCCATGGGCTGGGACACCTTGCCCTAGACGAGCAAGGTCCTGGGCCAGCTGCACCAGATGATCTCCAAAATTTCCTGTCAACCTAAACAATTCTATGCGATTCTGAGCTACTACTCTTAACTCCGTAGGTTTTTCTAAGAAATCACGTGCTGTTCATTGCAGGTTTGAAAAGAAATCCTTACAACTGTTGTGTTAATGCCAGCTGCATACCTGCAGTCCCTGGGTGGCTTGTGACTGGCCTGCTGCGTGTGTGCGGGCTCCCCTCTTCCCTGCTAAGTCCTGTAGCCATTAACTTTCTGGCGAGATCACAGCAGAAACAGTGAACCTGGTGCTCTCAGCTCTTGTTCAAGACACTTCACAAAGGTGTTTTAAACTTCGCACGACCCTTATGTTACAGCAACAGGCTTTAGGTTTTCAGTAAATGGCGAGTGTTGCCCACAGCTATCAGTGGTTCCAGCAGTGCTCCAGGGCTGACGGTGTGCTCCAGCTCTGGCCCTAACTGTTGGTGCTCTGTTCAGTGGCACGGCTCTGCTTTTGGGATGCCTCAGAAGCAGATTTGGCTGGTGTAATTTGAACAAGATTTCTCTGCAGATCCAGTGTAAAATCAACCATCAGAAAGAACTGAATGGACTAAAATGCCCCTCAAGTATGAGTGTGTAAAAGGTAGCTTTTTTACAGGTTATCTATTCTTCTTGATTGTGCATGTCCCTCTAGCTACTTTCCAGTAAAATCCGTGTACAGACCTTGCCATCGTTATCTCTTGAAGTAGCTTCACTGGAGGGTTATTTCAGAAGTAGCCTTCTTGGGAATGGTGTTATTTTTCTAAAGCTTTTAATGATACCCGTATTTGCAAGCCATGGGGAGGGTGAATACTCAGGACTGACTTCCAGTAGCTTCCAAGAGAAAGATGTAAGGCCGGTTTTCTTCTTGTCCCTTGAAAGAGGGAAGCAGAACAATATTTCTCTCCCCAGTCCATATTGCAAGACCAAATCCTGTTTCTGTACCTGCAGCCTCCTTGTTGGCAGAACTTGGTCTCCTACATCATTCCTGCTGCTCTGAATTCAATCACCTTTCATTTCCGTGTCACTCTCGTAGTCAGCGGGGAAGGTGGTTATGGCCCATCTGATTAAATAGCCACTGGCAGGCAAAGTGTTTTCTTTCCAGCTTTGAGGCATTGTGGCTTTTCAGTGAGGATTGCTCTGAGTAGAGTAGTGGAGAGAAAAATATAAATGGACTCAAAAAAAAAAAAATCCAACCAAACAACCAAAAAACTGAAACCCTCCAGAGATATCAGACATCTCTAGTCCATGAATTGTCAAACCTGGTGATTACTGGAAACCCATTTAGCGTGCTGCTTGGTGCTTCTTCTACTGCCGAGCCTTTCCTAGGTCTCTGTGGCTGGTCCTTGGTTGATGGTTTTTGTTTTGAGAAAGCAGATGTACTCCTACGCTTTCCTGTAATGGCATTTCCATTATATGTGTGCTATCTCCATTGCTGCAATTGTAATTAGTGAAAACACTGATGTGAAAGATGCAAGAGAAACATCCCTAATGGTGAGGCGTGTTTGAAAATTTGCTTCTATATCGCAAGAGGCCATCTGAATGCTTTTCTCTGTGGTGCCTTCTGGTTCACTTTGAAAAAAGGTTGAATAAATTTTTAATGTTTTTTTTTTTCTTTTTCTTTTTTTTTTCTTCTGACATTTTATGTGTTTTTTTTGTCGTTGTATGTGGGTTGCTGAGTCAATAGCAGCAGGAGGCACCGGTGTGTCCCAGGAGCTCTGCCGGGAAGTGGGCTATCGCACGGAGCGGCTGCTGCAAGCATCTCCCTATCAGAACAAAAAATCTTCTGATGCTGTTTTATTATTAAACTATTTGTATTCCTCGCTCGAGCTCTGGGAGGCTCCAGCAGCTCTGTCAGGCTAACCTTGTTGCTGCAGGGGGTTTTGTGCTCTTAGTCTGGTGAGCCAGCTGGGCAGTGGGCGCCTGCTTAACCCTCCGCCAAGTATTCACGCCACGAGGCTTTTCTGCCACTGTGTGTGGTGGAAACCATCCCTGTGCTTCAGGAACCTGTGCACCCAGTGAGGCGACCCCAGCTTGTGGGGTGGCGTTGGCCTGTGCTGGTGGAGGCGGTGGGGCTGCCTCGGGGAGGATGAGCGAGGGGAAGTGTTGTCCCCACTGCTGGTCAGGTTGCGTTCACTCTACTGAGGTGGTATCTCAAGTGGCTTCAGGAGAAATGGGCTTCTGAGTGCATGCCGCCAACATATTTCCATTTTTTTACCAAAAAAATGTTATATATATATAGTTGGATGTCGCTCTTGGTTCTTCTAATGAAAAAGGAATACAAACTTCCTTTAAATGAGCATGAATTTGTTGGTGGATATGGCACCCATCGTGTGCTGTGCTCAGCTCTGCTCTTTATACGTCACCGGACATCTGTTCTTACGGCTCGTGTATGCGTGCGTGTGTTTGTCTTCCACGTGGGCATTTCTGTCTTTGGCACAAGTGGCTCATTTAGAGCCAGCCCTACATTCACAAAAATTATTGCCAATATCAAGACAGAAGAAAAGGCATCCGTGCTTTAGCTTCAGTCCTTGCCTCCTTATGGTGGTAGAACTTTTAGTATGGTGTTTGGGGTAGTTTTAAACTCCAGAAAAGTCCAGAAATAATCGATTCTGTGTAGCAATAACAGAGCTGAGAACTCTTTGCGTCTTTTGATGTAAAACCTTTATCTAGCCACTTTCTGTTAAATATGCTTACTGGGATCATAGCTTCTCGTTATCTCAAAACTGTAAATATATTTATGTATTTTATTTAACTTCAGTGTACACACAGTGTGAATTAGTGACTTATTCCTTGCATTGTTGCGTTAATCCTTGAACTTGGGATGCAGTCACTAGCAGCCAGTGTGTGTGCCCATTTGCTCTGGATTTTCTTCTGGAGTTCATTAGGTGTATTTTCTTCCTTGTCATCTTCTGGAACCTGGACAATCCCAATCTTAGTATTTCACGACAAAAAAGGATGTAATATCTCTTTCAGTTTCATAAATGCAATTTGCTTTATTCTTGTAGGTGTAGCATCTATGACAGTGCCCGTGTACATCGCAGAAGTTGCTCCACCACACTTAAGAGGCAGATTAGTCACCATTAACACTCTGTTCATCACCGGAGGGCAGTTTTTCGCAAGTGTCGTGGACGGACTCTTCAGCTACCTCGCGAAGGACGGATGGAGGTTTGTGCGTCTTCATTGCTAAAAGGAAAACAGGCATAGTTATGATTTGGGCAAGGCTAGGTAAATAATTGAAGGAACGTTTAGTGGTTGACAGCTATCGTAATTTGTGTTAGTTAAATAGAGTTCACATAAAAACTGGTAAAACTGCATACTGAAATGGAACTTGAATAATTAACTTTTGCTAAATGATGTACAATGGTAAGCTTTCACTTAAGCTTAACATTCACAGTATGTTTAGGTTTTCTGACTTAACTAAACTCTAAAATGGATGAGCAATAAATATGCATCAACAAGCTTGTATGATTGTCATGACGTTTATAAAAGTAGCTCGCCTTTTGCATTTAGAATAATTACATCCTGATTTTTCAAAAGGCAAATTTCCAGTGATTGTGGTGCTGCGTGCACAAAACAGAGGTGTAGACTGAATATTCTTAACTTGAGCAGTAGCAATCTAATGAGAAATGGAGTGACAGATACTGTAGTATACCTTTATAGTTAAAAGTTTGGGTTATATAGAATAATAGGAATCTCTTTTACTCTACTTTCTGGATGTGTTCTTTGTATAGACATTGCTCAGTGATTCTGGACTGCACCTACCTTCTTTATGCTGGTGTGTCATTTGAGTGATTAGACATTTCTGTGGCTCAGTATTTTACTTGCAGTGCTGATGTGAAAAAATCATTAAGAGAACTGTGTGGGAGGAATAACTTATACTACACATTCCAGCTTCTGGAAACTTGTGCTTAATTATGTGTGCTGTTCTCTTGAAAGTCTCTTGGGAAAGAGGTGCATGTTGCTGTAAGGTCTTCAATTTCTGTTTGCTACAGCCTGGAATTGTTTTGCTATTTGAAAATCGTAATTTGAATGATCCTCCAACCTTCAAAAAGCTTGCAAATTAAATATTATTATTTTCACTGGCTTCTGATGGAGCTGAATAAGGAGAAATCCTTAGGTGGACTCATGTTTGTTGTTGAAGTTATGAACAATTCATCAGGGACTTGGTATTCAGAAGTGCTTAGAAGCTGATCTTTCTTTAGTATGTAAAGAAATATGCATTAAAACAAAAGTAATGTTTTCATGATGAATCTACAGGTTAGTCTGTGTATGTCTGAAGATTAAAGAAGTTTGAGGAGTTTGCTTTTTGTCCATACAATTGCTTTCTTTGCCTCTTATGTAAAAAGATGCCATATTTTGACCTGAAGAAAAAAAAAAGTCACTTCATGCTGATTTTATTTAATATAGTCAATTCTAGTTCTGCTTTTTGCTTTCTGAAAATGCATTGTATACTCTAGCTGAAATGGAAATAGCATTTCACATTTTCACTTGACGCTTCTGATGACCTTTTTATTGCTATGCATCCGCATGCTTCCACAGACCACGTGTCCGATTATGGAGGATTGAGAAACAGCCTTCACTGAAAGAAACATTTTATAGGATTGTTAGTAGTTGTCCTAGTTTTATAGGATGGTTAATACCTTATTGCAACTAATGAAATACAGTCAGTTTTTAGAAAGGGTAATCATGATATGCACTAATGCATGTCCAAGTAAAATAAACTGAAGTATTTGACCCCCAATGCCAATTGTCCCAGTTGTTGTGTTGTTATTTTAAATTCACTTTTAGCTTAACTAATTTGCTAACATAGGTCCCTGTGCATGGAGCTGGGTGTTGACAAATGGACAGGAAAGATATTTACTTAGAAATGGAGCTCTGGGTCACTGTTACTGTTACAAATGTCTGTGTGCTTTCTCTTTGGACAGATTTTTGTGGGTTTTGTTTACCTCACGGGTTAGGGTTTTAGCAGGGGAAAGCTTTTGTGGATGTATCTGTGTTTTTTTCCCTTCAGTGGGCTGATACATATGAGATAGGGATGTGTCTGAAATCCGTATGTTTCAGTAAATGCCACCATATTGGAAGAAAAATCCACGTAAACACAGTATCCAACAAGTATTGATCTTATTGGAGCTGTTCAGATAAATTAAAATCTGCTAGCCTGAATTTTTCATCTAGAAAAGAGGGAGTTGTGTGCGAGGCCAGTGGTGAAGGGGAAGGAAATGTTACAGCTTTCAAGGTAGTAGAAATAAATTGTGGAAAGCTAAGAATGGATCTACTGTGCATTCTGAATCATAGAAAAAAATGCGTTGGAAGGTACTCCAGGGTCTCAAGGCTAATTTACAGCTCTTCAAGCAGGGTTAGCATCAAAGTTAAATCAGGTTGGATTAATTTACTCAGGTCTTTGTCCAGCTGATTTTTGAAAATCTCCACAGGTAGCCATTTCCACTTCTCAGGACAACTCACTGATGTTCGATCACTCTTACTGTGAAGAATTGTTTTTCCTCAGCTTTGATCTGAATTTTTCTTGTTGCAATGTGTGATTATTGGCTCTTGGCCTTCCACAGTGTACATCTGAGAAGTGTCTGTCTTCATCTCCTCCATGAGCTCCTTTTCACGTGTGAAAGATGAAATTACATCCCCCCTCGATTTTCTCTTCTCTGAGCAGCACAGACTAGGTTCCCTCAGCCTCTTTCCTCGTGTGTTCCTGTTGCTTTTTCGTCTTATTGATCCTTTGCTGAGCTATCCCTGGTTTGTAGCTCACTCTCATGTTGGTGGTCCCAGTCTTCTGCATGTGGCGTGGTGCTTTGAGTAATGAGGAGTAATTGTTTTTGCAGCCTGCTGGCTCACACTGGATATCTTTTGCTAATGCAATAACGCTGTGTCTTATGTACATGCCAAGCACTGTTCTGCAGGACTGAGCCGAGCTAAATGAGGTGAAACTGTTGAAGATGCTTTGGGCAGAAGCTGAGGCTGGGCTCATGGTGAGGTATGCAGGGATGCTCAGCTGCAGTGCTGGAGCTGTTGTTTGGGGGTTGCTTATTCTTCTGTCCTCAGCTAGTTTACTGCAACCTGAGGCTGAGCAGAGAAGTGTACAGATGGTCCGTCACCTGGAAAGAGTGGCCAACGTGCACATGGCGAGACATCCCAGATGTTCACTCCTGAGTCATCCCATAGAAGAAGGAAAATTACAGCAATTATCGTAGCTGTTAGTGACTGAATGGCTGTGCATTGGAGTGCAACAAAAACCAAGAAGGAACTTTACTTCTGGTTGGTCTTGGAAATGCAGGATATTAAATTAAAAACAAACAAAAGAAAACAAATATTTAACCTGACTCTTATGTCAGGTTAGCTTTATATACCTTGGTAATGCCATCTTAATAGTATTGCAGCAGTATGTCTCGGAAGGAGAAATGCTACAGCAGCCTTATTAAATTTCATGCTGGATTTTTTCAGGTCTGCTAGACATCTGGCTTCGAATGCAAAGTCTTGTACTCTGTATAGAAAAGAACTATATTAGATTTCTGAAGGCTGGCTCACTGCATGTAATGTCCAAAATTGCCTGCTTTTACTCTAAATTGGTTATATCAAAGTTGCTTGATCTGAAAATTGCAATGACTCGTGAACTTGCAGTGGATGTATGCTCTTAACTGAACATTTTCCTCCTGCCCTGCTCCTTGTACTCCACTTTGACCAGAAACATGTCAATTGGAAACTGACTGTAGTGACTGAGCTCTTTGCTCATCTTTTCTATCTTGTTTGTGATAAACAATCCAATAGAGTCCAACTGGTAGTTTTAACAGGCTAGATCTAGCTTTCACGAGCCTCCATTGAATTTATTTTTTTTTCCTTCCTAAGATGATTGCAGGTACCCAACTGCTTAATTTTGGAGGTTCTGCTGCACTTAAGGGAGTGAAGGGCTTTGGAGGAACAGAAATGGGGTAATTTGAGTGTAAAGGACTATATCTGTTTACTTAGATGTACCAAGAGATCTTCTTGCTTGCAGTTTGGCAGAATGCAGCAATTGTGCTTTTAATTTCTATGGCTTTGGTCTCCCTGTCATTTGAAATAGAAGAGGCTTTCTGAATGGCACACTAATACAGATATTGAATATACTGTTTGTTGAGTTCCAGCGGTGTATATATTAAAGGGATTCTGTATACAGCTCCCAAAAAACTGTTTGTGGAGAGGGAGGAGCATAGGAAGAAATGAGGACATTGATGAATGAGAACATTAGTGAATGAGGGATGAGAACATTAGTGACACTTGTTAGATATGGTGGCTGACGACTGCTTAACTAATAGTCCTTCCACAAGCTTTGCATTTTGAATTTATTTTCTTTTTCCTGTTTTCATTTAAAAAAAAAAACAAAAACAAAAACTAACAATGAACTATATCATTTTTAAAATGCTAGAAAATGAATGACTTGTTTACAGTTTTATTTCCAGACCAAGATGTACTGGTATGACCTTTGGAAATTTTTGCCCAGTTTAGGACAAACTTGAGGGCTTGGCTTGGGGATGGGAAGGCTGGCCTTACATGCACGTTATCCAGGGATGGCCATATTCTTTACATTGCGTTTTGTGTGTTTGTCTGTTTTTTTTTTTTTTTTTTTTTTTTTTTTTTTTCTCCCCATTCTCCATTTTTTCTGCCCTGTTATATTACTCATGGTTTTCTTTGTTAGATCTGCAAATATTATTCTAAGAAAGTCTTTTTCCATTTTCACCCAAAATGCATTTGGACTTGTTAAATATGGCTCATGTGGCTCATTGTCCCAAAACTAGGTTTTTGTTAATGGTTGTGTTCTCTCTCCTACTCTGTTGACAACCTCACTGCATAGCAAGCTTATGAAGACATCCATGGGAGAGAATTCAGAACCATTGGTGTGAAAACGTGTACTGAGGATAAAAGAGGAGCTAGAGGAGAGCTTTGCTAATCCCCCTCATTTCCTGATTGATCTTAAGGTGTGAACTTATTTATGAGTACAAGCTGCCCCAATATTCAGTCTGAGGGCTGGTTTCTGGAGGTGCTGTAATGGTTGGAACAGCTGATGTGAAACTTGTGTTGTTTGCAATAATGCACAGGTGACACCAGCTCCATTTAAGGACTTTAATGGAAGCCAAAATAATGTGTCTAGCACAAATGGTTTATCAGATGTAGGGAAAAAGATTTAAAAAGCGGAACAAAATTACATGGTATTCCGTAATTCTTGTTATTGAAGGAATACAAAAATGTGAAGTGGGTGGATCAGAACCACCCATGAAAGATGGGGGTATGCTCATCTTCCACAGCCTTTCGCCCTGCTTTAGTCTGAGCAAACTGTGGTGTCTCTGGGTGTTGTCATAGGTGTCAGTGCTGGCTCCTGGAAGCGCAGCTCTCCTGCCAGAGGTAATTCTCTGCTGAACAGAGAACTGGCATTAATGCTGTCTGTAGTAAAATCCCTCTGGGCACCTAAAATGCTGTTTTGATTTAAAACAACAGTGCAGCTGCCTGAAGATTTAGGAGAGAGATCTGAAAGATCTAGTGTAAATGGATGCAGTGCTGGTTAAATGAACTTTTTTCAGTGTTTCTGTCTCCAGTCAGAAACAGGCATCTCCTTACACAAGAGGCTTATTCCCTGGCAATGCGTATCTGTATACACGTACTTACTGATCAAATTAAGCATTTAGGGCTGGCTGGTTTGGAGTTTATCATTTTTTATACGTCTGTAAAACAATTAGCAGGATTTCAGTCTCATTTTTGTCATCAGCAGCACCCAGCTGTTCTCTCTGTCTTTGCTTTCTTATTCTGTTATTCTTTTCTTATATTTTCATAAAAGGGTTTATCAGTTTTGAAACCACTGGAATGTTTGAGTTTTTATTTAGCCTGATTGAATGTCCTCTGAAGCAGTGGCTGTTGGGTCAGAGACAGCAGAACATTCAGCCCGTCCTGAGACACACTGGAACCGAAAGCGAAGGTCTTGTTTTCTACAGTACTGGAAGAATAGGATTCATGCCTGCTTAATTTCTGGCAATAAAGAATATGAAGGGAGGAGGTTTGGTCTTGAGCTCGTCTACACAAGTCTTCTCGTAGCACGCTTCTGTAGCCAAATATGATAAGTTTGTTTTTTTGTTTATTTATTTCCAGGTACATGCTGGGGCTTTCAGCCGTGCCGGCAGTTATACAGTTTTTTGGTTTCCTGTTTCTTCCTGAAAGTCCCCGATGGTTGATACAGAAAGGCCAGACTCAGAGAGCACGGAGGATTCTGTCTCAGATGCGCGGCAACCAGGCAATCGATGAGGAGTATGACAGCATCAAAAACAACATTGAAGAAGAAGAAAAAGAAGTTGGAGCAGGTATGCTGAATGCTTGTTCGCATCTCTGTGTATCAGTGAGGAGCTAAAAATCAGACAAAATGGTCAAGCTGTAGACTGTGAGAACTGGATTGTTTGCTTTTCTTGACAATAATGCTTTTATTTGAAATATTTCATATACTGGTAATTTCTGAGGTGAGCAGATGTTTTTATAGTCCTACAGTTTTAAATTTAGTTCTGATTTTTTTAAACGAGGAAGAAGTAAAGTTGTGTAGGATTCTAAGTTTATACTAGCTACAGCTATGTGAGAATTGCATTCAGAAAATTACTCAGTTTAAGAGTGCACATCTTGAAGAGTGGAAATAAAATGAAGTTTGGTTTCTTTCCTCAGTGGAAAAGACCAAACAGCCATTAGGGAGATCAGAAGGCATTTTACATTTATTCACATTACTCATTTATCCAGAGTTTATATTCTGGCTGATGATAATTCCAGGTAAGCAGATTTTGGAAAGATTTACAAACCTAGTCATGTAATATAGAAATCATTTTTCAGTGAAGGCAACTTCTGAAGTCTTTTAGGTCTGCCCAAGAGAACGAAGCATCTAAATCAAATACTTTTGCACTGTTTTTGGATTCTTATGCCATAATTGCTCAGAACTTTCTGTGTACTTCAGTATGTATTTGTGAAGCAAGACTACCATTCCATTGACTATTTTTATTTTTTGTCTACTAAATATTTTTTCTTTGCTATGTTCTGGAACTGTTAGGGTAGGAATCTTAAGTCTGTGAAGTAAGACTTGCCTTAGTTCTTGCTTCCTTAAATGTTGATAGCATGGTTCTGTAACTTCTCAGAGATAGCGGAAAGAAAAATGCAAGTTATTTTACAGCTGTAGGAATTGAGATTTGACATCTGATAGTACCTAATGTCATTGCCTCATTGTAAGCTCTAAGGCCAAACTCAGTAAATGAATACTTACTTATCTGGAAAAAGTTATTTGGTGCATTCTAGTGACAAGATTTTTAAAGTATTCATCACTGATTTGAAGTAAAGCTGGATTTTTCTCCCATTATGTTTTTGAAGCTTTTGGATGCTTTTTTTTTTTTTTTAATTATTATTATTTTATTATTTTCTTTTTATTTTTGAATCTTCATCGGGGAAAAAAAGTAAGTTTCTTGAAGTCAATTTGATGAAGAGCTTTAGTGGATTTTCATAGAACAGGTTGGGTCCTGTTCCAAGGTTCTTGGTCATAGTAGTCATTGGGCTGTTTGATTCCAGGGAGAGCCATTTAATGTCTGGTATTAAAGTTTTTTCTGCATTGTAGAAATAAAAGGAGCAGGTGTTTGACCCATTCTGTTCTGTATTTGTAGTCCTTGGGCTACACAGTGTGGCATTCATATTCTCTCTCTCTCCTCATTCTGCTGTTTCACTATTTGCAAATTAAATATATTTTTGTTGTAAGACTGCAGTAGGACTGACTCCAGCTCAGTTATTAAATCAGTCCTCAGTACAGCCATAACTTGGACTGGCACACTAGATATGAGGCTTTCTGGTCTCTTGATTCTTTTCCAAAACACATTGTCTTGCTGGAGTTTAGATAAGTCAAGCACATTCCCATGGAAAAGCTTGATTACAGAGAAATCAGCATTTTCATTGTAGGCAATCCAGAGCTTCATCATCAAATGGCATTAAAAAGTGAGGGTAATTATGAGTATGTGCTGTCCCACTTGTTATAAATGCTTAGGAAATAGACATATTAGATAGTTAAGGTCACTCTTGATTTTGATAATAACTTGATTGTAATTGCACTTCATCCCATTTCAGCCATAGTCTTCATTTTTGTCAAAAGGTATGTTGTATGTCAGCATCAAGACATAGGTTGCTATTGTTACCTGTCTGTGACTTCCACGTGGTATTTACAAGCAGTGTTAAAATGTAATTAATTTAATTTCTTGAGGCATTACCTGGTTAGTCAGTATTGAATTTGGTATGTGTGGTACAGGAGTACCACAATGTGTGGTACACGTTGCTGTTCAACGTGGAATATGTGCAATTCAACAAAATACAACTTTGTAGATCAAAAATCATCCTGCTTACTTTTAGGTAATAGAGTCTGTTCCTTTCTGTCACTTTCTCTCTTGAAAAAGAACAGATTTTCATTAACTGATACATAAACATCTTTGCCAGTTCGTCAGGGCATCACTTTCTAATTGAAAACAAGCCTGTGTTTGACTCCTTCTCTACAAGGGAGTAACAGAATGCAACCAAAACATATTGTCCAGTCCCACACTAAAAACTGTAAAGCCTTTTATAACTGTTTCATCAGCTATTCTTGTCACTGAAATAATGAATCACAGGGGAGCCTCGTCTGTGTTGCTTAAGCTACTTCTCAAAAGGTTTAGTTTTAATGTCTGTCATAATACCAGAGTTTTTCATTGCAGTTTCCATATGGTCATCAAGCAGCTTCTGTAAAAAGGAAAAATGTCTTGAGCAACAACTTTGGTTTCAGAAGTCTTTGGTGACGATACTGCTTAGCAGTTTATATTTTAGCATTTCAGGTTGGTATCAGGAAGAGAATGCATCTTTGTGACACTTTCCCTGTGAGTGGTTATGCAAAGGCATTGCATTTGCACAAGACAAGTTGAACCTTGGTCAAGTCCAATTGATCAGCATATTTAAACACCTTCTCAGATGTCAGGACTGTAGTGCAAGAGAGGGCTCAGGCGTGATTCTTCCCTCCTAATCCTAGATGTTTAACAGATGTCCAACATTCAAAGAAAATCATGGAAAAGTATCAATTTGTATTACCTTTTTTTGGATGAAAGCACCTGTAAGTTGCTTGTTTTTTCCACACGCCCCACTTGTGTCAGTCTTGACCTGTGATGTGCCAGGATGCCTGGTATTTCACACAAAATCAGTAGTGATGAGTATAGTACTAACTTAACATCCTGACAAAATAAATATCATTTGCATTAAGACTAGACTTTTATTTCTGTGTAGATAAAGTGTGTGTAGCCACGGATCATAATTACCCAAGGAGAGCAGTGTAACCTCCCCCAGCCCTATTTAGTCCACATTTCTCAAATTACGGTTGAGACTCTTGACCTTCTCCGCTCAGGTGGACCTTTCCGTTTTATAGTCTGTTTTTAAGCATATAAGAGAGTCAACTTCTGATCGTGAAGATGTTTTTGCATGTTATGCTTTGTAATTCTCTCCATGTAAAAGTTGTGCTGGGCTTAGTGGTGTGTGGAACAGTGCTGCTTCCGTTGAAGTCTACTAAGTGATTTAGAAAATTCATCATTGCACTGTGGTATTGTTTAACCTGCCATTCTGTGTCCGTACCAGAATGTTCTGTAATTCTGTATTATTTTTTTTGAGACCAAGAACAATGTATTCATACCACTCTTACCCTTTTACTCCTGCAGTATTCACTTGCTTTACTTCTTTACTGAATTTGCCATCGGATCAGTGAGTCAGTCTCCTTTTTTAGGTTTTGTATTTCCCTGCAGGAGATAAATGTGTTGTCATATAAAGGAAAAATCACCTCATTACCATTAGTTTTCAGCTTATACCTTTATCCAGTTAACTGTCAGTTAAAATAGGATGTTATCAGGGAAGAGAGCTGTCCCCTCAGTTCTTCCTGGCTACAGTATATTTATATTTCTTTCAACTTTCCTTCGTAAATAATATTTTAACTTGTCAGTATTTCTGCCTATGGCTTTGGCTGCAACCATTTGACACTTGTCTCTCTAGGGAGATACTGGAAGCTTTCATTATTTTCAGTCTTAATCGTAATATTCTCCTTGCTTCTGGGAGTCCTTTTTATCCTATGCAATTGTCTGACATGCCTGGAATTCAAAAGGATATAGACATGCTTATTGTTATTGGATGTCAGCTAGAATCTATTTAATGAAAGTTGGTAATGCTGTGATGCTCTCGTAGGGTTCTGCAGAGCTCTGAACCATTCCAGCTCTAGGGACGCCAATCCTTATTTAAAATGAATCCCTCATTCGTGGGAACGAGTGGCTGCTGTTACCTGTAACCAAGAAATTAGGTGGAAGTCTTTCAGGCAAAAGGAATAAAAGAGTTCAGCCAAGGACATGTCCAAGAAGACCCCAAATCCCATATGGTTGATTGTCATATCAGCCAGAAATTCTTGCTTGTGACAATGCCAATGCAAGGGTCAGATCTGGGTTGGTTTTGCCTTTAGATTTCGTGGGGAGTATGGCCAGCTCGTGAGGTACTAGAAAGGAATGGCCTCGTTCCATTCTCTTATTTTAACTGGTTGAGCAGCAGAATTATTTCCTTGTCTGTTCTTTTAAGAACAGAAATTCTTCTTGTGTGGGGGCACGTCTTCACTGGAATTTGTTTTGTTTTTACTTGAAGCCATAAAAACAATCTCCTGGCTAATTTAAAATTTAGATAATGCAGGCAAGTAAAACATGGAGACATTTGATCTCGTGAAAGTACACTAACTCAATTCAGGGTATGATCAGATAATGAGGAAAAGCCTTCTACAGAAATCACCAAGGAATATTGAAAGTATGAATTACTGTACTAAACAATTGATAAAGACAGATAAAAAGCTTTTCTGGTTCCCCTTTTATCCTTAAAGCCTTTTAAAAGGCTGGCTAATTCTCAGAAGTATGACCTTTGAAAAATCTATAAAGTCTATATGAGTCTATAAAAAAAAAAACAACATTTTTTTTTTCCTGCCATACCTAGAAATGTAGTACTATATGTTAAAAATAATAGTTCATTTCTGGTAAGTTAGAGCTCTGTTCATCCCTTCAGGTTGCGGATGTAGCCAAGAGTTTGTGAATTCCTGTGTGCTTTGAGGGACCCCTACAGAGTTTATACCTGGCAGGACGTTTGGAGTTGACCTTGCTTGAGTGGCTCGTAGCCAAAACCAATCCCTTCGTCCATCAATGTGCAATGGGTTTTCAATGTGCCTACATAAATTAAACAGTTACCTGGAAATGGGCATTAATTGCCTCTGAAGTTAAGCTATTTTAGGGTAGACTGCTCAGGTGGACATACTGGAACAAATTCTTTACCTGAGCTTCAAGCAGATTTTGTATAGCAGAGTCCTAAAGGGAAGGGAAAAATGGAACTGCATGAAACTGCACGAAAGCTTAGAGAACCATTATAAGGGAAGAGGGTTGTTGTTCTGTTTTTTTTTTTCTTTTTTTTTTTTTTTTTTTTTTTTTCCCCATTTCAGATTCATTCTGAAGTTTCTGGAAGTAAAATTAACTTTCCATTGGCAGCGTTGTTATCTTTGTATTAGTCCGGGGGTTCTGAAGCTTACAGAAAATCAAAGCTGGAAGTCTGAAAACTGAGAAATCTTCCTTTTCATCTCTGTAGTTGAAAAATATATTTGCACCTAATTATTTTGTTTTAGGCCAAATGACATTATTCACAGATTGAAGCTGAATTTGCAGATGTTTGGGTGGTATTAACTGCTGCTCTTCATCTCAGGTAGCCTGTGGGCCTGGGAGTCTGAAAGCAGATCTGGGTGCTGCTCCAAATCCGAGTGCCTCGCTCGATGCAGCTGCTCCCTGGGTTTTGCTTAGGAACTGTTTAGGAACATGTTTAGGATCAGGTATTTTGTTTAGAAACAGGAACAGTTTTTGTTAGGAACTGGGGCTTTGGAGGAAGTAGTGCTTAGCTGTATAATTTGACTGGTTATTAAAAGTTTGCTTTATAATAGAATAAACTTCAAACAACATTTGTGACTGCACAGCAGTTCCTCCCCTGTTGGTGCAGGTGAAACACACAAAAGCAGGGTGGCGCGGGGTAAGTTTTATTTTAATGAAGCTGCACGGAAAGATTCCTGGAGGAAGTGAACTCAGAAGATTTGGGGAGAACATTCTTGGTCAGTAAAAAGAAAAATGGGTGTGCACTGAATGGGTGATAGTAAAGGAACAAAGCAATCAGAAAATACTAGAAATAATAATAATAATAAAATAAAGAAAGAAAGAGAGATGTGGAGGTGCTGGTTATTGTACTGCTGGATGGAAAGCCTGTTCATAAGAGTACTAAGGCTGGTTTCTTACCCAGTACAGAAATGTGAGAAAAACTAAATGGTGGGAGACACCTATAAGCTGTCTGTAAGACACAAGTTGGGCTTTTCAGTCTGAGGAAGTGAGGCGGGCCAGAGAAAGAAGCCTGTAGTGGTGAAGGGTGGTGTGGGATGTTAATGATGGGTAGGATGAATGGGCAGCACACGTGTTTGTAAAGGAAAGTTACAACACTTGGCTCAAGGCTTAAGGCTCCTGGCAATGCACCAGCCGTGCCAGCCATGGCCTCCCAATAACATCACCTTCATCTTTGGACTGGATGGAAAATAACTGATGGAGGAGTGCTGGAGCTATCAGCTGAGCATGGGGAGCCATCAGGCTGCTGGGCACGCCAGCTTTGCCAGAAACAGGAAGCATCGTGTCAGATTCCCTGGGTATACTTCCATGAGGGATGGGCACACACCATGCTAAGAGCAGAATTCAAGAGCTCACTTAATTTAAAAAATAAAATTAAATGTATGTATATATTCACCGTTTCCCTGCTGGATCCAGCATCTGGTCTGAATCCGCACTTCTGAGCTGGATGCTCCAGCTTGAGCTGCGTGTTTATGTGCGTCAGGGATTTGGACAAAATACACAGAGTTGTGTGAAATTGTTAATGGGCATAGTGGAAAACTTGTTTTTAGGCTGCTAAGGAATAATTATAACACTTCACTAAGCTTAGTAATATGATTAATTATGTAGCTCTTAGAGCAGGGTCTGTAACAGAATTTGGAGACAATCTTGTAGCTTCTCTGCTCCCTGACCTTGTCAAGTTGAGTGGAAGCTCTAAAATGGATTTAATGGTTTTAATAACAACACAACCATGTGAATACCACAAACAAGTAGCTGAGCAAAGTTAAACTGTTGATGCCATTTTAGCCTTTTCAGTGTGATCATTACAATCACTAAAAATTATTACTAATATTAAAATTGCTTTTCAGTGTGGTAGGAACCAAGAAGGTGCAGGGCTGACTCTTCCTCCACTGCTGCCACTGAGGTGAAGGGGTTTGGTGCAAGGGTGGAATTTGGTACCCCTCATTGAATGTCAGCAACTCTTCAACAGCAGTAGCTTTTCTTAGGGTCTGTGGACCCTAACATGAATGCAGTGTTTGCACAACCTGTTGAAACTGAAGTCCTTTGTTAATAGGAAGAAGCCATTGGGGAGCAAAAAGGGTTTAAAACTGTTTGACTCCATTCCTTTTATGTAACTCCATATCATACTTATCTAATCTTTATTCTCTTTGGACACCTTCACCAAAACATTGTCTGTGATTTTGTCCAATGCTAATCTCTGCCTGGCTTTTTATCACAACAGCATTTTGTTGGGTTGTTTTTTTTGGGTTATTTTGGGGGATTTTTTTAAAATCTCTTCTGTTTTCAAGATCCTTTATTCTGCTCTTCTTCCTGAGGGGTTTGATTCAAAGTAAGCACCTATCCTTCCATGTCTCCTGATAGTTAATACAAAATATTCATGCAGTGAGCATTTTGGTAAATCTTGTCAACCAATTTGAAGTCTATCATGACTGTCATGCTGCAATGTGGTGTGGGTTGTGTTTCCTTTGACTGAAGATGGATTAAAAAAAAAAAAAAAAGAATAGCTTAAAGTAGTTGGCTGTTGTGTTGCTGCTGTGACTCCCAGGCTATGCATTTTGAGTCCTCCCTTAAATAATTTTGAGCTTTCCCTATGTCCAGAAGGCAAGCTGCTGGAATTTTGTCCTTCTGAAAATGCATGAAAAATGATACAGTGCTTCTATGCTGACTATTTGATCAGAATATAGATTTAGATCCAGTGTTTTTACCCAGTAAATAAAAAGAAGCTTCTCCTTTTATTTTATGAGCCAATTCGGAGCCATCGGTGTGTCAGCCTTGACTCAGAAGCAAGGTGCTGGGAAGGAAGGAGCAGGATTCCTCTCTGCATTATTTCATTCCTGAATAGGAAGGGGGAGCACCACCTTCTTCTTTTGTCACCTGGATGAATGAGGCCGTGGGCTTACTCTTTTCATGGGCTGTTTTTTGGCAGTAAAGCGCTTTCTAGGAAGCGTATTGTGCTACTGGAGCCTTTTGTGTGCCAAGATATTGTTGGCCTCCTGGAAAATGTCAGCGCAGATTAGGGGGTTTTGTATATGGTTGAAGCGCGTGTGTCTGGTAACTAATGCAGCGTGAATAATTCACAATGAATAATTTGTCTAATTAATTTAGACTTCCTTTCTGCTTGTCAGTTGTCTGTGGGGAAACTGCAGTTTCCTGAGACATATTTGTTTGGGAAGTGTTACAGTGCTTTGGAATTTTTCTGTGTGAAGCTGTAACAAATGCAGTGAATACTTAACATTTTCAGTATAAACTCTTTGGAGATTGTGTTTTTGACAAATATTAAGCTGTGTTTCAGTCATGTTCTAGAAATGCCTTTACAAAGAAAACTCTAAATTGCTCAATTACCAAACCGAAATTTCTTAGAAGAATCAGCAAGACTGTGATTTCCTCTTCCCTGTGTTTTCAGGTTTCTGTTTTGTTAAAAAAAAAACACAACCAAACCCAGTTCCTTGGGGAACTTTCCTGCTCTGGCACTCTGAAATGAAGAATGGTCTCCAGAAGTCATTAGCACTCCTTTAGCACTCTCTTTTTTTTCCAGGAAACCACTGTCCTGGTAAATTTCTCTCCCTCGGTCCTCTGAGGAAAGGGTCATCCCAGTGCTCTAGAAGTCATCAAATTGTGTGCGTTCTTTTCCACCGAACATTCAGAGATAGACGCTGCATTTCTGTGTAATGGTCATTTTCAACTTTTTTGTCCTGATTCTGGACACACTTCTGTATTTCTGTTTCTGTAGAATAAGAAATAATGTTTTCAAAAACAATATAGTTCCCTGTCTAAGTATACTCAAATATTTGCCAAAAGTCATACGGAAAATGTTTTTCTCTAGTCAATGTAAGTGATCTGACCATGCAGCTGTAGTGATCGATGAATGAAGAAATCATTTTTCCTAATATTGTGAGTTTCTTTGGTTACAGAATACGTTTAAGTGTCTTAGAAAAATGTCTCCTTTTCCCTGCCATGCTTAGCGTGCATCCAATTCACCCATACAGAGTCAATTTTAGGCTAATATTTCACATCATCAAACCTAGTACGTTATTATTTTTCCCCTCTCCTGTTGCAATTCTTGTAGAATTGCTAGCAGAATGCCAAAAGTTCAAGTAGCTGGATTGCTTGTAATTACTTCTCTATGTTTAACTGAACATGCTGCATGTTTATTCTGTCCTTTAATAATGAAACAGGCATTTTTGCTGTAAAACAGGGTAGCCTGGACCCGCCGGCAGCTCTGCTGGTGGCAGCCACATGGTTTCTGTGGGGCTGTGTTTGTGTCCCCAGTCCCATGGGAATTGGGGTGTGAGGGCTTCCAGGCACTTCTTTGCTCTGACACCTTGCAGAACACTTCTTCGGGGCAGAAAGAAGGTTGTAGGTCTTTGTTTTGGTACTTAAACTGCATGAATATATGCATACACACATAAATATACACACATGTATTTTCAGAGTGCTGAAAACCTTTCATTTCTGTCTGCATTCTCCATGGCATCAGTGGTTATAAAGAGGACAAAAATAGTTTTCTTCAGTGTGTTTTGACCTGTTTGCCATCGTTTATTGAAAATGGAGAAGTTTAATTGCAAATATTGAATCTAATGGTGTGCAACTGCTCTAAGCATCAAATTATTATTGAAGCAGAAGTCATCTAAAGCATACTTGAAATTCGATTGAAGAACATAAATAATTCTAAAAAAAATCTGTCCTTTTGTGATGATATGCAGTGGATTGCACTAGTTTGATTTCATTTATATATAAATGCATAAATATATTATAAAACACAAAATACATGCAATTTTCATTGCAGTTGAGGTGGATCTCACTTAAGAGAGTGCAAGTATGGCTATAGATGGATAAATTTTAATACCTTCTGTAGTGTATGATATGGAAAGTAGCCTACTGGCTCCGAGCCAGTAGACCTCCTTTTTAGTTAAAGCAAATATACGTTTCTATGGCAATAAAATCAAATTTAAAATGTAGGTGGTTCTGACTGTTGCTAGTCTAAAATGAAGGTGGCAGTTGCAGAATAGTTCATTCCATAGCCAAAGGAAAATAATATTTCTATTAAAGAAAAATTGATCTAAATTGCCCCATACTTGACTTTAAAAATTTTGGAATTGTAAGCTCTTCCTGGTATTTATTTCTTTCCCCATTAAATTCTCTTTCTTTCTTTTCACTATCTAGGAAAAATAGGACTCTGCATATAAATGTTATACAAATCTTTTGTTATTTTCAAATAGATTTAAACTTCAGTGGTGATTTGTATTACCTTTTCATCTTTCATGTGTGTTGGGACTTTAAATTTTTAATGTTTTGTTAAGTGGTGATTATTTTTAGTGGTACTTGGAGACAAGAGGCTTAAGAGCCTTGGAAAGGAAGATAAATTAAAGCAATATTTACCAAAGAACACCAGATTGGCGGGGTGGGTAGGGGATCACAGGCTGCAAATAAATATAAGAAATGTTTATCCTACTCTAATTGCAGCGCGAGATAACAATGGAAGAGGTCTGAGACACCATTTCATCTCTAGATTGGATTGTTGTGAGCTTTACATGCCTAAAACCCCGCTGAAGCACATTCCCAGAGGAATGATCCATTGTGGAATATCCAAATACCACCTATTCATAAACAAGTGACCTCAAATTAATCATCCTGCCCCCATCCGTCATAGCTGGTGTCCTTCAAGCTGTTTGGTTGTTTGGTCTCCAGGTCTTCTGAAAATTGGTAGGACAGACTATAGGAGTCTGAGGACTCCTTATTTTTTTTATATATATTTTTTAATAAAGGAGTATGGGCAGCTTATTTCATGTGTAAGATGATGTTTGAAGTCCAAATTTGCAGTTATTTAAGCATAGTGCGTGCATCTGTAAAAACCAAATGGTATCTTGTTGGTCACTCACACTGATGTGTCGTGGGCCCTAACAGACCCAGACCTTGTCAAACACCAGAAACGTTCACGTGCACTCAGCAGGGTGGGAGCGTGTGGTAAAAACCGGATCCTTCAGTTGATCTTAACATCAGATTTTACGAAATCTTCTTTTGCCACAACAGGCAAGAGTTTCTCAAAGTTATAACCTGAGAATACTTAATGTGTAAATAGCAACTTAAATTTGCAGAGTTTCTGGTATTATCCATGAGGGGCACACTCATTTCCCTCCTTGCAGTAGGTCCTCACGTGGTTGTCCTTGGTAATTCATGTAACTGCGGTTAACTACTCAGTGTCAAAGACAGCGAATGAAATATAGCAAATAATGTAAATAGTTGAGATATAAGGAAAGGGATTTGGGTTGCTGGGCTGTCAGTGAATCTGCTAGTGTTGGTGCATTAATAGGGAAAAACTGCCCAGCTTTATATAAATCTGTGTATAAATGGAACAAATTATGGATAATGAATAATCTTAGGCGCCTGCAAGTAATATATGTACCCCGGTGCTGCATAATGATAGTGTTTTAAAATATTTCTTGACATAAAGTATTAGTTAATGTAAATCCCTGAAATAAACAAAAAGGGACATTTTAAAATATAGCTTAAATTTATTCTATGTTTGAATAAACAACCCAGCAGCATTACAAAGGAGTTACGGGGTGAGGGTTTTTTTGGTTGTTGTTTAGTTATTTTGAGGCAAATAATTTGTATTTTACCAATTTGGGAAGGTTGCTCAGTTTAGCATTTTGTTTTCAGCCAAGAAACATTCCCCACCATCTGCAGCCAAATGGTCTTTGGTGCTTTGTATGCCCTGGCTCCACGTACAAACCATCAGCTGCTCCGTGTAGCCCCCCAAAACAGGGCTGGGGGCTGTCATGACATTCTCTGTACAGGTGCGGGCAGATACTTGAACAAGCGAGCTCTGGAAAACCTTCACGGGCCTTTCATGGATGCAGCTGCAGTTTCCTACACTGTGCAATTTATGGTATGCCAGGAGATATGACATGACAAAAGAACTTTAAAATACGGGCTTCTGATATGCTTTGAGTTTACAGGTTTTTTTCTTCTTATCTGCTGAAACTGGTTTTCAAACTCCACTGAGGGTTATTCTGAAATGTAGTTTTAATAAGCTTGCACTCTTCTGCCCTGCTGATAAACTTTTGTTCCTTTCTTCCCTAACTCTAGTAGAGATAAATTAACCTGAAAAAAATTGTACATGCCTTTTTGTATTTTTGATAGGAACCTCATGAAGGGCTGTCTTCAATTTTAGCATAGCAGTTTCAAAGCAGTTTTCATTTATCATGACTTGGATAATTTAAAACAATCCTCTTTTCCCTCCGTGGCTCTTCTTAAATGCATTAATTTTGTTTGGTGATAAAATTTCCCCTCTATGTTCTTCAACCGCTTGCAAATTTGGATGTTGGTTTATGCTGGTGTCAGTATTAGACCTAATTTTTGTTTACATTTAGAAATAATGAAATTGAGACATTAGTGTTACATTAGACAAATTGTGAGAGATTTCTAATTGTAAAATATAACCATTGCAAGCTACTAATCAATTTTGTGTAAATCCTGCCCAGCATCATACTCAAAGTGTAGTATTTTGTTGCCGTGGTGATGAGCACAGTAGGGTTTTCTTCAGGATTCTTTCCAGCAGCTTACGATAATTGAAATGGCTACAGAGAGAAAAAGTATCAGCTCCAGCCTGAGTTGCATCGAGAGTATAAGCCTTCGACGACATAAAACTATTTTTACTCTATGTTACCATTAGGAATGCAGTTGTAGAAATGCATCCCAAACTTTACCTGTGGGGTAAACTTGGATTTAACACTTAGACTAATTCAAGAACATTTAAAATGTACTTGTTCAACTGGAAAAAACAACAACAACAACAACAACAAAACCCACAACATTGCTAGAGACTTAAAGGATTTAATAATGCAAACTGCAAACCTTTGTCCATTATTGAGAATCTGCATGGTTGTCATTTTTTGTTTGTGCTTTTTTTTTTTTGTTTGCTTGTTTTTTTGCTTGTTTATTTATTTTCTCTTCAGTGATTTGTTCTTCTGTGTTGATAAAGCAGACAACAAAAGATACATCTTATCAGGGCTGCATATAGTTTTTCTGTGTCTGTAATATTTCTTAGCAAAAATTTGCAAAAAATATCTACTACTGCAGTAACTATATTACTCCTGTGCTAATACATCACAAACTTCTTGTGTGCTTGGTAAAATAACTTAAGTAACTTGTAATTTCCCCCAAACAAGATTTTTTTTTTTTTTTTTAAACACAAACAAACCATCTATTGTTGAACTGTAAAAATTGCAATGTGTTCCTGCACTGCTGGGAAGCACAGCATGGAACTAAACTCCATAAAAGCTCCAGCTTTCATTTCTCATTCAAAGCTCACTTTCTCCTCTTTTCCACCATTTGAAGCATTTTGGGCAGGAGCCTATAAGGTGGACTGAAGATAAAGGCTTCAGTTCCTCTGATAACTTCCCCACTATTAAGATGCTAGTTGCTGGAGAGCTCAAGATCAATTCACTGTTTTACAGAAAGAATAGCTGAGGTGGTCTGACTTAATTTCTGGCAGAACTGAGAACAGACCCAAGGTACCAAGTGCTTTGCCTACAGCATCTTTCTGAGCCACAACACAGTTCCCATGCGGTATGTGCCACCTGTGAAATGCGCGTCTGCCATTTACTATTCAGTTTGTTACTTGGCATCTCCTAGTGATAATAAATCTGCTGCTAGAGGATTATTCTCGTCGCACTTCGTAAAGGTATGTATGGACCCGAGAGGCTGCAAACAGATGGTTGCACTATTTTTTAATTACCAAAATACATGTGTTGGTAACACCAAAAGAACATTCAGCAGTAATATTAGAAGGACATGTAGAAGCAAAGAGAAGCATTTACACATTTGTGGAAGTGAAAGAAGTAAGTTGCCTGTAATTTTGCTTACGTGTTTATTCCTGTAATTCCATTAGTCTCGTCTTGATCCAGCAGACACAAACAGCAAAAAAACAGGAAGAGTAAAGGAAGATCATCAACTTACATGATATTTTACCCAAGTAGTCTTCCAGTTTCTGATCATTTGAGGTTTATCACCCATGAAATTGTCTGATCTCCCCACGCACACTTTTAGTTTGTTAAGCATACTTAAACTTTAACTACAGACCGGCCACAGAGTGATTAATCATGGTTTTAATTCTGTTACTTTCTGTTTTACGCTGAGTTTTCTTTCAGCTTTTCAGGAGATGTTCTTGTGCATTTTAGATGTGTGGTTTTCAGGTTTACTGTCTGAAGTAGGAAATGCCCTACTACAGAAGGTGTGCAACTCTTGTTCTCAATAACCGTGTTTTCAAAACCCATAATGGAATGAAGTGCAACTATTCCCATTTTGAAGAGAGAAAATGGGATGGATTTTCACCAGAGGAAGTTTTGAAGGATCCTGTGAGGCTTGTGGGGGGATTCATGTCCCACAGCTACCCATGGCAACACTATACCATCCTCAAAATGTTATGCTAAATTACATGAGTACCTATCTGCACCCTGGGGTGAGGGGACAGCAGATGTCAGCCATGGGTGGAACTTTTCAGAAGCTTTAGGCATGAGTATTGACAAAGCTGACTTGGTACTGACACTGCTGTCAAACGTACCAAAATGTGTGGTGCTAAAACAAGCAAGTATTCAGGCTTTTATTCCATAGCTTATCGCATCTTGGTCCTTGAATACATTTCCACTTCCTAAAGGATGATATTCTTTTGTATATCCTTCCTGGAAGGTTGGTTGGAATATTTTGTATGTGTGTAAAATGACGACAAAGTATTGCTGACTTGTACCATTGGATCCCAGTGGATCCTGGATGTGTGTGGGGAGGATTTCTGTGTGGTCTATAGGTATCAAGTAGACAAACACGAAACATTCAGCAAATATGGTGCTGTGAAACAGGGTTTTAGAGATATCTGCTTGAAGCCTGGTGCCTGGCTTGTGCTTTCACCAAGCTTGGAGTAGCATGTTGCTTTTCTTTTGAGCTGTTCAGAAACCTTACACCGTCAGTGGAGCCTGTTCCTGTGCTCTCATTACACAAGCTGAGCTGCCATGTGCAGACACACAGTATCCCTCTCACAGTCTCTTTAAAAATTAATACAAAGCAACACGAACAAGAAATTTGAAAATGATTACAAAAAAATTGTACCTCCTAGCAAACTAGGGTAGTGCATCCCCAAAGACAGATGTGGACAGGCAATCTATGCACATTACATCTTGACTGGTTCGAAGGTGAAACATCCATTTGTATGAAAAGCTGTCTAGTCAAAACTGTAGTCAAAAATTAAAGCCCTGATGCTTTTTTGAAGTACAGGCCCCCTGAAAAATGAGCTTTGGGCAGTGCTTATTGTCCTAGAGCTTTTAGTTGGTTCATATTTTCTTCATTTTCTTAACCTGCTTTTATTGCTTCTTGAGATCTACCATTGTCTGTTGATTTCCCTAATTCTTGTGGTACCTTCTGGGGATAGATGCTTCTTTCTTCTTCTATTATAATGCTGTTTCAGTAGCAATGGCTAATGAATTGGTATCCACAAGGAATACTTAAGAAAAATTGAACAGAGACTTGATGATTGCAACTACAGGTTTTGCAATACTTGAGGGAAATCAGGATTGAAATTTTGACCATGTTTACTGTTGGTCTATATCTGTCTTGTCAGCCTGCCTTAAATGAATTTTCTCTTATTTTATAGCCTGTTTACTAAAGTTGTCACATCTAGAAAGATACAATGTCTTGCGAGCTAGTCCTTGGAAGAAAATATCCTAAACTTTTCCTATATGTCAGCAAGAAGTTGGGATCATCTCTGGTGATGGATATTTCGTACTTTCAGTGATGGTGTTATTCCATCAGGTGGCATTTGCAATAAAACAATTTCCATTAGTGCAGTGCGTCACTTGTGAGCCCGTGGCTCTGTGGTGCATCTCAGCAATGTCCTACCCAGAGCTCATGTACTTTCCAAAGGATCCATTTGGAAGCTTTGTATGTGCTATTTTCATTAAAGTGTCGTGACACTGGAATGAAAAACAAACTTGGGGCTGGTAAAGCCACAGCTGAAGCTTCCCCAGTAATTCTGAGAATCTAAAATATCAGTGAGAACAACTGACTGTGAGAAAGAGCTGTGAGAAAGAAGAAGAAAATTGCTTTCTTACTTGTTAGGACGGTCGTGTTGTAACGATGCTGGTTGTTCTCCCCCCAGATATACATTATTCATAAATTCTGTCCAAACCCCTTGGCCTAACCGTGTCCAGAAAGGTTTGTTACTTCTGGGGGCAAACAAGACCAACAGAGGCACGTCTTCAGTGTACCTGGAAGGGTTGGCTGAAACGTTCATTTTGAGTGCCTGTCTGCATACATTTACCCTTTTCTTCAAGTCTTGAAACTGAATATGTCCATTGAATGTAAGAAAGATTCTTTTAAAGTATATTCTATGGATATATTTTCCTCTGTTTTGTATATAAAACATGAAGCGCATTTTAAGGAGCAACTGAATTATTTGTATAGTTCATTCTGAGAAGTCTTGCATTATTCACTTTACTTTTTCCTTTGATTTCAAACCACTGGCATCACTGCAGTGTTCTCAGAGAAAACACGAACAAGCAAAAATTCATAAACATTTGTTCCGCTCTTATTAACTGAAAAGCCGTTGTCATGCCGTGATTAATTTTGGTTTTCTGCTCTTTGGTATCTACATGTGTTTGAGGCATGTTTTCCAATTGATATCAGACGTGAACAGTCAAAAGTATCACTGTTTCAGCAACAGATTAATGTCAGGTTACCTTTTTAAGTATTTATTTCCATGCATGTAAAGTAAGGGGGAATGTTGGAGACCCAGATGTTACATCTGCATCACGCTGCTCAGGAGCTGAATTACTGAGGTTGTTTTCGGTGTTTTTGACCTAGCACTGCCAAGTCCACCATTAAACCATACCACTAAGCTTTACATCAGCATGTTTTTGAAGGCCTTATTTACTATTTGAATGTTATACAGCTTGTTTGTGGAAAAATTACAACTGGTACAGTCTTTGGAGTTGGCCCTTGCGATGAAATGTCATAAGGGCCTATGGGAGCCATAGGCCAAGGACCAACTAATGGGAGTTGGTATCATCAGCAAGTTTGGACATTATAAAGCAAATACCCAGATTTTGGGAGGAACAAAGTGTAAGTAGGGTGTGGTGTTAGGCAGGCTATTAAGAGACCTGACTTTCAGTAAGAAATCAGCTAACAAACACCCAGTGCAGGGATCAGTCCCGTAGAGCTTTGTGGGAAGTTCAGCCTCACCTTGCACAGAGGAGAGGGCTCTCTGGTGTTCGTTTGGTATGCTGCTGATCTGAAATGGTTACGTAAAGCTTGATGTCTCTTTCTTAGGTGGAGCTCAGTGTTTTTGCTGTTGGTATGTCAAACACAGTTGCTTCTGGGAGCTTCTCCTTGCCCAAGGCCTGGGAAGCCGCGTATCACGTCGGTGACATTTCTGATCATTGTTTCTGTCCGCTGAGAGTAGAGAAGCCTCCCACTTCAAATCAGTGTCATGGCAATGCCATCTATCAAGACGTGAATGGCAGAGCAAAATACTGCTCTTCTCAATCACGGAATTGAATTGCTGTCCTTTGCTGGGGAAGGTCACTTGTTTCAAATCTGAATTCCTGTACTGTAGCAGAACGGGGTGACGCTGCTTTAATTTTCTCTATGCTTAGCCTCACAGGTTGGTTTGCCAAGTGAATTAGCTGGAAGAATCAATGCAAAAAACGTTCAGCCTCCCTTTCCCTATAAATAGCATCACTTATCACATCTTTTGAGGCTTGCACTTCCCCTGTGAAATCCTGTTTCTCCAAATCTGTGGTGGAGGGTCTGAGTGCCCGTCAGCAGGCTGCAGCAGGGGGTGGCTGGGTGTTCCTGAGGTAAACCCTTCTCCATCAAGCAGCAGAGGACAGGTCCCTCATCCTTGCTTCTTCTCCCTTAGTTCACTGAGAAAGGTGAGTTACAGCCTAGCTTCAGGGTTTCTCACAGGAAACTGTGGGCTATTCTTTAGCAATAAGTAATATTAGACCACTAAGTAATATCAGACCACTTCCATATCTTGCTTTATAGATGATGTAGTGTGTCGTGTTTCTACGAAACGCTCTGTTTGGCCCCCCGGGTGTGACTGTCACCTGGATAGCCTCGTCAGCCCTCTGCTGCCCATCTGAGCAGAACTGGCTGCTGGTGGACAGTCCCGTGCCTGGCCGAGGGAGAAGCAGGATCAGCCTTCCTCCTCACAGGTCTTCAGCACACCCGAAAACACCTACTGTGAGTGCCCTGGTGGGTTCATGC
The DNA here is from genome assembly GCF_009819795.1 of Aythya fuligula. NCBI lineage: Eukaryota > Metazoa > Chordata > Aves > Anseriformes > Anatidae > Aythya > Aythya fuligula. Next base: position 15,626,789 of record NC_045559.1, read on the forward strand.
AGGGGAGAGACCTGTTGTGCTCTGTGGCACATCTAAGAGTTTTCTCCTAAGCATTCTCATCTATAGACAGCAGCAAATTGTTTTCTTTAAAACTACCTCTTTGAGAAGATCTGTTTTTGTTGTTCTTTCTTTTGATAAATTATATCCAGAGTCACAGCCCCAAGTTTCTGCTTTCCTTCTCCACTCATACCTCATACCCAGCTTCTTTAAAAATCTTGTGTTTTTTCTTTTTCTTAATGCTGCAAAGGTTGGTTTGAGATCAGGGGAAGAACCACACCGCCTGCTGATGTCAGACAGTTGCTCTCTGTCAGGCTCCTGCCTTGCAGAAGGTGTGTGCGGGTCAGGCCAAAGCTGTGGTGGTGTTTAAAAGCAGAAAGTACAGAGTGATTCGTGTTTGGTGTGAGGGCTTGGATCTGAAAGCTTTAGATTTAAAATGCACTTAAATTGTGGCCTTCCCTGAGGTTTGGGCTATGGAGACACATCTCAGTAACATCGCATTAATCTCTTTGGTATCTAAATTCACGTTGGCTTAGGGATGATAATATGCACCTAATTTTGTTCCTAATGCACAAGATTGGGTTGACATTTGACCTGAAAGCTTACTTTTAATTTCCAACAACTTTTAGCAGCAATATGGTATACACTCCTTTAAATTGATTTTTAAAAGCGAAAACCTGCTTATTCAACTTTTCCATACCTCTTCTGACAGATTTATTTTAAAATCTAAAGTCTCTTCCTTTTGGTTGTCCTGAAAATCCAGGATGCAGGCAAAGGGCTTAGGACATAATCAGCTATCAGAGCTTGCCTTTACTGTGCCCCCTAAAGCCCCACCACACATTTTTTATTGTTACTTCCTAAACTTGTCTAGTAAAAAGACATAGAGCCCTGCGGGAGGGCATAGGACCTTAAAATTATGTTGCAAAAACAAAACAAAACAAAAACCAATTATTCTGGAGGGAAAAAAAAATCTGCTTCTTGCCAAAAAATGCCAGCAATAATGGTCAAGGACCTGCGTTGACTCTCAGCTTTTAGTAATAGAGGGGAAGAAAAAAAAGTAAAAAAGCTCAAGCCCATAGGCAGCTGCTGCAAAATTTATTTCATTGAGCTAGCATTACAAAATACTGAATTAATTTTGTCGTAGACTTCTAAAATAATTTTGAATAAAACCTAATAGTTTACAGGAGCAGCTCATTGCTTTTTTCCTGGTTTGGTTTTATGCAAAACCATTCCAGTTGCTGTCAGCTGCTAAAAGATGCATTGACTACATCTGCATTTATGTTTCGTCTCTGAACGGCGGTGTAGCTCTGCAGTGAGTCTCTTCTCGTCTCCCATCGTCACCCCATGTACTGCCTGTTTGGATGGTGAGGCAGTATTAGGGCCCATGGAAAAAATGCTTTTGGGGGACCAAAACAAGAGGTCCACTCCAGGGATACCCTCAGTGTTCTCTGACCCTCTTGGAGATGTGAATGCTCAAATCAATGACAGGGTCTCTGGCAGCTTCTAACGGCCCGAGTGGCAATACTCTGCCTCGGGGACCAGACTATACCCATTCTAGCAGAAAACCTACAAATCATGGGCTGTGTACATTGATGGGCCTTGGCTTCAGACTGCTTCAACCTGATGATCCCCACCTGCTGCTTGCATGACTTGCTGAGATGCACATGGCCATGCCTGCTTCTTAAACCGTGTGTTGCCCAGTGGAATTAATTTTCTTTGTAAATGAGTGAACTGTTTCATTAAAGCATGTTGTATAACAGTGTACAGGGAAGTCATTAACTTTTTAAAGCAATTGGGGTTGGTTGGGTTATATGTATCCGCCCCTTTTGCCAATCAAAGTTAGCACTTCTCCAAAGAGGGAAGGACCTCACAGTATTGTCTCTCCTTAAGGAAATTCCTCTTCTTGGTGGAGGAATTGATCTCAAAGCTGCCCTGCTGTGCCCAAACTTTTCATCCCAAGTCTTGCTGCTTACTCTTGATGTTGGCTGTGGATTTACAATCGAGTAATGTTTGGTAACACAAGTGATTCGTTTGTGTTTTATTGTGTCAGATGCAGAAATAGAGACACACAGATAGCATGTCTCGGTGTTACTCTGCATTTTTTACTATATTTGATCTTAAACATCCACCATTTCCTTCAGGTGAATGTTAAGTGCTTGAATGAGAATTCCTTCATGCATTCATAGCTTGGTAATTAGGCAAAATACTTATGGAAATTGGTTTATGACTACAGGCATATGGGCTTTTTCTTTCTCTGTTGGCGTTTCTACGTAAAATTACCAATGGCTAGTGTGGAGTACCTTAGTGGTCTCCAAAATAGAAAACATCCTCTGCTTGTCTGGTTGTCCAAAGTAAACGTGAAGTTGTGAGCTCATCAAAGATGGTGTTATTTCTGTGTTGTAAGCTTGATTTTTCCATTCAGTTCATACTTATTTAATTTTATATTTGCCTTTTTTCCCCATGTGTTGTAGTCAGGTTGTTCTTACTTCCACTGTCCACTTTCTCTGCTTGTCTGCTGGTGTCTTCATCTCAGCTGTGTCAGTAGAGAATGTCTATAGATATATCTACAGGGGAGAACATAGATAGCTGTATATAGGTAGAGAATGGAATTAGTTTCTCGGCTAGCTGCACAGCTTGTGTGATCAGAATCAGAGATGTTTCTCAGTGACTAAGTGGCAGCTCAGAGAAAGCCAGCAAATATGAGGTCAGTGAATGGAGATATTTGGAAATCCACCATGAAACGTAGGTGGTCCAAACGCTGCAGCTTTCTTCCAGCTTTGCTCTCCCTCTGGTTTTGTTTACAAGTTTTCCCCCGGACTTCCTGCCCAAGAATTTTTCCTTTCAGCCTGCTTAATAGGTTGGTGACAGTTGGCAGAAGGCACAGTTGGGCAATGATGCTCTTTCTGTGAAACATGAAAATATTTTCCTGGTATCCATATAAAGATGCAGATGCTTCTTATATCTAACACTGGAAATGAACTTTCGTTATTTCCTGATGCAATCTGATGCCAACCATGCTGCTGTAAATCCTAATGTTTTGAAGCAGATTTGCTGACACCTTCATGTTTGTCAGCCCCTGAAGCTGATAAATTCTAACTGCAGTAATAGGAGTAGGTTTTTTGATATTTTTTTTTTTTTTGGTTTACAGGAATTAATACTGCTCTTTTTAGGGCTTGTCTTTAAAGCATCTGTTTCTTCTAACAAGGTGTGTTGCCTCTAGGAAGAAGTTAAGCATCCCGGAGTTATTCTTTATTCTTTAAGTTACTCTTTATTATAGAGGACATGCATGGCTGCGTGAACTCCTGCCCCTTCTCTGAACCACAACCTGATCACAGTCTGTGAAGTTTGCCCTGGAGCTATGAAGATTAGCAAGGTTACCTGAAATTCCAGCCACACTAGCGATACTTTTTTCCTGAAAAAAAAAAGAAAGGAAAGTAAGGAAAACCTGGGGAAACTGAGATGTTATTCAGTATCTGCTAGTTGCTGAGCCCATGCTTTCACTGGGATGTTGTGAATCACTGTGGGAAGTTTGTCCGGCTTCATGCTTAGCTTTAGCTAGTGCATGTATGCATCTGAAGCCCTGGATAAGAATTTGTACTGGTCCTATAATCGACTTCTCCCTTAGCCCAGTTGAGGCTCTTATTGCCTTTAAGAATGGAGTTTAAGTCATTTTGAAATAGCGTTGCAGCTGAGAATGCTTGCTGCGTTTATGCAAGTCATAATCTTAACGTTGAAACCCTAAAAATGTCAGTGAGCTTGTAATGTGGATATTTTTTCACTAGGCATTCCTTCCGAACTCCAGCAGACTTGGTCTGGAACTTGAACAGACCAAAAATATTTGAATAGCACATTTTAATAGCATCTTCTTTGTGCAAGAATTAGCCTGAAGTGTGTTTTCCCGTATTTTTTATATATAAAATATATGTATTGATTTTGCTGTATGTGTCCTGACATTGCCATTGCTGCTAGCTCTGTTTCCATCCTTGCTCTTTTGTCTCCCTGCAAAAAAAAGAGCATTAACAAATGAAATTAGGAGGGAGCCGAATGTGACATGTTCCCATGTAGCATCTTTGAGGACAGCTGGGATGCTCAGGAAGCAGGTTGCTGGCACAGATGTATAGACACAGGGACATGGCTTTGGGGAATTAGAGCTTAGAAAAAAACAAAAACCAAAGGAAGCTGAAGAGATTTTTTGTTTGTTTGTTTGTTTTTAGTAGATCGTTATGCTTTTTGTAGTATAATAGCAATTTTCTTTTGTTGGTCAGAGGGTGGATATAGACCAGCTCAAAGCAAAGTATTGTTTTCCTTCAAATCCATTTTTTACTTATTTTTAATTTAGTATTCACTGGCAACCAGAGCACGTTCCTTTGTGTTGTCTAGTGGTGCAGGGCGGTTCAAGCTGTGCAGGGGAGTTTTGCTCTCGTTTGGAGCTGAAAACCAGAGCACTGGTGCACGGGGACAGGGTGAGCCCTGATTCTTCTTGACCTTCAGCCGTGAAACAGGGAGTCAGATAAACAGACTTCAGTTCTGTGAGAGTGCTCCCACCCCCGTGCTGAAAACAAACCCATAATTTTTACGTAGTGCTTTAAATAGAAGTTGGACGTTTCTATTCCTTAAAATAGTGTGGAAGTGAATCAAAGCAGCCTCTGTTCTAGATGTTCTTCCAGTATGGACACATCTGTGCCTATCCCACTAACCAGGGCTTGATGTGGCCTCCGAGGACTGCAGCAGGACGACCCTTCCCCAGGCAGGACTCTGCACAAAGCTGAGCAGTACCCGATGGTGGGAAGAGGCAGGCGACCTCTGTGCCTGCTCCCTTGGTCAGCACGGCCCCAAGAATGCAGCTCTAGGATGGTCTCTGGTGCTTTGGAGATGCTGCCCTTGCACCAGAGAAATGGGGGCAAAATCAACTCTTTCCAAACAAAATCATCTCCTCCCCGTAACTCCTCTGGATTTGTGGTAGTGTCTCTACCAGCTCTCCTGCTACCACACCCGTGTCCTTCTGAAATATCTCTGCATGTCCTGGGAGTCAAAAATATGCTGGTGAAACTCTGTACTGTAACCACTAACTAAAACCTCACATCGATCTTTTGATGTGCGGTGGCTTTCTCAGCCCTTTGTTCTTCTTTGGAAAAATGATATTAGACATCACTCTGTGATAAGCTGGGTTGCTTTTACTGTGATAATGTTTTGTGGGCAAAATCACACAATCACAGAATATCCTGACTTGGAAGGGAGCCACAGGGATAACCGACTCCAACTCCTGGCTCCACACAGGACCACCCCAAAACCAGACCATGTGTCTGAGAGCGCTGTCCAAACACTCCTTGAACTGTGGCATGCTTGGGGCTGTTCCCACTTCCCTGGGGAGCCCTTCCCAGTGCCCAAGCAACAACTGGAAGCTGTAGTCCTACAGCAGGTAGGTGAGGTGTGTGCACGCTGCCTTTTGGAGGGGAGCATTCTCAGTACAAACTCTGCCCTCCCCTCTCCTTGCCTGGGTGGGCTTGGAGATCACTCAGTCTTCCTGCATCTCCTACTGAGTGTGGGGTAGTGTGACTCCTTGGTAGTTACATCAAAACACGTGTATGTTTTTTGAAACATCCCAGTTTTCCTGTGAGCCTCACGTTTGTTCTCACTGGCTTGCAAGTCACGGCGTGCAATGCTTGCTCTCAGTAAATCCTGGTGCTCCTTTTCCTTTTTCTTCTGAGACAATAATCCTCTTGTGACAAATTTAGAATTGGTATTTTAATATTTTTTATTGGTACCTATAGTGGAAAAAAAGAAATGTCTTTCAGTGGAAACTGAAGTGGCTCAGATCACTGCAAATGTCTGAGAAATGTCCCTTTGCTTAAATGTGCCCCTTTGGAATGGCAGCTCTGTTGAGGCTTGGACCCGCTCTTAAAGGTTTTGTTTTACTGGTGTGATTGGAGCCGTGTTCCCTAGGGCCAGCTGTAAGCTGCTGCATCAGAAACACAGGTTAAAAAGGTGACATCTGTCAAAACTTAAAGTTTCACCTTAAAATTCTAAAACAGAGCTCAGCACAGGAGCAGGACAGCAAACAGATGAAAACATTTTCTGCACAATATCTATCATTTGGATATTATTCTTTATTTCAACTTGCTGAGGGTATGAAAGCAGGATGAAAACCTACCTACTGAAATTCACGAGGAAATCTCAGCATTCCTGTATCCTTTTGAAAAATAGGCCCCAGGTTTTGAAATAGTTTAATAAAATCTTTATGATCTTGCTTTTTATCTGCTAGATCTGCAAAGCTGCATAGGAGCAATGAGAAGGAGCAATGAGCATGCTCACATGATTTTATCTTGTAAGACAAGCAAGCATTAATATACACAGTTATATACACAGTTAATTACGTATGATTTAGATTGATACATATATTGATTTTTTTGAAGGAAAAAACATGCTTTACTGGGGAAGAGTTATCAAGTATCATCTTACACTCCACTGGATTTTCAAGATTTTTTTTAAGAACTGCCCTTTAAAGTATTTTATATGTATAAGGAAACTTCCTATAAACATGGCATTTAGGCAATGCCATTCTGTCTCCTTTATGCTGAAAATGATCAGAGGGGTTTCCACTCAGTATAAGCTAAGCAGCTCTCAGGTTTCATGTTGTTCATAGTATGTGAGGGACCTTGAAGTGTCTGTTACATAATATTAATTCTATTTTCCCTAAAAACAGAATCATGACATGAGAAGATACCTTTTGCCTGCTGTTCTGTGCAGCATTATCATATATTTTCTTTAATTCTGTTTTATCTATGAGCCTTTGTTCGGTGATTCAGTCCCAGCTGATGATACAGGACATCTGCACGTAAGGTTTCAAAATTACTTTTAAGAAACATTTTAATGAAAGCAAGACCCACAGTATGTTCTCCTATTAACCAACAGGCAAAAAATATTTCAGCTGTCCAAACAATTGCATATAGATCCAGCTACTTGCTGCCAGTCTCACTGACCTTAGCAAAAACTGCTCTTGGAGGCATTCTCTGAAGTTTTTTGCAGAGGAAAGATCTTGTTAATGCTGGAAACCAGAATTAACAACAGTTAATTTCCAATTAATCTGGAAACTGTGTGGTGGATGTACATTAAAAACAATCCGTGAATCTTTCTGGATGAAATTTGTTGCTACCACTGACAGCATTATGAAATAAATGAGAAAAGGTTCCTAATCTGGCTCTCCATAGAGTTTTTTGTGCAAAATAAACTGCCTCCATGCTGGTTTTGTATTGATGCTAATGATTATATCTGATGCGAGATTGTCAAGAGTCATACTTTGTTGTGAAGTACTTTATTATGTCTGAAACTCCAGAGTGGCTCAAATTTAATTCGCATAGGCTGTATGTGAATCCTCCAGAAATTGGAAGATTTGAAAACTGTCATGAACGTCAGCTTTTCGTAATCTTTGGTTCTCATGATAAAAATACTTCTTAAGATCATAGCCCAAGAGATTGCTATCTGTTCTCTGTGTTTTTAATTGCAAATTATTACTAGTTCAGCCAGTGACAATACTTAAGCAGGTAGTTGGTTTGGATTTGCTGCTCCTGTGAGATCTAATCTGCAGTAGCAAAAACTTGGCTCTCTTCTCTTCTCTTCTCTTCTCTTCTCTTCTCTTCTCTTCTCTTCTCTTCTCTTCTCTTCTCTTCTCTTCTCTTCTCTTCTCTTCTCTTCTCTTCTCTTCTCTTCTCTTCTCTTCTCTTCTCTTCTCTTCTCTTCTCTTCTCTTCTCTTCTCTTCTCTTTTCTCTTCTCTTCTCTTCTCTTCTCTTCTCTTCTCTTCTCTTCTCTTCTCTTCTCTTCTCTTCTCTTCTCTTCACTAACGTTATCTGAACTTTAAAAAGAGAAAAAAAATACAGTAGTTTTTCAGATAAATCGCACAGATAAATCCCTTTTTCCCCTTTTAAGGAGAAAGTCTAAACTAAATACACTATTAAGACAGTAAGCAAAAGAACAAGCGTGCAACAGATCGTATCCAAAAGTTCCCATTGAGACTTTCATTGAGCTCCAGAATTCTTTTTCCAGTTCTACTAAATTTCCTTTTTTTTTTTTCCTTCCCTCCAGGAAGTGTCTCCCTGTGTTTAATTTGTTCAGAGTGCAAGGAATGGAAATCTATTTCCACTATTAAAAACACTGATCTAGGGCGGGAAGGCGAATATTTCATTTGGAAACAAAGGACAGAGGATAAGGGGGGGGGGGGGGGAAAGGCAAAACCCTAACATCTTGAACATCTTGGCAGAAAAAATTGCCAAAAATGTAAGGCTTGAATTGTGCCATGTTGGAAACAAAATACAATATCAGTATGAGTGTTAATACAGTAACAGCTGGAAAGATCAACTTGATAGTAGATTACTGATTAGGTTAGAGGGAACTCTGAGTCATCAGCTTTTCTTGTGCTTTTTTAATTAAAAAGTAAATAAATCACTCTCGAAACTGTCCTCACTGCAATTTTCTTCTAAGTGTTTTTCCTTGACTTGAACTGAAAGAAAAAAAGCTTTCCAATTCCAGATTGATAAACGCTCTGTGCTACCATTCATTAGGTGATGAGAGTGTGGAGTGGGAAGATCTTCAGGCTGTTAAAATGCTTGGCTCCTTTCGATTGTGCCTGCGTAAGTCTAGGTACATCATCTTATCTTTCCTCATCTGCTTTCTCCAGCTGTGAGGATCGTGTTCCCATTTCCTATGTAAAGCACTTCTGGAGCAGACTATGAAAAGAAAACCACACTGCAGGCTGTGGGTATGTCCAAGTCATCCTTAATGCCTTTATTTCCAAGGTACTTATCAAGACAGAAGCAAACCATAATGTGACACTTGCTTTTCTTTGTCCCTACCCCAGTCTTCCTACCAAATAAACAGGAAAAAAAAACATCTCACTGCCCTCCTCCACAGGTTTTGACAGTACCAGGCTCTGGTCCAGCCCCATGGTCATCACCTCTCTTTGGTCATCGTGAGCACTTCTCTCAGCTCCCATTGGCATCATGTAAATGGTGCTGTTACCTGCTTTGCCATGCTTTCTCCAGTTTGAACAGATTTCATTACAGTGGGATCTGTTTTTTATAAAGAACATGTAATACAGAGCCAAAATGAACTTTTTTTTTTTTTGCTTCCCAACTTTTGACTGCCTCTCATCCTATTCAAAGGCATTCTTAACTGCTGCTTTCTTTGTGCCAGTACTCAGTCATATAGATTTTCCATCACTAGAGCTTTATGTCAAAGAATGTGTTATCAAGGGAAAGATGTTTTTTTTTATTCCTTTTACAAATAGAAGAAAATTGCTTTGTTTTCATGATTCCCAGAAGACTAACACAACTTTTTGTCAAAACAAAAAGAAAAAAAAAATCTTTGTTCTGAGTGTTTCTGTATGGATTAAAAAGATAATTTAGAGGGACCATTTATTTGAAATCTATGTTTCCTGAGCAAGGAAAAAACCTCTTTCAATTCAAATAGGCATGGAAAAACTCCTTGCATTCCTTAACTTTAGAACCAAAAAGATTGTGTCTAATATACTTTTATTTTCTATTAGAGCAGGCTCTGTTGTTATACCATTGGATGTTTTCGCTGTGGAAAACCTAAAAATCCTAAGAATCAGAATTTCAGAATCCTAAGAATCAAGAATTTCTCATTCTTGGCTGATGGGTGACTGACATAAAAAAGACTCAAACAAGCAACCTTTTGAGCTTTCTCAAAGGAACAGAGAACTGTATGGACTAGGAAGCTTCCTCTAGTGCTGCAAGTTATTCTTCTGATGCTAGTAGAAATGTAAAATAGTGGGGAAGAGCTTAGTTTGTAAGTACAATTGTTTTTTATCTGTTCAGGATAAATAATGCAGTTTTGATCTCAAAACTATGTAAGCTATTTCCTAATTTGGTCGATTTTACAAAAGGGAAAAATGAATGAAGTTGATACTTTTAGAAATAATAATAGGCTAGTGAAGGGGAAGAGTGTTTGCTTTAGTATATCACACCTGTGATAGCTCTGGGTCTTAAGCAGAGGAATGTTTTCCAGCTGATGCAGAGATAGCAGGGCTAGAAGCTGCCTTTCTGTAAGGAAAGGCCAAACAAGAGGAGTGGTTCCTGCATCAGTGATCTGCTATCCACATCACCAGCCTTCCGTTTCTGTCTGTAGACCAGTTCTTTGAAGGCGTGTCTGGATGGAAGAGAAGGTACCGACTAATTTTAGGATGAGAATGGGTTTGCAAAACCAATTTGTAGGGTGAGCTTAACTGATGCTAAACCTGGTGCTTGGTAAGCCTGCTTTTTCAGAAACACTCCTTTACAGCAAGAACACAAAATGCTGGCAGGAGCCCTAGGTAGCTTTAAGCTGTTGCTACAAGCTGTCACCTCGATTGGTTGGCAAAAGGGTATTCAAACCTGTAAATGGCTTCGGCACAGTTCAGTCTCTCGTCATAGTTTCCTGCATGAGGAATTTTGCCAAGTACTGCACTAATAAGTTGAGGGGCTGGGGCATCACAAGGTTTCCAGGCACCAGATGCCTGCTCGCATTTGCTGAGGGATTTTCAGGTTGGTTTTATGTCTATCTACTCTATTTTTTTTTCCCCTGGAATTATACGTAGCATATTTTCAGGAGGAGATGCTAAGAAATCATTAGTATCCATTCTTCTACTTTTATCTTTCATTATTTAAAATCCTTTTAGAACTAGGACTTGTTGGTTTTGTTGGTTTTGACAAGTCTCTAGATGATGTAGTTGGCAGTGGATCACACCCAAACTCCTATGGTTTCCATGCTATCCCTTTTCCCTACAGATGAAAACCAGAAAGCCTTCCCCAGTGATTCAGAACGTCTGAACCAAGTTTACTTACAGGTAATACCTAACAACAAGAAGACCAGCTAAAATATAAGAAGCTGGTGTTAAAAGTTTCAGGTAACTAACACAGTGTAACATTTGGAAAGCATGGCTCACCTTCTGAGTGCATAATAATTTGTTGAGAACAGCTTCTCCCCATCTTGGTTTATCTCAGCATAAGCAAAGAGGTCATCCTTGGGTTGTTGGTTTGTTTTGTTGTTTTGAATGCAAAACCAAACTCCCCAATCTTACTGTTGTTTCTTTTTTCCCCCTTTTTCTTACAAGGATGAATGTCTGGTTAGCTAGAAAGCTTAGACAAGCTCAGAAAAAGCCAGTTTGAACACAGCAGTCGTTCATGCAGTTTCACCTCTACAACAGCAGTATCCCAATTTTCCCATTACTCTCTATCAGTTGCTGCCATTTTGCACTTTCACTAGAGAAAAAAAAAAAAAAAAAAAAAGCTTCAGCTGGCTTTTACTAGAGCGTATTTTGCAGATAAAGTAATTATCTGAAGGCACAGTACAAAAAAGCAAATCTAGTCTCATTAAATTAATGATGACTTTAGTAGGTCTCATCCTTTTGACTTCATTTTTATTCGTAGTGTAGAAGGAGAAAAACAAACACCTCAGTGGTTTCTCAAGTTCAAGCGCAGGAATGTGCCTAAATCTCCTAGCTAAGGAGAAGACAATAGCTTGAAGGCAGAAGTATCATGAACAAAAAATACTGACTTTTGGATATAAAGATCTATTTTTTTCACTGTAAAAATTGCCAAATGTTTTTTGTTGTTGTTTTTATTCCATTTTTTAATTTCTCTATTTTGTTGCTTTGTGCTATTTTAGTCTATTGTAATAAGAGGAAATATAACAGTTATCAGAAACTATTGAACTACATTTTTTTGAACTACAGTTTTAGTTTTCAAAAGATGTATTTTCAGTAGAAAAATGTGTTTCATTCTGAAAACTTTTGCATCCTTCAGTTTAGAAGCATCCTCTGTTGGGAACAACCATGATTGCTTAGTTTCAAGATGGCTGTAGTAAATGAGCACAGCACAAGATGGATGGTGGGATTGAAGACACGAAAATGCAAAAATAGTTTAGATAGTTTTAAGGCCAGGTATTTTTAAGAAAAAATTTCAAACCTTTCTATTTCAAAAAACAGACACTTTATAGTCCAAGTCCTTTGATTTTTTTAGCTAAGTTTGAAAAGCGCCTTTAATATAGAGATAATGATTTCTTTTATGTCTTTCAGTCTGTTTATTGGTTTGTAGACCTGAATTTTATGAAAGAAAACCCTTTAATTTTGTGTATGCCTATTCATATGTGCAGTTGCTGTGATACAGATTTGCACTGAAACTTTTTAATCTCTGACATAAACCAATATGCTGATTTTAACATCGTGGTTCTGATGCAGTTAGTCAGAAATCTGATTAAAAAAAAAAAAAAGCCACAAATACTTAGTGAATTTAGGTGACTGGATGCTGGAAAGGTCTAGGCAGACTTCAATACATGGTCTCACACTTTTCTGCAGTGACCCACTTCAGCCATACAAACCCAGTTTTGCAATTAAGTTTTGCGGAGAGTTCATGACTCCCTCTGAGTTGCAAGCCATTGTCTGGGAACAGCTGCTTTAATTTCGAGCTATTCATTTCAATGCCTTCTTTCTAATTGTTTTGTACAATGCCTTATTGTGAAGAGAGTTTCATGTAACTTTCATTGAATAGCTGATGGATCGGGAATTGTTAAAAACCTTGCATCAGTTCCTTGTGAAACTTCTGCCTCCTTTCCTACCAACCCCTGCTGTAGAGTTCCAGCTCATTCAACAAGCCTCATTGTTGGGTCAAGATTTAGGTGAGCTGTGTAAGGTCTTCTAAAGATAAAGACAGTTTTTAAGCTGTCTTTAAGCTGTCTTTAAGCTGTCTTTTAAGATTAAGGAATTTATAAGAAGTTTATGAAGAACAGATGATGTCTCATAGGCATTCACCAGCCAGGATTCACGACAGATGCTGCAGAATCCATTGTGGACCAAGAGTTTTAAGCCCAAAGCCTTCATGCTCAAGTGGGATGCAGAGCATGGAAAACTGACGGCTGATATTAGTGAATTATGCTTGAGAGATGCATTTATTAGCATTTTTTTTTTCTGTGTAAATCTTGTAGTGGAGGAGAAATCTGAGAGTATGTGTGAGCTGTGGACGGTTCCTAGCTAGCAGCAAATGTTTTGTTGTCCTGCTACCAAGGAAATGCCACTTTGACTCCTGAATCCTTTGATAGAGTTGTTTGCCCAGCCGTACCATGCATCTTGTATGAGAATATCTTACCTTGCTTGAGGTTGGCTCTGTTTATCAGTAACTTGATTTCACTCACACACAGAGATGTTTTGGAGGTCATGCTGCACCTATACGGCAGGACCTGTCTGAAATCAAAACTCATTGTGTGTAAGTTGTTCTTTGCTAACAGACCAGTAATGGTTTTTATTTTGAATCAATACACATAATATTTTCTGTATGTTCAGGGAGGACTTCAATGAAAATGTAAAAGTGTAGCCATAAAATACATGTATAGATCCTCTTCACCTCCAGTTACAACTTGTGTTAAGCTTTTTTTTTTTTTTTAATTTTGATGGCAACTATTTTGCCTTGTATGTATTGTCATCTAGTTAGGTGTTCTGGGTATGTATATCAGGTGTGATAAGATGTATAAAACCTAGAACATATTCTTGTGAACTCTTCTGACCCAAACAACAAACTAAGCAGAAAGAAATGCAAGTAAGTAGTAGAGACAAAAAATTATTTTTGCCTGGTTTTGTATAGTTTTCTGTATTAATTTTTTTAAGGATACTTTAAAAATTTAAAAGTTGCAGAGAAGAAAACTTTCTCTGTTTGCCACAAATGTTTGGCTTTCTCTTCAGTAATAAAGTGTTTTCTGACTTTTGAGTCATACCAATGCTACCAAAGGTATGGATCAAGTTTAATTATTTTATGCTCCCTCTACTGGCCTTACAGCTGTGCAGCATAGACCTCGCCCACACCTTAAAAATACCCAAACTTGCAACAGTTTTTTGGAAATTGAGAGAACATTGGTGGGACACATATTTATCAGTGTGATTCAGCTTTGAGCAGTATGTAATGGCATTTCTGAAGTAACCCTTCAGTTAACAGTGGGAACTTTTAGAAAAGGAACAAAAATGATATTTTGTGATAACTTTGAGTACATTCAGCTACAACAGATGTGCAATCTGTTGGTACGATATAGGAGAGCTGTGCATCTACCATCAATTACACTGTACGTTGTGTCCAAAAATTGTTTCATTTTTTTGCTTGAGCTTCATGAAAATCATCTTAACGTAGTACAACATGGAAAAGCAGAACTGAACTGAAAAAGTTGTTCAAAAATAAGTGAAATAGCCCAAACTTGTTTGAAGCTAAGGTGCAAAACCTGTTGTGCCTGGGAACGTTGTCTTGATAGAGATCACTTAAGAACTATTACGTATTCTTTTTTGTTTTGTTTTGTTTTGTTTGTTTGTTTTTGAAGCTGGACCTGTGATCTGCAGAATGCTAACATACCCTCCAACTCGAAGAGCCTTAATTGTGGGTTGTGGTCTGCAGATGTTTCAACAACTGTCAGGGATTAACACCGTCATGTATGTATTTACTGCTTGCTTCTCTTTTAAAAATACTTTTAAAATATTTTTTCTAAAAGTCAATTAGACCAATAGCAGTTGTAGATGGGCTTCTGGACAAATTTTGAAATGTGAAAAATTGAGTGTGAGAGCTGGAATGCTGGTTTTAAATCTGGATATTGGTATATTTGGTATCTCAGAAAATTGGTATGAGAAGATGCCTGTGTAAGGATAAACATTTATATAGAGATGACAGTGCAAACTACTGAGTGACATTATTATATTTTAGGCTTTACAGTTAAAGCTATGCAAGTGTAGATAAGAAAGTACTCTTATGGCTTGAATTTGTGTGCAAATAGATCAAAATACTATGAGGGCTGGACTGTTGACCATGTAAATGGGATGGAAAATTACTGTGAAGTGCTAAAGGAGGTAAGATGCTGAGGCAAGAAGCATTTGCCATTATTCTATGTTCTATTACGTGTACGAAGACTCAGCAAATGTAGAGGTGAAGAAGAATATATTGGGTTTTCTGATAAGCTGTCAGCTCACATGAGGAGTCGCTTTTGATAAATGTGCAGTGCACAAGACCTAGTTTAAGATGAAATTACTGCTGAGCTATCCTGCAAAAGTAGCCATAACAAATGATTTCCATATTGGTTTAAGAGCAAGTGTAAAATGTATTGCAGTAACGTCTTATGGAGAGAACTACAGCTAAATGAGGAAGATAGTTAGGAAACAGTTATAATGAACAGGTAAAATAATAAAGCTTTTAGTGGTATCAAGAGCTACCATATTAAATATTAGAGTAAATATCTACCATCTATCATAAGGGGAAAAAAATACAGTATTGTTAAACTGCAAATAAGGGAAATCTGTAACACACTTTATAAAGAGGGACTTTATACAGTAGAAATTGTAACCCAAAGTGGAAAACAGGAGAGTGAATAGCTGCTAAGTTAAATGTGAAAAACAGAGGACAGGCACAGAAGGAGCTTTGAGGACATCTTCAAGCTCGTCAGAACCAAAAGACCCAAGAGGGTTTCAAGATCTAGTATGGATCAAGGCTCTGTGAGAACAGTAGCAGAAGATAAATCTGCAGAAGCCAATCTTAAAAGACTCCTTTTGCATCTGTGTCAGTTATGGAAGGTATATCAAAGTTCCCACACTGGAGCTTACACGCTGGAGCTTGCAGAAGGTCTGCTTCAAATTGAAGTGTCAGGGGAAGAAATTTTAGAATAAGCTGATTAAAATGAATTATAACAAATTGCCTGGTCTAATCAGCCTACACCCAACAAGTCTGGACTACTTCAAATACGTAGTCAAAAAGAATTTGGAAATGTAGCTTACTCTGTGTGAAGCTGCAGCCCAGAAAGTTTTATTTCTGTCCATATCAAAATTAAAACTGTATTAAAATCAAAAGACAAGATGTGTTTGTAAATATGAAAAAAAAAGAAGTACATAGGGAAAGTAAAATAATAAAGAAGAGCCAACACGGTTGCTGTAGACTGACTATAACTTGCAAGTCTGTTGGATAGGAGTTGCCAGAGTTTATTGAAGAAACCAGTGGTCAAGAAAGTAAGAGAAAAGTCTTGGTTTAAGAAACAAAGCTAAGAAATAAAGGATAAGAATGAAATATCAGTTATCACAATGAAGGAAAGTCAGGAGTAGTATCCTGCAGGGATCTATGTGGAAGTCTTTACTATTCAGCATTTTGAAGTCAGTGAAAGGGGCTAAACAGCAAAAATCAGCTTGTACTCATACACTATTCAGAAGATGAAAATCCCCAAATCTGTGAAAATGAACAGCTGTGGGAAGATGATACAAAATAACAGATTAATAAAATGGCAAAAGCGTTAACTTTTTAATACTATTCAATAATGCTTACAGGAGGGGGCTGGCTAGAGATCTTGAAGCTGAATATAGCTCTGTACAAACACCACGATGATATCCATGACCAGGCTGGAACAGTGCAAACAGTCGTCAATGTCGTTTTTTAAAATATTGATAAACCAGGTTGTATGTGGAGAGAGAGACCCAGCATTTGAACAGGATGGTTGGAACTCTGCAGCTTGGAAGAGAAATAAGCTCAGAAGAAATGCATGATATATAAAACTGCTAATGTTGCGCAGAAGTTGGGGAGGATATGGTTATTCATTATTTCTTATAACATAGTTTTGTTGACTCCTGGTTCTTACCCAGCAGTTGGTTTAAAATAAACAGAAGGAAACATTTTTTCATGCAGTTCATAATTATATAGTGGAACTCATTGCCACAGGATGTTACAGATGCCAAAAGTAGAAATAAGTTTACAAGGTAATTGGGGAACCTGATATAATAAACATTGTTAAAGTATTAGTAAACATGATGTGGATGCAACCTCTGGCCAAGGACAATCCTTCTCCTGTTTTGGTTCTTACTACTTTAGGGATCTTTATTAGGCTAGAACCAAAAATTGACAGTTCACAAGTCTTATGACACCAGTAGGTTGACTCTGCTTATTTTTACCTTCATGTGTTGTAAAATCTCAAACTACTTTCTCTGTAGGAGGTTCTACAAATAGTTTGGAATTGACCTAATTCGCTCTCGAATGTGTAGGAGGACAGAATTGCAATTATAAAACATAGCGGAATCTTAACTTCAAAATAAGAAAATGCCTATAATAAACACGTGAAGGCACTGTTGTTAAAGGGCTGCCTTGTAAACCATTTCAATTATCCAGTATTTTTCAATAATCCAATATAAGTACAATTCTGGTTATCAGGTATGCAGGATGAACATTCTCCTATGAAAGGAGATTTTTCAAATATAAATAATCTGCTGTCTGTTGACGATTTACTTGCATAGAAGTTGATGATTGGTTTTTAACACAGTAATTAAGTGGTACCTTACAGAACTGTCAGGTTGCATTAACTCTCTAAGCACTGTTTTCCTCACCATAACATTTGGTTCTGTCATTCTGGAATTGCTGTTTTGTAGCAGCAGGAAAATGGATGTTGTAGGGTTGTGTGGATGTCACTGGTTTTGCAAACTCACTTACCAAAATGTGTTGATCACCAAAATTGTTTGGATGGTTATTGTTCACTTAAATTTTTGGTGCTACTGAGAATCCTATTTTCTTCTACACCCCTTTGTAGGCTGCAAGAGAAGGGGCAGGTAACTCTGACTTGTTTTTGGCAACCTTTCCCTTGCAGAGAATTTAGCAGCCTCCACTTTTCCCCTTTGCCTTTACAAATTTCCATGGGACTCTTCTGCACTGTGACCAGTTAAGCTGGCAGTGTCTATAATGGGCCCCAACTTGTTCTGATCTTTTGACTTGGGGCATTCCATTACTTCTGATGCAGAAGAATTCATTAAATCTTGTATTTTAATATAAGAAGGAAAGGCCAGAGGAATGGTTTGTGTGGGTCTGGAAAATTCAATTAAAAAAAATAATAAATCAAATCACAAAGCAGGACAGAGAAATGAAAATAGAAGGAAGAAAGCGGTTGTAGAATAATTTAATACTTCCCCAAATTGCACACGCTTTACTGAATAGCTCTTCTATTTAAGAAATCACAAATTTTAATTTAAAAACTGTGGGTGCTAGAGGCAGGGAGTTATATAGAGAAATTTTGCAGGGGTCTAAAAATAGTCACCAACTGTTCCCAGGAGTAGAAGAGATCCTAAAAAGCAGTGGAAAAACAAAGAAAAAAAAACCCACAAACTAAAACACATGGAGTCAACAATAAAAATCTAGAGTTTCAGTACTTAAGGGTTAATTTTCTGGTTAAAAATTGGGTACAAGTAGTGGACCCAGTGAAAGCAACGAAGTCCATGTGTAGCTGGATGTCCATTGAGAATGGTGAAAGGAGAACTGCGGTAAGAATTCTTGAGGTCTGTGCTCTTGCCATGCTGTTTTGCAATAAAATGATTTAGTTTTTGCACAGAAAAAGTTTCATATTGTATCAGCCCTGTATGTGCACGAGATCCAACCGTGAGGAGCCGCGGTGCTGAACGAGATGTTATTGAAATGGTGAGGACTGTGTGCAGAGCAACCTCTGCATCGAGGGGGTGGATCTAAAACGGAAGCAAAATGTAAAAATAGGCTAAGGAGCGTGTGTCTCTCATGGGAACAAATTCTAGCATGATAAATTTAGTCAATAAAAGAATAAAGCACAGTGACCTATTGATTTGATTCTATTTTATTTTTTTTTCCCCTAAGAACAAGGATACCACTGCTGTTAGAAGGCCTGAAGTAGAAGAAATGTTTCCTTTTTGTCCTGGCTTTTGCCAGTTTAACTGACCTGTAAGAGATAAAGTCACACAATTTTAGATAAGCATCTCTAACACTGCTGCAAGCAGGTCTGAAATGGTTTAACTTTTCCCTTCCTTATCATTTTGGTATTTTCTCATCTTGAAAACAGAAGCTCACTCTTTCAAGCCTAGATTGACAAATCTGCCTGTATACTGGAAAGGGCTCTGGGAAGGAAGTTATGGTCCAGGATAGCAAGTTAGCTATTTAATAGGGACATATCCAAGAATTGTGTTGAAACAGTGGTAGGCAGGTGTTTTCAAGCCCACTGTGATCTGTAGTTAGAACATTGGAGAAGAAGATCATTTTATGGTAAAACTGCAAGCTCAAATTTCCCATTAGTTCCATCTTTAAAATAATAATAATTAAAAAAAAAAGGCAGAAAATCACATTTTTGGAGTGGGAAAGAGAGGGGGCTTGAAAGATCTGGCTATTTCAGATTGTCTGGTGAAAACCCTCAATAGAGTACATCGGCGTTTCAGCTATATTCTCAAATCCCAGCAGGACTGTGACTTCTGAAAACATTTCTGATACTGTGCAGCTTTATTGCAGTCAAGAAAAAAAAAATCACAGGCAAGAAAGCTTTTTGGAAAAATCCTGAGTGATCTTGAATGCTAAGTGGTAATTTAGCCATAATTGGAGACAGTTCAGTATTGTCTTGTCAGAACGGCATGTAGGTATTGTTGCCTGTGCTGGAGTTAGTGCTGCTCTTTTTGGGGCTGACCGATGTGCTTTCACGCAGGCTGCCTGTGCCCTCAAGACTCTCTGTCTGAGATAAGAGACAGCTGGATCATCTTAATTAATTCTGTTCTCACCAAACTTAAAGAAAAGTGGACTTGATGAAAGCCAAACAAAATAATTTGTTCTGCAGTTGAGTCAGTAAGCTTGATGTGATGTTAATTTAGTCATTTGCTATTATCTTTTCACATTGCATTAGAAAAGCTTTCTGTAACAGGAACGTGGTGTAATGTATTGACGGAGAGAGTTTATGGCCTTCAGCATTTTTATTAACATTTAAGTTCGTGTTTTTGCTGGTGTATGTGATCTGTTTTTCCTAGTTAATAAAATGATTTTTTTTTATTAAGATATCCTTGCATCTCCTAAAAGTTAAGTGAATCCACATGTAAAATTTATTCATGTCTGGATTTGGTCCACAGATGCTTTTGAGCTTTACCAGGCTTTTTTTTTTTTTTCCCCCCCTAATCTGTGCAAGCAAACAAAAGAACATCAACAACAACAAAAAAAGAGATGTTTAAAAAAAAAAGCAACTTTCTCCAGCTGGCAAGAAATAGGGAGTGGAAGAAAATGCTACATGGAGAAGGGAAAAAGCTCAGAGGAATGAGAGGAGAAGAAGCTGGAGAAAAGAAAGGAGAAGACAAAAGAGGACAAGAGGAGGTTATATAACAAGCGGGAATTGAAGGTTTGAAGATACGTTAAGAATATTAAAAACAATTAACAGGAGAAGTGAATGAATACCATACTGAATGTAAATGAGGGAGTGAGAGAAAAGGAGTGAGACTGGAAAGAAGCCAGGATACTTCTGAATCGTAATGGATGCTAGTGAGGAGTTTAATGGAGTCAAAGAACATTTCCCAGCAGTTTTAATAGTCAGGTTTATTGTGCAGCAATTACAAGCTTAGACCTGCAAGGAGCTGTAAACCTCAGCCCCTGGTAGCCGCAGTGAGCCCCAGGCATCAGTCACCTCTGCCTAGCATCACGCCCCAGCAGGAGCTTGCTCGCTGTGCTGCTGCCCCTGGGGACGGCTGCCTGGACACAGCAATGTGATTTAACCCTCAGAGGGATTGGGAAAGTCAAAATTGAGTAACTCTGCTTTGGATTCCAGTTCTTAAACTTCTTTTTAAAAATAAAATACTGAGTAGGTAGCATAGGACAGAGGCTCCAGATAAACCCTTGGTATTTTGGTTGGAGATCATTGAAAAGTGTCTTGTCAAATGGTACTTATATAGGATGTCTCATGAATTACAGCAAAAGTAGTAGCAACCTGCTTTTCTCCTTCAACTTCAGCAACCATAGATAGATTTATAATCTAAAAAGTAAATTATTTATGAACTATACCAGACTTATAATTAATAAATTGGTTATTGAAAGGAGGCTTTGCCAGACCACTGACTCTTGATCTGTGCATTGGAAAATTGTCGGCATCTGTAAACAGGTTGTACTGGAAAAATATAACAGTGG
Source organism: Aythya fuligula (assembly GCF_009819795.1). Taxonomy (NCBI): domain Eukaryota; kingdom Metazoa; phylum Chordata; class Aves; order Anseriformes; family Anatidae; genus Aythya; species Aythya fuligula. The sequence goes on from NC_045559.1 coordinate 15,647,714, forward strand.
GTCACATTTTTCTTGTGGTTTGTAGCTAAGCATTGATTTTAAGGTTGTATAAATTTCTTATTGTGTTCTCTGGTTGTGCATTTTAAAATGAAATCCAGAAAGTAGCATACTTAAAACAGCTTTAAAAATGTTAAAATATTGTCCAAGTTGCACAGCATTTATTAAAGAACAATATATCTTTTATTGAGGTCTCCATTTAGATTTAAATTGGGTGACAGGAACGTTTAAGCAGATTGCCATGTAACCTTTTATTTTGTATGGCCAGTTGACCTCTTATACCCAACAGTGATCTAAATCTTACAGAAGAGAGGGGCAATTGCATTAATGTTTTTAAAACACAGACTTTGTAATGTTGTCAAGACATTTTTGAGAAGTTCTGGCAATTGACAAGTCTAGCTGTCTCTGACTCCAGCACAGTAAGCTGCTACTTGCTCAGTTTTTTACCTTTCGATATTATTTTGTGAATAATATTTCTCACTTATATCTTTCTCTTAAATATAGCATTTTCCCCTTAGGCTTTAGAAGGTGTTCAATAAAAACAAAAGACAGCTTATGTTGCAGGCCCACTTGCTTTTTGGATAATAATCCTCTAAATATTTTATTGAGTTTTGATAAATACTTGCATTTATTTTTATTTTTGAGAAGCAACCCTTCATTTTACAGGGTTATCCTTTCTTCATATTGAAAGATGCTTTATATAGTACTGCATGCAAGCTCATAATTAAAAAAAACTTCAGTGGAGAAATGAGATGCATCTTTAGAAAATGACTGGTATAGTATCTAGCTGCTTTTCAGATAGTTTTGGGAAAAAAACGTTCAAGTCTAGCCCAGCACTCTAGGGAAGGTGATTGTCCTGTTATACCAAATGCCTCTGTTATACCTGCTATACAGAAATAATTAATTTATAACATGTCTTCAGAGGAAAAAATTTAGCTAATAAAGAAATTTCATATCGCTCAGAGTAAAATGTTCCAAATGAGTGTTTATGGAAGCAGCCTGTACCAGTTTTATAGTACTTGAAGGAAAATGAACCCCTAACTCTGGTGTTTTAAAAGGTTTGCACATTCTGCAACCACTTTTCCATACAAAAGTACTATTATCACAGCTGAGCTTGTTTCCTTTTAAATAAAGGAAGCAATAAATATATATATTAAATAAACATATATATATGTGTATATAAACATTAAGGAGGGAGCTTCAAACACCTGATACCATCTTGTCCTTATCAGACACTGGATTCTTGCATTAAAAAACAACAACAACAACAAAACAAACTGTTACAAGTTTTCCAAGCCCTGGAACTTAGATTTTTTTTTTTTTTTTTTTTTTTTTTTTTTTTGGTTTGTTTGTTTTTGTTTGTTTGTTTGTTTGTTTTTGTTTTTTTTCCTCCTTGAGCTTCTCCAGGAGAAGCCCCACCATCATTTCTCTGCCCCCTGCCCTGAAGTCATCTCTGTTTCTGCCTTGTGAGGGGAGTAAACCTGATAGGAGGTGGCTGAAACACACAGATGTGTTGGTGACGGGATGCCAACAGCTGTGCCCAGGAATTAAAAAACAAGCAAATAAACAACAAGCCAGCCAGCTAAGGAAAACTCCAGCAGGTCTGATAATAAAATTAACTCTTTCCTTGAGCGAGAGGATGCTGGAATGGGGGGAAAAGCTGGAGCTGCCTCCTACTTAAATCTGGAACGTGACTTGAGCACCCTGCTGGTATCTGGAAAGGGAAGAAAAACCCTGATTCAGGAAGGCAGTTCAGTAAACTTGAAATTTTGTAAGTTTCTCATGATATTGCTGAAGTTTTTTGACACAGAAGTATCACCTTCTGTGTCAGGAGATGACTCCTGCGCTTTACAAGTTCTGTTTATAGATAGAGTAAAATGCTTTTTTGGATTATTCTTGAGTGTCCTTTGCTGGAGATGGCCTGTGTCACCCCATGCTGTGTGAGTACGACCACGTGCACATCTCAGCAGCTTAAGGGTTTAGTGGTTTAGCTCGAAAGGCAGTAATTTATCAGCTGAAATAACTGCGAGAGTTTGCTTGGGATACCAGTCAGAGAGTAAATCTGCATAAAAGAGCAACAAAAAATGTCACCCGTGAGGCAGTGTTGATAGCACCAAAAACCACACTCCACTCAGTTTCAAATTAAAAATAACATTGAACAGAATATGGATCTTCCTTCTCCTGTTGTGCTGACCTTGTGTGGTGATGAGAAACTAGGCTGAATCGGTTTGCAAGTATAGATTTACCACTCACTGTAAAGCAAGCAAGCAGAAACCTGTGGCTTGGGTTATTTGGGCAGCGCCCTGCACGGGGCTGCAAGGCTCCCTCTCAGGTGGGAGCCTCTCGCCACTCGTGCTACTTCGTGTGCGTTTCGTGTTTTCCTTCCTTTTGAAATAGGAAAGAAAAACTGCACCTTTAAGCCATTAAAAGGAAGAAAAAAGATGCAAAACAAACCAACGAATCGTGATGGAGCTGTTAACTAGATGAAAGCTGTAAGATGTTCGTCTCATTTAAGAAGCCGCTTGCTTTGCCAATTTAACTAGCCAAGGCTTTTGGGAGACGGCTTTTAAGGATGCGTCATTGTCCTAAGTCTTGGAGATCAAAGAATGAGTAATGCAGACATACGAGTTTTCAAGGGACGTGTACCGGAGAGATCAGGGAAGTAGTTCGAGAGGTTATATAATGGGCATAATGGGATGAAATTAAGAAAAGTAAAATCTGGAATGATTATCAGAACATGCTTTAGTTCTTGGAGATATTACACTGAGAGTGTCTCTTAGGCAAAGGAGGAAACATTCATCATTTCTAACTGCTTGAACTGGTACATTCTCTATTGTATTTGAAATAACATTTTCTTTTTTGGTGTTTGAATGAGCAGCTCTGTAATAGAAGGTAAATGCAAGTTCATGTTAAACAAGTTTCCTTTATCATAAACTTTTACAACCTTTCCCAATAATTCTCTTAAGCTATACACATATTATAAAAACAAAAAGAAACCTAAGCAAACTTATAAAATAATAATAAAAAAAATCTTAGACTGCCAAGAGGTCGATCTTGCCAAGCCTCAGTCTTGATCTTGAGGCTGATGTTTATTTGTATTATAATTTTTCTCACATTTAAAAAACAAAGAATGAAAAAAACTTTAACTGGAGGGGAAGCAGGTTCAGGGTACTATAACGTGTACTTAACTATAGATTTTCAGCCTGTTTTGAAACATTGGATTTTTTTTTTCCATTTCATAAATCTTTAAATACTTTTTTTTTTTTTCTGATTTCTCTGTTGCTGAACATGTTTGTTTACTTCTTCCCCAAAGCTGGACCTTTAACTTCATGAGTTAAAGAACTGCAATGTAAAATCTTTTCCTTTTTTTTTTTTTTTTTTTCCTTTTTTTCCTTACTTTTTTGACTAGTGTCTTGGGTTATTAGCTAGAAGGATTTTTTCTTTTTAATAAAATCTGATCAGCAGGGACTATGTGCACAAGCACACATCTCCCCCTGTGCTTCCCCAGCTTTTCATAAAAATTAATATAATTTTCAGTGCTAGACTAGCCAGAATGTTAAGATGTTTTTATCAAAACACTGCAAAACAACTAACCGTTGTGCTACAAGGGCTTTTTTGTTGTTGTTTTGCCTTTATATATATATATATATTTTTTTTTATTTATTTTTTTTTTTTTTAAATGATAGATGATAAAAATCTTTTCCGATAGTTCTCTAGGATGTGAAACCATATTTGAAGAAGGATTGGCACTTTGGAGAAAACTCAAAACCAAAGTATTTCTTTAAAGAAGAAATGTACTCAAAATGATATTTTCTAGCATTTCTTTTGTTGTTATTGAAGGTTTTGTCTTCAGTAGATTTTTTTCCCCCCATTTTTTTTTCTGCTTTGGGATTCTACTCTTCCTTTTGCCTTTCGTGAAATCATAATGCTATTTGATTTCTATCTGTTGCCTTGGTAATAACTCTCGTGTCACAAAGTCGGTATTAACTTCACTGCAGGACCATACAGGAGGAAATATATGAACTGCATGGGTGGGAGCAAAGTCTTTGTTGGAACATATGGCTTGGGTTATTAGCAATTATGGTAAAACAGTTACCTGGAGTAAAACGGCTTTGTTTTACTTCTTGTCTATATGTGGTGTAGCTGTTGAGAAGTCTGTTAAATGCATCTCACTCATGCTGCTCATATGTAAAGCCAAGTAATGAAATGAAGTCAGAGTAGCAATGTTGTTTATAAATCATTCATGAACGAATGCTGGAGGAGGCTCCCTAAATAGTAATACTGGTTTGTTTGTTTGCTTGTTTGTTTTAATGTATTATTTGTCTGGATAGCTTCTGGAGAACTGTTCTGTCTTGACAGTTTCTCTTGTAAAAATTCCCTTCTTATGCAGTTATTAATGTATAGTAGGCATAATTTTGTTGAATTGTATGTATGTTTCTGGTATCTCTATCAATTCTTTGGTTTTGAGACCAGGAAATCAGGTAGCAATCAGCGACCAATTTAATTCAGTTTTCCTTAAGGTACAGTAGGGGGAGAACATTTTGTTTATGTCCTGGGTGGCTCACTTGTGAAAACAAGGACATGTATTACTCAAATGTATTCTTAGCAATAATAAAGTGTCTACTTAAACAGAAAACAAGGAATAATACATGCGAAAGAATTCAAAACTCACAACGCAACACACCTTGAGAAGATACAAAATTAAACTATAAAAGGTCACCTGATTAGATGCTGCCCAATACCCCAACACAAAAGCCTCAGTGAAATATATTACCGATCCCATTCAAACGCAGAGTAAGAGATATGATGCCCTTTAGATCTGTTTATTCACCTTTACTTTAAGGGCACAGAAATCAGCCCTGTAAATTGGATTCTTTGGAGTCTGTCAATAGGAGTTAAATCACTGCAGTCTACTCAAAATGCTTTATGCAACAGAGGTTGAGAGACAGAACAAAGATATATATATATATTCACACTGAAAGGTTATGCTCAATGCAAGAAGTTACCATAAATGGAAATAGTCCAGAAATGGATATAAATTAAAAAAAAAAAAAGGAGAAAAAGGCAAGAAAAAGTGACATTTAAAGGCTAATCAAGATGCTGTTATTGTGAGAAGTCTGCAAAAGAAAGATTATTGTGATCAAAATAGCCCATGCAGAAGGTGTGGTATGGAGTGCAGTCACCAAATCGAAAGAAAAATAAGAAAGCACTGAAGAGACTCTTAATTTAGTGTGGTGAGGAAGAATGTAAAGCCAGTGAGGGAAATAAGTCGTAACAGGGAGAGTGTTAACGAGGAGAGCCCAGGGCATAAGCGAGGGTGTCAGGACCCAGAAACGAAATGGAAATGTGCTTCCTGCATTTGTTTTCCAGTAGTTTCTTTGAAGATCACGGGTTAGCAGAGCTGGAGGGAAATCTGATGGGTGCAAGCTGAGTTGGATCCACTCCAGGTGAGGAGAGGAGACTCACCTCTGATGGCTTAACATGGTTGTTTTTTTTTCAGAGTAATAACAGGCCTATGGGAGGTAATAATACTTTAGTTAATGCATTCTGAACTTTTTCAGAAAGAGCAAGATCGTTTTGTAGTATTGTATTTCCTTTCAGTAGTTACTTGTACATCGCATCCTCCCAAAGGCATGTTTTACAGATGTCTTGGAAAACAGCAAAAAGTTGCAAGACTAAGTTGTCAGCACAATTTCAAGCATTTTCAATAAGTTTAATTATTCTTTACATTTTGTAAAGGAAAAGAAGAGCACATAAATAGCATACTGCTGATTCAAACTTCTGTTTTCTGAAGGCTCCTTTTTCACCTAAACTATTTTTTTTTTTTTTTTTGGTCAGGATTATGCATGGAAGGTGCTTTAGAAACTATTTCTAGAAGAAGGGGAAGGGGGACAAAAATAATCATTTAAGACGATTTGGGCTTTCTTACCCATACTCAACTTCTTACTTAGTTATATTATTTCTGCTCTATGTTTGTAGACTGAGAAAAGAGATGAGAAAGCTTGAACTATTAAACTTTATAAGGTGACAACAGTTTTCAACTTCAGGTCTTTAAGTCATAGGTGTAGCATCAGAGTAATTAATTTGTTTTTTAAGAATTGAGAAAAACTCTAAGGAAAAAATTAAATTCTCGTTAGTTTTTTCAGTTTGTTACTTTCAAGGCAAATTGTCAGAAGTCACACAAGACAGAGTGGAGTCGCTGTGTGCATTGCAAATGTATCCTCAATGAGCCAGAATGGGAAAGACAACCATGATGTCAGGTGGAAAGGGAGGCAAGTTGTGGCTTTCCTCCTGGTTTTTCTGGTCTACCTCATGAGAAAAGACAACCATTTGTCACATGCTTTAATCCCTCAAATGTTACCCTTTCTACTGGCTTTTCCAATATTAAGAATTAGATCTGTCAGTGCTCTAAAGAAATACTTGTTGCCTCTTTATGTGGATAAGAGAGGGAAGCAGACAGAAGTACTGTTTCATTGCTTTTGCAGCAAGGGCTGTTAGGAGCCAGGTAAGATCTCAGTAAAACTTGGACCAATTTGGCTATTTTTTAAGCAAAGTTTTGAATGTAACCTTTTAAAAAATCTCCTTACATCCTACATCTGAGCCTTTAATAGGGTTGGAGAACAAGGGAGAAGAGACTGCAACCGTAGTTTAGTGCTGTAGTGAGATACAAAGTCCTGAAAGAAATCATAGCAGTGTGCAGCATCAGCAGCTCCCTTCCATTTGCACACAAGAACAGAAGATAAGGGATCTTAAAAGAATGAGAAGTGTAAAGTTTGTTTGCTAGTGATGATCCCTTTTCAATTTCACGTTCCAAAAATCTTAGATTTTTCAACAACCATTTTAATTTTAATATTCAAGAATCAAATTTCCATTTTTCTGTTAAGTTGGGATATATGCTGATATATATGATATATGCTGTTTGTTTGCCGAGGAAATAAAAGATGGGATACAGGCTGATGTTTTTTCTGATGCATGTAAGGAGAGCGGCTTATTATTGAAATAGGACAGCTTTTAAGAGAAACACATACTCATTCTGAGTCATTTTCCATTCTTTCTTTTCATACAGTTTCATATAACGATAGAGAAATAATCATCATGTTTAAGCATTTATAATTTGAAAATTGTCAAATACAAAACTGTTCTCTTTTTCTGTCTCATTTGCTTTATTAGAGTTTTAAATAAGTAAAATTATCAAGGCTTAATTCACTGTATTTTCCAGGGTATATAGTCCTACTTTGAATGCTTATATCTTACAGCAAAGAACAATTCTGGGGGGAGGTTCTTGTCACACTGTGAAAAATGAACACGAGCACTGCCAGAATTCTGAACAGAGGCAGGAACAGGATGTTCTCGTGGTAACATGGATATATAATATTATTGAGTGTATGGATATCTGGGACACAAGCTCTGCAAGATACTGGTCAGGTCTCTACAGGCATTTGGATCTCACTGTTTGTTTCCTGATTTATGACATTTTTTAGCTTAAACTAACCATAAAATAATTTTAATTCTCATATGGTTGGTTTCATGGAATCATAGAATCATTGAGGTTGGAAAAGGCCTTCAAGATCCTCAAGTCCAACCATCAACTTGACCTACTGAGTCCCATCATTAAACGATGTCCCTGAGAGCCATGTCCATGTGTCTTTTAAATACCTCTAGGGATGGGGACTCCACCACTTCCCACAGCAGCCCATTCCAATGCTCACGCTCTCCATGAAGAACTTTTTCCTGATGTCCAATCTGGACCTCCCCTGGTACAACTTGAGCCCATTTCCTCATGTCCTATCACTTGCCACTTGCGAAGAGTCTGTCTGTCTAAAAAGTCTGGACTGATTGCCTCTTCTTGGAGCATCTCTGCAAAAGATTTGGCTGTCCAATGCTGTCTTCAGTTGTGCTTGGGCAACTGCAGTGACTTTTCCTGACGTGGCTGTATGTTATGCCACCATCTATGGAAACTCTTCAGTGGAGAAATGCTTATTTACCAGATAGTAAGTAAAGGTGAGCAGTTTGAGATGGTGAACTCCTGTCCAGTTCTGGAAATCTTTGTTCTCTTAATAGCGTAATATGCTACTGGAAGCAATTGGTGTGACAGGGAGACTGGACAATGCTAGAGAAGGACCTAACAGTAGAGAACAAGAGTGAAAAAAGAAGTACAGAAAGAGAGAAGAAAAACATTTTAGCTGAGGTGGGCAGTGCTTGGAAAGGTACTGCAAAGTGTCTGTTGGAACGAGAAATGAATTCCCTCGCTAGAGGCCTAGCTTGCTTGCCCTTCCTCTCCACAGAACAGGAGCCATGTTGAGGTTGTTGCCTTATGAAAGCTGAGCAAGTAGCTCTGAGTCATTTGTGGCAGCATTTTGGCTTTGTCTTTTGAGAATATAATGGAGCAAATGGCTGCGCTAAAGAGAAGGAAAGATGCTGGTATAAAACTTCTTTCTCAGGTAGCCACACTAGTATATACATACTCTTGAAAGCATTTTTAAGCACATTTTCTAACTTAAACTAGTAACTTACTGCACTTCCATAAAATGACAGCTTTTAGCTTCCTGTGACGTGTTTGTAATGTGCACTAGTATTCACATGGTGATAAGATTTCATATTTTTGAGCTTCTCTAACTCAGCTATGAGGCTCAGTTTGGCTTGTTTGTACCTTGGAAGAAATCGTGGGTCAGCTCCAGTAAAGCTCTTGGTGCCCCTGAGCCTTCCAGCATTGGGTTGGTCAGGGTGGCTGGTGCAGGATGACTGCCTCAGCTGGGCAGCTCTGAGGTCCACCATTCATCTTGCAGTATCAAAGCTGATGTGTGCCTCATCTTTGCTGCAAACCAGCTTTTGGCTTTTGCTAACAACATTATCTTGTAGCAATCCCATGCTTTGCTGCATGATAGACTGTCGTGTACGGAAACTCTAGGAGTAAATGTAGCATCCACGTTTTAACATTTTAAATGATGTAAGTATGTCTTAGGTTCTGCATATTAGCTTATTTTTGTTGTACCTATATATAGTTATGAGGAGGGTATTGGCAGCTGATGTTTGTTGTCTTTCTGAACTAGACGTTTTCCGCGGAGTTGAAATAATTTGCCTGTTTGGGGATTTATCCTGGTTTCATATAAGACATTTTCCTTTCCTAACAGAAAAAAATTCGTTGTCTGGAACAAATTAACTGCCATTCAAGGACTAATTTCTTCCTTCATGGCAGAAATTCCTTCCTCCATGGTACTGCTCTTCAGGCTGACTGCCACCCTCACTGTCACAGGCACTCCCCGGGGACTTGAGATCAGAACCACATCTGTTGCTCTGAGTCACAACTTCATCCCATCTAGCGGGGTTTCAGTGTTCATTACACTAATTAACAATCAAGTAGAGCAATATGACATGGCTTGGCTGTTTTAACATATCAGTTAGCTTTCTGGAAAATTCAAGGTATCAACTAATTTCTCTGTCTAAATAAATGGTTATATGCAGGATTTTAAACATGCATGTATTTCATGAAAGGAAAAAGTAGATGGCTGCCTGGTATAATCTTGCTTGTGCTGTAAGCATCTAAACGCAGCAAAACCTTAATTTGTGGAAGGGAATGGGCAGGCAAAAACTGCTCTATAAAGGGCAGTAACTCTTTCCCTATGTGAAATTAGAGGTATTGTGAGAAGAGATGAGTGAAAGGGAGAGAATGGGAGCAAACCATAATGCTTACATTAGTTTTTCTCCTTAAAATAGCAGAACAACAACATCAGCACTGAAACTTCATAGTGGCACTGTGTTTTTCACTTTTAAGAGTGGACTGCCCACCAGTTTGTCCTCACCTCTACCTAGACACCTACACTGCTTTACTTAGACACCTGTAGTTCTTCTCAAAATAACAACACCTAATTATATTGTGTTCATAAATAATTATAATTTGTATATATAATAACTCTATCAACAGATAAATGTTATAATTCTGTTGGCTCTTTTGTATCCACAAGAATACAAGTTATGTATCTGAAGTCTGCAGGCTGCTCCTATCTCTGGGTAATTCTAGAGGTACTAGAAACTGATAAGAAATTTTAGGTTAAAGATAAATGAATAGTACATGGACTATTTCTGGGTAGAGAAAGGATGAAGACATGGCAGTTTTAAAATAAGCTATTATTCTGTAGTATCTAGATTGAATCGACTTTATTTTTGCAATGTATGGGTAAAAGCATAAACATGCAAAGCATTCATATCTTACATATTGCTGATACTGATAAAGGTGCTTTATATGTTTATCTGCTTGCAGTGTTTGCAAATAAAATTTATTTACAAAATTTATGTTAGATATGGTAAATTCAAGAATCCTTGTATATCTAAGACAAATTTAACTAATTATTAGTCTTCATTGAGGGAATCAGGGTGTGGTGGTTTTACCGTGCTGGGCAGCTAAACCCCACAACCGCTCTCTCACTCCCCCTCCTTTAGATGAGGAGGGGGAGAAGTAAAGCAAAGAACAACTCACGGGTTGAGATAAGGACAATTTAATTAAAGGGAAATAATTATAATAATTAAATAAAGACTACCATGAACTAAACAATTTAACTAAGGGGAAATAAAAGGGAAAGGGGAAAAAGGGAGGAAAACAAACAAACAAAATAAATGAAAGCTATATGGAAGTGCAGAGGAAAGAAATTACTCTCTACTTCCCACAAATGAGCGATGATTGACCACGTCCTTGAAGCAAGGCCTCAACGCACGCAGCCGGTGTTCCAGAGGAGGACCGACGTCTCCTCAACGAGAGCCCACCCCTCCCCTCTTCTTCCTGTTTCCACCTTTTATTGCTGAGTGTGACACCACATGGTATGGAATATCCCTTTGATTGGTTTAGGTCAGCTGCCCTAGTGATGTTTCTCTCCTCACTTTTTTGCCCACCCCCTAGGAGGGTTAGAGAAAGGCCCAATGCTGTGCCACTGGTGCTCAGCAGTAGACACAACACTGGTGTGATAACACTGCTGTTCCAGCTACAAGTACAGAGTACGGCACTGAATGGGCTGCTGCCGGGAAAGTTAACATTCCAGCCAGACCCAGTACACAGGGACATTGTACTGATGTCCTGAGAGCTTGGGAAGTTTTACTAGCTTTTGGAAAAGACTGAAAAATTGTCTTACTGGGTGGTGAGAAGGCATTAGAACAAACATTTCTCAATCCATCACTGCTCTAGAGGTTTGGTTCTGCAGTCTTCTGAACCCATGTTCTCTGTCCCTCTTGCCTGACCACTGACTTGGAGAGCATGGCCTTTGCTTGGGAAACCTGATCCCACAAATAAGGTGGCACCTTCCCCAAGAGCAGTAAGGAAGGCTTGTTTTCTAATTCTCCTGCTAAGTGTTATCCAGAAAAGGACAACATATCAAATAATAGTAATATTTTGTTACTTGCTCAACAAAGTAAACTTATTTTTCTGTGAATTACACAGTAATTTACTTTGTGTCCTTGTGACACAACCTTTGAGGAAAATTTCTTCCAATGCACATCTGCAAATATTTGTGAAGAACACTGAAGAGAGGCATACTCTAACGGCAAAAGGCACAATTATTTGCTGTATGCATGCTACTACTTGTTATATTTTGAATACTGTTAATTTTTTGAACATGGTACCTACGTAGACAGGTCTGCCCAGTAAGTATTCAAGATTTTTTTTCCCATCTATTTAAATGTGTTGTCTCTCTTTTTTTTTTTTTTTTTTTTTTAATGCCCCTCCATGTGAGAGCACAATTAGCAAAAGTGAATATTTAGTATTCATTTATTTCAGAAGCTGTATTTGTATCATACACTTTTGTCTTTGATTTTCTCTGGTCTCGCATTATGTGGCAGTCTCTTTATGCCTATAATAAATGTTGACAACTCCCAGCTCAGCAGTTATTCCCATTGAATGCAGGCTGTGACATCACTCAGATTTCTGAGTGCCAGCATGAGATAAGGGCTTGAATGAAAAGCAGCTGGCTTAAGGGTTGTTTGGAGAAAATGTTACCGAGCCTGGTGAGGGGCAGCAACCAGCCGGAAGGAGGAGCAGCATGTCAGCAGTAACCTTCAGGAGATGCCCAAACCTTCAGCACTCAAAGACAAAGCAAACATCGTTTTGGCTTCTCTCAGAGGTAATTCTGATAAAAAGCTGTTGCTCAGCCAGTGAGAAGTGGTGCTCGCTTCTTTCCAACATGATGGTGTGGCAGTGATCCAGGCATTCAGCCACTGCTGCTGTATGTTTGGATGAAGAGGAGCACAGTGAGCTCCAGCTTATGCCATGCACATGTCTCTAGCTTCTTAACTCATCCCAGTGGCACAGCAGCTTGCTGTAGCCTCTGGGCTAGTTGTAGTCACACCTTTGCTTTACTTTCTGCTTGCTTCTTGAAGAAAGGACAAAGTTGTCAGGCAGATAAGCTGGGTAGCTGCACAGTGGACCACTCAAGAGAATTGATCAAAATCTCTTCTTGAAATAAGGCAAAGAAACCCTCTCAAAGCAAGAGCAGCAGAGGCCGGTGGTGTCGGCATGCTGACACTGCTGCACGGCGGAGAGGAGTGGCACTTTCTCATTATCTCATCACTCCCCATCTGCCAGCATCCATTTGTAGGTTGTGGTTTTTTTCTTCCTTTTTTTTTTTTTTTTTTCTCTTCTCTTTTTGCCTTGTGTTCGCTTTGCAAGCTTTCTCAGAGAGGTCATTTAATTGTTCTGTATTCATATAGCACTTAGCACACCAAGTCCTTTCCAGTGGGGGTGACAGACATTTAGTAATGCCAGCAACCTTTGGGAATGAGCCTATTCTGCAGTTCATTTCTGATGGGGTCATTTTGCAGGCAGTTCTCTCATAAGTAATTATTTTTATCCCACTGTAGAATTTGATGTTCTGATTTACCTCTTTCGCCTTACCCCTAATGTGCACTGGTGGAAAGCCTGCTCTGTTTTGGTTGAGTTTTCCCATCCGGAGAGAAGTCCGTAGTCTTGTGCAGGCTGGGGGATGACCTGCTGGAGAGGAGTTCAGTGGAGAAGGACCTGGAGGTCCTGGTTCATGACAGGTTGGCAATGAGCGAGCAGTGTGCCCTGATGGTCAAGAAGGCCCATGGGATCGTGGGGTGCATTAAAAGGAGTGTGGCCAGCAGGAGGTCAAGGGAGGTGATCCTCCCCCTCTACTCTGCCCCGGTCAGGCCTCACCTGGAGTACTGTGTCCAGTTCTGGTACAAAAAAGACAGGGATCTCCTGGAAAGAGTCCAGCGGAAGGCCAAAAAGATGATACGGGGCCTGGAGCATCTCCCCTGTGAGGAAAGGCTGAGAGACCTGGGTCTGTTCAGCCTGGAGAAAAGAAGACTGAGAGGGGATCTTATTAATGTGTATAAATACCTGAGGTGTGGGAGACAAAGAGATTTGGCCAACCTCTGTTCAGTGGTTTGTGGGGATAAGACAAGGGGCAATGGCCACAAAACAGAGCCCAGGAAGTTCCTCACTAACATGCAAAAGAACTTCTTCACGGTGAGGGTGACGGAGCACTGGGCCAGGCTGCCCAGGGAGGTTTTGGGGTCTCCTTCTCTGGAGCTATTCAAGGCCCGTCTGGACGCCTACCTGGGCAGCCTGCTGTAGGGAACCTGCTTTGGCAGGGGGGTTGGACCCGATGATCTCTGGAGGTCCCTTCCAACCCCTACAATTGATTCTGTGATTCTGTGAAATGGTCACAGGCAGCAACTACCCGCTTCTCTGCCATAAGTACCTCATGCCTCTAGCAAAAGCAGCCTTCCCTCTTAAAGAAAAACAAAGGTAGATAGTCCTCTCTATCTGTTGTGGGAAGGAAAATGAGCTTTACTGATTATATAGGACACTCTTTTTAATAAATAAAGTTGAAATTTAAAATTATTTGTGAAAAGATGTTCAGATGTCACCCTTCTTTGCCAGTACAGACATAGACGGATGGTAGGTGCAGGTCAGTGTTGGTGTCTGAGTGTACTGTAGTTAGCAAAGCTCAGTTTAATTTATAACCCCAAATTATTTGTCACTATACTTCAGTGTGCTTTATTTTACAATGTTTAAGTGAAGAACATGACTGTCTAGTATTAGATCTGAGAATTTGTCAATTCAGATTTGATAAGAATTTACTGGCCTCTCCAGTGTGCCATCTTATATTAAATACTGTGTGTTTCTTATAACACCTTGATAATCTGTGTAGTTTGCCAGGCAGCGCTAATTACAACAGCAGTTGCAGAAGTGCTATCGATCTTCTCAGAGTTGAAGTGAGGTGTGGATCAGCGGTCAGCCCTGTGAAGAGTGCCAGGCTCTCCCCGCCACAGGAGCCACAGACCTGCTGAAACCCTGATGGTCACCGTGACATGGTGACAGCAGCATCCAGTGCTGGGTGATGCAGGCAGGTGGGGAGAGTCCAAGGCTGAGGCTCAGACAGAGAGGAAATGGTAAAATTATAAACAAAATTGTGAAAATGTAGTAGGTGTATTGTAGAAGTAGAAAATGAAATGGCAACTTAGCTTTAAGAGATCACCCTTGCAGAAGCTTTGTTTAAAGATGTGTGTTAGCATCACTTTACAGTCTTGGAAATAAGATATTACAGGTTCATGTCATTGTTGGAGGCACTGTTGTGAGGGGTAGTGTAGCTGCATGCGTGTAGAGGAGTCTTGCTGCTGTATTTACATATATTCCTCTCTTGGCAAGGATCCCCAAACAGCCTTTGTTTCAATAAATCAAACTGGATTTTTTAGACATACCTTACTTGGGTTAATCCTGGATGTTTTTCTTGATGCAATAACTAAATTCTGGGATGGAATTAAGAGAAATATACTCAACATAATTTTTAATCTAAAATTCATTGAAATGGCAATATTCAGAAAGAGTGGGAATTAGCACTAGAAGGCCAATGCAAAAAAAAATGTGTGATGCCTTGCAAAGTGAAGGAAGAAAGCAAAAAGGCATTAGCTGAAAGAAAAAAAAAATATGAAGGAGATTGCACATCACCCTCTGAGCAATGTAAGACTGAATAAAAAGCCAGGAAGAGTGAAGACAAAAGGAGCAATCAGTAGGGAAAAACAGGCAGAAGCACAAGCAAGATTTGAGATGAATAGGGGAGTTTTAGCATGCTGCTGCTATATGCTGCTGTTAACTTCTGCTATATTGGCATGGGAAATATTCTGAACAAATATGAACGGGGCTTGTATCTTATTAAAGGTTTCTTTATATAAGATAGTAGCAGACCTTTGAATTTTTGAGGGATTGCTTTACATCCTACATTTTGCTAACTTTTTAACTTTTTTATTGTCAGCCAGCCATGGTTTGGCTGGCCTGTGTGCGACTTAGCGGTTGCCGTCCAGCTGATTTTACTTTTTAATATCATTTGAAACACTCCAAAGCACAAAAGGTGGGCTATGACAAAACAACGGCAATCAGATTGTAATTGATGGGAAGGCAGATATAACAAGAAAAGCCATCTTTCCTTTGTGCAGAGATATTTTGGGTAGAAATGAATAGAACAAAGGCAGCATCATCCTGCTGGTCACTGAGTCACCTGCTGACGAATATAACTCTGTCACACCTTAAAAAAAATAAAAAGATATTTAAAAAATAGTAGCTGAGTGAGAAACTAAGTTATCTGATCCTAGGCCATACAGCAATCTGGTGGCACTTGCATCTGATAAACGTGGTACAAAGTTTTGCTAGAAGTGGTTTGCTTCAAGGATTGCAGGCCATCTCTGAGCAAGTGACCCAAATGATGGTTATATGGCCAGGACAATCAGTGCAAAAAAGTGGGAACATGTGTGTACAGATTACCCCTCACCTGGATTTCTCCCTCAAAGAAAGGAAAAATTTGTTTGTGGACAATTCTGCTTGCAAAGATTTTTGCTTTTCCCTTGAAATTGAACTAGAATTAGAGCTTGCCCCATAAGTCAGGCATCTGCTCAGTTCATTCTTCTTCTGCTTTGTATTTTTGTAAATCTCCATTTTTTATTTGCCTTTTTCTTCTCTTCTTATAAATGAAGCCTTGCAATAAGCACTAGGAATTTGGAAGTGAATGTCCTCAGGCAAGAAGACCTTTCCTTTGTGTCAATGAAACTCACAGAAATTTCATTTACGGGATGTTTTTTCTCCTATCAATTTCACTATTCCTGCCAATCTTGGATTAATTTATCTTGGCTACTTCCAGAAGAAAAGGACTTTTATTCCAGTGCTATTTCTGGAGACCTCCTTAGCAGACCAACAAGGGCTGTGCAATAAGGATACACAGCCACAGTCCTCAATTGGCTGAAGTGGAATATTTTGCGGAATAGTAAATCATCTGTCTTGCACGTTGTGAGGGCAGTCATCTTCCATCACCTGGGCTCTCAGGTCTGGATGCAGTTTTCATTCAAGGTTGCTATTTCTAAAAGGACCTTTGGGAAGAACTGACTTTGTCTGAAAGCTGATGCCTGGTGCCCTGTAATTGCTACTTCATTAAGATATTTCAGTTCAAATTCTTGTATGCCCCTAAGTTCTGGATGCCTGTCATGGAGAGTCTCAAATGTAAATTTTTGTTCAATGTGACATTTTTGAGCAAAATCCCAGTTGCGAGATTTAAATTAAAGTTGTCAGGAAGACTGGTTTTCTCTGGAGACCTTAACAAGGCTTCTGATAACAGAGTTTCAACCTTATTCTCACTTGAATTTTACACAATTCTCTTATTTTGTCAGAAGAAATCTTTCATTCCGATTTCCATGTAACCTGTTCTAATAAGGAACGATAAGTATTTGCCAGATAACCAGATCACTAAAACCTACTGAGTGAAATGTGAATATAAACCTAAATAAGTTTGTTTAGACATTACAGTTCACAAGCAGTGCACAGATGATCATAAAACTGCTTATTAAACACACACACAAGAAAAAAAGAAAAAAGAAAAAAGAAGGAAGAATTAAAGTTATTCATCAAAGTGATTTTGGGCATTCTTGTAATGCATTTTTGCTGTTCATTTTCTTAGACAATACTCAAACTGGTAGAATACTTTTCTGAAAATGCTGTAAGTGAATTACCTTTGTCTATAGAAGAAAACTCAGGGAATATCATGCAGTTTGATATTTACTACATTATTAACATAGAACCCTAAAGATTGTTCTACACAAATCTTGTGCAGACTGCCGTTTGTTTTTACCAGCTGAGTGTGCCTGAGTGTTAAAAAGGGTGTATAAAAACAGTTTCTGTGTAAAACACAATTCATTTTATGAATAAGGTGATGGCATAGTCATCTTCATTCTTTGTTGTTCATGCTGTAACAATTGGACTTTTTTTTTCATTCCCTGAGTCCATAAATTTGAATGTTCAACTTCTCTGGATTTCTGCATCCATTGTTTTATATTTTAAGTACTCGGTAGTGTTTAAAGAAAGAAAGAAAAAAAAAAAAAGTGAGCAATGACTGGTGTGTCATTTACTGGAATTCTTGAAAGGGTATTGCTTCTTCCCCAACCTAGTTATGGCTGAATCATAGAGAATTCCAGAAAGAGAAAACATTTTATCCATTAACAGCAAGCTTTTCTAATTGCATATGAATATAAGAAAACATAGAATTGTTTCACCAAATAGTGGGAAAACCAGGAAATTTTGTAGTAGCCAGCCTTTAGCATGATAGAACTTATTTGTATTACTGTTATGTTTTAAAAGCTCATTTGGGGAGCAAGACAGTGCTGTGCTGTGTGGTGTAGAATTATAGAGCAAAAGGATAGCTGTTTTTTCAAGTGATTGCAATTAAAAATTAGGATAAAATAATAGCCAAATAGAGAGCAAGTAGTGCAAGCTAATAAAGGAAAATTGACTAAAAGTATGAAGAATAATTGGATGAAGTGGGATAAATAGGCTATAATGCATTGATTTAACAAAGAAAAATCAAGCTGTAGATCAACCAGATGCTATTCTTTGAATAAATAGCTGTTTTTACTAAAATGAGAAGAAGCTGAAAATTTCATTTATCTGGATACCACCCATGTTTTGATTATTGTTCATGTGAAAAAATTGTAATTGAGCTTCAGTTCAAGGGTAGGTGGCATTGTTCAAGAACTGTAAGATAAGTAAAGGTCTAAGCAAAGATGATGTGACAGAAGGCTGTGAGAAAAGGTACTGCACTGGAAAGAGTAATTAATCTTTCCTTATTTAGCATTCCTGTTGTAGACCTTAGTGCCAAAGGTTTCATTTTGCCAATAAAATTGAAGCAAAATTAGGATTTATTGCCACTGGCAATAAATACAGGCTATAAATGAGAAGGCAGTTCCTAACCTCTGGAAGAGGATGGCTGTAGAGCACAATGTAAGGTGGAGCTTAACTGGTTTTATGAAGTGTGTTGTGGTTTCCTGCAGTAGCACAGGATTGATTTAGGAGTTTTACTCTAGTCCTTTCTTTTAGATAAATCTCAAGAAGGTTAGAAATGGTACTCACATGTCTTTAATGCCTGACTGTGAAAATGATGGAGCAGCCTTTAGCTGTTGAGTTAACTTGTACTGAGTTCAAATCACTGAATAATACAAGTTAAGAGGAAGATGTAGAGGCCATTTGGTCCACCTTGCTGTTCCAAGTAGTGTTACCTTCAAAGATAGATTGGGTTGCTCAGGGTTTAGTCCAGATGAGATTTTAAGGTGTCTAAGAATGGCTGTTCTATGGCCTTTCTGGGCAACCCCTTTTGGGGCTTAAACATTCTTGTGGTGGAGAACTTTTCCCCCTTATTTTAACTGAAATTTTACTTCTTGCAACTTGTGGTAATTGCTTCTAGTCCTTCCAATATGGGAAGAGATTTACTGAGCTGGTAACCCTGCCTAGGTTGTGGATGATACTGATGAGATCCCCCGTAACATTGTCTTCTCCAGGCTACACAAGACTCTCAGGTCTTTTTCTGTTTTAAAGCAGTGTTAGAGCTCAAAGGGGATAACTTCCTACAGTAAGATGCAGCAGGCTGGCTGCATTTGAGTTTTGATTTTCATCACTATTATTATTATTGTTGTAAATGTGCACCTGATCCAGTGGAGCAGAAGCAACATGGGAAATCCCAGGGCCCTGCCATCATACCAATTTATGTGTAATTAATCTTTCTTATGGAAGCATTTTCTGCTCAACTGAAGCCCTGTGTCCTGCCATTGGCTGCAGGTTGTATAACCCAATGTGCTTCTGTTTGTTTGGTACATAGCATTGATTTCCAGTAAGATAGCACAATGATGGATCTAAGATTAGTTCTGTATTCAAGCTATGATTAGGTTAATTTTATATTAAATTATGGAATTAATACACAATTAAATAAAAGTAATTATTCTTCCTCATATCTTCACTCAATTCCTTTAATTAAGAAAGAATACCTTAGTTTTTCTTCAGTTTGCTTTCATGAATAGTGTTTGCCGAGCGCTGGGCTTGGTGCTGACATTACCAGTGTACCCTTTTGAAGCATTGCTCAAGTGCTCATCGCTAGGGCACATCAGTGTTAAAGTTTTTGTGAGTATTACTGCAAGTTGTGTTCAAAACAGAGCCGGTCCCCTCATTCTTTCTTTGCACAAGAGGCTCTGTGCATGGCATGGAAGATGATCTTGGCAGTACGCTTTTATGGAAGAGTCTGGAAGTCAGCAAAAGACAGTTTCAGCTCCTTAACAATCTAAAAGATAGCTCCAGGTTTTGTTTTCATTGCCCTGAAAAACAACCCCACTCTTCACCCCCTTTTCCAGAGTACTGTTGCTGTTCAGCCTATTCCTAAACTGTAGCACAGACCTCCGTAGGGTGCTTCTGGTGAGTGTTAGGACAACGGATGAATACCTACCTTTGTTTCCTTTCTCTTTTCCAAGGGTTTTCAAGTATTATCCACATATGAATGCTCTCATGAGAGGTGTGGGAAATATGTTTTAAAAGCTTTGGCAGAGGAGGAACAAATATAAAGGAGTGAAATGACATTTCCAAGGTTACAAAGTCAGAGAGCTGGGATTAAAATTTAGATTTTTGATCTTGGCCTTGAGTTCAAATGATGAACTCTAAGGTACAGAGAACATAAATTGTATGTATTTGCTATCCTTGCACATGGAATAATTGGTCTGAATAGTGTGAGCTGCCAGGGATTTAAAACTTGGCAGCTTAATTAGTTGCGACGAGGAAATGATAAACATGAAAGTGATCTTCACCCAGAGGCAACAAAGGAAAACAGACAGCTGATATGGAAAGTGTTTGTTTGAAGCATTTAAACCCAAAGACCATTCTCTATCCTTCCTCTACTAGGTGTTCACAAGTAACAGTGACTACTTCAGAGATAAGTTAAGCACAGTTTCAAAAGGAACTCAAAAATATCCAGCATAGAATCTTTAACAAAAATCCATTATTTCTTGGTCTTGTGTCAGAAATTTTCACACAATTTTATCTTTTAATTCAAAGTATATTTAAATTTTATACATAGCATACAGCAGTAAATGGTGAATACCGAACTGTGTACATGGTATAAAGAGTAAGTTCTCTCCTATATGGGTGAGTAAGTCATATATAGGAACATTTAAAAAGTTGTGTATATAAATTTAAAGGAGAATTTGCCTGCGGAATGTAAGTATACAGCGTATAATGTGCTCCAGAGGTTATCAGACAAGTCTATTGCCCAACATATGGTTCATAGATTAAAAGGTAACTATTCTACACAGTAGAGAATCTTGGTCTTTATTGCATTAGTTTTCTCAGAGCTTTATATAGCTTTAATAATGTCGATGTGGTACTTAATTGCCACATCTCATACTGAAGAACAGAGCAATGTGTTTGGCCTTTTACATAGGTAGCACATTCACAAGCACTGCCTTGCTTTCATTGTGCAGGCTATGTAGAAATATACGTTCCCAAAATAGCCATTCAGTGTTTTTCGAAGTGCAGTTTTATTTTTCACAGTACATTAGAAACGAGGCCTATTTCCTAGCTGCTTTAACTTTTTCATTGCATCCTCAGAGTAATGCTGGTTATACTTAGCATTTATGAATGGCTGCTGGTGGGGAAGTCGCAAACCTCACAGCAGTAGGGAAACATAGCTGCGCCCACATAACAATTAAGAAAGTACAATTTAAGAGCTAAACCCGTGGTGGAATGAGTAAATTCAATTTCCTCAGGTAAAATTTCTGGGTTCTGCACATTGAAGGTAAGCAGACCGTAGGGTCTGTGCAGGGGATCTGCTAAAGTCAATGGCTTGAGCAGAGGACCAACAAGCCATGCTGTAGGAGATGGCAAGGGGACAAATAGCTCCCTCCAGAGTGGGGTGATACTTGCCTCTTCTTATAGTTTTCAGGCATGAATTTCCATCTAGAGTGAGGTGTCTGACCTGGGGCAGGTCTTTCTCCAAAGAGGTCAGCAAGGTCACTTTAAGGTGCAGTAGGGCTTGGTGATTTGGGCACATAATGCACCAGATGGTGCAAATTTTTTTTAAATAAACTCAGCTTGAGAGAGCAATTCTCTAGAGATTCTCAAGGCAAGCTTGTTCTGGGTCTTCCCAGCTGGTGATATTATGCTTTGTATAAAACTTTTTGGCTTGGGAGATAGAATCCAGTACTTCTCACCTGTGCTGTGAGCAGAGCATCTCCACAGAGCAAATGGAGGGCTGGAGCATGGGTGGGAAGAGGTTTAACCAAAATCTTAGGTTAGAGCAGAAGAAATTGAGAACGATGTTTTGCTTCTTTATTGGAAGAAAAGCAAAACCGCTTACTTGGGATGCTCACAGACTGCTTTGTAGTAAGTGAGAGGTAAAAAACGAGGTTTTATGGACCTAGCTCTTGAAGAAGAAATTTTAAAAGCAGCAGCTGGAGGATACATGCAGGTAGATTAATCATTCAGACATCAGAAATCAAAACCTTTGGTTTTCTGATTGTCATTTATGTGCTGTGTTAATGTTATTTCAATTGTTAATGTTATTTCAGTGGTATTATCCATCCTGAACATGAAAGGAAAAAAAGTCTGTATATTGATGATGTCACTCTAAGGAATTTTCCTGGGGTCTGCCATGATTTTTCCTTTCTCTGCTGGAACAGATGGGATGAAAGACAACAGAAAAGACTGAGATGGAAGCAGACACTGCCAAATTAATATTCACACTGCACACATTTAAGTTTGCTGTGCAATTAATTTTGTTTTCTAAGGAAGGAGAAAATACAAGTCTGTTGAGATCTAGACTATGTGCAGCGTATGTCTGAAATATATTACAGATGTAATATTTGATTGTATGAATATTAAAACCTGAGACTGGATTTAGAAATCTCAATTAAAGCACCACGAGTGGCATGAATGTTAAAGGTGTTGAACAGTTGCAATTTCATGGTATTTGGTGCTAGAAACCTCCAAACATATAAATTCCTGGGTGCAGATGTAGAATGGTCAGCAGAGGTTGTTGGCTTTGGATATTTTTGCCATAACCTGTCTTCCAGAAAAGCACCTGATCTGCCACCACAAGCAGTGAGCTGAGATGGTGTCACAGCAGAGTTACTCTTTCTGGTTTGTTTTTTAAACAGTCCTGGAATGAGTGTTGATAATATGGGTGCATCTGTGTGTTTGAGCCCAGGGAAGACTTTTGTGCCAGTTATTTCCCAGAATTTATTTTTTTCTTACATAGGACATATGCTCAAAATTGTTACTAGTAAGGGCAGCGTGCCCAGTAGTGAGTGCAGCTCTGGTGCTCTCATACGCACATATGCATGCTGTTACTCCTCATTGCTCAGCGTGGAGTTTTCCCTGAATGGCTGTGGGATTGGTGCCAATAATTTTTTTTAAGTTTTATTGAGTGGTGCTGTAATAGACTAATTCAGAACGAGAAGAAAAGTGTGCATTTACTGTAAAGTTCTCAAAGTAGGTTTCTGCCTTTTATTCCAACATCACTGGGGGTGTGTGTTAGGGTGACCACGGTGGCTTTAAGAGCTCCTCCGTAGCAATATAGCAATGCTGGATGCTTGGGAGTTCCTTTTTTCTTTTCTTCCTGATCCAAAGAAACCCAAAGCCTCTACGGTAGTTAAGTTAGACTTGCCATGGTTTTGGAGCTGTCTAGCTGTTCCGTGCTCAAGAGCAGCATCGTCTCTGGCCACCTGTCCCTGATAGTTGTTATGTTAGGGCGAGGAGGAAGGAAGCTGAAGAGCACTTGCTGGCTTCATCAGTTTTAAAATTGATGCTGGTATCAAGGTCAGCGACCTCAGAAATAAAGGAGGCTTAATACAGCACTAAGTGACTGATTTCTACAAAACAGACAAGACTTAGATTTAAAATTTCTCAGGAGATCTGTGTTAGATGGTCAGTCAGGTTCTTACAATAAATAAATAAACAGCTTGTTATCCACAAAGGCTTTATTATGGCCATCTGGAGTTTTTCTTGCTGATTGGAAGATATTGCAATGACCCATTGATTATTTTAGACCAATTTTTTGATTCTTAGTAAGAATTCATTGCAATCATTCTCGTGGGCTGAGTTCTAAAAATGTTAAGCTGTGCAAGATAAACATTATTAATGCAACAGCTTTTAATTAAAATTCAAAAGGATAGAATATTAATAAGATTTCACATATGAACTAATACTTGTAGTGTCACTGGAATACTAACTATTTTTTTATGCCATAGACAAATTATTTTGATCATTTATGTGATTTCAATATGGAAATGGAGTTCCACATGTGGAGGATTGAGGTTTTTAATGAAGACATTTACAGATTTGGGAGATGTACAAAGATACCTCGTTTCTGGTGCTGTATGAATACTTAAAACTGTGAATTTTTAGATTCATAATGTTTTAAAACACATGTGCAAGATGAAGCACTCAGAAATGAGATGGCAGAAATAATCAACTGTGCAAGGAATGGGATGGAAGGATGGTAAGAGAGCAGGATCCTGACAGAGCTTCTGGGAGGTGGGAGAAGTGGCAGGAGCTGGCCTGAGCCTGGTGGCAGCAGGATACGTGGGCAGAAAGCAGGAATCAGTCACAGAGTAAATGGGCCTGAACCAGAGGGTAATGTGAAATAATGTGATCCCATCTGTAAAGATTGCATCATATTTCATTACACCATAAAAGGCTGAATTAATGGCGAAATAGCCGTTTTGTGGCTGGAAGATTCATTTATTTAATGTGTATTCTCCAGCTTATAAGTACATACCACCCGCCTTCGCTGTGTGGGTGCAGCAACATCTACAGAGTGTGCAGTACTGTGTTCTGTGAGTAATTGGCAGAAAATGGTAGATTCATCATTTGTGAGCTCCTAGCTCTACCTAATCACTCTGCATCAGCTGCATTCTCCCAAGCAGCAATGTGCTTGTGTCCTTCTACAAGAAGACCCATGAATGTATATTAATGAGTTTGTCATGGAGGGGAATATTGGGGCTGATGTCATGCATCTCAGCCAAGGAAAGGGCTATTTTTAAGCTGACATTGTTTTGCAGTTCGTCTGTGTATATATTGAAGTTATGATTGTAAATACATTGTTGTAATTAAAAAAAAAAAAAAAAAAAAAAAGGAAATAAAGTTCAGATACTCCAGCTTCTATCTACCAGGGAGGTAACTTATGGCAGTTATGTCAGTGCTATCTAATGTAGTGTAAAATGGTTTCCACAGGAGGCTCCACCAGCTGAGGTTACTAGAGCCACCCTAGATGAAGCTCCACAGAGTACGCATAGGGAATCTGACTCTGCTAGGAGGTGAAAGAAAGCATTAGAGCTGCAGCATTTTGAAGATGTACTATCTGAAAAGAAGCACTGTGAACGTGGAGTAGCACTTTGCCATGCTAATCCTCTTTTTTCTTAACTGAAAAATGACTGAAAGGTCAGATTCTATAAGGAACATTAAAATTATGTATTTTTTAACACTTTGTGATGCATTTATTAATATACTGTTTTCCTTCTGTGTTTTCCTTTTTACCTTCCCTTCCCTTCCCTTCCCATTTTTTTTTAATATTGTTAATGCTCTGTACATTTAGCAAGTCTATTGATTTTAATGAGGACTGATTTGTTTTTCTGGATCCCAGACACCTTATGGCAGGCACTAGTGCTTTCCAGCATTAGAATATCCTACAATATTAAACATAATTTAAATTAAATTGAAGTTATCAGAATAAATGAGTAATTGAATGAGGTAGTTTTTATGAAATACCTGGGGGATTTTCATTCCCTGCTCTTATACTTATTAATTTGCAGAGAGCACTTATCTGCAGTGAGACTCTGGAGTGTCATTATTCTGGTCCAGGTAGCACTGGGGGATGACTGCAAATCCTCATCTGTCTTTCTCCTCTTCCCAAAAGCCTTGGTGGTCTACATTTATGAAATAGGGATGATGGTGGTGATTCCCCTTCATAAGGGTTCTGTTGAAGTTAGGCACTTATACATTGAGTGAAAGTACCAAAGACAAGATGACAATGTTGACATTTTGCTCTTCATTGCAGTGCTAAGCTATAGGTATTACAGAGAGCAGCCTATTCATTCTATTCTGGAAACTACATCTGTATTTTGGGAAGAGGAGGAAGGTCAAGACTTTGTTGCTCCTGGTGCTTTCATTTAATTTCCAGCACTGCCTGAGCTGGAAACTTCGGTTTAACTCTGTTGTTAAATTCAACCCATTTCTTTAATGGGTTTGACTACAGGCTTCTGTCCTCAAATTTACAGAGCACTCTGTCAATTACAGACTTAGGTTGAGGGTCGGTATTTTATTTTTTTTCCTTTTAAATAGTAGTCTGAAATCCTTGTATCTTACCATTTTTCTGTTATGAAGAAGAAAACAATTTCCCTCCCTGTAGTTTCTCATGGTGACGTCTGTGCAAGACCCACATAAAAGGGGGTGATAATTGAGTTTAAAAAGTGTGGCTGTGTGCAGAGATGCACCTGGTGCAGCAGGGTGAATAAGCATAAAAATGGAAATGGGTTTTCCCCAATCTCACAGCAGATACTGCAACAGTATTTTAAAATGACCCAATAGCTGTGTGACAGAATCCCATTAAATTAGGAAAGTGAATGCTCCTTTGTGTATCCTGGTGATCTTAAGCCTCTGAAGGCATTTTTAATCCCTGTCAAACACTGGTACTTTCACTTTGCTTAATAGCTATATACTTTAGTCTCTTTACACACTAAAAAAATAAAAAATAAAAAATCCAGTGTTTTTTTAACATAATTAAATGGTAATCCTTAAAACCTTTGCGTGCCTTGCCTGTGCATAGCATGTGGTGAATCAGAGAACCTAATGGATGATGTAAAGAGTTTTCTATCAAACAGGACCAAATTTTAAGGATTTTTATCATCAAAATTAACTTTTTTTTTTTTTTTTTAATAAGACAGTCACTATGTCATTTCACTCTATGCTGAAAGCATTCGTAACACAGTGCACTATTACTGCTAAACAGGGAATTCAAAGATGTAATTACAATACGTAAGTATACAATGGCACTCCCCCAGCTTGCCTCCCAGGCACTGTTTTTGAAAATCAAGTACAGACTTTTGGAAAATACAGCAGCCTTTTCCTTCAAGCGCTCTTTAAGTCTTTGGCAGCCTGTAAATCAGAAGAATCTGCTATGAATTGGAGGACTTAAGTATGATTTCAGGATCTGATTCATAGATATTTTGGCTTTTAATACTGACAGTAAAGGATGCCCATGTGTTTCCAGCAGTCCTGTATCATAGCTTAAGTCCAGTTGCCTTTGGGGCTAAAGAGCTGGAAGGGTCTTACTGACATAGAATCGTGGAGTCATTTCGGTTGGGAGAGATCTTCAGGATCACCAAGTCCAGCCATCAACCTGACCTACCAAGTCCCATCACTAAACCATGTCCCTTACTTCCACGTCCACATATCTCTTACATACCTCCAGGGATGGGGACTCCACCACTTCCCATGGCAGCCTCTTCCAATGCTTGACCACTCTCTCCACAAGGTGTGGTCAAGCACTTCTACAATCAATGCACCGACACCCAGTGCATTGATTATAAAAGACTTTTTGTTTCTTCATTGTCATACACGCACGTCTCATCTCTGCCACAAGAGATGCCAGCGACGTGCACAAAACAGCAAAAGTGTCATAATTGATTGAAATGATTGTTAGGCAACTTTTGGAAGACAACAATAGATATGACAAGATGTCCTCTGCTGCCCTGCTGAAGTGATTGATTCATCATGGGAGGATGTGTTGTGGTTGAGAATAAATTAGCCACAAAGTTTGTAAACGTAGGTATATAATTGTGTGTCAAACAATATGTATTCAAACTTGCAATATTTTCTTGTGTAAATATCATTTTTCATATTCTCTGTGATTTTCAAATGCAGAAGATGAAACTAGATTTACTGATAGTTATGAGACATGGTAACTTTTATTATTTAGAGGACAGCAGTGTCTTGCAGGAGGTACCAGCAACTGAAACTGCATTGTGCAGAGCAGAACCTCGAGATAAGTTAATCCTGTTATTTTGGGTGCTGCCAGCCTGCAGTACAGCACAAGTGTGGGTCGTGAGGTACTTTTTCAAAACAGGAATTGAAGGAAGACAGTGTACATGCTAAAGAGGGAAGCAATCAAGTCATGTCATTTCATGCAAGAGGTTTTCAGCATAATTTTAAAAATCAACTAAGAGGATGAGTAAAAAGTTTACAATCAGGTTGGATCAGAGGAGAGCAGAGACTGTGAGGGAATCATACAAGACCTGACAGAACTGATGTGGGTGGGCAAATTCACCCCCATCTGTCACTGTATAGCCCACCATATGGGCTGCCAAGGGGTTGTCGAGGTTTTTCGGTATTCCCTTTTCAACTTAAGAGGTGATGTTTTGATGCTTTAAGAATTAAATGGCTTTTCCTTGTGGTTTTGTGCCATGATCTGAACTATTTGATATACTAATATTATGGTTGTTGAATTAGGAATACACTGATAATGAGTAGGAGTTCAGTGACAAAAAAACACTGGTGGAAGGTCTCAACAGGAGGAAGATGGGAATATCAAATGGGAGGAGCAGAAAACCAGAGTATCACCTCTCAGCAGTTAAATTCTTGAAAGTAGATTCAGTTTAATAGCAGAGTACAAGGTTATAAATCTTCAGGTCTAAGAGAATTTTTGTAGAAATCTGGATATCACCAGTTGGAAATGGAGAGGAGAGGCTTGCTCTTTTAGTCATCATTCTGTCCTACTGCTATGTTGGTATTGCTAAATGTCTATATTGGGAGAGCTGATCCAAGAGGTATTAGGAAGCATTGCTATAACCATGTTACAGTGCTTCTTGCTATATGTTTATCGACATCCTCATTTAAAAAAAAAAAATAAAAGTAAAAAATGGTGCAATATGGAGCTAAAAGGGAGTTCAGGAAGACTGGAGAACTCATCTTCCAAAAGGAGACTAAGTAGCTCACTTAACCTAGCAGAAAGGTGTTTGAGAAATTATGATTGCTTTTTAAAATCAGAGAATAAACATCTCAGAGGAAGAAAATCTCTTCATTTTTTATGACGATCTTGGCACATGAATGAATGTATGTGTGACCTTGCCATGAAAAAAATTGTAAGTTAGAAGAAGTTTTTATCAACCAAAAATTTGAGATGTCTCAAACCTTTTTTCATTAGGATTATCAGGGACAGGAAAAGTCAATTTATTTGAAGATGGAACAGTTTTATTTCATTAAAAGCTATTATTGTGAGGTGGTTAGCTGTACATTCAAGGGGTTCAATGACCAAAGAGGTCTCTTACAGGCATGTCACTTTGTTCTTTTGAAGTGTATGATTAAAAAAAAACAACACCACACCTTGCTTACAGAAAGTAAATGTTTTAATGACTATAAGAGGAGTGTTTGATAACATTGGATAGTTGTATATCTCATTTTGATAAAGAAACAAAGGAGGAAATAATATTTTTCCCAACTTACTTGAGTTTCTGTAACCTAAATGAGCCATTGATCTGTTGCATAGAAAAGACCAAAGGGAAATTACTTTTTAAGGAATCTAAAGGCTGTAAACTGATTAACACAGTAGTCCTGGGAATGGTGATGAATCAAAGTGATGAAATGGATTTTTACAGCCTTTGTGATCAGCTTTATTACATGCCTAATGTCAAAGATGAGGTTAGATCTTATCCTTTCTGTGACTTTCCATTTTCATTATTCATAGCCAAAAGAAATTCAGCATCTGAAACATTTTGTCTGACAAAGGCAATTCCCACTGAAAGCTGTGTCTGCGTTCATGTGTTTTGTAATATCAGTGCTGCTGTTGATATTAATACTACTAGCTTTATTATAGGAATGCAAAAAGGAGCCAACCAAACCAGTGTCTAATTGTGCAAAGCAATGTTTCAAAATCACAGCATGGTTGAGCCCAGAAGGGACCTCAGGAGGTCATCTGGCCCAACCCCCTGCTCCAGCAGGGATGTTTAAAAAGCAAGGTAAGGGATTAGACAGACATGATAGGAAATGTAGCAGAGTTTGAATACCTACCCAGGTCTCCAGACTGGTGTCCATGATTGCTCTGAGTGCAGCCTCTGCATGTGAGTGGAAACTGCTGCATCTCCCCTGTCACTGCCATGGGACGTGAAATTGGGAGGTAGAATCACATAATCCAACACTCCAATTATATCAATAAATGCTGCCATATTGCTTTGCAGTCCTTATTTCAAACAAGTCTAACCAAGGAATATTGTTTGTTTCTGCAGCACCTTGCCAATGTGCCTGTTTCCCTTCTCCAGGCTTCACATGGTGCTTAGCAGGGCCGTAGCATCCCTCCTGCCTGAGAGCTGCCACGCTGGGAACATATGCTGTCTCTGGCTCCTTCCAGATATACCAGCTTCTTCCTATCTTGTTTTCATTTCCATTACTTTGACATCTCATTTCCCATATGCTGCCCTTGCTTTCTCCTGCTGTTTCTGTAAGTTCATCTGCACAGATCAGTTGCCACAGTTTAACACATTGGTGAAGCTGTCGTAATCCTGCGGGCTTTTAGTGATGAAAATGGAAGCTTAAACTTTCTAGATTAACCCTTTTTCATAACATAGGTCTAAACAAGTGGGAGAGGCAGATGCAAGTGTGCTGTTCCATAAGCCTGCTTTGCTCTAGAAGTTGTTCTCTAGCTCATACAGCCCATCTTTCACTAACCTGCAGTTACTCCATATGCTTGGCCTCTTTCCAGTAGCAATAATTCCAATGGGAGTTTCTTGGCTTGTGCTTGCTCTTTCTTTAACGCCTCTGAATATTCAGAAATGCCAGACATGATATGATTATTGGGCTCAAGCTGCACACAAAAGAGGAAGGCAGGTACATTTGTAGGGTTAAAAACAGTTAATAACAGTAGCACTATTGCTCAAGTTCATTTTCAGTATTCAACAAAAGTGTATCATGGACAAAGTCACATCAGGTCTTTGAGTCAGTGGAGTGATTCAGGACCTGCATTTGGAAGCCTGTGGTCTTCCCCCACCTCCTTCCCCTGCAGCGAGCAGCATGTGGGATGCTAAGCCAGCCCCAGCCATGTGTTTATTGCTGCAGAGATTCTGTGTGGCACATGATGGCTATCCCAGTTGTTGGGCTGTTGCAGTTCAGGTTAGCAACGTGTAAAACCATCTTGATGTGTTGTCACCTGAAGGTGAAATGTTATGGATGGCTTTACCTGTTCTCCTAATCTTTGTCCAGATGTATATAGTCAAAGCATGCATCAGAACAGGCTGTCTTGGAGAACGTTACGGCTGTAGTTACAGGGATGTGTGATGGTCTGCAATAGGAAGAAGACACAGAATAAGTCAGAACATTTGAAATTTGAGTTAAACACTGTTGTTTGAATCAATGTGAATTAGCATTAGACCCTCAGTTCTTCTGACAGGTTGGTATCTGTCCAAATGGTGACAAGCATCCTGATTGGCATTGGCATAGTCCCATAGCAATGAGCTACCTGGCTGGGCAGATTGCTCCATGGCTCCTTGCAGCACTTACACGGCCAGCCTGCAAGTGTCCACACCAGAAATGGTGGACCTGCCACCTCCCCCCTGAACCTTTCACCACTTAGAAGTCAGCTGGGGAGCAAGACTTTGTATGAATGCTGTAAATAAAACACAGCTATTTTTTAAAAATAACTGCACTTTGTCTTCTGCTTGGCAGCACAGGTCACTCTTGTTGGGGCTGTAGCCAAAAGGAGGTTTTGACAGCCCTGGGTGTGACAGCACAGCTGTGTGGGGCAGGGGATGCTGCAGTGCCCTCACTGTGTTGTCTATGCAGCGCTGCAGCCTGGTGCCTGGTCCAGTGCAGTGCCTGTGCTGGAAATCATCAAACTTGATGGCAATAAGCTTTAGGATTCCCTAAAGAGAGAAAGAAGAGAAACAATGTCAAGGTGTAGAAGCAAGACCATTTTGTAAATGTGGGTTGGCTTTGTTATGATTACTTTTCTTTCTCTTAGTCCGGTAGTTGTGACATTAAACGACCTGATAGAGCACAAGGAGAGGTCATGCACAATTGCAGAAAAAGAGTGTGTACATCTGTTGAAATTGCCACCATTTTGGAACTCCTTCAACATTTAATCATTTGTTTCTTGGCTCTGGCACTACTTGCCATTTCGCTTTGTGTTATTTCAACTGAGTTGCAAAAAAGATGGAGGGATTCATTATCTCTGGGGACTGTTTTTCTTGGACCGAGTAGTTTGAGTAGTTGGACAGTGATTTCCAAAGTATTGTGCTAGAAAAATTCAACAAGCCCTTGCAAACCAGTGCCAGGGTATTATATCTTCATTTTCTTAAAAGCAACAATGTAAAATAAATGCTTTTAAGATGTTGAAAGGTACTTCTAGGTTATTTAGATTTATTCATTAATTCTAGAAGAATGACAAATTCTGTCCAAAAAAGCTGACATCATTAGACAGAAACTTTGTCAGGTATAACAGATGGGCTGGAGCAGCCCCTCCTGAAAGATTGGGGCAATCAAAGCTGTGATGCAGACAACCTGGCAGCTTATCCACAAGCTTTTTTTGGTTTTGATTGAGAGCTCCCAAGCCTGGCATGATCTCCTCTGCTGCTGAATGAGCTGACCTGGGGCCTGATGTGTTTCGAATCATCTAAAGACCTGCTCAAAGGGGGCATTCTCCATTTCTGCAAACATTAGACATAGTCACTTTATAAAAATCCTGACTCTTTACAGGAGGCGAGGGAGGAAAGTGAGGGCGATAATTTGCTTCAAATCTATACTGCGCATTTTCAGTATAAATATGTCATAGAAAGATTAGTCTGGGTATTCTTTACTGTGGAAATGCCTCAGTTGTTTTTTTGTTCTTGATAGAGCAACATTATAGTTTTGACATCCTTGCGGTTGATCCATATTAAAATATTTTATATTTATCTGACTCAGCTACTTCGTGTGGTTTTGTAATTGTGTTTATCTGTTTTGAAAGATAAAGATAAAGCTTTAAAATTCCAAGGAGATGCACGTGCTTTTGTCATTTTCTTTACATTTTAGAAAATAAATTAGGGCTGCCAAACTTTGTCACTGACATTGCATTCCCCATAGGAGCTGCCGTATTTAATGTGGTTGTATAATATCACAGCCTGACCTTTTTCTACCACACAGTTTTTCTCCCTGTCAGGAAGAAATTAAAAAGACTGCACTAATAGGCCGTTAGGGCTGCACAGGTTGGTATTAAAAATGTTCGTATTTAGTGCTTATCATAATCTATGCGAGTATTCTTCTAAATTTTGGAAATTGGATTGCTATGCCATAATAAACATCTCCAGTGTTGCCCAGCAGCCAAGCTGTGTTAGCGTGTCATTTGGATTTTCAGTTTATAAATTCCTCTGTTTTGTTTTCCTCAGAAGTGAAATATGTTGTTTATTTATGGATAAACGGTGAGCTTCTAGCTGAGAATATATAACCAGCGGGTGCAAAAAGCAACTTGGAGCTGCGTTGGATGTGGAAGGTGCCTGTTTGTATGGGTCTGGAAGTAGACCGACACGCTTTCAAGTGATTCTTTACTCTTTGCTTTTTTAACTATCTAGTATCAACGCACTATGCAGTGCTGCTGACGACTGGCAATTTCTGGCTTCACAGTATAGAACTGGATTTTGAGAAGATTTAGATGTGTAGAGTTAAAAGTGGCTGCATGAAGCCTTGTCTGGTTGAAGTAAATAGGAGTCTCATAGCAGGTGTCAGCGGGCCAAGTCTTGACATTTGTTGTTATTTTTCTACCTATAAGAAGAAAAAGAAAAGCAGTATTAGGAGATCAGAGACTGCCTGGATGCTTTTGGTGACTGGAGTAGTGCAGTATGATGTAAGTTTTGACAAGCAGTTAGCAATTTAATTTAGAGAGCCTTAAGAAGCGAGGGCGCATGAACATTAGCATTTTAATTCCAATCACGTCTATGCTTCGTGAATCTCCATCTCCCCAAGATTCACACCGCTGCAGTGATCCCGGAGGATGCAATTCTTTGTTTCAGACAAAACGAGCATGGAAGAGATGTTCCAGCGACTAGAAGGCAGGTCATCCACGGAGCCAGGCCTAAAACATGAGGACGTGGAGACGCCAAGTCCTCAGTGCCAGCAGCTTCACTCTGGGGATCCTCTCCTGCTGCACCCCAGGAGTTGCTTGTATAGCCTCAAATGACAGCATTGGTGAGGAAGAGGAGCTGAGGAAGGGAACCAAGAGGAGCTAAAGACCTTGTCCCAGCATACAGGGCAGTTAGTAACATCCAGCCATCGGTGTCATAATTTATGACTGATAGTGTCTCAACTGACTCAGGTGCTTTCACAAGCAGTCAGCTGAACCTGTTGTACATCATGGGCATGTCCATCATGTCCATCATCATCCATCACTGGTCTGAAATAAAAATGTTTTATGCTTAGTGGTCCCCATGTTTTTTATGCTAAAATTTCCAAGGGCAACACATCTGGGCTTTAAGACAATGGGGTGGCATTTAAAGCAAGCTGCATTTTGAGCAAGGGAAAAAAAGAAACCCAAGCTTTGACATTTCTGATGGTTATTACTGCGTGAAACCAATGGGCTGTTAGGTATGTGAGGGATTGAATATTCAGTATTGCAGACGGCACAAATTAACAGAACAAGATGGAAAGTGCTTATGCAACACGAACAAAGCTATTTGCGTGTTTTCCTGAAGGTTTATTGAGCTCTCCCTGAGAACACAGGCACAATATCTGTATTCATCTGATCTCTGTGAAAAACAATAGAAGGCTTCCTTTTTTTTTATATTTTCTTTTCATTTTGTTCATTTGAGTTATTTATGAGTTCCCGTTTGTGTGGAATGGTGGATTCATTTTAAAATTAAACAGAAACTTCTGTCAAACTCTCCTGTTTGGTGCAGATTCACATTCCTGCAATGTGGTGCTAACGCATTTCAAAACGATCATGTTCTGGCTAGACAGAAGTAATGCAGTGGAGAGTGTCAGGCAAGCTGGCGGCAGGGCATTTAAGCTGCAAAACCTAAAACCGGGAGTCTGGGAGGATTGCTTGCAACGTGTTGGATGCCATAGATTAGTTCTGTGTGACCTTTAATGAGAGTGAAAACATATTCAATTTTTGAGCTGTCTTTCCCTAGACAGTACACTGAGTGCTGAAATCCCACGTTTTGGCAGAAGGAAAATAGAGCACAAAGCAGTGGCTGTGTGGATTTATTTAAATTAAAAATGCAAACCCCATTTCTAGCAGAACGTGACTGACCATTGGAAATACAAACAGCCAAGGCAATGGCAATTCGCCTCTTGATGTCCTTCAGCCAAAACTTCAGTCGAGCACAAGTTGTGCCTTGGTGATGTCTGATTTCCCAGAGTAATTGGGTGTCAGTGTGGGGCTGCATATGCAGGAGGTCACACTTGATATTTGTTATTTGTTTTGATTTACAGTCAGGAAGTACAATATGAGCCAAGTTCAAATCAGCGGTGTCTGTCTTACAGGTACTACAGTGCTACCATTTTGCAGATGTCGGGAGTTCAAGACGACAGGCTGGCGATCTGGCTGGCCGCCCTCACAGCCTTTATAAACTTCATTTTCACTCTCGTGGGAGTCTGGCTTGTTGAAAGGATGGGTCGCCGGAAACTCACGCTTGGCAGCTTAACAGGTGAGTGCTTCGTGAGTGAATTGGATAGGCCTCATGGTAACACGAATAAAATGAAGATAAAGTTTCAAGTGCTAATTTTATCAAAGTAATCCTCTTCAAACTAATGATGTTGACCCCTGTCTCCTTGCTGAAATCCTGTAGGTTTTCAAGAACAGTAATACAGTACCACTGCTAAGAGCTAGTTATAAAAATAGAGGTTTAGCATCTTATTTTTTCATGTGCAGTTTCTTTTTCAAGCTATGTTTGATAATGCCTTTACTTAGCTTTTTATACTTTTTTGTTTGTTTGTTTTGGTGTAAGGAATCAAATGCTTGGAACTTCACAGCTGGTTAGTTTTTAGATCTCATGTACATCTGCGATATGCAATTTCTGGCTCATTAATGTGAATTCAGAACATTTTATTAAGAACTACTGGAGAAAGCATATCACACAACCATCAAAGTATTTTTTAAAAAGTAAAGCAGTTCTTTGCAGTTAGTTCAAATGCAATACAGTCAGTGCATTACCTGCATTCATGTGACTGTAATTGGTCTCTTGCATGAGGGACAAAATCACAGAATTCTGAATTTCTGCATTTTGTCCAAATATTCAAACACTGTAACTCGGTGATGCAGCCACCTGTTAGGAGCTGGAAGGGCAGAGCTAGCAGTCTTGCCTGCACTCAGCAGCATCCTGTTGCTTACCTGGCCCATGCCCTTCTAAGTGCCCGTTCTGGCTGAAGCACGTCCCTGGCCCTGGCTGAACATCTGAAAAGCTCATCAGCTTGCCATTGATGTCACATGGCAGAGGGGGGACCACCTGCCAGGCCGCTGCCCATCTGCAGACCCCTAGGGACAGCAGCCAGTCTGCGCTCACAGCGGTGGAATGCATTTGTGTAGGCCCAACGCTGGCTGCAGTGTTGTCTGTGGTTCAAACAGTTGCCCAAATTGGTGAATTAAAAGATGCACTTTGGAGTCACTTTGGTGTTTTTAAGTTATTTTGTACCTGTATTTGATACCATCTTGATTTGGAGTTGAGAATCCAAAAGTGTTTTTAGGTTCCTGAACTTGTGATCTGAGTTCAGAAATGTGGTCACAACAGGAGAGTAGTCCTATACAGACTCCTGTACCATTCCCTGTACCCAACACCTTTTCCCTGTGGTACATGTGTGTTTTCATGTCTTTCTGGGGAGTGCAAGCCTCATGACATTCTCCCTAGACTTGTTTTGTGGGTGCTGCCTCTCGTTTATACTCTGTTGGAATGCAGTATTTACACATTAGGCCCTCATACCTCATATGTGTGGCCAGCCCCTCAGGGGTTCATTGCTTATCTGGAACCATCATATAGGTTTCATTTCCACACAGACTTTCCATAGAATCTCAGAACTCCTTGCTTTCTGACTCTCATTGACATATTCAAAGGTTATAAGCTTGAAATGTAGATGCTAATGTGTCTTGTAAAGCATGAGTCATGGAACAGATGAGAAGATAGAAATAAGGCACAGAACGAACAAAGGAGAATAATGCAGTTAAAGGTCATTTGTTTATGATATCTGGACACAAAGTAATTATTAATAACATCCATGTTCCTTGTTCTGTGGTCAGTGGCCCACTGTCACTCTGCAGCATCTCTTGATCCATGCTGTGTTCTTACAGTGCTCTTCATCCTATGGTCCCTGCTTTAGGAAAATAAGACATGAATAATAACAATAATGAAATCATGTCATCTCTCTGTGCTATTTAGAGGGCTTTTTTTTTATGCAAGGGTTGACACAGACTTAGGTTGTGGTGAGTATGATGTGCTTTACTCAGCAAAAGGGCTAAAATGATAATTACTGAATCTGCTGATGGATTTGTTTTCAATAGTGAGTTTTCTCATGTGATAAACTTATATTTTAATGCCCTATTTTGGTCTGTGTTTCTAAGGAAATTGACCTTCACATGGAGTTATTACACCGGCTATTTTTCTGGTCTTTGGACAAGCTGTATATGCTCCAATTTCCCATTATATAAAACAAGGGCAAAACTACTACCTTTGCCGGCTGCTACAAGTTTATCCTGGAAACAGTTCTTCATCTTTCTTTTCCTCTTTTTCTTTCTTCAGAGTTGTTCATTGGGAAATGTGGAGAGTTTGGCACAACTGCAGTACCCATTTTATTTGTGTTTTCCTTTTACTCCTTCAGCAACTGGCAATTTGAAAGCATGGTGCTAGTTGGGCATTTGTCAATTTTTATCTCTGTTTGTAGCAGAGAGGATCTAAACTACCTTTGGGTAGTTTATTTATTTATTTACCTTTTTTTTCATCTTAGTTAATGGCATACTGTAATTGTATGTTTTTGTTAATCTTAGACAAACTTTCCACAGAATGACAACATATAATAAGCTTCATTTACCAGTTTTATATACTCTGTACTTTTCCGAAGAAATAAAACATTTGCAGAGGGACTGTAACTGCGTGCTAGTGTGTTTGTTTAACTTGAAAGACAGACAAGGCATATTTAGAATGAATATAAATAAGATTATAGGTCCCATCTAAATATATGTTGCGATCTGGTTTATGGCATTTTGAAAGTACAGTAAATACAGAAAGTACAGTAGATCTAGTACAATATCATGCAGGCAATATCATTCCTGCCCAGAAAGCTAGGATTGTCAGCATGCCTAGCAGTCATAGCAGTACAAAACCCAATTTAAAATAAATTGAAATTACATATTATGGTGGATAGGTGCTTTCTCACAAGTAGTTTGTAACTGAGT
This sequence comes from Aythya fuligula, assembly GCF_009819795.1. Taxonomy (NCBI): domain Eukaryota; kingdom Metazoa; phylum Chordata; class Aves; order Anseriformes; family Anatidae; genus Aythya; species Aythya fuligula. The sequence continues at coordinate 15,685,408 of NC_045559.1, forward strand.
TTAAGATCTTAGTTGTCTCTGTCTAGGTAAATGTGTGGTCCAATAATCTTCAGTTCATGCATATTCATGCCTATTAGCCATGGCTGCTGCACAGACACATTCATGGTATCTTGGTGCTTAAGATATTATTTATTCCTCAGAAAAAAATAATCATACACTTGATGGGTTTGCCTGCTAGGAAACTTATGTTTTTCCCTTTAAGAGCATCATCCCTGACCCAGCCCCAAAACTGCCAAAACAGTAAAAACCAACAAGTAAAAAACATGTACAAGAATGAATAATTTCTTAAAGAGTGGCAAGAGTGATATGCTATATTTTTAATGCAGTGGCATTTTTAAAGATTTGTAGAGATGCATTTCTGAGAATTTCTAACATACAGAGCAAAGGGTTGCTGAGGAGTATTTTTAATTAAATAAAGCATTCTTCATTTGCCCTTAACCATTAAGCTATGTCATTGCACATTTCTAAATGTGTGCAGCCTTCCAACTGGGACGTACGTGAGTCTATTTTTGTGTGGTAAGGGAAACGTCATTAAATAATCAGAAACTAACTTACAAATGAAGTTATAGCTAGTTTCATATTTTTAGTGTTGTTTGTCTGTACATCAGGATATACACGGTCTGTGGGACCTCCCAAAATATGCCACATAAGTAGCAAGTATACAAATAGATATAGGGGATAGAATTAGATGCCTCATCCTGTAGCAAATGTAGATGTAAATGTTTCAAGATGTCCAAGTTTGGGTTAGCTGCAATACTCATAGTGATAAATTATATTAATTTCATTAAAACGATACAGCATATTGTGTGTGTGTGACAAATCAGGTAGAAAAACTATGTAATGCTCTAGTAATGACCTGTTTTACAAAGTATGAATCCTGTCCATGCACAAGGAATTTGCTGGAGTCAGGAGCCTCCCCTAAGGAGGGGGCTCTTCTCTCGCAGATTTGTTATGTGTGCTGTTTGAAACAAGAAATTCAGAAATTGCAGTTGCACATTTTGGTGGCATTTGTATGAAAAGTCAAATTTCTCTCATTTCACAAAGGCAGGAAGAGTTGATGAAACAGCTGATGCTATTTTCTATTTTACAGGAAAGCCTGCGAGTCTGGTAGTGGGAGGAAGTGTGATGATTTAAACGTTGCTATTAAATTTTACCTTTACAGCATTATTTTCAACACTGGAGAAGAATATATCAGTTCATTCATGCAGTCTTCAATTCCACATGCCACAAAATAGTATTGACCTGTTAATTTAATATCTGGACATTAAACTGAATGTACTTGACTTTAATATCTAACCCGTTTCAAGATGGGGATGTAGCAAAGGGTATTTTTCTTAGATTCTCATCACAACTGCTCAGCATAATTGCAAATGCTGTATGCATAATAATGGGGTGCCTTGCTTTCCCGAGCATAGCTCGGTTCAATAGAGAATTATTTCATGTTCTCTGGAGAGGAGTATCACATTGTTCTTTATCTGTATTTTTAGGTACTGCTGTAGCACTCATTATCCTAGCTTCGGGATTTTTGCTATCAGCTCAGGTCTCGCCAAGAGTTACACTTAATCCACCAGATCCTTCACATCAAAACTCTACCTGCACAAAATACAGGTGAGATTTCATGATCATTCATCCAGTCTTCTTGAAGATTTTTTTCCAGTTAATTGGGTATTACAACTTCATGCAAGTAATGGAATTCTCACAGTCCAGTACAAGGGACTAAGTTAAATACCTAAAGTTAAAATCTTTACTTTCTTCAATAGAGAAAATTAGATTCTTTCCTTAAATGCTCTGAATAATCCCTTGGAGTTTCTTGGATTAAATAAGGCAGTTAAGCACCAGACTACACACTTGAGATCTCCTCTGCTATATCAGACCTGCTACAGTTTATAGCAGACACAGTTTGGAATATTTTAAAAGTAACTTGTAAAATATACATGCTGTTATTAGTCCACTCATAGATTTGTCATATATAACAGCTATGAACTGGTCAAAAAGATGTTTTCCTTGCCTTTTGTTTTACTGAGAAAAATAATAAGAATAATAAATCTTTAGAACAATGGTAGTTACAAGCAAATGTGATTTTTGGACCTTTTTTTTTCTACAGTGGGTAAAACATTGCTTTTGTATACAGTTGTGGTTTTAAATAATATTACTTCTAAGGTGTTAGGAACGTGCTGTTTTCTATATTTTGTGTGTTTTTATTCTTGTGTGAGTGCTCTTATGCTGGAAAACACCAGTGCCCTAACTGAGAGAAGAGTGGCTACATGGCTGAAGAAATTTTTATTTGTGTTCAAAATCTGTCTAGCATGTGCTGGTTGTAGACATAAATATCAAGAAATGAGCAGTAGGCATCTAGTTTCTTGGAGGTATTAGTTAGAAATATGGTTCATGGCTTCACATATGACAGAACATTGTCTCTAAGGAGGTGAAATTTTACAGACCCTGGGAAGGGGATGGAAGGTCTTCAAAAGAGTGTAAACAGATGCTAATAACTCCAACATTAGATACTACCAGATACGAGAATTGCAACTTGCAAAAACTATGTTTTTCCTTCTTTTCCACTGCAGTGTCACCTATATTGCTATTTTTGAGATGTGCCTATTCATCTTCCTCAAATGGCGAGCAAAATAATTAAAGGATGAAAAGGTGGAAAAAGCTTTCAAATGTTCTTGTTTAAGAATAAGATGATGTTAATAGCAAGATGTCAAAAGGATTTGCCTAGGACTTAAGTTAACTGTTTGGATGGGATGTCTGTAGACAGCTGATGCACCATTTTCAGAACTCATTATTTGATATCTAATGAACATAGGTGACTATATAACCTGAAACAGTATATAAAACTGCATAGAAGAAACATGACTAGTTCATCTTAAGGAGTATAGAAAATTATTTGACACAATTTTCATTTTCCAGTTAAACACAGCTAGTCAAATTTGGATTCACTATGGCTTGCTCAGCATGTTCTTCTGGACAAAGCCATGAAAAATTAAAGCAATTAGTTCTAGAGAAGGCATGTTACTTAATTAGTTATTGGAATGCTTTAGTCTGTCATGATTTCTGACATGGAAGAGAGCAAAAGCAGATATGGTAGAAAATCAAATGGTCTAACAAAGAGCAATAAAATAATTTAAATATTTTCATTTGGGAGTATTTTGAAAAAGAAAGAATTCTCTTAGTTTAAAGATAAAAGTGAACGTGTAGGGGGAGTTAAGTTAATGGCAGTGGCCTCTTGCTTTTTTATCCATGTTTTAGCTCACTTTGGTGTAACTGCTGGTATCTTACATTGCTTAGCGCTATACCTTGCAAGCCTTGAAGAGGTCTCAGAAATCTCTAAACATGCATGCAGCATGGCCAGCTCAGAATATGGGGATGTTTCTAACTATAACTTTCCTTTGTCTCTGCCAAAACGTATTTACAAGTTAAAAAGAACATTGTCAAAATGTATTTTGCTGACAGAAGTTTTGGTGATACTGTGCGGAGTAAAAATGCTTTGTATGTTTGCAGATCTGTTGGGTTAGAGTAAGCGTGGGTGTCCATAATGGAAGCCTCAGAGCTACTACAAACAGTCTGTTTGTTTGTTGTTCCCTTGATCCGTATTCCTCTGCACAGATTAATTTCTGCTGCTGGAATAACAATGAAGATAGAACAGACTGACAAATGAAGAACACAGCCACTGTTCTGACAAATGCACCCAGGGCTTGAATACTACCTTCTGAAAGAGCCGTGCCATGCAAACAGATATGTGTTGTGTTTTTTTTTTTTTTTTTCAGAAAACAAACCAATAAGACACATTGCGAATATCAGGTAAAACATTTTCACTTGGTGTAAAGAGGTGAAATATCATAGATGAGCAACAGTCAAAAAATAATATGTATATCCATGAAAAAATCAAATGTAATCCTTATTCGTAAGGACATCATGGAAGTAACGCAAATCCAGCAGGATCCTTGAGCAGTGAAAGTCTCTTTGCATCCTCACAGGTGGACCTGGGTGGGTGTCTCACTGTGGAAAAGCAAGGTGAACACTCTCACATGTACCACCCTTAAATCAAACTTAATTTTGGCACTCAACCCGGGTAAGGTACAGGTGTTTGCAGTGTGTGACCACGTTTCTTTGATCTTCATTCACTAGAACAGCTGCGGTCTGTTATCCTTAAAAGGATACCTGTGGTCCCTTATCCTCAAAGCCATAAAGAAATTCAGAGGTAAATTCAGGAGTACAAAACAGCACAATTCCAAAATTTGCCATCTGAGAAATTAAGAGATGAGTTGGCTATTCCAGTTGTTTTCCCATCTGCTCAAAGCTCCATAAACATGTTTCTTTTTTTATGTGGGATTTGCCTGCTTCTAGAAAGAGGTCAAGTCTAGGGGACATGCAGTAACCATGTTCTGGCTTTTCCCAATCTTCAACAAATCAAAGGTGTGACCATCCACACCTTGCTTTGGGAAAATGATCCATTTTTGGACAGTAGCCATCATCCCATTTCCTCGTATTCTTGGTCTTTTTGTCTTCTTTCATTCAAGTGTCTATCTCTTTTACTGTACCTCTTCAGATTTGGTCAGCTGTGCAAGACATAACGTGTTCTTGTGCTGCATAAGTAATGCTGCGATGTGGGAATGGTATCTTCTGCACTGATCTCAGGTTAACCCTGAGTCTCATACCCTAGGGAAATGATACCTGTACAGAACTTCCTCAGGTTCCTTCCCCATCTGATTGTCTTCAGAGTTCGACTAAAACAATCCAGGCAGCAGCAGCTGGTCTGGGCACACAAGGCTTCTCTTGTTTGTTTTTGAATTAGTCACCCTCACATGGTTCGTGTTCCTGAGCTCATTGACCACGTACTTGCACACCACTGAGATGAAGGTACCAGTGCTTAGTGCTGATACACATCATATTCGAGGAAGCTAATAGGCAGAAATAGGTATTTTCTTTATGAATTTAGCAAAAATGTTTTATAATGACCAGGAATGAAAAGCTCAGCCCAGAAACTAAAACTGGTTTTACTGTATTAAATAGCTTTAATATACATCAAGTAAATAAATACTCTACTAATAATGCATTTAAGATAGAGAGAGTGAGTATATTAGCTATTGTACTTTATTTTTCCTAGTTAACTCATTAAAAATCTGAGTTATCTGCCAACTGGACATCAGGATTCTTCATGCTGTTGCTATATCACAGAAGCAGTATTTTTTATAATATGATTCTCATTTTATGTTTCCAGTGTCAAAGTGGCTGATCTACTGGTCATTCTGATAACTCAGGATTGCAATAATAAGTATAGTAATGTGTTACTGCTATTAAGTTCAGAAGATTATGAATATGTAAAGAGAGAAACTTTTCAGAATAATTTTGCTAGCTCTTAGGAAATGTAATTAAGATTCTGATAGACAGTTTATGCTGTAGAACTGTAGAGTGATCTCAATATAGTCATGAAATTTATTAAGTAGATAGTAAGGATATATCGGTTGGTGATGCTTTTCCTTTTGCTGGTGTCTTATTCCTGTCAATCAAAACTTGTCATTTAAAGTAAAAATCATAAGGAACAGGCAGCACTATGTCAGTTACATGCACCTTTAATTTGAATGGAATTTGAGGAAAAAACTCCCCTAATTAACTTAAATACAAAAATCTGAAGGGTTACTCATCTAAAGTATAAATTCAGAAAAAAAAAAAATCTAAGACGGATGATTGATACTTATGTACAAGTAGATCAGGATGCTTTTTATGGACTGTCAGCATCAGCACACAGTCTGCTGTCAAGGTGCTTATGGTACTAGAGATGTAGCCGTGAGGACCTAAGCACTTAACCAACGTGAGGTTTGTAGAGAGCAGTTTCCTCTACTGGAGTATTGTAGGTAGGAAAAATGGATGAGCCACTGGAGTACTCCTCAAGCCTAAAGCAGAAGCAGCAAGCACCAAGAAGCTGAGAACAGTTGCTCTGTTTAAATCATCTTGCTTATTTCAGGCGTGAGAGTTCTGGAAAAGAGGGTTTTAAGGAAGGTTTGGAGAGAACTAATGTATTCAGATGTGGCTGGCATATCAAGAAGAGTAAGTATTTAAAACTCATCTGAAAGTTTTCTTAGGAACAGGTCACTAAGGAACAGTCTCAGTGGACTAGGTGGAGCAGGAGCCTGATCTGAAGATGCAAGGCGTTGATTGTACAGGAATGTAACTGGGACTTAGATCTGTTCAAATAGCTCTGTGGTGAGATACAGAACGGCACGCAGAGTGTGAGTCTTGTGATTATAAAAGATAGCTTTTCCCAATGGGCATCATTGATCAGAAACACACATTACCTAAAGGATTGTCAGTAGAGCCCAGCAAACAAGCTTTTGTAGTTTGGTTTCTTGCAGTTGCAGTAAAGTGCTCCTGAAGTCCTGCTGGGTTTTTCTCATTCTTTGTTAAATATCATATTTCCTGTGTCCCAGATATGACAGCTTGAAGTAGTATCTTGCAGTTCCCAGGCATTTTAACTACTTAAAGCATCCCCCATATACTTTGCAGAGTGATATTTAATCAGAATTTAATGGTTAGTGTTGGAAGCAACACAGGAATCATCAGGAGAATAAGGAAGTACTTGATTTCATGCATGAGGTGCAGTGAAGCACGTGCAAACAGCACTAGACCTCAAACACAAGCATGAGACTGTTTTGAACAAGGTCCTAATAGCTAACTGAATTGGAGTTTGTGTATAAAAATTAAGTAGGGAAGGTAGAGGATTGTGTGCATAACCAATTCTGAGAGCAAAGAGTAAGCACGAGGGCATGCCAGGTAAGATCAAAGATCCATCTAGCCTAGAACATGTTTCCCGTGTGACAAACAGCAAGCTGGGAAGAGTAGGAAAGAGCACAATCAAAGTGACATTGCCTTCCAGCCCGTGGTGATTTGCAGCTTGTGTTCTCTTTGGTGGCATTTGCTAATCCTCAAAAGATACTGCAAGGCCCTTCTGTCCCTACATCAGGCATTTCCTGCCTAAGATGATATTTTATGTAGAACTGCCACAGTTCTACGAGGAAAACCTTGTTCAGAATTATGAAAACTTGCATCATGCAGAGCAGGAGCGGTGGGTTCGGCAGGCACTCAACAGTGCAACTTCTTTTATGGAGAAGACAGTTGGTGAAGGCACTTGCAAAATGTCTTACATGTTGTGAGTATATCAAGTTTTCACACCTAGCTACTACTTCACATACACAGGCTGACTGTGCAGCATGTGCTCAGTGCGACTGATGAATCCGATACAAGTGGAAAGAACACATCACCATGAAACATCCTTCTTTGTGAATGTCTTCTTACTCTGAGAGGCTCTTCTTGCTACCCATGTAGCACAATATTAGGAAATTCTGGGAAAGAACTATGTGGTCCACAATATATTACCAAGCTCAGTTTGTATTTCCGTAAGTGGATGATAGGAATATATTAATACAGTTTCCATAACTGGATAACAAAATGCATAAGGCAAAGTTGAAGGTTCCTAGAAGTGAGGCAAAAGTGAAAATTGATAAATGCTTGAAATTAACAATTCAGAAATCAAGGTTCAGCCTAAAAAATATACAATAATCTGACAGAAAGAGCAGCAGCACTTACAGAACAAAGGCATTGGACAAAGGTCTCTTACTACTAAAGCACTCAACAAAAAGTGGCAAGGTGCAATTTGCAGCTCAAATTAAGAGACCCCTGAGAATTGCAGGAAAGCTGTATTTACAAGGTCATTTTACAAATGTAGAGCACAAAACACAATGGCAATCCAAATGTAAGTGTGGAGTATTCTAAACAGCAGGGGGAGAAGCAATTGTGAACCTTTCATTGGCATCTGGAGGGTCACTTCAGCAGGACAGATTTTATTCAGTCTTTTTAGAGACTGCACCAGAGGCTACTAAGCTGCACTGTTAGGAAGCAAGGAAACCAAAATTTCAGTATCAGGCCAGATGGGTCCACTTAGCCGATTAATAATACATCTGTACACTTCAGTTCTCTCTGAAAGAGGAAGGAATTGTCATCTTTGGGATCAACCTGTAGCCTCAGAAAATGTTTGCAGGGCAGCCTGCTCCAGGGCGATGCACCCTGAAAGCTGGCGGTGCTCGGGCTGACAAGAAATTGCCAGCACTTGAAGTTAGTGCTGTCAGGCTTTTTAAATGTCAGATATTCCCAGCTGATCAGATGAAAAGAATATAAGAGCCTTGACTGAGTTGGCAGCCAGAGTGGGGAATTGCAGGCTTGGGGATATCTACTCTCCTAACTGTCCATCACTTTATCAGTAAACGTGCTCTGATAATGAAGCAGGATCCCAGAAATCCCATTCTGTGGCACTTCCCAGTACTTTGAGGGGCCGGGATACTGAGGCTTCTGTTCTGTAGACTTCGTTCAGCTGAGCTGCAAAGAAGCTGGACATCTTGGGACCTCTGGAGCCTTCTCTATTTGTTGTTCCTCCTCTCCACAGGCTGAAGCACCTGTCTAGACACTTGCCTTCTTGTGTTGCCTAGGAGCCCAGCTGTGAGGGAGCCAGGCACATTGTAAAACCTTCCTGCTGCAATGCTGCCTGGTTTCATCAAAATCAAATCATCTCTGCCAGATATTTCAGTCCTGATGAATTGACAGGCTGATTGAGAACCATCCTGTCTGGGAATTTTCAGCTGGCTCTTGACAAAGGAACCTGTTTGCAAGGCACTACCTCGTAACCTTAACATGGGTATCAATATTTCAGTGCAAAGAGCAAGGAACGCATTTCCTTCCTATAATTGCATGCAAATATCCTTCTTAACATAGACATCGTGGATTATTCTGGTATGGACCTTTCAATGCCGTAATGGATCTGCAGTGTACATTTGAATACATAGCAGTATTTCTATTTTCTGTTTCATTATTCTGACATATAGTGGGCATATCTGGGTAGCACTGATAAGAAGGTACATTTCAGGACAGGAAGGAGATCTGTAGTTGATAGTTACATATCAGTAAGTATTATATTGTGCATTTCTTTCCCTGGTATATTGTGCATCCTGATTTGTCTACATCACTCTGAGCATATATGTAAGAATATGTGACCAAGGTCAAATTGACTAAATATTTCTATTTAGCAAATACATGTAGGAATGGGGCTTAAGTGAAGAAGAGCTTAAGCCTCAAACTAATACATGTTTTATTTCCACTTTAATTTTTGGAGAAAGAGATTTAGAGCAAGCAGCTTCAGCACATTATTTTTTTTCTTTGTTTTTAAATTGCTTATTTTTCAAAAAACAACATTCCCTGCTTATTTCAGTCTGTGTCTCCAGCAGCCATTGCTCATTATTAACTGATACAGATTTGTTTACTTTTTTATGAAACAGTTGTGTTGATTCTATGTTGGAATTTTGGAGGAAAGAAACCCATTGTTCTCCATCTTGGAAAGAAATTATGACAATCTGCCTTGTCAAATCAACATAAAAAATTGATATCAGTGCTAAAACAGAGCACGGAAGAAAGCTGGATTGTATGGACAGCAACAACCTCGCCGAAATCTGCTGGGAGTTAGATTTGGAAGTGCTTTAAGTCTTAATGTATATTAACATCTAGGTTTGTTTCCTCTGACATAAATTGGTCTTGTCTTCTGAAGCCAAATCCTGAACTCCCTATATCGCTAACGATAAAAAAATCCTAACATAAGTGTAAAGGGTTTTTTAAATATTTGTCATTTGACTTTCAGTCTGAAAGACAAGCTTCAGAAAAGCTGTGGAAAATAATCAAATTGTGAAAAATAATAATTTTAAATTACTTTAGCTGTTATGAGTAGCTGTGACCTCCGACATTTGGCATCACATGAAATGCAGCAACCTTTATTAAGTCGAACGCCAACTGCAAGACACAGTTGTGCATACTCAATAAAGCCTGAGTTGCAGCTGAACTAACAACCCTATAGACAGACACTGGGATCAATAGTCAGATTTTTTGATTTTTTACTGGACTACCGGGTGGGAAAGGAGGAATAAATGAGATTCCTTCTACTTCACAATTGACTGGTTACCAGTACCCAGCTCTGTATGTGGTTTTATGGAATTATCAGTAAAGTGAGCCCAGTAGGACACAGTAAAGAGTGCACAGTTTAGTCCTGTCATTCATCTCATGCTTCGATTTTTGTGAGGACACTGAAGTAAATGACGAGGCATCCTGTCCCTGCTCTGTTCTCCCTGGGCAACACCATCAGAGCGATACCCATCATCATGTCTAATTGTCATTCCTCTGCATTCTCGTGCCTTGCTGATGTTCTGGCTGGTGCTGCTTACTTGAATATATTCCTGCTTGAAGTAAGACACAAGAAGAATACATCTAGAGAACCGTGAATCCTGAAATTTTCCTGAGACAGTTGTTGCCTACAATTGACACTTCAATGTGTCATGGTTTGCACGTGATGTTCACATTAAATATAATTTGCATATAGTTGACTTGAAGATCCACTACCTCCTTTGATAGCGTGCAGTGTTCAGAAGTGGCTGCTTTCCGTGCCAGGAAGGCGTGCTGCATGTACTAGCAACCTGAATCTTTTTAGGAATTCATGTTGTTAAAAGATACTTTGATATACAGCATAACTTGGTTGGAAGGTGTTTTACGATATGAAAATCACATATTAGCATAAATTACCATCAAATATAAAATAGATTATTAAAAATTTATGAAATAAAAAAATACATTTTTTTTTATGTGCTGTCTTCTGTACCTGTCAACTGTGTTGCTCGCTGTCCATTGCTGTCCTAATATTGATTAATGAAATGCAATGAAGTTTCTCTAATATAATATTGGAGTGGTCCTTTCCTTTCATAGTTGATAATTGTGGTTATATTTTTCTCATCTATGCTTGTGAGAGAAGAAAGAAATGCTTACTACTGTCAGATATGATCAACTTCTGCATGAATGTTTTGTTTCATCTCCATTATAAAAAATTATTTCTGCAGTTTATAGCTCTATTAATAAGAGCTAATGTAATGCAGTTTTTCCAATTAAAAAGAAAAAAAAAAAAAAAAAAGAGCAAGCTTTCCAAACCTGGATTTGATCTCTCATTTATGGAAGAGGGAGGTATACTTAAAATACATTTAGTTTCTGAAGAGCAGACAATCTGGAAATTCTGCAATAATTTGATAATTTAGAAAGCTTCAGTGTTAAAGAGTACAACATTCTTAGACTGCAGAAAAGTGGGAAAATGCACGGTTCAAAGGAATACATTGTTTTTAATGCTTTCCTAGACTCTTTCTTGCCAACTACCATACAAACTGACCTTATTATCCCACTTTTAGAAACATCTTAGTAAGGAAAGTTGAAATGTCTAGATGTCAAATGTGCTTTCAGACTTTTAAAATCTGTATAATCTGCTTTTCTGATTTAGTTTCTTGTGACTTCATTATGCAGTTACTTTTACTTTTGCTAATAACAGTATAGTTACTTAAGCAGATTATTTCTTTGTTCACTGAGTCATTGTTATAGATGCACACTCAGAATTATTAGGATTATTTCATTGGGTTTGTTGTTACACGTATACATTTTGAAGGTATTTTGGTCACCTTAATTATACATTTCCAGATAATATATTTCAAAGTTTAATTTTAATTTAAAATTTACAAGTTTGCTCCAGATTATAAAGTTTCTTATGCTTTTATTTTTAACTCCTAAAGTTGTCCCTCAGAATTTATGAGGGACTTTACTGATGAGAGTGTATCTCCAAGTCTCAGATGGCTTCTTGGAAGCTAAACACCCAGGTAGTTTAACCACAGTAGCAATGGTCTTGAGCATCTGCAAGATCTGTGGACGATTGTGCCAGAAGCTTTCAGATAACTCACACTGTATGAAGAGTTTTGGAATGTCTTCATAGTTCACATGCTCGAATCCCACTCCATTTGAGGTAGGTCTTAGACTGATACCTAAGTGAAATATCTGTAGGGCTTTTGGCAGCTAAGCTCCCAGTAGGGTCAGTGGGGACATGGTCAATGGAGTCTGAAGAAGTTTACTGCCTTGTCACTTGAGTCAGTCGCAAGACTGCACTGACCAAACTTTGCCTAAAATGTAAGCATTTCTTCCTCTTTGAGAACCCCAAGGCAATCTGAGACACCTGCATGGAGCTGGCAAGTATGAAGCGCAGGAATGATCTTCAAGAGCACTGTTCACTGCCATGAAGGGCAGGCAGGATGTATTTTTGGGCACTAGATGCCTGTATGTGAATTGACTGCACTCTGTCCGTTAAATATAATGGGAATTCAGTGCCTGAGTTCTCACACGGAGGCGCATGGTGTCATAATTTCAAACTGACTCCCACATCCATATGTGCCCAAATCCTGCTGTTGTTTTTTAAATTAAAATTCATTCTTTGGGTGAATTCTCCTGCAGCCTGATCAAGATTCATTGGGAGCTTTGCAACTGGGCTCACCCTTTGCCAAAACGTGGTACAGAAGATGGAGAAAGCTATTTGTATTCTGTTTTGGGTAGTTTCTATTATCTTGTCTCCAACACTGACAGCTTGACTATGTGCATCCCAGGAATGATTAGGTGGTGCTCTTGGCTTTGACACGTACAAATAAATAAAGTCTTCCTAAAGTATTTATTTCTTTCTCTTTCAGTTATTGTAATGGATGTATGTTAGATCCAGACTGTGGTCTCTGCTACAAACTGAATAAATCAAGTGTTGTCGAGTCCTCGTGCATCCCTGTTGATAAAGATTCTACAATGAAAGCAGCTTGGGGCAGGTATGTCACTTTTCAAGATTTTCTGGTCTTATGATCTACTGACTGTGTATTTTGCACTATTGAGTACACTTTTAAACACAAAATGTTACTCTTAGGATATTCTGGAAGAAATCCTTAGCTATGTAAAGGATGGGTAATTACATTCTAACAAATATTCTAAATAAAAGCCTTGACCCTGGTGTGTGCAGCCAGCTCTGCCCCTTAGAAAGTATGGCAAAAGTGTACTAGCAATTAGTTAAATTAACTTTTCCCTAAGGTTTCCATTCATTTGAAGTGGCATGTTCCCTAGATATACATCTAAAGCCTTCTGAGTTAATTTTCTTTTAAAATGCTTTAATTAAGCTACACTTTTAATATTGGCCTAATAAGGAAACCTAATTACTCTGCTGAAGAATCTAAAATTATAAAAATCTGAAAAGTACAAATTGCCAAAAGCATGCTTTGCAGGCACAGATTTCTGTACTGGGCTTAAAGTGAGCATCGTGGTGTATGTTGCACTTGGGGTGTAAAAATGTGTGAATTCACAGAAAAAAAGCTCCAACATAACTGCAAAATATATCACACCTCTTTTTCTTAGGCAGCACAATGATTCCCTGTGAAGTCACAGCAGTTTTCAGGTTTTCCAAAATACTGACTGTTCTTAAGAAATGACTTTGTGAGATGGATTGAAGTCCCATAAGGGCTTTCTTTATCAATACTTTAAACTTGATCAGGGCTAAGATATTTTAAAGAATGGTTGAATGCCATAAATGAATCGTGTAATTATTGCTGATAAATGTTTAATTACTGCTGATAAAACCTTATCTATGCCACCTGCGCATCATAAACATACTTGGGAAATATGCAAAAGTTTGTGTGGTAGTTTGGGCTTTTTTTTCATATGTGTTTCTCAGAAGTTAATTCCAAGTATCTTAGTGGTAGTGAGTCATATTGGGCAGAATTTGGAAGGTATGGAGATATCCACTAATTGTAAAATTGTTAATTAAAAATTACTCTAAAATTGCCCTCATTTTGGTTTCAATACTGTTAGGGTGTTATGCCTCGTGGCTCATTCTATATGCAGAAGAGGGTAGTTTGTGTCCTTCGTAATCCTATTTTAAAAGTACTGGGATCATTTTGTGGCAATTACTCTTTGTTAATAAGTAGCTGTGAAGACTACAATAGCTCATCCCTCTTGCATATTCTGTGACTGTCTTCAGTTGTACATACCTTGCATATTACCTAGTACCCTGATGTGCTCAGCAGCACTTGGACTCTCACGTTTGTCTAGTAACAAATGTCTTCATCAACATTCATTTCATATATGCTGTAGTTTTGAATACTATGTCTATACTTAGCAAAATCATAAAAGCATGCGCTATGACATAAATGGAAGCATAAACTTGTTACGGATAGTTGATTGATAGAGTCAAACTTTATTTATTAAGCAGTCTTATATAACATGTAGTAAACGTAGGCATCAGAAATCCTTTTATATTCATGATTCAGTCTCACAGCTCCTTGTTGTACAGCCTATTGGAGCAAGTTAGATAGGAAAGAAGAAATACTTCCATTTCAAATTGCAGATTTAAGTATTTACATCTTGTACAATAATTCCATAGTATAAGGACCTTGTTCAAAGTCTTTCAAGCAAAAACTCTACACTTTTAAATTTGTTATATTGGTAGTCATTAGAGTAAAATTCCTGCCTCGAGAAATAAATTCAATGAAATAACTGTATTTCTTTCTCCAAAGAGTATGTGTTCATCCCCATTTCTAGTGTTTAATTCATGAATTTCTAATCTTGTCTCCACCTGGTCTGTGTAATCAGGAAGTTTTCTAGCAAGCTGGTCCTTCAAGCTGTGAAATAGCACCAGGTGGTACCTTCTGTTCCACACCCTGTGGGACAGGCATGCATTTTCCCTCCTTCTCCTCCTTGCAAATACGTGTACTTCTACATAATAGTCCACAGGTCTTGACTTACAAGGGTTCACATCAACATATCCCTCCCTTCTGGTTCCTCAAATGCTGACTCTGCTTCACAGCAAAATCAGTCCCACAAAGAGGATTTCTTCTCCAACCAAGAGGACTGCAGCAGGGAAAACCACGTAGTTACATTTTCATTTGTTCTGAGCAGCAGGGATCTGTGTCCTTCTGCCAGCACAGGGAGAACAAGTGCCTAAGGCAAACCAACTGCACTGGTGAAGAAGTTACGACTGCGCCGATGCTAGATATTGCAACCCCTTCGTTTCAGAGTTATGTTGTCACAAGCTAGATTTACAGCAGCGGGTATTTAAAAATACATGGCATTTTTATGATCAGAAACTAATTTAATGGTTTAAAAGATGATTTTCTGACTTGTGAACATCTGCTACACATGCAGGGCCACATGCAGCCTCTTTGTATTTTGCCTCCTGTGTATTTTGCTGGTTTAATGCCATCCAGGGTTGGCTGAATGTGTCTTAATGTCTTAAAACCTCCAGAATTAATTCTGGCCAATTTCTTTGGCCAGAAATTTTGCCGAGGGGAGGAGGAAGACCTGGGCTATTTGTCTCGGATCTGTTGGACCTCAGTTTGCCTGGGTATTAGCAGAAGCAGCACCTCTGGCCGCCTTCCATGCTGTGGGAGGTTCAGAGAAATGGCTTCTACTGCACTCGTGTTAATGGTGCCACGCGGTGCGTTTCTCTGCTGCTGTGCTCGAGCCTGCTTTATTCTTTTCATGCTGGAAAGATGGGAGCTGCAGCCATGGACAGGTGCATATGGTCACATCATATGATGTATGTACAGCCACATAACTGCACCCATCGTAACCCCAACCACACTGACATGCACTCAGGGGCTTGTCTGTTCCTGGTGTGTAACCCACCAGCCAGGTGAGAAGTGCTCAGAGGCACCAGGAGAGATCTCGTTGTATTTTTCACAGCACTCTACAGCCTCACAAGCTGACAGAGAAAGCCCTTCTGTTTGTGTGTTTATAGCTTTGCTCTTCCCAGTTGATCCCAAGGTACTTCCATAACGCTGACATAACAGGCAATGTTTTGACTGTTATCTTAAAATACAGTAATGCTTTTTTATTTGCAAGAAGTTTCCCCAGTGCCAGCCTTGTGTACTAGACACCACCTCTATTTTTTTTGTTGTTGTTGTTAATCATATTTATTCAGTTACAGTATGTTCTAAATTGAGAAGTTATGGAGAAGAGGAGGGGAAAGGAAGGAAGGGAAAAGGAGGGGAAAGAGCAGAGATTTCAGCCTCCTGTGGCTGCCAACAAGGCTGTTTATGTTGCTGTGGGTTGTCATAGGAACCAAGGGAGACAATTAGACCATCCAAATGTTTTTCAAGAAGAATATAGCATTTTGGTTCTTTTGAATATAGAGAACTCCGTGGCCAGCAGTGGCCCCAGGGGAGGAAGGATGCCATGGAAATAGTGTGAGAATAAATCAGACCAAGTCCAAGCCTGGCCTTGAAGCAGCACGGGTAGTGCAAAACTGGTACACTTGCGAGATCATACACGTAAGGCAAAGAGAAGAGATTTTTTTTTGTTGTTGTTATTTAATCGGTTACATAAGCCTGACTCTCACACTGGGATAACACACAGAGGAGCATCTTGTCTGCCTCACCGGCACAGTCAGTGCTTCGCAGCCCGTGGCATCACTGAATCAGTTAACAAACAACGGCTGACGTGCAAACCTGGCTGCCTCCAGCTCTGCCCAGGGACATATAAAGGATGGTTTCAAGACAGTAAGCGAGAATATCCTTAAATTATTCACTTTGTAATAAAAGGAGAAGAGCTGCATCTTCTCTCTCGGTGTTATTTGAGGTTCTGTGTTGGGACTTTGTTTTCCGAGGTCTGCAAAAGTTTGTGTTTGGCAGTTCTGGACAGCTGGCAGTTCTGTTCTCTTCATGAACATCGTATTATAAAATCCCCACAGAGCTGATAAAAAAAGCATTATCTTGGTGTTACAGATGGGGATGCGATGGGAAAATTGCAATACACAGCTCGGGTGGCACAGCAGAGGTCATAAGCAGAGTCAGCTCTTAGTGCTGAATGTGGAGGAGATTGCATTCAATTCTGCACTTCCACAGCATAAACCAGGATCTAGTTCTTCCCCACAACTTCAATTACTCCCCCAGTGCTCTCAGAAACCTTGAAACTTCTCCCTGTGTGTAATTGCAATAACCCTAGAGGCCAGCCAAGAGTGCTCTGGAAGAAACTTTAAATGACATTAATATTCTTACAGCTGAATGAATGACCGTGGAAGGAAAGGAGCTACTAATAGTGCCTTGACATGACATTAACCTTGACATGAGGATATTGTCAGGACCACAGTAGGCCCGCCACTGCGAGCTAAAAGGCTCTCATGAGTGACTCTGAGCAATCTCCCTCTGGGGAGAAAGATGTTGACTTTATACAGTAAACAATGATGAAGAAATAATAACATCATCTGCAGATCAGAGGCGAGCCTAGAAGCCATCCTGTCCACAAAATTAGCTGGCAGGTCTCCACAGTCCCCTGAGGAGGACGACTGGGAGCAGAAATCTATAAAGGGAGAAGAGCTGAGTGATTTGCTTTCTTCTGCCATTTTTATTAACTTCGTTAGGGGAACATCTTCCTGCCACGGGAGTTTAATGGTTGATGGAGAATCTGGCTTTTGCAAATATAAAATTCTCCTCGCCGAGGACATTGGGTATGGAAGTGAAATATGAGCACCAGGGCCTGTTGCTCACGTCCATCATTTTTTGCATAGCTGTGCCTCAGAAACCTGTTCTGGGGAAAACTGGGCTTAAACTGCATGGGCAATGCAAGGCAGCTGATGTGGCAGCTAAACCCTTCAGGAGAGTTTCCACCACAGGAATGTGCCTCATGGCCTCAGCATTCGAGCCTGGACGCTGACTAGATTCCAGTGGTTTACAAGAAAAAAGAGGAGTTCATTAGCTGGGTTCTCAGACCACAGCCTGGTTTATGTCCACTGGGGGACGTGCCAATCTGTCACAGCCTTGTAAATATTCTGGAGAGTTTTAAATCCATACTGAGCTGCCTGTTGTCTAATCCATAGCAGATGAGAGTGATAGAAGTTATTAGAATGCTTTTTTCTTTGGATCAATGATAGATTTTTTCTGGAAATATCAGGTTCCTTTAGCTGCTTAAGTGAAGAGACGTGAATAAGTTCCTTATACTCGTGTTGCTAGTTGCTATCTTTTGCAGGTGCTTTTGCAGTGAGACAAGTCCATTAGCAAAAGTTGCTGTGACTGCTTTACTAATACCAAAAATATGTGTGTGTCTTCGCTCAGTTAAAGACTGAGACCCTATTTTCAGGACTTGGTTGGGCGGGGAGGTACAAACCTCTCCTGTTCCCATGGGCAGGCTGGCACCAGGGAGCGCTCCAAGGATGAAGAACTCCTCTGTCCATGTGTAGACATTGCTTCTTCTGTGATGCAGGAGGGGCTGGTGAAAGATTTTATTGCTGAAGTGACTATTTGGAATCTTTCTAAAATGGTATGGAAAAGCATTACCAAATTCACCAGCAATTAGAAGAGAAACTCGTATTTCTCTTACAAAGTCTTCAGAATGATAAAGATTATGCATAGGATTGTGGTTCTCACATTTGTAAAGTAGAAATGTGATAGAGGGAGTAAATTGCTTCAGGGAACTGGCAATATCTACAGAATATTTACATCTGTGTGTACATCAGCATTGCTGAGAAGAGCTGTCATCATAACCAGTAGTCTTAGTAAAATTTCTGTCTGGACCATGCTAAATGTTTACTAAATTGAAATACTCATCACCGCACTGGGAGCCAGAACACAGAATCCCCCCCCTCTCCCTCCAGGTATCATTTAAGAAAGAAAAACAAAATAGTTGCAGTTTCAAATAGAATTAAATTCTGATTACAGTCACCATTTGCCAGTAAGGATGGAAGTGTGGAACAGCAGGGCTTCGGCACACGGTGCTCTTTGTCCTCTTTGATTAGGAGGACATCCTTCAGGGTAATAATGCCTAATGTAAGCTAGGGAGGTGTGTGGAAACAGAAATGAAAGAAAGGTCTGAAACTGATTACAGTCTTTGTCGGCGGAAAATCTAAGAACAAGGTCTTTTCTGAGAGGGGGAAACTGGCGTAATCACCGTGGTTATGTGGGATGGAGAGGGGTGATTCCTGAGAGCTGGGGAGGCAGAGGAGGAACTTCAGAAATCTTGTGTGCTTATTTTAATGCTAATGGCCAAGGGCAAATAGGAAGAACAGGATAAGGTGATGCAGAATATTGCGTCCTCAGCCGCAGATGAAGCCTGTGCTCTCGGTGACACAGGAGCAGGTAGCAAAATGGATTCAATTTTAATGTTCTGATCCTCTCAGCCACTCTTCCCCCTCAAATCTTTAAGGCACTGTGTTTTTAAGGTCTTTTAAAAGGAAATTATTACATGGTGGGCCTGATAACTTTGATCAGATCTTTTTAAGCATTTAAAAATATGGTGAAATCTAAATATCTACTTAAATAATTTAAATGAGGTTGGACTATTGTTGCAACCCTAACAGAAGATTCAATCCTTTGATGATTCTTTTTAATGTTGGGGGAGCATTTTTTTATAATCTCACTTTATGAAATTATAAGATTTTTGACTGCATCTAATGCCTGAACAATTAAGGTCCTTTGTATATTGCATCTGTATCTTAGGTCTGAAATAACAAGTGGAGCTACATGATAATCTAAACCGAAACTGTTTATGTTCCTTTAGGGTAATTACTTGGGAATTACTATTAATAGCTCCTACTCATTACATCTACTCAACCAATGGCAAATTCTGGATGCAGGAAAGGAAGGACAAAATCCACGCCTCGTCAGTCCTGTTGTGAAGTTCTGATTCTGGAAGCATTTAGTTTATTTGCTGAAGAAAATGTTTATTTGTTGGAGACATCCAGCACAAAATAAGATTTTAAAGCAGGTCTGCTTAGTTTGAAATGCCATTTGGACATTTGTTCTCTACCTGCTTGTAGATATTGCAGGTCGCTGGTGAACCCTGCTTCCAGATCTGAGTCTATATTACTATTTAAGAGGCATTTTGAAAGAAAAACAAGGAAGAGACAGATCCTGACAGCTGTCTGGGTTAGTTGCTGTAGCTACTACTCAAATGGCAAAGCACTGAGGCTACTGGAATGGAAAAGCAAAAGTGGCCCCTGTGCTAAACCATTCCCAAATGCTGCTTTATGTCAGTAAAAAATGTGTTACAGCTATTTAAATGGAAAATATGTTTGAGTCACTGCTCTTCACTGCTTGAAAGTGGTCCAAGGAAGAAGATGCTGCAGCGTCTAAAATCTGAATTCATATCCTGTTGAAGTAAAAAGCATTCTGGTTATTCCAGCCATTCGCTGGCTGAGATGGGACTAGAAGGGAAATAATCTTGTTTCCCATTTAAAAAGCTTTCAGTTGACAAAGGAGATAGATAGGATAGGAAAGGGAAGAAAAAGCATGCCAACATCCATGAGAGAATTGCCAGTCTCATGACAAGGTGCTTAGACTATAGGGATAATTCCTGCAGCCTCTTTCTCGCCCTCTCACAAAACGTACATTGGGGGAAAGGATCTTTTCTCGACTGTAGGAGCCTGCTGCTAATTAGCTTCTTCAGCTGCTCGTCTTTGCAGGGGCAGATGGAAAGGCCTTGCCTCACCCTGCTGCCTCTCCTGGGAGCACAGCAGGGAGCTGCCCCTGGGAGAGGGCTGGGAAGTTCCCCTTCTGCCTTGGAGCCAGAGCAAAAGGGCAAGAGCTTCAAGTTTTGAAGCACGTGGATTATTATAGTTATATTTTTTTTTCTGAGAGAGGAATACTGCCAGTAGAGGTTTTTCTTGTGTATTCACTAATGACTCTGAAATTCAGATTTAAATAAAAATCCTCAGTGAAAATTGTCTCAACAGATTTTTTAGGTTATTACACTCTGAATTGAATTTAATAAATATAATTTTTCTTTTTTTTTCTTTTTTTCTCTCTCTTTTTTTTTTTTTTCTTCTTTCTTTTGAGGAAAAAGACCGTTTTAAAGGCTGATTTCTTGGGGAATTTTATTGATAAAGAACATTCACCAGGGTCAAAAACAGCTCTCCTCACAGGAGCTTATACCTTTAACAGCATGCAAAGTCCTTATTTTACCCACCTTTATTCCATAATAAGTAATTCTTCAGCAATCACATCATCTGATATAGTAGAACTGTGATCTCTTCCCTTCTTTTCATAATATGAAAGCTTATTCAGAGGATTTTATTTTTTTTTCTTTTGGGGGAAAATAAATTAACACATTGCTACGTTAGGGATGTTGAATAATTCAGGATGCTTGATGATTTTAATTCATATAAATTATTGTATGTGCTGTCTGCATGTGTGGGTCATTTCCTTGAGAAGGTACCATCACTCCTTCCGTGGCACCAGATGAGCCAGAGTTATCGATTCATTTGATTTAAAGTTGCGACCTTACTTTAACCCGCCGTATCTGTTAATACAGCTAGGAAATGGGCAGTCTGCTAGAGAGCAGGTCGTGCTGCTGAGCAGTGGCACTTCTGGCTTGTAGGCTGTTTGGACTATTTTTTCCCCTTGGCTTTCCACCCCTCTCACGATAGCTTTGCACAGATGATGGTCAGAGAATCATAGAATTGCTCAGGTTGGAAAAGACCTCAAAGATCATCAAGTCCAACCTTTAACCCAGTTGATGAGAGAGAAGTCTGAGGTTTTGCATGATTATTTACTCCTTAAGACCTGGGATTAGAGTGATGTATATGCCCATTTACCACACTTTCTTGGTAAAATAACCGCTGTTAAAAAGCACTTATTTATGTAAAGTTCATTTTATCTGTCAGAGGCCAAGGAAAATAGGAATTATTTTGATTTCTGCTAAGTTCTTCTACTGTCAGATACCAGCATTTGAATTTAATGTAATAATGAGAGCCTCGGTATGCAACGTTTATGAACATCATAAGCTAGAGAAAGTGTAACCTTTTATAGTTTCTGTATTTTATAAAATTCCTTGCATTTGCCATAGGTATTGTACCCACATGCACAACTCAAAGCAGAGTGACACTGTATGTTAAATGGCTGCTCTCACAAATGGGATGTAAAATAATTGCCTTGTTATAAGTGGTCTGTGGGTATTTTTTTAAAAATCTCCTTGGGGCTCCATTTTCAGTTACAGAATTAATGATTTCCAGAGCATTGACCAGGACTGACAGCTGAGGAATCATTCTTCATATAGCTCCCTTGGTTAATTTAATTGAGACCCTCCCCAGTACCCCCTGTATGGAAGGGATGTGCTGCCTGCTTTTACCTTATGAAGCTGCATTTTCTCTGAGTTTTTTAGGGCAAAGACATTGCCACCTACTGGCATCAGGGAAAAGCTAGTTTTAAAAAATGCTCTTCCACAATTTATTTAAGGAAAGAACACAAGGTCTTCGTTTCCTAGTCTAGATGGATTTTGATTGTACTGGCAGAAAAACTGCTGCTGGCAATAGTTAAAATGCAAGACTTGCTTCTAAATTATGGTTACAGCAATTGAACGTAACAGTTCAGTACTTCAGCTGCAGGTTGGACAAAACATTATTACCAGAACTATTAACATGTAATTTTTCCACATATATGTCAGTAACTAGAAACAAAATAAAGTGTGGAAGTGCTACAAAAGGCATGCTAATACACGTAATACTGATCTGTGTTTTAAGCTTTTTGTCCTTACTTTTTTGTCCTTCTGCCCAGGTTTAACAAAAGAGCAGATTCAGAAAAGTATTTTTACCCTTCTGCTTTTCTCTTCAGTGGAAATTTCAGAAGGATAAAAATTTTATGTGCTAGATCTGTAACTCAGTATAATTTTGCCAGCATTTCCCACCTGTGGGTTTGGGGTAGGATTTTTTATTTATTTGACAGCAAAGTCTCACCGCTCACTTCTAACTTCATATACCAAATCTCAACACAAAAGCATATTTTTCACAATTCTTTTGCACATCTAAAATTTTGGGGTAACTAGAAGCAATATGATTTTTTCTGTCTCTTTATTGCTTGCTGGAGTGTTTAGAAGCATTCAGAAAGATAAGATTATAACACTGAAATAGAACCTATTTCATTTGGAGGTGAACCTCCAGTCAATATTTCTGTCAAGTCACGTTCAGACTGAGTTACAACACCCTGGCTTTCTTTGTCTTTGGTCTTTTCTGACCAGGGTCTTAGATTTACTGTAGGCAACTCTAACTGAAGAGATACTTTTAAGGTGTTGACGGCATTCATCTGAACAATACTGCTGGTATTGCTGACACACTGTGAACAGCACAAACGTGAACGAAGAGTACTTGTAAGTGCAAGGAAGATGAAGAAGTGTGGGTGGGATTTGTCTTACTCAGCTTCAGATGTCTGAAATGTTGACCTTGATCTCTCTTGTGGCACCTTGACTGATGGAATAAAAGATGCTGGTCCATATTGTTCTTTCTGTGCAGCTGGCCTTTGCCTGTGTTTTATAGAACAGACTTTGTTCCATCGTGCTAGCAATTCTTCCACACTATTCTGTTAATATTTTAAAGGAGAAGTTTTAAGAGAGTATCACAGATTAGTCATTGCTTTTGATATTTTTATTAATATTTAAGCGTAACCCTTTTGCACAGAGATTAAAAATCCTTCCCCTCTCCCTCTTCTCCTCTAAACTCAGAGCTGGGCCCTGTGCTTAGCCCGTGCCAGCATGACTTACCAAGGCAATCTGTCCTCGTACAAAGTAGGAAAGAGGGGTCTGCTCACAGAAGCACCAGTAACCAGGAACTTGTAACCAGAAGAACTTTACAATTCTAATTATGAGGGAAATTAAATGTAAAATTGGATGGAAAAAAAAAAAAAAAAAAAAACAACAAAAAACCGCAAATGAGATTAAATATCATGCAGGGATTTATTTGATAGTAAACTTGCATGAAATTCTAAAATGCTGCATTTTATATCCTAATTCTCATATCAATTTCCTTCAGTAATTAAGTATTAATGCTGCAAGGTGATAGAATTGAAGAGACTAACTGCTTTTACATATGGAAGCAGAAACCAGGAATTCCTGAGCTCTGTGACCCTGTTTCTGTCAGTAATTCCATACAGAGCCCTGTGCATGCTCCCTCAGCTCCCAAAAACCTGCAAAACCAGTGATGACTCCAAATATCCACAAGACAAAAAACGTGTGGCAGGAGCAGCAGAAGCGCCCCAGGGTAAGACAGACAGCACTGAGTTTGCACAGCAGAGAAATATCTGATGTGCTTTTCTATCACAGACACTGAGATACATACAGGCCCTGCTTTTCTGAGCACCATTTTCCTGAAGGAGCTGGAACAGAATAAAGCCTGCCTGTCTGCAGGCACCAGTAGGTACCAAATAATAACGTGGGACAGGCCAGTGGAGAGTGCCCAAATCTGCTTGTTTTCAGGTAGAAACCACAGCATGGTGTAGTTTCGCACCAGGACCCCGCTGGGGTGTCAGACAGCCTTCTTCCAACTCAAAATTATCGCTCCCACATCATTAATGAGCAGCTCATTTCTGAGAAGTAAGGGAAGCCAGTAACAGCTGGATGAACGCACGTGTGAGCGCTCCTTGCTGGAGCAGTTCTTCTAGAAGTGAGCTTTTTCTGTATAGCCCCAGGAACTCACTGGGCAAGCTGTGAAGCATCTTCAGGGGTCACAAGGAGTCCGTGAGTCTTTCCCAACCCTCACTATGGCCAGGAATGAATAAACAGTTCACTTGGTCTACAGACTGCCTCCACAACACCTTTTAGCTGTTGTGGTGCACAGATAGCTTTGTGCTCCTGTTAATACTAAAAATTGTGAGTGATTGTCCCCTTGTACGTGGCACTGGTGAGACTGCACCCTGAGTACTGCATTCAGCTTTGGGTCCCCTTGTTACAGGGAGGATGTTGAGTGTGTGCAGATACGAGCATCAAAGCTGGTGAAGGGACTTGAAAATAAGATGTATGAGGAGTGACTGAAGGAACTGGGGTTGTTTAGTCTGGAGAAGTGAAGGCTGAGGGGAGAACCTCATTGCTCTCTGTAGAGAGCAACCACCTGAGAGGAGGTTGCAGCAAGGAGTGTGTCTGTCTCCTTCCTCAGGTGACAAAGGATAGGACATGAAGAAGCTGTCACAGGCTGTACCAGGAGAGGTTTAGATAGGACGTTAAGGAAAATTCTTCATGGAGAGGGTGGTCAAACACTGGAGTGGGCTGCCCAGGGAAGTGGTGGAGCTGTCATCTCTGGAGATATTTGTGAGATGTGTGGACGTGGCACTTGGGGACATGGTTTAGTAGGACTTGGACTTGGTTGGACTTGGTAGGTCAGGTTGATGGTTGGACTTGGTGATCTTGAAGGTCTTTTCCAAACTAAACGATTCTGTGGTTCCCAGGTGCTTTTTCTCAGGGCTATGACCATGAGAAGAGATATTTCTTTTCAGTCCTGACTGCTCTGAGCAGGACCAGAAGGGCTAGGGGGGCTAGTGGCAGTCATCAAGGTGGCAGCAGCTCAGGTCCCACCAGCTGCTTCATGTGCAAATCATGATGTGAGCCCCAACCCCATCTCACACATCACTTCTCTCGCGTCCTGTCACCATCCAGCCCTGCACAACAGTACGTGGTGCTTAAGATGCTCTATCAGAGGGGCTTGCCTCATCATACTGAGTTCTTCACTCCATTCACAGGAAGCAACCTGTATTGCTTCCACTGTATTTACCCAAACTGAGCATTTCACTTTGTCTAAACATTATTTTCTATTTGCACCCCGGTGAAGTTCTTCAAAACTTGATGATATTTGGATGAAAGAATTAGTGAAAACTACAGCATTTAGTACATGAAATTCTTCAGTATAAGACTGAGGACCAAACTAAGGATTTCTCTCTTACTGGATCTTGCTCCTTGTCGAGATCAGCTTAGACCATTTTAAATATAGCACTGGAATCTGGGAGGCTTCATAACTTGGCTATGGTACTGTGCTGGATGGAGCACATTTCTCTGTGAAGTGGTTGAAGTCCTCATGCACATCATTAGTTTGGAAGCTGCAAGAAATGGTAGAATCTGTCATAATGGAGCAATAGTGATGAAAGATTTGGGTTAGTCGAGTTGTTCAATCAAAAATTCATGGAGACAGGTAAAATTCTCATGTACCAGCAGGCACAGTCTCTTGCAGATGCAGAAGCTTTAGCAGCAAGATATGCCTGTCAATAAATGGGACAAAACCAATGTTTACATGAATATATTTCAGTAAGGATTGCCAAACAGGTTAGTGCTGTGAGAACAAGTTTTGTTCTATAAATTAAAAAGCAGGAAAAATTACTGAAGGCCTTGGTCTTTAAAGTAAACAAATGTCAATGACTGTGAATCATTAGAGTATGTACATGAAAGGGGAAAAAGGACAAAAATCTTATATTGTCCACTGTCTCAGCCATACCTGAAACAGCGCACTCTTTAGTTGATTCATTTTCATACTCCTTTTTTTAGCTTTCAAATACACAGATTGATCTTTAAAGTTGCAAAAATATGTTATTTTCTCTTCTTACGAAAGCATTTAGCAGATGTGGGCTTTGCTTCTTCTATAGTGTCACCTTTCTGCAACTTTGACCTTGTGTGACATCCAGGGTCAGTGAAGCTTTGTTTGGTATTTTGGAGAAATATTTTCTGCAGCTAAATATCAGCATATCAAGCTAATAAGTGAGTCATACATCTGGGAAAAAGCTCTTCAGAGTGTATATATTTTTTTAAAGAAACAAAAGCATCTCTATGTGACTACAAAGAAAAAAAAAAGTATCTTTAAATAATTTACTAAGTTTTATGAAGAATTTATCCCAAAATAATTACCAGATAATACTCTTGTTTATTGATTGTATACACTGGCATTTGATTCTCCATCTTAAGAGTCATCTCTCCTTACTGTAGGTGTCACTGAACCTTACTTTTCCAAACCCTAAAAATAGTCTTCTGGGTATACATAAGAATACATTTGTGTCATGGCTTCCTAACTTGAGAATACCACATCTGATTTTTACAGCTATGATTTCAACCTGTGAATCCCTTAGCTGGGTGTTACCCAAGCCTTCTGCCTGATGTTTAAGCCTTAGACTTGTATATATATATATGTATATCCAATATATATATATATTATAGATTGGATCTCTGTACACTCAGTTTGTGTGGTAATATATTTAGATATTTGAGTTTTATATTTAAAGTATTGTTTTAAGATGTGCATTGTCTATAAATGCATATTTAAACATATTTATAAGCCTTTTTCTGCAAGAAAGTGCAAAAAAGCCTTTAAAAAGCACAAAATGTTGATTTATGATCTTTCTGTTAATTTTTTTTTCTCCTTCATTGTTGTCTCTTGACTGAGCAGCTACTTTTGTACCATCAGTTATTTGGTACCTGAAAGTGTCTGATGTTTAGAAATACAGGATATTACCGTATTTTGAAACTCTGACCTATTATGTAATGACTGAAGTCATTGAAATGAGCACAGGTAGAAATGCATGAAGGACAGTGATGTTAAGCTAAGATGCTTATACTCAAATCTAATTAAGAGTTTGCATTTTGATCAGGTTTTAATTTTAATTCTGTCCATTAAAATTCTGCAGGCATGACTGCAGGTTGTTTAGGTGAACAGATGATGATTATTTTCCATAGTTGTTGTATGAGCCCCCACAAGTTATTAATGTATTATTAATGTAATATTTGAATTATTTATGATTTGTTCATGACAGAATTATGAAACCATACGATTTAATTATTGCTAGTTAACTTTAATTTATGCTGGGGGAAACTGAGTGTGTCCGATCAGGATCAGAATTAGGACGAGAAGGGGGCACTCTCTTGAACACAGGTACGTCAGATGCTTCCTGACAATTTTATTACCATCTGTTACTTCAGAATAGTGGAAAAAAGTTCAGGAAGAAAACGAAATCAAATATATATGGTGTGGTTAAGGTAATCATGTGTCCTGTAACAAAAAATGTGTGTTCACATATTTCTGTTCCTAGTTTTTAAGTGTGCCATATCTGAGACTGGCTTATGGGTGTACCTACCAAATGCTACCAGCTGCTGCGGTATCTCAGCTGGGAGGGCTTTAACATCAGATATAAGCCATTTTCCCTTGTCCTGTTTGAGTCTGTGTGTCAAGGCAAGGAGAGCAGAGCAGATGATGAGAGAAGCATGCCTGACAACGGTGCAGTAGGTACCAAGGGTCTGCCTCTCTCTGTCCCCGGTAGATGTGATGGAAAATGAAGCTTGAAGCAGCTGTGGCCTGAAAGCAATGTGGGACAATTGTAGCCAGCAGCCTGGAGGAGGCCAGCAGAGCTCAGAAGACAGCACTGTGGTGTAAATGAAGTCTAAAGGAAGTCTAAATGAAGTCTAAAGTAAGTTGAACTTTGAAAGGATAGGAATGGGATTGCAATATTAAAGAGAACCTCCAGTCCCAAAACAAATCCAAAACTGAACATCTGTCATCAGGCATTGAGTTATTTAATCACAAAAAGCTGCTGGCTTAGACCAGCAGCTAACAAAGCACCCAAATGGATACTGCCATACAGCCGAGCTGCTTCCTTTGGCAAAAGATGCAGGACCTGTGCTGCCCACCCTCGGCTCAGAAGTAGTCACACAAATACTGAAACAGCCAGCATGGCAAACAGTTAAAAACCCTCTTCGTGTGATGAATACGGGAGAGTTATTTCTCATGGGAAAAAATTGGTCCTGTTTTCAGTCATTTGGTAGTCTCAGTCTATTCACATTGAAGAATAGCTCTGACATTCTCTTTACTGGACAGCTTCAGATGCAGTTGCAAAGCAAAAAATTCTCAGTTGGGGAAAATGCAAATGTTTGAATTAGAAGTCCTTAACATTTTTTTTTTTTTTTTTTTTTTTGCACATATGTATTAAAAGCATGTGCTTCTGTGTCTAGGTGGTCAGAAACAGGTAAATCAGTACTGAATCTGATGCAGGTGTGCTTTCTGACAAGACCAAGAGGCGTGAGGGAAAGCAGTTATGTCTTAGAAATATTTCTGTGAAGTAGTTATTTCAGTAAGGTCTTCTGCTTCAATAAATATTAAGTATTTTTTTTTTACCTTAACAGTGTGTATGAGTTACAGTGAAAAACTCCTTATGATTGAT
Organism: Aythya fuligula; assembly: GCF_009819795.1. Taxonomy (NCBI): domain Eukaryota; kingdom Metazoa; phylum Chordata; class Aves; order Anseriformes; family Anatidae; genus Aythya; species Aythya fuligula. The sequence continues at coordinate 15,714,213 of NC_045559.1, forward strand.
TTTAGATTTTAGCAGTCTGTAGGGTCTCAGTCTCTTTGTAAGAAAGAAGTCAAATGAATGATCAGAAGACAACAGCCAATACGGAAAGAGGTGGTCATGGTGAATAACTGATGGTTATTTCTATATCTGTTAGCTGTCTCCACACAGATCTGTACGAAATATTCATTTAAATGTAAAACACTATTAGAAATTCCCATCCTATAGCACACAATAAAGAAGGCTTTTCTGAATTCTTTGGCTCTGAAATGTGCAAAGTGACCAGGCTTCTCTATTATTTTTTCAGTTGATCTTTGAATATTTGCTTTCAGTCTCCCAGATGCAGAATAAGAAGTGCCAGTCATTCAGCCCAAGGAGAACATCCTTCTATTGGCATTGTGCTAGCCATAGTAGCTGCTCCTAAACATACTTGGCATGGAATGCATTGCATGGAGAAAGAAATTACTTTTTTTATGCAATATAAGATTTTTTAGATATTTTGGACAGTGGCAATTACTGCAGCTATTGTCCAATTAAATCGCTGTGGTTTCAGTTCTTTGTTCAAGTTCTGCTCACTGCTCTACATGCTTAACTGACAGATCCTATAGCAGTGGGCTTCACAGTGATAAAGACAGTTTTTCACTGATGGGCAAACTCATTTGACAGGAGCTTTCTTGCAGTAAACTGAACTGCATTTCCAAGACTTCAGACTGCATGTTAATGTTTTAAAAAATCATTTCCAGTGTTAGCAAATGGCTGCAATAAATGTCCCGAAATGCTGATGATATTTTTATGTAATGAAGGTTAAGTAATGTCTAGGTGAATACTATTAAATTCTATGAGTACATTTTTCAAGGCTGCATCTGTTTTATGCTTTTCTGTCTGTTTTTTTCAACTGCCATCATTTGTCATAAGAAGTTTCACCTGCATATTTTTAGCAACATTTGTTTTAATGAGTGAATTAGTTCTCCATGTCAACTACAAAGTCAAAGCACTGGATGCAAACTTGTCCAGAGAGTCATGGATCTCCAGTGTCTCTTCTCTGAAGCACAGCGTCCAGTAACTAGGGGACCCTGAGGCAGTTTTGATTCAGCTATTAGTTGTTTCAAAGTTAATTTATTGTTTGCCTTTAGGAAAGAGTTACACTGTTTGAGACTTCAGATAGCATCTTGCCATATATGTGTATATATATACAGATAAATAAAATTAGGTGCTGTAAGGAGCAGAACTTTTTCTTCAAATCAGAATATACTGATTTATAGTGAAACTATACCCTACAGTTTCACTGGTTTCTATGGATTATGCTATTGTCACTTTTTTCCATATTGGTGGATTAGAGAAGCCAGATGAATGAACCTGTAGCTGTGAACTCCCCTGACTCTAGAGCCAGTGAATATTAATTCCAGGCACATCTTGGATCAACCTGAGCCCAAGCTTCACCTGATGGACACTATAGAGGCAGTTTCCAAAATTCTCCTTAGTTACTTGTCTGACTAATATGAAATTATTACACAATTAAACTGTAACCATACTAAATTATCTCCTTTAAGTAATTTAAAGATAGAGGTCTGTTCAGACAACTCAAGATCTTCAGCAGAGACAGAGAAACTGTAAGAACTAACCCAAATGTCAAGGAACAGATTCTTCCACTAGTAATTGCTTGTGGAAAAATAATTTTAGTTTTCCTCAAACATCTTTCATAAAAACCTTTCGTAGTCCTAGAACCTGTTACTCTTAACTAGGTCTGTTTTCTGCTCTGTCCTTTCCATGACCAGATTTCTGCTGAAAAGCTGAGTCTATAAGCTTGACATAAATTTATATTGTTCATTTTGACTGACTGACATGATATAAAAGTCAGCACCCTACACAAGGAGGGTTTTTTTTAATCTCTTTCACAGAGATTTTTTAAAATCCCTTGAATTGGTGTTACACCAGAGACTAAGTTGATAAATTGTCAATTATCTTCATCTTGATAACCCAGACACAAAAGTCTGACATAATAACAGCCCTTAAGTAATTTTACTCCTGTTGGAACAAAGAAATAGCAGATTAGTAAAACTGTGAATTAGATCTAAATTCTTTATGTATCATCAGACCCCGATGTTAAAATTTATCTCAGAGCAGGATGTGTAATTTTGAAATAAGCCTGCTCTAACAAGCTTTTTAGGGATATGAATGATAACGCTAGTGATTTTCTTTAGAAGTAATTTATTTCCATAGACTGATTTGATTTGAATTTTGACCTTTTAGGATTTTTAGATCTAAATCCATTTAAGATGCTTCTGAAGGGCATAAAAGACAATGAGAAGTCGGTAACCTTCATATTAAAAATATATGAACTGTTCAGAATGAAACATTTAATTCCAACAAAAGCCATATCTTTAGAGACACAGTCCTCACTCTGCAGCAAAGTAAAAATTAATGGAATTTTGACAAGAAAATCAGCTTTCCTGTGCTGTGCTAACATGGCCTTTGCTACATAACATCTAACAGTTTCCCTAGTTTGTAGTTTTCTATGTTGTACTTGAGAATTATTCTACTTCTAAATTGGCTCAAGTATTAGGATAATTTAGACTGATTATCAAGGAATTGGTCTTATCCTGTTTCATCCTCTTATTATTAACAATAACATCTTAGACAACCTGCAACAACCCTTCTTTCACCTTTTTAATGTGCTGTATAAAAGTAATTTAGGAGTTGAGGTTCAAGGCTTTAGATCTTCTGAACTACAGGCTGCGTCTGAGAAAGGATGGATTCTGTGACTGTGAAACCAAATATATAGTGCATATAATGTAGAAATCTGCTGCTGTTCTGATTTATTTCCAGTCAGTAGAATTGTTCACATCAAATGTCAGAAAGTTGGGTTTTCACTAATTATGACAGATGAGCTTCTTAAATTGTCTGGGGAAAATACATAATGAAAGAAATTCATGGTAAAGATTTTCAACGTAATTCTGTCGTGTTTTCACTTTGGCAGTAATTTCAGAGGAAATGATGTGGTCTTTCTTTACAGTTTGTACTAATTACCCAGAACATTTTATTTACACACTCCTTGGGGTGGTACCTGACTGCATAATTTCACATGTGAGTTCTTTACATGGAGTTTTCTCTGTGCTTTTCAGCTGGTGAAGAGATCAGTAGCTTCTTGACTGCTTTCTATCATAAATGCTCCCTTAATACAGAACCAAATTCAGAATTTTATCTGATATTATACAGCCATTATTAATGTATTTGTTAGCAAAATAATAGCAGTTGTAGGACTGCTAGTGCAGCAAGAATTAGCACAGTGACAGTGCCTAAGTAAATCCTTAGACATGTAGTCTTGGCGATGTACTATTTTTCTACATATCCAGAACTACAAAACTCCAGCAAATGCAGATATCTTTGCTTTTATTCCGTGTACCATCCTATTTTGCTACCAAAGGATAAGCAAAGCAGAGAAGCTTATTGCTGCAAGGTTTCTGTTAAATCTAGTCTTCAGTGCTATTTTTCCTGTTTCAATGTCCTGAATCTGCTTTCTTGCAACTGAATTTCCTCTCAGTTGCTGTCAGACAGCAGAGAAGTCAGTGGCTTCAGCAATAGGAGGCTTTAGAGACATCTGTTTTTCCTTTATGTACTTTGTGTTCCACTTTGTTGAAAGTAGGACACATCTGGGAGAGGTAGTGGGGGAAAGAAACATCCAGACCTCCCTGCGGTTGTGTCCGTATGAATCAGCAGGTTGGTTTGCACTGATAGAGATGGATGCAAGATAATAAACCAAGTACGTCTTTGTTTACAGCAACATTTGAGAGAAAGCGTGAGTCTCTTCTCTGAGGAGCTGCCGATCTGGCTGGACCAACTGGAGAAACCAATTTCAGCATCAAGACATTTTAAAATGCTAATCAGCTTGTATTCATTACCAAACACCTGCAAATGAAATTAGAGTACCAGCAAAGAAGCAAATGTGCAGTTGTACAAATGTGTGACATTGAGCAATCCTGTGGTTTCACAGTGGTGCAGATACAGAGCAGGCTGGGATGGAAGGCGGCAATGCCATCTCCAGGGGTTAAGTAATTAATCTTGCAGACATTGTTTTCTTAATGTGTAAGGAATTGCTGGCTTAAACAGAGGAATAGTTCTCCAGCACAGTTCAGTCTTCTGTATCTGAGACATGGCGCAAAAGTGATTTAAGCCATCTGTGATGAGAGAAATGTAGGGCAGTATTGAAGTGTCAGGTGGACACCAACAGGGAGTGATCCCGGCCTAGCTGTCATAACATAAAAGAGACGCCAAGCTAAGCTGTGAAAGCGCAAAGTGACATAAGAAAGAACCTGGGGCAATACAGAGAAGCACAATGAAGAAATAACAAGGCTGGCAGTTGTACTTTTGGCTGAGAGGTAGTGAAAATATCAGATTTGGCAGCTGCCAGCATCTTAGGCTGCTGAGTGATCTGGTGGCCAGGTGGCAGCTGAGGCCACGGGCCTGTTGTACTCGGGCTTGAGGGACATCTTTTGAGGGGTGTTTGGTTGAACTCTGTTGTCCATGTATTATTCACCCCCAAACTGTATCTGTGTGTGTTGAATGAGATAATTGCAAGGGTTTGTCTGTGGTTTTGGACATGGATTTTTTCCAGGATTTCTTGGTTTAACCTCCCTTTTAAGTGTATTTGAATTCTGGATTTCCAGCTGTCCTGAAACTGGGTTTAGGACTTCATAGTGGTGTTCTGCTTTAAATGTTGTTTTATGGGTACATTCGTGCCAACATGAGCATGGTTTCTGCCCCAGAACACGTGGTGGGTTGGCCACCAGTGCTCACTAGCATGAGCTCAGCCTGGGGCCAGCTGGTTGTTGCAGAACAGAAAAGTTGGAGAGGAAATGTTTGGTTGGAACTTGCTTTTGAAAGTCAACTGCAGTGGTCGGTCCCCTGAAGCATTTCAGGGTGTCTTTGCTCTCCCATCTCACTTTTCATTGTCCAGCTATCATTTATCACCCATTGCAGGCTTCATTCCAGTTTTTGTGCAGATGAGAGGGTATATCCTTCACATACATACTCAGCTAATCTGGAAATTGTAGTCCAGGCAGATGTTCAGCGCTCTGTGATTTCTGCTCCTCAAGTAAATAACATGGTTTGCATATGAAAGGGAGGTGTCTGCCTAAGTCTGCTCTCCCAGAAGTGCACATTTTTTCAGCTGTAGCAATTGATGTGATTGCAGCTGAAGTTTCTCTAGTTACAGCAATAACTTGTCCATTTAGACAAATGCTAATTTTCAAAACTGAGATTTATAACAAAAAGATTAAGTTGCAAGTATCCCTTTAAAATATAATATATTGTTAGCAGTCAGATGAAAATACATGATTTTATATCTATTCCTAGAAATATGCAATTTCTGCATAGTCCTGGCAATGAAATCACTTTTTCTTTTAGTAGCTCAGGCACTGTTTACTTCTGTTTATTCTCGTTTTTACTTTCTAGTTAGAAATACTGCCGCCTTCTTAATTATTTCACTGTGAAGAAAAAAAAAGTTTATTTCTCTTTTCTGTACAACTTCACTTGGCTGTGGCACACTCCATAGACTTTACTCGTTACACCCACCATGCACTGCGTACAGCTCGTCAGTGACTAACGGTGACTAACTTTCATTTGACCTAAATTCTTGCATCTTGAGCTCAAAGTCCTGCTGCTGCAGCTCTTGCTGCGCTGTGTGATACTCATGTGAACAGCCTCATTGGCTTTGGTATGACTGCTGGCTTAGTAAAGACGATGCATTTGAAGGAGTAGATACAGGTCAAATGTTTAAATTCAGGAGTGTGCTACTGGGTGCTCTTCCTAAGGCCACACAATCAAGCACAATGTTATCTGTAAGGCACAGGAAAAAGTACATTTCTGAATGTAGTATTTGGCTCAAAAGTTCTTGATAAAACAGGGTGGAGCTTTGCTCTCTTAATTTCACACTTGTCAGCTTTTCATACGATGTTATGTGCCATGTTTATTTTGAGATGTCATCTATTTCCCTGAAAATTCTTTAATACTGGATCTTATTGTTATTTTTCAGGTGTTCCAATGAAACTGTATTCAAAAAGGAAGATTTGTTTTGGGCATACAATTTCTGCCCCACTCCGTACTCTTGGACAGCACTTCTGGGCCTTATTTTGTACTTGATTTTCTTCGCACCTGGTAAGCAAACATTTGTTTTTGCGCATAAGTGTAAAAAATTATAAAGGTAAAATGTCAAATGGTGAGGCTACGCATTAAACTTGCTCTTCAGTCCAGCCATTAAGTTGAGGTTGATCTTTCTTTAATTCTTAGGGATGGGTCCCATGCCCTGGACTGTCAATTCTGAAATCTACCCACTTTGGGCTAGAAGTACAGGAAACGCGTGCTCATCTGGAGTCAACTGGGTTTTCAACGTGCTCGTGTCACTGACCTTTCTGCATACAGCTGAATATCTGACATACTATGGTAAGAAACAGTGTGTGTCCATGGGTGCTGTGCTGGCACTGGTGCATAGATTTTCTTCTGTTTGGGTTCTGGGACTCAAAGTTGTTTTTGCAGTAAAATTCCAACTGTGAACGCAGTGTTCTCAGCTAACTGTGGTCTAGTAAAACCAGAGACCTGATATGACCTGCCTGGAGTTTGATCCTGCTTTCATAAGAAACATTTCTTTCTGTCCTTGAAGGAAAATCTAGAAAGTTGCATAAAGCAGAGAAGCTGCAAAAAAAAAATACATTTTGGCTTGGTGAAAAATGCTGTCTTCCACTTAAAAAGACAGCATCAGCAATTTTCCATTTCACGATGGCATCCAAGGCCATTATTAGATGGTCCTTGCAGAAACAGCCGTGTAGCTGAAGATGCTATCGTCCTGCTCCCAGCTGTTGATTAAGTCCTGTCTGCTGAAGCCTGTGGAGAGATGGTCAGATTACTGCTCAGCCACTCCAGTACGAGTCATTTAAATTACATTAAGTTGCTACTGAGTTTTTGTGCCCTTCATAACATTACTAGTGCAGAGCCTTTCAGCAGCACTTGTCATTCCTTAGAGTCTTTGGTCTGGAAACAAATGGCAGGTAAATGTTTCTTGGTCCTTCAGTCCTTTCTCTGTCCCTCTAGTTGAGGTGGGTAGCAGGGGGGGATGAGCTCTTTCTCACTGCCAGTTTTCTTTGCAGAGGAATTATAAGTAATAATTAGATGTCAGAGTCACAAACATTGTTTTAATCCTGTTTCTTTTTTGCTGAAACTTCTCATCTTTGGCAGTTGTCTTAGTGATTCCTTTGCTGTTAAGAATAACTAAGAAAGTTCTTGTCTTCCATATCTGCTTTTTTTATTGGCTATGCACTAGTTGCTGTTTATCTTAACAGCAGAATGACTTGCCAAAAAAAGGACGAGTCTTCTCTTCCATATTAAATTAAATTGCTTTTGTTAATTGTTGCAGTGATGTAGTAAAGCAGTCTTCTACACCCACAGCCAAGCAGCTCGTGGTGTCCCCCCCTTTGCTCTTACATGCCCCTTTGATATCCACAGCCTGCTGCTTCTGCCGTTCCCCTGCGCACAGGCAGAGGAGGGGATGGGATGTTCTGTAACTGACTGTGCGTACTGTTTTACATTGCAGGAGCCTTCTTCCTCTACGCAGGGTTTGCCGGCTTGGGACTCGTTTTCATCTATGGCTGCCTTCCTGAGACTAAAGGGAAAAAACTAGAGGAAATTGAATCTTTGTTTGAAAACAGGCTATGTACATGTGGTATGTCAGATTCTGATGAAGGGAGGTATATTGAGTATATTCGGGTGAAGGGAAGTAATTACCATCTTTCTGACAATGATGCTTCTGATGTGGAATAATTTTCAGCTGCTGATGTATTTAATCATTTAAAAGCCTTCTGGGGGAAAAGCAGCTCTCTGGTGACCTCACTGCCCTGCTTCTGGTCTGGTTCTCCTTTCTACTGTCTAGTTAAAAATGCCTTCATGTTCAAAAACGCTCCGTTTGGGAGGAAATCAATATGCTCATGTTTTCTTGATAACAAAAAGCAATGGCTTCCAACAGAGACTAAATTCCACGATTATATAAATCAACCAGGTGTGTGCAATCCCACACCATCACAAGGTATTTCGTACAGTGCACTGTACCAGGTGAATATAGAAGGCTATATAGGTGATCGGTGGTTGTCCTTATCTTCAATACTGACAAAAATTAAAATCATGCAGTAGCTAATCAGAAAGTAGCCAACATCTGTCCGATCCCCATCCCATAGCAGCCTAGCAAATAGCTCTGCTATGTAACACAACGAATGATGCTGCTGTAATGGTAACCATTTAAAAGGTTTATCTGATCATGAAACTACAAATATCTGATGTGTCTATCAGAGGGAACATTGCCCAAATTTACCCCAACAGAATTGCGTTTGTGTTCATTTGAGATAACGAGTAGAGAGCCATAGTCACCTAGGCGGTGTCTAACTAGGGTGGCATTGAGGCTGTGTTATCCCAGGCCGTCTGGCCACTGCTGCTCTTTGAGGACACACTACGATCAGTAGTTGGTGTTTGTGAGATACACTGCCAAAAATAACATCCCAGTAGCAGGAAAACAGAGCTAAGCATGTGGCCGCGTGTACAAATGAGCTGGTGCATATTGCTATGGACAACACAGAGGCTGCAGTTAGTTGGAAATGAACGATTTTTGTTTTCCTTTTTCGCATTTGAACATTTGGGTTTGTGCCTAGTTTTGAACACAAAATTTCATGAGCTAAAAGATATAGAAGGAGGGGAGAGGTTTTCTGCTGCAAAATGCACAGTGGTCATCCCTCCTGTGCCTTTTGCTCATGAATAATCATATTGCCTTCAGTTTATCTTCATATATGCAGAGTAAGTGAATCCCAGCACATTTTTCCTTCAAATGCCCTTAGTCAACCAGTGTCTTGCTGGATCTAAAGAAAAATATTCGTGTTGGGCAGAAGCCTACATCTCATATTAATTGCCTTACTGAAGCATTGCAAAACTGTCAAGAAAATGTCAGGCACAAAAATCAACTTGGCTGCCTTTAGCATGGTAATGAAAATATTAATGGCATTTTATTCACCTGCCATGATTGCTTGCCTTGGCAAATTGAATTTTATGCAGCTACATAAAAATACTGTTTTTTTCCTTCTCCTGTTTCCTTTCACTGCTTTAATTCTTCAGAGATGTGAGTTTGAAAGCATCGAAAACTCAAATTTTTATCTTTGAAACATTTGCTTCATGAAAGAATGTGGAAAGCTTCCTCTGCCTGTGGGCTGCTCCCCATTTATTTGGTAAAAATACCTTTATTTTTATTTTTTTTAAGATTAAATTGTTGGGTTCTCTAGCTTTTATAGATATGTTTTGTGCACTTTTTAAGGTTGAAAAATATTTTGAGGGTAGGAGTACTGTCAAAATGAAACTGGACATTTGTTACTAAGTTATTTTTATTGGGTAATCTGTGGGGTTTCATTGTAATGATGAAGTCTGACACTACGCTATCTGATCTTATACAGGGGGGTTTCTTACTCGAATTATTGAACTTCAGTGATTGGATATATTTTGGGTTAATTTCTTTTTTACTTCGTTTATCACAGAAGTATTTTTAGAAAGAGAACATTTTAGAGCATCCTTCTGTAACTTGACTGGGAATAAAAGGGGAAAGCAGAGCAGGCAGGGGGAACTGCAAATGAGTTGTTGCGAGGAGCTGACTGACCTTGAACCTCCCTCCCCTTGGTGTCGAGGGGGCTGCACTTCGAAGCCCTCGATCTTCCCTCTCCCATAAGCGCACAGTGCTTCGCGCCTTGCATGCACTCTTCAGAGCCTCCACCGAAGGTGCAGTACCTAACAGGAGAAAAGGGGTGCTTGGCACAGACAAAAAAAAAAAATCAGGGTGAATTCAGGGTGAAAACCCATGTGCTGGAAGACCCTTCTTCAGAGCAGTTTTATTGTCCAGAACAGCACGTGAAGAGGTGTTTAACGCCCGCCCTGTGCTCACCTGGTGCCCTACACAGAGACAGATTTCAGTGGGCATTTACTGGCGTTTCAGAAGAGGGCCTTACAGCTCTGATCCCCCCAAACGACCCCACGCCTCACGCTGCAGGTCCCTTGGTGGAAGTGGTTTGCGCTCCTGGTTCCAGCGCTTACCCCCTGCTCAGCTGTGCTCATGTCCACAGGCAGAGGAAACCACAGCATTTCCGTGGCATAACCAAAACAAAGTCCCCATAAAGATCGCTGGCACAAGATCAGCCTCTTTTTATTTCTTTCAGGCAGTGCTGGGGCTTTCTAGCAGCAGCAGACCATCTTTCTTTGCCAGCATTGTTCCACAGATGTTCTCAAAAGTAGCATGGGATTGTGTGCGGCGCTAGGCTCATTTTCTCACACCAAATCAGTCTCACTGGAAGCAGTTTTCTGAAATTTTGCATCCCGTGCCCTTTTTCTGGAGGCAAAGCGATCGAAACACAACCATTTTGTTCATCACCAGTTCATCACCAGTTGCTACTGGTTATGAAGGTGCAAAAAATATCGGCTTCTTTGCTATCACCCGTTTCCCACCTGCAAAGAGTTGGGTTAAAGTCTTCCTCCTAGGGTTGTGTCCTGGTTTTGGCTAGTTCCAGCAACTAGGAAGAAAATTAACTCCATCCCAGCCAAAAGCAGGACAACAAAGGTTGCTTTACACAAAGAAAACATTCCACACCTTAGAAATACCCAACCTGGCACCAAGCATTATGTATCATAAAAATAAGGTCAAATACTTGAAATTAATCTTACACAATTAGGGTTTTATTTTTAGAATCTGTGAACATTTATAATGTATGGAGAAAATTAAATAAATGTTTCTATTTTGCAAAGATTTTTTATATTTGTGCATATTTTAAGTTTTAAGAGATTTTGCTAGGGGTAGACGTAGTAACATTCCAGACAAAAGACTAAAAAGCTGAATAATTTCTTAAATTTATGAAGTAGCATAAATAGTGTGTCTAAGCACAATATCATTCTATTGAAAGCTTTCTGCAGAAGATGTGAAATGGTTTCTTCACAAGGACTGCACATTTCATTCAGGTATTCTGTGCATCAGGAGTGCTAGCTTAATGATGCTGGTAGAGCTTTGCATGAATCCCGTCTTGGTTGCGCACAGCAATTTGAGATATTTTAGTAGTTCTGATTCTTTACAGGTTTTGGCCTAAGAGGAGCATAAAAGAAACAATTCCTGATGCACTTCTAATCTTTTAAAATTTAATTCACCTATACTAGTTTATTAACCATGTTAAATTGTTAAGTGTTGGGGTGGGCGGTGAGGTAATTTACAACTAGTTTCTTCCCCTTGTCGCTTTGTTGATCAAAATCAGGCTTTAAAAGGCGGAACAAACCTGTTTTGAAAATAAACATAAAACAAATCAAGCCCCTAGGACTCATTCGGAGGGCTGAAGTTGCACTATTGCATGCACCTCAGATTGCTCCCAAACTTTTGAAACCCAGCGAGCTGCGGTGACAGCCCCGTCAGACATCTTGTGACAAGAGAGGATACGTCCTAAGGAGCATTATTCCAGCGCTGATTTATTTTTGTGAGAGTTGGAAAAAGCAGCATTTCACCAGAGTGGGAGTTAGGGTGGGGAGCGGGGAAGGAAGAAATGATGCATTGACAGCTCCACAAAGTCATGTTTGAGTAGGGACGGGTGCCAGAGCCGAAAGGAGCTGTCAGTGACCTCCCTCCTGTGAGGCAGAAGGACCAGGGGACCCAGAGGTGGGGCCTGTAGAGCAGGTGCTCAGCACAGGTGGTCCTGTGGATGGGAATGGGGATGGGCAGACCAAGGGGAGGAAGGGGGTGAGGACACGGCAATAGAGTTTGCAAAGCTAATGCTTAGTTTCCTTTGTGAAATCTCTTTTGCCCTTTCAAGTCCTCCGATTGGGCCTCAGGAGAAGGTTTGATATTGAGGGCAGCTGCAAGGCCCCAGCCCTGAGCGAGGGTCTTCCCTTTGGACACGAGGGTGTTGGGTGCCATTCCACGGGCTAATTAAAGCTAGACCATGTGCTCCTCAGCTTTATACCCAACTTCCCACGTCTCAACGTTAACACTACACCAACATGGTCGTCTGGGAAGTCTACTTGGACTTGCCGAAGAGGCTCTGTTAGCCAAACATTGCTAGGCAAGGAAGGGGCAGAGTCTTTGTTGTACAGAGGTCTCAGAGTAGAAATAAAGACAGAAGAGCGGGTTCTGCGAAGCACTTTAAAGAGTAAGATATCTGTGCACTTTTTCAGAGGTAGTCAAGCTAACCAAAACCCATTCCTCTGCATTGGGAAGAAAATAGAGCTTTGTGTACCAGGCCAGAAGCAGATAATTCCACAATATGTGCTTTATGGCAAAATGTGTTTTTATTGCGGGTAACATTTACAGCTTACATGTAGCTGCTGCCTATCAAGTGACTCGATTGTTCTCTGGATTTTAACAAGTCACATTTTTGTGCAAAAATCTTAGTGGTTTTCTATCGATCTTCATCGCCTTGTATACAGTACAGTTAAGCATAATCCACAAAGTGGTCTAGGTTGTGGCAGTGTTAAAAACGTCAGCACAGTAAAATCTAGGTGAACATTGTTAAAGAAATATTGTTGTTTGTGATACTGGGGGTAAAAACTCCTTAAAGGCAACTATATTATAGATTTTAAAAGTCTGAAAAAAAATGGCAGTTCTTATCTATTTTGTGTATGTTTTCATATAGAGGAGGAGTTTTTTATGTGCCAATAACCATCACTGTAGTGTTTTGTAAATGGGTGTTAATGGTGTTCCAGAGTTCTGTATATGAGCATATACTTTAGCCACGATGACCTGTTAGTGTGAACCAGCGGCATGTTTTTAATCTTATCCATGCCTCTCCTTGGAGGCGTTCACTTGTCAGCTTCAGTAGAGCTCATGCACACCAGGGGAAGCTGGACCAGAATCAGGCCTCAAGAACCCAGAGATCACCCAGATCCCTCACGTTGTTCCTACTCGGTGTGTTACATCTGAATGACCTGGTTTGTGTAATTATAAAGCTTCAACTATGGTTCAGTTACACTCTTCAGTCCTGCTAAGATACAATTTTTCAAAATTTGGTTTTCCATTTCATCGCATTTGTATAAATAAGGGGAGCGTTGATGAATTACGAATAATGTCCATGTATTTCTAAAGGAAACAGTTTAACGTCAGCGTTAAAGTAAAGGCAAATTTCTCTTGCTGCCTTAAACATTACACAGACTTCGGAGAGGACTGAATGTATGACTTCTGCAGGAGAAACTTCATCTGGCAGGTGGGATGCTCGGCAGGGAAAGAAGTGCCGTGTTTCTGTGGTGCTGGGGCTCCAGCCTCACCTTACACCGCAGCTCCTGCCTAGCACATGCCTGCCATCTGTGTGATGTTAAGTATTTGAGTAGTACCCATGAAATTGTTAGAATTATTATTCTTGAAATTCTTCATGTGCTCGGGTGTCCTGCTGGTCCGGGGCATAGCTGGGAATTGGCACGAGTCGTGTGTCTGCTTTTCATCTGGAATCTCACAACCCTACAAAAGCATCAACCGGATCTTTCTGCAGCAAATTCCATTCAAGGTTTTTGGGGACATTATTGGAGACCAAATTGATAGAAATAAATACTTTTGTGTTCAGTAATAACATGCATATGGTGCCATCAGGACACATGGTATGGTGTTCAGTACAAAACAGGTTTTGGCAAAACTAATTGTCAGGTTGTCCAAGTTATTTCTTAACAATGTCGAGCGTGCCATTTCCTTTTGCAACCAGTCAAGCCTATAATGTATGAAAGTGTTGTACATTTTCTGAAACTTCAGTGATGTATGATTATTTAATTGACTTCTCTTCTGATTGCTTTAATGAAGTTTGGTCTTTACATAAAAGTAAATATCTTCAAAGAATTGTCAGTGCCAGAAGTGTAAATGAACAAAATAAAAGGTGAGATACTTAATTACAGAATCTTTCTCAATGCTTTATTTGTGTGGGTACTCAGGTCACCTTTTAGAGATGGAAAATGGCATTGCCCAGAAAAATGAGCTAAAACAGGCTATGGGCTTGCCTGAGATAAGTGAAGGAGAAGAATAATTTTCAATATGATTGGTGTAGTCTTAAATAATATGTTTTAAGCCAGAGAGAGACTGGCACACTGGGACGGAGTTGCTAAAGGCTGTAATTAACCACAGCTCACACTGAGCGGCAGATGACAAGTACCAAGGTGAAGGATGACCAGGGAAATGGGGTTTATGCACTTCTTTGAAAAGCCTTCTGTGGCCTTTCACAGGCACGGGTGGCCCAAGTGTCTCCTTAACACACCACTGGAACAGCAATCTCCAGCATGGGGCTGGGGCTGGAGGGGGCTCTGCTCACTACTACCGCATCCTGACATCCACCAACAGGGGTTCAGTGTCCTCTACCCAAACACAAAGCAGTTTTCTGGCAGCAGTTTGTGCATTCAGACTTGATTACCAATGGGGGAAAGGGCAGAAACAGATTGTTTCTAGCTCTGTGTGTTTTATTAAGAAAACTGAGTGAAGACCCTCGTGGGAGATCCTCTAGATGAAGTGGAAATGGGTCCTGCTCCTCCCTGCTGTGTCCACCCACTATTGAGCCCTTGGGAAGTTCAGCATCACCCCTGACAAAGCTGTGTGGCCTTTTGGTCCCTTGCAGAGGGCTCCCCACCCCTGGTGGGGAGATGGAGGCACAAGGAGAGCGCTGGGCAGGCCGCTGTCGGTGCTGGATCTTATCTCCGGGACGGGGAGAGGAGGCTAATCAGTTACTCTGACAGGTTATGTTTTTAGGTTTCTGGCCGATAGTGCTTGTAAAGGTGACGGATGGCTGCTGTTCGGATTACTTGTCACCAAAACCACACATTGCTTTGTGGGGTAATGAAAAACTGGTGGCCCTGCTGTCAAACACTCTGGTTTTTGCTTTCTTCATGCCGGCTACTCTCACAAAGCAATTACTGATAGATCTAATCCTGCTGACGTGATTATGGGCTGATCTGCATCCAGCAGCACTTGCTCCCAAATTTTTGTCAGCTTTTTAGGATCTGGCCCCTGGACATCACAGCTGGGTGCTGCCACATCTGCACCAAGGCCACCCCCCGGGTGCTGTGAGGCCTTTGCTGCGGGCCTGGCACCATGGGCCTGCTTTGGGGCTGCTGCAGGTGGGAGGAAGCACCAGCAGGAATTAAAGACGGTGAAACGTAACAACCCTGCCTTGCTGATCATGGTGGTGGCCAGCGCAGTGGCGCTGAGCTGTTTGGAGAGAGATCTTGGTGACTGCCCCCCAGCACCATCCCTCCAGCTGCCCCACAGCCCCCTGAGGGCTCCCCGTGGTAGGGATGAGAGGGCTCCAGAGGTCAGGATTTGGTTTGGTTAGTTGTTTTTTTAGGACACATTTGGGTCTGGGTTTCAGGAGGATACAAGCAGCCATTTGCTTGGCACACAAGCGAGCCCTTTGACTTAGCTAGCACACTGATCTGGGGGACGTTGATACCCCCTGGAAGTGCTAACAGAATCTGTAATGCTGAAAAATCAAAGCAGGGCATCTCACGCGGCTCTGTAAGATGTGCAGGGTAGGCATGGAGAAAGAAGTCCTGCATTCAGCAGCCCTGTCACGCGTTCAGACCAGCACCATGCGGGGTGCGTTTCGTCACAAGAACAGGGCCAGGTGGCTGCCCCCACAGCAGGGTGAGGCTTTTCCAGCCCCCGGGGAATCCAGGTGTGAGAAGGACAAACGAATGCCCCCTTCCAGCAAAGCACTGAGCCATTTGCCCGTCCCCGGTGGAAATTTGGGTCGGGGAGATCCAAGTCTGAGGGAGTGAGGAGCATTTTGGGGCCCATCAGGGCTGGAGGTGCAGGAGCAGGCTGAAGGGGCTGGGTTAGTGGAAATGAAGCCCTGATGTGAAACTGAGACCGGCTCAGGTTGCCGAGGAAACGAGGGTGGAAAGAGCAGATCCCAAACAGGGGCTGGAGGAAGGAAGCAGGTGGGGAAGGAAGTGGGGTGGGGGCTACAAGGGAAGGCCGGCAGTGTGACAGCACGGGGACACGGCGCCATGGAGAATATGTGGCTCCCCCCTTCTTTCTCCATCACAGCCCCCAGCTCTCAGGCTGTAGGGACAGCAGGGACAGGGCAGCGTGGGGCTGGGGTGCAGCTGCCACCACACCACGGCACACAGAGGTTTGCCAGAGCCCAGGAGGGGCAGATCGAAGGCATCGGAGCCTTGTAGTCCCTGCATTAGCTCCCTGTGCTGCCTCCTCCATGCAGTAATCAGGTTTCCTTTTCAATCTCCTTCTGATAAACAGATTGAACAGGCTAAATCTCTCTGTACCGTGTGTTTTTATCTAGACTTCAGATTTCCATAAGCTTGTTCTTCTCTATTTATTTTATTCTCTCTTTTTTTTTTTTTTTTTTTTTTTGACATTTTTTGGGCACGGCAGCATTTGGTCAGCGCTTAATCTCCCAAAGCCACACACATACAGAGGATTGTCCCTGGCTTCCCCTTTGCACTGGGACAGGGAGGGCCCTCAGCACCCCATGCCAGCCCTGCCAGCACCTCCAGCCATCCTCCTGCACAGCAGTGAGTGTGTTTTGGTGCATTTTGTTTAAATGGAGCCAAACATTATCATTTGCTCATAGCCTGTTTCCATGTTGCCACTTGCTTGGCATCACAACAGAAGAGGAGGTTCCTTGTCAGCCCCACAACGTGTCACCCTGCTAACACAAGATGACTTCTCCATCCCCAAAGTGGCTGGCAGCGAGTGGCCTCATCCCTGCTGGGAAGTGATGCTCTGGAGTAAGCCTTGCTGCTAAATTGGTGCTTGGTTTAATCTTTTCACTGCAGGATGGCATCAACCCCCATCTGAGTGCTGTCCTGTTTTGTCCAGGATGTCTGATGTGACAGCGTGCCCCATTCCCGGGCTGCCACAAGACATGGCTGCAGCCAGAGCCACTCTCTGATGCCACACAGCTTCTTCTGCACTGTCCTCTGGCCTTTGGGGTACCTTTGGGGCAGGGGGAGGTGGCTGCAGAGTTGGGCTGGCACCGGCATCCCTTCAGCTCTCCTCTCACAGGCAGGGACCAAGGCTAGGAGTGGTGGGAAGGAATTAAGGGCAAGCAAAGTTTTCATAAGCTGGGTGGAGGATGACTGCCACCCCCAGCCTGGCAGTGGATGGGACAGCTTTTAAATGCTCTCCATATGTCACGTTACGTTATGGTGGGTGGGAGCCACAGGGAGGTGCTGAGGGCATTGGTGTGGTTTATTCCTCCCTGGGTGCCTGGTGATCGCAGCTGCTGCAGCCCAAAGCTCAACTCCAGCTGGCCCCGATCCGAACAGGGCTTGGGTGAGCTCGCACAACCACAGCTGGTTTGGAAATGTTTTAATCTGACCCTCAAATAGTACAACAGCACCCTTGCAGCCTCCTGCCTTACCTTCTCTGATGTCTTCTGGAGGAGCATTCCCCATCCCCTTGCACCCACCTGATATATCAGCACCTCTGCAGCCACCTGGGTGCTGCACCTGAGCTCCCCATAGGCTGCTGTGGCTAGGTGAGAGGGAGGGAGGATGGTGTTTGGCTCACAGAGTCGTGCGACCTTTCTGGAGCTCAGCATCACCAGCCCTGGAGAAGCCAGCTCTGACTCAGACTGTCACCTCCAACCTGTCAGAGGACGGTAGCAGAAATGCCATTTGATTTGTTGGGGACGGAGGAGGATTTGGATGCAGAGAGTTAATGCTTTTTCCAGAAAACCTCATTCTTTCTAAATCAGCTCTCTGCTAAAACCCTTAAAAAGCCAATTCACAAACACTTTCCACCTGAGAAATAATCACTTGTATGAAGACTTTAAGCTTCTCATTTCTCACAATGATAATCCTTCACAAAAATGAAATCAGGATTTCTACAAAGTTCGTAGAGGCTGTTGGCATAACAATGCCCAGCTACACACTGCCTGAGGAACACAATGAAGGTCCTGGTGGCATTTGCCCAGAAAACTTTGTCTGAATCCTTACCTTGCACGCTACTGTAATTAGAGTTGGTTTGATAGGGAAAACAGGTTACCAGCTGCACATGAAAACTGCTTAGGACTGAAGCTTGGGGTAATATTTTCAGTAAGAGAAGCTGTCTTTCCATCCATATTTATTTGTAAATGTTCAAGCACCAATACAACAAATTAACAAATTAATTTTGGTTAATTACAGGTACACTTCTGTCCTTTTCTCCAGCAAAACTCATTTTGTAACTGATTCTCACCGAAAGCAGTTAAACAACGTACATTCCTGTGGCTTCCCCAGAGGCTCATCACTCTTCTAGCAAGATTACTATGGATGAAAAAGGAGCAGCTCTGTGTCTGTCCTTGCCTCAGAGAAAGCTTGTGGTGACGGGATGTGTGTGATGGGTGATGGTCATAGTACTGGTGGCTAAATAGCACCAACTGCTCAAATGTCACCTGAAGGAATCAGGGTTGGAGGCTGCCACTCCAGACAGAGGAGACCTGCCAAACCGAGCTCAGCTCTTTCCAAAAGTCACAAGAAATCAGAGGTGAAAGAAAGCTCCTGAGCGCAGTGGGAGACTGACACTGAGATAAGGAGGAGGCATGGTGCTCTTCTAATGCAATAACAGTCACATAAATAATTTAAAATACTCCTCCAGTGGCTTAAAAGAACATGCTGGTTTATTTATCATCATTGCCAGCACACATACCGCTACAGAGATAGTTTTTATCCTTGCGTTTGGTTTGTAATCACAGGTAAAAAATTGCAAAGCAATTGGATTTTATAGGCTCTCAGCCAAAGACTTTGGAACATGATGGTCTGCTTTGATTGACATAACCCAAGTGCTGCATTACCATGTTAGAGAGAAGTGTGCAACTCTTGCATGCAGTCAGAAAATTTGTGTCTGGCTCCAAGCTGCATATTTTCAGCCCTTACTGGGAAATGGTGCAATCCAGCCTGAGACCTGGCTGATTTTAAAAGCTTCTCTACGGTGGCATCAGTGCAGTGGAGAAAATAAGCTACAGCCAGTAAGAGGCTCTAAATTGTGTGAGATGTGAGAAGTAACTTACTGAGGAGGTGTTGCTTCCTTTGAAACACCTGCACTGGTCCATGCAGTGCTACCAGTCCTCCTCTCCCAGCTCAGACCTGCCGTCTTTGCCCAGTAGGTTCACTGGAACAGACTGGGAATCTGCCTCGCCCTGCAGATCAGATGTATCTGCCCGAATTGCGGTAGCTTCACTCACTGCAAGACTCAGCCAGGTGATGTACAGGGTGTAGCTGGGACAATGCTTGCCTTGGAGATGTCCTAATTCCAGCCATCAGGCTCGTGTGGCACAGTCTGAGCAAGTTTCATAACGCTGAGTGAACAACTGCGCCTCACAAAATACTGGTAACTGCTGAGCTTTCAGCAAATCACGAGCATTATTCAGATAAATTATACCCCCTGTGAAGAAGATGATCATTGCAGTTTCAGCTAAAGAAATGACTAGGGAGCTTGCTTTGACAATAAATTGAGGCAACCTAAAAAAGAAAATCCGCTTATGTCAAGCCTTAGGAAGTGGGCGGTGAATTGGCTAAATGATAGTTCCACATTTCAGAAGTCCGGCTGTGAAGCCACTTCCTGTGTATGCAATTTTTATGTATAAAAGACAATGCTATTTTCTTCAAAGTGAAGAAAAGTCCACTGACATTTCCGAGAGATGCTATTTTTAACATAGTGTAGCTATAAACCTGCAAACTGTTCAGCAGTGAAGATTGCCTTTTTGGTTTCAAATATAAAACCCAGAAGAAAACACAGCCGTTGGCTTGATGATGAGAACTGAGACAAAGAATGGTGAAGGAACTTTTCAGTGCTGGATGATACACATCCCAACATCCACAAGACCTTTCATTACAAAAAGTAGAAATAAAAGAAACTGACCTGCAGTGTGTAAGGACTAGCCTGAAACATAGCTTACATGTGTTTATGGAAGGATGTATAGAAATATAAGCAGAAGGTGTCAGCAACACAGCGAGTCATCTTTACTAGGAACTATTTTAAATGGAAAGAATATAACCTAGAAACAATATTATCAGGAAATTTTATTTGTTATTTGAACCTTCAAACGAATACTGTAATAAGGAAAAAAAATCATTTCATATTTTCAACCTGCTGGCAAAACACAGAAACACATAAAAGATTTGTCAGTATTAACAGTCAGTATTAACAGTATTAACAGAGACTAATCAATAGACTGCTGTGGAAGGAAGGTTAAGCATTTGGGTTTGTTGTTGTTGTTTGTTTGTTTTGTTAAAAAATAATAAATTAGTTCCTTTAAAAGTACCTTTTATTTTATGTGTGCAGATCTGCATTTTCTGTGTCACTTTTATGTTTTCGTTTTTATATTTAGTACAAACATAGGGCAAAGGCTAGTTTGCCTGTTAAAATGGGTAAAAATCAGACAGTAGATCTGAACTAAGAGTCATGTGTCTTGAAGTGAAATTGAATCTCTCCACTACCTTCCTGAGAAGCAAAATCATCCTCAAAACACACAATCCTACAGGTATATGGTGGGAAAGCAAATCTAGTTCCTAAGGTTTATGTTCAATAAGCTGTTGTAAAATCATTGTTAACAGTCGGAGACTTACAGAAATCCATAGTTGGAGAAGGTAGATAGAGATCCAAAGTAAGTAATAATGTATAAGTAACAACAATAAGTTATAACAACAATATTTTGTCTAGCCAGGCTAGAAAAATCAAGATATGACAACTAAATTAGACCTACTGAGAACAAGACAAACTTGGACGTTTTATTTCAGTATCCCTTACAGGCCATTCTATTTGCTCACTGCTTTTCTCTCTCCTTCATGACATCGATGTAGTTCAGAACCTCTAGAGTTGTTTTGTCTGCCAAACTCAGATACTCGGCTTCAGAAGAAAACGCTGCATTTCCTGCTGCGCTGCCTGTGCCTGCAGGCTGCATTGCCTCATGCTCTGGCATTTTGTGCCCTCCAGTGGTGCCGGGAGGAGGGAGCCCCTCGGGGCTGCGGGCAGACAGGAGGGAGCTCCCACAGCTGCACACCCGCACGGTGTCACACTGGGTGGCAACATCCACCCTCCCTGCTTCTGGGGCACAGCTCTCAGTCTGTGACCAACCATCACGCCTTGTACTGGCACTGACGTGCTCTTTTTTACGGGTTTGGTGTAAGGAGCCGCCCACACCTGGGGCAGCCTGGTCTTTATTTGCCTCCTCTGTGGCATGTGAAGTCGTGTGTTTCTGCTGAAGATGGTTGTCTTCCGCCCTGGTCAAACTCCTGCAGTGCTGGAGAGGCTCAGGTCCACTGTGAGGGGCCTTGGGGGTCTCTTTGCTTGCTGAGCCGGAGGTGTTGGCATTGCCTGTCTGGTAACACCGTTTGTCCACATACTTCTTCTTGGCTGTGTCTTCCTCTTCAGACTGTATGAACAGAACTGTGTGAGTAACTGTTAAAGCAGTTCCATAACTAAGTTAACAATCAACCCCCAATTACGTTATGAAATAGACTGAAAGGCCAGAAGTGTCTGTTGGGTTTTTGTGTTCTTCCTGCCGGAGTGTGCGCCTGGCCTTTGTTGGAAAGAAGGTGGGTAAGGTGGATCTTTCCTGTCATGCAGATTTTTTTATTTATATATTATGGCCTTTTTTGTTTAGTACTGGCTGAAAAAACACACAGTGTCAAATCCTCCTCCCTTACTGGCACTTAAAGGCAGCAACACCCCAAGGAAGAAAGCAGAAGCTTGCTTAGCATCTTTCCACAGTTGGGTTATTGTAATTCCACTAGGCTCGGTATTGTCAAGAGACCAGACCACGGGGCTGTTTAACTACTTAGGAAAATTTACATCTAATCATTTCTTGTTTCGCTCACATATGAAGTTGCCTTGTACAAAACAAAACCATAAATAAGATTCCAGCTGCAACCACCCTTAGATGTGCCCAGACATACAGATATCATTCAAATGAGCCCCTGTAAACTCATCAGGGAGCAGCGCTCACCATGTCAGGACTAGAGCTGAAGCAGCTTTCTGTCTGTCTTGGCGAGTAGCTGGGTGAGGGGCTGCTGAGTGGTGACTCTACATCTGAAATTTGAGCTCAAACACAAAGAAAAGTTACTCACGAAATATTCCCCAAACATCCAACTCCCAAGCACAGAATGCAGAATTAAGCATAACTACTACTTCTGAAGCAGCTTTAAGATACCGTTTCAGGAATAACATGCTAGCAAGGTCAGTCTGGGATACGGCAAGAGTCAATTCTCCTTCTCTCGAGACAGCACATCACAGCAGAATGTGCGAGGCGGGTGGCCCAAAGCTAAAGCTAAACTGCTAATCTGCACTGGCAGCAGCCTTGTGCTACCCAAGAGGAGGGGTTCTGCAGGGCAGGGGAATGGATTGAATACAGCAGAAACCTTGCAGACATTGGCTACCGTACAAGTTATGTGGGCTTATGCTCATGTTTTTCGCTCAGAGGACCCTGAGAGGTCTTCTGCTCTGAAATACAGCCAGCACGGCTGACCCATACAGCTACTGAGGGAGCAAAAAGGATGGGGGATCTCTCTGCTGACTCCCCTCACCCCGTGCACATGTTGAACTGCACAGCGTAGTCTGGTGGAAGAGACTACAGACTGGTAAAGGCTAGACTAGTAAAATGAAACAAAACTTTCATGAGCTTATTAAATAATATAAAAGGCTTGTCCAAGATTTTTTTTTCCCACCAGTGGAGATCTTCAGGAATAGAAAGGAAGACAATGTCTGGCATTTACTTGGCCCTGTTACAAGACGGTGATGTTTCTGGAGTTGTGATGTTCAGCTCAACACACCTGACCTCTCTCATGGATTTATTCATTTATTTTGAAGCTAGCCCTACTTTCAGAGCTGGCTTTTCAGTTTAGGGGACAAATTTGGAGGATATGGGACAATGAAAAAATACGTGGCTAATACTCACCAGAAAGAAGGCAATCTGAATTTCTCTCTTCAGGAAAAAGCTAATACTTAGTTACCTGGTAATGGTCTCTATACAGTGCTGCATGAATCAAAAATAGGAACCTGCATCAAATGAAACCCCTACAAAGATGAAAACACTTCTCCCTGGCTTTAAAAGTAAGTTTCAGTTTCATTTATAGAGAAAATTTTGATTTTTGACTTAATAATATATAAATGGTACTAACCTTTCTTCATCTTGTGAAGGTTTGAACTCACTCCCAACTTACATTCTTCCTCTTGTGCTGTTGCAAACTTTTGAAAACAGGCATTAATAGCGAGGGCTCAGTTGGTTCAGTACCTCAGGTTAGGTGAGGAACCTTCTGTTTCTCTATTACATAAAGGACTCCCTGCAGATTATGCTAAGGGGTACAAAACCCCTGAGCAACACCATATCCACCTGAGTGACTGCTACAGGCAAAATGTCTACAGATTTTATATGTATGATGGCATAGGGCTCCACTATAATACTGAGGGATCCTGCATATAACCTCTGTACCCTGCCACGGAATCAGACCTTAGGGTAAAGAGTAACTTCTATAATGCATTTCAGGCATCAGCTTAGGGGTGAATCAAACCATGTAAATTAGGGACCTGAAAGGACTGGCTGAACCACTTAACTGGAAGCTGTTCTTTCTGGACTCCTCATATAAAGCAAGAAGATTCCAAGTAAATTAATTCAGAGAAGCTAAATTCAGTTTCTAACTGCTGTGGGTATTCCTTCTTCACCCCAAATGAATGGTGCAAGCACTTTAGTAGTAGGTAACACCAAAAAAAAAAAAAATCTTTAAAAAGTTACCTCTTCAAATCCAAAGAGCTGATTCTGTTTCCAGACTGCTTCTTTCACAGGCTCATCTCTGAGGGATGCAAACATGAGTTCTCTGAAAAGTGATTTCCCCCGTAGTTTTAATTGTTTTCTGAAATAAAGTCACTACTGCTGACTTCTTTGCATTCAATTTTTGTTTTGTCTTTGGTAATCATGAAATGTTTCCCACAACTGAGATAATTCAATTAAGTTATGAACCTGAGATTTTACACCAAGTTTTTTTGTTTTGGTTTGGTTTGTTTTGGTTTGGTTTGTTTGTTTGTTTTGTTTTTGTTTTTTAACAAATTTCACTTTTGTTACAATCTAAAATATATTATGAGATGACTGAAGACAGCACTGCTTTGTTATGTATCTGTCTGTGACAAAACTATCTTGATGAAAAAAGCAGGGCACTCACATGTGTTAACTTTGGCCGAGGGAAGACACTAATTTCCTTTGTAGTCAGTGAAAGGAGACAAGGTCTTTTAGAGAACAAAATCACAACAGTTTCACTGCAGGGAATCTTCCTCTTTAGTTATTACAGACAGATGTACAAAGGGCTTACATGCACGTAAGTTTATTCACATTTCTCACTATTATTTTCACTGGAATAGGCCTTCAGTAATATTGTGTAGAATTATGCCTTCAGGTCCTCTTAGCCAGGGTTTCTGCAATTCAGCAAGATGTCTGCAGTTGTCACTAGTTAATAGATGGACTATTTTTACTGCACTCACCTTTTGTTTAGTGAATAGTTCTGCACATTCTCCTTTAAGTTGGTCTGCTGATCATGATAATAAGCAAACGTCTCTATAATCAAAAATAAATCTTGTTTTAAAAATGCAGTAGCATAAATACAATTTGAAAATATCTACTGTCAGTTTCTAAAAGTAATTGATTTAAAATTAAACTGCGGCACCACAAAGATTCATAACCTGTTTTAGGTCAGAGCAGACACACCTACATATATATATATATATATATATATATATATAAAAGTGTGTCTAAAAGAATAAAACATAGAACATATGACCCTAAAATGCTGACACTCACCACTTTTTTCAAATATCGAAGGCTCTTCTTTGTTTCCAGATGGTACAAAGTAGTGCTGTCCCTCATGACAGTCCTGCAGGTGGGTTTTATGAAATCTGCCCTTCTGGTAGCTTGCAAGTGATGCATTGTTATTTTTACACAAAACCTGTTCTGGAGCTGTGAAAATGCCTTTCAGGTGTCTGTCTATGGATTTGTTTTGGGCTTTAATTGCAGGATGAGCTTCTCCAGTATCGTAAGTATAATCTCTGTTGGTCATTTGATTTCTGTCTTCAAGATCAATTAAAAAATTGGGAGTACTGCTTTGGTTAACAAAAGGATTAAAATGCCTTGTGGAAGGAGTATTATGGATTGATTGGCTCTCATCTTCAAACAGTGCCAGAAAGGGACAATCACTTTCATGCTGGGGAGCTTTCAGTTCTGTGGTTTCTTTCATGACACCAAACAATGGTTCTTTTATTCCTTCACTGTTTTCTGATTCTTTACTGGTCATTATCACCGGATTTTTCCTGGCAGAATTCATATAGTCCAGCCTTTGGGGGAAGGGAATTAAAAAAAAATAGTTTGTGTAGTATATAAATTAACAAAATGCTAACTGCTAACACTACAAATGATCAACTTGATAAAAAAATTTCAGACTTCGCTTCTCAACACACTTGCTTCTGTCCTGAGTGTATGTTATTTCCACTGAAAGAGTGCCTGTATTTCATTTCCATGTTAAAGTAAGGCTGATTTAAACAGAGTTCTGTTTTATGTTATCTCCATACATGCTAAGACATGGAGCATATCCTTGAGAAGGAAACTGTGATTTATAAAATCAGCCACAGTATGTCACTGCTGCTCCACTCAACTGACCAAAGAAGTCCACTCTGAATTTAAAAAAAAAAAAAAAGAAAAAAGAAAAAGAAAAAGAAGAAAAAGAAGAGGTAGACAGCTTCTTCAGTTCATAAAACGTTTATTCTTCAAGACTACAGTTCACTCTTGCACTGAAAGCCCATTACAAGATCTGAGCATTGCTTAATTCCTGGTCTCTTCAGCAAGACAACTTTTTTTTTGTAATTGAGGTCTGTAATCCTAATTAAGCACAAAGGTTTTCTACTCTACAGTCAGGAGGCCAGTCAGGCATTTTGTTTTGCCCATACTTCCCTCCCCCACTTCTGGTAGTAGTGGTTTTGAAGAATGCTATCATGTTTATCATTAGTGTGAAAGCTATCATGCTTTCACTTATTTGGATATTAATTTAACATTTTGTCACTTCTTTCTAGGTTTGATCTCTTGCCTGACATTTCAGAAAATCTGAGTGAAGAGTTAAGAGATTTATATATGCAGAGAATTAGCAGAAATGGCCATGGGCATTCAAAACATGCCTTTTATTAGAATAAAACAAAAATGATCATAAAAAGACAATGCTATCAGTGGAACTTGAAAATTGAAATGTGGTAACGTAAAAACTTATTAAAGAAAAAACTTATTAAAGAATGTCTTGATCAGAAAATACTTGGAACTGGAAAAAGATCCTAGAGAACTTAAGGGAGAAAGTGCACATGAATCAGTTGTAAAAGACTAAACATAATACGGTTTGTATGTAGAGAAGGTTGGATACAACTGAGGAAGGTAAAAACATTTTGTGGAGCAATTTCAGCTGAACATTTTGTAATACTAAGTAAAAGATAATAGTAGATGAGGAAACGGCTAAGCACTACTCAGAGTGAAAGACTTATTTTTACAAGACACCTACAATTTTTAGTTAATATTTAATGAACTTGAGGGTTCACAGCTCTCAGATGTGTGCACATCTATTCCATCAGCAGTATGCTACAATTATGTTAAATGCTTGTTTAAGTTTATACTTTTCACATACTGTGAAAGATACGTCCTTCCCAGGAGAGTTGACAGCTACTAAGGTAAAGGAATTTATTGATATAATGGGTGAAAAGCAAAACAAAACAAAACAAAACAAACAAGCAAGCAAAAAAGCAAACAAACAAACAACAACAACAAAACACAAGGAAAGCACACGGAAATGGAGTTGAAGAACTGTTGGAAAGGAGATTTCACATTGTCAGTGAGCCATGAGTGGGTGGAGGACTGTGAGAGGTGCCGTGACTGAGGAGAGTGCAGACCTGAGGGCCTGTGGAGAAATGAAAAGGGAGATGTAGGCAATGTAAGATTATGTAGGGCTTTAACATCAAGGTATTCATCAGGAAGTCACCAAGACATACAGCAAGGTGAGCATTGTCCTAACTTTAGGTTTTGCTGGGGAAAGCTAAGAGGAGCTAGGAAAATTGAGAAAGTTAGGGTGGTTAAGACTGGAAACTGCTGTGTCCATCGAGGTATTGTGGTCAGTGGGCTACCCAGCGCATTGACCCCCCAGGCAAAGAGAGTGCAGATACTTCAGGAACTGCAGAGTAGTGTATGGTCTTTTTATGGCTCTCTCCAGAGACTGATAGGAACTTTCAGTCAGAAAGCAGACTTACTGAATAGAAAGAATAAAAGAAAATTAGCCTTGTAAGATGCCTAGATACAAAGAAATAACGCCTAGAAAGAAACTGTTCAGTGAAATAAACTGTTCAGTACCAATGACTCTGGCCCTAAACCCTCTGTGATTAAAAGATTTTTAATCAGCAAATGTAAAGAGAAAGCAATTCTAGATTTCTGTCTATTCTTTTAGAAACAAACTATGTTTCTCATTAAAGTATTTATGAATCAATTCTAAATTCTAGCTATAGTAGAATATATAGAATATATGTAGAATATATAGTAGAATCACATATGAAAGAGAAGGGGAGTAAATCTTTTTGCTCCTGGAATCCCAAATATAAACAGTGGAGGTGGAAAAGTTGCTCAATTGCTACAACATCAAGGTCATCAGAAAAGCTCTTGCAACAGTGCCCAGAACTAATGAGAGTGGCAGCTGCTCCCCTCTCCTTGGCCTGTCAGTGAATCCATGCTTCTGGATGAATTGGGAAATACCATTCTGTTTACAACATTGCAAAAATTAGACCGTGGTTC
Source organism: Aythya fuligula (assembly GCF_009819795.1). Classification (NCBI taxonomy): domain Eukaryota; kingdom Metazoa; phylum Chordata; class Aves; order Anseriformes; family Anatidae; genus Aythya; species Aythya fuligula. The sequence goes on from NC_045559.1 coordinate 15,741,998, forward strand.
CAAGAACCTACCAAAATCACAGTTTGCTGCCTCTCTGCAAATCTAAACAGCTTTGTATGTTCGGTCTTCTCATTTAATTTTACTTTCTATTTTAAAAGCACTAAAAATATGTGAAAAATCAAGTAACAGTAAGTTTCAGGTATTGCCCTTACTTACTTCACTGTGATTTTTGCTCTCTCTAATATCAGATCACTGCCTACCTGTGCACTGGCTCAAACAGCTCTGGAGGCACTGTATCAGACTTCCTTAAAATACACTGGCTCAGGTGTTTTGAAAGCCAAGGGTCTTGATCCGAAATAATTCCTGGCTGAGAAAATGATCAAAACTGTCAAACTCTGAATTTATAGAATAGTTATAGCATTTTAAACTTTAAAGTTGGGTTTGCAAACAATATACCTGATTTCCAACTGTTTTTACTCCTTTTTATCTTCACAGTAAAGGCCAAAACATTACAGCCCAACTGAGTTCCAGACAGTTCATACTTTTCTGTATTCACATATCACTGCTAGCATGCAAAATGCCCTTTTAAGCATCCCATGCTCCCATAATATCGGCAAGCTGGATAGACTGGAAAAAGCTGACATTCCACCGAAGGTCACAGAATCACGGAATGCTGTTGTGTGGATGGGATCTCAAGAGATACCTAATCCAACCTTCTGTTCAAAGCAGGGACAGTTTCAAGGCTAGTCCAGATTGCTCAGGATTGCTCAGGATTGAGACTCCACAGCCTCCTTAGATGACCTATTTTGGTGTTCAGCTATTTTTGTGACATTTTTTTACTATAGAAGCAGAATTTCCATTTTTTAAACCTGTGACTTTTATTTCTTGTCATTTCACTGTGCACCTCTTACTCTGTGCTGTCTGTAACTCTGTTTAGATTCTGGAAGACAGAGTCTGATTTCCTACCTCATCCCCTTATAGCTTTCTCTCTCCCAAGCTATACAAACCCTCTTTGCTCAGTCACTCTCAGGTCCTTCTCTGCAAAGCTGCTGCCTACTCAGTCAGTCCCCCACCCACACAGATGTGTGGGGTTATTTCTTTTGAGGTTCAGGAAGTTCCGTTTGTCTGTGTTGAACTTTATGAAGTCTTTTTTGGCCTTCTGCAAGTCAAGAGCCCTCTGAGCAGCAGCCCTCCAACTGTAATGACCACTCTGTCAATTCGGTGTCATTTATGAACCCTCTGAGATGCTGAGGGTGCATTCTGTCCCATTATCCAAATTGCTGATGAAGATATATCAGACTTGCTATTAAATCCTGGGCATCCCTGCCAGTTGCCAACTAGACATAAAATAATTGTCTTTACAATTATTTTGAGCATGATGGTACAGGCAGTTTTTTACCCAACTTATCATCCACTCCTCTGGCTGATACCGCCCCACTTTTGCTACAAGGATCCCACGAGGTAAACTTTGTCAAAAGCCTTCCTAAAGTCAAAGTAAGTAATCACTGCTGACCCTTATCCATAGAGCTAGTCATTTCATCACAGTTAATCAGATTTGTCAGGCACAGCATGGCCAAGGGAAATGTATGCTGGCTGTTCTCAGTCACCTTCTTGTTCTTCATGCAACTTGAAATGACCTCCAGGAGGTCTGGTTCTGTAACAGGTGAGGGATAGAGGTGAGCTGAAGATCTAGAACTTTCCTGGATCGTGCTTGTCTTCTTTGCACATGGGCATAACTTTTGTGTATTTCTTACCGCTGAGAAGCTGTCCTGGTCACCACAGTCTTTCAGAGATAACGGGCATCTGCCCTGCAGTGATGGCAGCCATCTCCCTTAGTATACTTAGATGCGCCTTGTCCAGTCCCAGGCATTTGTTTGTGTCCAGTTTACTAAGGATTCCTTAACCTGTTGCTTCACTGCTGTTTTGTATGTCTCTTTCCAACACTGGGCTTGAAAACGTGTCAGAGAGCAGACCTTGCCAGAAAAGACTGAAGCAAAGTAGGTCTTGATTGCCTCAGACTTCTCCATGTCCTTTGTCAGTAGGTCATCGATTCTGTTTAGCAGTGGACAGCATTTTCTTTGGTTTTCTTTTGCTGATGACAGAGCTATAGAAGTTCTTGTTTCCTTAGGCCATGGGATCACCTGTGATCATACGACGCCCATTTATACTAACGGTACATTCAAGAAAGCTGTATTTATAACTGTAATAATATACTTCAGGTTTCTTCAAGCAATGTTACAAGCCAGAAATGAAAGTCAGCCACAGTATGTGGCTAACTTCCTTCCTGCAGATATCAGCAACACTGAGAGTTCAGCAAATATAGGCTCAAATTGAGGCTGTTTCACGCCACTAGAAGAAATATATACACAGAAATGTATACACAGAATAACCATTGCCACTAGCCTACAAGAAATGTTGCTTGTTCGTAACTAGCTTCAACATTACACTAATTCTATACCCCAAATAAATGAAATTTATTTTAAAATAATTCTGAGGAAATGAAAAATATTAATCAAACCTGGTTTTGCTGCTTATCTTCATAGGTCTCTTCCCAAGGGTTGCCCATTAAGTTTGTATTGAAATTTTCTTCTGAAAACTGTGCACAGTTGGAGGACCAAAAAACAGAAGGGGACAATGGACAGGTGCTAAAAGCTGTTGTTATGCTGTCTTCATGTTCCATACCAGAGTCAGCATAAGATAGTTCTGTTACTTGTGGTAACTAGATAAAAGATAGCAAAGAGATTTAATTTATTTAAGCCTATTTTGATCTAAGCATAAAATTCAAAAAGATCAAACCTTTCTATACCTTTTACATCTCTTTCCACATATGAAAAAAAAAAGACAAAAAAATCATGTATTCTGATATGATTTTTTAATTAAAAACATAAAGTAGTAAGTGTTTATTTTAGGAAAACACTTAAGTACCTACTGAAGTTGAAGCATGCACACAAATGTTATCCTGAGGGCAGATGGGTATAAAAACAGTTTTAGCTTTAGGTAAATGACCTGTTGAATTGGTTCTTAAGTAGAAAATTAAACTTATTTCACTCCAGTATGAAGAAAACTCCAGCATGTTGTGAGACCAACGATGCTATCTCAAGCACAGGAGAAATTTGAAGAAAAAAAATCATTAAATGCTTCTGCAACCATGGCTACATGGAAGCACTGCCTGTAATCCAGTTTATTCAGTGAAAGCTATACAAGAAACTAGTGCAATGCAAAAGCTTTGTACATAACCTGCACAAAATCCTTGTGCCACCAGTTTCTAGAAAGCTAAATTATGAGTATTATGGCCCCTTTTTCTGCCTAATAAAGCAGATATAACACAATTATTTTAATGGGATACACTTTACCTCATAAAACTTTTTAAAACATTTTATTTCAATAAACATGATTTAGCCTTTATTCTTTGGTCCATACATTAATTTCTGTGTGTGCACTGCATGTGTTTTGATGAAATGATATAAACCTGTTCATTCTGGTAGTGTCTGGGGAGAAACTTAGCTGTCATTTTGATTCCTTATTCCTGGACACATTGAATTTGAAATATGGCCTCTATATCTTCAAGCATCAGAAGAAAAAGGGTAGTAAAAGAAGGCTGACTTAATGCGATATCCAAAAAGGCAGTGGCACCTCATGGTGATCTTGGTTGAAACACATTAGACAGATAAATTTTCACCCCTGCTAAGCAAGTCTTCCCCACTCAAGAGGAACTAGGAACACATCTATCTTTCTATCAGAAGATGGCTTGGCAGCATGAAAGGGCAAAGAAGATATGGAACAGTACTGAGTGAGCTTTTTTTTTTTTTTTTTTGCAATTGCTCTCTGCTCAGAATCCTTTCTGATATAAGCAGCAGGAGTCAGTGGAGCTATATTATCAAGCAAGCTTGAGTAATATAAACTATCTTCTAACTTTTTTTTTTTTTTTAACGCAGCATTGGAATTTATCATTAACAAATCCTGATTTTAATATAGAAAATGCACTTTAACCTCAATAAGAGTGTGAACTTCCCAGTTGTATCCACTGAGACTTGTACATAAGTTTCTCTTAAAGACTCACTTCTGCATATACTTCTCACATTTCATCAATTTATGTTATGCATATTGTATTTAATTTACCTAATCTTGGCCTCAGTTACTTTCCCATAATTTCTGTCCTTTGCAACTAGTTAGAGCATTACTTAGAGCATTCTTGAGTATTTTTGGATTGCCTAAAACAAGTTGAGCTTTTCATTATATATGTCAGAAAAAGAAGGAATAAGTATAAAACATGACTGTGAAATAACATATCATTGTAGACTTAAGGAAGAAGCCTTCACATGTATTCATGAGATTTGATCACTGAAAAAATCACTTAAAAATACAGTTATTAGTACATATTTTTACTTTGACATCAGTGAAAACAATAAACTTACATCATGCTGGTATTTTCCCTTCTCTAAGAGATGCTTCCTTCTGCTGTCCAATACTTGCTCTTGTAACCTTGTAAAATTAATAAAAACAGCCCATGAAATATGAGATTTGTAAGATTAAAGCATCCTAACTAGAGTATTAATTTCAAAGAAATTTAACAATATTTTTCCAGATGTCTACAAAGGGCTTGATTTTAAGCAGATTTGACCATAAAGTCCATGAATCAGTCACATAAGGGTGTCTGAAATGAATCGGAAAATGCTGTAAGTGGAAGATGCTGTTTGAATAGTCTGCTCTGTGAGATACACTTAGCGCATGAACAATCTGACATGAGTCAAGATGTATATGTATATATTTAAATCACTCAGCTTCATGTTTTGAATTTACATGTTTCTTTATTCTCTCACTATAGGAGTATCACTGGAATGTCAGAAGGTGTCATGAAACTTCTTTGTCTTAGAATACTATATTTATGCTTACTTAATACCCCAAATATACATTTTTTCAGTCCTTTCAAGGCAGGACACACATGAGCATAAGCATAAAAGAGATCAATCAGTTAATCAAATGCTCAGGAGATTGGTCAGTTTCAGATCAGTCTTTCTCTCCACACTCCTGTGCTATAGTACTGGCCTAGACCTCTTCTCCCAGTTATCCAGTTGCTCCCAAAGTGACACCCTTCCATTCATGTTAATATATACACAAAAAATAGATCATTACCAGGTTTATTTTCCTCTGCACTGCAATGGTAACTCCTTTTAATTTTTTAGAAAGCAGATGAAAGTACATCATGAAACATCTTTTTCAGAACTTCAGTGTAGCTTAACTACTGCCTGTTTTATACAAGTACCTGTTCTGGATGAGGTCTAAGTTTTCTGTGTATTGTTTATGCAGCGGTGACTTGGGAAGCTCTAGATTGTACCTTCTAACAGGGGCTTTTAAGTCTCCAGTGATATCAATGTGAACTGGCTTCTTCTGGTTCACTGTAATGAAAACATTTATAATGTCAGCACTGGACTTGGAGAAAGGCAATCTATTTAAAGCCCCCCCCCCCCCCCCCCCTTTTTTTTCCTTTCTTTATTACTAGCAATGTAAGAGCTCTATTCTATATGTTAGCATAGCATAAAATTATTTATGGTCAACTGTGGTGTATGAACAGGCTCTTTTGCCCTGCTCAGTCACCTCCTAATATTTATAAGCACGGAAAAGCAAGTGCTTCCCAGTCTAGTCTATGAATATCTTACAGAGGATAAGAGGTAGGACTTAAGTTTTAGGGATTTTTTAGGATCTTAATAACAGATTTTAAGTTCTCTGTCAGTTCTCTGGGTAGAACTGAAAGACTATTCCAAATGAAAAAAAAAAGAAAAAAGGTTATTAATCAGGCAGTGAAATACAAATGGAGACCCATTTAATGACAAAATGAAAAATAAATGGTTATAGGTTAAAATTAATGAATGGAATGAGGAAGATGCATAAGAGTACAAGGCTTTAAAGGTGAAATAGGTAGTAGCCCAGGTTATTTGGTTCCTGGAAATATAATTTGGCCCTGATTTTTTATTCAGTCATTATTTTCATATTTACTTATAATTTCAACATTTTATTTTATTTTATTAATGCAATGGAAAAAGAACTGAAATAATAGTAGTAATAATAAAGGATAACTGATTGGGTTAAGTGTGAGGTCAGAACACTGTTATACTAAACTCACCAGTGCTGTCTTTTTTGGTTGATATTTGGTTAACAACATATAGATTGAGAAGATCTAAACTGACTGCTGAACTTTTAGGAGATGATGTTTCCAGAAGCTTCATCTTTGATTTAAGTCTCTTCTTTTCAAAGAATTCCTTTTTAAAAAAAAAAAGACAGAACAAGTTTTTGACAGAAACTTCATAACACTTTAGCAGTATATATAATTATATTGAAAAAAATCCTAATAATAAAAACACATGATTAAATCTCTCGAAATTCACACACTCTGTCTATATAATTTAGTTTATTTTTATTAACTTGAAAAAGATTGCTATTTTAATTTGGTCATATTCAAAATAAATCTAAATAAATAAATAAATAAATATAGTATCATATAATATATATATAACATGTTATAAATATAAATATATATTTTGAATAAAGTCAAAGTATGATCATTAAAAGTGTTTCTTTAAAATAAAAGACATATCAAAATCCTGCAAGGAAAAAGTCTTTAAAAAAAATTAAACCTGAGCTTTTTAGGCAGCTTATAAATGAATAGGCAAACAAATCAGCAAGATCACATACATGTGGTCATCTATATTGAAACAAACAGTGTATTGTTCTCTAAACTTGTCTTCCTTGGCACAATAAATAAGGTCTCGTGACAGAGAGAGAGAGAAAGTAAAGAAGAAAAACCTCTAAATTAAACCTCTAAATTACTGAATTATTATTAATTGTGTAACAGTAATTACAAACTTACCATTGGGTTCACTAATTTAGTACTAAACACCACTGTGTGCAACAATTTAGTACTAAATTACTTGGATCCTTTCCTGTTTTCTCTCCTACTCTGAAGCAAATTGCATAGCTGTAAATGATGCAGCTTAGACCAATGACTCCCTGAGAAAACAAGTATTTTGAGTACTCACAGGCCTTCAGGAGACTAGGCAATGATCTCAATGATCTCTCACTGTCTCTTTGGTGGAGAGTTTTCATTTCAGAGACTGGCTCCATACCATCAGCCTGTTATTTCTCCTCCTGTACATGCCAGTCCATCTGCTCTGGGCATTGGATGGTACCAACATTGACGGTGGGGCTTCCCTATAATGTTCTCTTTTTTTCCCAGCTGCTGAGGAGAAAACTGACTTCTCCTACTACAGTTATAACTATCTTCTTGTACTGTTTTGTTCCCCTTCCCTGTTTGAAATGTATTCTGCTAAGCCAGATATAAATACATAAATTTGATTCTATTATTGCACTTTCAGATTTAAAATACAAATAAGTTGGCCTACTTTTGTGAGTGCCAGAATAAAGTACATCAATGAACCTAACATTCTTTTACGTAGCACAGAAAAAACTGCTGTGTATACGTGTTAGGCTAGCTGACCATGTGGTTGTTGCTGTGAGGCTCGAAACAATCCTGTGTGTCAGCACATACCACCAAAATATAGTAACAGAAGTAATTCAGTAAAACTTAAATTGGGCACATTCATGCATTCATTCATGCCTTCTCCTACTACCTCCTCTTCCTGCTGGAATTCAGTGTAGTAAACCTAGGAAATTAATTCTGTTCTAAAAGCTAAGCACAGTCAGGCAAACAGGTTACAAGTGTTACACTACCTTTTACTACATTACCTTTTGCTTTCTCCTTTCCTGCTTTAATATGACTCTGCTCCTGAAAGATGCAAATGATTATTCTTTTAATTGTAAGAGTGTAATCTTGAGTCATGGCCTGAGTTACACATCAATGTTATTAAGAATTTTGGGCACAAATTATCCTGTTCTGTTACAATGGATCAAACCTTCAGGTAGTAAAGTCAATATAACTCTGTTGAAGTCACTTGGACTGATTCTGATTTACTCTGGAAAGGTTATCAAATATATTGATAATTCGGAAGGAAAAGCTTTTAGGCATTTAACCTGTAATGCAAGAAATCATGAATTCTTAATTTCGTAAAACATTACATAAAATCTACATCGATATATTTAATTCTTCTAATTTCCTACGTCATGCTGCAACACAGTTACAAAAGCACATTAGCAAAGAAAGCAAAGGAGCACAGCACAACTTCCTATCTTTCAGAACTTTACAGCATACTGTGAACATTTTGTTTGTAATAAAAATAAATAAGATTGTTACTACAAGTTTCATTGAGCTGCTGTTGTTTGTGCTGTACAGGAGACAGGTATACTTTAAAATACATGTATCACTTGTTAAGCATAGTTTTAAATTGATTGGTTGCAGGACGCTGCATAAAATAGGAGCTCTGGGTCACTATTGTGAACGTGGTGAATACAGCTGCAATGTTTATGTCAATAGGATTAGCACTTTTATTTGAGAACTAGAAGCCCAAAGGCTGTAGTCTTCAGGGGGTAAAGAGGTGGGGAGGGGACACAGCTGGGACAGCTGACCCAAAATGACCATGCCATATGGTGTCAATAAAAGGCTGGAGAAAGGAGGAGGAGGGAGACATTTGTTATGAAGGTGTTTCTCTTCCAAAGCAACTGCTACTTGTGCTGAGGCCCTGCTTCCTAGGAAGTGGCTGGACATCGTTTGCTGATGGGAAGTAGAGAATATTATATTTTCTTTTGCTTCCACATATGACCTTTTCTTTCATGAAACTGCTTTTATCTCAACCCACAATTTTTTTCCATTGGATTTTCTACCCCTGTCCAGCTGAGGATGGGGAGTGAGAGGAAGGCTTGGTGGGCACCTGGTGGCCAGCCAAGATTGACCCACCACAGCAGCTTTCAGAAACTTCATTTTTCTGGAAAGCCTTATTTTGCGTAAAGCCTTATTTTAGTTTGATTCTATATATACTGTCAGGATGACTACAAAATGGTGCTTAGCAAAGCTACTTTCAAATGCTGACAGAACCTGTGAGGTTTACATTTCTAATAGATAGGCAGGTGTTTTGGCACCCAATGAAACTGAATTATTTATTCAATAATTGAACATACTTGTTTTTTAATGTTACCAGTCTACTGGTGATTATTTTAATATTTCAGTGATTCTGAAATATGCCCTGTTGTGAGGGGGCATGGGGCCTGCCACACACCCCATGGCCCTGTGGGTCTCTGAACGGACGCTGGGCCTGAAACGCAGAGCTCCACTTCTCCAACGGGAGCCATTTCTGGCAGCTCTTGATATTTCACTCACCGGCTGCCTCCGACCCAGTTCATTTTCAGCCACAGAGGAAGCAGAAGAGGCTGCTCTGTGCAGGGCTGAGGATGGGGAGGGCAGGCAATGGCCCCCACAGGGATGATGTGCCGCCCGCCTGGGTGCGCAGGGCCCACTGGTGGCGGCCTCCTCCCCGGTGGCAACAGGGCAGCCTTCCATGCTCCCAGGCTGCCCAGTGCCAGCAGAGAGGAAGGAGAGGGTGCCACAGGGACAGACAGCAGGAGGAGAAGGACAGGGATGAGCTCTGCCTGCTGCCACCATTCCTCTACCATGGACCCCTTTCCTCTACCGCTTCCATTTCCATACAGGCCACTGACAGAAACCACTGCCCCTTTGTGGGGGAGTCACAGTCCTCTCGCTGTACCATGTGCATCAAATTCGCAGCTGTTGGAGGGGGTTACACAGCTGCTGATGTTGTGGTGCCACAGCTACAATTGGCATCATCTGTAGGGCAAGAGGTAAGCACCCTTCTTCCCACCCTACCACCCTCTGGTATTTTGGGGATGAGGTGGGAATCAGTGAGTATTTGTTACTAGCAGGCATCCTCCTCCTTGAAGCAACTTGCTGCCACTTACAAAACAACCATTACGATTTGATATAAATATTTTCCTGAGGTGTTCCTTTGCTGAGATATCTTCCGCTTAATGTTTTTGAGGTGTCAATGCTGGATAGCCATTGGTACAACAATGTGTGGAGTGCTCAGAGAGATTTAAGGAGCTTACTATTAAATATGACCAAAGCTTTTTCTTTCTTTTAATTTTAATAAGAGTTTATAGAACCATGGTTATAGGATTAGGAAAGTGAAAACGTCTTCTGCTTCTTTAAAATATTACCAATTAAACTGAATAAAGTTATTGGACAGAATGTTTTTTGTTTATTGTGATATCCCAGATATTTATGATTAACATGATTTTTTTTTTCTTGTAGCACTCTACATTAAAATTTTCAGTGTAAAATATACATCTGAAGTGTTTGCATGTACGCGCAACTCGACAGCTACTATGACATGACACTGGACGATTAAACTCATTTGATTACTTGAAATAATCCTTTCCATTTTGTTTGTATTTCCACCTAGTGTAAATATTTAACTTGTTAATACTATTTCTAAAAGACAGTTTCAGGTGTGGCGTAATCAAATCCCTTTTACATTTGTTTTTCTAACATAGTATTGATATTTTCTGTGCCACCCTTACTTTTTTTCTTCCACAGCATTATCTGGATTTAAAGCACTTCACTTTTCTTTCTGTGTGATTTCTTGAATCTGGTAAGTAACAGAAGCAGAATCCAGGAAAAGTGATGTGGCAGCTTCAGACAGGTATATTTTAATGCAAAATTAATTTCTGCAGATGAAGCTAAAAAAAAAAAAATTAGAATGGTTGTAAAACAAAGAATTATTTATTTCTTCATTGAAGGCAAAGTAAACTGTGAGGTAAGACCTGAGACACATATGGCTAAACGCTGCACCTTGACTGTCAACATTAGAAAATTACAAGAGTTGATTGAGTTTGGGAGTGATGCAATACTTTCAAAAAACTGCAGAACATTATTTTTAAAAGGTCACAATAATGAGGTTCATGGAGCCTAATAACTGCTCTGGGAAGTGAAGTAAACAAAGAACAAGTAGAGTTCTTCAGTGTTTCAGGAACTGAAGTATTAGGAAGAAAAGACCCTTGAAGATTTCCCGTATTTCTAACTTTTTAACAAAAACTTTCTAACTTTTTAACTTTTCAATATAACTAGATCTCGTGTTTCTTTGTTAAGAAAGTATTATGCAGCATCTTCTTTGGAGCAGCTTTCCAGCTGTTGCTAAAATAAAGCAGCTACAGTCCTACAACACTTGAGTCTTTTTCTCTGACCTGCTGCTTCATTATCAGATCAGCTCTAGTTAAAAGCAATGTTGCAAAGCTGTCCAAACCAGTGTACTATCTGATGGAAGACCATGTTTCATCAGGAAGGCTTGTGTTGAAAGATTGACCATGCAACTTTCGGCATCCACCTTTAACTAAATCCTCACTGAACTTCTGTATAATCAAATAAGACACAGGGAGTCTTCCAATGGATGACTCAAAGCATGTTTTAGGCTCTTACACTGTCCCAACACCCAGAGAGAAAACAGCATTTCAGTCAGATAAATGAAGTGAAATTGCATCACGTGAAAGTGTGTTCTGCAGCCCACAGCATTATCATATCCTGAAGATTTGGATACTCTTCTTTCCCTAAGCAGGATAGTCTTTCAATCTTTCCCTTGAGTGACCTGACACTGCTTATACAAAATTTGGAGAGAGTGAGAGAGAAGAAAGATGTCTTTCTAAATAATTTATTTGAATTATCTCCACATGGTTCTTGTGTATCTTTATGAATCTTGCATTGTAACATTACTAGTGTCCTAGCTTAATGCTGATTATAAGAAAAGGATTACTAAGCGGATAAATGTGTAGTAACAATAAAAGAACAACAACAGTAAAAAACAGCACTGGGATTCTTATAGTGAAGTTCAAATGGTATTATGATGAGGGGATTATGTTTCACAGTATGAGCCCTCAAGATGAAGCGCAGTCGGTCCTTGGCTCGACGTAGAACAATGCACAAGAACTGGTTCAGAGTCTCACAGAGGAATCCCCACTTCATAAAAAAACAACATTCCTACAAGGAGCAACAAAGGCCAAAGAATCCTCTACAGTTGTGCTAAACTCCAGTAAGGGAACAATGTGAAGCTTGTTAAAAAGAAATTAGGGGCGAGAGCTAAAAGAATTAAATTCTTACATGTGGCTAGGAGAAAGCTGAAGGATACCAGACTTGTAGAAAAGAAGCTGTTCAAACCACAACAAAAAGCTATCCCACATTCAAAAGAAGGGAACCTAAACTTTGATAAACACAAAAATATAATTAGGCCAAGAAGAGTTGGGCAACAACAAAACACTGAACTACCAGATAATTCTTCCTACACTCCAAACGAGCAAAAACCTGTTAGAAAGTCTGTAGGGACAGTTGATGGCCATAGTACAAAATAAAAGCTCGGGGAGACATGGATGTTAAAGAAAAGTTAAGTTAGATTTTACAATGGTATTCATAAATGAGGAAACTGGGAAGAACTTTATGGAGGAATCCTTTCTAGAGAACTTAGCAGAGGAACTGGTCAACGTGGAAATAACAATAGGAGAGGACAATAAGACATAATGAACACTAGCATAGCACCAAGACAAAATGGTATTCATTACATATACAGCAGCGTGTAATGAGCCAGCTAAAACTCGGTTTTAGAGACAAGAGGCTAGAAAACGTGAAACAATTAAAAAAACAAACAAAAAGATTCTGGGCCAATCCAGAAAAATGCATCTGTATCACAAAAAATAGCAGAAACTATAATATAGGCCAACATGTGAAGAGCCAGCATATGGCTTCTGGGTTTAGAAGTGTTGCCTTATACACATGTAGGAAAGAGTAATTGCTATAGCCTTGATGGACTTTTTAAGGAAAAATCTGAAGGTTTTAAGAAAGAAGCTGTGAAATAATGGGGAAGGTCCTGCCATTGGCAGAAAGAATAGTAGAGGGAATATTTAGTTACATCCATGCACTCAGGGGCTGGGAAGAAGGTGGGGATATGGGACGCAGGCTGACAAACTCTTGAGTGGTATAGAAAAGTTAGAGAGAGGGGGCTCTGTTATTGAATGCCTCTTCCAGAATAGGTATGGGTGGCCATGAAATGGAGCTTGTGGGAGCCAGGGTCCAAACAAACAGAAAGTTTGTTCTTCACATATGGGATAGTAGAGCTGAGGGAATACTTACCAGGGGATGTTATTATTTATGGAATAGTTTATAGGAGCTCAAGAGAGACTCAAAAAGCACAAGAGTGGAATATTTAATAGTAAAAACCTCACAGTCTCATGAAATTCACACAGCTAAAAATGGTCAGAGGTTGTTAGAGTATGAAGCTGGAGGAGAGGGCAGCACCACGTGTAATTACAATTCCTCCTCTTCCTTGGGTATCTGCTTAGAGCTATTGATAGAGACAGAATACTGTGTTAGGTGGAGCACTGGTCTGAACCAGCTTGTGCGTTGTTAATACATAGAAGTCTCCCAAATATGTGTTAATAAACAAATTACAGCAGACAATCTTTCTGTTGTCCTGTGTACCAGCTGCACCCCCCTAAGATAAATTCTAGAGGCATGACGAAAGGATGGCAGCAAATGTAGTATTTGAGATGCGTGAGTGGGATAGATTATTTTTGTGGATTCAATCCTGCCTGCACCTTTGCAGAGCAGAACAAGATAAGCAATATAACCACTGCTGAATGATACCAGTTACATGATTTTACCACTTATACCTGTACTTGGCACGTAGCTGAAGTGTTTACAATGCACTTGAGCAAAGGTTTGATACAGAAATGTGAGCATTTTCTCAGATGATCTGAGAATAGAAACCTTTAGAGCTGTAAAGCAAAAAATGAAAAACATAAATAAGATATATGAGACTTTGAAGGCTTTGAAGAGCACAATTGTGTTCTTCTGGAATTGCTGGGTTCAGCTGAGTTAGCTGGATGAGATAAGAAATAAATTTAACAAAAGAAGTATGTCTAAAAAATTCAGATGTCAAAGTTTCTATGTATTAAAGCCTTAGTATTAAATGTGTAATTCTTCGTTTGGTGTCATTAGTCAGCAGTTCACTGTGATTGGGGCAGCTGACCCTGACCCTCGATATCCTTGGCCTTTTCCCTCTCTATCTCTCTCTACTGGGAAAATGACTTGTTTACACTTCTTTCTAGAGGCATATTCTGTCCAGAATCAGGCTGTTCTCATTAATTGGAACTGTGTGCAATCGGTCCGCTATGGATTACGCTGTCAGCCAGACGACTCAAATCCTTTATGGATAAATTCTCATAACTTTCAAGTCATGCAGGATTTAAATCTACAGCACCAAGCATGTATCTCCCTGGAGACAGACTAAGGGGTAGAGACTACTCATGCAGTAATTTGCACTCCCCATTTGCACCATCGCTGTGGTGCCTACACTCAAACCACAAACAGCCATCAAGCAACAGAGCAGGACCATACCTTTCCTCTGTCCCCTCTTGCCATAACACATCTCGGACCAGCCTGGATACAACACTGCCCGATTAGGAGCAGAAGAGTTGGAACCAGCAGCTCAGTAGGATCAGGTCAGCCTAACCGCAGGGACGCTTCTTCAGCGAGCTCCCACATCTGTCACATTAAAATTGAAGCTTTTTGCTCAGCTTAGATCTCCAGATCCCAAACAAGTTGCAGCGTCTGGATATTCTACCAGGGTATATGACTACAGCCAATGTTACGCCAAGCTGGCATAATAAGCAGTCACCTTCTGCTGCTGCAATTTTAAAATCAAATGTCACGTCTTGTCCCCGTTTCTGGATGAAAAGGCCTGTTTGGTCATTGGTTTGCCGCGATGATGCAAACTAAATCTCTAGGTGTATTTCCATCGTTATGTAAGTGATTACAGTAAAGTCAACAGAAACTTTGGAAGCGCTTCAGTTTGGTATTTACTTGAGTAAGGGTTTGCACGAGTGTCCTCTGCTGAAATCGGCTCTAATTGAGGCCTACTACTCCCACACCAGTATGTAGCCATACAGCTCAAAATTCAAGAAAAAAATCCAGAAGTTCTCAGCTCACCATATTAGAGTATACTACACAGGGTATTTTTAAAACGATTTACTGTTCAGTGTTAGTACAAAATTGAAAACAATGGACACTGCATGGATTCACATTTTCACATGTATTTCATCCACCTATAAACAGCTACGTACTTTATTCATGTTCCACATGTGTTTAAATATCTCAAATAGCAATGATACAAAATCTGTAATTTTTATCTTATTTTTTCAGTACCTTTATTCCACTTTGTATCTCCTTATTGCACACTGGGTAACTCTGTAAGTAGTGAGGAAAATCCAGTTTACTGCCAAGACTGATGTTATAGCCATTGGACCTTGTGGTAGGAGTATGTACGTCATCCGGTAAAGGGCATTTTGCTTCAAAAATTGCACATTTTAATTTTTCAAACATTAAATCAAAAGTATTAAAAAGTGATCATTGGGTAAGCTAGATGAGATCTTACATGACCTGCATGTTCCAATGCCTCTATCTCCACAGCAGTCACAAAACCCTGTATGAAGTGGTGGTGTAGGAGCCAATGGGCATAAAACCAGAGAAAAAAGAGGCATCAGTGTTGCTGTGATTACATGCTGGTTCCCACTTGTTCAAATATTCATGGAGATTAGTCAGCCTGATATGCATTGTTTCCATTTCTGCTCCAAAGAAAGTGGTTGCATCCAAGCACAAATCGTTTCTATATACAGTGACTCTGTTACTTTGATTATCACAGAAGCACTGTTTGGATAATAATTTTATTTGTGTAGTTGGGAGTAGAATTATGGCACTCCGTTCTGCTGGAAATTGTCTTAATGAAAAATTATTACAGAATACTAAAAAATAATAAAAATAGAATAAAATCCTCTTATCTTCTCAGTTATTGGTTCCTATATTCAGAACTTCAGGTTTTTTTTTAATGTGTTTGCTTAAAACTAACCACGACTAAAATGACAATCATTTGGCATTAAGAAAAAACATCTAGTTCCCCTTAAGAGAGGAGAAAAAAGATATTCTGGTTCTGCTACCAACTTCCCTCCAAACCCCCAGCCTCAGTTACTCAAAGTACTTGATTGTGCTTACCTTTAACAGTTTTTAAATAAATTCAGTAGAAATTGTGGAGGTAGCCGAGAACTGATCACTACACCAATATTGCAGCATCTCTGGTTGTTGTTTTTTTTCAGTAAGAAATTTCAGTGAGAAATTTTATTATGCCTAAAAATAGTAAAATTGCTGCCTTCACCACTACAAAAAACTCTACCAGCTAAGGCCATGTTCCGCACAAAGGAGTTTGTCTATGGATTACAGAGCAGGACTGTGGCAAAGAAAAAGCCTGGAGGCAGCAAGAACAGAAGAAAGGGTGTACTTAAAACAAGTTTGGCCTTTTCTCCATACTTTCATCAAAGGAAGGAAATACATTGCTTTTATTGACTGAAACACTGCAGTCAGATGTGCTTTACCTAAATGTTCCCAAAGATCTGACTGTGGGTGTACGTCTGCACTTGCAGCTCTGTTACCAAGTCATCAGAAGATCTTGTGGAGCAAAAGGTCAGCAGATATGCAGAACTGAGAAAGATCTGTGAACTTTCCCCTTGCTAAGAAAATGCTGGAGTAATGAAATATTGCAAATAACTGTGGTTTGGCAACACAGCCCTAAGAGCATGCTGTGATACACACAAACCAGAATGGGAAGTCTGGAGATCAAGATTAAAAAATAAGAAATCCTAAACAAGACGATTTCTTAGCCACTGTATCTTGCCAATATCTTCCTGTCCTGAAAACCCTTTTTACTTTACTGACGAAGTAATCAGCAGCGAAACCAGGCCTACTTTTATTTAGAAACTGAAAGTTAGCTGTACTGCTCTAGTTCAGATGTTGACATCTTCCTGGCTTTGAATTATGCTTTAAAAAAATAAAAGGACCTCTATCCAGATCAGTAGCCTGTCCAGACAGAATCCCAGAATGGTTGAGGTTGGAAGGGACCTCTGGAGACCACCAGGTCTTATCCCCCGCCAAGCAGAGCCACCTAGAGCACCATTTTCCTCACCAGCAGAAATTCTGTTAAGTCCCAGGACTACTCCACATCTTCTTGACCTAACTTTTCAGTCCACTGTGGACACGATTTGGGCAGCCTCCCACGGAAGAAGCGAGCAATGGATGTTACATGGTCATGTCTTGCTGGCCTTGGCATGCTGGGTGTTTTGGATGGCACCTGGAGGTTATGATAAGCAAAGCTGTCTCTCTCAAACCAAAGATACTATTTCTTCACCCCGAAGCTTGCCTTACTATCTAAACATCATCATTGTACTCTGTCCAAAGAGGGCTGTTTTATATCAGTAATGAGACTTAATTTAACTCTGCGTGTGCTGAGTCACAGCGAGGTTACGTGGCCTCACAGTGCATGCCTGGGGGAAGGCTGGACTCCTCTGAATGCCTGTAGCATGTTTTCTGAACCTGCTTGTCTCCCACATCTTAAATGATGCTTTGTGATATACCGGTAGATGCAGTCACTTCATTTTTAAAGCGTGAAGAACACAAAGTCATTTTTTAAGTACTCTGATCTCTCTTTAAGGACTCTGATCTTCCCTCAGTGCCTTCAGATACACCACCTTAACCAAACAGGTGAAGCAGCAGCGGTAAGGAATTTGGGAGCGAGAAAATACAAACCAACAAACAACTGCCCTTACTGCCAACCCCTTGGCATGGCTGCGGCCAGCTCCCGTGGCCAGACACCACACCAAAGGGCTGAGGGCAGCTGGTTCCATCTCCTAGCACTGCCACAGCCTGACACCGCTCTCCCTTAGCCCTGAGGTGAGGGAAGGCACAGCGGGGAGCCTGGCGAGCTCCCTCCGATACTGCAGGGCTCCCTGCGTGCTTCCCCCTGTACTTGGCTCTGGTGAAGCTGCACCTCGAGTACTGTGTTCAGTTTTGGGCCCCTCGCTACAAGAAGGACATGGAGGTGCTCAAGCGAGTCCAGAGAAGGACAACAAAGCTGGTGAGGGGTCTGGAGAACAAGGCTTATGAGGCGCAGCTGAGGGAGCTGGGGTTGTTCAGCCTGGAGAAGAGGAGGCTCAGGGGCGACCTTATTGCTCTCCACAGGTACCTTAAAGGAGGCTGTAGCAAGGTGGGGGTTGGTCTGTTCTCCCACGTGCCTGGTGACAGGACGAGGGGGAATGGGCTAAAGTTGCCCCAGAGGAGGTTTAGGTTGGATATTAGGAAGGACTTCTTTATTGAGAGGGTTGTGAGGCGTTGCGATGGGCTGTCCAGGGAAGCGGTGGAGTCACCATCCCTGGAGGTCTTTAAAAGATGTTTAGATGTAGAGCTTAGGGATATGGTTTAGTGGAGGACTGGTTAGTGTCAGCTCAGAGGCTGGACTCGGTGACCTTCCAGGTCTCTTCCAAAGCGGACGATCCTGTGATTCTGCGCTCCCCGCTCCCCCCTCACTGCTCTCCGAGCTGCGGAGGCCCCGCCGCCCCCCCTCAGCGCCTCTCCCCGCTCCGGAGGCGGCGCCACGCCGCGGGGCAGGCGGAAGGGAAGGGAAGGGAAGGGAAGGGACGGGCTCGGCGGAGCCGCCTCGGGCTCAGCCTCTCCCCTCCCCGGAGCCCCGCTCCCCCCCGCCCCGGCGACGAGCGGCGGCGGCCGGGTGGCTGCCGGGGCCGCCCAGCGCGGCGCAGCCAATGGTGGGCGGTGGGGCGGGCTGCGAGGAGCCGGGCCGCCCGCTGCGGGAGCCCAGCGGCCGGGGGCAGGCAGCCCTCAGTCGGCCGGCGCCGCGGATGGGGGAGCCGGGCGGCGGCAGCGCCATGAAGGACCGCCGGGGGGACCCGCGCCGCCGGGCGTGAACCGCCAGGAGGAAGAGGAGGGTGGCGGGGGGGGGTGAGGAAGGATGAGCCGCATGCTGCAGGAGGCGGCCCGCAGGGTGCAGTGGAGCCGGTCGAGCTCCGCCAAGAGGGCTGCGTGCCTGCTGGCCGCCGCCTACGGGCTGCGGCTGCTCTGCCCCGTCATCCGGAGGCGCCTGAGGCGGGCGGGCGAGCAAGATGCCGGCCGGGGGGAGCCGCGGGGAGCCGGCTGCCCCGGCAGAGCCCCCCCGGCGGTGAACGCGGAGTTCTTCAGGCAGCTGCTGGAGCTGCGCAAGCTGTTCTTCCCCAAGCTGGTGAGCGCCGAGCTGGGCTTGCTGTGCCTCCACTCCGTTGCGCTGGTGTCCAGGACCTTCCTCTCCATCTATGTGGCAGCGCTGGACGGGAAGATCGTGAAGAGCATCGTGGAGAAGGAGCCCCGCAGCTTCGTGGTCAAGCTGGTCAAATGGCTGATGATCGCCATCCCGGCCACCTTCGTGAACAGCACCATCCGCTACCTGGAGTGCAAGCTGGCCCTCGCCTTCCGCACGCGCCTGGTGCACCGCGCCTACGAGACCTACTTCGCCAACCAGACCTACTACAAGGTGATCAGCATGGACGGGCGGCTGGCCAACCCCGACCAGTCCCTCACCGAGGACATCATGATGTTCTCGCAGTCGGTGGCGCACCTCTACTCCAACCTCACCAAGCCCATCCTGGATGTCATGCTCACTTCCTACACCCTCATCCGCACGGCGCGGTCCCGGGGCGCCAACCCCATCGGGCCCACGGTCCTGGCCGGGCTTGTCGTCTACGCCACGGCCCGCGTGCTCAAAGCCTGCTCGCCCAAGTTCGGCAAGCTGGTGGCTGAGGAGGCGCACAAGAAGGGCTACCTGCGCTTCGTGCACTCACGCATCATTGCCAATGTGGAGGAGATCGCTTTCTACCGGGGGCACAAGGTAAGGAGGAGAGAAATCCAAGGGTGCTGGGCTTGCTCCTGCAGTGCCCGAGCTGACCCCGACTTCCCCTGCCACCCTCTCCGAGCACTTAGAGTCCTTCTGACATTTAAACCTGTTTACAGCTAGCACTTCCCGTTTCCTAGGAAAATGCAATCTCACAGGCAGTGTCTGGGGGGAGCAGAGCATAGCTCCCTTATGCTCTGACAGTGTTCCTGTTTTGCAGCCGTACCCTATGCCTTTCTAGAAAGCTAATCGTGGGTATTGTTTTTCCCCCACCCATTGTGTTCCGCTTAACTCTTCCAGGCTTTTTTTTTTTTCTTCCTTGTTTATGAGCTACCAGATTTAATGCTGCCAAAATCAAAACCAAACCACACTGGAAAGTCTAGGGAAAAACTCAGTGATAGTAGAGATCGCTACAACCTTTGACACTCTTTTACATAGCTAAGCAAAGATGTAGTCATCAGAGTCTTAAAATAGCTTAAGTACAGTACTTCAGGAGTCGCAGTTACATAAACTAGTGGCTTGTTTTAAAGCCACCTTACTAAGCAATTCTTCATATTTTATTGGAAGTGAATCTTGGCTGTAGCAGCTTTCCAACATGATTTGGAAAAACAAGTGGTGTCATGTAAAGTGAAAATGAAAACTGGAAACTAGCCTGACCTATTACTAACACTTTCAGTGCTAGCAACGATTATATAATGCAAATGGTTTGTTTTGGTAGAAGCAATTGTTCTCTAAAGCTGCCCGTAGTAGTGTTTGAAGTGCAGCTACATTAAACAGTTTCTTTTATTCCCACGTATACTGGCTCAAACAGAACGCGTTATGTCACACTGACTTGGAACTATCTTTGACTTGTTAAACCTCTTGGGATAATTCTCTCTTCCTCTAGACCGCTCACAAAAACAAGAAGCATTGCATTTCCGTGATGAGCCCTTGCAAGTCAGAGATAATTGATCCCCAAATGCTTTCCAATTTGGGAAGTTTCGGTTGCTGTGAAACTCTACAGCCGCATCTTCATTAAAAGGATGTAGAATCAATCTTACTTTGCTAGTATCAGCTATAGTGACTGCGTGGTATGTTGTTCCTGCATGTATCAGAGATCTTAAAAGAACTGAAAACTTGCCAGTGGGCCATCCAGGGACAATGATGTAAATAAGAGCCAGGTCTGCTGACTTCCCTAAAGCTGTGTACTTTTGCTGTGAGAATGCAGCACTGTGAAGATGAAGTAGCACACAGAAAATGAGATTTAAAAGCCACAACTCTGGATAATTGATTAGCTTCTGCAGATATGTGAATGTACTTGTATGGCACATACATCTTTGTTGCATTGTGTAAATGTTTTACTTATTGTTATTTTTTAACTGTAGGTAGAACTGAAACAACTGCAAAAAAGCTACAAGTCTTTGACGGATCAAATGAATCTCATTCTATCCAAACGCTTGTGGTACATCATGATAGAGCAGTTCCTGATGAAATACGTCTGGAGTAGCTGTGGTATGATTATGGTCGCTGTGCCCATCATCACTGCAACGGGATTTGCGGATGGCGGTAATAGCATTTTTACTGATTTCCAAATGTTTCCTTGATACTTCCTCAAAAGACTATTCTTTCCTTAAACGTTGTTCAGATTTATTTACTGTTCACAGACTTTATTACCAGATCCATGCCTCGTGGGTAACTTTCAGGCATAGGAAGTCAGCTGAGGAAGGAGCAATACAAAAGAAACAGCTTCAAACATAGACCTGATAAACATCATGATTTCAGGACTTAATGGATACTGGTGTGACGTGAGATTGTAATGACACTCGCAGTCCTGTTCACTAGTGGTTGGGATGGCATGCTGGTTCTTGCAACATCTACCGCTATTTTACAAACTGATACTTACTCACATTCCTAGAGAGCTTATCTCCTCATCCCACAAACCATACTGTAATTACAATTAGTTATTCTATTACATGTTGGCCTGGTAGGAACCACTGTTTTCCCCTGACTCACTGAGGGAAGAGGGATGATGTTCATATTTCAGGCCGGCATGGCATCATTTTTGTCATCCTGTCACAACTTCCCAGGAAGTGATACAAGACTCAAGTAATTTGTTATTGCAGATGGTATAAGAACAAGAGAGCAGAAAAAAAAGGGTAATTAGGGAGTGGTAATGAGAGACGAGTCAGGGAGTTTGCTTCAAAAGGTTTCCTTATGCACAACTGGAACCACAGAATATATTACAAATTTTCTAGGATTCATTAAGTGTAGATGATACAGTGTAAGCAGAAGGATGCATTCTACATTTGATACGTTTAACCAGGAATGAATGGATTGTTTCCAGTGTAGGTCTTGGTCATTACATTCCAAATCCGGGCTGTTGAACTGGACAAGCTTGGTTTAACCTGCCCACACGTTATTTAGCTGGCTTGCTGTTGTGCCTGCACGTGGCTGGGAGTTCAGCTGCCTGAGCCACTGGCCGTCACATGGCTCAGGAGGGCACTATATCAGGACCAAGGCTGGCATCTGGGTAACAGCTTCAAAAATACCAGGAGGTCCTATTCCCAACAGACTAATTCGTACCAAGGCATTTCACTTCATGCAACTAGTGAAGGTTTTCAGCACAACAGAGAAGTGATGAATCAGTCTAAGAGTCTGTCTGCTAGCATGAGAATGAGTACAGTCAAGACCACACAGTGTGAGTATCTCCCTTGTATTAACAGCATGAATTAAAAAATGAAAAAGAATGTCCTTTGCAGGGATTAAGCCACAGTGAAAGTGTATGGAACAAAAGAGCGATAATTAATTTGTGTGCTTGCAAAACTAAATAACATTCCTGTTACTCATGGATATTCTTTTGATAAGTACTTTTCAAATGTGGGAGAAGAAAAAAGACACAGAGATAGCTCATGCTGTAAAGCAGCAGAATATTTGCTACCAGCAACATGAAATGTTAAAGCACAGAACTTATTATCAAGCCCTGAGGCATATCATAATGATGCTTCATAAACACATTATTAATGATAAATCAACATCGTCAAGATCAGCTAGAAGTATAACAGCCATTCAAATAATTGAGCAGACTTGAACTTTGATCGAACATTGATCTAGCTGGCAAAACAGTGCTTCGTGTCTCAGCAGGTCAGAAGCAAGTTGGTTCAGATCTGAAGGACTAGATGGGCTGGATTCATTGCTTTAGAATCGGTATCAAAGTACCAATACCAAATATCAAAACCAGTGTCATGATCAGACCTGAGATTTCAGGCATATATAACCTCTCTGACCTGTTGCAGTGCCCCACTTTAAACAAAGGAGGCAAGCTGTATGAAAAATGTCTTGGGGAAAAAAAAGTTAGAGAAAAGCAGTCTTGGTGGGTTAGGCATATAATATTAGAGACTGTTTCACAACAGTGAAATGCTCATAAATGCCGTGTAGTTTTAATTTGTCAAATACCCCCAGAATTATGCCTGAAATGGCTGATGCAGTGGTTTGTAGAGATCTCCAAACTATTTCGAAATGAGCTAGCCTGGGTGCTGGAAGCAGTGTTAAATAAATTCATCCAAGAGGAATACAGCATCAGTGTAGTTCAGCCATGGGCAGTTCCTAAATGACATATTTTTGGTAGTTCTACATACCTTGCATGGGCTGTACTCCCAACAAGACCAGTAAAATTTGGTTCTCTGAGAAGGAAGAAACAAATTTCAATTTAGTTTATAGTAATGAATTAACTAAAGATTACTCTTCTTGGAGTGAAAATGACATTCCAAATAAGTGAGAACTTCATGGGCAAGAGTTTTGTAATACCTCCTTTCTTTGCAAGAGGTTTCCTGTCTTTTTTTTTTTTTTTTTTTTTTTAAAAAAAATCATACCTCTCATTGTGTTCCAGGTGGCTCCATGACATGCAACTAGTTGATGGTGTACTAGTGCTGTATAACTTAATCTAGAAAATGGGAACAAGTATCTCACTTGCTAAAAAGTTATAAGACCATCTGAGGACAGAATAAGGATTATATAGTGTATATGAACAAATGTATTAAATAAGAAGTTTAAAAAGTTTCCTGTAAATAATCTATAGACTGTTTCAGTGATTCAGATGTAATTATAGGGATACCTTTTTGAATGTGTGAATGAAAAAAATACGCATTTAGATTGAAGTATCTAATGAGGACAGAAAGATACATCTGGCTTTGATACTGCATGCAGATTTCTGGACAGTAGATTTCTACAACCTGATCTTGTCAGTCAAATGAGGCAGCTACCAAGAAAAAAAATACTGCTTGCTATTCTCTTGTTCTTAGGTCAGATGAACAGAGAAGCTATGTTTTCAGAGAGAAATACCTTATTTAAACACATGCCTTTAATAATAGAATAACTTATTGCATTCTTACAGAAATACCATGTTGCCAAGTTTGCATCAATATGAATGTTTCTTTTTAAGTGAGTAAACAAGGCTGAAAACAAATAATTGCAAAACCAGTAAACGTTCTATCAGAAATCTGTTTCAGATTAGGTTTCACCTTTTCCTATTTTGAAAAATTTCACTTACATCATTATGTATTAAAAGGAAATTATTTAGGTAGACAAACAGTATAAAAGAATAGGATGTTTTGCATAAGGAGATGAATTCCTTATATTCCCACTTATTTTTTGTTCCCAAGCTATCTACGCTAATTGCATTCACCAAATGCTTCCAAAGGCTGTTTTTTGTAGAGTTAAATTTTTCTTAATTTAAAAGCTGCTTTATAATTGCTCACGTTTTAATCATTATTTTGTAGAGAGAACTTTCAGAAGAATATCTAATATTTTTTTAATTTTTTACTTTTAGAGATTGAAGATGGCCAGAAACAGGCAACAGTTAGTGAAAGAACAGAAACTTTTACCACGTCACGAAACCTGCTGATCTCTGCTGCAGATGCTATTGAAAGGATCATGTCTTCATACAAAGAGGTATCGTACATCAGTCAAATGCAAACCAGAAAGGAAAGAAAAGCAAAACAGGATTTATACCTAATGTAAAACTAAACAATAGAAAGTATGTTATTTTTAAGGAAAATTCTACTGCAACTAAATCCATGGAGATCTTTGAAATGATTAAAGTCTGGTCTTTAGATTTAAGTCCACAAAGAGTCAAAAGTGCACAGCTGCCAGTATGATGCAACACATAAATGTAATTTGTTGTACCTGTCTTCAGGTGTCATCAGAGTACAGTTCCTGGAATCTGAGTGATAAGGGTTCAGATTCCTCCTCTGTTCAGAGCACAGACCTGCGTTCAGGTTGTCCTCCTGTAAGAAAAGTGTATGGAATGCAAAAATAATTGAATAATTATTTTTAAAAATGCATCTTTATGCATTATGCATATGCATACATCCATATATGAAGAAATATTAGAAGTGCAAAAAAATAATTGAATGCTTACTTTCTGAACACCTAAACCATAGAGCCATTTTTAGTATTTTCTGAACCTGTTAAATTTGAAATAATTTTGCAAAGTAGAGAAATTTTAGTCCACCTTAGGACTGCAGGCAGCCCAGAAATACAGGATGTTCATCTGGAGGATCAGAGATGGTTCAGGACCTCACCCCAGTTCTAGTCAAGTTGGACTTTCATCTGTGTTCTCTCTGGGGGATTTCTCTAGGTGCAGACTGTTAAGCAGAGGAAAAGCTGTGTCATTCTCCTCAACATTCCCTTCTACATTTGGTTCTGTGTTTGTTTAGCTGGTTTTTGCTCATCCTTTTGGTGGGAACCCCTTTTCTGGGAGGAGGCACACATTAGCTGGGCAGCTAATCAAAGACTATGGATTCCATTACTTGGAATCCAGCCATAATAGCTGCAGCTTTTTAAATTGGGAGAGGAGAGGTAGTTTGGCGCCTTCAAACACAGTCTCTGACAAAGCCAGAGCCTGTCTTTCTTTTTTTTTTTTCACAAAGTGTTCTTCTCTAATGGACTGTGATTTTGACCTATGCTGCTATAGCTGTGTCCCTTCTTGACCTCTGCTCTTATGAGACTGCCAGATAACCTATTATGCACTGATGTTATTCTACTTTATTTTCAATAATTTAGTCATTTATATAATGTACATGGGGACTTACAAACATTGTGGTTTCATTTTTTGGAAACAAAAAATCCTTGCAAAGTAGTAGCAACAGCTGAGCAAACTCATTTGTTTTACCACGTGGTGAAATTTTAATCCAGGCAGTGTGTGATCAAAGATCACTTCTTAGAACTTCCATCTTAATTTTACATTTATACTTTTCTTTAAGAAATACGGCAGAAATTCAGGCAGTTTCCAAAAAATGACAGTATGCTTCATTTCACTTTAGTGGTAGTGAGGCTCCAGTTCTTACCCACCTGATCCACCACAGCAGCCTTCTTCCAGTCAGTGTTGCTCAGTTTGCAGGTCAATAGTTTTGTTAGTACTTCATGTTTTGACGAAGTGAGGCTGTAGAATCGTGGTTTAGAAACTTACTACAAGTTATATTTCTTGTGGGGTGCCGTTGGTGCACATTTCATTCATCATATGCAGGATTTTTTCCATCAAGCATCACTGCTATTTGCTAGAAGGGTTACCACTGAAATCAGTGCTAGAAGGGCTACAGTGTGGAGAACAGTGTTACAGCTCCTACAGCCTCAGGTGCTGTTAGCCCAGTACTTTTCCCACCTGTAAATGCATTTACCAATAGTGCAAGACAATGTCCAAGTGATGGAGTTGAAACAGTGGCTGATTACTTTCTTAAAACTGAGTTTTTTGAGATGTTGTAGCCAGTTCACCTCCAGTGGCATGATGGCCCTGCCCGGTACTCACTTCTGAATCTTGCACCAACAGTGAAATTTGCACAGGATTGTATCTTGCTCTTCCTATTTTGTTCTCTGCATTTAGTATAAAAATCTACCTGTTTAAAATCATCTAATCATACCTACATAATAAGATGCCCAGGTTTAATTCTTTGCTGCCGGCAGATGGAGGCAGTTCTTCAGGCGTTCTTGGTGGTGTCAGTATCTGTGAATAAGAAACCATCAGCACCAGAGACCTGTTCTTTCTGTATTCACCAGGTGGTAACAGAGATAAAAGGATTTTAAAAATGAGGAAGCCCTTTAAGAGACCTCACCATTTTAAAAATTCCCAGTTGTAATCCAGGGTCTCAGATTTAGCTCTGGTGCTCTGGCATGCAGCTGATAGGAGAGTCATTTCTTTTCTGTACTGTATTTTACATTAGCGTGTGCCCCGG
Organism: Aythya fuligula; assembly: GCF_009819795.1. NCBI lineage: Eukaryota > Metazoa > Chordata > Aves > Anseriformes > Anatidae > Aythya > Aythya fuligula. The sequence goes on from NC_045559.1 coordinate 15,768,846, forward strand.
TGCTACCTGTTTTACAAAGGAAAAGCACGCCTGTCTCACAAGGGGGTTTAGAGAACACAGGGAAATGAGTAATTATGGGTGTATATTTTTCTCACTGCTGTTGGCCTTTATTTGCCTGGGAAATGCAGATATTTTGTTTTTCTTCTGTATGACAGGCTATTTTCAGCTACCTAACAGCTATTCTCCACAGGCTGAAGTCTGTACTGATCAGTGGAAAAGAGCAGTCCCTGCAACCTCCTCATTTACTGGAGCTATAGGAAATTACACTGGCTGAAATCTGTCCCCCTCAAACTGTGTTTGCTGGCTGGTAGGAGCTGTGGGTGGCGTTTGGGCTAGCACAGAATCTCAACGGAGGCAAATTGATAGGTGACGAAAGATGCATCATTGATCCCTCCAGAATAACATCTGAGAAGCAGTGACTTAGAATAGCTGCAAATGGTTTTCGTGAGTCTTTGGCTAAGCATCTCATTTATTGAATTTGGGATGTGTAACTGAAATGAGGCGTTTACTGTTTTGCAGGTTACCGAGTTAGCAGGATACACTGCCCGTGTCTACAACATGTTTGCTGTTTTCGACGAGGTGAAGAGAGGCATCTACAAAAGAACTGCCGTTATTCAGGAGTCTGAAAACAACAGTAAAAATGAAGATAAAACAGAGTTACACATCAATGGGCCCTTAGAAATCAAGGGTAATTAAGTCACATTTTTATAGATTTCTCGGGGGGGAATTCCTGGCTGGTACAACAGGGCCGTAGTTGAACAGAGGTTTTGTTTCTGCAGCAAACCAGCCTCCAGAGACCATGTTGCCTTCTATTCTATCTTCCTGCTGTTTTGTAACCCTGTGCTTATTTAGTGCTTTTCTAAAACACTTCCACAAAGATTGTTCAAGTATATTCTGTGAAAACTTTCAGTGAAAAAGGTATTTCAACTATACCATTAGTGGTGGTGGTTGTGCTGGTGGTATTAGTATCTTTACAGGAACAGTGCCTGCTTTCCTCTGACATTTTTTTTCCCCAGAAAACTGAGACTGTAACATTAATTTTCATCCCCATACACCACATTGTTTTGTTTGGGGTAGAAGGGATAATAATAATTTGTTGTCAGCTACTATTAGCCTTTGCTCATTTTTTCATCATTTAGTGGGAATTGTCAACTGAAAATGGGCTGGCAACTTTACCATTGCCCCCATCTCCCAAATGATCTGATCAATATGCAGTTCCTCCTCAGTTCTTCCTGTCTCTATCCTGTATCCTTTTAGTGTCACTGTTTTTCTATCTGCACCCTCCTCAAAGCACTGTCTGTGTACCATCTCTCTCCTTTTTTCTCTGAGGTACATCATACAGGTTTTGCAACGAGCTTTTCCTAATTTTCCCAACAGCCCGCCTTCTGCTTTCCATCTCTTCTTTGGTGTTGGAAAGCCTCCTTCCCACCTTCTGGCCTCTGAAAGCTAAAATATCGGTTGAGTTGAAGGCACCAGAATGCTCTTTATGAAATATTTTTTTTACAATTTCAACAGCATTGCCCTTCAGCACAAATTTCTCAATGGTCCTCTGAGAAGGTTCTTCAAAACAAACAGTCTGATGCAGCATAATAGATAGCTGTGGAAACAGCTGATGTCTTAATCTTGTAAATCTTGGTAATATTTGGCTGGCACTGAAAGAAATGACATCTTATAGAAAAAAGGGTTTTAGCCCGTTTGGAACAACAAAGTCATTTTGAGACCATTTTAGATACGTATTTTAAAAACAAAAGCAAATACATTTATGTGTGACAGAATGCTGTTTGTGTTCCCTTTTGGTTTAGTACAGTAATACGCTGCTCCTTTTTTTTCTACAGCCTTTTCCTGAGGTCTGATTCCTCCACAGAGGCACATTTCATCTGGCTTGAATTCCTCCTAAGTCGCAGTGACTAGTGTTTGCTACCGAGTGCTTGCAGGCTCTCAGAGGCAGCTAGCCAATGCAAAACATTAGGACACAAGGACTTAGACGGAATTTAGGCCAGATTAATCTAGGCCACAGGTTCCATATTATTTTTATGACAAGTTCCATTGTGTACTGGTTTTCCTCCTGTCTTTCAGTCTTGATACTTCAGAAATCCCTGCAGAGTGGATTTATGTGAGGATAAAAGTACACGTGCTCACAGCGTGTACCTCTCCAGTGTTAGAAAAGAAAAATTGTAGTATTCAGCTTCTCCAAAGGCTTTTTCAACACGTATTCTTTTTAAATCATCCAATGTAAACTTTTGTACCTAAATAATGCCTGTGCTGTGTGCCTTGCATTCACTATTGTCAATAAGACCAGTGTGAAAATAGGAAAAACATCAGAATATTTTAACAGACCATAATACCACTATATATGTTGCATGTCTAACAACTCAGAATTTTCAAGTTGAAATATCCTGATGTACATCTTGCAGAAGTACTGGCAAATTATATTTCTGATTATATACACCAAGCTTTAAAGGCATGCTAAGCTTGCAGTCAAACACTCTGAAGTTGGGAAATGAGAATTAAGTTTCCTTAATATTCACTTGGCTTACTATTTTGTATCATAGCCTTTTTTAAAAATTTATTTACAATTTCTCTCCTGTACCCAAGTGCTCAAAAATATGCATGACTTACAGAATTTGCTTGAGATTGTCTCCACAGAAAATTATCCTTCATATAGGCAAATAAATGCTTACTCCAGTGGATGTATGCATGTGGAGTGACTGGTACGGCCCTCTTTTACAGAAGTATGTCTTGGCCAAATCTGTCAAAATCTGTCAAAATCTGTGATGTGGTTGATCTCTCAGTTGCATACCAGGTGCCTTTGAGGAGTCTGAAGGCAGTAGAGCCTGCTATGATAAAGCTGCATTTTTTTTTCAATAGCAAAGCACATTTGTTTTCCATAATTTCATGTTGAACACCTCAGAACTGTTATAAATAGAACTTACTTTAGGAAAAAAAGAACATTTGGGCTGATACATGACACACAAATTTTTGCCCATTTCGTTATAGTTTGAGAAAGTTTGATGAACTTGAACAAAGAGCCTCCTAAAGGAAGACTAAGACTTTACATTACCTGAAGGGAAAACTACCAGATCCCTTTATAATAAACTCAACTTTTCTTTAATTCATTTTTTCTTTATTCAGATTAGTCCAAGTTTTAAAATGTGCAGCCTTCTAATACAGAGGGAGATCTTTATTTCTTTGCATCTTACACGTAATTTCTGGTTCTTGTTTTGGAACCCAGCTGTTGGGTTCTGTGAGACAAACCCGTCTGCAGGCAACCAAGAAGGTAGAGTTGATTTCTTTTTTAATTATTCCCAGAAGAATTTGTTTCCAAGTCCATGTGTTATATACATCCAAATGTCTGATGGGTGTTGTATATTTAAATTTGCGACTAACCCAGATAGTAAATATAGCTACCGGAGTGAAATAATATTATAGAGGTTTCCACAAATACTTAGAGACTTTTACACTGTCTGTGGCTTCAAAAAGAGATGGAAGCAAGCCATTAAATATTTTATCTATTGCTCTTGTTGCTGGAGGAGGCTGAACTGGGCTTTCAGTTTCAGAGCGGGTAGCTAAAGGAGATTCCATTTTCCAATGAAATCTCCAACAGGAGGTGAACCAGACTGCCTGTGTCTAAGGTTATCCTTGAACTTTTTTACTGATTGATAACGACCACCTATTTAAAACAAAATACAACAAGTACAGGTAGGATATGAATAAATGTCTCTTTATAGTGAATTATATATTTCTAATGCATATTGTGCATTTCTTATATAATGAAATATTGGATCCATGACACACTTCTGGCTAATACTACCGTGTCTTTCTGACCACCTAAGATATATTGCCCGGATTTTTTATTCAAGTTGAAACTCACCAATTTAGACTTCTCAGCTGTGCACAAAGGCTGCAAGATATTGCTTAATGGGAGGTTTCAAAAACATTAAACATTTCTGTTGTGTTTTTTTTTTCTAGGAAAAGTTATTGACGTTGAACATGGAATTATTTGTGAAAATGTTCCTATTATTACTCCGAATGGCGATGTGGTGGTTTCCAGACTAAACTTCAAAGTAAGATGATATGCAAGAATCTTCTGATTGTTGCCATCCCATTAACATAAACAGCACAGAATTCATGTACCTTATGTTAAGTACTTGGAGGAGCATATGGATAAAAGGGGAAGTCCAGAAAGGTAGGCATAGTAGCTCGACAGAGGCAGACATGTGTAGTTTATCCTGCTCAAAGAAGGAGAAGAGAGGATTTCTGCTGCTGTTGACAGCTGAAAAAGGAGACCTGGGATTTTCAAGAGCATATATGAGAATCTGCATCCATTTTACTTAATCTTGGTGAAATTGGAATGCTTTACTTACATGGGCTCCTTTTAAGGTCTGAGTTCACAGCAACAGTGAAAAAATGTAGTATGTAGTTAGCTTTAGGTGATGATCACAAAGAGCAGTACTAATAGTTGACAGTATAGTTCACAAGCCTTTACTTGGTAAAAGTGGAGTTTTTATTCTGTAAAAAACTTGGATTGTTTTTAAAAAGCTTTTACAGATAACACTCGGTACATGCTTGTGATTTTAATTGTTAACCTTTACTGAATTACTCCCATGCATATCCTGATGTACCAGTATTACTATTTTTAAAAATGGTTGAAATTACCGGAACGCTAACTTGAATAATTCCAGCAGGTCCTTTAATTTAGCTAAAGCAGAGTGTTCCTTTTGTCACCTCTATGCAGTACAGGCATTAGAAGCTAGAAGGACAGGGGCCTACTTATAGCAGGGCTTCCTATGCCTTCAGTGTAGGAATTTCAGAATTGTAAAATTACAACTCTACAGTCAAGGAAACAGTTTTATTTATTTATTTGTTCAGCAGTCAGTATTTATTTATTTATTTAGCAGACAAAACCAACAAAAAATATAATGTTACAGTCAGTATATTTATATAAAACATTGACATTTTGTTTAGGCATAAATATATACTCCTATGTACACATGTTAATATGTAAATGAATAAAGCCAAGTGTATTGCACCCAAAATAACACTGTTAATTAAGTAGGAAAGGACAACATGAAGTAATTTTTCCAAATCATTTGATCTTTGCGTAGCTTAAATTAGTATTAGTGATGGGCATAGTACTGCTCTGTATGCCATCAGTAACTTTGGACCTGATCCACATTAGAATAATTGATTTTGACTGTGATGTATTGATCTTTTGATATAATTAGCATACCATATAGAAACACTATATAAAAAAATGTACAGGTGATTAATGAAAAGGGTTGATAATTTGATATAAATGCTTGCATACCTCCCTCTAGGGTTCTTAGAGCACCTTGTGTCATAGCTACTGCACAGTGACATCTTTTCATTTTCATTATTATTGTAGGTCGAGGAGGGCATGAATCTTCTAATCACTGGTCCTAATGGCTGTGGAAAGAGTTCGCTTTTCAGAATTCTAAGCGGTTTGTGGCCTGTGTATGAAGGAGTTCTCTACAAACCCCCTCCGCAGCACATGTTTTATATACCACAAAGGTATGTGTTTTGCCCAGGGTGATACCTTTTTCTTTTTTTTTTTTTTTCTGGTTATATGAATTTTGACCTTGCTTCTCATATTTCCCATCTGTGATATCTAGAGTCCGGTTATAAGGTGGTGAGCACCACCTCAGCTGTACCGAGAGAGCTAAAAGAAGAGAGTACTTTTTGTTGGTAATGCAAACCTTTAGTTGCTGAGAAGGGATAGCTCACACACTGTTGTGATGGACACTATGCTTCCCTGATGGCTAAAGAGTCCTTTATGATTGGGATCAAGGGAACTGACTAGAATCAAGGGATCAAGGGAACTGACTAGAATCTGAAACTCACTTAAAATAGACTTAATTAATCTTAATTCTGATTTCATTTTAAAATCAAAGATTAAAATAACTGAGAATGTTTTGGTTCCTAAATTTTGAATTGTTCATAATAATGGTAAAAACTTTAGCTTTTCAGCTTTTACACTGCAAGACAAGAATCCAATCCGATATTAACGGCAAATTGCCTTTTTCATAATGTAGGTTCATTTCACTAAAGGGAAACGGCTTTTTTATGCTTCGTTTGTGCTCTGACGTGCTATTGGACATAATTTAATGCAGTTGATCTTGAATATCTCCTCAGAGACTTCTAACTAGGTTGTTTTGTGAAAGCAAAATCAAACACTGAGAATCTTTGATTGCTTTCTGTAGTTCATTTCTTCCCATGGGCAAAAGAAGTATTCATGGCACAGTTTGTAGTCTTGTTTAAAAAGTACAAGTTATTAAGCTGAATGGAAAACATTAACTGATGAATAGATTTTCCTTGCTGCAGTTGAAGGTAATGCAGACAATTTATCTATAACTTTTTCAAATTTATGTATAATTTACTGCCAGCTACTGTCATCGGAGTTCTACACAGAGAAAATTTTGAAATCATGGTACATCACATATAATGTTCTAGACTCTCCTACAAAGCACTATGTTATTTGAATGCTACTGCCTAGAAAATAAATTTAATTTTCAAGTTAGACAACAAAAGTAAATTGTACATATATTTTTACCTATCTACACGCAGTCTTCCTAACAAAAAATCAAGAGGACTTGATTATGAAATAGAGACATGGAGTTGGAAGGTGAAGTATGTGAGGTTTCTTCTTTAGTACCATTACTTTATGGCTCTCATGTTAGCTCTAAAGCCATAGATTTCTACACCTGTGTCTTCATGAAGTACAGCCTTTCATTAACACCTTTGCAAGAACCACAGCGTTATGAGTTTATGGCAAATTGTTAAGTGTTTTGCAGTTTAATTCTTATTTTTTGTCCCAGGTTTATACCTGCACAAATGTCTCCTCTTTGAGGTACAGTGGCATACGTAAATCATGGTTAACAAGAAGTAAAACGTGTGTAGAAAGATGCTGCATGGCATATTTCATCATATGTTTGTCTGAGAAAGTTACTTGCATGTTTTAAGTTGATAATTACTGGGTATCTGCCATTGTGAGCTTGCAGTTATAAGGGAGATATAAATAAGATGGTATATAAAACTAACAGGTTAATTAAGTACATTAGTGTCTATAAGGTGCTTACAAAATAGGACTGCTAATTTTTATTCTCTTCAATTAATTGTTATAAGGCATTTGGGACATAATCTTTTTTTATTCTGTTACCTTCAAAATGACTAGTGTGAAGCAGCTCTGAGTAATAATTAGCTGTAATTTTCAGAGGATAGAATGTTTGTGGAAAACTATTTTTCCTTAGTATTTTGGAAAGAGTTATAATCCCAATTTTTTATTCCTGACTGACGGATGCATGCAGAAATCAAATTCCATATTATTGAAGTGTCTGTTAATGTTGGATCATCAGTTTGAAATGTACAGGGCTCTTATTCACTGATTATTCAAGTCTTCTACATGTATAACACATTTTTTATTAAGATCTGGTAATTCCAGCTGGATTCGTGAATGCTCAGCTTTTCTAAAAGTTCATCAAGTTCATCATATGTGCAGAAAACAAAGATTGCAGATAGTGACCAGCTGTGGACTTTTTGGTTTAAGTGACCTGGCCAGCTTTTACTCTGTAGAGAAATCAGAACTAAAGAGATGTGAAGGACAACGTTCACTAGCATCACCCTTGTGGGACAGACTGAACACTGAGTCATCAGTTTCCGAGACGCTTGAGGGCTTCATTCAGATAGCTGGAGCAAAATGCTTTATTAATTTTTTCAGAACAGTATTTCAGAATTCCTGTTGTGTGAGACATTTCTAAAGTCATTATTTTTCATAGGTGGAACAAAAACTATTCTGAGTGTTTTCCTGTTGCAGAAAATTTTGAATTTCAACCACTTTTGTTCTCTGTGTGATCCTATCTCTGTCCCAGAGCAACATCTGAGGCCTTCAGCCCTCCCCACTGATGTCCCCTTTACTCTCAGAGAATCAGTAGACTCATGGTGTTCGGGCAGATTTGCCATTGTGCTGGTTGAGGGGATTGAATCCCACCTGCTGGGGTTTGGTTTCCATAAACGTGGTTCATTCTTAGCTGTTCTCTCTGACTTTGGGGTGCTGGAGGAGTTTGCTCCAGCACACCTGTTCATTTCAGATCTCTTGGTCAGAAACCAAGATTCAGCCAGCATCTCTGCAGCCTTGTGTGACTGAAGCCGTGTGGAGACTGGCATATCACACTAGCAGGGGACCCTGAAGGTGTCAATCCCATGAAGTCCATCCTAATACCATCCCCCAGGAGAAAGGGTGCATCCGAGTGACATTGTCATGCCTTGGCTCTGCATGAGCTCTGCACTCCTGGAAGATTTTTTAGGGGTGTTCCCTTCTCAGAGGGCAACAATTAGTGACAGAGAGGGCTCTTTTGACAAGAGTGCCCCACGTTGTGGCTGAATATTTTGAAGTCTGCTTTGGTGGGGGGCTCAGCTGTCTCGGTGTGGGTTCTGTGGGCTCAGAAGCATGGCCCGTCGCTTTTAAGCGCCTCGTATTTCGAAAGGGACTGTGAGACTTGGTCGTGGAGGGATTTGTGGGTCAGTGTGACTGAGTGCAACGAAGGGGTTGGCAGAGGACAGCCATCAGATGACTGTGAGGATTCTGAGCTGCTGCTTTTTGCTCAACGTATTTGCTTGCTGGGCTTTGAGAGCCTTTGCCGAATATCTGATGAAAGGTTTGAGCAGCTGAGGAAGAAGGGCAGGGTCTGGATCCACCCTCTTTCCAAACAGGTGGAGTTTGTTGAAACGTCTGGGAATTACGGTCCCAGACTGTGCTCAAGGTTGGGGGAGGGAAGGAGTAGCACTCTTCAAGGTGGTGCACAAGTCTGAAACAGCTGCTGGAGACCACTGCACAGAGCAGAGACACCAAGGAGAGACTTGAAGGAGATCCAGTTTTAAACTGAGGTTTATACATTTCAGGAGATTGCCTTATGTGGTCCTGGCAATTTTTGTTGCCTTTATTCCACTTCAGAGTGGTTTTTTAACAGCTCATTTATTTGTGGCCTATATAAATTACACATTTAGTTGTTGTTTTTTTGTCTGTCCCTGGCTCCAAATTACATGTAGAATTTCTGCAGTGGTTACTAAATCATTGTGAAGTCCTGAAATTAAAGCAGCTTATGATGGAAGTTCACACTGGTGCAACCATTTTGCTTATTAATCCTGTACAAATTGCTGCTTGGTCAAAACTTTCTGTTTGTTTGTTTAGAAATAACTTTAAAATTGCAGACTGGAAAAGATGGTGCCCTGCCTCCATTTCATCATCTACATCTTGCAGTGTTACTTTAGAGAAAATTTGGGCTCCAGATTAAGAGGATTTGGGAGGTGGTGAGACGGTATCACCTGGTGAGGTATCATCTACCTCACACTTTCATTTGATAGGTAAACGAAACTGGGACATAGCAAAAGGCTTTCAGGTTGATGGATGTCTATTAGAGCAGTGAATTAGGACAACATGTGTAATTGTGTACGTGTCTCTGTTGCAAGGACATGGGAGATGGCTCTCTGTGAATCAATATCGTTACAGCTGAGCCTGGTGAGAGCTGCTTCATCTCTGCCTGTGGCTGAATGTAATTCTGCATCAGCCTTCTTGGCCTCTTCAAGTCGTATGCACTAACCTCATCTGCACACGGGGACTGGTGGAAAATACAGTGACTGCTAAGTCACAAAATACTCCGCAGTAAATAGGAGCTCACTGAAAAGATTATTGTTTCATCTCTGCTTGAAACATCACAGTGTTTGTAGCATTGCAAAAATGCATGGGAAACCATGTCTTTGCTGAGTTCAAAGGCTACACACAGAGGTATGAGTTATTAAAGAGTGAATTATCTCATTGCATGCTCCAAAGTTTATCACCAGTGCCAACACTTTGTAGTTAGCTTTACCTAGCATTATGTAGGCTTTAAAACAGAGCCTTAAGAGTCCCTATTTTATATCTTTCAAGGGCTTAGCATTGTTACCCTGCTTCTTTTGATTTTACCTCTCTGAAGTCATATTAGATATTTTTTTCTCCCCTTACACAGGGACAAGGCCTGTAGAATTTGGCCTTAATCAGTCGCAGTTCTGATGGATATTGATAAGACAAACTGCCCTTTTGGGGAGCAGGAAGAGAAAAGCCCAGGGATTTTTGTGAGAATGTCTACCACTGCCTGTGACGTGCCTGTAAAAGAGGTGGGCAAAAGGGAGAGAGACTTTCTGTCTTCCCTTTAAGCAGTCCAGCATCATATTGGTGACAAACACTGCCCGTTCTGAGGAATGGATTAATGTTATGGTATGATGAGAATGATTTGTCACAGAGTCATAGTCACAGAATGGCTGAGGTTGGACGGGACCCCTGGAGGCCCTCTGGCCCAACCCTTCTCCTCAGGCAGGGACACCCGGAGCACTTTGCACAGGATCACATCCCGGTGGGCTTTGAATATCTCCAAAGGAGGAGGTTCTGTAGACTCTCTGGGCAGCCTGTGCTCAAGTCACCCCACGGTAAAGAAGCTTTTCCTCATATTCAGCTGGAACTTCTTGTGTTTCAGTTTGTGCCCATTGTCTCCTGTACTATCAGGTGGCACCAGTGAAGAGACTCTAGCCCCATCCTCTTGAGACCCTCCCTTAAGATAAGATCCCCTCTCGTTTCTTTTGTCTCCAGGCCTAGCTTTCTCAGCCTTTCCTCACAGGAGAGATGCTTCAGTCCCCTGATCATCACAGCTTAACAATTTATCACATCTCATTAGAGCCTCAGTGACTAGCAGAGCATATACTCTTTTACCTCTTCTTATACTTTGCTGTTCCTCCTTTGCAAAGTAAAATTCATTTGAGATAATCACCTTTTTGCGTTACTCTGTTAATTAACTGGTCAAGAAGGTGGTAGGACAGAAAAGAGGAATGCTTGGGGGTGCTCTGCTTGGTAAGGAATCACGATTCAAATCAGAATTCAGAAGCATTATTTTAAATAACATATTTTCATAACACATCAGCAGCATATGTGAAGGTGGTCTGATTTCCCCAAGCTGTGCCCTGTTCCTACTCTATTTACCTTAAACATGGGACGACAGGAATTAGTGAGCTTTAGCATACAGTTCCTCCTAACACACTTGTGCTCTTCTTGCCCTCTAACTGAAAGTCTCAGCTTCCTCAGTTGTAAGGAAACACAGATTCTGCGTGTGTTGGTTCTCATTTTGGTAGTTCTCCTTTCGGTATAAATGCCAGCAAAATTTTACACCTACATACTTGCAGGTTACCTTGACAACGCCACAGGAATATTCAGTGTCTCTCCACTGTGAAGCTGCAGTGAAGCTGTAATCACCGTTGGGATATTGATATAAATTATTCATTGTTTTCTGCTGTATGTGCCTGATTTGCATGGAGGAATATATCATGCGGTCCCTGTTGGTTCCCTAACCTTTTACCCTGACTCCCCAGACTTCTCAGCACACGCCTAAACACATCCATCAGTATTTTTCTCTGTTTTCCTTGAGGATTGATTCACTGATTTGTATTCGTAGAGCAAAGTAGCAAAATTCATAGAGCACTCCATTCTCCATGCCCATTTTCACTGGTTTCTCCCTCAATCTTGTTTCTACTGTAATTTGGGTATTTTTTGAGGGTTGTGTTTCTCCAGCAGCAGGTGTAGTTTCTCTCTAATTCCATGTGGTGTTCTGATAGAAGACACAGCCCTGGTCAGCTCAGCAGTCAGGACGGTGACATTGTAGCACGAAAGAACATGGTTCATGGCACCAAAGGACATGGTTTAGTCATGGGACATGGTAGGTCAGGTTGATGGTTGGACTTGGTGATCCTGAAGGTCTTTCCCAACCTCTATGATCTACTCTCTGCTTCTAGGTCTGTATTCTCTCCTTCTGTTGCTCATTCTAGTAGAGCTCTAATATTGTTTTCCTTCAATACCTGGCTTGTCAGATGCTAAAACAGAGGCAAGCAAAGAGGTACCAGTATCAAATGTTGTTTGTTCTACATCATTAAAGTTTCTGTATCTTGCTGTCTCCCTATTAATGCTAGGGCAGTATGGAACATAGCGGACTAAATGTTTCTGTGCCCCTCCTAAGCTGCTTGTTTTTGCATATGTCTGCTCTATTTCTGATGTTTTATCATGAGATCCTCTGCAAGTCTTTTCCTGTCTGGTGTTTTTCCTTCTCTATTCTAAAAATATCCTCAACTACTAAACAAAACTGCATCAGCTACTAAGATACATTCTCTCTCCTCAGCTCTACTGAGGAATCCAAATGTCTGAGGTGATTTGCCTCAAGTAGTCCAAGCATATTCATCATATGGGCGAGACCAAACAAGAGTATTTCAGTTCTGAGTGATATAAATAAAAACAAGTGATAAATTAAGAGTAATTTGTACATTAAAAGCACGTGAAACCTTGCAAATTACAATGTAATTGTAGAGTTATCTTAAGCGTGGAGGTAGGTAGTAGGGTAGTTAGTAGCAGCCACTGCAATTCGAAGTTGTTTGTTTTCTAGACAATTGTTGACTACCTAAACAATGTCATCTTGCAGAATTGCTGTGCTCACTTCCAGGTACCCTATATAACACGAATGTATGTGCATATGGAGTGTATGTATGTAGTTCTTCTGCATCAGACTACTTTCTCGTTAGTGTGTGGGCTGTTGATAAGACAAGTCCAAGTGAAAGGCTGTGCTAATATGCCTGTGCAAGTCCTGTAGCCTCGACTCATTTAGATAAGCTCAGATGTCTCAATGCTAAGTTATATTTTACACATCCTGATGTCTCTTGTCAGCTCCCACAGCTGTGTCTTTATGATCCCTTTAGTGGAGGTCAGCCAGAGTTACTCTGTACTCTGCACATGCCAACTCCACACTGGCAATTTTCATTGCCCATCGGCATTTTGTTGATGTTGTACCACCACGTTGACTCGCTGCTTCAGTACTTTGCCATCATTTCGAGTCATGCTGTACAGATATCTGCTCCTTTGCATGCTTCATCTCTGTGATACTTATTGTTATCAAGTTCATGGCACTGCTTTTAAATATGCATATTTCCAAAGTTCACCACTTACCTGACAGATGAGAAAAATGCCTGTGATAGATGGTGTTAACGTAAAACATATGATAATGTACTTCAGTTATGCAGGATAATTTTGATACAGGTTTATTCTGAAGTTTTAGCTACTACTTTGTTTTTTTTTTTTTTTTTTTTTTTTTTTTTTTTTTTTTAAGATGAAGCAAGTGAAGGCGGGTTAACACACTATTCTGCTCATCATTAAAATGAGTGGCCTGGCATCTGTGAGGACCTTTTGACTATCCCCTCAGCCAGGGCACAGCTTCTCCTACTTCATCTTGCCGTGACTCAGGTAGAAATGCTTGTGCTTCTCCACATTGGTTGGAGGGAGTCCTTTCTTGCCTCATGTAGAACAGAGAAGTTCTTGCCTTGCTGCCTGGAGGTTAGCTGAAGCTTTGCCTGGCAGGATCCTTAGGAGACCTCTCTGTTTCCACTGAAGGCTCACTCACAGCTGTAGAGTTTGAAGGTTTTTATCTTGCTCTATTCTGACTGATTGCAGGGATATCAGTACAGTACCTTTTCATATCACATTGTGAACAAGATTCACCTGTGCTAATAGTCAGAGGTGGAAAATGGCTTTATGGATTAACTGCTACTCCCTCTCAAGACACACAAGGTGCCTTCCTTACTGGCCAGACACAGAGTTAGCTAATTAAAGCACAGCTTACAAGCCTTTTCTTTTATTAGGCAAGGAGTTGCAGAAATCCCAGACTGAAGGCTTTAGTCAGCTTGTTGCATTGGGGTTTAGAGTTTAGATTTAAAATGTATTTGCATGAATCCAACATCTGTCTTAAAGGCCACAGCTAAACTGATGTTTGTGAAGGGCTTAAACGCTCTGGGGTTTTGGTGCCTCAATCCCTTCAGACGGGGGCGTTGTCTGGGGCAAGCTGTGCTTCTGGGAGGTTCCAAAAGGACTAAACGTGGGTGAGGAACCAAGATGTGTTGACCTGTACTCAACTTCTGGTCCGTATGGAGACCAGCCCATTTCCTAGCGGGCAGTTGTCTGCAGCGCAGAAGCAAGCACCACACTTGGTACAAATGAAGGTGGGTTTGAATCAGCAGGGAAGTCCAGGCTTGTGTTATTTACAGAAATTTCAGTATCACCTCTTACTACTGGTGGTCTTTTCTGTCGAAGCAGGTTCTGTTACTGCCACCTTTTGTATAGCTGGATGCAGAGGCTTCCTTCTCCAGACTCATGGAGATGGCTCACTCAGCGCACAATGTGATCGCTTGAATCAGAGTGCAAGCCAAGTTCCTTTTATTTGTGATCCATGAAAGAAATCAAACATTCAGAGGATTAAGATCCATTCAGTAACTCACCGCGTTTCTCCTCAGTGACAGATACACAAAGGTTTAATGTAAAGTGCTGTCAGCTGCAAGGCTGATTAAATACCATGACGTGTATGCAACCTGAAGGTGAAATCCATTCTTGTAGTCAAAGCAACATCCCTCCTATTCTGAGTCTTGCTTCAGTATTAAGCACATAAATCTTTTTTTGGCTCCTGCACAAGAGTGAGTGTCACTAATCTGCAGAACTTCCTCCATTTACATTCTTTTGAAGTGTCTTCCTCAACATTACAGAGCTAAATATTTGTCTGTGAGTACACCTATTTGCAGGAATATTTCCACAAGGATCTTTGGCAATCATCTGCTCTGTTTCTCAGAGCATATTTTGGACACCTTGTTCTTGCCAGCATGAGCTTGCAATACCTCCAGCCTCCACCTCCTTCTTTTGATAGGATTTGGAGTATCAGAAGTTGACATCCAGCACCAGTAATTACATGTTGCTTGTAACGCTTACCAGGCATCCATCAATGTGCTGGACTGTTTATGGAACTTCATTTAAAAACTGGGAAAATTAGGCTTTGATTTTTTTTGTAGTATATTGTCAGGTTAAGCTTGACAAACATTTTATAAATACGAAGTCATGAAACAGATTATAGCAGCTAAGTACATGGCTGATTCTTACAGATTCTATCCAGCAGAACAACCTGTGCTAGGTTCGTTTTGCTAAGATAAAAAGTTCACTTTCTTCTAAAACGTAGTTTTAACAGCAGTGCTGTAGGAAAATGTCACTTATAGGTTACCTAAGCTCATTGTGTAACTTAAGAGTGGTAGGGATGAGCTTGTATGTTAGGAAGCAATCTGGTGGTTGCATTTAAGCTGACTAGGTCCTGCAGAGGAGTGCCATTACTATGTCCAGCTTGGCCAGTGCCCTCCAGCTTCATGCCCTACATTGCAGCTGTTCAGTAAGGGATCTCTGATAGATGAAAGGAATGAAAAATAGTATTTCAATAATATTTTACCTAGGAATATCACAAAGTATGCTTCAAATGCCTGATACTGTCAAATTATGGGAGACAGCTTGGCAGCATACAACTGGGAAGCACAGGGGCAAAACGATCTACCCAACCTTGCTTAATATAAAAAGCTTGATATGAAAAGATGCTGACCTTTGGGGTGGGGGACAGCTGAAAGCCCTACTAACAACTGTATCCTCTCCACTAGGAAGAAGGCCTTTCCTCGCCTTGTTACTTTAGCACTCATCACAGAGTCCTGTGCTTTTAAGTATCCACATAGTAGACCTAGCCAGCACCTCTCTCTTGAGGAGAAGGTGGCAGTCCTTCCCATGCACTCTAGGATCCGTCTTTTGCCTGGGTTTCAGGACTGTGTCCCAGTTTCAGTGTGAACTGCACCTTCAGCCCTCTCCTGGCCTCTGTGATCTGCTCATTCAGACACCTTCCTTAGGGTCTGGTCCTGTGTTTGCCTGCCTGCAGGCTGAGGATGTCACCTTCTTTCCCTCCTCAGTTCACCATGGTTTCCGAGGCAAATGTAGGTTTCATTCAGCATGGTGAGCCTGTTCTCCATTCTCCTGCAAACAATGCAGACTTCACTAGGAACTACCCACTTCCCAGAGGGAAAAGCATCAGCTGCTTTTGTACACAAATGTTCAACCCTCCCTACCCCAACAAGTTAAAACAAAGAGCGGTTAACTCATACACCGAAGGTAGAATTTGTCTAAGTTCATGTAGGCAAAAGGTTAGACCTCCTTGGGTGAGCTTTATAATGACTGCCTCCAAGGGATGATTCACTATTGCAGTGTGCCACTGAATGTGTTGGTTGTTGATCCCAGTATGAAAGGCATTCAAACTCTGTTAGGCATTAATTAAAATTCCTCTTATTGGAGATGGGAATGAATAAGTTGATAGCATAGGTAACCAAAGAAACACAGAATGGTTGAGGTTGGAATGGACCTCCTGAGGTCATCTCATCCACACCCCTGCTCAGGCAGGGCCATCAGGTCACCCAGAACCACATCCAGCTGGATATCTCCAATATCTCCAGGGAGGAGACTCCACCACCTCTGTGGGCAGCCTGTGTCAGTGCCTGGTCACCCGCACAGCACAGAAGTGCTCCTGGTGTTCAGGCAGCACCTCCTGTGTTCAGTGTGTGCCCATGGCCTCTTGTCCTGTCACTGGGCACCACTGAAAAGAGCCTGGCTTTGTCTTTACACGTTCCCTTTAGGTATATATAAGTGTTGATAACATGTGCAAGCCTTCTCCTCTCTAGGCTGGCCAGTCCCAGCTCTCTCAGCTTCTCCCACATGTGAGAAGCTCCAGTTCCCTCCTCATCTCGGTGACCACCATGTCCTTCTGGGTGCTTGGAGCCCAGAGTTCTGCAGCATCAAGTGGACTTCCAGTCGCATACTGCCCTGATCCCATCCCTGCTAAGGTTCGTTGGCATTACAGTCTCTGGAGTTCTGATGGGACTTTCTTAAAAGTAAGCAATTCCATTTATCATTTCTCCTGTCAAGCAAAGGGATGTTGGCATGATAACATGCTGCTTCGCTTCAAGATAAAGACAAGGACATGCAGGTGGCGTAACTGCCAGTGCCAAGCAGGAGCTGCCTCCAGCTGTTTTATGATTAGTCAGCAAAGTTTGTGCTGGGGCCAAGTGATAAGTGCCGTGCAGCACAGGCCTGAAGGCCAAGTTATATCTGCAGCACAGCCCGAGACAGTGCTCACCCAGGTCAGCTGTGACAAAATGCTCATAAAATGGCTATAATGCGTTTTGAACTTTCTGTATGTCCACATACATAGTGTGTCTCTGTGTTAACGTGCTGTCACATTCTGCCTTGTGTAAAGCAAAGTGTTGCACAGAGGATTGGAGAGCAAAGTCACGGGCAGCTAAGGATTGTAGAAACCCAGAGCAAAAGCAGCCTCTCCTATTGCTGCTTCACTGTCTACACTTGATCTCTCTGAAGTAAGGTGTCACTGGTGAGCTGCAAAGCCATGAAAAGGCTGGGATCTTTGTAAAAGAGGGAAACTGCCTCGCTCACTGTGTAACACTGCTGTGATAAAGGTCAGAAGCATCCCTTCGGTGGGGTATGCCTGGTGGGACTGGCAGGCCAGACTCTTGTTTTAAGTTACTCTTTAAGTAACTTAAGACTCTTTAAGTTACTTAAGAGTAACTTAAAGTTCTTTCTTCAGTTTGTTGACCTTCCTGATCATGCACCCAGTTGATCCTTTTATCATCAGGACTGCCTGTATGAAAAGCCTAGGCCTGCTAAAATGGAGTGTTTAAGGGGATTTTTTTCCTTCCTTTCTCAAGCTGGTTGATTTGATTCATTGCAGGAGGTATAATTATCTCAGGCTGCATATCTGCTTGTATTTTGTACAAATTGCCGGGGCTTTGTTTTTAATTATACACGTGTTCCTGCGTGCTTTCTGTTCTCACTATCAGAAGAAACAAATGAACTGAACACGAAGATAAATTCATGAATTGTTCACCATAAACTTTTATGTCACCTGATCAGTTCTAGTTATATTGTAAGTGATCTAAGGTGACTAAGTAAATCATCAGATGGGATGATACCTGAGCATGAATAATGCTTTAAGTTAGAGGCTTCCTTTATCTTTCTCTTTATTATTTTCTCCCAGATTATTTTCTTGAAGATGTATACAAGGCTCCTTTGCAGAGGAAGCCACAAAGTGACTAGTGTGATTTTTTTTTTTTTTGTCCTAATTTTGTTGAAAAACTAAGACTTTAATTCTGAGCACTTCATTTTCCATAAACTATGTTAATGGAAAGGCTGGTTACACTCTGCTCTGGTAACTGATCTATTTGAAATATTTAGAGGATGTTCACGTTAGTTCTGTGCGAGTGGAGAGGAAAGTTCAGTGCAGAGTATATTGCAGAGAGATCAATTATTTATGTCTTTGGAAGCATTGCTGAAACTTTAGCTGGCCCTAAAATCCCTTAAACTAGACACAGTGCAATAAACTGAGCCTGTTCCTTTTTGTTCCTATTTGATAAATATTATTTATTCTCTCTATTTTAACTCTTTAGTGATACCACCCTCTGTGTGAAAGTGATGGATACACCCCAACTGTAAAGCATTCATTTCTCAAAGTGGTGATACTGTCTTTGCCTCTTTGCTGCTTGTTTCATTAATGCCATCAAAGAACCCAGATCACTTTACTTAGTGGAACTTGGAATTTCTTGAGCATCACCACTGATCAAGCTTTGCTGCTGTTGAAAGTGTGGAGTTTTTCCTGTTCACTTAAACCAGGAGCATGGCGAGAGCTGGAGTTCTGCTGAGGTGACTCCTGCTGAGGCATTACAGCACCTAAAAATTAGGATCTTGACACCAGAAAGGTGAAGGGAAGTTTTAAATACAGGTGGATTCCCTAGGCAGTCAGAGATTTAGGGCTTCAGGAGGATTATCCAGGAAACCTATGTGGTAGGTACAGAGAGCCACCTAGAGTTAAGCCATAGGAATCTCTGAAGATGAATGTATGAACTCCTGCCTCTTAGGGACATTTAGGTGCTGAGCTGAGAGCTAAACATTAAACCCCTTCATCTATAATGAGCCCTCTCCTGAGAGCAGGCACCTAAATAAGATTAGAACCCTCTTTAATTTAGTTTTACAACACTACTGAAGGAGTGGGACATTTACTGCATTTCATATTAAAGAGCACTGAACACAAAAGGAACAACGTAGATGATGTTTCTCATGGGGGTTGGTGCTAAAGTCTCCTTCTTTCCAGTCGTGGCTTCTGACCACTGTAGTATATAATTAGGCCCTTTCCAATAATTTTATCTTTGGGCACATGATTGCTGCCTCTTAGAAGCAATTTCCTTGCTTCATTGGGAAGATGAGAAGGTGCCCTGTCTTTGACTCCTCTTTAGCCTGGATGGTAGCCTAGAAAAATGGGAAAATGATTCCCTGAAAACTGAGAACTTAGTCTGAACCTAGTTCTTGGAAGAGGTTTGCTAACTGTTAGCTTGATATACACCCCCTCATCTTGCATCTCTTGTAGCCACTGTGGTTTGTGTTGAACTTAAAACTTTTTTTCACTGTCCCTGCTGTAGTGGACCTTCTGGGGATTTCAAGAGCATTTGGGCATATCTGTCAGTGTGAGCTGTGCCCTTAGCTTTCTGGATTGAAGATCCTTCAGTGCAATCACAGGCTCATCACAATCTTTCAGGTTTCCTAGGAAAGCATCTCCACGGCTGGAGCTTGGGCTCCAGTGTTATCTTCTTGAATAGGTATACCTACATTTGGAGTGTGTTTTACTTTAGGTGTCAAAAGCGTCACTCTGCACTCTGAAACCATCCCAATCTGCTTTGAAAATCCAAGCTGAAATGGAGAATCTCAGGAGTAGCGTTTCCCTTTCTCTCTCCTCCTTGGGTATGTTAAGGAGGGACCTTGTCAGACAGAGACAGAAACTTAAAAGATAGGTCAGCCAAGAATTTATAGCTGTATTACACGTTGTTTTCTAGAGGATAGAGCTTTTGCAACATAACTTGAATAACAGTGCAGTAATAACTGCAAACAGACTTGGCAAAAATGGCAAATTAGGTCTTGATTTAGTGGCATGGAGATGGGTTCCAGAATCACAAGCCTCATGTTTTTAGACTTCACCTTCCATGTAGAAAATGTTAATCAAGGTCTATGCCAAGGAAGATAGGATCATCTGACTGTACCTGGAAGCAGTTCCTTGGGCACTTACATTGGACTAATCCCTTAACTTCTGACGCCAGCCACTTAATTGAGATGTATTTTCAGTCCCTTATTTATTTCAGGGTGCTTATAATTAGGTCTGGGACCCATTCAGATTGCTTTATAGACTTTCAAAGTGTATATTGATTAGTTACTATAATTCTTTAAAGCATTATGGATGTCAGAACAGGTTAGAAGTTTTGTCAGTAGAGTTTATATTGTGTAGAAGACCAAAATAACTTTTGAATACATCTCCATCCTCCCTATTATATTTCTCTAGTATTTTGTCAGTGTCATACACAATGTCATGTGTTAAGAGGGCACTGGGGAATCGTTCACACTACAGGCTTCAGATTGCAGTATGTGTTGGGATTATCTTTCTTTCAAGCCTGTGCTCCAAGGGAGAATTCCTAACCCTTGGGAATGACAGCTCGTTACTAGGAATTTAAGTGCACCAAACTGGTACTTTTGATGCAATAAAACCATCAAACTGGCTAAAGAAGGTCCGTTTGTAGGATCTAGAATTGCCTCTTCCAATAAATACCTTGAAATTCCAGAAAAAACAGGAAAAAATCAATACATTTTCTCAGCTTTCTGAACTTTTGACACCAAAGTTCTAAAAAAGAGTTACTGGGCTTAAATCCTCTCTCAAAACCAGCTCTCTTGTCAGAGAGAAAAGAAAGATAGCAATTGCAGAGCTATTACTGTCAAAGACGTGACCCCACACAGCACAGAAGTGCCTTTTGGAGTCTAAAGAATGCTTTCTTTGAGCTGGATACCCAGACACTGTCTGAAAGGGAAGACTTCGTAAGAAATCAATTATGAACAGTGATTAAACTGGAGGAGAACTTCAGGACAAAAAGACTGGTTTTGTTGTTTGAACTGCTAAAAATTTAATGAAGACAATATTTTAACAAGGAGCTTACCAGCAAAGACAAGACTTCACTCCTTCTGTATCCAGTTTCTCAGACTTCTGCTATATGTAGCTATCACACAGACGTCTGCTATATGTAGCTATCACACACGTGTAGACTCGATTATAATAACATCTGACTTTTAACAGGCTTTGTGGCATCCATGGGTAGGTAAGGAGGTTATTGTCTTCAAGTTATGGGTAGAGAAGTCGGGTTTGGTATGAGATTAACCTCATCTAACTAGACGCTCAGAAGGTAGTTACCTAAGCTAGTTGTAAGCACTGTCTCCCCACTGAGGAAGAAAGACAACCCCAGGATGAAATTCATCCCCACCCTAAAATAATTGGGATAAATCAACCGCAGAGCTGCCTCTCTTTGTTGTCAAGAGTCGCAGCCCTGAACTAGATGCCAAGAAAGATGAATTGTGCCCTCAGGGATGTGAGTGGTTCCCTCTGAGGTGGGGGAAGCAGAGCTTGCTCTCCCACTTCCAGGGACAGACCCATAGCCACAAACCATTTTTCTTTTACTTAGTTAGTAATTGATGGATTTTGCTATTCCACTGCAGGCTGGGCTTTTCTTTCAGTTTTACAGACTAGGTGGGGAGAAGTGATCCTGGTAGTACTGGTGCGTTTAGATGGGAGGCCACAAGGAAAATCCAGTTGTACCAGGAAGCGGTGCTGCTGACTCAATAAACAGCACGGGAGCGAGCGTCCTAGTGTGGTGCTTCTGAGCACTGCCTTCCTGCTTGTGTTGGAGGTTAAATCTCAGCTGCTAGTCATTATAGGGTCATACTTCACCAGGGTAAGGTGTTAATCCCCAGACAAATTATATGACAGGTAACTCTGTCCTCCTTGCTCTCTCCTGCAGCTTCACGTAAATTACACAGCCTTATGCACATCCTTCATCTACATCTAAACTTTTCTGAGCCGAGGTGGAATTGCTGTCTTCTGTCCCAGAGATGGCAGCAGTCTGGAGCAAATGAAGTGATTTCTCCATATGCATATTTCTGCATACAATAATGATTCTGGGATTCTGTGCAATAAGTAAAGACTTTTGTTGATTTTTTTGGACAGCACTGTGGAAAAGTATTGTTATCGTTACTTCATTAAGTTACATGTTTATAGTTAAGGTCTTGCAGTGTCTCCATTAATACAAATGGTTCACTGCTCTTGGTGTTCGTACAGCAGCCCACTAACCCCAAAGCAGAACAGACAGAGCAAAGAGGAGCACCAGAGCCAGTACCTGACTTGTGGTTCTGGTTTTGCTCCATCCTGCCTGCAGCAGAGACATGATCATATGTCTGTGAGCAGTTCAGATTCCCTGCTCTTCCCACCCTCAGCCAGCTGGTGGTGGAAGCAGCATGACTACAGGTGGGTACAGACTGTGTCTGCAGCACAAACAACAGTCTCTGTTCTCTGTGGCAAGAGCAAGCTGCCTGAAAGATTCCTCGTTGCTGGCCCAATCTCCTCCTCCATGTCGTCATCTCTGGGCACCACAGCTTTAGTAAGATGAGTGTTATTTTGGCAGATGAACCTCGAGGGAATTAGTTTAACTCCTGGTACCAAAAGCAAGATGGGGTCTTAAGCCTGACTGTTCTTCAGCTCTGACCTTCCCCTCTTAACTCAAAACCCTACAAATCATTCCTGGGGTGTTTCCAGCTTCCGAGACAGGATGAATAGTTGTCCTTCACAAGAAATCCTTGGAACACCATAGGAGAAGAGATGGTCAGATACCCGTGTCTCAGGCTCTTTATGTACTCTGGCTAACCACTCTACAAGCCAGTTTGTATCAGCACGTGGAGCTCAGGTGACTTCCCAGGACTGTGGACATCTGAGCCCTTTCCTTCAGGGCTGACGGAGCTGCCTGTACAGCTCATTGCAGAATGTTCTTCCTCCAGTCCACTGGGCCATGATTTTCATGGTTTTCATGATTTTCCAGCTGCTTTTCAGTGTTCTGGTGGCTGATAGAAGCTGCAAGGGCAATCTTCTGCGGTGCCACCTCATCTTGCTGCCAGGGCCAGCAATCCTTGGCCTGATTGCTAAAATGATCCCTCAGAGTACATAAACCAACATTATATCAGGAGGCATTAGAGTTCCCTAGGCTAGCCCAAATTTTGGCCTAAAGTACCTCAGCTGCTTCAGTCAAATCAGCTCCAGGACTTACAGTGAGTCCTCACAAAGTCTGTCTAGGCCACTCACTGCACCAACATAGTTGATACATGGTGACATGGTCCGGTGTGGTACCACAGTCACTGACTGTGTTAGTGACAGGATGGGGCAGGTCAAAACGGGAATTACCAACACGGAGCCTTTATGTTTTGTGCAAACAGGCCTGGCCTTTGGAAACTGAAGCTGGATTTGGATCACTTGAAATAGATAGGGCTATTTTCACACTTATTGTTGGCATTTGTGTATTTCTTTCCCTTACTAATTAGGAAATAATGAAAACTAAAACAAAAGCTGTGTCAGAGGTCCTGCATGTGCTCCGTTGGCCTGTGAGTGAGGCTCACCAAGTGGTGTCATACATGGGTGGGAGGCAGCTGGTGTCTTAGGGTGCCTTTGCTATCGTAGCCTGGTTGGCCTGATACCATCTAAATAGCTGTAAAACTGTTCTTCAGGATGACTTTGTTTAGAGACTAGGAGAATTTTTCGGGCCTGGGCTGTACCAGGGGCTGTGCACAGCCCAAAACGCGAAAACTGCCCATGGTTCAGGGACTGGGCTGTGACTGAGGCCCTGGCTCCAAAGTGGAGACAGCTTATCTTAGTAAGACAGATGAGATTGCCAGGTCAGGGAATGTGGAGGTTCAGAAGAAGCTCCTGATTGCAAATAAAAACCTTCAAAAAGGGCTCTGAGGTAGATTTTTATTCTGTCATTTTGTTTTTGTGGTAGTAATACCCATATTGCTATGTTGTAATCTGCTGTTATGTAAACAATGTGTTGTCCCTAAGGTAAGTTTAGGAAAACATTCACCCACGATGCAACCACAGATAAATCCAATTTTAGGTGCTTAAAGCATTATACTGTGCTCACAGATTGTCAGCAAGATGCACTCACCTGGAGCCAGCTCTGGATTGCCAGTTTCTCTGTATTGTTTCACAGGCCCTATATGTCCATTGGAACGCTACGTGATCAGGTCATCTATCCAGACTCCGTGGAAGACATGCATGACAAAGGCTACCAGGATCAGGATCTGGAGTGTATCCTGCAAATGGTTCATCTGTACCACATAGTTCAAAGAGAAGGAGGTAAACTGCTTATTTTTGTAAAAAGCTTCACAAAATCCATTATTTGTGTGTGTGTGTTAGTGAGACTGACTTTTACTTATTGAACACGCAAAGCTGGATCCAGACCTGTGTTTGTGGGAGCTGCACAACTTCATGTTGCTGCTAATGGAGGGAGAGGAGCTAAATTGCTCCTTTCCTCTGCAGCAAATCCATGCCCAGCTGAATGTTCTTGTTCTGTTGTAAAGTCCAGTCGTTTCATGGTATTATGAGATCTCCTTTCATATTTGTAGAAAATGTTGTGTCCTAAAACCTTGTAGTGTCACTGACTACACCAACTGTGCAAAAGAGGAGACAGCGTAAATACACTGGTACAGTAAAAGTTGAAATGCTAAAGGCTTCTGCTGAAGCTTTTCATGGCTTTTCTTTCCCTCAGCACAGCATTAATTTTCTTCCTGTTGTTCACACTAGCAGCCACTAGTATCTAGTTTGAATCCCCTCACCCCCAACATTACACTTTTAAAACAAACATAGGACAAAGTTGGTACCATTTAGAGGGAAGAAGGAGGCTCTCCAAACCCCTCCAGGGAGGTGGCATTGGAAGTGCTGGATGTACCCTACCAGGGATGTACTCTGCCAATCATCAGTGCTCCTTTTTGAGAGAGTCATTTGGGTGCATTGCCTTGTAACGTGTGCTTGGAGTCTCTCAGGATCATTGTGACGACTGAGTAGTGCCTCAGCCAGTGAGAGTCCCAAGGCAATGTCTAAATTCCCATTCCTGCGTGGCAGCCTCTTGGTCTGTTCAAAAGGCAGAAGGTGTACTGGATTTTAGAGCGGGGAGTAGTAATCATTTACAGCAGCAATTGTATGACTACAGATAGTTCTCCACCTCACAGCTGTGTTGATAGACTCTTATCTTGTCGTGGGTTAATGCTTCTTAGTTAAGAAAGTAATAATGACTGTTGACCCTCAAGATACAGTAGAACATAAAAATCTGTCATCGTGCTAATTCTTGTTGTTATTCAAGTCTGATACTGTGACACAGGGATTGAAAAAAGGGGCAGGGAACTAAACGCAGTGATTGGAATAATTGCAGAGAAGGCCTGTACTCACTGCACTGACATTAGAGCTATTAGTTAGTATCCCTGAGTCATTCACTTCTCTACGTGGGGTGTACAGATTGCAGAATGAGCAGATGTGCTGGCATGGGGAGCTGGACGAGGAGAAGCAGTTAAGATGTAAGTGGCAGGAAGCCACGGCGGAGTGTGCATTCATGGCCTGTTGGTACTTGTAGGCGTACTGAACAGCACGTGGTCCTCAGCAGCCAAAACCATATCCCCAGTGGTCTCTGAAGGCACATCACTGTGGTTTGTGACCCTGCAGCTGGAGCATGTAAGCGATGATGGGGCAGTTACTGGGCTCCACCTCTCAGATGCCAGTGCCTCCGGTTGGTTTTCTGAGCTGCCAAGCTCAAAACCCAGGTTTGGATCAGTCTTGCTCCACCTTCTGTGCCAAAGGACAGTAATGCTGTTTTATTGCTGACCCCATTCTTGCTCTTCTGCTTGTCTAACTGCACAAGTGAGATTTAGGAAGCAATCTATAAAGAGGACAGTGTTAACGTTCATTGGTACTGTATCAAAGCTGCAGTCAGGATAAGGGAGCACTGTGCAAAAGTTGGCAGAAACAAATGTTACAAAAACTTTCTTAGACTGCAATCTAAAACGACACAAGTGGGCAAAGCCGGAAAACAGAGGGAGAGATTACCACATACCAGGAAGTTTTTAAGACCATAATACACTTACTTAGTCACTTTTCTCCATGGGCATTTGCAGTGCAAATGGAGGAGAGACAGGAAATCTGTGACATATGATTCGACACGTTACACGGATTTCATATACTTAGGTATTCTTCAGAGCTCCCCCCGTCTGGGTCAAAGGCTTGTATTCAGGGTTTTGAACTAGCAAGCCAGAGAAACGTTTCTTGAGAGTGAACAATTGATTATTTTTTTTTTTGTTTATACAGAGCTGTTTTATTTTTATTATTTTTTATTTCAGTCTTTTACTTAAAATTAGATTTTTAAATTAAAATTATTTCTATTAGAAATAGAATGTTTTGTTTGCAAAATAATGAAAAGTCCTATGTAAAGCTTGCAGAACAAAGGATTTACCTCAAATAGTCTCTTTTTTTTTCTTTTTTTTTTTTTTGGCAAACTGCTTTGATGGTTGACAAAAAACAATGCTTCCCAATAGGAAAAAGTTTTGCTGAAAAATTCCCAGTGAGTTTCTGTTTTCGTATTGTGCACATTTTGTGAATGTGCAGCATCTGGAAGAAAGAAAAAAAAAAAGCCAGCAACAAAACCAATTTTAGTTATCCATATTCTTGGGTATATATGCAATACATCAATCCTGTTTTCAACCAGTTTCCGTAAACCGATCCAAGAATGGAGCTGTCTATCAATCACCTAGTTACAGAAACAAATCATAATTCCTCAATCCTTTTTCTTTAGATCCTCTTCACCTCCATAGCCTTTCTGTCTCTTCCCCTTTCACCTATCCCCTGCAGTGCTGTGCCTCTACCAGACAGTAGGTCCGCAGGGCACGGCCCCGTTGCTTTAATTGACCACGAATGCCACACACATATAATACCACGCTGTACAGTTTTGTGCAAGTCTGCTCCCTGTGGGCAGTTAGAAGAAGGCAGATGGAGCCAGCATTACACAGCTCTGGCTCTGAATGTGTTTGTCCTGGAGTGACTTCATTGTCTTTGGCTGAGTTATTTGCACATTGCATCAGTTGAAGGGTCACCAAAATCCAAGGGTAAAGTGGCCAAAAAAAAAAGCCTGATATTATTCTCGCTGCCAACGGCATAAATTCCCATTTTTTTGCAGCAATAAGGCTTGACCCAATTAGAAGTAAGTAGAATAGTCAGAAGAATAAAGAGGCCAATTTGGCATTTATCTTCAGTGTTACCCTTACAAAACCTTTTTTAATCCGTAGCAGCTGAATGCACCAAAACCAAACCAAGCAAACAGAAACCCCACCGATAGTACCACCCCCACAACACCACCACTCCTGACGTTGCTGAGCCCAAGCCCTACATAAATCTGGTGCAATTCCCGTGGCAGCAGCCCCCCTTGCAGCAGGGGCCAGGATGCCCTTCCTGCAGAATCCCACAGCGGCGTTTAGAGGAATGCCATTCCCCTGCCTACCTTTGCCCTCCAGCCTGTCTGCACTCCTTAACTTTGTCCTCATGTAAAATACTAGAAAACTTGGCAGAAGCTTGAGCGGGGTGATGCTGATGATTTAAGATTACCTTGTATTGTAATCGGTGCAGTGAGTCATCCCGAAGAAACTTGCGTGCATGATATTAATGCCATTCAGTAATGCATTCAGTAAGGTGCCCCATCAATACCTGCAAAGTTGCTAGCAAAATGAGGAAAACAAGGTTATATGCAGCATGGGTGAAGAAAAGGCACATCCAGAAGTCTGAAGAATATTACGGAGATCTACAGTAGGTATCCATAAAATGTCTTTTTTGACCTGCTGTGAAAATCTGCATATATTTAGCGAGTGTCAACAGCGCTGGAGCCATAGGCTCGTGGCAGCCTGTCACATGGGGGAAGTCGTGAGTGCGTGTAGCAGCTTGCTGGATACAGGACCAGGCCTGCCCGCTCAGGGCTGATGACATTACTGAACGGGTTCGACCTGTTTATGGTTTCTCAGCACCCCAGATTATAATTATTCCTCATTATTTTGCACATTTGTCATTCCTCTGGGTCTTGTCCAGGGAGCCATTATGCTAAGCCACGTATAAGCACACTGACAAGCACATTTCCTCTCGCCGAGATTTTTCCATCTGATCATTTCAGCCCTGGATTTGCTTTTGTTAATGCCACGGACAGCAACTCTGGCGTGCTCTGCTGGCTTTTCCAGTGGCTCTGAAAGAGCCACAAATCCCTGCAGTGCCACGCTGAGCTGGGCCTCATGCCATTGATTGTCTCTTTGTTCATCAGGAGTGGGCTCCCTGGCTGTAGTTTGCTGCTGTGGCCTCTCTCCTGTCTTGCTACCATCCTCCAGCCCATGTCTGTTGAGCTGCATTGGAAAATGATAAATTGGGAAACGGAGCTTTTTAACTTCTTTCTTTTTATTTGGCATCTGGATGTTGTCTGGCATGTAAGTGCAATGATGGACAAGGATGCAGGATGCATGGCGCTACAGACCCCAGATGTAATCCTTTTTTTAAAGTCAAATTTAGCTTTTTTTTGTGTTTGTTTTTCCTTCAGAAAACTTAGGAAAAAGAATTGTAAAAGAAACCCTGCAAGAAAACAAGCTGCTGCTGTCATGAGGCTATCGCTGATTTCTGCTGACAGCTGTGTGTGTTTCTGTCACCAGTGCTCTGCCCCAGCACACTGCGTGTGTTATTTGTCTTCCTGGTTGCAGAAGGCGTTTCTGTGGCATCTATTGTTCATCGCATCTGCATCGTATCATGTGCAGTCAAAGGCTGTGTGTACCAAGGAGCCTGGTGAGGAATTTGGGCTCTGAAAGCCAGGATTATGCTGGTACCTCTGAGAGTGTTGTGCTGCGTTCATGGACAAGCCGTTTCTTCTCTTTATTTGTAAAACGGCTGTAGCTGTAGGTGCTGAAAGCCCCTGACTTGGCTGATGGTTTTGGAACGCTAAGGTCCTTTCGTGACCTGCTCCATGCCAGCAGCAAGGAAAGAGAAACAAGCAGATGCATTATTGTTAATGCACAGTAGGAAGTTAGTTTATTGGGAGTGAGATTGCCTTAAGTGTTCAGAGGAAATAGCTCAGACGTTAGAAAATAATTTTTGAAATGGCAAAGGGATGATGTGAAAGTGGATTCTTCCTTGTCTATTGTTTAAGATATTCCAAGGGGTGAGCAGGGAAGTTGAGAGAGGGAGCGAGGTAGCAGGAGGCAAGATACTAATATTAAGTCAGAATATAAGTTGAAGTGACCCCAGAAATGCTGTATCCTGGTGAGCTGAGGCTAGCTCTTACCCCTTCAGGAAAATCAGAGAATGGGTTTGCTGGCTTAGGGACATGGTTTAGTGGGAGACATTGGCAGCAGGGTGATGGTTGGACCAGAAGATCTTGGAGGGCCTTTCCAACCTTAATGCTTCTGTGATTCTATGATTTCCTTCCCATTTTGCAGCCCTTCCATGAACCTCCTTCTCTCTCTGTCCATTACTCATAAAGCAGCTGATCTGAGCAGAGGAGCCGCTTCCATGGGCACACGAGCACACCCACCCACAGCCTAGCTCAGATCCAGAGCTCCCATCACAACTCAGCCCTGGAGATCATCGATATTCTCAGCTTTAACATCAGCAAACATAAACAGCAGTTCGAATGTCACCTTCAGAAGTGTAGCTGTTTCTGTGGCTTTCGTGAGGGACTGATCTGGGACTGATCATCAGAAACAGCTTGTGTGCATCTGTCCCCTGTCCCAGAGCTGATCTGGGTGGCGATCCAGTTGAGCATTACACAGCTCCCTCTCTGCTGGGAGCCAGGTGCTGGGAAGCACTGGGATCCTTAAGCAAGAAATGAAAGGAAACTAAGGAAACACTGTAGGATCGGCAAAGGTGACGTATTTCTGATGCACACGTGTGCTTTTTAAATCTATGTACACGTTTATAAAAAAATCTTGACACTACTTTATAATTCACAAGCCCCCTGTAAGTCTGCAGATACAACAACACATCCCCATCCTGCTGCATGCAGCTGACAGTGATAAGATAAAAGTCAGCTGGAGGCCTGCAGAATATTAAATAATAACACCCAGTGCTATACGGCTGTGAGTCACTTCTAAATACAAGGTAGCAGGAAGTTTGTATGTAAAAGCCTCCTGTCTGCATGCACGGGTTTGTGCATTAGCTGCTTGTCTGGGCACACAGAATGCAGCCCTGGGTCTGCATCTGTGCTTCTCTCGAGTTTGCTGACTCACAGCAGTGAGAGGAGTCAGGCACTAAACATTGTCATCTGATGCTGCTGTTTATGGATTTTTTTTCTCTCTACATGCTGAACTTGTTTTTAAATTTCCACTCAAATCTGCTTTCCTTTCAAGGAGGTATAGCAAATGGTTCCATAAAACACACGTGACAGAGAAATGGTTAGTTACACACAGGTCAGAGATGTTTCTTCACAGAGATGGTAAGCGAACAGTAAACATACGATGGAGAAAGTTAAATTCCTCTTTCAAAGTTGGCATAGTATTTGTGACATTTTTCCAACTGAGTGCCAGTGGAAAAGCACTGAAGTATTTCTGAAGTGATCCAGAACCCCGAAGGTCTCTCCTGCAATGGAAGTGCTCTTCATGATTTTGGTTGGGGATTGCAGAGATGTTGCAAGTAAAGGTGTATTTCCTTCATCAGCTCACGTTGTCCTGACATGTTTTGTTTGCATTTTTTGTAAGGCTGGGATGCCGTCATGGACTGGAAAGATGTCTTATCAGGAGGAGAAAAACAAAGGATGGGCATGGCTCGCATGTTTTATCATAAGTAAGCATTTGGGTTTGTTATTTAAATAATATTTGAAAACGAGGAAGAGTTTTGGAGGTTTGCTGTAATAGTTTGAGCATTTGTAGATGGAGATTTCCATGCAGTGTGCCCTACTGCTAGACTGCTGTGTAGGACTGCAGACCTTGTCATTTGCTCATATAATCTCTGCTTTTAGTTTGGACAATGCTTCTTAATTAAAATTTGCTTTTGGAAATGTAGCGTAACATTTTCTGCATGTTCTTTTCTGCATCTAATCAGGCACAAATGCCTTCCCAACATCTGTCTTACAAATATTGCAGCAGTCTGATGACTGCTTTAGAGGCTACGGGAGTTGGAAAGCCAAGCTCCACATTGTTTTTTTTAATTTTGGAGACTGCAAACCCTGCAGAGGCAGCCCAGTCCATACCCAGCAGTGAACAGAAACTTTCCGAGCTGCCTGTAGTTACAGCATGCCTTGTTGACAGAACGAAGTAACACCAGGTCAAACTGGGGCACAGCAGTTAGATCACTGTGTGCTCACAGGGACCAGGAAATAAAACTCATTTTTCCTGGAAGCCACGTCTGCACCTAAAAAATGCTTGGGAACTTGGAGTTGGTGCTAGGCAGCTTCCAGCTGCAAATGAGGGGCAGCTGGCTTGTAAAAAACAGCTCTCTGCTTCTTCTTGTCCTCTCAGTTAAACATCGTATGTGGGAATATTGTCCAAAGCGTAGATGACTTACATTCTTTATTTACTTTTGCAAGGCCAAAATATGCACTGCTGGATGAATGCACAAGCGCGGTAAGCATTGATGTTGAAGGAAAAATATTCCAAGCTGCGAAAGCCGCTGGGATATCCCTGCTTTCTATAACACACAGACCTTCTCTTTGGTAAGTATCTCCAAGAATTTGTCATGGTCTTTGCTTTTAGCCTTCTGCAGACATAGATTGGCCTTTGTTCTATGAACTAGGACAGTTGTTTAATCAATAGCTACTGCACTTTTTAAGATAACCTGTCTAAAATAATAGCAATGTAAATGCATTTAACATTGATTTCTTTCATTCTTTGACACATACATATTCCTCTTTCTAATTTTTTTTAAATGTGTGGCAGTTATTAACTATAAATAGAAACATGCAGGTAGCTAAGGGGCAGTTAATTAGTCCACTACACCACAGCCACAATACCTCTCACCAGATTATTCTATAAAGATGACGAGATCCATGAGCAGTCCGGGGGAATTTTACTAGTGCTTGGGAGAAGATGGGGAACATGGCAAGTGAATCACCTACACTTTGTTCTTTCAGAGGAATCGATGCATCCATATTAAAACTATGTCATCTAAAAACTGTGTCAAAAATATGACATAACTTCAGTCATGTCCTGTATCTGTAAGGCCCATGAGCTTTCAAAGTTTGGTTGTCTATTAAAAAAACCAAAACAATAAACACTAGAATTCTGAGAAAAATCGTTCTAGTGAGATGATGCTAATTATGGACAAGTCCCTCAAAGGAAGTAAATACAGTTGATGAATACATAAAACAACCAAATACTTAAAGGGCAAAAGGAGATGAGATGGTGTAAGCTGACATTAGCAGAGGCTATTTGTTCTGAAGTCCTTGGTCTCTACTAGAGTCAGGTTGTTTGCTTTTTTAAGCTGATGACAAAATTGGATCAGAACCTGAATTTTAAGAAAAAATTGGTGTTCTGATAGGAAAAATAAAATAATACAGACACATATTTTTAAAATGATTTAAACTATACTTAAAAATAAAAGGTTTTTTAATTTTAAATTTTTTGAAGTTGGCATTATTTCAAACCACTGCTCAAGAATATAGGTATTTGAGAGCATCTCACCTACAAATAGTGATGATGCAGAGGGAAATTCTGCCAAAGAGCTTGTGAGAATGACCTTTGAGTTCAGTTTCCCATGGACATTTCTTGTTTTCTAGTATTAATGCTGTTCAGGAAGGTTTGTAGCCTTCACAGTATTAATGAAATTATCAGAAATCTGGTAACTTATGGGGATCAAGAATTGATAAAAGCAGGTGGATAGATAGGATGTGATGGCTTTGTTCTGGAGAAGTAAAAAACAAGTGCTGAGTATTCAGAAATAAACATCAAATGCCTTTCATCAGGTATGCTTCCATAGGGACTGCACTGTATAGACAAAGATCAGGGCTGCATGTTGCTTTCTCCTTATGATTATACCAGGCACTGTTTGCTCTTTTATTCAAAATATTGGCTACCTTCTTGTACCACAGCAATTAGATGTCTCAGTCATCTATCTTAGCTTCCTGATTTTTTTTTTTATTTTATTTTTTATGGGTGAAAAAATAGAGGGACGGTTTAAGCATTTCGTGTCACAAAGAATAATATGAAAGAAGGGGTGAATGTAAGCCTGAAGTTGAATCTCTTTTGAGCCTCATGTCATAAGCTATTGAGTTTATTAAACTGTCACATTCCCCGGATGGAATTTCTAATCACTGTTTTGTGACATGTTTCATCTTCTATAATTTATAGTGATAAATTACACAGCCGTAACAGCAGCTCTGAGGGAACTCTTGCACCTCCTGATAAATGTCCTGTCAGGTCTTGGCAAACTCCACACACACGTACACCTTTGAATATTTTTAGTGCACACACCCTGACACACAAAAGATCTGTGACTCTTACACAGACTTTAATTTGGCTCCTTGCAGTATTTTAGGACTGGAGGTTTATTTACCCAACCTTATAAAATGAGGGGGAACAAACTGGGGTGTAATTTGAACAAGCTGCTTTTATCAGTAGCATCAGGTGCATCGTGCCTGAATGCACTGGGGCACACGTTCCCTTTCCTTACTCTGAAGAGAAGGTATTATTTGTGTGTGCAACAGACTGCAGCTGGGAGGAGTGTTGGTCAGGGGTTATGATCAGATATGTGTAATGTCACTGGAGGTGAAGGCCTAGGGAAGTCCTGGTGACAGGCTTTGAAATACCCAAACCCCTTATAGGAGAGCGCCCTGGGTTTATGAGTCACTGAAAAGCTTGTGAAAGTCTTACCAGTGATCCAGGACTGGACAACACTCATCTTCCTGAGAGACACCACTGAAAACAGACACAGACACCCAAACTGCATGCAAAAACGTGTGTGCAAAATTACTGATGTTCTGATTTCTGACGCAGGAAGTACCACAGTCACTTGCTGCAGTTTGATGGACAAGGAGGCTGGCGCTTCGAGCAGCTGAACACGGCCGTCCGTCTGTCGCTGAGTGAGGAGAAACAGAGACTGGAGTCCCAGCTTGCAGGAATTCCCAAAATGCAGCAGAGACTGAACGAACTGTGTAAAATGCTGGGAGAAGACTCAGTGCTTAAAAAAATGGACAAAGAGGAATAAATAATTTATGTTTTATGTTTTTAAAAGTATTTTTTTAGTTAAAAGCATTACAAGTTCAGACATTATCCTTTGCATGCATTGTGCTAGAGGCTTAGAGCATAGAGAAACACAGCCAGCAAAAAATAATGCTCTGAATGCTACGTAAGACTTCAGCATTTTAGTATTAAGGAAGAACGCGGTGGAACTGTGAAAAGAAAATAAGCAAGTGCACAGAGTATGAGATTAGTCCTCGCAGCTTATGTTAATTCCTAGTGAAAGCTCAATTCACTGCAAAGAGCTACCAACACTCTTAGGTCTTGTAGGTGAGTTTTGGCCTGAGACCTGGCCTGCAGAATGTGCTCTTGTACCAGGTCACTGTGTGCGTATGATATGCCTGCTACGCAGGGCGAACCTGGCATGAAGCTCAGGCATGGAGCACGGCAAAGGCAGCTTCTGGGTGAGTGCATGCAAAAGTCTCACTTGGGTATAAGAAGCATTCTTTCAGCCTGTGTAAAACAAAACTCCTGTTCTACTACTGAGTCGCATACACACCTTTACCCACGTTTCCGTAGGAAATAACGTAAGAGGCTGACCAGAAGGTGATTGTCTGAGCAACTGACTGCCCTTGTGACAAGGGAAAGAGGGATGGAGCTGAATATGTAACATACAGGTGCTGTACTTGATGCTGTTGTGCACAGCTTCGGAGGCTCTTTGCCCTTGGTGATGCATCAGATCCTTCGGGGAATTATTTGTATCCTGTTCATAACCTCTCGGGGAGGGGATGTAGCACTGAGCCTGGCATCAGGAGACTTTGTTTGGCTTGACTAAGTCTTTCGTCTGCTTCAGGGGCCTGATCCAGCCACTGGAACTCTGACCCAGCTCCTCTGTTGGTAAAATCGCAGCATAGACACTGAGACACTTTGTGATGGGAAGGGCTGCAGGAGAGGAGAACGGTGGCTTCTAACCCTACACTGAATTCTCAGGCATGCCACTTAAAACGCTCGGCACTTACAAAGGGCTGTGAAAAGCTAGAACATTTTATAACCACTAATTGCTGCCTGCCATGTTTTGTTAGAGTGGGTGAGCACCGTGCTCCCTGTGGGCAAGCAAGAGAGCACAGCGGTTACAGCTCTGCTTCCAGGTTTGCTCCCAGGATGTGCCAGCTACTGCGGTGTCCCCGGTCAGTCGGGAGGGCTCTGAACTGAAACTCCCTGAGACCTCAGAGCTGGCCTGAGTGCCTTGCTGGAGGCCAAACTCAGTGAACTAGAAATAAAGATAGGAGAGCAGGAGCCACATCTCAGAGTAGGCTGTCTTCCTTCTCACTGTGCGTGCTAGACTTGCTGCTTTGGCTGTTCCCCTGTGGCTCTTGCACCAGAACCTGGAATAAGTCTGGTCTCTGTCCTGCTCCTCCGGAGTCTGTGGCTTGAATGCAACCCTGTACTTGTTCTGGTGACAGCTCTCATTAGTTTTCTCTGCAGAGTGCCCTAGGACATCTCACTGACACGGAAAGGAGTGCTCCTGGGAACCTCTGAAAGGGATGAGGAATTAAGGTTCAAATAATAAGGTGTTGTGCTGCAAAGTACAGGTGAAGCACAAAGCACAGGTCAGCGGTGTGGTGGATGACTTGTGCGTGCGTTTTAATCTGCGAGTGTCTCTGCTTGTCCCTCCCCCTGCAGGCTAGCTTTCCTCCCTCTCATCTTCAAAGACAAATTTGTAACTGCTGAGGAAAGAAGTCAGCCAAGAATCTGTTCATGAAGATGACTGATGATTTTAAGCCCTGCGTGTTTCTGAGTTATGTTTCTCGCATCAGGTGCGTGCCGTGTGCCTGCCCTTGCCTTTGTGCATACCTTTGTGCTAGCACAACCCGGCCACAAAACCACTTCTCCAAAAGGTCCTCCCGAAGCAGGAGCTGAGGTGGAGGAAGGGGAACGACTGTTATGCACTTTACTGTGTGGCTGGGAGCTAAAGCAGGGTTGTCCCGTCCCCAAATGAGGAGGACACTGAGGAGCACCGAACGATCGGCCTGGTTGGGCGTAGCTCCCAGTTACAGCTCCCAGCCCCCCACCGAAGCTCAGCACCACGGCACTTGACTGCTTGGGAGCTGTTACTGGTGAGCACAGCACCCCAAAATCTGCTTTATCGCCTCGCAGAGATCCAGCTGCCATCTGTTCTGGCCCAACAAAAACAAAACAAAAACTTCTGAGGGCACTGCTTAGAAGGAGAAAGTTTTTGTTGGTGGTGGTGTTTGTTTTTTAATGAAGTTCTGCATAAAATGTACATCATGACTGATGAAATTTTAATGGAAACTGGAATTGCACTAGAATCAATGTGATAGTATTTTGCTTTGAGTTTGCTATGTGTTTTTTGGATCCAGTGATAGACTTGGCCGTCCCCATTCAGTAATAGGGTGTAAAATAACCCAGCGTCCCGCTCTGCTGTTTGCAGGCATGAAAAGAACATGAGAGTGCTGATAGGAAAATAAAACCCTTCCCTAAATAGGATTTGCCTGAGTAATACCAAGCCAGTTTTAGAAGGATTTTCCGTGCTGGTGATTCATTCTTCTTAAAGTCAGTTTTGTGGTTTGAAGAGAAGCTGCCCTGGAGATTTGCTCTGCAAACGTCTGGCTTGTTCCAAATGCCAACTGAGACAGGAGCCTCTGGTTCTGTTTTTAGAGAGTTTTGCCTCTGGTGTGATCGAGGGCAGCTCTCTTTGTGCTGCTTGAGACATGGCCAGGGAAGCAAGAGCAGAAGTGCAGGCTCCCCGCTCAGGGAATTGCTCAGGTTGATGCTCTTCTGCAGCCAGCATCGAGGGAGCATGGGGCTGTTGCAGTGCTCCCAGAGAGGGCCAGAGCAGGGCAGGATGCCTCGGTGGAATCCTTTTTCTTGGTACAAGGAGAGTTAGCCATCAGTGTCTGTTCTCTTTCTGGCTTCCAGGAGCTGTGGCTCCCTGGGAAGCCAAGGAGGCGACATCGTGGCTCTCCTAAATGGTGCATCTAGCAGGAGCTAGGCAGATCCCACTCTCAGAATGGATGTGGCATAGTGTTGGGTGTCTGCAGCCTCCCGGGGCAGCCTCTCATGCCCCAGCACTCAGGGCAGACTGGGCTTGGCTGGGTCTGCATCCTAAAGAAGTAAGGCGTTGAGCAAAACTCACACCAGTCTCAATCACGGAGTAACCATACAATAAAAATATTAAATATCCACATCAGCTCATGCAGATAATGCTGGGATTTTTTTTTTTTTCTAGAGTTTTCAAAATGGAAGCAAGCATTTTCTGTATGTGGGATTTCAGTATTTTAACCTAGGAAAAGTTTGTTTTTCTCTTAGTTTTGGGACCAGACTATTTTTTGTTTTAGATTCGGAAGCCCTCCTTCTGCAGGAGTCGAAAAACGTAAGAATCTTGAAAGGATTTTTTTAAAACCAGTGGGATCTGTGTTTAAGTGAGGAATGAAGGACTGGGTATTCGATGGTGTACGTTTAGGGAAAACTGCAATAAAAATGATATCCTAAAGCAAACGAACAAACACGTCCACAGGCCCCTCAGTATGTCAGAATTGTCATAATGCATGTCAAAGCCAAGTTTATGAGCCTATGATCAGATTTCAGTCGTATATGGAGTGAAATCACCCTACTGAGTCGTTCATACAGCTTGAGAGAACTGAACTGCTAATCGAATGTGTCTTTGTTTCGTTTCTGTTTGATATTAATGCCTTTTTGAGAGCAGACAATTTATAAAGCAATAAATTATGCTTTCCAGTTGTAATTTATTCCAACTTCAAATAAAACAAGTTGCATTTACTTTGCCTTTGCAGTTTACCTTACGAATCGTGCATGGAGCAGCCGAGGCCCATGCGAGAGCTGTGCCGGTGCGCTCCGGGGACCCCTTCCCGTGCCTTGTTCCTGTGACGGGGTTGGGAACCAAGGGGTAGGTGTTGTGTCCACCCACGAGCTGGCTTGGGTCCAGCCAAGTCAGAGAGCACTGACAGAGCAAAGTCCAGGGCGTGAGCCATGAGAAACGCACATTTTGGGACTTTGGGGGGTTGTAGGACCACACTAGGGCTCCTCACAGCACGAGGAGACAGGCTGGACTGCGGTGGGAGGTGATGCTGCACGTGGCTTTCATGGTTTTTTGGAAGATGCGTTGGTTTTTGTTCCTTGGAGAGCGTCCCCGCTTCGTGGGCAGGCCAGCAGAGAGCTGGCACCATGTGCTGGCTGAGTAGAGGTGTTCAAAGGCCTGGTACAGCTGAAAATTCCTGGTCAGTGGGGAATATCTGGAAGAACACCTCACAGGGCCTAACTTCTGATTAGGGCTCATTCTGCGGCACCTGCTTTGTGCGTTTGAAATTAGTGCCTTTAACCCCATGTAAACGAGGCCGTCTATGACAGGGCAGCAGTGAAGTGAAAGAAACACTGCACCCACCCAGTGCAAGTTTGGTCTGCATGAAGAATCTGTTTTTAAAGAGAGTAATTAAAAAGGAGAGAGAGAGATTGTGGCCGGTGGCCGATCTGGGGCTGAGGAGCCAGCCGGGCCCCGGGCTGAGTGCCTGGTAAGAAACCAGACTGGGAGGAGGTCTGGGAAAAAACAGGCCGAGGGAACCCAAGGGCAGAGCTAGGCGAAATCCCCTGGGATTGCAATGCCCTGGTGCAGGCTGAGGCTCAGGGAGCAGAGTATGCCTTGACATGATTGAAAATCACCAGGAGAGAAGATTCGGAGCCACAAAAGCCAAGCACAGAGCTGCGGGCTCCAGGTTAAACTGGCAAGCGAGAGTAGAGCCTGCTATTAGGGAAGGAGAAGAGGAAAGCACTGGACTACCTTGGAGTTTGCAAGCACTCCATGGGGAGGACACACGGTCAGGAGCACAGGATGCTGAAGCACAGCAAGATCTGGGACTCCAAAAGCCAGCAGGATTTTCGTTATGCTGAGGTCCGAATTTGAGTGTAAGTTTTTGAGTGCAAGTCTCCACCGTGTTGCTAAACTTGTCACGAAGAAGAGTCCGAAGTGAGAGAAGGTGGCAGGGGAAAAGTCCCCAAAGAATTTTCTCTGTTGGATAATTTTATGTTGACTGTGCAGCTTCAACTTCTTAGCATCAAAATGAAAAAATCAGTAAAAACAAGGCTTTTTAACATCTTTCAGAAGTTTACTCTTCTAAAGTGAGAGATCATTTGCAAACTAAAAATGTTGCTTAATTGCCTGGGAGGTTGGGTGTTGATTGCTTTGTGTTTTGTTTTGTTTTTTTTTGCTTTGCTTTTTTTTTCCTCCTTATTTTCTCTGTTTTTACAGGGGATAAAGGGAATAATTAAACCTACTTTGGGTAGGTTTCTTGGTGTCTGTTCATTAAATAATCCTAAACTGGAGAAGAAGGGATTTGGAAAAGATGGAGATGCCACATATCTGCTGTCATCAAACATACAGGGACAGGCTGGCCCTGTCAGCATTTGTAGGATAACACAGGTATCAAGAGAGACAAAAACACTCATTTATTTTTTGATTTTAGTATGAAAATTGTAAAAAAAAAAAATAATTAAAAAAAATAATGTAAAAATAGTAAAGTTTAGTTAGATAGAAATGTCTTTGAAATGAAGTTTTATATTTGCTCTGTTGTAGAGCCAGATTTCAAGTAGATCAGATTCATAATGATTTTGCTAAAAATTTGGGTCTTTGGAAACAGAAATCATTTTCACTATAATTGACACCATAATTTTCATGCAAATCCAACCTATTTCACATTGAAATAACAAAAAAATAATCACATTCACTAATCCTCCAATATCTTCTCCTTTTATCTCAAACTTTTTCTCCTCATCTATAGCCATGAAGTGCCATAAATACGTTGGGTTTATTAGAGACCTCTCTCTCAGCTGCTGTGTTTCTGTGTCAGAAGATTTGGAGATCTCTCTCTTTATTATATGGGTTTCACTGAGTTTTCCCTGCCCACCCTTCCTGCCCACTTTCCATCCTCTGCTCTTGCTTTGTTTCGAGCCAGCCCGGAGCTGGTGCCCTCCATGCAGGAGGCAACAAATGCAACAGCTGGAGGTGAGAAAGCTTTGCGAGGTGCCCGCTCATAATAAGACATCCTTGCACTGAGCAAACTCTTCCCAGTATCAGTTTCTGCATGCGATGCCAGGGTGTTATAAAAGCTGTGGAGCTCATCCTCACGAAGCACAACCAATCCTCTCCTAATCCTAGCAAGGGCTCATCAAAAGCATGCAACTGCTTTTCATAACGTGCTTCAGAGTATTGTTAGGTAACGCGTAAACATAAGCAGCTCTTAAATAATTACAGGTCTTCAACCAAAAATCCCTTTATATTTTGGATGAAATGGTAGCCACGGAAGCAGAATTATGAAAATCCCCATTTCCTAGCATGCGAGGAGGAGCAGTCCCAGCCTCTTGCCAGCTTGCTCAGACTCCTGTGCTGTAATCATGGTGCAGAGCTCCAGCCCGGCCTCATCTCTAATCTTCACTTGTGTATGTGCCATGCGGCTGATTACTGAGCATCAGAGGAGAAGGGCGCTGTTTATTAGACATTTGACACATGTTATTATGGGTGGGAAAAAAAAGAAAAAAGTTATTAATGCATTTCATGAAGAGATGAAAGCCGAGGCGAGGTTTGCCTTCCTGGGAGGACGGCTGTGCTTCCTTTGTGCAGGCTCACTTCCAGGGACTTCTGAAGGAAAGGTGAATTCCTCCTTCGAGTCACTGGCTAAAAAGTGCTTCTGTCTGAGACAGGTTTTAATTAACAGCCGGGGAAAAAAAAAAAAAAAAAAAAAAAAAAAAAACAACTAGTGGCATCGTCAATTTTAAAGGTATTCAGAAATCACAGGATCGCAGAACTGTAGGGTTGGAAGGGACCTCCAGAGATCATCGGGTCCAGCCTCCCTGCCAAAGCAGGTTCCCTAGAGCAGGCTGCCCAGGTAGGCATCCAGACAGGCCTTGAATAGCTCCAAAGGAGACTCCAAAATGCCTCCTTCTCAAAAATGAGCCTGCTAAATGTTCCTTTGAACCACCCTGGGCTCTCTTGGTGGCTGTGCCGTGGCTCTGGGGTACAGAGGAGGCAGCTGTGGTGCTGAGGGGGCACCGCCGAAGCGCCTGCGCCTGTGAAATCAGAGGTTACAGCACCAGCACGGCCTCCTCCTCCAACCCAGGCTTATTTCATATGAATTAATCTTCTCCTTCTCAGCTTCAACTCCTGGTCTGCCTATCAGAGTCCCCAATCAAGGCTGGGATTTCCCAGGGCACATCACAGACAAACCCCATCAGGTGGGCCAGGCGTGCTCCTGCCTAGGCCACGCTTCGGGGGCGCCTCGTCCAAGGCCTGCTCAGTGTGTCATGAAGGGCAAGGCCGTGTTCAAAGCACATGGTTTTTGCCAGCACCATGTCTGAAGATGTGAGTTTACTTTGCCACTTCAGAGCCTTACAAAAGGCGTAAAGGAGGCTCAGAAGCTGGAAGCTGCAGCGACACAAATTTGGGCCAGGATGAAGCCGGGGCAGGCTTTGCTTCAGATGGGTGCTGGGTACAGCAGGAGGGGCCTGCCCGGAGCAGGGCGCTGCTCGGTGGCATCTGTGGCTCCTGTCATGCGGTGCCAAAACAGCCCCTCCTGGCCTACCAGTAGGTACAGCAAGGGGAGCAGCCACCCATGCCTTCAGGGATGGTTTGGGCAGTTCCACTGAACCAGGAGCCTGCTGGGGAGTTTGGGAGGAGCAGTCTGAAGAACAGGACCTGCGAAGGACCGAGCATCTCCAGCTCTTCTCCTGGCACAGCACACCCCCTCCTGCCCACACCTTTCCAGCAGTCACCCAGCCACGAGTCCCACGGAATCGGCAGCCCCACAGAGGAGCTGTGCACCTCACTCCTCCACACAGATTTCGGAGCAGAGGAGGGTGCCCTTGTGGTGGGCAAGCACAGACAGACTCAAGCTGCCCTGCCCTGGCACCCAGCTGGCCCCACACATGAATGCACGTTTAGCCCACCCCAAAGAGATGACTTTTCATGCAGGACTACATTGCCCACTTCTGGGCTGCCCTAAATGTGGTGCTGGGCTGCCTCCAGAGCAGAGCTGGCTCCTGCTGTGCCAGCCTGGAGCATGGGCAGAAGACCTCTGCTGTTTGCATCCGCCTGCCCCAACATGCCTTACACTGGCCACAGTCTGGTTTTCTGCTCTAATCCCAGCTGACTGCTCTGATCTTTTCAAGGTTTTTGGATTTCTTGTGGGTGGAGGCAGAAGAGGCACGGCCGCACGTCCTTCTAAAGAATGAGGTGTGGGCAGAAACCATTTGTGTTGTTGTGCTTGAAGTTGTCCTCATCCACAGCGTGCTTGGGTGGGGGCAGGGCACAGTTCTACAGAGACCTGTGCAGTCTCACGGTCTCTGGTTTGCTGTTTCATGGGTAATGCTAAGCCTCAGAAACACATTTTGAAAAATGCTGCTAAAACTCCAGCCCACTGGGCTTCTGGCATGAAAGAAACATGGTGCTGACGTGAACACTACGATGAAAAGTGGAGCCCAATTCCATCCTGGAGAAGCACTGGGCATGTCAGGGGAGCTACACAAACCAAGTCAGAGTCACCCTGCATCTCCGTTCTTAAAAGGTTTCCTTAATGACGCTGATTAGATTACTAGAGAGGGACTGGCAAGAGCCCACGTTACTGCTGAGCTTGCAGACTGGTATCACGTAGCGCTGCAAAGGCTTGCTCCTCAGCCAAAGACTGAAGCCAGCGGTTAACCAGCGTAATTTTATTGGCAAGCATCTCCTGTAAAGTGAGGCAGTGTGCTCTGATGACGATGTATGCAACTCCTGCAACTCCTTTTGGTGTCACTGGACTAAAATTGCCATTACTTTCAGGCACAACAGATAAAATGACAGCTCCGTGCATGGCCCTCAGCCTTACGAAGGCACGTAGGGGTTTGTTTTGTATGAATATAATTTTAAGTTGCTCGGCAACTCGTGGGAGTGGCTGAATATGCAATGACCATGGCATATATAATCGGTGAGAGCTGAAGTCGAAAGTACTCACCAATCCTAAATTCCTTCCCAAATTCTTTTCCCTGTTGTTTGCCTGCTGCATTACTTAATGGGAGCAGATCTGCATCCCGATCAGCACAGCTCTGGGTAGGGCTCAGGAACCAGGGCATTTCTCAAGAGTTTCACAGCTTTATCTCTGCCAGGCTGATGTTCTGCTAGCCAAAAACTTGTCTGCCACACTTACGGAGCCTTCAGTGAAGATGACGTAAGCTTCACAGGTGTAGATGAAAGCCAAATTGATCTGGGCCTTTAGTTATTCTTTGTTGTATAGGACTGACATGACTGATAAGCTGAAGGGGAAAAAATATTGGGAAAAAAAATGAAACACATCTCAGTTTCCTTCTAGTTGATCCCAGCACTGAAACCGAAGCTGTCTACCTTTGCAGAAACCAGATGCAGCAGGCAGGGAAGCACTCTCACGTTGCCTAGGGCACAGCTTTGATCAGCCAACCTCAGCTTGCCTCTCACTAAGCTTTCTTCATGCACCTGATACAGGATCCCGCCGGAGATAATGAATCATGATGCATTTAAAAGAAATTAAAGGATTCGTGTCAAACTCTGCCTCTAATCCAAGCCAGCAGCTAATCCAAGGACAGCGACAACCCCGGGCGCCCACTCATGGATAGAGCACCCCAAATTTAGGTCACTGCAATTGGAGAGGCAGAATCAATAGTCCAGGGTGCACCACTCTCTAGCTTACGAGCTTTATTGAAGGGGAAGGAGAGCTGAAATTAATTTTTAAACAACCTGACTGGAGGGCAAAATCATCTTAATTAAATCTCGTTCGCTCTTCCTCTGATCCAGCAGGCAGATGGTGTTTCCCCCCTGTACTTTGAAGAGGTTAGCCCAGAAAGACTTGCAGAGAAAACAGATCTGGGGCTGTCAGAGCTCACCTGCAGACAGGTCTCCACTGCAGGGATCACCGGCACTGCCCGTCTGTCCGCAGACTGATGAATTTGAAGATGACAGCCAGAAATAGAAGGAAAAGGCTTACTAATGCTCCCAGCCCTACACATCCATGGTGAAATAAGGGGGTCAGGTACTATGGAAAATCTTATTTTTATTTTTTTTTTCACCTTATTAATAGCAGTTTGTGCTTCTTTTTATCGACTGAGTTTTGAGCACTCTCACTTACATCCAGGCTGGCTTTCTGGAGAGGAGAGGTGCTGGGGAAGGTGCCCGGGATGGGGGAGCTGGCACACAGC
Organism: Aythya fuligula; assembly: GCF_009819795.1. Classification (NCBI taxonomy): domain Eukaryota; kingdom Metazoa; phylum Chordata; class Aves; order Anseriformes; family Anatidae; genus Aythya; species Aythya fuligula. Next base: position 15,813,088 of record NC_045559.1, read on the forward strand.
GATGGCAATGTGTGCCCACCTCACCATGCTCCACGTGGCTCTGCCTCTGGTTCGTATTTTCAGGCTTTACAGTCTGGAAGTGAACCTAGAAATACATCTATTAAATAAATAAATAAATAAATCAGTGCCAGTTTCTCCTTTTTATGTACTTCCACAGAACTAGAATTCTAGGAAAAATATCCAACTGTTACAAGATTTGTGATTAAAAAGGGGTGAGGATTGGCTCTGCTGAGGGAACATCTCAGCCCTCCACCCTTTCAGCCCAGTGAAGGATCAGGGCAGAGGCCAGCGGTGGTAGCCTGGTGTCTTGTAGGGTTTCTGGGCAAGGACACCCCGACAATTCACCCTGCCTCTCTGCTAGAGTCCTCTGCCATGGTGGAAACAGCTGGGAAAGGAGAAATATGTGAGTCCTGATTTCATGCTGGTGAGGTTAAGGGAGCAGAGGCTGCAAGGGGAGCAGAGGAGAGGGAAGAAAGCAAAGCGGAGGAAAGGGAAAAGCAAAGAAGGGAAGCCAGGGAATGCTTCCCCTCTGGGGGCAGCAGCAACTTGCTTTTGAAGGCCAGAAGCAGTGCGTCTTTGAAGTCTGTTTCAAGCTGAGCACAGAAGAGCTCCAAGGGTGTTCACATAACAGAGCTGCCTGGCAGTATTTCCGGGGCTTGCGCAAGGGCTGCCATGAAGTCAACCAAGAATGAGATTAAGGAGCCGCTCCCCAGCTCGCAGAGGTGAGACTGCCAGCCAGGGACCCACTCCCTAACCAGCCGCCAGGGTGAGGTGGAAAACCACTCCTCCAGCTGCAGGGACACCGCGCTTCCAGCCTGCAGGGAGCCTGCACCTCTTGGGAATCGTTAGAGCATGGCTGGGTTCAAGACCACGGAGTGCTCATCAGCATTGCTTGGGCCAAAGATGGTTCAAATGCTTCTTTTTGAACCCATTTGTAGAGCATCTTTAACCCCTGGTCCTTATGGGACACCAACACCTCCAGGAACCACATTGGACTCTGACCATGGGAATGCTGTTCTGATGTGCCTCGGTCATGCTCCCAGCACCCTCGCATCATGTGAGAAGACAAGGCCTTGTTCCAGGCCAACCACATGGCTTCAGGCACAGAATCCCAGAATCCCCAAATCCCAGAATCCCCAAATCCCATAATTCCATAATCCCAGACCAACTGAGGCTGGCAGGGCCCTCTGGAGCCAGCTGCTCCAACCCCTGCCCAAGCAGGGACACCCAGAGCAGGCTGCCCAGGACCACATCCAGGCGGCTTCTGAAGATCCCCAAGAAGACCCCACAGCCTCTGTGAGCAACCAGTCATGAGCACGATGAGTGTATAGGGCATGGGGACCACCTGCAAGAGCCACCCGCAGCAGCCAGCTCCCCTTTGCCTGAGGAGGAGGCTCTGTCCCCAGAGCAGGAGAGCAGCCAAACTAACTGGCTGCTGTGTGGGTGAGACACAAAGAGGTGTGTAAAGGCTGGTGGACTGCCAACTAGCTCGTACTGATGTGAAATTACTCTTTATTTCCACCGTAATAAAGACTTTTGAGAGCTATTGTTGTGCCTCATGAGGACGCAGCAGCGCTCAGCATTGCCAGCGGTGAGTTAGACCTGTGTAAACCTTTAGCAATGGCCTCAGTGGCTGTGAAATGTGTCCTGAACACGATGGCAAGACAGGCAAGTTCCTAAACTGCAGTCTGGGAAATACACAGTTAAAGTTTTTTTGGTGCCTATGTCTTTTTGGCATAGTCTGCCCCACGCATCCAGGAGGAACAGTCAGAAACGGGACAAGGGGATAAACGAGCCTGTGGTGTGACTGTTGGGACATGCTGTGTGTACCGTGTCAGTAAGTGCTGAAAATATCTTTCAGAGCCGTGCTGTCACACATGCTACAGCCAGCGGGTGGTGAGACTTATGGGATGTGATGAAATGTTTTCCTGGGTGTCCTGACACAGAGGTGTTTCGATGCCATTTCCCTGGTGATCCAAAACCTGTTTCTTCTTGCTTCAAAACGAGGTGCTGCTTGCTGAGGACATCTTACATCATCTGTTTCCAATGACAGTGTTCAGATACTCAGGTGAAGAGGAATGTGGCAAGATTTCAGATTTGCTAACACCCCACCTCAAAAATCTCTGCTGGAATATAGTGATATTTTTGCAAAACAACAAATATTGGATATTTTTATCTTTGTATTTTTCTTTTTTGAGCCTTGAGGATACGGCTAATCTAAATTTTCCTGTTTTCATTGTGAGCATGAGTGTGGGTTACTTTCCTTTCAAAAAATGCTGAATGGTTTTACTCCCGCATAATTCAGAGCTGGGGCTTTATGCAGAACATCAGATCTTTGCCTTTCCTAATAACATTACAGCAATGGTGACACTGATGTTTCATAAAATGAGAAAAGAATTTCTTTTATCTCTGTCTATATCATATAACAGCAACGAGAAAAAAAGATTAGGCATGTATATATGTATTTTCTTTTATGTGTATATCTTTGAACTGAGCCAAGCCTGGAAAATTTCAGTCCTCCCAGAAGAGATTTCTCAAGATTTTGTTAGCAACTAAAAAGGGGGTTGCAGCATAGTATATAAATCATAGTACATAAATCATTTTTGATACCCAAAAACTAATTTATAAAACATGTTGGGCAACAAAAGGTAGCTCAGTATGTGAAGATAGTAACACAGATTAAAAAGTTCAGGTTCATTTGAAAGAACATGATCCGTGGGTTAAAAGAAAGGCTGTCAGTAGTAGTTCAGTTAGAAAATATACAGGAAGGCCAGACCACATAGTGGAGCATCCTGGAAAAATACATGTGGTTATGCTAAAGATTGAAGGGTGAGCTGGGTAGTGGTGAATAATACCGAGGTATATTGCTCTGTACCTGGGTTCTGGGTCTATGTGCCCTAGGTACAATTCTTTGACTAGTTTTGTTGCCTCCTAGCTTAGAGGTTAGACAGAAAAGGCTGTACAAAGGCTTTCGTGGTGAATGCTGTCATTCTGATGAAACGGCCCCCTTGGCTGAGATGAGGCAGGAACAGCCCTCTAAGTGGAAGGCAATAATGCCTCAACCCCTCTGCTTTCACCCAGCCTCAGAGCAAGGTCTCTGTGGCTCTCGGGAGGGTTTGCTGAGTGCATGAGGTGCTGCACTGGGTCTGCCTGGTGTCTGAGGAGTTCAGATGGAGTGTGAACAGACACCCACAGTGGACAATTACATCAAAATTTCCCTATAGTGTAAGTTTCCCATAATGCCAGCTGTTCACTATCAATCTTGGACCTTGGTACGTGTACAGTTTATTTATCATTGCCAGTTATTACTTTGCACTGCAAAGTACAGGCCGCTAAGCTGCTTGCCCAACCCATCAGGAGTACCATGCCCAGGGATGTAGGAAGACCTCATTTTCTTCTGAATTTTCTTCTGAATTTGCTCTGAGGGATATTTTACCTCAGGATATATTTCTAGGCCTCTGTGTCCATCATACCCTTCAGCATGGTGAGGCAGGACTTTGTCCCATGGTTCAGCAAGCAGCAAAATGTGGTCACAGGTTTTCCAGATAGATTAATTCAGAGCCTTAGCACTAATTTAAGGCCTTCAATCTGGAAACCTTAACTCCAGCAGTGAAATGTATTGGAATTGAAATCAATGTAGAAATGTTCTCCACGGAGCCCCAGGGCTTCTTCCTGTCCTGCCCCCATCTACCACCCAAGCAAACATCTACATAGATAGCTGCTTTGATATCCCGCAGTTTGCTTTGTCAGCAAGAAGCACAAATAGCGAGAGGTTCTCAGACAAATTTCTACATCTTTGTTGTGTTATCCTACCTGGGAAATTAGACCAAGTAGATCTATGCAGAAATAAAGTGGAAGACTAAATGTTATTTCTGTATATAATAATCATGTAATAAATACAAGTATAATAGTGGTATTATACTAATAACAGTATAATAGTAAATAATAAATGGTAAAAATAATAGTAATGTAATAATGTAATAGCAATAATAGTAATATAATAATAGTAATATAACAATAGTTATATAATAATAGTAAATAATAAATAGTAAAAAAATATTCATAATGTAAAAAAATACTCTTACTATCCAATGATCATAAGTTTTGCTATATTTTGGCTTGAGCAGCAGCACTGATTTCCAGGTGGGTGGGCTTGGTGGCTGTCTCCCAGAGTGCTCTGATGTGAAGCATTTCAGCCAGCCAAAGATTTGATATTTAATTTAGTGTTTGAAAGCAGAAGCATTTTAAAATCACCTTGCATGTTGAACCTCTAGGATGCCTTCCTGAAGAATGAATGAAAGGCGTCTGCAACAGGATAGTCTGAGGCCTAAACTGGAAATCCAGAAATGGCTCAAAGTCTGCAAGGTGGGTATTTTTCCCTGCCCAAGCATAAGAAGAAGGATTTATCAGACGTTTGTTAAAAATGCTTGACAGCAAGTATCTGTATCACTTTAATACTGTTCTAATGTGTGAGCTTTCATGTTTCTGTGTTTGCTACAAAGAGGGACAAGGGTTAGTTAATTAAAGAGCTAGCAATGGCACCAGAGGTACAATACAGCACTTGGAGAAGTTTTTAAACAAGCCAGTTTTCTGCACAGGCCTCCCAGACTGCGCGTTTGAAGCTGTGCTTGGGAAAGTGCCCTTCTCCAGCCATTGCTCAAGCCAATGGGAACCAGCTTGTTCGAGGTGCGGTTGCACACACCCTGTTCTGCTGTATAATTCATGGTAATTATATGCTAGCTGGAAACACAGAACAAAACCAGGGCTAGAGACAGATAGACAGTCTGGGAGAAAAAAAAAAAAAAAAAAAGGAAAGGAAAGAAAAACACCTTTGGTCTGTGACAGTTTTAAATGGTTGTCGCTCATTTCCTCCTGCAGCAGCAATCACAGCCGGACTCCTGTTCCTTGCCTGCAGCTGGCCTCACCCTTGCTGAACCTTCCTGAGAGTGGGCACGGTGTCAGGGTGTGGGAAAAGGAAGGTCTCCCAGGGAACCCAACCATCCCAAACTGTATTAACGCAGCCGTATTCATACAAGAGGTGGGAGTCTGCTTCCCCAGACCCTGGCAGTGCCTCTGCTTTTCCAGACCAGCCACCAGGCAGAGCTGGGTAGGGCTCGCTCCCTCCTGGTGCTGCTGTAAAGGCAGCCCAGGCCCATTCGGTTTGAAGGGCAGGGTTGGTGGCTTTGGCTTCCTTTTGGACCAAAAGCCCCGCTGCCAGGCTGGAGGGCAGCACAGCAAGCCCTCGGTGCCAGCAGGGATCTCACCTGCTTCTGGCTACACGCTCTGCTTCCTGCAGGAGGCCATAAAGCTGACCTTTATGCAGCTGCCAGTCTCTTATTGCCCCTGGTTTAGTCATAGTGGAGCGTAAATTTGCTTTGAATTGCTGGTTTGGGTTTTATTTCGTGGGAGTTTGTTTGATTCCTAAGGAGCGAAAGCATGAACTCATAACTCTCCCAAATAGAAGTATACAGGCTATTTAATTTGGTGTAGCTGCAATACAGTGTTTTTAACAATTAGTCCCTACTAATTAGCTAATTACACTGTCACTGGTGCAGCTATGAATAGATGTTAAATCTATTGCTTAGCACCATAACAGAATCAAACCCACGTGCAATGAGATAACGCTCCCTGCAGACACTCCCAATTTCCCCACGGTCGTTACTACAGGAAAGAGGCAAAAGGAAAGCCAGCCTTTGCCAATTTATTTTGTACCGTGACATCATGTTGACATCGGATCCCTTACCAAGCCCTGGTGATACCCACCGGTGACCTGCAGGCATCAGCGCAGCCTCAGCCACAGCAGTTGGTGTGTTTTGGGCACACTGAGGGCAGAAGCTGTACAGGATTTTTCCTCATTCCCCACAAAGTGCCTGAGACCTGCCCAGTAGGACGGGGAACCAGCATGGTTACAGATGTCCCAAATCAGTTTGTGTTTTTTTTTTTTGGCAACCCGCACCTTGATGTCCCATGCAGAAAGCAGGAGCTGAGCATGATCTGGCCACAGACCATCATTATTTCATAATTACCCAGACTTTGTACCACCCTTATTCAGCAGCCGGTGCCTGTATCCAATTACACATACTGACACAGGCAAATTCTGCTGTCACTTCTTCGGAAGGGCATAAATATGTAAGAATAAATCAAGGTTCCATTCATTAAAATTAAAAATAAAATATGAAGAGAAACTTCCTTTTCACGCAAAGAAAAACATCCCAAACAAGCATCCTGAAATTTTAGAAAGAAAAATCCTGTTCCAAGTAAGAAACGACCATAAGTGATATCTGTGGGTACAACGTGGCAGAAATAGCTGCAGGTAACATCGATCATTTATTTTCAGGTGAAGAATATACTTTGCAAAGGCTGCCTGATAGGGTGAAAATGAGAAGGATTATAAAACAAATAAAAATCTCTCTGGACAAACTGTGTTTGGCAAATCAAAGGATGTGGAAGAAATTTGAATAGCTAAGTTTCATCATCTTTCAGCTGAAATGAATGGTGCAATGTTGAATAATTTAAAAAGGAGAAGAAATAATTCCATTGTTAGATAAATTGAATCTAGCCATGGTAGCATGGCTCCTGAAGATCGCTTAGGAAACTCACCAATTTAAATGGAATAAGACTTTTAAATGACATTTTACTATAGACGTCTTCATGTAAATCAGCCCACATAACCAATGCTACATGTATCTTCAAGTCTGGAGCTATTTAAATAATGAATAACGATAGCTGATGCGGAATCATTCTGAGTTGATTTACCTGTTTCTTCCCTTCTTCTGAAATTTTAATTACTTTGTGACAGAAAAGCTGGAGCCGTGAGACAAAATGGAAGGTTTTCAAGACTGAAAATACGAGTACAAACATTGTGTGGGTTAATAACCCAAAGAACAAAATAAAGCCAGCAATAGTGGATTTTAACAACTAATACTGAAGAAATAATTATGTTACATATGATCTATCTTCATGATAGTGAGGGCAATTCTCAGGAAAAGCAATGTTTTCTCTGAAGACCTCCCTCCTAGAGATTTTATTAATAATAATAACAAAAGGTCAGAGCTTTCACCTTTGTAAAAAAAAGCTTGAAAGTTTGGTCTGAGTGTAGAATCAGAAGGTAAATGCAAAGAATATCACCTATTTTTTTGAAGTGCAAGGGTCTGGTCTTCTGCTTTCTTAAGCCTTAAGTCTTGTGAGTGTTGATTAATGTTTTTTACCCCAGTGAAAGCGGCGAGGCTTATCAGTGAGGCACAGATCTCCACTGGGTGAGTAAGGGTGGTAGAATCTGGCTTGAATGAATCAGCCAAATAACCATAATTATGGTAACCAGCTGCCCAGGGCGCTGCCTTATTCAGCATATGCAGCTGAGAGATGTCAAGCTCTGGATGAACCAGCTGCTCCCATCCTGAGCTGGGATGCTCTTGCTGCTAAGGGTTAGACAAACGTGGCTGGACAAACTGCGGGATAACACTAAAATCAGTCCATGTGGGAGGCAGAGCATGCGGAGACACTTCAGCATCAATAAGCAAGTAGCACTAGGTGGTGCTCTTTTCTCTAAGAAATTAATATTCAATGGCTGTGAGAGGAATGGGCTTGCCTTTTTCTTTCTTTTTTTTTTTTTTTTTTTTTAATGACATCGTGTCCTATTTTCTACAGCAGGACTTGACTTAAAGAGCAGAAAACTCAGAAGCAAAAGTGTAAAGTGAACCAGAATGCTTTCCTGCATCAATTAGTCATCTTCTGTGAGCCTGGAGACATACATCAGGTCATGGAGTGCGTTTCTGTGAGTGCTCACTGCTGTTGCTTCAGGTCCTTTTTCCCCAGGGCTGTTCACAGTGTCCCAAAGTTGAGGGACTTCTTACTTCCATTCTCCCACATCTGCACATAGGTCACGGGGGAAGACTATTCCCAAGATCCTATATTTTCCTTTTACTTTTCCATTCTTCCCAGTCATAGTCTGTGTTCCACCCGAATCCATCCTTTTTTCATCCCCTCCAAATATTTGTATTCTTTAGTTATGTTCTCTGTGCTGTTATTTAGCCAAGTATACCTATATATACACCAAGAGATATTTTAAGCCTTTTCCCTTGCACCCATCTGTCAGCCATTGCAGTTCTTCCTCATTCCTGCTGTTTTTTCTATAAACAGCCTCATATTTTCAATGTACAAATCTGTCAGTGCTTTTATTAGCAGCCTCACAAGAATCTTTGCTGAGATCTCTATTTTCCATGAAAAGGCAGACAATAACTTCAGTCCTTATGAAAGGACCTAGAAGGAGCTCCTAATACAGAGTGAGTCATTGATAGCTTGCGCTAAATGAAATTCAGAGCACAAAGACAGAGGAGAAAATGATCTTTCATTTTGGAGGGCAAAAAAAAAAAAGTTTTTGTTATTACCACATGGGAAAAAGATGTTAGATTACGGGTAATGTGTGACAGCTCAGTTCCTGTCAAGCAGACAAACCCAATCTCAGGACTTAGTCGCAAAAGGACTGGGAAAAACGGAGTAAAAAGCCATGGTGAACCTAATTGTGAGTGCAGTTTCCAGTTTCCAGTCCATTCCCCTGATCTTGGGCAAGATGTGTGGAGCTGGAAAAGGTCCTGGGAAGGGCCCTGGGGATGTTCAGAAATGGTATGAGAAGTTAAACAGAGTTAGAGGGTTCAGCTGGAAAAAGGGACAGCTGCAAAGTCGTGGGTAGTTTGCTGCCCACTCTTTCTTTCACTGTCAGATGAGGGAAGAGCTGGCTTTGGGCACTTTGTGGAGAGCGAGCCATTGTGCTGCTATCCCAAACAACCATTTAAGTTTAATGTATTAACAGATTTTTTTGTGTTTCTCCATCCCATTGTATTCAGTTGTTTTTCTGAGGCCAAGTGAATGTTTTTTAAAGCCAAATCCTTTTTGCTCTTTCAAGTGCATTATGCTAGTTGCCTTCTCCTTCAGTGGGAGCAACACCATTTAGGAGCTTTAACCAGCCAAACCCTAAGAGAAGTCCTGCTGGCTCAGACATCATCAAAAACACTACCCCTGCCCAACACCTGTGAAGGCATTGGGGTGGCTGCACAGCTTCTGGCCATCTGGATGAGGTTTTGAAGGTGCCAGCAGGGCCTGGAAGGCTCCAGCCTCCCAGCACAGCTGCCTGGGCGGAGATGTGGGTCGCAGGGCTCGAGGGGTGGCAGCAGGAGATGCAAGCACATGCACCTGGCCTCCTCGGCTGGTCCAGTTTGCTGAGATCCCAGTGGTTGGAACTGCCTGCTCCTTTTATTAGCTGGTAATGGAGGCATTGTTCACAAATCTTGTCTAATCCCTTCTTATGCCTGCTAATAGTCTGCTTCCCCAACCTCCTGTGGCAATGGATTCCCGAAGTTCCTCGCCGCTGCGCAAGGCCCTGCCTCGGTCATTTTGGCAGCAAACTGTTCCTGCACACCCCGTCCAGAGATGCAAATTGAAAGAAGATTTGGTCCTCCACTGCTCTGCATGTTATCCTTTGGCCTAAGCATTCCCAAGCAATACACATATTGATGGTATGAGAACTACTTCAAATAAGTATTAAGGAAAACGATGCTCAGCGTGTTGTATTTTCCCAGGAGAAGGAGAGGAATGGCTGCTCGGCTGGTGGCTGACATCTGGATGAGCAAATGCCTCTCCTCTGCCTGCGTGGAGCCCAGCACAGACCTGGAAGCACACATTTTCCTGGCCTTGCTGCCTGCTCCAAGGCTTGGAGCAGCAGCTGTGGCTGCTGCTGCCATGGCACAGCGCGATTTTTTTTGCATAGCAGTGGTCCTTCTGTAGCAAACCCCACAGCTCCCTGTTTGGGAACTCCTTCCCACACCTCCTGGCTTGTTCCACCACTGTTGCAACTGCTTTCTTTTTTCTTTCACGAGTCTGTGAGGGTGCCAAGCCAGGCTGCACGCATACAGGGAATAAAGCAACTCGTGCCATGCTTCATCTAGAGCTGTCATCCCTTAATTTATAAATTCCATGATGCTATCAGAATAAAGAGTCAGTTTTGTCTCGCAAGACCTATTCTTTCCCTGCCCAGCCCTCTGTTGTGCAGGTGACGCTCCACCCACTCGCTCTTCCCCAGGCTCCCCGTGCTGCTTGTGGCTTGTGGCCCCAGTATTGTGTAGGCAATTAGGCATTTCTTCGCCCACCTTCCGTCCTTAGGTTTTTTGTTATTACTATTTGTTGTTTTTTATTGCGGTAATGCCTAAGGATGCCAATTAGGAAATAGGATTTCATCTTCAAAAAACCTGTAAAACAAGTGCAAACCCAGTGAACTCACAATCCGGGGCCTAAACATGCTGTGGCTAGCGAGTACCTACAATGGGAGGAGGCCGGGGAGAACAGCACAGGAGGACAGGGCCATCATAAAACTGGCCACCGACCTACCTCTACTACCAGCCATTAGTAGGATCTGCAGGAAAAAGGCAACTCTCCTGGCCTCATTGGAACTAATTTCATCTGAGCGTTTTCCCGGTGATGGAAGACTTAAAATTGATTTTGTCTGGAATGGGCCAGGTTTTGATGCTTGCTGTTTAAATACGTGAATTAATTTTTTCTATCTTGGTTGGCCCAGTTGTTGAGAGGAGGCTGCTCAGCCACTGCAAACACTGTGCTTGCCGTGTTCATGTGGGACTCCTGTCTTCTGGTGTCTTCCACAAGCGCAGTCCAGACCAAAAACTGAAAGCATGGTGGTGATGGAGGAAGGGTGAAGGACAGAGGAAGGATGAGGGTACTGTTGGGAGGGTTGTTATGAAAACCCCATCATGTTGGGTAACTGTATCCTTAAGGCAAAACTGGTGTTGTGCAACTGTGACACATTCAAGTCTGAACAGCTGGCTCTGGTGAGAGGCAGCAGAAATGAATTTCCCGTGCAGCTTTTGTATTAATAATTCAACTCGTTAAGGTGTGGTCTAACAGCACTAGCACGGGCCCCAGAATCAGCCCTGATGCTGGTTCTGACAACCATCCCTGCTATCGGCATCTGCAACTCTCTCTTCCTTCTTGCCTCGGTTTCCCCACATGAGAAAGGGGAAGAATCAGGGTTGCTTTCAGAGCTGGCCTTGTACTAGGTTCCTTTGGAGCTTTTCCAATAGTACTTTTCCAATAGTATGGAAAAAGTATAAAATTCAGTCATCCCGATCCCATAGCATTTGGGTTTCTTTCAAGGTAAGAATCAGGTTTAGAAGCAGAGGTTTCTGACCCACAGTACAGAGTCCTTTGTAAAAAAAGTGTAGGCTGCACCCCAGGAGATATTTAATACCTCAAAGCCAAAGTAAGGCCTCATCCTGCTAAGGCTTGAGTTATATCTTTGATATAATCTTATACACCTATATATTCTACAGACTGTGCTAGATTGAACAGGGTAATTGTAAATCATTATATTGGATTACATTATTGTGAAGGCTACCAGCTGGTCTATTTTTTTCTCATCTCCATTGTTTATATTCTTCCTGTAATACCTGAAGGGACTTCCAGTTGGCAGGGTAAATTTACAAAATTTTGCTCTAAGAAAGCCGATCCTGGATCTCAGTTAAATAACAAACTCTTTAAACACAGTAACATAAAAGGCCTGTTCATCCTTAACATAAATCTACTTTTTTTGAGAAATGCCTGTTATGATCACGTAGGGGAGGATTTCCTCAGAAATACATTTCAGCCCTCTTCTTTTTCTTACCTCTTCTTCCAGTCTAGCAGTGTTGGTTTGGTAGGGATTTAGTGTACATGTATATGTGTGCTACGTGGCATACAATGCAATGTGTATATTTATATAAAAATATTTATCTTGCTATAATCATCTTAGTGTAGACAAGGGTTTTACTAGAACAAGTTGCAGCAATACTTGGGCCCTGAAGAAAGAGAAATAAGTGTATGGGTACAAGCACATTTTTGTTATACAGCACAAACACTCTGAGCTGCAAAGAGGAGAGAAAAACTGTACTGCTTTGTTAACAGTGTTATGGTTAGCACAGTGCAATTTTTGTGCATAGAAAAATTACTGCATAAAGAAATTCTTATTTCTTCACCAATAGCAATGGTGTAGCAACTCCATCCCCACTGAATCCTGTTCTCAGCTCCAGATATGTTCCCATAATCATGTTTCTTTCCATCATATTTTCTCTTTTTCAATTCATTCATGTCCTAGAAGGTAGGTGGAAAAGACCCATCTCATTTTTTCTTTCTTTTGGAGGTTCCTGGTACTTCTTGATCTCCAGGAACCACCCTGCAGAGCTATCACTAGGCTTCGACTCCAGAGATCTCTCTTCCTTCTCCACCCCATTCCTTCTGGTCTCCATACCATCTTCTCTCCATCTATGCTAAACCAGCCTCTTTCCTTTCCTTAGCTGGTGTTATTCTCATTATATAAACATGTTCTTGCACTCCTCACAGCTTTGAGATTACCTTCCCTGTCCCATCACGAGCCAAGCAACCGTTGCCTTCAGCAACCTGTTTTCAACGGTTACTGGAACCAAAGCCCCCCCTGTTATACCTTTTTACCTGCCAGTTGAGAGCAGCTTGACTCTTTTTGTTCCTCTTTGTTGTTTGATCAAAAGTCTTGGTGAGTGATGAGAAGAAAATGGAAAGCATTTGAAATGTTTTCTGTAAGCTTGACTGCTTTCAAAGACCTGCAAGTTGAAACAGAGAAGCCAGTCAGAGGAGAAAAAAATTGCTTCTAGAAAGTCCTTAAAAATCAAGACGTAACAGTTTCTGGAAGTTTAGTTTAGTGTGTAGTGAAGATCTTTCAAAAGCTGACTGTGGAAAAGCCTAAGGTTCATGTCACCCTAAGGCATCCCTTGGAAAATGCAAACAGAAGTTTGACTTTGCCAAGAAGAAACCCAGAAGCACTGTATATTTCAGTGCTGAAGAATTTAGTGCTCATTAAACAAAATGGTGCGATTACTACTGAAGAGTGAATATCGCTGACTTAATTTCAATCAGCAACAGCTCATGAAGCCCATTTTCACGGGAGTCCAGTCACCCTTCCTGTGTCAGAAGATGCTGGAATACAAGTAATTATTGGGTCATACAATTCATAGAATTATGACAGACTAGGACACGGAAAAAAATATAGAGAAAATCTATAATCACTTACATGATGAGCAAAAATCTCTGCATTTTTTTTCAAACTGTCATATGACTGGATGTGGAAGAAAAGATCATTAGAATGTACATTTTATGTCATATTTGCATATATACTTAGGCTTCATAGTGTGTCATGCCAAAATCACAGAATACTTTGTGGATGGCATGCCATTAAAAAGGGTTTATTTATTATATGGATTGAAGAATAGTCATTAACAAGATGATAACCCAGCTCTTTATTTCATGTGAGAGAATTTGATAAGATAGCTTAAACTATGCAGATGATTAGATATACTGATTTTTCAGAACAAGGCATTAGTGCCTTTCTTTTATAGCACATGAACATTTCAGTATCCAGAAGAATATCTGACTTCTATCATGGTGGACCTAGTGTTTAACTTGATTAAACCCACACATCTTGCTTGAAGTCTTCTAGTAGTCATAGTGTATTTGCTCTAGTCAATACAGGTAAATCAGAAATTAGTAATTTCAACTGTTAGTGCCTGTCTCAATAAAACAGTCTCACCTCGACTACTTAGCAGAAAAAGCACTAGAGAACATCACAGCTGTATTATGCATATCTAGCTGTTGTCTGATAAGGTTTTGTATAGTGAAATCTTAAAAACAAACAAACAAACAAAGAAAACCTGCCAAAACATCGTGGGCTAGATCCTTCTGGTTTTGAATTATCTCAGCATCATTATTCTCTAGCACTTTTATTTCCATCAATAGAATATCTTCTCAGAACTAAAGGGTATTTCCAGCAGCTCAAAGTCACAATCAACCCCCTTAGCCTGGCCCTAACCAGCCAGCTGAACCTTTGATTAAACTGGCTTGGTTAGCATCAGTAAATTATCACAGTTAAAATATCTGAAGTTAAGGCTCTACCGCTTTAAGTGGTCTTGCAGTTCTTTAATTAGGTCTTTTCAAAATCAACCTATATGGCCACAAACATTACAAGGGCCAAGACTTGGGGCTTGGACATCACCCCTGAGGAGCATGAGGGTGACTGCTCTCCACAGACTGCTGAGCTGCTCATCATGATCGTGCAAAGCTCGTGATGTTAGGCTCTGTAATTTCTGACGCTTGAGGAACAATACGAGGAGCTTCCCCAGCTGTGCAGCTGTGCGTGTGCACACACGTGTGTGTTTGTCAGTCAGAGCCCTCACCCGTCCAAATGCAGATCTTTGTTTGTTTGCCCAGTGGATGAAGCTCGTGGCACTGAGTCACAGAGCAGAATGGAGGGGTGAAAGTGTACCAGCCGTGACACGGGATTGCTGCCAGGGTGTGATGCTCCTAGCAGTCCTCCTCAACGTGCTGAGCAGGGATTGGAGCCTTAAAGTCCCTGGCTACTCCCCGGTTTAACAGTTTGTCCCCTCTCTGGAAGCCTCTGCAGCTGACCGGGGGTGACCAGCCGTGCCTGGTGCCTGTCCCTGGGAGCCCACAGCGGGGCTCTGCTGCAGGTCCTGCCTGTAGGCATGCAGAGGAGCACGAGGAGAGGGCACCTTCCCAGCTCATTCTTCAGCTGTGAGATTTCATGAGTCTGGAAGAGTTACAATATAGCTTTATTAAAGATAAACAAATCGTTGGCAGTATAGACAATGAAAGAAAGGGACTGGTTGTGCCCTTATTTATTCAAGCTAATCCTCCCATGAGTTGAATATCATGCTGGAGAGCACAGGTCAACCACATCATAAGAAAGGAAAAGCAGAAGTGATTAAAGTTTCCTGAGCCAACCAACCTAACAGTATAGCAGAATACTTGCTTATATTCAAAGAATAAGGAAAACCCAAAATAAAACAGTTCATTTAAATAAAAGGATTGCTATTTTCTCAAAATGGGACATACAGAGAAAAACCTGTCATTAAAGAAATAGGACCTATGTCTTTTTCCTGGTTTACATCTGAATGGTCACAGAACAGGAAATCTACATGAAATGTCAAGAAGTTAAGTGTAATTTGCTTTATTATTTTCAGAGGAGTCTCTCATTGAACTGAAATCTTTAGGATAGAAAAGGTGAACAGGATATTATAAGACCAAAATAAATATAAATGACAAGAAAACAGTTTTACCACCCAAACTAGTTATTACACCCATATTTATGATTTTCTGTTTAACCCCAATGCAGATAAAAAATCTTTGTCATAAAGACAAATCCTTTATGATTGAGATGTAAATACTGATCCAGCTGTATGAGTGATACTTAGCTCAGGAGGAGTTTTGCAAGACTGACTTTGCTAAATTCATTTTCAACGCACAAGAGAGAGGATTGTGTGTGATCAGGCTGAGAGAAATGTCTAGGGGTTCAGGAGGGGTAGAAAAGAAATGGCCCTGGCAAGATCTAGAGTGTGATCCTGGGTCTGAGCAGCCGGGAACGTCACAGACAGCTCCTGCAGCTGCTGCTCTCAGCTGTGCATTGAGCACGGCGCATGCTGTGGAGAGCTGGAGGCGCGGACCTGCAGGCTTGTACGCATGCTCAGGGTGAGGTTGATAAGGCTTTGCTCTGCTGGGGCCTACCCAGCTAAAGATGCTGCCTGGAACACATGCAGAGTGATGTACAAGGACAAATTCGGCTTTAATGTGTCTGTTACATTAGCACTGTAGCTGTGTCAACAGGAAAGAAGTATTGGATACATTTGGATAAGAAAGTATCCACTTTACTAAAGCTATTACAGAGAAAACACAATAACCTTTGTATTTTCCATGTTTGCTTAAGCTTTATTTTTAGCTCGAGTTGTAAATCTGATGTAAATAAATTATGATATATGATATGCTATAGGAGGTCACTCACCAAGGAGCTATTATTAAATAGTTCAGTATAGTACAGGTAAATGCACAACACGGTCACGAGTGTTCAGGCCCCACTAGCTGGAAACGCCCTGAACTATGAGCTTTCCATCACTTTCATTTGGAAGCTGTTTTGCATGAATGCTAACACAGTTAATCTGTGAGAACTTTATCTGTTATCTATAAAATATCGCAGAAGAAAAAATAAAATAGAAGCAAAGCATTTTGCCTATGGCATAAAATAGAGAATATGGCTGGAAGCCCAGGGGAAATCAGGCTGCATTCTGCGTGCACCAGGTTCCTGAGGCGGCTGCAGCCTGAGCTACCTGTGCCCCCATTTTTCTGCCCTCCCAGTAAGTGTTATCTCAGCACACCTCAGTGATATTCTGCGGAGCTTAAACCACCCTGATTTCCATCGATATCGGAGCTGTGCATGGGGGTGTTGTGTGATTCAGGAGAGCACAGGAGACCTTCGTTTTGTCCAGCAGCCTCCAGGCCAGCTGCTTTCTGGAAATGCTCCAATCCCTGAGTGAATTAAGAAAAATAGATGAGGCTGAGCGAGCAAGGAGGAGAAACACGCAGAGTAATGATGACACGGTGGATTTATTCTCATGAGGGGGGCTTGCTTGTGGAAGAGGTGGGGATGGCCAGAAGCCCTGTCCTACAGACCTCACCTGCCCGCCTCTCACAGAGGCTGGGGTTAGCAGTGAGCAGTGTTTGCTACCAAGCAACCCGAAGCAGAAGGTTTTTAGCATACCATTACAATTACAAATAAATAAATAAATAAATAAATAAATAAATAAATAAATAAATAAATAAGGGCTTATTCTGATGGAAAGCCTCCCTTAGGAATGCGGCTTGTTTTGGGCAAAACAGCCGGGCTTGTCTCCCGGCAGGGGGTACCGCCGGCATCAGAAATTCCTGTCAGCGGGCGGTTGGGTTGGGGGGAGGAGGGCGGCGGGCCAGACCTCGGCCGGTGGGCTGACAGACAGACAGATGGATGGACAGACAGACAAACTGACGGACAGACTGACGGACAGACTGACGGACAGACTGACTGACAGGCCGGCGGGCGGGCTGCCGGCTCTCCCCGCCCAGGGCCGGTGTGTGTGTGTGTGTGTGTGTGTGTGTGAGGGGAGGAGCGCCGCCACCTAGCGACTCGGGCACCCAAAATGGCTGGAGAGGGGAGGTGGAGGAGGTGAGAGGGGGGAGCCGCTGCCTCCGCCTTCTCCTCCTCCTCCTCTTCGTCCTTCTTCTTCCTCCTCGTCTTTCTCCGTCGCCAGGGGACCCTCCCCTCCCCTCCCCGGCGCGGCGGGGCCGCTCTCCCGGCCCCCCGGCACCATGTCGGCCGGCCAGGATGAGAGCTCGGTGCGGGTGGCGGTCAGGTAAGAAGCGAGCTGTGTGCGTGTATGTGTGTGTGTGTGTGTATAGGGGGGAAAAAGAGCTATAAAACCCTAAAAATATCGGGGCGAACCGCGGCCACACGCTGCAAACGCTTACTCATCGGGCAGAGGCAGCCCCTCGGCTCCAGCCGTTCGCATGGCGAAGCTCTGCCGGAGCAGCCTAGGATGATAAAGGGGTTTTTTCTTTTTTTTTTTTTTTTTTTTTTTTCCTTCCCCTCATAAACCTTGTACCTAAAATTGCATGGATGGGTCTCCACGAGGCTGCTCACCCTGCATCATGAATAACTCTCGGTAGGAGCCGTAGTGGGAGTGGAGCTTAAATCATTTGGAAACATCAGCGAATTCAAATTGCGCTTTTATCGGAGATAAAAATCTGGTGTTCATCAGTGAACTCTTGGCTCTCCTCGGTTTTCTATGGGAAGATGTTATTGCATTGTTTGAAGAACTTCCAGATTAGCCCACGGATGTCTTCGCTTTCAAGATGCCTTTACATAATTCAAATATAAGAGGAAATATACCTACGCACACATGTAGAAAACGTCAATATTTGGGTTTTGGTTGCAATGCTGAATGATGACTTTTTTTTTTTTTTTTCCTTTCAAAAAGATTCTTTATGTTACGTGCTGGTATTTAGAGTATTTTATATTTATAATTATATGCTGGTGCATCTGGAGCATTGTGCCACAAGGCATCAGGCAGTGGGGGAAGGTCTGTACCTACCGGTTGGTCCTTGCTGCTTCCATTTCACCTTATTAGATAAATTTGGGTTGTGCAGGCAGGCGGTGAGCGTGGATCATTTTTTGGGGATAAAGGCTGTAGGGATAAGCGATGCTGCTGAATGCTGTTGTGGGTAGGTGCTCGTGGGACCAACAGTTCAGTGGCACTTTGGGTAGACAGAGAAACACTGCCCTGCACGCCAACGTGGGGCTTGTGCTGCAGGTGTTCATTGAAGCCTGCCTGCAGTAGTGCTGTCTGCATGGAGGGATGCTGTTCTGAGCGGTGGCTGCTGAAGCCCTTTTTCACATCAAAATACAGGGAGGTATTATTCCAGAACGTAATTAGACTGTGTTTTCAAAAAGGAAAATATGAGATAGGTGTGATTCTAAAAATAGGGCGTGTTGCAGGTTAGCAGACTGCTCTGTCATTTGAAGAAAATATTAAATATCTCCCGAGCCAAAAATAATAGTGATGTAGAAGTTCATTTAAAATACAAAGGGTTGTTGTAACTAGGAATTAAATAAAAGCTACTGGTGCAAATAGGTTTATGGCTGTAGATGTGCGATGAATAGATTAGGAATACTATCTGGCAAAGAATTTGTAAAAGTGAATTAGCATCACTCAGCTGGATTAAAATGGTTCGCTGTAGCTCTTAAAACAAATCCCAAATGTTGCAAGGCACATTTCTGTAATATCTTTGTATAGCTAACACCTTTATATCTGAGTATAGTTCACTGGTAATGAGGGATTACATCTTTCCTCCTGTCTGCTTTCTTCCTCTGGAAGATTAGCTATTCATGTACAAGATTTCTCCTTCTCTGCTTAGAAATCATGAACAAAAGCATGCACAATTACTCTTTCCCCATCAGTAACTCTGTTTAGATTGTCTTCTGTCGCTTCTGGTTGTGTATTTTGTGAGGTCCTATAACACACTATGAGTTGCAAGACCAGTTGCATCAGCGCGCTATGAAAACTCCTGCATTGTTTTCTTCTCCTTCTTCAGTTCTTTTGGGGAACTTGAGCTTAATTCAGTGATGATCTCCACTGCTGCCATGATTTAGTCTTTGTTTTGATATGTATATCTTCTGAACATGGCTTGCTCGACAGGAGGACCAGCTTTTAGGTTGCAACCCACGTGGTAGTGGCTGAACTGAGGTATTTCAAAGGCGTATTGCCCTGAACCTGCTGCAGCACTGAATTTGCTTAAACTTGAAACATAAGCTGAAGAACAGACATTACTGAAATGGTTTAGCAAATTGTTTTTTTTTTTTCCCCAGAACCTGGTTATCTCACTTAATTGTATACAACACCATTAAAAATATTTCTTTCCAATTAACACCACCTTTAAGCTATCATTTTGTATGCTAATTGCTCTCCATTTTCTTCAGTGTAATAATGGGTTTGTGAGCGGTGAACTAAATACTCTGGTTTAGTGAAGCATGAAAGCTCAAAATACTTTGCCAGATAATCCAGTAACTAATGTTAAATTCCCCAATTAAGGAAAAAAACCTCTTTCTTCATTGTCAACCGCCTCTGAAAGACTTGTGGACTCAGATTTTGATGATGGTCTGCGACTTCAACAAAGAGCCTGGCTCTTTGCATTTCTCTGTCTGACTGCGTAGTGTCTGCTTTCAGGTGAAATTAGAGAGCCCCTGTGATATTCACCTAATCAGGTGGCTGTTTTTTCTTTTAAATGTGAAAAACTATCCTCTTGGCAAAGCTGAAATTACCGTCTTGCTTTTCAAAAGGTCTTTTCAGCGTACGAAGGTTTTGCTGAGGAGGCTATGAGATGGTGGAAACGTTGGGCAGCTGTTTCTGGAACCAAGTCCAGGAAAAGATGTCAGTTACAGATCCAAATTTGTGTGTCTTGCCGTGTTAGTGGTGTCTGCAGCCAAGGTACAGTGTACAGGTTTCCTGGGCAGGTGAAGGTCTCGTGTAACATTGAGGATCTCAGCAGTTCGTGTCCGTGTTGCATTTAGGCTCATGGTGCGAGCTATCTGGGGCTTGGCTGGGGTCACAGGGCTTGAAATAGCTCCAGCAGCAGAGGTAGCAGTGCCTGCCCTTGTAGCTTGCAGTGGTACGGTTAGGGCATCCTACCAGTGATGGTCTAAACAGACCAGAAAGTTGGGCTTAGGTTTCTTGCACTTCTGGATGCAAGCTAAACAAGGGAACTCTTGGAGAGCAATAACATATGGATGGAAGTCACCAGGAGGCTTGCTTGGAGGACTTCTCTGTGATGGAGCATGGAAAGATGTCTGTTACGTGCATCCTGTTACGCAGAAGACATCAACGCTGTAGTCAACGTCTGTCTTCTGGTCCTCTGAAGAAGGATGAGCTTGATTCACTCTGAGTCATTGAACGCCCCAGACACGCAGATGATAAGCTTCAGTGTTGATTTGTAACGCTGCCTTGTCAGGTGCCACATGAAAAGAGAAGAAATAACAAAGAGTTACATGAAAAGGCAAATAGCTCTGGAAGCTGACCACCAGTCAGTAAAATGGCTATTGGCACGTGGCTGGGTGATGCCTCGGGTGGAGTGGACAATAAAAGAACCTGAACTGATGGTTGGGGAAACTAAAGGGAATGGGGGTCTGGCATAGGGTGTGCTGTCTTGGTGAAAGATGTGCCTTATTCCCTGCTTTGGCAAGATAAGAAGTGCTGCTACTTCGGCTGCTGTGATCAGCATCTCTCCTGTGTTCCATCCCTCGTGCCAAGAGGAGGAGAATTGTTCCCCCCTTCCTCACCTGTGTAGAGAAGCCGTGGGACCTGGCCACCAGCTCTTCCCCGAAACATCTCAAAAGTGCCCTTCTTGCACCCGCCCTGGGTGTCTGCAACACATCGTAACGCCGCTTCACTTCCCTGAAGTCCTGGCGTTTGCCAAGCATGGAAATGATTTGCGCAAAGCGTGCCGCATCCGTCAGGAAACGTCTTAAATAACAGGGGAAGTAATAATTGGAGCTCAAGAATTAAAAACTGCTATTTCTGGTGTTCCAAAAGGGGAGATGGGGTACTCTAAGAAAAGCCTGCTGATTACTGATACAATTTGGGAGCCTAAATTTAGCAACCAATCAGGCAGTTTGTGGCATGAAATCAGGACGCACTGTTAGCTTTTGATAAGGCAAACGGGCTGTGTTCAGCCCGTGTAACCTTAGCCTTCTGAGGCATAGATTTGTTATGGAAACACTGGATTTGTTCCTACCCTGGCCCTAGTTCTTGAACTACGTGACCAGTTGGCTCTCTTCTGAGTTTTTTTTGTTCTCCTTTGCTTTTTTCTGTGTTTTTTTTTTTTTTTTTTTTTTTCACCCCATGTACTGTTTGTCTGCCTTTTCACCTTTTCCATTCCCCTTCTCAGCACTATTTTCTGATTGCACCAAAGTTTTTTCCTCTGTGACGGATCCAGCTATTGCACACCAGAAAATAAGCAGCTTTTATTAGACAATTATTGTCATCCAGCTGTAATTATGCAAAGGTTTGAAAGTTTTTGGGGCGAAATGTCTCGGAAAGTTGAGTATTAATGAAGTTCAGTCTAGCAGTATGCGAGTATTCCCCGCCAAAGTCAAAAAAAAAAAAAAAAAAGCTCAACAGTATTAAATAGTAAATATAAAAGTTAAAAGTTGAGTCATGTCAGGTGCTGGGAAATAGTTCTTTTGGAAAGGGAGTCTGTTAATGGAAAGCTACAAAGGAGATTTTGTTTTTGGAAAGCTCAGGTTTCATATCTTTTGTAAGTTTTGATGTTTCCCTTTGTACCGTGAGTTAAACAAACATTCCCTTGTCCTTCACTGAAACTTTACGCCACTCCATCCATATGTTTTGCATTACAGCTGGAAAAAAACCCACAGCACCATCTGCTGCTGAATTAATTCAGGTTTCATCATATCTGACTCGATCAGCCGTAACTGATATTGCTTGGGGCAGGCTGAAATCTGTGATCTCGCTTTCTAGGAAATAAACTTTGCCTTTCCACCACCCGAGATGTAAACACAAGCTCATCCTCTTGTAAAGGGGAAAGAAAACCTAGTCACACATTTTCCACATTATAATTTCCTTGCCAAAAGATTAATATGTCTTGATTTTTGTGTTTTTAAACTTGGCATTTCCTAAAGTTTGTAGAAGACTTGGGAGTTTAGTTCAATTTGAAAATCCAGTTTCCATTGGGTGATGTTTCCTTTGCTATGCTCCGTGGCGAGTCTGGGTTTAGGTTGTCGGCTCAGACATTCCTTTATTACTGAGCTCCTCGAAGCTTCACATTTTCCTTTTTTTTCTGTGTGACTTCTGCAAATTCTTCTACAGCAGTTGAATGACCCTTGTGCTTGGGATGGAGGCAGCCTCGCTCCCTCCCTCTGCTTTCCCTTTATTTGCTTTAAGTGCTTTATAGGTTGCCCTCGCTGCCCTGCCTGAGATGGCTGCTGGAATTCTTGCTTTCCTCTTGCGTTACCTGACTGCTGCTGGGGAATTAAAGCCATTGGAGGTGCCTTTTTATCTGCTTAAGGAAAAGTTTCAGTATTCTGTCACATCTGGGACTGCTGGGGCAGAGGATTTTTTTTCTTACACTAATTTAATTCCCATGTAAAATACTCTCAAGAAGTTAAAAGTATTGTTTGAACTGGAGAACAAGAAAGTTTAATTAGAAATCAAACACCATCTGAACAAGTCCAGCAAGAGTAACTACATGAGCTGTGCCTTTTCCTTGTGTCCTCTTTCCCCTCTACTCTCAAAATGTTTAAATATTGTTCATTTTCTTCCTGTTCTTCCTCCTTTTTTTTTGTAGTCCTCTGTGTCTTATTTCCAGTTTTCTCTGGTGAAACTTTGCTGAAAGACACGTCTGCTCCTGTGTGACTAAAGGCAGAAACGCAGCCTTATTTTTTCCAGCCAGTTCTCTTGTTTGATGCATTTGCCATAGCAACAAGATGCAAATGGAGAGCAGTGAAAGGGTTTGCAGGTCGGTGGCCCAATGACTTCGATGTGTGGGGAAGGCCTGTTCCGTGTGTGTTTTACACTGTGAACCACATGCATTGCCTTGGAAAAATCCGTGTGTAATTGGGGTGGCTGACGGGTTTGGAGTGCTTATATCCACACCATGTCCCCTGTTAGCCATGTGTAGCCTCCAAATGTGAGCCTTGTTGTCCACTCAGCACTAGCCACAGCCCAGTTTTAACAAGGTTTTGTGTGTAAATTAGCGCTACTGGAAGTGGAGCAGTCACGCTGCTGATTCGGAGCCAGTCAATTGATGAGCACAAAATATCTGCGAGGTAGAACCTGTATGGAAATAGGGAGTGAGGAGCGGGTGCCATCTGGGCCTTTGGTTTTGTTGTCCTCAACAGATCTGGTTAAATCCTTCGCTGCTGGAATAATAATTATTTTTTGTTTGTTTGAAGAACTCTTTTCAATTGTCTGCCAAATGCTGGGCTTGCTGTTTGGGATGGTGCACTCTTTAAGCAACTTTAGGACGTAATTCTATCAAACAAAGCTGAATGACACATCCCTCGAGTCTCACTGTGGATTTTCAACAAAGGAGGCTGAGAGCAGCACAACCTTAGTAAAAGCTTCTGATGTTATTGTTCTTTGCACACAGTAATTCTTCAGCATTCAAGCTGAAGAGCGCTTTCCCACTGTTGGTTTTAAAAATGGAATCAAGCATTTGTTGTCTAGATAACTTTTCCTTCTCACTGCTGGTTCTTGTGTTTATACTGCTGCAGGAATGCTACGTACTTCAGCTGGTTAATAAATACTTAGCTCTTTGGGAGGACATTTTACATGTAATGCAGATTCTCCATTCATCAAGTACTCCAGGTTTCCTGCAATGCTTTCTCTTGTGTACGGTAGCTAGAAGGACACCTATCTCCCCCTTACCCCCTTTTGTTTATTTTCAGCATAATCAATCCTTTAAGAACATCAATAAAACAGGATTCTCGAGGTGGGTAAGAGTTAAAGGACTGTAGCATGCTGCTTCAGCTAGCAGAGCTGAACACACAGAAGGATAAAGCTAATAGGACCGGACAGGAAATGTTTCTCTCTCATTAGACATCTCAAAGTCTGACTCTTTCTTTTCTGCCCTGGTGTCTTTTGATAAAGGAAGATTTTGATCAAAAAAGCTTCTTAGTCTAGTTTGTCTAGACTAATCTAATACAGAGTTTTTGAACAAAGGTCTTCTGTGTCTTGGGTCAATGCCCAACCACTTGGTTATTGTCTTTGTTGGGACAGAAGACAACAACCTGTGTATTTCTTCTTCGTCATTTTCATTCACTATTTTTCTCCTTTTATTTCTATCCATGATAGCAGTCTTAAGCAGAAGACAACCAAAACACCAAAGTTAATGTGGCATTTAAACCTGGAAAGCTGTGTAGCTGCAGAGTATGAATGTCAGTCAGGACATTATGTTGAAGTATGTAACTTGTTAGCAATGTTGATAAACATGGATGTGTTTTTTTCATTTTGTTTGTTCTTTAAAGTCTTATCTCTACACGTTACTCTGGAGACTAGGTGGTATTGATTGTTCCCCTATGTTCTTTCTCTAGTTGCAGTTATACTATAAGAGTGAATGATTGGCACGTTTAAGAAAGGTTAATATGTTTTATAAGCAAATTGTTTGAAACACATGAAAGAGCAGGAAATATTTTCACACAGGGTTAAGAGGGAATAAATATCTGAACATATTTTTTTTCCTAGGCATGACAGAAAAGAGAAAGGTTACACTTCTTATAGTTTGAAGAAGTAGTAAGTCAGAGAGAAGGCCACCTGTTTAACTTAAGTAGCTAAAAGTGTGATTTACGCTTCTGATCTAATCAGCCAGCTCGTCACTCAGGAACAATGAAATTGCCCTTGTGATCTTCATTAGCAGAACTTTGACTTCAGCAAAAAGTGGTCTGGCTGGTGTTCAGTGAGCTCTAAAAATCAGATCAGAGGTAGGACTGAACTGGTATTGTCAGGTAAGTTATTTGATGTTTAGTTATACTGACACTTAATTGTCCTTTTTTTTTTTTTGTGTTTGTGTGTGTGTCCTCCCAAAAGCTTAAAACTGAATCTTTTCCTGCTTATACCCCCTGAAGTGACCTACATTGGCTGGTCATCTAGTCAACCTGCTGCCTTGGCTATGTAGGTCTGTTTCATCTTTGTTTTCCCCAAAGCCTTTGGGGAACAGATGGGCTCTTCATTGTTCTTTAAATGTCAACAAATAAGCCTTGCTAGGCCCGGGAGAGGAAGAAACATTCTACACTTGAGAGGTTCAGATGAAAGTGCTTTGTTTCATACTTTCAGCCCCGAAAGCCAGGGCTGATTTTCAACTCTAACAACTGATGAACGCAAAGACATTTTGGGGGAGGAAGAGGAGACTTACAGAAAGTGGTGATAGCCTATATTTTGGATACTAGCTGACTGAAAGTAAAGGGCAAGCGGAGCTCTCTGCTGTTGTGTTAGGCAAGAATTCAAGTGATTATAAATAATGCATACAAATTGATCATGAAACAAACATTGTGGCAAAAGAAAAAAAAACTAGTATACAGAGAAAATGGCCTTTTTATGTAAGGCATGAGGTAATTTATTCCTTCACAATGTACTGATAATGTGTAGGCTGATGTCCAGTGTTCAGTTTGGGGTGCCACTGTTTGGGAAAAATGCAGACTAATTAATTGCAGTTAGAGGCAATTCAGGAGAGAAGGGAGATGACTGGGCACCTAGCAAACAGGACCAGTTCCGTAAGGTGAGAGATGGGAAGTGAAGACTGCAAAAACAAATACCTAAAGGCAAATGTGAAGTAGAAGAGAATCAATTGTTCATGTTCCAGGTGAAATGGATAAATGTTAATAGTCTTGACTTACCCTAAGAAAAGTAAAAGATAGGAAGGGAGCTGTTTACTGATGTAAGGATGGATGTCCTGGAGCGGTTTGTTTGTGGAGATGTGAAATTGCCCATAGGAGAGACTTCTAAAACCAGCTCAAACTGATACTGCCAGGAATGCTTTGGACATAGCTGATATTGGTACACAAGGCAGAGTGGGTGAATAAACCCTCAGACCTTCAAGGTCTTTTCCATCTCAGTTGCCTGTAATCCTGTGGAGCTGCATGTTCAGTGCCAAGGCCTGAATTCAGCAGTTGAATGATCCCGTTCAGAGGCCACGATATGCTTACAGAAGTTTGACAACGTCCACATTAACAATAAAGCTTTGGAAATTTGGAAGGGTAAGCTCAGACTAATTCAAGTATGAAAGGAACTCGGGAGGTCATCAGAGCCAACCTTCCAACCAAAGCAGGCTCAAAACTAAATTCAGGCCGTGTTGCTTGGGGCTCTATTGAGTTATTGGGTCTTGGAAAAACCTCCAAGCATGGTGAGTCCTCGGTCTCTCTGGGCAGCCAATACGTGGCTGTCCTCATGGGGAAATGTTTTCCTTACACCACACTGGGAAGTCTCTTCCTTTTAGTTTCTGACTACTGTCTCTTGTTCTCAAGCCTCTGTACTGGGTCAGGCTGGGATGTTAACTTTCCTGGCAGCAGCCCATACAGTGCTGCGCTCTGCACTTGTAGCTGGAACAGCAGTGTTATCACACCAGTGTTGTGTCTACTGCTGAGCAGCACTGGCACAGCATCGGGCGTCTCTCTAACCCTCCTAGGGGGTGGGCAAAAAGTAAGAAGAGAAACATCACTAGGGCAGCTGACCTAAACCAACCAAAGGGATATTCCATACCATGTGGTGTCACACTCAGCAATAAAAGGTGGAAACAGGAAGAAGGGGGGAGGGGTGGGCTCTCGTTGTGAAAACGTTGGTCCTCCTCCCGAACACTGGCTGCGTGCGTTGAGGCCCTGCTTCAAGGACATGGTCAAGCATCACTCATTTGTGGGAAGCAGAGAGTAATTTCTTTCCTCTGCACTTCCACATAGCCTTCATTTGTTTTATTTGTTTGCTTTCCTTCCTTTTTTTTTTTTTTCCCTTTTCCCCTTTCCCTTTTTATTTCCCTTTAGTTAAATTGTTTAGTTCATAATAATCATTAATTATTATTATTATTTCCCTTTAATTAAATGATCCTTATCTCAACCCGTGAGTTGTTCTTTGCTTTACTTCTTCCTCTCCTCATCTAAGGAAGGGGAGTGAGAGAGCGGTTGTAGTGTTTAGCTGCCCAGCACGTAAAACCACCACAGCCTCAGTAAGGACATCGGCTTGGTTGTCTTGGTCATCTTTGCAGGTACTGGAAGAGAACAGGCAAGAGCTAAAAGCCAGCAAGGTATTGAAGAACTGTAGTATATAATCTTGAACATATAATGTATAGTCTTGAGAAGGGTGAGACATGGGGGAGAGCTTCAGCAAAGGAACCCCAGCCTCTTCTCCTGATGGGTTCTGAGTACAAAGGACATAGCAGGGCCTTGGCAGACTGATGGGCGTACAGTGGTGGTGATGACATGGCGGCTGTTGGGAGGTAACGTGTTGTAAGCATCCCCAGCATGAAGCAATGGGGGCTTCTGTTTTGGTTTGCATGGTTAATAAATCCTTTTTGTTCTGAAGTCTAGTCCCTGCCACCCCTGGTCTTGAAGGCCACATCACGATAGATGTGGTGTTGCTGCTGTGGAGGCCTTTGCAATGTGATTCAGTGAAGGGTAACGATCTGCTTCCCTCTCCTCGCTGCGGGAATACTTGGCAGGCACCTTTGCCACAGTTTAAGCTCATTTATGCTTTTGGCCAAGCTGACTAACAAGAATAATTAACCTCCAGCACTGCTTAATGTTTAGTTGCTTTATAGATCCTCTTGCTTTCCTTAACAATCTCATAGTCATTGTTTCCCTGTCCTGCCCATGACAATTCAGGTTTCATTCTTTCAGTTTTGGTTTGTTCAACATATATCCTGTAAGTCGGAAAGCAACGCAAGCAGTAGTCATTGCTTTATCACATGAAGCGTGTGATAATCTTGTGAATACAACCATAGCGTTGGTTACTTATCTTGGAACAGTTTCTTATGACTCTTAGGAAATTAGTTATAATTTGTTCATTATCCATTTTCATCCTGTCCTTGGAAAAATGGATTTTTAAATTTTCAGGAGTCTGATTTTCTTTTTTTCCTTCTGGATTTGTGTGCTGACATAACGACTGTCGAGCACTGGGCAAAGTAACATTCAGTTTGGTTTGTGTTGTTGGATGCCTGCCCAATATCTGTGTCCGAGCTGTCTGGTTGAAGTTCAGTCTGTGTGACACAGAGGCGTGTACTGGGAGACCGGGAAAGTCCTTTGAAGCTCCTGACATCTGCATCTTCCCTTGACAACATCTACTACTTCGGATTTCTCATGCTGCCACTAGGCAATGCTGCTGACTAACCAGCCTTATCAGATATGTCAAGGAAATTTGACGTGGTCTAGCCAGAAGACTTTTATTTTTATTTTTATGTGTACTCTGTAATTTATATTTGCCTATTTCCTCTTTTAGCTTAAACTGTTTTGGGGAAGGCCATGTACCCAACCAAGGACTGTCAGGTGGGGCAGAATGCTGGTGATGTTCAACATCCTTTTGGTGACAGCAGCTCTCCTGTGTGCCCCCGCAGCAGAGAGGGGATGGTCACTGCAGCACAGCCCTGTGTGTGAGAGGGCCTGCCCTCTGCCCCAAAGCTGCATCAGGAGGCATTGGGGTGTTTTTCCATTCCGATCATAGAAGTGAACTCTGGGATCCTGACTGTTCACCCACTTTCTGTTCAAAATAGGCAACACTGCTGTAATTTGAATTTAATGCATTAAGGCATTCATGGTTTAGAGGTAATAGCTGTATTTCGTGTACAAATTTTGTACATTTGGCTTTAAGTCACTCTCACTGTTTTCTGTGGGATGTGGGGTTTTGGCATGGTTCTTCATTGACAGTTAATGCTCTGTTGGCTGCTTCATTGTCTCCCATTTTGACAAGATCTGTCTCTAGCTTCTGAATGTCTGATCCTCCAAAATGGTTTTGAATGCCACCCCTCAGAGCCACCCAGTTTAAGGCATGAATTTAAGGTATCATAACCCAGGGTTTCAGGTATTAATGCATTCAGCTCATTGTGAGACATTTTCCTTCTGAGTCACTTTACTTTTAGTGCAATATATGAATTGGATTATAGAAATCTATTCTCCTTGTCTGGTTGTCCTCTGAGGCTGAAGACTCTGTCTCTGGAGATCTTAAATGTAGATGGGGAAAGCACCAAAAGAAAAACTGGTGGGCAAAAACATCCACTGATGGATTTATTAGCATGTGAGCACTGGTGTTGGTCGATGTAAAGTGATACTTGATGTGTAACTTATAACCTGCTGCTGGGAGAAATAGCTGAAAGAGCTTTTGTGTTCAAGGGTGTTTTTTTTTTTTTTTTTTTTTTTTTTTTTTATCTTGGAGAGAGCAGTGCTACAGTTGTTGCCAGTACTGGGAACTGTCTGGATGTATGAGCTGGGCAATGCCATGTGTGACCTGTATCACAGAGTCACAGCATAGTTTGGGTTGGAAGGGACCTTAAAGTCCACCCAATTCAACCCCCCTGCCATGGGCAGGGACACCTCCCACCGGCCCAGGTTGCCCAAAGCCCCATCCAGCCTGGCCTTGAGCACCTCCAGGGATGGGGAATCCACAGCTTCTCTGGGCAGCCTGTGCCAGGGCCTCGCCACCATCACAGTGAAGAATTTATTCTGAATATCTAATCTAAATCTTCCCTCTTTTAGTTTAAAACCATCCCCTCATCCTGCCAATCTCTGCTTGAGCAGAGTCCCTCTCCATACACCAGTGTCCCCAGCTGTGTGTGCCAGCATGAGCAAATGCTCAGTTCGGGATCACTGGCTGTCTCTCTTCCAAAGCTGGCACTGCTTAAATAATCTGTGTAACTTGTTTTAGTGGTGGTGTTTGTTTTTTCTTTCAGTGCAGGACTAAGCTATAATGCTTTGGACACTTGTCCCTGTTTATGGGGTCAGCTCTGGTGGTGGAATATCAATCAGCTCATCTCCTGAGTGTTTATTTGGTATGAATGCTGGGGAGATGTCTGTTTGAGTTGGGTCCACTTGCACCACAAATGTAGGGGATGTCTCCATTTAATCTGTAAATAGCTGAAATGTTTTGTTCCCAAAGGATATGGACCCTCAAAGCTCTCCCTCTCTTCCCTCCCCTCCAGCTAGGTAGGAATAACAAGAGAGTGTAGCACCAGGGATTTTTCATTTTTATTGTGAAGTCTATAAAGTTCAAGAAGGACAACCAGAGCTTTGTCCCTTTCTTTTAATCCACAGATCTTTCTGGATATCCTCAATTATGTGCCATCACATACTGGGCTTCTTCAGTTCAGTATGCTTGTGACTGACGCAAAAATCACAGGAGAGCTGCAGATTGCACAAGGAAATCATTTATGTGGGTTGTAGGTTTTTCCTTAGAAAGGAAAATCTTTTTTTTTTTTTTTTTTTTTTTTTGGGTCAGTTTTTTCCTCACTTGTTTACAAACCCTGGTCTAGTTTGTTTGTTTTGAATTGTTAACTAAGGTAGGTGACAAGGGCCTTTAAGTGTCAGGTTCTCTCTTGATCCTTTTTTCATTTAAATGTGGTTCTAGCAAGTGTTGCTGGTTGTTCCCGCTGTGGCAGCAGGTTCGAGGTGGAGTGTCCCTGCTTCTTCCAGCTGCCAAGTCGGTGTCGCCGCATTTCTGCTGCCTTGGCAAGGCCCCCCTGCTGCTGTAGAGGGGAGGCAACAATCTCCCAGTGCTGCCGTGGCCTGGGAGGCAACAGCCCAAATGCTCTGCTTTGCCTTGGCTGCTAGGAAACGCAGGGTACGAGGTGAGAGTGAGTGATTGAGGTACCCCAGGTTCCGACGATGGTGATGGGGTGGTGTATAGAGAGAAAACGTGGGGTTTGTACATTTTTGATCCATGAACTCTGATAAGATTATCTGATGTGTTGTGTAACACCTGACAGCGGGATTTGATTGAGAATCCAATTATGCCTTCAGTTAAAGGCATGCTCATGCGTGAGGTGTAGCCAGTCCTGACCTCAAACTTCACGGCAGGGAAATCCTCTCCTTTCATTTCCTTAGCTCCAGATAATCCCGCTCCCTGCTCTCAATCTCTGGCTTATTTAGTTTCAACTTGTTTTGCTCTTCTTCTTGGGCCACCGGCTCTAAATTCAGAGGCCTGGCAATGGTTAACTCCGGTAAGTATGGTTGAGAAATAACCTCTTTGTAGTTCTCCATGGGCCTTGCTAATTATTCATGTGATGAGGCTTATATAAGGGCCGCACTGCAGTTGCGCTTCATCTGATGACAGCGTTTTGTGTTTCTGTGTAAACAGAAGTCAAGCGATAAGGCCTGGGCAAGCAAAGTCTATAGGTGAAACCAGGGAGAAAGCAAACTTCGGGGAGGATCTTAAGGTGGTTCCATCTGCTGAACTGTTTAATTTTTTTAAAATCAGATTTTAGATTTTTTTTTTTAATAACTGAAGGAACCTTTGTTGCCATTGTTGTGCCTTGCTTTAGCATTTATTTAAGACTGAGAAGTGAAATCAGTTAAACCAAATGATATTTTTTTTAATAGTATGACTTAGCCAAATATTACAAGTAAAAACAGGGCAAAAACTTTTCTCTTCAGCTTTGACACTGAAATTGTACAAGCAGCCTGTCATGCAAGAGTTATAACAACCTAATTCAGAGATCTGCAAATTCCAGAAAAAAACGAATAGCACTGATCTGCTAATGCTCTTTTAGGACCTTGATTAATACTGCCAGGTAATCTGTCTAAAATGTGAATTATCTTAAGAAATTTTGCCTAAACATTCCACTTTTCTCTCTAAATACCTGTTATGTCAGTATATGTTGGAATAAACAGCTTTCTACATTGTTCTCCCCATCTATCAAACTTCGTTGATGCTGCTAAGGGAGATTATTTTAAATGGAAACAGAGTTAGCCAAAACACTGGGCCTTTGTTATGCCTATGGGATTTGTATTCTTTTTTTGAGCCTCACGGTGGAGGTGGCAGTGGTTAGGATGTGGTGGAAGCCGAGCTCATCCCCTGAGTGGAAATCACGTTGTTTGTGTACAGCTGTGGGAGGCACTTGGCTGATTCATTGCCGTCAGTGCTGCAATGGCTGGAGCTTGCTGTAACAGCAAGTGTTTGGGCTTCTTCGGGCTGGTGAGGAAAAAGCCCGGATCAGCTCTAACTCTGTGTGTGTGCCTTTACAAAAGCCTCCTAAGGCCCTAGATGTAAGACCTTCCTAGGCCTCTGTGTGCTATTAGTAAGCCATTACTGCTTCATTTCTTGTGAATGCATATAGTCCTCCCAGCAAAATACCTACTTTAGTATAGTAGGTATCAGTCCTGGAAAGCCTGGTGTGCATCTCCCTTCCTGCACTGAGCTGTTTTAAATCCAATTTAAGTCAAAGGAGCTCTTACCTTGTCCTGTGTTAAGGGCTCAGAGGAATCACAGAATCATTAAGGTTGGAGAAGCTCTCCCAGATCACCTGGTCCAACCACCCCCTACCACCAATGCCACCACTAACCCGTGTCCCCAGGCACCACGTCCAACCTCTCCTTGAACACCCCCAGGGACGGTGACTCCACCACCTCCCTGGGCAACCCGTCCCAGTGCCTGACTGCTCTTTCTGAGCAGAAATGGCTCCTCGTTGCCAGCCTGAACCTCCCCTGGCACAACTCGAGGCCATTCCCTCTGGTCCTGTCACCAGTTCCCTGTGAGAAGAGGCCGACCCCCAGCTCCCCACCCCTTCCTTTCAGGTAGCTGCAGAGAGCAATAAGGTCTGCCCTGAGCCTCCTCTGCTCCAGACCAAACACCCCCAGTGCCCTCAGCTGCTCCTCACAGGACTTGTGCTCCAGGCCCTTCACCAGCTTTGTAGCCCTCTCCATGTCCTTCTTGTAGTGAGGGGCCCCAAACTGAACACAGTGCTTGAGGTGTGGCCTTACCAGAGCTGAGTACAGGGGGACAACCACCCCCATATGTAACAAGACGTTTGGTCACAAGCTCTGTGGTTGGGACCCCAGCCATCTCAGCTGGTCCTGTGGTCCTGATGTGCTGCAAAGGAGACAGTAACTGACATCATAAATTTCTGAGGCGATTTGTACCAGCTTTTATAAAAATGCTTGTTTTGAAAGTGCCTGTTCTACCCGCAGTGCATGCGGCAGCTACAAACTGTTCTGTGGACAGACCCCAAGCGATTTGCATCCATGGCTTCTGAGAGCAGCTGGGAAGCGTACGGCATCAAATACTGCGTGCCAGAAAGAGCTGATTGAATTCACTCAGGACAAAGAGCTGCGTTTTGACCCTGAAGAAGCTTGTCAGGACAGACCTTTCTTTCCGTCCCCAAGGAGCTGCAGCCGAGAGCTGAGCAGGCAGAAGGCTCCTGGGATCAGGTGTTTCTGCTTTGTGTGTGCCAGAGCTGCGGGAGGTGGGCAGAGCCGCGGCCGGGCTGCAGCTGTGCACAGAGGGGTAGGATTGTTCCTGAGCCGTGGGCAGAGCCTCCCCTGCACGCAGAGCGAAATGGAGAGAATTGCCTTTAGTCTGTGCGACAGCAACCGTGCGATGGCTGGTGTTTTCAAAGTGCCCTTGCATTAATAGTTCTGGCTGGAGTTGTAAGCTGATCTGTGCCTTAATGAAAAATTAAGCCTACGGCTGGAACGTGAAGCAGAAAATACTTAACATCTGCGCTGGCCCAGCAGTGAGGCTCAGTTGTTTAAAGCAGAACCAGTAGCTGGGAAGTACCTACCTACTGCTTTTTAGATCCTATCCACAGTGCTAGCTCAAGTGATGTGGGATATCGCAGTCAATGAGCTACTTGGATAGTTTTAACTCTTAATGGAGAACTGGTAGGTATAATACCAAAGCATCACATTTTTAACTTCAGTTAGGTGATAAGTGTCAAATTCCAAGTTTTCTGCTAGAACTGTTTTAACAAAAAGCCAAGTGCGTGCTGTAGGTGTTTGTCTCTGTGAGAAGTGTACATGGTGTCTGGAAAGTCCTTAAGCATGACTTGCTGCAGAGAGCGTGAGGGGCTGAGGATGTGAAATAAGAGCGACTCGTCCCTTGGTACCAATGTTGCAGAGGCAGAGCTGGCTGCCCACTGGCACTGGGATGTGAATTTGTGTGTGGAAACTGGCTTTCACATAAAGTTCTTTCCCCCATCCAAAATCAGTGTGCAGTTGGGCTAACTACAGACCATAATCTTTTGTTCTGCCACATTTTGCACCTGGCTGAAACTTAATGGGTGATGTTAGAATTGGTACCAAGAGACTCCCAAATATCTCAACTGCTGGGGGCTGGGAAGTGGAAAATGAAGACGAAAAGTTTGGGGACTGTCAGTTCCCGTTTGCCTGAAATGCTTGCTTGCAGCAAAAGAGCATCCAGCTTGTACTGAGCAATCAATTCAGAGCATGACTCAGCGTGGAAAAATGTTACCTACTGCATTTCTAGCATAGTTCCCCAAATCGCTGCCTTCCAACTGATTTCAGAGGCTTTCTTCTAAAGCATCATCCGAAGCTGACCAAGAGCAGCCAGGTGAACGCAGTGCTGCTGCGTTGGAGCAGAAGGATTCAATTTGTATTGAATTTTTGATGCTGTTGCTGCTAACGTGGATGTTTTTGCAGCCTTGCAAATAGACATGAAGGAAATAATGAGTTGGGATTTGCCATTTAGGCATATAAAAACGTACAGTTAAACCGAAAGGACTGAAGAGGGTGCATAATATTGTGCCTTTGTTTTGCAAATTTAAAAATAGATAGTACTAAACGGGGTGGGTTATTTTCTCCTTACTGCACAGTTATGATTTACTAGCTCAGGACTTCCAGTCACTGCTTAAACAGTCCACCTTCTGTCTGGAAACAGGGCAACTTCTGTTCGTTAGAAACAGTCGACAATACACATGAAGAAATTTTCTGCAGTTTGCTTTGGAACGTAGTGGATCGGGTGTTGTGGATACAACACTGGTGGGTTATTTAGTTGTTTTTTTTAAGTAGGGAGTGGCATAAAAGTCATGCAATGGATTTTGTTCCAAGCGTGTTACACTGAAAAATAAGAACGGAGGCACTGTTCAGAGCAGCTTACTAAAACACAGGTTTTTAGCTCTCTTATCCTGTTGTGAAGTATCTAGTTGCTATTTTAACAGTGCTAGGTAAGCAGTCATTTCAGTAATAATTAACGATGACTTGCAATTTTCTCTTAATTGATGTGATCCTCCTTTTTCTTTTATGGTATTATTTAACTGTAATTACTTGGGATGTGGCTTGTAGCTTTAGCTATAATAAGCACGTCAAAAACATTTTGTTTATTTAGAGTTATGTGAAATTGGGGAAATGTAACTCCTGGACCTGTTGCTCTAGGTCTAAAGCAACCAACTGCCCCAGACTTAAGAACATATAACTGAGGAGATAATTCCCATATAGAGGTGAATGAAATAAAACCAATTTTCAAGTCTGCTGTACTACAAGCAGTAATTTCTGGCCTGTAGCTCTAGGGGCTGGAAGAGTACTTGTGTGGGGGGGATAGGTGGTGCGTGGGTCTTAGCGAAAAGGAAAGGCAAAGCTGGATGAAAGAGACAACTGGGAGTTATCCTTTGCCACAGATGTAGGAAACCCTTTTATCTTTGTTTAAAATAATAGGGAGTGTGTCTTTTTTAAGAACTAAGCTCTTCTGAAAAGATGGTCTTCAAGAGTGGCATTCATTTAACAGGAAGAAACCGGGTGAAGCCTGGTGTTGGCATGGCTGAGATTTTTGGTCATCTGGATGATCTTGCCTTACATGATCTTGTTTTATCTTTCATATTCAAACTTCTATTTTCCTATAGTGAATAAACATTGCTTTGTTTGCTGCTTATTAATGAGGATGCTTGCGGCACTCAGTCTTGATTTCCCTGGAAGTGTTGGTAACTTGAAATGTGAGGAAGTTCATGAATGCATGCAGTTGTTTTTAAAATAAATCATTTAATTGCATTAATTACATATATATTTATATATTTAAAATTGTTCCTTTGACTCTACAGGTAAAGCTTTCTATTTTGGGGGTGCAGATACGGTGTTATTGCCCTGGAAGTAGAAGCATACAACTTGTGAACCAGAAATTGAACCAGAATTGAGCCCCCATCAATTCTGTACCTTCAATGGAAAATATCTGTGGGCAACATTTAATTCATTCATCAGCAACCTGTGGTGCTGTGGGCGATAGTTTTTAAACCATGTGTCTCACGAAATTGAATTTTAATAAAATTTTACTCTGGTAATTATATGGTAGCTACAAGTGTGCTTTATGGAGAGCTGGCACCGTACCCATTTGCTGTGTGAGTGGGGTGCTGGTTCCTGGCCATGTTTGGATGTGTTGGGCAGATTGGGCCCTGGCTTACAAGAACCCCAGGTACCCCCAAATCCCTGAACTCTGCGATGAGTTCAGGTTCTTAGGCACTCAGCCTACTTATTCGTTCCTTTCCCTTCTTCCCCTTACACCTGTATAAACTCTATACTTTCTGTAGCTTGGTAAAGCACCAGTACCTAGAGTTTTTTGAGGCTGGATAACCTCTATTTGCCACATCACTTTGCCAGTGCTGTTTTAGCTCAGCTGAATTCCTACTCTTTAAAATATCCGGAAACGATCTCTCTAAAATATTGGCAGTGCCTATTATCATGACTCAGTTTTAGGCTAGGCTGCATTCTTCACCAAGCCCTCCTTAAGCTCTTTTGATTAATTTTTTTCATCTTAAGTTACGTATAATGACACTTATTTAGCAGATTTAATCTCTGGTAAGTGCTCAGTTGTGTACCTGCAAGATGCTACAAAAGGCTGATTTCCTGGTAGTGCCCTGCTTGCCTAACAGTGAGGCCACGGTGTTAACAGCAGCCTGGCTCAACCACTTCTTACGGCTACGTGCTCCAGAGCAGGAGCTAACTTCATTGTTAAAGCTAAATTTTGGAAGAAAGAAAATGTATTTTTTTTTTTTTCAGATAAATCTTCCATTTCATATGGAATTGATTTCCTCATGAAAGGTTATTTGCAGGAAGATATGTTTGACTGCTTGTTCTCTTTGTGTTCTTGAGTGTCTGAGGACACTCCAAAGGACCCTTCTTTCCTCTTTCCTTTTGATTATGTGACCCTTGTGTTCTTGGAGTGTGACCATCAGGTGCTACTGCCATAAATTTTTTGTAATAGTATTTTTTTTTTTTTTTAACTATTCTTCAGTCTTGTCAGTGCTAATGAGTGATGTGAGACAGCACCAATGAAATGAAGATGCTACTTTATACGTCTCATCTATGGATGATACGATTTCAGTGGTGTGGAGCAGTCACCTAATCTTAGAGCCACAGATGGCTCAGCTTTCCTTGGGGTAAACTTCTAGGTTGCAAATCCTTCTTGTTCCCATGTTTCCTCTCTTGGCTCTGAAGGTTTTAGTTTGACCTCAGACAGGCCTTTTGGAGGGGGAGGCTTTCCCAGACCACCTAGGGAAGGGACCTGCCCTTCGTGCCTGAACCAGGTGCTTCGGATGCCTCTGCTATTTCATTCCCCTGGGGTGATGCCCAGACCTAGCAAGGTGAAAGCATGGGTAAGGTTTTCGAAAACTCTGGAAGATACTTCTCAAAAATGAATGCTAAAATGATCTATCACCTTCTGGAGTTAAAATCATAGAATTGTTAGGGTTGGAAAAGCCCTCCAAGATCATCTGGTCCAACCATCCCCCTACCACCACTGTCACCCACTAACCTGTGTCCCGAAGCACCAAGTCCAGTTCCTTTTTCATCCATTCTTAAGAGGTGCAAAAGACTTTATTCTCAGGATTAAACCTTACTAGTGGAGATGTTTGTGAGTGATGTGACTGTTTCGGGGTATGTCAATGTGTTTGGTACAAGGCAGCGTCCAGACCTTCAGCCTACCAAGCTCACAGTATGAGCGCTGTTGTTCTACCATACTGTAACAGCAGAAATACTTGTTCATGCTTCTTAATCTCTAAATGTACTTATTTGTGCTCCCCAGTGAGGACAGACAGCTTCTCCAGGCTTATTAGCTCTGTGGGCATCAGGTGTCTGTAGTCATCTCAGCCCTGCAGTGTGTTTACTCGAGGATGGGAAGGACTGATCTCCGTCCCGTGGATTTATTGCGTGGTGTAGGTGTGCCTGTATTCCCGTCTGCTAGGAAATTAATTTGGTTTTAGGAAGGCATGGCTCTGTGTTTCGTTTCTTGGTAACAGACCATAAGTATGCTGAGTCTTAATTCATAAATTAATCTTTACTGGATTTGCTTAGATCTAATTTTCTCTAATATGTTAGAACTATAGAATGCCCTGAGCTGGAAAAGAGACACAAGGATCATTGAGTCCAACTCCTGGCTCCACACAGGACCACCAAAATCAGACTATGTGTCTGAGAGTGCTGTCCATACAAGTCTTGAATGCTGGTAGGCTTGGTGCTGTGCCCACATCCCTGGGGAGCCTGTCCCAGTGCCCAACCACCTCTGGGTGCAGAACCTTTCCCAAACCCCCAGCCTGACCCTCCCCTGATGTAGCTTCAAGCTGTGCTGTTGTGTTACTATCTCTGCATTCACTTTCTGGGGGTGGTGATGCATATAACACTAAATATTCAGAAAAAAAAAACAAGGCAAGTGGCACAGTAGAACAAGTTTTTGTTTTTTTTTTTTTTTTAGCAATCTGTTTGCCGTAGAAATGTTGCTTCCATTAGCAGTTCAGCTCTAACCCAATTGCTCTCGGATTCAGAGCATGCCAGTTCTGTGCTTGGCAGGCATTTGGAGCTTATTGTTGTGCTGCTTTTCCATCGCTGCTGACCTTGCCTTGAACTAGAAATAACCAGAGCCTGCACAAATCCTGCCACACGGTCCCTCTCTCTCGCTCTCAAAAGTCAAATTGTTCTCGAAAGCTGTGGCTTTCTCCGCTCACTGGAGAGTAAATTAGGCCAGGGGAAAACACAAGAAGGAGCTCTGGATGAAAGCATTCATTCATGTTATAAGGCTATAATATATTAGAGGGCTACGAGATCACTGGAGGAGCTTTTATCCCTTTGGTGGGAGCGAGGGACGGGGCAGGGAGGGTAGGGGCAGTGGGAGGTGTGTGTGGGAGCAGACTAGGGCTTTTCCCCTCCCCTAGGTTTTCTTTTCTTGGCAGGAGCACATGACCGTGCCTGTCAGCCTGAGGATGCCATCTGGGTTGCAAAGCCTGCTAGACTGTTAGAGAATTGCACAAGAATTAACGTGAAATCAGACTGCTTGGCTGTTCTCTGGCTGGCGATAGCAACTGCCCGGAGACGCAGCCATTGTGCGGGGCCTCGGCGAGCAGGCAGGAGCCCACCTGGCACTGCCAGCACGATCCCAAAATCAGCACTGAACGGGTCGGGGAACTGATCAGAGGCAAGCTGCTGAGCAGGGTAATTGTCTTACGAAATTAAATTTGTGTTCAAAAAGAAAAAGTAGCCACAGAGGTAGAGACTGCTTGCAGCGGGGGAGAGTGGGCCAAATCTAGTTAGGGCAGTGGTTTGTTTCCTCCCTTACATCTAATTCCAGCTGTTCATTTGTTGCCTTCTCATTACTCGGGAATTGGAAGTGACAGTCTGCAGCACTGAAACAAAATATCCTGCCTGCCGTTTTGAAGCCTTTTTGGTTTTCGTCTGCAGTAAAACAAGCAATCTATTAAAAACGTCACATCTCAGAGGCCATTTGGTAATTTAGTGCCTGATTTTGCTGAGTGTTTTGAGCTCCTGGCTTAATGGCCCTGTTTAATGGCTACACGTGGATCGAAGGGATGCTGATTCCTATTTATCAGTACCTTAATAAGATCTTGGAGTGAAATCTGGACCACATATGTTCTGCTTTATCATCTGCCATGCTTCTGAGCAGATGATTACATCCAGGAGTTATCCGGGAAGACTTTATTCCCCAGCACAGCCAGCAAATAAAAATTTCATCTAGATCCCTACATGCCATGGCTGCAGGTTCCCTGGTACCTGAAGGCAGGAGGCATTGGCACACGTGCAAGACCTCTGCCTCGCTCCTGCTTGTGCAGGGACGCGGTGTGAGTTTCGGCTGAGTCCCACCCAGACCCTGCCCCGTTTCCCCGGGCCCTGGGCACATGTAAGACAAGCTGGCAGCGCCGAGCTCGGGGTAGACACAGCAGCCATGGCAACTTCTCGGAGAAACACCGGTGGGAGCGGTGCCCAGACCTTACGTAAGAGCGATAGAGTTACAGCCACATGGGAGCTAAAGCTCGCTGCCTGGGCTGGGAGCAGCTTTGCCATGGGGGCATGGGATTTGGGGGCCCCTTCACCCTGGGGGGGTCACCTGGGACTGGGCCAGCTCAGGGCTGCTGGGCAGCACCTCCTTAAATCCCCATGGGCTGAGTGTTTGTAGTGTGAGCGTGCCTTTTGTAGGTTATAATAGCTTTATGTCTGGTGCAGTTCCGTATTAATGGTACCGATCGATCGATACTTCTGGATAGCACTGATTAAAGCATCCAGAAACAGAGTTAATCCTTCTGTGGATATGGCACCGTGTTCCAGAGGTTCCCGGAATTTGCCTCATGCTTTTGTTTATAGGGCTGGTTGTTCATCATTCATTCAAAATTAAAGTACTGCATAAAAAAAACATTGTGTTATTACTTCAAAACAAGATGGGTTGGAGGAGAAGGCAATGACTTGCAACAGTGTCACACTTCTTCATTATGAAGAGTTGGGGTGTGGGTACACGCATGTTTGTGAAGTAAAAAAGCAGGGCAAAAACTCACTAAAACAGCTCTTGGAAACATGTTTGTGTTAATGGCTATCAAAATCCTCTTTGGAAATGCTGAGAAGTACGTTACAGAACTGCATCTGTGCTATGGGTTAGTGAGCAACAACTCACTGAAGAAAAGCATTTTTACATGTGACCGCCATTTTCACGTTACCACAGCCTGTGTTTACATGGGACATTGAGGGGTGGTGCCTCTTGTGCTCAGATGGGCTGGCAACTGGAACAGAAATGCTTAACTGGTGATGGTTGCTGATAGGAACCAGTAGGCTTGTTCCTGGGCATGTCAGCTTTGGGCCCCTCAGCACCAGAAGGACATGGAGGCCCTGGGGCATGTCCAGAGCAGGGCTATGAAGCTGGTGAAGGGTCTGGAGCACAAGGCCTGTGAGGAGCAGCTGAGGGCACTGGGGGTGTTGTGTGTAGGGAAGAGGAGGCTCAGGGCAGACCTTATTGCTCTCTGCAGCTACCTGAAAGGAAGGGGTGGGGAGCTGGGGGTCAGCCTCTTCTCACAGGGAACTGGTGACAGGACCAGAGGGAATGGCCTTGAGTTGTGCCAGGGGAGGTTCAGGCTGGCAACGAGGAGCCATTTCTGCTCAGAAAGAGCAGTCAGGCACTGGGACGGGTTGCCCAGGGAGGTGGTGGAGTCACCGTCCCTGGGGGTGTTCAAGGAGAGGTTGGACGTGGTGCTTGGGGACATGGGTTAGTGGTGGCATTGGTGGTAGGGGGTGGTTGGACCAGGTGATCTGGGAGAGCTTTCCAACCTTAATGATTGTTATTCTGTAAGAGGTAGACCTGGCGTTTGTCACAGGACAGCTTTTCCCCTATCCTTAAACCTCACTGAGAGGTAAATAATTAATATTCTGTTCAGCTGATTGAGATGAACTCATTTACATGCTGTAGCTGTGGCCTCCTTTGAAATGCCAATAAATACAGCAACAAGCAAGATGTGCGTGCTAGCAAAACTACAGAAAAGCAGAAGTACTAGGTGTCTGGGATGAAATCTCTCGCTTTCCTTACGCCCTCCTTGTGGTGAAAGAGTATGTTTAATGGGGCTGATTTGATGAGTATAAATGTAGAGGAACAGAAAGGAGGGGGAATTGCGAGGCCAAAGCAATGGCAGGAAGAAGGTTTTTTTTTTTCTTTGTTTTGGAGAGGTTTTGTTTCCCGGGTTACACTGCCTGCTGCACGTCATTCAGTTTTAGTAGGTGCTCCTGGATTTAATAGTTCACGTACTCACAGGTGAGACTTTCTGTATGAAGCTTGACATTTTAAGAGACGAGCACTGGAGGCTCTTGGGTGTTCAGGTCAGTTTGTTTCCTACCTCCTGCTATGTGAGGTTGAAGCGATGTGTGGAGTTACGCTCTGCAGAGCAAGGTGAAAGCAGGCCCTTCCCCACTGCAGAGCTTAATAAAAAGGAACTTTACATGGCATCATTGTTATGTTTTCTTTTTTCCAATACACAACTTTTGACTTTTCTTTAAAACAAGGAAAATTTGATTCTTTGCCCTTTATAGGTCACTCTCAGAAGCTCTTACTAGCTTATTGCTGTTACGTCCATGTGCTGAGAAGGCACACAGTAATTGCTGTGATTGTTGCCCTTTGTTACAGCAGCCAAATGTTTGCAGTGCTTCCCATGGAGATGCAAAATAATTTTTCCTGGGGGAGAAATTAGATAATGGGGAGATTCTTCACTGAGCAGAGAGTAGCTGTAAGTATATGTGTGTGTGTGTATGCCATATAAATAAATATATGTTTAAATCAGTGGGACGGTTTTCCATCCCCAGAAATAAACCAAGAGATGATGCTTTTCAAAGGGATATTATGATATTATCTGGTTTAAACAGGAATTCAGTCTGGGAAGCCCGGTGTCTTGCACAACGCAGGGTATTGACCCGGTGATGGCTGTAGTCCCCGACCTGTATGATGTGGATCGGCTCCAGATGCAATATTTATGTCTTAGCAGCGACGTTTTGTACCTATCCTACTGTGAGATTAGTGCCGGGACAATACGGTGCATTACAGTGCCACCACTGGATAGTTTAGCTCTCCCTAATTAGACAGCTTGTCCCGATGTGCTGAGGCAGAATAGATTTAGGGGATTAAGATTGATGTGTGTGGCCCGGAGGCTGCAAAGCACATATAAACAAGGGTTGGGTGTGTTCCTGCTTTGGAGAGGAGGCGAGGGAAGGATGCGAGGTGAAATGTTGTTTGGGAAGCTGCCACATCTAAGGAGATGTGATTGGAAATAGGCAGAAAACACCCAATTGTGTACAATTAAGAGAGTGGCCTGAAAAACAGGTGAGGTGGGGCCACGTCGAAGATGAAATGAGTAAATCATATTGGTCCTGGAGAAAAATCCCAGTGGCAGACTGCCAGACTGGGAACTGGGCAAAGAGAGATGACCAAAATGAACCCTTTCACATCTTATGTGTGGGCGCTGCCTGCTTTGCTGACATTGAGACATGAGAGGGAGAAAATTTTGGCTGTTAGCAGAAGGAAAAATCATTTTCCTATTTGATGTGTGGGACGGGGAGG
Source organism: Aythya fuligula (assembly GCF_009819795.1). Taxonomy (NCBI): domain Eukaryota; kingdom Metazoa; phylum Chordata; class Aves; order Anseriformes; family Anatidae; genus Aythya; species Aythya fuligula. The sequence goes on from NC_045559.1 coordinate 15,856,272, forward strand.
GAGGGGGAAATTTTCCTGTAGGCAGTGCTAGAGCAGAAGCTGACCTGCATGAGGACTAAGACTTACCAGACCACACGTTCAGTGCAGCTGGAACGGCTTTTTGAGAGCCATGACGTTCAGGTAACCCACTCACACAGTTCATAAACCAGGCTGCAGCCGAGACATTTGGTGCTCACTCATTAAACTCCTTGTGGAGCTAAACTTACCAAGGGAGCTGTATGGGTATCAGAGCATGAAGTATCCCTTGAACAGATCACGGAATGGGTGAGGATCTCGTCTGCACATCCTTTTTGGGAAAGATGTCTTTCAAACCTGTCACAGCTGTGATCTCCGGGTGCAACCTTCCTACGCCGTGGACAGTCTGTAAGAGAAGTCGTACAGGGAAGGCAGCCGTTCAGGGAGAAGCTGCCCTGACCTGGAGAATCTTGCTTTGTTTTTCCTTCTATATGTGTCCTAATGCAGCATTGCTTTTTTTTGCTTAGCACAGCCTTCAATTTTAGTTGCAAGTCAGGGAGGGATGCTGTGCTATCCCAGTGGAGGTATCTCGCCCAGGACAAGCTGCTGGTTGTGACAGAAATTTCCATCAGCTCTGCTGGTCTCTGTAGTAGCGTCTTGCTGCAGGCCAGCTGTGGCCACACATGAGCCCTTGCAGCTTGCTGTGCCGCTGGGCTCTGTGGCAGTAGGGTGCTCGGAGGTGCTGCCCGCTCGCAGGCTGGGGAGCTTACTGGGAGGGCTCCTTACTGGGAGGGCTCCTTACTGGGAGGGCTCTCGTGGGAAGTCTTTGCGGGCTGGCATCAAAACTGCTTGCTTGGCAGTCCTGTCACCTCTGTGACTCACGCAAACCTGTGATATTTTTTGCATACGGTTCCCCGTTGTGGTCATTTAGAGCCTTTACCTAGCATTAGAGGGGAGAACACTTTGGCACCTGTCATAACTGCGTTAATTCCTCAATGTAGGAAATTAATTTTGAAACTTAAAAACAAAACAAACCAATGAAGATATGTGAAGAAAAACTAGTTTTTATTTGTCAGACTTCATTCTACAAGTCAGTGCTAAAAGCCTTTGGGAACTGGGGGGCAAGTTGCGTGATTGAGATGCACAGAAAGTTACTTAATTTTGAGAATGTGTTTTTCATTTTGATCTTTATAGAAGGTTTTTGGCTTCATTGTACTGGAAAGCAATGTGAGGAGTACCTCTGGAACTTCAGGAGCCCTCAGAGTTCATGCTTGGAAGAACAATTGATTGCCTTTCTGCTGAATTCACTGGATTAGCGAAAGAATAAGTGCTTAGTCTGAAAAAGCAGCTTGCCCTCTGACTGACATCAAGGCATTAAACTAAAGCAGCAGCAGCATACCCCACCTAGCTGGCAGCTTCTGCCCATTGCATGCTACAGGCAGGGTGCTGCAATGGTTTGTTTGCTCTGTTTTCCACTTGTGTAGGATGCTTTTTTGGAAAGGCATGTGATGAATTTCTCTCTTTCTATGTAGAAATAAAAGCTACTTTATTACAGCATGTTCTTTAATTTAGAAGAAATTAGCACTGCCAAAAGCTTACGTACATCTTTGTCAGGTTTTGTGATTAGTGGATGCAAGTCCACTTGGATGAAGTTGTTTGCTAGCGAAGGAGCTCTGCAACTCCTGAATTATTTTTCATATTATTTCACTGAAAGAATAAAAGATAATTCTGCAATAGAGAATCCGTGGCCTATATTACACACTCCATGTCCTTACATGCAAATAGAATTTCTAGAATACTTAAGCTTATTTTACACATCATACAGTCATTCATTTAATGATGTTTTTCAAAGGTTTGCTTAATTCCCACTCCACACTAGAGGGTATGCCGACGAGGGATGCATCTTCTGCTGGCAACTTACTATCTATAAAGCAATTAATATGCAGAAAACCTTACAAAAAATTATTCTTGGAAGAGTCATATAGTGAGATACAGTGAAGATTTTAGAATAAAAATTCTGAAAAATACTCCTGATACAGTTGCACATACCAGAGTGGAAAAAGTCCTGATCTGAAATAAAAATAATAATGATAATAAAATAGGTGATGTGATTTGGACAGCATGTTTCTAACCTGAATTGAGATATATTTTTGAGATAATTCAAACTGGTCCACAGCCCACTCATTCAGAGCATGCAGAGAGCTCTCCCTACCCAGCAAGTGCTGGCACGGCCGCAGTAGGGCAGCAGGCAGCTTTGGACCCTTCTGTTCCCATTAGGTTTTTGGAAGAAGTTTCATGTACCCAGAGAGGAGGGTTTTGGCTTCGTTTCCTCTGGAAGGGGTGTAATTTGTGCACACTGCAAGTGCTCTGTGCTCTGAACCAGCTAAGTGAAGGCACGGGGGCATTTTGGTTCAAAAGAGCACAGCCACCCCAAACCAAACACGAATATAGACGTGGCCTGTAAAGCACAGGGTATGAAATATGCCTTGAAAGTGTGCTCTCTGTATACAGATCTTCAGCTTGAGCGTTGTGTAACTGAAAGTAGAAACACTGAGGTATATATAGGTACCTGAGGTTTGATTTAAATGGAGAATTTATATATAACATTCGGTGATTTTTTGTATGTTGCTGTACTGATGTGTTATTGCCCCTATATATAGCTTTGCTTCTCTGCTCTCTTTATGGGCCTGCATGTTTTTTTTAAAGTAAGTTTTGCTTTGAGAACTTGGAAACACTTTAAAAAAAGTTAAAAGTCAATTCCATAAACAAATTATTAGTTAATTACAGCTGGAATAATATGTTGTTTTGCTGGGCAGAGTTTTTTCTTCCTGGTAGTTAACCATTAAGCAAATCAAGGCACAGACTTCCACAGCCTGCTTTCGTCCCGGCTAGTCCATGAATTCAGATTTGACAGTACTGCAGGGGTATTGATGCGGAGGAACTAGTCAAATCGCAGAGTATAAGAAGTCTGGGATGGCTGTGCTCCTCAGACTGGTTTATCAGAAACTCAATGAACGGAAATAAAAGCTGGAATTTGTCTCAGTGGGGAAATAATGAGGAATGGGACACACCTTTAGAAGTTGTTAAAAATTGCTTTTTTCCTGTGAAGATATGTTGCTTTGCTGAAACCAAGCATTACATAGAAGTGTTTTTACTGTGACAAGGAAGGAAAGGAAGAAATGCCAAGCCTTCTCCTTGCTATCGTAGCAAGGGGTCTTTCATTTAAGATAGCATCTAGCCTTTGGGAGCCCCTGCTCCCAAATTACTATTTCAACCTTTTTTTTCATGTTTTTGTTGCTGTCAAAATCCCTTTTCACAATGAATGCAGGAAGAAGCTTGGTAAACTTAGGAAGTCTGATTTCAAGATCTGAAATGAATCGTGTAAGTTGCTTTTCAGCCACGCATCCCATACAGAAACATTTGGGGTTGAGTGCAAGTTGTCAGCTTGAATTTAGGAGGTGAACCTTCAGGGAAGGTGGCGTCATTTCCATGAATATTTGTGTGAGCAGGGCTCTGATACAGTCAGGACTTTTAGCTCAGTTGGCAGGAAGCTTCCTGTCTTGAGGAAAAATGAGAAATTTTCAGTAAGGAATTATTTTCAAATTCCTTATTTACACTGTTTGTATGCTCCTTTTTTTTAATGATGAACTTCTAACAGTTCTTTTTGTCTCTTCTTAAACAGAATTAGACCACAGCTAGCCAAAGAGAAGATTGAAGGATGCCATATTTGTACGTCTGTCACACCTGGGGAACCACAAGTGTTCTTGGGAAAAGATAAAGCCTTCACTTTTGATTATGTGTTCAACATCGACTCGCAGCAAGAAGAAATCTATATACAGTGTATAGAAAAACTGATTGAAGGTTGCTTTGAAGGCTATAATGCCACTGTCTTTGCTTATGGCCAAGTAAGCTTTACAATTTTATTTAAAGTATTTATTTTGGAATAAACACAAAGATTTTCTTGTAATGAATCTTCCTCTTAAGATTCACAATGCACAAACCACCTGTTGTTGTTGGCTTTATTTTAAACAAGACATTCTCTAGGATGTTGTTTAGCAGTCTGCACAGATTCTGTGCTGAATGGCAATTCAGATGCAGCAGACATATGTGGTAGGTTTGAATTAATAATAGTACTGAAAGTGGCATGAGTCCATATAATTCCTGAATTCACCCTTTAATGCAGCAATACAAATTAGTGACTTAAGTAGATTTGCAGATGTAACCTGTACTAAAATTCTTTTTGAGCAGTTCTCCATCCCATCACATTTTCAGATGCTTTTGGGAGAAGGAGGTATTGTATTTTTTAATAGATCCTGGAGAACTTCGAGCCACACTTTCTGTACGCAAAATGCGTTGATCAAATTCTGAAGTCTGACAACGTTTCCTAGAGAGCAGATGTCCCCTCAGTAAGCAGGATATGTTGTTTTTTTTTCCCTCATAGCTGAAATATCATTGAGTGCAGCATAGAGAATGCATTATTGTCTTCTGAGTTTTCCTTTAGGAACTGATTGCATAGAAATTGATCTTAGCGGGATGCTGAATTTCACTGCTGTTAAATGTCTTATCTAAAGTTAGTTAATAAAGTCTAGCCATGGTGAAACAAAGCAGTTGGCAGATCCAGTTTGGTAGATTATGTTCAACAGCATAATACTGTCTTTGCCTTAGACTTGACCCACTAATTAAGTAAAAACCCAACGCTACCTTGTCTTCTATAGGACTTCAGTTTTAATTAAGCTGTTTTCTTAGTGAAGGTACAGCTTGTAGTCTTAGGTGCTGTCTAGAAATGGTAATATTCTACCTGAGATATTAAGGTGTCATAATTAAGAGAGTTGTTTGATCTACTTCAGTAAAGAATGCCCAAAGTAAGTGCTTTAATTTGCGTTCTTGGTTGAAAACATTACCTATTTTTTTGACCTCAGAGATGATAACTCGAGGTGGGTGTAAGCAGCTTAGAGGAAGCTTGTAGAGGAAAGGTTGTGCAAGATTGAGGTGGTCCCTGCCTGTGTTGTAGCTGATCCGTGGATAAAAAGTAGAATTTGTGCAACATCTAATGTTTTTCAAAATGTCTGTGTGCATATTAATATTGCAAAAATGACAAAACCTGGCTTTGTAGTCTCTATCTAACACAAGTGTTCAGAAACTGTTTCGCTGAATTGTGTTCTAGTGACAACTACGTGTTCACTTTAGACAGGTGCTGGCAAAACATACACCATGGGCACTGGATTTGATGTCAACATAACAGAAGAGGAACAAGGCATTATATCACGTGCTGTTAAGCATCTTTTTAGATGTATTGAAGAAAAGAAACAAGCTGCTATTAAACAAGGACTCCCACCGCCAGACTTTAAAGTGAATGCACAGTTCCTAGAGGTAAATGTGATATGTGTGTATAATTTCATTTATTTTCTGGAAAGCAAATGAACCACTTTTTCTGGTTGCTACTTTTATACTCTTTCTCATAAGATGTTTTGAATTAATCTTCTAGATTTCAAAAGAATTTTTTATGGAGTTTGCTTTGGCTGTTTAATATATGAAAAGAGTCTTTTTATCTTATTCCAGTTCTTTTAGTAACTTTATTTACAGGGTTATTTTGAAGTGTAGAAATAATTGTCATCATCATTTATCCCATTCTATGCCACACATTTGTTCATGGGGCCTATTGCTGTTTCTTGTCTACAATGCTTTATGAAAGTTTCTTTCATAAACTTTTCTTTATGAATTCTTGCTTACGAAAGCAAAACATTTGTTGTACCCTTGACTAGCGAGCCGTGCTTTGCCATTTGTGTAACTTTCCCATAGATTTCTTTAGCCTTCAAAATCTGTTCGGTAGACTTGGTAGATTCCTCTCATGACAGAAGAAACCAAGCATAAAAATAATTATTTTGTGTGTCTGTGTGATCCTCGGTAGTTTAGGATTGGGCTTCTGTATCACTGCTCCCTCTTTCAGTAGGCCCAGAGAAAATCTAGGTCGGTGCTGTGGAAAAACTGTTCCCTTTGTCTGTGCTTGTTACAGACTCTCTTACTAGTAGCTGTGCCTACACTTGTGATTTTCTGATCTGCAACAGCTGCTCATTCATCTCTTCCAGCTTTTATGCTATGATTCCTGCCAATGTATCTATTTTTAAATCAATTGATGTGGTTATAACATTTATATTCACTACCAAGCTATAAAACCTGATACTCAAATGTTATTGACAGGGAGAGTCATTTTAGGGAAGAGTTTGTATAATTTTTTATTATTTACTTCAGTATTTTGCAACTTTGTCTACTGTAGCTTTGGGGGAAAAGAAAATATTACCAAGGAGAAAAACCAGTTGGTTTTATTACTGCTGAAGTAAATTAGGTCGTCTAGTCATATGTTCCTAAAACTGTTTTAAAGATTAACAAACTGGCATTGGTTTTGCACTAGTACAGATTTGCCACTGTTAACCTTAAGCAGAGGTTCAAGTTCCTCTGGCTAATGTTTGCCTAGAGAGATTCGGGGCTTGAGAAAGGGCGGTGGAAATGCTGTGCTGTTCTTTTCTCACTCAATTTGAACGTTGGGAGCTGCAGTGTCATTTCTGCTCAGGCAGCTGCAACAGCAGTGGTGTAAGGGGTAGTAGCTGTACTACTTAAGTATAGTGTCTGAATTCCTTGATTTTTATTTTATTTTTTTTTTAAATAACTTTACAAATGTGGCTGCAAGAGTCCCAAAATACAGCCCAGTAATTGAATGTTACAGTGGTAATAGCATGATGGGTTGTACTGTAATTCTGAACTGTAACCACGATGACATACTTCAGATGAAATCCCTATCTAAATTAGCCAAAGGTTAAATGATTTGTATATATATATATGATAGCTTCTTCCTTAAAATGTTATGTCTTTAGGTGATTTTTTATTGTGCTGTGGCTAAATTGGAACTTCTCCAGAAAGAACATTTCCCAGAAATTAATTTTCTTGCCTTTTTTTTTTTTTTTTTTTTTTTTTTTGACTGACTATTAGTGTTTCTCATAAGCAGCTTGTACAAAAATTAAGTGTTAAATTCATTCTGGGGGAGGAATGGTTTAATCTAAAAGAGAAACAGACAGAATTATTAAGGTAAAAGGGAGAAAATGAGAAAAAGTGTGACAGAAGGAGTGTGTGGGAACTGGAATTGCCTGGTCCTAGCAAAAAGTTTTCTTCCAGGTCTGACTGACTATGTGGAAGAAGTTGTAGCTTCTTAGGGTGGCATAACATGGAGTGCGAGGTGCTGGTCCCTGCTCCTGGTGTCAGGAGCAATGTCAGGATGCATGGGTATGGCACAGAGCTGCACCAGGGGAGGTTCAAACTGGACACGAGGAAAAATGTCTTTACGGTGAGGGTGGTCACACACTGGAACAGGCTCCCTAGGGAGGTGGTTGATGCCCAGAAGTGGTCAGGCAGTTGGACTTGATGATTTTTGAAGGTCCTTCCAAACTGAACTATTCTATCCTAACAGTGAGGTGTGCAGATGACTTGATTTGCAGCTTCTGTTTATCATCCTATTGTCCTTGTAAAGCACCCTTTACTGAAAACCTTGGGACGTCGTGAATTTTTGTAACCTTCTGCATGTTTCATGCACAGATTTAGCAGTCTTTTAAGGAATTCCTTCCTATCATAATACTACTTTTTTTTTTTTTTTTTCCTTTTCTTCTTTCAGCTTTACAATGAAGAAATTCTTGATTTGTTTGATACCACACGTGATATTGATGCAAAGAATAAGAAATCAAACATTAAAATCCACGAAGATTCAGCTGGAGGAATTTATACAGTGGGTGTTACGACCCGAACTGTGAATGGAGAATCAGAGGTAACCATTGAAAATAAATTACTCTGTAGCATACCAAATGTATTCAAAACATGTTGTCTGTAAGTTCTGATAAATATCTAACCTTTCATATTTTTTCATTTTTATTTTTCACCCTTATGTAGTGGTGGTAACACTTCTCAGACCTTAATTCCAGAGAAAACTGCAACAGGAGAAGCAAATGTTCACAATTATATTCTGTTCAAAATGAACAGCTGAAAGTAGAGGTTATGCTTGCTAACATGAACCTTCTGTATCTTAAACAATTTACTTGTATATTTAGCTAAAATTTTCCTTTGCTTTTTGCAGGCTTAAATATCATGTCTGATATTAATTTCCTCTTAATTCTAGAAATAGACTTTTGCCAACAGTGCAGTTCCACTGGGAGAGAAATTTTTGGCATGTGTGTAAATCTGATTTCCCAAATCTTGTATGTTTTTTTTTTTTTTATCTTTATTTATTCATATTTTATCCTGTGACAGGAAAGCTTTGCATGATGACTGATGTGAGGTAAAGTGCTGTTTTTTTTTTTAAAAAAAAAAAAAAGTGTCTGTGCATTGCAAAGCTGAATACATATGTTATTGTACTATGCATTTTTGGACAAAAAATAGAAAGTCTGTACATTTTTTGCCACAGGCAAATGGAAGGGAGATTGCCATGTTATTACCAAGGGACAGTAAAAAGATGGGTACAAATATTTGAGTGGTTTCTTTTGGAAACCACAAAAAAACACTTTTGCTTCCTTATTTAAGAATCTCTGTGCCCTTTGCATATTGGCACTGAAATGATAGCAAAGAGAAAAAGCTTATTTGTATCCAAAACAATTTGGTAAGTGCTATAGGAACACTTTTTATGTAAATTGCAAGCAATCCAATGTATTTCTTGTTTGTCTTCTAGATGATGCAGTGCCTGAAACTGGGGGCTTTGTCTCGAACCACTGCCAGTACTCAGATGAACGTTCAGAGCTCGCGGTCGCACGCTATCTTTACCATTCACTTGTGTCAAACCCGAGTTTGTCCTGCATTTAACACTGTACGTATCTTTGCTGTTAGTAAGCTTCGCTGTAATCATTTTTCAAAATGTGAATCTTGTTTTGGCAGCAGCTGAGATCTGAACTGCACTTACCAAAGTTTCTACAGTCAGCTTCATGCTCAACGCATTTGCTAAATGTTATAATAATTTGATTTAATCTGTGCACATGTAACCATCTTCTAGCCAGAGGCAACAATAAACTGCTGCCTCTTACATGAACATGCCCATTCTCCTCTAGCATTTTCTTCAGTATTTAGTTACAACATACCCACGTAACAAAGTTAAAATATAATTTGTCTTTAATTGGGACAGCATTTTTCCAAGTCTTAGTAGTTAGTGGGTTTAGGGTTGTAGTCAAGCTGAAAGTGTGAGGTATTTCAGGTGAAGCGTTGATATCCAGCAAGGAGCAAGGAAAAAAACAGTTCTGTTGCTTAGCATTTTTATTTTAAATAGAGAAATATTTAGAATTTTGATGTGTTGAAAATTCATGCAGTTGATTTCATTAACTCCTAAGTAACTAGGTGCATAGATAACACATTTTTAAGCATGTGGAACAGTGCAATGTGTTTATAATGCTTATTTTGGTGTGGGTTCTTTCTTTATTTTATTCATTTTAACACTACAAATAATCATTTGCAGGCAAAATGAGTGTCACTCCCTGGTCCTTTGTGGTATGTAGACCTGCTTTATACCCCTGTTAAAAACACTTCTTGCTGCTTCCCACATCAGAACTGGGGACCTGGTGGTGTGCGCAGCTGTCTCCTCACTCAGGGAGGGACTGGCAGAGCCTGGCCAGGCACTTTGGTCACTGTGTGGTGGCACTGTCTGCTCAGAGGCTTTATTGAGAGCTGTGCACGTGGCTCATTCCCCAAATATCTCACCCAGGAGCATCGCTTCCTGCAGAGCAGTGTGCCTGCAGTGGGCACTTGCCACCAACTGAGATGTTTCAGCTCAGATACACGTGGACAACCCTGGGGGCTCTCTTCTGCCCCAGCCTGGTTTGTAAGAGCTGCTGGTGTTGTAGGAGCAAGCAGCCACCTTCTGCCTTGTGTCAAACTGTGTTTTCTTTCTCTGGGAGATGTAAGCAAGATAACGTCAGGGTCTGGAGTAGGACATGTCACCGTTGCCTTTCCCTGCAGTGCCCAGGAGAGCAGAGGCTGGACCTGATGTGAATGCTCCCAGAATATAAATTAATACAAATCCTTAATGGGTGGCCAGGAGAGATGCTGCTCAAGTTTCTGTCTTTGTGGCTGTCTGTAGACAGCAGTTTTGGGAGACCTTTGTTACTAGGGCAACAGCTTCGCCAAGGATGAGGACATTGGCTGTGTGCTTGTGTCCTGCGGGGCAGGCAGGCAGCCAGGGCACCAAAACACTTCTCCTCTCACTGCACTCACGCTGTCAGCACGTCTCTCTCAGGAGTTTCTGGATGTACATTTAATTTTACTGGATGTGTGAGAGTGAAAGGATGTGTTAATCATTGCTCTGAGCGATCCGCCAGCAGTGTGACTGTCAAAGTATCCAAAACAGGGACAGTCCAGTCTCGTGGAAGTGGAGTGAATTCATCTGATCTCTGAAACTGCTACAAAAGGAGATTGCTTAAAAAGCTTGAAGTGTTGAGCTGCTGTGCGAATGGCTTGGTCTGTAGCCACACGTCCTGCTCGTTGCAATAGCGGAGGGAGCTGTAGGCTAGTTGATCAAGGACGTTTCCACAGAATACCCCATTTTTAAATTTATTTATTTTATTTTTAAAGAAAAAGCAGAACCAACCATGCTTATTGTGACAGAAATTCCTAATCAAGCCTGTAGATTGGGTTGTGTGAATATTTTATGAGTCTGACTAGATCTGTGCCTATTCCATGCTGCTGGGGTAGGTGGAAATTGCCCTGAGGTGGGTATCAGAGCAGGAAGGTCAAGAAATGTCTGGCTTGAAGATTCTTCTCTTCTTCTTCAGCACTGCTTTCATTTCAATAGGTCTAACTAGACTTAGAGTAAATTAAAGTCAACAATATATTGTACAGTTAATTGACAAGTGAAAAGCTTGGACTATGATAAAAAGGTAATTTTGCTGCTGTGCTTTGGGATGTGATGAAGAAAGAGACTGAGGAACTGTTCCCTGTTCATGGTGCAGCGTGTTCGTTGGCAGACTCACTGCACTGCCCAAGGGATGATGGAAGTGCTGGTCATCCCAATTACTAGACAAAAGAAAGGAACCTCTTTCTCCTATACTCATTCTGCTGTCCTTATTTCCTGGTCAAGTCAGAAGTGCTGATGGAATACTGGCTGCTGGGAAAACTGGCCAAAAAAATAATTCCTAAAATAAAGTTGAACAATCAGGCCACAGAGAAACTGATGGGGATTAGAGAGGTATAGAGGTATAAAATCAAAATAAGTTGGTTGAAGGGTTGTGAACTAAGCAAGTCTGGTAATTTTGGGGTGTGTGTGTATAATAATATCGTTACTGATGAATTTTATTTATTAAATTAAATTCCTTGTATTTAAATTCCTTGTATTAAATTATATTCCTTGTATTTCCCCCTCCTCACCTTAAATCAACTGTAGAACATGCTTAGAAGTAATTGATATTGACAAGTATCTAGAGCAATGCATTCAAGAATATATTAATAGATATTACTAAACAAAGACAGTTTGTTTTTTTTTTTTTTTTTGACAGAGATGTTGTTGCTATTATAAGAGAATTAGTAAATAGGAAGGAGATGGACGTGACAAAAAGCTATTCTTGTCAATAATTGTTGATTGAACTTTGTGGGAGACTAATACAAAAGATCTTACTAAGCTTTATGGATTCCTTCTATTTCAGGATAATGCCACCGATAACAGGATAATATCTGAATCTTCTCAGATGAATGAGTTTGAAACTCTTACTGCCAAGTTCCATTTCGTTGATTTAGCGGGATCTGAAAGGTTAAAGCGAACAGGAGCTACAGGAGAAAGGGCAAAAGAAGGCATTTCCATCAACTGTGGACTAGTAAGATTACACAATTTATTTCCGTGGGCTGTTTGTAACATCTTCTCTTCCTTTCTGAATCACTTCCTTTAAATTAATCCCTAAAGTTGCAATAGATGATATGCAGAATGAGGCCTGTAGTGTAAGATGTAATGGTATGCAGCATATATTGATTCTTACCAGGTTCTGGCTTGCCAACGTTTCCTGACTTGCATTAGGCTCTAACTAGCAAGTTATAGTACTTAGAACTGTTGTGAAATCTAGTTAGTTACTCCAACTTCTAAAAGATCTGGTAGAGTTCCTTTTACTTTTCATTTTTATTTTTTATTTTTTAATATATATTTTTTTATTCCATCAAGAACGAAACAAGTGGAGAAAATTGCAAGCAGTTTGCAGGGAGTACAGGCACGTAAAACATGGACAATGAACAAGTTTAACTGATGAGTAAATTCTGACTCTATTAGTATGTAGCGTAAAAAAACCCTAGGCAAAACATTTTAAGTAGAAATAAAATTTTTAAGTTGATAGCATCACTTCATATTTTTTATCTGAGTACTGGCTCTTTATGCATTTTTGTAATTAGCTATTAAATACTTTAATTATGAGTACACTGAAAAGTAGTGCTTGTGATTATCAGTGAAGATTGTGGTTTCATACCTTTTGTTTTGAGCTGCTTGGCTGTGTGTAGGCTCTGCAATTCTTCTTTTAAAGACCCAATTACACAAGTTCATTTTGTTTGAAATCATACCTTTAAATAGCTTTGATGTATTCATTTATTTATTTATTCCTGGTTCTAATGTATAGTGTCAGATGTATTCTGCACACTGGAACTTTTAGTGATTCTCTTACAGTCAGGGCGTTGGTTATATTTTGTAGCCAATGGAAGAGCATTCAATTCAATTTCATCATTACTATAAGCACAAAGCCAACAGAGATTTGGAGGTTTAATGAAACAAATGCATCCTTAACAAAAATGGGTTACAGAATGCCCAAAGTTGAAAACAAACATAGTAAAAGTAATATTTTATATGATCACAAAACCCTCTTTTATAGTAAATTCCAGTAATCAACTTTGGGAAACAGATGGAGATGAATTAAACTTTAAAGCACTCTTAGAACATGTGCTATATGCAGTTCTGCAATAACTGGGTGCAGTAAAACCATTTTCAAGACTATGTTAAGAATTGATTGTACAGGGCGCCATCTAGAGGAATGTGTTTTAATTTGGCAAGTGAAAAATCCTGCACATGTAGTTGTACATCTAAAAATAATTTTATAGCCAAATATTTAGCTGTTTATGAACATGAAATAAGCCACTTTTTAGCAATGCAATGGCCATGGATGCATAATTTAAAGACTTAAATGCTTAAATCTTCATCAGATACAACTTTTTTTTTTTATATCCATCGAGGTAGTAAAATCTGTTTTTTCATATTAATGTTCCATGTTTTATTCTAAATTTAGCATAAAGCAGCCCGATAGGGATCAGTTTTAAAGAGAACATGGCTACTGTTAGAGACATAGACGAGCTTTAATAATCATTGAAACAAAATGTTTGTTACATGAAGTAGTTCTAACTTCAGTTTGTGACTGATGTATCAATAGACAGTGCACACAATTTTGTTAAGCACTTTGTCCCTGAAGATACTGGACTGTATGATAAACATTTATAAATTTCCAAATGATTTCCAATGTAAAAACATTCAGAAATACTTTTTTTTAGTATGTTAATTGTGAGATTTCCCCTTCCCACCCTCCTAATACACACGCTTGAGTTTGTAACTGATTTTTAAACTAAAACTATTTGGGAATTGATTCTAACTTGCATGTTACACAATTTGGTGTTTTACAGCTGGCTCTTGGCAATGTAATAAGTGCATTGGGAGATAAAAGTAAGAAGGCAACTCATGTACCATACAGAGATTCAAAGCTTACAAGGCTACTTCAGGACTCCCTTGGGGGAAACAGGTACGGGAACATTTTGCATGTTTCATTGTGAATCAAAGTGAATGAGTACATGATCTTCAGAAAGTAAAATAACCCTTAAAGAAAGTTGTTATCTTTATTATTGTTTGTTGGTGGGAGGTTCCAAAATAAATGACTGTTATGATAGGAAATGCTGGTAACTCAAGGGAAAGATATTAAACAGGCTTTTTGCATCATTCTTTTCAGTGCTGTTGTTGCTTTACTAGACATGGGGCTTTGAGTTACCTGGAAATGGTAACTTCTAAGTAAAGGACAAATCCTTCCTCTTTAGATTATAGGTACCATAAATGTTAAATCTGTTATTGGGTCATAACCATATTAATTACAGCATAGTTTAAAGCCATGATGACTTCTGCTTCAAGCAGATGTTTTTGTTGCTTATTTTAACCTGAATTGCTAAGCAATATTAGCTTTTGATTTGTTGCCAGTATAGAAACATAGAGGAGGTGACTTTGTCTATCTTTCAATACGGTTGTAAAAACAAACAAACAAAAAAACCACCAGAATTCTCCCTGGAGAACTTCATCAGACTATTGCTATTTTAACTTCTCAAATTTTGTGTTCTCTCCTTGATTTTTTTTTTTTTTTTTTTTGTCATTAATTTCCCTTCAGTCTCTTTTCTCATGCCTTTTCCCTCCCCAAGAGGTAGCGTTGTGGATATCTGCGTGCAGTTATCCCATTATTTACTTATCATCCAGTTGTATTTCTTCATTCAAGCCCTTTGCCATAGTTTGTGCTGGTTACCATGGAGGTGGCTGCATTGCATGCAAAGGGCTAAGGCTTGGGGATTAACAATACTGTGCCCTTACTATTTGTATTTATAATTGCATTTCATATGGTGAAGTCTTCATAGATGCTGGCTGCTGCTGAAGCTATGCCTTCTAAGAGCCGGATGAAGGCCTAAAAACAGGGAGTTATTTCTGCAGAGACATTCAAGCTGACTTTGATGTCAGCCTTACCTCTCAGGAAAGCTCTATTGTTGGCTGATGTCTCTCCCTGGATCTCCACTGGCTTGCGTCAGCATGTGTTGCCATCTATTAGCTAGGGAGCCCAAACCACATTTGCAAATTAGATTGTCTAGCTCAGACTGCTGCCCTTGTGGGCACAGGCTCGCTGTCTGCTCTGATCACCATGAACAGGAGCTTCATGCGGCCAGTTCTCCTTGCACAAAGTACACTTTGTTGTTGAGCAAGGCAGCTTAGCACATACGCTGCTGTCTTTTCATAAAGGTTGTCTATCTCAGGATGTTGTGGATATGTCCAGTTATCTGGTGTCGAATTAGAGATGAATAAAATCAAACAACTGTGTCACCAGAACTGTTTGTACGAGCCTCCTCTGTATATGTATTGCATAGAGACCAGGAAGAGAGGCTTGGGCTCTGGAAGCTCTAAGCCAATATGCACTATGAACATGTAGAAACACAAAAGGGACCATAGTTAAGTATGTTTTAGCAAGGTAGTATGTTTATTCCTCTATTTAATCTGCTGTCCTAGGGGGGCAGGAAGTATTCTGGGCGTTTCACAAAAGAATAGGGAGAAGTGGAGGAGATCTTTTAAATCACTGCTCTGTTCTTCAGAGATATAACGTCAGTAACAGTCTGCAGTATTGCAGCAGAGACACATAAAAAATGGGTAAAATAAAGGCTAGGATTTTCAAAAGTGTTTAACAGAGGAAGAAACCCAATAATAGGGAAAAATCAGGAGAAACCGAGTGCATGACTTCCAAGCTGTTTCTGGAAATAACTTTACAAATAGCATTTCTTGACTAATTTTATATCAAATACACCAGCCAATAGTCACTTTTCAAGCCGCTTCTAAAATTGCATTTTTACTGAAATATTTTTATTTGACTGAAAACACTTTTTGTCTGGTAGCTCAACTGCTCCCTCTTCTGTACTTCAAGAGAAATCACAGTTTACAGTAAAATGTGCAGATAGTAAATGCAGTTCCAGAGCATTTACAAGGATAGGAAGATATATTATTTCTGTTCCTGACTGACGTTATTTTTTTTCTCCCACCCCTCATTTTTATTTATGTAATACACATGATAAGGCAGGTAAAAATTAGTAGTTTGTTGTTAAGGAAGAGTTGCACATTGTATCACAACTTAAATAATTTCATATCCATGCTTTAGCAAACGAACTGTGGGAAAGCTAAATTTTAATCAATATGCATTTTTTTTCCTCTGGGAAATCAGATGATTAGATTCCTTCTAGTCTTTTCCATAGCTTTCCAAATTCCACCCTAGGTACTACAGTCCACATTATCCTTTCTTTTTTGTGAATACTTAAAAAGATTTGCTGGTAGTGATTCAGGTTAAAAGATAGAATATATATTCAGGTTAGAATACAAATATAATTCTGTAACAGTTCTGAAGCAGCATTTAAACATTAATGTTTCTTGAATTATTCAAGTTAAAATATGGAGCACGCCCTAGATTTCAGGGAGGCATTTTAAAGAAGTGGAAAAATAAAAGGAGTAGAATGGTGTTTAAAAATGAGTCCACTACAAAATGCAGATGGGAAAGTGGAGTTTGAGTTGCTCAGTTTTTAAGAAAGCTAGCAGAACCAGTTGTCTGAGGCTTAGAAAAGGAATCAAATTCTGAACTGAAAGCACAAGTAGTTCTGATCTCAGAATTATTATTATTTCCTTAATGTAGCATGTTCTTATCTTTATGACTAAACTCCACAAGTCTGGGGAGGTGATGCAATGGTGCACAGGAGGTCTGAGAGAGAATTGCAGAAACCTAGTCCTTTATATACTGAACCTTTCCCATGTCCTCAGGCTAGTTACTCTTTTTAGTTTAGTTTCCCAGTGTGTAAGGCGAATTTAATCGCTTGCCTCACAAAGGGTTTCAAGGAGTAATTTGTTTTTCTTGATCTGAAATTACAGAAGGTGAAGATCAGATCCAGTCTGCCTAATGCAGATACTGCTCCGTTGCCCTGAAGACAGTGCACTCCTAACACAAGCACCTAAACTTCCACGTACAACAAAGAGAAGCACGTTCCTCTAAAGCCTGCTGGGGATGAGCCAGTCAACTCCTATATATGTGTTTTCCCCTGTCTGTTGAGAACTTAGGACATATTGGTGCCATTAAGCTAGGATCTACAGCTGAAGTTCTGGCTCTGACCCCTCCAAACTGCTGTTGTCTGATGTGAAATGAGAGCGAGTGTGCTCCAGGGACCCTGGTGATCCTGGTTCCTCCCCTTACCAAGCGAATAACTAAAACATTAGGCTGGAATGAAAGACATTTTTTTCTTTCCTTTTTTTTTTTTTTTTTTTTTTCCTTTTTTTCCCCCCCGGTCTATTTCTTGGAGCAGGGAGCATGTTCTCACCTTGTATATCCCAAGATGGGATGGCTACAGGGTGGAGAGGAGCCCAGAAAGTGGTTGTTTGTCTTGGGCATGGAGCTCAACTATTGCTCCTTTTTATGGAAGTGCTCTAAGCTTAAGTGGTGTTGCAAAACATGGAATTAATACATTTCTTGCCAGGTGTACCGAGGATAAGTACTATCTTTTGGGCTTCTTTTGGTATAGTAGATATTTGGAGCTGAAGAATTTAGGCAGTTTGGATCTCAGTAGAAAAGTATAGGTGGAAGACAGGTATTTTATGACGTTCTGGGCACATATGGGCAGCTGAAGATGAGTGTTTGGGCAGCTTCCAGATTAAGTGGGAAGGCACCTCATGAATTAATGAGTCCTGGCAACTAACACGATCCAAATCACTGTTTGAGACCTCAGGTTGCCTTTAAGTACTTTAATCTCAGTTTACATGGGATTAGGAAAACCGAGTATAATTTGAAAAAGATTTCTAGGAACATCAGTTAATTGCTTTTATAATTTTATATGTAGAACAATTAATGATCTCTCTCTTATACTATGCTACGGTGATACGAGGTGTTACAGTGCTGGAACTTTGTGGTTGCCAGTCTCCTGCTACAGTGAGCTAGGTCTAGAAAATTTTCACAAATGTCATGAAATCACTACTCCTTTTTTTACCTTCCATATGAAGACCTGTTATAGCCTCTGTACTCTTTTTGTTCTTGATTTGTAAAGCTAATCTATGTTTGTAACTTGCAGTCAAACTCTCATGATAGCGTGTGTGAGCCCATCAGATCGAGACTTCATGGAAACCTTGAACACGTTGAAGTATGCGAATCGGGCACGAAACATCAAGAACAAGGTGATGGTTAATCAGGACAGGGCTAGTCAACAAATAAATGCTTTGCGCAGTGAGATTACACGGCTACAGATGGAGCTCATGGAATACAAAACAGTAAGTGTATCCTTTTAGGATTTCTGCTCTTCTTCTGGTTATAGTTCTACAGCTTGTTTTCTGTTGGCTGGTTCCATTTCACACACTAAAAAAAATGAGTAATAACACTAACTTATAAAGCACTTCCAGTCATTACCAAATGCTCTCATTCTTAGTGATGAGAAATAGTCACTTTCAAAGTGAAAACGATCACAGTTTAAATTGGCACATGAAAGAATATGTGAACAGTTATTATGTACTGCTTTAAAACTGAATAGAGAGCTAGAAGTATTTGTGTTTTAAAAATAATTTTTAAATTATACAAGCTAAATACTTATACTTTACAATGCCCATTTCTTCCTGAAAATTTAAACTAAAGATAATGCTTTCAGCAGTAAATGTGGTTACCAAATAGCATCATCTTCCTCTGTTATACTTGAGAGAGTATCCTGATTTAATACAGATTGACTTTTCATTTCTTAACCTCCTCAAGAACTTGTATTTCAGGCTAATATGGAGCTGGGCAGGCAGGATCCAAATGATGTTGACCAGACATCAGTGCTTTAAAAACTATCCATACTGTTTTAAACTCTTTGAGAGAATAATATCTTTTGCTATGAATATTTATGTGGAATTTTAAGCAATCTGTGGCTTGTCTTTGCTAAGTTTAAAAGAAAAAAAAAGTGTAGATCAGCATTTACTAGTAATAATATATGTGTTTCCTCAAGGGTAAAAGGATTATAGATGAAGAAGGTGTTGAAAGCATCAATGACATGTTTCATGAAAATGCCATGCTGCAAACAGAAAACAACAACCTGCGTGTTAGAATTAAAGCAATGCAAGAGACTATTGATGCGCTGAGAGCCAGAGTAACACAGCTTGTGAGTGATCAGGCCAACCAAGTGCTAGCCAGAGCAGGTATGCTGTGGGTGTGTTGTGCATGCTTGTGTGTAAGTTGCTTCATAAGTACATGAACTCAAACCAGTTACATATTCTTGTTGCCTTGGGTCTCTTAGAACAAAGAGTTGACTTTGGAAAAGGTAACATGGGTTCTACGTTGGCAGGGAAAGATCCCCATCTGGCTCTTTTCTCTACTATTTCTGGTGACTTCTATAGATAGAAATTGTTTGGGACTGACTTTACTATTCATGTAGTCCTGTGAACAGCAGGAAGTGTGAAATAATCCCTTTGGATAAGAATTATTCTATGCTTAGTTACACACGGACTTAAACATTTTGCTTTGGGAGGACCCAAACACAGATGGGTGACAGTTGGCTTGCTTTTCACTTCATGGAACAATCAAGCAATGAAATACCACAAATGCATTGTTCTTCTTGTGCACTGTTGGTCAGGTTCCTTTTGATTTATTGTACATCCATTACTAAAAGTTGTTAACATAGAAACAAATGGAATACAAGAAGTTATTTTTAATAACTCTGATCACAAACAGGAATAAAACCATTAATTCAGCTTAAGGAGGAAATATTTTTCATCAATCAGAAGATCTAAATGTGCATGGGTATTTCTCTTTGCTGGTACCTTGCGCCTAGTAGCTTTATTGAAATATTAATGCTGTTACTATTTCCCCCACACTCCAAGGAGAAGGAAATGAAGAAATTAGCAACATGATTCATAATTACATCAAGGAAATTGAAGATCTCAGGTATTTAAATAATACGTATTTGAATCATTTTTATTAAAAAAAAATACTAGTAGTGTTAGCAAGTAAATACTTCAGTTGACTGATCATTGTGTTTTACTGTGTGGGGATTGCTTTAGGACAGTGGGCCTTCAGCTTCAAAGACTATCTGATGTTTTTGGCCAAAGAAAACTAAAATGAAGCAGACAATACAAATGTCAGTTGTTACATGAATGATGATGGTGACTCAATATTGTTGCACAAAAGCATTGTTTTATGATAACTTCGTAGTCAGGTATAAATGATGCTACTGAGAAATGACTCATTAAAAAAAATAAATTAAAGGTATTAAACATCCTAGATATTTATATTTCACTTTCTTGGAGCTGCATTATTGCAAAAAAAATTATTTGGCCTATTCTCACTTAATGTTACAGATACATAATGCAGCAGCTTTCGTGTAAAGTATATACTTGTGTGCAGGCACTGTATGTATCTGTATATATGTGTGTCCCTCTATAAATATATTTGTCCATTTGGGTATATGCATATGATACATGTGCAATGTCTGTACTCATTGTGTAAAATGCTCTGAGCAGGGATTTACAATGCTTGTATTTGATAAAACTTCACCTTGTGTTGCAGTTTCTTTTAAAACTGAAGATAATGCATTGCAGTTACAGATACTAAAGAATTATACTTGTCTTTTTTTTTTTTAAGAGCAAAATTATTAGAAAGTGAAGCAGTGAATGAAAATCTTCGACGCAACTTGTCAAGAGCTTCAACAAGATCCACGTACTTTGGTGGACCATCAGCATTTTCTGCTTCCATGCTTTCTTCCGAAAAAGAGACAATGGAAATTCTAGATATAGCCAAGAAAGATCTAGAAAAGCTGAAAAAAAAAGAAAGGAAAAAGAAAAAGAGGTGGTGTATAAATTATAGTGTTATTTATTTACTTTTAATTAGTAAAGGAATGTGTTATTTTCTTAGCTTTGAGAATTTAAAATTCATTGTTGGTGTGTGGGTTTGGTTTTGGAACTGCTGTGTCTACAAACCCTTTTACACGTTGAATTTGTAGGTGTTTTTCTCTTGCATCTTTTCTTCCAATGAAGTATAGAGTATTTGTAGAATGAGTGTCTCCAATTTAATGACTTTTTTATATTTTATAATTTTGCACAACAGTAAAATCACAGGTGCTCTCCATAAATTCTTTTAAGCATCTGAAGTTCAAAAGAAATTTTCAAGAACAAAAATTATGTGTTTTTTTTCTGCCTTGTGTCAAAAGTGATAAAACTTTCTGAAGAAAAGATATTCTGAATAGCTGGGAATTCTTTGGTAGCTCTTGGAATGGCTTCTTTTGCTTTCTCTATCTTCTGCTTTTATGAATGTTTTTAATTTGAGGTTTCCTACTTCTCTGCAACATCGTGCTTTGCTGTTTTTTGCTATCCAGTTTCTCATCTACTAAAATGCTCATAGACATCAATATAAATGCCTGTTCAGACAGCAGTTAGTACAGCAAGGGTTTGTTTGTGTACTCCAAGACTATGATTCTGTTAAAGATATTTCATTCTTTCTTGAAATTCTCCATGCTTCTACTCTATTACTCTTTCTACTAATGGCCCTTCAGGCTTTTTCTGCAAGTAAATCTAAAATGGTGCAAGCCTGAAATGTGGTAGAAATGTGAAGTATCTTTGGGTTAGTGAGACTAAACACCCTTGCGATTTGGGGTCTTATCTATAAATCCATATATTATATGAATGTCTGATTCTTTTGGAAAATACTCCTTTTAATGATAACTGGATTCTTTCTTTGCATCTCATTTTGTTGGGAAACTTTCATGGGGATTTAGATAGATTTTTGTGTGTCATGTTTGTAGGAACTTGAGGAGAGGGTGGAAGTATTACATGAAATCAGCAGAATCCTCTTGCCTCCGTTCAGCCCAAGGCTTGAATGTGTTCTTTAATATATTGAACAAAAAGATGGTGGTAATACCTCTTATTTGTAGGAGATGTTCACTTAGAAAACAAAAACCCTCCACCAGACAAACAGGAATAAAAACCAACCCCAAAACACCCAAGAATGAAACAAAGAAAAACACTTTGGGAAGTTTTCTACACTAGAAAAAAGAGCAGTAGTAAAAAAGTAGTAGGGAACTGTAGAAAATTTGAAATTGGAAGAGCCCTTTTGGTGGCCAGCCTATGTTTCAAAGTGGGTTTTGTGTACTTTAAAATGGGATCATGCTATCAAAGTGCTGGTATGGATTAAGTCTATCCAATGGCTTGCCTGCAGATTGCTAAATAATGTTGTATTTCTGAGGTGCGTTTGTTAAGTTGCTAAGAAGTATCTTTATCTTATAAAAGATAGAGATGCTAAGATATAAAAGCATCTTAAAGATTCCCCAGATGCTAGGAAATGACAGAATTTGAGGGATTATCCATTTGCAGAGTGCTTCCATCTGATTAATGAAATGTAAAGCCTGTGTTCAGGTTACATCATTGTAAATTTTGATCCTATTGAAATTTCAGGAATTGGCAATAGGTATGCTAATGTATTGCAAAGGGACTATTTACCCTGCAGTTTGGTAGGGATTCTTTGCTCTACTTCTGTTTTCTACAGGCATTTAGCTGCTTTTACTGTACTATTGTTTTAAAGATGTCTAACTAGCAGTTTCCAATTAAAATGGGATTGGTAAGCCTAGTTACTCACTCCGCCCCATCTGCTACCTTTCTTGATCTGCTCATTTTCTGGTTAAGGGTCAGCATGTTTGATTAAAGGTGCATTGTCTTAAACACATACAACTCCTCCAAGTTGTTCTGAGGTAGCCTGAAGATCTAAGAGGCAGTTTTTGAATGAGCAGCAGGTATGTACTGCTTCATATCTGTAGCCTTTAATAAGCATCTGTCATAAAGATTATTGGAAACAGTTTTTGACTGTCTTTTTGACAGTTTTTGAAGTCTTTTGACTTCCCTAACCTTTATTAAACTAAATTAGCAATAAAATGCCATGTGGTTCAGCATGTTAGCTCCTAGCTGGTACTGCAGTAAGATAGCAGGCAGTGTGAAATAGGCTCACATTCAAAACTCCCAAATAAAGGGAACATGGAGAATTTAATTAGTTCTTGAAATTTAAGCCATCTCTACTGTTAAGTCATCCAGATGCTTCTTTGCTGCTACATCACCATTTGTTAAGGAGGAAAAAGTACAAGTAAAAATACTAACATTTTATCCATCTCATTGCTTCTGAGGCATTTTTTTAAATAACAAGTAATCACTGGCATCTACTTTTTGAATCCCAGAGAAAATAAACTGCAATTCTTTTTACTTAAAAACAAATAACAAGACTCCAAAAAACAACAAAAAATTGCAGTTTGAAAAAAAGGTGGTATGAATTATATTCAGAATATATTATTTGGAATATTACTAAAAAAATCTCATTAGTATTTTACATTATGATATCTTACCAACATATAAATAAAACTAGTGCATTATTTTTGTCTTGTTATATTGCTGAGGATATGCAACTTTGTTTCAGTGACAGTACTTATTGAACTTTTCAGTTCTTCCAATTTTAAGTGGCAAAAGAAGATAGAGTGTCTTTGTGTTTTTTGTTGCTTTTTTTTAAGAACTAAGAGATTTTTGAATCCATGTTAGAAATAACTCTCAAAAGGAAACATATTTTCTATATCTAAAACTTCATTAGTGTAATTTGAATTTACGGTTGTTGACAGTGACAGATTAGATAACCTAAAAATGCTGCTGCTTTGTTTTCTATTTACTTTCCAACTGTGCAAAATGTATTGCCTTTTTACTACTTGTTGTCTCTTGACGATATCTTTTAAAATTTCGTTTTTAAACTCCACAAGCTCATATATCATTTTTTACCTTCTTATCACTTTTGCTTTTCACTGTCTGGTTTGTCCTTCATTGGCTTGGCCTTCCAATACTGTACCTCGTGCTTTTGAAGGCTACAGAAACTTGAGGAAAGCAGTCAAGAAGAAAGAAGGTTGGAATATTTCCCAGGTTTTTAATTAACTGTAATTTCAATTAAGTGGTTGTCATACATGGAAAGAAGTTGGGTAGATTCATAAGTACCTCAAAAGTAGATCCTTCAGCTTTTCAGAATTCTGTCCTGTTTTGGCTTTCAGCAAGTGTCGAGGAGGAAACTTCTGTTGTGGAGTTGAGGTTGACTTTGGGATTGCAAGCAGTTGTGGGCTGGTGGTGCCTTTGGGAGCCGCTGTAGAACTAAGTAGATTTCTTTCTTGCATGTCCTGTATGGGATGAAGGGCAGGAGGAAAGTTCTGTAGCTCATATAATAGGTAACGTATAGCAGGCAGTATACCACCATAATAATTTTGGCATGTGACCTTCATACTTCAGTTAAGTCCGCTCACAGTCCCTTTGATTTTCTCGAAATCGCATTACTGAAGCCTTGACCATTCTTTCAGTTCAATTTCAGCCAAGGTAATAGATGGAGAGCAGTTATATTAAAGGCTCTATGACTAAAAAGAGAAACACACTATCCTTAAAAACTAAAGTAAAGGAGCTTTTATTTGTCAGCTGTCTACTTTGATTGAAAAAACCCACACTGGATTCATGTAGGATGATGACGTGAATCTGCAGATCAGTAGTATACCTATTAAGCATCCTGGTTCTGTCTGGAGGAGCTGCTGGGTCTCCTTCCTCCTGTCTTCTCCCATTTATTAAGCAGAACACAAGTTCTCTGTAGTGGTGAGCTCCGTACTGTGTGCAGAAGGGAACCTGGGAACTTCTCTTGATCTGTATGAAGATTAGAGCTACGATTTATTAACATTTAAGCTTATTAGTCCATGTGAAACAGAGCATGTTGTGGGCTGAGTAAGATGAGAATCTGTGGAAATAAGATTGCAAAGCTCAGTGTTTTTTGTCTGGCATTTGTTTTCTGGACAAATCTGGGTCAGCTTTTTACTTCCAGCCTCCACACTGCTGCATGGATTCAGCAGATCAAAGTGAATGCCCTCTGCCTTGCTCATCGTCAGCTGTAGCTGGATTCAGTTTCACTGGTGATGAGTAGGGCAGAAGGAACCATCTAGCACTGTAACCAGTGCTCTTTAGAATAGAGCTCTGTCTTAAAAGTGACTTCTAAATTTGAGTAGTTTCTCAAATCTGTTGAACCTGTCTTGTCACAGCACTGAGGACTGGATTTGTCAGAGTTTGGTCTCTCAGTGCTCCCTTCCCCTTGTGTCTATCCCTGTTCTGTCACAATTTCCTGGCTATTGGGGATTGTTTGGGTTTTGCATGTGTAATTCTAGAGGGACTGATACTTGGTCCACGAGAATTTGCAGAGTGCCATCAATTTTTGAATTTTAACATTGGCATGCGGTATCTAAGCTCTGCACTCTAAAAATAATAGTAACAATAAAAATTGATGAGCCATAGTTACAATTACAGTTCACAGTTCAGGTCCTTAAAAGAGGAAAAAATATAAAGGTACTTAGCATTTAAATACATTTTGAACCATACTCTGAAAAACAGAAGCATGGAAACATACTGAAATGCAATGTTAATTGTTGGGAAAAGTTCCTTTTTGAGATGCAATCCTGTTTCAAAAATTCAGTCTTTCTCAACTCTTTTTGTTGTTGTATCAATCAACGCCTATTTTGAGCGTTCCCTTGATGTCCAGGTAGATAACTGATCCAAAGAGTAGGTGTGGTACAATAGGTTAGGAAATTTTCTCTTAGGGTTTATGCATAAGATTTCAGATGATCATAGGCATGTTAGGCTCTGTTATAGATCGAGAGTGTAGTAACATCTATAAATGTTTATTGCACCTGCACACGTTTTTCTGTGTTTAGTAAAAGCTATTTTGGGTACACTGCAACTTCCATGCAAAAAGAATACTTCTGCAGTTTACAAAGATTTGTATTTTGATCGTCCCTGCTGCGCAATATGGATTAAAAATATGTGATACTCGTTAATATTGTGTAAGCTAGGATTGAAAGTGATTAAGCATTATTTTATGCTCTGTGGGAATTTGGAAGTTGTGTTTTACCCATGCCCAACATTTATACCTTTGTATGCACTTTGTTTTTCATCTTTATTTAAAATTACAACTTATAGGTTTGGGGGATGGGAAGCACTTGCCATTTCAGTTTATGAATATTTTGTGTATGTGCCTCTTCTGCTAGTGTTAAAGATGACAACACAGATAACGAGCAAGAGAAGAGAGATGAAAAAGGCACTTCGGAGAGGGAGAATAATGAATTGGAAGCAGTAAGTATTTATAAGTACTTGTGTTGATTTATTTATTCTCTGTGTACAGATTTACAAGGTTATAGAAAGAAAATTAGGAATGAGTCAGGTGAATATTGTTGCTTCCCGGTGATAATAGGAAGCAAATGGGAGGTGAAGCGTGGGCATGTTTTAATGTCTTTCTCCTCTATGTTTTGTAGGAGGAAATTCAGGAAGCAAGTGATCATGAAGATGAAGAAGAGGAAGATGATGAGGATGAAGATGACATGGAAGTTGTTGAAAGCTCAGATGAGTCAGATTCTGACTCTGATGAAAAAGGTGATATCAGTGCAATATTTTGTAGAATTTTTGGTACAAACACTATCTGCAATTCTTTTTATTTGTTGTTTTTGATTTTTTGAGGCAGCCCAGATAGCATGTTGTCAACCCACTGTTAATAATACTCTGTGGATTGTATGTCCAGGGAATTCTTTGTTGCCTTTGATGCTAAAATATATAATCTACATCTGATTAAGCATCCCAATACTGGCTTTAAAACTGAAGAGAAGCCATCAGGTGCTTAACAACACTTTTCTTCTTTAGTTAGAATACCTGATGTGAAAGGCTTAAGTATTTGGTTATTTTTATGACTCTGGACTAATCACCACAGTGACAGCTCCCATTTTGCTAATTTGGGCATGGGTAACATTTAATTTTGAAATGCTGGGAGTCCGTCAGCCTTCCTAATTTTGCAGAGGTCGTGTCTATTTATGTTGAAGCATCAACAGCTGGTGTACTTGTGGCATGCAAATTAATATTGCTAGAGTGACAGCTAGCATTACCAGCAATTCACTCCTGTGAGTTGGGCCAAATGGGCAAAGCAAGTCTGCTGATTGCTTCCTGTTTGAGAGTCACAAGCAATTAGCAGCATTTGCAGAACCTAAAATAAATAAATAAATCTGGAGCACATAATCTTAAACCAAAAAAAAGACCCAACTCATCAAATAAATTAGTTAAACTTCTATAAACCTTGGGCTAATCCTTTTTCCTTACTTTTCACTCTGACTGGTTTCAGTCCCTGCCTCATTCCACTTATGTGAATGAGACAGCTACTCTCTTAGGATTTTGGCAGTATTTTTTTCAAGAGCTAGAGAAGGGAAAGTCTCCCATTGGAGTTTGGCAACAGCCAGACTTTGAATCATAAACTCAGCAGGTTATAAAATCAAAGTTGTTCTCCAGCCCTGAGGTGATTCAGGTCTCACAGTCTAAATAACTTCTATAGTTAGGAGTTATAGTTTAGGAGAGACTGCTGATGGTGAGTTTTAACTGTAAAGAATTAAAACATTTGGGCAACTAAGTTCCAATGAGAGAGATCTTTTCCTCCCTCTTTCCCAGTTCTATCATGGAGAATGTTTAAGGAGGAGACTTTGTCATGAATTTCAGTAATGGTTTCACTTGCTTCATTGTGTTTCATTTAGAGTTTTCCTGTGTACAGCTACACATCAGGAAATGACCTTAACATTGCAGGGGGAATCCATATTTATGTGGTAACCATTCTGTTAACAGAAATCTTAATTATCCATATCTTTTTATTTCAGAAAATTATCAGGCTGACTTGGCAAATATCACCTGTGAAATAGCCATTAAGCAGAAACTGATAGACGAGCTAGAAAACAGCCAGCGAAGACTGCAAACACTGAAAAAACAGTATGAGGAGAAACTAATGATGCTACAACATAAGATTCGAGACACGCAGCTTGAAAGAGATCAGGTTCTTCAAAACTTGGGTAAGAAGTAAAAATTATTTAAATCTAAATGGTAAGATCTCCAGGTTGAATTGTTTGCCACTTTCCTTGCCTCTTTTTGCAAACATAGGAACTTGCAGAAAACAGAAACAGGTTTGTACCCAAAATGCTAGTGAGTCATACTTATTTCATTCTAGTTTCTATCAGAATTGAGAGATTTTTCTCAAAAAAATTACTGCTACTGACAGGTATTTGATTTACTTGAATGAGCATTTTCAGTTTTCTAGGAACTCTCATTTTCTTTTTAACATAGTTCTTGAGATAGTACATGAATTAAAAGTTTGTTTTAGTGCCAGCCTCCCCCTTTTCTTTGGCTTGCCTAAAATAAGAATGAAAATCAAAGTGGCCTTGCAGAGAAGTTTTACTGGCTACCACAGATTTACATAGAGTCGTGTTAAGATGAAAAATTAATTGTGGCATTAATTGAGCCATGAATAATTTGAAGTTTGGGGGAAGTTTTTTTTTTTTTATTGGTTTGTTTCTATTATTTCTTTTAAAAATATACTGTATATACTTTATCATATTTACTCTGTATGCTTTTGCTATTCCCTTATCCTTCCTTAGACCTTCCCTTTTGATCAGCATCAGAAAGTGGTTTTTAGGCCTGATGTCTCTAAGGACCTGGTTTGACTGTTCTTGTGATCTTGTATGTGTATGAGTGAGCAAGCATGCGCATATCTGTGTCTTCAGGTATTTGGATATTTATTGCTGAGTGCAAAGAAATCAGAAGGAAAGCAGTAAGATTTGATCCCTTACCCAGGAAGACATAAAAGATAAAGATCTTGAAACAGTGCAGGTGACAGGAACTAGATGCAAATGACGTTTTTCAAATATTGTGAAAAATGCTAAAAGCAGAGGAAAGAGTCTTCTGCTGTGGCTGGCAAAATGAAAACATTGTAAACAAAAGCAGACTAAGAATTCCCTTTTGTTCTAGGTTCTGTAGAGACCTATTCAGAAGAAAAGGCAAAAAAAATCAAGTCAGAATATGAAAAGAAACTCCAAGCCATGAATAAAGAACTGCAGAGACTTCAAACAGCTCAAAAGGAACATGCACGGTTGCTTAAGAATCAGTCTCAATATGAAAAGCAACTGAAGAAACTGCAGCAGGAGGTGACAGAGATGAAGAAAACTAAGGTATATTTCAGTATTTTTAAGTCTCTTACAATGAGTGTTTGTTCAGTGGAAGATGGATTGAGATCATCTCTGCGTTTATCCACTGGATAATTCTGTTCTTGCTGTCAGCTGCTCAAAAGACTGAAAACAGAAAAGATTTGAAGACTATGCTATTCCTGTGTGTGCACATGTGTATGGGGAGCCCTTTTAGGATTAATGAACGGATATTACTGCATCAAACATGTGGAGAAGCTTGTGCTGCTTATTACTTGTTATTCAGTACTGAGTGAAAAAGACACATTAGATGGAGAAGGGAAATTGCTAAAAGCATGTAATATACTGAAAGATGGTAGTTTGGAGGGAAAAAAAAAAACCTTTATATGGTGGGGACTGGGAATAGCACTTCAGTGCAAACAGCTTTTCTAAGTGATGACTTCTTCACAGGTTCGCCTGATGAAACAAATGAAAGAAGAACAGGAGAAAGCTCGAATGACTGAGTCTAGAAGAAATAGAGAAATTGCACAACTTAAAAAGGAGCAACGCAAACGAGAGGTGATTAAAGAGATAGAGAACTTTCATCTGGAATAAGTAGCTATTGTTAAGATGCGCATCCATTAGCCAGCATGTGCCCTGTGTAAATGTATTTACTGAGGCAGGCATGTACCTGTATACTTTTGCCAGTCAAAATGCACATAATTTGACTTACGTGATAACTCAGTTCCTAGCTTCAAGTGATAAGTGCAACAAAAAATGGAAGACTTGCTGAATATGTACATCAGTGTTTTGTTTTATTAATGAATCTTTACAAAACTGTTGCTATCACCTTATTTGCATGCAAGTGGTCTTTTTGGTAGAGAATAACTATAGTGAAAAATGTACTGTCATTCTGTCCTAGAAAGAGCAAGAAACCATTCTGACTGGACCCTTCATGTCACAATATTTATGCAAACTTACATTAGCGTATAAAGTTGTTGTTTTTTTCTTTTCTTTTCTTTAATACAGTGATTCATTGTGGCAGAGAATGGAAGGAATATCATCTGTTGCTTTTGTTTTTTCCACAGCACCAGCTCAAGCTTCTGGAAGCTCAGAAGAGAAATCAAGAAGTAATCTTACGTCGCAAAACTGAAGAGGTACTGTGGTAAAACAATAACACATTATTGAAAGCAGAATAACACTGTGTTGCTGCAACTTAGAATGGAGTTTCAGGGTAATTGTGTCTTTTCGCTCTGTTTCAGGTCACAGCCCTTCGTCGGCAAGTAAGGCCTCTGTCTGATAAAGCAGCAGGAAAAGTAAGTCGAAAGCTGAGTCTGCCTGAGCATCCAATTCAGGAACCAAGTTCTAGCTCATCAGTTGAGCACGATGGCTCCAGAACAGCAGCACAGCAGAAGATGAGAATCCCTGTTGCAAGGGTTCAAGCGTTGTCTGTAACTGCAACAAATGGAACAGGGTAAGGATTAAAACTCTTTAGTACTTTCTTAAGAGAACTGGAAATTGCATGAGCTTTATAGCAGATATTCATGCTAATGGTACATATTGCAGTCATTGGTATTTTTCAGACTGCTGTCATGTAATGCTCATAAAACAGTCATTTTACCATTACCAAATATAATTTTCATTTTGTGGGCTTAAGTAAGCGTGGAATAATTTAAAATGACATTAAAGGATAAAGTGTATTAAGATGCACAAAATTTTCAAAATCCAGTTAATCTGTTTCAAAGAAATGTCCTTATGGGTCCAAGGCCCGTAATGTTCTTATTTTCAACAATAATCTTGTTGTAAAACCCAGTGTAATACATTAGCTTTACTGATGGGCTTCCACTGCAGCTTGAAGCACATTTTCTTGTTAAACAGGGAATGATTCTTCGGTGGCACTGAATTTCAAGATGCCGCAGTGCTGATACATTTTTTTTAACAAATGCTATAAATTTAAGTGTAGTAGAGTTCAGTGCAGGGTGCACGTAGGTTTCTGGTGCATTTTGACAAACTGCAGGAAATTCTGCAAGAAATTTAAGTTGTTCCAGAAAAATATTCTGGCCTGATAGTTTCCCTCTTCAAGCCTGGACTACTTTAGACTTAGCTGTATGTTTCTCTTGAATTTATAACAGAAAGAAATATCAGCGGAAAGCAGTGACAACACGAGTTTATTCCTCAAAGGCAGCCAGGATGAAGTGGCAGTTACTTGAACGCAGAGTGACTGATATCATCATGCAGAGGATGACCATTTCCAATATGGAGGCAGATATGAACAGGTTACTTACGGTGGGTGACCTACTATGGACTATTGGCTATGTGGTCATATTAAATAAAGAGTAGTTTATTTACATTTGTTGTAAATATATTGCTGGGATGGTGGCATAGGCAAAGTGACTTGGAATCCCTTGCAGGCAATGAAGAAGCTTTTAACTCTAGTAAGCGTTTGGAGATGGGCTTTCTGTGCTTAGTAAAGAAAAACACATTAATGGGATCATGTGTAAATATATTAAAATATTTACCTGTAGAATTTCTTTGTTCACATAGAAATAATAAAATATAATAATAAAATATAATTTTATTACATTTTATTTTATTTTATTAAATTATATAATAAAATATAATAAAAATAATGACGTGCTAGTTAAATTTTAAGAAGGAAAAGAAAACAGAATAAGGGCACTTAAGTGCTCTAAGTGTTTACTAATTTTTATGTCATATTATGTCTTTGGGGAAAATAGCAACGTGAAGAGCTTACAAAACGAAGAGAAAAACTTTCAAAGAAAAGGGAGAGGCTCATCAAGGATGGGGGTGGCAGTGAAGCAGATAGAAATGTCCAAAATATAAACGAAGAGATGGAATCACTAACTGCAAATATAGACTACATTAATGACAGCATTTCTGACTGCCAAGCAAACATCATGCAAATGGAAGAAGCAAAGGTAGGTCAAATATTAATTGAAATAATGGAAAGACTGAAAACAAAAAACAACTGTGTTAGCCTTGAAACTGTTTCTGTTTAGAAACAAAATTTGTTTTGGTTGTATAAAGGAACTGGAAGTTGGTGAAAAATTAAGTGAAGCCTGAAATGAAGGATGTAAATGCAACTGGACCTTCAGGTCTGAGTTTTAGTGTTGATACCATAATGCAAGTTAATACACAAAGTGTTTAAACATTGAAACTGATGCCTTCTATTCTGCTGGTATCATATTAATGTAATTCTTGGGACCAAAAGTTACCAGCTTTTATCCTCTTCCTGCAGCAGTAGATATACTTCTAGTCCCTTGTGTTGTTTTCATATGGTTTAAATATACATAAGTAGTTTTGTATGTTAGCATTTATGTCAATTACTTTTATTACCTATTGCCCTTTAGTAAATTTCCAATTATGGAACAATGGCTTTCTGTAACTAAGGAGGCTTTTCAGTTGAAGTTGCTTGTTTAGGACTGACCTCAGACAGACATCCTCCCTTATTAAGTTACTATTATGATTGATGTAAAGCAGTGAAATGTGAAAATTTGTAATGTGCATCGTAACATACATGATCTAGCAGGAGGAAGCCACCAGGTACAGTCTCTTAGATCCCTCAGTGTGTGGTAATATGAAGTCTGAACTGTAAGACTTAACCACTGTTTTTACATAGCAGTCTTTGAGTTCTCCCTCTGTCACCTTGGCCTAATTTGTGCATTAAAGCATGTTGTGTTACCAGTAGCTCTTACTGTTTTATTTGCATCAGGATTTCTTGAATTTTGGACAGTGTAGTGCAAGGTTACAGGACTTTATACTGACAATAAAATAGTGAACACAAAAGACTTCTTAATTCCTAAGGGTACCCGAGTGCTTAATACTGACTGAGAATAATCAGAAGAAAAATAATGAGAAGACTAGGGGGAGAAGTCTTCAAATACACAAAGGGAGCAGAGACTAAAGAAATAAATTTCTTTCTGTATCCACTGTGAATAGCTTAGAAAGGAAGTGTATGAGTTACAGATTAGTAAGAGTTTTCTAACAGGAAATAAATGGAAGAATTGGAAGGCTGCAGAGTCTGTACAATGGAATATTTTGGTGGATAGTTTGGAAAAAAAAGACTGTCAGGCATAGTTTAGAGGTAGCCAAGGGAATAATTGGGCAATATTGGAGCATCCGCACTGTTTCTATTTTCTATGAGTAAGAAATTATTAAGTAATTTCAAAAATGCATTTTTTTCCTTACCACCTGACTCTTTTATTGGTG
The DNA here is from genome assembly GCF_009819795.1 of Aythya fuligula. Taxonomy (NCBI): domain Eukaryota; kingdom Metazoa; phylum Chordata; class Aves; order Anseriformes; family Anatidae; genus Aythya; species Aythya fuligula. The sequence goes on from NC_045559.1 coordinate 15,889,236, forward strand.
CACGTGTAGGAAGAGGGAGAGACCTTGGATGTAACAGCGGTGATTAATGCTTGCACTTTGACCGAAGCTCGATATTTGCTTGATCACTTCCTCACGATGGGTATCAATAAGGTAATGTAGCAAGCGAAATGTGTGTGTGTCAGAACTGTGCCATGTATCAGGAGCAGAGCTGTGCTGACAGAAAGGCTGGCTAACTTAAATTTACACCTGTGGAAAGTAAGCCAGACCTAACAAAGCAGGTCAGCACTACTGAGTCATGCTGGTTCTCAGTGTGGAGGCCCTTGAGATCCATTGTCAGCTTCAACCCGTTTGGTGTTTTGTTAATCCCCAGAAGAGGCCACTTCATTCTACAAAAATATAGTGCTGTTAAAAGAACTACATGAGGTAATTAGCATCAAATAAATAATGTATTTCCATGTTTTCCAACAACCTCCTAATAAATGCTCAGGATGTTCTCTTTAAAGACTGGCTCAGCTCAGCGACTTTATTAAGAATGTGAGCCTTTTTTAAAACAATTGTTTTAAGGTAGGATAATATAACGTTGCATGGCACACTTTGGTGAGACTTCTGCTTTTGAGTAGAGCAAGATGGGCTTTTCTTAAAGCTTTGGGAAATAATACTTTCAAAATGAGTAATTGGCAGTTTATAACCATGTGCACACATATATCACATGCTCTAGCAGCTTCTTTTCTTTGTGTTTGGAGGCCATGCTCAATGACACGGAATTGAGTGAAAGATTTCGGGACTATTGAAATGAACTTTGAGCCAGTCCCAGTGGCTAATTCTGCCTTCTTCATTCACTACTATGGTGACTAAGGTAGTCTAAAAAGTTTGAGAACAAAACAAGAAGAAACCTGGGAAGAAAATTCCCATAACCACATTGGCTTTTGCAAAATTTGTTTTGTCAGCCCTTAGTTGGGTTGAATGCATACCTGATTCCTTGCAACAGAATATATGAGAGAGGAGTCTCTGACTTTCTCTGTTAACAATTTCTCCTTTCAATTAACAGTAAAACGTTGCATTATGTGAAGGACTTTCTTGCAAAATTGATCATGCACGCTTTCTGTTTTGTTTCCACATGTGTCTATTGAAACATGCCTATTGTTTTAGTTCTGATAAAATAAGAATCAAATCTTTGTCCATAGTACTATACTTTCTTAATTGGTAGCGCTTGGTCATCTTCTATCCTGCAAGCACTTCAGAAGATGCTTTGTACCTTCACCTTTCAAATTCTCTTCTATTTGGAAAGTCTTTCCTCTAAATTTCCCTGGCTACACTTTCTTCAGCTAAAAAAGCCCCACTAAACCAGGGATCTAGGGAATTTTCCTTAAAATGGATTCTCTCTTAAGTTAGACTGAGAGATCTTCTGGCAAAAGCTGAATGTGCAACGAGTAATTCTGTAGGAAAGATTACTGTTCTGATTTTGCTTTATTACAGAGTATCATAGGTAATAGATTAATAATAATAATAATAATAATAATAAAAGGGTACTGTAGTGATGTGTGAAAAAATTAAGGTGTTAATTTTCATGTGCTTTTTGGTCTTGAATAAGCATGAGAAATCTACGAATTATACTTGGGATTCATATCCAAGTTAACCTCTGGATGCATATTTACAAGGAAGAGTCTGAGGATCACAAGTTGACTCTTAATCTTTTAATTAACATCTGAACTTTAGGGTGTGAAAGAAAGGTTACGTGTTTTTTGTATTCGTAGTTTTTAAAAACTTGGGGCAATTCTTCTTTTCTAAACAAAGGTGTTGTGACAAAACGTCATTGTTTTTGTTTGTTTTCTTTCGTAGGGTCTCCAAGCAGCTCAGAAAGAAGCTCAGATTAAAGTTCTTGAGGGGCGCCTTAAGCAGACCGAAATCACTAGTGCTACTCAAAACCAACTGCTGTTTCATATGCTGAAAGAGAAAGCTGAGTTAAATCCTGAACTTGATGCTTTGCTGGGTCATGCTTTGCAAGGTAATTTTGTCATCTTATATTCTGAGCTGTCAGCTGCATGTCATGTTTGCCTTTCATGCATGCTGTACTGGGCATTCTAGGCTGTTTCTTTTCTGAATAGATGCTGTATTTTAACATATTAAATTTAAACTCTATTTCACAATTGATGTGCATGTATGTCATTTTTAAGTATATCCACTCAGCAGTGAAATGTAGGAAATAAGCTTTTTATTATCGAGATCTTTAAAATTCAAATAATCTGTCTGTTATTTTTATAAAAGATTGCATTTACAATTTGATGTCTTTTTAACATTTGAATGTGAAATTCTAAACATATAATCCTGTTCAATCATCGTACGTTAGTGATTTTGAAAGTGGCATTGTATGTCTGTTACGGCATCTATTCTACTTCTCGTGAGATGATATTAAGAAAAAATATAGAGTACATTTGGGTACTTATGTTTTATTTCTATTTATAAATGGATATGTTTTGATTGGAGTGTTGCTTTTGTTTCCTTGTTGCTGTTATTACACAGACCTAGATAGCATACCGCTGGGTAAGTATGTTTAGCTTTCTGTGTACTGTACAGCTGCATGAGTTACTAATTCATTCATGTTCACTAACTGGTGCGTCTTAGAATTTGTGAGTGTGTGAAGTTTGCATGAACTACTCTGTAAATGTACTCGTTACCATGAGCTTACAGAGCATTCCTCCTTTCTGAAACCCCCATAGCTTCACGTTAGGTTTGGTACATAAGTGAATGCAGAAAGCAGAGCTGTATTTCAATTTTATGACTTACTGTCTGTCAACCTTTAATATTCAGACTACATAAGGCTATGTTATGCCATATTACCACTATAGCTGTGATAAATTCTACCTTTTTTCTGAAAAAAAAAAAAGTTCTTAATGCAGTTCATTTTTAACATAGTTTATTTTGTAATGTAAATATTTTACAGAATGGAGCTTTTTTCTCACTTTTTTTTTCAATTGGGTTTAGTTATTGACTTCACTAACTTTGAGGAGATAAATCTTTTTTTGTTGTTGCTTCTAAATTATTCCGAAGAAAACAACACTCACTCTCTCAGCTCCTATACTTCCAGTCGTGAATTTGGCTATGTTTGAAACCTGAAAGAAATATTCCTGATGTCAGCTTGTTTTGTATCATCCTGTGTTACTTCTAATCCCATTAAGGTGTCCTGTGCTAGTCTGCATAGGCATCTGAAACATTTCATATGTACAGGACTGTCTTAAAGTGTATAGATCATCACCTGGTATAAGCCAGTGAGAACAATTACAGCTTTGCCAGTGTCTCGACAGATGACACCTGCTGATGATCTGTGTTAGGGCATGTTGCTGCATTTGGCTAGTATTTCCTCAGAAACATCAGTGGTTATTAGTATTGTAGTTTGTCTAGAATAGCCCCTTTCTTGTGTGTGTTTGTGTGTGTGTGTTCACCCCTGTTGGTGTGACAGCAATGCTTCTCCAGCTAGGATGTTAGCACTGCATTTTCTTTTAGCTCTGGACAGGCTTTCACTTGTTAACAGCATCTGGAGCATTCTTTTGAAAAGACTTTTGTTAAATGCATTGAAACGGTAGCTCTACTGTGAAAATTTTTGTAGAGTATATACCATTAAAGAAGCTTTTTAACACTTTGCAAGCATGAACTGAGGCTTTTAAAACACTTAAGCCACTCAGGACTGTGTTAACACTTTTTAGGAAGGAAACTTCACTGGATGTACCTTAAACTGAATACACCATACTAACCTCAGTCCACACAGAAATCCACACTGTTGATGGTCTGTGTTTTGTAGATCACTAGTGGTTAAACCTTTTGGGCTGCACACAGTTCAGAAGCTGTTGAAGTGAGGCTTTGAGGCTGGTGACTGGGACTCTTGTGCAGGGGCTCCCTGGTAGTCAGACACGATTGCCAAGGGTGGAAGTGTGGGTGGCAGAGACCAATTTCAACAGCTCAGGGGGAAGACCTCTCAGCCTCATCCCTAACAGAGTAGTTGCACCTTCAGGGTGCTGATCATGGTGCTGATCATCAGCTGCTTGTGAAACGCTCCCTTGATGCCTTCTTTCAGCTCTGCAATCTGTAAGTTCTTAGCCACTTGAACACAGTTGGCTTGAAGAAGTTGGGGTGTTCCCAAGTGTAGTTGTGTACCTGTGTTCAAATGGAGCCTGAAGAAAAGGTTTCGATCTGCAGTGAACTGCATCACAGGCTCAGATTTTTACCTACAGAACGAGCTTTTTATGCACACCTACCTTGGGTGCAGATGAACTCTTCGTGCTTGTGAAGAGTTAGCATGACCACAAAGTGAAACGTTGCTGGAGTGACTCCTTCCTGAAGCAGTGGGAGCTGCTTCTCCTTCCCAGCTGTGACAGCCGGACATTCCTGGTTGGGGCTCACAGCCGTGTGTGTGCAGATCTTGAAAGAGCAGGTTAAAAGTCGTCTCCATTGGATTAAAAGTGCTGGTGTGGCACATTTCAGTACAAATTGTACTGGCACTGTTCAGTTGTTTCTACATGAGGACGAAGACCTCATCGTGAAGCCATCAGCAAAGCTCTGCACTGGTCTTACCGATTATCAGCAGTTCTGTCTCCTGCTCCTCACAAGCAGTACTTCCTTTTGCTAACCTTATTGTTCCTTTCATCTCCTCTTGCTCAGGCCTTCCTGGAGAATCTTACTCTTCTGTCTCTTTGCATTTCTTCTTGTTTTTGTGCACTGGTTTTTACTTGGGGGCTTCCCACAGTCTTCCTGTGATGAATTGCAGATAAACCCAAGAAAACCATTACTACAACGCATCAGTTCATGTGAGTGCGAGCCCACAAGTAAAATCCCATTTTCTGTGGCAATCCCATGCTTTCTACTTTTACAAGTAACACCAAAGTTGATCACAAGCCCTTTATGAGAAGTGCATGAGGTAACATCATCACAATAATGAAATAAAATGCATTTATTTTACTGTTGCTGCTTTGGTTCCTTGCTGGGGGGAACAGTGCTCCAGATCTTATCTGCAGAAGACACCCAGTAATAACATATATATGAAAGATTTAGTGTGGGCTCAAACCCAGGATGGAAAAACAACAACAAAAAACAACTGTTCTATGAGTTTTAACAGTGTAACCCTGAATACCTCTGAAGTGCATTGTTGGAGCTAGTATTAGATTGATGTATGTTTTAAGCTTTTTCAGGAAACATTTTTAGATTTAGTGTACACAAGAAGGCAGCATTTTCCCTCTCATTCTTTCTTCTGAGAATTCAACTGGAGATTATATATTTTTCCTGCCTTTCTCCAAAGCATGAACTTGCATTTAAAATATATGCATGGACAAACCTATTTTGATGTGGGTACCAAATGTATTAATGCTGTGTGTTACAAATGGTATCTGCTTTCTGGCAGAGATAAGTAAATACCCTTAGAGCATCTCTAATAATAAAGAAGAGATTTAGTGGAATGTCATCAGAACGTTATTTAATCCTTACAATTTCACGTGTGTGTTCAAAAATAAGAGACTTGCAGGAATTTAATACCCATATCCTTAAGCTATACTTTGAATTATCACTAGAATAGCATGCAAGTAAAGGATTTTTTCTCCTGGCAGTTTGGAATTGATTGTACACATGCCCTGGACTGGTTGTCTTAGCCTGATGTTTTGCATGCAGACATGCTAATCTGATGTTTGATAGCGTAACAATGTGTGCCATGCATGCTGGTTTTGTCTTTTGTGCACAGGTATTAATATGCATTTTACCTCAGGAGCATTTCTACTGAACAGCTTCTTTTCACAGTTACCTTCAGTGCAATTAGTATCTTTAGAAGCAGGCCCATAGTATTAAATGGTGGCATCATCCTGTTTTGAAACCAATATGCTTACATACTAACAAAGTGCTTGCTGTCAGGCTGATGCTGCCATTCTGTATAAACTGGAGCTGAGCCTCAGCTCACTAGCTAGATTAAAATGCATTTTATTTTATTTTATTTTATTTTATTTTATTTTATTTTATTTTATTTTATTTTATTTTATTTTATTTTATTTTATTTTATTTTATTTTATTTTATTTTATTTTATTTTATTTTATTTTATTTTATTTTATTTTAACAGATTTGATTCTGTCTTGGAGCAGGATGATCACAAAAAGGAAGTGGAACAAGCATCCTTGCTGTCCATTGACTAGCATCTTTTTTTCGATATCTTGCAGTTAATCTGCTTTGCTTTTCTTCTTTCTTTCTTCCAGATCTCCTACAATTTCTATTTCTCTGTCAACCATGTTGCTCTACTACAATAGAGGACCACATCTGGCACTGTATGCCAAGGTGTATGATTTCCTTAAGCTGTGTGAAAGACCTTAGGAAACTTTATGAATGAAAAAATCAAAAATGAAAATAAATTAGGGAAAAGAAAAAACAGGAAGATTCAATGGGAAATGACTGGCAAATAGGGATTTAGAAAATCTCTTGACTACCTTTCATATATGCCGTTCATCTACATTCAACATTATCTGAAATGTTGTGTACAGTAATAAAGCCTGGATGTCCTGATGTAGATGAACAGGCTAACATTATTCTTTTGGTAATTTTCTAGAAAATTTGGAAGATAGTACTGATGAGGATGCCCCATTGCATAGTCCCGGGACGGAAGGAAGGTGAGCAAACTGGATCTGGTTCTAGAAAGGAAGCTGTCACTTCCTCTTTTTGCAACACATTATGTACCCATTAGAAGATACCTGTGATGTGGTTTCCTTCCACATCGCCTACCAATTCCCTAGGAAGAAGGATGAAATAAAAAATGCACATTCTGCAAAGATACAGCTGTTTTCTTGCTAACTGTGCTGTAATTTCTCTTTTAGTTCATTGTCTTCAGATCTTTTGAAGCTTTGTGGTGAAGTCAAACCCAAAAGCAAGGTAGGCAGTACAATAATAATAATAATTTATACTTTAATGGCAGTTTCTGGGGGATACTATTGCATTGCTCGAGAGACATTAATGAGTGAAGACATACAGAAGGTGAGCTGAAGCACTGTTCATGTGATTCATTTGTGATGTGCTTGTGCTTAATATTCCCCTCTGAGAAGCAATGATAAAAGTGTATTGTCTTTCAATGTCTCGTGTCTGAATTTTTACAGTTTAGGAAGATTACTAGCACTCCAAACTGGAGTAGATTTGTAGTTTAGTATTACTGAGGCTGCAGTTTAATGCCAGGGGGAATTGGAAACATGATTTTTTTTTTTTTTTAATTTTTTTTTTCATTATTATTTGCTTCTATGGTCATAGGAGTGTAAAGGATGTTTATAAGCAAATAGAAGTTTGTCCTTCAGGTTCTTAATTAAAGCTGGCATTGGAGGTGTATATCTAGGTTGGCTGCAGTTTAATATTAACAGGAGTGGGAACTGGAAACATGTACTGTTTGTGATTTGCTTCTGTGGTCACAGGAGCATAAAGCAAATTTGTAAAGTAAGTACAAGTCTATCCTCCATGCTTTGAACTGCAGTTGACTTTAGAGGAACATATCTAGGTTGGTGTTTCATTACTGATAGTGTCTCTTGGCTTCACAGCTCTTTGGGTAGATAAACTGTTACTTTAATCTGAAAATGCTGGTATGAAGTAAACGTAATTTTTGTAAGGGCTATGTTTAGGCTGGACCTTTGTCTTCCCTAGTGGCCTTTCTTTCCAAGAGGAATTGATCTAAATTTCACAGCAGCAGGTTAAACACATAGAGCGTATGGTCAATTCCAAGAATGACCACGTTGCATAAAGCTTGGCACCTTTCTGAAGTTCTCTGCTGTTTTCCAACTGTTGAAATGCTGAGTGAATATTAATTCATCTTGGCTTGAATTACTTCTGAATTGATATAAACTAAGTAGCAGATGTTTTTACATCATAAGAAGCATCAGTGTAAGAAGTTACTCCAATATTATTGTAGTTATTTAAATTCATATTTTGCTTTTTTTCTGCTGCTTTATAACATTTCATTTAGTTAAACCTTAGGAGAATAATGTTGCACTCTTGTAGTATTGATAGGCACTTGTAACTGGTTTCCAAGGATATCCTTTCAAACAGTTGTCAAATCAATGTTTCATGCTGTTGAACTTGACTTGCCTCCTCTGAAATCATTTGGAAGGGTACAGGTGAGCTCCTTGATTTAGTTTCCAAAGGTAGTTGCCAAGTGATCTGAGGGGGATGCTGATTACCAGCTAATTATAATCTTAAACGTAAGCGCTCTTGACACATCCTAGGAAATGTTTAAGTTGCAACTTGCTTTCTGTTTGTCTGCAGGCCCGCCGGAGGACCACTACCCAGATGGAATTGCTGTACGCAGATAGCAGCGATTTAGTCTCTGACACTAGTGCTGCAGGCTCCACTTTGCCTGGCCCTCTTGCACCTGCTGCAGAAACCCAAGAAAGTGGGGTGACTGCTGACACAAATGATACTGCTGCTAGGGACAGAGAGTTTATTCCCCCACCATCTGGCTTACCTTCTAAGATAGGCAGCATGTAAGTTTGGCCATGCTGTACTAATTATTCTTTGCTTCTTAGAAGTGCATGTTGCCAATTTCTTGTAATCTGTTATTTTAACTTTACAAGGGAGGTTGATATACTCAAGCTTACTAAATACTGACAAAGCCCTTCCTTCTTTTTCTGCCATCACCACTCTAGAAGGTAGAAATGCACTGTTATATGTAATTTGTTTCCAACCTTCTATTAAGTTGTTCTGTCATAGTGAAATTACTGTAGCCTTGTTTCTAAATAGTGGGAAAAATGGACCCAGTACCTTGGATATTTTGTTTTACTCATACCATAGGAAATTCACTTTCTAGGGAGATAGCAGGAAATCTGCTTAAAACAGCAGAGTTTAAAAAACAAAACAAACAAACAAAAAATCCCACCACAAAGCAGCAACAATAAAAACTTTAAATAATGTGGTAATAGTATCTGTGTGTGGTCCTAACTGTCAGGTAAAATCTTCTTGTGAGACATTTTGTGTGGACCATGCTTAAACTGAAGAAGTCTATACATTAATGGAGCATCCAAGTGTAAAGTTGAAACAAACATGTTAAAATCCTAAACTAAAAATGTTATTTTTGTTGTTTTACTCTGGGGCCAGGAGGTCTTGTGCACTCTAGTGTGTGCTTTTTTTCATTTTTCTTGTTGTTTGTTTTAAAACTACCAATATCACTGCTGGTTATCAGCGGTTCACTGCTAGAGACCATTTTCTTGCCCCCTCCCCCCTTTTTTTTTTAAGGTACTAGCTTCTATATTCTGCAAACTCATGCGTAAACTGTATGCACTTGCCATATTCAACGATATGGAAAAACTGTCCCATACCCATCTTCATGTTACAGATGCTGGAATTAGGCATCTTTCACTATCCATCTGTCCTATTTGCATAATGTTTTTACAGCAATCTCCATCTAATGTACACTTGCAATTTGTATTATTTCTACTGTGTATTTCTAGCATGTGCTTGAGGTGGCAAACATGAACAGTAAAACACTGCTGACAGCAATTATTAACCCATGCTGATGGCTTCAGTGCATTTTACAAGTTGAGTCTGCTTGAAAATAATGCTCTTGGGGGGTTAAGACAGGTGAAGAAACCCACTTGTTTCAGCAGTTAGTGTGAGATCACTAGGGACTCTTGAAGCTTCAAGATTTAAAACGTCAAGTGTTATGGCCTGGCATCCAAGACTCAGGTAATACCACCTTTTGCCTCACTCCATCTGCTAGAATGCATCCATTTGTGTAAGTGAAGCTTGCACAAGGCAAAACGGATCTCTTCTAAACACTGTATTCTGTGAGCATTAGACAGCGTGCTGCAGTAAATCGATTCAGTCAGTAGCAGGCCTCACTTATTTTGGTTTGCTATTGTTCATGTTTTGGCAGATCAATGATCAAAAATGGCCACAATCAGTCTGTAGTGATGTGCTCGCTGTAACATAAAGGCTTTTTTCATAACCAGAGCTCAGTCTACTTTCAACAGTATTGCTGTTTTTGCTGGTCACTGGTTGTTGTTGACAAAAGGTTGTCTTTGTAAGACATCTGGCCTTCTTATTTGGGCCTGTAGTGCTTGTTATCTGTTGTAATAAGCTACATTCTTCTGAGGCAAAGTGTCATCTTACCTGCAATAAACATTATCTCCCTTGTGCCTCTTATGTGGCATTCAGGGATGTAGAATTGGTAACAGTGATCCAAAACATGCATTCTCTGGAAGTAACAGATAATTTTATACTTAAGTGCAAAGTTAGGTGTCTGCATATGCACAAACTGCTGTGGAACCCCCTTGGTTTTCTCAGTTCTGTGGTGATTCAGAGAGTAACCAAAATGCGCACAGACAACACTGAGTCCAACAGCCACTTTTGGTTGGAATTCTGCTTATAGGGACAGCCAGTGCTGTTGTCCTTTGAGACTCCTACCTCAGCTCCATCACAGCATGGTGGTCTCCTGTAGGTCTTGTGTTATATTTTCCATTTTTCTGTTCAGGTGTCTGTGATATCCTGGGAAATATAAAGGGATACTTGAAACCTGTAGTTAGGTGTCTATCTTGTGCTTTTTCAGGTTATCAATAGGATGCACCTGTGGTGTGTGTTTTTTTTTTTTTTTTTTTAATCTGTGTTCATTCCTGGAAGACTACATTTTTATACTACCTGAATTTCCAGGGTTTCAAACAGGATTCATTATACAATCATGCTTTTTACACCCTCTTCTGAGCTCCATCACTGTGGAGGCAGAGATGGAACACTCAAGGGGCAGGTAGAGAGTAAGCAAGAAGGAGCTGGCTCCATGTCTGGCTGTGGAGGCCACTGATGCGAGTCAGAGGAGCTTGGGTTCTGGGTTCTGGTGTGGCTTATTTAACATACTAGCTGCACAGTAGGCATGTAGGCAATCAAGGCAGGGGAAACTAAAGCTCAAGTTTGTTATCCTTGTTGAAAAATCTAGCTATTTGGCTGATCATAGGACTTGCCTTATGACTGCAGGACTTCTGCATTCCTAAATACATACTTCTACAGCATAAAAAGACGGAGAGTGTGTGTCATGTTCCTCCTCCTTTTATATGTTCTTCGCAAAATATGCCTAGAGATACGTGGCCCTGCAGGGAAAGAGGTGCTCTGGTGTTGAGGAGTGAGTTGAACCCACCATCCCCTCCTGTTTGTGCTCTTTAACCATTACACTTTTGTGCAGAACTATTGAAGTTATTGCTTCTGCTCCTCCTGTCTTTGAAGACCTTGTTTATTTTCAGTTAGGGGGACTATAAGGTCTGCACACAACTCCTGGCACTAGGCCCTACAGGGAGGACCTTCACCTTTGTATGGGAGCTTGTGATCACTTGGGACAGTTTGGTCAAGTAGCTGTTCTTGGTTGTGCTCTCCATTTTCGTAGAGTCACAGAATGCTTTGGGTTGGAAAGGACCTTAAAGCCCACCCAGTTCCAACCCCCTGCCATGGGCTGGGACACCTCCCACCACACCAGGTTGCCCAAAGCCCCATCCAGCCTGGCCTTGGACACCTCCAGGGATGGGGCAGCCACAGCTTCTCTGGGCAGCCTGTGCCAGGGCCTCACCACCCTCATTGTGAAGAATTTCTTCCTTATATCTTAATTTGAACCTACCCTCTTTTAGTTAAAAATACACTGCTCCTCACCCTGTCACTGCACCCCCTGACAACGTGTCCCTCCCCAGCATTCCTGCAGGCCCCCTTTAGGCACCGGAAGGCCGCTGTAAGGTCTCCCTGGAGCCTTCTCTTCTCAAGACTGAACAAATCCCAAATCCCTCAGCCTGTCTTCATAGCAGAGGTGCTCCAGCTCTCTGGTCATCTTTGTGGCCCTCCCTCAGACCTGTTCTAACGGGTCCATGTCTCTCTTGTGCTGGGGCCCCAGAACAGTGCTCCAGGTGGGCTGTCATGAGAGCTGAGAAGAGGAAGGGAATCACCTCTGTCAACCTGCTTCTTTTCATGCAGCCCAGGATACAGTTGGCTTTCTGAGCTGCTACGCACACTGCTGGCTCATGTTAAATCGTGCTATTTTGCCCACAAGTCCTCAGATGGGTTTTGCGTAACACTGACCCCCTCTCAAGGGAAACCAGCATAGGGTTTCTCAGGTGGAGAAATTGCAGGTGTGTAGATCCAGAGTCTGTAGAGCTCTGAGACTGGATGCTAATAACTGTGTCAAGCCAGTGCCTGCCCACTGGGTGTAGTCTGCTTAGTAAAGTTGTCTGACACGAAAGCACTTTGAGAATTGCTTTCTCCCTTTTAGAAAGCATTTCTGGTCTTGCTGGTTGTAGGAACAACCTCTATTCACACAAAAAAGCATAAACCAAAGCACATGTGGCTTTTCTGTTTGTCTAGCTAGTGAGGAGCAGGAATTCAGAAAAGTGGAGATCATCTGGATGACCAGTAAAATGATAGTGCTCGAATGTCAACATTAGTATTGCACTCTTGATCATTTGTTATTTGTATTGGGAAGTAAAAAGTTGGGATAAAGACCACAGTGACTGAACTGGAATTATTTTGTAGAAAGAGCTAGAGAGACAAAGGAGGAATGGAAAGCAAGGAAGAAGAGAAGCAGTGTCAAAATTTTCAGGCTGTAAATGGAAGATACTTTCTCACAGCCCAAGTGTGAATTTGGTATCAGAACAGGAATGTGTTAGTGAATGTTTTAATTCATCTGTAGGAGCCATTGTGATTTCTGTTCTTCATATCCATAAGTGGTCTACTGTAGGTGAAATTTGTGGAATAAGAAATTCTAGATCTTAGACTTTCAGTCTTCTCTGTGGTCTTAATTTGAGGTACATCCTCCAGCTACTGTATTTATTTTAGTCAACCTCTTTTATTATCGAATTAGTGGATCTACTGTGTGTTTTCAGTATGTCTCTCTTGATATGTTGATGAACCGTGGAAGTTAATGCATCTGGTGCGTTTTATTATTAAAATGTGAGAACAAATTTAAATCTGATAGTCTCAAGAGATGAAATAATAATACATTAAGTACTTCTGAGTGAGAAAATGACAGTTAATGTGGGAAAAGCAACTTCGACAAATGCTGTAAAGTAAGATAACAATTCCTCTTGATTCAGTTCCAGACAGCCATCTTTGTCGGAGAAGAAAATACCCGAACCTTCACCTTTAACCAAGAGAAAAGTCTATGACAAAACAATGGAAAAGACAAAGGCAAAAGAACAAAAACTGTAAGAATCTTTTATTTTCTCTGGAATAATTTAAACCATGGGTATATCTTCTTGAAAAATAAATCTGTATTTTCTGTTTCTTTAATTTTAGGATAGTTGTTTTTATTGTTGGCAATGAAATTATTATTGCTCAACCATTGTGTGTGTATTTTTATTTTTTTTTATTCCTCCCAAGTAATTTTGTACACACAAATAACTCTGGACCAGAGCTCTGAAAATGTCCTTTGGAGCATTTCCTTTTTAAAAAAAAAAAAATTATTATTATTAAATAACAATCATAATTTTCTCTAAGGAACTGCAGTTATATGAGAACTTCATTTCACATACTTGATTTTTCTGCTTGGAGCTTCCGCTGTTATCAAGCAAATTTTGAACATTTTGCCACCTTGCAGTCTGAAGCAGTTTGTAGTCTTAACTTTTGTTACCTTGCTCTGGGAAGCATCTGTAGCCATCATTATAATTTTATTTATTTGCTTAAGAAAAGAGGATCTAACATTTGAGGCATGTTGCATTTAACATCTCTAACCATTCACAGCCTGTTAAAGAAGATGTTCTTTTTTTCTTGTAGCTCAGATTCTGGAACCCCAGAGGCTAGTCTGTCACCTCCTACTTCCCCACCAAGCCGGCCCCGTAATGAAATGAATGTTTTTAGCCGTCTTACTGTTTCTCAGGGAAACACATCAGTTCAGCAGGATAAGTAAGTCACAGAGGAAAGCCTCAGCCCCCGAACAGGGACTTGCAAAGTGCATTCAAGTTACTAGTGTAGTATCTGTTAGATATTTTGCCTTTCTCCTGCAAGACGGGAGGAGACATTTCTCCTGCTTTCATGTATCTTTCAAATAAAATACTTCAAAACCTACATGAAACTGCTGTAAAAATTTAAGGAATACAATTTCCTGCTGAACCTTGTTTCCTACATTCTAGGCTATGTTTGGTACTTGTAGTTTTAAAGCCTTAAACTGTGACAGAAAAGAACTGTAGAATTTTTAGATATATGTGTATTTGTGTGTGTGCTTACACTTGAAAGTAGAATTAGGCTAACAACATAGGAAATTGTGCTTTTGACAGTTTTTCAGTTATTCCAGCTCAGAGCACTGTCACAATGGCACCCTGGAGGGCAGGATGTTGAAATGGCTAGAATGTAGTTGTTTAGAGATTATCCAAATTATTGAACAGGCTCACGTTAGGAGGTGATTTGGAGGAGCAGATGATATCAACACCTCATTTAGAAGTAGAGCTCAGATTCCTGGCATGTTAGGCATCTGTTCCTGCAGGAGTTTGTCCAAATTGCAGTCGCCTTGGGTTGAACAGAATCTTTATTGCAGGTTTCAGTACTGATAATAGTGGCATGCAGCACTTACGAACCACAACTGAAACTTGGAATAAACCTTTGGTTCAGGCTATAGCCAGATGAGAAATAGGTCTCTGTCCACTTTTTTTTTTTTTTTAAATAAAAATTCTGTCTTCTTTCAGTCTGCAGGGTTGCCACATACCAAGCAGTAGCTTGCAATGCTTGCAATAATTTAACAGTGCTTGTAACTTCTTCATCTTTGATATGTCATCTTACTGCTAACTCCCACTTAACCTTTTTCATTTTCTTTGCACTGGCTTTGAACTCAAAAGGGAGCTGCTGGATCTGTTCAATTTGAGTTAGAAATGAAGGGTATCTTATGACATACTGAAAACATTCATGTCTTGGGGGAGCTTTTTCTTCTTGTGTGTTCTCTTGTTTTTTATTTTTAAAACTCTTCTTGAAAAGGAGAAGTGAAGGACTTTGAAGTAAGGATAATCTCCAAATTGCTGTTCCTGTTTCAGTGGGCTATTAATGTTTAATATTTATATTTTTCAGATTAACATTTTACATCTTTCTTCTATACTTAACAGGCATTGGTGTTAGAAATGATTTTTCCTTTTCATATTTTCAATAAGTGCTATGTTCCAAAGGTTAAAGTTCAAATCCGTCTTCTCCTTTTGCTTTACCTTTACTTTTGTAAGAAAATATTGGGGAAATAAAAAATGGCTTAGTGGGCGTTACTCAGTTTCTTGGTTTGAGGCAGTCTACCAGTGTAACTCACTGCCAAGAGAGCTGTTTAATGACTTTTTTTCCCTAATATTATCGTGGATTTAAGGTATACCCTGAGCAATGCTGCATACTGTATATGAATTTGCATTGCTTTTCTGGACTGGCCATGCTGTTGTTTGTTCTTCTAATACGGAGGCTTTACTTTGCTGCTGATACCTCTATTCTTTCTCCTCACAATTCCACCACTGTTGGTTGTAGGTCTGATGAAAGTGATTCCTCTCTGTCGGAGGTACACAGGTATTCTCTCTTTCTCTTGTCTGTTTTCCTGTCACCTCTCACTGAAGTTATTCCAGTTCTTAGGAAATTTCATTTTGCATTTCATTTTGATGCATGAATTTTCCTGGTACTTACGCACTGTAGAATTTTTGCTTTTGCCAGAAGTTTAAAAATTTGAAATTCTGCTCAAGCATGTCCACCCCCCCCCCTTTTTTTCTTTAGGGTTTTCTTTATCATTGTTGAGCATGTCAGTTTGGTGGTTGCTTTTTTTTTTTTTTTTTTTTAATGAAATAGGGTGTACACCTTTCCATAGATATACTCTCTCTTTGTTTTCTTTGAAAAAGAGCAAATATTTTCTCACTTTTTTTGAAGCTTGTCTTTTTTTTTCCTTGTTCAGTTGTAGGCTTAGGTGACTCAAAACTTAAATTCTGTAAATAAAAACATAGTTTCTACCATGTCTTTCTGACAGGATGCGTAGTGGTTTGAAAGATGAAATAAATGTCCCTACTCATGTTTCCAAGCAGTGGCTTAGGCTTTTGGCACTCAGTGAAAAAAATTAGCAAGAAAAGGGCAGTCACAGGATTAATAATAATGTGTTGGTGGCTTTGTCTAGTCATTGTAGCAAGCATAGCGTGTTTTGTCTGTAGATTTCAAAGCACAGCACACAGGTAGATAAATAGCTCTGGGACATATATTTTACATGGTTTGTCAAGGGAATGAGTGGGTGGGAGCAGCAGTAGGAGTAATTCGCAGTCTACAGGCAGCCTGATCCACTGGAGAATATTACTGAGAAAAAATGTTAGTTCTGTGTAGTGTTAGAAAACAAAGCACAGACACCTAAAATAATAATAATGTAGTAAACTGTCTATTCCTGTATTCTTGAAAACACTATAAGTAAGGTGCAGATTGAAAGATGAACGTATTATTCAAAGTGAGGAAGTTATGAATTACATAGAATAGAATCATAAAGTCATCATCTCTAAAACCATACCAGGTAAACAAGGCCACTAAGTTAGCTCATATCAGTAAAGACTTGTTCATTCTGTAGCAATTTTCTTCTGGGCAGTATTATGGAATTTTTACATTTTCCTAAGCCTGATGGTTTTTATGAGATAGGGCTTAGTGGCTGTTTCTCATGATTATGAATGTAATCCCCAGAAGAGTGTGGCTGTGTTTCTTGACTGTGAGCTGGTCAGGTCACAATCTAACATTGCACGTTTGTGGGCATAATCTAACAAGTAAACAGGGTAGGCTTTTCTACACTTCACAGAAAAGGGGAAGCGTAATTGCACTGTGCATGCAGTTGTATGCATGGGATTTTACACTACTATTATTTTATGAAGATTAGAGTCATTTTATTTATTTATTTTTCAGGCTGGGTTACAATCTTTTTGGTACCACCTCAGCGTAAGCTACATGTACCCTGGAAAGATTTCTCTGGGGTACCTGTGTTCTCACTATCCTCCCTTATAGCCATTTAAGTTTGGTGTTGTGTACAGGCTAGGGACCTTCCTCAGGCACACGAGTTAGCAGCAGTTCTCCAGGCTTGCCCATAGAGGGTGGCTGTGTGAAATTTTTCCCGGAATTAGTTCTTTGGAATGTCTCTCTTTGGAATTGTCTGTGTACATTACCTTCACTGCATTTTTCAGATGTGCTATTTGGACTAAGCTGTCCTTCTGCAATTTGCAGTCTTGTGGTTGGTCTTCTGAACCCAGGAGCTTTATGCATCTTGGCTCTTTCAGCATCTTGCAGGTTTTCCCATGTACCCAACACTCAGCATCCTGTCTCTTTTTGTTTCTTGTTTGTTTTAGTTTGTGATTTCCTTTATTTAGCCCAGAGTTCACGCTCGTTAAAGCTAAATAGTAAAATCCTTGCATAGTTTATGAAAGGCATTCAGCTGTTCTATTCCTCGCATTTAAGCAAATGAAATTAACTTTTCCCCTACATATAAGTAAATTAATTTGATCCGTGTCTATTACTATGCCCAACTCACATTTTCTTTTTTCTTTAGGGGGATAATTAACCCATTCCCTGCTTCAAAATGCGTCCGATCTTCCCCACTTCAGTGTATCTATACAGCTGAAGGACATGCCAAGGCTGTGCTCTGTGTAGATGCAACTGATGATCTTCTCTTCACTGGATCTAAAGGTTGGGCAAGCTTCATGCACCTGTGCTGCCTGTACAGGCTGATTTCACAACCTGGGTTATTGTGGAATTCCCAATTTGTGCTTAGTGCTGTAAACTCAGTGGAAAATTGTGAGGATCGGTTTCCAACATAAGCTGAAGAAGGACTTACAGTAATTGTCTACAGATTTTTAACCTTATTGTTTAGTATTTAGCTCCATATTCGTAGTGGAAAAGGTAACACTCAAGAACAATGTTAGCATTTGTTGAATTTTAAGCTGCAGCCAGTCATGGTAACAGATGCTCACATGACGTGCAATGGCAAAGTATTAGCCTCAGGATGTAGAGGTAGAGGTGGGAATTAGCACATTTTGGCTGCCCTACCTACAGAGTTTGAATAGATTCATTCTGCAGAGCTGGAGCTGTTTTCTGCTTTCCGTGTGCATCTCATTACCTGCCCATTGTGGGCTGTGAGAGTTGTATGGCAGTTGTGGGTTGGGCTAGATTTAGTAGACACTAAATTCCCTACTGGGTAGAACAATCTACAAGCTCTTCAAGCTGATAGGAATAGCATTTTGGAAGAAAATATTTCCTTCCTATCTTTGTTGACTCTGCATTGTAATCACTCAGTTTGACTTGAAGATAATGTAACTGGACCTCAGTGGTTATTTTTCATAAATGCTCTTTCTAGTATCATTCAAAATTTATTTTTGTGTGTTTTCTTTTTCTGAATCTTTTCATATGAGGCAGTTATAATAAAGTACTCGCCAAGTTCTTAGTAATGCATGAAACTTTGGAAGCTCTCTCAAATAGAGCCTAAGTGATAATTGTGAATTTCCTTGAAGAATTGAAGCTTGGGTGAATTAGAGTGGTGGCTGAGAAGAAGTTAGTGCCTACTGACAGGGACACTCTCCTTTTCACTACTACACGTAACGTGTCCATTCTGAAATTTCAAGGCGTTTCCTGCATGACACAGAGATAGCACCCCCAGCTGTAGGTCTTCTACTGCTAACATTCAGATGTTGTTTCTGTGCCTATTCCCCTACCTGTCTATTAAAAATATCAAGAGACACTGATAGAGTGAATTGGCGAATTTTTGGTCTTAAAAATTCTTGTTCAATATTTTAGAATTTGTGCAACTGTATGCAGGTGCAATAAGAGGATATATTTATAACTTCTGCAAATGCTGCTTAGTTGATTTGTATTGAGGTTTCAAATGCAGTGGCTATGTGGGGAAAAAAGCTGTTAATTTTTAAATTTATTTTGCATATAAGTTTTTTTGTTTTGTTTTCTTTTTTTTTTTTATTGGAACACGGGAATGCTTGCAGATGTTGTAAATATTTGCTCCTTTTTGTCATATGCTAGCTTCCCATACTTACAGAGGAATATTTTTTGTATGTATTTTGGAGGGGAAAACTTCACAAAGTACACTTTTACTCATGAGTAGAAGAGTGTAGACAGCTGTTTAATTAAATAAAGCTAAATCTTCTGGAATCTGTTGCTGAAGCAGAAAGACACAGCACATAACAGTAACAGCCAGTGCCGATTCAGTAATGATAATAAGCTGTCAGGTGTGTTGTGGATGTTGGGCTTTGCTCTTAACAATTGAGATTTTTAAAGCAGCTGACCTGTTCTTGGTATGCTTACCTTCTTCATGCTACCGTAACAACTGCTGACAGCTGAAGTATGTTCTTTGTGCTCCCAGTATTTACACCTGTAAAAATGTATTTCTAAAATATAGAGGGTGAGTGACATGGTGCAACAAGGAGAGTGTCCTGTGTGGACTCCATTTGTGCTGCAAAATTCTTGAAAACCTCAGTGCATTTGGGATTTTAGAACACAAAAGTTTGCAGTATTTAAATTGGATTGCTACTGAATGAAAACTATGACTAAGGCACTTACGCTGGAATTTTCAGATGCTCTTAAAGCACTGAATAGTTTGAATTGCTTCTTGACTTTGTATTTGTTGTGGCAGTCAATCCTCCATCATCCCGAAGTTCACATTCTCTCCTGAACTGTGATCTTGATGAAGAATTCTTGAGTGTAAAATTGGCTTCTTCTCTTCATCTGTCATCATCCAAACCTCACAACCTCCAAACTTTCTGTATCTTTACTCACTTTCCTTGGGATGGGATTTTATCATTTTAAAATGTTCTGGGAGCTAACATGCACATCTTGAACATGACAGTTAATGATTCATCCTGCTTAATTTTGATGATGGTAGATGATGCCATGTGTACTCTTAAAGACCAATTTCATTTAGCCATTTTTATGCAGTGCCTGCCAAAAGGGGGGGATATGTATGAATACAACTGAATGTATGGATTTTTTTTGAATTATTGAGCTTTGAAAAAATATGAGTTTTCTATTTAATTCCCACCTTTTGTTTTTGTTTTTGCTTGTCTTTATTTAGACCGTACTTGTAAAGTCTGGAATCTGGTAACTGGACAAGAGATTATGTCACTGGGGGGTCATCCAAATAATGTTGTTTCTATAAAATACTGCAACTACACTAGTCTGGTCTTCACCGTCTCGACATCCTATATCAAGGTGTGGGACATCAGAGATTCTGCTAAGTGTGTTCGGACATTGACGTAAGTATATTAAGCCTTGAATACCAAGAGCTTGAATGAATCTTTAACTTTATCTCAAATTAAATTAGATTTAATTCCATAGTGTACTACAGTGTAACTCAAATACACTGTTGGGGTTGAAGGCTCTATTTTAACATGTTCAAGGTGGGTCAGTGTGGGGCATTGACAATATATGAAAACATGAAACAATTTGCATACATGTGTTTTATCAGGTCTCTGGTATTCATTATTGGCTTTATAGCCTTTTTGCTCAGGTAAATAGGCTCTATTTTAAATAATATATAAAGAGAATATAATGTAGTTATTCTATTTATTTATTTTTCTCCTCCTTGTTTGTGCTCAGGTCTTCAGGCCAGGCGATGCCTGGTGATGTGTGTTCAGCAAGTACTAACAGAACAGTCACTATCCCTGCTGGAGAGAACCAGATCAATCAGATTGCACTAAATCCAACTGGCACTTTCCTCTATGCAGCTGCTGGAAACTCAGTGAGGATGTGGGACCTGAAAAGGTACTGAACATCAGCAGAAGAGAATCTTCCTTAGGTGGTTACACGTGTGTGTGTAACAAAGTCAAGGAGGTGTTTCCTGTTCATGGTAATATCCATATTCTGGGTAAAGATATGGATCAACTAATCTGTGCTATGGTTGTTACAGAGATAATGGAATTGATCTTGATTTCCTTGGTTGTTAAGGTTATGGTGAGTTGTTTCAGTAAAAATAATTGCGGGAAAAAAAACAAGGTTCTGTGTTTAAGACATGTGCTGAAGAGTAAGGTGACAGATGCATGAGTCTTGACTGGTAATTGCAGATGAGATTGTGATTACTGACTGATGTAATGCAATATAACGTGTGGCTATGATAATTATTAGATAGCATTTTTCCCAAACAGAACCTGCACCTAAAGAGGGCACTCAAAATACAGAGAATAATTTAAGGAGTCTATTTTAAAGTTTTTCTTTGTTTGTTTGTTTTACTGTGTTTTTGTTTTCAACCTAAATATAAACTTTTATTTCCATTTCACGTTTATGCATGGGTATGGGGAACAGAGTATGTAAACCAGTAGATGACTAGTGAAGACATAGGAGAAAAGAAGATCCATCCTGGCAGAAACTGTTTTAGCTTATGTTGGATACATGGAAAAATAAAAATAAATCCTCATTCATTTCTTTTCTTATTCTTGAAGATTTCAGTCTACAGGAAAGCTAACTGGTCACCAGGGTCCTGTTATGTGCCTTACTGTGGAACGAATTTCCAATGGGCAAGATCTTATTGTCACTGGTTCAAAGGATCATTATATAAAGGTAAACCAGAAGTATTTGTCTGTTTATTTTAACTCTTCACATCAGCATGGGATGCAGGCTTCAGCAGGAGTGACTCACATCTCTGTATCTGAAATCTGATAACCAAGGTAGAAATTATTCTATCAGATTATCAATAGCATTCAGTCTTTATAAGCATCATTTTTAATCTCATGATAGAACAATTTTGAAAACAACGTGAATCAGGTTGTCTGTAGTTAAACCTTTTCTTCACCTTAGTAAGGTGGGCTTCAGGAGCGTGAAGTCTTGGAGAAAGATACGTTACACCTGCTGTTTAGATACTTTCACAGGCTAAATGTTACTTCAATGAGTGCCTCCCTTTTGGAGTCTAGACCTAGCTGCCTTGGCAGAGGTGCTCTGTATGCTCTCCACAGTAAAGAGCTTGGGGTCTAGCCCAGGCTCTTGCTTACATGTTACCCCATTTATAAAGTGGGGATGGAGAGAAAGGCCTGTGCATCTCAGCCCAGCTGTCCAATCTTATGGGTTTTTCGTTAGCACACCCTTTGATTATGCTGAGTTGTGTTTAAGCATAGCATAGTGAGGTTATGGCACTTTTCTGCTTCTTGTCATTGTGATTAATTCACTCAGGGGTAAGGAGTCAGTTTTTTGTTTCTGGCTCTTGCTTTTCCTTTTTTCTTTTTCCTTTTTTTTTTTTTCTTTTTCCTATCTCGGCCAGAGTGTATTTGAATCTACAATCTCCAGTTTCTCGGGAATGTGCCCAAACCACCAGGGCATGTTTCTGAGAACATGGGAGCTATACTTCATCATCTCCATAAAGCTACCTCGCACAATGCAAAGAACATATGAATTGTGAAGCCGTAGATTTTATGAGCAAGAGACCCTAGCTTGTTTTGGAGGGTTATCCTTCATTCTGGTGTTGCCTGTTGGATTTGCCTATACTTCTCTTACACTAGAGAAGGTGTATAAACACAGCTGGGAGTGCATCAGGGAGACAGAACCTGAGCTCTCTCTCTCTCTGAGCTATAAACTTTCTCTTTTTGCTGTTCCTACCCTGCAATTCTTGGACTCTTGGCTGTGTGGTGGTCTAGCCTCAGAAGACAGGCTGGGAGGTGGGTACATAGCTTGATGGTTTGGCCTTTGGATGTCCCTATGGTTATAGGTGAGAGGATTCTTAGGGAACAGGATGACACAGAGAGAGACTGGAATAATTACTTCTCTATATGGCTCAGAATATTGGGTTAGTTAGGAGCTACCATCCTAGCACAGTACTGTGTGGAGGACATCAGTGAGCCAACAGGATGCAATCAAGTAATGTCAGGTTGTCACACAGCCGATTCCCGTGACAAGCCGGGGGTGGGACGGTTTGGGGAAAAGTTATCTGTCAATAGTCAAAGCAGTTTATCTGTTGTATTCTGCCATCCTTGTGGGCTCCCTTGCTGTGGGTAAGCTACCTAAATCCTTATGAGGCTGCCTGCTTCTTCACTTACACTACTAGAATATCCATGGATGTTTTGGCCGTGTGTATGTGCTGTGGGTCTTCTGCAAGGTTAATACCTCCAGAACAGTCAGGTCACTTCAGACACTACAAATGTTCTGTATGTTCATGGTCAGTGCCACGATTTGGGATTTCTTGGTCCTTCTGCACAGGCAGATGGACTGGATATAGTAGATCTGGTCACAGCAAACTGCTTTCCCTCCACAGAAAACTGTGGTATTGTTTTCTGAGCCAGGAATATTAGTCATCTCAGTGCCTAATTCTTCTGGTGGTATCATTGGACATTTTTGTTACAACTGAACTGATATATGTTAATTGAATGCTGTAATTTCTAAAATACCATTAACTCAGTTAAGGTTTTCTTTCATATTGCCAAGCTGTCTCTTTCGTACTGCCAAGCTTATTAATTTGAAAAAGTCGATGAAGATCTAATAATAGGGAATGAAGTCTGACATTTGCTTGTGGAGCAGGTATGGTTTTTAAAAGTTACAGCTCATCTGTTCCTCCTCAGCTTAGTCTAACTGAGTGAGTTGTGGCTTGCTGCAATGCAAAATGAAACAGGATTGCTTAACACTATTGCTCTAGAGACAGTTAGCTGATGGGGCTGGTTATGGCTTAAATTCTTTAAATGACACCATTTTAACAA
Source organism: Aythya fuligula (assembly GCF_009819795.1). NCBI lineage: Eukaryota > Metazoa > Chordata > Aves > Anseriformes > Anatidae > Aythya > Aythya fuligula. Next base: position 15,912,798 of record NC_045559.1, read on the forward strand.
TTTGTTTTATGACTCCATTCTTGGAGCACAGGCAAGGAGAGAGGTGTGTCTAGCCCCTGGAAAGTATGAATACATAATGGTGTGAATCCCTTGCCAAAACACCTTGTCCAGAAAAATATATTTCTTCAGCTGTCTCCATGCTTCTTCCTGTTTGAACTGTGCTTTCTGTACACACGTGAGCTTTGTTTCCATAGCCAAAGACATGTAATAGAGAGGCTCTTTCTTCCGAAGATGCTGTGCATTTCATAACTAGTTAGTAGCACATTTTCCCAGAGCAGTCTTCTCTATGTCAGCAAAGCATTCCTGCATCAGGCAAAAGGCAGAAGAGAAGAAAGAGGTGGTTCTGTTAGATAATTTCTGTTTAATATCCATCATAATACATTGGACTGTAATAAGACTTTAGAGACCTTTCCAAGTTTTTCCCTTTAAGTTATTTGCTGCCTGTTTCCAAGCTTGTTGGAGAGCAGATAATTTTGCCTACTGTATTTGATAATTTATTTTATTTTAGATGTTTGATGTAACTGAAGGGGCTCTTGGAAGCGTGAGTCCTACACACAATTTTGAACCTCCTCACTATGATGGCATCGAAGCACTTGCTATTATGGGAGACAACCTTTTTAGTGGATCCAGAGACAATGGAATTAAGAAATGGGATTTGGCTCAGAAAGACCTTCTTCAGGTAACGTAAAAATAATGTGGCTAATGTGACAGTCATGCTTTAGAACCCCTTTCAGGTCGTGTAAATTTTCAGGTTTAGATGATGACTATTCACTTACTAATGTTTCTAAAATGGAAGGCACAGCGCTGAGTGAGAAGGAAATCAATAATGTACCTATCTTTGTACTAGAAATGCACTCACTTTTCTCTTCAGTCTGTGTAGTGTCAGGAAATCCTGATGAAGTGGTTAGGCTTCATTTTAGTTTTGAGTATGTGTTTTTGCTGTTGTTGTGTTTGGCTTTGTTTTGGTTTTGCTTGGAATGAAAGCAACATTTCCCTTCTCTGTGATTTGAACCATTGGGTAACAACATCCTTATGTCACTGACAAGGTGGTAAATTTTGGACTAAGAACTCGTTAATGACAAGCAATGCTCCAGGTCAGGCTACAGAGTATCTTTTTGTAGGAAGGGGTTTAGAATCTCTCTTCCTCCCCCCAGTCTTCCTCTAAAAAGTTTCCTCCTTAGACTGCCATTCAAATTATATAACATGCATTCTATAAGACCTGTAATGCATATATAATAATCTCTGCTAACTGTTAGAAAACATCTGGTTTTGCTAGCCATGGGGTCATTCAGGGTGAAAGTGGCCACTGGAGGCTACGTTTCAAGGTGAAAATGTCCACTGAAGGTCATTAGTACAATCTGCTGCTGCAAGCAAGGCCAAATTTGAAGTTAGGTCTGGTTACAGAGTCACAGAAAGCTGAGGCTGGCAGGGCCCTCTGGAGCCAGCTGCTCCAACCCCTGACCAAGCAGGGACACCCAGAGCAGGCTGCCCAGGACCACGTCCAGGCAGCTTCTGAAGATCCCCAAGGAGGAGGCCCCACAGCCTCTGTGGACAGCCTGTGCCAGTGCTCAGTCACCCACACAGCACAGAAGTGCTCCTGGTGTTCAGGCAGCACCTCCTGTGTCCCAGGTTGTGCCCACTGCCTCTTGCCCTGGCTCCATCTTCTTTGCACTCTCCCTTCAGTTATTTGTGTACTTCAGATGGAGCCTCCTGAGCCTCCTCTCCAGGCTGAACAGCCTCAGTTCTTCTCTCAGCCTCTGAAAGGAGAGGTTCTCCAGTCTCTACATCATGTTGGTGGCCCTACATTAGAGTTTTCCCAGCAAAAGGGGCCCAGAACTGAACAGAGTGTGGCTTCACCAATGCTGAGTAGAGAGGCCTTGCCCAGCTGAGTTTTGAAAAGTCTCCAAGGTCACAGATTGCACAGTTTGCTTTTGGTGACCTACTGCGCTCCTTAACTACTCCTCTATGAATTATTTTTTTTACTTGTACCCAGTCAGAATTCGGTTTGTTGCAACTTTCTTTGCTGTGTGCACTTGAAAAACATCTGACTGTTCTCACTAGTTTTCCTGTTTTGGGTAGGAGAAGACAGCAATTAGTTTTCTTTTCAGCCTTCTTTCTTTCCAGGCTACACAAACTGATTTCCCTTTTCATCTCCTTCTTCTCTGGCCCCCAAATATTTTCCCGAGGACAACTGGACTTGCTTCAGTTTATCAATCCCCCTCATATGCTGGGAGGCCCCAGATTGGGCCCAGTAGTCCAGAGGTGGTCTCGCACCCACTAAGTACTGGGAAATAAGTACTTTCCTTTACTTGTAGTCTACATTCTTGCAGAGTTCCCAACCATGTGGAATAAAGAAATAAACCTTCTATGTCTTTAATAGAGATTTTAAAAATAAATAAAAAATATAAGATAAATAGGGAAGGATATATGCCCTTGGGGTGATTGGAGTATATGAGATGATAGCACAGAGAAGGAAACAAGATGAGTAGAAGAATCACAAACCTGGACTTCATGAGAGCAGATTTTGGCCTGTTTAGGGATCTGTCTGGAAGAATCCTTTGGGATATGGTCCTGGAGAAAGGAGGGGCCCAAGAGAATAGTTTTTCAATAGTTTTTCAGTGATTTTTCAAGGACTTCCAAGCTGAAGAGTGTTCCATCCCAACATGCAGAAAGTGAAGCAAAGGTGAAAGGAGGCCTGCATGGATACGGAAGGAGCTCTTGACTAAACTCAAACACTAAAAGGCAAGAGGTGGAAGCAAGAACAGAAGCATGAAGAGACACCAAGAGACTATTCAGACTGGAGAAGAGAGGGTTGTCAGTATATATAAATACCTGATAGGAGAGAGAAAAGAAAACAGAGCCAGATTCTGCTCAGTGGTATCCAGCGGAAGGACAAGAGGCAGTGGACACAAACTGAAATACAGGAAATATTTAAATGTAAGAAAGAAAATGAGAGTTTTCTTTCTGTAAATCATCTGTAAAGGTGATTGAATACTGGAATCAGTTGCCCAAAGAAGTTGTGGAGTCTCCACCCCTGGAGCTCCTCAAAACCAGTACCTGGCTCTGAACAGCCCGCTCTGGCTGACCCTGCTTTGAGCAGGGGATTGGGCTGGATGATCTCCAGAGATCCCTGCCAACCTCAGCTCCTCTGTGGTCCTGCAGATGTTACATCTAGAACTTAGTTATTTTTCAGTAAGTGTAGGTAGAATTTTGACTTGATCACGTACGTGGTAGAAGAGTCTAAATACCACAGGTTTCATCGCTCTCCTTGATGTTCCTCGACATGACTGTTCTTACAAAAAAGCCTGAAATAGAGCTGAAGCTGCTTTAAAGTATAAATGTTAATATTTCATCAGGTCCTGGTTTGGAAAACCAGGTGAAAATCATTCAACAATCATGCTATTTGAAAGAATGTCGACATCGTCTACTTTACTTGGTGCTATACATGCCAAGCAGCGTGTATTGTAGATAAACTCCAATAGAAAGCTGTAGAAAGGTCCTAGAAAGCTGTATGTGCTCCATAATGCAAGGAAGGCAGCAAAACAAAAGAGTTCCTACAAAGCTGACCTGGAGAAGAGCCAGCCCAGCTTCCCTAAAAAGACAGTAAACTTGAACTGTTATTTCCCTGGTGTTTGTATCAAATGGATGTTGGTCTGCACACCATTTGGCTTTCAGAATCAGCAGTGAAATGCTGGTGTCCTTCCTTAATAAAGAGCTGATGTATCTTTTTGAAGTGCTATATCACCAGATCAATTTATAATGTGTAGTGGGAAAAGAAGAAAGGAGGAAAGCAAATATAGAAGTGTAGTTTCTGTTTCCCTGGTGTATTTTTTGAGCAGTGTTTGGGATTATTTTCTTTTTGTGTTTTATAACTTCTACAGACAGACTTGAAAAATACACAGAGACCATATGTTCAAATATGCATTCAAATATGCATTTGAACATATGCAGATTTAGTGTTACCCTAAATTAGCATTATCCTAAATTAATTTCTGTTCCACATCGTGGCAGTTGTGCATATTGTTTTTTCTTCTTGTTCTGTAGCACTATTTATCAAAGAGAAACAAACCCTAGATGACTCGTAGTGTAGATGCAGCCTCAGGAAGAAAGCACCCTCCTTGTTCTAAAGAAGGAGAAGCCACAGGGCTGGGATGTGTCCAGAGTGCTGTAGCTAATGGTCTGCAGGATGGGAGCTGGGCTTTGAACTCAGGGTTGGTTTTTAGTTGTTGTTATTTATTTATTTATTATTATTTCTAATTCTGTGCTCATTCGTCTATATTTCTTTCATCCTTGTAAGATTTGCCTGCTTTCTGTCTTTCAGCAAGTTCCTAATGCTCATAAAGACTGGGTGTGTGCTCTCAGTCTGCTGCCCGCCGGTGCTCCAGTTCTGCTCAGCGGCTGCAGAGGAGGCACCCTCAAGCTCTGGAATGTGGACACCTTCGCTCAGATTGGGGAGATGAAAGGACATGACAGTCCTATAAATGCAATCTGCACTAACTCCAGCCATATTTTCACAGCAGCAGAGTGAGTTTCTCTTCTCTATAAGCCTTTTTCTGTAGCTCCTGCTATAATTCTGCCCATGCAAATGTATTTGGGAGATCTTCAGTTGTGTAAATTGCTTCATAGCAGACATGGAAAAACCTGGTCCATGCCCCTAAATGCCAATAACACACGGCATTGGTCTTGAAAGTGGGGTGTGTGCACTGCAGGGAATGCGCAAGGTGATACATTGGGACGGGGGAAGAAAATATTAGGATTTCACTAGTGCATGTGTGTAACTTCAAAATGAATAAAAATACATGTATTGAAGGTGCCTGCTCAAAAATCTTTTAGTGAAGGGGTGCACAATCAAAACAGTTTGAAGACCGCTAATGTGCAGGATGACGGGGGAGAATTAGATAATAGTGAGAATTTTACCAACTCGCCTCTTCAGTTAAGCTGTTATTGCTAGGGCTGACTCCTGACCTGTAGGAATTTTTCTAAAAGCCATGGTACCTGCTTTCTTTCTTAAGTGCTAGCAGGAGCTTTGCAAGATTAAAAGACAGTCCTACTGTCCTTTAAACACCTTGATTTGAATATTTGATTCCTCAGTAAAAGTGGGCATATTCAGTACTTGAAACCTCAGGTGACTTGATTAAGAAAAGCACCTTATTCTGTTAGTTGTGTGGTATACCACAGATTTCAAGTTCTCTTGGAGACCCTTGCATATCTATTATGGAAATCTTACTTATACAACAGTACCTTTCTGAATAAAGCACCTGATTTTGAAAAAAAAAAAAAAGTTTTTCCCCCTTCTGAAATTATCCATAGTAATTATCTAACTCTAATACTGTCTAATACTGTTTTGATTTGGTTTTGTTTTTCAGTGACCGGACTGTGAGGATCTGGAAAGCTCGAAATGTGGTAGACGGACAGATCTCAGATACAGGAGATGCAAGTGAAGATCTTGCCAGTAACTGAGATGGTGGGGGGGGAAAAAAAAAGAAAAAAAAAAAAGAATTTGAGGTGCACTCTATGCAGTTTGCTGCATGCCTGTTAAGTAAATGGTGATGACTGGAATGAACTGAAAAATCAGTGTGAACTCTTCTACCAGACCTGCTGTCCTTAAAACACGTACTGTATTTAAGAATAAAAGGTAGCATTCTTGTATCTCAGTGATCACGTACATATGTCTATATATAATGGCTGAGTTTGTGTGCGTAAGTAACACTTGTGGTTTAACTGGAAACCATCTTAAAATTATAACTGGGAATATATTTAAAAGAAAAGTGCTCTGCTGTATTTCACTCACAATTGTGATCAGCTGTGTTGCATTTTTAGGGTAGCACAGGAATGCTGACTTCCTATTAATAAGCCTTTGATTATGACAGACGTTTCAGGATTTTAAAGGTCACTTACACTGTTGTTAGGGAAGCGGAGAGAATAAAAGATGGCAGGAAGCTGTTAGTGACAGATCCTTCTGATGTGACTGTGTCCCGCTAACAGCAAATGCTATATGATCTGTGTTAATGTTAGCATATAATCCTCGTTGACCAAAGTTGTGCAGCTACGTATGCTCTGTGCTCAGGACTAGAACTAAAATGCTCATAACTTGGTATGTTTTATTAGTGTTCTGCCTACGTTCTGTAATGACTAGGTGTTTGTAATGTCACGAAGAAATGTATCTTAATCTATTTTTCTTATGGATTTGTTTCTATCATCTCATTTTCTTTTTTTTAAAGCAAAAATGTTTTTTTTCCTTTTTATCTAATTTTATATGCTGCTAAATGTATTTTAAATACACTGTTTTGCAAGCCTTGGCAGTTACTTTGAGAACTGAACCACGTGTATTGGAAAAAGCTATGTAAATAGATGGTTGTATAAAGAAAATATCTTATCATGTGCCTGTATGACTTTTAAAGCTCTTAGAGTGTGGATATTGAGGGAGGATGTATAATTTAGCCAACTGCTCTGAATATTAATTTGTAAATTCTGCAAATTTTAAAATTTTATGTAGATTCAGACACAGTGCTTGGATGTTGAAGTTTTTTTGATGTTTTTTTTTGTTGTTGTTTGTTCCCCCCAAAAAAAATACAAGACTGTAAATTATAGCTTATATAGGCAACAAATAAAGATGTGAATGTGAACTATTTCTCTTTGACTTTTTTTTTTTTTAATCATAGTTCCTGGGTAAGAATTCACTTCACTTGCAAAGGCCCCAGGTGTAAACCGCACAATTTTACGTAGTGCAGTAGAATTGCTTGCTGAGTAATGCAGCCCATAGGTTGTTCTGGTACCCCACTTCTGTCTGCTAGTTAGGCATTACTGCTGCTTTGATAGTACTTAGGAACCCTAGTAGGATTCCCTCATACTAGCTGAAATGCAGCAGATGGCTCCTGTTCTCAGGAGATCACATCTTTTACCTTGTTACATGCAGTGTCAAGCAAAGAAAAGCCCTGATGCCTCTTACTCATCTTCGAGAAATTATTTCCTCCCCAGCTCAGCTTGAAAGCAGATGAAAATGCATGCTGCTTGTGAGGTGAAGTCTCATTTAGCTCAAGTTTCAGCAGAAATCAGAAATGATGTGTATTGTTAGGCAACGTACAGGTTGGGAGTTAAAATATGCACTAATTGGTATCGCTACAGTTTATCTATCATACTTTCAGGGGATTTAAAGGGTGCATGAGTGCGCAACGTGATTTGGGACCACAGCAGTACTTGGAGCAAATGGAGAGTAGATTCACCTGCGAGAGGCTGTGCCTGCCTGCTGCGGGGTGCCCTGGCCAGCCAGGTGAAGGCCACCCTCTGCCGAGGCACAAATGAGGCCAACAGCTTGGTGACCCGTGGCTTCGGAGCTTAACACTAAGGGCTGCCATCTGGGAACCCTAGGTAGTTTGTTACGGTGTAAGATTCACATGAATGTTGTGTTTTTCAACTGCAAAAAAAGTCCTTACACACCTAAGAGACTTCTACTTGCTGTCAGGCTGTTCTGCCTTCGTGGACCATATGCCGAGGGGCTGTTGTTGCAACAGTCTGACTTGCAGATGCTTCTCTCTGGCAATGCTTGAAAACACAGACATTTTGTTTTATGAGCTGTCTTGTGGTTGGCACCAATATGACTGTTAGAGAATTGTGTGTATAGAAAGATTTTTTTTTTCCTTCAGGAAGGCATCCCACCTAAAAACGAATGCTTACTGTACAACACGGAGGTACTCTGGAAGTTCTTGCCATCAAATAATTGGAGGAAAATTGTCATTGTGTAAAGGTCACAGTACCAGTGTCTTGTTTTAATGGAGATTTCTTCAGCTGCTTTTCTCCAAACTTTTCATTTTTAGTATAAAATTATATATGTGACAAAAGATGGATCAGAAAAAGGTAAGCAAAGGACTCTGAAGATATTTGTTTAAAAGATGAAGGGAGTCTCGGGTAAATGGCTTTTTATAAGAATCCTGAGAAAAGTCTTGGGACTGGGACTCAGATGTTTATCAAAGTTTGTGGACAAATTAGTCACTAGCCCTGTCTTATCTGCTGAGATATGTTCTTAAATACAGGCAAGGTCATGTGTTATAACAGCATGAGTTTATTGAATTAGCTTTGATAAAATATTGGCAATGGCATTAATAATCTGAAGGGATCCTTATCGCAGCTCTGCCTGGTATAAAAGGCTACAGGCTGCGCACAGAAATCAGCCGTGAACCATGGAGAGAACCAGGAGTCTCTGGCTCTTGGCCGCTGTGCTGGCAGGTAAATGTCTGGTATTCCTGTTTTGTCATAGTCTTCCAAAGCAAGAGCTAGGTTTGGTAACAGTAGAAGAGCTATGAGAGCAGGAGGTCCTCTTCTCACATGGAAAGGGAGAGAGCATGGGCTTAAACTGATGTGACTTTATGGGAAGACAACAGGGTTGGCTTGGTAAGAGAGAGATCCCAGACCAGCTGCTGAAAGTTAAGTGGTGCTGATCTGTTTTCTGTGGCTTGTACCCACATACACCAGAGCCTAATAATAGGAATCAGGTTTATTCTCCCTTTAAGTTGCCAGATAAAGGAAGAAGGAATCTCTGCAGCAAGTACCTTGCAAATGTGTAGGTGAACCCAAAATGTAAAGACAAATACTAAAAGGAGCATGGTATTGATTTAATTCCTTGCTTATGCCTTATTGCAGCATTTTCTAACCCAATTTCACAAAATTTAAGTCAAGATTTAAAAAGAAAAAACAACAGTGGGGATACTTTTTCACTGATATCTTTCAAGCTGCCTCTTTTTAGTTCCTGATCCCATGGAAATTATCATGAAAAAGGAGCGGATAGTCATAGTTGCTACTAAATTCAGCTGCTCATTTGCAAATATATGTAGAAGATGAAATGCAAACACGGACCATAAAAGCAGTGAAAACGATGCAGAGGCTTTAAAATTAAATATATATTTCCACTTGCTGCTGTCCCATTTGCACTATTACAGAAGGAGGTTGCAGCCCTGTTCAGCTGCTCAGCCCTGCTTGGTTTCAAAATTCCCTAGAAAACTTAAACTTCATACAGGTGACGAGGAGAAAAAAAAGAAGTGTATTCTTGGTCTCTGCAGGGGCATCTTTTTCCTTTGAACTAGCTTCTTCCTTCACAATATCTTTATGAAGTATTTTGTAAGCATTTCATTATAGAAATAAGTTGATAAAAGTCTCCTGTTAATAATCTGCTCGGGTATGTTCGGTCACATTCTCTGATTGCAGTAATGAAGACATTGATGCTGCATTTCATTTCTATTAGAAAAGAAAAAAAAAAAAAAAAAGGCAGCTAAATGTGATAGTTTTACTCTATTTGGTGTTTCACCCGCCCAGATGTTAGCTAGTAAATGCAAGACAGAGCAGTGCTTCTGGCCACAGGAGCTATGGGTTGGACAGCAGAGGTGGCGTTTTTAGTATGATTTTCTTCAGCCCCTGTGGTTGCACAGGTTTGAGGACCTCAGCACCCAGATGGCCATGGGAAGCCTTTGAAATCTTTCCATCTCTCCTTCGACAAGCAGGAACAGTCAGGGCACAGTGTGCAAAGGCCTGGCAGCTACTTCCACGGGACTTGCAAGCTGCGTGACTTTTCTTCATCTTCCTCAGGGGCACAGTATGAAAAGGAGAGGTTTGCTACCCCAGCCCTGGCTAAAGTGTTTAATTCAGTTGTTGATGACTACTCACTGATTTTTACCGCACAGATAAGTCACCTAGGGATTGCTGAGGGGTGTTGATGCTCCTTTTGTGCTTTGGATGGAACAAGGGGGGCAGAATTCCGGGCTGCCCTATGGGAGGGATGTGCGCTGAGGGGTGAATGCTGGGCAGAAAGCAGCCAGCCCACCCAAGGGTGGCGACAGAGGGGGCAGCCAAGCTGCCAGCTGGTGAAGGTCCACTGGATTTGTGCTATTCCCACCTGTAGCAGGTGATGTGAGGCTGAGTTAGTTGCACCAGGCTGTGGGGATGAGACTATTTCTCTAAAAAGATAAACGGAGCCAGTGTTCAGCTCCTGTTTCCGTGCATTCCCATCTTCTACTTGGAGCTAAACTCCAGTAGCACCAGAGGATGCAAATTCCTAACAAATTTGCAGTTTTATGCTTTTATTTTTTTCCACTATCCAGAATTATTGCTTGTGCACATCTGCTTGTAAACTTCTTTACGGGGAGAAGTCCCAACTGCATCAGCAATCATGTTTTAAGCTGCCAAGTACCCACCAGTCCGCATAAAATAAAACGTTTAAAGCAGGTGATTGTCATTTTATGGAAAAGAGTAATTATCTTCCAAGTAGATTTAATCTTTGAGTACTGCTGTAACGACTACAATTTACACCTCAAAATAAGTAAGCAGCCATGTGCCTGCTCTCCCCAGGACCCTGGGGTATTCTGCCAGCACCGAAGGCAGCCGGCCCTGCAGAGCCCATTCTCGGCAGGCTCCCTGCATGTAGGGGCAGCAGGGCTGGACCAGCAGCTGGGGGCAGGAGAGGGCCGAGCACCTCATTAAGGGGTTTTGGTTCTGTGAACGACTGATCTGTCCCTTTTCTTGTCCTACCAACAATTTACCTTTACCGTAAGGGAAGATATTTTGCTATATTACTGTATTAAGTCAAGGAATGTTAATACAAAGTACTAATAATACACACATGTAGCATTTATAGAATGTATTTATATAATTTATATATTCATTTATATAAATGAAGCCTAATACAAACATATATGTAATCAACATTTTTATAATTACGTATATCATAGAATCATGGAATGGTTTGGGTTGGAAGGGACCTTAAAGACCACCCAGTTCCAACCCCTCTGCCATGGGCAGAGACATGTCCCACTAGACCAGTAAACTATAAATATTTTACATATTTATAACTGTGTATACATACATAACCTCTGTGAAAACCATGGCAAAGAATAAGCACACCGAGAACGTCGGATGCGACACCTCACCAGCAGTTTTGGTAGCTCGCTAGTTAACTTTCCGTGAGTATTTCTGAGTATTTCAAGTTGGTCATGCTTCAGCTGAATACCTGAAGCTCTGAGCACTGAACAATAGAGACCATGCTGTGTTGGCATGGAAAAGAAAGCGGCTCCTCTGGTTTCAGTCATGAGTAGGCATGCTGTCCTGAGGTCATCTCAGTCAAAAGAATTGTGGCGTTGGCCCCAAAATGAGGAAAAAGAAATTATCAAAAAAAAAAGTATAACCAAAGCAGATCGCATCGCTTGTTTCTGTATGGTTTTCTGTGGTCTCTGACTGCTTTCCCCCCCGTGCAGCCCTAGGCCAGTGCCATGGCTCCAGCTCAGAGCAGTGCAGCGGGGCCGTGGCGGTGCAGCGGCGGGTGGACTGCCACCCCCAGCCCGGCGCTTCCCAGGAGAGCTGCGAGGCGCGGGGCTGCACCTGGTGTACCACCGACGTCCCCAATGCGCCCTGGTGCTTCTTCCCCGAGGACAGCCCCTACGGATATTCCCTGGGCGGGAACGCGGAGAAGACAGCTAAAGGCTGGAGGTAAGCTGGCTTCGAAAACCATGTGTTTCTTATTATAATGGAAAGGCTGGTGGAAAGGCTGGTGGGTGTGTTTTGCTAAGCCCTGTACAATTGGGGTTCTGCACTGAGCTGCTCACCCCACACCACCAGTGCACAGAAACCAGGTATTTCTCCCATTAATGGCAAGGAGAGCTAAGTCAACCATATGAGATTTAGTCGTCTAATTTTTAGCCTTAAAGCTGGATGAAATAAACATTACCATGTGCTACTGGACTCTGTATAGGTGAGAAGCCATTAATCAGAAAGAGGGGAAGGTGCCAGTGCTGCGGCTGGGATGGCTGAGCACTGTGCCACCCACACCACTGCTCCCGGCTGGCAGCTCAGGCTCCTGCTGGAACCAGCAGCCAACCACCACCTCCAGGATGAGGAGAAGGTCTTAGCAAATGGAGGAATAACCTCAGTTTATTTCTCTTGATAAATCAATGATTTGACTGTTTTTGTTTTGTTTTGTTTTGTTTTAAGAATTGAAGTAGAATAGCTGAGTTGTTTCCCGACACTGAAACTGAGGCGTGTTTCTGTTTCAGGGTAACACTGAACAAGCGCAGCCAGCTGTCGCTGTTTGGAAGTGACATTTCTCCTGTTGTCATAGATGTGGAGTTCCAGACGAAAGACAGGCTGAGGTTTAAAGTGAGTATTTTGGGGAACGGAAAGTCATTTAAAGAAAGCCACGCACGCTAGCAAGCCAGCTAACCTGCCCGGGCCCCCCCTCACCTTGGCTTAGGTCTACGACCCCAACAGAGAGCGCTTCGAGGTACCCCTCAAGATCGACTCCCCAGGGGTGGCCGCCGAGGACACCAGCTACGATGTTGAGTTCACAGATGATGCCTCTCACTTCAGGATCAAGAGGAAGAGCACCGGCACAGTGCTGTGAGTACGAGATGTTATGAGCATTGTTTTTTGGAGAAAATAAGAGTGATGGAGCAAGCACTGTTTCCTACTGCTTTACTGTATGTCATTCTGTGTGAGAAGGCTCAAGCACAAAACAGCATAAATCCAGATTTATGTTTTTTCCTAGAAAACTCTCATTATTAATAGGAGTATTTGCCTGTGTAATGAGAAATTATCCACACACATGCAGAAAAGATTATTCAGTTTCTTATCAAATAAGTTTTGAGACTGCAGTTTTTGGGTACACAGCTTTAGGCATTGGTATTCTCAGCTTATGAAAGCACTGAAGCACCATTTTATGAAATTTGGGGTGTTGTAATACACCAGAAATTGAGCACCAACTCTCTTGCCACTCTTCCAGATATAGGTCTGGGAAAGTAAAGCTCAAAACCACAGGGCCTTCAGCTTCCACTGGTTTCAATGGGAGCAGGGAACAGCATTTGTGGGTCTAGCTCATCGTTCTGTGAGAAAAGCTGGTACTGGTACTTTTCAAACTGGTACTGGTATTCACAACCTCAGCACAAGCTCCCCCCACCAGTACAGTTTCTCGCCTTCCACCAAGCTGTCTCTAGTGTGTAATGCTACTTAGCACGAGAGTTTTTGGGAAGTGAGGCTCCCTATGTCCTCATAGAGGTACCAGTTGTGTTTGGGGATGCTATGGTGCAGTGTTGGCAGCAGCCTTCAGCCATCTGCAGTGATAAATGACAGTGTTACATGCTGCTGAGGGTTACCACTGCATCACTCAGGCAGGCAGAGGAGATGCACAGAATATTATAATATGGGTACCGTTCGCATCAGGGTCTTGAGAGAAAAAAAAAAAAAAAGAAAGAAAGAAGAAAAAAAAACAACACAAAGTGTGCACTGCCCACAGGAGGCTGTGGTTGTGACTGTATTAGCATTTTAATCTAGATCAGGAGCACATTTTGAGGTGAATCTCCTGATTACACCCACCTCTTGTGACCTTGGGACCCTGACACCAGCTCTGTTAGTGTTGCACCCCTTTCTAGTGCAGATGTAGCATTTGCAAGGTGCATTCCCAGCAGGTCATTGTAATCCAAGCCGTTCATTTTATGCATTAGAAATTGTAACCCCCAAAATGTGAAAAAAAGCAATTCAGATGTATTTTTTTTCCAGCTCTTTGTTAAACAGACTAAAAATATAAGCATTATCTTTCCATGAAATGTAAGGGTGGCTTAAGACGTGTGATACAAGTAAGGCAATGCAGCCTCTGAGATGGTGTGAGACTGCAGATGGAACCACTGCACTGGGTTTTTAATTAGCTATCTGTCCCTTTAAATTTCAGTCTTGTGGTGTCTCTTTTTTGAGGTGTCACAGCCAATTCTGTAAAGTTTTCTTTTTGCGGGCTATTGTAAATGAATGTATTATGCATTGCCCGATAACAAAAAATAATTTAATTCCTCGTTAGACTTAACAGCTTTCTGAAAACTGTGGGCTTAAGTTAAAGGCCCAATTTTCTTCTCTTTGTAATGAGAGATTTTTTGCAGAGGCTTGTTAATTGGCTTGCTGAGGGAGGAGGTGCCTGCATAGTGAGAAATGCTGGCAGCTAGCTCAGTCCTTATCTTGACCCCAAACCCGACGGTTTGGCCTTGGTCGGTCAGGGCATCCTCAAATCTGGGACGTCCCAGATAAGGGAAGGGCTCTCTGCGAAGCAAACACAGGGTGATCCTATGCATGTGGGGCCCCTTGTTCCCCCAGAGCTGGCTCTGGGCTCTCTAGGGCTCAGAAATAAGGAATTGGGGTGAATACTGGGCACGGCCAGTGGGGTTTTTTGCCTCTGAGCAGTGGTAGTGCTGCTAATAAAACATCCTCATCAGCAGAGAGACGGAGGATTTTGCCTAGAGAAAGGGAAATTCTGTGCTCCTGGGGTTTTTTATTTCATGTCAAATGGCACAGCCGGTGCTTATAGACTGAAGCATCACACCCCGGCAGGGAGCAGTTCCTCTCACAGCTGAATTATGCTTGGAGTTAAAATCCCAGTGCGAGGAGCAGAAATGCCTCCATTTCGTTGGCTTGTCTGTCCATCCGTCCGTCCTGTCAGAGCAAGCAAATGCAGCAACGCCACCACATCCTGACTGGTGGCTGATTTAGCCATCAGAGGAGCTGTGTGGATGGAAATCTGTCAGATTAGGGGGCAGGTTGTACCGCCCGGCCTGAGGGCCACTTGAGCCCATTCGGCTGCTGGCTCAGCCCCCTCTGCCCAATGACAGGCTCTGTGGTGGGCCAGGGCTGGGCCTGAGGCCCAGGGGAGTTTGTTTTCCTATTTTAAGAAGCCAGCAGACATGGTCTTGCCATCTCAACAAGCGGCTGAATCAATCCTTAATCCAAGTGGACAAACGAGGCCCTTTTGACAGCTGCACACCACAGAGTTGACTGGAAAATAACAGCCAGGCCCAGGCGCCTTGCTGGACCTGCCTAACATCTCTGAAAAGGCTTTCCACTGTAAAGCAATCCCAAGTGCTCAGACACCTTCTTTTCCTCATACTCTTTGTCTCCTACCAACAGCTTTGCACTGTTGGATGACCCACTAAAAGAAAAAACACAAACGCTAAATTCCCTCATGGTGGGTATAATCCAGGTGGAAGCAGTCTGTTCTGAGCAGTTTGGGGTTGTTCTTTGAAAATCCACACGTGCATTTGTCTGCCCTCCTTGCCGTAGTACAGTCTCTAGCCTGTGTGCTTGTGGTCACCTGAGGATACTGAGTTGCTCAAGTGTGTGCAGAGAAAAGGTACAAAAGTGGTGAAGAGATGAGAAAATGAGTTACGAGGAGCAGCTGAGGGGATTGGGGTTGTTTAGTTTGTAGGAAAGGAGGCTGAGGGGAGACCTCATTGCTCACTACAACCCCCTGAAAGGAGCTTGTAGCAAGGAGGATGTCTGTCTCTTCTCTCAGGAAACAAGGATAGGATGCAAAGAAATGTTCTCAAGTTGCATTGGGAGGTTTAGATCAGACATTAGGAAAAAATTCTTCATGGAGCATTGGTCAAGCACTGGAACAGGCTGCCCAGGGAAGTGGTGGAGTCCCAGTCCCTGGAGATATTTAAGAGATGTGGATGTGGCACTAAGGGACATGGTTTAGCGATGAGACTCGTTAAGTCAGGTTTATGTTGGAATTGGTGATCTTAAAGGTCTTCTCCAGCCTGGATGGTTCTATAATTCTGTGCTGCAGACACAGGAGCTGTGGGACAACAGGACAGATACAGCTGGTGGCAAGCTCCTGCTCTGTCTGCCTGATGTAAAAGCCCATCCCAGCTCTGCCATTTGTGCACACGCAGCCTCCTCCTTGTGAGGAGTGATTTATTGTCATGTCCACAGCATTGCAGGGGAGAGCAGTGGAGTCCTGGAGTCTGCAGATATCCCTGAATATTGATTTACAGGCCTTTCTCCCAGCCATGTGCAAAGAGCCCTTGCAATAGCTGAACCACCCGAGCGCCGGCTTGAGGAGGGCAGGATAAATCCAGGGCCGTGTATTCACAATGAGGGGGGAGAGGAATGAATTATGTCAGGGAATAGCCATTAGAAGCTGATTGCAAACCTCATGTGGAGTCAGGATCAGGAACAAAAGGCCAAGTTCCACTACATTTTCAGCTTGCGCCAAGATAATCAGGGGACAGGCTCCTCTTTGCCTGCATGGGGTGAAGATCAGATGGGATCACGCAGGGAAATGATCCAGGTGCTGCTGGGGGCTCTGGGACCAGCAGCTGCTGGTGGGCAGCTCTTGGGCTGTCTCCATTTCTCCTCCTGGCAATGCCTTTTGGCTTTCCTCCCTCTTGCCTCTCTCCTTCTCATCCACCATTTTCATTTTCTTTGTCCCATCCTATCCTGCCCATCTTTTTCCCCCCTACTCTTTCAGTGGGGGCCAAGGCAGGTCCTTCCTGTGTCAGGAACAATCTGAAGCCACCAGAGGGAAGAGGTGCCAGGTCTGCTGGTGGGGTTGGATGGCACCCAGTCCCATGCAGATGCCAGGTGTTTTCCATCTTACTGAGGATGTGTCCCAAGCCTGCAGCCTATTGAAGGCTCCAAGTCTTAGATCTCGAACACAATGGACAAGGACTGGAGCTGTGTCTCCTGCCCTGGAGTTGAAATTCCCAAACTTATGGAGCAGTCGAGGCTGCAGGGAAGGGAACCTCTCCCTGCTCCTATAGTACTAGGAGAAGAGCTGTTTTGGCAAATTGGCCCATTAACAGCAGCAACCGCCTGGAAAAGGTAGCAGGAGGTATGAAGGCTTAAAGAAAGCTCAGATTTCCTTAAGAACAGAGAGTAAGAGGCTGGGAACTGTTTGTTTTAAAACAGCAAAAGATAACAAAGGCATACAAATTTTGCAGTGTGTGATTACTCTGTGGGACTCACTGCCCCAGGGCAGTGCTGACATGGGAGGTTTAGCAGGATGAGTATTCGTGCATAATAAAAAAATCATCTCTACAAAAAAAATATTTTTGTCTCCATGTCTCACAACATAAGCTAATTCTATGAAAACAGCCAGAAACTTCCTCCATAAACAGATTATTGCAGGGCTGTCTCTGAGTGACATCTTATTCTTTCCTCTGCGATACCTGGCATGGGCCATTGTCAGAGACAGGCTGCAGAAGGATGGGCTATTGATTTGATTCTCCACTTTAATATCCGTTCTCCAAACAACTTTTCCTCATGATGTCATATGAATAATGGAAGACAGCATTTTTCCCAAGCCAGATAAATGCTCTTTTCTCTCTATTAAGAGTTAGGAATACCTCATTTGCTACTGGGAAGACATGGCACAAATAACAAAAATCTAATCAAGGTTTCCCTTCATTTCCAAAAAGGCTGCTGCAGAGTTCAGCTGCCTTTTTTTATTGACTGTGGTAGAAAGCACAGATGCCACTTACCATGAAGATGTTTTTACATAGGCACGGCTATTAGAATGATTTATAGTGCTATTGTCTTAAACTGCAGTTTTGCTGAAAGCAACAGGAGAAAATTGTGTGGATCATGGGTAGCTTGGGCTTGCTCCTGGTTTACAAGAGCCATTATTTTAGTCTTCTAATCATTAAGATTTATGTTACGTAGCTGAGATGTATTGTAGCTATATTACTTATTCAAGTGTTTTTCAGTACAAAAATGAAGCATTATATATCCAGCCACTTATAGGAGATGCTCTGATACCATGACGATGAATTCAGTAGAAGTAGAGCAAAACTATGTCAACAGCTATAAATATACCCTGCAATTCATTTAAAAAAAAAAAAAAAGGTTTGTGGAAAATACGTTGCTGGCAAGAACTTTCTCCCCCTATTTATTAGATCACCTGAAAAGTAAGAAAAATATATCAAAAATTATTCTTGGCATACCTTGCACAGGCCTGCAGTGTCTGGGGTTTCCCCAAGACCTTAATAAGCAGGCTGGCTGTTATGAGACAGTGGAAACATTTTTCAGAAATCTGAGTGCAATGAAAAATAGGGGAGAACTGGGCTCCTGAGCTGGTGCTGCCTAGCAGCCAGGTGAGCCAGGGCCAGGCATCTGAACGCAGGGCCTGTGCTTCTCAGTCATTAAGGTCACTGAGCTCTTCTGGCAGGGTGAGGTCTGCTTTTCCGATAGACGTGTGAAGTTTCCACCTGAATTACACACAGATAAGATATTGGGTGTTCTTTTTTTTTAAGGCTGTGGCTTCCAAAGGGTTTGGAGGCCAAGAAAAGCAGATGCTAGAGAGGACATTTTCTCCAAGCCAGTGAGCAGGAGGGGGTGTTCACACCCTAAAGCAGTGAGCTCTCTTCTCTGGGGTTCATTGCAAAAAGCAGGAAGAACAAACAAACAAGCAAACAAACCCTGGCCCAACTTAAAATGATTTTAAATGTTCAAATAATGTGTTCTGCATGTCCTAATGAAGCAGTGTATGTTTGTCCCAAGTATCCTCTCTCTGGGAGTTTTATGTGACCTCTCCGTGTGTGCCAGCAGCTGCTCGCTCTTGGCAGCGAGAGTCAGCGCTCTGAAAACTTGAGCACAGTGAAATCCTTCAGCCAGGCAAATCATCTGCTGCGGTTCAGATCACAAAGGACTGATGATTGCACTTCTGAAAACCATTGTCTTTTAGTCATCCTCCTCAAACATCATGAAGATGTTAGTCATCAACATGGGCAGGGGATTTTACCTACCTGCCTGCCCATCCTCCTTAAAACTGCCTCCCTGCTCTGCTGCCATTACCTTTTGTCCTGCTGGCCCGAGGGGTGACTGCTGGATGTGGCACTTGTGCCAGCCAGAAATTTTAATTTTTACAGACTTTTCCAGTCTTGAATCAATGGTTTCTTTTTTTTTTTTTTTTTTTTTTTTTTTTTTTTAACTGATGAGGTTAAAAAAAAAGAGCCAGCTTTACCTTTAAGCATAGCACACAGTGTTTGGGGGAAAACCCCGGCTTTTATCAGTCAGGCTTACAGGACGGGTCAGCAGCGAGCAGGCAGAGGTGGCAGGCACCCAGCTGATGTTTCTGCGGGCAGGATGGTTCCCACCACAGAGGCTCACCGCAGGGCTTGGATTTCCCGCAGAGAGCCTGAGTGCAGCTATCACCTCTCACGGATTTTCGTCTGCAGGGGCTTGGCCACCTTTAACTGCTGGTGGGGGTTACATTTCTCACAGTGAACAACCTCTCAGCTGTGCTTTTAGAGGCTTTTTTTTAGATTTTAGGATCCTTTCTGTTGTCCATCACAGCGCTGTTACGGTTTGCAAGGCTGCTGGAGGAGAACCATGCAAATTCCTGCGCACGCGGTGTCATTTTATGCTCCCTCCTGTTGCGTTCCTTCTATCTGCTTAAAACCAGCAGGCGGGGAGGTGGGAGAAATATAACATTTCCTTTTATTGTCTCCAAGTGTTTGAGGAATGACAGACATTGTTTTTTTCATTTAAACGATTTCTCTTTGCCAACAAAACACGTAGTGAATAGCTCAGCGCTGTGCATTGCAGAGCCCGAGGGCAGCAGCTCAGGACTGGAGGCAGAAGGAGGTGCCAGGGGAAAATCTGTCCATGCTCTTTTTCAGATGGAGGAGACATAGTGGTGCCCAGAAAAGAAGAGAGAGCCATTACCTCTGCTTTTAATGTCATCATTAATGCTGTATCTAGCTTGTGGCTGCTCCATCGAGCTGTGGTCTGCAGAAGGACCACGCTGGTGGAGAGCAGTGGCTGGCAGCATGGCACAGCTGAGAGCAGGGCACTGCTTTGGGGATGCTGTGCAGAAGCTGAGCTCCTGACAGTGCCCCAGGGGAGTGCACAGGGTGTAAAAGGGTTTCTCGGTGCCATTTCAGGACTCAGTGGGGCAGACAGTCTGCTCCCAGGGCTGTGGTTTTTCAGCACCCTGGTGCCCCTCCTGGGCAGGAGGGACTGGCCGAGTGGAAGGAGCACTTTTAATGCCATGGTAACGCTAATTGTGCTCACGATGGGAAATGTCAGTGCCATAACGTGGGTGCCAGGGACGTACAAAGCCTCATGTCCTCCGAACAGACATCATGGAGAGTGCTCAATGAGTTAGGACAGATATTTAAGCTCTTCCCAAAGCACTTCCCCTCTGGCATCCTTTGCTTTTTGCATAACCCCGCGGTCTGCTCGGAGCCGTGGCACAGAGCGGAGCTACGTGACATGACGGAGCTCCTTCGGACAGGCGTGCAGCTCCACAGCACAGCAGCCTCTGTTTGCCAAGGGCTGGGCCTGACTCTCAGGGATATTTTGGTATTTTGGGTGCATTAGCCTTCCTGTAAGAAAACAACCTTATTCAGTGCTGCGTGTAGGTGGGGGAGATGTTGGGAGGGAGAGTTGCTGCTGCCAAACAACCGAATTGCGAGTTAAATACAAATTATTACTTTTCCTGCTTCTCAAAAGAGGCCAAATAGACTTTTCTAAAAGGCACACACCCTTCAGATCATGGGTATGATTTAGGGCTGGTCTAGGAAGGGCACTGCAGGGATGGATTGTGCCTGCCTGTTGCACATGGAGGCAGGAGGGTGCCGTGGACCACTTCTCGCATCCCTGTGAGCAGGTCCTCGCTTCCTCACGGGGAGAGCAGGGATGCCCAGGCTCTGGTGGGCTTCCAGCCCTTCCTCCCAGCCCTCCCACCGCTTCCTTCCAACCTTTCCTCCCAGCTCTTCCTCCCAGCCCTGCCGGCCACTCCGGGGTGCTGGTGGCAGCCAGGGGCAGCGCTGCTCCCCCACCGGCCCTGCACGTCCTCCGCTGCTCCGATTTACTGGTTAATTTGATCAACCATTTAATTTTGTCAAAATCATTGACAAAAGACCATTAAAAGGAGAGTTATGCCTCTTCTATGCTCTATGGCTTCGGCTCATTTATTTTAATTAGCTGTAACAAATTCATGGTTAAACAAGGCTCGAGAGGGTGCTATCTAAATGTGGTACTCATGGCATACACAGCACCATTAATGAAACACTTCTCCACAGCTTGACTGTGTTCTCCCCCATCTAGCTTGCAGCTCATTATAGCACTAGAGATAGGAAACAGAATGTAACACCTAATTAAAATGTGAGCCTGTGTCCACAGATGATTCAATAGAAATAAAGGCATTAAACTGGTGAGAGAGGTGAGGGAAGAGCCATTGCAATACAAAGATCCCGTGCGAGCAGTCAGGAGGGAGGTGTCACTCTGCTGGGCTAGGTGCCTGCATAAAGTGGGGGTAACAAAAGTGTTTGAGTCCTGATCCAAAGCATTAAAAAGTAAAAACTGGGAACAACCAAATATCTGTTGTTCTCATTAAGCATTCTGAACCCCACTGCGTAATAACAATTTTTAGCCTGCCCTGTTGGTTGTCATAGAAATAGCACAAGCGATGACTTATTTTGGTAATAGGATTTTAGATAGTGTCTTCTCTTATTTTAGTCATTCTTTTCAAAATTATACCGATGCGTTTTATTGTGTAAGGAGCTGAGATGTCTGCAGCCATTGCAAGATGAATTTAGTGTGTGTTAGCTTAAGTATATCGGAAGCTTGCATAAAGCTCACCACTTTTTAATATTGTTACTCTCCAAAATACAGGAAGAGTATAAGTAGCTGGACGTCAGCTTCAAATGATGCACACCAAAGATGAGCAAGCTAACTATGTCTCCCTCTGTTTGTCACAGGTGGGACAGTCCCCTGGTTGATCTGTTTTTCTCCAACCAGTACCTGCAGATTACAACCGCTGTGCCATCCACCTCGGTGTACGGGTTTGGCGAACATGAGCATGTGTCCTTCAAACACAGCATGGACTTTGTTACCTATGGCATGTACAGCAGGGATCAGGCACCCACGGTAACTCACTTCGGGCAGGGCTTTGCCCTGAGCTTGTGCCACAAAGAGGGGGTGGTGAGGCACCCGAGGGGGCACCTCTCTTGGTGGGGTAACACTGCTGATGGGAAGTGATGGCAAAGACCGAATGCCACGTGTTTTGTAGGTGTCGTAAGTTTTAATTGAAAAACAAAATCATAAGTCATTTTGAGGTGATTTGGATACTTACTAGAGGCTTTCTCACACTGCTGTAGTTGTCAGAAAAGGAATGTTTTGTATATCTGAGTCAGGAAAGCATTTAATCTCACATGCAGATTGATTCCTGCTCATCCGAACAAGCTGGCCTTCAGCAGGACTTATTAAATGTTTGGCAAAACTGGGGCCAGTGCTTGATGAGTCTATTTTAGCTGGCAAAACACGTCTTACCTTTGCCATTTTGGAGGTTTTGGCAAAATATGGAGGTTTTGGTTAAGACTGGCTAATAAGAAGCACCGCGTCGAAGCAGCAAAAACAACTCCTGTTCTATCAATTTGAATTCACACCAGTTTAGATGAAAAAATCCTCAACCATTCAAAACAAGTCTCTAACTGTGAATTAATATATTTTGTTGTCTTTGCATATGTACCTAGCTAACAAAAAATATGAGAAAAAGGTAAAATCAAGCCATACTTAACACGCTGTTTATGTTTCAGCCAAATGCCAATCTCTACGGAGTTCACCCTTTCTACATGTGCGTAGAGGATGACTCCAATGCCCATGGTGTTCTCCTTCTGAACTCCAATGCACAAGGTAGGAGGACATACAAATTCCCTGACTGATTGCGTATAGAAAGGCAGTAAATCAGTAAATATTAAAAAAAGCTGTTTTACTGATTACTTTTTCAGTGCAGTAAAAATGTAACTGTTGCATAAGTGAGTGTTCAGTAATTGCTATGAAGTTTTCAAAGGGGTTTCAACAGAATGACTGTTAAACAAGGTAGGGTATTTTCAGGGAAAATATATGATTAATTTTTTAAAAAACAGATGCACGTACAGGGAAAGGAGAAGGTGGAAGAAATTTCCTCTGGGATTGGCATAACTGAATCAAATCAATTTAGGTTAGTCCTATATTCTGTCTGTGGAGAGTAGTTTTGTGCGTTGCCATGGTCACCTTACTGTGTTAATCCAATAGTATAATTTCAGAAAAGGGGAATCTTCACTCAGTCTATAAAATCAGTTTCCCCTGGCAGGCAATGACTTCCAATAAGAAGATTAAAATAGCATCGAGGAACCCTAAACACAAGCTTGCGGTTCCTTTTTATATAAATGAAACTGAGACAAATGAATCTGGGCACTCTAATCTGTGTGGGTTGCTGTGATTTATTGCTGCACCGTGCCCATCAGAAGATGCAGATTACAGGAGGACTGGCCAGCTGGCCTGGGTGCTCATCTGATCACACCAGGTAGTGACTTGCATGTGTATCTACCTCTGCTTAGGGGACGCATTGAGGCACAGAGGAGAGGAGAGCATCCTTACACCTCATGATGCAGAGTTAATTTGTCCTGAGAATCTGTTTTTCCCTTTCAGATGTTTCTCTGAGTCCAAACCCATCCTTAACTTTCCGCACCATTGGAGGGATCCTTGACTTCTATGTCTTCCTTGGGCCAACTCCCGAAAACGTGGTTCAGCAGTACACAGAGGTTAGTAGAAAGTGCTTACGGCACGTGGGGCAGTGCAGTGGAACAAATCCCATTGGTGCTGGGTAGTATCAGCAGGCAGCATGGCCAAAACTTGGTCTCATTCTGGTTATATGAAGCCATAGCTGATGTGCTGAGGCAGGTGGGAACAAACAGCAGAAAAAAATCCTATGAATACATTAGCAATAAGAGGAAGACTAAGGTGAGCACAGCCTATTATCAAAAAGAAAATAACAGAGGACGTATAAAGATATAAAAACTTTTTATTATTTTATTTTATTTTATTTTATTTTATTTTATTTTATTTTATTTTATTTTATTTTATTTTATTTTATTTTATTTTATTTTATTTTATTTTATTTTATTTTTTCTGGAGCCCTCTCCCACACAGCTTTGCTCAGCTACTTAGCACAAATCATTTCAAACAAGGGGATAGCAGCAGGCTTCTTGTGATGGGATTGGTACCTGCTTGTTCTTCGTATCTGCTAGGAATAGAGCACTGACTTAGTTTGCAGAAGATGAAAATTCAGTGGTAGGAATTAATTTCTTACTATAAGAGAAATCTAACACTTGAATGGACTATTCAGGGGGGCTGGGGAATGTCCCCTGTCAGAAGTTGGTAAAACCAGGTTGGACAAATCGCAATCTAGATTTCCCAGCAGTAGTCTAGGTTTGTTTAAGAGCCAGAAGCTGATCTTGTGGTCATCTTTAGGTGCTTTCCAAGCCTTCCTTTTGTTGCTGTAATCGTATTATTATGTAAACACTTCCTCTATAATTCTAACTGAGCATTATTTTGAAAATAAAATAGAAATGCTGATAGGCAGAAGTTTGCTAGGTTTACTTATCAAAAAACATTGAATGCTGTAGTCAAGGGACCTTCCTACTATCAGCACCTGGGCCATACTGTGCATTACTGCAGCAGCTTCCCTATTGCTACGCCTTTGGGATTTTGCCAATGGGAGAGAGCTGGCTGTATCTATATACTTGGATTCTTATTGTGTGGCCCATTCTCACACCATACAAACACCACCTATGACATAATCATATAAAAATCCAGCATGGCTGATAGTTTTCTCCTTGCTTTTTATTTGGCATTCAGCTGAGGGAGCCAGACGGAGTTTCCAGCCCTTTTCCCCTTGTCATCGCCTTGATTTGCATGAGTCAGAGAGCTTGTGAGGGGAGGAAACAATGAGGAAGGGCTTAGTTAACATAATCAAAGCAGCTATTTTTTCCCCTTAATAATCTAAATCAGCAGTCATCTTTTGCTTCATTTGCATACCTAGAAAGAGCCCTCATGGTTGCTTTGAGCTGGTCCAGCGTCTTCATTCTGGGTAGTTTGGGGCTACCGGGGTCTTCTCACTGCCGGTGACAGGAGCAGGCAGGTCCTGGTTTGGTGGGAAGGCCACCAGGTTTGGTGGAAAGGCCACCAGGTTCAGGTGCTGCATGGTTTGCTCAGGACTTCCTTAGAAAGCGGGGCTGTTCCAGCATGTGGCACTGGGGTGTGGGCCTGAAAAATCAGAATGAGGGAAAAAAACGGGGATTATTTTAAGTGTTTCTGTACCAGTGTTTCTCAGTCCATACGAAAAGACAGAAAAAAATTCCTGATCTTAGGTACCACACCTGTATTTTGGATGCTCTCTTTTGTCATCCCATTCCATAAAACTGTAGCAAGTAATGCAAAGCTCTGGTGTCCTTTTATAAACCCATATTTACACTATACGTGGTGAGTGCAAAAATTTTGTACATAAAAATGTATTTATGTATATATGCACATAAAGGGAGAGAGAGAGGTGACTAGATGTCGCATAAGAAACAGGATTGGAGCTTGGCTTTCTGTGGTTTTGTGTCCCGATGCCCCCTTCTGCCACCTCCACCCTAGGATCCTGTTCACGAGACCCGTGACAGAGCTAGGGATGCTGTCTGGCAGCAGGCTGCGTCTCGGCAGAGGATGGGGTGATGGATTTTGGTGTGATTTGTGTCTATTTTTTCCTTTGACATTGTTTGTTACAAAACTTGTGAGTGCCTCATGTTTTGGAGGTCTTGGACAAAAGTGGCCAAAGGTTTCCAAACCTGCTCGGAGGGGCTGCTATGCCAAGAGGTGGTTTGTGATGTTCCTGCTCTGCTTCAGTAGTGAGAGCAGGGGGGCTTTAACGAGATGCAATGACTAAAAAGAGATCTGTCCAAGCTCTGCTGGCCTCTCTTTTCCAAGCAGAGCTTCGGGTGCTGCAGCTGGTCCTCTGTGTCCTGCAGCAGGAGCCATGGAGCTGTGTCCCTCAGAGGAACCAGCCCCTCTGCACGCCTTCCCCACCTGTCCCTCAGCCCTGGTGCCATAGATCAACCAGCAAACAGGTTTTTGAACTTCCACATTGGCAACCAAGCCCAGAAAAGAGAAGTGACCCATCCACCTAGGCAGGGCTGTGATCTCTGCGATGAAAGCACTTATTTCAGGGATGTCATTGCAGCAGCACGACGTAGGTGAGAGCCATCCCCATTTCTTTTCAAAGTCTTTCGCTGGTGTTTGAAGGCAGAGTTTCTGCGGCTTAGCAGGTGGCCAGCAGCTGAAAATAAAATGAGAGCCTTCTCACTCCCCAGCTGATGAGTGCTGGCAGCTTGCTTTCCACCCCTGCCTCTCTGGAAATGGAGCTGGAGCAGAGAAAACAAGGTAAAGGGGAGCAGGTGGGCGTCTCCGAGCTAGACGTGTCACATGCCAGGACAAAAAAATCCCCTGCTCTGTATTCTTCAAGCTTGTGCTCCGCTCTCTAGGGAATCTTAAAGAATGCATGGTAGCAATTTCACGGTGAAATAATAACTTCTTCAGTAAACATCCTGAAATTCCCGGATCGCGAATGTTACAATTACCATATTATTAGTCTCTAGGGTAATGATTTGGCTTTTATGTACCAGATATGTGGGAAGGTGAAGGAGACAGAAAAGGCTCTGTTTTTCAATTGCATTTTCTGTCCCGCTGAGAGGACTCACACTGAGGTCACTGTCACCCCCAGGGGAAGGAGAGGGGCTGGCAGGGAGGAGCGTGACCTGTGCCTGGAAGGCGGCGCTCAGCAGCATCCCTCAGCTCTCCCAGCTGTTTGCATGGGATTCCTCTGGGAAGAGGCATGTCAGGAGCTCCCAGCTCAGGAGCCTGCAGCTGGTGGGGCCAGGCTGCTCCCTGGGGACACGGTGCCTGTCTCCTACCCACACAGGCAGATGCACAAAGCCATTGCACGGGGCATTTTGCAGGAACTACCCATCACATCCCCTCTGGGGCATCCCCTCTGGCACCATGGGATGGACAAATGCCAGCTTGGCAAGAGAGCTGTGCCTGGAGCAAAGTATTTTGCTCCAGGCACCTTCTCATGTATTTTATTCTCTTTCTTCAATAGCATTTCCAGACCTGAGTGACCCTTCCCTCCCCCCCCCCCCCCCCCCCCCATGATGCTTGTTTCTGCACAAGATTTAGCTGCTTAGCTCGACTTGGTGCTTTTATGCAGTGAGGTAGGAAAGCCTTGTAATGAAGTTCCCTGTGGGGTCTCTGAAGGATGCAGACTTTCTCTGTGCACCTCTGTGGCTTGCTGCCAGCACCCTGGGGTGGCCCCTGCACAGGGATGGGCCAGCCCCAATATCAGACCATCATTGCCAAATCTGGAGGCAGTTCAAGGCAGGGTAACAGTGCACAGCAGTAGAATACAAGCTCTGTAACAAGACACTCAGGAAAGTTATAGTTTAATGAAAGGAACAAATACCAAGTGTAACAGCTTCTGGGTGGAGTGAAGACCATGAATTTGTTGTTTTACTGAAAATTATCCAGTGACAAGCTTTAATGGGGCATACTGCATGACTCTCAGTTCTGTTTTGAGAGCAAATTGCTGCTTCTCTTCTTCCTCGCTGTCCTCATAGGGCAGTTCTGGGTAGAGGGGATCTCAGGAGGTCTCTAGTCCAGCCTCCTACATGAGAGCTAAATGGGGAGCCTGCTCGGTCAGCAGTCTCACAGCTGAATCTACGGGTCCCCCAGGAACCACCAAGCAGCTGGTAGGTGTCCAGCAAAGAAAGAGGTTTGAAGACCTTGTTGCCTGAATCCCTTAACATTTTTAGACTCGTGAGGCTGTGAGCATCTTTGTAGTTGTTCAGCCGTTGCAGGGCCTTTCTTCTTGCTTTCCTAAAACAGAGTGCAGCTTCTCTGCACAGACTTTGGGTTCAGGTTACCTCTGCCTGACTGGGCACCCACAGCACTCACCTGCCTCCTCAGCTGTGGGGGACGAGCTGGAGACAGACATCTGGGTCTTAGGAGCACCTGTATGTAGCCATGGGTCACTAACTAGGGTGTGAGGATTAAAGTGCAACCTTCTGCATTGCTCTTTGGCTGCACTGCTGGAGATCTCAGCTCCATTGTAAGCATGGGAGGGAACACCTCCCTCTATGGCCTCTGTGACAGACAGGGCACAACCCTTCAGCCTTCCCTTCCACACCAGTCTTTGGTCATGATGTTAATGGGATCCCTGTTTGCTATTTAGCATTTATGACTTGGTTCACATCCTTGATTTGAGATGCCCGCGGTAGTAATGTTTTTTGGCCAATAACCCAAAGCTGGGTGTGTGAGCACAGGGAGAGTGTGTGCAGACCACCTGCCTTTAGCTGTTCGCTGAGGAGCCCTTCCAGGGTACTTCCTAGATGTGTCCGCTCCCAGGTGCACCTGAAAAAAAAAAAAAAAGCAAAAATTACATAAGGCCAAGTTATGCAAACCTGGAGAAAAGTAACAGTGAATCTATTAAACAACACTTGGAGTTATTTGTGAACCAAGTGCAGGAGGAATCGAGGTAGGAAAAATAGCATCTATTTTTTTTTCTACTTCTGCACTACTGTATCTTTTTTTTTTTTTTTTTCCTCAGTTTGTATACTCCATATGTTTGCTGTTTCTGCATTTCTCATGTTTTCCTCCCTCAGTTCCCCCGCCATACCTCATTTACCTTGTCTGATTCTATGCGAGCCAGTTTTGCCGAGCAGGCTTTCTCTGTGTACAGCATTTTATGATCATCTGTATGCAGACTGCAATCTATATGAATTAACTAGATCCTAAATATATATCAAATCCAACATGAGATTCAGGTTTGCAGAATTGCAGCTCTGCCTCTGCTGATCCATCTGCAAGGAGGTACCATATGCCAGTTACTTTATCAGGAAGCTTCAGGGGGATCCATTAGAGAGAGTCCACAGCATAATTGGAAAAAAGAACATTTGTTTTCCCAGCTGCCCTGTTTTTATCCTTCCTCTTCAAATGTTCTGTTCATTTCAATTACACTCAGCATAGCCGCGCCAGCCTGGCCAACCTGGGGAACTAATTGCTTTAAAAGTTAATATCTTGCTTGCAAGGTGGATTTTCTTCCATTTGTTCAACCTTAATCCCAAATTCCTCAGGGGATGCTGTCACAAAATGCCGCCTTGCCTCATGGCAGCTCTGAGCCTGCAGGACCAGGGAATAGAGCACATCCCCCAGCACTGGGGACAGGACTGTGTCCTCGGGAGGCACCTGCCTGATGCCTTGGTGACCACAGCTTCACCTCCAGCCCCATCTCCATTCACCTGAGAACTCAACACAGCACACAGGGTGGAAATAAATCCCCTTCCAGCTCTTGAACTGGACAATGGTGATGTCCCAAGCTCACTGGGGTGCATCCCAGGGGTATAATCCCCTATCCAGGAGCAGCATGGGGCATCACGTGGCTCCCACTGCTTCTGAAACATCACAGCCAGCTCAGGGGACAGCTGGGATGCTGGTCTCTGTGCCATGCAGGCATCTTGCCAGGGCTCCAGGCTCTGCGTCCAGCAGCAGGATTAATATTTATCAGCTGTTTTTCCCTCTTCCTCTTATCCAAAGGAAGAAGCCTGTGTGCAAAAGGTTTTATTTCATTAGGGAGTTCTTTTGTTTCGGTCTGTTTTTTTAACCTTGTTTCGAGAGGTCACCCTTTTTACAGTAGAGAAAGCGTGGGCAGAATGTGCCTCTGCTTTTCGAGCACAAAGTGGTGGGATCATGGGTCTCATCTGGCATCCTAACTGGGCTAAAACAAGCTTTGTAGCCTCCATAGATAACTTTTTCCTTCATAAAATGAGTGCTGTTGTGACAGGGGATCAGACATCTTGACCCCAGGCCTGCTGTGCTGTGCTGGACACCACAGTGCCAGACATCAGGGCGTCCTGGAGATCATCCCAAGCCATCACTCCCTGTCCAGCTCTCCACAGGAAACCCCAGCAGAGCTGGAAGGATGGTCTTGGGGATCGGGTGCATCTGCACAAGCTGGAAATAACTAACAACAGGTGCAACCAGAGGAGACTGTACCATAATACACATGGCTCTGCCACCGGTGTCCCCTGTGAATGGTTTGGGGCCACCTTCATCTGCCCAGGGTCTGTCCTGGCAAGGGCACAGCAGCTGATAGCTGCCCTTGCTTCTTCTCAGGGGCTTTCTCTCCAGCTGCATGTAGGTGTTGAGGAGGGTGATAGCAGGTAAATCCAGTGGAATGGGATGAGGAACAAGCACACAGGGGAGATGCAGTGCTCAGCCATCACACCCCTGCTGGGAGGACTCAAACCATTAACAGGAGGTTTAAAACACCCTCTGCTTTTCCAGGCATTTCTCCTCCACCTGTTTTTTCTGTCCATTGCAGTATGTGCATCCCACCTCTAGGATTTGTGACCTCTTTTAGAGCAATTTCAAGTCCAGCATTACTGTTCCAGTACAGACTTTCTGGAGAAAACCCCATAGCAAGAGGCATCTCTACACATCGTGATGGATGGGGAGCTTAGATATGCAGCTGATACGGAGTGCTGGCACTGCTTCCTTATAGTTAACTAAAGAAGATGGATTTTTAGCTGCCAATATTCAAGTTTTGTTCTTTTACACTTCTTAGCATAATTACCTAACTATGAAGATTTGCAAGGAAATAAGGGGGGAACAGTTATTTAGCCAAAGGGAGTCAATAGCTGTGACTGATAAATAATCATGGGTGCTTGCTAGCACCTTGATTTCCATGTGTTGCCTGCAACAATGTTGGAATTATTGAACAAAGTCTAATTTCATGGGTTCTAACTGCTTAAAATGGGCATAAGGACTTGGGGATATCGCCCCCACGAAACACTGGTGTGTACCCATGAGGCAAGGGAAGGTTTCGGCATGTTTCTGGATCAGAAACACGGTGGTTGCTCTGCGGCTGCCCGAGCAGCTCTCCCCAGGGAGAAGAGCAGGATGCCTCGTGCCCCTCTGCTCGAGCTTCCTCGTGCAATTTGCATCTGGATTATGCGGAGCCGGAAATCAAATATTTATAAAATCATAGTTAACTCATTACTTTGTGCTTCAGACGAGAATTTTGATGGAGCGAATGGTAACTCTGACCTTGGAGGGGTTTGGTGATGCCTGGCAACGCATCGCTGTGGGCCAGCAATATCAGCAGGCACTCATAAGCAACTGGATTTCATCAGGGAGGTGTGCAAATAAAACTAAAACTTCAGAGAGCTCCAATAAACATTAGATGAGTTAGTTCAGCTGGATGTGACAACAGAAATTAGCCAAGCTGACATTGCTGCACAGCGTCAGAGATTTGCCGTTTATTGACCAAAGAGTTGGGTCCACCAGAAGAAGCTTTATTTTAAAGCTCATTTTAAAGTATATTGCATATTTTACAATAAAGTATATTCTACAGTGAGCTGTTTGAGAAAGTAAGGGGTATTTCAAGAGGGTGTGATATCTGTGCTCTGATCTTTGTGGCTTAAATGAGCTGGGAGCCTCTCCTGGTGTTTCAGGGTAATTTCTCTCCCCAGAATCTTCACCTCAGCCTTTGAACTTGTATTTTCCTCATTCCTGCCCTAGGCCATTGGACGCCCGCACATGCCTGCCTACTGGTCCCTGGGATTTCAGCTCTCCCGGTGGGGTTACGGCAGCATTGATGTCTTAAAGGAAACTGTCAACCGCATGCACCGCTATGATATCCCCTACGTAAGTATGATTTTTTCACTGTGTAAGTTCATTTTAAAATCTGAACTGGGATGAATATGATTATATTAGAGGAAATGTGACTATCCTGTGAAGAGAACTGTAGAGCAAAAGGATGTTCATAGTCTTATGTAGTGGTTTCGCAAGTCATATCTTTACAATAGTCAAAAGAATGCTTAAAATTGGCCCGAAACATGGGGTTTAAAGTGCTGCTCTTGGCTGCATTGCAGGTGATTTGGGTACAGGTTTGCTTTCCTGCTGAAACAACAATCAACTGGCAGTACCAGGTGCTGGCATTTTAAACATGAACTGTGGCAGTGCTGACGCATACCACTGCCAAACAGTTGCTAACCTAGGACTTCCACATGTCCACTTTGTCCACTGCTGTCACATAAATTTACAGGAGCTGAATTTGGCCTCAATTCTTTACAGTTATTATAGCCAAACACTTAGCTCTCGCTTCATAGGTTAGTTCCTTCTTAGGAACACAGTTACACATATTGATTTTCTGTATAAAATAAGTCAACGTTTGCTTTTAAAATATTTAGGATGTCCAGCATCTTGACATCGACTACATGGAACGTCGCCTGGATTTTACCTATGACAAAGAGAATTTTGCAGGTCTGCCAGAGTACCTCCAGGAGCTGAAGAAAGCAGGAATGCACAACGTCATTATTCTGGTAAATTAAATATGATGTTAATTATTTCTCCATTTATAAGAACTATTTGCATCGTAATGCTCATAGCAGTATCTAGGCGCTAATGCATGCATGCTGGTGTAGCACATTTTCCATTTTTGTCATTTTTTTGAGAAGAGCTGAACAATTTCTCACAGACTTCACTTTTAAATGTGTTATGTTTATAAGATACCTGTGTGTACCAGTACCATCTCTATACCATAACATCAATTTACTTTCATATTTTTCCACTTATTTATGATAAATTTTGCCTCTGCTCAGCTCTGAGTTCAGGCAGAATTGCTTTAATGCAATTCTTTTTCTGATAATGGGCAAATGAGTTTAGCATGCACACAGAAATAGCTGAACGGTGGAAAAAAAATCTCATAATCAATCTGGAGAGATGGTAATTATAAATCATGTTGCCTTATATTTACTTTTCGTCTAAATTAATGTGAGAGAAGTTTGTTTGCATGAACATTTGTGGAAAATATATGCTGAACCTGTAACCAGTACTGAAGTACAGAATCACAGAGAGGTTGTTATTGCAAGGGGCCTCTGGAGGCCATCTGGTCTCCAGGCCCAGCTCAAGCAGGGCCACCTGGAGCAGGTTGCCCAGGACCATGTCCAAGCAGCTTTGGAAGATTTCCAAAGAGGGAAACTCAAAGGAATTAATTTAGGCAGAAGTGAAAATCAGAGATTTCCATTTTCCTTCATCAATTTTGCCCATAAATATTACCATTTTTCTCCAGCAAGTGCACATAAATATCCTTGCACCAAAGTTGCTTTTTTTCACAGAAGATACAGTGGATGGCAATAGTGGTGAGGAAACTGGAGGCCAGTAAATTAAATAGTAGTCTTTGATGGGTCCATAAGATGTTGCTGTCACCATCACTGTAAATAGCTAACCCATCTGTAGGTGAGCACGTGTGCAGTCAGGACTGACTGTTCTTTCTAACTGCTATGCAGTTTGGGCTCCCTATATCCTCCACACCTCTCTAAAAAACATCTAATCCCGTAGAGGTCTAACGTTAAATACCACCTGCTTATTTATTAATTTGTCTTAAACAAGTTTGTGAGACACGAATACATGAACAAAATACCTTGAATTTGGGGTAGCTTCTCCTGTGCACACTCTTGCCCTTCAGTAAATACACAGTACTCATCTCTTTTTCATCACAGTCAGGATGTCTCCAGTGGTTTTGCAGGTTAGGAAGCTGCAGGCAGCAGCTATAGTGGGTAAGGAATGTTATCTTCTTACTCGTGAATTTAACTTCAATGACACTTTTAAAGCACTTTCGGCTTTTCAGATGGTGCATGCTAGAGCAGGGCAAGGAGCTGTTGCTGCATAAATCTAATTTCAGTAGTTAGGCAGATACAAGGGAACATATCAATAATTATCCATTTGTGCAATAAGCCAATGGGAATCCTAATAGAAGTCCTTCCTTTCCCCTAAACTGTAAATAAAGGCTGTGTTGCACTCTAGGACTTTAGATAAGTTTGCAAGAAAAAAAAGCAAAGACAAATACAGTTTGCCTTTAATTCTTGAAAAGCT
This sequence comes from Aythya fuligula, assembly GCF_009819795.1. Classification (NCBI taxonomy): domain Eukaryota; kingdom Metazoa; phylum Chordata; class Aves; order Anseriformes; family Anatidae; genus Aythya; species Aythya fuligula. The sequence goes on from NC_045559.1 coordinate 15,946,329, forward strand.
AGTGGGAACTATAAGTTGTATTGGTAGTAAAGATTTCTCTCTTTGCCTTATTACAATTGCTGATGTTTCTGTCACATTCTGACTGTTGGCTTTGATTAGTGATGTCCATCATTCCTGTAAGTTGAGTCAGGGGCTGGAACGGTGTGAAGGGTTTCATTCCCAACTGAGAGCAAAGCCATGCTACCTGCAATCAAGGCAAGTGTAATCCAGTTTGATAAGGAAAGAGCAATTTTCTATTTAGATTCCCTTCGGGTAGTGACAGTAATGAGTGAGTTGCCCAAGTGCAGCAGATTGTTGCCTCCCTCTTGATGATTTCAGGAAATGTGCTCTGATTGCAGACACTTCATGTCATGTAAAAGCTCCGGTGAATGGATTGTGAATGGATTTGTGGGAGATGGGTGCAGTCCCTCTGCTTGGTATGGAGCATTTCAGACAACTGTGGTCACAAGCAAAATGCAGATCATAGAGTCATTGGATGGCTTGGGTTGGAAGGGAACCTTAAAGATCATCTAGTCCAGCCCCCTGCCATGGACAGGGACACCTCCAACTAGACCAGATTGCCCAAAGCCCTGTCCAACCCAACTGGAGAGCCAGCAGTACTAGCAATTGCTGGTAGTCTGTTTGAGGCTGGGACCCTGAACTTAGTTGTGCCACCACCACCAGGGTGGCTGGTGTCTCACCATCAGGCACTCTGGTCCCCACACTAATGCTGAGAGCCCTCCATGCCCCTGTGGTCACCTTGACAGCAGCATGGCCCCGTTATTTGAGTCTCTCAATGCAGTCTCAGCACTCCTCTCTCCTGGTGTCTTTTAGAGGCCACCTCCCTGTAAGAGAGATTTTGCCTCAGTGTGTCAGTACTTGGTTATCATTATTGAGCTGAATAACACGCATACTTCAGCTGTGACTTATTCTGAGTCAGAACAAATGTATTGTTTAGAAACAAAGAAAGAATTTCTGAAAGTAAAAATGACTAGAATGTAAAATTATAAACATTATTCCTGAAGAGGAAATTTAATGAAAGACCTTGTATACCTTCCATTAAATCAAACTAAAAATGGAAACAGCTAGGAATGGTGAGTGACAAATTTCTTAATAATAATAAAAAAGCGTCAATAGCAACATGCTTATGATTCAAAATACACCATGAGTGTTTTAACATTTTCAAGTCCAGCTCTGTGAGCTGTAGAAGCTAAAATTTCCAGAGATAGATGAGATTTCTGGATGTGCATCAAAATCTATTTTTGAAGCTTTAGGTGGAATTGCGCTGGTCTGGTTTAGTGCTGGGTGCCCCAGGTTTCAAAGCAGTCAGTCAGAAGTATGGATGCTCTGCATCTCCTCTCCAAGAGATACTAAAAGATGAGCTAAGGAAGATTTAACAGCAATAAACTTCCTTCCCCCATGAACAACCTGTGGATTGCAAAACCAGGGCTGGGAGGGTTTTGTTCCCTTTAGGACATTGCAAAACCTGCATAATAGATTAGATTTATGCACTGGAATAACCTTTCAGCTGAAGGAAACAAGAAGTTTGGATCAGGAGTAGCTAATTAAGTTGACTTCTTCCAGCCTTCAAGTCCCTTGAGAGCCATCTTTTCCACAATTATAAGATAATTATTGAAGATGGACAGTTTTCTCTTTTCCAAAGCTGAACTATTCAACAAGTTAAAAACGTAATGGACACTTACACTCTTTAATTATGAAGCTGATGTTGGAGCTACGTAGTTAAAGCTGAACTCAATTTTGCATTTAAGGTGGGAATTAAGCAGGGGCTTTTATTTGGAAGAATATACTTTCTTCACAGGGGCTAGAGCTGCCGTAGGGCTTACAAGTAAATCAGCAATTAATTTAGGTATTTAAACGAGCTTTAAAACATGCCCTTAAAGGAATTACCATTTGTGATAGTATATTTTTTGTCCTTATGTATAGCAGTTACACTTCTATCAGCTATTAATTAAAATTCATTTGAATTAGTGCATGAGATATAATGGCAGAATTATTTCAGTGGCATTACTCTCCATTGTGTGTCATAACTGAGAGTTTCTTTGCCTTAAGCAGAACCTGAGGGGATAACATTTTCTAAGAGAAAAGGGAAGAATTCCCTTCTTCTAAAATGGCTGCAATCTTCCTTTGTTCTAAACAGCGCAAGGCAGAGAGCTGCTCCCAATTAGGGGTGTACTGCCAAGCACAGTAACCTCCTTTAGTCCCAGCTGGCTGCTGAGCAGAGTCGAACAGTACCTCTTCAGTGACATCTCAAAGTATTCCTGCCTTCAGGGCTTACTGGCATGGTGAGCCAGTTCAGGCTCCTTTTCAATGAGCTCAGTGGCCACTGGTGGCTGACCTGGGGCAGGAAAACTGGTGGTGTCCATGCCACTGGCAGCAATGGGAGATGGTGAGTACCTCTGAGTGGTGATGGGGACAGGAGGGGTGAGCTGCAGGATGCACCTGCAGGGAGCAGAGGAGTTTGGCCACTCCAGCTTCATGACTTGGGTTACTCACCACCAGGTTGTCATAAAACCTCCTCGTCCAACATCAGGTCTGAAGAGGGGGCTAACAAGGCTGGATGTGTCCCAACTTCAAGCCCCTTGGGTTGTTTGAGTTATACCAGAGATGAGCTGCTGAAGCTAATGAAGCTGAAATGATGATTGTCTTGGAGGGAATCCAGAGCTGCCCAAGTTTAGTGACTTTGGAAGGGAGGAAAACAAAATTTGATGCCTCTTCAAAATCAGTTGAATATAGAAAGTCTCTTAAAAATAAACATGAGGGTATTTATTAGTTTTACTTAATTATGCCTTATACAAAAAATATTCACAACATCTCTTTAGCAACTTTTCCTAAATTTTTATTTGCTCTCAACTCTTGCTAAATTTTAGTGCCGTTTTACTCCAATGTTACTGCAATCTGCATTAAGAACATCATTTTTTTTTTCTAAAACATAGAAAAAATAACTTCTGAGATCTTGATAAAGGAAGTGTAATCACTGCTTTCAGGATCCTTTCATAACTAAGGACGAAGAACCGGGAACTTACAAGCCATACGACCTTGGCGAGGAAATGGGAGTCTGGGTGAACAACTCTGACGGTGTAACTCCTGCTGTTGGAGAGGTTGGTTTACTAAATTCTCTTATTCTTTTGGTTAAATGGAGCTCCAAAGCATTAAAGAAGCTGTGTAGCAGAAATAAGACAATAATCAGACATTTGTACCTGTGAACCCTAGGCCTGGCCTCCTGGACATTCAGTGTTTCCTGACTTCACCAACCCCAGGACAGTTGAGTGGTGGACCCAGTTGTGTCTGGAGTTTAAGAATGTCCTTGACTATGACGGGATCTGGATTGTAAGTCTGATTACATATGCCTTCCCTTCTTTTCAAAAGAGTAAATAAGGGTTTTGACCTGTCTTACTCTCTTTATTAAAGGATATGAATGAACCATCTAATTTCTTAAGAGGCCAGTTTCCTGGATGTGCTGATAATGATATCAATAACCCTCCTTACATTCCTAGTAAGTAAAGTTTTCTTGATAATCTTTTTTTGAAAAAGGCTAATTCTTAGGTACATTTTCCATCTTCTCATTTTCCAAGTGTACAGTTACAGATTCATCCAGGACACAAATGTCTCAGCTTCAGTGGAGTACCAAGCATAAGAAACCTTCTGTCAGTGGGGCAGCCTTGTAAGAAGGCAAGAAAAATGGCCTTCCCTGCCATTCTCTGAGCAATGGGCCTGCACCATAGAAAGGGCAAGATACCTATAGACTATAACTCAGATTTATGGAAGGAGTAACTCTTCTGCTTTACCAACATCACTGCTAGTCTCAGGGCTGGGCAGTCCCTGCCTTTTCTACAACTCACAACAAGAAAGATTGCCTCTTCCTGATTCCTTAATTCAAAATCTTTTCTTTCTCATAGGAAATAAATTTCCAGTCACCTATTAGAAATTAGTTATAGGCTAAAAATAAGCTTTAAAGGCCCAAACCTATGGAAGACTCTTAGGAATGGGAACACCTCTTCTAGTAGCAGGGTTAATGGCATGCTCATTCTCCCTCAGGAAGCCCTGAGTACTTACAATTAGTGCCAGTGCTCCTGGCAATTAATCCAGTCAACATTTCCCCAGGAAAGCCCTGCTGCCCAAGTAAGGCTAATATACAGCAGGAAGTTGAGACATAAATGAATTATTGACAGTGAAATATTGGAAATGTCCCCTTTTTCCCTTCAGGCTCTTGTACTGTCATGTCAATTATTCATTTTATTTATTAAACCTAATTTCTCTTCAGTTTGAATACATCAGAAGCTCAAACATAACAAAAGCGTGACATAAAATTATAAAAAGATATGTTAACTATTGAAATCAGAAGCAGAGCTTTAAATTAAGATTTAGATGTCCACTCTCATTATGGGAAAATTGTTGGTTGTAACTACAGTATACTAACACTGTGGGTCTCGATCAAGTTGTCATTGACCTAGGTACAGACACTGATGAGACTTTTTGGGACAAGAGGGAATAGCCTCCAGTTGCACCAGCAGACTTTCAGGTTGGCAATTAGGAGAAATTTTGTCTCAGAAAGAGTAGCTAGACATTGGGACGGGTTGCCTAGCAAGGTGGTGGAGTCACTGTCCCTGGGGGTGTTCAAGGAAAAGTTGGACATGCTGATTAGGGACATGGTTTAGTGGGTGATGTTGGTGGTGGGGGATGGTTGGACCAGATGATCTTTCCAACCTTAATGACTCTATGATTCTATGATTTCCACCCCTGCCTTAAGTTCCCCCTATTTTTGCCATCATTCAGAGCTGCAAAAAGAGGTGTAAGCCTTTGGGTAAGAGGACTGAAACAGCAGAGCTCCCTTCACCCTCACAAATAAAGGAGTGAGGGATGGACCCACAAAGAGTCTCCTGAGCTGTGAAACTGAGCTTTCTCTTTGGCTTGCCCATTCTTGTGCGAAGGTTCTCCTTCTACTTGCAGCTTGTGGTGTTGGTCTCTCTGTTACAGGCAGGATTCTAAGGCATCTCTTCCAAGGTGCAGTAGAGCTGGTACCCAATGTTTTCATCCCATGTTTAAGAGCTTTCTATCATATTCCACATTATGCCAACACTGTGCATGCCCTTGGCTGTCTGAGCCCCTAGCTGGTGTAGGTGTGATGTCGGACCTAAGCAGCTCAGTCCAACAAGCCAGGACCTCCCTGGGGTAGCATGGTTTTGGGGGCTCACTCTTGTCATGGGCACCTGAGTCCATACGAGTTCCACTCTCAGTGGCTCAGGTGTTTGGCAATGTATCCTTCAGCCTCCTTATCTAAACCATAACCATGATTACTTGTACCTGCGGTTTGACCTTCTAAAAACAGATATCCTTCAAATCAATTTTCTATAAACCACTTTTACACTTGAGATTACTATGTGCACTGTAAAATAATCAGTATTGCTGATGCAGAATGCAAAATATTCAGAATATGAACGAAGCATGAAAGTATGATTCATGTGGCTGCATTTGCTTTCATATTCCACCTTAATTTTACAGGGCTAATAATTAAGTGTCACTGGGACAGTAAGTGTAACTTTTCCCAGAACTCTAGTGTCTTCTTTAAAGCTGTACCAGTCAGGGTTGCTTGGAAATTGCCTATAAATGAAGCTATTTCTGAAGCAGATCAACAGCACTGGAGTCTTTGTGTCTAAAGATCCAAAGACAGGGATGCCAGCGCTGGTGGCCCAGCAGAGCAGACAGGTTAATGGGGTTTCAGGTACAGAGAAATGCACTTTGTAGTCATGAACTGCAAACACACTGCAAAGTGTGATTAGGCATTGAGGTTGCTTGCTCATGAAGAAATATTTATCATAGTGCATGCACCCAATTAAGCATGAAAAAGAGAAATATTTGACAGTCTGTCTTTCTCGCTCTCTTCTTTTTTTTTTTTTTTTTTTTTTTTGGGGTGGGGAAAGGGTTTTATAACATTCATTTCCACCTCTAAAAATAAATCCATTGTATAACCCAAATACCTGACCTGCCCAATTCCTGCTGAATTGCACATGGCAATTTCATGAAAGCCAGCTGCAGAGAACAAGAATCACATTTTTCCCACACCAAATGGGTCTTGCCAGCATCTCCTTAATGGGGGATCAAAGACCAGGCAGCACCTGTGCAGGCAATTCTTACTGCTTCCCCTTGGCTCAGCTGAACCAGAGCTGTGCCAGTGAGGTCAGGGCTGACCCCAGCCATTACTGAAGGCAAAAATCTGTCACTGCCTCCACTGCCTGTGACCTGCTGATGGAAGGAGTTATCGTATAACCCATCTGCATGCGAATATACCCATTATGGTCTGTCCTTGCTCTCTTCTGTGCAGCGTATCGGGCCATAGCACATGGCCTGCTAAGGACTGCTGCATCTGATGCATTTTCCTCCCCTGTGCCCCTCTGATTCTCCCTGCTGGCTTCTGGCGATGCTGCCTGGGGCTGTGCCATCGGCCCTGCTGCCTTTTAAGTCTCAGGTTCCTCAGGGGAAGAAAGGGGCCAGGCTTGATTAAGTATGGGTGTTGCCACTGTGGGGCAGAGTCATGCTGCCTACCTGTGTCTGCATCTCAGTGGTCCACAAATCTAGGTCTTATGATTTCACACAAACATAAAAGTTCCCTGGGCATCCAAATTTCTGTGTTTTTGTTTTGTTTTGTTTTGTTTTGTTTGTTGGTTGTTTGCTTTTTGTTTATTTTTTTTTCTGTTTTTGTTTGTTTGGTTTGCTTTTCTTGCAACATTTTCACTCAAGTAAAATTTGTCACTGCATAGAAGAATGCGTGTGTATATTCTTAATTTAGCATGCAGAAGTTTTCTCTGTGGCTATTGCTGAATACACGATCACTGTACAGATGTTCTGCATTACTGGACAGAAAACTTGAACCTCATTAGCAGGGTTTAATCAGTTCCCTCACCCTCCTGAGGACACATGTGCCTGTCTGCACAAAGGTATTCACAACTACATGCTAACCTCTAACCAGTGCAGATCCTGCAGTTCTTCTGCCTTTCCTCTTTCCAAATCCTTTGGTGATTTCTCTCCCAGATGAGTAAAACCATGAAGATATTTGAAATCTGATGCATATAACTTTACAACATTTTTGTCCTTCTCAGGCATTTCTGATCGTTCCCTGGCTCAAAAGACACTGTGCCCCGACTCCAAGACTTACCTGGGAGAGCACTACAACACACACTCCCTCTTTGGCTGGTCACAGACTGAACCAACTTTCCAGTGAGTTTTCTAATTATTTCTACATGCAGATTTCAGGTGACCGGAATGCATTTTAAAAGCAGCTGAGGTACTTGGGAAACCTGCAACGGTATCTCGTAAGAAGCAGCCACGTTTCACTTTGCTGTTTGTCATTGAGTAAGAACAATTTCAAGGAAAGACTCTTGGCAGAGGAAGCAGAGCCTTTTCCAATTTTCTTTTTCTCAGCTAAAATCAGGGTCTGCTTGTAGGGTTTAACTCTTCAACTGCTGATTTTGTACAGCCAGAACAAGTTGTTCCCACACTGCATTAGAGCTGCTCTCATACCAAAGCAGCCTTGTGTGGCACCAGGGGAATTTCTCTATCCCCTCGCTACCGGAGGAGCTTGCATGAGTGCCAGGGAAGGATCTGTACCCAGCTCCCTGGCTGCTGCTGGAGCTGCCTCTGGTTTGCTGGCAGGCAGCATTTTGGCCTGGGGCTCTGTGGGTGCAGGAGGGCTGAGCTGCATTGCAGTAGGTTTGCTGTCGGCTACTGGAAAGCTGTCCCTTAGCAGCTGGGAAGCTCTCAAAATGAGTCTACGCAGGCAGGCACTGCTGCTGTCAGGCTAGAGTGACAGTGGAAAGCTACTGTTTGATCAAATCAAATGGGCAAATCACGAGTTTTCCAGCAGAGAGCGAAGACATGGATATGTTTAATGCCACAATGCAAGTGCCAAAGCAGGGGTCTTTGTGCTGGCTTATTTTAGCATTAAGCATGCATTTTCACCAGTTGTACATCCAGGGGAGTTGGCTAAGTGAGCCTATTTAAGGTGTTGATGCATTTGCAGCTCTGTGCCAAGCCTGGGGGAAGGGAGGCACTGGGAAAAAGCCAGAAGCAGTCTGCTAGCTCCTGTGTGCTGGGCTGAAGAGGAGTCCAGCTTTCCAGAGTCAGGCAGAAAGCCCTTGAGCCCTCACCCTTGCTGAATGCCCAGCCCAGACAAGATGCTTGGGACACAGAAAGATTTTTGGGCTTCAGCACCCTGACTTCCACTAAGATCCTCTCACCACAGGAGCCTCCACCAAGGTTGCATTTCATCCTCCCCGAAGGTGGTGAACCTTCCCTGTCCCTGCGCTGCTTAAAATGCTCAGCCAAACTTGCAGAGTCCTTCAGGGCTGGAGAACACCACCAAAAACACCAGCAGAGGCAGGATTTGCTGCAGAGCTGGGGAATTTGATGAAGAATTTTTCATACATATTCATTTGGGTTTCTTAAATGCATTTCTTTTCAAGGCTGCTTGTATACCATTTCTGCATCTGCTCTTCACAAATAATATAATAAATTAAATTACTGATGGGAATATTTAGCAAACCAGCATCAATTGTAGGGTATGGGCTGAAAACAAATGACAAGTTCATAATCGCATACAAAACAATTCCAAGAATTATGCTAATGAAGCTAGAGAATAGGAAATGTGTCATCTGACCCATGTATGCAGTCAAATGGCTTGAATTTGGGCATGGTGAACTAGCAACAATCAGCTTGTGCATAGCTTGAGGCCAAGAACTATTCACACATAATATTCTGTAAATAATTTCAGTCAACAAATACATTTGAGAACATTAGGACCAGTTCAGCAATGATTCATAATAGACTGAAATTTATTCAATAAATTATTTGTTGCAAATTGTTTGTGCAGCTCTGGATCACAGTTGAGTTGATCCAATATTGCCCTCATTAGCACCTCCATTTGCAAACAGAGCCAAACTTGTGCTGCACAGCCAGAGGAAAGAATGCATATGCAAGATATCCGTGAAAAGTTTCAGGAAAAAGAGTTTCCTGTCCCTGAAGTGCTCAGAAATGTCATTTAAACACACAACGGGGAATCTTGTGCAGTTTTGGGGCTCAGTAGTGCCCCTACATGACAGCACCAAGCATTGGTCGTGCTGCATACGACTAATGTGTTTAGGCATGTATGAAAGACATTGAGTTGTTGTTGGTGGTGGTTGGTTGTTTTGTTGGGTTGGTGATTGAGTTGGTTGTTTTTTTGGTTGAAAGCAAGTGTTGAAGCATTTTAAAGGCTCTGTGCCATTACAGAAACAATGCTGAACGTTGGCCATTACAAGTATGAGTGAAAGAGCTCTTGCACAGATCTCATTAAGGGAGAAGGAGGTGGGTGGTGGACAGCATGGTTTATATTTCAGGCTAAGATTTCCTAGAGAATCTATGGAGTTTTATTGCCCAAATCCTATTAAAGTAAAATTGAACCTGTGCTCCAGCAATCTATAATGCTGTAATATGTAATCCCTTCCAGAGATTACTCTATGTTGAGGAACTTTGTAATAGATTTGTTAATAAGGCATATTACATCTCCTTGATTTTCTGGTGGTGCAGCAAAATTATTTCCAAAAGGAAAGGAAAAATTCATTACACCACTAATTCTGTAATGAAACCTCATAAATCAAACAATAACAGGAAATCAGACAAAATACTATGGGAAAGGGGTGACATTTTGAAAGATTACGTTTGCTTTCTGTATTGATTTTTTTAAAAGACTTTAAAATGTTGATGTTCTTTCTTTCCTTCTTTCTTTCTTTCCTTCATTCTTTCTTTCTTTCTTTCTTTCTCTCTTTCTTTCTCTTTCTCTCTCTCTCTCTCTTTCTCTCTTTTTTTCTTCTTTTCCCTAACTTTCAGTCCAGGATATTAGGACTTTTTTTGCCAATAAAAATGTCTAGACAAATCTAAATATATATATATATATATATATATATATATATATATATATTATGCTTGCTTTTAGGAAATGATAGGACACTAAATTAAATGAACTAATGTAGAAAGGATTTTCTATTTTGAATGTTTACTTTGAGACAGGGTTAATAATAAAATAAAAGCAAATTAGCTTTTCAGAAAACTAGAAATACCTGAAACAAACTGTTTTGGGGATCATATAGATTTTAGTTGTTTATTTTGGCCACTGAGTAAAACTTTCAGTTATTTACAGTTTTGGAGCCATGTTTTCACATGGCCCAGACCACAGTAATAATTGTTTCAAGGATAACACTATCCAAGATAAAGCTGTGCTGGAAAGCTCAGTCTGATCTTATGACTCTTTTGTTTACCACTCCTATTTTTAATGATCTTGTTGCAATTTTTTGCAGTGCTGCCCAGCAGGCAACTGGCAAGCGGGCGTTTGTCCTGAGTCGGTCTACCTTCGTCGGCAGTGGGAAGCACGGGGGTCACTGGCTGGGCGACAACTTCTCCCAGTGGAAGGACATGCACTACTCTATCATTGGCATGCTGGAATTCAACCTCTTTGGCATGCCCTATGTAAGTCTGAAGTCCTTCAGGCAATTGCTGGCTCATACCCGATATCACTTTAAATTAAGTCAAATGTTTTCTGCAATAAGCTGCTTGAGATGGCTAGCAGTAATGGCCTGTACGGAGTAGGGAACTGCAGATTAAAAAAAACCTAAATGTCATCAATCTTGGCTGGCTAAAGAGAAACAAAAATAGCACTGCCAACTTCAGATTAAATCACTGCGTGCCACCCCAAACAGATCTCTTTATATTACGTGTTTTATGATTTGAGGTCCCTCTGTAAGTTTCAGATTTTGCAAGCTGGTATGCAGGATTTGTGTAATTATTGAAATATGTTCACATCTTCCACAGTGATTTTAATGTTCTAGGAACCAATAAAATCTCCACCCCAGCAAAATTATTATCACTGTACCCTGGAACATTCTTATAAAGTCATCAGAAACTGGTATCTCTTTCCAAAATTTATATTTATTAGTAATCTTCTGTGGTTTCTCATTTTTGGGCCAGAGCAACAATTGCAAACGTTTATGTTATGATGTTTTCTCTCCAGATTGGTGCTGACATCTGTGGGTTTAACTACAACACTACCTACGAACTCTGCTTGCGCTGGATGCAGCTTGGCTCTTTCTACCCATTTTCCAGAAACCACAATGCAGAGGGAAATATGGTAAGTAAATGAAGTTATGCAGAGCTGTACTCTATGATTACTGTACTGACAATGGTGATTTGCATTACTTCCTCATAAATTAACCTGCCATTCTTGGGAAAGCTTGAGCAGGTGATAGGGAATGATGTACTGAGAGCAGGAATTATGCTGTGAAGTGTAAATTTTTCCCATCTGTAAGGGAAAAATGGCTTAGAAACTGAAAAACATATTGTATCTAACATCTGCAAGTCCTGTAGAGGTTAGGCTTATCCTCTCCATCTTTTATCTGCTGAAGCCCAGGTTTTACATAAGAGCCAGTGAGTGCCAGTACATCTGCTTGCTCACTGGCTAACTTCAATTTTCATTTCAGTACCACTGCAACTTTAATAGTTATTACACAGAAGGGGAGAGAGGGCATTATACACCACACTTGCCATCTAAAAGTGAGTTTTAGACAAACACCACAGTTAGAAACTCCAGACAAGCACGTGAGGACTCCAAGGACAGCCAGCGACAGTGACAGCACCGTCAGCCAAGGAGAAACAGAGCCAATGAGCCCATGAGCAAGATGAAAAAGCGCGGCCTTAGATCAGAGTCATGTGTTGGCTTCAACTTATCATATAGTCCTTTCAAGACTTATCCTAGATAGAAGGATCACGTTGTTCCTAACTACAGTCAGTGTGAAGGTCTTGCAGCCTTTGTAAGCACACTGTGTTATCTGCAGCAATGATGAAAAGGTTCTGCTAGTTCAATAACTGCTTTTTTTTTTTTTTGTTTCTCTTTGCTTTGTTTTCTTTCTTCTGTAAAGTGATCTGTGCAGTGCCTGAGATTAGGTTGTTAGCTAACCTTCAATTTTCTGTACAGTTATGTCATCAAAATGTTGCAGCATTTACATTCCTCAAAGAGACCTCTTCCTCTGCATGAAAGTATCATGGACATCCAGAAACAGGGCAAAAGCAGGAATAATAAGCTATTGTGCTGGCATTAAGAAACTCAGGATTTACCCTATAGTCTATAATAATACCTGAGATATTCTGGTATATCTCCTGAGGAGAGCAAATTGCTATGGGGTTTAGGTGCTGCTGTTGATAAATATTTTCTATTTACCTCTGTTCCGTAAAATTAGAGATCTCTTATTTTTATAGGTTCACTTGGCCTGTTGGGCATGCAAATGGGTCTGATCAGGGTGAGTGGGTATTATTAACATACATGCAATTTAATAGGCAGGAAAAGGACAGGAGCTGCAACTCAGCCGTGACTGAATGACAGAAGTAGCAGAAGATGCATTGGTTTTTATTGGACCACTTAAACCCATTTAAAACATCGTGTTCCCTGACAGAAATGAACAAGGCATTTTGGGTGACTCAGCATCACCTAACAACTCTCTTTTGTTTTTCTTTTTTTCCTGAACTTAGGCAATATTTGTACAGTGTCAGACTTAAAGTGATAAAAATACAGTGCAATTTTTGAAATAACAGATGGATGCTTCAGACCTCAGAGCCAGCAGGAAAGATTATTCTGATGTAAACATAATAGTGAAGAAACTTTACTTAAATATTGAGTTTAATTAATATTAAGTTTAGTGTTAAAATAAAATCTAAAGTAGCCACCTTGCATAATCCTCTGGGGATTTCAAATGGTTTAATTAATACATTTTTTTTTTTTTCACTGAAAAGCACCAGATAGTATAAAAAGCTTTGTTACTTCTGTTCCTTTTATGTTTCATTATCCTTGGAATTCATCACATATTCTTTGATTTTAATGAGAAAACTGAGTCTTACGGCAGAATTTTGTGAAGGTGGAAGGCAGCCAGGTGCCTTGTTGGTGGGCTTATTTTAGAGCTGGAGAAGTTGAGCTGGGAGGGATCAAAGGACACACCTTGTGGGAGTGGGAGACACACTCCCACTTTACACTCTTGGACAAAAATAAGTATAAAAATAACAATGCTTTTGCCTTTGTTTGGAGGTTGTTGGTCTTCCCTTTTTCCTCTGTTTTGCCTTCTCTGTCCCAGAGGGCAGATGTGGTTCTTAACACTTCTAGTTCACAAATCAGTACTTTTTCTACATAAACATTCACTTCCATGGGATTATGCCAGCAACAGCTTTCCTTAGGTTGCACACAGGTTTCTCTGTTGAATTTGTATCCATCGTTATAATGCTCAGTGCAAAGCTTTTACTCAACAGGAGCAAGATCCAGCATTTTTTGGAGCAGAATTTGCCAAGATATCTCGAGCTACACTCCGGATCAGATACTCCCTTCTGCCATACCTCTACACCTTGTTCTATGAGTCTCATGTTCACGGCAACACAGTGGTACGATCACTGATGCACGAGTAAGTTCAGCAACTCTCTTTTTATTATTTTACTCAAAGAAGTAGTTGAGCTTCTCTGTACAAACTAGTTGACATCTGCCTGAAAATAGTGATAGTAATATCATTGCATACTTGCTCTTAAAAAGAACAGTTCTACGTTGAAGTCAAATCAAAATATATACAACGAAACTAACTTTATATATATGATATGGATATATATTAAATGTAGCCTGTATTTGTTTCTAGTGAAAAAGGAGCTAAGTAAGGAGAATTCTCAACATTTCTTGGTTTAGGCAAATGTGCAATCCTTTCTTTTAAACATAGGAGTCACATACCTGTATTTTTTGTATTTGAATTAAATCTATGAAATCTGTATTCTGGCCCAGAATATCAAGAAGGCCTCATACAGAGAAGGCTCCATTTTCCAATCATCCATGGCATTTGCATTTTCCAATTTAGCACTTGCATCTGCATGCTATGTATGAAACCTACATCTGTGCCACAAATTGCATAGAGAAAATGGGGACAGAGATGTTGGAGTGTAGAAGCAGGTGCAAAGAGAAGATTAATAAACACAGACTGAGAAAACCCTCGGAAAATGTGACCTCAGATTTTTTGAACAGCTTTTTTTTTTTTTTTTCCTTTTTTTTTTTCTTCTTCTCTGTTTGGAAGAAGTAGGAATCAAAGCAAGGTCTAGTTTCCCTTTCAGCACATTTAATTAGCTTTTTACCTGCTTTTGGTGAATTTTCTATTTCAGAATACTTTGTAGAAAGATGTGAGCAAAAGGAGAGCAAATAATGCACATGAAAGGCTATTGCCCAAAGCTCTGGCACAATTTAACCTCATTGGTGCAGGTTACGTCCTGGACTGTTTAATGTTCTTTTTCCCTTTAGGTTAAAAACATTTTGGTTAAAGGGTAAGGCATTTTTGCAAATTAAACTGAGATTAAACTAAAGTGCAGAACATGCTAATACAAAATGGTTATGCACAAAATCTATTTTGCCTACTCAGTGTAATGGCTAACTGATTAATTTTAAAGGTGATATCCTTCCTCTTCCTACTCTGCTACTTTATTCAACAGGGTAACATTAGGAGAAGTGTTATAGGTACTCATGTCTTACAAGGGGTTTTACGCTATTCTAGTGTTTATTTTAGCAGTATTTTCAGTTAATCAGATTTATGTGAATATTGGAAATGACCAAGTTACTTTGGGCATTAATGTTCGCTAACCTCTGCTAATATCAAATGATTTTGGTGATGTTAAGGCTGTCTGTCTGTCCACTCACAATATATTTTATCTGTACTCTTTTGCGGCACATCTACATTAAGAAATTTCCGAGTTTGCTTTGATTTCAGTTCTAGAGTAGTCTCAGACGCACCAGCTGAGACTCCTGTTGGGTGAAACTAAGTCAAAAGGTGCTCTCCTGCCATTAATAGGAAGCTAGCTAGGATTACTGGAAATAAAACTTCTAAAAAGCAGGTAGGCAGTGAGATCAGGAGATCAGCATAAGCTGGCTTACTACCGAGGTCCCATCCTAGTGGGCACATCACTTGCTAATGTTGCCATAGCTAGATGCTAAAATTACTTTAAAATATTTAATATGATTACTTATTTCTGGTTACTATTGTTACTTAGTGAGTATTTCTTACTATTTCTAATTAATGCTCCTTTGTTCAGTGTGGCTGCTCAAGTAACGAATGTCACCTAGATGCTAACAAAGGGAGAAATGTGGGGTTTAGAGAAAGACAACCGAAACAGAATTTTTGAGGTCCAGGTGATGGAATTTTATATAAAATCTTTCTCTTCCTTGTAACAAACACCAAGCTAAAAAACTGCTCTAGCTTTTCAGGTGAAGCTGTTATGGGTTCACAAACCTCACCACGAAAACAACTGCAGCTGGGCAGGGAGTCTCCAAGCAATACCTACTTCATGTGGTCATTTCAGATTTCTCATTTCATTTCAAATGTTTAGGTGCTCATTTCAAACAACGAACAAGAACAGCATCCCAGGAGGTGCCTATATGTCTTTTAAGTGTCTCACGCAGAGGCTTTCACTCAGTGAAACAGACGCTGGTAGCCTGGCTGTCCAAAAAGACCTGGGGGTGGTAATCCATTACTGCGCTCCTGGGGGGAAAAGCTCTGCTTAATAGCCTACTGGGGGAAAATAAGACAGCAGAGAGGCTACTGCCTAACCGTAGGAAGCATGTAGATGGAGTGAGGCGTATTTCATAGATCACAACTATGCTGTGCTTAATGGCTTATGTTTTCAAAATGGGAAAATTCATTTGTTTGCTGAATGTGTGCTCATGGTTGCTGTAATTGAAAAAAGAAATAGTGCTTAGTTAGATGGTGAGATGCTCGTTTCCAAGTGCAAGTAAGATGATCAGCTTCTCTGTTGTCATCATTTCTTAATCATTTTTTTCTCCTGAAATCTCCCACTACATAGTGTTGAAATAATACTATAATTTTATTACAGTGAAATTAAAAATAGAGAGAAATTGTTTGGAGGACAAAAAACTAACAAATTATATTTCAAAATCTGAAAACCAGGGAATTCATCAAAAAACCCACCACACTGAAAATATTTACAAAGAATTATGTTAAAATGCAATAATGCCCAAGATTAAAGTGTACAAAAGATCTACTATTTTGGATAGAAAAGAGCTACTATTTTGTTTAGAAATCCAAACACTGAAAATACATCTTTTAACGTATTTTTGTGTATTTTGTGTATTTTTAATGTACTTTTGCCTATTTTGGCTCCCCCTACCAAGCATATAGTGTGTCAGAGCAGGCACTGACACTGAGCCACTCGGCTCCATAAAATAAAAACCTGCCTTTAGGCAGGGGCAGCTGCAAGGCGTTGAGCAGCCTCAGTTAAACAGAACACAGCAAATAAACTTTGGAACGGATTATTCTCTGAGGACATAGGAATTCTACATTAACGTGCAACAGCCACTGTGAATTTGTCAAAAGCAAATTATGATTGCCTTTTTGGATGAGGCAACAGGGCTATTGAGTGGGAAAGGGAGGAAAGCAGGAGGTACAATGCTGATTTTAGGAGGACTTGAGCCACTGCTCTATGTGGCACCCTTATAAGCTAACTTGGAAATGATGATCTGCATGGATGTCCTAGGAGATAGGCTTACAAAAGACTGGAAGCCTGTTCAGATTCTCAGAGATTTTATGTTGTATGAGTTGAGGTTCCTAAGAGGGGGGAGGATGTCTCCTTTTTGCCTGGGGCTTGTCAGTATTTTCATTAGCTGATGCAGGATGCAATAGAGAGCTCATCCCAGGCTGGCAGATGACCCTGGGTGAATGGGATTGCAAATGCATGTCTGGAGGATATGATCAGAATCAGAATGATCTTAATGCATTGAATAAAAGGGACTGAAATCTGTAAGGTGCCATTCAGGCAAAGCTGCTACAAAGTGCAATGCATATGAGGGTTGCTTGGTGTTTGTTCTGCAAAGGATTTCTAATGCAAACCTGTGAAGGGTGTAGGAAGCCGTATCACAGAATCACAGAATCTGCCAGAGCACGGCAGTGTTACTGTAATTACTGAATCTCTGTCCAGCTTTTGGCACTCCCTTGGCCGGGTGAAATATGTGGTGGTGGTGAAGGACGCATTAAGGAAGCATTAAGGAATTTCTTGTGGCAGCAAGTAATGTTGAAATATTCTGCAAGTTCTATGAAAATGTGAATTAACACTGTGTACCTCACTCTCCATGCTAGATTTACCTCTGATCAGCAGAGTCGTGGAATAGATACTGCCTTCCTTTGGGGACCTGCATTTATGGTTGCTCCTGTTCTTGAAGAGGCAAGTACTGCAATTAAAAAACGCCATCATACCGGATAAAATAAATGAACCCCGCTTAGGGCACTAGATGACATTCAGGGCATGTTTGCTCATACCCACCCGTTTCCTCCTTCCCCTGTCAAAGCCTGCAGAAGGCATTTCAAAACAAGCCCGAGCAGCTCAGGGCTGCCCGGTGCTGGAGGTGGGAGGGTGAAGGCGAGGGCACGGCATTTCCCTGCCACTGTGAGCTCTGAACAGATGTCAGCAGGCTGGATGCTGCCCCTCGAGCGCTCCTACGCCTGTGCTGACAGATCCTCCAAGGACACACACAGCAATAATTGCCAGGCTAGGAAGAAGCATGGAGGGACTGAAAAAAACTGGTCTCCTTGTTTGCAGCTTGCCCATAGCGTTTTGGTGCGGCAGCATCTCAAAGGTTGTGCTAGGCATTTACCAGCATCACGTGCACACACCACCCTTACAAAAATGATGACAATGATAGCTGATAACATGGCAGGCTTTAAAAGCCATCATTTCCCTATGGCTGCACTGGCCACAGGTTGGGTCAGGGGAGCAGCTGCTGTTGTGGGCCCCAGAATAGAGCCGCAGGGTGGGTTTGCTCTCGCTGCCCAGCCAGAGCAAGGGTGGGTTTCTCTCCTCACCCTGCTGCTGACTGCTGGCAGGGTGCAGCCTGAAAGGAGCACCAGAAAGGTGTAGTTGTGCAGAGGCAAACATCGCCATGCAATGTATACTGGAGCTGTTTGTGATCAGCATGCTGCTGGAATATCTGAGATATTTCCTACATGATGCTGATGATCAAACACGTAAGCAGGCTTCTGCTCGTCTTTTTTTTTTTTTTTTTAATGCAACCCTTGTGCCTCTGTGAATTTAGAATTAAATTCTTATTCCTTCACATAAAACCTTTCCGACTCCTCTGTGGCACTTCATTAGTCAGTCCTTCATCTTCAGACTCCCCCAGGTTTCTAATAGCTGGTGACTAATGTGGAGAATTCAAAGGGTCTCAGGCCAGTAAGATGATGAAAAGATGTGGGAGAAACCTTCCCATAGAGGGTGACAAGCCACGGGTTGCTTCCTGCAATGAAATGAATGAAAATGGTGATGATGACTGCCTCAAACTGCAGCATGGCACCTGGAGAAGGTGGGGCAGGACAGATTTCCCTCTGCTCCTCGGTCCCAGAGTGTGAGTAAGGGAGATCCATCAAAATGGAAATGGGAAATGTTACACAGTGGCTGTTACTTAGGGACTCCTTAAGGCAAGGCTCATCGAGAGTCAGGCAGTGATTGCACGCCTCTCTGCACACCAGAATATCCAGAGTTCTTGTAGTAATGCTGAGAAGATCTAGGGAGAGGGACATCTTGGCTTTATAGTGTTTTCTTTCAAGCTTTGAAGGTGTTTTACACATTTAGCCAAGCTTTAGTTGCTAAACAGACAGGGCACAGCACCCCAGCCTTACTTGCTGCAGAGTTAGGACACCTTCCCTGAGCCATGCAGCACTGCCTGGGAGACAGGCCACAGGCCAGGACAAATTTCCTGGTTAGCAATTGCTGTATTCTAATATGAGATTTGCGTGCATTAAAAAAGCAGCTATTTCTGAGTTCTTCTATTGGTTAATATGAAAAAAATCCTTAAAATGTCAAGTGGTAACTATGCCTTAGCTCTTCTCCTCCACCCTCCACCTTGACATTTCATGCTCCATCTCCTCCCAGGGGATAACCATAACTGTGCAAAGGGGCAGGCATCTACTTCGAGAATCAGAACTGATCTGTTTGTGAGAATAAGCAACTCATGACCACAAAAAAAAAAAAAGAAGAAGAAATATGTTTTGATTCTGATGTTTCCTACAGTGATTAATTCAAAGTGCCTTTAGTGTGATTTTATCCCTGCAATAATACGATACAAGGCATGCTGTAAAATAAAGTGCAGCAATTGTGCAATTAGCAGTGCATTATTCAATATAATTTATCCGCAACTTTAACTGATTGCAAATAAGGCAAATATCTGCATGTCTTGCAGACATTGCTCTTTGCCTGTTTCAGCAAGAGGGACATAGCAGTGGTGGCCCTCACAGCCCGCTCTGTTGCCTGATGCAAAGTCCTGCCTTGCAGAGCCTGCCGTAGCCCTTGCTGGCATTGCTCAGATGTTACATTTGCAAGATGTGGAGCAGTGAGCCAGGCTGAACTAAAAACCTAACAGACTCATCCCACAGACCTGTAGTAAAGCCCCGCAGATTGGGTAGGGTCATTTATTTTGCATCATAGATTGGCCAGCACGAGTCCATTGCTGTGGTGATAACTCAGCCTTAATATCCAAGATTTGATGCTGTTGGAGGATTGAGTGTGCATCTATCCATGCACAAATATAATAAAGCTAATGTAATATCAGAAATGTAAAAAGAGAAGGACTTTAATCATTTTATAACAATTACAGGGAGCGAGATCTGTGGATGTGTATTTCCCTGAAGCAACATGGTTTGACTACTACACAGTAAGTATTTCTAAAATTCAGTTTCTTACATTTTATAGAACTTAAAATATTACAATTCCAGCAAAATGACTTTTAGCAATGTTCAGCAGTATTTTTACCTCAGCATCTGTGTTTAAGAAAACTAGAGCACAAAAAGTCAACACCAGGCTAGCTGGGAGAGTAAATTGCACAGCTTTCAGTAGCATTTTATTTGCTATTTTTGGTCTGTAAAGCTCTAAAGACACAGAGAACACAATTTCCAAGAGCAGCCTAGACATTCACAAAATTGACAAGATTTCTATTCTTTTTTTTCTACACCCTTATTGCATGCTTAAGTTATTACACCTATACCCTTACCTGTGTAGAAACAGAGACCTGAGCTGCGCTCCTGAGAACAGGCTGCGAACGTTTTGTGCACAGAGTTTTGCACACACATCATTTTGGACAGAAGGCATATGTACAGAGCAGCATGAGGCTCCCCTCCAGAAGATGCTTCAGGAGCTGCAGAGCAAGCTGCTTTGTAGAAAAAAAAAGCCAGACTCCTCTAGATTCGGGGACTGCAGGGTTCGACCTCTCCAACGCCATTCCCAGTGCTGCAGTTTCCAAAGTGCTCGGGTTTTGAGCTAACTGTGCTCTGCTGAAATCTGCGGGATGAAACCAGTGCTGGCTTCAGGGGTAGTTAGGCTGATGTTAAAAGCTTTCAGAAACCTGAGCCCAGGAGCATCAGGCTGCTGCTAACTACCCTGGGCAGCACTGCCAGACAAGTGGGAAGGACAAAGATGCTCTCGGAGGAAATTCAGGCTTATTCTTCAACAGGCACTGCGTAGGGCATCTGCAGCATTTGGCTGGTGTCCTCAGAGGGATGTTCATCCAGCTCTTTCCCTTTCTTCTCTTACAAGGCCATGGTTCAGTGGGGTGAAGCATTTTGCTCATCCCTCCTTGCTGCGTTTCCCCCCAAGCCTCTGTGCAGGGGCGGGCATGGGAACATTGTCCTGGTGTCCCCTGCCTGTGGGGCATGTCCCACATCAGCAAAGAGCAGATCCCAGCACTTGGCATGAGTTTGCTGGTGCTCATCCCGAAGCAAGGCAGGATATTTACCATAAGTTATAATTACCCTCCACAGAGGGCAAGGGCCAAGCCCTCCTGTTACCTCCTCTGCACATAAACCTTGCCTACACCTGGTTTTGAGGGATTAAAGCAGAAAGAAACGATGCAGAGAATTTATGCTAGTTGTCTACACATATATGAATTTCACTCATTGAATCCTGTAATTACTTTTTGAAAGGGGAAGACTTGTCCTTAAAAGAGAAGAAAATCTACAGTTTACATTCCCCAATGATTATGAATCACTCACCTTACACTGAAATGTGACAGTTTCCATATGCATAAAAAAAGGAAGTGAAAGTTTCTTTTTCTTTTTGCTTCATGTCTTGATGAGTTTTTTTGCCCAGCATACAGAGTAATGATACCATTTTAAAAGATGATTTACTGTCTTTCATCCATGATGGCTGTACCTTCATGCATATGCATCACTGCAGGGGCTCGATTCTCCTTCATGTTCAAAAAAGAAACTGGAATAATACCCCTGAAATCTCCTTTTTTTTTTTGGTGCAAACTGGCGTAATTAAGATGAAAATATACCCCTTGGCCTCCTTACCAGTGATATATGGTGATAATATTTAGTGCCTGCATTTGCATATTTTTTTTTAACTGTATTACTTTTTGTGGTAGGGTTACAAAGTGCCAAGTGCCTGGCGCGGGACGTATGCTACCGTTGATGCCCCGTTGAACAAGATCCCTCTGTACATCCGTGGAGGCTACATTCTGCCAGAACAGGCCCCAGCCACCACAACTACCAAGAGGTAATATCACGAGCTGTGTCTATCCCCCAAAAACCAGCGGTGCAGGCCAGACCCTTCACCACCAAAAAGCAATCAAAGGAAAGAGCAGAAGAGAAGCTATCTGCAGCTCCCAGCTGCCATCCTGGCTGATAAGCACAGTATTTTTATCCCACTGCTCACTCGGTTGCGTTAGAAGTCACCCAGGAGATGACCCACATCATCTCTCACGTGGCCGAAACCCACACCTGGCTCTGCAGCTTTGCTGGGAGAAGCTCTTGCACCTCTCACGGCCTCGCTGCCCAGCTGCCAGCCGCTCGCAGTGAACATATGCTAGGGGAAGATGCAAACCTCTTGTCCTTGGGTGAATTTATCAAATGCCATGGGCAAGGTGGAGAAGCTCAAAGCTCTCTCGGGGAAGATTTTTTCCCCATACCAAGGGGCTGGCCTCGGGTCTGAACCGTGCTCAGACACTAACGTGGGCAGGGAAGGGAGGGAGCAGCACCATGCAGCGACCAGACCAAACCACCGTGACGTGGCCTCAGTGACCAGCTGCCTCCCCGGCTGCCCAGTTGTCACACATAAGGCCACTAAGGAGGAGGGAACTTGTCCACACAGGCACTCGAAAGGTGGGAACAGAGCAGGGTGAGGTTCTCATCCTAATTTCAAGAGCCATTTTAAGTAGCTAGGTAGTAGTCATCTGGCTGTGTGACCTTTCTTGTAACCTAAAATTAGAGCTAATTGTGTTCAGAAGTTTTTGTTAAATAACATGGAAGGGACAGTGGCCAGAAATTTGTACTGACATCTCTTGGTGTATTTGTTAACAGCCGTCTGAACCCATTTGGACTCATTATTGCCCTGAATGAGCAAGGAGAAGCTTCTGGGTCTCTCTTTTGGGATGATGGTGATTCGATCGGTGAGTCCGGGCCCCCTCTGTGAAGCAGGGTCACCGTGCAGGCCCGTCCTCAGGCCACCTTTTCAGCAGCGTAACGGCACTGACTGCTCTTACAAAGAGCTGGAGAGCTTTGAGGTTGAACATTAGAGGTGGAAAGCAGAGTGCTCTTGAGGGCAGCCTTTCAGCAGGAGAAAGGTGTGACATCGGGGACAGCTGCTCTGCTTGGGAGGGCAGTAACTCATTTCGTGAGGTCACACCGAGAGGAATGGGGGAGGAGATTAAATAACCCACAGTCCTCCGAGGGTGACGTCAGCTGCTTGCCACAATTAGTGTGAACTGCTCATGGATTTTGCTGTTTTGATCCTAATCCTTCTTGTTTTGTGTTTTAACAGATACTATTGAAAATGAGAACTACTTCTTGGCTAAATACACATACAGCGCAGTAAGTAGCAACGTACCAGGTACCTACATCCTTACAGGTAGCTCTACTGTAGTGTAGCTGTTGCAAGGTGCTGATGTCTAACTTTCATACAAATAACATTTTTTCATACAGCTCAGCCTTTGAAACTGGTAAGCTACCTAATGCTTTCATTTGCAGGCAGCTACAAAATAATCCAGCCATGAGCCTGCCGTTTTGTGTTTGCTTCATTGACTATCACAGTGACGCATCATTAACACCCGTGGTGTGATGTGAACCTGAAAATCCACTTTTTTAGCTCAGATATTTTTCCTGAGTTGCAGGTTCTGGGGATGAGGGACATTTTCCTTGCCTTCCTCCTGCAAGCACTTTTAGTCTGACGGGTAGGAGAGGGTTGCGTTCTCGCCTGCAGGATATCCTCGCAACTTTTTAGCTGTGCTCACACAAAGCTTGTATTTTGTGCCCAGAGAATTACATACTCTCCCTTCTTTAGCTTGCATCTCCTTGCTATATGGCATGGAGATTGCTCCCACGGTCAGCATCCCGTGGAGTGATTCAGCAAGCCACTGGCAACCTGCTGTGCAGTGCTGATGGATGCTTCACACAGCACAGGCGCAGAGTCAGGGCTCCAATGCCTTTCACACTTCTCGGGTGTGTCCTGAGAAAGCTGAACAGAAAAACTCAGCAGTCGCAGCTTCAGCTGAGAAAAACACTATAAAATAAACCTACTGGAAGCTCATTAAGTGTATGATAGTAAGTTGTGGGAGTTATTCAAAAAAAGCTGAACTTACTTCAGCAATCTATACAGATTATATTTCATCTGCAATTCCAGTGTTCACATATACTGCAGCACAGTTCTCACACTGTGTGCTCCTGAAAGCACCAAAGCAGTCTATAGAAAATCTTCAGAAGAATAAAAAAATATATTAATGCTTATTGTGATATTGCTCTTAGAATGTGTGTCCTCTAGAAGTGAGAGCAAGTCAGAGTAAGCTGATGGGTTTTATTATGTAGTCTTGTATATTCGTGAGGTACTTTTCTGGAAGTAACACTGCATGTCTAGGTTTAAATTTAATTTTTAATTTATTTTCTTCTTGATTTATCATGAAAAAGTCTTCTAAGAAATGATATTTCAACTGCAAAAAGGAAGAAAAATCACTTTGACTTTCTGTAGTCTGTGTATAGCAATTTATTGCAGGGGAGGCTACAGAAAAACAATATCCACTTTTATATTAAATTCTGATCTGTGCAAATTAGATTGTTGATTCACTGGCTCTTCCATTTCTCATTGCTCATATTTGACTTCTGCCTGTAAATCCATAACTGAAGTCCCTATCTGCATTCCAATAATCTCTAATGTCAGTTTTTTATTATGTGTTTATAAAGAAAAAAATCCATCTCAAACAGCAAATTGCAGAAGTATGAGAAATGTTTGAGAATCTCGCTGCATGTTGCACATTTCTATATTCTTAAAAAATTATGGATGAACAGTTTAATCATACTCACTTTTAGAAAAACACACAAATTTTGGTCCCTGAGAGATTTGCTGTTAAGGTCTGACATCACAGCATTTACTCTGAATCCAGCGCAGAGTTCTGCTAAGGTACCAGCTGCAGGATTAGACCTTCTCTTTTATACCTTCATTTGAACAACCCAGAAGTACAAAGGAATTCAGGACCAGTGCAGGTGCTTAAACCTTAGGGAATGATTCATGCTGCCTGCTCTTGGGCACTGCCTCACCGCGGTGGGTGTTTTAGTTCCCTTGACACCTCCGTTTTGACAGGCGTGATGGCCAAGTGACCTAAGTCAAGGTGCCCCATATATTACACCTACTGGTTTACAAAAATGTGAGCCAGATGTATAGGCTGCACTCTACTTCAGGGACAAGCAGGGAGAGCCAGAATCTCTGCCTCCGTGCCCAGAGCAGACAAGGTAGAGATGCTCAGACTGTGCTGAGTGCCTTCAGCTACGCCAAAGGAACGGTGATGGATGGCTTGCTGTTTGCTGACATGGGTTACCAAAGACGGCTCTTGCCCAAGGAGGTGGCAGCTTCTGAAAGAATATGCTAACCACTAGGTAACTGAATAGCCTGGGAGCAAGTTCTCTTTAAAACTGGTCCAATTTTCAAGGGAAAAATGTTTGGGAAAAAAAAAAAAAATATATATATATATATATATATATATATGTATTATATATATATCGGGGAAGTCCTGGCTTTTGGCTGTGGGTCCAGGACGTGCTTGTACTTTAGATTTATAAGGCTTTGAGTGATATGCATAAGGTTTCTTGCTCCAAATTGAACCTGTAACCTTCCTGGGTGATTGCTGTAATCACATTAGGTGCTTGGGGAGGAGAGGTCACTCATTCCCCTGGATCATCACCTCTCCTTCTCCCCAGTGCCCTGAAGGAGGGGAGATTGGGACCCATCAGATGGGCAGTGGTGTCTGCTGCAGTGTCCTCAGAGCTTGAGTGCAATGTTAGTTATTAACACAGTTGTAATTATTGGGCTGAGCATCACACTGAGCTTGTTGAGTCCATGAGACCACCTTGAGCTAGCTCACCTGCCTGGCCACACTTGAGACAGAAATAAATCACTGCTGGGAGGTGGTCTGCCTATATTGAATCTTCCCATGTGTGAGCTCTGCTGAATGGGAGGAGATACCATGTACAAGTACCCCAAGGCATTCTCCAGAGGCTTTTAGAGGTCTCTGCCCATTTGTTCCCCAGTAACCAACACTCCTTATTTCAGATTAAATCAGCGTGCTGGGGATTGGCACTGATATTTAGAGGGGATGCCTGAAGTAAGCAGTCTGAGCACAGCTCTAAATTAGAGATACTGTGATCTAGCTTCTGCTCCTCCTCCTGCCGTGCAATGTTGAAATAACACAAGCTAATTTATGCAGAAGGTTCCGTCATGGGCTTCTCCTTGGCATATTTTTAAAAAGTCATGATTGCATAGCAGTTCTTCATTTCCTGAGCAGTGTAATTCATCTTTATTTCCTTAACAACTTTGATCACATAACAAATGCAATGATTCCTCTTCACTGCTTGTATGGGAAATTACTGTTGCTGGTGATCCAAATGAATTTGTTTAATGACTTTGTATGTCCTCTTGGTTCACCCCTGAATACAAGATATATAGTAAGTAGGAAGTATAACAAAGCCCCGTGGACACACTCTGTTCCTTCAGTGTCCTTAAAGCTGGGGTATTATATCAGAGAAGATTATTAGCAGGAGTTTTGGAGATGTGGGATGTAAAATAGGGGCAACATATCTAGTAGCTGATGTCTGTGGACGATGCATTTAAAGCAGTTGGTTGCAGATGTAAATCAAATCTGCCTCAAGGTCACTAACTGAATCTCTGTATCTGGATTTTGGCTTTGCATATGCCACTGTACCCTGCAAATGGGTACAAGAACCGAATTTGCATTGATCACGAGTAGAAAAACTGGCCCAAGAAGATGCCAAATGAATGTTGTAAAAGCAATTGTGTTTCTTATTTTGTTAGTTTATGATATGCAAAACCTTTCTTATGTGAAAATTAATGTGAGTGTTGTTTTTACTTTATGTTCTCAGATTGTATTGTCTACAGTGGAAGGCTTTCTAAACATTGGCTGACAAAACTGAGACTACAACAGTCACAGTACCAGAAAGTCAACTCCAAAGAGTGGTGATGGTCCTAACATTTCCTCTGTGGCTTTTTGCAGGGCAACCTGAAGACAGAAATACTTAAAAATGGCTATCGGGGGGCTGACTCTCTGAGGTACAACAAAATAACAGTTCTGGGCCTGAAACTGAAACCCCACGCTGTCACTCTGAATGGAAGAGCCATCCACGGAGATGCCTTCTCCTATGAACTGAATGGGGTAAGAGCTACACTGAGGGATTGTGAAGAATCTAGGGGGCATGGGAAGAGTCAGTGAGCAGCAGGTTTTCATCCAGACCCTTTATGTTTCCAAGTATAAGCAGACATTTATTTTTGGTACAACAGTCTGAGTTTTCGGAGAGAGAAAAAAATCAACAGAAAGAGCTGTTAAAGGAAACTTTCATCTTTGCTATTGCACACACGGTCTCTCTTTCTCTCTGTCACTCAATGTCTGCCACTCACACAAGTTTCTTAAGCTCACAAAATAATGGAAAGTTGACACACTTCCACAAACTGAGAGAAGTTAGCTGTTTTATGGACATTGTTATCATTCGGATAAATGAGAAGACCTGACAAAGATATTTATCAGCTACTGAAAAGAAAAGGGAGAGGTATTTTTGCACAAGTACTTAGTGTCCAAAAATGAATGCGGTGTAGCTGGCTCTAATGAGCATCTCCCTGTTGTCAGAGGAAAGAAAGGCAAATCTCTGCCATATGTTTGAATTCCTAAGGAAAGTATTAAAGCAGTGAGACACCAGTTGCAGTTTCACTGTCTCAATGTGGGAAGCCACCTGTCCAACCTCAGTGTCCGAGGTCCAAACGCATGACTTGCTTGTACCATGCAGCTCTTTTAGCACCTGCAAGGAGACACCCTATGGGGATGGACTGGACATCCCTAATACACAGCAGTCACAATCCCTAATCCCTAACACACTCAGTGGTCACAATTTTGTTTTCCACAGCAGAATAGACAAAAAGAGCAACACTGGCTCTTGTTACTTGTCCCTTATGTGCCACCAAGCTGAAGAGGGTCTTGCACTGCATGTGTGCATGTGATACTCACATATGAGCACTGGTCTGCACCCCAGGAACTCCCAACACTAACCCTCTATAACACTAACCACTAGCTTATCGTTCAATCAAAGGTACGTAGCTGAGGCAACAAGCAGTAGATATCACATCTTGTTGCTCTGCCTACTCGGCCTAATGATTTAAGTTTATTTGCAACCAAAGTGGGATCCCCATTATATGCACCTGGTTCTAACATTTACTTTATTGAAGAAATCTGTAAAGGAAGAAAATTGCTGAGAATAAATTTCTGCCATGGAGAATCATAAAAAAAAATAAACTCACTTTCAGAGACGATGTCATAAATAAGAGTAATCAGTGTTGCCTCAGGGGAAGAAATTGTTTAACAGCCAAATTGCCTCTAAGCAAGCTGAAAGCAACATAGATGTGGCAGGGTAAAGAAAACACTCCATTGAGATGTGCTTGAAGGCACCAGTCTCAGAAATCCAGAAGATAACTGCATGCTAACAGCAGAACATAAAAAGATGATCAAGAAAGAGTAAAAAGCTTGTCACAAAAGTATCAGTTAAAACTTGATCAAAGCACTTTGTGGCTTAAGAACCACTTCAGATAACAGGGAAAAAAAGCCACCAGACTGCTGCAGTAGGTCCAAACTGCACAAAATTTACTTAATTTAAATCAGACAGTAACCCAAACCAGCTAAATATATTCCTTTCACAACTGTAAGAGATTCAGCCAAACCTCTCCCACCATTCCTTTACAGCTGTTTTAATGCCATTACCTATAATCCTCTCTTGTGTTAGACATTCTATTAAAAAAAAAAAAAAAAAAAAAAGCGTTAGCAGCCAGGGTTTAGATCTTGAAAACTTACAACCCATGTAATTAAAAAAATAACGAATTCTAAAGGGCAAATTTGCCACTTTCTCACAGGCTTAATGAGATTACATACCGCATAATAGTTTAACAAGCACGAAGACTACAGTCTGTTTGAAGGGATATAGCAGAAAGTAACTTCTACTATATTGCTTTTGCTTTACAGAAAGCAAATTTGCCTAAAAGCAGTGCTTAAGTGCATAATTGAGCCATAGTTATTTGTATATAAATAGAAGCATTTTGCTTTGTAATAAGCCACTTCTTTCTCTCCAGTTCATGCAGTGCTACCCTGACGTGTAATATCCCAGAATCTTCCTATTATTAGGACTGTTTATCTTTTTTTCCACTGAAGCTTGGCACCCTAAGAGCCTCAGACACTCCCCTGCAACAGCAGCAGGGATGCTGGAGGAGCGCTTCTGTGGACCAGGCTCATGTTGAAAACAAAATGATCTGTGCATAGGAAGATCCTTCTTTTTTCTCTGCTGGGAAGCAGAAGCACAGTCTGGGGCAGCCTTTCTGTCTGCTCTGTGCTTTTTGGTTAATGTTTGGGTGGAGTTGCGGTATTTCTGTCTGGATCTGGCTCTGAATTTGAGTAAAAGGCAAATCACTCAAGAACTGGATTTCTTGCTTACCAAGTAGTGGTGGAGGACTGCTTTGAGGAAAGATGAAAATATTACACACTGAAAACTGATCTAAGAATGGATTTTTAGAGTCTTATTAACATGAATATGTGGAAGGACAAAGAAACAGTTAAGAGATTTAAATGGATATCATGCATTTTAAGAGATTATTGGTTGTGAAACATAAAGATAAAACTGAAGTACTGAAAATGGAAATTGCATAGCATAAAATACAACAAATTTAACTCTAAACAGCCAAAGAGCAGGATTGATAATTTCATATTTAATTCGTTATTAATAAATTTTAAGATGTCGTTGAATTTCTAGAAGGGATGTTGAATTGGATACTGCAGTAGAAAGATGTGTACTGCCATCAAGCCAGATTTGTCTACCAGATGTTAAGGGAATCATAAAGGTCTAAGCTCCCTTCTTGTTCTGTTTTGAAGCTGGTCCTTATTAAGTTCACACAAAATTGTTGACTATTTTTGTGTCTTTTTTTTTTTTTTTTTTTCCACAGAAACTCACTCTGAGGATTTCTGCCCCACTTACTCAGCCTCTCAACATCGCATTTCACTAAAATGTTCAGAAAACACTGATCTCCTTGGCCCTCAGACACTGATCTTTGGTTTTATGTAAAGAAGCATTTAGTCATTAAAGTGTTGCTTACACACCTGACGACTGCTCTTTTCCTATGTAATATTTGCAATTCAGTGTTCATCAAATTAAATTCTCAATAGTAGTTAACGAATATCACCATAAACAAACAATACAGCGAACATCTGGGCAGCCAGCCCAATTCACATAGCGCTGTTCTGGGGGAAGCAATGTGCTCTGCCAGAAACATCTATGGGAAACACAGCTCACCCCAGGCTGGCGTCACACAGATCTGCTTTGCACTTCAGCTGTTTCTGGCTGCAGAATGATCTCCCAAGACTGTGAGAAGCTCCATCTCATGGTACCTACAGAGACACTGTTATTTCCATGTGTAATAGTATGAAATGGAATCAACCATTTACCGGTTCCCCTTCAACATACACCATGATGTCTGCCAGGAGGGATCCAAATTATGGCAAGGTTGGGGCTTCATGAACTCAACAGTTTCCACCCTTTTATCTATGAGCTAAAGCACTATTTTTACCTTTGTTGATATTTATCTATAAGAAACCTGAGTCACAATCTGCAGCCGTTAGTACTTTAATAGTGAATGGGTACTTCAGTAAGGATTTTGGGAAGGGACTGGCATCCAGTGTAGGCTGCTAATACCAGCTCTTCCTCTCCCAGCAGTTAAGCTCCTCTCAGAGCATTGTAGGCAGGGTTATCCTTCATCGGAGGCTTCTTAAGATGACTCTTCCTGTTCCTATCTCCCACTATTGCAGAAAGTACAGAAAATCCCACTGCTGGTAGAAAAGCCTGATCTGTTCCCAGATCTGTCTTCCAGAATTCTGCTGTGGAAGGGCTCAGCACTGTGGAAGGGCACAGTTTGCTATCCCTTAAAATTATCCACCTTTATTTCCTTCTCAGTGGGAAACTGTTCACCAATCTCCCATGCGTCAGAATTCTGCGCCAGAATTCTGCGCCAGAATTCTGGCTTATTACGCTCTCAGATACATGGTCTGATTAGTTATTTATTTCTATGGGTGGTCCTTTGGGAAACCAGGATTTGTACTCGATAGTCCTTGTGGGACCCTTCCAACCTGGATATTCTCTGACTCGCTGATTCTACTAACACTAGTGCAAGTCTTTTAAGTATTGCAAGTATTTCTGATTTTCTCGATTATCATTCCTAGATGACTCCATGTCAAAGATTTCACCCATGTCAGGCGTTTTTACATGAACACATTTCTTCTGAATTATCCAAGCCCACGATACAGAAGTAAATTCCCCTGGCTTATGCTAGCTGCAGGAAGACAAACACAGTTTTGTCTGACTGGTAAAAGGTTGCTTTCTCAAAGAGAGCTGGGCCTTGCAGAGAAACTTTAAGGCCAGGGTCTCACCAGAGCTGTTTTCGGCTGCAGCAAGGTCTGCTGTGAAATGTGTCTGTTCTGCACACTGCAGAGAAAGCAACTTGCTCATCAGCTCTTGTGGGAAGGAGCTGGAGAAGACACTACACAAAGGCATAACTGAAGAAGAAGGGCAGAATATGGGTTGTGGAGTGAAAGATGGTCTGAGGCAATGGATTTGACAACCATCCTCCTTGCACAGGGCTATAAAACATAGTTCAAGTAGTACTTGCTGCATAATCTGTGGACCCAGAGGACCTTGCCTGTGCTGTATGACACAGCTTTGCACCGGAGCGCTCAGAGCAGCTTGACACAGATGGCTTGACAGTGCAGGACAGATGGGGAAAACTAAAGCAGACCCATCCTGTGCAAAATCCAACCCCTCATGTCTGGTCTGTGCAAAGATTGCATCAAAGTACCCACCTCTGCTCCCAGTTTTCCCCCCAAACTGAAAAAAAAGCCACCAGGCTGAGGATGTCAGCACCTTACCACGGCAAAATGCAGAGAGAAAGCTAATGCTGAACACCACAGAAAGCAGAACTGTCAGCAGCCTGGCTGGGGGGGGTGGTGGTGTTTTGGGTTGTTTTGGGGTGTGTGTGTGTGTTTTAGTGAGGAGGATTTGTCTCTAATCTGCCTCACAGGGGAAAAAGTGACAAATGGTGAGAGAGGAGCCTGCTGTGGGAGCTCGAGTGCTGATGTGGCTGAATAGGAGAGACGTCACCTCCACAGAGAGCCCTTAGCTGGATCACCATCTGAAGGCAGCTGATGCTCACTGGTTTTCTGTGAAATCAGTGACTAACCCTGCAATTTCATATACTTCTTAATGAAATAAGAGCAGAAAAATGCGCTCCTGCCAGCATCAATATGCTGTTCAGGCTTGTATTACAACCTGGATCTTATTTCTTTGTTACCTTGCTCCTTGTAGCGTCAGTGAACACAACAGGAAATCACCAGTCTGTAATACATCTACCCTGGGCTCTGATTTCACACATTTATTTCATAAAAGTAAGCAAGACAGCCCTTGGTAGGCATTTGTATGAGACATCAAAGAAAAATGGTGTTTGTGTGCGTGCGTATGCATGTGTTTATCTAGCTATTTATCCTCTCTGAGCATTGTTCTGCAGGTGTAATTTTAGATATTCTACTTTTTTTTTTTTTTCTTTTTTTTTTTTTTAATTCTGGTTATATTTAATGTTCTTTCCCATCCTTACTATTAATTTCTTTTTTTTGTTTTTGAGGAAAGGATAAACACATTGACAAAAAATATGAAACAGGTGCTACAAGTGATATGAACTGGATCCAAGAATCTATAGCCAAATATTTTATCATCTTCTTAGATTAGATTAGATTAAATATGAACTTTCCCAAGTGTTGATCTAGGTGGAGTAAATTTATTACAGATACAGATCTTTGGTGGAGAAGAAGATCTATATCAACTTCTCTGGCTGGGATTTAAAAGTGTCTGTAGTCAGCTTCTTTCTCCAGCTTGCCTTTGTTAGCTATAAAACGCACCAGCCAAGTCCTTCAGAACCTGAAGGAGTTGAAATGTAAAGGGAAAACCTTAATTTGTATTTCAAAACCCAGTTAATTGCAGGCTCCTTCCTTATAAAACCATAAAGCGAACACAGAAAATCAATAGCGAGTGTACACTGACAACTAAGAGTATGCCATTAGGCTTCACTTCTGCACAGAAAGAAGACGCAAACATCCTCCATTCTACTTCATGTATATTTACAATATTTTTATTTACAGTGAGAAATTTTAGACTTCATCTCAAAGGATCCTGCTGCCAATTTTTGCTAAACCTTCATACTAATTTTGTATAACATGACAAAATGGTTGTAGACTGAACCAGTTACACCAAAAAAAAAAAGCACAAAATAAATGAAGGAGACATGCACAGAGGGCTCTGCTCAGAGACAAAATAAAAATAAAATAAAACAAACAAACAAACAAAAAACCACTTTTTGACGTGTTCAAATGTAGTATTGCACGTCTTGGAATAAAGAAAGTAAAAAAGAATATGGGACATTGCTGGAGCAAAGAGATATTGAAAAAGATTTGGAATTCTGTTGGATGACCACCTGAGAATGAGTTCCCAATGCAACCTCTCTTCCTCTCTTTTAGAGATTGATCTATCTTTTTTTTTTTTTTTTTTTTTTTTTTTTTTTTTTTTAATCAGAAAAGAGGTAGAGCAATCTCAGCTACACAGACAAGTAAAGGCAGAGATGTCGTAGTTCATTTGTGTGTTGTACCATCTTGCTGGAACGCTGTGTCCTGTCTGTCCTGGTGTCAGAAATTCATGGAATATACTGGATAAAAAAAAAAAAAAAAAAGATGATGCAGATCAAAACCACAAATGTATCTGAATGACTAGTGAATGTGTCTTCCAAAGAGAAGACAAAGGAGCTCTGCTTTATGGCCAAGAGAGTGTTGTGGCCCATGAGAGTCTCCCTGTAACCACAGGGGCAGAAATCTGGTGACAGAAGCTCTTTAATCTAGCAAAGGTAAGGTTCAACATCTGTTAATGAAACCAGACAAATTTCAAGGCTGACATTTAACTGTTGGAACAGCTTGTCATAAGCTGTGGTGAATTTTCCTGTGGCAGAGGTTTTTAAATGAGAAGTGAATGCTTTTCTGAAAGAAATCCTCTTGCTCAATAATTCAGGATTTTTTTAACCGTATCCTTAGCCTGTGTCATGCCAACTGATCACAGCAATCACTCTTGGCTTTGCAATTATGAATAATGAAAGGGGTGTTTTGTAGGTTTTTGCAAAACATTAAAATTTCTGTGACAAGTCAGTGCTTTTGGAGCTCTCCACAGTTAGAAAGATCAGAAAATGCCACTGATACAGTCAGCTCATTGGTAGGTTCTGATGTGTAATGTATTTGGACTGTTTAACTCATTATGTAGGTTCTGTTACTTATTTTTTCCTGTCTCCAGGTGTACCCAGAATCTCCTTGGAAGTTAAAGCATTTCAGAGCCATCCTACACAGGGATTTATTGTCACTCAGATGGCCTGGGGCAGGCTTGCAAGCCTTGCTTGACCACTGGTGTGATGGAGAAAGGTGAGCGTGAGGCCCAGGTACACCAGGCCTGAGGTGAGGTGGCAGGGTGGACATGGGGACAGTCACACAGCAGTGCTCAGCACCACGACCCAAGTGAAAATGCAGCCTCCCGGGGACATCCCCAGGCACAAGATCCCACCAGGATGGAAGGCCTGGACCCGAAGTGGAACCTCAGCTTCTGGGCTGCCAGACCTGCGGGTGCAGGGGGCTGGAGATTTGGGCTCCCATCAGTGTGCTCACAACAAAATGCCAATGGGTTAAAAACTATAGGGGTTAAACCTTGTTGCAGATGCAAAATGCTGCCTCTGAAAGCCATAGCAATGCTCCTGGGTCATGCCTTGGCTGTGTCAGCCACTGCCCCTGTCAGCATCTCAAAGGAAAATAAATGTACAGCAGAGTTTTCTGGTATCCTCCCATTTGAGACTGCCCCATAAACTGAGGAAGTTCTGTGCAACCTGGGCAGATACTCCTGTTCAAACAGCAAAGCTGGGGTTCCCCAGCTGCTCCTGTGCCCTGCCCTGGCTGCTGTGCTGGGGGCTGGGTGAGGGCCATGAGGAGAAAGGCTGCTCAATATTTTGACCCTATTCTTTGCCATACTTTTACTATTTGATATCCCCTCAATTCCTTTCATCTTCAGAAGTGATTAGACTACAAGATGCCCATCAAGTCAGACATTTATTTCAAGGGGCACCGGTGATCTCTGAATAACCAATAGCAAAACAAAAACATGAGAAATATTCTGTCAACTGCTAGCTGCCTTCTCCAGAGCCTGTCTTCATCTCCAGGTGATCAGAGGGTTCTGCTCAGCTTTCCCATGGTTTCCTGCTCTGAGTCTATCTGAGCCTCTTCCTTTAATTTTTGTCCTTATGAACCATTCCGTCCAAGCAGTAATAACATCATTTTGGGGTATTTTCATTCTATAGTCCATATCTCAAATTAGTAATACTTCTTTAGTAAACTCTTATGCCATGACAGTATTCCAATCATTCCTAACAGGTCTCTAAATGTCTAGGTTAAAAACCCATTTTTAATCTGGGATAAAATATTGGTCTTTTAAAATAGAAATTCAGAAGAAGCAAAAAGGAAAGTGACACAATTTTTTGCCCTTTGAAAAGGTGTTTATAATTTTTTTTCACCACTTGACCGTGCATACTGGAGAATAATTCTGCGAAAGCTGGGATAAAAAGCATGGCAATTACTGGGTCTATATATATGCACATGTAAAAAATATAAAATTTTGCACAAAATTTTAAGATATGTGAAATGTTCGTCTCTTTTTTTCAACTGGAAAAGTCTGAAGGGACAACTGTTATGAGCCTTTGACAAGTCGGTAAAGATAAAAGAGCGCTTCCTTCTGACAGAGGTTTTTAGATCAAGGATCCGGAGGTACTGTACTTTATGGCAGAGGAGAAACAATTTTATTTTCTTATTTTTAGTAATACATAAAAGAAAATAATATAGTGCACAAACTACACAGCACTTCATTGTTTCTTAATGCTTCATGTGATCATAAAGGTTCAGAGGCTAGAAAAGGAGAAGGCGTTTGAGAAACTCCAACCCACGATGTCTAGAATTAATATGTAGATGAAAAGCTAGGGAAGTGAAAACAGTGCTTACTGGGGCAGGCCATGAGCTGTTTTGCCTATCTGAGACAGATGCTTTCCGTTTTTCAGCTTCTAAGGGGAACTTCAAACCACGAAGCAACAATTGGAAGATGACTGCTATGTCTTCAAGAGCTCTTTCATATGTGGATGAACCTGCTTTTGTGTATACTTCTTAGACAAATGTATTTTTTTATGTATTATAAGTGCTTCTGAATTTCCTTCTTAGTGAATCACCTGCAGCTACATATTTGAGGCTTGTTTTGAAAAAGCAGCTATTTATATAAAATATATATATATAATATATATATATATATATATAAAATATACTTGCACGTTAAATGTTCATATTAAGCTGGCAATAACATTAGAATAACAGGATGTTTTAGTTAGGATTTAAAAGGGGATTATGAAACCAATGTTATATAAAATATCTGCCTGCATTCTTAATTTCAAATTGTCTGAAGGGTTAAATTTGATATTTTGGGTCATCCACAGAATTGCTACTGACTCCTCTGCAGGTGATATATATGACAAGGATGCACCTGTATTGGCACTGTAGTTCAGATGAGGACCCAGTTACTGCACGTGGGTCCAGGAGCAGGAAAAGGGAATTTCTTCCACCCCAAGCTAAACCAGAACAGGTCCTCCAGAATAACATTCAGTGGACTCCGAACATCAAGGACCATTCAGGTTACATGGAAATAAATGAACCATAAAGCATATAGGGTAGATGTTAGCTCTTCAGTCCCTAGTCTTTCACTTCACATTGTATTGCTTTCTAAGACAGACATCAGCTTCAAGAATAAATTTAGCCCAGGAGCTCATAAAGCTTGAAAATTCAGTTTGAAGTTTTCCTCACAAATTAATAAAAATGGTGGGGGATGGAGAAGAGGAAAAAATCAGAAAAAAAAGTATTTACAGAAAAGTTTGGGGGTTTTGTTTTTGACTGAGCTCACCCTTGCCCACCAGGAAGGACTGGTAAAATTCTCTGCCTTTTTCCCCTCAGAAACCTCATCTATAACAGAAATTTGAGAAACTGTCAGCCCAGCTGCTGGAGAGGTGGTGTGAGCCCAGATCTCCCAACGGAGTGTTAAAATACTCCTACTTCACACAGCGTTCCTCCGTCTCCTTTATGAGCTTAGCCTGCTAATGCTAATTTCTCTGGGATAGCATATCAACTTTTATGATTCCTAACTTTATAAGACTGTTATGGCACTTTGTTTTGAAGTGCAGAAGTCAAACCAGCAACTACTGAAACTCCGCTTTGTGAAGGATATTCTTTTAAACGCGACTTTAGGTTTTGCTTTGATGGTGCTCACAGGTTTGTAAAATTGAAGCTGCTCTATGCATTAGAGGTGCTGGCGGCATAGTTTCATTAACCTACTTCAGATATTCTTTAATAGCCTTTTGTTTTGCTGTGTTAGGATTTCAAGCAGAGCAGATTATCTCTCACTTTTGCCTACTTTGCTGTTCCTTCTTTCACTGTTCCAGATCACACCCTTTAATTGTAAATCCTGTGAGGCAGGAGGCTGTTGTTTATTTGGCTCTGTGTTCTTAATAGAGCCATTATTAAACGTAATAAGTATATCTCCTGCTGAACCTTAAAAAGCAATAATTATCTTATTATAAGTAGATCTCAAAATCCACTCCTTCAAGCCAAATGCTTTCTCCACGCTTTCTTCTTTTTCCACCTCTGGAAAACAGAAGATGCTAATTTAGAGACAGTAAGAAATTAATCTTCCCTGTAGTTGTTATTATCACTGACATAATTACAATGACTTTTATGTGGTAGTTCCTATGCAACCGATGCTTGCATATGTTTAACAAGTCAAACCTATTATAGTTGCTTTTCTTAATGCTATTTGTTTTGTACCATTTAGGACTAGAAACTGCTACGGGCTTATTGGTACGTGCTAAACTTTCTCTGGTCTTATTGAATACAGGGAGAAAAATGGAGTGAGATTTTTCCTGCTTACATGCAGGTATCTGCAGCACAGGCTGGGAGAGGCCATGGCTAGCTTTTGCTGGTGCTTGTTGGTCACAGGAGGTATTTGGACAGCCAGCCCCAGGTGCACACCTGCTCTGTGGACATCCGATCCCATCTGGGATGATTCCCATCCCTGGAGTTTCCACTGCTTCTAAGCGGCAGCTGTTCAGATCAGTGGGCACTGGACTGCAGTCAGATTGCCAAACTGACTGATTGCTCTTCCCTACTGGAGTGCAGGAAGGAGGGCTCCTTCCTGAGAGGGTCCCGTGCTTCCCAGGATCCAGTCTCTGGAAGTCCCTGGGCTTTGCAAAGGAGATAAGTGGGCCACAGTCTTCCATACACAAAGTCTTTCATCACAAAATGCAGGGAAAGATAGTGGAGATCGCAACACCGAAAACGCAATGACAAGGATAAAGTAGCTTACTTTACCCTAGCTTTAGAGCCATCTCTGTCTTCTGGAGTTCTTTGGAAATGGGGCTTTTAAATGAAAGTAATCTGAATAAGTGAAGAACAAGGCAAATCGTTAAAGTGCTAAATCTGGGAGATACTTGCATCCCGTAGGTATGACAGCAGTGCCCGTCTGTCTGGTTTGGTTCAGCTAAGTGCTCTCTAAGACTACTGCAGGGTGCAGATTAAAGGTCAGCTGTAATGTTTTTGTAGGATAACTGGCTTCTTAATCTTGCTCTGACAATCAGCCAAAAATAGGCAAGTGATCAGTCTTACTGATGCAGCCTAACAAGGTTGCTCTCCCCCTGTTGCTTCGGTCCTGCAGTGAATGTTACTTGTAGAAAAACCCCGATGCTGTAACTACTTTAGTGATGCTGCTGAGAACCATATCTAGGACTACTTCTTGCAGAGCTAATACTCCACAGAAGAACCCCACAATCCGAAGCCTTATTTAAAGGGATGTAAAAGGATGCTGTTTGTTGTGTTGACTACATGCATGGGGGACCATTTGTGTATTTTCCAGTGTTTGGAAAAGTGCTTGGATAACCAATTGTGGGTTTTTTTTTTGTTTTTGTTTTTTTTTTTTTTTCAGTGCTTGGCTAAGCCTGAAGCTGTGGAGAGAAGTGTGGCTGTCCTTGGGAGCAGCAGGCTTTTGTGCAGAATGTGCCCATTCTTAGCACCTGTAGGACAAGAGGAGCTGCTGCCTGTAGCAGACAACATGGAATACCTTAACAGACTTAAAATTCATAAGCATTTTGTAATATTTAGAAATTTTTTGTTAAAATCAGCTAAGGTATTGGATTGAGAGAAGCTTGGGTGATTCTACAAATTTACAGTAGATTGATAAAGTAGGGGGAGTTGACAGGGAGACCCAAGGAGAGGGATGGAAGGTTTCTCTCAGACAGTACCTGGGGACTCTCCTCACCGTGGCGATGTCTCCACTGTATTCCTGTTCACCACCAAACCTTCCCTAAGAGCCAAGACACTTCAGGGAATGCTTTGTGAAATAATTCAGTGAAACTCCAGAGCAGGCTGCAGCCGAGGGAGCTGAGCAGTCGCCATGCCTGCTGATGACAGAGAGGAGCAGCCTGCACAGCTGGTGGAGCACAGCTGGAAGAGCCGCGACCAGACAGTCCTGCAGAGAGTGGAATGAGCACCCACCTGCTGCTGAGAGGTCTTGGGGGACAGAAATCCTTTCTGGCTCCTCCTGAAGCAGAGCGGTGACCCTTGGAGCTGGTGCAGCACCAGCCATGCTCTGTCTTTTGGGAGACCAGCTCGACAGCCTGTAATCAGGTGGATTAAATGGTGAAACGTGGGGCATGGCTGAAGGAGGAGGGCTGCGGCTGGTGGCCTGGAGTGAAGCCAGTGTTTTATTTGCTGCCAATTATTTCTCACCAATCCTTTAACACTTTCTATTATTTAAACTCATGTTTAAATATTGTTTGTCAAGGGGAAAAAAATTCTTGTCTTAAGTGTCTGGAGAAGGTTGTAGGCGCTGTCTCCTGTTGTACCGCACTACAAATACTTTACAGCAGCCGTCCGTCCTGTCTCCAGGTCCACACCTGAAATTCTGCTCTCTAAAACAGAGCTCTGCATATTGCATGCATGATCTGTACCTTTGCTTCTTAGAGGAGTGTTTGCATTTAGTAGCATTTTACCACTGTTCCAGGGAATCTGATTTACC
The DNA here is from genome assembly GCF_009819795.1 of Aythya fuligula. Lineage (NCBI taxonomy): Eukaryota > Metazoa > Chordata > Aves > Anseriformes > Anatidae > Aythya > Aythya fuligula. The sequence goes on from NC_045559.1 coordinate 15,986,162, forward strand.
ATAAAATCCCAATCACTTGATAGGACTACTCTGTTTTTCCTTATTAATGGTCTCCATTATGTTTTATCTGTGAGGCTTCCTAGTAAATGATAAATGCATTGAACAGCACTGATCCCCAAACATGCCATTATAAATGCTCTTTGGAATTATTTTCTGAGTCATAATCTTTTTTGCATGTGCTGCATTCATTTTGTATAGTGCTAATTTTTAATCAACACATCATTTGGTGAGAAATTATATCAAATCTTTTAGTGAAATCTAGATATATTACATTACATTGTCCCCATTCACTGATTTTATCAATAGAAGTAATTATCTGGCATTATTTGTTTTCTGTGTGATCTTTGTTGCCCACCCTCTGCAGTTATCTTTAAAATTCACATGTTGAACCTTAGCCTAATTTAATCTCTTTGAGGCAGGAACAATTCCAGGGCTAAGACAGTGCAGAGCACAAAGGGAATTCAGAGAACTACTAATAATAACTGTATGCTGATTATTCTTCAACACTCTGCTGTGATCTAGTTGTTTCATACTTATTGCATTACTTTAGACAGGAAAGAATTTTAAGAACCAAGTCCAGAGAAGACTTTGGTACCTAAAATTTTCTTCTTGAAGCATCTACATCATAGGATTCTGCCCCTGAAAAGAATTTTGAAGCCTCTGTTAGAAGTCCAGACTTCTTAAATGGAGCATATAGACACCTGGAAAAGACAGCTATTTAGAATTAGCTTATAAGAAATACTGAAAACAAGGCTGTGTTTGAGATGCTACCACTCTCCATGACAGAATAATTTTTTTGCATGTTGCACTACCCTGGAATATTTGCTATCTCAAGGACAGAATAAGGTTCACGTTTCCTGTAAACCATGAAAAGCATTGTTCTGTCCTGTATTCTGTGTACAAGTGCAGTGATTTGAAACCGAAACATATCCATTATCTTCCTGAGCCTAGAAGCTCAAATCCACATCTCGTGTCACAGGGCTGTGTTGAGACATCAAGCTGTTTTGAAAGAGGCAGTGGCTGCATGCTGAGAGCAGGAGGTTGGACTAGATGAAACGCAGAGGTCACGTCCAACCTAAATGATCGTATGATTCTGCGATCAAAACAGCACGTTGCCACTTTTTGGACAATGTGAAATGGTGATTTTCCTGCTAAGTTAGCTATCATGCTGAGATGGCCTCACGATGTAAAGCCGTATTTCAGGTTTCTGTTAGATATAAAGTCGGGCAGACAGCTACTGCGGTAAGTAAAATGAAAGTTACTGAGTGTAAAAGGTCAGATTAAGCTTTAGATAAGAATAAAGAATACCTAACTTGCTTCATGTAGATTCTCTACAAGGAAGGACTATTAATTCAAGGCTAAACACAGATTAGAGTCAGCACAGCTACATATCAAAATGATAGAATGGTTAGGTAAAATATGTTTTTGATTTGAAAGGGGTTTATAAAGTAAGTTTTGAAGCATTACTCCAAAAATTTCCTTGCCATACTGAATTTCTGTGGTGAGCGTGCCTTGTTAGCCAATGCTAAAATGAGGCAAGGATTAGGATTGTAGAAATCAAATTTAGGATTACTGGCAGAGCTAAGACTTAAGAAAGGAGTGCTGGGTTGCATTTCAACAATAACTGAACGTGACCCTTTCACGTTCACTTTCACTGTGCGACCCTGTGCACGGATATAGATGCACAGGTTCTTAGTCCAGTTCTTGAGATCTAGGTGGCACTGAGGATCAGGGCTGTGTTAGGCATCTGTTTCAACAAGATGTTGGGTAATAGGGGAACTTAATAAGGTATTGAATTCAGGGGCTGGTTCTTGGAACAAGGTATGTTGCAAGGCTAAAACTGGACTAGGTAATAGGATTAGTGCGTCTTCAGAAATTATGTGTAAAGAATTGAGTCTTGTGTTAGGAGCTCAAGCTTGTTCTTTATAAAGATTAATACAGAAGCATGTATAATGTTCTTCAAAAAGACTTAGAAAAACAACTTTTTAGAAGTACAAACTTTTAAAATGGCTTGACCTTTTGAAGGGTTATGTTTCTTAGGAGACACACAAACTGGACTAAAAGTGTATTTTGTAATCAGTCTTCTAAATGTACGATATAACTGTATATAGCCGTGCTAACTATATCACAATGAAAAGATACGTGAACAATGTAAATGACTAAGCACCTGAAGTTAATATTCAAAGTAAAATATTAATTTGTACTGAAACATCAGTTAAACTCAAGAGGGTTAATTAGTTCATTGTTCCTTTCTGTTCTGTTGAGTTCTTATAAGGATGAATTTGGCTTAGGATGTTTAATTTTCTGCAATGATTTAGACATCCAATACATTTAAGAATCACTCTTTTTTCTTTCTTTTTTTTTTTTTTTTTTTTTTCCTAATTTTTTCTCTCTTAGTCATACAAAGTAACATTCATTTAAATTTTCAGAGCTTCAGAATTCACAAACTTAATTTTTCATTGTTTATAGTTAATTTCTATATCTAATGCATTAACATGAAATGAAGGACCACTATCCAAATAAATAATATTTACTTATTTATTTTTTATTTATTTATCTTACGGAGTTTTGAGTTTAGCTCTGAGGAAATTTAATCCATGTGAATGATTTAAAATTGGCCATTTACTTTTTCTCTGCATTTATGTGAACATTTTTTTCACAAAGCAAAGCATTCATGATGTTACTGTCTCAGATTTGACAAATGCCGGTTGTCCTGGCAGCTAGCCAGTATATTTTTGCAGAATAACTTTAACACAACTGTACTATGGTTACCTAAATAGTATAAAAATGTTCATGGCATCCTTGCTACTGTGGCTCTGGAATGTATGCTGCTGGTATCTGGCAATTGCCCCAAACTAATTAGTTCTTTATTTATGAAGCTGAATGTTTATTCCACAGTTGGATAAATAACGTGCATGATATCACTTCAGGAAGAACATAGTTTTACCAGAAGGCAAGTCCTTTTTGAAAGGAAGAGAAACAAAAGGTTCTCATTTATTGCAGATAGTTACGGAATTAGAAGCCCTGACAGCCACCATGGTACAGATGTAGTTTAATCTTCCATATTCTATTAAGTAACGGAATCCAATTTGCCTTCCATCTCAAAAATATTGTGCACCTTTAAGTGATATTTTAAAATTGAAAATGAGTAATGGATCAGGGCTCATCTGAATAATTTGTGAATATGAATAAGTATTTTGAGACAACAGAAAGTAATGTGAAAAAAACAGAAACATCATATTTTTCACACAATTGTGGAAATAGTACAAGAAATCACCCAAATTCAGAAAATTTTAAGTGTGGTCTTACACCTCACTTTACTCAGGAAGACTGCTGCTGTCCAACAACACAGTCATGAGTTTAAGCATATGGTTAAATGCATTCCTGCATTAGTGCCATAGTTGTTCTGGAAGGTAGTCAAACTCATTACATTATTTGAGCTACAGATTTTCTGCCTCATTAAAACCCTAATTGCTTGAATGTTGCCATGAAATGAGGAAACTCTGATGGACAGTGCTCACAAAAGACAGTTCACATGCTGTCAACTGTTTAAGGAATTTTAATGTAATGGAAAATAATATAAAATTAAAATTAAAGGAAGATGGAATAAATGGCTATGGAAAATAAGGAATATTTTTAAAATTTTCACTTTAGTAAAGGACCATCCTAGGTCCTTTTCTACTTCCATGGAAGAAAGAGAAACAACTCTTAGAAGTTTTCATTGACTTCCTCTCCAGATGTTTCAGTGAGTTGCTAAATGTAATTACTAGAAGTCACGATATCTTTTTGATTGTTCATTAATAATGCAAAATCAACCCATGCTATAAATTAATGTTTGGTAACTGGGACTATAACCATCTTTATGAAATGCAGTCAAAATAAATGCTATAAAGTAAGAAAACTTAGTACATAAGTATAGAATCATTCAATTGGAAAAGAACTCTGATATAATGTAGTCCAACCTTTAAGCTACTACTAAGTCCATGACTAAATCATGCTACTAAGTTCTAAATCTATATGTTTCTTGAAGACCTCCTGGGATGGTGACTCAACCACTTCCCTGGGCAGCCTGTTCCAATGCCTCACAACCCTTTCAGTAAAGAAATTTCTCCTAATATTCAACCTACTATTCAACTGCTGATATGTTACCTACTCGTAAATATTCAGACAAATGTGTATCTCCTAATATTCAACTCCCTTGGTGCAACTTGAGGCCATTTCCCCTCATTTATCACTTCGTGGTTGGGTGCTATAGTTCTGGAGTGATTAAAACTAGTTTCTCAAACTATTAGTGTATACACTTTGAAGCTTGCTTCTGGTAAACAGGCAGAAAAATAAGACTTTGCCATAAGGTAACTGTAATTCTTCAAGATCTCTGGAGTATCTCAGAAAATTGCATTTACTCTAAAATAATAAACTTTCTTGGAGTATCTGAACATAAAGATCTTACTGCTGGAGGCCTATTCTGTACGTGAAAGCCAATGTGTTTCAACAGATAACAGACACCAACCCCTGCTTTGCCAGACTGAGTACCCAACCTTAAAGATCCTATCAAGGAATAACAATTGGTAATTATAAGAGTGGGAGTTTCAACAGTATTCCTGTATTTTTCTTACTGTTGCTTGAGTCCTTGCAGGTTGACACTTAAAACTGATTGCAGAAACCAAACTGATATTATCGATGGTACTGATAGTCTGTTATCCTCTCAGAAAATCTTTCAGCTGGAAAATAGAGGAGGCTTAATAACCTCTCACAACTTCACAAAACTTTCCTGACATGATTCCTTCCCTTCCCAGGCTCCAGACGACAGCATTCCGTAGTGTGGGAGAGGTGTGAGCTTTCTGGTTACACATCTAACAGTGGGCTACCAAATATGACATAGAGCCTTAAGGAGCTGTGAAGTTTTTTCCTCTATGAAAGTAGTAGGTCATGTTCTATTTATGCAAAAAGTGCATTATGTTGGTTTCTTACACACACACACAAAAAATAGTGTAATCCTGTGAAGAAAAGAACCGAGAAGTGAATGAAGTAATAGACGTAAAAATCCAGTACAGCTTTCAAGATGAATTTGGGACAGAACTTCCTTGTAAGCCTAACTACATGAAAAAATAGGACATGGAGGGACTTGGCAACATGCTTGAATTTCATTTATCTTTGAAAGAATAAAAACAAAAAATTAATACTTTTGTTTGTTTGGCTGGTTGGTTTGGTTTGGTTTGTTTTTCCCAAAATGAAGCAAGAAACTCTACAGGGGCATGTATAATGGTTTTTTTTTTTTTTTTTTTTTTTTTTTAAGATTCTACTCTGTTGGCTTACACAGACAAATTCGTGAAAGAACCTGCTAAAAAGCAATTGACATAAAAGTTTAGTTTTGCTTCTTGCTGGCTATTTAGAATATACAGTGTTACCCTGACTGGGACCCCTGTCAGAAGTAGAAATGATATGTGACCTTGCTATATCATCCAGATTATATATTTGTGTGTGAAAATTGATAGGCAGTGGATACAACACTTACCCAGATTAGACAAGGTTATCACGCTCGTCGTGCACACATTGGTCTGAATATTTGTGAGTAGATAACATATCAGCAGTCAGTGCTCCCTGATGGAATCTCTGGTGCAGTCTATACTCAAAGATTCAGTTTGTGCTGATTTTGGCAGAGATGGTGTTTTCTTCCATGCCCTAAACAGTGTGAGCTGAAGTCTCATCAATGGTATTTAGGAAATATGTGAAGAAGTCATGTGCATAATTAATGAAAGGTACAACCTGACTGATGTTCTAATGTAGCAGTTTGAGTATTGCTGCTCCTTGGTTTAGAATTACTATGATTTTATAGTTCATTTCTGAAAGAACTGCATTTGTCTTTAGTTCCAGTGAAGAAAATACAGTGGAGAACATACTAATTAGCTGCAGAGGCTGAGTGTGTTAACTTCTGAATTAGCTAATTCTCAAAGCAAGTTTTATATACAAAGACTTCACCTCCAAAGTTGTGTTTCCTAATGGTAGCAGTGATTTTATGAACACCCTGGAAGCAATCTGAGGGAAAAAATGTGGGCATAGATTAGTCTGAGAAAGAAATTGTTGAGTATATTATTACTAAAAGATTAGTAATACTCTCATATTTTATGCAAACCCAACTGATATTTCTTTGAAATATGAAAGGCCTAGAGGTGAGTGGGCATGGCAGGAAGGATGGAAAAAAGAGAATGCCAATCTTTTAAGCGTAGTCCAAGAACACAGGAAATGATGGAAGAGGAAGAAGTAGATTTCCTCTTCTGAAGTTAAGATATCTGTATCTAAGATATTCAGGTTGGATTTTAGGAAAAAATTATTCTCAGAAGGAGTGCTTAGGCATTGGAGAAAGCTGCCAAGGGAAGTGGTGGAGTCACGGTCCCTGGAGGTGTTGAAGGAAAGGGTAGATGTGGTATTTAGGGACATGGTTTAGTGGGCAATATTGGTGGTAGGGGGACAACTGGACTGGATTCTTAGAGGTCTTTTCCAGCTTTAATGATTCTATGACTCTATGATACTGTCTGTAAGTGCTCAGCAGATCTTGCGATAAACATACTGAGGTTTTGTTTTGGAGCTGTTTGATCTTATACTCATTGAAAGCCCGTGATTACTATTTAGCCTTCTCAAGATAAGTTGTATGCAATCTTTTTGTCACCATCCTTGCTGCCATCCTAAACACTTTAGCAGTACCTGAAGTTGTCTGTTGCCATAAACTAGTGATGAGTTGTCTTTCTAGAAAGATGGCTTAAAACACATCTTTACATGTTTCTGGCAACTTGTCCAGAAATGAAATCAGTCTGGCCCATGGTTCATTTGGAGGTGTATCAATATTTCTTCATTCAAAAAGTACGATTCCTAAAACTGAAATCTAAGCTGTAATCTGCCTTCATTGGCTGCTGAAAACCAGTACTGAAAGTACTCCAAGACACATGATGAGAACTTGAGATCCATAGTACGTGCTTGACAATGAGATGAGATCCAGAAAATGTGCTTTCTAGATCTAAAATTTCTCTATTTATTGATGGAGAGACCTGACTACTTAGTACCAAATGTAAGATGTGAAATGGATTACATGACTTCTCCTGGATGATTTTGAGAGTACATCAGAGGTTTTTGCTATTTTGAAGAGATATTGAACAGACTGAAAACTGTGACAGGAACTGATGCTACCACCACTTAACCTGGAATGACTACGGAAGAATGCTTTCCATAGGATGTGGAAGGAAGGAGCTTTATGGTTTTATTGATGATGACTTGTCTCTTCTGGACTGGAATGAACTGGAAGCAAGCTTGAAATAATCCAGGAAACTTTACCTGGTGCTAAAGGTGCTGTGATGGATTTCATAGCTAGCTCCGGTGTAGATAAGGATAGTACAGTGCAATGAGAATAATGGAATCAGTACCAAGGTGTACAAACAAATGGAGTACTAACTGCCGTCGTAGAGAAATGGTGAAATCATTTGCTGTCTCTGTACTGATGACTCATGAACTTCCTCATGCTTACGCCATGGTGACAAGGTGCTCTTTTCTCCTGCAGACATCAAGGATATATTTCAAAGGCTTTGATACGCAGGCCTAGATACTTTATACTAATGAATGTATTCTTGACACCTGTGAAGTGCAGATATAAACCCTTGAAAAAAAAAGTGTTTAAAGTGAAAACCTTGAAGGAGTGGAGATTTCTTCTTTATGTCTAACCTCTGAGTCAGACAACTCCTTTAGACTTTACTGTTACAAAACCAGAGCTTCATTGGTATTTGTGTGTTTTGAAAGTGGGCTACAAAATCATGGAATTATAGAAGATAATTAATACTAGAAGAATGATCAACACACTGTATCACAGATGGTTTTTAAAGCCTGTGGTCCACATTCAGCCATAGTGTTTTCTGATGGTTCTGCTAATAACACTGGCCCCAGCAAATGCTGAATGTCTTGTCTTTGGTCACTGGATTAAAATAAGCACCAGCAGCAAAGTAAGAGAAAGTATAAGAATCAAAGACAGGAAAGAAAGATGTAATGACTCTCAAACTACAATTCATACTGGCATTGTTTCAGTGCTATGTTCAGCTATTAGAAAGGACTTAGTTTTGCCTAAGTTCAATCCCTTCTTTCATCTCTTGAAAGAAACAGTTTGACAGCAGCCAGGGTTAAAAAAAAAAAAAAAAAAGTGTTTATTGGATGTTAATCAATGAATTACTGAACAAATGCTTGAAGAAGAAGCAAGGAATATATGTATGCTCATCACAAATTCAGACTTACTATTTTGTTTGTTACACAAATAGTTTTGTCTTAGAATCACAGTTGTTTTTTTCCAATAACACTGAAGCTCACTTCTAATCTCACTCCTATACTCTTCCACATATTCTTTCACATCTGCAAAAGAGAAGAAGCCATTCTGAGTTCCTTGGCTTTCTACGGAATAGTTTGTGTTGTTTCGTTGTTTGTGTGTTTGTTTTTAGGAGTATCAAGATTGAATTACAAAGTGTTTTTCTTAAGATGTCAAGTTAATGATCTACAAGGCAGAAAGCTGAGGAAGTGGAGGGGAGTAATCAGTGTTTGCATCCTGTGGCATTCGGGTTCAGTTATACTGCTGAAACCTGGAAACAGCAATGTTCTAAAGCAATTATTCAGTGTTACACATTACAGTTATTTTGGCATCTGTAGTTTGTTCATAGTTTATGCTGTAATTACTTCAAGTATGTCCTTCATTCCTAAAACTGGGTTGCACTTATTGAAATGAGATATGTAGCTGTCTGATAATTAGCAACAGCTGACAACATAAAATAACGATCACAAAAGAAAGTGAGGAAAATATATCCTGCTTTCCACTACAAAATTTTTAGAGTCAATACTCTTATTCAAATGTCAATGTAGTACATACAAAAACCAGCCCTGATGTCTCTTGTGCACTGTAATCTGATGGCTATTTTGTATGCAAATTCCAGATGTTGCACTAATCCTTAGGTATTCTTCAAGTCACCAGACCATACTGGCAGTTAAGAATGAGCAAAACCAAGGTGCCTCTCTGGAATTAGAATAATGTATATTTAGTTGCATCATGAGTATCTTTCAACCATCTCTTGTTTACTTTTTAGTTTCGATATTTCTGATGTATATATCACTCTCAGTGTCTGAGAACTATGTACTTACTCTAAGCTGAAACATTAGAAGACCAAATAGCTGTGCCTTGGTAAACATGATGAGAGAACATGGGTATGTTCCCAGCAATACTGGTGATGTTATTTTCGTTAGCTCCTCCATCATTTTCATAGGATGCTCCATTTATGGAATCACCAATAGTTGACTGTTTTGTAAGCAAAATAAAAGATTAAAATCAGATAACAAAAGTATAACATCATTGAACAAAACTTTCATCTAACCTCATATCCTGTCTTCAGCAGTGATCTAAAGTGGGTTAGTTGGGAAAAATATAAGATCATATTACACTCACATGTATCCTTTTAAGTTATACATGCCAATAGTTATTACAGTAGTTATATATAGCAGTAAGCTATAGTTATTATACCTATTCATGCTGTTAAAGTTATTCATGCCCTTCCCTGTGGGCTCCACTAAGTTTAGATTTTTAGAGCATATTACAAAAGAGGGAATAACAGTAGTATAATGCTGAAAACGACTTTTAAAGTTTTCTTAAGAACTGCTCTTTAGTTTTTGGTCATCTAGCACCCTATTCCTACTTGGCATTAATCTCTCAAGATATCAGCTATCCCTCACCCATCCCTTCACACTGCTGTACTGAAAAAGATAATGGTGAAATAAATTTGCTTTGATTAGGATTTTCAGCTTTTGGCTTGCTGGCTTGGCTGACTGCAGACACACCCAGAATACTTGTGAAGCATGTGGTTTTCTGTCTGCACTGAGTACTTCAAGAAGGCTGATCTTAGAGGAAATACTTTGGTTATACCTTACGAGAAATGACTTTGTGATCAACAATTAGATGAGACGGAAGAGAAAGAAAATTCAGGTTACACCTACCTGAAAACAAAGAGGCATAAGATTGAGCAGGGTGTGAAGTTGGAAGTTTCTGAACAGAGATATCTGTGTTTATCTTCCTTGAGTTTCTGCCACTGAAACTCTAGCAAGGTTTCAGATGCATGCATGGGAAGTATGTGTCCTGTAAATATGACCACATTACTGTTTTCTGTACTCACAGTGTTTAATCTGCTGGGTAGGAGTTAGGAAGGCATCTAAATTCAAGTTCTCTCATCATCATTTTTTGATGTACTATCCAAGATCATGTATTTAACTTGAATTACACTGACAAGAATTCAGAGATGAAATTCAGAGTGAATGTATTCTGACAATGTTTGTGGCTTCAGAATTACAGTTGTCTTTTGTAAATAATCACATGAAACACCTTTATTTCTACTTGTAGAACCATAAACAGCCAGAGGAGTAGACATTTGTACAGGATTTGGGGTGATATCCTGTGATCTTTGACCTACCCTACATATTGTGCAACTACAGAAACTGTAGTTACGTTTTATAAATACAATGTATCGTATAACTACAATGTGTGTAGTTACGTTGTGTAAATACAGACAATGATAACACAGGTGTTTAATTTGCTTTTGCCTTACTTTCCCGTCTGTGAAATGGGGATGGTATCAATTCCATCTCATACAAGTGCTATGATGAGAAATGAATATCTAAAGCTACTTGGATGCCATGAGAATGGATGGAAATTAAACATAAAATTACATGAGAAATAAGATAATGTAACTTTTACAGTAATTGGGAAGTATTTTGTATAGATTCAGCATGGCTGAATGAGTGGTCTTTAAAGAAAGGCATGACCCTGCAGAAGTACACGAGGGGGTGAAATTCACATTTCCAACGTTAGTGTAGAGAACAGCCAAGGTGAAAACACATCTTTTCCCTCTAGTACCTTGTAGTAATTGGTTTTGGACAGAAACGTGACCATAGAACCACAGAACCATTTAGGTTGGAGATGACCTCTAAGATCGTCAAGCCCAACTGCTATCCTGGCACTGCCAAGTCCACCGCTAAAGCACATCCCTAAGCCCTACATCCACACTATTTTTGCAGACTTCTAGGGATGGTGACTCATAGAACAGAATCACAGAATCGTTAAGGTTGGAAAAGACTTCCAAGATCATCTGGTCCAACCATCCCCCTGCTACCAATGCCACCCGCTACGCCACGTCCCTAAGCTTTTCCCTGTGCAGCCTGCTCGGGGAGTGCTCCGGCATGCCTCGCAACCCCCTCAGTGAATAAATGTCACCGAGTACCCAACCTAACCCTCCCCGGGCTCCACTTGAGGTGAAATCGGTGAAACTCGGAGCGGTTTCTCCCCAAACCGGGCACCGAGCAGCCGGCAGCGGCCGCCTCAGCCGCTCCCGTCCCCGCGCCCCCTGGCGGAGAGACGGAGCCGCCACCCGATGGCGGAGCCGCCACCTCGGAGCGGAGCCGCCTCACGGCGGAGCCACCACCTCACGGCGGAGCCGCCGCCCCCCGCTCCCGGCTGCAACCTCGCCGCGGCTGCCCCCGAAGTTGCTCCTTGCACCGCGTCCCCTCAGGCGGCGGCTCCCGCTGGCGGTGGCGGCGTGGCGCTGTGGGGAGGGCCGCCTGGCGCCGCCTCCCTCCCCTCCTTCCCTCCCTTTCTACCCTCTCCCTCCTCCATCCTCTCCCTCTCCGCGCTGCCCCATCCATGTTCGGGCTGGAGAAGCCGGCCAGGAGCGGGGGGTTCCCCAACATGGCGTCCGTGGGGGATTTTAACGCGCTCAGCTCCAGCATCCCGGCCACCAAGGTGGAGCTCTCCGTGTCCTGCAGGTGAGGCGGCGCCCGGGGGACGGTGCCCCCTCAGCGGCGGGGGGACGGGGACGGACACCGAGCCCTCGCCGGGGCTGCTGCGGGGCCCCCCCGGGGAAAAGCGGCCGCCGTGGCCCTGGTGGTCACCTCCGGGTCCCTCCCGTGTCCCCTTCGGGTCCCTCCGGGGCCAGATGCGAGGAGCGGGGCCGCGCCTCGCCTCCTCCAGCGGCTCCTTAACTTCTGGAGCTGTCCCAAGTGCCGCGGGTGGGGAAAGGAAAAAAACTCCCATCCGGACTGATCCCTGCGCCTATTTTTATTATTATTATTTTTTTTTTTGGAGGCTGTCTTGCAAAAGTCTTGCGAAACCGGGCGTGTTACCTTGGCACATTTTACCCCAGCGCTGCCGCTGAGAAACTAAAAATCAGAAAATGCACGCCCGAAACAGAGCCCGGTGCGTGCGGTCCCGTTCCTCAGCATTTATTGGTGTTTATCGGTATTTCAACTATAACGCTGGAGGGAACAGAGCGTTTGCTGTTGGAGGTCTACAGTTATTTATTTTCTACGTGCGCGTTTCCATCCACGTTTCGCAGCCCCGCTACAAGGCGTGCTGTGCTGGTGGCTGCGAGGCAGCCGTGCCGCTCGGAGTTGGCGGCGTCCAGCAGCGGCTTTGGAGAGGGCTCGGTGTGGGTTCCTGAGGCGAGGCGAGGCAAAGTTTGTCCCGCAGCTCCATTTGCTGCCAACGCTGCTGCTTGTGAGGGGAAAAAAAAAAAAAGGCTTAAATTGTCAGGCTGCTTCCTCTCCTCCCTTAGCAGATGAAGTGTGGCTCGGTGCTTTGTCCAGGCTGCATGGCAAAAGAAGGCAGAGACCCTGAGAAATGTAACACGACTGAATTTGGTATACGAAATGTATCCCTGGGCTGACAGGAACATGCTGATGCTCAGCCTGTCTCCACAAAGTTTACTAGCAGCAAGCAGAGAAACCTTGGTCCTGGGGAAGGCATGCTGTTATGTGTAAAAGCAATCCAGGACCTTTTATATTACTTTTATTTTTTTCAAATAACCTTTACATATGGCAGAGTTCTTGTGCAAGTTCTGACCCAGTTCATGTATAATGGGAGTTTATTTCCTTCCAGGTATTGTTTGTATCAATCACCCTGCAATGTTTGCTTCTAACCTTACTCTTATAGTTACTTGAGAATCCATCTGGTGGTTAAGAAAGGCAGGTGTATGAAACAGCTGATCATTTCTGATGTTAGTTACCTTATTTATAGCTCATTTCAGGACATAATTTACATGTTAATTTCTCTGTACCTCTCTTCAAAAGCCATGTCTGTTTTGTTGAAGCAAGAAAAAAAGTTTTAAAAACGTTTTTTCACCCCGGTATGTCTCAATATCAAGTGCAGAAGGATGGGAATTACCCAGGTGATTCCCTTCTTCATGTGCTGGAATGACAGCTTTTGATTGCAAAATCATGCTTTGAAATTGAGTGTAAAGTGAATGGGGCAGAGATTAACCAGTAGCATATGGCTGTGATTCATCTGTAAACACAGTCATTGGCTAAAGCACAGGAAAAGCAGTGCAAAACGAAATTGTGAAATACAGCAAGAGTCCACTGTGCAAAGTTCAGGGAATGCTGAAAATTCTTTAATAATTAGCAGTTGTGTATACCTAAACATATGGAGAGACATGCTTTGAAAATAGTTTGAGTCATGACATCAATTTTCTCTTGATACCTGCAGAGTTGCAGAGCCAATTTAATTAATAGTTTATATCAGTAGTTATCAGCTGATAATTATACTTTTGTTCCTAGATATATTTTTTTTTGCTTTATTTGTTTTGATAATAGTAATAATGGGAACTTCTTCCAGGTTACACATGTGGTATAATTGGTGGCTAGTGAAGTTGTGCAGCGTGTTTGGTTCCATGTCTGGCTGTGCCACAAAACAAACTTGTGATTCTAGACAATCCTTTTAACTCTGTGTTTTTTGTTTTGGTTATTTCAGTTTCTTGTTATTCAGTAAGGATACAGCTTCTACTCACATTTCAGGGTGGTTCATCTGTTGGCATTTCCCAAGTCAGTTTGCTCAGCATGCCCATACTGTCAATGTGATCAAACCAGCCAGGTTTCAGTACTATGCAGATGGGGTTGCACGACTTCTTACTCTGCAAGCCAGCCTGCTTTAGCTTTGGGGTCCTGCGAGGCAGCCACTAGGTGAGGTGCATCTCATGGCACGGAAAGTCTTTGTCTATGAATATCTTCTGTTAATGCTCTTCTGGGGTTTCTTTATGAATAAAAATCTTTCCTATGATACTCATTGCTCATTGAATGCCAGCATTGGCTATAGTTTTGCAAATACTAGGAAAGCAAGATATTCATTTAATTCTTTCTAGTTATTACTACCCAGTGTCTATCAGACAAAAAGTTTACGGTCTTCTTCCAACTCTTGTAAGATGTAGATTTCTAAGCTTTCTTCTAAGGCTTTTTTTTTTTTTTTTTTTTTTTTTTTTAATCAGGAATCTATATTCTTAGGTGCAAGGGCCAGATCTAAAGCGGCAGAACAACTTAAACATCTTGTCCCAAGGGATCTTTTGGTGTTGGTAAGAGTCCACTGTTGCGTGGGCCAGTTGTTACAGAAGCCATCTCTCCCTGCGCCCTGTCACTCCCTCTGTCACGTGCCCAGGAATGCATCCATGGTCTGATGAAGGCTGTCACCTGCCATGTGGTCTTTTTTTGATTGCGGGCTGGCATCGCTTTAGATGATTGTCCTGTGGTGAAAGAAAGATCAGGACCTTGGCCTTCCAGTCAATAAGTGAAAGAGAATATAGGTTGTTCTTTATCTTAACTCTACTGTTGTTTTCCAGCCAAAAGGTTCCTTTTCCTCCAAAGGTGTATTTGCATAGCACACTGATTTAGACCTGTGTCTAGACTTGAATCTACACTTAGAAGCTGTGGCTGGAAACTTGCGGTCCCAGGTGAGCTGGAGGTAAGCTCCAGGCTGTGTTTCAGGGAAGGAAATAATGGGGACATTTGAGATTGCTCATCATCATGCCTGCCATCTTGTATGGCCCTCTCTGGTCGTGTTCTTTGTTAATTGCAATCCAGTTGCATGTTAAATGTTGGAGGAACTTCATATCCTGGTCCCACCTTCCCTACTGTCAGTGCAGTTACTCAGTGGCCTCTCAAGTTTTTCAGTTTTTGTCGTGATCTATATAATGGTCATCGCTGCTCCTCATGGTTGCTGTGTGGACTGACCTGAAGTCTCCTGATTGAGCCACAGCCTTTATGAAACCTTAATTTACAAGGAAGACCAAGAGTTTCATAATGTCCCATGTTAATTTACTTACTGAGTGAGAAGTTATCAAACAGAATTGTCCTCCTAAGAGTAATTTGTGTGTATGTATAGGAAAGTGAAGCTGTAGCTTGATCATGTTATGACTTCTAGTATTGTATCAAAGATGCCATGCTCATCAGAGAAATGGCAAAAGGCTTATAAAATGCTGACATGGGTCTGCTAGGCTTTGTGCAGGGTCGAGCAGACTGTCCTCATGTTCTGGGTTTGTGCCGGGCGGGCTCTGTGCTGTCAGTATTCCCATAGCAGGCACAACGTGTGGAAAGGCAGCACAAACTCCTTCTGGTTAATTCAGCAGAAATACATTTGCTTGCCTGTGCCTCATTTGAATGAGTTCTGTGCTGCTTCACAATTTGTACAGAAATCTCGTGTTAATGAATGGGCTGAATGGAATTAAGCAAATCCTGTTCTTAGTTATGAAAATAATCTATTTTCAAGTTTCTTGCATGGAGGAACAAAACTTACTACCTCAGGGTTTTTGCCTTTCTGTTTTTTTGGTGGTCTGGAAGTCCTAACCAGTTGCTTTCTGGTGGTTGTGGTACCCAACAGCATGTTTAATTATACCTTTGATTATATCATTGATTATATATCTTTGATTATATCTTTGATTGTCCTAAGGATTGATTTTTAGCAACATCTCTTCTCTCTGGCCCGTATACGTACCTCCCAGGTATTTGGAAGTATTAATCATTGGTTAGAAATTCCCATGGCAGAAAGACGCCGTGACAAAAGAGAGACCCTACATAAATTATTTGAGCTTGGAACTGTATAATACAAAGTACAGAAACTAAAATTCACCCTGGTTTTCATTTACCAGCCCTTTTGTGTGTGTGTGTCCAGGCTGGATTAAAAACCTGTGTAGTGGTTGTGTATGGCTGACAACAGAAGGTTGATCCTTACATCTTTTTATTTGAAATGAAACTTCCTTGACAACCAGCTGGCTTCAGCTGAGGAAAACTGGTGTTTCAGAAAAACAAAACAAAACAAAAACTGTATATATGGGTGGCAGTGTTCTTCAAAACAGTCACGGAGGTACATTTCTTATCACCTGTATGGCTTGGCATTCCTGTACCTGTCTTTATCATTTGAAGTTCAAGCAGGCACACGTGTGAATTGTAGAATTTAAGAATTTGAGATCTGTGGCCCTGTAGACGCAGACTTGCTACTGCTAGGAACAGGTCCCGGGTTTCATACAAGTTGTGCAAGGTCTCGGGACTTGTCAGCTTCTGTCTGAACTTGTCTCTGCCCAGCTGGAGCTTTGTTTGGCCTCGCTGAGCTCCAGCAGTAGTTTTTCTAATGACCGGGTGGCTGCTGCTGAGATAGTTTCACTTTGGCTTGTATAACTGTGTGATATAACTGCAGTTTTTCTATAGATAATTGTAGCGAGCGGTGGTATTGTGCAGCATGGGATAGCTGTGACCCGCACAGAAGGGTGTTGTGGGGAGCCTCAGAGTTTGGAGGAAGGAACCATCAACATCGTACCCCTCCTGAGACGTCCTGTGCCAGCCCTGCCACCACCATGAACTTCATCCTCCTGTGGGATGCTCGCCGGCAGCTCGCTGTGATGCCCTCCCACAGCTGAAGCTGACAGCCTTAGGTCTCAGGAAGGGAATACAAGGGAAAGCCTGCCAGCAGAAAAAGGATCAGGTACTAGGAAGCGTGTGACAGCTTCAACTGTGTTAAGGCTTTCTGTGTTAGCACTATTTTCCTCATTTTCTTTTATTTCTTTATCTGCCCATCTAAGCAATGCCTCACAAAAGCAAACAGTGGCTGAGAAGGAAGAAGGAATCTTACATTGGTGGTTTGCATTCACTTTCTAAATGGCTTCTTTGATGTATACCTTTTAAGAACCGTTTCAGAAAAACCATGCAAAATCTGGTTTTATGCTTTATGTACTCTTATACATTAATAAAATATTCTGTTAACTATACATCCTTCAAGAAACCATATCTAAAATAGAATTGCATCTCCACAGGCTTGGGTGGACTGGGTAAAAGCAGCTGGAGAAGGACTGATAAGTTGAAGTTACCTTGAACTGACAGATCCTTGGGCTGCCAGGGATCCTTAGTGCCATCGCCCAGGATATGTCCCTAGAAGCTCAGAGCTACAGACTGTTTAGCTGCCTAGCATTAGGAATATAAACGTAGATGGCTCATTTTGTTGTTTTCAAGTAATAGTTGGGCTTGTGCTGAAGCAGAGTTCAACCAGTTTGTGTTATGCTGTTGTGGTTTAACCAGGCAGACAGCTAAACACAGCACAGCCATTTGTTCACCTCCCACTCCGCAGTGGGATGGGGGAGAAAACTGGAAAAAAAAAAAAAAAAAAAAAAGTGCAAGAACTTGTGGGTTGAGATAATGGCAGTTCAATAAGAAAGAAATAGGGGAAAAAAAAAGAAATAAACGAATGGGGAAAAAACAAACAAACAAAGCAAGTGATGCACAATGCAATTGCTCACCACCAGCCAACTGATGCCCAGCCAATCCTCGAGCAGCAGCCCCCTGGCCAACTTCCTATTGATTTTATTGTAAAAAAAACATGGTTTTATTGTTCACCATGACACCACATGGTATGGGACATCCCCTAGGTCGGCTGTCCTGGTTCTGTCCCCTCCTGGCCTTTTGAGCAATGTCCTTGCTGGCAGGGCAGCAAGAGAGGCAAGGCAGCAAGTCCTTGCCTCTGTATAAGCACTGCTCTGCAACACCTAAAACATTGGTGAGTTATCAGCATTATTTTCTCCTAAATCCCAAATACAGCACCAAACCAGCCACTATGAAGAAAATTAACTCTGTCCCAGCCGAATCCAGGCCATGTTCCTAAATGGACTTTGATTTAAAGTGGAACAGCCCAAGTACCTGTTGAGGTCTGCTTCATCTGTAAGAGTAGCTTTTCCTGACTAAGAATTTCTAGTCTGTTTCCACAAAACAACAGCTGCAAAACTATTGCTATGTTGTATGCAAATTTGGCAATTATGTTGTTGTTTTAACCCCCAAGAGCAGTCAGCAGTTTTAGTAGAGGTGTTGACCTAGAACTTTTTTGGCACATCTAGCCAAAGGTTTTCTGTGTGTTGCCATAAAAACTTGCTTCCCTCTTTCTCTTCAGGGAGTGACTTCAGTCTGTTCATAACTTGACAAAGAACATTACTTGGGAGGCTGACAATTAGTTCTTCATCTTTTTGTGAACAAGAAGAGTCAGTTACTTCTCCAAAGAGATACTGTGGATGTTTTCCTTAGTTTGCTTATCAGAGATGCGTTTGCTTTCTTCCCAGTCCTTCAAGTGCCCCAAAGAGGGGAGGCAATCTGAACAGAAAGTGAGAGATCATCCTAATTGCCTCTTAGTCGGGAGAGCCACCAGTTTCTCACCTCTGGGCCTTTCCTAAAAGAACCAGTCATTCTGAAATGAAGGTAAAACTCTGAGAAATTGTCTGGTCTGCTTTGAGGTCCAGGGCATTTTGAATCTAGGGACGTGGAGGCTATTAGCTTCCTTTTTATTGCGTTCTGGCAGAATACAGGAGAAGAGCGTGAGTAGCTATGGAAGGGTGACTACTTAAGCTAGCACTACAGCTGAATGGTTGTTTGTGAAATTACTCTGCAAGAAGTCAAGTGGACTCTTCACTCAAGGAGACTCTCTGGACCATATGTCGCCTTACTTAGGGCTGACTGTTGCAAGTCCAATGGTATCAGTTAAAGTTGAAGGACGGTGACTACTGAGGTGTAATACAGCTACGTTACAGTCAGTAGTGAAATGGATGCTACTTTGCACAAAAAAAGAGGAAATATTTCTATTATTCAGGATGTTCCTTTAAAAAAAAAGTGCATGGGCCTTTTAATAAGTGAAGGAAATTTAAATGCATTTGTTTAATGAACTAGGTAAGCCAAAGCTGCATGGACAAGCAGAGGAGCACAAGGAATTAATTGGCTCCTTCCTGTGTTCAGCCACTCCCAGGAAAGCAGGACTCATCACGTGTTTCTTGGGAAGACAAACGCCGTCACTCCAAACGTCCCCGTTTCTTCCTTCCTTCCCACCAGCTCGTGTTGCTGAGCATGGCATCAGGTGGCATGGGACAGCCCTTTGGTTGGTCTGGGCCAACTGTCCTGGTTCTGTCCCCCCCAGCTCCTGGTGCACCCCCAGCCTGCTCTCTGGCAGGGCAGCACGAGCAGCAGAAAAGTCCTTGGCTCTGTGTAAACACTGCTCTGCAACAACTAAACATCAGTGTGCTATCAGCACTATTTTCATCACAAATCCAAAACATGGCATTATACAAGCCTCTGAATAAAATTAACTCTCTTCCAGCCCAAACCAGGATAACTGATTAATGAGCTAGGAACAATTCCTTTTCCCAGGGAGTAATTCAAGTGTACTTTGAGGAAAGTGAGGCATGCTCATCGAAGAATCTAATACATTGAAAATGTATGTTTTCTAAAAAATGAAATCAATCTTGCATGGGTAACTAAATTTTGTTACCCATGGGATGGGGGAGTGAATTGCAGAGGTAGAAGTGAGAAAACTGGTGGGTTGATATAGAGACAACTTAATAGGTGAAGCAAAATGTGGAATTTATTCATAGCTTCCTGTTCAGAGGCAGGCATTGGGCCATCTCCAGGAAAACGTGGCTCATCACACATAGCGGTCACTTGGGTGGGGAACGAGATGGAGGAAAAACAGAACAAAACAAATAAAAAAACACTGTGTGGGGTTGAGATAGGAACAGGTATTTTTGAAACAAGAGAAATAGACTTTAAAATACTCAGTTCTGTGTTTCCTGTGGTCTGTTCTTCAGTGCCAGATTTCTGGCATTTCTGATGGAGGAATTGAATTAACTTCTAAGTTAAGCATAAGAAGCGTTAAATTTATAACAGAAAATTACAGAGCAGGAAGTTAATATGTTGATCATTTTTTAAAAAAAAAAGTCTAATTTGAAGCAAAATATTCATGAACAAGGTGAGTAAATGCTAGTTTTTAAGGTAGATCAGTCTTTGTCAATGTATATATGCTATGTATATACAGTATATTTAAATCACACAAAGCAACATAATAATGATTTCTGTTTAGCTACTACAGCTAACGAGGTCATTTTATCTTAAATAAACTGGTTTAGAAATACATGTGTGAGATCTTAAATTTTTATGTGAAATATAGAAAATTTTTGAAGCAAAGCACTGGGCAGAAACTGTATCATATTGACAAACCTTTCTGGAGTTTGTGAAACTCTGTGAATGAATAACATGATTCTGAAAGGCATAGCTAAATATGTTTTAACTTTTCTTTTTACACATTTTTTTAATTTATTTTTTTTATCTGGGGAAATTGCTCTCCTTATACCCATAAAGAAATCTTTATTCCAGCATTTCTAATCCTCTAATCTCCCGTGTATTTTCCAGTATATACTAAGTAGGTGTTAATGCCATGGTTCCTATTTTTATTTTTTATTTTTTCCCTTAGTCATCAGTGCTACTGCAAGTGTTTTGGAAGGTCCACTCCAGAATTCGTCCAAAACAGGTGCAAAATGAATTCCTTCAGGATCTGTGATGGTAGAATAATGCTTTCTGCACAGATGTTACTAGACTTCTTTGCTATAGATAGTTGATGTACATGTTCCTCCAGGTAAAAAACAAACAAACAAACAAAACCAACCAACCAACCAACCAACCAACCAAAAAGCTCTTTTTCTCCTTTTTTATTCTTCCTTAAGATTGATAGTCATTCCTTTCCTTTTCTTTTTGCATTGTTTATCTGAAAGTCATAAATAGTATAGAAAGAATATGCTCACTATGTTGAGTTGCAATAGAAGTCTGTTTCTCTTGATATTTTGGTTAGGAGGAAGTAACAGAAGTTTTGGGCATTTCAAGTTTCTGAGTTTGGGAGCTTTCCTAGGACTGTTTCCTGAGGCAAAACACTGTACTACCAAAGATAATGCTTTTCTAAGGAAAAAAGTTTTCTGCTCAGACTCTGCAGAAAGTGCTGTTGAGGGGATAAAGGCTATGTAAAATTCTAGAAATACATCCAGTGTTCTTTCTCCTTTTGCTTTTAGTTATTTCTTCTGGTTGTAGCTTGCTGTATGATTCTGTGCCATGCAGTTTTCATATACTTAAAGGAACATTTTGATTGTTTTCCCACTAAAATGAGAATGCACAAAGGAAATTGTGTAGCCTCTTGAGCTATTAGAGGAATTAGTGGGGAAATCAGGCTCTTTTTTTTTTCCTGTTGACATTGGTCTTTAAGTTCCTTCCAAAATTGCCTGCACTGCTTGAACAGCCTGCTAAGTTCTCGTGTTGCTATTTTAGCTGGTTATTAATGATTTGGAAAATCAGACATGTCTGCAAACTTTGCTGAAGACATTGTTTATTTATAGTAAAATGTACGAAGGATCAAATTGAGGATATTACAAGCTGCATCATCTCAAAACTGTGCATTAGTGGTACTTACTGACCTGAGTTACTGTGTTAAACTTTGGTATCTCAAGCCTCCTTTAAGGGATGTTGGCTGTATGGCAGTGTTTTAGTTCATTAAGTCCCTGAGCAGTGAATGGTTGATGACTAGGAGGATTCTCAGGCAGTGTTGCAGATTCTTATCATATTCTTATATTCTCCCATGGCAGGTACTTTCTGCCTGTCTTGGAATCAGAGGAGCAGGATAGACTGAGATTTACAATACCTGGTATGGCCAGTCTATCCAGGGGAGGACTACCCATCACCTAATGTGCTATTTTGTTCATACAACCCTTAATCTGGATTTTTCTAGAGTTTTATAACATTCTCAGGTACTCATTTTGAGATAATAAAAATAATCTAGTTACCACAAATTAATGACGTGTCTAGGTATGTATAATCAAAATGAAATAAGACACAATTTTCATTTAAAATTGCCAATTCTGGCATTGCAGACCTTTCTGTACCACACTTTGAAGCACTTTGTAGTGGTCATTATCAAATACAAACTTGAAACTGTTTTTCCTTGGTTTGTTAATATTTCAATATATATTTGCACATTGTTGGTTAAGATTGAATACAGTCTCTCTGGATATGATCAAATGGATATATAAAAATCCCATTTCTGAATAGATTAGAGAAGTTCTGAAGAATTAGTATGTGCAGACTTCAGGTTCATTCACAAATACTAATCTTAAACCCTTAGGCAAAAATAAATATACCGTTCTTTTAAAGCTATCTTTTTTCATATTGCTTGTTCTGAATCATGGATTTGGTATATCTAAACTGGGGATCCAGTATTTTTTCTTTGTTGAAGTCTGAATGGACTGCTTAGAAAACCTATAGTTAACAACATATTAATGTGCATTTCAACACTGTGCAGTAGCATGAAAATGTGATTTAGATCTGAATGGGAGTAATAAGTGGTGACCTTTAACGAGGCTGCACTAATTATTAAAAATAATAAGTTGTAAGACATGTAAACTGGTTACTTAATACATCCTCTTGCTCCAGGGTAGGACCAAAGAACTAATTAGGACTTGCAGCTACCTAATATGTTCTTAAAGACCTTTAGTGGCAGAGATTTCACATGATGTCTGGCCACCTTTAACAACAAAAGATGGTAAAACAACGCTCAACCACAAAGTTCAACTTATGCACTTGTTGTGTCGAAGACTCAGCTTGTGGTCAGGCCTCTTCCTTCTCGTTCTGTCTATGTGGGGATCAGCATCTTTTTCTTCTTAGACAGTCCTTGATTTTTGCTTCCTCTGGACTCTAGTGGCTCCGTGAATTCCTTGGAATGCAAAACATTGGCGTGCCTAAAATGTTGTTGTTGGAACTGAGTGTTTACTAGCATTAAGAATACTAGACAATTACTCCAAAGTGGCATTTTTGTTTATTAAATCTTGTTTATTTAATATGTTTCTTTAATAGTTAGCCCTGTTTTCCAAAGGCACAAGGGTTTTGACTTGCATTCAATTTGTAGTCTATTGTGATGCCTAGAACCAATTTTAACATTATTGCTGTACATGTATATCCAGCTATTCTCCATTCTACTTTTTTTTGCTCTTGATTAATACCTAGCTTAATCTATCTGCCTAAGTTTAATAGCTCTTTCTTGTCCCTGTGCAATAGTTTTCTGTTTTCAGGTCATTTTTCAGGTTTGTCAAAATCTTTTTTTTATTACTATTTTCTTTTTAATCTTTTTTTTTGTTTGTTTTTTTGTTTTTGTTTGATGAAATGGTTGGGATGATGAATAGCTTTCTGTGAAAGACTGGTTTTCTGGTCAGTCCTGCTCCTCTAGACTTGACATGACATTAGGATTGTATCACATAACAAAGAAGTTTGTTCTCCCTACTTTTTTTTTTTTTGTAGGTGCTTAGAAATTTCCTATTTTTGGTATATGTCCTGTTTATCCTTTAGTTTTGCTTAACCTTACTAATTCATGATAAATTCTTTTAGGTATTCGCTGATGGCTCTGAGATATCATAACCATTCTCTTAAATGAAGTCCAAGCTTTTTTGAGTTCAACTAGCGTGTTAATCTGTGGTAGAAGTTGTTGATTTAAAGTTATTTCTGTTCCTGATGTCCCTTGCATATATTTAACGTGCTTGTTATGTATCACTTTTCACTTCAAAGTACTGGAGTTTTAAGGTTTAGTTTGCTCAAATCCAGAATGTGTAACAAAAAGAAGGGTGAGAAGACTCAAGGTATGGTGCTGACTGACCTCAAGTAAATCTTATGCAGTAGGAGGGGAAAAAACTAAGTAGACTTCTGATCAGTATTGTTAAAAACATACATACATTGGTGTCTGATCTGTATTTTTCATCACTTTTAGTAAGATGACTTTTCTCTCTTTTTTTAAACAGAAATCTTTTGGACAGAGATACGTTTTCTAAATCTGATCCAAGTAAGTACATAGCATATTATTTTGTCTCCTCGTCATATATTCCAAACTTGTAAATACTCAATAAAAAATTAGATGGGTGGTTTCTGTGATATCATTTAGATTTACATTGTGACAATTACATAAAACAGTGCTGGTTATGCTCATAGCTCCTATTAGAGGAACTGGAATTTTAAAGGCTCTGTAATCGCTCCTGCTTTCCTGAACTACATGGTCCCTCAGTTGAGCAGAAAAAACTACATTTTCTTAAAATTAATAAATGCAGAAAAACCATTAATTTTTAAGAAAATAATTATATGTTGTTCTGGTTTGTTTTCAAAGCTACTTGATAAACTGGGAGCACTTCTTGCTGCTAGTACATATTGTCCTCTAATTGTGTTTGCTTTTTTTCCTGATAGTGGTTGATCAAAGTACTTCTTCAGCGTTAACTGACTAGTCATTAGATTACGTTGTCTCGGTCATGTTGTCTCCTCTACTGCTCTCCATGTCTATTTTTATCTGTGTTCCTTTTTTTATTTTTTTTTTTAATAAGCCTAGGCTTTTCTTCCTTAGAATAAATACTGTATGTCGTGCTTACTGACATTGGAAGTAACCCGAGACATACATGCTTCCATCTTGTGTCTGGACGCGTAACCATGTCCTGATGGGATGTACTTGAATACTGAGTCATGTGGCAGTGCCAAACATTTGAGTGCTTTTGTAAGGGTCTATTTGTCAGTTCTTAATCAAAAGTTTCTTGAGAGAGATTCCACAATAGACTTTGATTACTTCTGCTTCCTGGGGAAAAGCTGCATGAAGTTAGGAGTGCCTTTGACATTTCTGAGCTTTAAAACTTTATTTTTTTTTAATGGAGACATAGGCAATACCATACCTCTGATGTAGAGAAATCACGCAGAAGCAGAACTGAGTATCTTGCATATAGCAAACTATTTTTTAAGCAATTTTGAAAAGTGGTCAATGATACGTTGCCCCTGATAAATTAAATTCAGGGCTTTCTGTATTGAATCAAGGCATCTTTCAGCAAAAGTGATGAGATGTCTAGTTTTTAAACTTAAATACTATTAGGGATAAGTGCTTCAAGATTTTCTCAGGTAGGAGACTGTATTAGGCATAAATCACAGGATTTGAGTAGCAGGCGACTGCCGTGTGACTTGTGTGGGAGGAGGCCACGAATCACTCAGTGGCTGTCACAGCTCGTTGCAGTCAGCTCTGGAAGCCTTGTGAGTAACCACTGCCAGCTGGAACTTCTGCCAGCCAGGGGAGCACACAGTGCCCCTGCCAAAACGCATTTCAGAAAGAAAGTGGCAGCAGCTAGGGGCTAGAGACACAGCTGCTGAAGATTCTCCCAGAGCCATACTTCTGAAGATATGCTGCTGGGAATGCACTCTTTAAACAAGACACTCCTTGTGAAGACCATAGACTCTTCAGAAGTCTATGGTCTGTGGACATCCCGTGCTGGGGCCGGGACACCTCTACAAGGGATTGTGTCTGGTGGGTGACCCACACGAGGGAAGGGATAGGAAAACCTGTAGAAACTTTACTATCCTTAAAGTAATTCTGAGAAGTAATCCAGTGGTATTTTTTATAGATTCAAGGTATGTGGAAATATTTTTTAAGCCATCATAACCTTGCCTATCAATTGCAAACATACTGCTTTCTTGTTTCTGGTAAGTAGCTTATTTAAAGCACTCAAATTGATGGTGTGCTTTGGAGGTCTAGGCTCACACTGTAAGCATCCAGTTATTCTGCCAATCAGGCCTATCTGTCTCAGGCCAGCAGATTAAAAACATGTAATACAGTATTACCGGCCTTAGTAAAGAGAGAATGGGGAAACTGTTAAATCTAGGAGTGCTCATGCTGTATTCACACTCAATAAATGACTTGGCAAAGCAGCTTTGATTGTGGATACCCTCCAAACAGTGT
This sequence comes from Aythya fuligula, assembly GCF_009819795.1. Lineage (NCBI taxonomy): Eukaryota > Metazoa > Chordata > Aves > Anseriformes > Anatidae > Aythya > Aythya fuligula. Next base: position 16,012,071 of record NC_045559.1, read on the forward strand.
GGATTTAGTATTGTGGAAGATTTTTATTAGCTGATCAGTTTGCTGCCAGTGTCCTTTATTTCCATGCAGACATATGGCCTTAATGTAACAGCTAAAGGGATAAGAGTGTACTATAAAAACTGCTATTCTTTTCTGTACTTGGAAGTATAGCAGGATATCTTTCCTCTGTGTCTGTTTGTTTGGACAAAGGCCATGCTTACGCTGGTTTGTGTACAGTAACTTTATCCTGTTAGCTAAAAAAGGTGTCAAAACCAGCATCATCGTTTCACAAGATCCGCTTTTAGACACACTGCATTCACAACCATCAGATCTCGTAAAAGTTAGAGCCATGCAGAGTTACTCTCTATGTTCAGGTCTGACTGGATTTGAGTAGACCAATTCTAATACGTTTCAAACTGCAGTGCAGTTATATGGGGATCGTAGTTACTGTAAAAATTCAATTTTGACTTCTCGGTCTTCTGCTTAGAGAGTCACACATGAATATAGTTGACTCCCCTGTCCACAAAAGCTGCCTTCTCCTGAAAATAAAAAGGAACCTGTGATTTCTCCAGTTCTCTGAGGAAGCTTGCTTATCCTTTTTTGATACTGTAATTGCTACTCAGTATTCATTCAAATGCTAGCCACTTCACTGCAATCTAGAATATTCATGCCAAGAGGGATGTGGTACTTTGCCTCCCTAGAGGCAAATTACCAAAATAATGTAGAGTTATTAGACATAGATGGGACAGACTTGGATAGTCCTTGAATACTCATGGAGTATTTTAAACAATACTGAAGTTGCTCACTGACAATGCTTTCTCTTTGGTGGTATCACAACAAGTCATATATACTTATTTATTACAGTAAATTTGGACCTTTCTGTCTTTCCAGTTCGGAGATTTATTTTTTTTATAGCAAAATTATTGAGAAAACCCATTCTTTTTAACTTTTCTCATAGAGACTGAGCTAAAGTAGTGCTTCCGTAACAGGACAGGATTAAGATCTTCTGCAGAGGAGATACAGATTAATTAAGTTGGTGTATCTTCCTTGGGACAGTTGGGCAAAAACATGGTAATGGTGTGAACTGGGTGCTGGATCGTGAAAAGATTTAGGTTGCATGGAGCCAAGGCCAACTGTGCTGTAGCTAAGACTTTCTTGAAAGGGAATAGATGTTTTTATGTTAGGGAAAACTGAGGTAGGCAGTTTGGATATTACAGTTGCCTGGCTAAATGTTGTGTATATATGCATTGAATAGGAGAGAACAAGTGTAGGGTAAGGGAGGCCCAAACTATGTGGGAAAATGAGAGTGGGATACTACAGCATTTTGGGAACTGAATCTAGAGCTGAGTGATAGTGGTTGAAACATCTGCCCTCTTCCTCACTGAAATATTTAATTATGTTTATGTAGAATTTGACACTGTGTTGTAAGTGTCTAGAGTTTAAAATGACTAAATGTTAATACTTCTGACTGTTGGTATCTTCTGTTGGAAGAGCTCGTACAGAAAAGCTGCAATTCTTTGGTTGCAAATTACTTTGAAGAAGTTGTTTAGGGTCTTTATAAAACCTTCTCTCCAGAAGACATTAAGGTTAGTAAATCATGCCACCAGTGGAGACCAGTAACATGGACAGTTTTGTGACAATCTGTGGGGCAAGCAGTTTTAGAAGAAAGTAGAAGTTTTTAACCTGTTTTAAATTTGCAAAGTCTTTATCAGATAGTCTGGAATGTATGTCGTTTCTGGGGTTTTCATTATCTTTATTTGCATCCAAGACTGACTTTTTTTTTTTTTTTTTAAATGTAGTTTATGAGATGCACATTTCCATATTACTGTCAAACTTGCATCTTACATGTATAATAAAATAAATATTACTGATGATGACTATTAGCCTGTCTTAGTTATATATTAAGTACATGCCATATCTGCAGCTTAGCTAAATAGCAGAAAATTGCTACTCATGTCATAGTGCAGACTCTTAGCTCCTTTCTCCTCATTTAACTATAATAACAATAATTTAAGTTTATAAATGATTCTTAAACGAGAGATGTGGTCCCACTCCTGGGTAGTGGTTTTCGAAGCACTGGGGAGCCCCTGGGAGTGGAAGGGAACAGAAGTCTGCTAATGCTTGAGCAGTGAAAAAGTAAGAAGGATGGCATTGCTTACTCTATGTCCTACAAAGAGAAAAACCCAAATAATAGTAAATTGACCATGAAGAAACAGACTTCAGCAGACAGAGAGGTGTGAGCAGCCTTCCAGAAGGTAGAAACAGAGTGAGATTGAATTCGCTTTAAGGTGAAGCTTTACTATTTTTTAACCCTTTTACATGTTGTGACTCCCATCCATCAACCATAGTAGGAGACTAAAACTATCCAACATTAATCTTATTTTTTTTTTTTTATTTTTATTTTTTATTTTCATAGCTTTTCTTTCATTTGGCTTCATAAACTGGGAGATAAGGCAGTGCCAGAATGCTTCTTTTCTGAAAATTGGATAGTAGAGGGTATTTTACAGTTGTATTGTTGCTTTCTTCTCCTCAATATTAAACCTCTCATTTTTTAATATTCTTTCTGTTCTGCAGCTGCAATGCACAATTGTTACTTGATTTACTGTATTAACACTAATACACAGGACAGGATGTAGCACAAAAAGTAAAGCAGGAAATCGATGGTGAAAAATGATTATGTTTAAGAAAAGAGTAGACAATAGAAATATTTGAATAGCAAAAGTGCACATTATCTGTAAAGAGTGGCTTATTCCCCAGATGAATTTCAGTTGTATTCTCAACCGGGGTGATAGTTATGAGAAAATTTTAATTGCAAACTTAGATGTAAGGTGTTGGCAAAATGGACAAAATACACAATTATATCAGCTTTTGAAATTAGTAAGACATCTGCATTCTTGGAAGCTAACACTGAAGACTGGAAAATATTTATCATTGCAGAACCGGTAGCATTAGTTTAAAAAAGAGTTGCCAGTGGGGAAAGTGGAAGGGATCTTTGACAGACTACATGATTTTATGTTAGCAGTAGGGTTATCTCCAGAGAATGTTTCTTAGATTGTTTTTATTTACGGAAACTTCCATTGACAACACTTCGGTCATCTGGCAGGATTATCCTGGCATGGATCTCAATAGATACAAAGGTTAGTCACTAATTCAGTAACCTTTAGATACATCCACAGCTGACTTTATAGCTTCCGTTTCACTCTGTTTTCCCATTTAACTTCATTCTTTATGTAATACATTTCAGCAATCTACTCCAAAGAGCTGTAATAGGCTCATAGCTTTGGATTCATCCTTCTATAAGCAGGAACCAAAGCTAGGAGTGTGATTGTCCAAGGTTTCATTTAAAGTAAATGTAGAAAGACAGACACATCCCCAAATGACTTTGATTTTTTTTTTTTTTTTGTAAAAGCTCTTTTCTTCTACATCTTATTTGAAAAAAAAAATGTGTTAACTTTTAACTTCTATGTCTAGCTAAAATATTGAACTTGCTATTTTCTGTTCTTCCTCTTATTCACTACTGCCTGATATGTTTTTAGTGTGGAGCAAATGCCTTCCAAGTAAGAAGAAAACATAGTTTGAAGCTTGCCTTCATTTCTTCTGAGGTCAGTTTATGATTCTGACTTCATCGAGAATGAAGCCAGGCTTCTACCTTTATTGTTCAAGGCAGCAACCCAAAATAGTACTATTTTTAACCTTGTGCTGAAAAGTAATGATTGGCACAGGAGAAGAATTTGTCACAGAAAAGTGTTCGCATGTCTGTCTTTCCCTTATTTAGGAAAGGGTGAGAATTTCAGGTTAAAATTGCTTTCAAATTGCTAGCTACGAGTAGTTCAAAACTGCAGAAAATAAAGTTTACATTACTGCAAGTGCAAATGATTTACACATATACTGGTGCTTGTAACAGTGTATGGAAGACAGCTAATCAGTGTATTACCTCTGTCACCAACCCCTGTTAGGGGAGCTGCAGATGGATGTGTGGTGGGTTAGAACAGGAGAAGAACAGATCTGTAAGCACCGTGAAGCCAGTGGGATTGTGCTGCTTGATGCTTCAAACACAGCTTAGGTAGACAAGTATCATAGATTCTATTTTTATTAGGTTTTAATTAAAAATGATGTATATGCAAGATACTTACATATAAGAGAATAATTTGTCGCAGAATTGAGGAAGAATACCTGAGAAATTATTTTTTCCTTTTTCCCCTTTCATTTCCTTTCTTTTTTTCTAGTAGGAACCTCATTTGTTTTTATTTTAATTCTCTCATCTCTTGAAAGAAGCATAATTTAGAGTAATTATGCATTAGATTAACCAGGATAGTTAGGCCATCCAGACCATCCACATTTAATGAAGATCTGCTTTTATGTAATTTTACTTCTAAGGATTTTAGGTGATTTACTGGAGGTCAGCCGTAAAAGTTACCTCCCATTTTAGAACCACACTATTTATTAGCTCATTGCAGCAACAACTAGACCATATTGTCACTGATCTGGGTAGGCGTACTGAAAACTGAGGGGAAACGTTACTATTTGATTGTCATAGTTAATAATTTCAACAGCAAAACAAAATCAGCTTATTTAATTTAAAAATACATTCAGTTCTGAAAATGACCAAACCTTTTTTTTTTTTTTTTTTTTTTTTTCCCTTCACAGTCTGTGTTTTGTACACACAAGCCATTGGAAACAAAGAATGGAGAGAGGTAAGATACACATGGGTATATATAAACTTTATGGGTGTATTTAATGCTGGTAATTTGCCCTGGCAGAAAAACTGATGTCATAGCCTCTTGAAAGCCATGCTAAAAAATGGGAATCCTATGTTCCAGTAAGCAATATCCAGTCACATTATTCTCACTTTTCATATCTGTACCCACATGTCCATCAAAAGGGAGAGCAAAATACAAGAAAATACATGTTTCCTGTTCTACACTCTCCATGAGTTTTGTGAAGTCAAACTTAACTATCAATCCAGGCAAGGTTTGTGAATAATGAGAGGAAGATACTCAAGCAGCGCAAGATCTAGGGGAAGATTTGGCTGTTGTGATGCTTAGTGTCATCAAAACTAACCCACAGGTGTGGTAGAGACCTACTTTTCCTGTGCACTGTTTGGGAGAAGTTAGGTGTGGCTGAATATTTACCAGGCAAAAAAGGAGGGATGGTGTTATACATAGATTGCACTGTCTTCTTAGCCTATCCATGTAAATACTGGAGAAATATGCCTTAAGAACGTAAATCAAACATCTCTGAATTGGATAACTGCAGAATATCAACATACACAGCCTGGAACTGTCTCCCTGTGCTGAGTCATCTAATCCTTTTTCCTTAATATTATTCCTTGAAAGAGAAGCATTGGAGGAAGGGTGGTCATCTTTTCCTTCTTTTGATAAAATGTGCTTTTTAGCTGCCTTACAGAGATGGTTGATTGTACTGTTCACTGTATGCGTGCCACTGTGTAGCCATGTGTAAAGAGCCAAGAGAGGAATGCACAAGGAGCCCTGATATTCTTGTTTTCAGAAATGATATTTTATGCGATTACTACTGTCTAAAAAATTCCAGCGGAAGGGCCAAGGCCACAGAAACCAGATCTCTTTCCTTATTTTTGCTGTCCTTGCTAGTTGGCTGGAGAAACATATTTTTTCTTTGCTGAAAGATATAGTGAATATAGCTTTCAGTTCTGTCAAGCTGAGAAAATTGAATTTGTCTGCATCTTGGACAAAGCTCATATGACTGGGCAACATGTGAAGCATTTTATCTACTGTGTTTATAGTTAAATAGCTGCTCTCTCTTGTTCTGAACTGTGTACCAGACATGCTTTCAGTATGCCTACAGGATCACATTCCTCTGATGATTTGTGTGAAGAAATGTTAGTTCGAAGACCCTAAATGGGAGTTCACTGTTTTTAATTAAATAGGCAGATGTAGTGGACATGCATAGACCTCTGAATGTCTGGATAGGTAACTCTGAAAACAGGCGTCTTTAGGCATTTGAGTGCCTAAATGGCTTGGTGCAATTTGGTAGTCAAGCTTAAGCTGCTATTAAAGATCCAGATCATTTTTGGTCTAGGATTAAAAGGTTTTTGTCAGAAATTCTGTTTTTTGTTGTTGTCTAAGGTTGGTGTGTAATTTGTGAAATTTTCATTCTATTCTGATGTAACTGTTAAAATAGGTATGAAGCATTTTCCTTATAGTAATTGTCCTGATGGTTGAGTTGTAATATTACCATCTTTCTCGGAAGATATTCCATGAGACAGTTGTGAGGTGCGTTAGGAGATTGTGAATGAAAAAATTCCATCTGGTTTCCATTTTCATAGATCCAAGTTTGTAACCAGTGAAGTGTGCTACCATCTTCCAGCTTTATATTGTTTTCTGCTATTTTATCTTCCTGATCAAAGCAAAGTAAGATAATGTGCTTTTATTGTGTCTTCTCACTGATTACAGAATGTCTCATCTAGATGATGCCCTTTGGCATGTAGTTATGGTATCATATGCCAGTTTAGGAGCTACAGGGGTTAAAACAGACTTTCAACATGTCAGTAGCTAGAAATTCTTAGCTTATTTTCCCTCTTAAGGCATAATTATCTCTATCTTGTCTGTTATCTAGCTATAGGTATTTACAACTCAGTTGACTGTTTAAACTATTTATGGTTAATGGCAAAAGATAACTCTTGAGGGCAGTTCATCAGATCTAATTTAGATGTCCACTGTAGACCAGATGAATCATTCTTTAGAAATGCCTCTAAGTGCCGATAGCTTTTGACTATGTTGGATGTAAAGTTCAGTTCAGTAGAATCCTATTCCTAATAGCTGTTATGACAGTCAAAATTCAGAGGCTGGCATGGTAGAGGGATGGGGTCAGGATTGCATTTAATGTAATGCAATTACATTGTATGATATTTACATCAGTGGTAAATTGTGGTGTATGATATTTATATCAGTGGTAAAACATATGGGGATAGATAGAAGACTAGTTGATAATGTGCGTTAGATAATGTAGGTAACCACATCTTTATTTTTTTATTTTTTTTTCTGTCTGCTGTGGTGAATGCAGTAATATTGTGTTTTTAAACAAAACTCTGTGTATGTGTCCATTTTGTTGCATTAAAATACCTGTTTGATATTTTACTAGCTTGTAGAGGTAGAAGCCACCTGGAACTGTGTGGAGAAAACTGTGAGACAAATATTAAGACCCTGATGATACATGTAGACATTAAGGAATGGTGTTCAGTCATTGCAACATACTTCACCTCATTTCTGTTCCATATCCTTTTATCCACAGTTGTCTTCTTTCTTTTGGCTAATGATTTTCTTTCAGACTTGAAAAATACTCAGGGATCATAAACATAGTAAATCATTTCATAATCTCCATAATTTCCCTAGCACTCTGTCCTACCAGCGTGTGTTTTTTTTCCCCCTCAACTGAGACATTCAAGTTGATTCAATAGAATCATTAAATTGAACCCTTCATTTAATTTCTGAGTAGATGTTTTCTGGGCCCTGACTACTGTTTGTGAGCAGTACAGATTCTAGTGTTTTACCCAGTGTTATTCTGGCACACCAGATCCAAACGAAAAATAAAAATGTTTAGCTCTCAGTTTAGTAGGGTGTTATTTTTCAGAACAGTTCATCTGTTATCACTTGTAGGTTGATCATCAGGTGTCCACTAGTGTAATTGGCAACAAATACATCACCAGAATCTGAGCTTTGGTTTTAAAAACATTTACTTCCCCTTACTTTGTGAAGATACATTCAAATATGGTAAAGTATAACTTACTTATTGTTATCTGCAGAAGCCTTAAGTAATATTTTGGAAGAATGTGAATTTCTTCATTTCAAAGAGGATGTTATTTCTGAAAACTAGAGAGAGCACTTCAAAGGGGAATGTTAAGTAAATAATAGAATTGATGAAATACTCTACCAACTGCAGTTTTACTGGCATTATCCACCCATGGTAAGTGTTAAGAAACTGTGCATAGAGCAAGGCTCTGAGCCCCTGGCACCCACTGTCAGAATGCATTGGATGCAAACTAAATTTGTATACCTGTCTGGAAGTTAGATCTCTGGCTGGTCCTCATCATGCTGACTTCCAGCTTCACGAGCTGCCAAATGTTTGTTTTTGTTTTTTATATTCTCAGTAAATTTCCACTGTGTCTTCTGAAATTTTTCATGGCTTCTCATTCATTAGGCCTTCCTATTCATTAATCCTGTTCATGTTATTATTGTTATTTATTATTTTTTTTTGATTTGTATGAAGTATGCTAGAGGTGAGACGAAGGTTCTGTTTTGATTGAGTCATCAAATTAAGAGTGAAGGAGATGAGGCAAGGTTGTGGTGGAACTGATCCCCTGATAGCAAAGGTGGCCAGATGTAAAGGAATGAAAAAATACTCTGTCATTAGCTGTACCTAGTCCCTATACTGTACAGTTTATCAACAGAAAGACTTCTTCCTTTATGTGCTCACAATTGCTTATTCAGCCATCCTAAATTCTGTATTTAGTCTGTATTCCCCATGTTCATGTAGTGTTTCATTCATCTATATGGAATTTCATCTACCATTTTATTGTCTGATCACTCAGGATGAAAAATTGTCTACAGTCTTTATACTTTCAGAGTCTTCATACTTGTCTTTATATATACAAGCAGTTCTGTAAATTCTTCATATATATGTGCAATTCCTTAAAAATCTATTTGTTTTGTCCCTTTATTATTTCAGTTCTTGTTCCAGATCATTTAGGCTTGTGTTGTACTGCAAGGGTCAATCATAGGAACTTGTTGAGTGCTTGCAAGGAGTTTTCATCCAGCAAATTGGCTGCTTATTCTTACGCTTTCTTTCCTATGTACTAATAAATCAATAAATTTCTGTAATATTAATAATAAAACCAATTAATTATTAGTAAATTATAATTAAGTCATTATGTTAATAAATTGACCTTCAAGATGAGTGCATCCTCTCATTCTACCATAAGGTATTATATAATCTAATTGATTTTGCTCAAAGTGAACACTTAGTCATGTGTCTGGTAATTACGTATTTCATTGTAGCATCTACAATTTCAATACTGTTTGTACCCTGTATGATATGCTTTTGAGTCTTCCTATGTAGATTTCAGTCTGTCTTAAAGAAAATGAGACATTTTTGTAAACTTATAAAATTTATATAAATTATAGATTTTATATTTTACATTTATTGTGATTTAGGTCTTTTTAAGTGCACTAGTGAAAGTTTATTTGCAATGATTGCTTGTCTCCTCTTCAGCAGAGGGCTGAGACATCAGTAGGAATGTAGTGTAGCAGCTCCATAGAAAACTTTTCAATACATGGAAGCAAACAACAGAGAGCACTGAGGAAGCCTACACTATCCCAAGAAAGAAGAAAGAAGAAATTTTCCTATTGTGTGATATTCAATTCACTGAAAAACTTTCTCTGGCAGATTTCTTAAAAGAAGCAGCTGACTAAGGGAAGAAGCCATCTTCCTTTCAAAGAAGTCATGTTTCCTTTCAAGTTCATGGAAAAAAGCCAAAGTGCAGAAGCACTATGAATCCGTTTTGTTTTTTACATACTTAGGATTGGAGGGCCATTAGTTAAAAAGTGTTGCTTAGAAATCACCATCATTTGTACATGGAGTATACAGGTCTCATACAAATGCCTGCATGTGTTAGAAGCCTCTTGCTGTTTTTCTGATAATTACTATGAGTTTATATATAAAAATAATTATTTTTCCTTTGGTATAAACACACTGTAGAACATTTTATGACTATGCTTTTGCTGTAGTGGGATTGCCACTTTATGATTGTTCTACCCAGCCGGGCAGCTGAACTTCACCAGAACCATTCTCTCACTCTCCCTCTTCAAAGGGAAGCAGGGAAAAAATACGATGGAAAGGGCTCAAGGGTTGAGATAAGGACAGGGAGATCACTCATCAGTTATCATCATGGGCAAAACAGACTCAGCATAGGGAGATTAATATAATTTATTAACTATCAATTAACTATCACAAGCAGACTAGAGCAGAGAGAAACTAACAGCGAACCAAAATCACCTTCCCCTCACCCTGCTTCTTCCCAGGCTCAGCTTCAATCTCAGCTCTTCCACCTCCTCTCCGCAAGTGGCACAGGGGAACAGGGAGTGGGGGCTGTGGCCAGTCCCTGACACTTCATTTCTGCTGCTGCTTCACGGTCGCTCCCTGCTCTGCTCCCCGGTCCCTCCCATGGGATGCCGTCCTTCCCGAACTGAGCCTGCGGGGGCTGCCCACAGGTAGTATATCAAGCGCTGCTCCCACACCGCTCCGTCCCATGGGGTCCATCCATCCCCCAGGAGGATGCTCCATGCTCCAGCATCCCCCATGCTCCAGCATGGGTCCGCCACATGCAGCAGCTCCCCCCAGACCTCCTGCTCCTGCGTGGGCTCCTCTCCGTGGGCTGCAGCTCCAGCCTGGGCCCTGCTCCTGCGGGGGCTCTCCATGGGCTGCAGCCTCCTCCAGGCCACATCCACCTGCTCCACCGGGGGCTCCTCCACCCCTGCGGGGGCTGCAGCGTGGAGATCTGCTCCATGTGGGACCCATGGGCTGCAGGGGGACAGCCTGCTCCACCAGGGGCCTCTCCACAGGCTGCAGGGGAACTGCTGCTGCCTGCCTGGAGCACCTGCTGCCCTCCTGCTGCACTCACCTTGGGGGTTACAAGGCTGCTTCTCACTCCCCACTCTCCCAGCTGCTGTTGTGCAGCAGATATATTTTTTTTTCCCCTTTCTTAAATCTGCTCTCCCAGAGGCCCAACCAACATTGTTCGCTGTCATTGCTGTGGCCAGCAGCAGGTCCCTTTTGAATTCATCTGGAACTGGCCGCTATCTGACATGGGAGAGATGCTGGGCTCTTCTCACAGGCACAACCTCAGCAGCTACCAAACACTTGCCATGTAAACCCAATGCACACTTGTGAATTGTTTGTTTCCTTGTATCCTCTAATCCTCATGATTTGAGGCTATTGGTGATAATTGTAACAGGATCATTTTGTTGTTTCTTCTCCCAGTTCAAGTTCCTTATTTGTTCTGTTCACATACTGTGAAACTGGATTATAATTTCTGAGATTAGGATTATTTTTTGTTGTGTGTTCATATACCATTTTGTGGAGCAAGCTTCCAGTGGAGACTGTTACTTGGAGCTTCCTAAAGAATTTTCAAAAACCATTTAGACCGGAGCCAAGAACCTAGTGGTAGTTTAAAGCATTCTTTAGTTATTTTCCTAGAACTGTTAATAGAATACGATGTTCTGACTGTTCATATTTCAGGCAAGATGTTTAAAAGTCAAAAGACGAGGGAGAAGAGTAATGAATTATTGAAGGACTAGATAAAATATGCCACACTAAAAAACTTAAGATCAAATTATTTGCCTAATGAAAGAGCGAATTAACGATAATTGTAATCAGCTATTAATATCACCACTATGAACATAAATTTCATAATGGAAAACATTTCTGTCTAACGATGTTATAAAAAGATCCAAGAAATGGAAAAGGAAATGAGATAAAATCAGGCAAAAAAACGAAGGATTTTTTTCAGAACAGAGATAATTAATTATTGGAACAACTTTATTGTAATTGTGGTAAAACATCATAAATTTTAAAAACCGAGAAAAGATGTCTTACTAAATATTATTCTCAAGTTCAGTCACAGCCTTAAAGTTGAAGTAAGAATTAATTCAGAGAGTTCTGAGCAGATGGTTAGGTTGGACCTCAGAGTTACAGAAGTTATTTCATATCTTTTGATTGAGAAATACAGAACAGACACCTAACTTCCTAGTCTTTTATAATTCTAATATTGCAATGAAGGCTATGATTTTACATTAACCTCAGAGCCTCTAGGATTGGATCACTAAATTGAGGTGGTGTAAAAAATCAGATGACTAAATAAATAAACAAAATTTCTGTCTTTCTACCAGAAAATCTTACATTGGGAGGTGGCAAAGATTCATTCTCCAATCCAAAAAATGAATAATTTTCTTTTTCTTTTTTTTTTTTTCTTGAATTTCTTTTCCCTTTAAATCGTTAAATCGATTTTCTTACTCACCTGAATGACATTTCTAAAACTATTTGCTTGTTGGCCATATTAAGATTTTAGCTTTACACAGCTGTTAGTGGGGAAACTAGGCCAGGAGGGGAGCTAATTAATTAGCAGCTATGCTATTAGCTGTAAGTCACCGGATTATAGAAATAACCTGTTCTGTTTAAAAAAGCTATACTTTGTTGGCAAAAGGGATTTAAGAAGATGATGTTTTGTTTAGCTGAAAAGTGTAGACTGATGATTTTTAGAGGCCAGTATTTCAATGTCATCTATAAGATAAAATTTGACAATTAAGTAATTTGTTATGCTACTTTAATATTACAGAGCTGTTTAAGTAGCCCTTGGAAAAAAAGTAAACAGACCAAAAAACTGAAGCCTCATGTAAGAAAAGTCATTAAAAGTATTTTAAAGAAAAGTTAGCTTTGCCACTGAATTCAATCTCTTGATTTTTTTTTAACAATTTTATTATGAAGGCAGCAGCATAGCAGGCATTCTCTCAGGCCTCCTCTGGTCTCAGTCTGATTTAATCATCAAGATACTGCATATTTATCTTCTTTCACTGATAGGCTTCTGTCATGCATTTTAAATCAAGTCCAAAAGATTTCCCAAGTGTAACTGGTTATTGTTTTAAGTGGAATATTGTTTACTGAAAAAATGCAGTTTTGAAGGGACTGAAGCTATTTATAAGTTTATATTTTACTGTTTGAAAAAATTAACTGACATTTAGCCATGATTTTAAGACATTAAAAATTTTCCTTTGAAGTAACATTTTTCTTCTAATTCATACATAGAACTGTTTCTAATGGAACTATAAAACTTAACAACCCAAGATATGAAATGTGACATAAGCATGGAATAATTTAGGTGGAGGGAACCTCTGTGTTACTGAGCCTCCAACTCCTCTGCTGTGTTTAGCTCAGTCTCCTGACCCAAGCAAAGCCATCTTCACAGTTAGGTCAGGTTGCTCAAGGCCTTTCCCAAATCAGGTTTGAAATTCTGTAGTGGCAGAGACTGCACAGCTGTCTGGGTGAACCATTCCAGAGCTTAATCACTCATTCTGGGAGGCTTGTTTCCTTATACCCCATCATAATTTCCTTTATTGTAAATGGTGACAGAAACATCTTGTCTTTTTTATGTTTTCTGTGAACTGTCTGGCTTTGTCTTCTACAGTGCTGTTTAGGTAGTAGAGGGTGGTAGTGTCAGTAGATCTTCCCTTATCCTCTCCAAGCTGAGCGCACCAAGCTTATGACACATGCCAGATGTTCCAGCCTACAGATCATTTTTCGTAGCATCCAGTGAGCTAGCCAGCAGACCTTTACATTAAAGCCTGAGGTGCAGAGGCTATTCTCTCTTATGTGTTCAGCCAAGCATTATAAAAGCAGTGTATGCAATTTCTTGATCGGTGAAATTCAGGTCTTCAAAGCGTTATCTTGAGGCTTAGAGTTGTGTGGAATATGCTTGAGGATTGCACCCTTGGGTGATGAACAGCCTCATGTTTGAGGATTGCATGTTCAGGGAATGGGCAATTGAACAGAAGAGCAAACAGCCTTTATTGTATGAACTGTGCATAGACAGTGAGGGTCATACATTTTAAGTCCGTATTGATTTTTTGATTCTCTGTGGTATGAGTCCCTGTACTGTCCCTCAAGTGAATGTTACGTTCTGAAATTGCTGAGAGCATTTTGTTTCGGTTTGTCAAGTATAGAGTTGTTTGCTTCCTACTCCTGCAAGAGGGATTTATTCAAGAGTGGGCTCTGTCTTAATTTCATTATTTTGTAAAGTCCAGAACAGTGCAAGGAGGGACAGGGCCTTGCTGACCTTACTGTCTTTGCCAGTTTTCTTTTCAGGACTCTCTCCAGCTATCCACCTTCCAGTCTTTGGCACATCTGACTCTCATTGCAGAACTCTTCTTCCAGATCCACAGCCACATTATTCATAAAAACAGAGAATCATGTAGGTTGGAAAAGAGCTTCAGTATCATCAAGTCCAACAATCAGCCTGACCACTGAGTCCTATCACTAAATCATGTCCCTTAGTACCACGACCATATGTCTCTTAAATAACTCAGGGACTAGAACTCCACCACTTCTTTGGGCAGCCCGTTCCAATGCTTGACCAATGCTCCATGAAGAAATTCTTCCTAATATCCAGTCTAACCCTCCCCTGGTGCAACCTGCGACGGTTTCCTAGTGCCCTATCACTTATCACCTAAGTAAACAGATAGACACTGCCCTTGCTGCAACCTGGGGAAGAGAAAGCTCACATCTTATTCATGTGTATAAATACCTGATGGAAGGGAGTAAAGACAGAGCCAGACTATTCTCAGCTGTATTCAGTGAAAGGACAGGAGAAAATGTGTGGTAAAATTATGTTTAAACATAAGATTTTATTTATTTATTTATTTTTACTATGTACAGTGGAACAGGTTGCCCAGAGAGGTTGTGGAGTCTTCAGAGTTGGACATACTCAAAGCCTGACTGGGCAACCTACTTGAGCTGATCTGTCTTTGAGAAGGAAGATAGAACTAGATAATTTTTCCCCAAGTTCCTTCCAACCTCAAGTATTCTGTGATTTTTGTCTGTTTTATTTAGCCATTAATTTTGTTCTTCTCTGAACGGCTCTCTGAAAGTCAGCTGTAACTGCAAATGCAAACTGTACATGCAAACTGCATTTACTGTTTCAAGAAGTATTACATCAGAAAATTATCAGTTTATGAAGGTGTCAAGCCAGAGGTTTGTCAAGAGGGTTGTGAGTACCCCTAAAGGGACTCTTGACAAGTCGATCCTCTGAGCTCACATCTTTCAATTTAAATGATAACTTTGGCAGCAGAAAGTACCTACGTTACAGCTGCCTGTGTTCTTCATGTTCCTCTTTGTCTTCCGTGTATGTAGAAGTAGGCCCCACATGATGAAAGATCCCCTTACTCTCCTTCAAGCTTGCCCTAATCTGAGCGTTTAAAGGATTTCAATAACCTCGTGATTAAGGGGTCTCCCAGGCCGACTTAATACTTAAATCTGCACATACTAGGAAATATCTTTATCAATATCTTTGCATATGTGCATCTGACTCTATTGGACAGAGCATGAGAGATGCAACTTAGTAAGTACTCTTTACTTACCTGCTGTGCCTCAGGTAGCTTTGCAAGTTACAGTGTGCTCATCCTAGGGTCTGGTACACATCTTTTTGAATGCCCCGAGTCTTTTCCTTCTTGAGTAGCTGAGTGTTCATCAGATTTCAATGCTAAGTGTAAGTCTCCTCTGCTTGTGGCTGATTCCAGTGTTTAAGAGTACGTGGCCAGCTTGCTGTGAGAATGCAAATGCAAGAAATAGGACGCGCCAGGGGAAAAAAAAATACTCAGATGATGTATTCTTGCTCAGAACTGCAAAATGGATGGTCCTTATGACCCCATTGTTTTCATTTCTCATTCCTGGTTTGATGCTTGTGTCAGAGAGTGGCTACTTATTCTTAGTGCACAACTTCAGACAGTGCCAATTGCCTAGATATTGCTGCATATTTCATCAGCCATTCCAACTCTCAGTTTTTCCTGGCTCCAGTGTTGTTGAATGCTATAAAGCATTCAGTTGACAGGGGAAGATTTTCTTTATAAACACTGAGATTTATTTGACCTGGAAGCTGATTGAAGACTTCAGCTGTATGTAAAAATTTGAATGCTGTTATTCAAAGGCAAAAGAAAGGCCTTTTAGCCATGCATATATTCCAGCCATACTTGTTCCTATAGAAACACCAGCTTTCCTGTGCTGCTATCATTGCTCATTCATAAATACTTGGCCACAGTAGTCACCAGTTTCGGTTCAAGAGAGTGTTTTTTTGTTTGTTTGTTTGTTTGTTTTTCAGCACTCTACCTGTCAACTTTATTCAAGCATTTCAGAGGATGTTTTGAGTCTTTGCGCAAGAGAGTAACTTCTTTCATCTGTAAGGATTAAGCTATTTGTTCATGTTCTGATCTGTTTCCAGGATCCTGTGCACAAATGCCAGCCCTCTCTTCAGAGATCCAGGGAGATCATTTTGAATATCCAGTATCTTCACCACTCTGGAGAGCTTCTGGAGATTTCTCCTGCCCACTTCTGCACAGTGCTTACCCTCTTCATAGTTACTGCTTTGGCTTAGGAGAATGATTGCTCATGAGCGATCCTGCTTTCTAAACAATTTGTTTTAAGACATGCTCAGAAGCTTTGCAGGGGATCTCAAACAAGTTTCCAGTGAGGTCAGGAAACCATACTACATAGGTTTTAAGAACTGATGTAAAGTCTTGGCAGAGGGGCATACTAATTGACACTACATGTTAAATATTCTTTGTCTTTTTATTTGGAGAGGATATTGTTCATCAGGAAGATAGTTTTGCTTTTCTGTCTTTCATGGGAAGTGCTGGAATATGGATATCTCTGAATATCATCACAACTGAACCTCTCACAGCATAGAAAAAGTGAAAGTACCTTACAGGATTCAAGCACACTCTGTAAAAATGCAAATCACCACTGTGACACTTCAGAGGACTGTTCCTGTTTCTGAGACTTTATAGAGCTGTGTCTTGAAGATGTGTTAACTTTTGTTGAATATTTTATTGTACCTGAGGTGGGTAGTTGATTTTCACAAGGCAGTCACACTCTCAGGTACAGATGACCCATGTGAATGAGTGGTGTTTGGAGTCAGACCCCTGCAGTTTGAGTGAATGCACGGACAGTCATTTGAAGAAGAAAATGGTATTTGAAAGTAATGGAGTTCCTTTATAGCACACAAATAATGTGGCTGGAGTTCTTTACTGCTTTATTTTAATAAGAATCAAGTAATAAAAGGAGATTACTGAGTTTTGAGAGGAAGTGACAGCGGAGGATCCATTCACTTGGGTGTTCAGGGACCAGGGTAGGGAGGCTCCTGTTGGAGACTGAGGGGTCTGTGCAATGGCTACACTCACAGCTGTGATAAACTTTTCCTAGAAAGTTTTTCTTAAACTTTTTTAGTTTTTTAAAAGAACTTTAGTTACAAGGAAATTGCTGTCTTTATATTCTTTCTTTATCCATGTTTATGGATTTAATTCAGTCCTGTCAATGAAGAGGTTGGCAGTCTTTGACTCATTCAAAGTTTGAAGTCACAAATTGCAGTTTTGAGGATTATTAATGATGATCTTTCAGAAAAGTGTCAACCACCTTTTCAGTAGGCTATATTAAAATGTCTTGGTATTTTCAATATGTAGGACAAAATGAAATGCTCATGTCATTAACTCATCCTTTTTTGTTTTGTTTTCTGTTTCAAAAAGAAAGTGGCTTGAAAGAACAGCTAAAACACAATGTTCATATTTTATGACCTGTTATTTATATCTGTGATGTTTATGAACTGAAGTCAATCAAAAGTTATTTTTTTAAACTAAAATATTTTCTGCTTGTCAAGAGCTTGGTGTAAACACCAAGGGGAAAAAAAAAAAAAAGTGTTTTGCAGAAAGCTCAGAGAGAGGAAATGTAGTTACTTTACTGAGGTGAAGTAAGAGCTGGATAGTGCAAAAATGATTCACTTCCAGCACAAGAACTAAACTAGCTAATATTTAAATTTATCTGAAATAAGCGGTCTATGTAAGCTTTTGCTTGCTATTGTCTTTTTTGAGGAAAAAGTGGATTTTTATGCTACTGAATTTCCTTCTAAAATTTTTGTGGATTCTGATGGACTTTGGGGACTGATGTTTATAAAGTTTAGATCATACGATACAGAGCGTGCACCACTCTTCACACTGGAATATGTGGACTTCTGCCACTCTATCTTCATCCTCTGATAACTGATCTATTCATGTGAACATAGTCATTCTCTTTCATGACATCTGTTGAAGAGAAATTTTTATAGGCTCTTCTGTATCTCACGTATTGCTGATTTTGCAAGACTTCTTAATTACATCTCCATAAAGTACTTGCCTTAAACTGATGCTTTTCTTTTACAGTTTGGAAGAACAGAAGTAATTGATAATACTTTAAATCCAGATTTTGTAAGAAAATTTATAATGGACTACTTCTTTGAAGAAAGAGAGAATCTTCGATTTGATTTGTAAGTTAACAGTCTTTGACTCCAATATTAAAATCTCTGTAAACATACTAAGATTTGTAAAGCACAAAATTAATTTGAAAAGAGATAGTATCTGTTGACATGGAACAAATTAGTAAACATGATTGATTTAGCATTGCTTCTTCAGAAATAAACATGTAACGTAATAATGACTTAATTTTAAGAAATTGGTAGGTTTTAACTAGTCAAAATGTATTCATGCTCACAATCATTGCTTTTAAAAAGTAGTTTGAAGTAGTTTTCATTTAGTGCATCTTTATCATGTAGACAGCAATCCAGAAGGACAAATGCCTCTTTATTTGCCTAAAATCTCCTAGCAAGTTTGTGGCAAAGCCATCTTTAAATCTTCTAGGCTTTAGTCATTTACTTATCCAAATAGTTGCTTCAAACTGACTCTTACAGTCTCTTTGATTTATTTTTTTTTCTAGAGTTTCTGGAATGCAAATCAATTGTTATTTTAGGCAGGGCATAAAATAAATACAGCAGTGATTGCATTATTGTTGATTTTTCCTATAGTAAAAAAAAGGTATGGTGCCTGATAAATAGACATTAACAAAGTTGATAAACGTATCCATGTTTTTGCTGATTTTGTTTTAAGTTGCTAGCAAAAGGAACTAAAATAGGCTCGAATAGCCTCATCTCCTGTATCATAAAAACAAAAAATAAATTATGTTTTATTTTTCTTTAGCTTTATCAGTCTTCTATAGCACATCACAGTGCTACCTACATGTAAGTTAACAAGAAGTGTTGGAAGGATGAGTAAGGGGAAAAAAATTCCATTGTATTAAATACACAGATATCAGCTACCTGTTTCACCATGAAAGCATGTTGCAGATATTTTTCTTATTTTTCCATTTTTTTTAGAATTCGGATGTGATGTCATTAAGTCTGCTGAGTATAACTATTTCCTGCCATTTACAATAACTTTAAGTAAGAGCTTGTCACTTTGCAAAATAAAGGTTTCCCCCTCGAAGCATAGGTGATGCATTTCAGAAATGAAGAAACAGCTGGGACCACGTAGGAATCTTATTTTGTGTATCTGTTGCTCCTCATAGGCTGCATGTATGTTATGGGAGGAGAAGGTCCAATAGATGTGAAGACCAAAAGAAATGACCAAGGAATAGAAAGCTAGGCTCAGTCTAGGCAAAGAAAGGGAAATCTGTAAAGAACTTCTGGATGTGTGATCTGAAAAAGGACTTGAACCTGACAGGGGAAAATCAATCTCCTGTTTGATCCTATTTGTTTATTTTTAAAAAGCTATAAACATCATACTCTGTACTTAACAGAAAGACCTGACTTTTCTACTGTTGTTCCAGATCACCTTGTGACTACAAGTCTATTATGAACTCACAGCTGAATGACAGTTTTAAATGCTTGCCTGCCCATATAGCCCAAGTCCATGAATTCTCTTCAAAGTCCTATAACTCTGATAGATTGGAAATGAATTATTGTAGAATTCTGAGCTAAAAATGTGACTCATGTAACTAATCATGGATTAAAACTTTGATATAGATCAAGAAAGAAACATCTTTAAAAAGCTTACTTTTTAAATTCCTTGCAAAATTGTGTGTGTGTACTCCAGTTGGCCAAAGTGTTACTTTTGAAGGAGTGAAAGTTCTGATGGGTTTAAATTTCTGGCAACAAAAAGAAAAAGGCAGGCATATCTCTGATTCTTTGTTTTACGAGGTACTCATAAATGACCATGAGCACCTACATACATTTTATAGCCACCAATGTTTCAGCCTTTTTCCTGTTCATATTTTATAATTTCTTCCTAATTTTGCCAGTGAAGTAGTTTTTTGTTTCATTAGTGTATCTAGCCTTCAGAGTCGTTATCTTTTTTTTTTTTTTTTCCTCTTTTCAATTTCACCAGATACTGTGCAGTTATTTTTATTATTATTTAACTCAGCTATTAGTGGTTTCTGCAGTCATTCTTTACAAATGTGTCTGAAACTTTGGCTGTGCTGCACCACACTCTGCTTCCCATCCTCCTAATTTCTGATCCGGTCCACAGAGCATCATCCATGCCCACAACCAGTTGTGGCAGCACACACAAACGGGTTTCCATACCACAATGTGGGAATGGAAATGTGCAATTAGAGGCTGAGATGGGGATTGGAATACTTCTTCAATTCCATTACTTGTATTGAATCGAATGTATAATTTGATAAAAATAATACTGGGGATTTTCTGATAAGGGTGGAAGGCTGATAGTATAGGGATTAGTACTCCCATAAGGATTCTTGTATTACATATTTTTAAATTTATCTCAAATTCACAGAGTAATTTCTCTGAAACCTGAATTGATAGTGAAAAGGAAACAATGGTATTTTCTAGTTGGAGGAAGAACGAGATTATGATAAAAACCTGAAAAGAACAAGTCAAATGCTTGCTAAAAGAAATTTGATTTATTGGCAGTTGTTATTACTTAATTAATAAAGCAACAGAAAAACTACCAAAGAAAATAGTTCACAAGGTATTTTTCTTTCTGCTAAAAGATTAGTCTTGAAATTTTGTTCTCATTTTTTTCCTGCTTTCATTCTGCTTCTTGTTCGAACAGGAGTATTAGATTAATTTCTCTTACTAGCCTGTACTTTGAAAACAATTTTATTTCAGATAGGTAGTGAACAGTAATCCTGTAATCTGTCATGATTGCCTTTCTTACTGGTGAGACTTCCATTGAGGTGTCATTTTGTGGTAAATTTTACACATTGAAGTAGGTGAAAGAATTGTTTGATTTTCATTTTTACATGGTCCTCACATCTGTCATCTGGCAAGTTGGATTTAACTTTTCTTTTTTTTTTTTTTTTTTAAAGCTATGATGTTGACTCCAAGAGTCCTAACCTATCAAAGCATGTAAGTTTTTTTCCTGTTTATTACACTTTCTTGTACTGAAATGCTTTTGTTTTCCTAAATATGTTTATTTTCTTTTGACTGTAAATAATGTCAGATGCTTAGAGACAAATAGAGAGCTTGTATTGTTGTTTACAAAATGTATAAAACTCATGAGGATTACATGACATTCCTCCTGTACAGGGCATATTTGAGCACATGTATACATGTATTCACATATGGTATATGCAGCATTTTGTTGATACTTCTCCTAAAAATTGTAAATATGTTTTGATTGTGTCACAATTAATATTAGTATAACTCCTTTATGCTCATGGCATCTTAAATTGAAAGAGATTAAATGGCAACTGCAATATTTAGAGGTGCCAGAGTAGAATTTAGGGGCTGCTGAGTGAAATTTTAAAAATAAACACAGGGAGACTTTGGTAAGAGAACCTTTAAGAATCTGGAGCAGAGGAAAATATAATGGAAGGAACATTCTGTGTGTGTGCTGCACAGTAAAAAGATGAGGCTTCTTGCCTTTCATCTCCTGTGATATCCTTACTGTAAAGATTTAAAGTCCACGGCAAACTGTTTTCCTTCTGTCATCATGGCAAGATTTTCTGAATAGCCACACAAAACAGAAGTCTTCCTATACTAACTTGAGCAAGGATAAAGCATCATGAGCCTCTCCCCAAAATTGTTTGTTCTTCTCTAGTAAGTAGCTTATCTGAATTCTTTTATTTTTTCCCCGAAACATACTTCATAGTACAAAAGCCTAAGATATAAATGTGTTTTGTTTTGTTTTGGTTTGGTTTGGTTTGGTTTCTTTTTTTTTTTTTTTTTTGTTTTTTTTTTTTTTTGTTTTTTTTTAAAGATTTGCTTTAAGAGGAAGTGTATACAAGTTTGTATAGACTTGTATGTCTGTGACATCCAAACTGTGCCATATAATGTTGCACTCATGAAGAAGAATCCTGAGAGCCCTGTGAATGATGGTAGCTAGAGATGTCTTGCCACTTCAGTTCATTTCCATTGTTTTCTGGGTGCTCAAGGTTGGTCTGCCTTTTGCTTTCCCCTCACCTCTTTCACATAGGCCTTAAGAATTTGAACAGTTCGTAAGTATGGACTGAGCAGTGCTTAGCTCATATTCATGCACTGGGAGCTTGGCTTTTCTGAAAAATATCATGCAGATAGTATTTGCTTAGCTAGACTTCTCACGTGGTATAGTCTCCTGTTGTGCAATAACAACTTTCCTGTCCCTAAAAATTGCTGTTAACCTATTTCTTTGTGAATACCGGGCAGTGTCATATAACAGCTGAACATCTGGGGAGATAGTAAAGAGCAAACCTGAAGAATTTCAGTCTCGGTGACTGAATTTAGGCAAAATGGGAAGAAACTGAAATGGATTGTTATAATGGATATATGAAGTAAGCAGAATAGTCTTTTTTAGTAGACAGCTGCCATTGTAGCTGTCTGTAAGAATGTGTATAAATCTGGCTACCTGAAATTAGACTCTTAGGTTCATAGTAACTTAGAGATTTAAAAAACAAAAACAAAAACAAAAACAAAGAAGAATAGTAGTTAACAATTGTAATTAATAATAGACTTTGGAACAAATAGGAATTAATCATAGAAACACCACCATAAATGGATATCAGGATCTGTGAGGGTAAAAAAAGAAGAAAATCGTTGAGTACATGGCTTCAGTGTAGAACATGGCATGTTTTAGAATGTATCATGCTGAATGTTTTTAAAAATGAGTGAGGAGCTGAGTATTTTCAGATGCATTTTAGCCATAGCCATTTTAAAGGACTTAATTTTGATGGAAACAGTGTCACAGTATCAGATCAGTCGAAGGACACAGTTCAAAAATGTGTTTTTGCAAAGTGGTTTTCCTCTTCAGTGGGATTAGTTCTCAGACCCAATTTGTAATATGAACCTATAACTAGCACAGCTGGGAAGGTGACTCAGAGATGGGAATGAGTGGCCTGGACTTAAAGAAGAGCAGGAGCTATTTGTACAGATATTTGCTACTGAATCATAAAGTTATGGTTTGCTGTATAGCGATCAAAGTGTTTTGATTCTTGTTAATGTTTGTGAACAAATGTCACATCCTACTGTTACTCCTGCTGCCACTGTTGCTGGCAAGAATAAAGCCAGCAAGCTGCTTTCATATGCAAGTGAAGGAGTTGGACTGCAGCATGATTTTTTTTTTTAAAAATCCATTCGTATTGTGGTGCTACTTATGTTACAAGGAAATGGAATATGAAAATTACCTGATTTTTAGTGATAAAGTTAAATTAGAAAATTGAAAAATAATGTCTGTCATTAAAGCAATGCTTGTGTACGACTGTCAATCCAGGATGCTCACAGAGATCCGGCACAGACTTGAATTCCTGACAACATAATTAACTTTCCTGAAATTGGTAGAATCACTGTAGAGTCTCTTCATAAAGGAGCAATGTTAAAATGCTGCAGTTTGGCGAAGAAAAAGACATATTACTGATGGCTTTACATTTTTTTCCATCTCATTTTCTTTTTTTTTTTTTTTTGAAGAAAAAGGTAGTATAAAAGCAGTATATGCAGTGTATTAGGATTACTTCTGTAAATGTAACCCAGAGTTATGTGAAATGTGTAATGGTGAGTCTGGTTTATGTTTTATTACTACATAATTATTATTAAGATGCAATGTTTGGTAGAATGTGTTTTACCCTGAAGAAAGGCCCAAATAAATGGGAAAACATTTATTTTTTCCTAGTGGAAAACACAATTTCTGAGTTCTTTTGTTACTGCTTTTCAGGATTTTTTGGGACAAATGTTCTGTACGCTGGGAGAAATAGTTGGATCACAGGGTAGCAGACTGGAAAAACCAATTGTGTAAGTATGTCATTCTGGAATGTTGTTTGAATACATACTGCTTCATTAGCTGAGAGGTGTGGGGTTTCTTTGCTGTGAGTTTTCTTGATAAGCAGAACTGGAAAACATGCCTTCTAAGAGAGAATAAGTTGTTAGGTACAGAAAAATTCTTTCTTTAATTTAAGTTTTGATGGTAATTTAAGTTTTTGAGACTATGGTAATTTAAATTTCAATGTAGACAATTACAAAAGGAATCGTCCAATCCATATTTTTTGTCAAATTTAGTATATTGTGCATTAGAAATAGCTTGAATATAATAAATTTAAAAATATTTTTATTTATTTAGTGTTGTAAACAGTTTATTCTTGTCCTTCGAGGTTTAGGTATGACTATGAAATAGAAGCAGTTTTAATTGTGCTCATATCATTGATAAGGTTAAATAATCGACTTCTGCTTCTTCAAAAGAATCATTCCCAGTATTTAACATGAATGTTTATTCTCTGGCTGTTCTTTGAATTTGTATATTATATTTAAAAAAAAAAATATTTAAATAGTTGATGTCACAATTCTTTATGATAAATCACCTTTCTGTAAAAATATGAAATTGCTGCTTTTTTACATGATCTCAAGTACAAGAAACATGTATATCATGGTAACGTTGCTAATATTTATTTTAATTTATTTTCTGATGAATTTTACCAAAATACTTGGGAATGTCTGTGAGATGACCATAGCTCTGCATTTTCAACTTTTCTTTATTAGAAAACATAGCTAGAACTAAAGTTCAGTGCTAGATCAAATAACGACTCAAGAATTTCCATCTCTGAAATTCACTTGGGGTTGAGTCCCTGCTATAAAAATGCAGCCATTTTATCTATTCAGGTTAAATGAAGGCATTAGTTCAAATGAATCCATATTTCAAAGGGTCCAAAGGGTCTGTAGTCTTAAAACGCACATGAGTACTTACTTGTGCAATTGAGAATTAAATAGGTTTCATCTCAAATTTCTCAAAAGTACATTGTCACCAGTTGAAGGGGCTTGGTTGCATTGATTTTTTTTCTTCTAAAATATTTTTTCCTTCTATACTTTAATAAAATACTTGGATTATATCATCTAAATCTACTAAATCCCTTTGTCCTTCATAAGGCTTTATTTTTTTTATATTGAGCAGATCAAAAACTTGGACTATTAGGTAGTAACCTGTAACACCATAATTATTAAAGAAAGTCACAGTTTTACTTCAGAAAAAAAAAAAAAAAACAAAAAACAAAAAACAGTCAAAATTGATAGTATACTATTAGGATTAAAACAAAATTTCCTTTAGAGTAAAATTTTATCCTTTTACTTATACTAATAACCTCCTATCCTGTCCATGAGTATGAAACTGTCATGTTGCATAAAGATGAAAAAAAAACGTTCCTTAGGTATTGCACTTTATAATTCAAGTAATAAAATCTTCCATTTCATTTTACATTAATCCTATAGTACAGGTATGTTACCTTATTTCACTGGTTTTAGCAATCACTAATTTACATGGCTATCTCCCAACATTTACAGAATCATTCTGTGCTTAATGAACCTTATCAAATCCTTAATATTGCATGGGACACTGTTATCTGAGCAATATAAGACATTATAAAATAACCTATGCGCTGAGATACCATGTAACAATCTCTCTGTAACACAACCAAAAGATATTCTGGCTTCCAAATTAACAGAATCACACACAGAATCACAGAATTTCTAGGTTGGAAGAGACCTCAAGATCATCGAGACCAACCTCTGACCTAACACTAACAGGCCCCACTAGACCGTATCCCTAAGCTCTACATCTAAAAGTATCATAACACTTTATTGCCTTTTGTTCGGGCATCAAGGAAGAAAATGCCATGTTTTAAAGCCAAACTTTCCTACTTTTATTTCTGTTGTTCCCAATAATGCAATTCCCTGTCAATGAGGCAATCCAGAGCATCAAATATTTTCTATTTATCCAACTAAATTTATCAAAACCTTTCATACGATCAATGGGTTTTTCTCTGAGAGGATTTTATGTTTGAAAACTACTGTTCATACAGATATTTAAAATGTAAATAATTTGAGAAATTCTTCACTATTTGAGAAATTCTTCACTATTTATTCCTTTAAAAAATGCAGTAATTGAAAATAACTTACAGTTTTTTATGCAAACGTAAACTACAAATTCAGGTATGGAATACTAAAAGCAAATATTTAAAGGTGTAGCTGGATATTTTTTGTGACAGCAATACCTTTTTTTCATTTAGTATGTTTGTTCAATTTGTTCTTTTTTTTTTGTTGTTGTTGTTGTTTTGTTTTGTTTTGTTTTGTGTTTTTTTTTAAACAGTGATTGCACTGCAGTTAGTGATCATGAATTTGGTTACTCTGACTGCTGGAGTATTCTTGTCATATTTTACTGGGTTCACTATGAATATATACAAGGGTTACTTTGATTACTTTTCCTCATTGCTGTTTTGCTTATAAGTGCAGGTGAAGTCTTCTGGTTTAGGAAACCTTACATAGAAATACTGACAAGCAATGTGTGGGTTGAGTTATGTTTCTGTGTGATTCCTTAAGGAAAATACTAGGTTTGTACATTGTCTTCCAAGTGGCTACTGAGCAGACATCTGACATTTATAGGAAAATATTCTTCTGGGCCAAACTTTGGTAAAAAGACCACAAATGGTACATATTCGGACTTTGTATTCACATAAAAAGAATCAATATCAGCATGAAGTGCAATTCACAAAGCTCAGAATGTACTCAGTCTATTAGTATTACTGCAAATAGAGTAAAACTCCCTAATTGAGTTGCATTAAATGATGGATTATTACTCTGCTGTAGGATGCTGAAGAAGTATGTTTCTAGCCATATACTTTATTCTAGGTATATATATGATGTAATTGATCATTTCTGTTACTTAGGTGACCTTTTTATTTTTAAAATAAATAAAGTCTTTAGTGGTTTATGTGGCTTACACATTAGTCATCTTTTCATGTGCATTTTTTATATCCTGTCAACTTCAGACCTTAACATTACTTTAAGGAGT
The DNA here is from genome assembly GCF_009819795.1 of Aythya fuligula. Taxonomy (NCBI): domain Eukaryota; kingdom Metazoa; phylum Chordata; class Aves; order Anseriformes; family Anatidae; genus Aythya; species Aythya fuligula. The sequence continues at coordinate 16,038,911 of NC_045559.1, forward strand.
AGTTCTGAAGTCCTGTGAAAAATCTCAGAGGTCAGGATCTTGTCTTGTTGTCAGTGGCCAAAACATACCAGTTTTCTCTAAATTTTATCAGTTGTTGTTGTTTTTTATTGTTTATGTAAAGAACTTAATGTCATCAATAAAATAATAACAAAAAATAACATTCCTCTACATTGTGTAAAAGAGCTTAATGATATGCAGAGGTGGCCTTAAAATTTTTAGCTTCATGAAAACAGTGTCCAGCTTCAAGGAGAACTACTATAACCATTTTCTCTTTCAACACTTTGAGGTGTTGAAGTGTCATGCTAAAAACTCCTCTCAATATTTGAATCCAGTTAAATTCTAATTTTTTTTACAGTTCCAACACAGTTGTAGCTTGGAAATGCATCCGAAGTTTCATATTTCCAGGCCAAAAATAATTTTAGGTTGTCTCTAGTAGTGCTTCTGGATGAAATAACAGTTCAGAACAGACCATTTAGACTGATAAATAGAAAGAGAATTTACATAGTTTTCTTTTAATGTAACATAAGTGTCCTCATAAAAATAAAGTAAAAGAAATGTTTTGGTTACAAAAAGTAAGCTTTGTATAATTACATTTAAAATTTGAAAATATTCTAAATGAGATTTCATATTTTAAATATTTTAAATGGGATTTCAACTACTTGGATTTCTGAGACTTATGAAAAAATAAAATTAAAATAAAACAAAAAAATATTTTTGAATCACAGATGTGAGAGGTAGGCTACCACTGTGTTATAGGCAGGCACTCCTATTCTTATGCCCTTCCAGTCCATTAGGCTTGACTAAATTCTGTCTGTAAATGCTTTATTTCCAATCATTTGGGTTTTATACAAAGGCCAATATCAGCTATTCAACGGGACTCATTATCATATAGTTCATGCTTAAAACTTGAATGACATGAAAAAAATGAAAAGTGTTTGCAAAAAATTTTTGCGTAGCATTTTATCAAAATAAATCTTTGGTTTAGCTTCCCTAATTTACAGCCAACCGCAGACGATTCAAATTGATTTGTAATAAATGTCAGTTGTTAGTTCTCTTGCTGAATTCCATGAATGCTGTGATCATTACTGCTGCAACATCCTTTAACAATGTAATTCATTTTCTCTTCAATGCTCAGAACTGAAGTTAATAATAAATGCATTTTGCTGAATTTCAAGGGGTTCCAGTCACCTTATCACTGCAGTTACAAACTCAATTTTTATGACAAATCCCTAGTAATCCCCTGCCCTGAAACCCATCCTGCCTTCCATGCCCTCCCTTTCCCAAGGACTATGCCAGTACTTATTTTTTTAAACAGGGCTTAATTGTCCTATACATAAACAGCTCTATTAATGTCCCTGTGTATTTTGTTACTATTTCCCTTCTCTGCAATAATAAGACTGTGCACATTGGGAAGTGCTTCGTTTTAAAGGTAAATAAAATCTTAAGCTCCTCTTCAAGGTGAGGAGGGTTTCAGTATCTGCAGCATAATTCAGGAAATACAAATGACAAATATACTGTTCAATCTTAAAAACACATCTGTGCACACAGTAACATAGTACGTTAGAGGTAGTACTGCTTCACTTTATCACTTCCTTAAATGACTTGGGAAACTACCGAGAAAAAGCAACTTTCAGGTACAATAGTTAACGTCAGCAAACATCGTGGCTGTTAGACAACAGTGTTTTGTGATTCACCCATCCTGGATATGAAACTTCTAATAGTCTGTCCAGGAAATAGCCTTGAGATAGCCAGAAATAGCCTTGAAGAGCCATCAGACCAGCAAAGACCCATCTCCACCTCTGTCCAGCTCCTCCCAGGGCTGTCCCAGGTGAACACCAGGGCCTGGGGGGACACACTGTCTGCTTGTTCTGGACATGTTTTTCACTCTGTATGGTCAACAAGGTGGTTTCATTGTGTATTCACTTGAACATACAAATTATCCTGTGTTTGGGACAGGGGGTTGGCCTTATTTTGTTTTGTTCTACTAAAAAAAAAAAAGTTCACAGACTATACTAACAGCTATATTAATTAGGCTTAATTTTTGCTATTGAATTGTGAATTACACAGTGAATTGCACTCTGAACTCCACTGACTGTTTTGACCAACTGTTAGTTGACTCTATTGGGAACCTTTGGTGACTTCACCAGAGATGGGTGCTGACTTTGGAGACACCTGTATTGCTGCATTTTGTAAGACAAATCTTGCTTGAATGTCTTAATATATAAATATGTATATATATATATATATATTTTTTTTTTTTTTCTGGCTTAAAAATGTTATATTATTCAGCAAACTATTTTTTTTTCTCTGAGGAAATTCCTGACATTTATTTTAAACACGTAGATTAAAAATAATTGGGATCATAGAATGGTTTGAGTTGGAAGGGACCTTGAAGACCATCTAATTCCAACTTCCCTGCCATGAGCAGGGACACCTCCCACTAGACCTAGTTGTCTGTCATCACTTGGTACAGATTAAGAGAATTAACAGATGAAATTTAAAGTTTGAAATGAGCTATGAGAAAGAATCTTCACTGATACCTTTTCCTGTTGGGAAAAAAAGTCTTATTATTTCATGGTTGTGTGGACCTGTGTAATACATTTTCTCTTGGGTAAGCAAGTGTTGTTTAGGTCTGTGCTTAGAGAGGCTGCTCTGTTGTTTGTCAGATACTAAATGGACCCAAGCCAGTTTTCTCCTTGAAATGTTTCCAAATATCTTGTCCTTTTTGTGTAAGTGATGCGGGTAAGATATTTGTTAATGTTGTTTGTTTTTTCAGCTCTTCCCACTGCTCAGGTTTTACTTTATCATGGGGGTTTTGACAGTGCTGTGGCTAGACAGCTGTGCCTCATTGATTTTTCACTCTGGACTTTCTGGAGTCTGGTTATCTTGGTGTCTAGGAGACATTTGTTATCTTATCTTGTTCATTAAACCATTACATTTCATTTCAAAATTGTTTGGTTATACAGGTGTGATTAAAGTCTGTACTCTTGGATTTGATGATCTTAGAGGTCTTTTCCAACCTAAACGATTCCGTGATTCATTTGGCAATATAGTATGTCATTCCTTCCTAAGGATATCTTCTGCTTTGAATTTACAGTTCTCTTTACAAAGTCAAGTCCATGTTCACATATTTTGAATGTTCTTTATGATCTTTCACTTGAGATCAGAGAGCTTTTTCTCTTCACAGTATTGCTGAAGTTCATTAAAAGTTTGCCTTTTCTGTTCTCTGCTAATAGGTGTGCAAAGAAAGGAATGCTCAGAGCTGTTTTAGTCCCAATCAGCCGCCCCACTGAAGTACCACTTTTTGTACTTAAGCAGCTTGAGAAGCTGAACTCCATCCTCTTAATGGCATTCAAGTAAATTTTGACTTTTTTTTTTTTTTTCAAAATGAAAGTTAAAAGCATTTGAAGGTTAAACTTCAGAGGTATCTGCTTCCAACACCTACAAAAGCTCTGTGAGATTTGGGAGCCCGTGGCTGCTGTGATCTGGCCAAGGCCAAGTCAGACTGCCCACTACCAGGGAAAGTTCCCTTAGAAATTCTACCCTGAAAGGACATCCTTGTTCTACACCTCATCAAAATTAAGCAACACATCTCAAGCCTAGAGGCTCATTATTACAGTGGTCTACTAGGCAGGCTGAAACACATACCTTGGCACTGTCCTTCATGGTGAGAGCAAAAATGAAGATAAACATGCACACTTTTCTTCTTTGCCTTCATCGCAGGCATGACTTGCAGTTCTGTTGGTTTTAAAAGCTCCAGTGGATTATGCCTCAGAGGCATGAACTTAATCGTGTTTGCTCTTGGCAGGTATGAGGATATCTCCTCAACATCATTGTTTGTTTCTGATAGCATTAAGGGCTTTGAATTCGGTGCACTCTGTTGCAGAAGACTCTCACTCCCAGTGTGGTAGTGCACTGCTCTGTTACCTATGTGAGCGTGAGCCTTTGAGTTCATGATCATAATTCCTTAGTGCTGTGCTTCATTTTACAAACTGGCCAGGTACGGATGTGAACATCTCCTCTAGTTAATTTCTCCTGCAAAATAAATCTAGTCAAACAAGGCAGGGGAAATGGGGAATCTGTCATTTTAACAGTAATTTTTACTCTCTTTAGTTATTGGGTTACTGAATTCATTAAATGCTTTCCCAAGACAAGCTCTGTGTAAGATCTACTCAGTGACCTTGCGTGCCCCAGTTGTAATAGCATGAAAGGATAAGGTACAGATGTATCTACTTCCAGAAACAGCACAGCTTTATTTTTCTCTCAAGAGACTGTCACCTTCCTTGAAATTATTCACAAATAGATATTTGTGTGTTCTGTCTTCCTAGAGAGAAGCTACATTTGTAACTCTGAGCAATATTCCTTTCAGGATCTAATAAGTGCACTGCTGTCAGGATTCTCTGTAATGATGAGGCAGAGCCATTGCAGAGCTTAATGAAGGTTCTACACCAGCTATTCAGATCTGAGTGCCACTGCTTGTTAATGAGGCTGCACTGGAGCCAGCTGGCCTATTTTGGGACGTTCTTTCTCCCGTCATCTTGCTGTCAACATAATTGATAGAAAAAATGCCTGAACCTTGGAAAAGGGACTTACTATATATTTGTCCTAACCTCTTATCCGTGGTTGTGACTGCCAGAGGGCTAGTTCTGTACATTCAGGGTTAAGACTGTAAATTTTTTAATGATCTGAAAAGTGTTCAATCCTCTCTGCCTCACTGCTCTGTTTACTCTCAGATGTTCAAATTCCTAGATGAACTGTCATCTTTCTCTGACTTTTCCACTGAGTCTCACAAGGTCCTCCTTTCAGTCCTTGTTAAGGCAGAGTGACCTTTCAAGCTTATTTAGGTGCTGCAGATATTGTGTCTCAATCATGCAATCATTTGTTGTAAGGAGATGATCACTCCTCAAGGCCGTACCCAGTCTAGAGACATACAGGTATTGTTGTGGCCTTTTCTTTCGATGATGGTCTCATGTTCAATTCCCATAACAGTCAAGTTAATTGCTCCCTCAGAGACTTTCCAATTATTTTGCCATCTTTGGGAACCTTTCCATGCGCATCTTTTTTCTAATGACAAAATCTTTCATTCTGTGTAATATCAGAGGCCTCAGGTGAACCCTGTGCTGTAACAACTTCTGCCAGAAAGACATTTTAAACCACGTAAAAATTGCTAATCACTGTAGTACGCCCACAGCTTCTGGGCTCAAACCAGTAGAACCCTATAAGTAGATCTTCCTCACATTATACCTTCCTTTATTCAGTATGCAACCTACTCACACCCCGACTGGCACATTTTCTATATCTGAATATCAGGTAACTAGCACTGATAGAGTTGACAGTGGCTGTGCAAATACACATTGCCCAAAAAACATATTCTGTAACATTTTCCAGAGAATCCTACCCAGAGAATTTGGCAGTCTGAAAATAAGTACTGTATTGTCACTTCAGTGTTATAGAACCAATTCCAGGACAGCTCAAAACAGATATTCCCTAAAGCTAAAGAAGATGGGCAGTGCTTCTGGATTTAAACAAGTAGAAGTCCTCCTAATGTATTTTTGTGTAGGCAAGACCAGCTTGACATTATTTTATTCTTTTCTCACAAAGCATTATTGCTAGTTAAAGGTTTTTCCATTTGGCTGATCTGTGACCACTGAAGTTTTTGTCAGGGTGCTGAGTGTACATTTAAGGATTTCTTCTCTTGATAAATGGTTGAAAGAGAATTTGTAAGAGAAGAAACTCTTTAGCATCTGTAAATGTCTCAGTCTTTTTTTCATGCTTGTAGTCTGATGACAAGGGTAGAAAACTCATCTTTAATAGCATCTCAAACTGTAGAGGTCATTTGGTAGTTTTCAGTCCCTGAATAATGAGAGCTTTTTGTGCTGTAAGGAAATTCTGTGCTAATCTTGATTAAGCATTTTCACCTCTTTGCCAGCCATCGTAGTGAAATGATCTTTCTTTTGTAAGGCACGTCCTCTAGAACCTTGGTGATACATCAAGCCAAATCTTGCTTTCAGGTATGACATAGCAGTGTGCAATTTTCATGTCTCATTAGCAATCAATAATTCCCTTTTTTGCTGACATACCCACCCAGGTATCTACAGGGGATTGCCCCTCCAGTTTCCCCAGCTTTTGGAGTGGTAATTCCAGACACGGGTATCTTTTGGGATTGGGCCTGCCTTGGCCTCCATGTTCATAAGACATGTTCAAAGCATGTCTTCATGTGCAAATCTCAGTTTGAGACTGGCAGGTATTGGCTGCGATGTGTTATATCTGTAAGCAGGGTGGCACAAGATTCTCCTCTGTAACTGTTTGGTGACAAGTTTGTCAGAAATGGAGCTTGCTATCAACAGTTCAGTGCTCCAGGTCTTCAGAAGGAGATTCAAGTTGTATTAGCATGTGACACAATAACCTTTTGAGGGTGAAATAGATCTATTTGAATTTTTGTACAAAAAGAGATGTTTGGTGCTTTTGCTCTTAATACTGTTGCTGCTCGGGCTACTTCTCAAATACATCCCTAATGCCAATTTGAATCCATCCTGAACACAAATGTCTCTGTAGCAAGAGTTTTGGTTCAGGCTATGGTAATTTTGATACTGGTTCTTTCTGTTCGAGTGACATAGCCTACAGAATGGTGCTGCTGCAACCTTCTGCTTTTTTAGTTACACTTCTGAGATTTCTATTTCTTCCTCACTTGTAAAAGCAGGGGTGAAGGTCATTTGTTCCTTGAAACATTTTTCCATATAAATTCAATGACTCTTATGACTAAGTCATTTCTACTGCTGCTCTTACTAGCAGATTTCAAAAGTTTTTTGAAGTTTAAACTTGTACTGTTCAAAAAAAACTCAACCAACCACAGTTTTTTTCATCTTTTGAAAATCTGGTATTTCACATCAAAATCCTATTGCTACGGAGACTGGAATGGATACTTTTCAGCCTTTGAGCTGTTGAAGGGTGACAGATTTAAAACCAGGTGGTCAGAAGAAGTTGATGAAAATATGAATCATACTGTGTAACACTTGATTGACCTTTTTTTTTTTTTCTGTTATTTTTGTAAAGTTCTCCTGTTTGGTCTCAAGGTATTATATTTTATAAATTAAACCATGTTAAATGGAAGGGTGCCCTAAGATCTGTATGAATTTAAATTGTCACTTAAGTTTTCACGTAAAATACTTCTCTATGTACTATTAAACATGTGAAATCAGAGTTACCTTGTTGTACTGAGGCTAGATACTAGGTCCAGGATGAGAGTCATGTATCAAACATCCCATTCTAAACAGGAGTTTCAATGAGTTTCTGAAATCCTCACTTAAGTTTGCATCAGTCTTTGTTCATGATCTGCTTGTAAGAACTATACCCCCACCAGTTCTTTCTTTTTCTTCTCTCCCTCTCTCTTTCCCTTCCTCTCCCCTCCACTTCCCTGGGCCCTCTGTCTCTTGCTCTCTCCCATCTCCCATCTCTAGAGGTTGCAGATATGGTGTAGTGTTGCTTAAAACTTCACAGCCCGTAGTTCTCTTTGCATCATTGTGCTTGTTTTTGCTATGCCCTACCACAGTCTTGGTGAACTTATTTAAAATTTTAGAGCTCTATACAAAAATCAAAAGGATTAAGGAAACCAGTAAGCAAAAATAAGAGCAACGGTAGATATTTGCATTGATATTATGTCATAACAGAAGAACATGAGTGCCCTCTAGTCCTCTTTGAAAAACCTGAAAAATATAATCAATTTAAAAGCCTAATTTTACCTCCATGTCTCCTTGGAAAATAATTTTATTCAAATAATTATTTATTTTCAGGAAAGAACTTGAAGTAGCATAAGCAATAACATTCACCTTGAAAAAAAATCCAGTAGTAATTGCTAATGCATCTGCTAATGGATTTACTAATAGCTGATAAGATACGGCAGCATTATGCAACAAGTTGTATCTGAATACATGTACTTTTTTTTTCCCCAGAAAAGGTGCTGGCACTGAATAATGTCAGATTATTTGTGACTCTTCTGTTCCTATATACTAAGGATTTGTTTTGTGCTTTCTGGTGTTGCAGCAGTGTGTTTTCAATTGCTGTTTGGGTGAATTGTGATTTATTTAATAACTACTGTATTTTATATTATGGTGAGATTATCGCATGTTTTCATAAACATTTCAGACAAAATGTCTTTGTAAAAATGAGGCTGGTGTATAGTTTAAAATTTATTTTTGACATTTTGTTTAAGGAAAATCTGCAAAAGGATCATTTTCATGAATTTCTAAGCTGTAGAGCCATCTCTAAATAAAATGTTAATGAGAAAGTAAAAAATAGAATTTCTGATATTATCATTTCATCCCATTTAAACTCTTTATACTATTTCCTTTAAAATTAAATGTTTTGTTTTAATTTTAACTGCTTGTCCATGCAAATTAGAAGGAATATGCAACTTATTTACCAATTTACTGAAGTCAACCAACATTTTAACATGGGACAAGTGACAGAAGAGTGAAACTGCATAGCATGCCATCAGTTTTGTGACTTGAAAGCTTAACTTATGTTAATCTGTCTCAGCTGTAGCTTTTATGTAGCTTATATTTCTCATATAGAATGATCTGAAGGTACTGAGTTGATGTAGTTATATTTTCTTATAGAGGCATTCCTGGGAAGAAATGTGGAACAGTCATCGTAACAGCAGAGGAGCTGGGCTGTTGCCGAGTAAGTGTGTATTCATTCGTTGCTTTTGAAAAGTAAAGTGAAAATGTTTTTGTGACTTACCCTGCACCAGATTGTTAAATATATATATAAATTTATATTTTTTGATATCTGCAAGAAGTAAGGATATTTTTCCCTCATGAGTTACTCTTACCTTTATGTAGTAAAGAAATAAGCAGAAACAACTTGAAGCATAAGGTTTTTGACTCTTAAATGAGTTTTAAATCTAGTCTTTGGTTTTCCAAGTAATCGTATTTTAATCTCTTAGTGTCCAATTTTTAACAAAGATCCATTTGTTTCAGTTGTGGAATTACATTTCCATTACAGGATATTGATATTGCATGAACATCGCAGCAAAATTGACCTTGTAATTTAAAAAATTCATGCTAATAGTCATATTATTTAAAGAAATATCAAATTAATGTTTATTGGCAAAAGTTATTTAGATATTTAAAAGAATCTCCATACAAGAAGAATGTAAACAGTTTTCTTTCAAGTTAAGACTGCCTTGGCCTATTAATGGTAGCTATAATATTACTTATTTAATAGAAAGCAAAAGAATATCTCAGTGTGTGGGGTCAGTTGGGAATTTGGCTGGTTAAGGGGAGAGACACGGTGCGGTCATGACCTTCCCAAAGGGTATCACCACTTTTCCCCCTCCTAGGTGCTCATGGAGAAGTAGATTGGACAGAGGAGAAGGCTTACTGGTCAGAAAGCACCTGGAGCCAGGCCAGCTCTGTGGCTTCCCAGCACTGAATGAGCTAGCAGCAAGCCGTAAATCATAGGGAAACAGAGACTGGAAGGAAGAATAAGGAAGGATTATATGCACAGGGTGATAAAGAAGGGTTGGAATCTGAAGGTGGGGGAGTTAGCCCAAACACGGTATATAATGAATGAGGCTGTAGTGTGTACCTTAGAAGAGTTTGCAATGACAAAATAGCAAATCTTAATGAGGAAAGCAATAATATCAGATGTTTGGTGAGATCCAGGGGATCTGGAGAATATAAGATTAGATACATAAACCTACAAAAATGTCTTAAGGCTTGAAGAGATTTGTTTCTGGGGCTTAGCTTTCGCAATTTGGTGACGTTGGGGGATAACGCTTCACAGTTGCCTTAACTTTCACACTGGGTCATAAGCTGTTAATTCTTGATCTATTTCTGCAATAGTAATGACTTTGTATTTTACTGATATATCCAGTAGCTAATCTGTTTAGGTCTTAAGTTCATTAGATATCTGAAGAAATACATTCCATAAGAAATAAATGCTTATTTTTTTGCCTTTTTTTTCCAGCTTGGCTAAATTTGTGTTATTTCTCTGCAGAATTGGTGTACTTGAATAGCACACAGGCTAAAATCTTATTTGCCTTTGTCAGACAACCTACCAGTCCTGCACTGTTATGCTAATAGGGTGCACCGACTCAGTCTCACTTAACTCCCATTAACAGTGTCCGTGGGAGTGCACTCATATATGCTACCTTTTCTCTGCTACTATTGAGTGGTGGAATAATAGACTTACAAAAAGCATGCCTTTTTGTGACAAGGATTTCTGAAAGTGGCAGTGGACACTTAATTTTATTTCAAGTTTGATAGCAAGTGGAACCAGAAAAAATGTTGTTCGTGAACTAGAATTTGTTAGGATAGATTATTCCTAATTCTGACACCTGTAGTTAGGCTTTGTTTATTGCTTTTGTCCTTTGCTGTTGCCTTCTTTTTTGTTTGTTTTGTCTTGTTTTTGTTTTTATTGAGGAAGGATCCTAATTCTCTTCTTTCTTATCTGTCATGTTTAAAGGGAAAAACTAATCTAACTACAATTCAAGAAATTGGCTTCTTACTCATTTTTTTCTGTACACAAATGTTTGATCTGCTGGGGGATGAGTACTAACTTTGCCATTGCTCTACACAATGGCATCTTCTTAGCCTGTGTTCACATCTCTACTTTCATTAAAAGAGAATAAATCAGTAAATGCAGAGTGTTATCACACCTGATGATATGAAAGGTGACAGTAAGTGATGGCTCTCTGGTGTAGCAATAGGACATGTCTGTGTTACTAGTACGAATGGTAAGTATGGTCATGGAAAATGCCTTTCTCCTTTTTTGGGAAGTATTTTGGAACATCTGGAAGTAGTAACTGATCAAAATGTTCACACTTAATTGAATGACAAAAATAACATATCATTTAATTGATTTCCTGCAGAAATTATGCTCCTACTTAACTATTCCTAAGACTAGTTCGCCATCACCCTGAGCATTTATAAGTAACCTTAGGAGAGACTGCAGAATATTTTTTCCTGATATTATGATTTAACCATCAAGATCAGCTTTGCCATACCAGTTATAACAAATCAATCAAAAGTCATGAATACGTAATTAAACCCACAGTTGGAACAGGATTTTTTTCTTTCCCTTGTAATGAAGATAAATATTAAGTGCTTTCTGAGGCCTTCATGTTCTTCCAGATTCACCCCACTCAGAACTTGCATAGACAAGGATAATCAGGGCTGCACAGTTTCCCTGTTCCAGTGTTACTCCTCATAGTAAAAAGCTTTTTTTCTTGTATTTTAATGGAATTTCCTGTATTTCATTTTGTACCTATTGCTGGTACAAATTACTTTTTACTTATTACTGGTCCCAGGTGCCCAAGCTTCTTGATGTCAATCCTGCCCCAGTCAGTGGTGGACCGTGTTTTCTGTGGTCTTCCTCTTGCTGACGTTTTCTGGAAATGTCTAGACTCTTTATTTGCTAAGCCTTTTGCTTTACAGACTGCAGGAGCAGACAACTGAAGGTGTAAGTCGCTGAAGAAATAAGGCGTAGTTGTATCTCACTGCAGCTTTTTTAATTAATTCTGATATGTTCTTTGCCTATGCATCTCAGAAGACAGCTTTGGATGTCAAAAAGTACTGGAAAATCCTGAATCATTTAGCATAGAACTTTATGCTTCCCCAAACAAATTCTTGGTTCCAGCAGTTCAAGCTGCACTGTAAGGACATTTGCAAGAATGTGAATAAGTAGAGAGTATCTAGAAGACAGATACTTCTCATTTAGTTTGTTTTCTGTTTGTATAGTCAGTAGTCAATGATAATTTTCTTTTATCAAACTGCATGTTCTTTGTAATTTTTCTGTATTATCAATTTCAGGATTCAGTTTTAATGCAATTTTGTGCGAACAAACTAGACAAGAAGGACTTCTTTGGGAAATCCGATCCTTTCCTGGTATTTCATCGAAGCAATGAAGATGGCAGGTAGATAGATGCCTGTTAAGTACGTCTGCTGCTAAACAGTAGGCAACTTATTTATTTGCAGATGGTAATATAGTTTTCTTTTTATATACATATTTGTCAGATTAAGCTGCATTCCTTTTATGTTTGTTGAATTTTAATAAATAATGTTATGCTGCATAGAAATAAAACGATTGTAACAAACATCAAATATTGCAATTAAGGGTTTTAAGAGTTGAATGTTTGGTAAATATAGAACACAAAAAATTAGTCATAATAGTTAAATAGTGTGACTTTTGCTAAGATACAGCTTGTCTTTAAATTAAATAGAATATTCCAAAAAAATAATAGCTTCAGAATATTCTAATACATGTATGTTGATTTAGGTCAAAGTTCTTTAAACTGCAAATTTGGAAATATCTTCTACCTTTTTGACAGTGTTCTTGGAAATAGAATTAAAATACCTCAAATCGAAAACTTTTTTTTTTAGCCATGCCTTCTCAGAAATAGCATGGATAAGAACTTAGGCCTGTGAAATTTAAGGAACATATTCCTTCAGATGGGAATTTTAGTTAAATCTGTATGGAGAATTTCATTATTGATTCCCCCAGTGACCTTGCCTCCTGTTTTCTTTTGAACAATTTGCTTTCCATGATGAGGTTTCAGACGTATTTTAATTTTGCATCATATAGAGAAAGCAAAATATATATTAAAACATTGCATTTCATTTGCGATAAAGTGGTTGTGGAACCTTGTGTAAGTTTATATCTTTTACCTGAGACAGCCTTGGTTAAAAAATACAGACATTAATTGGGGAACGAGAGTCAGATAGCCAAGATTCCCTTGGCTAAGTATCTTAACTGCTAAAAAAAGTCAAATCCTCTCAAGACTTCTTTCCTTCTGGATCTGTGACTGATTTCTGGCTGTATAAAGCCTGTTTAAACAAGTGGGATGGAGAGTGCTCTTCCCTGAACTAATTCACTGAGTGCTTGTAAGTCTGGTGGAAGTTTTGGGTGAAAACATTTTAGGTTTAGAGTTGCGTAGTGACCTAGTCTGTAATCACTCACAAACAGGTCTGTTCTCGTCAGTTCTCCTTGCCTTCCTTCTCCTGCATTTCACTACTTTTCTTTTCTTAGCTTAAACTTTATATGGACATTGTATCAGTGAATACAGATTACAGCTCTTTTTATTCCTTGTTTGCTGACACAAAATAAAAAGTACATAAATCCAAATATCTCTCTCTTTTATTTTTATTTTTTTTATTTTTTTTTATTTTTTTTTTATTGCAGTTTTACAATCTGCCACAAAACAGAAGTTGTAAAAAATACATTAAATCCAGTGTGGCAGGCATTCAAGATTTCTGTCAGAGCACTGTGTAATGGAGACTATGACCGGTAAGCTGTAGGTTATGCTTTCCTAGCATATACTTTTTATTTTTTTCCTAACTCATGTATTCTTTATAGATCCATTTTTCTAAACAATTCGGTTATGGATGTTGTTTAGATTAATTACTTAGTATTTTGAGAAGATGTTATGTATTCAGAACACCACATTAAATTTCCAAAAATGAAGTCAATATGCTAAATCTGTAGGAAATGCTAGCAGTGATGTCGGGAAAACAATTCTTCAGTCTCTATGGTGGTTAAGAAGGAGTTAGAAAGAATAAAACTAACATGACTAGCCACTGTTACTAGTATGCACAAGGATTAATGTTTAATATATAATGTTTCAGTGAAAAGTGTACACCAATGTTTGGCTTCTTTGGTTGACATTGTAATGTCAGAAGATGCTGATAAATGAGAGCATTTAAAATATATAGATAGATGAGGTAAGTAGATCTCATCTAGAGATAAATACATGAGAAACCCAGAAGTTAATTACGGTCTTGTTCGGAGTTGACATTTTCAGTGATTCAATGCAAAAGGGTCCATCTTTGAAAAACATGGTCATAAACTGTGGCTTTACTAATGTTTTACCAATAATATCAAGCTGGTTAGTTAAGTTGAGGAATTATGGATATGTTTAGACTTCTTAAAAAATGGGCATGCTAACTTCTAACAATATCAACAAGAGAAATATTTAAGTCCCTTCTAATGACTAGTTCTGTTGTCACTATTCATATTTTTTGAAAAGCATTGAGATATCACTGTTATTATTATATACCCAGATAAATGTCTGGTAATTTATGTATCCTTATTACCTGAAATCTGGAGTACTGAAATTATTTTAGTAAGACTCTAAGGAAGTATAGACTTACCATTAGTCATAACTCTTTTAGCAGTGTATAATGTAATATTTAGATTAAAATAATGAAAGAAATATGAAAGAAATATATGAAGACTAGAATAGGAATATGAGTAATAGGTAAGCTGCATGTAGTGCATAGATTCAATTCAGCCTTATTGGGTGAAAGATAAAAGAGAGAAAATACAAGAGATGCAAGATGTACTTGTCTGGGTATTTCAAAGGCAAAAGGTCAAAAATACAGTTCAAATGCCTTGTTTTCCCTTAAAATCTGTTTCATTAAGTTGAGTTTGGTATAGTCATATTATCTTTTATAATTTGAATGTATTTTATCAGTTCATATAAAAAGTCAGTTAAGATAGAATACCAGTTAAGATAGAAGAGTTTCGTATTGCACTCTTCTAACCCTGAACTAATGTTCCCATCAGCATAAGCCCAATCCTTTCTTGAAACCTATTGCTACATGTAGGGAAATAAAGAATTTATTCAAAATTGATCACTTTCCTGTGATTGTGTCTTTGAAAGAATCTTTAATTTGGAATCTAAGTAGTTACTTTTTTTCTCTACCTAACCTTTCATTTTCAGCTTCCATGTATGTAACTACTGTTCATTCATGTACATATTAAATTGTTGTAGCACATGGTTTTGCCATATCATACCTACATTACTTTATTAAGCTAATTAATTGGTGAAATGTATGAAGTAAAATTATTTTAATCTGTTACCGTGAAAGCCTAGTCTTTTGGGGAGACATTCCTTCAACTTGTAATTTACCAGCTGATGCCAGGGTATAAACAGAAACCAACACTTGTACTGACTTGTGCTTCACTTGACTTAAACTAAGTAGGCAGTATTGAAGAAGCAGGACAGTAAGAGGTGCTTATATTCAATAAGCTATGCAGAATGCTTTCACGGTAATAAAGTTCTGTTTTTATAAGCTGCTTATTAAAAATTGAAAGGTCAAAAGCTAATTGATTTGTGATTTTTTTCTAGGAAAGTGAAATTTTTGTAATTCTTCTTGGGAATGACCATTCTTAGTGCTTCCTACTGGATCTTAGCTGATTTATTTTATGTCATACTCTTCCAATACTTGGTGTCACGTTGCTTCAAATTGGAGGCAAAAGGGTTCTCCTACATTCCTAATAATCTCCTTGTGAAGTACTCAATACAGTTACTGTCATTCATATTCATTTCTCTTTCAGTGAGATAGAAAAAAAATGCAGAAATCTCATAATAAGTAAATTCTAATCAAATAGAATTTTAAACACATACGTGCATAATGCAAAGCAAAATAGTGTTCATAAAGCTAGTCTCTGTACTTGTCACTGTTTACCATATTAAAGAAAAGGCTTTCATAATAATTAAAAAAAAAAAAAAGATACTGTGTTAGTAGCAATATTGAAATAATTCCAGCATTCCAAAAGAGAATAAAAAATATAATGGCATGCTTCAAATTATTGTGTAACTACTGTTTTCTCATGTTGATTGTACTTTAAATTCTTTCTACATAATGTACTCAGTGAATGCCTTATAAATAAATGTCTCCATGGAACTTAGTAGTCCTTCCTATAATAATCATATTTCAATTGAAGAAATACATTTTAGCTGTCAAATTCAAATTATTATTTGTTGATGGCCCAAAAGAAGCGTCAAAAGATTTTGTTGTTGCTTTTTCATTTGTTTAATGTGAAAACTTTTATTTCTAAAGGTAAGGATTAGATTCCTGAGATCAGTTTGGTAATACATAAAAACATAAAACCCCAAAGTCTCTTTTGGATAATGGTAGTTTGACAGATGATGCTCTGGATTCTGTGATAGATGTTGAAACATGAGAGTAATGTAATTGGTAAGGGTATGTATCACAGTCAACATTCTTTCTAGATTGGGGGAGAGTAATTCTGCAGTTAGCTAATGCTTCCAAGTGAACTCTGTCCATGTTTTCATTGTGAAACGGCAAGGATTTGCTTAGCTTCTCTCAAACTACACCATCATACAATATCTTTTAAACCACCACGGGGATTTTGACAGTAGTATTTAGTAACTTTAAGATTTTTGTTCTCTTCTTTTTCTTAATATGAGCTCTCAAACAGCACCTACACACAGTTATTTTCTGCATGAAAGTTTTAAGACAGAGGTTTCCTAAATCCCAATTTTGTGTAACTATAATTTCTAAAATGAAAATAGAGAAACTGGGTCCTTTAAGGTAAAATAGCAGAGTAGAGCAGGCTGAAATACTACTACATGAAAGTTTGAAAGGCCTTTAATACAGTGCATATAGCCATGCATGTGTCATGCAGAATAGGTGAAACTCAAGGTTGGTGATCAATCTTTTTAATGTGGAATAAATTTTGAGGAAAAAGGTTCTTCGTTCAAAGAAGAGTTGTTCTTACTGAAGTTGTACTTCTTGAGAATTTATGTCAACAACCTTAAGAACTGATCTTACTAATTCAAGTTTTCTGTAGCTTTCTTTTAATGTAGGTATTTCAGGTATTAACTAGGTAGGTATGTAGATATTCAAACACAGATTTGTAGGACAATTCAAAATTTAAGTCCCACTGACCCTCATGTAAATCTTAATTTATCAGTATCTTATCTGTTTTAGTAGTTACAGGTTTTGAAACCTGGAAGTAAAATAATGCTTGTCTGGGGAAGGAAACTCCATGATACTGCCTTTCTGACTAAATTAAATACCATTTCCTTACACAACCAAACACTTAGTGGGATAAAGCATGTTTGGAAGTGTTCTTGATTTCATTCCACAAAAGAACAACTGTAATTTTAATTAGTTGTCATTCTAAGGTAATTTAACCCCAAACTGAAATGCTACAAATGTATAAAATCATGTTGTTAGGGCAATTAAATTTTAGTTGAAAAGGGAAACATCAAGAAAAAACAACTCCTCCTTTGCCTATTTTGTAATTTCATTATTTTTAATGGATATAATAATGTGCTAATTTGTCTCTCAATTCTGATTTAGATAAATTATTAGTTCTCCTCTTGAATAAGTGTTTACACTGGGTAAATGTATATTGCCAGACTTTAATGTTTTATTACCCAACTTGCCCACCAGCTCCTAATTCACTAAGAGGAGTGTGAATATTCCCAGGGTGACCAAGACAATCAGTCAGTTTGGGAAAAATTGCTGCCTCTGTCATGTTCCCACCCATGCTTCCTTGAGCTGCTGATCCCATTTCATTCTAGGAAGCCAGAGCCTTGGATATTTTGCTTAATCTATCGGTTATCTAATATAATCTGTTGCAAAAACTAAAGAACCATTCTCGTGGTTTTACAAGAATTCAAAGAAATGATGCTGCACTTTTTTTTTGTCTTTGGTCAGACATCCAAGCAGCCTCTTCCTCTGTTGTGGGGTAAGAGGGAGTTTAAGGGTCAAAAAAGTGCAGTGTTTGCAGTACTACAGATTTCTTTCATCTGCAGCCACAGGGCCTTCACAAAGTCTTGGCTGAATCACACAATGTTCATTTTTTACCACTGCAGAATATTTAGCAGAGATATTTAGCAGAATATTTAGCAGAGAACCAAAACATATAGAATTATAGAAGTGTGCATTACTTTGTATGGTGAACATTTTTTTCAAACAGGGCTATGCCAAGAATTTTTGTTTCATAAGGTTCACCTCAAGTTCTCTTCTTTTTGAGAGAAGAGTAATCTTCTCAAATACAGATTTTTTTTTTCTATAAGATGTTACTACCCCACAGTAGATACCCCAAGATCTTCTAAGTAATAGCATATACCAAGAAACAACCACAGTAAGTTCCATTTTGCTGATTTTCTTTAAAAATATTGATAGATAATACTTTAAGGTTAAAGGATCAATTACCACAAAAAAATACAAAAATAAAAAATCAGAGCATCAGCAAGTAAAAATATACTGGTTAAGCTTCTAATATGTTTACTTGTTCCCTTCGCTTTCACCATATTTTACTATTCATTTATGAATATATATTGGGTAGCCCGAGTGACTTGCTGTTTTCTGCACCATGAGAAATGACTGGAAAAATTGGTCTTCTGGCTTTGGTACAGTTGATGTATCCATATCCTATTAAAATATAAATATTAAAGGCAATCGAGTACATTTGAATTTATATATTGTTTTCTCTTTTTATTTTTTTTTAGGACGATTAAAGTAGAAGTGTATGATTGGGATAGAGATGGAAGGTAAGACATTATTATTAAACCTCGGGATTTTCCATGAACATGTATTACATATATTTTAAAATGTATAAACATATAGTGGACAGAACTGAGCTAGAGAATATTTAGTATATTCTCTATATATTCTCTCAATATATACTCTCAATATATGTACTCTCAATATTTAGAGTCACAAGTACTGGGAAAAAAAAAAGTTGTACTGCAGTTCTGTCTTGTTTTGCAATTAAGGTAAATGTTGATGTATCATCCCATTTCAAACATGATGCATGTATGTTCATACATGGAACAAGTAAGATGGAATGCTTTGTGATCTCTAACAGTTACTGTACATGTATGAAAGGAGGGATAATCCATTTTATAAACTCCTTTCTGTGCTTAAAATGTTGCTTCACAAACTGCTGCATTTCTTTTCAAGTAGGATAAAATGCCTGAGCCTGTAACTGATAGGCATGGTTGCCTAGATATAGCAGTGTAGAAACTACCTATTGATTATCATAATTTCAGATGTGATGTGAATGTTCATTTCTATGCCTGTCCTCATCAAAACATTCTTGTAAACTCTAGAACAGTAAGACCTGATTTTAAATAACTCCATCACTAAAAAGAGGGTGGTGGAATATATGTGGATTTTCTTTAGCTAATTTCAAGATGAGGAATTTATAGTTGTTCAACCTTACTGTCTTTACTGAGTATACGGTCTTTTTCTGAAGAAATCAGCTTTTCAAATTGTCCTTGTTTTGATAAACAAGACACAATTATTTTCAGTCAGACTAGATTGATACCTTTTCTTTAAAAAATGCTTGAGCTTGTATCTTAATATATTGGATAGGAAGCATATTCATAAATCATGGTACTAGATCTTGCATGTAATACAAGAATATATTGATTTTCATTTCTCTATCAGTTGGTCTGTCTTCATTATATCTTTTTAATCTTTATATTTTCTATATATTAATATGCATTTACTGCATATTAATATATATCATATATACATATATATAATAGAAATATTATATATTTCTATATATTAATATGCATATTTAATATGCAATATGCATGCTTTTTAAGAGTATATCATATATATTACATAGTAATGTCTCTGATGTTACTAAAGCAATTTTTACTGGTATTATAGCTAATGATATTGTGCTTCTGTGGCCCAGTAGATCTTCTGATCATAATAGGCAAATATATTCTGTGCTGCCATTCATTTCTTGGCTGACAAGTGCCAAAACCAGTTTCAGCTTTCTCAGTTCATACTGTCTTTTTGGTTCTATCATAAAGTCTCTTGGTTTTTAAGTATTCTTACCACATATTTACCCTCTATAAATACCACCTGCTAGTGCAGATTCATCCTTCTTGATTAGCTATTCCCTGAAGGGACAAAATAACATATTCTAGCAATTAAAAATATGGGGATTTAAATTATCAAAGCATTATTAGAAAAAGTTGCTGCATCACTGTAAAGATTAATTTCTATTAACATCCTCTGTTTTTCACTTAGATTTGCCAAATCTTCAAAAAATGTAGTATACTTATAACTTGTAGTTAAACTACAATATTTTGTGAAAGTAATCTGATAGTGAAAACTAAAATATTTACAAGTTATTAAAGATAGTATTTTATTAATGTGTTGAGCCCCATGTGCTGACCTATTTCGTCCAAAATCAGAAACTGAGGTATGACTAGAAAGAAAGGGAAGAAATCTGTGAAGTAATATTGTATAGCTGCAGTTCGCAGTGAAAGTTTTTACATGCTGTGGAACTCATTAGCCTCTACTGTGCCAAACAGTTTGAAACATTATCTGCTTTTCCTCACATCTCATTCCTAATACCTGTAATACTAGTGTCTAATGAAAATAAATAAAGAATATTACTTACATGTATTCCTTTTTATTCTAACTGTATGATTTTTTGCCTCTTGCCTTCCATCGTTTTTGAAATTGGAAGCAGACAACATTGACGTTTCACATGTTAAATTCCTCAAAGACGAGACAGTGCCCATCTCATGTAACTTCAGACAATTTAAAAACCAAGCAACTAAACATTTAAGCTACTTCAGTAACAAACAGGTGAAAATTGTCTTCAACATTCTGATTGATTCCATCCTAACAGGAATAAATAGCCATTTGGTGGTTCCTATGACCTTTCCTATGATCGTAGCAAGAACATAACTGACTAATTTACCTTTGAGTTAACTAAATGTACCTGAAGAGAATCCTGTTCAAGATGGCTTAATTAGTGTATCAGTTTTTTGTACTAAGCCACTGTTACACAAATTTGGACACTTTATTAATGAACAGTTGATATGCAATCTGTTTAACTCACTGGGCTGCAACTTTTGGCTCCAGCGTTGTGTACTCTGGGCAAAAACAACCTTTGAAAGATCATCAGAGAGCCTGGAGATAGCAAAGCAAGTTATACTGAATATTGCAGGTTATTCTGCAATCACAAAGACAACATTAGTGTGCGTATACTTGATTTATGAAACAATATTATTTTATTCAACAGTCTTCAGTTAGAGTTGTTTTTTTTCCCATTTTTTTTCCTCATCCCTTGTTATTTGTGCTTTGAGAAAACAGCTCGAGGGTTGAGCTACTTACTGTCAAGTTCATGAATTACATCGAGTAATTGTATATTCTTAACTCTCATCTATTTTCAAACATCACTTACAATTTCTTGACTAAAATGTGCCACTAGACAATTGTAACATTAACACTTCTAATTATTAAGCATTTCATTGTCTCAAACCAGTTTTCATACAAAAATAGTCAAAATGTGAAACAGTTGTTCTGAATCATACCCCTGTTTTCTAAGAGCTCTGATAACCCCCCAAATATTTGGTGCTATAAAGTCACAAAAGTTGTTTTTGTTGCTTTAGAGAAGCCCACTTGTGTTAAACTAGTGACTTCTTTTGTTTAGTGTCATTATCAATGACATATAGGCAGGTATTACAGGAAGAAAAAAATAAGATAATATGCAACATTGGATACTTCCATACTTCATTTAAAAGATTTTCTTCTTTTTGTGTATTTTAGTAGACTTAACATTTCCAACAAAAACAGTTTTTCCATGGTTTTAATCAAGCAGTACAAAAACTTCTGTACTGATAGTTAACTGCACAGGATTATTTTCTCTAGCTTATACATTCTTAACAAAAATACTAACTTGCTTGTATTTGCAGTGCTGAATTCTGATGTCATTTATTGTTGAAAACATCTGGAAGATTCTGTATTGGGACATGTTGCACTGATATCCAGTGCATAAAAATATGACATAAAAATTTGAGTAGGAAAGCAGTCCAGTGGATATAGAATGAGCCTAACAGATAAAAATAAATTTAAAAAATTATATATCTGAGAACCTAAACACTGCAAGAGAGACCATAAACCTCAGATTCCAGGTGCTTTGAATTTATTTCTTGTCCTCCATATTTGATCTCCTTCTCCTTTGCTTAGTTGATTATTAAATGCTGGGGCTTTTCACCTTACTTACTGACATTTCTCGTGATAATTATCCTTTCCTCCATTTTTTTTTGTTTGTTTTTATTATTTTATTTAGATTGTTAAAAAAGGAAAGTTAATAATTCTGAAAGTGTTTTTCAGCACTTTGAAGCATAGTACCAGATGTGGCAGTTTTAGGGATTTGGGGTTCAAGTGATTATTTGATGTAGTAGGAGTCTTTGATACACAGTTCATGGACAAAACTGTTTAAGCCAATGAATATTTGGTGTTAGGAAGGCAAAACTCTGCCAAAGACAAGTATTTATTTGGATTCTCAATTCAGAGACTAATAAGGAAATGCATGGGGTGCTGTGTGATGAGGAGTGTGGGGAGGGATCTTTTTATTCTTCCAGCAGGTGCTTGTTTTTCAGAGCCAGTCTAGTGGAGGAGCATACATCCATCTGAATAGTGAGCATTCAGATCTAGGTTAATGATCTTTTAAGAGCAGAGAACTCTGAGAATGATAATTTATGTCCACACCTTCTTAACAGGATTAGTCAGAGGAATTAAATCTTCCTAGCTCTTAACCAGTCTGTGAACATTGCCACAGGAAAAAAGGAAGCATTCCAGTGTCTCTCAGAATTAAGGAAACAGTTACTTCTAAGCAGTACAGATTTTTAAGTACCTTTACCAGAGACAACCCCGTCTGGAATTGCTTATTGTCTGCTCCAGCATATTCATATGTAGTCATTGAGCTATTGCTTGAATTTCTGCTTTTGAAATAAGCAAACTGACTTGAAAATTTAAGGTAAGAATTGTTATGAAAGGGAAAGGTTCCTCTTCAACCAAGGTGCATTTTTTTTCCAGTGCTGTGGTGACCCAGAATTAAATGCACCTTATGTGCTACAGCCTATATAGATATGATACTTTTTCTATTGCCCTATTGTTGCAATCTTGAGAGCATTTAGAGAAAGGAAATACTATCTCTAAAA
The DNA here is from genome assembly GCF_009819795.1 of Aythya fuligula. Lineage (NCBI taxonomy): Eukaryota > Metazoa > Chordata > Aves > Anseriformes > Anatidae > Aythya > Aythya fuligula. The sequence continues at coordinate 16,061,655 of NC_045559.1, forward strand.
TGTATTTCTTTAGAAAAAAGTCTCTCTCAGAAGCAACTTCCTAATCTCCATAGTGGAGGGGGATTGTTCCACGACTGGTGGTCTCTCCTGAATCTGAGTAGTCAGTAACACTTCACTATATAGGATTTCTGAGGCTTTCTACTGGGTGCTTTGCTTATTTCATGGGATCTTACATGATGGCTGAACCTTTTACTTGGTTGGTTTACATATATTTTTGAATTCCCACAGATTTCAGAACAAGAGATTTTTATTTGGGGTTTCTTTCTTATTTCATTATGAATGAATAAAGAAATTTCATGTTGCTATGGATTGTTTGTTTTTCCTTTTCTTGAAATATGCAGGTTTATTTAAATTTGTTTTTAATATTTATAGCATAATTAGAAACGTGCTGTATTTCTCAAAAACTAATTTTACAAGTGATAAAATTATAAAGTTTGACTTTGTATTTTTGTTTGCCATTGAAGGGAAGATTAAAAAAAAAAAGTTTAAATTAGTTTCATAGCTCACTGGAAATGAAGGCAAACTGCAGAGTGTAGAGGAGGTACAATGCCTTGTTAGGGAACAAGTTTGAAAACAGAGACAGGGCCAGGAGGGAACGGGAGCTGGAGCAGCAGTGAGAAGTGTTCAGCTGGAGAGGGAAGAGAATGGGCACTGATGGTGTCGTGCCCCTGGCAGTTGTGTAGCTGTTTGGCAGTCACCTGGGTGCTGGCTGCCTGCTCCAGGTGTTCTGAGATGTGACACTGCAGGTCAGTCCGTTCTGGCAGCAGCCATGTGGTTTCCGTGCTCCAGCTCCCTGACCCCAGAAGCCTTTCACAAGGATGCTTCACCCAGGACGCTCCCTCTGGCCACCCTGCTCCAAGCAGCTACTTGGCTACATGCCATACCCTGGTTATGGGTTGACAAAGCAGTTTTCAAAACGTGGGTGACACAGCACGGCACTGTGGCACTTATTCTTGGAACAAGAGTAGAATTCAGAAAGGAAAAGCTTGTAACCACTGCTTAGTGTTAGGGTAAGATCTACTTTCTGATGGAGTCCAGTCCTGAGTAGCCTCAGTGAACTGCTTTTCTCCTCCTGGACAGGAAAAGGCAGCAACTGTGATAAGCCTTGCTCTTCCTCTCAAAAATACCATTGAATGTCATGTTACACGAACTTGTAGGGTTGGTCTTTTTTGATGTAAGTTACTCCTTTCTCACTCTGGATACTTCCCTTTCATACAGTCACACACACCGTTTAGATATCTGTGGTGCCAGTGGTAATCCAGTGAGAAAGTAGTGATAACCTTTGATAGCCCACTCTATTTTCTTAGATTCTCTAAGAATCTAAGAAATAAAGAAATTCTTTTAGATTTTTTTTTTATTTGTTTGGTTTTTCATGGGGCACAGATCACTAATTTACAACCTAGTCCCCATTATGTGGCTAAGCTAAGCAGAAAGATTTAAGCTAATAAATCATCTCTTCATTTTGATTACTAATAGAGTAAGCACAACGGAGGGAAAATGAATTTTTTTAAGCAAATTGCATCTTTTGACATTCCTGCTTTTCTGGGTGTCAGTTTGTACTGGCTGTACTTCTATTTTTATGAATATGTATATTACATATTTAAATGAGTAAATACTGTGCATTTGATTTGATTTTTTTTATATAGTCATGATTTCATTGGAGAATTCACAACAAGTTACAGAGAGTTGTCAAGAGGGCAGTCTCAGTTCAACGTGTATGAGGTAAGTATTTTGAGTATATTTACTTGCTTTCAGAAAATAAATGAGAAAACTTCCAGTAATTTCATGGTGAACTGATCAAATCTGCACAGTGCTTGTCAAAATCAAAGCTTTGGAATTAATTTCCATTTCTCTTTTTATAGAGAAGAACAGAGAATCTAAAAGTGTTGCTTTATAAATAGATACAAAGAAGAGTAGGTATGCGTGCATGTGTGTAGGCACTGAGCTGTAGTAGGACAAGAAGAGAACTTCAGATGGCTGGGTTGGCATCATATAACTTGGAGGAACTAGTGGGATATGCCTCATTTCTGCATAGGCAATTTGTCATTGATTTCTCCTTTTACCAACTGTTACACTTGTTATAAGTTCTGCCTGGACTTCTGTAAGGCTTTTGACATGGTCCCACACAACTTTATCTCCTAATTGGAGAGAGATGGATTTGAAGGGTGGACTATTTGGTGAATAAGGCATTGGCAGGATGGCCGCATACAGAGAGTTGCGGTCAATGGCTCTGTGTCCAGGTAGAGGCTGGTAACAAGTGATGCCCCTCAGGGGTCTATCTTGGTACCAGTACTGTTTAATATCCCTATCAATGACATAAACAACGGGGTCGAGTGCACCCTCAGCAGGTTTGCAGATGACACCAAAATGAGTGGTGCAGTCGATAACCCAGAAGGAAGGGATGCCATCCAGAGGGACCTGGACAGGCTGGAGAATTGGGCCCAGTGAACCTAATGAGGTTCAACAAGGCCAAGTGCAAGGTGCTGCACCTGGGTTGGGGCAATCCCAGACATGAGCACAGACTGGGAGAACTCACTGAGAGCAGCCCTGCAGAGAAGGATTTGGGGGTTCTTATGGATGAAAGGCTTGACACGAGCCAGCAGTGTGTGCTTGCAGCCCAGAAGGCCAACTGCATCCAGGGCTGCATCACCAGAGGGACGGCCAGCAGGGAACGGAGGGGATTGTGCCCCTCTGCTCTGCCCTTGGGAGGCCCCACCTGGAGTCCTACAGCCAGGTCTGGGGTCCCCAGCACAACAAGGATGTGGGACTGTTAGAATGGGTCCAGAGGAGGGCCACAGAGATGATCAGAGGGCTAGAGCACCTCTCCTGTGAAGACAGGCTGAGAGAGCTGGAGACGTTCAGCCTCATTGTGGCCTTAAAGAGGGCTTATAAAAAAAGATGGAGAGCGACCTTTTACTTGGGCAGATAGTGATAAGAGAAGGGGGAATGGTTTTAAACTAAAAGAGAGGAGATAGAGATGAGATGTTAGGAGGAAGTTCTTCACTCAGAAAATGGTGAGGCCCTGGCACAGGCTGCCCAGAGAAGCTGTGGATGCCCCATCTGTGGAGGCATTCAAGACCAGGTTGGAAGGGGCCCTGGGCAACCTGACCTAGTGGGTAACATCCCTGCCTTTGGCAGGGAGGTTGGAACTGGGTGGTCTTTAATGTCCCTTGCAACCCAAACCATTCTGTTATTCTGTGATCCTATGCTAGTTTCTTTTATGCCAAAACCTGATGATACCTACATCACATGCAGATCCCTGTGTGTTTGATCTTGTACAGACTTCAGAATCTTAACAGTTTTGATGATGGGATTACAAGTGACAGAATTTAGCTTGCTGGGGCTTTTTTTGTTGGTGGTTGTTTGTTTTTTTGTCATGTGATCAGTTACCATCTTTGCTTAAAAATTTGCTTCTTATTTCCAGTTTGATATTCATTCGTCTGCCAGCTGCTGGGATTGTCAGGCAGTTATCAATTCAAATACAGGCTTCTACATCATTAGATAACTTCTAACTGTCGTAAGACTTTCTCATGTATTGTAGGCAAATGTAGACTACATCTACATTCCCTTTGTCCACAAGGCCATATTGCCAAAATTTTATAGGTTTGTTTATTTCAGATCTAGCAAGTCCCTCATTTAGGGGTTCTTTTCCAATTTGTTTGGGATTTGGGAAAAATAGACTTTTTTTTCACCCATGGTCAAACTTTACTAGATCATTAAAGTATGCTGTAATTTATTCTCAGAAGAAATCAAAAGGTTTTTACAAACAAAAGCTGAGTTGCACAAACTTAAGGTGTCATGAAGAGATTCATTTTCAGACTTTTTTCTTCTGTTTTGGAAAAGTCCCTTTAAAAATGATTCCAGGTTTTGGCACAGACAAAAAATTGCTACAAAAGTTAAAGCATTAAGACTCATGCATTAAAACTTCGCTTTAAAATTAATATCTCGGAAGAATTTCAATCTGGAATGAAAATAAAAAGTGAGATTTCAAGGTGTGTTAAATGAGGAGAGGGAATAGGAGTAAAATATGTAAAATGTATTTTGGTCACATCAGCTTTATTTTTGGTAGACAGTGTATAGTACAGCAACTCCAAAAGCTGTGGATGTGTTCCACAGCTAGAAGCAGGATAGATGTTTTGCAATTATGCTGCCTGAGCTAGGAAGTTCTGTTTAAATTGTCGTAGCCTAATGATCAGTTCTGGTGCTGATAAAGCATAGTCATCCTCATTTTGGGACCAGAGGTAGGAAGTCTGCCTACACTGTTCTGCACGTACTCACTTGCCTGGGCCTATGTCAAGCATCTGCACTGTATTGCATTGCACACTTCAAGTTGTCTTCCAGACTTCCAGTGAAAGGAATGGTTTAATGGTGGACTTGGCAGTGCTAGGTTAAAGATTGGACCAGATATCTTAGAGGTTTTCCACCCTCAATGATTCTGTGATTCTGTGAATTGATTTATTTCCCATGGTAAGACCACATGAAGTGTTTTGAGTTTCTCCTCCTTGGTGTGTGTGTGTGTACACACGTATGTACCAGAAGTCAGGAAGTACTTGCCACTAGTTGAGGTGGTGCAGGTAATAGGTGACTAAGTGTAGTTGCCTGAATGCTGTGTGTGTCCTTTCATCATTGTTTTTTCTCCCAGCAGCAGACTAGTGCTTCAGTACACTGCAGTACCTGAGCATCTAATTTCTGGTGGTATGCATTCCTGATGTCTTTGCACAGAAACCCACGGCTGTTTTGTGATACTGATGGTGTTTGAGCACAGGTGGTTTGCCTAATCAAAGCAGCATTACCATAAAGAGGTACTCCCCACAGAGGCTTTAGAGTAGCAATTTTCACATGGAAATAACACACGTATTCCAGGGACCCACATTTTTCCCTGTGAGAAAATGCACACTACTGCATTTTCATATATGTAGGCATATATCTAGCCATTTGTGTGAAAGCTTTATAGAACTCTCCATTTCACATATGCTCATAGACTACATGGATGGATTTTGCCCAGTATTTTCATTTTCTCTAAGCTAAAGTGCTCAATCTGTAGGGTTTGCTCTATAGGTCTTTTGTAGCCTCACTTTTCAGAGACCTGCAAAGAGCATTTCTTTGATTTTAACTTCACTTTTTTGTTGTCTTCCTCAGTCAATTCTATTATTTTTGCTGTCTTTCATTTCTGGATATGAGCATTCGTACAACACAAGAAAACTGCTGTTTTGGCAGGGTCCAGTCTGTGCTATGTTTATTGTCCCAGGGTGGTTATACGCTGGGAACAGAGGAACCTTAGAAAAGTCTGTGTGTGAAGTTTGTATTGAGTGCTTCTGATCTTGGAGTCATGCACCCAAAGAGCAGTGTTAAAGGTAGACTTTTTTGATGTGCATTGCCTCATGATTTCCAAAAGTTTTCCAAACTTTCTGATAACTTTGTAACAGATCCTTTATAAAGATAAACTGAATATAGAATATGGGATCTTTTGTCCCTTTCAGAGTTTATTAGTGCATAGGAATGTTCCATCCTGTTTATGAGGTTAAGTTTAGTTGTGCTTTCCCTTCTTTCATATTGAAAAGGCTGTAGTCTACTCAGTAATGAGCTTACAAGGTCTTTATATCAGTTGAGGAATGAACATAACCCAGGAAAATGCCACATCTGCCAGAATTTCTGAGGGAAAGATAGAAAAGGCAACTGTGCATCCTGGTGGAAATTACCTTCATTTTGTCTCAGTTCATAAAGCCTTGTTGGTCGTTTGGATTAGACCAACTAATCCAAATCTATCAACTAATCCTAATCTATTGCATGAGGATGATTGACTCATCCTCATGCAATAGATTGTTGTCATCACACCACAGTACACGTCCCCACTCCTGGGTCTGATTGCTAGCAGGATTGAAATGGAAAATGTCATTGTACAGTGAGCCTTCCCATTTCTCTGGAGGAGTTCTCTTAGCATACAATGGGTCTTATTGCATCAGCAGTTTCAACCCTTGTCCTGTATAACACTGACCAAGTATAGGAACTGAAAAAAAAAAAAGACAGCACTTTTTTCTACTTACAGTTCTGTTGCTTTGGAGGTTTCTGACAGTATTTATTTTCTTGTATTCTAGAGCTCTGTTGTGGGTGGGACTTGTGACTTTGTGTGTGATACTTTTCTTCATATTTGTTCAGTGGCTCTATCCGTGGCCTCCAAGTGTTACCAAAAGCCAAGATTTTGTTCTTAACCCTCCACCTTCCCCAGGAAGAAGCAGTATCTAAGGCTCCCCAGCATCACTATCAACAGTGGTCACTGGGGCCCTCCAGAAAACCAGGAATACCTTTTTTTGACCAAATCTCCACTTAGCGTAGTCTTGTTATAATGGAGCATCTCCTCTTTTAAATGGACAGCTACTTTGCCTTCACTTTACAATGCAGGCAACACAGGCACTTCTGTACGATGCCACCTTCTCATGTGAGGATTTATATGGGCTGTAGTTGCTTTTGGGATAGTTCTGTGATTGGCTGTCTTGAGGGCCGTGCTCCTGTTCTCTCTTTGTCTGCATGTTGATAGCAAAGTTAATTCTTACATTTAGACTTCATATGTGTCCGGACTGGTGAAACCGCTGACCAACTTGTCTGCAAGATTTTCGTGGATGTGATCTTAATCCCATAATCAGAACATTCTAAATTCTGCTTGTTCCAAGGGTACTTTAGAAGTAAGACAAATCTAATATAATCGTGGTTACCCTGGTAGATAATTTTAATTTCAAGACCTTTTCTGTCCCTAAATATAAATACATAAGACCTTCTCAGTTGTAGGTATGCTTTTTGAAGGATTTAGGTCAGCTTCTGCATTTACACCATGAGTTCAAGCATCATGCAGTTTGCATGCCTAGTGGCTCTCTGAATGGAGCTGTGGTTTTAGTTCCCCGTGGAAAGATATTCTTGCAAGTGAAGAGAAGGAAAGCCTATGCAGCTATAGACTGTTTTTTTTTTTCTGTATAGTATGCAGATCTTTGTTATTCCTCAAGCCTTAAGCCACCCCTTGGTCTTGGTCCATTAGCATTAAACCATTAAACTTCAGTATTTTGTACTGTATCATACTCCTTAAAATAAGTGATCACAGATATGGTGGTTTATGCAAGCAACAATGCAAGGTAGGGAAGAAGGTTGCTCCAGTTATGTGCTGCACTTTTATTTTGAAGGTGAGCAAAGATGCAGCAGTGCAAAGCAGGACAAAGATAAGTTAAAGCCTTGTTTTTTCTTATTTAGTTCCAGGGTGAACCCTAGAGTTACTGTAATTTACAGCAGCTTCCCACAGATAGTGTCACAGCACAGATTACTGTGTTCAGTGAAACTGTCCTCTCTTGTTGTATCACCAACATGACTCCTACCCTAGCAGGAATGAATTCTGTCATAACACCTTCCAGTGATTTTGCGGTTTCTTAAATACAGTATCAATGTCTTACTCCCAGCAATAACATACATGTACATTTCCTGAACATCCCCTGTTTCCCTCCCCACATCACAACCCGCTGTACTTTACTACCGCTTCTACATGATCTGTCCATGCAGTATCGCAACAAAAGAGACTGGACAAATTCTTTTTTAATTGTGTTGCAGTTGAAGACTGCCCCAAGGCAGGTAGAGAAATTTGTGTGTGAATGGCTTTGTGTTAGAAACATTACTATAACAAGCTCTGTTCAATAGACTTGTTTTTAATAGGTAAGAGCTCATGTAGCTTTCTAGGTTAATGCAGGAGTGTGAGGCTTTCAGAGGCTAACAAATGTTGTCTTATACTAAAGATAACTGAAATTTAAGCAAATCCCTCGTAATTATTATAATCATTATAGTACCTGCAATTATAGGGGACAGAGAAACTGTGAATTATTTCGTCTTTGCTCCCAAGTAGATGCCTCATTTCCCCTGATATTTCAGTCCAAGCTTGAGTGTATTTCCTAGCCATTCCTAAGAAGACAATTGTCAAGGTATCTGAAGCAAAAGATTCTGATAAATCTCTTTTTGGGCACTTAATGACTGCTGGCAAGAAATATGCTGCTAACTCAGGCTGACCACTGGATTCTGGAGCAAAGGGCCACAGGGCAGGCAGGCAGTCTGTTACCTTCATCTTCCTAGTCTGGGCATTTTTCTGCTGGAGTCACCTTCTGGCTAAGATTCTGGTTCAGCAAGAATTATTGCATAGTATCTAAACCGCTACTATACAGATCTAATACACAGCTCATCCATTCAGCCACTGTAATTAGGAGGGGGATGGGTTGTTTGGGATTTTTTAGGAAGCTAGAGGGCTTACACAGGAAAAGGTTTGAAGAATACTCAGCAGCTTGCACTGTGGCTTACTGGAGGGAAATAAGGAGTCACTCTTGTTTAGCCTGTTCTGGAAGACCTCAAATGATGGTTATCTCTTCCTGCTCTTCATTTCACAGTTGTTCTGTGCTGTGCAAGGGATATAATCTTTAAATGTAATTTCATTAGGGTTGGGGGAGAATTTTTGGAAGATGTTTTACTATTTTTCCCATTTTCAGGCATAATCGATGAAATATTTTATAGCAGTTAAGGGACTGAGATTACAGTTGGGTACATTTTCAGTCCTTGTCATTCACAGAACATCTGTGAGTAGTTTACAGTAAAACTTGGCACTAAGCCACAGGGATTTTAGTTTTCCTGGTTATACAGGAGATAGTCGATCAACGTAGTTAACAAAATAATGTTTTGCTTCCAATTCCATGTGCAATTTTGAATAAACCAGGAACACATTTTTAACATGCATGTAACAAAACTGACTGAGACTTGCCTTTAGGTATTGAGAAGGGAAGCAATTTTTCCCATGGCTACAGCAAGAGATTTTATGGATGTGGCTTCAAGACATTCAAGAAAATGTTTTAATGCCTAGTAGCCTGGTTCTGTGAAGGTTCTTGTGTACTGGGAGTGCACGTATGCCAGTCAGGTGGTGGTCAGTGCCATTTTTCATGAAATAACTAGCTTGTTTCTGTTTTGAAACAGTATGATCTGGGCCTTCCTTGCCTTGCAATTGCTGTTCCTGTCATTGCATCACATACAGAAGCCAGGAGTAGAACAACTCCCATGTTTCTCAGATAATACTGAGAAGCTGGAGACAGATTAACTGAGATATGAAGAGGTGCACTGTAAGCCAAAGAAGTTACAACCCTGTACATTGGGACACTGGGATCAAGTGTACATAAAAATGCAGGATTTTGTGAAAATTCAAAGAAGTGTTTCAATGAGCACTCAGGTGTAATGAACACTCACCTCTGTTGTTTCAATCCCTTACTTGTCAAATATGGGTAGCAGCACTGGTTTACCTAGCAGGTACCATGAAGATAAACTCACTGTTTTTGAGATATGTGTATATCCCCTCATTGAGGTGCATAAGTAAACAGAATGCTGAATAAATTTAGATTCCACTGAAAATAGACTATTTCCTAATTTGAAAGTGTCTTAACAATAATCTTTTGTTCAGTCACAAATGATACTGCTTTAATACTTGTATCTGTGTTTCTAGGTAATAAATCCAAAGAAAAAAGGAAAAAAGAAAAAGTATATTAATTCTGGAACAGTAAGTATATATTTATAATATTACTGTGTACTCTTTTCTCTTGAAATACAGCATAGTTGACTTGTAACAGGGTTAGAATAGAACCTTTGTGAAGGCTACAACAATAAACTATTTACTGTACTACAGCATTTCTTTTCAGATTTTCATTTGAATAAAGTTGATAGAAGTTGTTTTCAAGCATGCTGTTAAGTTGCAAATGATTTTAAAAATGAATCATACCAACATTGGAGACAGATTCTTGAAGTTATATCACTGGACACTATTAAATTTTATCTGAAACATATTTGCATTTTCAGGACTCGATTTTATTTTTAAATTTGACCACTGAGCTAGCATCAGTAAAAGCTAGTAAGTCATGCCTACTATGCTAAACCAAAAGCAGTCATAATTTGTTATTACCAACAGGCTTTTGTAAATCTATCTTGAAAGATCTGTTAGTATAATTTGGAATGAGCGTTTAATGTCCTTTTGTCCATATTCTGTTATGAACCATTTGCTAGCAATGCAAATTATTCCCTTGTAGTAGTTTAACCCAGCAAGCAGCTAAGCACCAAGCAAATGTTCACTCACTCTCCACCCCCAATGGGATGGTGGAGAAAACTGGGGGGTGAGAGGGAAGGAGTAAAAAACTTATGAGTTGAGATAAAGATAGTTTAATAGAACAGAAAATTGCGGGGACGGGGAATAGTAACAATTAAAACAAACAAACAAAACAACAAAGCAAGTGATGCACAATGCCATTGTTCACTGCCCACTGACTGGTGCCCAGCCAAACCCTGCACAATGGCAGTCCCTTAAGGTCAATTCCCCCAGTTTTGTTGTTCAGCATGATGCTGCATGCTTTGGGACATCCCTTTGGCCAGTCTGGGTCAGCTGTCCTGGTTCTGTCCCCTCCCAGCTCCTTGTGCACCCCAAGACTTCTCACTGTCAGGGCAGCACGAGAAGCCAAAAGTCCTTGATTTTGTGTAAGCCCTGCTTGGTAACAGCTAAAACATCAGAATGTTATCAGCATTATTCTCATCAGAAATCTAAAATACAGCTACTATACCAGCTACTAGGAAGAAAATTAACTCTATCCCAGCCAAAACCAGGACACCCTTCAGCATTTTCTCAGCTTCCGTGTTCTGGCATCCATGATACTGAAAACATCATCTCTGAAAAAAATAAACATAAATGTTGAAAAACTATATATTAGAAATCTAAGCAGATTTTAGATATGATTAAAAAAAAAAAAAAAGTATGTTTTTTTTTCACATTAAAAGTTTATCAGGGCTACTACTTCCATTCTGAACTATAGCCTTGAAGGAACAAGTTGTCATTCTCACGTTCTGTAAGTCTGTTCATCAGTAGGAAAATGATGACTTATTTTCTACCTTTATTTTAAAAGAGAAGTAGTCACTAGCAGTCTGTCCATGAAAATTTGCCATGCAAGATCTGATTCATTAGATAATTTATGTTTTGCTAATATATTCCTTTTATTAGACTTTAAGGTGTTCAAATAAATTCTAATTACATGGAAATTTACAATGATTGGTTTGGTGTTAGTAATTTTCTTTAATCTTTCCTTCTCTGCCAGTGTCCTATACCGTTGCTTTTATAATTTCTTTATCAATACCTTTTTGTCCCTGTTTGCTCTTACTTCTATTCTGTCTTCAAGTTTCCCTTAAGTTTCTCCAAATTGTCACTTCCCTGTGTGTTTGCCTGTAGTTTTGCTTTTACTTCTTTCTGTCATTCACCCAAGGTTTTAATTGTCCCAACAGATACCTAAATTTTCAAACCACTTACCAAGACATGGTTTGGAAAGCCACCATCATTCTCACTAATGGAAAGCTGGCTTCTGGAAAAATGTTAGCAAAATGGATATAGATCCTTGACTTCTATCTCACTGCTGCTTTTAAGGAATACACAGATAATTGCCATCTCAATTCATTATTACTTAGGAGGTCATTTTAAGTTCAGACATTCAAACTACACGCTAAGCAGAAATGTTTCTGAATATGATTAGTTTCAAATGAAGCAGTCAAATTTAAAATTCACTATACAGAAATTGTAGCATTGGTAGTTACTGTCTGTGTGGAAGTAAACATTTTAGCCATTTCTGAAGAGTGTTGTCTGTGTTTTTTACCATTTAAAATTAGATTCACTAAAAACATTTGCTTAAATTAATTAGGAACACGGTGACTGACCACCTGTAATAATAGATGAACCCTTGAAATGACTCTGAAGTGGGAAAACGCATAGAAATTTTAGTCTTATATTCAAGACTATGCTACTTATAGTCTGGTAGAACTTTGTTATGATCTTTTGTTCTCAACAAGAAAAGTAAATTGGCGGTTTTAAACTTTGCAAGTCACTAAGAACCACAGAGAAGCTGTGATGAAGGAAGTAGGAGAGAAGACAATTACTACCTGTAATCTCGTTCTGAATGTAAGTTTACATAATAGAAATGTTTGCAATTTTTATATTTTACTGCAATTGGAAGCAAATAAAATTTTGGTTTTATGGACAAAAATCAACCTCATTTTTATTTTTAAAAACTCTCTGAGTGAACCTGTTTTGAATAGTTGCATAAGTAGTTTTCACTGATTGCCTGATGCATTTTCTGTTCTGAGATAATTGTATGTCACTTTGTAAATAAAATCAAAATAATACGGGCTGAATCCTTTGCTTCATGAATGTTGTGCAGCATATGAAAATCTTGAACATCAGATCTTTAGTTAAATTTCTGTGACTTGAGTGCTGCAAATGCCAGTAACACTTTAGGCCACTGCCTGTGTCTTGGACCCATGTAATTTCTGAATGATGAAAGCTGAGAGTGAAGAAATTTCTTATCTTCACATACTTACGTAGTGTATTCCACTTTAAGTATTTATATTATATACATGTGTGTGTGCATATATATATATATGTATATACAGCTTACTAGTTTTTCTTCATTCTTGGATTGTGTCAATACTCAATACCACTTTTAATATGAGACGGGAAATAACATAAATAATTGTAATTGAGTTCTTTAAACAAAGTTAAAGTACTCAACAAGTACTTCAAAAAGAATAGATATATATTATCATCTGGCCTCTAATATTCACATAGAGAAGTAGTATACAGTGATCAGAAGAAATGCACGTGGTAACATGCCCTGGAAAATGGTCTTCCATTCCCTATCTTTCACTTAAAAAAACACACACACCAAAACAAAACAAAACGACAACAATTAAAAAATAAATTTAGTAGACTTCCAAACTTGTTTCTTCCCTTTCAAACACTGCTTCTTGAAACTATTTCCTTGTTTTTCATATGTTCTTTTTTCACCTTGTGCTTATGTCTCTACTTGTTCAATTGGAACATGACAATTCATATCTTCCTCTCTTTTATTTGCTTTCAGGTAACATTGCTTTCCTTCCTAATTGAAACAGAAGTTTCATTCCTTGACTATATTAAAGGCGGGTATGTGATTGATAACAATTTTTTCTTGTTTTCACAGTCTCATTGCAATTCACTAATAATTTGTATTTGTACTTTGCATACGCTGGCTCCAATTTCTTCTTTCCTTGTTTAGATAGAGGCTGTACTTTCTTATGTAAAACCTACAAATAGTTATTGATGTCAGTTAAGTTATGGAGTTTTATATATAACGCTGGAATAGGTACTAGTACAAAAATAATGACGTTGAGTAATGACATCTAGTCAACCAATGATAACTGGATTAACTGAAAGGGAATTATCTATATTCTATATCCATCTCTTTATGTTACACTAGTAAAATGCTGGTTTATTTCTTCTGATTACACTGACCTTTTGTGTATTTAAAATTGGTATTTATTTAGAGCCTTTCCCCTTCAAAGGCATTTCTTTCATATTAATTATCTAAAATTTATAACATGTTCAATTTCTCATTTATCGTTATTTTCCCAAAAGGAAATGACCATCCATCCATGTTTACCAAAGTTTGCGTAGAATGAGGTACATGTGTACATGGATGAAGAAATGGTCCTACCTCTGATATGTTTGTTCTTTGAAGTGTATCGTATGCATCTATGCCACAGTTTATTATTCCTCATTCATTCATAGATTGTCTTTGCAAGGAGGGTATAGAAAAGTAATGGAGAAATCAAGTTTTATGTCTAAATTTGAAAAGAATAGAGTGGGCACACATATAATCTTTCAGGTTGAGTTATCACATTTTTCACCGAGATGTTACAATGCCAGTTAATAAGCTCAATTATCTGCATTCTGTAGATAAATAATAGAAATTCTGAATACAAATAATACTTTGTTATTCTTATTGATATTTTGTGTATTTCTCTGTAAATGCAAATCAAATAACTCTTGTGGTATTAATAATTACCACTTGTAAAGATTTTTCCTCTTTTTTATAAAGGGTTGCAGTATAATTTAGTATAATGTGCTTAAAAGTCTGAGCAGTAATACTTATCATTTAATTATTTTATACAAAGACTTGTTTGGTGATTCATACAGTTATTTCGAAGTACATGACAGTGAAAAACTGTAAAGGTTTTTATAAAATGTTACCTTTCCTTCTGGAACCTATGCAGTTTTGTTCTATGGAGGCAAGACCAGGAGATTGAATCTCAAAGTAATTTTATTTGCTTTTCTCTTCCTTCCTTCCTTCCTTCCTTCCTTCCTTCCTTCCTTCCTTCCTTCCTTCCTTCCTTCCTTCCTTCCTTCCTTCCTTCCTTCCTTCCTTCCTTCCTTCCTTCCTTCCTTCCTTCCTTCCTTCCTTCCTCCCATCTCATTTAATACTACTACATATCAGTTTCAGTCCAGTTAACAAATTTTGAAAGGAGGGGGAAGTGAAGATTTCCTCATCTATAAGTCTGTTTTCCCATCAAGTATGTTTTCCAACATTTTGGTTTTAGTTCCCTGTTTTTCTTTCATTTAGTTAAGCAAGGGAAAGAAAACACTGAATCTGCAATAGGCACGATATTGTCTCTTCTATAAATGGATGCTTGTGAAATACTTCATGTTCAGAATTTTCATTGTAATAGATTTGAAGTGTCTAGAACTAATACTGATTTAATGGAAAAGTTGACAGCTTTAACTGTAACAAATTGGGATTACAGTATTGATTTGATTTGTATTTTGAGTCTGCATGTGTTTAATTGGGGTATTCCATTATAAGTATCATCAACGTGACGGTTGCTTTTTTTTAAAGAGCCATGAAGAATGAAATAGTAGTTTGTCCATAAATTCTAATTTAGTTTTATTTCAGAACACTGGTTTTTATATCAGTATGGTCAGAAAGAGATGGATATCTCTTTTACATCTGTGGTGCATCAAGTAGCACCATTTTGGTAGCTGGCTTTTCCTTGTGTCTTGACACTTAATCACATTTTACTACTCTGACCTTCCCACATTTAAAAGAGAGCACATTGTGCTAAAAAAAACGTATATTTCAAAATCAGATTCCTCCTACCACTTACCAATTAATACCAATTAATAGCGTATTTTCCTATCAAAACACCTCCCAGTATATGACTTAGTCAGGAATATGAGGGATATTGCCTTGAAGAGGAATGCAGTTGAAATAATCCTGGCTTATAGGAATGACTGTGAAACAAACAAACAAATATCTGTTAAGGTAGATTAGTTTATAGGTTGCTCTGTTTTATCTAAAAGAGAAAGCTGCAAGACTAAGTATACAGAAAGGACATTTCTGTACAAAGTTTCTAGATTGACTTACTAGAGTAGGGTGTGAGCTAACATGCTACTTTAGACATTTGTAAATCATGAAAATTTCAGGAGCTGAATCCTCTTTCAATCCAAAAGTGTTGTCATCTTTTCTGTCCCAGATTAGTAGAAGATGAGTGGAAATGTTTCCCCACCATCATGTTAAAACTTGCCCTCATCCAGGTTTTCAGATACGAACACCCACATGCTGTTTGGATCCTAAAGGCTTTGGGCATTCATTTTTAACTGAGCTTTACTGAATCATTGATGGCCAAAATGGAAATTTAAAATTGCTTTTATGACAGCTATTTTCATCCAACCAGTGCAGCATCTAACGTAATGACATACATATTTGATGTTCTGAGGAGACCTCATTGAGCTATAGCTGGGAAGCAAGGGCTGCCATAGCGGTGTATCTTAGAGGCTTAACCAGGTATATTGTATCCTTGGAGAATAATTAGAAGTAATAAAACTCTACAGGAGGAATATTCTGTATTATACAGCTTTTATCAATAAAAGATTCTTTATGCTGAAACTGCATTTGCAAGCATCTGCAAAGAGGAAATAAAAAAATTAATGTCACTGAGGACTTTTTAGACTAAATGCCATGGTGACGATACAGACCCTTGGCAGTGTTAGTTACTCCATTAGCTCAGTTACAGATTTCCACACAGTAAGTGATTCTCAAACCTTCACCAGCTCCCCCCTGCTAACAGACCAGCTGTTTCTCTCTGAAGCCACAGGAGGCAATTCGTGTTTTCTTCCAACATGCCGTTTAAAAATCGGATGCTGTCAAGCCTAGTCAAAAGCTACAACCAGGCTTAGTTTGTTCCCTTATGTCTATCAGTTCTGGTAGAACCCTTATTGAAAGAGTCTGGCTTTTACCTTGCTCTCCCAAATACACAAACAAAATACCTGCTGTGTGGTGAAGGTCTATCTGTGGTGTCTCTCTACCAGCTAGATGGTGGCGTTAGTGATGTCTCCAGCTCTGAGTCCACAAGGCACGTTGCTGTGCTTGGACGTCCTCTCTGAGCCCTCCCTGGGTCAGGACATTCAGCACCTCAGCCTGCCAAGCAGATGGCAATGTTTTAGCATCTTTTGCACACTGTCTCATGACCTTGCAACCTCACTGAAGTGGTGGTGTCACGAGCTTCTCATTAAGCTGCTTGAGGAGTGTGCAGCTGGAAAAGCAGGGGCACAACCTCAGTAAATGAATTTCCTGATTAGAAATAACTTAACTTTTGAAAAATCCAGAGAATTAGAAATATTTTAAAATAATGACAAAAAAAAAAAAAAGCCTTGGACCTTTGCCTCAAGTAGTTTGTCCTTTCCACTTCCCAGGGCCTTCCTGCCTCTCACTGTGGGAAATTTGCTAGCATGTTACTATCCTGTGTTCTTTAAGGGTATTGGATGTAGCAGTGTCTCCTTCTGCAGGTCTTTTGATTTCTCTTGACAAAGTTTGTGTTGCCATTCAGAGCAGTATCCCCTACTGGGTACACCTTCTAATGCAGGAAACTAGAGTTCCTCCTTCAAATTGCACTTTCTGTATAAAAAAAACACTGATCTGAGGGAATGACCAAATATGACAAATCATGAACCTTCTACTTTCGGAAGGCCATGTTTTAATAAAATATGAGGTTTGTAATAAAAAGGAGAGTTCATAATATTGTACCTTTTTCCATCGCAGAATTCTCATTGTTAGAGCAGTTAAGTTTCCTCAAGCAATGATTTTATCTGTTAGTCTCCCACAGTGGTGTTCTGTGATAGTAGCCAAATCACATGAATCAGACTTTTCTTTTTTAAGCATCTCACCAAGTCAGCAGTAGCACTGTACATTCCTTGTCAATGCTGAGGTCAATACTGCTGCGTGCTTATATTGAAGAAATGAGGTGCAATGCTGTATCAGCTGAATACAAAACAAAGCAACAACAAAAGCATGCAAAATGAATAGAAATGTTTACCTTAATTCCAGCATTTCAATTTTGCATCTGTATAACAACTGTAAGGTCCCTTTGCTTTACAAGTGTGCTGAGGAAATAAATTAATTGTGAAGCAATAGTGATAAGGGTGATTAAAAGTCACTAAAGAAGTGAACAGTATTGTCATCAGGGCAGGGAGTTGGTAGTGTGTAGTAAATGCAACAGGCTGCTCTGAGGATAAAAGGAAATACTGAGTGTTGCCCATCCCTTGCCTGTTCTTTGAAGCAGATTCTGCTCTTGGGTACGGGGGATAGGAGAGATGGGTGGGTTTCAGACTGTATCTGATCACGTTATCAATGATGGGCATATGAGTTGATAGGTTGGGGTTGAACTCAGGAACTTGATTTTTGAGTACTTCTTATACTCACTGCTTTTCTAGCCCTTCTTAATTATTATTTTTACTTTGATATCTGTATAGGTCAAACAGTTGCCAGTACGGTGATTTTATCTTTTCACAAAATGAAGAATTACATAATTGAATAATTCCTTATGCCATTGTACCTAAACAGAGTGTGGCTTTACCATAAAATTCAGCACAGTTAGAATGCCTTGGGTCTTCTGTGGTTTGTGTGCATGAAATTGTTGTCTTGTAAATTGCCAGTTTCTGTAGCATAGTACTATGGAGATTCTGTGCTTCTCTAAACCTTAAAATCTAACTCATATAGTGCCACTAAGTTTGGGAAAATTCCCTAAAGGTGAGGTATTTTTGTTTCATATTGCATTCTTAAGTGCACTTTAGTGGCATTTTTAAGATTTTAGAAAAATGTTACAGAGATAACAACATAGCATTCATATATTACTGTGAAAAAGAAGTTTTTTTGGTTTTCAAGATTTCTAGGTGTAGGTGCATGCCTTCTGCTTTTTTATATGTGTGTTGAGAATCTTTGGTTGCCAAACAGTTAATGTTTTTGTGTGCTTTTGAGCACTGTTTGTAAAATTACCTTCTTGCTGTTCAGACTAATACTGTACATCCCTTCTAACAGCATTCAACTACTCATGAAAACACCCCAAGTTTCATTCACAATTTTCATATGAATACTTGTTTAGATTTCATCAGCACCATAGGAAACAGCTGTTTGTATTGTTTTAAAGTCTAAACTAGATTGTCCTGAGTTAAACCCTAAGGTACCTCAGCATATCCATTCTAAATAATCATTATTTCACTGCAGTTATTTTTCGTTTTTCAGATGTAACTCTAAGCTTAGAAGACTTATAAAAACAATTAGTTAACCATCTTAGATAAAGCTTCAGTTTTCTTGGTGTGTTTTAAAATTTGGACTGTTTAATCGTACATCTAAATTTGTCTTGAAGAACTTCAATTTCAGATTAGCTTTTTTTAAATTTTGAGCATCCTTATACCAAATGAAAGATTTTGTGGCTACTGTTTGTTACACAAAATACAGCAATCTAAGATCTTGTCAAAAGCCAGGTGTCAAACTGTTGATATTTCATCTAAATGTGCATGAGTTAAATCTGTTCAGTAATTTTCAAAGAGCTTTAATCTTTGCTAATTTGGTCAGTAACGTTCATTGTAGTGCACACCGAGAGGCAGAAATTGAAGGAAGATGTAAAGATTTAGTCTGAGTAAAAAGGCAATTTTCAGATCCATCCAAACTGTTCTGCCTGATCAGAGTCTTACTAGCTAAGAGATTATCTCCAGAATGGTAGTATTTTGTTCCTGAAAGAAGTTATGGAACAGAATTGCATTGAATGGGATTTGCCACTCACGAAGTACATCAGTGAATGATTTTTTTGACAACAATATTATGCTAACAAATGCATGATAATGGCTTTAACTTAGCAACTGCTCAAAATTCTTGCTGCCAGATTTTAATTTTATCTTGCAAAATGTTCCTTGATGCACTCACTCAAACAATTGACTATATTCACATGAATGAAATCTCCTGCCAAAAAATATGCTATCCTCTCCAAAGATTTTATATATAGCATGATTTCAAGCACATTCTAACCAAAGACATGGTTTTGGTGTTAAGAGCAGGTTAGTAAAACCCTACATGCTTTGTCAGAGTCATCCATGACTAAAGCTAAACTATGTCCAAGGAAAAAGCAGTGTTAATGTTGAGAATGAATTAATAATGTACATGGATCATAATAACCCTTACTGTTGATTTAGAATTTTTTCCTAAATGATGAACAAAGGAAAACATAGGAAGGATGAAGTAAATAAGCTTTTTTCAATATGCTAATACCATAGTGTTGTGTAGCATGTTGTTTGGAATCCTATAGAAGGGTTTTCAATGTGTTTTTTTTCTGTATTAGAAAGTCAGTGTCCTATGCTTTGTCCTCAACTGATATAATTTCTTGTTTATTTTTCCATATAACAGTTAAGCTATTGATAAAGTTTTGTATTGCTTATTTTACAGACCCAAATCAATTCACAGTAGCTATTGACTTCACAGCCTCAAATGGTAAGAATAAAAATAAGTTTCTTCTTTATTAATGTGCTGTGTTCAGTTTTAAAGCACTTTTTTTTTGAGATATGTGTGTGTACCTGTACCAGTGTTGTGCTTAACTGCTTTGTATTACTAAGTATTTGTATACTTGTACCATCTGGAATCAGCTGAGCAGTTACAGACTAGAAACCAATTCCTGTCCAGAAAAGCAGGACAAACAGAACAGCTAGATTTATTTATTTATCTATTAAATCTATGTGCAAATTAAATAGTAGGAACAGTTTGCAAATATTCCTGTACTTTCTGATTTTTTTGTTTATGTATTTATTATTACTGGGAGAAAGTTGGCTAAATTAGAGACCCCCTTGAGAGGGACAAAACAAAGGAGTTTCAGGTAGAGTAAGGCTAAGTGTGGTGAAACTAAAATAAATTTTGATTCTACTCCAGAACTACTTTCCAAATCTCATCATACTTTTGTATATTTCATCTTAAAAGTACATGTTGTATGTTATAACAGTGATACAAATTTACAAGTTTAATGACAATTTCTTGCTGCCCTTTCAGTAGTGGAAAAGGTTATAGCTACTACTATTAACCTATTAAAATTGTATTCAGAACATTGCATTTTTACCTGACTTAACCACAGTTATGTGTATAGGATTTATTTTTTTTCCTTTTCATGATTTTTTCAATTTCTGCTTTCTTAGATTTCTATCATTTTTAGGAGAGAAAATCTGGGAGTGATTCAGTTGTAAAGTAAACCTGACTCTTGCTTCAACAGGTAATCCTTCACAGCCTACTTCACTGCACTATATGAATCCCTATCAGCTGAATGCTTACGGCATGGCACTGAAAGCAGTAGGTGAAATAATTCAGGACTATGATAGTGATAAAATGTTCCCAGCTCTAGGTTTTGGAGCTAGGCTGCCTCCAGATGGAAGAGTATCACATGAATTTGCATTGGTAAGCTAATAAATATATATAAATATTTTTTGAATTTCTGTACTGCAACCAAATTTGCGGAATTAAGGTTTTAGTGTTAAGTAATTACTGGGCAAGTAAAGAACAGAATATGCTAATTCTTATGTCTAAAAGACTACTTCAAAATGTTCATGCTAGTGAAGTTACTGACAGAAGTCCAGAGTCAAGATGTCCCTGTAGGCCAAAAATAGTAATAAACCTCATCTGTAGCAGCATGAGAAATAAATATTTGTAAGATTTCAGCTTGAAGCTAATCTATCTTAACATGCAAGTGAACCATGATCCAAGATCATCTTTTATTGTTGTTGTTGTTCTCTCTCATTTTCTGGGATCTCTTTATATTTTACAGGCTGCTAGTTTAGAGATTCCTAGAGTGGAGTATAGGATGAGGTTACAGGAACAAATCAGATTTTGTATATGGGCCAGTTAAATTACAAAGCTAAAATCTAACTGGATTTGCTAGAAAGGTTAACGCGTTGAAACTGGTGTTTGAGATTAGTGTGGATATTTATCTATTTGCTTATTTTGAGCTTTTTGTCCTTACCTGAGTAGGATAGAGTTCTCAGCAAATGTAGGTGTATCAGGTGAGTTTCAATTAAATAGCAACAAAGACAATGGCAGAATAGACTGGTGATTGTAGATGTGTAAATCATCTGTTAGTGTGTGCTAGAAACCAATGCCACATTTCAAGGAGAAGTTTTCCATATGGATGGCAAATTAAAGCAGATGTAATTGCAGATATTATTTTGAATTACAGACTTCCCTTGGGATCTTTTAGCAAGTTCAAAAACATGGAAACAGATAGTAATTAAGACTACTTAAAACAGCAGAATTATTCCTGGCTACTTTCAGATTTAAAAGTTTATTCTAAAAATAATTCAATTAATACAATAAAGTATTGTGGGTGCTCTTACAGGAGGAATAACCAGTCTTCTTTTGCTCTCTTGCAGACCTAAACATGCATAGTTGTCTCCCATTCTAATTCTTAGCAGTGATTATTTCAGCAATCTTTTTTAACATTCCACATCAATTCCACGAAAATCCCCTTCGCTTTTCTAGATTCTAAGGGAGATGCAGTGTACTTCAGAATAAGATACTAGGCACATTAAGTCAATGAGGTGTTGGCATAAGGAAGAGAGTAATGGTGATTTGGAAGGTTTGAAGCCTTACATGGTATCTATCTAGCCTGACACAGATCATTAATCTGCAATTTAGCTTTTATATTTGTAATATCATCTGAAAATAGGTATCCTCATAGAGTCATCATAGAACTAGGCAGTAAAATGCCTACCCAAAGAATTTACAGTCTTATGTGCAAGTCCCAAATAATTCTATGGGTTTCCAGAGAGTAAGTTCATTTCTTCATCTGTTTATATTAGATCTAAAATGAGTTTTCCAATGTAGAACAGTATACCAAAACAACAAAGAGGTTATAGCTTACCTTATACTCACATACTGTATGAAGATCAGCATTTGGCTCCCATTTCTTTTTCTTCATGCTTTTAAAATAAGAAATTATTGAGACATAACTGTGCTCCTAAATATGATTCCAGTTTTACATTTGTCCCATAATTCATACCTTAAATGTGCACAGAGAAATGCTTGTTACTGTTCCATATAAAGACTGTTTAATTACCCTTAAGATGGTATTTATGTCTGGGAACCTGTGCCAGTGATTCAGACTGCATATAACATGAGGCTGCTAAAACCTCCTTCTACAGGCAATTAATATTCAGAACCAGTCATAGCTCATACATTGGACATTGCTAGCAAACTCTTTGAAGAGATCCTTAAATTCTTAGGTCTTTGCCATTGAAAAATGGACACTGGATAATTTTTCACTAAGCTGCATCGTTTTTCCTTCATGGTTATTTTTAGTGATTGTTTGTCTCTTACTTTCATTAGAATGGAAACCCTCAAAATCCGTACTGCCATGGCATTGATGGAGTAATGGAGGCATATTATAGGAGTCTAAAATCTGTCCAGCTTTATGGACCTACAAACTTTGCCCCTGTAATTAATCATGTAGCAAGGTAAGCATAAGAAGTGCTTTACAGAAACTTTGTATTGTTTGTATAGTTATTGCATGTAGAAAACTAACAACAGTTATATGATGCCAAAATTTGAAAAAGGTATTTATGATGTTTTTTTCTTCTTCTGACTTGATTAACTTATATGTTTAAGTAGATCTGAAGACCTTGTGATAGTATTACACAGACTTTGAGAGCTGATTAAAAGTAAATAGAAGTGATCCAGTTGATCTACCCTGTGTTAAAATCCTAGGAGAATTCATAACGAAAAAATTATTAATGGGATCACTCTGCTATATTCCCTTTTTGTCATCTGAAGCACAGTAATCAGAATTTCCGATTAACGGATAAGACATAAATCTATCAAAAAATTCTTAAAGCGTAATTTTTAGAGATATGCAGTTCCTTTAATCTCAGTGTCGAATACATTTTGCAGGACTCTTGCTATGATTCTCAGCTAGTAAGGGTACTGTTAAAGCAGTTGTACAGTCTCTGTTGGGGAGCCACAATGCTGTGTTATGCAACACCTCCTCTAACTTCTTGAAGTATAACCTTTCCTGTGTTTTTAGAAGTTTCTCAAGGAGGATAATGTTGCCTTATCTTAGCAGACAAGATCTTGTCTTACAGTATTCCTCCATGTGTTGGTATAGGAAAAGAGGTACAGATCAGATAATTTAACTGAGTAACTACCTGAACAAATGTTATTTTATTCATAGATACATAGAAAGAACTAATATTCATAAAACAAAGCATCAGGGATATGTAAATAATTGCATGGTTAATGTTTTACTATGAGCTTGCAGTTATTGTAGCAAAAAATATTTACTTGTTCTATTTATTTGCTTATCTGGTTTATTTATCTGTTCTTGTTACTGCTTTTGCTGTTGTTCTACTGCCCAGTAGTAATAATTTGCAAATTCTATGGTACAGATAATTGGCTGTGCACTCCAGCAGGGCTAGAGAGCTGAGTTCAGTTATTTATCATTAGGATTAATTTCTATATCTTTGCATCACACTATTTAAATCATATACATGTATATTCCATTGCTTTCCCTTAGCAACTACCTATCTCCTTTTAGTCTTCAATTTGACATGATCTCTGCAGAAGCAGTCCTCAGACTGTAGTCTTCTGTCAGGAAACCTGCCAGCTCCTGTGATAGATGAATTCCATGTATGTGTCATTGCCTTGTTAACTGGAAATGAAACCCATTGACTTTCATCTTCTTTCAAACTGATTGTACCAACTGAGCTGGCTGGTTCTGATTTTGGCAATTAACATGAAGCCTCCTGTTCATTACAAAAAAAAAAAAATTGAAATCCTTGATCTAGTACCATCAAAACATTGGTATAAATTGAGTTCTTCTCACCACTTGTTTCTTCTGAATACTTGTCAACTTTTCCATAATTGCAGAAGCCTGTCACCGTCATTTGTAGTTCTTCCAGTGAACTTCCATCTAACTATCAACTCATTGCAAACTTTGGGAACTCATTCTGATAATGAGTCGCTCTATATTAGAAGTGGAAAAGCTAGATGTCTTCATTTCTACTGCAAGACCATCATTAATACAATCCATGGACGAGACTCAGTAACAGCATTTCCCTCAAAGTTCAGCTTCTCAGCTATTCTGTTGACTCTTATGGACATATAGACATGGCGGTAGAAATTATGATAGTTACTCCTCTCCTCTAGCCTGCTGTTTCTTTTTTAACCTAACTTCAGTCTCAAAGAAATTTCTTCTTCCCACATCCATCCTACTTAAAAATACATCTCTGATGAAATCTCTGGAAACTATGTCAGATATTACTGTGCTCTCAGATCTATTGTGATCTCAGAACTCTTCCAGAGGTCTTCAAGCAGGTAATGAGTTTGTTATACTTCCCTCACTAGGATAATGCCTAGCTAAAAAATTATCCAAACTACACCAGGTTCTCTCTACTGTCATATCATCTCTCCTCTTTGTATACGATCTTCCAAAAGGCTGCAGACTGTGCTCTTTTCCATGGATATTTTGAAGTAATCAAATTTCTGTTCCATTTTTTATAGTGTAGACATGTAGACTTAAGTGCTTTTAAGGGGTATTGCATTTTTATTTTACTCTCTCATCTGATCATCCCTTGTCTCTGAAGTCATTAATGAAAAGATTATGAGTATTGTGGAAAAATGAGATGAAAGAAGTCTTGATGTTGTAGGGAAAATGTATTACATGGTACATCTTGTTAATCTATACATTTGATTCCAGTCCCTACTGCCAACATACAACAGAAGCTGTTTGACAGGTTGTTGACCATGTGACTTTTATACCCATCTAATCCTGGGAAGGAGAAGGAGGAGCGTGATGGCATTCTGAGAGTTGTAGATTCCATTCATACCCAATCCTTCAAAGTCTTGCAAGTGTTATGGTTACAGCCTCTTGTTTACTAGCAGCACTCACTTGCAAATTTACATCAGAGTTAGAATATTCGAAGTAACACCACGAACATCATTAGAACACACCCTGTCCAGTAAGACAGTGAATAAGACAGTGAATTCTGAAATAAGACAGTGAATTCTGACAGTCTTATTGTATACCTGGGCATTTGTATCATCCCCAAGTACATAACTCCATATGGAGAATTCTTTTTTCCCCCTGCTCTCCACACTACTCATGGCCATTTTTCTTACAGAGTTCCACTACCTGACTCCTTGACAGCACCAAGAGCCTTCATGAATGCTGCTGTCGAGTGAAGCAGCAAGTGGAACATGACGCTCCATGCAAAACCAATTATACAGGACACTTTGACCCTTGGGAGTTGAAAGCAAACAAATTCAAGTCTTGGTTTCTGATATGCAGGTCACAGAGTTCAGTGAAGCTGCTGCAGACTCGCTATCTTTCAGAACTTTCCAAATCTTCAAAAGCTGTTCATTTTCAAAGAGTAGTTGCTTCTTGGTTCCTTTGGCTGATGCAGGACTGGGATGGCACTGTATGTTTTTGTCTTATATACAGTACAGGGAGAGGCTTTAGTCTAGAGGGCCTATTTATGGGTGATATAAAGGGGTGTAAATACCTTAGCCAACATTTCAGGGTGCATGTTCAGCCATATTACAAATCTATACATGAACTATAAACCTGAAAATGAGGTCATTGGTATGTAACTTATTTTTGTAAGACAGAAAAATAATGGTGTTTATGTAGTGTGCTAACTCCTGATAAATTTTATTTGTGCTATAAAAACAACCATTCAATAGTAATATATTCTCTGCATACCAAACGATGTTTCCCAAGGTAATAGCTATTAATAACTTTCTAAAGACCATGATTCTATAAATTGCATTGTGTCCATGCTTTTTTGATGGTGATACAGGCCCCATTTTTAACTGATTCAACAAGTGCAGATTATCAGTATCAATATTGTATTAGTTACAGTTATTTATTATATACTTTAAAATGTTCTCAGTTGAAGTAGAATGCCCATCTTAACTATGAATGTCTTCACTTTGGAGATCCATCACAATTAATTATTTTGTTAGTCCTTAGTAGTCAAATTAAAAAATACAATCTTTCCTCATATTAGCTCCTTTTGTGTAAAGGGATTTCTTTTACTATCATAATGCTCTTTTTTTTTTTTTTTCCTTTAGATACGCTTCTTCAGTAAAAGATGGCTCCCAGTACTTTGTCCTTCTCATTATTACAGACGGAGTTATTTCAGATATGGCTCAGACGAAAGAATCCATAGTGAATGTAAGTTTTGCAAAAAGTATTGAAAATTAAAATAATTCTCGGTTTAAATATTTTAGGCAGTAAACTAAGCCTGTTATTATTTTAGACATTAAATTAGTTCTGTAAATTAACCATTCTTTCCAAACAGAAAAAAAAAAATATGCACAAAGATTAAAGGAAACCAGAAGTTGTGTCTCAGCTTAATTAGTGTTTTGTGAGAAATGATACTCTTCTATCTAACGCTGTATATTCACACAACTTTTATAATCTGTGTCTTGATCCCTCCTCCCTCATGCACATCCCACCATGCAGCATTTCATAGTGAACCTCTGTTTATTTTTCAAATAATTGCATACAGCTTTGATTTTTCTTTTTTTTTCCCACCTTCCAAAAACCGCCCCAAACTTTCTGGTCCCAAAGGTCAGGTATGACTGTCAGCTGATAGCCTTTTAGATAGTTCCCATGAATTTTAAAAATTCTTAATTGTTTCTCAGTTTCTTCATTATTTTCAATATTTTTCTCTTCAAAACTGCTATGCGTATAAGTAATATTCTGCATTACAAACACATTCTGTTCTTCTTTCGCCCTTGGGAAATGTCAGATGAAATTACACACACAACCAGCTTCCATCTAGAGCTTGAAAAGATCCATACCAATAATTTTAAACACACCACAGTGGATCTAGTTACTAGGAAAGTGATGGGTGAAAAGCCTACATTAAAATAATTAAGCATCACGTCAAAATGAATGGCACAGAATTAAGTGACATATTTTTGAAGGCCCGCTTTCACTACTTCCTACAGTAGTACCATTCCACTTGTAGGGTGCACAACAAAATATTATTGAAATGTTCCCTCTCTCACTGGAAAGCAAGATGCCCTCAAGCTCTACCCGGCAGCATATGGACAGAGTTTGTATGTTGATAAGGACTCTCTCAAACCATATGATAAATTTTTACCTTTTCCAGTTCAAAATAGGATAAAGCCACTCTTACTTTTATAGGAGATAAACAAGCTTTTATCTTGGAAGTTCATTCTCTAGCCTACCCTGGAAGTTTGTTATCTAGCTTCCTTTACGTGGCAAAAAAGCTACATGGAGGAAAAAAAAAAATAAAATAAAAGCTTTAGATTTAACTGTCCCCTTCAATTCGAAGTCCATATAGAGGGTAAGTAAGAGACCAGCAAGTTTGATTGATTGTGAATTTGTAAGATTAAGTAATTTGTCACTAAGAAATACAGAAAAGCCTTGTTTCCATGAGTAGAAAATGCTACTGGAATAATAGGAACACTAGCTGTTACTCTGCAACTGTCTGGAAGTACAGATGTATTGTTAGCTTGGAATGAGCACAAATTCAGAAATATTACTTCTGATGAAGATTCATTAATTTTTCTGTGTAGTTCTTGCAGTGTGAGTATACCATGACTGAACTAATCAAATGCAATAGCATTTTCTTCAGTCGTAATAATATTTGAATTAATAAAAAGGGCAGTGATGTTAAATACAAGTTGATGTGTATAAGACTTGGGAAGAGTATATTTCATTTTTTCTCGCTAATTGTGCTTTATACATCCTCCTTTTTACAGCATATATGTCACACATGCTGTTTTATTAAATCGTTTAAAGGTTACTCTGTCATTCAGTAAATGCCAACACCAAGTTTATGTGCAAAAGTTGAACTTTTTGTCTTTTCACTGACCTTGCCACTTACTGTTTCAAATGTATTGTATCACATACTACTGTGTCTTCCTAAATAGGAACGTCCATGAAGAATGTTTTATTTACACTCAAATGCTGAGATTGTAGAAAACATCTGAAAAACAGAATGTGTTCCATGCTGTTTTAAGTAGAGACTTCATGTCTGAAAAATACTTTATACTTACTATCAGTGTCTTACACAGTTAATTGCAACTCAGGTACAGTTCACTCCCTTGATGGTCTTGAGTCACGGAATGGCTGAGGTTGGCAGGGACCTCTGGAGGCCATTTGGTGCAGCCCCTCTGCTCCAACAGGGACACCCAGAGCCAGTTGACCATGACAACGTCTGGTCTTTAACCAATATCTTTAGGATTTAAATTAACTAGGGATTATTATATCTTTTTACTTTGCTACAAGATTTGAGTTGGAAGATAGACTACGTAGGAATACTTCATTGTGAATTTGCAGATAGTGTATAGCACACACCGTACAATGTAGAGTGGTGAGCACATTAGTGATTTACAGAATGTCATACTTTCACTGTTTTAGTTAATGTGTATACACTAATTAACTGTAAACCTTCTGCTAGAAGAAAGTTGGTTTTATATGCAATGTTATGACAGATGAAGAATGGGAAGTGGGGATGGTGCATCTAAAAAGAGAATGTCTTTTAGATCATGCAGAAAAACACTTTTTATAATCCGGAAGAAAGCTATAACAGTATGTTCTAAAACCACCTGACTTCAAACTTCAGTGATGCTGAGTTTAATTTAGCAGAAAGCATACAGCTATGATTTTTGGCCAGTGTAGACTCCTGTTTAAAATGACTGTAGACATTTCACAGTTCAATGGAATATCTCAATAAGGAACATTTGTCAGCCCTGACATTTGTTAGGTGATTTTTTTAGTTGTTACCCTCCTCAAAAGAGCCAGTTTCAGATGATTTCTCTACTGGATATCTGGTGCTGCCATCAGGGCAGGAAAATCCAATATTTATGATGCTGTCTTTGTAATTTTAAAGGTTTTACAGAGAGTTCAGTCAGGGAAAGCCAGATATCATCTTTGCCTTTTTTCATTGAATAAAAAAGATAAAGTAAAATTAAAAATCTTAAATATAAAGCAGTTCAATATCTTGTTTACTTTGTGGCATGGATGATTAACTTGAATAAAATTTCATTCGTGGAAGAAATATCAGGTAGATATTGCTCAAATAGGTGATATATTCTTCTGAGAAAAGTTGGCATAAGATCTATGTAAAAAATACAGGGAATCGTGTAATTCCAAGCAGCTATGTAATATCGAGAAGCAACTGAGTACATTCAAATAAATGTCAGACTGTCACTAGGTACATATTTACTATTACTGTCAGTTTACAAAAGATTCTAAGAGAAATTTGTCTTCTTAGTTGTCATCTTAGTATTAAATCCTAGCATAGTTGTGTTTAATTATGATCCTATATGATTCAAAGACTTTATAAGGAAAAAATAAATCAAAATGATCATCTGCCTTTTTTGTCTTCATCCAAGATGCTTTGGATGCTTTGTACTTAGCACTTAAGCAGACAATTTGCACTCAGCATTTTAGGAGGTGAGGATGAGGAATTGCTCTTTCAAGCATTACTTCTGCACATTTTTTGTTCATATTGTCCTCGGATCTTACGTAATAGTGGCAGAGGTTATGCAATGTATTAAACCTCTTTTTTTTCTTCTTTTGAAGGCTTCAAAGCTTCCAATGTCAATAATTATAGTGGGGGTAGGACCAGCAGAGTTTGATGGTAAGTGTTTTAGTGTTTTTTTTTAGAATGTTTTATGTTTGTTTACATATTAGTGATATGTGGCTTTTCAAACAAATATTGTTCTTTAAAAAAAAAAAACATAATATAGAACAAGCAGTAAGCACCGTTGGCATTTCCGGCTGGATTGATTGATAACTCAGTATGATTACAAGCTACCATGTCGAGCTGTATAGCCCCTCAGGCTCTCTGTTAAAGTCACAGAAGCATATGGGTGCTGAGCATCTACATTGCTCTAGAAGATGAGTGGCGAAAAAAAAAAGAGTAAAATAAGTATACTCAAGTAATTTTGAATTTTTTCAGCATGCATATTTCGTGTCAGCTGAATGGAAATTTGATCATTTGTTCTTATTGCAGTAATAAAATACTAAGGAAAGTAAATAACTTTGAAGAGGTGATCTGGGTTAAAGTGGGTTTCACTTTATAACAGAAGTGAACCTTACTGTCTACCAGCATTGGGAGAATATTACAGCAGGAAAGAAATCACCAAAATTATTTGCATATGCTTTCATATGGTGTTCCAGAACAGCACTCTCTATTGCAATGACTAAGCTGCTTCCATTATTTGGACTAATTTATTAAGTGGCATCTTGCACATCAACGCACAATGAAGTGTAGACATTCCTTTTATATCTGTTTCTCAAAGTTACACATCCTTCTTTCTTTTCCATTTTAGTACTCCTAGTTAGACAGTATGTCTTCTTTTGTACATGAAACTACTTAGTACTACCACAGGTATATAATGTAAGTAGTCCTCAATGACTATACATTTAAATTCCTATACAAGTATTCCAGGAGTATGAGAACAAGAGGAAAAAATGATACAAGAAAAATAATTTATTGGGGTTGACTTTCTTATGCTTTTTGACAAGTGGTATATTAAAGTATCATATTCCTTTATGAGATTGTCCAAATGGACATTCATACTTCCGATGATTGTATGCCACAAGCAATGAGAAGAGACCATTTCTCTTCAAAAATGCATTAAGAGAGAAATTTGCAAGCTTTACTTTCCCCCAGATAATTCAAACTCTACACCTATGTTACTTATTTTTTCTTCACCCTTCCTTTGCCTTTTCCCCTTCACTCTTTGTCCAGTCCTTGAGTTTGCTCAAACTCCTCTTGACTGTAGGGTCATGTAGATTCTGCTTTCCTTTTACTTCTGGAGGCTGTCTTTACTGAGTTTTGGGGGTGTCATCCCTATAACTTTTGTTAAAGCAGGATTCTGTTTCTATTGCAGGATACAGTTTCCATCTTTGGACTGATGCCCCATGAGTGAAATTTACCTATTAGATGTGTGCCAGATCTGTAAATCCCTCAACACTCAAAAGGGCAGAGAAGCAGAGAAATTATTTATCCCATATACATAAGTTGTTAGTTTTTTTGTTTGTTTTGTTTTTGTTTTCTGGAAGAAAACAACAATCTCCATGTTTGATGTAGACACTGAAAAAATGTGTGTGTAGGAGTGTGTACATTCCAGGCATACTCTTACAGTTCAAAGACCAGTCAAGCTCTAGTTCTGCTGTAGAGAGACTGAGCTACTTCTCTCCAGATATCACTGCCCACTCTAGATCTCAAAGCCCCTGGGGGCTACCAGAGGGATAAAAGTCTGGAGCATAGATAAAAGTCTGAAGCTTTGATAGATGTCATGCACCTTTGGCACAGCTTTGTATAAGGATGTCTGGATGACTACAAAGACTCAGATCAGTGTTCTGTTTTGCCCAGTGATCAGACTGTGAAATGGCCACAGGCGTTTATCTAGAGAATGTTAGAAATGAAATAAGCAAAAAAGGTATTTCCCTGAATACTGTCTTCAATTCTGAATTTATTGAGCAGAATGTGGTTTATGTTTATTTTGGAAATTGTTAGTGGGTCTTCTCTTCAAATACCTGTCCAGTCTTCTGGTTTGAACATACACACATTTATTGCATCAACAGCAATATCTAGCAATGTGCTCTACAGGCCTACTAACTAATTTTTGAAGAAATACATCCTTCTCTTTTCTTTGAACTTGGATCCTGATAGCTTTATTTATGCTTTCGAGATCTTGCATTGGAAGAAATAGGTTTTGAAATTTTGGGTTCAGTGAGCTCAGCCCAGTTTGTAAAGCCCTAAGAAGCTCTAGTGCTCCAGGGCTTAGATTTTCATACAGTGTACTGAAAGAAAGATTGTAGGATTGCTGATCCAAGGGCTGAGCAATTATTTTGTAATCCCAGATCCATCCATTGCAACACTGACTGTAGAGCAGGTATGCCTTCACACAGAAGTCTAGAATAGCTTCTGGGTATATGGACAATTTCAGAGTTTTCCTGGACCTTGTTCAAAAAAAAAATGCAAGAACTGGCTAGTAAATTTAAGAAAATTATTTTAAAAATTCCTAATTCATATGTAATAACAGTCATTACCAGTATGAATATTATTGCCTTGTTGTGCTATATCCCATGTTACCTTCTGTTAACAATAATTTCTGAAGATGAATTCTCCACCTGTGAAAGTATGAATATAGCCTTACCAAAAGGATATGCTTTCTGATTTGGGAGCAGGAAGGATATGGTGGACCTTATCATGGTGTGTTTTGTTCTGAAGATGAGAATAAAGGCAAAAAATAGGTATTGTTAGCATGAAGAAGTACAAAATAACTGCAATGCATGATGTATTTTATAGAGCAAATAATCTAAAGAGTTACCTTAAGATAGCTGTTGATGGTTTTGTTCCTCCAAAAGTGTAAATTGACCAAAGTTTTCCTCAGTAATGCTTTCCTTGGGTGGTTGAACTCTCACAGATAAATTAATTTCTTTCTTTTTTTTTAAGCTATGGAAGAACTAGATGGTGATGTAGTCAGGATTTCTTCAAGAGGAAAGTTTGCAGAAAGAGACATTGTGCAGGTGGGAGAGAAAAATTGCCCTAATCATTACATTTTACTAATCCTTTTTGTTTTGACTTCTTGTTCTATCTATATTCCCACCTTTCATTTTACCTTCGCACTGACATACTTTATCTTACGGATGTTTATAACAAGCTCAGAAACTCTGTGATACCTCTAAGCCTTTATATAACACAAAATACTGGATATGCATTGAATAGAAAATGATCCCTAACTGGTAGCACACTGAGATAAAGTCTTAGGGTTATACAGCCATGGGAGAAGAGTTAGGTGCCTCTGCATTCCAGGTACTGCAATCTCACTGTGATTCTATGAAGGAAAACTGCAACTTCTGCGGAAATCAACAGTACCTAGACCTCTAGAACTGGATTTAAGATGTATAGGGTATCTTCCCTTGCCTCTAACTGCCAGTACAGCAGACCATGAGTCTCCCAGTTCCTATGTCCTGTCTGCCACGTATGATCATGCAGATGCCTCATGCCTCAAGGTATCACAGATGATAGCAGGCAACTTTGTTTAGGTGACTGAACAAAACCTTAAAAGTGCTGTTCTCACCTGCATTCCACCGGCTCCTCCACTTCTCTGCCAAAGCCGTCTGGTTCTGTTCCTGCTTGTTACCACCATTCAGTCAGCCCTGTGATTGTCATTCACACCTAAGCAGCCACTTGCAGGGTGGTATGGTAGCTCTGCATGCACATACCCACCATAATGCCCTTTCTGCCCAAGAACAGCAGATTTCTATAAGTCCACAGCTTGTCCAAACCATGTATTTCATCCATGCTCCTGGCACCCCTTTTTTGGCCTACTGATTACATACACTCCTGGAAAGATTTAATTTCATAATTGTTTTCTTGATCAAATCAGAAATTAGATACTCATTTTTATTTTCATGGGATACTAAAGGGGAACCAAACACCGAGAAGGATGTTTGATGGCTCAGCATACTAGTCCCTTCTTGCTAAAGGAAGTGTTTAAGAAGTTGACAGTTGAAAAGTAGCAAACTACTTAAAAATTAGATCAACCTGGTGACTGTAGAAAGAATTATATCTGCCTAAGGTATCTGGCCTAAGTCAGCTATAAACAAGCTGCCTTCAGAACTGGAAGTGCTTCAGGATTCCAGACTAATATTTCTGGAAAGCCCTGTGCCGTGTCAGAATTGTTAAAGCTAATTCACGTATCTCTGGCATGCATTGCACTGTGTACTTTAAATATGTGCAAGGTAATTATACATAATTTCTCCAAACAACAGAATCTCCTAAAGCTGCTGTTTTTACATTCAGTGAGCATAAACAAATAGACTTCTTCAAATGTTATACAAAAGATTAGTGAAAATGTTACGCATCAGAAATATTCTAATTTCAGCTGAAATAAAAAATAAAATTCAGTGAATACCTTTTTGTGTTTCCTTGAAATTCATTGCATATCAGAAATGGAATAAAACATTTATTTACTATGAATGTATTTCAATCAGAACTTTGCCTGAAGCCATACTGAATTAGCTGAAGGCAGTAATATTTTGTGTACTTTCTGTCTAAATAATACCAAATACATTATAGTCTAGCTACATAAATAAAAAGGGATAATGTCAAACCCTCTAAGTTTAGTGTGACCTTTATTTTGTAAATGGTAGGATAAAACTGACTTGCTTTTATGAAATAAACTACTCAAATATAAAAAGATAATCTTTTTTTTGTGTTTGTGTGTTTTAGGTTAGTTAAAATTAGGTAGTAAACCTGACTGTTAATTTTAATACATGTAGTCAGTATTACTGTGAAATAAGTAAATTAGGAATGGAGAAATATGCCTGCTATAAGTGACTCACTGTATTGATTATATTTACTACTGACTGCAGTTCGTGGAAAGACATGATCTTTGTTTTTCCCTCCTTGCTAACAAACATAAGTATTGTATGGAGTCTGAATTATATGTCTACCAATTCTTCCTCAGTTTATTTAATTTCTGCTCCTTTGTTATCCTTTTTCTATTTATTTTTTTTTTAGGGAAATATTTATTCATGGTAATGGTACCTATTGTTTCTCTTGAACATTTCATATATTAAAATTTTATATAAACTCTCAAGCTACAGGCAAAGCATTTTGCATTTGTTCAGTTTCCCTTAAATTTTTCTTACATCTCTCATTCTGTGAAAGATTTCTACTACCTCTGCTTGTTCTGTGTGGTAGCTCTAGGCCTTGCTGTCTTTGCCATCTGTCCTTGTGTATCTGTGCATATGTTTATCTGTCCATGGTTCCTCTAACTCTTCTAATACCTATATACCTCAAGGAGAGGGGAGGGAGAACTAATTCAGGCCATCTGTATTGTATAATTGCATTTCAACAACTTCACTGTTCAAATAGCCTCCATTTGCTTCAGAAATGTGGTCTGAGTTTTCATGGCTGTGCTTAAGGTGATCTCTTGAAATGGGACATGTTTGTTTTAAACCGGAGAGCATATGTTTTTTACATAAGACTGCATTAGAAAAGGAATAACCCTCTGAGAGGGAAATGAACACCAAGCTTATCCCTTCACAGCTGAATGTGCAAACTTACAGGCTACAGAGATATTTCCTTTTTTCGTTATTCTAACTAAATGCTTCTGGGGACAGTTAGAGGTATTCTTACCAGTAATGTGATGCAGTTTAAGAAGGAGCAAGCTGTTGAAACTGGGCAGTGCTATGCTGGCTTTTGGAAACCGATGGTGCTTTTTTTTAATAATCTCAAGAAGTCACTTCCAGACTCAGCTATTCAGTGACTGAGTCATCATCTTCTAGGGAGCTGCTTGCTGGGGAAATACTCCAATCAGTTGCTGTTTATGCTTAATTTGGTCACAGGTTTCAGTGTAACTCAACATAGTTTAAGCACCGAGGACTGAAGCTCTTTATCTGGCAAGCTGAGATCCTCATCCAGGGAGTGAAGCAAAGAGTTAACTCCTACTTCAATTCTAAACATATTTTGGTAGGAGATTGATGCCTTGATAGGGACAATACTGAACAGATTCCAAAGCTTGAGAATAAGCATAGGAAAGATACTGCTAATGCTGTCTATGCCTCAAGTCAAACCCAACCTTCAAATTCCCAAATTTCACCTGAATGGAACATTTGATCCCTAAATTTTGTCGGATATCCCGGAGCTGGCTTAATTTTCTAGGTGAGCACCACTAAATGTAATAGTATCCCAGTCTTTTTATTCATCTTCCCTTGTTACCCTCTTCTTCGCTCTTGTGATTTTTGTGGTGGATTTTGAAAACAAGACAACATGCAAGTTGCATGCACTCATGTCATTCTGCATGTGCCATTGTTTCCATGTATCCCTATAGAATCTATAGAGATACTGCCTTTTAAGAACAATTTTTAATTTTCAACTATTTTGCTTTTGATGAACAAGCTATGTTTTTCATATCCTGCCTGCTTTAAGCATTTTTTTTAATATTGACTCCACTGATAATAAAGAAGTTCATTGCAAAACCGTAGCAGAATGGTAGCAATAAACTTCATCTAGTTTCATAAGTCCAGGGTGAGAAGTGCTTTCTGGAGCTGATGTAAAAATGATTTAATTAAGTTCTTTATTGCTGAAAGGTTACCTTGATTTTTTTTTCAAGAGTTGCTTTATTTGTTTAATATATTAAGTACTCTTTTGTTGTGCTTTTTTTCTGTCTTTCCTGGAAGATTCTCAGAAATGCGGTGTAAGTTAAACTCTCACTGTAATTCAGTGGTCTTCTAAGTCTTGAAAGCTTTAATGCTTTTTAGAAAAATGAAATTTAATATAAAGTCTTGCTTGATGCACATCCAAAAGACATTTTTTTTTCGGGTTAGGATAATGGGGAAAAGGTTCTGCTCATTTTAGAGTTCAGCCAGGAGACGAGACATCTCTGGGTTTGGCTTCTCAATCAGTTCTAGTTTTATCCTGGAGAATTATATGAGAAAAGTTAACAATTGAGTCTTCTCTGTTTCATGAGGGAGAAAAAAGGTACTGTTAAGGTTTGAATTCTAGCATAGCCAACCATATTATAACTTTTGAAAATAAATCACGATTTCAAAAAGTCACCCAACTGCAATCCTGAGATAGACCCCAAAATTTGAGCAAGAAGCAGAATTTCAAATAAACATTCCTATTGGCAGAACTGATTAAATAACTAAACCAACTACATCTCTGCATGCTGCCTGCTGTGAATAAAAATCCAGAAGCCTACACTGTTTCTTTTTTTCCTTACTTTTAAGATGCACAATCAACTTGTTAATTACAGTGAATTTCAAGGAAAAGCTGGTGGGTAACTTTTTAGGTGTTGCAGATCTGGATATCCCATAGCACATTCTTTTTTGAAATCAAATCTTTTTAGCTTAGAGCCTTAATGCATTTGTTAGTGTCAGGTATAAAGTATTGAGTTGGTTCATAGCCCTACTGAGTATAATGAAAAATGATTAAGAATATAAAGTCATCCATTCTTGTTTTGTTCACTTCAGATGGCAAAAGTTCTGTGCACAAATTGCCAGAGCAGAGACAGTCTGTTAGGAGAGACCTATACGAACAGGACATGTAAGCTATTCTTAGCTTTGTGAAACGAAATTATTTTATTGTATAAAAAGGGTTGAGAGATGAGCAGAATATGTCAATAAAGCATGTAACTGGGAATCTGAGCCAGCTATGGTTTAAGAATATGAAGAGCTTCATCCAAGTGAAAGCTTGATACTATTTCTATTAGAAAGTAGATGTTTTTAAATTGAGTTAGAATGTGTGTAGATAAAATACAAAATATGCATGTGTATATGCATATATAAAATGTGTAAGGTGGTATATTCACATACCTTAACTCCCTACATCAAACTTTCTCATCTTTGTGTTGTAAGATGTCTTCTGTGTCTGCATAATGACCTGTGTGAATGTATCTTTTGTTTTGTAGTTTGTGCCATTCCGGGATTACATTGACAGAAGTGGAAACCACGTGCTAAGCATGGCAAGACTTGCTAAAGATGTTTTAGCTGAGATCCCAGACCAGTTTCTGTCCTACATGAGAGTCAGAGGAATAAAGCCATCACCTGCACCACCACCCTACACACCTCCTATTCATGTGTTACAGACTCAGATTTGAGTGCTCCAAAGTGCTTAGCATTTTTCAGAAGTTGAGAGTCTCTGGATGCAGCAGTAGCTTTTTGGAGCTAGAAAAATTCTCTTCACATACCAAAATTCTCCATAAGGTTGCATGAGCAACTGAAAAGCTTTTAAATGCTAAGATGAAAATGTGTATGTTCTCTCCGAGTCCTTTTTTTTTTTTTTTTTAATTTCTTCTTTTGGACAAGAAACCCTGCTTTTTTGATCTATTTATTCGAGGGGAAAGCACAAGTCAGGATTTCAACTCAGAAGAAATGTCCTCTCTGAATACTGTGTGTACATAAATGTATAGGAATGCTATTCCTCTGTATCAATGTTTACATGTTACTATTTTTAAATTTCAGTACTTTTATAACTATTCTTAAGAATACAAGTTTGGAATATTGATTCACATGTCTTCTAGCTTGCAATAGTTTGTCACAAGACCACAAGAGAAGCAATATCTCTTTGAATGTTTGTCCAGACAAATACAAATGGAAGTTAAGAAAAGGACAAATGTATACGTGTTTTCCAATACCTGAATTGCTTCAATCAGTGCTTAGTAATCTATTCATCTCACACTCTGAGAATAAGCTCCTAAAATGTGAATATCATAAATTGTCTATGACTTAGGACCAACTCCAAACTTCAAGGGGGAGGTATGTGTATTTTTTCAGAGATTCTCCAATTTCTAAGTTTATCTAAGTTTACAGTTTTTTAAACTAGTTACTGAAGCAAATTAGAAGAGTTACTTGCTATAAGTAATTAAAGAAAATTACCTCAAATCAGAACTTTGAGTATTACAGTTGACTCACTGAGCTCATTAAATCTTATCATGCATTCCTTAAAGCACTGGAAATTTTGCATCAGAAGAGTCTTTTGGTGTGATTACAGCAGATGTTTTATAATGGATCATTTTAAACTTAATTTAAAATTATAACTTTTTTGTCTAGATTGCCCATTCAAAGGGATGCTGGCTCTTAATATTTGGGTTTATATTGTCATTTAATCACATTTCCATTCAGGATGCATGAATGATAATGTTAATTAACTGGTTTAAAAATTGCACAACCATGTTGCTTTGTGCACAATTTTGTGTACTGAACTACCCAAAAATTTTATTATATGCCTGTTCATATATAATTATGAAATGATTTTGCATGTACAGTTTTTACGAAATACACAGTTTTGTGAGTTTGTGTCAGATATATTTTATTTAGAACTAATGGCCTTAAATTTCACAAAACTCCTGAAATGATTGTGAATTGCCTTCAAATACTGTTAAAACTGAACATTTTTATTTTTTGTGTGTCACAATTGTAACTGTCTTGTAATGTAACTTCTTTTCTTTTCATATAAACTGTTTACTACTTCTGTTTCTTACTACTGTATGTGGTAATGTACAGTATGAAACTAAGGTGCGTTTTTTAAGCATGAAAAGTTTTTTTCCAGAAAGCGTATCTTCAATATTAATGGCATATAACTATATAAAAGCAGAATCTTCCATTTTTAAATATATTTAAATTCCTTTAACTATCTCATGCGGGAAGTTCCTTTTTCCAGATAATTATTCTGTTGGTAAGGGGGGGAGGGGGAAAGGTTTTTTTTTTTGTAGAAATAAATATTGTTTTATTTTTGTTTCAAAACAGTTTTTACATAAATATGAATTTTAATTTTCTCACCAAAATATGTATTTCTTAGTGGATTGGTGTTGCATGAATGAAATTTGATACCTGACAATTACAAATTTTGATGAAAGTGCATCATAAAGAATGTTTAAATCTACTGAACAGTGGTGGTGTTCTCCTTCCATCTCCTGCCTTTATATTTCACGCTTGCATTGTTGGCATTTTATAAATAGCTGAATTAATACTATATTTCTGTTGCTTCGTTCTGTTAGATGAATCTTTATGCTGACATTTCTATGAGTTCACATGGGTCCATGTTTTTAGCAGGTTTTTATCCGAAAGCCAAAATTACCAATTTACATTAATCAGTTTCTGGGTCTTCCAAGTTTTTATTTCTTCACCTTTTGTCTAGTATTTATATATCTATTTGGTGTTTTATCTAGCATTTATTCATTTCAGATTGAGTTATTAAAAAAAAAAAAAGGAGTAACTTTATTAGCTCTCATT
Source organism: Aythya fuligula (assembly GCF_009819795.1). Lineage (NCBI taxonomy): Eukaryota > Metazoa > Chordata > Aves > Anseriformes > Anatidae > Aythya > Aythya fuligula. Next base: position 16,101,597 of record NC_045559.1, read on the forward strand.
TAATCAGGACCTGTTATTAATGCCAAGATCAGTCTCAAAATTAACAAGTGAGGAAATTTTAAAGATTGGTATTATTTAATCAATTTAATTAACAAAAATTAATAAATAATTTAATAATTAATCACAATTTTCTTTCTGTTCAGCACCAGTTCCAACCTATTCTGTTCTACACTGTTGTTTTTCCTTCTGTTTGGTATTGGAGCATAAATTTAACATAATTAATGGAAAGAAAAAGATGTAATCAGAGGGATGATTTGTCCTGGGACCAGTACTGTTTAATATCCTTATCAATGACATAGACAGTGGAATCGAGTGCACCCTCAGCAGGTTTTCAGATGACACCAAGCTGAGTGGAGCAGTTGATACCCAGAAGGAAGGGATGCCATCCAGAGGAACCTGGGCAGGCTGGAGAAGTGGGCCCATGTGAACCTAATGAGGTTCAACGAGGCCAAGTGCAAGGTGCTGCACCTGGGTCAGGGCAACCCCAGACAGGAGTCATCCCCCTCTCCTCTGCCCTGGTGAAGACCCACCTGGAGCCCTGTGTTCAGCCCTGGGGCCCCCAGCACAAGGAGGATGTGGATGTGTTAGAGTGGGTCCCCAGTGGGTTAGAGCTGGGGATGTTCAGCCTGAAGAAAAGGCAGCTCCAGGGAGACCTCACTGCAGCTTTTCAGTACTTAAAGGGGGCTTATGAAAAAGATGGAGAGCAACTTTTTACATGGACAGTCAATGACAGGACAAGGAAGAATGGTTTTAAACTAAGAGAGAGGAGATTTAGATGAGATGTTAGGAGGAAATTCTTCACTCAGAGGGTGGTGAGGCCCTGGCACAGGCTGCCCAGATAACCTGTGAATGCCCCATCCCTGGAGGTGTTCAAGGCCAGGTTAGATGTGAGGCCTTGGCCAGCCGGATCTAGTGGGAGGTGTCCCTGCCTATGGCAGTGGAGTTGGAACTGGGTGGTCTTTAGGGTCCCTTCCAACCCAACCCATTCTGGGAATCTATTATCATTTGACTAAGTATTCTAGTAGGAAAAGGAATTTTTTCCGGACTGGTGACATTGTCTCTGTGTTCAACATCCTAATTCTGTAACATGTTTGATACTGTTATGCAGGCCTTCATACCAGTAATAACAATGGGAGTCAATGGTCATAACTAATTTCTGCAAAGCATCATATGGAGTCATTTCTCCTTCTGCCTTTATTCTGAAGAATAATGAGCCATAAAACTCCTGTTCCTTCCCAGGAAATGCTAGCTGCTGTACTTTCCAATAGGATTTCCAGGTTTGGACTATCACTTCTCCAACCAGAGAGTTGCATCTAGTTCTCCCATATCCAGCTGGACTTGGAGCAACAAGGTGTCCTGGCCAGGCAGCAGGGTGCAAGCAGCTCTATGCAGAGTTCACGATCAAGGTAATGCTTTGGTAACGCACATGTTGGGTTGCAAATTCTATCAAACTGTTGCAGATAGCATTTCATAATTAATAGTCCTCTTATTCTAATTACTAAAGAATAACAGAGAGTATTTACATTTAAGAAAGGGAAAGTATAACATGATGGGTCAAAATGTACAAACATGCAGGGTGCAAACTGTATAAACGTCCTACAGATTAGGAAGGGCACTGTCTCATGGGGGATATCAGTTGAGAATGACTTTGAGGTTTCATTTAGACTAGCAAGTTATCATTTGGTAATCTGGACGGAGAAATTAGTTTGATCTTAGTTATGAAGAATAGAATACTGTAATTGCAGGGAAAGGTGGCAGCCTACACAACAGAACTTCCATGGACTTCAAATCAGCTTACTTCTATACACAAAAAGGTTTGTTAAAGGTGGTCCCCAGGGAAATATTTGAAAGAGAGATAAAGAATTCAGGAGAACAGGTATTTGCTGGAAAGATACATTTTGAAAAGCTGGGAAGTTTCAGCTAAATAGGGTCAGATGAAATTCATTCCAGAATAATTCAAAAAAATGGCTGAAACAATCCGAATGATAAATGATTATCATCTTTGAGAACTAATAAAAGGACACAAATGACAAATTATGTCAGTGCAGCAGGAAACCATGGAGCATAGTAAGAGGCTATTATGACTGTATCAGAAGTTCTTCAAACAGAAACATCAAAAAGAATAGAAAAGGAGAATATGTTGCTATGGATAAATGTAAAAGATTAGCACAGGCAAGTATAAAAAAAATCAGGACAGTGAAGCACTCAGTAAGTGCATAAAGGCTAGCAAATCCCAGGCTAGAAAGGGGAGAAAAGTCGGGCCCATTATTTAATGAAAAGAACAACTGAAGAGTAAATCTAGAGAAAACTGAAATGCTAGATGTCTCTTTTTCCTTCATTCATCACAGAAGAGGAATAATCATTGAATTAAGTGGCCAATTCCTCTCTCCATCCTTCCCCCCAAAAAGTTATCTAGACCTAGGTTTACAGCTACCAATAAAAACGTGTTAAAAATGCATACTTTTGAAATGATTGTCCTGAAAAGCAATATAATAAGCTTCAGGATAAAAGAAAGAAACAGCTGCCATGTAATTGTATTAAAGCTTTTAAATTACATTTTAAAGGCAAAGAGGGAGATAATGGCTTCATTTGAAGGGCTATGAAATACTACAAAATTGGTTAGGCTGTGTTCAGAAAAATGCTAGCAGGCTTTCATCGTCCAACAGGAAAAATGTATTCATTGGTCTTCCCTAGGGACCGGACTTGCTTTTGGTACTGTTTGGTCGTTGCCACTGATGACGTGATATGTAAAAGGGTTTTATTAAATTAGCAGGTTATATCAACTGGAGATGATTCAAACACTTTCAAATTCGGGCTTAAAACTCAAAAATATGTTTGTGAATTAGAAAAAATACCTGTAAGAGAAGCAAATTCAGTGAGTTCAGATAAGAGTACTTAAGTAGCACCCAACTGCAGTATTTTCTGGCTATGCAGCAATTCTGCAGAGAAGCGTCTGAGTTGTATCCTGGTTTGGGCTGGGATAGAGTTATTTTTCTTCATAATACCTGGTATGGTGCTGTGTTTTGGGTTTAGGATGAAGATAATGTCATTAACACTGATGTTTTCATTGTTACTGGACAGTGCTTAGACTGAGTCAGGGACTTTTGGCTGCTTGTGCTGCCCTGCCAGCGAGGGGGCTGGGGATGTGCAGGGAGCTGGGAGGGGACAGAACCAGGACAGCCAGCCCAGACTGGCCAAAGGGATGTGCCATGCCACGTGGTGTCATTCCAGGCAATAAACTGGGGGCCGCTGTTGCTCAGAGATCATCTGGACATTGGTTGGCTGGTGTTGAGTAACTGTGCTGTTGTTTTTAATCCTTGTTTCATTTTTCTTCTCCCTTTCTTACTAAAATGCCCTTATCTCAACCCACCAGTTCTTGCACTTTTACCTTTTTTCAGTTCTCTGCCCCATCTCGCTTGAGGGGGACTGAGCAAGGGGCTGCATGACAGGCGATGGTGGATGGCAGAACAGACACTGGGCAGGAGATGTGGTGGGACATCCTGAGTATAGACTGCCTGAAATAATCCTTTCACCATTCTCAAAATATTGAGGCCTCAATTAGCCTACCGGGTCCAAGTTTTGAGACTTCAAATAAGACGTGGATCAGTTTGAAGAAGTCAGAGAGGGCTGTCGGAGTGAGCTAGGCACATGGCCAGGAAAGGTTTGAGTGTGGCTGGCCTCCCTGCCAGAGCTGGGCTGTAATATTTTTTGTTGTTGATCGCAGTAAACTTCCACAGCAAGGGTCAGTGTGAGACCACAACTTGCCCTACTGATGTGGGAGAGCAGATGGACCTAAGCATGGCAGAAATATTTTCAGGAAGGACTGGCCATGACCATTTAGATTATTAGGTTGTTGCCTGATACTGCTCATTTCTCACATGAAGTTTGCTCTTACTTCTTTCAGAATGCTTCATGGCAATACTACGTTTTTTTTCTTCCACCACTCCATGACAGATGATTGTTTCTTTGCCACTCCTTTAATATGGCATAATTTCATGTTTATTCCAAGCCAGCCTTTTGCATTGATGCCCATTGCTGTTGGAGTGGTGTCGTGCCTCACCTGGCTGGCGGTGACTGCTATATCAAGTTGGCCCTCTAAACAAAGGGAATAGATGTTTCTGAGCACGTGCTTACTGCCAAACACTAAACATTAATAAATTTCATCAATGGGGTTCATATTTGGTGAATTTATTTTGCAAAGGCGTTAAACCAACTGAGCATTCATATAAATACATTGTGGACAGAAGGCGTACAAATGCTGTGAGATACCTGCTCTGCACCTGTGGTGCCACCAATGTGACTCCCACGGGTGGCAGGACAGCCTTCTGCAGCCACTGCCAGCTGTGGCCACGCACTGAGTAATTTCATCACATCTGTATTGGTCTGTTCTTGAGGAGCAAAAATCCTACCAGCCTGGAGAGGAACATGATTGTCCTATTAACGGGGCAGACATGTGCGTCCCCTTGCCACAGGCTGTTATCGGTGGTTTGGTTTTCTTTGGGCTGCTCGTGAAATCAGAGCAATTGGCTGCGTGTGCAAAGTGATTAGCAATGAAGGCTGTGTCTTAACTGAGTGGGCCATCAGGATGCAATCACCAGAGAAAGGGAAGGCACTGGGAAGCAAATTGGCTGGCTTCTGTGAGCACAGAAGTTCTGGGCAACTTCTCTGTGGAGAATAATGGAGTAAATAATCCCCTCACCATGTCATTAAATACTTCCACTGGCAAAAAGCCCCCAAAAGTATGGACGCAAGAACACAGCCTTGACTGATTACTTTCTGTGAGCAGGGGGGAATAGAAAATACCAATAAGTTGTCAAACCTGGAGGAAAGAAGGGAGTTCTGTAGGAGTCTCTCACGTCTATTGCTGGTAAATATTGTCATTAATGCTATTAACAAGAGATTAAAGGCTACATTTATAAAACCAATGAATGTGTCAGCTCACCAGGGCTGCAGGCTGGGAGGCTTGATTAGAATTCAAAAATGTTTCTGATAAATGAGAGGGAAGGTCAGGAATCAGTAAGATAAACTGCTGTGAAAAAGTAGTGGAAAGTGCTGCATTCAAGAGAGGAATAAATAAGCACAAATGAAATGAAAAATACCTGGATAAGCAGCAACACTGGAGTTAATAATCTGCAGATTACAGCTGTGCTCCAAAAAGAATATGAATCAAATTGAGATACCTAAAATCAATGATCACTCTGGAAGATGTTAACAGAAGTAGTGGCTGCATGAGATGGAGATGATTACTGCTCACCACCAAGCAGTGCTGAGCCTGGCACTGGGTCTGGACCACGCTTTAAGGAAGATATGGACAACTTTGAAAGAGTCCAGAAGAGAAGAAGAGCAGGTGTTTTTTTAATTATTGAGGAAAAAAATAAAGTGGTTGGTTATGTTTTGTATGCAAATGACCAGGGGGTCCATCCTAACTCTGTGTGCAAAGAGGTGCTGTAATGAGCTGTCCTCAGAGGTCAAAGTGATGGCAGCTGAAGTTATCATTTTTGGCAGCAAGGAAGGCTTCTACAGGATGATGGACAAAACTTCCTAACTAACTGCAGGGCACTGTCTAGTATATCTCAGGGACTCTGGGTAATCTGTGTCTTAGAAATTGTTCAGAACAGGCTGGACAGCCATTAGGGATGGCCTCCCTCTGAGCAGGGAAATAGTACATGAAGTAGTTAAACATCCTCCTGATGTCCTGCTTGTCAGCCCTGCAGATGCAGCAGCCATATGAAGAGAGAGCAAAGAGCAATACGGCTGGAGAGGAGGCAGAGGACTGGAGTGAGGCATGTACTCAGCGGCTAATTATGATTTCCTTTACTAAATTGGTCTCTTCAACTGGAAAAGAGCAAGGGAAAGAGCATCGTCTACCACAAAGTACTCAAGCACCCAGTGTGGTATGGTCATGGAAAAGGGCAAATGGCACCTTGGAGCAGCTCGGGGAGGGCAGCTTGGGTAGGTGGGTAGGAAGGCAGCAGGCGAACGATGGAGGGCTCTGGTGAGATGTCACCCAAAATATGTATGCTTGTATGTGTACCCAGTCACCCATTTTAGAAGAGATTGATTCAGGTGGGCCGGTGAAGAGGATATTCCCCTCTGACAGACAGGTATCTGTGTGTGTGACCAAAGGCCGAGAGCAAAGCTCTTTGCTTCGATGACGGTGAACATCAGGGGAAGGGTGGATGTGCCATGTGAGCTGGTGCCAAAGCACAGCGAGATGGAAGTCTCTGTGTGCAGATCCCAGGTTTCTAAGCAGGACTGCAACTAGATGCTGCAACAGCAGTCCCTGTAGCTTGATTGAGGGAGAAACTTAATGTGTGTATGACAGAGGTGACAGCACGTTGCTGCCTGCAACATCTGGGAACTGAATTCCCCGCTGTTCCAGGTGGCAGGCAGACATGGAGGGGGACAACCGACCTCTTTGGCCTGTGTCAGAGAAAAAAGGAATCAGAGTACTTGGTCAAATGAGTTGATTCCTACTTCTCATCTCCACAGACCTCATTGCCTCGAGGGGCCTTGAGGTGTGTGAGGAGCGTGGCCATCATGGTGCTCTGCGGCCTTCTCCTTGGGCCTTCTCCTTCAGCCCTTGGCCAGGCCTGCTCCTCTAGCAAGGGCGTCTCCAGAGGGGATGGAAGAACAGGAGGCAGCAAGGGACCCTCTAAAGCTCCCCTCCTCAAACCTCATAGCCCCCTCCCCTGCTCCAGGGACCTTCTGTTTTTCAGAGAAGAGCAGAGAGCCTCAGAAATGTGCTTGAAGTGAGGAGAACCTGTGTCCTGTGTGGCCTCCAGCATGGTGCTGGCTACTCATCATCTACTACAAAAGCTGCTGGAAAGCCAGGTCATGAACCGGGCACCAAAATCTCTGCGTGCTTCAGATGGTAATGCCAGCATCCCACGTTTCCCACTGATAAATTGGTAGAGTCAATTTTACTGATGCTCTCAGGCAGCTGTGGTTACCTGTCATTGAACAAAGGAACATCACACGTTACTGTGACTGATGCGTAATAGCTCGGGAGCTGGAAATTATATTTTAAGCATGTGGGCTGGTGGGGAAAAAAAAGAAATCAACAGAAATATTTCCTACAATTCCTTTACAGGGAGGGACATCGGATATGGAGTTACATCCTCGGGATTCATAACACCAGACGATACTGAAACACTATTTCTTCAGTAACAAGATATTTTCCTCACATCTCGAACTCACTCATCAGTAACAGAGGATTAAGGCTCATGATAAAAGAATTGAAGCAGCACTTGAGAGATATTGGAATAAAGCCATAATTGGACTAACATTATCAGGTGCCTTTAAATCTGTGCTTTGCTTGTTCGTCATGCAAAGCTTCAAAGATAAATGCCTTTTTGGTGTAGAGGGAGAATCATTTTATGGTGCGAGTGGTTTGTTAATAATACCGTCCCCCACTGGCCTTCTTTGGAGCTAATGGTTTGCTCCTCCAGTTGGAGTTGCAGACATCCTTTTGTTGCAACCATGACAAATATTTGACAAAAGAAACCCCACTGGCTTTAAAACTGAGTCATCCTCATTTTCTGCTATCTGGGCCTCCTCTAAAGCTGTCACCTTTCTGTAACTTAGACCTGTACAAATCTCCTGTGCAAATGTCACTTTGGCAGCCCTTTAAAAAGCTTAGAACAAAATTCCATTTTTTTTTAGCATTTTACTCAGCAGAATTCGCAGTGTGGAGAAATTACACCTGCTAATGAAATTAGCTATTTACCCCTCACTAAATTCCCTTCAGCGTGAGAATAGGCGTTGCAGCAGATAAAGCCTTAAAAAAAAAATAAAAACCCAAGTCAATTGCAGACAGACTGCAATTGCTTCTGAAGTTATTTTTCTCATCTTGATAAGCCTCTTGGAGGAATACAAATGGGAAGAAGGTGATGCCATTGTGAGTGAGGAAAACCACTGAATCGCAGCATTTCATTACTGGAGAGAGGCTGTCAGCTGCACTGCAACATTTCCCACTGCCCTGGAAGAATTAGCGAGAAAAGAGAGACACGTTTCATGCACACCCACAGCATTAGCGAGGTTCTTTCTGGCACTGCTAGATATTTAACAGCACAGGGAGATTTCAAATGCTCGCTGATGCATGCACTGTGTCATTATCAATAGATGTGTCTATTACTTGTCATTCCAAGGAAGTATCAGGTTTCCAAAAACTCTTCCTAACAACGGCAAAACAAGCTGAATGGTGCTGTGTTTGAAACCTGTTAGACTGAAATAGGAACAAGAGGATATTTAAGGTATTGCTGCGCTCCGTGGGCAGATGCTCCCTTCCTCTCGCAGTAAATGCACCCTGGGCATCACGCACCAGTGTGGCTCAGCTTCGGGAAGGGAAGGACAGTGCTCAGGTCTGAGGATATTCGTGTGAGTATCACAGCAAATGAGGTAACAGCTAACTGTTTAGGACTATTTCCTATTGGGAGAATGCCATGCTGAAGCAGTGAGGTCATCAGTGGATCAAGAAAGCATTAGGAAGCGAGGGGCAACTACCCACCATTACAAGCAAACACGTGCTACCACTAAATATGGCACTCAATGATTTATTTTTGTCCTGGTTTCAGTTAGCACAGAATTAATTTTCTTCCTAGTAGCTGGTGGAATGCTGTGTTTTGGCTTAGAATGAGAAGAGTGCTGATAACACCCCGATGCTTTAATTGTTGCAGAGCAGTGCTTATACTAAGCCAAGGACATCTCAGCCTTTGCTCTGTCCTGCCAACGGGCAGGCTGGGGGGTGCAGTAAGAGCTGGGAGGGGACAGACCCAGGACAAGTGACCCAAACTAGCCAAAGGGGTATTCCATACCATCTGACGTCATGCTAAACAATATATAGGGGTGGCTAGCCGGGGGGAGGGGGCCGGACTGCTCGGGGTTAGGCTGGGCATCGGTCAGCGGGTGGTGAGCAATTGCATTGTGCATCACTTGTTTGTACATACTATTATTACTTTCGTATTATCACCATTGTATCATCATTATTATTATTGTTATTATTATTTTGTTATTTTTTTTTTCCTGTCTTATTAAACTGTCTTTATCTCAACTCACGGGCTTCACTTTCCATTTCTCTCCCCCGTCCCAGAGAGGGAGGGGGGAGGGTGAGCGAACGGCTGCGTGGTGTTTAGCTGCCGGTCGGGTTAAACCACGACAATTTTTTAATTGAGGGTGAGAACTAAATGAGAGAGACTGGCTGTGATTACCAGAGAACTAGGTATTCATCCAGGTTTGTAAAGGGAAAGGATGGAACAAGAAGGGAAGCATGATTCCCAGAGCACCCAGGACACCAGAGCTGGCACCCTGTGGCACCATCTGCCCTGGCATTGCTGGGGACCTCCCTGGGGAGCAGTGACAAGTGCAGGCTGTAACGGGAAGGCCCACACAGCACCTGAGCAGAAGGCAGGCAGCGAGGGCTGCTGCTGAACTGAGCCCAGTAACACCTGGAGCCACCCAGGGAGAGCAGGCTGGTGCAGGTCTGAGTTTAGGATATCGTTGCCAACAGCTCTTTGGTTTCACATTGTCTGCAGAAACGGAAATTACTGCCAGAGTAATGGAAGGCAGAGGAAAATGCTACTGAAGTGCAGCGTACATGGGTATTTTGTGAGGAAGCTTCAAACACGTGGGGGTTAGGGGGGAGGTGACACCAGCTGAATGCAAACTGAATGTAGATTCAGGAGGAAAATGCAAAGAGGCAAAGAGTTGTCCTTGGGCACTGCTCCCGCAGCAATAGCGTATTTGCAAAACATCTAGATGAGAACACACTGCTCAGGGCAGCACAGAAGGCACTTTCTTCATTTTGCCATGAGGGCTGCAGGTAAACCTACCTACGAAATACGAAAGCGGGTGCCTGTGCAGGTAAAACTTCCAGGGCCAAAGGCAGCACTGCACTGCACGAACCGGGTATTTCAAGGTGGAGACATGGGATTGCCCCTGCCCTTGGTGAAACCCCAGGAGGAAGAGACCTTGGAGAAATGAGGGGACCAAAGCCATTGCAGCTTGTACTGGGGGTTGGTTCAATAGCTCCTTCTCTCTTGTTGTGTGCATGGTTTGCTTGGTTGGTGGGTTTTGTTAGTTTGTTTGCTTTATAGTGACTGAGCCGTTATGTAAAAATTCTGTCTGTCTTATGGACAACATGTTTTGAGATGTAATGGCCTTCCTTACCCAAAGCAGCCAGTTGTACCTAAAGTCAGACCCAGCAGGAGCTTGAGTAGCACAGCTGTCCAGAGCCACAAAAGGGAAGCACTATTTTGAGGAAAACATGTTTTTTCTCCATTATTTCCACTATTTCCACCCAGCAGGGCCAGAGTGGCTGACTCAAAGGGTGCATGGATGCTGCAGAGAGCCCCCAGCCAGGCGACAGGGACAGGTGTTGCCCCAGCAGTGGCTGCAGACAGCCCTGGAGGGGCAGGTGGTGACCTCCAAGCTTTGGGGGCTAAAGCTCCTCATAGGAGTGGCCTCCAACACCCCTGGCCCCAGGCGCTGCCTCCCAGGAGCCAGCAGCTTGCACCAGAGCAAAAGAGCATGTGAGATGAGCTGGAGTACTGAGTGAGTCAGGTGTTAATCTGTTTCTGCTTCACGCCTGCATAATTGCAGACAAAACTTCAGTTAAACCCATGCAGAACCTGAATTTCTGGCTGCCCACAGAGGCTGTGGGGTCTCCTCCTTGGGGATCTTCAGAAGCCGCCTGGACGTGGTCCTGGGCAGCCTGCTCTGGGTGTCCCTGCTGGGGCAGGGGTTGGAGCAGCTGGCACCAGAGGGCCCTGCCAGCCTCAGCTTTCTGCCTCTGGGAATAAAATGAGGGCAGATTCAGAACCTTGATGGTCTTTGAAAAGTCACCTGTCCCACAAGGAAGCCACTATTTTCCCTGCTAAGTGGGAGCAACCAGGAGGCGATGCAGTAATGCATCATGCCATGCCAAAGGGTGGTGATGAGCCCGCTGGTGGGCTCGCACCTGATGCTCCCCCAGCATCAGGACAGGCTGTCTGAGGACACAGGCCTCGGCAGAGCGGGGTTTCAGCAGCTCCGAGGGCAGCAGCATCCCAACATAAAATTTTCCCTTTGCCTCCTCACTGCTCATTTTCCCTTTGCTCCGGAATCACTCCTTTCAGATTCATTTATTAAAAGGAGGAAATGGGTGGGCCCGGCTGGCTTTGTAGCAAAGGTCTGTGCGAAAAGATGATACAGGCATGTCTGGAAAAAAAACTTTACTTCTGTCTTTTATCCTTGGGGGGCTGCTCCATGCCTGGACACCACTGACAAGCCCTCTAGGCTCATGACACTTGGCCAAAGCTGCCTCTGCCCTGAGCCACGTAAGCCCCCGGGAGCGGGAAGGAATAAGGAGGTGAATAAGGAGCCAAAAATACACGGGTGATTCACGCTCCTCAGGAGCATCAGCTCGTCCCTGAGTGACACCCAGTATGACAGCTGGGTCACGAGTGCCACCCCACACAGCCGCATCTCAAAGCCTGATGTTAAAGGTTTTGTGGTGGACCCTCCGAGCAGAGGGTGCAGGAATGGGGTCACACCATGGAGTGACACCAAGAGTTGTCTACCACCGGTGCTTCATGGCCAGGACCTCCACCCTGCCCTGCCCTGAGCCAGCACCCACTTGCATCCCCTGGCCAAAAAGGGGAACCAGCAGATGCTACGAGCTGAGAAAGCCATGTCCTGTGGTGTTTCTAGCCTGCTGCCCCTGGCTTTGCTGGTGGGACGTGCAGCCAGGCAAGTCTTCAGCCAGGTGTAGGCCCCTTCCCGCGGCCCTAATTGGGTGAAGCACTTATAGCCATCTGGTTCTGGCTAATAGGTCTGCAATCCGCAGAGATCTGAAAGGACCGCTTAATTCCAGGAAACCTTTTCGTCCTTTGATGTGAAACACTCCAGATTTGTCAGACGCCAAGGCTGCTGTCCTAGCACAGCAGGCCCTTGGAACAGCAGATTCGCTCCCCCCACAGCCAGCAGAGCTTTCTTGAGGCAGGTGGCAGCTTGGCATCTCTGCTGGCCAGCTCAGGGAGACACAGGCAGCTCCACACACCTCCAGCAGCCACAGCAGCATCGGCACCACAGATACTCCTGCCCCACTTGCTCATTACCATGGCATTGAGACATTTCTATGAGGGAAAAAAAAAAGGGGGGGGGGCCTGGTCTGGAACTGACATAATTTTCTGCTGGGTGTCTCACATCTGGATGGGAAATGCTGAGTTATGTTTCTTCAGAGCACAGCAGAAAAGCAGACAGGCTTCGGGGGCTGCCTAAAGCTCTGCCAGGCTCTCACAGACATGAACTTGGGATCCGGGAAGAAAAGAGTGGGGAGAAAGGCTGGAGGTAGCACACAGCAAGCGACGGGGCCTCAGAGCTGTGCAGCCCAGCAAGGAGCCCCAGGGCATTTTGGAAGCAGCAGCAGCAGCAGCATTCAGTCCCTGTGACAGGAGGCTCTGCCTGGAGCCTCCACCAATGTCTGGCTGTCACTGGAGGACCCAGGAGCAATTTCACACAGGGCTCTGGCCTCCAAGGAGCCTCTCCAAGGGAGTCACTAGGGATTAAGTTCAACAGAAACACTGGATCTCTGTGACGCTCATGAAAATCCCCTCCCACAGTACCACAGAAGGGTTGAGGTCAACCTCCTTTCAGTGGTTTGTGGGGATAGGACAAGGGGTAATGGCCACAAAATGGAGCCCAGGAAGTTCCGCACCAACATGCGAAAGAACTTCTTCACGGTGAGGGTGACGGAGCACTGGGACAGGCTGCCCAAGGAGGTTGTGGGGTCTCCTTCTCTGGAGATATTCAAGGCCCATCTGGATGCCTGCCTGGGCAACCTGCTCTAGGGAACCTGCTTTGGTGGGGGGTTGGACCCAATGATCTCTGGAGGTCCCTTCCAACCCTACAGTTCTGTGATTCTGTGATATGTCCAGGTGGCTTTTGAGCATCTCCAATGATTTCAGAGTTTGGGCAGGTGCCTGGTCAGAGGGGGACAAGGGTCGCAGGGATGTGGGGTGGGTGCTCCTGTGTAGAGGAACCAACACAGCACCACAAGAACAGCTTAAGGGGGTTCCCTCAGGGGAGCCTGCAAAGGCATTAGTGCCTAATTCTGCGAAGTGACAGGGAAAGAAATAGAGCACAGCGCCAGCTCCCCAAAGGGATAACAATGCCACGGAGAGCTGTGAGGAGAATATTAAAGTGAGAAAACTGATGAATTGTTGCTGACCTAAAAGCAGTGGTGGGAAAGCCGCTGTAAAATTGGATCCTTCTCGTGGTGTCCGGCCAGGGACATGCTCCTGCTGCAAGGGCAGGAGACAGCCCAGCTGAGAAGCAGATGGCTTGGGAAGACCAAGGAGCTCTTCAAGGAGATTTTAATACCAATTTAACCATATCTTTCCTATTTTCTCTCTTTTGACACAGTAATTAATGTTTTGCTGAAATCAATACTAGTCTCAAAGAAGTCTCAGTGTATTAATGACATATAGTTTATATATTAGTCTATAAAAGCAAACAGTGATAAGCTGCTTTAATAAGTGCATTTTCAGTTGTCCAAGGTTCAGCAAGTCAGCAGTTGGCATTTATCACATTGATCATGTCAGTGCCACTTATCTTTTATAACCAGATCTGAAAGGAAGATTGTGTGCAAGACATTTCCCCTGGCAGCATTGCTTGCTCCTGCCTAGGAGGGAAAAGGCTGTGCTGCTCTTGTGCAACAAGTTTAGGCATTTTCTTAATTAAGAATAAATCAAAAAAAAAAAAAAAAAAAAAAAAAAAAAAAAGAAAAATCCTTCTTTCATGTGATTAAGTAGATAATATAAATACAGACTACCCTTAAGCACTATCACTGATGAAACATTTGGATGCTGAACAAACAGGCCAAAGAAAAAAAATAGTGTATAAAAGAAAGACTTATCTACTAAGTAGCCAAAAAACTATCACTGGTGGGGAAGAATGCACAAGGAAAAACAGAGACGGAAGGGGAAAACTCATCTTTTCCACAAACAGCATCTGATGCAAGGGTGAGGGGGCTGGGTGCAGGTGGCTGGGGCTGAGGACAGGCCTCCGGCGCTGTGAGCTCTGCACCACGCAAGCCCTTGGTGGGGTGAGGGATTTTCTTCATCACTAATTTCCCCCTCAGTGTAGTGTGAGCTTGTGTTGCCTGCTGTGGGGTTTCCAGCTCACTGGAGAGATGTGTTAAACCCTACAAACCAAAGTTCTCTGTTGTATCGATCCACCTGAGGCATTTCCATTCACCCAGAAGTGCTAAATGGACTCGGGTGCACCGACAAGGCCTTTGCCCTGTTCCTGGCAGTGCTGTTTCATTTCCCAGCTCTGGTTCCCATCCCTGCCCAGCCTTTGGGTCCTGCTGTTCTGTTTTTAAGACGCACAGGCTGTGACAGATGCTCCAGGCTCCCTCAGCCGCCATCCCGATGCGGACGGCAGTAACTGCAGCACCGAGCAGCGGGGGATGGAGGGGATGGATCCCAGCCCGTGACAGCACTGCCATGAATCACACAGGACAGTGATGGATCCAAGAGCAGCCACCCCAGTGCCCCAGCCAGAGGGGTGCAGATCAAAGCCTTCAGCATCCACAGACACGTGCCCAGGTAGAGACAAGGCTCAGCTCGCGTCTAGCTGGATGCAAAGCAGCATCCCGTGCTTCCAGGGGCTGGGATAACAGCATTAGTTTTCTTTTCAATTACTAAGTGTATATTTTTGTTCTTCTAATGACTGTGCTTAAACAGGAAAAGCCTTAGAGGGTGTGGGATAACTGAGCAGATATAAACCCAAGCCAACGATTTTTCCTTAATTTCTTCTACAGAATGTCTTCAAGGACATTAGCCAGAACAGATCAGTTGGGAAAACTTTATTTGTCACCTGGGCAACAGCTAACGTCCCCCAAAGAAAACACTGTCTTGTTCCCCTCTGGATATTATGTCTCTTAATTAGTGTAATCTATTTAATCTGCTCTGTTTGATCTTCTTCTGCCCATGGAGGCTGAGAAGCATCTGCTCTTAAACTTGGACTTGTCACTGTCTCCTCTCTCTTGCGCTTAAATACTTCAGAGCCTTTCTGTTAACAAGTGGTTATGCCTACATCAAAGGCACAGAGATGCAGCATGTAACATCCAATTCCCTTGTGTCTTGAAATTCCTCTTCACTCGGGAGAAGCAGTGGTGTAAGGGCTGCTGCCATTCCCACCTGGCTCTGTGCCTTCGTGGCCCACCTCTCCCCGGCACACAAAACCCACTTCATGAGAGACGTCTCTGCATGAAACAGTCTGCCTTGTCCATACAACTTCCAGTGCTGCTAAAAAAGTTGTTAAAAGAAACTAAATGTCTTTTGAGTGCCTTTCACCCTTCGTGTTCCCTTCACTTCTTGTACACGTCCCTCTCGTGCTTCACCTGCCTGCCATGACCTATGTCAGCTCGCGGCTCTGCTGCCTCTTCCCTCCTCTCTCACCTTTATCTGTTCATCTGCAGTAAGAACATCCTTGTTCTGAGGTTAGATCTCTCTTTTTAGGGCTGCTTATGTGGGTTGAAAGTATTTCAACCAGAGGAGACAGCCTGGATGGCCTCAGAGGCTCTCAGGCCGTGCATGGAAGTGGGCTGGCAGCACAGAGCAGTGCAAGTGGTGCAGACACGACTGGAGCTCTGCTCTGCACCAGTGCCCCCTGACCACAACCCTCTACATAAGGGTCCCTCCTCCAGGCCGGCCCAAACCCCGAGTGTTTCACCTAAAGGAGGGAGGATCTCCCCTGAAGAGAGAGGGTATTTCCCTCAGAATTATGATGTGTTCCCAATGAGGGTGGCCCTGGGATTCCCATTGGAAAAATGACTGGGATATTTCATAGCTCCAGCATACTCCTCATCCCCAGAATAGTTTTTGCCTGTGGAGATGGATATCTGTATGGGGACCATGGCTGCTCACACAGGTTTCTCTCCTGTGCTGGCTGTGTTACAGCCCTAGCAGCCAAGGTCCCATCTGTGCCACACCACCCCTGGTGTTTTGCCCCCCCAGGAGGGGAGGCAGGTTTAGGATGGAGCAGTGGGGTCCAAGACCACACTACCACATCACCTGCACATGCCATAGCAGCAGCATCGGCCTCTTCCAGACTGGGGAAAGATCTTCTTCCATGCTTCTTCCATGCTCTTGAGAAAATCTGCTTGCCTGGCAGTGGCTAAGGAAGCAGGGGGTTGATAGTGGAGATTGTTCTGTGTTTATCAGCCAAAAACAAGGACCCCTAAAGGCATACATTCGTGCCACTGCAGTTATCTCCCTCCCCTAGCCAGCTTTTCAGCAGGGATCTGGACCTGCTGAAGGCACGCCTGGCACCACCACGACATGAATGAGGGCTGGGCTGGAGGTGGCTCTGAGATAAGGACATGATTTCCCAAAGCAAGCTCCAGCTGCACTTGTTCAGGGCAAAATGCAGGGCTGATCAATGCCTGTTTGTATGCAGCTGGGCAAGCTGAGTGATCTCCGTGCTGCAGTGTGTCTCAGTGTCTGTACATCATGCCTGTACAGCACGGACCTCAGCCAGCTCTTGGTTTCTTTTGCTCCCTGTCACAGGACGTAGGCCAAGCAGTGGGCAAGCCGAGCACTGCGGTGGGATCAGCTGGCTGGACACAGAGACCAGATGCAAATCCACTGCCTGTCTTCTCTGCTTCTGTAACCATACTAACACCGTATATTTCATCTAGTGAATCCCACAGTTAGAAATTTGTTATTGCTTTTTCCAGTATATATGGCAAAATTCACACGTCGTACTGTGTACACTTTGGAGTTTCAACTGGGATGAAAAATACATCAAGTCAGCAAACCTGGGGTGCAAAAAGGTTGAAAAATATAAGTCCTTGTCCACCCAGACAATGGAGATGGGACACAGCAGATGCATTGGGTCCAGATGCACCTTGCTGCCTTCTTCATTGGGTTTTGTGGGCAATCCTGCATCACCGGAGTGAGCAGGATTATTTGTAATGCTTTTGAGACTGAATTTCAGAGGCATTGCTTCTCTGTTCTTCTAAATCCTGAATACTTGCAAACAAGTATCCGAGTGCTTGCGAGAAGGTTGCAGAGGTGTTAGTTGCATTATTTATTTAGAAAGTGACTTTGGGAAAAAAAAAAATGAGAAGAAAGGGAACTGCTCTAGCAGTAACCCTTGAAACATTTCAACTGTCTTGCTTTGGCTTTGTTGTTTCTTTTTTTTTTTTTTTTTTTTTTTTTTTTTTTTAATGTTATAAAAATGGCCTTTTGTTCTTTCGCCTTTCTGTTCCCTCCCTGTCAGGTTTACTCAGATTACAAGTCAAAACAAGCCTTTTTCTTCTATTCCACAGCGTGGATTTACTGTCAGAGAAGAATAGGCCTTTCCCTCTGTTATAAATATCATAATAGACAACAGACAGCTGGTAATAAACCATGTTCCATTTCCAGTGAATTACTGGAGTGGCGAGAGCTCATAGATCTGTCTGGAGAGCAAGGAGTCAGCCAGGAGTGAAAAGGTTTCAAGTGCGACACCTCACTTGGCTGCGCTGGGCTTGGCCACCACCGTATATTTCTGGTGACAGCCGGTTCTTGGCTCATTTGCTGAGCCTCGTGGGCCGGCCCAGCTTCCACCACACAGGTTTTAATCTCACTGAATGCTGGGAAGGACTTGGAAGTTATTTATTTTTCACCACTCAGCAGATGCTTTGCTCCATTTTGCTGTTTGGAGGATGCTTTTGCTGCCGTGCAGCAGCACGAGCCCTCCCCACCAACACCTCAGCTGGAGCATGGTGCATTTTCTTGTCTTCCTTCCACCCCTGGTATCATCTGCCAGGAGCCACTGTAAGAGATGTTAATGCAGGCTCTCCAGGCTCCCACAGACCAGCTCTTTTGGCTTGAGGAGGAGCCCTTTGGTGGAGGACATGCGAAATGCCCATCTGACGGACCTGGTACAGGCTCATGTGTCTTCTCCTGCAAAGCACCTTCCCTGCCAGAGACACTGCCAAGCAAACATTTCCTCAAGGGCATGGAAGAGAGTTTGGGAACACATCATTTCCTTCAAGCTGTGAAAAACCTGGGCTAGAAACAGCCTCAGGAGGCCACCAGGGCTGTGACCCTGTGCCTTTGCTGTAGCTGTTCCCAGCAGAGGTTTGTCTGACCTGTCAGGAATAACTGAATATTAGTTAAAGTCCAGGTCTGCTCCATGTAGTTTCTTTCAAACTGTGGGCAGAGAAGGGCACCAGGCTCGGGCTGTGTCCTCTCCAGCTAGCACCACGGCTGGCACATGTCTCTGTGTGTCTCCACCTTCTTCAGCAGGAGCACATCAAACGCCAGGTGAGCTCTCTGGGGATGCTGGCAAACACCTATGCTGAGCAGGTGGGGGGCTCCTGGGCCAGCACTGCCCAAGTTTGGCCACACACAGAGCAAGCAGGAAGGCACATCCATTAGCATCTGGCCTTGCAGACCAACCTTTAATCAATTTAAGGGCCAAGAGATAAAGTATTTCATGCCTCTGGAGAGGGACACCTGATCTTCAGTGTATGCAGAATATATTCCATTGTCCCAACCCATCCATTTTACTTATGAATTACCCTGCTGAAAGTCTTTATTTTCCTGTTACCTTAAAGTTACCAGGGATTATCTTCCAGTCACTGCAGCCCCATTTTAATGCCATTGTATAAATGGATAGTACCTGCCTTCTAGATTATTGCACCTCAGTCCTCCCCCTGGATCTCAAAGCTTTGCCCAAATACAATTTGTTCTCATTAGCAACACCTTGGGACTGCCAAGTGAAGGGACCGAGAAGGCTGGAGCTGTTAGGCTTTAGCTAAGACAAAGAAGGGAGACGCAATGGTAGGCACAAACCAGTAAATGCTAGAGGGAAGATAAATCAGGTGCTTCTCTGAGTCTTTTCCCCAAAGAGCAGGGTGATACAGTGAAGGAGCGCAATGCAACCCCTGTGTAAATTAAAACTGATGAAAGAAAATAGGCCTTGCTGGCTAGATAATAAATCTTCACAGCTCTCTGTTCCCAATGTGCTATCAAGACTTTGTCTGCAACCAGGAGCCCCACTGTCCCAGCAGGGTGGCCCCTGCCAGTCCCCTCCCTGCTGCAGGATGTCCCCAATGAGCCATCAAGCCACACGGGCTGCCAATGGCACTGCGCATGGGGCTCCTTTAATCTTGGATTTTCTTCTGCAGGCTGCAAGATTTGGTCCTGGATCCTGTCAGGCTCCGAGTACGGCACTAAATGATCTATTCCAGTCCTACCTCCGTGCCACAAGTCAACTGTGAAGACAATTTTCGTGCTTGCGGTCAGCCGTGGACAGGGCGGCTTTTCCTTCATCTCTCAAGTCTGTCTTTAATTACTGATGGAATCTATTTTGATTCTCTCTTCTGTGATCCCAAGGCCTTGAAAATTTCTTTCCAGTTGTCATGGGTCGAGGAGCACAGACCACTTCCCCTGAGTGATGACTGCTAAGCCATTTTCTAAAGAGCTTGCATCACATACCTTGTACTTTGTTCTCTCCCTCAGCTTCCCATCCCATCATGTCCCACTATTCTCACCAGCAGCCCCACATCCAGGGAGAAAAACCCCACAGCTGCTAGAGAACCGCAGGTCCTGCCCTTACCTAATGTCCTTCTGGACAAATCTGAAAGCCAGCAAACAGTGGAAGGCAACAAAAGTATAGGGCAGAGCTTGTGCGAGCAGGATAATCCGCTGTACTGAGACACTGCCTCTTTAAAGAGAAGTCTTTTGCTGGGATGTTCAGAGCATGAACACTTTTAAAAGATCATTAATACCATTCTTAGTGTTCATTAGGCTCCAACTCCCAGAGGAGGTGAAGCCTGCTTCTGCTCCTGCTTAAGCAGCCTCAATTTTCAGGGCAATCGACAAGTTTTGCAGACCCCGCACCCCTCCAAAGATCAATTTCTTTGATCGTGAAGCCATTTGCATGTCTGAAGCATAGGAGAAATCAATGACTGCTAATAACAGGAGCAAGGGGCCACTTCTGGACTCTGTGGCAGGAGACAGGCTGCAAATTAGCACAACTATGCCAAAATTATCCATTTACAAGGCCTCCAAATATTGACAGGTTTTCATCTCCTCTCATTTCATCTGAGTCTATTTGCTATATCAAGAGGGTATGGTTCATTTTTGATCAATTTTGTTTGTTCTTTTCCTGAGGAAGCTTATCTTGTAAGTCATACAATACTTCTGAAGACAGGGAAAAAATACACATAGAGGCAGGTGTTGGAACTGAAGCCAGCTGCAGAGGAATCAAAGGATTCATCTGCCTTAATATTAGATGTCTGCAGTACAAATATCTATAGATGATCCCATCACCCCGCACTCCTTTCTAGTGAAAAGCGAGAGATGGGCTCTTGCAGGGTGCGACTTAGCTGGACTATTTTAGGCGACTTCGTTAGGATGAAATGAATGTTCACACAAGCTGTGCCTGCTTCTCTCTGCTGACTCTGAAGGAAGTCCAGCTCAGATGTGGGTATTTGCACATGCAGACTGGTGGCCCGCTGACACCTCGGGGACTTTCATCCCTGTGGAGGCAGCCGGCACCCTTCGCTTTCATCACAACTTTTAGTGCAGATGCAGCCACTCTTAAAACTCACCAGCCTGATAATGCAGGATGGAGGAGGCTCAAAGCTTCCCCAGGGGTGCATGGGGACGCAGGCTGTGCTGCAGGGACAAGGGCCCAGGAAAAATCGGGATGCTGCCTGTGCCTGCAGTGCTGGACCCCCTCCTAGTGCTGCCCAGCGGGCTCTATCCCTGCCTGCACGCACTGCTGGTCCCAGGCACTGTGGGAAACTGGAGGCAAGAGGCATGGAAAACAAAGTCAACCACTTTTAAATAGTTTAACCCAAGACTTCTGCCACTCCCAATTGTTCAAATACCATTTTCTTTTCATATTAGCAACTCATTCACTCTCCAGTCTTGCAGTAAAATATGACTTGCATGATCTGATTATACGTGCACACGCCTTAAGAGTACACACACGCCTTGTGAAAATCAATTACAAAATCTCCAAAGGACAATGAAGGACTAAAAATAACAAAAACAGCAGGAAGCATTGTACCCTTGTGGGTGACATTAAAAAAAAAAGATGCTGACTTGATAATGAAGCAGCAGTGGTATGGTTTCTTTCCCTTCCAGGCCATCTTTAAAGATGATTTAGTTGTGTTTAATCAATTGAAATTGAGTGAAGTCACAAATTTAAGCAAGAAAATATGTTGTGTTGAAGACCTTAATAGGGGATAATTATTTAATACAGGAGGCAGAAGTTTGCAATATTCCTTCAGTAAATCTCCTTTCAGTATATGGCTGCCTCTACAACTTTTCCTTGTGAGCTTTGTTTCGCTGATATGTTACTTTTACTTACCCATTTATTTATTTATTTGTTTGTTTTTTAACACTTCGGTAATAGTTTTCAGCCCCCAGAAGCTCTGTTTTTCAATCGGCACATCTCTGTGGAAAATACTGTGATTTTCTCTGCTGCAGATGGGTCCCAGGGACAGAGAGCTGCTGAGGGGCATTCACATTTCTGGGGCAGGACAATGTTCCTCTGCCTTCCCCCTCTTCATCCACCAAGGAAAATAACTGATCTCCAGCCTTGATCGCATAAAGGCATGACTTATGTCATTACAAAGCACAAACCCTAAAATCTGCTGAACAAATTGTATCATTCAACTACAATACAGCCGTAAGTAAAGGGCCTATGAACATGTTAATAGACTTAAAAGCATTGCGAGGCAATTTGACATATTTTCAGGGGAAACCAGCAGTGTTAACACATAAGCATCAGAGAAGATAAGGTAAGATATTTTGCCATGGTTACAAATACAAGGACAATAAATATGTCTGATCCTTTTCCAAGAACACAGGAGAAAAATAACTGGCAAGGTGCCTGCTTGTAAAAGCAATTTCATTGTATAAAGGGGCCTGCAAAAAAGAGTCCTGACTAGTACACTGCCAGGCAGGGAGAAGGAGAAACCATGTCTGTATGTTAGAGGCATGGAAAGCATAACCAGAAATAAAATAATACTTCCTTTTGAACTTTTCAAAAGTGGGACCAGACTAATAAAACCAATAAACTAATAAAACCCTCTCTGGTTTCAGCACCTGGCATGCCAGACAGCATCTTTTCTTCTTGCTGATAGCCAGGAGGGGCTCTGAGGATGCGAGGATTAAGTAGATAAAGCAGTCAAGGGAATTTTTCCCTCTGACCTCCAATCTGTGTTTTGTATCACTGGCAAATTCCTTTGCCACCACCCAGGAGCAGCTTCACCGTCATTGTGGCCTGGAAATTGTAACTTTGGTCACCTCGCTCCCTCCAGGTCAGGAGGCAGGCTGCTGGGAGCACGTTTCTCCCAAGGAGCCAGCGGGACTTCTCTGAAGAGGCTGGATTTAATTCCCATCAAGAGATGCTTACAACAAGGCTATCTGTAGAGGCAGGTCAGGCAGGTCCTTTGCATTTTTCTCTTGGCTACGTGGTGAGATTAGTGTAACTGTGTCACGTCAAGCCGGCACACTTACTAGCATAGAGCCCCACACATGCAGCTCTCGAACCTATAGATAGCCCTTGCCCCACATGCTGTTTTCAGTCACCTGCCCTCAGTTCAAGCCCAAAAGTGCCTATTTCCTGCACATTCCCTGATCCCTCCGAAGTAATGGCTGTAATTCTCCCTGAGGCATTCAATCTGATCTGCCCCAGCACATTAGGGACAGTTTAATACACTTAGCATCCAGGAAGGAGCACGACAGCCTCTCCAACCCTCTCAGCTCAGCTTTTGCCACACAGCTGTACTTATCATTTAGTACCCTACAAGTTGGACACCTCCCCAGGCTGTTGGACACCCCTAGCTGGTGCTTCCAGCTGTCTGCAGACTCTGGGGGACAATGCTATGTTTTTCAGAATACTCCACGTTTCCTTTGCAGACAAAAAGCTCTACAAGCACCATTATTCTTATGCAAAACATGTGGGAAGAGATTTCCCCAGCCACTTATGACAGCTGTGTGAATGACACCCATTTTTATCAAGGGAGAAAAAAAGAATAATGAATTTTGTCTTCAGATTCCCCAGTCAAGCACTATGGGACAGGCACAGCTAACAGGTACTGTAGGCCCTCTTAGATGTGGTAGTTAAAGTAACTCAAAATAGCACCTGTGATGGGTATAGATCATGGTGGCCTCTAGATCTGAACAGGATCCTGCCAACAGGTGTGTGTATTGGGTTTACGTGGGGAGGTTTTTGTCACAGGGGGCTGCAGGGGTGGCCTCTGTGAGAAGAGCCCAGCAGCTGCCTCATGTCAGATAAGGGCCAGTTTCAGCCAACTCCAAAGGGACCCACTGGCCGAAGCTAAGCCAGTGAATGATATTGGTTGTACCTCAGTAAGGGCAGATATACGAAAGGAGAGAAAAAAAAAATGCTGCACAAAAACAGCTGGGAGAGAGAGGAGTGAGAAGCAGCCCTGTAGCCCCCCAGGTGAGTGCAGCAGGAGGGCAGGAGGTGCTCCAGGCAGGCAGCAGCAGTTCCCCTGCGGCCTGTGGAGAGGCCCCTGGTGGAGCAGGCTGTCCCCCTGCAGCCCATGGGTCCCACATGGAGCAGATCTCCACGCTGCAGCCCCCCCAGGGGTGGAGGAGCCCCCGGTGGAGCAGGTGGATGTGGCCTGGAGGAGGCTGCGGCCCATGGAGAGCCTCCGCAGGAGCAGGCCCCAGGCCGGAGCTCAATGTTTTGTTGTTTTTCAGTTTCTCGCTGCTCTAGCTTGTTAGTAACAGGTAATAAATTACATTAATATCCCTATGCTGAGTCTGCTTTGCCTGTGATGATAACTGTTGAGTGATTTCCCTGTCCTTATCTCAACCCTCAAGCTCTTTTCATCATGTTTTCTGCCCCTTTCCCTTTGAGGAAGGGGAGTGAGGGAGCGGTTGTAGGGGAACTCAGCTGCCCAGCTGAGCAAAATCATGACAAAGTCATACTTCCCCACTGCAAAGGCAGAAAATAGATGGGTTTCTAAGAAGTCCTGCCCTTAACAGTTCTGTGCTGTGCAGGTGGCCAAGCACTGGCACAGGCTGCCCCGAGAGGTGGTGGATAGTCTCTGTCCTTGGAGACCTTCTGAAGCTGCCTGGACGTGGTCCTGGGCAGCCTGCTCTGGGTGTCCCTGCTTGGGCAGGGGTGGGAGCAGCTGGCTCCAGAGGGCCCTGCCAGCCTCAGCAGTTCTGTGATTCTGTGCATCTTTCCTTTTAACTTGAGCAGCTGATTCCCATCAGGGGTATTGGGAAGCCCTTCCCCAGCAGCACTGATTACAGAGGGCAGTGTAGAGAATGAACCCCAAATCCCAATTCTGCATTCAGTTGCCACAAATATATATATATATATTCTAGACATATTAAAATGGTGGGTTACAATTTTTTTATATATTAGTTTCCCATCAACAAATCTCCTAGCTTGCACAGCAAACCTGGGGTGAGGTTCATCATCTGACTTGTGACAAGGAGGACAGTCCTGGGGTTTTTTGACTAAGTGCCAGATACCAGTGTAGGTGGGAACGTGAACCTCAGTTGCTTGTGTGCACTCATTTGTGGTCATAAATAATGCAGCACCTGGAAGCAGTTCAGAAGAGTGCTGCAAAGGGGTAGCCTCTGTATCACCTGTTCAGTGCCAGAGACACAGCGACAGTGGGAGGGTGCTCAGAGCAGCTGGGATGAGAACCACTGCAATTCCTCTGCGAGTGAAAGCGCACGTCCTTGCTGGTCCTGCTTCTTTCCTGTTATCCACAGATCTTAAATATGTCGCATATCTGACCCCTTTTACATATGCATCTCTCCCAGCAATAATTCCACAACATTGAGTGCGAGATTGTGTTTTCTGAGGTCAAGAGAAGCAAGGTAGTAATTACAGAGATAATTGCTTTTAATGCATTTTTCACCTACAGAGCCCCATTAAAATGTTCTTTGCAGAAGAACAGAAAGGAACAATGTTTTAATGTTAGACAAAGAAAGGTTTACAAGAAACACTTTCTTTCTCCTTTATTATATCCAAGTTCCTTGACAGCGATCATGAATTAATTTTCACACAGCAAAGACATTTATTGTGGAGCAGGCTCTGCTAGCTGCATCTGAATAAAGAAACTTGGAAAGCACTGACAGTATTGATAATAATTAAAATCAGCTGAAGGACACCGATCAGTACTCCCTAGCCAGGGTTAAATTACTCATGTGTCTTTTAAAAATCTGCTAGAAAGAAAAGGCCAATGCATTAAGACCTGTTGGAGCAGGAAGCATGTAAACCATATTTTCCTCCATCCTTACACTGATGGTGTTTGACAATGATCTGAATTAATCCCTGTGTGTCCTGCAACACCTTCTGGCTCAGTGTCGCTTACTTTCACACTGAACTGCTCATATTTTACTTGTCCCGTTTAGCATCTCAAGGAACAAAACTGCTCAGGCCACCTGCAAATAAGATCCCCTTTGTCCCCAGATAAGAGCAGAAGGGAAGCTGCTCCTCCTGCTCCTGCTTGAGCAGGCGGTGGGAGAGCCATGGGTGGCTGCCGTGGTCGAGACCAGGATATGAACATCCCCGGGGCACCTGTGGGTGATGGTGCAGAGGGACTGCCAACAGGGAACTGGCCCCTTTGAAGTCACTCTCACATCAGCTGGCAAAGAGATCAAACAGCTGCCACCAGCCCCGACTGATGTCTTGGGAATAAAACCTCCATGGGGGTAGTGCCTGGGGCTGAATTTGGGTTATCACAGGCAGGGGAAGCATCTTGGTGGGTCCAAGCCCATTCCCACGCTTGCTGACAAGCTGGGGCATGCAGCAGGGGGGATGCTGGTGCAATCCATTGCCACCACCCATCCCTCCTGGCAATGGCCCCACATCCCCAGCAGCCTCCCCATGCAGCACACTACTGCTGGCTTCTCCTCCGCTTGGTCCTTCTCAGCCCTACAGCCTTCTCTGCAGGACTGCCACCGACCCAGGATCATCCCCCATCCATCTGTGCAGTTGACCAGACCTACCCAGACACAGGACTTCCCTTTTGTTGAATTGATTTTAATGTTTCAGGTCAATTCACAGTCTGCACAGATAACACCATAACACCTTCTTTTGGTGTGCTTGTAGCTCTTCCACCTCTGTACAGTTTTGAAAATCTAATGTACAAACTCTCTAGTCACCCAAGCCATGGGTGAAAATGCTGATGGGTCCCCAGTCCCAGTGTGAACCCCCCAAAAAGGCAGCTGATCCGTGTTTTCCTTTGGGCAGTGACCCACTGACAGTCTCTGACCTGCACAACAGACCAGTGCTCACCCTCTACGCTTTCCTAGGAATTATCTGTCTAGCTTGCTAACAAGAATCTCATGTGAGATGGCATCAAAACTTTATTATAATCTAGCTGTGTGTCATACGCTGCTAATTACCCTGTCACAGAAGCAGATTAGATTGCCTTGACGTTATTAGCATATGACAAATCTACAGTGGCTATTACTTGTATATTTGTTATTTCTGAAGTGCTTGCAAATAGGATGTTTATTTGTTCCAGTACTTCTTCTGGGAATCAGAATTAAGCTGAATGATGTGCATTTACCAGAGCCCCCTTCTGCCTCTCTTTAGAGAAAAATACAATTTTCTTTTATGGAGTTTCTTGGTTCCTCAGTTCTCCTACTCTAAAATTGCTCAGCCAGCTTTCAAAGTGTCCTTGGAGAGCATCCAACTTTCAAATTTCATCAGGCTCCAACAATTTCAAAATATTTTAAGTATTGCTGTTCTTTCTAACATATTTCAATTTCCTGTACTTTCCTTTTAGCCTGAGTTTGCACCATTTCCCCTCTGTTTGATCACTACAGATGTCTCAGTGAAAACTGAGTCAAAAAAGACATTCTGCAGTTCAGCCTCCTCAGTATCATTTGCCATTATCTTTTCTTCCACAGTGAGTAGTGGACCGATGTGTCTTCTGATTTATCTCTTTCCATTAATGCCTCCATAGACTGCATTTTTTGCCATCCTTTATTTCTTTTTTTTTCACTTGAATTTGATTTTCTCCCTCCAGCGCATGCTGTCCTTTGATATTCATCCTCACTCACTTGACCTCATGACCATTTTCTCTGTACTCCTTTCTGTATGAGCTCACTGAGGAGCTGGAATTTAGCCAGACTGGTCTCTTGCTGCAATCTCCAGCCTGCCTACCTGCTGATAGTTTCCAGCTCCATCAAAACATCATCCTTTACAAGGAACGGACAATTGTACGGAGCTATTTATTCTTTTAAACTATTTTCCAACTATTTTCTACTACATCTCTTTTGTTACTGAAATCTGTTTCTTGAAGCCCATTGACTTAATTCTGTTTTGTTTCATTTTGTTCTCCCGCTTTTTCCTAAGAGATCTTAACTGTACCATTTTTGGTCTCTGTCACTTACATTATCCTCGTTTCATTTTCTTCTGCAAGCTCATGTCACTCTTTGATCATCATCCTTAATTATTTGACCTAATGCCCAGTCTTTGTGCTTCATTCTTGTATCTGAGATTGTCAGCACTCCAACAGCAGCTGGATGCGTGCCCCACTACCCTCAACTTGGGGATGGCCCAAGGGAAGGTTATGTTTGCTCTCACAGTGCTGCCCTCAGAGGTCTGCCCTCCACTTTGGGGATATTTGAGGGAAAGGTATCCAGATGAGCAGGACCAAAAGGCACTGAGAACCGTTTGCTTCTGAAGGGCAGCTGTGGGCCAGAAGTGATGCCTCAGGGCATCTCTCACAGCACCGGTTGTCTGAGTTTGAGCCCTTCCAATCTCTTGTCATCATCAGCTGCAAATAATTTCCATAGGAATTAACAGAAGAACATCATAGCAAGACTCCTTGGACTTTTGCCTTCTTCCAGATCATAAGACCATGACAGACATTTCAATATAAAAACCCTTGAAAATGCACAGGAGAAATCTGCCATATTGAATCATTACAGCTATCTGCATGGCTAGAGGCCAGGCAGACTGCAGACTGAAAATAAAACCAGGTTAGGGCATGTTTGAAAACCTCCATTTGATATCCTGATGTCCAGCATAATTCGTTTGATGGCAGAAGTGTCTCTGTAGTGATAGGTCTACCTGGTGTCCTCTATACAATGCATGTGTAGAAGGCATCACAAGGCAACACTGCTCCACAGCTAGCACACCTCTGTCCGCTTCGGCTTCCATTGTGTGTGGAGAACAGGATAAAACAGAGACTTCATGGTCTATCCTGTAGTAGTTAGCATCAGCCTGTCAGCTGTACTCTGAGGATGCCTTAAGAGCGCTAGGAGGGAGGTGACAACGCAGTAAGCAGCTAAAGTCAGCCGTGAAAACAGACATATTAATTTGAATCCTAAAAAGAGAAGCTAAAAATTGTCAAAGGACCCGACCCATTAGCTGACCTCCCACATGTATCTTGGCTGTATGTGGTGGTTCATAATGCACTTTCTCTTCTTGACATTTCACTGACACAGCAGGAGCCAAATTAAAACTTAACCTACCTGCACAAGAGATATATTCAGGTAATTAGTGGTAGCAGCTGCAGCTTTAGCTTCTACTGACATTAAAAAAAAAAAGGAAAAGGTGAGGTAGTAGCTGTAGACTGTGTCCAAGAGCTGCACCTCCCTGCAGCAGTGCACAACAGTTTTAGCAATCCAACCCTAGGGGGGTTTAGATAAACCCTAGGGGATGACACAGCCAGAGCCCTCCATGGAGTAACCCCACCTCCACGCTGGCAGCAGCACACCAGCCCTGTGGGGGCCCTGCTGTCTCCAGCAGAAGAGGCTGGGGAAGCACCATCCATGGACATCCATGGAGGTTCTCAAGATTCACATAGATGACAAGATGACCATGTCTTGCTTGAATTCTTGAGGCCGGGCCAATCACCTCCAGAAGTCCTTTCCATCCCGCATGCTTGTGAAGCTCCAAAGCCAGTTTCCCACCCTCACCAAGCCAAAACAAGACTGGGATCCAAGCAGAGAGATGGTCCAGGTAGCTCCTTCCCTCAGGAAATAGTAGCAGGTACTGGAGGGGAACTGGGCTGCCAAGTACTCAGAAAGGGGATGTGTTTGCCTTTTGGGGTTAAATCATACTTCCAAAACTGGAGTGAGGCTGTGGTGCTTCCTACCCCTCCATGCACAATCTTGCTTGTTTAAGCAAGAAATTGAAAGTTTGAAAATTTTGAAATGTAATGTTCACCAATGAGGTGTGATTTTGTAGTTGAGGTTTCTGGAGATGAACTTTTTTGAGATGGTCCCCTACAAATGGAGCGTGGTCTGAGCTGTCACTGACCAGAGCTTAGCAGAGAGGTGATACGTGCAGGTAATGTGGTTCGAGCAAGGGCAGGATTGCACCCAGACACTGAGAAACATCTCTGGGAAGTCAAGGCCTTTCTAATCACCTTCCAAAGACATTCCTCATCTGCCATGGACAATTTGATCCCAGCCCTTTTCCATTCCTTAAACCAATTCCTGTTCGAATTGGCAGGCGGCAGACAGAACCATTGTTTGGAAGAGTGCTGTCATTAACTCACTGAATATTAAATGGCATCAAAGCTCTGTAGATAAAATTATTTCAAGGACTAATTACTACCAACCCTTCTGGCTTTAATTCTAGACCTGAAATATTGCGGTGTTAATAAAATAGGATTCATAGTACATGAGACATGTGAGAGAAAATTCAATTTGTAATGATAATTTGAAACATTTTAATAGGATTTCACCAGCAATATGAAGATTGGCAGTTTAATAATTTGTGGAAGCGAAGAAGAAAAGCTCTGACAACATATACAGGGCCTTACTGAAACACCCAGAAGACAGAACAAAAAAACACTAGAGATCCTGGTGCAGAATAAGCCAAATATCTGGTAAATTCCTGATCTGCGTTTCCAGAGAGACATGCTCCCACACCAGCACTGCAGCTCTGGCTGCAAGAGCTCAGTGCCTGAAGCTGATGGGGAAACGAATTTTAAGCTTAAACTGTCCAAATTCTGTTTACCAAAACCTTAACAATACCTTCAGTTGTGCCATCTTTGCAGCAGACGTTTTAAGCTGGTGTTTTGAGGAGCAGCTTCAGGGCTGGACTGAAAACCTTACAGCAGATGGGAAGGAGATCTCCATAAGGACATCCTTGGTTCAACAAAAAACATCACAGTAACAACCTGGGCTTGCAAGAGCAGTGCCTTGGAGAGCCTTTAGTGTAAGGAGAAACTTTAAAAACTGCATGTGAGGAATAAACCATGCCCTGCTGCTTTATCCTGCCCTCCCAGAAGTCCTGTGTGTCCCCCTGGCTGGCTGCAGGCTACTCACAGAGTGCTTGTGCTCTCAGGAGGGATCCTTCGTGGTTCCCTTCCACTTGTAGATAGAAAGAGGGAAGAGGATTTCTTCTCCATTTAGCCAAATCAGGACACTGTCTGCAGGGCAAAGAGGTGTGAGCACCAGCTCTGCCCTGCAAGCCGGGCAAGCTGGGCAGCAGGGGATGGTGGCACCCCAGGCATCAGCAGCAGTGGGAGCATCTTTAACATGACCCTAGGCACCAGCGGTCACTCGGCTCCTGTTAACCCATACTTTCTGTTCTCAACCATGGATGGACAAGGGGAGGCCAGAAAGAGAGCACAACCCGATTTTGTGCCGTACGTACCATTAAAAGGTCACAGCAGCTTTTTGTCTGTATGGTGTCAAAAGACACGGATGAAAGGGACAGGTTGGATCTGTCAGAGATTGAGCAGAAGTACATGGCATGCCTCTGCTGCTGTAAAAGGATATTATTTTGTCAGAGCAGAAGCAGGCATTTGAATAAACCCCCCAACTCTCCCGCTGTACTTTGCCAATCAAAGGGATGACAATACCGTGTGAGGGAGAACGTGGCTGAGGCAGTGATACAGGCTTTTAGGAAAGAAAAGGAAAGAAATCACTGAAAATAAAATTGCTAGGAAGTTAAGCGAGAAGTTTGATGGGGAGACAGACTCCATGCTGCTCCTCTGGTCCCTGTGGGCTTGGTAAATTTGCTGGGAGGGAGAAGGTTTCATCTGTCTGTTTAGACATTTTCTAAAAGTGACTGTAACAAAATTATAGTCTTGCAGAAATGCATCCACCACCTTTCAGTTCTGGCTTTTCAAACCACACGACATGAAAGACACTTGGCTTAATTTATGCAAAACACCCAGCGTGAAGGTATATGTTGGTACCGAAAAGTATCCTTACATAGGAAACTGTATTTTCTGATTAGTTTCTCAGATATCATTGATGTTAATTAAGAGCACATGTGCAGCTGGAGGACAAGAAACACCAAAAAGAAGTGCCCATTTTTGAGAACCAGGAGGAAAGACTTTGCTGTGTATCGGGCTTAGCTGGGGTGTGCCAGGATGCTCGTGCTGAGCACATATTCGCACCCCACCAGTTATGGGATCAGATTAGGATCAGCACACATTCACAGGCCACCAGTTATGGGATCAGATTAGGAGCTTTGTGTCTGCAGCCGACAATAACTCAGCAGCAGGTCTGTGAGAGCCACCATCCCCATCAGACACCCGGATACGTCCCCTCTGTTCGAGGAGGGGTGGAAAGCAGGCGGGCACCCCGCAGAGGGCTGCCGAGACTCGGTGTTTGCACCAGAGGCTTTGAGAAGGATGGGGCTGTGATTTCTGTTGTAAACCTAATCAGATAGCAAAATAAAAGCAGGGAATCAGCATAATTAATTCAAATCCATGCCTGGCACACAGGTTCTCTGTATGAGCCATCTTTCAAGTCAGCATAAATTGAAGGTTAAGCTGGCCTGCCCTGTTGTAATCAAAGCAACCCATGGGCGGCTTAATTTTAATTACAGCTCCTGGGGACCGTTTAGGTGCTACTCTGGATGCTGCTGAGGCTTTATAAAGAAGATTATTAAAGTTGTCAGTCACAGATCATGAAAGTTCATAAGCGCAGAAAGAATGGGTTGGTACCGGTTTGTCCCCAAGCAGAGCGCAGGGAGGATTAAATAAAAAGCAATGTAAATAGCCATCTCGGATCTGGAAGGCATTTTAGACTTCTCCCTGAAAGTTGCTACATCAATGCAAGTGATTATTCCTGATTTGACTGAATGAAGGAGAAGAATGCTTGGAAATGAGGCACTAAAAATATTGTGTTTCAGATGGGGAGGTTAAATGGCAAGAGTAGGTTTTCCTTCACTCATGTGGCCCCATCTCCGAGGCAGAGCCAGCAAACGTAATGGCAGGGGCTACCCTGGGGGGTGTGGGCTGCCCTCCTCACAACTTAGACACCAAAAGTGAAATTTGGGCGTCTCTTAGGAGCTAGTCACTTAAATTCTCCCTGCTATCAGTGAGAAAGAAGGGAGATGAGCTCAGCGCATCTATTTGTTAGCTGCTCAGCTGCCTCTGGGTGGTCAGCTGGTGCCCAGCTGGGATGAAGGAGGGCCCTAGGTAAGCAAATTAAGAAGACACCTGAACCGTAGGGGAATAAACATCTACTGAGCCCTGCCCATGTCTTGGGATCCCCAGCAACTGGCAGAGGAATCTCCTGTTGGGGATAGGAGTGGGGCAGGGGAGTCCTGCCCCGTCCCTGTGCCCAGCCCTGCACAGTGGGATGGGGACTTCCCTTTCCCAGCCCCATCAAAGCCTGTTCAGAGGAAAACCCAAGACTGCTGCATTGTTGCTGGAGGGAAATATTTCTATAGGAGCAAGGGCATTAACACACAACTGAGGGCTGCAAGATTTGCCCCTCCGTACAGCCTGAAATCAGTTATTGGTGGCAAACAGGAATCTGATAATGTATATAACATGCAGTACGTATGAAGAGCTGTACACACACGAGAAGGAAAATGGCTAATGTTTGTGATTCTTAAGAAAGATGATTGCCTGGCGCTCTCGTTTGACATTTCAGTGTTTTTGCAAAGCCCTCAGAAGGGAGGAGGCTGTTTATTCTTTGTGCCTCAAGGAGAGGTGAGGAACATTTTTCAGATACTTTCTGCTCACTGGGTTTCCTCACGAATTTCAGACACTCAATAATTTCAGGTTAATAGGAAGTAATAACTCAGAGCCCAAGTCATTCCTCTTGCAAATGCTAATGTTAATCTATAAATAAAACATACATTGTAAAGCAACAACTCCTGCGTGGCGGTGGGCAGCAGCCAGCCTGCTCTTAAATCTTCAGAGCTGAAGTTTTGTGCAGCATGAAACCCTTGGGGGGTGATTGGCATGGCAAGAGTGCCCATGGTGTTTGCCAAACACCCCGACCCCTTATCCAGGCAACTATTATGGCCAAGGTGGGTAGAGGAGGTGGAAAGAGATACCCAAAGGTGTTTTCTTCCACTTCCCCAGTGTCAGCTGGGTCCTCTTTCAGTGCCCAATACATGGATGTCCTGGTGGAAAGAGTGTGCACTGGTGGTGGGCGAGGACAGGGGCACTGCCAGCAGAAGGGAGAGATGAGGATTTTCACATTTTTCCTAGTGTTGAGCAGTAGAGGCACTCAGACACCAGCTTGTAAAGCAGCTTGGGGCTGGTCTCTTACCTTTTCAGGTCAGCTTTAAAAGATTCACCAAAAGCAAGGAAAATGTAGGTAGCAAAATGTAAGGCCCATGATAAATTGATGAGAACCAGTTCTGAGAAGGAGCAAAGTGATAAATGTTTAAAGAATACACAGACATTATTAAATGAAGCTTGCTTTTTTTTTTTTTTTTGCTTTTTTTTTCTTTAACCACAAAACAGAAATTTGCATTACTGCCTTTCCTCTACTGGCCGCAGAGATGGTGGGGAATGAAATAAGCAGTTTCAGCTCCAACAGCAGATCATAGCTTTCACGTACTACTACTGAGGAGAAAATAGCATCCGAGAGCTTTAGCTGCTCAGAGCGTGAGTCACCCTTACATAAGCATCTTCGCTGGTACGGAAAAGCTAAGAGCTGGCTTTGGACCTGAGCATCGCACCATGGGTGGACATAGCCCTATTAATAAAATATTCATAAAATATTTGGAGCGATTTTGACACACAGCACTCCAGAAGCCATTAGGTTACTGTTGTTGAGTGATGAAACAGCCCTTTGGGAGCAGTTTCCTGGTGGGAGATGTCTGGGGGTGCAGATGGCATGGAAATGTTGTGGGGTGGAGGTTTCCCATTGAAAAGTGAGGGCCAGGGCTGTCTTCCCATCCCAGAAACTGCAAAGAGGAACCCAGGAGCTGCAGGCAGAGCTCACCCTGGCACCAGTGATGAGTCCAGGTCCTGCTGCCTGCTCCCTGCCCTCAGGGTTTCCCCTTGTGGGCTTCAGGAAATTGCTCAGAGAGAGGAAAGGCTCCCAGCCAGGAGGGCAGAGAGGGAGGTGGAAAACCTCCCAGCGAAGCAGGAACCGAGAACATCCAAAGGGAAATTACTGTCTTCATGCAACACTGCTCGTCTCCGTGCTCATTTTATTGCTTTATGGAAACATCTGTCAGGCAATAAGCCTTGATTTTCATGTTGGCAGTGCTGCAGGAGGAAGGTGGAGCTTTATCACTTGGAGACCTAGGCTCTGCTCTCCTCAGCTTTTGGCATAACTTTCAAGCAGCTTGGGGCAGGGATTGCCTGCGTTGTGTCTTCCCCAGCAGGGACCCATTCCATGCCTCCGCTGTTAGGAGCTATGATAATGAAAAGAATTAATAACAATAATAAAATGACATGTCTTTCCCTCCATGGCTGGCTCTGTAGGTTCGCCATTAACCTTTCAGAAAGCGCAGCAAGCAGCCAGCAGCCAGAGACACGGAAAGCCGAGCAGGGTGGGCACATCCCCGCTCCCGTGCTCCCACTTCAAGCAGCGATCGAGGGGGCTATATTTTAGGAGCACCATTATATCCTTCATGGGAAATTACCGAGATTTCAATTTGGAAATGAAATCATCACCTACGGCCTCAGTAGTTAGCAGGAGGGACCTTCAGTGCTGAGACAACGTTGCTTAAAAGCACAGCATTTAGTAGTTATTTGAGTACAGTCGTAGTGCATTAACTGTATTGTATATTTATCAATTAAGCTGGGAGATATGATAACTGGATAATTGGAGGCCTTGGTTCCAAAATCATTTGGGCAACACCTTGGTGATATGAGGATCACCTGTGAGCCCAGCTCTGGAGCTTAGTGCTGTCAGTGATGTTCCTACAGTGATTTCTGTCACTTGGCTGCTCACGTGGAGATGTTTTCTGTCGTGTTGCAGTCCCTCCTCACCTGCCAGTGACACACTAGTGCTGTCAGTCACCTTCAGGACGTCACAGGAGGGCATCAGAGAACCAGCAATAAAGCAAGTGCCTCAGTGGTGGGGACGGAGTGGGGCTGGGCGCGGGGATGAACACAGAGAGGAAGCATGGCAGGGTACATCTAAATTAAGAAACGCACTGACACGGAGGCTGACTCATTCATGTGACAGTGAAACAGCCTCCAGCCCGTACCCTGCCTGGGGCCTGCAGTGGTGAGCGTCATGTGGTGATTTGTCACCTCTTGCCGAGGTCTGCAGGGGTGGGCCTGGTCACCACTGGGGCCAGAAAGCCCCAGAGTTGCAGGCAGCATCAGAGTCAGCAGCAACCACAGAATCACAGAAACACAACCATTCGGGTTGGGAGGGACCTTAAAGACCATCCAATTCCACCCCCCTGCCATGGGCAGGGACACCTCCCACCAGCCCAGGTTGCCCAAGGCCCCATCCAGCCTGGCCTTGGACACCTCCAGGGATGGGTCAATGCAGGGTCCCGGCTCACCCAGGGGTGACTGACAGGCCGTGTCACTGGATTGCAAGCAAAGGACCGCCTAGGCCAAGTTCAGCTGTGAAGCACTTTCTCCCTGTCACCTGCGCTTTGTGCTCTATAATTTGAATAGGGAAAGTAATGCTCAGCTCATTTTTCTCCCACCTACTTTGGAGCTTCAGAGTGTGCATGTCCTGCAGCAGCTGCTGCTCTCCATCCTTCTGAGAAGGGCATGGTGGCTTTCCTGGGGTAGAGAGCCACGTGTAACAACCTGTAAAAAGTTAAAAATACAACCAAAACATAAGATGTTTTCTTGTTAAAGTTAGTAGTTAGCCCCATCTGATGAACAGAAGTGTTCACTAGACCTTTTGACCGTGCCAACTCATTTGGTACACTTGTAACACTTTAATGCAGATAAAATATATTTAGCATTGGATAATATGCATCACTTCTGCAGGGAGAAAAGCCCTTTGGGAAGCAGGTAAGATCGCTCATAGGGCAGGTGTGTGTGCCTGCCCTGACCTAGGGAAGGGGAACAGGCACAGTTCTCATGCACCAGGTATGGCCCATCCACCAGAGATGTGTGCTGCCACTGATACCTGCTTCAGCACTTTTAAAAGGCTGCTGGACAGTTGAAAATATCCTAAGAACAGCTATAAAACTGGTATATTAAACTGGCATATTAAGTTCAATTAAAAAAAAAAAATCTAATGTAAGGTTAAGGATGAACATGTTCATCTTAGTCTATTTAGACTTGAGGACTTCTCCATAATGCCTGGCAGGTGCCAGGCACTGGTGCCTGCTCCCAAAAGAGCCTTCAAACCATGAGTGTTGGGGCACAAGAGAAATTCTCCCTAGCTCGCCAAAACCAATGAGTGGAGTGGAAGGGCCAAGGAGCAGTGACATCCCCAGAGCACACTGATCAGTCACCTTTCTGTGGGTACCTTGTTCCTGGCCTCAGCATCAGAAATTTCCTCTGAAAATATTGCCACAGCCTCAGGCAAGACACCATGTGTAAACCTTGAGGTGAAAATAATTAGCCACTGGAAACATGTACCTAGGAATACAGCAACATCTCCTGTCAGCAGAGATCTTTAAATCAAAATTACCTGTCTGGAAGACATTTTATAGTGCAGTGAGGGACACAGAGTGGATGCAGGAATGATTTGGTGGAACCCCACGTCTGCATGTGAAGAGGGTTGCTCATGGTAATGATGGTCCCTTGTGGCCCTGAAGGATGCGATTTCTTCAGGACCAAGTGCTAAAAATCAAGCAACATGACATGAATAGTGCTGGAGGGAAGGAACTGAGTTTGGTGTCTGACAAGCTCATGGTGTGTTGCTTCCCCTGTCTGCTATGCCAGAGTCAGATCAGCCTTCAAAAAGGGGGCAGTGAACCTCTCAGTCCAACAGTGCAGGTGACAGAGTGGTTGAGATGCCTGAGAGCTTTCAAGGCTTCCAAAAGTCTCAGAAGAGAAACTTTGCAGATGAAAATTGTTGTGTGTGCAATAACTTTATTCTCAAAGCTATTTCAATGACAAGAAAAATAATTTCATTCGACGACAGATGTTAAAAGTTATTTAGCATCTGAAGAGGCAGTGAAACTCTTTGTGTTACATTTTAAGAATTAAATATTTTAGGTGCCTGAAATCCTGCAGATTCACTAGTCCACTCTCAAGAGGAGAGCCAAAGCAAGCAAGCCATCAGATGAGTCTGAGCCTGATGTTTAAGGACACACAGGGTGCAAGCTGTGTTATCCAATGGACTAACTAGGACTGTCAGAAAGGGAATAAAATCACTGCAGAAGGAAAGTTACAGTGTGGCTCCCAAACAAAAGGGAGAGCAGGCAGCACAAGCGCTGATGTTCACCTAACAAAAACTGAGGACAGAACCAAGGGTGAACACACGGCCAGGTCCAGAAGCAGCAAATATGGCAACAATCATGGTAAGACCCAAAAGTACTCAGCACGGGGGATGAATTCTTATCTTTGCAATCATAGCAATTCACTTTACTGGAGGGTGACACTCCTACCGTTGGAAAAAAAGTAAGACACAAAGATAACAGCAGGACAAAGCTCTCACGAGGAGCATTATCTCAATAAAGTTGCAAAGCAATGTTCAGCAAGAGATTGGTTTGTGACACAGGAAATAAATGAACTAATATTGTGTTTCAAAACAGATACTGGAAATGAGGACGATGTAATCATAGCAAACACATATAAAAACAATTAGTGACAGCCTGATGTTAAGGCAGAAAATTCAGCTTGCTTAATACAGTGGGCACATCAGAAGTTGATCTACCAGAGTGATATTAGCATGTAGGTATAAAAACCATTACTTCTGAGTGGGATTTTAAATAGCAGGAGAATTCTTCTGTGCTCTGGGGTCGAGAACAGCCTACAAATGATGATACACAAATGGGTATATCTTCTGAGTAGAAGGCAAAAGGCGTTCTTACAAAATGAATTAAGGTACTTAATGAGCTGAGATACATTAGGGAGATAGCACATCACATTGATATTAATCCCATGAAAATACACATCATGTAAAATCCCATAGCGTTGAGAGAGAAAATAAAAAGCAGAGCTGGATGGTAAACTTAGTTGTTACTGAGCAACTTTTGCTAAGCAATATGCTCACTGAAATAAAACCAAATATATTCTGATGTGAGAGGTTTGTATGTGAGCAGTGCCCCAGAAGGACAGCTGTGCCTGGCTTCAAAAATCCAGTAATTCTGACCTTAAGGCAAAGGTTATGCAAAGTGGAGCATCTTCAATTCCCTGCTCAGAAGGCAGATGTCTGGGATTGTCCCAGCACTCGGCACGGCTGCCACAGCCCCGTCTGCGAGGTCCTAGAGGGAAAGGGGAGAAGCAGGAGGTGATCTGGTGACTCAAGCCCTGCATAAAATGTTGGCACATTTCAGGGAAACATTTTTGATCTGGAAGAATAATACCAGACAGATGACCAGAAGAAAAAAAAAAAAAAAAAAAGAAGAAGAAAGAAGGGGGAAAAAAAAAAAAAAAAGAAAAGAAAAGAAAAAAAAAAAAAAGAAGAAAGAAAAAAAGCAGATACACATAAATATAATATTTTAGAATTGACAACAATGTTTCACACGATGTAATTCTGGGCTAGGTACCTTCTGCCACACTACAGAGCACAGAAGCAGAGGTGCACTGTGCAGGCTCACCCTCCCTGGATGTTGGTAAGAAGTCACCATTCTAAGCATGGCTAAGAATGAAGGTTTCATAGAATCATAGAATCATAGAATATCCTGAGTTGGAAGGGACCCTTAAGGATCATCAAGTCCAACTCCTGGCACCACACAGGTCTACCCAAAAGTTCAGACCATGTGCCTAAGTTCACAGTCCAATCTCTTCTTAAAGAGAGATTTTTCAAAAACTCAAACCCTCATAAAGTGCTGAAAAGCAGAACACCCTGGCATCCAAGCAACCTCACTCCAAGAGGTGCTCCTTGGCTTGGCCTCCATCAGTGGATGGCCTGATGGTGATTAGCTACAGAGCAGGAAGAATAATTTTGTGCACTGATGGCACTGAATAGAATTGTGTCAACTAAAAATTAGGTTAACTGACTTCACAGTCATCCCTCCTGTCCCTAAATTTATAATGCTGTTGCATCCAATTCACAAATCCATTAAATCCCTCTTCCCTTGACCATTGACTATAGCAGGAACCAGTGGGACGTGCTGCTGTTTTGGCCTTTAAAGCCCAGCGATAACACGGTCGCTGTGCAGCACACAGTAAATCACTGCCCATAGCACTGCAGGGTCAGAAATGTGGAGCCCATGGCTTGAGAGCATTTTGTCTTTTAGGTGCACGTCAGGGCTTCACAGAGCATCGCCAAACAGGCTGGCAGAAAAATGAGCGCAATGCATAGCTCGGTTTGAGGAAAAAGTCCACACGATGAGTCACCCTTTTTGTCATTCTGAGTCATGTCTCGTGACGGAGTGCAGAGAGAAAAGCCACTCTGGGCTTCATGTTGTGTCACCAAAAAAAAGGACCTGATCTTGTAAAAAGTGTGCTCAGCTGTGCCCTGGAGCAGACGGACCTTCCTCTTCACTTGTAGGGTGAGCGAGAGAGAGCCCTCCACTGATCCTCTTCACCTCCCCTGTCTTTTCCACGCAGGACTGACATCCCTTTGTAAAGCTTTTGCAATGCATTAAGGAGCAAACTCCACAGAATTTTATCACACATCTTCTCAACTGCATTACCTGTAATTCTTCAGCAGCTTTTTAGTGGTGTTTTGTTTGGTTTTGGTTCTGGTTTTGCTTTTTTCACCATAGCCTCACCATCTTGTCCAGCCTCTGGGTCTTGTCTATCTTTTTATCAGAATGATGCATTTAGGCTTTTCTCACTTCTGCAGGATGAAATGTTTTGCTAGGCAAACTGAATCATGGAGGGACTCAGAATGGTGCTCTGTGGTAGAAGATTAGTACTATGAAATCTCTTATTAAAATTAGTATCTGTATACACATATTTCTGTGGGGATGCTTGAATTAAAATGTGTGAATTGCTGCTTACAAGAAGAAAATATTAGTCTTTTGAAGAAATGACACAAAAATAATTCCCCTTTTATCATAATAAATCCTCTCATATTGGTACTGTTTTCATTCCAAATTATAAGTGGAGAATCAATGCTCAAACATTCCTGAATTTATTTTTTTATGCTGACCAGGACACACTGTTTTGATTCTGGTTTATCATATTGAATAAGTCATATTTGGGGATCTCATACTCCTCTCACTCCCCTTTGGCCCTGGCATGCTACAGGTTTAGCTCTCTCTTGTCCCATTTCAGTTTCTTCCAGTTGCTGGGACACTGCAGTGGGAGGGGAATGAATCAAGAATATTTCAGGTTAAATGATCAAAGGATTTTATTTTCCACTAGAATATTATGGAGAAAAAAAAAAAATCATCTGGAAAATGTCAGTTTCAGTGAAACACTTTCAAACATCTTCTCTATTACAGCACTTAATTTCTACATTTTGCTTAAGATTTATTTTTTTTTATATTCATTAACTGTAACTCTTGATGGAAACACATCACAGAAACCAAGAGCTGTGCAGTGCTTTCCAGCATCTCACGCACAGGGAGAAGAGCAGGCTTGTGCCGGCTCCTGCCCGTCTCCTCTGGCATCCGTGCCAGCTCAATCTGCAGGATCGTGGCATTTTTCATACTCAGTTATCCCCACTGTTTGACATTTTTGTCCCTTCCTCAACTGCTCTGCCATCACGTTAATTAACAGTTAAGACATTAGCACTGCCTACATTTTCATGACAGCCCCCAGGGCTGGAAGCAATTAGTTCAATACAAAACTACTACAAATATCACCAAGTGAAGGGAGAGACAGACCAGCTCTAAGACAGGAAATAATAATGCCAAGTAAGTTTCATCCTTCCTCCTTTCCAATGGTGTTGACAAATTTGTTTTTATGTGCACTTTTTCTTTTCTTCCAAATAATGATCTTCCTGAGGGAACACTACTGATTTAAGTTTCATATTCTGCTTCAATTCATATTCAATTCATATTTTTATATCCTGCTTCATATTCATATTTGCAAGAACAAGAACTTCAAGTCAGCCTTCTCAGCTTTTCCTTCTGAGCCTTGGCAAACAAATGATTTTATTTCCAGAAATGCTGAGCACCCAGTGCTCCAGCTGAAGTCAGCAAAAGATATGAGATGCTTTACAGCTCTGAAAACCACATCATTTATTTACTGACATCTTAAAGATTTAAGAGAGAAAGTTAGTTTCCCGTTTCTTCTTGACCTTAAATGATAGAGCTGCAAAACTCTTTGGAGCTTGTTCTATTGGTGATTCTCTGTAGTTCTGAAAAGTTCTCCAAATACTTGAGCACAAAGGGAACCTCCCTGAACTCACTGCTCAACGCCATTTCTGAACATGCTTTTGCAACTTCTTCAGCTGCTGCATTTGGCTGAGGACTGCTCTGATGCTCTTACCTGCTTCCCCTGAGCATCCCCTTGCTCTGGAGACCTGGAGGATTCCTTTATGCCGTGGACATTAGAGTCAGAGTCACAGAATGGTTTGGGTTGGAAGGAACCTTAAAGTCCATCTCATTCCACCCCCCTGCCATGGGCAGGGACACCTCCCACCAAACCAGGTTGCCCAAAGCCCCATCCAGCCTGGCCTTGAGCACCTCCAGGGATGGGGCATCCACAGCTTCTCTGGGCAGCCTGTGCCAGGGCCTCACATTCATCTTGTTCCTAGAAATTCAAGGGAAAACACCTTATTTGCCTGCAAGTTTTAGCTTCCCAAAGAGCCATTTGCATCCTTCACTGTTGCCAAGTAGAGAACTAAAATCTTAGCTTCCTGAATGGCACATTGGTATGAAAAATATGCTGTGGCTTTTTGGCCTCTGTTTGCATTTGTGCAGCACATGCAGGACTTCCTCCTCCCTCTGCAGATGAGCTTCTTTCATCTGCCCTCGTGTTCTTGATCTGCCACCAGTATTTTTCCCAGCTCCCCGTTTGCCCAGCAGTGCCATGGTGTGGATGAAGGGGATGGAGCTGCCATGGGTGGACCCTGCAGCCATGCTGGCAGCACAGGGCAGCAGCTCAGCCCCTCCCTTAGTGTATGAGTTTCTCTTCCCTTGGGTTCAAGACCTAGCTAGGAGGAGAGAGACAGGAAAAAGTGCCATTTGGGAAAGCACACAAAAGAAGATAGCCTTCAGGATGCCTGGGTGGCTTCAGGGCTTGCCTCGCGCCCAGGCGTTCAGGTATCAGGAGTCCTGTGCTGGGCATTTCTCATTAGGACAAGAAAATGTCATGTTTCAGTCTGTCACTGAGGAAGCTGTGCCTCACTGGGAACATGAGAACTGAGAAAGGGAGAGACACTCGTGGTTACAGCACACCGCAGAGCATCACTGTGGGGCTGCCTCCCCTGCTGACGAGGCTCGAAAGGGAGGTGCGTGGTATGTAATCCTAGAGCTGGGGAGGTTGTTATCTTGTCAATGATGATTAAAAATTGGATTCCAGCAAAAGTTTGGTTATGCTGCATGGTGCTTATCTTGGGAACTAAGATAGGGGTGGACTGAACCTCCAAATTTCATTTAAAGCATGAATAAATTTTCTAGACTTCTGTTGCACCAGAGGCTTGTTATGCACACGCTTCAGTCTTTCATTCCTCCAGTGCTTCTTAACCCTACATATACATCCAAATAAAATGGGTAAAACACAGTTAAATCCATGACACTGAGTTGTGGCAGTGTTTAAGACAGTAAGGTAAGAAAAAGAAAAGGGGATATTTTTGTCTTTCCCATTGCTGCAATCACCAACCCTTTCATTTAACAGATTTCTTAGCACCTTGTGCTAAGAGGGGGAACAAGGAGATGAAGAATCTGAGTGACAGAAAAGAGGACTCGAGTACCCACAGCATCCTGCATTTTACCTCCAAAGCCCTCCCCTATCTCTGCAGCAGCACAAACGTACTAAACTGGGCAGGTGGCGAGATGGAAATCTGAATGCTCCGGCACAGTGGAAGTGAGAAAATACAGGAAAAACATCCGTGGCCTCTCTTCAAGTCTCTCTAGAGCTCATAGAATCCATGACCAAGGTGATCCATGCCCAAACTCAGTAGCTGAGATGCCATGTCACAGCACCAGCCATCTCCTGTGAGAGCAGCCACCAGTAATACCTACTCAGCCCCTAAGACATCACTGGGTTTAAAGCCAGACCGTGAATCAGATGAGCCTAACTGTTGCTAAAGTACAAAAATTGGGTAGAAGAGCTCACCAGGGAGGGTTTTGCTGTTTATGTCTTTTCATTCTGATTTTTGGAACCATGCCTGTCAATATTTCCTGGCTCCCACTGAGACCACCGGCTGCACTCACTCTTTACAA
The DNA here is from genome assembly GCF_009819795.1 of Aythya fuligula. Lineage (NCBI taxonomy): Eukaryota > Metazoa > Chordata > Aves > Anseriformes > Anatidae > Aythya > Aythya fuligula. Next base: position 16,145,145 of record NC_045559.1, read on the forward strand.
AAGGTCTTTTGCAAAAATAGTTTTGTCATTTTAATCCAAAATGCCACTTGCTGATACTTCCTTCAGACCTAGAATCTGCTAGTTTAAGGGAAGCACCGCACCGCCTTGGATGCAAGCACTGACATTTCAGGGGTGAGATTCTGCCTTCACCATCCTGAGGAGTCAACTGTGCCTCTCTGGGCAGCACTCCCAGCACCAGCTCCCAAAGTGACTCTTTGTCCTGCAGACCCCACCGTCATCTGCCACGCTTCCATCCCCCAAACCAAGAGCCCGTGATGGCCACGGCATCACTCCCACCACCGCTATCCCCTCTGCAGCTCAGCCACATGCCCTGTGAGCGGTGTGTGGGTGATGGACAGGGCTTTGTGCACACCTTAAGGGAAACCCACACACGAAGGGCAGATGGAGAGGTCAGGATCCTGGTCACAACCACACAGCTGGTCTGGAGCACTGAGGCTTCCCCCAGGGCAACCACAGGAACACACAAAACGCTGTGCTTTGGAAGTGGCCAAACCTGCCCAGCACTAGGGGCATCACCTCTGCCCGCTTACCTGCCTGATACGGAGTGCAAAAAATGGTTTGAACTGATTCCTCAGCTCCCTTACCTTCAGTTTCTGTCCTTCCTGTTCCTACTTTGTAGAAACAACAGCATCAGCTTATTTTTCCTCGTGGCCAAGTTTCTTCCAAGCCTGATGGGCATAATAAGCATGAGAACATATTTATCTGGTGCTGGAATCACAGCTTATGTGCTGTTGGATGTTCTCTTATGTTGCAAATTGCTTTATTTGGTACAACTGTCTGGGGCCTGGTGTTATTTCAGGCACACTGGAGATTTATATCCAGACTTCTGAAGGCACGGGCTTTACTTATTTTAGTAGGAGTTATTAATATTAAGAACATTGGTGTGTGACCTGAAGGTGAAACAGCTAAGAAATTATGGTCCTTTTCTGGCTCTTGGTCTGGACCAGCCTCCAATTACTCCCTAGCATATGATTAACATACTGATTGTTATTATCATCACCATGGCTATTACTGTTCAAGATCCCTCTATATAGTGTGGAATTTAACCACTATAGGATAAGAAATAAGATTTTTTTTTTCCTACGGTTTTTACAACATCTGGCCAGATGAAAGGTCAGCATCACCTCCCTCTGAAAACCTGCCAGCTGGCTTTGGATTTCCACAGGTACCACAAGCATCGAGCATCCCACAGAATACATCTTTGACTACCCATCTACCACAGTGTTTTCCCTGTAACTGTGCATCATAACCCCTATGGGGGAGAAATAACAGAAAGATCCAGAGGATGCTATATTACAGATCAGCAAGAAAAGGAGAAGCAACAGTGCAGGAAAAATGTACTAACTCGTGGTTTTACATTTACAGACCTTAACTGCTGGCAAGAGCTCAGCTGCAAGAAGTCAACGTGCAAGCAGCAGTGGCCGCCCATCCTTGCCCTGCCTTCCTAGAGAGGTGATGCTGCCACACATCCAAAGGCACAGAATAATTAGACCCTACCAAGTACTGGGGGAACGTCCTGGGGCAGCCAGCCAAAGTACTAATTTGTAATCCTCTACTTGACTGAAGAATAGCTAAGCAAAGTAAGGACCCATGTTTACTAATGTTTAATGATATAAATGGTTCCTCCATGCAGTAGACCTCTGCTTTATTAAAGCACTCATTCTTTCTCACTCGGTCATTTGTATATTTTGATGTTTCTTTCATTTTACCAGCCATTTCACTGTCCATAAAGAAATATAGCATTTGTTCAGCAAATGAGTTATTCCAGTTTTGTTGCTGATTATTGTTTTGCAACAAAACCAGAGGCTCCCCTAGCAATATTTTTCAAGCAAATATTTTTCTCACTGACAGAGCTAGAAAATCTGGAGGGTCTGAAGCCAAAGAAATATATGTAAAGTTAATTTCAGCACAATTTTAGCTGTTCCACTGCACACCTTGAGCAGCTGTCTCCCAGCAGTGGCGTGAGGCAGCACGGCACAATGCAGACCGCTGCCTCGGCGGCGATTTCATTACATGGGGCTGGAGAGCAGAAAGGAAAGCAGAGCTCGCAGTTTACAAATGCAATTGTTTTTTGCCGATCAATAATGACTTCCTTTAGAGTCAAAACCTTTTCCCTGCAAAATAAAGTAAGGAGCCAGCTCATTTATATTGGTGTATTTATTAATATAAATTAATGTATTTATGTTGATGCAGGATATTGTGCTCCTCCATGTAACAGGGGATGGACTGTTTTGTGTACTGCTAGTACTATAGTTTCTGCACTTTAAAACTTCTTCAGAGGCCTCTCTGAAAAAGTCCTCCAATATCCTAAGGAGCAAAGCAAATCCCTTGGGAGCAGAAGCCTTAAAAAGCCTGACCCAGGGGTCTTCAAAGCAGTTTAAACCAGTCTGATAAGGGAACTGGAATTAAATCACTGGTTATGGCAGAAATGGTGTCCCACTGGGAATCCTCCAAACCATCCCCAATTTCTGGGGCAGACCCCATGCTTTCTGCTAGGGATGTCCTGAGCTCCTGAGAAGAAGTTGCCATGGGACATCTTGAGACCTCTTGAGACCCCTTGAGACCAGGCAGTTTCATCAGTTTCTAAAACACCTTTTCACAACAGTATTTGAGATCTTGTATGGGCACACCACTTATTGACATCTGTGTGTTGTGATATATTCTGACAAGACATGGTACTTAGTTTGCCATGTAAACAAGATTTGGCTTACAGGAGCCAATGTTATGCCAAGGAAGATGTGTGGCACCCAGCTAAGATAACATGAAAGGTAAATGAAAATACATTGCACCATTTGGGTTTTGACTTCTGGGTCTCTGCTATGAATTTGGGTCCATCTCCTTGTTTTGCCTCAAAGTAGCTTATAGTAAAGGTGCTAGCTGGCATAAAGGTGGCATGGTGGTATGGCTGGGAGAGGAGCATCCACTGACCTCAGTCCTTGCAGTGATAGCAGCCAGGTGAGCAAAAGGGATTCCAAGAAACATTGGTTGTGATCCACATCCCCCACACTGTGTAAAGAGAAAGGGATAAAACAGTAATTTTTATCCTGTTTGCATGTAAAATTCTGAAAATATTTAACTGTTAAAGTTGTGATCTGCTTGCCCACACAAAGGTAATCACACCGTGTAAGAGGCATATGCTGCCTCGGCACACACAGTCAACCGAAGAAGAAATAAATTGATCCATTTCGGTGGGGAAGAGGGAGAGCATATGCCACTCTTCAAATTAAGAAAACATTGTATTATTTATTAAGGTCAAACTCAAGATTCCTGATTCCTGAGCAGAGTAGCTGCTTGTAATCTGTCAGCACAAAAATGAATCTTTTAAAATTAATTACAGTGAAAGCAAGCCATTTGTTTAAAAAGTCAACATGTTTCTAATGGCAAAATGTCCTGAAGTGGTTGGAAATCTGTTAGCATTTTCATTCTTGTAATTACATTTTGAGATGACTGGAAGAAGAAGAAAAAAAAAATGTTTTTCAACAGCTTTATGCCCAGAACAGAGGCAAATTTCTGAGAAAATTGGAATTCCCAGTCCAGAGAAACACATAGTAATATTTGCTCTCAACTTACTAAAAGCTGACAGCAAGCTGTGCATTCCTGTTTTAATTCGTCTTGATTAAGCATTTAGTACAGAGTCACGGGTCAGATACTGTAGGCTGCTTTCTTTGTTGTTCAGTATCAGACTTCTCTTTCAAATTCATCTTGACAAGTTCCCTTCAGCTTGTGGGATATATTTAGCACACAGATTTATTTTTAGGAACACCATTTATACTCCCACAGAAATAGGCACTGGTCCTTTGGTATCAAATTCTTACTTTGGGGGTTTGGGATGGAAAAGACAGGAAAATTACAAATATTTATATAACTCCTAGGTTTTAGGAAACCTCTTGCTAGCATTTTTGCATAAGAGGAAATCTGTTTTCCACAGCACAATGTACAAGAAGCCCTCGAGGCACATATCTCTGGTAATATGCACTACTGAGCATATGAGCTGCTTGTAATGTTTTCACTAAGGGTGGGTATTGCTAGTGGCCATCTGAATGACATATTTCCCCTAATACAGACTAGGCATAGCCATGGATTTTAATCAAGTGCTCAATGTTACCTTTCTCAAAACTGTGGTTTGTAAGGGATAAATCTTCTTACTCTGAACTGAAATATCAATGAAGAGCTGCAGTATGACTTCTGGACATGGGGACTCCCCCCCTGAGCCCACCTCTGAACACTCAGCATCACACACCTGAATCCTGGTGGTGCTTTTTGACCAAGGGATGGCTACCACAAGGAGCAGCACCACTAATAGTGGGGGATAAAAAACATGCCACTGCTGGACCTGCACAAATGGAGCTGGTCCCACACAGCTGAGCTTTCTGTGCTGAGCCTTGGGCAGCCCTACAACTATTGTTCCAGGGCAGCCCTGTCCCCTTTTGCTTGCACTGCACGGCTCTGTTGCACCCTTCAGAGAGCAAGGCGAGGTGGCCTACACATTGTAAGCTGCTTGTTCACTTATCCTCCCTCCAGAAGAGAAGCATGAACTGTGAAATAATGTTTCAGTTTAAGTCGTTGGTTTGGTTTGTTGGGCTGTTTATTTTTCATTTGCTTGTTGATGGTATTCATTATTGCTGTTGTTATTTGCATATGTTCTACACTTATCCTAAGAGAGGGACGGGTCTAAGAAGCGTGCCCTGAATTGATAATGGCAAGCAATGTGATCTGCATGGTATTTTCCACTTTCCAGCAGTCTCTGAAAAATTGTTTTTAGTTCCACGATAAGCTTTATCCTCCCTACACAGAGCAGGATTGTCTAAATGACTGATTTTTTAGGTCAGTATTGGAAACTTAACACTAAAAAAAAAAAAAAAAAAAAAATAGTTCAAGGCAACTACAGATTGAAATCTTTCAAAGTTTGCATCACATCTAGAAAGTTTGTTCCAGGCTGGCTTGGGAATTTGTGACTGATTTAAATTTGCTAAGAAATTCCTGAGAAAAGAAGGCAGCTTGTCAGGAAGAGCAGAGCCCAGATCTTATTCCTTGAGCTGCTGGCAGTGACATCTTCGCAGTGGAGGAGCAGGTCCAGGAGCATGCCCCCCTGCTGGCTGGGTACATACAGGGGTGACAGCCCCCTCCTGGGCTACGGGGCTCCCAGGGCAGGGTTTGGGGTAGGAGAGGTGCCTGAGCACCTCCCTTACCTCAATGCTGCAACCCCAGTGCTCAGCTGGTGGTGTGGCCACCATCGCGTGCTCCGGCTGATGTGCCTTCAGCATAACCTGTGGAAACACAGATCAATGGGAACAGGATGGAGGCACAGCACCTGCCAGGCCATGCCCCACGCACAGGACTCTGTCTGGCAACACCACACTTTGCAGTGCGTGCTGGCATGAGCAGGCCTTGGCCACAGGTCATGTTGCAGGAGAAGAATGGCAAAAATCTTCATCCTGATGTAAAACCAGGAATCAGCCAGAGTAGGTGCACCCATGCAGGAGCGAGGGAGGGAAGGTGCTGAGCCTGCCTGTGCATTGAGGCCAGGAGAAGCTCAGCAGGACTTGGCCAGGAGAGCTCCAAGCATGGTGAGGCTGACCTAGCTGGTTATAAGGCATCACAGAACGATTTGCTCAGCTAGGACCATTCTCATATTTCTCCCCATCCTCCAGCACACTAATGACCCTTCCCAGCTTTCTGCTATTTTGAAAGTTGAATGAATGTGGTTCTTGGTTTATCCTCCAAGTCATCAACAAAAATATTGAGTCACACAGAGTCCAGGGGAGGTGGCTGTGGGAATCACAACTGCTGCATCCTCACTGGCAGCACAGTTCTGAGCAGCAGCTCCCAGCTCAGGGTCCCACAGACAGCTCGGCCCCCACTGGGTGGCTGTTCAGAAACTTATCCTGAACCAAAACCCTTCTGAAACTTCGGTCTATACCTCCTTCCATGTGGCCTATCATATTGGCATGAATGAAAATGACCTTTGTTAAAACACATTCCTGTTAAATCTGTGCTAGCTGCTACTAGTTTCGATACTGGCTGTTTTTTTTACCAATGGTTCAGTTATTTTTTCCCCAGAACAACAAATTCACCCTGTTCCCCACTGTAAAGATAAACTGGCTCCTAACCTAACCCATCCTCCCCAGTTTTCAGTGATAAGCCTCTAATTGCTCTCAGATTGCTTCATCTGATTTTCAAAATTCCCTGTAGAATTTTATTAGCTCCAGAGAATTCAGGTGGAAAAAAATGTAACTTACCGATTTGTGCTCTCAACTGGTTTTCTTTCTCCTAACCCGATTCATACCCATTCTCAATGACCCTGCCAGGGAATGCTGAAGCAAAAAGAAAAAAAAATACTTCAGTCTGCTCAATATCATTTATAAATAGCTTTTCTTCCCTCTGAGCAGAAGACCAAATCCTCCTTTTATAATCCTCTCACTACTAATCTAAATTTAGACTATTTTCTTGTTACCTTTCATGTCCCTTGCTGGCTGTATGACATTTTATGCATGGGCTTTCTAATTTCATCCTTATATATGCTTGTGCTATTCTTGTGTGCAGCTCCCTAGACATGTGACCTAATATCAATTGCTGTATACTTTCAATATGCCGTCTATATGAGATCACAGAAAAGCTTACTATTGAATCTCATTGTCTTTATGATGCTTTCTATTTCTCATCCCATTTTTTTATTAAGTAGATTTTTCCATCTCCCTGATTAGTATACACATACTCACATTAAGTCTTTGCTAAAATATGGGCCAAGATAGATTTAATAGTCATCTGAGCAGAGTACAAACTGTTTACACAAAGGTAAATATGCTAACAAGGTCATCAGAGTGGTAAATATGAACATCTGCTAAAAAAGTGAGTAATTGAGAGAACATTTCCAAGGATCATGCAGTGCCTGTATGATAAGGATGGGATATGAGCATGTAGATATGAGGGCACTTCAGGTACAAACTACAGGATAATTTGAGAGAGAAAGGAATTATGTTACTTGTTTCATTCAATGTGTAATAAGGCGGTGAAAAGCTTCATAAATTTGTATGGATCATGGAGACAATATTTTGTGGAGATACTGACATCCAAATGATGTTTGCATGGCATCTGCGTGGTTCTTGGTCATCTTGATGGCTCTGTGGCATTGCAGTAAGATCTGGAAGTACAAGGACAGCATCACATGTAGCCATGTATATTACGGCCCCCAAATGTGCAATGTGTCAATTAAACAATCAAACTGGTTTCAAATGAAGACGTCAATGCCTCCCATCCATTCCTCAGTGTGCCAACAGCTCCAATGCTAGCACCAAGCCTTCTCCCACTGCCTCCTCCCATGAGCTTGGTGAGAACAGCTCCTCGTGTCCTGGTTAACAAACCCTGCTGTGGCCCTCATCTGTTCACACCCACGGCAGAACATCTCCACTCCCAGAAGAAGGTGCAGAAGAAAACGTGAAGGAGGAATAAACTCATCTTCTTTAGCCTTAGTCCTGTAGTTCTAACTACTAGTTATAGTCATTAGTTGCAACTGCTATACATATATGTATAATATAAATTTTATATTTATATATATATATAAATTGTATATATTACATATGAATATATATGTAACATATATTTATATGTATGCACCTCCTATGTCTGGTTATGCTCTGCAAACTCATTCCCCACATACAGTAGAGTGAAACAAGGTGCCAGGCTGAGGACAGGACACCACACCAGGATCTAGATATATTGAAATTGACATTGGTCAAATTCATTAATAAGTTATGATCCCCCAGCTAATGGAAAAATAATCAAAATGTTTGATTCATCTTCGTTCACCAGTTGGATAAGTCCACAACAGAAAAAATGGTCGTCTATACTTCATATATGAGCCATTCACTGCACCACCTAAAATCAGCAAAGTGATTAATTTATTGTCATTTTCTCAGGTAACTGAAATGCATTATTCTGTTACTTTGCTGTAAGCAAAATAAAGCTTTAAAAATCCCACGTCCCCTTATCCATTATTATGCCTTGTCACCATTAAATTGTACTCAATAAAAGGGGCTAAACAGGATAATATTGATGCTTCCTACTATGCTGAAGTTATCTGACCTTCGGTTCAGCTCAGCAGAAAGAAATCTTGGAAGGAAAGCTCCTTGAGACTATTAACTGTATTCATTATTCAGCTCACTTCCATTACTCCCTAAGTGAAGACCTAAAGTAACAGAAAGAAATGCAGAATAAGAGTACTGAGAAGTTTCTGTCTGGCTTTTTAATGGTATCCTGTCATTATGAATCTGCTCATTTAATTAGATGGTGGCTTACTGGCTCAGTGGGTTTTATGTGTTATGTTCCATTACATTTTTAAGGATTTCCCATGCCATCTAGCAGTAGATACAGATAATAAGATCTCCCTCTCTCTCTCTCTCTCTCTCTTTTTTTAGCATTTAAAATTATCTTCAAATATTCTTAAAACCTCTTAGGAACAAGAACATGGGTTAAAATTCAAATTTATGTCCATATCTTTCTTTTAAGTAGACACAACTTCTGTTTATTTAAAGAGAAAAGGCATTATGTGCCTAATAGAATTCAGAGATTATAGAGGATGTGAAAAGGTTTGTATAGAGGTTTGTCTCAAAACTTACAGAACAGAGTAGAAAACAGGACATCATCTTTGCAACCATCTTTGAAACTGTCTAAAACAGATGAAAATACTAACAAGTCTATCATCTACTACATCATACAGAGCTTTTCTGTAAGGTCAGTAAGTGAAACTGTGATGCCTTTAACACTGTTGCCAATCAGATACAAACCAATCAATGGCCATGCTTCACTGCATTCCCCTGTAAAACTGGCATGTGTTTCATCCTCACACTGGATTTTAGGCTTCTGTCTCCTATTAGGGCAAAGTCTTTTGTCTTACAAACCCAGATGACTAGGAACCTGGTCGCACACTGTCCAACACAACTCAAACACAAGAGTATATCATCTCCATAGTCTCATTCTCTAGGAATTCAGCTTCTTCAGTCTGAGACACTAAATCTTAGGCAGAACCATAATCCCCAAAATCCATTGTGTCCAGTTTACCTAAGAAGAAGGGATACAAAGGAAATAGTCCTGTGCTTAGTATTAGACCAATATTTATTGCAAAATTTATACAACTCTCAAAAAGACAAGCAGATGGATTGTCTAAAGTAAAGAATAATACCAGGTGATTAATTAAAAAGTCAATTAAATTCAATGGAAGATGTCCTTTGGAAAGCCACTTCTATTCCAGCAACTCACAATGTATTTAATCTATTTACTTCCATCCAGACTTGCACCTCCACTGATCTCTTTCGCGAGAGTCAAGCAGGTTGTGTGGTTTAGAGAGACAGGTTTTGGTGTGTGGTAGAGAATCTTTGGTTTACAACAGAAAAAGTACATTCGTAGACCAAGACCAAGAACCAGGAAATTCAAATAAAGCACGCAGTGTCAGCTGGCCACACAGCCACTTTTCTAGCCTTTCCAAGACTGGCTCAACCACAGGCATTTGAGCATTTCCAGATTCCTGGAAAACCTGTTATTCTTATTAAATGCCTCTCTACCAAAACATCTCCTCCCTGGAGTCACAAGCACACTTATTGCCTTTGCTCATTTATCCTGAAGCACTGACAAGGCGTAGGAGTGCAGTTTTATATTCATTGATAGAAAGAATATGCATTTTCCCAGCTTTTAATTTGAAAATATTTCAGCCAAAATTAAGGTTAAGATTGGTATTAACCTTAATCATCTAACAGATTTTCCCTGATTTTTTGTGTCAGTCTTAAGGCTCAGCATTATGGCTTCAATATTTGAATCCAGCTCGATGAATTTGGACCTCAAATTTCAGAGGGCTTGCAGTGTCCACAACTGTTGTGAGAAAGGTTGGATTTACAAGCTGGGGACAAATTAAAAATGCAAGACAATAAACTGGAAAAAAAAAATCCAGAAAAATAAACGAAGTCTGTATTGGGTGCTAGGAGACTTGCCAGGTATGTTTTGAATTTGTGGAAGAGACTCGTTGTATCATTCTGTATCTTCTCTACTTATCCCTTCTGTCCTGCACAGTCTCTTAGGATTTTATCAGACTGTCATGAATTTAGGTAAATTTGCACCTGCTGCAGCCATGTGCATCCTTACACAGCCACACTTCCCTTCACCTAGGTGGAAATAGCCATGGGATGGACGAACAGTGCCTGGGTAACAGCCCTGCAGAGAAGGGTCCGGGGTTGTAGTGAATCACAGTGAGCATGAGCCAGTCGTGCTGAGCCCAGGCCAAAATGGCAAACACCCTGTGGGGATGGACAGATGACGTGGCCTGCAAGGTTGAAGCAGGACAGGCAGCCACAAACTTTCCTTGAAGAAGAGCTGTTTGGGCTTGATATTGGGATACCTTCCCAACACTAAGGAGAGCGAAGCACTAGGTCAGACTGCCTGGGGAAGAGATACCTTCTTCATCAGTGAATAGCAGAGCTGGAAGATGTCTTGCAAAGCCAGCAAACCTCCATTCAATGGTAATTGCTGCCAAATTCCAAACAGCTGACAACATAATGACACAGCACCTTCTTCTCCCCTGATAATCTGATTTTCAGCCAGAATGTGACCTGGCATCTGAATTTCCAGAGCAGGCACTCCTCTTCTGGAGGGAAGGAGCACAGCCTCAAACGGAGAGCAGGCTGCTGGGTGTTTACAGGCTGCCAGCTGTGCCACAGTTTTGGGCAGATACAAAATTAAACTTGCTGCTATTCTGGCTGGAAACAGAAGGAAGAAGGTTTAGACAATCTGTTATTGAAAGAAGATTGTGTGAAAATAACCACTGAAAAAAAAAATATGTGTAAGGTGAGTCTGAGTGATATGTATAAAATTTAACAATTTAACACGGTGATTAGATATATTCTTATATAATATGCATATTATTACAAGGCACTTATTTTTTGCTTTAAATGTTATATGCCAGTTGGAACTTAACAGAAAAACTATCAGATATTTATGTTATTTTAAATTGAATAAAAGATAGTATCTGTCACCAAGATGGTATTTCTTGTACAGCTTTGGGAAGTTGCACAGATGAAAAACAGCAGTTAAAATTACATATATATATATATATATGTACTATATAGACCAAGAGAGAGAAATATAAAAGGGAACTGTGTCCCTTTGATAAATCAAAATTTACAATGAAACTCCGAAGAAAACATTAAAGCAAGGCTTGGATTCTCAGTTCACTTCTCCCCATTTTTTCCACCAGCAGCGTGGGAGCTGGGGCTATCACTTTTCTATACAGTCCCAGAGTTACATAGTCATTACTGGAGCTGACATTTGCTCTCCTTCCATCCATTTCCTTAAGATTATGAACGTCAAACAAAAAGTCGGCAGTACACGGATGATCCTTGACCTTCGCTCATGTTCCCATGGAGCAGGCTCCTTTTTCAGCAGCTCCAGCCCCTGCTTCCTTCTGTGAGTCACCCAGCAAAGAAACACTTGTGTTACTAAAGTTATCTTTCAGATCACACCGCGATGATCGTTTCTGTGGCATATTGTTTGCTCCTCTCTGCTTCTAATTATCTCCTGGAATAGCTGTGTCTGAGGTGCGGCATCTGATTGCTTGACATTCAAATAATTAAAACACTTTTGGTTTGGGGAGAATTGGTGAGAAATGACTGAGATCAATTTATTCTCATGGATTTGCAGAATTCACATACTGACTTCACGTTGCTAGGGATCAAACCTGCTCCCGCTTGAGCGAACAGGGATTTCGGTGTGTTCATTCCCCGCATTGCTGATATTGCTTTGATAGGACCGGGAGGCTGAAATGCAACTGGGAATGAGTTATGGGTGTGCTTTTTGTTCAAATGATCCATGCAGATGCCTGAGTAAACAAACACATCTCAATAGGAGCCTTGTTTCAGTGGTTAGTTTGGGCTGTCCATCAGTTGTCTCAGGAGATCATAGACAGTTCAGCAAGATTAAAGGTCCAGTCGAGCCCTTAAAAGCATCAGTATTTTCTGAGCCCACCCTGCAACACATTTTAATTTTTAATTTTGATTTTTTTTCTGTGCTTAGTCACACAGTCTGAACGGCACAGGGTCAGCCTAGTCCAAAGCTTTCTGAACACGCATCGGACTGGGATTTGTTTACTTACCCATAAAGTTATCACAGAAAATACCTTACTGTTTTTGAAACAATTTGCACAGTACACCATGTATTTCACTGTATACCCCACTAAAAAAGCAGTCTTTAACATTTTATATTGGTATAGAAACGCTTTCCCTTTGCAATCACATCTTCCAAGACCAGCTGTTGCCTGGAGGGCTGAGAGAAAGAAGAGAGAGTAAAATTTTTAAATCCCAGAAAGCAGACTTGTAAGCAGCCAAATCAGTGGCACATATTTTCCTACAAATACAAAACCTCAATTCCCTAAACTTCTTCCTTCAATAACCTCTGCTCCTCCCTTTGTCCTCTATGACATTCCCACTTGGCAGGACACATCACATGTTGTGGTAGATCCAAAACAAAGCGGGTGCTATGGCCTGGCAGCCTGCATGTGCTGCTTGGTTGGCTAGGAGCCAACAAGCTATCAGTAATAAGGTTTTCTGTGCTCTTTTCTTGGTTAAAGTCACAGCCTAACGTCAAAGAGGGACCAAAAAAATGCCTACAGGTGAGGCACACTGCACCTCGTGTTCATCTAGGAGAGCTTGGATGCTGTAGACCAGGGAGCATTGGCACTGTCCATGGATGGAAACCAAACTGAGGGTTGCTGGCAACAAAATCATGGACCTCAGTAACTCGGTGATGCACATATATTTAAGGTGTGGATTTCTGGATTTCCATGAAACATATAATAGCATAGCATCAAAATAATAAATAAGTTAAATAAAATAATCACTAAGTGAAAAGACAATTAACCGCAGTAATACACAGGGTCTTTCTCCCTCCTGGATGTTCGTCAGTGCAGAGCCCTTTCAAATCATTTGCACAGTAGGTCAGCTTGTCTCCCTACAAAGAAAGAAAAAATAATAATTAAAAAAAAAAATGCTTGCAGTATGAAGTGAAGGGCACAGTGACTCACGTTGTACCACAGTGGAAGCAAATTCCAGAGCCGCGGGCCTTTCATCAAGAGCTGGGACCTTCCAGGTGAACAAGGTAGCCTCGTTTCAGATGCAGCAGCTCCTCTTCATTTGCTGCTTGTTGAAAGAAAACATTCCATTTTCCTGATCATTTACTAGGCCAACTCCACTCCAGGCAATGCCTGGGCATGTTTTTTTGTATGGGGGCAGTGGGGCATGGTAGGAAATGGTTTACAGGTGGTTCTATTTACCTCTGCAACTCAAGCTCTGAGATCACAAATAAATCTTTCTCCAGTGAACATAAGCGGCTATTTCAGAGTCATTTTCTGCTGTATGCCTCACAGTGTAGCAGGCAGGTCATTTTTCAATTTGTTTAGATTCAGTTGGCAGTGCTAAATGAAATGTGGTTGATGATTTCAGCCTCCCTTTTGGGTGGCGTTCCAAAACCCTGCAATGAGATGCAATGGGTACTCCAAGTGCAAAGGAACTGCCGTGATTAAGGCAGCATATTGACTGAATTTCCCATTACCCTTCAGGCAGGTAAAAACGAGCATGTACATGGTACAGACTGTAGAAAAACTCAGGCTTTGGCACTTGCGCTGTGTTTGTCTGGCTGTCTGCTGTAATAGTCTCTTGGCTTTTGTGGAACAAATATTTTCCCAATTTGTCATTTTCTCCCATGAGCTGTGAACACATGCAAAATTAAGATAAACATCAGAGGGCAAAGCAAATTCTCTTTGCATGCTGCAGCACAACGTAGACTAAAAACCATATAGCTCCCAGCCTCAGAGGAGCTTCTGTTTGTGCAGCACTGACCATGGTTCACTTCACCCTACACCAAAAAACCTGCAGGCTCTGGCTAACACCCCGACTGCCACATGGCGTGAGCATTTTCCAGTGGGATCTGTATTGTTCCTCGCTTCTCTGTACAGATATGTGTAACAAGTCAGCCAATCTATCAAAGGTCCCTGCAGCCGAGCAGCAAAATACTTTACTAACAACTCTGTGTTTGTGTCAGGATACCGTAGCACGTCTTCATGCTGGTGGGAGCTCAGCTGGCTCCTTGGTAGACCAGGATGGTGGTTGTTCTCCTGTCCCCAGGATGATCACAGCCCCTACATCCCTCCTGAGCACTGGGATCTCCCTTCCCAGGATGCACTACCTGGATTATAGCTGTCTTTCAAAGTCTCTTTTTTAATTTTTATTTATTTATTTTTATGATACTCCTGGGCTACTCATCTGGGCTGTCCCCTTGGAGCAATTTACTCTGATGCACTGTTCAGCAGATGTCCCACTACCTCTTCGGTCCTAGATTTTTACCCATTTTTCCTACTAAATTTTCCCTTTCTCAGCACAGAGACACATCACTGATCTTGCCCCCTCCCGATGTTTTCTATACCAAGAAAATGAGAAGGCATTTGCCTTTTTCTCAGTCCCAGATCTCTCCCTATGGTGCTCCCTTGCCCCATCTCCCATGATGGCAGAGGACAGAAATATTTAGTCCAACTGTATCTTCTGCACGGGTTCTTACTTTGGTTATTCTCATTGCAGTATTCAGTCACCTTCCAGAAATACACAAAGCAAAGTGACTGGCACCTGTCACATCTTTGCACTTTCCTCTTCTCCCCTAGGGAAGAAGTGTGAGCAAAGGAGTATCTTGGCTTTGAGCCTGTATATTTTAAGCTTGTTTTTCATAAAACAGGGCATATGCGTGTCATTTCCCCACCCCAGAGACTACCAGACCATCTGCTCACTTTCAATCTAACTTGACAGGGGGACGGTGGTCTTGAAGACAAGGTGTTATGGTGAAGGCGAGGCAGAAGAGAGACGGGTCCCATCAGCAGGAGAACCTGCAGCAGCGTCTCATCCCTGTTCAGATGTCTAAGAGGTTGGGTCCTTGGCTCCAGAGCACCAATTCTTTGGAAAGAAGGCTTTGTAGGTTTCCCCACTGAAGTCTGTGGCAGCCCTCTTTCAGCCCTTGAAAGAGGAGCATGCTATTCCTAGGCATTGCTACAGAGCTGGACATTGACACTGAATGTGAGAGAAGTGGTACAGCTGAGACTCATGCCGTGAGTGTGAATCTTCAGAAGAAGGCACCGTGTGTAAATCGATTTCTTTCAAAACACTGCCCTATGCCTACTGCTACTGCCACCTCCATCCCACTCGAATCTCAGAGAAGGAGGATCAGATTGCATTGGAGAGCCATCTCTCAAGACTTAAGCAACCCACTTAAGTGACTCAAGACCTTCAAGCCTTTCTCCACAACCCTAAGAAACAGAAACACATTGCTGAAAGTAAAGCTGAGGCATGGAGCTCGTCACAGAGCTCATTCAGAAATGCACCCGGTCCTGGGTGGCTACTTGAAATAATGGGATTTGCCACACTGTGTGCACTGTTTCAGGGGTGCCCTCAAAGCAGAAGTGCTGCAGAGGTAACTGGGTGTCTCTGTCAGCGCAGGACACAATCCTGGGACATCTTTCTCACACTGCATTTTTGGCTGCCAAACCACAGACCAGGAGCATCGCTAAGAGGACCATCAGCCAAGGTAGCCCTCTTATCAGCCAGAGGTGTTCTTACAGCAGGTGGAGGTTGCATGAGTGGGGCCGGAGAGTGACGTCCCACCTTGCTTAGCCCTGGTGTAAAGCAGCTATGTCTCCTTTCCCCAGCCTGGGCTGGTTGCAGAAGACCTGCAGAACTTAGCCAAATGTTTTGTCTCGAATCTGTTCTCCATTCCAAGCATGACTTCTGTCAGGAAGGATTAATGAAGCATTTCATTTATTAAATGGGAGCATTTGGCTGCAGTGAACTCATCTGGTTGTTTACTGTTTTCTTTTATGAACATTTGTTTTTGACAAATGTTTCTGTTTTAATCTGTACCTTTGCTATAATCTCTTCCTTTACCCAGACATTTTTCAAAGTTAACAGCATTAATAATCATTTGTATACCACATGCTGAACAAAAACACCTGCCCACAAACACTATTTACTTAATTTGCTTAAGCCAGTATTTATTTACCTGGCATCCAGCTAAAAGGGATAGCAGACAGCTTTCTAGCTTAATACTGTGTTGGTAAAAAGTATTGTCTTTAGAATTGTACATAACACAATCATCAGCAGAGAAAAGCAGCTCTCTTAAATTATTCTGAGCCTCTGAATACCTTATCTCACACTTGACCATTTATTTTCTGATTTTTTGACTTTTTTGTTTGTTTGTTTGTTTGTAGTGAAAGCAGAGAGAGCAAAAAAAAAAAAAAAAAAAAAAAAAAGAATCTTTAAAACTTTTACCAGATTTTAAAGAACACTTAAAATGTGTTTGGTTTTTCTTCTGATCTTCTTAAAAGCTATTGAGAAAATATGAAAGTTAATTTATTGGATACAGAGGACTGTGAATACTTGCCTGTGTCTGATTTAAACAGGTACAGCTTGTACTGCTTATGCAAGCAGACTAAGAGGGGGCTTGAGATGACAACTGATTAGTCACCTTTGTACCCACCATTTGTTACTTGTTTTGATTTAGGCTTTCATTTTTCTTTCACTGTCTTTCAAAACAGATGATTTTAGGAGCTTCAGATATTTGAAATAATTGTCTGGTGTCCAGTCCAAATGGACATTTCTCAAGGAAGCAAAGTATTCTTTGCCACATGGATGTGTTGGTCCTGAATGTTTTATTAAATATAATAATAATGTGAGATATGTTCATCTGATTCATGTCAATATGGAACAATGCTAGGGCCGCATGGTATGATGAATGTGACCTTCTGTCTTACATGCCCTTGTATAACCACAAGTCTAAGAAAAACAGAGTGGTTAATGTATATAATTCTTGTATCCTGCAAAGGAATGTTTTAGCAATTTGTGTCAATAGAGAGCTTGAAGGGAAATGTATTTGTAGGCTTTTCCTTGAAGTCTCTGATATCTGGGGGGTTTCAGAATAACTGCTAACTATTATGACTATTGCATGGGACACTATGCAAGTCTCTGGCCAGGAGTTTAAGGAGACTGGGAGAGCTGAAGAACAACTAAAAGACAAAGCTTGTAGGGGACGTTGCACAAGTCTCTGACATACAGCCAAGTTGGACAAAGGAGAAGGACAAGAGGGAGGAAGACTATGATCCTTCAGCACGAGAGACCCCCAGAGGGACTACCAGAGACTGATACGCATGCTCCAGTAGGAGGGTTTGGATTCCGGAAACTAATTATAATAACCCTGGTTTTTTAGAAGTAGTAAAGAATATGTATCAGCCTAGGAGCATAAAAATCAGCTGCTTGATGTAACTGGTGTGCGTCTTGGTGGAGCAGAGACTCCTGGCACACCCAGTGCTGTTTGCTTACCTCTATTCCTTTAATAAATTGTAAACTTTGATTATAGTCCTATTTTCAAGACTGAGCCATTTATTACAATAATAATAATCCTACAAAAATAGGTAGGAGATATATAAAAATGAAAATAAAGGTGGGTGTCTGTACTGTACAGCCAAGGTGAGGTTCTGGGAGAAGATAAGGTCCTAGATGTGAGATGCAGTAGGACGCCACCTGTATTATTTGGAAACATCTGGCAACATCTTGCTCGGCTGCAAAACACCATTTGTCTCTGAAGTTATGATTGTTTCTGGCCCCTGCCTTCAAGACTGTTTATGCATTTTCTATTTCACATTAAAAACAAGGCAGCTACTAACTGAGGAACCAAGAGTGAAGCTCAGGTCTCCTCCCTCCCATTGAGGTCTGCAGTTGATGAGGGTGAAGTTTTACTCCTCATCTTCTCCCATTGCACTTCATATTGCTGGACATATAGCTGGCCCTTCTGAGACTTTCAGGTCACTGCAGTTTTCCCTTTGGAGCTGTGTCATAAGCAGAGCATAGACAGGGAGCCTGACTTCATCTCTCTGAATTACCTTGCTGTGCATAGTTTCACACAGAGGCTTAGTGGACAGCACAAAAATATTGCAATTCATATGCAGGGAAAAAGGCCTCTGTAATAGAATGTGTTTTGACTATGTGTCTCATGCGGTTTGCCTCTCAGCAGCAATGTAGAAAGCACTTACTCTTCTTTCTTTTCCATAATATGAAGGTGCCTAAAGCTTTCAAGTGAAAATCAGAGCTGCTCTGAACTGGTCATCACAGAAATAGCCAAAAGACCAGTCTTACCAGAAGGACCTGGGCAGCACAAGGATGGAGCATGAGAGGGAGACAAGACAGGGGAAACATCAAAAAGAATTAATTAAAAAAAAAAAAAAAAAGGGACAAGAGAAAGTTTCTTACCTTTTGTATGAGAAGAGGGGGAGGACAGGTCCAGCAAAGTCACGTTGTGAGCCATGCACACATATTGCCTGTCAAAGAGTTGGAGCTGAACAGAAGCAGGGAATGGATTCAATCCACCCTCAAATTTGTCACCTGTTTCCACAGCATGAGAATCCTTTTTATGTCAAATAGTAAATTCATCAAAACATCCTAACTCTTTTTTTTTTCTTTTTTTCTTTTTTTTTTCATATGGGACTTGGCATAGCCAGACTAAACCCTTAAAAAATAACCGTTTTGTTTCTTTTTGTTTGCTCCAATATATTCTAAATTTCATTAGAGCATGACATTCCCACTCCAGCGATGACCCAAGGTTTCAAAAAACCCTTAAGAGATTCAGTCCTCCAAAAACAAACATTGTTTCTGATGGGGTTAACTCACTATTTGCACAGTTCTGGACCCGAATCCTGCTGACAGCTCCTGAACACAGGTGATACTGGCTGGCATCTGCCAGATGAAAACTTTCCATAATGGTCTGATTCACTCACACTGACAGTTTCATGCTTGAAATTCCAGTGTTAAAGATTATTTTAATTGGCTTATGTTTTCCCACCATCTATTGCCTCAGACCAGAACTGCCCTTGTCTAAGAGTGAACTTCTGAAATATTTGTTCTCTGAACCCTTTTTATGCAAATATCCTTCCATTTTAAATTAAAATTTGTTTCAAGTGGAGATTAGGACACTGTTTTAGAAATGCGTTGGTTTGTTTTAACAAACTGTGCCATCTGGCGAGGTAGTATGTCCCTGTCATTGTGCTTTTAGCTTTATTGCATTAAAAACTTTCCCAGTATCAATGACTGAGTTTGTGTTGTGTATTAATCTGTGCGTATTAATTAATTGCCAAGCTTTAAACATACATCTTAGTATGATGGCAATTATTTCTGTAGATCCTAAATGTGGATTTGAATGAATGGATTGATAATGAGTTACTTCACACTGACATTGAGTGGTGTCTCTTCAGTCAACACGCACCAGCCCAGCTGCCATAAGCCGCAACCAGCTCAGCACTGGCACAGCAGCGAGGCCCCACCTGCAGTGCTGTTTCCAGCTCTGGGGATGGTAGTGTGGGTCCAGAGGGGGGCCATGAGGATGATCAGAGGGCTGGAGCTCCTCTCCTGTGAAGAAAGATTGAGAGAGCTGGGGTTGTTCAGCCTGGAGAAGAGAAGGCTGCAGGGAGACCTTACAGCGGCCTTCCAGTGCCTAAAGGGGGCCTGCAGGAAAGCTGGGGAGGGACTCCTTGTCAGGGGGTGTGGTGATAGGACAAAGGGGAATGGCTTTAAACTAAAGGAGGGGAGATTTAGATTAGACACGTGGAAGAAATTCTTCACTCTGAGGGTGGTAAGGCCCTGGCACAGGCTGCCCAGAGAAGCTGTGGATGCCCCATCCCTGGAGGTGCTCAAGGCCAGGCTGGATGGGGCTTTGGGCAACCTGGTCTGGTGGGAGGTGTCCCAGCCCATGGCAGGGGGTTGGAATTAGAAGGTCTTAAATGTCTCTTTAATGTCCCTTCCAACGCAAACTCACAGAATCCTTGTATATGTCAAGGTCCAGCCATTCATTTCACACAGCTGCATTGCTTGTTGGGTTGAGAAACACAACAAACTTCTCCATGTAGGCACCCCTGCAGCTCCCACCATTCCTGCAAATCCCCCCCCATTGTGGCTCCTGCCATGGCCAGGACTGCTCAGCAGGCATTAAGACAAATTGGCTGTTGTCTTCAGACACAAGACAGCTGGTACCTTGCAAAACCACACTCCCTGCTTTGTTGTTTTTCCCTCAGTGTGATTTGTGTGCAACTGGAGATATTCAGGCTGAGATAATTTCCCCAGCTGGCTGACGTGCTGCGGGCAGGTCCCTGCGCGGCAGGCTAGGGGGCAGCGCAGAGGTGGCTAATGAGGGTTTAACCAAAGGATGCTTTGCTGGTTTTGAAGGCCTCTCACAGCTGACAGTTCTCCTCCCGTTTGGCTTCAGCCACAAGGCAGGCAGGAGGGTTTAAAGCCCTGTTAGAAGTGACAGAAACGTGCTCAGCTGGAGGGATGAGGCTCTCGGAAAGCCGTGACTCAGCCAGCCCCCGGCACGCAACTGCCTCGCGCACACAACGCTCCCTTCCGCCGTGCGCTTAGCCAGCCTCGTTAAAGCCCAACATAAAACTAAAATCATTCATCATCCGTGATTAAATTAGTGCCCCCATAAAACTTTAATATGTTCTCTGAAAATTAGCCACATTCAGAAAGCGCTCTCCTAAATATTTCATCAAAAGCTTCCCACCACAGAGGCCGTGCGGCACATTTTTTTTTTTTATTTACAAGGACAATGTTTGAGTTTAATTGCAGTGTTTAAAGACAATGCGAGTTCTCCTCTGAATTGCCCATTGCACTGCTGCTCGGGGCCCGCAGCCCACCCCTGCCTTCCGACGGCTGAGCACAGCTTCTGTACAGAATGTGCCTCATTGTGTTCCAAAACATACATCATTTCTTATGCAAAGATTCATAATTTGGGGAAGTTATTTTAAGTAGGCCGAACAAGAAACTATGGGAGCAGCGTGGGGAAGGATGATTAAATGCATTTGTGCATTGCACAATGCCGTTGTTGAGGCACATCAGGCAGTCACTCAGCTTGCAGCATAGACTATGTAGGAGGACATAATTCCTCTCTGTGTGTCGTAATGACTGGGATTCGTGGTTTAAAGCCAGGGTAGGGTCTGCGGTGCAGCTCAATGCAGACAGAAGCATAAAGTCTTCATTAGTGCAGGAGTACGATTGTTATCATTAGTGCTATTTGTTAAGCATTAATTATATTCTAGGCTTAATACAAGCCATGAAATCACAGCTCCTGCTCTGAACTGTTTACAGACCTGGCGGTCTCTGCAGCATCGGGTGGTGGGGTCCTGGCTGGCAGGGGCCCTCCACGCTCCTGCTGTGGGGTTTGCCCTGCTTGGTGCTTGTGGCTGAGCCCCATGCCTGCCATGCCTTGTGTGAGGGAGAAGTTGCTTCTCCAGCAGAAACTTGGTAAGAGACAGGAGAGATTTGGAGCTGGGGCTTTCATGTGCTGCATAAATACCATCAGAAGCAAATTCATGGGCAATTTTAGAATGAGGGTGTCAGTTTTCTTATCAAATTGTAGAGGGCCCTCAATTCATCCCCATGAGGAAGGGAAATTGCAGTATTATTAATTTGCAGTAATTAGGGAGGACTCCGGTAAAGCAAACCTTGATGTGCTTTTACTGTAACTGCCGATAAACCAAGAAACAGAGCAGAGAATATGTAGGGGAGGGCGTAGGAACAATGTTGTAGAGCTCTTTGTTAAGCTGGTAACAGCATCCATCACTGGGTTTTATCAACCAGGATATTCCCCAGGGTGTTGCGTTACGTTCCAGCCCTCTTAAGAGCTAGTTATTCCTTCAGGAATGACTTTGAAATCTCAAACACTTTCACACTTTTTCTTGCCTAAAATTATTTTTAAAAAGGGCTCCCTTCCTGGGAAAAAAAAAAAAAATGCTGTCTCCTGAAAGCTTCACTATTTGTTATGCTCAGGAAAATACAAGTGCTTTCTGATTCATTTTTTCTCTGGGGAACTCATTTACAGAACTCGATAATGAGAGAAACTTTTTAATCTTTTAATATAAATAGGATTCTTTTATTAATATAAATAGATGGCAGGTTTTAATGTATATAAATAGACGTGCTCAAGACACCAGTGAATCCTTCAGCAGACATCACTACTGTCAGCTTTACAGGAGGGACAGGCTCTCTGTTAAAGGCAAAACCATATTAGCATTCATGACACACACAGCACTTGCATTTTTAGGTGAGGGGAATGTGTGCCACATCCCAGGTTGTTGCCTAGGCTTGGCAGGGGGATGAAAAAGCCATTCACAGTCTCTGTTTTCTAATTCTTACCAAAATGTTCTCAGGTTGCCAGTTTCTCCTCTCACCATCAGAAGGGGTTTCAGACAAGACGTGCCACATCTAAGAGGAGGGAGAAACCACACACTGCTTTATGGGTGACAAATCTTGGCTGATCCTTCAGATGAGGGTTGACCCAGAGGATTTGTGTTTACCCAGGACAAATTCCAGCCCCAGCCTCAGCCATGGTCCATGTGCACATGTTCAGAGCCCAGTGCCCCACTGCAAGCAATGGGTTTGCCACACTGCAGGACCCCCAGCAGCCCTGGCTCCATTCCCATGTGCCCATCACTGAACATTGCATACTGGTATTGACAGATAACTGGCATAAAAGCAGGCTGGAAAAGTAACCCCAAACCTCCTTCCAGTGTCATTCCAGACCCAGTGGCCACCTTGGAGGAACAGGGAAATATGTGCCCACAAGCAGAATGTTTTCGGAAAGCTCTATATATTCACAGTGGTGGTGCTCTGCTGGGTGTTGGTGAGTGATGAGACACAGGTTCAAAGAGTATAGAAACATCACAACGTGCTCTTGCAGAAAAAGAATTGCTTTTGGGTGGTATTGTGTAAAAAGAGCATGGTAGCAATAACTCTGAGAAGGAAGAAAGCATTAGGGAGCTGACAAAACAGGCTGTAGGGACCCATAACTCAGGGAGCAGAACATAGTTTCCATCAGAAGGAAGAGGATTTGTGAAGTGCTGATAGCACTGCTTAGAGACAAGGTGCTGGAGAGAGGCAGTGGCTCCAGATTTTCCTTATTGCTCCAGCTGTTACCGTTTGGGCACCAGCAATAAAAAGAACAAAATTAATAGTGCAAAATGCTGTAAAATAGGTCATCCAGATTCTGAATATTCTGCAATGGAAAATGTTGAACGAGGAGCAGTTCCTCATCATCATAAAACTTGCTAACCCAGAGGCAGTAGGAATGAATGATCTTGCAACAAGAATGGCCACATCTTTGAAGTTACATAAACACAGCAGATAGGAGCTTAGACCACAAAAGATCATCATGCATGACAGTAAGGAAAAATGTTTCTGGTAAGCCAACAACTTACCATTTCTGTGAATAACTGATGAGCTTCAGCCAGTGATCACCAGGTGCTGACAGCTGACCTGCAAGCAGCCAACAGCCCAGCCATCAGGCAGACCAGGCTGCAGGTGAGGAAACCTCCACACAGGAGGCTGGAGCCTCAAGACTTGATCAACACACCTCCTTCAGGCAGGTGCTTCTTTTGTATAATTTCAACAATACAGAAAGAAAATTATGATCATTACTTAGGGTGAAATAACTGATAAAATACTCTGACAAGTATTCTTACTCCATATATCTTCATCGAAATCTTGTTTAGATCTTGTGTGTTTTGAAGGCATCAACAGCTAGCATGGATCTTATTCACATCCTAGATAAACTGGGAGACTGCATGCTTTGTTCAGTTCCTGAAGAAACAGGCAATGCCCTTTTCTTCTAACAGTTAAAATGAGCCTCACTACATGACGTTTTCCTGCCAGGAAAGATTCACTCCTACATCAACTAGTCTTATCTGGGGAAACATTAATGGAAAAGTGAAAAAAGATTTTCTGCATCATGTGAATGGAACTATCCATCAGGCTGCTCTCATTGAATCACAGGAAGATGACTGAGCATCTACCATGTGAAGGAGAACAGTCTGGTGTGGACTTACTGTATTTAAACACCAAACTAAATTCCCACAGGATTAGGTTTAATCTTCTCAGAGACCTTGGAGACCTGCCTGCAGTTTGGTCCCCTTACAAAAAAATTCTGCACCCAAGGAGATGTTGCAAATCAGTCATTGCAGATGGTAGCAATACAAGAGTTCTCAAAACACTGAGAGGGAGTTGGCCAGCCTAAACCAACACGGTGATTTATTGCTGTTATCCAGGCTCCCACTCCTTGCCCCACAGAATCACAGAATCATCTAGGTTGGAAGAGACCTCCAAGATCACCAAGTCCAACCTCTGACCTAACACTGACAAGTTCTCCACTAAACCATATCACTAAGCTCTACATCTAAACATCTTTTAAAGACCTCCAGGGATCAGCCATGTCCTTCATCCTTCTCCTTTGCACTGACATTTGCATGGCTAGAGATGAACCCCACCATAAACCTGCTAGATCCGAGACACGGATGAGCCCCATGCACCAGCTCAACTGCCTGAGCAAGGGAAGGGCCACATTTCTAGGGCCAAGGTGTAGGACAACAAAAGGATGTTGTAGCCTTGCCCAAGAGCTATCAAATAGATGATGAAGGAGCATCATCACCATCCTGACTGTGCTGTAGAGCTCCACAAGGTTGCTTATGAGGCCCTTCATGCATTAACATGAAAAGCATGACTTCAGTGGCAATGGGATAATTATGCTGCCAAGTGTCCTATCACCGCTTGCTGCAAGAAGTGTTTAAGTATTTCAGCAATGTTTGTGACAACATCTGCCAGGCACAATTCAACTCAATCCCCTTTAATGATTCATTTCCATGAATTGTACATCTATTTTAAGTGCACTGCAGTTACTTCAGAGAGAATAGTAATGAAAACTTAACGTTTTGGGTGTCTTACACTGACATGGTAATCACAAGATGCAGACCATTGCAGTCAAACCAGGCTAAGTGCCTTACCAGAGCTCTAATGTGCTTTCTTGGAAAATGATCCAGATTATTTATGGCATAATTAAGGGAAGAATACATATTTGTAATTCTTCATTTGCAGGAAGGATCTCTTTTTGATTAGTAAATATGTAAAGCTTAAATGCTATTATGTAAAAATACACCAGGCAAACGGTGTCATCATTAAGCATGTAATTACAAATCTGTAATTATAGAAAAATCTATGTAGGCAAAGTTTAGAGATAAAGACATCTTCAGAAAAAAAACCTCATCACTGCTGAGGGGCACAAACAGTTGAATTGGGTCCCAAGCGCTGCATGCCCATCAGGAGCTGGGGATGGCACGGGGCACACCAGTGTGGTTCACCTCCCCGTAACAGCCACCCTCTGAACTTCTTGGTGGAAACTGGCTGTGAAGTAGGTCTAAAACAGAAGGAGAAAGAGGATTGTCTGCTTGGAGAGTTTGCCTTGCAGATTGTGTAGTGATTTACGTCCTGCATTGGGCAAACAAAATTGGTGAAAACTGCATCTTCTCCAGGCAGGTCACATTTCAGAGTAATTCTGCCTTCCTTCTAGAGCCATAAATCATCACAAGGCATACAAAACAGTAGAAAAACAAGCTCTGGCTGTTTCATTTAAATTCTCAGGGTCACATTTTTTCCTTGCTAAGGTCGGTGTTGAAGGTGAGCTGCAGAGCGTGGGACAGGCAGTTGGGATAGAAATGTCAGGTGCCAGACCGTCCATCACTGTACCACACTGAAATGCTTCTCCTCCCCCTTTTACTGCATACTGTTTGGTACTTGTTTAGTGTATGCTACTAGTATAGCTGTATAATAACCTGCTTAAGCCATTTTGACCTGAAAATTGGACTTCAGACACTTTTTGGAAAAATAACCTTTAAATGCTGAAACCTAGACATAAGAGGATTCCCAAATAAAAGGCACTGGCTGCTCTGCCAAGCCTTCCAGAGGTTTCTGACACTCCTTTTTAACATTTTGTCCATCCAGTCCCGCTATTCACAAGGCAGCAGGGATGAAAACCATAAATAAAGCCTACGGTGCGTGATCTGCATCTTTAGCTGGAAGCTCTGACACAAAGGATCACTCCAACTTCTCTGGATAATATCGCAGAGCGCCGTGCACGTGACTAGTGGTAACAAATGTGCACACTCCCCTCATTTCGCAGAGCACACAATTTATGTGAGTGTTCATGCAGCATTGTGAAGGATCAATTTCTATGCAAACTTTGTCAGCTTGTAACGGGGCTCCTCCAATTAGTGTAGGTAGTGAATATTTGTTCTTGTGTCGCAAGTGTTCAGTCCAGATATAAACCTTTCAAGGAACTATTGAGAATAAATTCTCATTTGCTCTCTGCTTTTCAAGGCTTCTCTAGCAAAGCTGCTCTGATTCCTGCAGGTACTGAAGAATATAGCCCAATAAAACTAAAAAAAAAAAAAAAAAAAACACAGCAGAAATGTCACTCTGAGGGAAAGGTCTGAAGCATGCCTGAGGATGCGTGGTCTCGGCAATGAGCACTCAGAGATGTTCATTTGTAGGCCAGTTTCTTGTAAAACCTTGCCCGTTGCTTTTATACACATAATATAAGATGCTTCCCAAGCAGTGGGCATTAGACCAAATGCCCAATAAATATTTAAATTGGTGTCAAGCAACCTCTCCAAAGAGCTGGCTGGAGCAGCAGCTGCTGTGGAAGCAGATGCATCAGCTCAACCAAAAGGAGCTGCAGAGCAGAGGACAGCCAGGGGAGCCACGGGCTCGATCAGCATCAGACCTCCCCCAGCAGAGGCTGCAAATGAACTGCAATAAATTTCCACCACCTTCCCGTGTCTCTCCCCAAGGAGAAATTTGTAGCACTGCAGCTTAGATGGAGTTACAGAATCACAGAATCACAGAGAGCTGAGGCTGGCGGGACCCTCTGGAGGCCGGCTGCTCCACCCCTGCCCAAGCAGGGACACCCAGAGCAGGCTGCCCAGGACCACGTCCAGGCAGCTTCTGAAGGTCTCCAAGGAGGAGACCCCACAGCCTCTGTGGGCAGCCTATGCCAGTGCTCAGTCACCCACACAGCGCAGAAGTGCTCCTGGTGGTCAGACAGAGCCTCCTGTGTCCCAGGTTGTGCCCACCACCTCTTCTCCCAGCAACGGGCACCACTGAAATGAGGCTGGCTTTGACTTCATCACATCCTCCCTTCAAGTATTTACATACATTGATGAGATATCCCCTTAGCCTTGTCTTCTCCAGACTAAAAAGCACCAACAGTCTTAGCCTTTTCTCATCAGAGAGATCCCAGTCCCTTCATCACCTTTGTGGCCCTACGCTGGACTTTTTCCAGTGTGTCCATGTTGCCCGTACTGGGTTTTCTGTCTTGTACTCAAGTATTTCTGCACATCTATGCTAGCAAGGCTTTCACCCACATCACCTGTTCTTCTGCCAGCCAAAATGTGCATCATCCACCATTCCTGAGTGCACAATGAATTGCTCCCAGCACCTCCAGTGGGGAACTTCTGGTGCACAGCATGAGGCCCAGTGGTCCCAGCTACCTTCTACAACTCCCTGGTGTCTTGCTGCAGCTGGGGATGAGCATTACTTCATCATCTGAAATGCCAAGCAAATACATTTTAATTTGATTCAGAGTTGATCATAATATTGATTAAAGCTGGAAGATAGCCTGTGCTTTTCTGTGCATGCAGGCAAGACATATTTGAATGAAGAGGAGCCATTTACAGCTACCCAAGGGAGAATAATTCTAGCTATAAATGATGTTTGCCAAAATACATTACCTAGCATTATAGACAGAGGGTATAAATTAATATCATGATTACCTTTTTTAAATCTGATAAGTTATCCAGGGCTTGCAGTGCGGATTCCTTTATGCTCAGTCTGTGTAAATGAGCTGAAAGATATATAGCCTTTGCCCAAGTCCTTATAGATGAGCAATGTCCCTGAAGTCTAGTCCCAGTGTATGCCTTTAGCAGGTGTTTGTTTGTTTTTTTTTTTTTAATATTTTTTTCATTCTAGGGCTATATTTAGGAGTATGTAAGAAACAGAGCTGAATTTTCTTGCTCTCATTTTAAGTGAGAACAAATCTGGTGTAGCTGCTACTGATGTATATTGATACAAGGCTCTGGAAATGATGGGTGGATGAGAGGAGATGGGTTTCTCCCACATAATTAACAAGCAAAACAAACACATTCTCAGTGCTGATCTTATGGGAACAACAAATTTCCTCTGACATTGCAGCTATAAATTCTATAAATTCTGAAGTTGTTTTTTTTTTTTTCATCAGAAGTTTAAGGAAACTGAGAAAAGTTTAAGTTTATTGTACCATACCAGATGGTTAAAAGCTCTGTGTGCAGGAGCACCATATATTAGAAGTTATCCACTCTTTCAAGGGAGAAATAATGTCAGAGTTGAAGCTATCAGTCACCACTTACCTGTTTTATCAACTAGCAGCCAGACTTGGACTTCATCAACACTGGGACTGATCCTGACAAGCTCAGTTTGACTGTAGGTAAGCTAATATTACGGGAGGAAATGTGAGTACCAAATCAGTCTCAGAATGCAGGTTCTTCTGGGTGTATTTAGCGTGGCTGACAAATATCTGGGGCTGGGAAGAGAGGGGATTGTCAATGACATTTACAAGCATGAGGTGGGCTTCATCTCACCCCATTCAAGCTTCTGAAGCTGTGAGGACACATCTCTATTGCTAAATAAAAGCAGGTCTGATTCCTGGCTCTGAAGCCAGGTGATTGTCTCAATTCATTTGTGTGAGGGCAGGATCTTCTAGGGCCATGTCAGCTCCACGGGACCCCAAGACTTGAGTCTCTGCTGGACTCGGTGTGATGCACCTGTAGACCTAAAATGTCATTATTCTTGTGTGTGTGTTCCTTTTCAGTTCAAAGGCTCTGAAATGACATGAGGGCTGTGCTGCTGCCTGCCGTGCTTGTGTTGTTACATCCCAGTTGTATCAATGCATGTTGCATGCTGTGGGGATGCTGTGAGACATATGCAGGGTACTCGAGGTCACAATTTCTGCACAGATAACACTGGCAAAGAGAGGAAGGTAGAGGGAGTCAGACCTGATTCTTTTCCTGGAGGGAATTATCCAGCAACCATGGCTACGTTTTCCAGGAAAGGGCTGGCAGGGATGGCCCAAGGCAGAGCCAGAGAACGAGCCAGCAGGTCAAGGAACGTTCTTAATAGTTTTTAAGTTTGTGATTCCTTTTAGAGTTGTAAAATAATCAAATACATATGTGTAAAGATACATGTTTGTACTTTATCTATCTATATATATGTATACATAAGTACTGTGTCTATTATCCTAGATAAGTAGGTATCTAAGTAAGCAATAATAAAGCATATTGTAGGATACCCAACTGGCAAGCATGGGAGCTACCAAAATATCTGGAAGTCTTCCAGATTATGCTAATTTATACAAAAGAAAAAGCAGCTCCATACATTCAAAGAAAAAACAGATTTTCTTACTATTTTTTGAGCACTGACAGTGTGCTCATCTCTGAAAACCTTATCTCCAAGCATCTTACCAGTGAAGGACTGTAATCAGATCCTGATCCTCTATATGAGAATTGAGTCACAGGGCTAAGCAGTAGTTAAACATCACCCTTAAAATGTGAATATTATTATTAATTTTAATATAAAGACTGCTATGCATCATTATTTCTTGCTTTCTGTGTTTATTGTTTAATATTCACCTGTTCATCACAGCTTTTTTCTCTGATGCAATATTTTTGAGCAGTAAATAACACTTCAAAATGTGTGCACATTTCTGAAATAAAATAAGAAAATAGTGTATTTGAACAGATTTCATTTTGCTTTAAATCTGCAGAATCCTTCAACACGGTCTTTTTCCAGGTCAGCCTGGGGTACGCCTTCTGTTCATTTTGGTTTATTAATTAGTCTCCTATGCTCTTCTGGAAATCAGGATACACAGTTGTCTGATTTTGATGTAAGACAAAGCCTGAAAAAAAATGATATTTCCTTAGTTCGTTTCTCTTCATTTAAATTAAATGTAATTTAAATAGCATCTGAAATAAAGGTATGCAACTGGCTGGGTGTAGGTCATGATTCATATGCCTTTCATAAACAGCAGGGAAATAATAGCTATTCTGACTGCTATTGCATATATTTTTGGCTTCAGAAACCCATCTACCATGTCAGTTAATAGTCACTATTTGAGCCAAAAATAACTGTCACTTTTTCATTTTTAATTACTGCATCTGTTATCCTATTTAATCTTGGCATAATAACACAATAGGACATTGCCAAAAATAATGCCACAAATTATTTCCAGGCTCACGAAGAAACCACCGGTGGATTTGCATAGCAAGAAGGCAGACCCACAGAAAGGGTTGCAGCAGTAAACACTGCTTTTTCGGGTGCAGAAATGTTCCTAGTTAACAACCAGGTGCTTCTCTAACTGAATATGCCTTGGTGGCATCTCTGACTTGTGGCACTCACCAGGGATGCTCTGGTCCATGAGAGGAGGTGGGATGGGAGCTGATGATGTGCCCAAGCAGTACGTGGTACTAGAGCCACAGTGCTGTCTCCCTCCACTAACTAAAGTCATTAATGA
This sequence comes from Aythya fuligula, assembly GCF_009819795.1. Taxonomy (NCBI): domain Eukaryota; kingdom Metazoa; phylum Chordata; class Aves; order Anseriformes; family Anatidae; genus Aythya; species Aythya fuligula. Next base: position 16,175,649 of record NC_045559.1, read on the forward strand.
CACCCATGGGATCGCCCAGTCCTCTCCAGGCTCTCCAGCAGGAATTGGTTCCATTTTGGGTCCCTTTAGATCATGCTGTGTTGAGTGGATGTGGAGATGGGCTAGAAAAGTGGGGGGATGCAGGTGATGCTGAGAGTCCAACCTGGCCCCTGGGACTGGTCACTAGTGGAGTCCCCCAGGGCTCAGTACTGGGGCCAGTTCTCTTTAATATCTTTATTTGTTTTAATGGAATAATTTTAGCATAGGGCTAGAGTGGAGAGAGAATTCATAACCAAGATGGGCGGTTAAGCTGGATTCTCTGATTTCTCTACAAAGCTGCTATTGATGTTCTTTCTATTCAAGGAATGTTTAGGAAACCTTTTCTTTTGGTCTTCAACGTATGAAGATGTAGCAGTGTACATGTGAAGTCTAGTGGCTGTCTTCCCCAGCAAATTGAAATGTATTTTGACAAAGCAACTAGCAAAAGCACTGTAAAATTTTCTAAGTATGGTATAGGTTATCAGTAGTTGCTGGGTCCTGCTTGGATTATTATTGTCATTTTAAATGAAAATATCTGTAGAATGATTTATGACACTTACGTTTTGTTTTCATCTGCCTTGGGAGTTTTGGAAGTTAATAAAATCAACCTGCATATCTCAGTAATTTTGTTTACAGAAAGCTAGTCTTTAAATTCAGATTTTTTGCTTAATATTGTAAGATTACTGTCTTCAATTGCTCAATTAGCCATTCTAAGCATTTTCTTTTTGCTGGAAACTTCAAATAAGTTAACAGATTTATCTGCACATATCAAGTATATAAGATACAGTGTTTATTTTCCCTCCTTTTAGGATAATAACGTCTGTGGGGAATGCTGGAAGCTGTTTTTTAAGATGTTGCAGAGCAGAAGCAGTGAGAGGGGAGAAAGCAAAGCATTGAGAACACAGAAAGAGAGAGAAAGAGACTGAGCTTTATTCAAATAATTGGCTCCCGGTGGCAAAAAAAAAAAAAAAAAAAAAAAAAAAAAAAAATCAGAACCCCATTGCTGACAATTTAGAGGTAAAAGCTTTGAGAGAGTTGTGCCTTCATTTAATCTCAATGTCAGTCCCTGCGTGCTGAAGCCAGCTGAATTACACAGCCATATCCTTCACACGAGCAGCACAGCTGTATCTTTTGCTGAGTAGTGAGCTGTAACAGGTTGATGTTGTGTTTGAATGGGCGGCTCTAAGGTGGCAACATCACAAGAAGATAAAACATCCGCTAGCAGCCAAGACTAGTAGGTCTGACCCAATCGTGCTTTTATAAATATTCTCCAGAAATTCTGGGCTTGATTTACAGTGATTTGAAAGCTGCGTTTTCTAGTCATCAAATGAAATTATCAGAAGGAAACTACTTCAGATAAATACATCACTTGAAATGCTGATGAGTGCATTTCTGGCATTTAGGGAGCATTTCAATCAGCAATAACAACATACCCCTTTTGGGTATATTACAGGACAGATTACGAAACTCCTCTAGCATGCCATACCAAGAAGATAACTAATATAAACTGGATCATCTTTGAGGGTGCCAGCAATAATGTTATGGACTGGAGATTAACCATGAAAAACATATTCAGTAAATGCTAGAAACTGTGCTTGTCTCATGAGAGAGAATATCTTAGGAAAAAAAAAAAAAAAAAAAAAAAAGAGGATGTATTATGGAAACAAGATGAAAATGATGTTCTTTTAAGTTAAAGTGATTGCCTGCTGCACTGTACAGTACATGACTGGAAATCCTTTTCATAAATTCATCCATTTTGATCAGACAGTGTTTCCAGACTTTGGAGAGCTGTATGTGTTTGACCTCATGGCTACACCTATTGGGATCACGGTGAATGCACCCAAGCACCCATGTGTATAAATACCATACACGTTGTCACTCCTGCTCCCCTGGTCTCCCGCTTCATCTTCATTCAGAATCCCATCCTCAACCAACATCATGTGAATGCGGTATGGACCTGTGCATACACAAACTTCTCCCAGTTTTCATTTCTAAGATTTTTTTTCACCTACTTCAGGCTTTCAGAAAATCTTACAAAGCATTTCTCGGGTACTGCGTCTTGTTCTTAGCAGTAAGGACAAGGTTTGACTAACCTGAGCAGTGTGGGGGTTAGTTCTGAGAGAAGCTCTGGAGGTCCTGCCTCAGCCCCAGGAGAGATGGTTTGCTCTGTCCTCCTGGGGCCAGGAGAAGATCAACCTTTGCAGTTAAGCCAGAGCCCTCCTTGGGACTTGTGTCCCTTGTCATGCTGGCCATGGGGTCATCTGGTTCTGCAGAGCTGCTCTGTAGACCTCATCCTGGCCCTGTTGAGAGCTAGGGCAGTTGTGCAGTTCATTTAGCAAACCAGGAGTTTCCCTCATTTCCTTCCTCGGGCTGGGTACCAGCACCCTACAGCATTGCTGGGATGGAGGCTGGTCTGAAATGGGGCCCTGGGCCCTGGGCAAGGCCCAGGGCAGGTGGGCAGGGACATGAGTGCCCTCAGGGCCCTGCCATAGCCAGAGGCCTGCCTGTCATCACGGGGTGATAAAAACAGGGCTATAGAAAACATGATCTGCTGTCTTTACCACAGAATAAGCAATACTTTCTCTTACATTCAGGACATGATAAATACAGAGAATTATGGAGCATTTTGCCGTGATGCTACCTGACTACCTCTGTGATTTTTTTCTCTAGGTGATCCCTTTTTAAGTTACTACATTTCACTGAGACATCTTCACAATTCTGTTCTTGCCTAAATCTGCTCTTTGTCGTGTCCTGCTGCTTCCTTTCTTCCTCCTTGGTTGGACTGTCTGATCCATTACCCTAACAGCTCAAATCACAGGCTGCTTTGTAGCATCTGAGTTGAGAGCATTCCTGCTCACAGAAAAAAAGTCTTTGCTGGGCTTTATCCATCCCTGGAAGCTGTTATTCTTTTCTTCTTTGCTTGCCCGTCTATTGAAGAAAGATTTTTCATCTGTTGCTTTCCTAGAGCTACATAACGGTTACTAATCCTAATCCATTTCCTACACGGAAAAATGCAGGAAAGTAATAAGACTTTTAAAGCTGCTTCTGAAGCCTTTGAGGGGTCATCAGAGAGCCCAGGCAGGTGGGTCCTGCTGCTAGAAGACATTTTTTCAATATTTTGGCAATGACTCCATAACAAGCTAAAATTTAGAGAGTAAAAGCGTTAATGAAAACCAGAGAAAGCAGGAGAATCTTGATGTAATGAAATCACTAGCAAATATTTTTCCTGGTAACATTTCACATATTTTGTCCAACATGAAATAAAATGAGGAGGTGATTTTAAAAATTACACACACACAAACAAAAACCAACTAACAGTCTGAGGAATAAGGAGGCAATGATTTTCTTTCCATAAAATATTTAAAGAAATTCTTCTGTACTCAAAAGCTCAAAAGACTCTTAACATGCTAAATTTCTGTTGTAACCTTATCAAGGACCTACAGCATAAATGTTCTGATTACTTATAGGCTGGTATTTATTTTCTGGGAGCAAATTCAAACTTGCTAGGAAATTTTTTATGAAATTGCAAAAAAGTTCCCCATATTACAAGGTACAACAGCACCAGTAAAAATCCATTTACTATTGCTGTTAATATAAAATAGTTGAAATGGTGGTGTTATGAGGTACAGGTGTAGCTAAGCTCTACTACAAAGAGAATTAAATTGGGTTTTAGAAGCAGCCAGACTAGAGGGCCCATGCCTAGATGACTTCATTCAAGTCCCAAGACACGTCTTCCTGGTCATTTGGTCATCACATGTTTTAACAAAAGGATTCTGATAGAGTTTAGGTAGAGCAGAAAGAAATTAAAAGCAATAAAAGGAAAGGAGGCAAGGCAATACAAGACTGCCAATCAAAACATTGATCCCTGTCCATACAAGTGTATCAATATGAGTCAACTTTTTGATTTTTCAAGCCAGTGGGTCAAATCAAGTTAAATTATTCCATCTTGTTGCATGTTCCAGAACTGAATACAAAGGCAATTTTAAGATTTCTTGGACAGATCCAGTGGACAGGTTTTCAATTTGTTTTAGCACAAGGCACTTGCTATAAGGCTTATTAAACTTTTGCATTCTGTACAAACTTGCTTAAAGGAACTCCTTTCTTCTGTAGAAACATGTTTGTAGTCTTGGAAATAAAGGTCCATCAGTTTGTATGAAAAGTACTTGCACAACCAATGTTCAGACAGTCTTGGAACTAGTACAGTGCAGGATATGACAACTTTGGAAGTCAGTTTTGAGTCACTAAGAGCCCCATGTGTCCTAACCACCTGTGACTCTTTGGGTAGCAAATTCACTGTAGGGAGCAGATTACAGGAACCAAAGTGACCCTTTAGTTCTCAGCTATGCCCCAAGGCAGCCAGATATTTGTACACATTCACACCACGAGCAGCTGCTCAGGGGAGCACACAGAGTGCAGCACACTCAGGTTTTGCAGGGTGAAACACCTGCACTGCATCAGAAAGGTGAGGGGGCAGCATCTCCGTGTGCTCCGCAAGCTTTCTGCAACTTCAGGATGCTGTGCTCAGCTCCGAAAGAGCTGAGCACATTTTAGACAGATCTGGTAAACTTGAAACCTGTCAGTGACAGATGGCTTTCTTTCAGGACAAAAGAGCCAGCTCCCAGGACTCAAAGCCACCAAAGCAGCCTGGTCAAATACAGAGGGATCTGCTTTAAAGCATTTGTGGTAGGAGAAGCTCTTAGGAGGAGACGCTAAGCAAGTACAAAGGGAATATGAAGGGATGGAAGGAGTACGTATTTCTGTCACACAAAGCACAGTTTGTCTCTTACAAAAGTCTTCGGTTATTTGTAATAAGAGATTAAACCTATGTTTAAGAAGTGATTTCTAAATTGATGGCTCTACAATCCTTCTCCTGCTGCATGTACATAAACAATACCGAGTACCAACATTAGCAGGAATAAGTTTGTTTCCCTGGTCTTCTCAGTAGAAGATCTTCACTGGAATAGTAATGAATGTCCCATTAGCCTCTTCAGCCTTCCCTTCCCCCTGTTACCTTGAAATCTGATGTCCCCCTTCAATTTGTTTGTGTTTTACGGGACGACATGTAGCCTTTGACTCTAACCCAAAGAGATGCACTTCACTACAGATCAAAGGAAGGCTGGTTTCAGAGGGCTTATTTTAGATTCACGACCACGGGCTTAACTAAGGCAAAGCAAGAGCAGGAGGCTATAGCCTGCCTTGTGGTGGGTATCTCATCCAGGGTGCTCAGCTGAGCGTGGAGATCAGGCTACGTGTACCACCGCTGGCATGAAGGCAGCCAGAAAACAGCAGATGTTCACCATGACCCAGACAGACTGGCTTAAAAATGACATATCCATGTACTCAAACATGCATTCCCGAGGTCTGGAATTTGCTGTAGGCCACTTAGATATGGCTGACGAGGTTCCTGGCCAGAGCTGATCTCATTTCTCAGGTTTGCAGAAGAGGGAACCATTCCCAAATGCAGGCTGCCCTGCAAGATCTGTTTATTTCCTCTTTTCCATCCAAATCCTGCAGTAAAACACCACTTTTAACCTTTGTAATAATCCAGAAGCACAGTCACTGACTTGAGTGTCCTGGACTTCCCAAGGAGGGTCTGCTCTTTCACTGGTGACCATGCTGGAGCCCACCAAGACCAGCTTTCCATCTCCTTCCATGGTTTGGGAGCCTCAGGACAGACAGCATGGAGCCCCTCTTTTCTGTGCTCTACACTCACACAAGGTGTTAACTCATTTTCCTAAATGAGGGATAAATATGCGAGTGGGTGTTCTTTCTGACCTATTTCTCCTGTCAGTTTACTGTTTGTCACCATATTTTCAAGGCAGTGCCTGGGGTCGTGGCTGCGTTATCCCTGCTTGAGCCGACGGAGAGCGCGGGGCAGCCTTTGGAAATGCAGCAGCTCAAGTGCCAACATCAACACAGACTGATTTCATTAAGCTGCATAAGCTGTCTGATGCTATTTAAAGCTCTCTTCAGCAAGACCTATGGACAACGGGCATGCTTGTGAAGGGAGGTTATTTAAAAATACACCAACTTTTTTTCACCTGGCAGCATACCCTGCCTTGCCATCCAAGGAAAGCTCCTGCATCGCTCTCCAGCAAGGAACAAGGTGTCTGTCCCCACAGGGCAATGCCAACACTGTCCTCATAGTGCTCGGATGAAGGCCAGGAGGGACCCTGAGTCCTGGCAGAGCCTTTTGGCACATCTCCCCAAGTCCTTTTTCTTTCCCAGTCCAAACCTTGCAGGGAGCACTGCTGGGGTGATGGGTCGCACCTCCTGCAGCCTGAGGGGCAACCAGGGTGCTCAGCAGCTGAATTCTCATTAGCAATGAATTAAAATGAAAGGCAAACCCTTATGGCCAAGATTAGGAAACTGAAATACAAATTTCAGGTCTCTGTGGTACAGCTTTCTACCTTACTCATGCATCTTCCTCAAAGCCGAGTCTATTTTTCTCCGTTTCATGCTGTTAAAAATAGCTCTGAGAATGTGGCTTTTAAGTGCTATAGAGATGATGACACGATACAATACAGGGCACTTTTTTCACTGTTTTGTAGCTGATTAAAATAGAAGATCGAAAGTGCTACTTACTATAATATTAATCTCCTACACAAAGACTATTTATCCCTCCTCCCCCAAAGTAAATTGCAGGCTTCGTTACTAAAATAGTGAATCAATTTGTAGACATGCCCGAGTCATTGATAACTTTGCAATCTTCTAACCCTGCTAGGATTATTTAGGGTATATTTTGGCTCCCAATTACCAGACAGCATTTATATATGAGTTCATATTCCTTGCAAGTCTTCACTATTTTATATCAAGAATAGAATTATCCAAGCCCTCCTCTGGGATCCTGATGCTACAGGCAAATTCTTCATTATTTTGGGGAAGGTGTGCTCTGTAGAAAAAGAATGCCCCATCAAAGTTTTAGCATGCATTATAGTAAAGAGAAGTTATGGTTTTAAAGGAGAAATAAAAATGAAAATCCAATTATTTTTTAATTCTAGAATATGGAGTTTATTGTTGCACTGTGATTGGTACTAGATTTATGGGTCAAGTAAGAATTTACAATAAAGTAGATAAATTAGAATTAGATACGTTTTGGGCCAGATACTGCAATATCCTGTGAACCCTTACAGGCTAGCAATCAACAAATTGATTGTGATGGATGCTGGTAACATTAACGGCGAAACGTTATGACTGTTGATCACCAAGTGTGTCATCATCAGCTTCAATTACAATAATTTGTCTCTAGTCAGGTAGATCAAAATCTGAGTGATTTTCGCTATGAAAAATGCACATGCCTTCAACTGACTGTTAAAGACATCCTAATTAAATCCGCGTGGCTCAAATCAGACTACATTGTTTTGGTTTAAATCTCAGGGGATCAGAAGGCTCTTTCTCCCTGAGCTAAATCACAGCAGTTATTTATGAGAGACTGATGCACTGATATAGAGAACTGCTTCTGATCCATTACTAGGTCTAAAATATCAGAGGAAGAACTAAACACAAGGACAAAGGATGAAGTTAAATTTTCCTTTAAGATGAATGTCTTTTGGAAATTTTGGCTTTTTGGAAACTAGTTAAGTCATCAGCTATTACCTCTGCCTGGATTCTGACCACAAGAACATGACAGACTTATTTTCTTTGCATCTTGTTTAATTAACGTGCCTTCAGAGGAGCAGTGGCAGTGGCAGCACGGCCCACCCCTGACACTCACTGAATTCCAATCAGCATCTTCTGTCCTCCTGCAGACAGCCTTTATTTGACAAGCTCTTTCTGGCTGACTAATGCGCCTTGGGTCATGTTCATGGTTAGCATAGATACTTGTAGAGCAGATATGACTTATTACAACATGTGCCACTTGTAATGAAAATCTCATACTCTCTAGGAGAGGGGGAAAAAAAAAAAAAAAAAGAAACAAGCAACAGCTTTATAAAGGAATGTCTTTTGAGCTGTTATGTTTAGGCAACACCTAATTCCATGCATACCAGCATTTTATTTTCATTCAGACAAAAAATAATTACTTTTGGAAGCAGGATTGCTTTGTGTTAGAGAAATGCTGTTTTAAAATGCATTACGTTTCTAGAAATGCCAGGGATTAAAGAGAAATACAGCACCATTTGCAATGAACTGGAAAACTAACATGAAAGAGGCAGTGCTAAGGCCTCTGCTTTTTCCTTATTATCAGTGTTGTACAGTAATAGGTGAGGTGAAGAGCGAAAAATGTCAGTGTTTGAATCAGGAGTGCCCAGAGCTGTGGTTTTCATCAGTAGGTCACCTACTTGCTCTCAAGTTTTAAATCATCAGCAATTATTTTAAAGTTTCCATGAGGGAAAATTGTCCCAGATAATCACAGAACAGGAAAACTTTACATTTGCTAACACTGCACTGTACAGTTTTGTGTGTTTCTTGGACTCACTTTGACATCAGATTTATGTCATCACTGCACAGCTATTACAAGGACAATTGGAAGAGCATCCTCTTTCTCCCGGGTTAATACTAGGCTAAATAAAACCTTGAGCTGCACAGTAAGTCGTGCACCAGTGAGCATAAGCAGAGGCATGGCCACTTCTCCCCCCATCCAGCGACACCGATTGCCATGTCTCTGTGCTGCTTTTCAGGCAGAAACACGTGTGTTTGTGCTTTGCTGTGTGAGGGTATAAACCTGGCGTGCCTGGGATGCTCCCGACTGGCTGCCTGTGTGCGGTGGGGCTGATCTGCACACAGGACTGAGTTCACTTGGAAATCCTACCCAAGTTTTTCAAATCCTCTAACACTATGTGAGCGAGACTTTCAGCTGGAGAAAGAGGATGTTCCTAGGAAAACAAAGGCATGTGCTCTGTCTCCATATCCATCTGGGCTCCTGCACAGCATCAAAACCTTCCAAAAACGTTTGATTTTCTCTCCTGTGCAATGATTTGTGAGGTGCACGGAGATAATAGGTAGCTACAGCCACCCACAGAGCAGGTGCAGGGGTAGCTCCAGCACCTCCATGGAGAAGATGTGTGCTTTTAACAGCGTGCAGCCAATGTGCTCTGAGAGCTGCACTTCAGGGGCTACTGCAGCATTTTTAGGTGATCACTGCAAGTCTGTGCCAGAGCTTATAACCGCAGTGAGTTTTTAACAGGGAAAGATAGGGAAACAAGTGCTATAGGAAAGGAGGAGCGCGGGAGGGAGCAGGATGTGCTTCTCTTCTCAGGCTGCCACCAGCAGCCCCAGCAACATCTGGTTCAAACCACAGTGCTGCCAGTTTCCCAAGCAGCTAGTGCTCCTTTTCCTTCCCTTTTTCTTGTAAATATTCAGGGGCTTATGAGCTCTGGTTACCGCTGTATCACCCCTGGTGTTTCTAATTGCTACAACAGTCGCTCACCCTGCAGCAGGTTGTTGTGGGTTGGGGCTGGGGCTGGGGCTCCTCCCTTGGCTGCAGGATACTTGTCAGATGCTCTGACATTCACAGCAACAGCACCAACTTCATTACCTATCATTGCCTTTTGCACTCATGTTTGGCCTTGTTATACATCTGTTTGTCTCTTGGTGCAAGGACTTTCATCCCCGTGGTTATTTATATAGTACATTTTATATATATCTTCATTACAGTGTTAGTAAGAATATTCTTTGCCCATTTTAACTATCATTTCAGCAAGTCCAAATCCAAGCCTTGAAGGTGTTGTCCTTTTAGTAATGTCCATTAGGCATTTTTACGTATTTTTTAACTTTTTATAGACATTCCTTTAACAAACCTGAATGCTGTGGGCTCTCATTCATGACTTTAAGACGTACTTTAACTTCTAACAGTCAAATCCTGGTTTACTGTCTGCCATTACTACAACAGGCATGTCATCCTAGTAAATACAAATTTCATTCTTGAAAGCCCTCATTTACCAGAGTATTTTCTAGCAATGTTATTTCTGAAAAGTAACGATCTGGTATAACTCTACTTCTCTGTTAAAAAAAAAATAAATATAAATATAAAAATAAATCCATGTTAGCTTTGTGTCTGATATATCTGGAATTCCCACCAGAGGCTATATTCCTTTTCAGTAGCTTCATTTGCCTACAGGTATGGCATAAAGCTTGATTGAACCTTTCCAGTCATGTCCTGCACCTGTTACCATTCCCAGCTGCTGCAAAGCCCTGTTATAAGCCCCTGTCATTTATGACCCCAGCCAGTGGCTTCTTTGCTGGTTTTGCCCCAGTTCCAGTAGCAGATTTTGCTATTCACCATCGCTTAGCTATGATGGCAGAAAATGCCAAAATAGATCAGAAGAAATAGCTACTATAAAAATGCCAAATGGGCAGTTTCCCCTGAACCAGGGTGAGGAGAGAGCAAGTTAAGCTTATAATGAGAAAAGCCAAAATCTGGGCTCAGCTGGTGGGAGGTCAGCTCTCCAGGAAACACAGAAAGTATTGCAATGGGTGTGTGGACTTCTTGCACACCATCACAGCACCCCTGCTCACTCCTGTGAAGGACCTCTTCAGATGGCAGGAAATAACCTTATTAGAAGTTTGGAAACTCAAAGATCTGTTAACAGCCAACACTACTTAACACCCTGGTTTCTCTTCATTTACCCATTATTTTTTTTTAATTGTCCAGAAGCATTATTTTTATGTGTATGTATCATTTGCAAATTATTTTTTTAAGGGGACCAACAAAGAGAAGGTTTTATAGGAGCAGCAGAGATTAGAGGATATTGACTCCTGCCGTCCAAGAGGAGAATAATACCAGTCTGTGCCTTGTGAGAGGAGCCAAAACATGAAGGTCAGCTTTTACAACCCCACTATTTCCAAACAAAGTCTCTTTTATCGTTAGTGATAAAAGATAAGTCTTCAGTCTAATGTTTTTCCTTCAGTGAGGATTTTTTTTAATCCACAAAGGAAGAAAACTATACGATATATTTCCTTTAAAAAGCACTGGTTATAAGTCTTTGTTGGGTTATATGTATCCTAAACAGATTTTAAATATTGCAAATTAAAAATAAATAAAAAAGGAATGAGAGAACAACACAGTTCTACCTAATTAACTCTTATCTTCACTTTATACTAAAACATTTTTTTGCCATAAGATAAAGGAAAAAATAAAAAGTAACACAAAATTGGAAAAAATATCCTTCTCCAGTAAGAGGAAAGACAACGAGACTAGTTTGCCACATATCACAGATGAAATACAAAAAGAAGAAAGCAACTAGAAATGAAAGAAAAAAAGTCATTTCCAAATGCCACTTATCCTCTAACAGCAGCTGCACTCATGCATTTTGAAGAACATCAAACTATAATGGGCCACCGAGAGAATCTGTCTCACTAGAAAAAAAATAAAAAAAAATAAAAAAGTAAAATTTTCTAATCTTTTACAGGGATACATGTGCATGGAGAGCAATGAAAAGTGAATTTTATTCTGTAGGCATATTTCTAGTGAAGAAATATCCTTTTGTGCATTATCTCATTCTGTCTTGACTACCTCCGGTGGGACACTGCACAGAACAAAAAGGAACACCACCGAAAAAGTGTTACAAGGTCATCTGGCATACTTCAGTTTTCCACATCCATGGATATTTCCATAATCATGCCACTTTTAACAAAACTACATTTAGTGAATCTCTGAGTCTGAGAGATTAAGAACACCTGACAGAAATTGTCCTTTCCTTTAATTTTGAGCCACAGGATTTCTGGAACTTGAATCATAATAATTTAGTGCTTGCGACTGGCAGGTATGTATTTGTGTCTTTGAAGTCATCTTCCAGCAGTGGTTTAGTGACACAGTTTACACTAGCTCCAGTCCGAGTTAAACCGTTAGCAAGTTCTGAAAACACTGAAATGCAGCCCCTGGATCTTGGGTTGCTCAAGAGCTACACATCTCCAGGACGAGTAGGTTGGGACACCACAGCACCTCAGACGAGGAAGCCTAAGGGCTAACAAGTTGCTGGTAATTTTGGGGCTGTCTGTAACACTTGTTGAGGGTGGAGCAATGCAATCTGCTGAGCTCGGCCACTTTGTAGCTGCCATTTTAGGACTAAGGAGAAAGGGCTTTCAGCTCCTCCCAGCTAAAATGGCACAATCATCTGGAGAGGCCTGTGAAAATCAAGACCAGCAAAGCCTCCCTCTGCAAATTTTGCTTCTGACAGCTAGGCAGGATCATCACGCACTCCTTTCCCCAGGCAAATCTTTTCCTATTGAGGTGCCATCCCACCACGCTGATGATAAGTACAGCCTACGTTCAGATTTCTTGAAGTCCTTGCCAGAAGGAGCTCTGGATTCTGTTTTTCAGTAGCAAAAATGATGGCAGGGGATGGCCTCAGGTTGCCAGGTGGTCAGTATGAAGTCAGTATGACTGCAGATGGCCTGTGGCATGTGCTTATGTGAAGAAGAGAAAGTTGCACCAAAGGAGGAACAGTCAAGCAGCTGCAGGAGGTGTAGGGGCTAAGATGTGGAGAGACAGGGCAAGAGATGGGGATCTCCAGAAGAGGGGGATTTAGGAATATGAAAGAGAATTGAGAGCTTGAGGAATTTGTGCCATGGAAGCCAGCAATAGGAGGCCTGGGGAGCTCTGCTTAAGGTGATAAAAAATGCAGGAATTTGCTCAGTTGCTGAAGGTGGATGGCAGGAATGATGGGTCCTTGGGTCAGGCAAAGATAGGCCTGAGGTGGGAAAAAGAGGGATGGCCTATGACGGGAGGAATGGGTTCATCCTGCAGAGGGATGAAACTGGATGCTGAGGGGCCAGGGTTGCCATTACCACAGAATATATTCCTGGCCCAAACTCTCTGCAGACACATACACGATTATTTTCATCTTTCTTCTCTTCCATGGGACCACCAGGCACAGCCCTCACTTTATTCTCTTATTTGTTAACAAAATACAGAAGTCCTAATGACGGTTCAAAGAAAAAGATCAGATTTGTTAAGGTATTTAGGTCCACATAAATGGTGATGAGCACCTGCACTATGAGGTCCTACTTTTTTAGATTCAATCCACATCTGTTTTCTACCTTATCAGAGCTGATGATAGAAAAACTGTTACAAAAAAATAAATAAATAAAAAAAAAAAAGTCTTTTCAGCTTATTTCCCTATATATTATCTGATTGTTTTAAATATTAAATGGTACCTTGCATAAAAAAAAAGCAGTCACTGCTGTGAGTTTTACTTCATTTTTTTGTATCATTTCGTATTTTACTAAATAGACCAAATCCAAAAATCTTCCAAGGTCTTCATGACTGCTTTTTCAGTTTGTAAGACTGAGAGTATGTGGCTGAAGTGTTTGAAGAAGGCATTATTATTTCTTTAGTGTGCAAGTTCCTGTTGATTTAGATCCTCCAGATAGTGTCCTTGGAGAATGCGGTATTGAAATGAAAATAGATCCATCTCATGAAGTTGTACTTACAACAATTTCAATTAACTTAGTGTGTGAGTAATGGAAAAGAGAGTTAGATTGTAATTATCTTCCTCAACTCTGCCTCAGAAGTGTATGTTCAAAGCACCCAAAAAAATTGTCAATATCCATACACTTTCAGAGTAACATTAAAGGTTAAATCTGATTCCCAATTATTCTGCTTACTTTATGTTAGATGTAATGAGAAAATAAAGTATTGAATGTAGGCTGTCAACAAGTGCCACGGCCTGCGTTTCGATTACAGCGTATAGGTCCGCTTCTAACTCCGGCATTAACATTGCAGCAGCACTGCAAAGGCAGTAGGGATCTTTCTCAATGTTCCTTGTAACTTTGAATAACTACCTCGGTGTCATGTAATTAAACATCTTACCACAGATGCTGATGCTATAGACTGCAAGTTCCTAGCTGTTAAAAATGTGTGCAGAACCACTCGCTCACTTATGTATACTCTCCTTTACCTTTACCTTAGTTAAGAAGACCCCCAAATCAGGTGTTCATCTAAGAGCTAATAAAGCCAAATACTGCAAAAAGGATCCTACAAAAAGAAAAAAACAAAAAGGGCTGAAGAGCATTTACCCTGAGTTCCATCACAGCAAAAACTACCAGAAATCTTCTAGTGCTGCTTACAGAAAGAAAGGTGTTGACTACCAGCTGATTTTGACATGCTATTTTTTTCCCCGAGTAACTGCAGACTATCAAGATTTTATAGCTGACTTTAAAGCTTTTTCTTGTTTGTTTGCTTACTCTCTGGCAAAATGATGGGCAAGAAAATTCAAGAGCATCAAGTCCTCTATTATGTATGACTTAAATAGCAAGTTGGAATCTTTGCAAGTGTTTAACATCTTTGACTCAGATTCAGTCACAAACAACTTACGTTAACTGATCTGTACCATAATTGTATGCCAAGGTTTATAGAAGCCTTAATTGCTGGCAAGATTGACATTTATTTTACAGAAAGGCTCCCTATTCACAAAGTTTTAATTATAAAGCTAGGATTTGAAAATGCAAGAGGAATGTGCCCACGAGTTTTGGTGGCAGAGTTAATTTGGTTTTAGAAATCAAAGGTTTCTTGCCAAGTTAAAATGAATAAAACAAAGCCATAAACCCACAAGTGGACTGGCTTCATGGTTAGAGAGTAGTTAGAGCCCCATCAGGGCAATTGCAATTTGACTTAATCAAGCTAAGGAAAAGGAAAGGTGGTCTTCCAGAGCCACCCCATCATCTGGATACCTCTACTTCAAACCACACAGGAAACAAAAAATGATGTGCTCAAATTCCACAACGAAATCATATCTTGAGGCAAATATAAGAAGCTTCTCAATACAACAGCAAGCTACTCAAGGTAGCCCTGGCTCTACAGACCAAGACAGCAGACGGTCTACCCAATTTACCTCCCTAAGCATTTAAGGAGTTCTAGGGGAGGGGAAACAGCCAAATCATTAGCTGCTTGGCCAAACCTCACATGCTGTTCCCCTTTCTCTAGCCACAGCAAAGCAGTTGTTATGGGACTTGTTAGGAAGTCTAAGTTGTATTTTCTGGTATTTTTCCATTACCATGACCTTAGAAGTCCAAAAGCAATGCTTCACCTACAAGATAATGGGCACACTGTTCAAAATAAGGGTATACAGACAAGGTGCCATGGAGCTTGCCTTGCCTAAGTAGAGCAAGCTGTATGTATGCCTAGGTTGATGATACTGCTTCTATACAAAACAGAACAAAACAAAACAAAACCAAGAAAATAAAAATGAAGAAAATAGAAGAACAGAAGAGGTCAAAAGTGTTGTTCTGACATCAATTCTGGTGACCATATTTGTTCACATGTTGGGAAGAAAAAAAAAAAAAAAGAAAAAAAAAACACACAAAGCCAGAGGAAGAACTATCTGGAAGGAAAGAGTCCTCATGGTTTTGTGGGTCAGTAGGTTAAGACATTGGTGGGTTGTGATCTGCATGTAGCAGCATAAATGGAAGCGAGCATATCCAGAGGTACAAGAGGAAAATGGGGAGATCTATCTGTCTGCACACAGATGTAGCATAAAGCCAATAACCAGAGGAAAAAAGCTTTTTTTTTTTCCTAGTAAAAGTTATTATATCTTTGAAAAAGCTTGTCAAAGGGCATAGCGAATTCATCACTACTTGATGGCATTAAATAGAGTGTGTTTTCAGAAGATGTGCTCCATTTCAGCCACAAGATATTAAACTCTACAGGACTCATAATTTGGAAGCTAATTCCCTCTCAGTGGAAGTTGCTGGATGAAGTTCGATGGCCTACTGCCATGCATCAGCTGGATTGGGTCATTACAACGCTGCCTCCTCCGCCGCCCCCTCCAAAATTTAAGCAGCGTATATTGTACAAGCAGCAAAGGAGGGAGGTGGGAAATTAATAGTATTTATCTTGGAGGCAAACTTAAAGCTCCCTCCAGACATCAGAGAGCCCCAAAATCCCAAACATTATTTCTTCTTAATTCTTTAGGAAAGTGCAAGTTTTTCTTTTGGCTTTTAAGCAATGAGCTATCACTCTTCCCCATTTCAGAAAAGAATGCAGAAAATGTTTCCATCTTAGTGATAATTAACTGAACAAAACTCACTGTTGTTGAAGCAAATCTGTACCAGTATATTTTTAGCACAGACACATCCAACTCCATGCTGATTATAGTAATAATCAGCAAATAAATTCCTTTTCCTTTGACAGGCTGCTGGTTCTTCTGTAGGAAGGGAACTGGACAGGGCAAGTTATTCCCCAACTTTTCTTGAGACTTTAAAAACAAGCTAACATTTCACACTGAGCTGAAAGTTTCCACGTTTAGCCAGCAGAGCGGTTATCGGGGAAATCAGCTCAAACCTTGGTCCTTCTGGCCTAACTGCTGGCTGTGGGGGCCTCCCCAGCTCACAATACACTGCCAAAACACACCGGGCTCTGGAAAGTAGGTGCCAGCAGCAGGTAGCTTTGGCAAGACGCCTGACAGATGAATTCCTACCTTCATAGCTATCTCAGTTGACCACTGCCATAAAATCATCTCCTTGGTAATGAGAAGCATACAGTGTTTTTTTAACAGTGCACAAGTGCACAGAGTAAGGAATCCTATCTGAAACAAAGAAAATGTTAGATAAAAAGCAGCCAGGCTGCTCCTGGCCAGCACTACCGTTCTGAAGTGCCTCCTCCCACCCAGCACCAATGCTGTGGCATTTGCTCAGCACTGACCCAGAGGGCAAAATGCTCTCTCTGAAATCAGTAATATTCCTGGGCGTCTCTCCTTTGTTCTTTTCGAGCTTGTCATTTAGATTCCAATTCAACCAGGCAGTGTTTTGTTTGAGATTCGACGGGAACCCAGGAAAATGCAGCACGAGTTACGTGTCTGAAATGTGCAGGTCTGAAGCAGTGCCCTAAAATTAGAGACTCTTGTCAGCGATAATCACCATAAACATTCCTTTTGCGCTGTGCAGGCACAAGATTATTTCTATGACAATACTTCTAGGACAGTTGATACGAAAACATGGAAACGTAATCTCGTTAGAGAAGATCTGAAGGTAGCTAAGGACACAAACTTCTGCAATTACATCTTTGAGAAGATACAGTGCTACCACTAATACCAATTCATACTGATTCCAGTCAAATGCACTGTGTATTAATCTACATCTGCGTAGATCCAGGAAATAAAGCACATGCAAAGACTGTTTTCAAAGTTTATTTTTTTAAGATATGAGATTTTTTTGCTTTATAAATACAGCAGAGTATCTGGACAACAAATGATCTGAAAACAAAAGCAACCCCTTCCCCACTACTGACACAGGGGTGCAATTCAAGTAGGCTCATATTTCTTGAAAACCTTAAAGTTATAGATCCACATCTATGTAGCAGAAACATCATTTGATAAACCAATTAATTGCCAGGTTTACCAAGACCGTTCTACCAGTGATCAGGCCAGCTCCAGCAACAGGCAGCCTCTCCTTCCTGTGGAGAAGACATTTTCCCTCAGGCATGGCAAACCCCTCTCCCACACCACCACACGCTTAACCGAGCTACAGAGCACTGCTCAGTGCAGCAGTGCCCCAGAGCATCCCATCCATGTCTGCTGCTGGTAGTGTTGCAACAACAATTGGCTGTAGCAATCCTTTCCCTTTTGCTTCCTGCTCCTGAAATTCCAACTTTCCCCGGAGCTAAGGAACAGCATGAGGTCCTGAGCACACTCTGAGATTAAGCACAAAGCCCAGTGACAAAAACTCACAAATTAAGGACATTTTAGCTACAGGTTGCCAGCTAGGTTAGCATTTCTGTCTCATGGACAGATTCCTTTTGTCTGCAAAATGATGTTTGCTAGTAAAAAACAGTTCTCTGGATTCATCTAAAGCATACTTTTAAGAGTTTTGTTTGTTTGTTTGTTTCCTATAAAAGACATCTCAGCTGACGTACAAATGTCACTGACTCAAAAATAAAAGGTGTATACAAACCAACAAGGAAAGCAAAGCTTTTTTAAGGAAAGAAAACAAAACAAAAAAAAAAAAACAGGGCAGTGAATAGAAACACAGAATTTGAGGTAATTGGAAGCAGATATTTTCATGGACTCTGGCTACAGACTTTTTCATTACACAAAAAGCAGATGATGCATATAAAATGCTGTGTGTCAGCTACTACAGGGCTAACAGACATTTGAACATTTGTATTTTGTATGCGCATCATCTAACAAAAAGAGCGAATACTTCAGAAAATCACCATGTGTCAGTCTCAAAAGTATAATTACTTTGCTTTCCTCAGTTTGTCCTCCAATGTATTTTTCTTATTTTAAATGGCAATTAATGGACCATATGAAGGAAATAACAATCTGTGAAAGTCCGTAATAAAAGCAGAAGGAAATCTAACTTTCTAAGCAACTGTAGTGTTTAAAGTATTGACATCATGTCAAGAATAAGCTTTCAAATTTCATTTTTGTTATCTAAGACCTGACATGAAAACTTGATAAACAAAAATATCAAATAAAAATATCAAATACATTTTAAAGATGAGCAAAACCAGTGCTTCTTCTAAAACTTATCATACACTCTAAATTGATAATTAAAAACATGAACGTTTTAGCTAAACCAGTTACTGAAACAAGCACTCAGCCATGACAGAACTCGAAGTTTTCTAATTCTCAGGAAATAGCCAAGCTAAGAAACCTGATGCTGTGATTTCAAGCAGCATTGCATTAAGCAGTTGGTCACCCCAACAGGATGGCACAAGGCTGCCACCTTGTGAAAAAATGCAAACCAGCATTGAGAGAGCAAAAATCAACAGTCTTGTCTCTAGGCTATAGAAGACTTTTTCCTACAGTATTTTAACAGAAGTAATCCTTCTGGTTTACCTACTTGCAATCAAAGTAATAGGTAAAAAAAAATCTTTCAGCATGCACATATTGCTTTTGGTGTAAAATTCATACTAATTTTGAACACAAACATGTTGTCAAAGGACTTTAGAGGAACAAAACCAATACAGAATACTCACAAATAACAGAAAATACAGGTTACTGTTTACAAACAATCTACCTACCTTCCCAAATAACCACCTATATGTAACTTCAAAAGTTTTCCATTACTTTCCTTGTGTTTTTCACCTCAAAACAATTCAGCCACACTGTGGCTGTTCAGTTCTCTGCTTGGGTTCTTCTGAGAATGATTGAAAAATCGCCTTCTTTCTGTCTCAGGAAAACTGAACCTGAGCCTTTATTTTTCAATGGCAATTATAAAATTGTTAGCTGCATTTTCTTTTAATCTCAGACATTACATTTCAACGAATTACTGCAGCTTTTTTCTCTAAATGGATAGCTGATTAATAAAATTTACAGTGATAATTGTTTTAATGCTGTTGGAAGTAATTTCATTGCCAATTTACACCAGCGCAGGAATTAACCAGAAGTAATTCCTCCTGAAGCTAGAAGACCATGGCAACAAAACCAGGATAAACACAGCCCTTTCTGCATGTCTCTACACCGAATGGGTCATGCATTACAAACAGCCACAATGGAAATATTGCAGAAGCAAAATACTAAGATGAATTTTCCAAGAGATGCTCCAAGATTATCCAAGTATGTTAAACGAATTCTTATATCTAGATTTTAAAACTGCCACTGCTACTGATACTTCTGAAATGTCTAGGAAACACTTTCTTTGTGATTAATCATAATGTAATTACAACCATCTTGATTTATGAAACTGAATCAGACTAATACCTGTAAAGTCCCTCTGGCTCATCAGCAAAAGTGAAAATACAGCTTTACTCCAAAAACAAATTTCTTCTTTCATGTTTTAATAATTCATGGATTTTCATATTTCTTATTATAACTTGTAACTTATTTCAACTCAGCTTGATTTAACTTTGCAAAAAACATTGAGAAGAATTGTACAGTTACATTAAAATATACAAGTACATTGGTGAATCCCATTATAAAATATTATGCTGTCTTACAACGTTCTTAAAAAACAAATTAATAAAACAGCTCACAGAAACCTCTCTCTATATAATTTTTCCAGTATCTTTTAACATGGTCATTAGTCATTATCATGGTCATTTGTGGGTCTTTTGCATTCACTTTTCTTTTTGAAATAAATGTTTAGTTGCATTAAATAGCATTTATCTAAACTAATTTCTTTTCACTGGAAACATGGCTGCTATCTCAGTTGAGGGTAAGTTTGAAGCATAAGCACTCTCATCATTAACAGATGATTACAGGCATTCAAATACCAACATGGATAGACATCATGGACAAAATAAAACAGCCGTGCCCTATAGAAGTACAGGAATGTTTTCATTTTGTCGAGGAAATGAACAACAGCTCCTCTATATAAGCCAAAAAAATCAAAGAGATCTTGAAGACAGGTCAAAGTAGTGTCCAGGGCCCCATCACTTCCCACGTTACCCTTCCAACTCATTCAGTACCACAAGTTGAGGACACAAATGCAGTTGCACTGAAACATGCATATATGCTCTTTACCTTGTTTACATTTTTGTAATGTTATAGAAAAGCAAAACTGGATGCAGAAGGCATGCAAGACTTCCCCCCAAACCCATCATAATAAAATCACTGCACAGCATCCTGGCTTCTGCAAGAACCATGCTGGATGCTTGAAAAGCAAGCCAATTCAGGCTTCTCTTGGCCTGTCAGCTTGATACAAAGCCAAACAGGGAGTGATGGAAAATTGCTTTCCCTATTGTACGCACGTTGTCAGCAAATTACCATACTGGCAACAGGGCAAAAAGAAAGCAGTGACCTGGCAAATGTTTCAAATGCAATATAAATAAACCTACTCATTGAGTAGCTTTAAGGTTTCCTTAGAAGAAACAGGGTTGCAAAGACAGTGGACAGGAGAATCTGAGCCAAGCACACTCTTCATGGTGTTAGTACAGAGAAGGGCTCAGAGCCAGAACATTGATCTGTATACTATAAAGAAAACAAAAAATAACAGCACTGCTGCGAGTACTGACCTTTCGAAGCGCAATTCCATTTCAGAGTGACTGGAGTGGCAATAAGATAATATGTTTGCATAGATGTGACTGCAGTATTTTCATTACAGGGCAAGAAAGACCTTAGAGATGTTAAACAGTATGTGAAGCTTTGCATCTCCCCAGCACATAATTTAGTTATATTTATAAAACCGTTCAACTGTTAACTTGAGGTGATCAAATATTTTTTAGTCTAATTAAAGACATTTACTGACAGGAACCATTACAGTACTCAAACTTCTTTTATTCTGAAGATAATGTGCTAGATGCTTTAAAAAAATCACATACATTGTATTTTACCTTTGTAAAACAAAATATATACTCCCTTGTTCCATTAGATTTGTACATATAAGAAAAACATTTAAAAGAACAATTCAGTAATGCCATTAGTGCTTATTTAAGATTGCACGGCAAAGATCTTAGAAACACCGAGTTCAACTTGGGAGTGTACTCATATCCTACACTTCAATACAAATCTGCAAGCACAGAACTTCAGGACATAAAAGCCTTATTATTTGGAAGGGTATTCATTATACCGCATTCCACTGTGTAACGACACATTTCAGTCTGACACACGTAAATTGCTCCCCTTCTAATAGGCCACATTATCAACTGCAATTTATCTTTTGTTGTACAATAACATTTATTCCCCCAACGAAGGTAGATGCATACAGCTTCCACTGTATTTTCTAAATATCAGTTGGAAGTAAAATTTTCCAAATGTCCTAATCATTAAAGAGCCTACATTCTGTTTGCAAAACTAATGTAAGCGTTTATTGACAAAAAAACTCATGAAAATTCAGTGGGACGTAGGTGTTTTTGCAAACATTATACTTTAGCAGTGTTTCATACCTTGACCTTTAGCAGCCGTAGATGGAAGCGGCCCGTTCCAGTGAGTAAACATGCACCCAGAAGTAACAAGGAGGTTAAACACTTAGGTACTCTGTTTTAAAGAGAAGCCTCTGAAACATCAACTGTCATATCTTCAAGTACATTAGAGAATATATTATAATGCGAAATGACTGTAAACATCCCCCATATTTCACATTAATTACTGGAAAGTGTTCTCAAATTTCCTCTCCTACTGAATTTGTTAATTCCAGGAGCTCAGAAATTCAATATTTATAATACCTTCACTTTACGAGATACCAGACCTCACATTCAGTTCCAAGAACATAAGCAACTTCCTTCCTTCCCCAATCCCCACTGGGGCATAAATGTTCATACATAATGCAAAACACAGTACTTCATTCCAGAGTGCACAGCCTTGAAATGGTACTGGCTTTTCCTCAAGGTATGAAGGTTAAAAAAAAAAAAAAAAAAGTCACCACATAAACCTCTGGACTTCCACGCTATTTGGCCATTGAAATGTTTTGTTTAGAAAAAGAAAAAAAGCTACCATGTTCACAGCAATATAAAAAGCCAACTCAAGGAGTTGTCTGGAAAGAGAGGGAAATGGAATATTGAGCCTGTATACTAGGAATGGTAAAATAAAGTAACGAAATTCTAGCAGCTTTTGAGGAACGGTGACTGCTAATAAGCACACAGAATACATTAAGGTCCAGAATACTGGTTTTGTTTTTAGGGTATCAAAAAAACTCCAGCCAGCAAATATATAGGCTGGAACTAATGCATATTTAACAAGTTCGTGCCTTTGGAAGATTTTTCTCCAGACATAGAACGTGTAATGTCTGTTATCTGCTAGTAAATACTTATGAACGTAGGTAAATTTCCAAACCAGGAATAAAGAGATGACGGTGATTAAGCCGTATTGCACAGGGTGTTTCCGCAACGACAGAAGGAATTTGCTGATTTTAGTAGGGGTCAGTAAGTGAGGGAAGGAAAAAAAGACAGTAAAGGACAGAAAATAGAACAGCTGAGGAAAGTGCAAACAGGCTTCGTGGCTACTTCTGTCACCAACAACTATCCCACCATTGACGAAGACAAAAACAAAGAACGCAGTGACTAATATGATATACGGCCAAGTTAAAGCAACAAGCGTAACTAAGTTTTTAGGTGATGTAAGATATTCAATAAGAAACTTCAATACTCTGATCAGATCTGGAAACGATCCTTTCATGGCAGAGATCTTTTCATCTTTCTTTTTCAGTAACTCTGTCTTCCAGGCTTCATTCAGCTTCTCTGCAACAACATTTCCAGCACAAAAAACTGTCCACACAATATTTGTCTGGCGAAACATGAAGCCACAAAATCCGAGCAGAGCTGAAGCTTTATGGTTACCATAAAGGCACATTAAATATGCAAAGAGAGTAAAAAATACTGATCCCGGGTCCGTATAATAAAGGAATGTAAAAAAATAAAGGGTGGGAAATATTGCAAGAGTCAATGCAGACAAAATTCTCTGGAAACCAGACACAGCCTAGAGAAAAAGCAGAAAAATGTGATTAGTAACATCCAATAAATTTATATATATTATTTGTGAGAATTCAATTACCACAATATAGCATCTCTAATGCTCTTTGATTCCATTGCTGCACGAGCACACACGCTAGTTTTGTTAAGCTCCTGCTATGTTAATATAGAGTGCTGGATGATACAATGGTAAAAGACAAACGAGAACATGGCACGTTATTGCTGGTGAGATAAAATACGGCGAAGAAAATGCACCAACTCCTTTCATAAGTCAAGTGTTCACAGATTTGTGGTATCAAAATTATTATGGGAGTATAACTGCTCCCATACCTAGGATAAAAGAACTATAACAGACAAAATAAAGAGGGAAAAAAAAATCAGTTCTTCACCAGGTTCTGTTTGTGAGACAGCAGAACACATCATTCTGTGCTTTTACTATTGCATCTTTTGAGGCCAGCACACGAAACAGTCAGTTCAAGTTTCTAATCTTTGGTGCAGCTTTTGTTTTTTATTTTCATTATAATCCACAATTTAAAAAAAAAAAAAAAAAAAAAGAAACTTTAAAGAAGGTAGGAGATCATATAGTTAAAAACTCCTCCCAAGTATGCCACTCACTACATGACATGATGCAACTCACAGTGTTAAAAAATGCTGCGTGTTCCTGAAGGATGTAGTCTGAGATGAAACAGACGGTCACCACCAAACAGAAAGGAGAATACAGAAAACGCTCAGAGCTCAAAGTGGCAACAACACAAGCACATTTTCTCACACTTATACTACTATCAAGAAACTTTTTGTTTGCTTATATTTATATTCCCACTTCCAAACATAAACTTATTTGTACCAAAAAAAGAAACAATGTATTGAATTTGACCTAATTCTGTGTCTTATCCTGTGCTTACGCATGAAGAGTTTTCTGTATGATAACACATCAGAGGAAGTTTTCTTTACAGTAGTGGAATCCTTGAATTAACAGAGAGCAAGAAAAAATGTTCTTATGGTTAAAAGAGAAACAAAAGAACTTTCACTAAGGCAAGAGGTTTTGAATAGGCCATAAACCACTGTAACAATTTACCTACAAGAGTGGTAGATACTCCATCATTTTAAAAATACAATAGTCTTGTATCCAAGTTGGAATGTTATGTTCTGGATGGGTGAATAGCTACACAGGTAAAAAATTGGCTGGATCAGTGTACCCAAAGATTACAAGAATATTGCAGAGATCTGTACTAGTATCTGTCCTGTTTAACATTAACATTTGTTGATGATCTGAAACAACAGAGTACAACTTCATCACGTTTGTAGGTGATGCTAACCTGTGGGGACTTGGGCAGTATGCTCAAGGGAAGGGCTGCCACCCAGAGTGACCTGCACGGGCCAGAGGAAGGGTGCAACAGAAGTCTTATGAAATTCAACAATGGCTTATAGCAAATGCCAGCATCTGGGAAAGCAGACCCCTTACAATGATACAACCTGAGCATGGAGTAGCTGAGGATCTGCTGCACTTTGGAAATTGACCTGGGGTTCTCAGCAGGCAGCAAGGTGAACATAAGCTAGCAGGACACATTGGCAGCAAAGGAACAGCAAGAACCTCTTGAGCTGCTTTAACAATAGGGTAGCAGCAGATCAAGGAAAGTGACTATCCCTTTTTACTCCGTATTTGTCAGGCTGCATTTAGCGTACCGTGTCCAGTTTTGTGCTCCACGATATAAAAAAGTCATCACTAAACTGGAAGAAGTTTAAGGCTACCTGCAAGCAAAGGGCTACCAGGAGAGACAAGGGCTGAAGCACCTGGCCTGGGAGGAGAGGCTGAGAGGGCTGGCCTTGTTCAGCCTGGAGAACAGATGGATTTGGGGTGTCTGAACAGCAGCCTACCAGTACCTATAGGGAGGTTAAGGCAAAGCGAGGTAAATGGAGCCAGGATTCTCAAATGGTGCATGGTGGGAGAACAAGAGACAATGGGTATAAATTGAAATGAGAGGCTCAGACTGGATGTAAAAAAATATATATAAATAAAAAAGAACCCACCCACACACTCCTTTTCCACCACAAGGACAGTCAGGCAGTGGAACACGTTGCCCAGTGCGGTTGTGCAGTCATTCTCCATCCTTGGAGATTTTTCCAGTCCCCACCCTGAGCAACCTGGTCTGATCTCAGGGCTTGCCTGCTTTGTGCTAGAGACCTCATGAGATCCCTTCTAACTTGGATTATTCTCCAGTTCTAAATATTGACATCAAATGTGGTATATTTCTAAAGAACGTATTTTGGTTCACACACAGCTTACAGGGCTGCATTCAGGATTCGGTGGTTAAAAGTTTTGTGGAGAATCTTAACCAACTAGATGAGTTAGTATCTAATAATTTTAATTTATATGTGTATTTCAATGGGACTACTTATAGTTACGCGTAACGCTGAAGTTTTAGAGGATCACACCCTGACAGAGAAAAAATACTACGTTTTTAAAAGAAAAGGAATGACTAAACTGGTAGGAGTACCTGCAGTTATTTAAAACTGACAGTAGCTCATATATGTAGTGAAGTAAACACACAGAGTCAAGAAGTTGTTTGTACTAGTGCATAAAATAACACAACTTTGACCGTACCTTATTTTTCTGGTGGATCTTTAGGAGCAGTAAATAGAGCAGGTAGAAGTTGCCAGCGCTGAAGAGGAGGTTGATAAAGCGGAGCATTCCCGTGGAGCACACGATGGGGCCCGTCCACCCGAAGAGCCAGGCCGCAGGTTTCACCACGCCGACCGACAGCAGGTACAGACCCGGCAGGGTCGTGATCATGGGGTCCCACTGGAGGATGGGGACAAGCAGAGAGGGGGGTCAAAGATGTGTGACAGAGACCTGAGACGTGCAGCAGGGTTAGGATATGCAATGTCAACCCCCGCTCTGTTTCATCGTGTGGGTCAGGGAGTTATTATGGTTGGAGATGCCCTCCAAGCCCACCTGGTCCAACCACCCCCTGCCACCAATGTCACCACTAACCCATGTCCCCAGGCACCACGTCCAACCCCTCCTTGAACACCCCCAGGGACGGTGACCCCACCACCTCCCTGGGCAACCCGTCCCGATGTCTGAGCACTGTTTCTGAGCAGAAAATGCCGTTTTGTTGGACTTGAGGCGTTCTTAGCCCCAGATCTCCTTCATGGTTGACCTCGCGTCCCACCGCCCTCGCTCGCCCCACCCGCGGCAACAAGCGGGCAGGGCTCGGGGAGCAGCCGAGCCCGGGGGAGAGGAGGGAGCCGGGGCACCTGCAGGAAGCTGCCATGGCAGTAAGCTTGTGCCTGGGGGACGTGGAAGACCTCGTCCATGTAGGGCTCCCGCAGGCGGCGGTTGAACGCCGCGAAGAGCAGGGAGGAGACGAGGAAGGCGCCGCTCATGGCGGCGGAGAAGCCGTACGCCTCCACGCCCTCCATGCTGCCGGCCGGGGAGGGCAGGACGGACAGGGGGAAGGAAGAATGGACGGAGGAAGAGGAGGAGGAAGAGGAGGAGGAAAAGGAGGAGCCAGGCGCAGGCTCCCGCTGCTGTGCAGGAAGGAGCGCGTGGTGCTGCAGGCGGATCGGGGGTTTTTAGGGGTGCCGCAGCCGGTTTTTCCCCCTTCACCAGCACCCCTAGGCGGGTGCGTGCAGCGAGGGCTCTGTTTGCTGTGAGAAAAGGGCGAAAGGGTCCCACAGCCCTGCGGGCAGCAGCCCCACGGCCGCCCAGCCTCGGGCATGGAGGCGCCCCGTGAGGCGGGGCTGGAGCTGCAGCAGGAGCTGGAGCTCTTCCCCGGCCGCAGCGTCGCCCTCCTCCTCTTCACCGGCGTGCAAAACGCGGCCGCCCTGCGGAGGAAAGCCATGGAGGGGGCCGTGGAAGGAGCGCTCCTCAACCCCGCCATGGTGAGGGGGGCCCGGTGCTAGCGGGGGGCGGTGCGGAGGGGCCGCCGGGCGCCCCCCTGCAGGCGCCATGGCGGGGCCGCCACGGGGCCGCTGCCCCCGCGGGGCCCTTCAGCGTCGTGCGAGGGTTTCTGTGTAAAACATGCTGCCAGGGAAGGATGAGAGGCATAAAAAGGTGTCTTCTTGGTTCCCGTGGCATCTGATTTCCTAGAGTTATTTAAATGTAGCGCCACCTGCGGAATGTATTATGAGCTGTGCGCTGCTCTTGTCAAAAATCAATGGTGTGCAGAGCCTTAGGGCTTGTGTAAACTCCTTACTACTTTCTGAACCGATTGTTTGTTGTCACTAGAATTAGCAAAGCAGTAGTCATGAAGGAAAACAAGATTTGAATCTGTCAACTTACCCATAGGAGATTTATTAACGCGATTATTTTTCATAAGATTCCAGTAATCTGACTGACAGTGTAATCATTATTTTTACATCAAGCATTGCCCCTCTCAGTAAGCCATCCCACTCGCTTTGGAAGAACAAGAATTGCTAAAAACATAAAGTACACTTAATTGCTCACTCTTAAAATTACAGACTCAAGCCATCAAAGTTATTTGGTCAGTTATGTTGAATTTCTGTTTAATTTATGTCATATTTTACAGATTGTAGATCCTTTTCAAGTTCTTGTGGCAGCCAACAAAGCAGTTCATCTACAAACGATAGGTAAAATGAAGACCAGATCTCTCAACGCAGAAATTATTTTCAGCCTTTCACCAAACAACAACGTAAGATTTACTGATCAAATATCATTTTTGCCAAAGAAGCTTGCTAATATCCCTGCAGCCAGATTAAATACAGGTATCCACCTAACAGTTTACCTGGAATACTAATAGAAGTTACTGTTATTTTTAGTAACGCTGATATGCTGTTATTTCTTGTAAGCTTATCAGAATTCCATTATCATAAAATGTTTGTTAATTTATACTTCGGGTTTATTTGATCCAGTAGCTGAAAAGATTGTTTAGATGTAGTGAGAAAATGACTTGCAGTATTTTGATCTTTTCCATCTTTTTCCATCTTTTCATAGATTTCAGATGCATTTAAAAAGTTTGGCATTTCAGACAGTGACACAGCAGTACTCATTGTTCTGGTTGTAGACAGAGAAAAACCTCTAAATCTGGAGGATATAGCATCTCATGTAGAAGGCCAACAGGTTGCTCTAGATGAACTTTCCCAACTGACAGACACTGCCAAAGTTAAAAAGGTATGTAACAAAAAGAGATGACGGGTAGAGAAAAGAAATAACGTATATAAATTGTCTATGTATATGCTTCAATTTACATAATTCACGTAGGGTTTGCTTTTCTTTACTATGACTGAAAACTTGTTTTACATGCAGCTTTTTCTTATAATGCTTTTTTACTCTGGAAAAAAGTTGTAGTCCTAATGCTCTGACATCACAAATTTTAAGCTGTCAGATTCTTAATGTTGTCAGGAAATTGAAACATAAAAAATGAATTCCAGATTCATTTTGATTTTCGAGGGGGAAATCTTTGTGTATGTGTACTTTTTTTAAACGTATGCAATGGACTTTTCTTCCTGCCACAGCTTTCATGTTTTTCTTTCTTTTTTTTTTTTTTTTGTTTTTGTTTTTGTTTTCCTGCAGATGTACAAGATTACTCCACAGGAAGAAAAAATGGGCACCTTATTAGACAGTATTGTTTGCAGAATGTCAACAAAAGATGTTTAGCGAAAATGTGGAAATAAATTTATTTTGAAGGAAAAAGTGGACTTCTGAAGATGTAAAAACACTTTGCAACTCTGTATCTCAAGACAGTATGGTGTAGTACTGAGTTGTTGGTTACATCTGAGCTTTAACTGAGTAAGCTTGGATGCGGGGGTTATCCGGGCTGTATTCTAAGCACAGAGATTAGTTTGGCTGTGCTAAACAGAATTTGCCATTGACAAATTGTTCATTTTCCTAATGATAAAAAATGACTTTTGCCAGAACCTTAAGCTGATCATAAACAGAAAGTTTGGAAATTTGTACTTACTTTTTTTTTTCCAGCAAATGTTCTGTTATCCCTCCACAGGTTTCAGATATTTTTTATCAACCCTACCTTGATTTGATACCTGAATTTGATGCACAATATCATTTTAATGATACTGCTGTCATATTTTTCTGTCTCTGTAGTGTGAAGTATTGCTGATGGCCTAGGAAAATGGAAAGTTTCTATAAACTGTCTTCAGTACTGTCTTTCTACTAATGGGACAGTCATTGCCCAGCATTTGGGAAAAGGAATGGGGGTGCATCGTGGCACCCAGCAATGTGTGCAGAGGTGCATTGTGGAGCAGGGGTTTCAGTGATGTGCTGAGGAATGATTAAGGTCAGTATGGATGGTGTTAGCACCAGACAATCTGATGTCATAGGATGCAGTGTTGTGCTGAAATACTGCTGGATTGCTGAGTTATTTTAGTGTTAGGTTTAAAGGATAATGAGAGCTTCTTTTACTGTATAACACCAAGCGGCAGTGCTGACATCTGAAAGCTTGGTTCCAGGTACAGAATTCACAGAGAAGTTTGCACCGTAGATTTACTCACTTTACATTGTGGATATAATTTACGTGGCATTCCAAAAGAATTGTTGAAATAATTTTGCTTGGCAGAACCACTGTTAGGAAAGAGCATCAAAGGCAGCTAAAGAGAATGCTGATTTCCAGCAGTCACCAGGTCTGAGTGCCCTGAGTATCATTTGATCACAGGCACCCTGATTAAGACAAATGACTGTCCTAATTAGGTAGCAGTCTTTAGTTTACTGTTATGCTTTATTGTTTTTCTGGGACATGTATAAAACTGTATATTTCTCTGCATTTTTTTCCCGATGTTCTGAGTTGTTAGGTTTTTTGTACTGTAGCCCTGTGATGGAAGCATTATTAGGACATTATTATGGGTTCAAATCCTTCTTCTGGATTGTTGCAATTAGAGATCTTAATGAATTGATTAGAGGTCCTTTGCAGCCATTTTTTCTAGGATATAGCCAATACTTAGCAAATGCTAAGGGAATGGCAAGGTTTATCAAAATAAAATATTCAAGAGAAGTGGGTGTGCTGATTTCTTGATATGAAAATGGTTTTACAGAATGTGTTATCCTTTCTAAAGGAAATGTGAGGCATTATTAAGAGATGGAGCTTAGGCAGGGCTTGAGTCTTCCTGACATAAAATGTGAGTTACATCAGCATGGCAGAATGACTGTGGAAAATAAAAGACTTGTTTTTATTTTATGACAGTCCAGTTGGTACATGGAGTATGTCATCAGATTTGCTGGCTCAACTGCTGACATCGGTTTGAGTAGTTTAGAATAACAGCAGACAGGTATGCTTAAACCACAGCCTTTTTTGAACGTGTATAAATCATCAGTCTGGTCTGGTTAATATAAAAGAAATATTAATGAAAAGATCACTGTGTAATAACCGATACACACATTCCAAACGTGGGTTCTCAGTTTTTAATTCTAGTGAGGTTACTTCATTGGTGCAGAACCCATAACTAGTTTGTTACTGTTGTCATGTATTCTGAGTTAGATTATGAAAGTGATTTACTGTGGGAGCTGTTTTCCTGGGTGGATTTACAGGGAATGATTTCAAGAGCTGTAGACTCCATAACATTCGGTCAGAGAGGTGATTTGGATCTGTTGACAGAGAGGGACTGTGCCATCACCCTACTTGACCACATTTTTCCCCTACCCATGACTGCGTTATCAACTTATTTACAAAAATAAAAACAGTAATAAATGTAGATTCTGTTGACCCTGCAAATTTCTGTTTGTCTTTCTGAATACATTAAATATTAGTGAGTTTATTCCTATAATTTAACTGTTAGTCAACTACCCCTTCTATCCAGCAAGGCAAAAGTTTGAGAAAAAATATTTAACACTTTGTAACTTACAGTATTGATGCATCCAAGCCAGCCTAGATACATTTAACAGCTTAAGATACTATTTGATGGTACAGATAAGCCAGTCTAAGAGTCCACTCTTGCTGGAAGGCCGTGGTCTGATTTCCCCTTTGATTCACGTTCTCACAATTTTCCTCGTTTGTCCCAGCATGCGTTGGACTAGCTACGTCAAGTCAATTTGCAGAACAGTAATCCAAAAAAGAAGTGGGTTGCTTTCTGCCACATTAACGTGCCAAGTCAGGAGAGCCAGCATGGGAGCAGTGAAAGGGTACGTCTAGAGAGAAGAACACCCCAGCTGTCCCAGCATTTCCACGGCTGTTCCCAGTGCTGCCTTAGCCATCAAGTGCGACTCTGCTTCTTTGTCAAAAAACGTGGCTAGCCACTGGGGCAAAAGTGAGCCACCAGTTACCATGTTCTCTCTCAGGGTGGTGCCATTTATTCTGCTAGTAATCTTTAATATGACTTCTTTGTTCCATTTCACAGAATCACAGAAAGGCTGAGGTTAGCAGGGCCCTCTGGAGGCCAGCTGCTCTAACCCCTGCCCAAGCAGGGACACCCAGAGAAGCCTGTCCAGGACCATGTCCAGATGGCTTTTAAGTATCTCCAGGAAGGGAGACTCCACAGCCTCTCTGGGCAGTTGAATTTCATTTATTAGGAAACTTAATTCAGTACAGTCTTTCACACACAAAGAAATCTTACAAGTACACCTGTCCTACCTCTGAAAAGTACAGTACTAGATTGCTTTCAGAGTCCTCAGTATAACTGAGAGTACTTTTCCACAAAGCTCAATGATGAAGTCTGAGATATGATTATGGAGGAATCTGAAAGAGACGTCTTGTGATCAACATCAGTGCAGCAAGTGATTATTCCCCACTCTCCTGCTGCATTGCAATCCTTAGCTAAGGAGAGTGGGGAAAAATCATGAACACAATCTTTTTATAAGGAGGCTGTGAAAGGTACATTCTGCTTTCTCAACTTCATGGTGACCCCTGCTCCCCTTTTTTTTGGTGGTATCTCAAATTCCAGATACCTTTATGTATTCTTCAAGAAAATAGAGATTTTTTTTAATGAAGATGAAAATTTGGTGGTTTTCAAACCATTGAACTTTCTGCTATGTCCTCTGAACTTTCATGTTTTCTTCTCCTCTATCATAAGGTGAGAGAGAGGAAACAACCATTTTCAATACCCTATTTGGGTCTCCAGCGCTTCACAGGCAGGAATATATCTGCAGTATTTACAAAATCAGTGAATAAATCCTAAACTCTGATGTGCAGCCAATTGCTCTAGCCTTGTGTGTGTGGTGTGCAGCCAAATCCTCCAGCTCTGTTTGTGTGTGTGTGTGTGGTGGTGGTTCTTTTTGTTTGTGCCGCCCTTTCACTATTAGGTCTGTACATGACATGGATTGAACAAAACCAGCAGCCTGTGCTTCTAAAAGTCAATGACTAAAACCTCCTATTCTGTTGAACTCACTTTCCTGATTAAATGCTTTGCAATACACGAGTTTCTTGGAGGGGGACTATGTAGCAGAATACACAAAGCTGTATTTTACAATGAGGTTATAGTTCTTGCTAAAGCCAGCAAATCATTACTGTTTGAGTTAAAGATGATGCCAAGCTTTCAGCCTAGGCAGATCTGATACACGACACATCTGAACTACTGGCCAGTCCATCATGTAACAGGTGTATATAACCACTTCTGGGCACGTGGTGGATATATCCTTCAGGAAAACCTCATGCTCTCATGGCTGAGGCAGTCGTCCTCCCCTCAGGGGGCTGCAGACAGCCTTCACCTGTGGGATGGTGAAGGATCAGAAGTATACCCACCACATGGCTGGAGAAATGTACGTTTTGGCATAAGATGTGAGAGGTTCTTGAAGGAAAAAATCTGATGACAGATTCTTCAAGGAAAGAGAGAAGCAGAGAGTAGGCTGCCTGCACATCCAACCAATTCCACCTGATTGTGCTCTGGCCATATCCAAAAGCAACTGTGAAGAACATAGCACATAAAACATAGCATAGAACATAGATTACTTTTTCTCCAGTCCAGTTTATGAGCTGCAGCCTGTGCACCTCTGAACTATGTGTTTAATACCAACGAAATGTGTGTTTCTTAAAGCTGTGTATGTAGCTTATGATTCTGTACATCAGGTTCTTAGAACAAGTAGCCAATCTGATGCACAAAATCTTAAGCAAAGGAAAAAAGTGCTTCAGCCCTTGGTTAAGAGTTCAGCAAGTTAATTCCCTTCACCTTTGAGTGTGCCTGCTCCTTCTCTGTTCAGTGGCTTCCTCTCTTGTCATCCTAAGCCTCAATTGCCTGGTTTTACTTCCCCGAGCCCTTCACGGTTTACATCTGTCTCCTCAAGCATAAGCTTGTTCTCTTGCTTAGTTATGTTTTCAAAGCAGCAGCGTCAGGCCTCCTTCTGTGCCTACTTAAGCCAGGGGAAACTCTCTTCATCACTTTCAAAATAGGTGATTACAGAGGACCACTCCTTGACCTCTTGTCATAACCATCTCTCTCTCTCTCCTATAAAAGCTGTGATGATGGTAAACGTCCAGAGTGCTGAGCCCGGCGCCCATCTCACAGCCCTAGTAGCCTGTTTCTTTTCACACTGTTGTCAGGACATATAAATCCCTCTGTCTCCTCTTGTACTTAAAAGGTACATTAACAAGGGAAGGGACGGTGCTTGTGCTCTCACTTGTAATATTAATTCATCATCCGTGCTTTATGACTGGACCTGTGTGTTCTATGGCAATGTATTTAATACACCAAGCATCTGTTTTCTTATTCCCATGTGTGCTGCTCTTCAGGCAGCATTATCAAAGCTCAGCTCTCATCACAAACCACGAAGAGATGCTGCCTTACCCAGGGTGTTTACCTGGGGCTGCAGGAGCACTGATTCCACACTGGCCTGCTTACAGCCGACTTGGGTCTCTGCTCGGGGCTGCACTGAGCTTTGTGAATACTCCTTGGGGTAACTCATGTAGGCCTTCTCAGAAACATCTTCGTTTCCATACCCCTCCTGGTTATGCATAGATAGCAGAATAAAGTACATTGTGCTTACAGGAATTGTGTGAATACGGTGGTAGCTTAATCTCGATTTCCAATATCCTCTTTTTACACATCCAACAATCACAAACCCTATTGGCTCTAGTAGCACACTCAGAGCTCACATTGAGTTGTTGTCTGCTATAACAGCCAAAGCTTTGGGTGGTTTTTGTTTGTTTCCTTTGTATTGCTACTTCCTAGGACAGAATCCTCTGTCCTTTAATATGACTTAAGTCTTCTCCATACAAGCGTACCATCTGCCCAGATTCCAAGGAGGAAAGTCGTCTGCAGCTACTACTTAATTAAAAACATGTATCTATCCCTAAATATTAAAGATGTCTTGCAGTTCTTTAGTTATTGGAATATTATTTGTTAGTTTAGGCAATGCTGAAATCTAGAAACTAAGCTAAGTTTGAGCTCCAAAGGATCAGACTCTGTTCCCAACAGCCGCTGCCCTTCAGAGCTGCCAATCAACCTGAACTAATCAGGGCTAGGTTACCATGCAAAGCTGAAGACTGAGCCACATGGTCCTGCAACAAAGGATGCTTAGAAATACAGTTTATTTCATGGGTTCATTCCTGAGGTTACACCAGAAGTTGAACGCATGCAGATGCAAGCCCCGTCATCCATATAAACTCCCTTCAGCAACTGAGATGAGAATTTGATTTGTTCAGAAGTCCTTTGTCTGCAGGATAGCTGTTTTTATCGATTGATTAATTTATTTTTTTTTTCCTATGTTGTTGTGGCAAGGCAGATAGTTGCCTGTTCATAAAGCATGTTTTACCATGGATTTGGACAGGTAATCTTAGCAGAGGTAGAGACTGGACAACGTAAGATTAGAAAATGGAAAACTGCTTTGATATACTAAACACTGACAGATAAAAATACATGTATTAGTTGAACTCTTCTTCCCAAGAGTGTATTATGCTTAGAATGTTTCATATACATGCAAAGGGTACTACAAACAAGTTTATATGTTATATACAAACACTTATATTATTCACAATGTCATGTTCTGTACATTGCCTATTAAATCTCTTCACAGCTTCAGTTCCACAAGTAGCAGTAGTCTAAGCAGTTTCAAGTACACCATAATAGGCAGGGACCATTCTTTGTGTACCTCCTGGGTACAAATAATCAATACGAGTATTTTTTTTTAATATTTGACAAAGAAAGCGTACTGCTACTACTATATGTATGAATCCTTCCTTGTCCAGGCTCCCCAGATTGCCATCAAAAGGACCATGACGATCACTGTGTAAAGCGTAAGGACTGTAGCAAGCTCATCTCCACGCTGTCGCTTGAACCCAGAGGTACTGTGCCAGTTCTCGTGTGTGTTGGCATTGTTTCTCTGTCTGTTGTGAGCACGGAGCGAATGTATCCTACCACAAAAAAAAAAAAAAAAAAAAAAAAAAAGATAAAAACAAAACCGATTCTGTTTATTAACAGTTCAATAGTGTTTATAACGAGTCCAGAGTGTGCGTTGAATCACAGGCTAGATTTGGGAAAGAGCTCTTCAAAGTGGATGGGGCTAATAAAGGAATTTCCATAATTGGAAACGCAGAACATTTACTGGCCGTTTGGTATATCTCTCCCACTGACACGCAGAGAGATTGGACACAGGCTCCTGAGAGGATGCACAGTGCTCTTATTCTCTGCTGTTGATACAGATCAGTTTTATGAGAAAAAACACACCCTTATGTTTGGCAATATTATGCAAGTGGCACGGTGAAAAAGAAAACAAGCAAACAAAAAAACACAACAATTTCTAAAGCTTTAATCCATGGGAATAAGCACAGCATATGCTGTGAGAGTTTCCCATTCTGCTCTGATGATGGGTTTCTCTCTCTGCTTTTTAAAGGGGATTACCCCCAGTGATCTATGTCACCGTATTCTTTAGCCAGCGATACCAGTCAGGAGCAAATACACAAACAGTATCTCCAGTGTTCTCTGAAGTAACATTTTATTCTCTCTGATGCGGATTCTACATTGCTTTGCCACCTTTCCCAAATGGTTTGAAAGTGGAAGTGCTAGTCTAGAGTAAGTGACCTCCAGCTATTGTTATCTCAACTGAAAAATTGCCTGTTAAGCTCCAGTGAACCTGCTTTCTATTTATTTATTTATTTGTTTATAGAGAGAAAAATGTTAAATGCCTACAGTTTCTCTTAAATGGAACGCCAAAGGGAGATCAATCAGCCTGTGACTTTGCTGTATCTTAGGAAGGGGTCTGAGGAGTATTAGACGCATTACAGCTCTGGTTCATGCATTTTTCTGCTGTCATTATCACAAAAGAGTAGGAGTTACCAAGAAAAATGTTATGGCAGATACAGCCTATAAATAAAGAGCTTTAAATACAAACTATATTTAGATACCTATGCACTCTTGGAAGAGAGCTGTCAGAACCGAAAGAATGAAAAATGAGGAAGTGCAATCTGCAAAGGTAATTCATCAATAAAAGAGAAGTTCTGCAGCTGAGATTTTACAGGAATTTGTTTTAGAATAAGAAATGCACATTTATCAATGGTATAAGGACAAGGGCTACCTTCTGTGTAATCAAAAACTAGGTAACATAGATCATGATTATCTGGCAGCATTATGTTAAGACTGCGAGGTGAATGTTGTCAATATTTTGCTTTCCCATTTCTACCTGCCTGAAGTGAATGCAGCTTACCTCCTGCAAGCATTCATGGTATCGTAGTGATTGTGTTCCCAATGAATCGGATTTCTTCTCGCAGAGAGGAAGAAGTAGTCCTTGTTTATCCTCTTCTCTCCTTTCACAAAAGAGGAAAATCTTCACTCTACCAGCAAAAAGAATCTTTCTTCTGAGCGCACCAATTTGACCAACGCTGGTCTGGGAGTGCCTGATATGTGTCCATCAAAGCTCTCAAATTGCTGGTCTTCTAAAGCTAATTTTGACACAATTCTTCAAGAAATTCCCTGGAGCAGCTCACCAGGCAAGTGATGAGTAATCCCAATGACTGACTTCTAGCTGCTGGGATCCCTTCTTATAAACAGTGGCTAGCTGCTAACATGCTGCCAGATTCATAGCAACAGAAGTAACGCACAGATGGAGGGTGCTGCTGGTGAAACATGCAGGATGAGCTGTAACTCAGAACTTTCTATTAGATCACAGGCTATTTTTGTGTAAAACTTAGTTCCTTTCTATAATTGTAATTGGGTTTAACTTGCCTAGAGTGAAATTTCAAGCTACCACCACTTAGATGTACTCTAATATTCAAACATTTTAATGAAAAATATGAATCTTCTTTAATAATTTGTTGATTTTTATAAGACAATCATATTCTATAAGCAGTCAATAGCCAGTATATCAGCACAAAACAAAATATTTGGGCATTTAGGATTAATAAATAAGTCACATACATCCTATTCTTCCCTGCTCACCAGAAACCATCATTAACAAGAGACTGTGCTAATAGAAAAGTTCTCCCCAAAATTGTGCATTGCATCATTAGCTGGGTTTATGATGGTTTAAACATAATAAGTCAAACAGGCCATCAAGCATTTGTAGGGCTCATTAATAGAGGGGATTTAAATTTGTAGTTTAGAGAAACAGCCAAAAGCCTTTCTTTCCTGATAGAAAATCTGAACATCATGCATCATCTTTAAAATGCCGCACAAATAAAATAACCTTACTACTTATTTAAATGTTACTATAACCTTATTGTCACATTTAATTGCTGTTGACTTAAGACAATTCCAAACTTGTACTTCTGGTACGTGTGTAAAGGTTTTTGCCATTCTCTCCCATGGCGTTTTTGTATAAATCGTATTTGATTCCTTTAGTTTTACTAAAATCATTACCAATGCCCAAATATCTCTTGGGATATCACTTACACTCTAGAAAGTCTGTTAGATAAAATTTAAAATACAAAATAAATGTTCAAGTTTACAGAATTAAATGCTTTAAATCTTGAGACTGAGCTTGTTTACTCATGCTCTCATCTGTCTTAAAACTCTATTCTGTGAATACCATTTGTAAAAAAGGGCTATTTTGTTCTCATCAAGACTGTACCGGTTTAATAGAAACTGTTTGGAGTCTCCATTTCCTTTAAATGAAGGCACTGCAACTATAAAGGCAGTACATCAGTGTGCACTTCTACAGGCGTGCATGTGCCCTTTACGTCACAGCTATGTGAGGAGCAACACAGTGTCCCTGTAACCAGTGGTGTTACTGAGGGTATCGCATTTTTCATTATTGAGAATATTTTAAGCATAGAATAACAGAAATATTACAGTGACTTCAAGGTAGAAATGTAGACATCAGTAAAAAATTATAGGCTTCCACTGATTTTAATCAGTTATAGCTTTTACAGATCTCGTTCTGAGGATATAGACAGTTACAATTTTTGGATTCTGCAAAAAGAGCTGGATGCCTGTATTCTTAAACAATATATGCAGAGGGGTAGATGCCACAATAAAAGCTGTACGCTATTTTTTTTCTGTATATTTTTAGTTTTCATCATTGTTTGTTTTGTTTTGTTTTGTTTTGTTTTTTCTACTTTAATCCTAAGATCTATACCACTTGCTGCCTACTTGTCCCTTTCTCCATTAGTTTCATCTCATTTTTCTGCTTCTTTTTGATCATTTCACTTTTTGACTGAACTAAGCAAAAATAAGTAGGTGGAAGCCTAATGTTAGAAGTGTGAGATTGATGATCTTTGGACACGCAATAAACTTTTGAGATCTCCCAAATTTTCTTCATCACTCTGTTTCTATCTCTTTCTGTCTCTTTCCCATCCAGTATCATAATTTTCTGTGGGGAGTATTATCCTTTATAGTGCACATGGCCCAGTTTTGTTAATACAGGCACGGATGCTTGCTCATCTTTATGGAAAAATAATCACTGTTGAGCTGTTGGTGAAACATTCTCTAGGATAAAGCAATGCAAGAGAAGAAAGGTAAAAGCATAGAATTGAAATGGTTACATCAGTAATAGTAATTCAGGGACCCATGAGAAAAACACAAAAGGGAACAGCTATAAAATCCTGAGAGAAAAAGCCAGAAGTTGAAAGATAGCAATTCTTAATTAGCAAAGATTTGTCCTTTTTACAAGCAACAAAACCAGACAATTCCCACCTCACTGACAAGCGCCTGCCAGGGAAGACTCAGGTACTTTTGCTGGGTGATGGGGAGAGAGGGAGAGATGGAGGGATGTGAGCATGTTAATTTTCAGCCTGGTGGTCTATTAGTCCCATTCATTTACTGTTGATAAGACAAGAAATAGGACATTTGTAATAACACTCAAGTTGCGTATATACTGCTTTGAAGTCTCCATCAACAGTGAAAGACAACAGAATTGGTGGCCAGGTAGAGATAGAGTTACACAATATTTTCTTTGCCTATATGAAAATCTGCAGGTCATGATTAATTATTGTTATTCAGCTCCTAAATTCCAATCCAGTGATTTAGATAGTCATAGTCGAATGCTCAGAAAAAAATACACCACTTGACTTTTATTTCTGAGACAATGTAAACCCGTATATATCTTAGGAGACAACCCTGAGCGCTGTGTAGCACAGGATTATCTGTCAAGAGGTAATGGGCACAACACAGGAGGTGCTGCCTGAACATCAGGAAGCACTTCTTTATCGTGTGGGTGACTGAGCACTGGCACAGGTTGCCCTGAGATGTGGTGTATAGTTTCTGTCCTTGGAGACCTTCAGAAGCCGCCTGGACGTGGTCCTGGGCAGCCTGCTCTGGGTGTCCCTGCTTGGGCAGGGATTGGAGCACCTGTCTGCAGAGGGCACTGCCAGCCTCAGCCATGCTGCGATTTGGTTAGAACTGTTAAAAAGCGGCGTTGTCCTGGTGTTTCTTAGTGGCATTACTCTAAATCTACCACATTGATCAGACAGCCCATTTCAGCTGGCGCTGACAGGGATTGACATCCAGGAACGTCACCGCTCCTTGTAACCTCCCTGCACGGGATTTTTCCCTCGTGTGCATGCTGCCGGGGTCAGGCAGGTGAACAAGAAGCGGGGATGACATTTCAAGCCCCTGAACTTGAGGGATGTCAAGTGTTGAGGGGTGGCCAGCTGTGTGCGCCCAAGTGGAGCAGGAGGAGCCACCGCCTTGGGCATGTGCGCCACAGCAGCCCCCGAAGACCCTGTGACTCTCCAGGGGAGCCATCCTAATTGCAGGTGACTAATGACGTGTGTTTAATTCGTTAAAAACTGGCCGCTGTGGGAGCCGCCGGGGTCCCGCGGCCAACTACAACCCCCACAATGCCCCGAGGCGAAGCCGTATCGTTCGAACGGGCCAATGGCGGCGCGCGGGGGGCGTCACGTGAGGGGGCCGCCATTTCAAACGGCAGCCCCGCGGAGGTGAGGCGGCTGAGCGGGGACGGGTGGGCGCCGTGTGAAGGGCCCGCTGAGGGGGGCTGGGCTGGGCTTTATTATTATTATTATTATTATTTTAAATATATATCCCGGCTGATTTATTTTTAATTTAGAGCTGTGGAAGGTGCTCGTAGCCTTGGGGGCGGTGGGGTTCTGGTACAGGGCTCTAGGAGCGTTGCCCACCTCAGTTGTGTGAGTCTAGCTGTAGAGCTTCGAAGTTCTTAAGGAATTTCGTTTAAGGAATTAAGGAATTTCATGAGTCTTAGGCATTGCTGCCATGTTTGAAGGCTTTTTATAAAGGTTGCAGAACCGTATGTATCTATATGGTCTATATCTATCCACATGTATTCATATGGATATATATCTATATGTTTAAACGTGTGTATATATATATAATCAGATAATTCAATACTTCATTTCAAAAGAGTGTGGTGAGATCTTTCTCGTAAGCCATGTTTATGTGGCTGTCACTCACCATTACATATAGGGATGTGTGATGGTTTTACCCAGCTGAGCTCTGCCACTCTCACCCCTCAAAGGGAAAAGGGGAGAAAATCTGATGGAAGGGGCTCCACAGGCTGCAGGGAAGCTTCAGATGAAGCTTAAGAAACTTCATGGTGGAGTTGGACTCAATGATCCTTATGGGTCCCTTCCAACTTGGGATATTCCGTGATTCTATGATTCTGCTCTGGCACCTGGAGCACCTCCTGCCCTCCTTCTGCACTGACCTTGGTGTCTGCAGGGCTGTTCCTCACTCCTCTCTCCCAGCAGCTGTTGCGTAGCAGTTTTTTTTTTTTGTTTTGTTTTGTTTTTTTTTTCCCTGCTGTTAAATCTGCCCTCACAGAGGCACAACCATCATCACTTACTGGCTCTGCTCTGGCCAGCAGTGGGCCCCTTTGGAGCTGGCTGGAACTGGCCTGTATCTGACATGGGGCAGCTGCTGAGCACATCTCACAGAGGCCACTCCTGCAACCCCCCTGCTATCAAAACCTTGTAAACCCAATACAGGATCTTCAAACAGAATGTTCACCTCCTTACTAAGTTGGTGGTAACAAAAAAAAAAAAAAAATCTGTGACCTAATTGTTGCTTTTAAAACCCAACTGCATAGGTAATTCTTTGTTTTTTAGACGTTATGGAGGAAGGAAAGGAAACGGTATCACGTCACTCAAGTTGTGTGATTGAAGAAAAACTGGGTATTTGCATGAGCGATGGTAGGTGGAAGAGATAATGGGATATTTTCTAGCTATTCCTCATTAAAAATTAAGACAGTTCAGATTGTTAGACCTCTTGTAATTGCTTAGCATCTTGTTCTGTGTACTTCTTTTCTTCGTTACCGGTTTCAGGCTTAAATGTCCTCAAGATGTTGTGGAACTCTGGTTTTTAGAGTATGCAGTGATGTGGGTGACACGAGGTCATCAACTTTTCTCCTATATACCCAATCTGAGCTCTTCTCTTTTCCTTATCTGCCTGCTGCTGATTCAATTAGTATTCAGTGTATATATTAGTTAACAGGAAAACTTCTTCTCATTGCCTCGTCTTAATGTTATGTAGCGGTCTCAACTGGAAGAGAACTGACTGGCTGGATGTCTGGCTTGTCATCTAGCTTTTGATTATGTATTCTCAATTTTCGTGATTGGGGGCTGCTGATAACCCTTTCCCACAGTCAGATCCTATGGTACTGGTATGGATGCTTAGAAGTTACTGTCTAGATCTTTCATGATGTTTGGGAATCTGTCACAATTATGATCATATTTGCAGCTGTACCTTTAAAATAATAAAAAAACATGTTCAAAGAAGTTACATAAACCTGACAACTAAAATGTCCTTTGCCATCTGACATTGGCTTCACAGAGTTACAAAAACATAATGTAGTAATTTTTATTGAAAATCTACACTGACAGAATTCTAATGAAGTTGTTGTAGTTTCAGACATTCCTCTTCTGACTGATGAGAAGTTTGATTTTGACCTTTCACTCTCTCCTGCGAGGTATGTTAAGTGCATACAGGTAAATAAACCTTTTAACACATACATAATAAGCTCTTGATTTACTTATTTTTCTTTATAGTGGAAATGAAGATGAAGTTTTTGTTGGACCTTTGGGACACAAAGAAAAATGTATTGCTGTCAGTATTGAAGCAAAAAAATGCACTGAAAGGAGTGAACCTGCTTCTGATGAGAAACTCATGTGGAGCCCACTGACAGGAGAGAAATTTGTGCAAATTTTCAAAGAAGCTCACTTGTTAGCTCTGCAAATAGAAAGAGGAAGTAAGACTGAACAGGATAAAATAAGCCAGGCAGAAGAACAGGAAAAGCAGACTATAGAAAAATTTGTTGAGGACTCAAAATCAAAGCTAAAAATACTGAGAAATGAAAATATAGAGCAAAGTCCCAGGGCTGTTAAGAGGGAGACGTACTGCGTGTGGGATAGCCCAGCATCAAATCTGCCGCCTGTTTTTCAGAAGGGATCAGATAAACTTTTGTCAGGTAACGAAACATACGTTCTTCATACTCCTTCAGACAGAAGCCCCGTCAAAATTCATTTATCTCCTGCAAAAATCACTGGCACCCCTCTGACCCAAGAACAGAAAACTAAAGAAGAAAATAAGAAAGCAGCTGGCAAACTGCCAATGGCTAAGCCTTCAGCTACTCTTGGAAAGAGCAT
This sequence comes from Aythya fuligula, assembly GCF_009819795.1. Lineage (NCBI taxonomy): Eukaryota > Metazoa > Chordata > Aves > Anseriformes > Anatidae > Aythya > Aythya fuligula. The sequence goes on from NC_045559.1 coordinate 16,218,780, forward strand.
TATGTTGACTGTAGAAAAGGTAAAGACATATCTGGGTAATGATGTTTTCCTTAAACATGCCCTTTTTTACAGGAACACTTAAACTGCCTATGAGGTTTTTATTTTTATAAGTTAACTTTAATCTTCAGGGGTTTTTCTACTTCTTAAAATCCTCAGGCAGGAAATTTGCACGTTCAAAAGGAAAGTGGGCAGGTAGTATAGTTCAGAAGCCAGCTACTTTACCTATTATGGTGATGTAGAGTAACTGCTGGCAAACTTCTTTTCCATTGTATTCTGTTTTGGGGAATACCTTTATTCCTGGCTTCTGTTTAAATGCTGTTGTTTGGTGGTTTGTTTCTGCTTGTAAAATTACTGTCTGTTCTTTGCAACTTACTGTGCAAAAATGGGTTTGTGCTGATAACTCGTAAAGGGAGCTAAGGAAAAATGCAAATTATTTTGATATGACAGGATTTTTTTTTTAGTTCTGGATCTTGTTCATATCTCTTCCCCAATTGTGGGAAGGACTGATGAGTGGTATAAGATTTAGGTTGTGGCTATGGGACAAACTGAAAATAGAATTCTAGGAAAAATTATCAGAATTGTAAGGGAACAGGTGTTTGCTAGTGACCTTGTGCATACAAATCCCAGTCTAGTATACCTTCTGGATTTTAATGCTCTGTATTTTATGACTTAGGTTCCATTATGTAATCCAGATTTTACTAAAAATGGGAAATTTCCATCACCTATAAAAATGGAAGATTTTTTTTTTCAGGTGCTTTGAGAAAAAGCACAGACTTAATGCTTTAAGTAGCCAAATTTTACACTATTGCCAGCCTAAATAGGCACTTCAGATAATGCGATCTACTATTATAGTCTCATCCTTTGCAAGTTTAGAGTAAAGCAGAAGAGTACGCATTAAATGGAGATCTTAAAGGTGTAAAAAACAGCCATTACAGCATGCAGGTAAACATGATTACATGAAGTGTGCTGATGACAGTTGCAGAACTGTCATTTGGTTGATTTCTAATCTGTTCAAGGCTGTTCTAATAACTTACCAAATATACTTGCTAGTCTAAGATAAACTATATGGTATAAAGACTAAGTAAGGGCTTGACTGGATTCAACAGCTGTTTTATTGTCTATTGTCTTGGTTTCTTAACAAAACAGCTTGAGCAAAACCTTTGTAGTGGTTTCTAGAAACACTTGCGGCTTTTAAAATGTTGTGTTGAAATTTGCAGCCCAAACAAGGAAAACCTAGTACTTCTGCAAAAAGAGATGTGACCAGCGTGGGATCATCTGAAGATCTAACTTCTGATAAATCAAGTGCTGCTTCAGATGTCTTTGAGTCTTCGTTCAGTGGCAGTTCCTCAGTGCAAGGCAAAAAAGTCCTTCCTGCACCAAGTAAGGTAATGGCAAGCATTCTTAATATGAAATTTGTCTTTCTGATGCTCCTGTAAGATGAGAAAACTGAATCTAGCTTGCTTTCTTATTTAAACCTGTATTTCTGCATGTGATGGGTTCAAGGAAAGGTAGCTCCTATGCTGTAATTGTCATCTTGACTGTGTCTTCTATGTCAATAACACAATGAACATACTTGAGAGCAACTAAAATGCATTGGAGTAGTAAGCACTGCCTTTGTTTTTAAAGCACGAGCTGCAGATAAGGGATTGGCAGTTTGCTGTAAGCAGCAGTGTGTAGTACTACCTGAAAAGGCTGCCGTAACTTCCTAGAAGGAAGGAAACCTATAGCTGTCATTTCATTTGCAGCTGTAGACATCTGCTTAGCCCTGGGTGCCACTACTCTGCTGCTTTACACTTCTTTCAGTATGGTGCTGCAGTTTCCTTGAGGATGGTGTGGGTGGTGTAGAAAGGTAGAAGGAAGAAGGCATGAGATGTGTAGCAGAAGACAGATCAGTGGAACTTGGCGTTGGGTTTGGCTCGTGTGCACTTGTGGGGACTGGTTGCCATCTAGTTGGCCTTTCTGTAAGTGGCAGTAGCTTGCTTGCTTCTAAGCAGATGGCAGCGTATTTAACAGAAGGTATTTGTTCACCCTCACATGACAGCATAGCCCTACGGTCCTGAAAAATTACTCAGTGTCGTGGCATCTACTTAATTAAAATAATGCAGAGAAGTTTGTAGGAGTCCTGTATAATATTTACAAGAGGATAAGTAAGATACAGAAAGTCCTTTTAAGTCTACACTTAGGTTTCTGACAGAAATAGAAATCATGTTCCTAGATCTTGTATTCCAGTTCTATATAACGACCCAGTTATAATGAACTGTTTCCACGAAAATTCACTTTTTAAACTGTAATTTGAGGAAAGAATTTTTCCAATGGTCACTAGCAAATTACTGTAATGCCCAGCAGAAGCATAGCAGAGTAATGTGTTGAATAATCTTTCTGCTCACAAATGATATCTTCTGATTCAGCCTGATCTCAAGAAAACACATCTGAAACTTCCTGGTGTTGCCAGTCGACTCCCATGGAAAACTAGTTCCTCGTCATCTTTGTCAGTTTCCAGCCTGAACTCAAGTTTGCCCATTTCTCCCATAGGAAAGAATGGTAAATGCTCTTACTACAGAAATCAATTCTGAAGTAGATAAGTGTCTCTTGGCCTGTGGGTTTGAATGTTTTTAATGGTGTCTAGTACATCCAAGCAGTAAGAAATGTTTTGAGTGGAAAATAATATTTTTTAGGCTACCCAAATAAATCCCTGTGGACTAAAGATAAAATTTTAAGCTTCTGTTGCTGGTGATAAATAGATTCAGGTATGCATGATACCTCCATGTGAGTGACACAGCTAGAAAGTAAGCAATGCCTCAGGAAAACGGCTTTTGTTGTGTGCTATCTTTTATTATAGCCAAGCGTGTGAGCTTCTGAATGTTGTAAGCTTATCCAACTTTGAATTTAAAAAAGAAAACAACCAATACAAAACACCTGGAACTACAGAAGTGAGATGGAAAGCCTAGTTCCAGGTACTGAGTTTCTGTAAGACTAATAAAAATTCAAGCAGATTGAAAAGACTCTGGAGATAATCCTCTTGGTTGTATTCAGTTTTTTATTCCTTACTGTAGTAAGGATATTAATTTGACCCTTACAGTAAGCCTCAGAGGATCAAGAAAAAAGTCTCCTAAAAGCACTGACAGATGTCACCACACTTCTTGTAGATGTAGCAATATGCTAAATTACAGCAAATTTTTATCATGTACTTTTTCTGGACAGACTATAAGGTATCAGTAGAAGTTAAGCCTTGGTAAGAATTTTTATGAGAGGAAGTATATAGTCAAGATTCATCCTAGTCTGTAGGTTGCTTTCTGTAGAAGAAGTAAGAACCATGCTGAAAACTGAAAAAGCACCTATGGGGTAGTTCAGGTTGTGCTGTTAATCAGCATAACTTAAAGCATTAACCACTAAATGTCTGTTTAAGGGAATGATCCCAACTCTGCAGAGCAAAAATGATGAAAATGTAACTTGGATCTGCTAGCTGTTTTGGCGTTCTTTGAAGAGTATTATTTGACTTAATTGCAGTAATTCAGGTAGTGAGAAGAGTTTCCAAAGCAAACAACACTGAGTGTTCAGGGAGTAAGTTTTCAACAGTTGTATATTTTGTCCTTAAACCTGAGTTGTTTGAATATAAATTGCTGTTTTCCTGTGTGAGCTTAATCATTTTGATTTAGCCAAAAACTTGTTATTTCTGAATCATTGCTTGTTGTCTTTCTATTTCAGGAAAATCAAGCACATCTTCAAAAGCTAGCATGAGTGGCTCTAAACTTTCAACTGGTACGAATAGGCTGGCCCTGGTCAGACCTACTAGGGTGTCATCTCTGCAGTCTGTCAGTACTGAGAGATCCAGCAAGCAAGAAAGATCAGCTAGTACTCCCAAACAATCTAGTGCTGTAAGCCTGGCTAAACCTTCAGCTTCTGCAATGTCATCTGATACTGTAGGCAGTGGAATTCAGAGGATGAGCTCTCTTCCCAATCTGCGTAAGCTATGCCAACAAAGTAAAGATGGAAGTGCAATAAAAGGAAGCCTGTTTCAGAAGCCCAAGTCTAGAGTTTTGTCCGTTCTTCCAAGTCAAAATAAGGGTCCAGTGAAAGCTGGAGGTAAGCATATGCTTTACATGGCCTGTCTTCTACTGACTTGGCTGTTAAATGTTCCTTTGATTGCTTGTTGTTCATTTCACCATACTTCTATCTACCTCTTGGTAGAAACAGGTATTTTAATCAAAAGGTATCTGTAGTTATAAAAAGCAATACGAATGTGAATAGCAATTAACGAAGTGTTTCTTTTTAGATACAACACCAAACAAGTTGGCACCAAAAGTAGCACCATCTCTTGGATTAACGTTTTGTGGCACAATTGGAAGGTAGGTCCAGGTTGAATGTACCAAAGTATACTTAGAATGCAACATGGACGGTTGGTGCAACAATCTTTAAAAGTTCTAACTACTTTGAAAGAAACTTCCTCTAGCCCCTTAAGACCCTCCAGGTTAGGCTGTGTTAATGGTTATAGGAACCAATTTCAAAATTAAAAAAACACTACAACCAAAGCACTTGAGAAAGAGGGTCACTTTTGTAGGGCTAAACTAGAGTTGTTCATGGAAGGATTGTGAAGTCCCTATAGTAATGTAGTTATTGACTTCACAATATTGCTGTTCTTTTATTGAACAAAGGCTAATTGATTTCTATTGTCTGGTTTAAAAAAAAAAAAAAATTGAATAAAACTGTTTCTAGGAGCTTTTGGTTAGCATGTGTTCCTTTCTTAGTGCCATGGCAGTCAGCACTCCCGTGAAAGCTTCAGAAGATGGGGTATTTCAGAATTCTGGTGTTCGTGAGAGGTCCGTCTCCGTGACTCCTGCCAGTCTGAAACAGTCTGCCTTACCCACACCTGTCCGTCGTATCTCGGGATTTCCAGCAGCGACTCCTAGAACTGCACCAAGAATGGCATCTTCTCCATGTGTTGCATCTATTCAAAGCTCTAGCTTTTCTACCAAGAAGACGCATACAAATGGGTAAGGAACACCACCACCATCCCCCCAAAACTAAGTATTGTAGGCAAACTGCCTCTGAATAAAGTTTAATGACTTTCAGGCTTCAGGGTTCTCAGCTAAATGTGAGAATATAGCACTTGAGCATTGAGATGCTGTATAGGACAAGTGTGTGTGTGTGTATCTTGTGATTAGTAAAATACTGTCAGCCTTCAGATAAACCAACATTAAAGAACTATAGGAATTACTTGTATTTCTTGAGCTAGTGGGCAACTTAAAACTTGTGTCTGATGGTTTGACTGAAAACCAGATTTTTAGCTGGTGGTATTTTTGCTATTGTCTTTTGTTGAAGAGAATTAAGTAGATAAAATTAATTTTGCCCCATGCTGTCGCTAATGGTTCTGTAAAATTCCTTGGAAGCATCAGTCAAAAGGTCAAGGATTTAGTTGACAGCTTCAGTTTGAGATTTCCATTGATGTAATGGCTTGTACAAAGGGGGAATCCTATGCAGGTAGTTAGCAACAGCAGGTTTTCTGTGAAGAGAATGTTATTGCCTTCTTATTAACTCAGCATCTTCTCACAAGTGCCATATATACACTTGCAGGCTTGCTTCAGGTTTGGTGGTGGTGAACACTCTAAGAGATCAGGCATCATTCCTACTTTGTCATGTTACTTAAGCCAAACGTCCCAAATAGTCTTTTTCTCTCAACGAAACAAAATTTCTGTAATCTTCAAGATTACAATTCCTTACAAAAACCGATGTGTGAAACAGACAGCATGTATATGTCAATTTAAGATTAAAGTCTTCACCATCCTAGCTCACTTCTTTGCTATAGGCTATAAATTTATTGCAGCACAAGATATTTTGTGTTTTTCAATTAACTAGCATGCTTTTGGATCAAAATATGGGAAGCTGTATAGCCATTAAAACTTGGGGTGAAGAAAAAGAGAAAATGAAGTTAGAGTGCTGCAGCTTTTCTGGAACAGTTTGATTTTATCTGTCTTTCATATTTCCTGCTGAGTAAAGAACTCAGCCCGTGTTCTTCTCCCTAGTTCTAAACAGGTGAAGGATGCACAAATATCTTCCTCAGAAGATGATATATCTCCTCCACCCGTGCTGCCTCTTATGCTTGACTTCTCACCAGAAAAACCTGCAACAGAAATAGAAGAAAAATCAAAAGAGGCTGAAGTACAAAATCAGCTGGCTGAAGAGAAACAAACTAAGGAGGTAAGAAATGAGAATCCGTTTTTCTACAGAACTAAAACTGCTTGAAAATAAATTAATTCAAGCCAAGGGATAAGTAGGAAAAAACACTTCAGTACACACCATTAAAAATGGGTTAGCTTGAAGTGTGCACCCTCTAGTGTCTACTTCTAGTACTGAACATTTAGGTTTATACACTGTTTAATCCTGTGTCAAAGCCAAGTGGTCACATACTTGCAGGTTGTAGAATTAAACTTCTAGATAAGCACTGCAAAGTCTTTGGATTCGGTTAGGGAAGCAGTGTCACAGGGTGGCTCCTAACACAAAGCTCAAGCTTTTTAGAGGAAAAAAATGCACTGAAGTAGAGAAATACAGTTGCTTAGCAGCGATGCAAATCTACATACAATGCTTAAGGATTAAACCCCAAAGTTCATGTAGCAATAAACTTAGTTAACTGTCACCTACTTAGTCCAGCAAATGCTGTGTTATCCCCACTGTCAGTAAAATTAATCTGGCTTCATGTTGAAAGCTGGCACTCAACAGGTATTAAGGAAAAAATCTTTCAGATGTACCAGTTCAGACCTATTAACCTGTCAAAATGTGGCTATAGGTTTCCAAGTATTCAGGCGTAGAATAAAAGTTGTAGATGAATTACATGTTATTGTGTCAGTTTCTTACTGCATTAGCTTGACCTACTGACAGACTTGAAGTATCTGTTACAGAATTACTTAGTACATGGATAGAGAAGCTAAGCCAGACAAAATGTAACAAAGTCTGGAGCTCTTCAGATTTTGTTTAAATAGTCAAGTCTTAAATATTTTTATTACTCTTATGTTCTAAATTTGACTTAATTTACAAGGAAAAAAAGTGTTTTATGTTCCAGATTTCTTTTGCTTTGCCTTACTGTATCTTCCCTATTTGTGGTGCTAGCCATTGGCAGAACAAAAGCTGAGTTTTCATAATGTGTGCAAACAATTCTGCAAGAAAAATACCCAAACTTTAAACTAAACCTGTCCTGTGATTATTATAGCTGTGTAAACCAAATTGACTGTATAAGTGCTTATGAAGGAAGCATGGAAAACAGAAGAAAACCTTGAACTATTTTTTTTTCAGGTGTTACTGATAGATATTGAAGTAGATAAATCTCCCCCAGAAGCTTTGGAATGTGAAAGTAGACCTCTGATTGATCTTTCCAATACACCTGAGTTCAATAAGATTATTCCCCTAAAGCCTACGTTCTCAGGGCAGGTAAAGGTAAGTTGTATTCATGTCCTCTGGAGAAAAAAATAACAAACTGGTGCAGATATGCTAGCAGAAAAACGTCAGGTGGCTGCATATGCTTGTCTGCAGAGCAGCTCTACAGTAGTGTAGGAATTAATACCAGCTCAATATGTTCAGTATGATGCCGGATGTTAATCTGCTCTTCAGTAAAGAACATAATGTTTAAAATCTATGTGCACTGAACTAGAGCTGAGTGAACAGTTTGCAAATAAGAAAGAGGAGGAGGCTGGAGAAGAGCCTAATGCTTAAAGTATTTGTTAAAGAATGAAACTGTTCCTGAAGCAGGAAGTGAATTCTGTCTTCAGTAGAGTAGGCATGGTGACTACAAGTCTGTCTCTCCTGTGTAACTCCTCTCCTAAACTCCTCCTCATCTGGAAGATGTGTTGGAACCCAGTCTAAATTTGACAAGAATTTCTTGGCATTTTTTTTTTTGTACAAAAGTGGCTTGAAGGTGCATTCCTCCAGATGCTTTCAGATGAATGGTGGTAACTATGAGGATGTAGCCTCTGACATTAGATGTACTTGAGATCAATTTAATATCAGGCACTTTAAAACTTCAAAGCATCCTCAAAAGAGGATCACAGAAGTCTGACTTCATATGATGTTTGGGGCTATGTTTAGAGGGGTTCAGAAATGCTCTGCCCTGCCTGGATGATAGTGTCACTTGAATATGCATAGTAGTGAAACCTAAAAGCATTTTAGGTTTTTAAAGGTAAGCATGGGGGAATATCTACCTTGTAAGAAGCTTTGAGAAGCTTGTGCTTGTCTAAGAATGAGCTAGATCTTTTTTTTTAAAAAATACTAATCTGAACCTTAATGCTTGAGCACAGTGCTTGTATCTGTACTTTGGATACTAATAGGAATTCTAAACGAAAATTTAGAATGTTAATAGAGACTAGCTCTTTGTACATTATTAGTGGTGTTAAACTTTATCGTTTATTTTCTTTCAGTTAATTGATTTGAGTTCTCCTCTTATCACTCTGAGTCCTGATGTAAACAAAGAAAATCTGGATTCCCCTCTGCTGAAGTTCTGAACTTGGACTGCAATGAAGAGTTCCTAGTATCTGTGATTTTTAAAGTCTTAGGTGCTACTCTTCACTCACACAGCTTTATGAAGATGAATGATGAAATGGTGTAGCAATAGAATTCTAACAGTCCTTATACAGTAAAACTCAATCTGACGTGGTATATCCATGAGGAAAACCTTAACGGCGTATTTAAACTTAAGTCAGGGATAGTCTCTGTATTGGAAGCCTGCCTTTTTTAAAGTTTCCTAGTAGTTGTCCTTTGCCTCTATTTCCTATGTGCAATGAAGATGTAACTTAAAAATAAATCGGTTTAACTAACAAACTTTTGTACAAAATAGGAACCTTTTATTACAGGATTTGGTCAGACTATTTTAGCATTTCACTAAAATCTTAAAATGCAGGTGAAACTAGTGGATTTCAGTTTTTAATGCAAAACTATTGCAAGTCAGGGAATAAATTCTTTACTGTTGAATTAGTGGAATATACTAATGTTATTAGCTGAATGGTTGTATGATTCAAAGAAGAAAGCAACAGCATGTTATTGCCAGATGGCTTGGTCTTGACATTTGAAGACTTAAATTTCTCCCTTTCAAATAGCAAAAAAAAAATAGAGTTTGCAACACTTTCATGATATGTGGAAACTTTAAATACAGAGAGGTGAGTGGAAATGAAAATGTACGCAATAGTAGCATAACTGTTGAAGTGAGATACCTGTTTTGGAGACCAGAAGCTTCTGCTGTGCATATATTAGCTTAGTATGTCAATGTATAAAAGGTAATCAGCTTCTGGAAATATTCTACCCATGGATAACTTTGAGACCAACAGTCTAAATAGGAGAAAGTGTTCAGGGAAGTTTGGTAAACACTCATGTTGAACAAGGCTGCTTTAGCTGGAGGTACTTTACTTTTTACCTTTCCTGTGGTTGCTGCAGTGTCAGACTTGTGAACCAAGACTTTGGCAAGGTTGTGAAGACATTCTGAGTCAGAGGGAACAACCATGCCACCTCCTCCTACTAAGTGTGACCCACAGTCATGTAGAATGTGTATACTTTTTTTTTTGGTTGTTCCTGCTTTCCCTCTGCAAAAAATGAGATGGATAACCAAGGCATTTATTAAACTTTCACTTATGAGTCAGTGCTGCTCAGTTAAAGCAATACTCAAACCATGTCTTTATATAACCTTTAAGCAGGGACCAGAAATCAGTTCTTTGTACAGTTCCAAATGAAAACAAAGAGACTTGAAAAACAAAAACAACCACCAAGGAAATGCCACACACACTCTTTCTCATGTTATTGGTGTATTTGTGATTTCCTTTCAAATCAGGTTATGCCCTATTTCAGAAACTGAGAGAATCAACGGTTAGGTGTCAGTTAAGCACAGTTATGGGGCGTGACCATAACAATAACTATTCTACTGGCAATTCTCAGTGGGCTGTGTGAGCTGCACTGCAAGGTCCTAAAGGTCCTGAATAGTTTTGGGATTCCCTAAGAGCTGAAGGAGAGCTAGGTATGTAGATACATCCTGCTTGCCCAAACTTCACAGTAATTAGTCCAGAATGGGTGCAGGCTGCCCTGACCTGCAGCCTGTGGCACAGCTCCTGGCTCATTAAATAGTGACGACCGTGAAGCAGTCGATCCTAGACATTAATATTTTCACCGGGTGTAACCGGGGCTTGGTTTGTCCGGTACAACTGGAGTCCTGCTGCCGGTGAGCAGCTGGCAGGGGTGGCTCCCACTGACTGCGTAGGGGGTCAAGGGCAGCAAATTCAGGCAACCTCCTCTAACTTTCACACCTTAATTACCTTAATAACACCTCTTCCACCCACCTCAGATAACCCCCGGTGCCCAAAAAACCTCCCCGGGCTCGCCAGCAGCGGCCAAGCCCCACTCCCCTCACGCCAATCCCGCCCCCGTGGCCATGGCGGCGGAAGGGGCGGGCGGCGGGGAGGAAGGGGCGGTGGAGCCGGGCCGGGCCGATCGTGGCCGTGGCGATGCTGAGGGCGGCGGGGGGTCGCCATGTCGCCTGCGCCGTGTCCGGCGGGGTGGACAGCGCCGTGGCAGCGCTGCTGCTGAGGCGCCGAGGTGCGAGAGGGCGGCCGGGGCCCCGCCGGGTCCCCCCGGGGCTGAGGGGGAGAGCGGGAGGCAGGGCGGGGGGAGCCGGAGCGACTCCGCGTTGTGTGGTGTCACCGTGAGGGGTTTCATAAACGGCTGATCTGGGTGCCAGCCATCGCTCTGCCCTCAGCAAAAATAATATGTGGTAGCACTGCTGCAGAACTCCTGACAGGCTGCATGCGTAATGCGGGGTTTCTCACGTATGAAGGACGCGGTTGCCTTGAAAAACACAATTTGAAAGCCCACCCCATAAGAGTTTGAGTTTATCAGTCACTCCCTGCCTTCCCTTGGTAGGCTACCAAGTGACGGGCGTCTTCATGAAGAACTGGGACCCTCTGGATGAGCAGGGAGCTTGCTCCGTCGACAGAGACTGTGAAGATGCTTACCGGGTCTGCCAGAAGCTCGACATCCCTTTCCACCAGGTTTCCTACGTGAAGGAGTACTGGAACGAAGTGTTCAGGTAGAAACCCACTGAAACAGGTGGTCTTTCGGAAATAGATGAACGTAGTGCCCTGTTCCTGTGAAAAGTGAGGATGGCAAAGGCAGCTTATTGCAGTATTATCGGTGCTAAAAGGAAGTACCGATGCTCCTTAAACGCAGAATTGTGTCCTCGTTCATGTTTAACATCGCATGAATGAGAGAAATACTGGTTTTAATGTACTCATTAATTTTGAAATTAATAGGTTTATCCACAGTTATTACAAATGTGTAGTAATTCCATTGTTGCAGCTCATTTCTTTTTCCTACGTACTGGCCCAACCTTATCGTAGCTTGAGGAAAAATTATGTTATGGGATGCTATTACCCTTGTTTGTTTTATGTAATTTATGCAGTCCATTGTACATTATATTAATATATACTGAATCCAGTTTACCACAGAGCAATCATGACTTAGCCTTATTAAAATTTCTGACAAATTTGAAGTTGTTCTTTAAAGTGGATGTTCAAATTTGCTCTTCCTATGGCTTTGTTCCACTGTAATGGAAGAAAGTTATGCATGGAGAAAGCAGAAAGATTTTATTGGAAGGGAGAAAAAGGGAAATATTGGTGTAACAACCAAGTTTCTCTTCTACTTATTCAACATAAGCTCATCTTCATCCTTCTTAAAGTAGTGCTGTTGTTAACTTGTCTTCGAAGAAACTAAGGAGTAACCTGGTTGTTCTGTTTCTGTGCCACATTGCAGTGGCATCAAATTAAGCACAAAACTTTTACAGTCAGTGAAGAAAACGGTCCTGATCTGGGAAGGCTCACTCTGTTTTCCCTCTTGGTGCGACAGAATGAATGAATGGTATCAAAACTCGTGTGGGTTGGGGGATGGCTGTAAATGATGAATCAAAGGTCACAGAAGATCAGCTTTCCTTTTTTGCTTCTCATCATTTATTAGTACAGCATTTTGGTTTGTTCCAGAAGCCTTTTTTCCTTACTGTCATCGTTGAGCTTGAATTTGTTCCCTGAAGTTTCTCTTTAAAGGATTATTCAGTAAAAAATACCTTTTATCAAGAGAAGTATCTCAGGTCTTGTCTTTCCCATGGTTTGTACAGAGTCTGTTCTATGTCTTTGCATCAGAGAGATTCAGTAGGTCTTTTAAATACAGGTAAAGATGGTTTATCACGCTCTGCCCTTCATCCCTCTTGACTTGAGTGACCACCAAGGGCAAGCAAAATAAAGCAAACATTGGGCCTTCTGCTCTGTGCATCACTGTATGCTAGTTTAATTTTATTAGTAATTAAATGTTTTCAAGTAAACAACGCTAAGCAGTTTAGTTAAATGAAAGTGTAAAAACTAGAACTCGGCTATGAGAAACTGTACTTATTTTTTGAGGTGGGGGGAAGCAGGAAAAATGTCTATGAAAGTTAAGGCAAGGTCCCATGACTGCTTATCATATGCTCTTACAGATTAAGCTAGTGTCCTTGCAGATGAAACACAATATCTTCTGGTGCATGCTGCACTGCTCTGCTGCTTTGAAAAATTGATTAAGCTTGTTTAATTCTGAAAAGCATTTTGTAAGGGATGAGTAGGATGTGCACAGTGCATAGCCATGTCTCCCCCGAGTAATGGTAGTTTAATAAATCAGCTGTACAGTACAAGATTGTGAGTTAGATTTTGACCATGCCCTCAGTCTGTAGCGTTGTTTTTTATAGGTTAAAAGCTAATGGATATTTTATCTCTTGCATAAAATGCTTCATATGACTGGGTCTCAAGTTTTCAGGTTTAGCAGATCTTCCAGTCTTGGAGAGTATTATGTGATGTTAATAATGTTAATATACACGTGACTCTTTATTTTACAGTGACTTCTTAAAAGAATATGAATTGGGAAGGACGCCTAATCCTGATATTGTGTGTAACAAGCATATAAAATTCAACTACTTTCTTCACTATGCTATGGATAACCTAGGTAAGGCTTTTTGAAGTGTGTCAGTACACAGCGTATGTGGGGGATGTGCTAAGATGGTAGCAGCTTTTGGAAAGGTGGGGAAAAACAGGAATTCACTTGCATGCATAAATTGTGCATCTCTGTAGCAGTATTTCAATATTTGCAAAGTATTTGGGATTGAATTTACTATTATATATGTAGGAATAGGTTTAAATCAGGGATGCATATTGACCTGAGCATTAAATTTTACATTCTTAGATGTTCCTTAAAGTACAAAAACACAAGTTCCAACATGCTGATGAACAGTTCATGTTGATTAAATAGCAGGACTGTGATGCCTGTCAGTATAAGACTTCTTAGTATTAGACTTAGGCTTCTTCCTTCATTGTTTTCTGCTTTTTTCCTAGATGTTTGTAGCCCTGCTTTACGCTGTGAATTTCAAATATGTGCCTTTGTGAGTTTTTTGTTTATGTTTTGCCTTTTTTTTCCTTGCTAGGAGCTGATGCAATTGCTACTGGGCATTACGCTAGGACGTCACTGGAGGATGAGGAAGTTTTTAAACAGAAATATACTAAAAGACCACAAGGGCTTTTCCGAAACCGGTTTGAAGTTAGAAATAGTAAGTAGTTTTATATTTCATCCCAGGTATCAAAGAGAAATTTAAACTATATTTTGTGTCACATAACTGGGGAAGCGAGTGACTTCACATGCTTCACATGTGCTGATTACTGTTTAAACCCCAGCCTCTAGAAGGCTGATTGGGCAAAAACAGGAGATTTGCCTCACTGAGAATTATACTGACCAGTCAAGTGTTATGTTTGCTAATCCAGGTGCAGAGGGGTAAGAATAAGCATTTCAGGAGTAATCAGCATTCTGGAGGAGCTGTAACATGGATTAAGGAGACAGGGCTATCTTCCACACCCTGGAGAAGTATTTCAGGAAATCTTTGTCAAGTTTTTCAGTGACTTGTGTAAAAATTACTCGATGTGTTTCTTCTATTTTCATGAATGCTTTCTTTGGCTATTCAGTATATAGCATAGATAAACCTTATCGTGGGGATATGCTTAGGTAGTATCTTCAGATTTAAGACCTTTGAAACATTAAAATTAATAACATTGTTTTATACGGTAATTGGACTCTGTATTATTTTACTGGGGGGAAAAAAGAATCTTTCATTCAGTGCCTTCTCCATTCTTCTGTAGAAGCCAGATTTTCCCAGGCAGATTAAGGTTCTGCCTACGCTGAAATTGGAAGGTACAAGTGCAGCACGTGTAGATGTTTTTAAGGCTGCAATTCCCAGCTCAGCAAAGGTACTAACAGCAGCAGCAGGTTTTGCTCTTCACTTTAATAGGCTGCCTGTGGCTGTACATAATCAGAAGTTGATACCAGCACTGCAGTCGTTCTGTTGTTACCAGTACCTGAGCCAGCTTGATTAATGCTGTTCTGGGTCTGACTCTGCATGGAACTATTGCGGTTTGGATGGCAATGTAGGCATCTCCCAAACAGCTCTGCTGTGGGCCATAAGGCAGGAAAATAACTCAGCTGATGCTCTGATGAAGCACATAGTACACCTAAAGGGAAAGAAACCTGCAGACTACCTCTCTTGCAAACGTGCCACAGTGATGTTTGTATATTACAGCTTCTTGACTTCCGTTCCTTTGTTCTGGACTTAAGGGGCTTTATATGTTTCGTTGTTTTGGATTTTATTTCTGGGAAGTTGAAACAGCTCCAGTGGGACCAATGGTCTGTCCTTGTGGCAGCCTGATTCAGTTGTAATATCTTGTAATATTCTAAGCAGGCTTCCTGCCCTGTTACTGAGAATTTGTAACAGTTGTGACTGAGCTACTGGCCTGTAGTAAGTGTTCACTTGAGCTGAGAAATGCATCAGTAGAGTTTGTACCTCCCCAGAGGTATGAGCTCTTAAAGAAAGTGGACAGAACATGACTGAAAAACTGCACTGAATTTATTTCATCTGGGTTATCAGGAGGCTTCATTTACTGTTCACTTTTTATATGAAAGAAGGAAGTCAAACTCCTCTCCTTAGATCATCTATTGGAAATAGCTGCAATGGCTGTTCAAATCACTGAGTTATAGCAGTGTGATTTCTGTGCAAAAATTGATTTATTTTAAGAACAGGATGCTCTAGCATGTTTCAATATTCATTCTCCCTTTCACATGAAACATGAAAGCTGTTTTCATCTTCCATACTGTTGATGTCCTTGCAAGTGAAACTTGCAGTAGTGTAATAGATGGGGCAGTGTAAGACTCTTTCAGATTCTGCGTTGTACAAGATCAGAATGTTTCTGTACCTTTTCAGGGGTAAGGAAATACTCAAACATTTTCAATTAGATTTTGAAAATCCTGAACAATGCTGTCTCTCACATGTATTTGAAAATAATAAAAATTAAAGTGTTGATTACTGAACGAAATGCTAAAGGAAGTTGAGATATTAAAGGCAGTTACTGAATTGTTTTTTGTGTTTTGTGCTTTGCAGCTGTAAAACTTCTTCAAGGAGCTGACCTCTTTAAAGACCAGACCTTCTTTCTAAGTCAGGTCTCCCAGGATGCTTTGAGGAAAACCATTTTTCCTTTAGGGGATTTAACAAAAAGCTTCGTAAAGAAGATAGCATCGGAACATGGCCTTCATCATGTGCTAAAGAAAAAAGAGGCATGGTAACACTTAAACTCTTTTGATTTGTATTTATCTCCGAAATGGACTTTTCTGAATTTCCTGAACCTTAATCTCTGAGAAATCAGCTGTTTAAGCAAACAATAATAGAATAGGTTGGGAAGCAGTTTTATAGTTGTCTGCCTGCTTAAAAGTACTTTTATGAGCTTGCGGTTAGTTCTGTATTTTAGCTAGCAGATAATTTGTGTGCCATTGTGTCTGAGAAGAGCTAAGGTGGGAGTGAGTGTGAGAGGAAGCTGTAAGCCTTAAAGAAAGTGTTCTCTGTTACAGCAGGTGAGAAGCCTTGATGTTTATTTCCTGTAGCTTTCAAGGGCTTCTGCACTAGAAGTGTTTCTGAATATGCCTTCACAGAGACTGGGTCATACTGTTCTTCAGTCACTTTGTTGAAATAAATAAATAAATAAATAAATCTGTTTCCCTGGCTAAGAGCTTACACTTCATGATTTGATCCTAACAAACATGATGCAGGCAGCAATTGTAGGTTGATATGGTCTTGACTGCTCGAAATGTTCATATTTCTCCACGTAAATGGTTATCTGAAGAATGTAGGCAGTAACTGAAAGGAAAATCTGTTTGTTTACAGAATCACAGAATCACAGAATTTCTAGGTTGGAAGAGACCTCAAGATCATTGAGTCCAACCTCTACCTAACGCTAACAATCCCCACTAAACCATATCCCTAAGCTCTACGTCTAAACGTCTTTTAAAGACTTCCAGGGATGGTGACTCCACCACTTCCCTGGGCAGCCTGTTCCAATGCCACACAACCCTTTCAGTAAAGAAGTTCTTCCTAACATCTAACCTAAAACTCCCCTGGCGCAGTTGACTTTGGTGACTAGCTGACTTTGGTATTTCAGACAATTCTTATTTAAGTTTTACTTCAAGACATAGACTGAGTCTACATAATTTGTCAGTTTTGTATGTTATCTGAAAGAGACTTATGTTTATAATATATCTACGACGTAGTCACCAATGTTTTAACCTATGCTTTTACTGAACAAGTTCTAAATTTATTATTTCTCTTCTGTGCTCGTGGCTCTCACTGATACTGTATAGGAGTTGTTTACATATGTTGGAGAAGATGTTGTGGGTTTGTTCTTTTTATGAGATTACATAAGTAATATGCGTTACTTCCAGTGTTTTTCTCTGCTTTTCTATGGATTCAGTACCGCATTTCCTTTTCAGAGTATGGGAGTTTGTTTCATTGGTGAAAGAAACTTCAAGAAATTCCTTCTTGAGGTGAGTAACATTAAACCTACGGCAATGTCTGTGTTCTGTTCTGGTTCTGTCTACAGAAGAATCTCTGCCAGCTGGTGGCTGGCACTTTGTAGCATCTCCCTTGGCAGTCCCAAGCCTACCAGAAGCTAACACCAGCAACCTGTATGAGGAAGCTCGCCCCTGCCCCTCCACCTGTGCATAGCTGCTAGGCTCTGACATGCGACTGGGATACGAGAGGGGCAAATGGTTGAAACCTGCTGTTCCCTGCCATAGATGAGGATGGGGGGAGTGAAGCACAGAATTAGTGCTGATAGGGACTGCCCCTCCTGCTTTTCTCCCTCAGGCAGCCTGAGGGAAGAAGCAGCAAGCTGCTTGAACGGTGCTTGCTTGTTGAACAGCTATTTTCCAACTCCAGGAGAGCTCAGTGACAGAACTTGAATCACATTTTGTTTGGAGATCATCTTGTGACTTAAATCTCTTCCTATTTGGTAGTATTTAGAACCTCGACCAGGGAACTTTGTTTCCATTGAGGATAAGAAGGTGCTGGGAACACACAAAGGTAATTGGCTAACCCACCTTGATAACGGCTTTTAGCGAAATATTGCTTACATTTAGGAGAACAAAGTTTTTGTGAAATTCCAAAGATTTATTCTAGTTTGATTTCTCTAATAATCATGGAAAACTTGCTCTGTACAGCATGTACAACCTTGAAACCCCTAGTAAGGGGAAATACTAAGACTGAAAGATAGCAAAACCACAAGTTGAAACTGAAATAGAGAAATATTTGTCTCTTGTAAGAGTACCACAATAGAAATGGATTAGTTTGAAATCGTGTGCTTCAGGTACAGATAGAAACTTTCAGGTAGATGTTGTCTTAACTTGTGATTGGCACGCTTCTCTAAAGCACTTGGTTCTTTATTCTTTGCTTAGTGGTAAAGCTTTGGCTTTTAATATATTAAAAAAAAAAAAAAAAAAAAGCTTTGCTTTGAATACATTTTAAATTATTTTTTGAAAGTAAAAGATTAAAAGATGCTAGCAACACTCCATTTTCCTGTTTTTTAGGTTGGTTCCTCTACACAATAGGCCAGAGGGCTGGGCTAACAAATGTGAAGGATGCTTGGTTTGTTGTAGATAAAGATGTCAGCACTGGAGATATCTTTGTGGTGAGTTAATTAACACTGGTGTTGTGAATGCCTCATGCAAGCATTTCATGACTCCTGCTGTACGGAATGTGATCTGAGTTTGGGCAGAATTCCTGGCTCTGCTGCTGGGGGAAACAAGTGCCAGCTAGCGCCGCATCTGCGGGTTTCAAACACCTTGTCCAGACTGGCTGTTGGTGAGTGGAAGATTGCCTTAGATGTTGGCAGCAAGCTTTTTCCAGTTAAATGGCAAACACTGCAAAAACTCAACCAGCCTACTGAGCTCTCATTTTTTACTCCAAAAATAAGAGTTTTCCGTAATAATTGTGACACAGTACATAAAATGTGTATTGTCTTGGTTCGCTATGTTTTGCTATTTTGTTTTTTGGGTAAGGGAGGTAACAGCCAATAATACAGTTTTATCATTTTGAAAACTGAGGCAGAATATAATATTGTGAATCATTGGCGTTTTAATGACTAATCATAGGAGATGATTGGAGCTCTGCACCTCACCAGCTTCGTTAATGTTTCCTGCTGTTCTTAAAGTTGTTATTTTGATACTGACATGATTATAATGAGGTGTGTTGCTACTTGCAGACTTGCCTGAGGGGGAAAAAAATTGTAATCAAAACAGAGGTGAGAGGAAGCAGACAGGACCACTAAGAATTTAAGGCTGTGTGTGTGCAACACCTTCCCAACAAAGGAGTGACTGGGGCTTGGCAGGCCACCCTTTATACAGACTTTGATTTCGTTCAGTAATGATGTACAAAATATGAGATTTACCCTTGTTTTCACACAGTGCTTCTCCCTGCTTTTTCCCATTGTGAGAAACGACTTGAAGGTTTTAAATTCTGCTTTTCTACAAGGCACATCCTCTTGATTTCAGTGAAGATGTCTGACTTGCATCTTCAATTGTATTTCTCATATGACAGCAGTAGGTTTTGGAGGGTAAAAAAAAAAAAAGTATGAGGGATTGCATTTATAATGTTCTTTCCTCAGTTCTAAGGACAGTCCCTGTCCAGAAGTGGGATACTGAAGATTTGATTTGTAGCGTAGCCTATATTATAAACATATACTGTCTTGTGTATTTTTTCTGCCAAATGAAAGAGCTTCTTCATTATATTGCAGCACTAGAAATACACTTTTTGCTTCTAGAACGAAAGGAAGAGTGTTACAAATCAACAAGGGATCTGAACTCAGCCTGAAGAAGGCAGAAATAGGACTGGAGAAAAAAATATAAGTGACATAGCTCTTGAGATGTAGAGGACTGACAAATAATTCAGGCTTGCTTTAGCATATTATTTCATTAAAGGCTTCCACCTGGAAGCTGGTA
This sequence comes from Aythya fuligula, assembly GCF_009819795.1. Taxonomy (NCBI): domain Eukaryota; kingdom Metazoa; phylum Chordata; class Aves; order Anseriformes; family Anatidae; genus Aythya; species Aythya fuligula. The sequence goes on from NC_045559.1 coordinate 16,238,121, forward strand.
AATGCTAATAAATTCTTGATTTTGTACTCATTTTGCCTTTATTTTGTTGTAGCTTGATGCTGCTTCTATATTTCATGCTTTACTTCACAGCAGTCCTAGGCTCTTTGGCAAAAACATCACCACTGAGTGAACGTTGTATTTGCAGGCACCATCAACAAATCACCCTGCTCTGTACAGAGACCTGTTGCGGACAAATCGAGTGCACTGGATAGCAGAGGAACCTCCTGCAGAGCTCGTTAGGGATAAAATGATGGAATGTCATTTCAGGTTTCAGCACCAGATGGCACTGGGTAATCAAACCTTGTTCTGTTTTTCTTGTGGCTTTTTTATTTTTTTAATTCATTTTTTTTTATTCTAGTATTGTGTTCAGTGTAGTTTTGCAGAAACAGCTGAAATGTTTGGTTTGCCTTTCTGTTTCTGTAGTAGCTTTATCAAACAATTCTGTGTGGTGGTGTGTTGACTTAGATCTGTTTAACCTGGTGATGAAAGTTGGTTTTGTTTTAATGTGAACATAAGGATTAACTGGCAGGTGTTTGGCCATTTTCTGCTCCAGTGCCTTGTGTGCTGACTCTGAACCAAGATGGGAGTGTGTGGGTGACACTGGTGAAGCCAACAAGAGCTCTCACACCTGGGCAGGTGAGTTATTAAAGTGACTTTCTTTCCATTTTGGGGTGTTAAAATAGAGTAACTAGTAAAACAGAGAAGTGTTTTTAATAGCTGGAGCAAAATAGGTGATTTATTTGCATGTGAGAGCAGTTAGTTTTATTTTGGTTATTCATCCACTACTTTACAAGATGTTTGTTTCCAGCTTAAGGTAATTTTAGAAGTATACGAAAAGATTTTGGATAATCAGTTTTATATGCAGAAATGGTATCTGTTGTCCTCAAGAAATAGATTTTAGAAGTCATTAGGTTGTGTCATGTGGGTTTAGTGTTCAAATTTGTTTAGTGAGGGTCTGTGTTCAGCAAACCTTGTTTTCCAGGGTGGGTTATGTGCAGTGATGCCTCTCAGCACCACTGATAGAAGGGTATGCTCCGTCCCATTATGAATTAAAGGGTTTCAAACATCTCCTGCATGCCCCAAAACTGGGCCTCTGTGGGATACATCCTGAGGCCAATTGTCTGAGGGCTGTTTGTAACAGAGAGGGACGAAGTAAGAGAAGCGAGCTGAGCTGTGAAGACTCCTGCCAGAATGGATGGTAGGTTTGAGAAACCCCTGAGTGCCTGGAGCCAGTAACTGTTTTTTTTTCCTCAGAGGGACAGGCCGGGAGGTCTGTGCTCCTCCTCTCCTGCACAAACCTGCACATGAGTCCCAGCTGCTTCCTCCAGGTGGATTGCCTCAGTAGTCCTTAACAGCAGGCTACCTTGGTCCCCTCCTTTTTTGAGAAGTGCTGTGGTAGCCTGGGCAGAGTTGTCAAAGGAAAGTCCAGTGAAAATGCAGGTGAATTTATGTGTGTCATCTCCCTTGGGAAAGGAAGCTTTTTGGAACAAAACATTCCACCACAGTAACTGAAGAGTTTTCAGATAATCTTGCAGAAGTTCATGAGGGAATTCCTACTAACATACTGACATTTAGACTCTTGTGAGTCGGCAATTCCTGTACATTTTTCTTTTTTTTTTTTCTTGAGATTTGGCTAGAACAAACATAAATGCATACAGTCACTGTCCAGCAGGCATTGCACAGCCTGCAGTTGCAGAAGCTGAAAAATACTTTCCCTGTTTTCATCTCCTAGTTTGCTGTGTTCTACAAGGGTGATGAATGCCTCGGCAGTGGGAAGATCCTAAGGCTGGGCCCATCGGTGTTCACCCTGCAACAGGGCAAAAACCGAGAGGAGGGTGCAAAGAAGGAAGACATTGATACAGTAGAACCTGCAACATAGCGTCTGCGTTTGCTTATTGAAGGACTTTGAAAAAAATGCTGCCTGAGAATGAGAAAAACAATAATAAAAATATTTTTATTGATCTGTATGTTCTGAAGGTCAGTTGGCTATCTAGTCCCAGCTCTTGACTGTTAGCACTGAAGAGGCTTAAAACAAAAGCTTTGGTACAATGTTATTGAACTGGGTGGTGATATTTATGTTAATACATATCAAGGAATATCTTAAAGTTGTTTGGTAATAGTAGTTGCAAATACAAGAATTTTAATATAAAAAGAATCATGGCTGAAATTGCGAACTTATATTTTATGTATAAGTGAGATATTTTTTTTCTTGAAGATACCTGGTTTCTAGGTAAAGTCTGTGGGTTTTACAGTAAATGTGTGCTCATGCATTGAACTCTGGGAAGGGAATGAATGATGCGTAAGTCCAGTATTTTGCCTGAAGACTGAGCAACAGATATTTATTTTTAATCTGATATAGTTTTATAAAGAATGTTCTAGATTCTTAAACTGTACTAAGTAATGTTTTAAAACATTTGCTATTCAGAAATAGAGATCTAGGAGCTTTAAAACAGTCTTAATATTTATTTTTTTCACATGATTGACTAATTTTCTGTTAACTACTGAGAGCAGAGGCTGTTTTCTGTCCTGGAAGAGAGAATATGTTGTTGTGCTTCAGAAAAATGCAATTTCGTATGCATTTCTTTATTATATAGCTAACTTAATATAGATCAGATAATAATTCAATCTTGGATTGTGCCAGGTGTCAAAATGGAGTGGTTATTAGGAAGAACCAAATACCTCTGTCCAAATTATGCACAGGACTGAGTGTATATCACAAACACCCTACACTTTCAATAAAACTTCATTATAGCAAGTCAACAAAAATAAATTCCTGTATTTCCACACAGTAGTAGAAGGTAACTCATTAAAGTTCATCTCTGCAGGAGCAAGATTTATTAAATGGGTGTAGAATTTTGAAATTGCATCCAATTTGGGCAGTAGGAAAGCTCTAACATGAATAGATCTTTTCAGCAGATTTGAAAGCTTGGGTTACACATCACCTCCTGTCCTTTTCTGGTGTTTTAGTTTTTTCTAAGAATTCCTTTTATTCCTTCTTGTGAGAAAAGTTACAAGTAATCGCTTTTCTCCAAAGTGTGGAAATAAAAGGGGAAGAAGGCACTTTTATGTGTCCAACCTGGCAAAGTTAAACACACAGTTCAGGGAGCATTGTGGGGGGAAGAAAAAAACAGGACTGTTAAAATTTTCGGTATTTGTTTGACATAACAAAAGATATGTTTGAGAGCAGGAAAAAGCCATCCTTTTTCACTGGTGCTGAAATCGATCTAATTTAAGTCTGTGTTCAGAGTGCCTGGCCATGTGCAGGCTGACAGTAAAGACTGTTGATGCTTCATGTCAGCTCTTGACTTGTGTTAGGGTAGTCATGTTACAGGTCTTGGTCATGATTGTGTTTTCCCAGTATTCCCCTCGTCTTTCCTGAATTTTTTCTTCACAAAATGTGTCATTAATTGCTAATGTGTTAATGCTCTGTGTTTTCCTCATCTGAATTTTCCAGCCAATGTCCCAATTAAAATCTTCAGAGATGTTTTGTGTAATACTGGTGTGGTTTTCATTGTTACTTCCTCTTACATCACTCACAGGTATGTTTGTTACTTGATACATTCCTGGTAGAGATAGCTTTAACTGTGACTACAAGAAAAAGGACACAGATATTTCCGTGTCCAAAATTCACTTTCTTTAAAATTCACAGGATTGCAGAAGTTGGAAGGAACCTCTGGAGAACATGTAGTCCAACTCCTCTGCTCAAAGCAGGGGCAGCTAGAGCTGATTGCTTAGGACCATATCGTCAGGTTTTGAATATCTCCAAGGATGGAGACTCCACAAACCTGCATTGATAAGATCCCTCTAACCCTTCCTTTCTAAAGGCTGGGTAGTCACAGCTTCTTCATGTCTGACAGATGCTCCAATCTCCCCTCATCGGCTCTTCCGTATCTGGGTCAGAAAGTTATCGTCAACACTCCAGAGACCTCCTGGTGCCTTAGTGCTGTCCCTCCAGCAACTATTGGGGTGGTTGAAGTCCACTATGGGGAGCAGGGCCTGTAAACACGAGACTTTTTCCAGTTGGCTGAAGAAGGCCTCACCTAGTTCTTCCTGATTATGCAGTCTGTAGCAGACATGCACAGCAACATCACCCATGTAGGTCAGGCCCCTAATCCTAATACATAACCCTGAGGTAGCTCCCTGCCCACCCCCAGGCAGAGCTCCACGCTATCCTGCTGCTCTCTAACGTCCTAGGAGGCAAGCACAGCAAAAAAACACTGAGGTGTGTTCGCTTGGCTAAGGCACAGTTGATGCAGAAGTCACGAGTGCGTTCAACATCTGTGTGAGGACTTCAGCAGTTCTGGCAAGGACATCCCACTTCTGCTCATGGCAGGAGAGTTTCCCAGAGCTTCTTGTAGTGCAGCTACATTAGGGGGGAGGTGTGCTTCCCTGCTTTTCTTTAAGCGTTCTTAAAACTGGATACAGCAGCAATCCAGGATGGCCAGTGTAGAAAAGTAAGTAGAAATTCGTTGTTTAAAGAATGGAGGCTGCAGTTTCGGTGCAGTTTAGCCCTCGTGCCCTGGTGATGAGCAAAGAGCTTCGACACAGTAAAGCAACTGCTGATACTGCTCACAGTGAATCTCACTGTACCTCTGAGAGAAATAAATCAGCAGGCATTTGTGAAATTCACATTGCATGGGGTGTTTTACAACAGGTTGCACGCTGAGCAACATGAGGTTGCATGTTTAAAGCTCAGCGTTTCCAAATAGCTTGCACTGGTTGAAGGGGACAGTACCATTTCTCTTTCCTTCCCACACATTTCTCCCAGGTAAGGATCTCGACCACTCCTTGCTCCTCTCCCACGTAGGCTCTCTGGCGCAGTGAATTTTATTTTCTGAGGCACATTTCTAACACTGAACCTAGGCTGTGATACAGAAGCTGACCGCATTTGTGCAGAGAGGGGTGGTTTCAGTGCTAGCAGGCAGCGCCGAGATGAGGATTCAGTGGCCTGAATCCTGCCCAGCCCTGAGGCCTGCAGCCTGGCCAGGCCTGTTGTGAAATGGTGGTGAAAATGGTGAAGAAACAGCTGTAACACACCTTGGCAGCACCAAGGAAAGAGTTCAGTGCTTGAGGGCTTGGCCACCACGATGGCAGTGCCTGTGGGGCAGCCGGGCCTGGTGCTGAGCCGCCACGGTCTCCTCAATGGCAGCACCTGTGGAGCAGCTGGGCCTGGTGCTGATGCTGTCTCTCACAGGAAACCTTTGTCAAGACTGGAACTTGGCTTGGTTTAGATCAAATTTGGTAGGAACGGGCTGGCTGGCATGTGAATTTTCATTTTGCTCTCCTGTGGAAGTCCTCAAGTAGATCAGTATCTGCATGCTTTTTAAAACGCATTGGATTTTTGTCATTTTTCTCCCACTTCAGGCAGCAAACTGGAAGCAGGTGATTTCACCTTCAAGTTGTCATTAAGCTTTTTAGGTCTTGAAATACTTGGCTTCAGAGACTTAAGTGAATAACTTTAAAAAAGGACTTTTCCCTTCCAGAGTAGAGAAAAGGATAACAAGATTTGGGTCACAGAACTGAAAAACCATGACTTATTCCAGCTAACTGAATAGAAATTGCTCTTGTACCCCATGAGCATGTTTAAAACCCGTGTTGCTGAGTGTATAATGTCTGAAAACTTGCACCCCGAGTGCAGCCTTTTTTCTAAAAGTGTTTGTGTTAAAGCTGGCTTCATGGCTCTCCTGGCTTTCCTCATTCTCCAGTCAAGGGACACTGTGGCAGCACCCCCACCTGTGGCTGGCCCTGCAGAGCTGCAGGACGGGGATGTTCCCACAGGCATTACAATCAAGAGTCTCCTCTAACTTTTTTCACCTGAGCAGCTTTTTGGAAAGGTGAGGCATCTCTCAGGAGTTGTGAAGGGCTGAATTCACACTGCAGCAGCTCAGTATTTGGGGTCTGGCAATAAAAGCACTGGCTCCTGGTGTTCAAATGAGCTTGTAGGGCTGGAAGCAGCTTTCATCTCTCTGCTTCAAAATTAAATTAGCTGGAAACCACCACAGGAAACACAGTTAATTTTTATTTTGGGATAGATCTATCTTTTCAGCATATTTGTAACAACAAAAAAAATAACAGCTTTGGATCTGGTGTCAACATTTGGATTTGTACATCTATATTGAGATTCGTCCCTTGTGGACAGAGCTGAGCTCTCCTTGGGATCTGGAGCGTAGTAACAGGGCACAAGGCAATAGTTTTAGACTAAAAGGGGAGATTTAGATGAGATGTTAGGAGGAAATTCTTCACTCAGAGGGTGGGGAGGCCCTGGCACAGGCTGCTCAGAGAAGCTGTGGATGCCCCATCCCTGGAGGTGCTCAAGGCCAGGCTGGATGGGGCTTTGGGCAACCTGGTCTGGTGGGAGGTGTCCCTGCCCATGGCAGGGGGTTGGAGTTAGATGACCTTTAAGGTCCCTTCCAACCCAAAGCATTCTGTGATTCTATGTTGCAGCCACCTCACTCCAGCAGGTGAGGGGAAGGACCACTGTGAAGATTCACATGGGTTTCAGGGTCCTGCCCTTTCAGATTTAAGCATACAACCTCCTCCTCCTCCACCTTTATTTCCAAAACTGTATTTTCACATCCCTTTTCCTTTGCCCCAACAAACAAACCCATTTTCAGCTTGGACACTCCAGCACAGGAAGGTGCAGTGAAGGACTGTGCTGCCACTTTCCTATGTGGGAAGTCTTTGGGTTCTGTAGCAAGGGACAGCAGAATAAGCTACAAAGGCCTCTCTGTGTTACCAAACAGCCTCTGGGGCAGGCAAATCTGTAAAGCAGGCCATGGCAAGCGTGCAGCACCATCTGCTCTGCAGGGATGCCTTCCTCAGGCTGGATCCCCTTTAAAGGATGGAACTGCTACCAGGAGATGGAGCCTTTCCATCTCCCACCTGCTGGTCCTGATGCTGATGAGCATTTCTTCAGCTTCTCCAGAGGTCTGGTGAGCTGGAGACCAGGGAATCACTTCTGAATGAAGGAGGCTGTTCAAGGGAAGGGGGCTTATAAGAAAAGCTGGTGTGGAGGGAGGCTAAGGTGTGTGAGCTGGGAGGTTTGGGGCCAGCTGATAGCTCCGTCAGTCAGTACGAGCATGGGTGGAGGAAGTCAGGTTGAAACTGCAGATTTTTCTGAATTTTTCTGAATGCAGGTTTTTCTGAACCCAGCCTTAGGTGCTGGGTTCCTTAACTAAAGCCAGATTGTTCAATTTCTCCAAGCAAAGCAAATCAGAGAGCCCTGGATACTCCCAAATCCTCTGCACCACCACTGCAATACCACCAGAAAACTAAACCTCAAGCCCAACCAGTTATATAAATGAAAAAGTTAGGCTACGTGCCCATAACGAAGCAGGTTTTCCAGTTTTTAGATTTTGCTGAGCCAGCCATTTCTGTGCATTAAAACCTTTTCTGATTTTAACAGAATTTGGCCAGGACAGCAGTGAGAGGTTCATCTAAATCCTCTGGGAGAGGGAACGAAGCTGCCCACGTGCTCCTCTGCCCTGCGGTAGGTGCAGGGAAGGTCCTGTCTCTGTATCCCAGTCTGTTGCATGCTCCAGGGCTGATGCATGCCAGCACAGCAGGGAAATCCTGGGCTGGCCGCTGCTCACTGCAACACACGAGGGTTTCAGCAAGAGATGTAAGGGTTGAACCATCCCTGTAACATTTCATTTCTTATTTCAAGCAGTTCAGGGAGATTTCCATCTGGAAATGAGTTAGTAGCACAGATCTCTGACCACCCGCACGCCTCGAAGGATGAGTCCCCAGTCCTGCTGCAGCTCCTGCCCGATGGCAATGCTCAGCCACCCTGGTGCAGGTTTGTGCTGCTGGGTGAGGAGCTATATAAAATTGTAAACATCAAAGAAGGGTGGATTATAAATGCAAAAAAAAAGACAGCAACGTGCCATAACTAGATATGATGAGGCATCTGGTGGATTTAAGTTTGGTGCTGGATTAAAGGTAGATTTTATTTTAATCTAGTTACTTAAGGTGGAAGGTTTTTTTTTCCTGCACACACATTTATCTATCGCTCCTCCCTAGGAGTACATAAGGACTCTGCAGGTCGTGTCATGCCAGCCAGCTCCATGGCAGAGGAACTCAGCGAATTTGCTGTGTGCAGTGAAAACATGCAATTCATTTATTTCGAGGCTGAAAGGTTTGGCAATAACGACATGGCTTTAAAACTGGAGATCAATTTTTTATTACACAGAAACAAACAAAGAAAAAATAGACATATATAGAGAGATAAACGTTGCAAAAATGATAGAATCAGAATAGCCTACACTGGTTTAAAATACTAAAGGAGGTGATTTTATGGTAAAAGATTTTAACACTGAACAAGTTTTGCACCTAGCTTTTACAGGAGGAGATAACAGAAGAAAAATCTCTGTGAACTGGTTTGCAGCTGGGTGTTAAACTGTATTTAGGTAACGTGGCCATTTCATGGAGCAGAGACCAGCCACGCTTGGTGTGTGTTGTCTGCACTCAAGGCTAACACCTGTGTTTGAAATGCAGAAAAGAGAATGCGCTCCTTAGAGGGGATGTTTGGAGAGGTGAGGGCTTTAAGGTAGTTCTGTGCCAGTTTGCTCCTTATTTTTCCTGAACCTTTCTATCCGCAACCTCTCCACCCCAAAATGTGTTCCCTGTGCAGCTGGAAGGGAAGGAGTTAACCATCCAAGGTTTCTTATTTGGTTTGTCCAGTGAATTGAAATGCGTAATAAAATTTTTGGATTTTTCTCCAAGTGAAGGTGTGTTGTGCAGGGGTGATTTACTGCTTCGCCTGGAAAACTGTCCGCTTCGCTTGCTCTCCAGCACAGCTGGGGCTGCCTCCTACCAGATTTGGTGGGATGTTCCTCACCTGAAGGGAATGAATTCAGGTAAGAGGGATATTTATTTCCTTTAAAGCCAGGTATTCTTCACCCGCTTTGAACATGCAGGCCTTTCAGGAGCTGCTTTTATAACGAATGAAGTTACTGCCCTAGGTTCCTTTTATAAAAAAAAAAAAAAAAAAAAAAAGAAGAAATCTGATGAGCAGGCTCTAGAAGTGCAGCTATTCTGATTGAAGAGCATTCTCATCTCTGTACCTTCAGGGTGCTTGCTCCATCAGAGCTATTTTATGATGGGTGGCTTACCATGTGCTGTCAACGTGTTCTTCCTTCTTTTTCTTTCCGAGTAATCACGCCATGGCAGAATCTGCCTGACTTTCTATTGCAGACCTCTTGGGCAGATTTGTACCTCGCCCACTAGTGCCGAAGGTTTTGCTGCTTCTGAGCGATTTTATGGGAACCCCTCCTTGCTGGTGTGCTGGCTGGTTGAGAATAACGTAGGGCATCGTGCACACCTAACCTCTGCATTTCTCTCACCCTTTTATTCCTGATGCAGGGGATGCTCTTCCAAGCTCCACCAGGGCAGTTGCAGCACCCTCAGCTGTGGTCCGTGTGCATCCCTCACCCTGCATGGCCCTGGAGTCACTACCAGGCTATAAATCCTTTCATTGCATTAAAAAAATAAAAGTTTATATGTGCACAGAACTTCACATGCTCGTTATTTTTTTGAGTCTGTTGATATCTAACAAAAGGATTCTTTTAAAAACTAAGTTCTTTACTTGGGAAGTGCTATAGCCTTAAAACATAAACAAGATTATTAAAGACATACATATGAAGAGTTGCTGTTAAATGACCGAAAGCAAGAGGTTTTCCTACATGCTAGCCAAAGAGGCTGGCATTTTTGCAAGCTGTTATATTTGTAGGGAAAAAAAAAATGACAAAACAACCCTATAAGAAATTAATTCTGGAAACAACCCAGCTGGACACACAGCAACTATTTTAATGAAAGAGAGTGGCAGCACCTGGAAAGCTCCAGCTTTGAGTTCATTTCTGTTTCCCGAGTGGAACTGACTTAAAATACTGGCTTTGCACAGGTCCAGACGGGCTCCTGAAGCTGTAGCCTGTGTGGATGGGAGGAGGAGTCCCACTTTTCTCTCTTTTTATTTCTTTTCCTTGCCCTGGCAGCCTTTCAGGGCTTGCTGCAGCGGATTTGTTCTTGGGTTGGTTTGAACCCCATTTTTCAGCAGCCCATGGGTGGCACTGGGTTTTCCCAGCTGGGCTCCCTGCTGAGCACCCAGCAGGGAGGTCGCTGGGCCCAGCTCTACCCATGCCACATCTCCTGGCTCAGCTCCAGGCCTTGGCTGCCTTCACCAGCTCACACAGGCACCAGGCACCCTTCAGGTACAGAAAATATGCTCAGAATACATCAGAATTGTGGCCAGCAGGGCGAGGGAGGGGATTGTCCTCTCTGCTCTGCTCTCCTGAGACCCCACCTGGAGCCCTGCGCTCAGCTCTGGGGCCTCCAGCACAAGAAGGACATGGATGGATTGGAACAAGTCCAGAGGAGGGCCATGAGGATGATCAGAGGGCTGGAGCACCTCTCCTGTGAAGAGAGGCTGAGGGAGTTGGGGTTGTTCAGCATGGAGAAGGCTCCAGGGAGACCTTACAGCAGCCTGCCAGTGCCTAAAGGGGGCCTGCAGGAAAGCTGGGGAGGGAATCTTTGTCAGGGGTGTAGGGATAGGACAAGGGGAAGTGGCTTTAAACTAAAAAAGGGCAGACTTAGGTGTTTGGAATAAATTCTTCACTGTGAGGGTGGTGAGGCCCTGGCACAGGCTGCCCAGAGAAGCTGTGGCTGCCCCATCCCTGGAGGTGCTCAAGGCCAGGCTGGATGGGGCTTTGGGCAGCCTGGGCTGGTGGGAGGTGTCCCTGCCCATGGCAGGGGGGTGGAATTGGATGATCTTTAAGGTCCCTTCCATCCCAAACCATTCTGTGATTTGAAGTAATATTTGGGTGTGAGGAGCAGATACCCCAGGTGACTCCAGGCCCCACCAGAGGACCTGCAGCAGCTGCTGGCTCTGGCCAAGAGGACAGACACAGGCCTGGCACAGAGCCCCAGAGGGGCCCTAGGGACACTTAGAAATACTTTGTTTTTCCAAGCCACTAATGAGTTAACGTGGGCTCTGCAACACACATCAGACTAATCTAATTTTCTTCTTTCCTGCGGTGCCTGGTGTGTTGGATAAAGGAGCAGCAGCAGATGGGACACGTCTTCAAGGAAAGTCTTTGATACTGCCCGGCACCATGTTCCCTCACACCAAACACAGGCAGTGAGGGCCAATGTTATTCGATATGAGGTAGGTGCAAAATTCTCTGGGCAAGAGAGGATGTTTTACAAGATCCCTCTTGGGCTCGGTTTTATGTGGTATTTTCATTCACAGGCTGGAAGATGAAATGGAAGGTAGCCTGTAAAATCTGCAGATGTTGCCAAAGGACTCCAGGCATCCTCACAGACAGGATTAAGATTCAAAACGAGTATGAGAAAATGGAGAATGGATCCAAAATCAAGAGGCTGAAATGGAAAATGAGAACAGTGCGAATTGCTTCTTACGGGGAGGGAAGGCGAACTGCCTAAGTGCAAACTGGGCCATAAAGGCGAGGCAGGAGAACATCATTAGGGCCGCGGGGCCCAAATGCATCCTGGCCTGGCCCTGGCTCTGCTGGCTATTGGCAGATATATTGGGATTGTCATTTAGGACTTTCAAGAACGTGTTAGACAAATCCACATGTGCATTTGATTCTGGATTGTTGGAGGGGGCTGAGCTATGTCAGCTCTTAGGTTACTTCAGCCTTATCGTGCCATGTTGCTGTCACTGGTGCATCTTCCAGACTCTTTCTTCCTGCACTTTGCTTAGGGCAAATCTATTTTTTTGGCTGTTGGTAGGCCCGTCTCTTGCATTTTGTGGGCAGCTCTGATCTCTTTTGTCTCCCTTCTATCTCAAAAAAAGGATGCTTTAGACCTGGGAAGAGATGGAAGAAGGGCAAGAAGGAAGGCTGAACACGAGTTAAGACCATTTCCTTGCTGCTTGTGACTGAATCAGGCAAGCCATTGTGCACCAGAAGTCTGCATGGGTCCAAAAGCAGTAAGACAAATTATTGAGAGCTTCAGTGCTGCAACTTGCTGGGGGCTCGGCCCCTGCTGGGGACTGTGGACCCTGCGGGGCCACCTCACTGTGTAACAGCGCTGTGATATTCCTCTTTTCCTAAACATCTGCTGTTAGTTGGTACTGGAGACAGGACCCTGGGCTGTCCCATACCAGTCCTGCTGATGTGAAAGCCTGGGTCTTTTGTAATGTTCTTCTGCAGAAAAGTGGGCTTTGTGTAAATGAGACCAAACAAGTCCACCAAAAGTGAACTTGTACAATAAAATCTAAAAACGGTTTCCCTTTGGGCTAATTGCTTGGGTTGGTTTAGTGGTTTGTAAATCAAAGCTCCCCATCTTTGATTTTGCCCCTAAATCATTCCAGTAACCAGTCTTTCGCCTCCTGACCTCACATGCTGCCAGGTTATTGCCTAATGTTTAGGAACACTTACAAAAAAGCTGGATGATATTGGGAAATACTTTATTTCCAGAACGCTGGCAGACGCTTGCAGGTCCCTGCTGTGCCTTTAACGAAGAAGACCTGCACAACAGCCTAAAAAGTACAGCATGAGCAGCATGAGCAAGACCCTGGCTTAGTGAGAGCTGGGCTAAGAAAGCCAAGAACGGAGCCAACGAAGTCAGAAAATGTTCTTCTCATCGCAGGCTTTCATTGGCTCCCCTACCCTGACCAAACTCAGGGTCTGCCATATCATGGCATATCATGGGATGTTTGCAAGCAGATTTTTCCCCTCCATGGAAATTGGGTGAACAGGAAGCCGAGGTTTGGCTTGCATGGATGTCAACGCACCGGTGTCCTGGGGTTTCATCAGTGCAAATTCTGCAGGAACAAGGAATGTGCTTGGTAAAAGAACAAAAACCAAACCCCAAAGAAAACAGAAGCCCCCAAACCCAGCCTTCCTCCCAAACTAAGACTCAGCCTCATGGTGAACTTAGAGCATCTGCAAAAGAGGACTACAAAGGCTTTTCCAGAACCATGTGCTTAATGCCTGTCTGACCCAGAGCAGAGCCTTCTGTGGTGCTTCAGGAAGGATGGGACAGAGGCTCTGCTCCTCGCAGCCCAAACCTGATGCCTGGTGCACATCAGGGGCACCTGATTGTAAGGGAGTGGTAGGGGTGAAGCTTTCAGCCTCTGCTTCCTTGGGAAGATCAATGGGTACCAGCCCATCTCCCCTCCTGCTACTTTGTAAATCCCTAAAAATGCCCCTTGGGCCCTCAGCATCCATTCGGCACTGAAAATAAACTCCAGAAGTTCAAAAAAAAAATTCTTAATTTATTGTAAATTCTCCTTTCATCTGTGCTGCAATTCCAGTGTTCTGCACATTAATAAATACACATTTGTTAAAAAAAAAAAAAAAAGAAAACAAAACCAAAAAACCTCCAGTGTCTAATCTGCCATAAAGCTTTAAAAAAGTCATAAAAATAGGTTTTAATTTTTTTTGTCATTAACACAACTGACCCTCCTTTACTGCAACAATTCTGATCAAAATAAGAACTACCTACATCTCACTGGGACAAAATATACATACACAGATGTGAAAACAACTAGCAGGGGTTATACACAACGCCTGAGCACACAGCCAAGTGTCAGGCACCTAAAACATTCAGAACTTTTTTGTCAGCCAGAAAATTTCACACAGCATGTTGCTGAATTTGTACAGGACCAGTACCCTTCCTCCCCCTCCCTTCCCAAAGACATTTCCTAAATGCATTTAAAGGTGCATAGGGATGCGACAAAACCCAGATTGCTCTATATTTGCCTTTAGTTTTGTTTTGTTTTTCTTGATCTCCTGCATTCTATTTAGGGTGATTTTCTGTACCTTCCCTTTCACATATGCACTCATACATGAGCTGGTATTTTCCCAAAGGGCTGCTCTGGAGCGCGGGGAGCTCCTGAGAGCCCTGGTGGTCACGGCCGTACCATTGAACATGAAACCTGAACCCTTCCACGTGCTTTTGGACACACCAGGAAGGCCAGGGATTTCTCAGAGAGCTGGGAAATGAAGCCTGGCCATCCTTCCAGCCTCGTGTTTCTGCTTTGATTAGCAACGTGCTGACTCCAGAGGGAGAGAAAGCAGCAGTAAACTAAAATGCCTGCTCCTCGTGCAGAACCTGGGAGGAGGACCCTCTTCTCAGGAGGCTGTTTTGTCCCTGAGCCAGACCAGCAGTGTCCGAGAAATCCACTCCACAGCTACACCACTTGTTTTCCTCTTCTTGCTGTGGGAAATATTGGTTTAACTTCTTCCACGCAAGGACTGTGTTGAAATCTTAAGACTAAGACACAACTTATTTTTAGCCCTGAAGTTCAGTTTCTGAACATTTCAATGCACTTGAGAGAAGAGGCCAAAACACCAAAAAAAAAATTAAAAAAAAAACATTTTTTTTCTTTAGTTTTAGAAGAGGTTACGAAAAAACATACTGTGTCCTTAAAGTCTTCCAAAATCTGTCAACAAAACTTATAAATTATCTTCCTGGATTTAGAAATAATCTTTACTGTCTTATTTTGAAAACTGCATTGCATCTGAAGGTGGTTTCCATGCAAAGTTACTTTAAATGCCAGTTACTTTATCAAATGCCAAATTCAAGTAAGATTGTGCAATGTTTATATAAAAAATATCAAAAACTCTTTTAATCGATTTCCTATTATCAAATTGAGAAGATCAGTATAAATGTAAAATATACAAAGGAACTTTTTCTTTAGCATCACCATACAAAATATATAAAAGTATCTACACTTTATATATATATATATATATAAAGGATTTTTATTTTTATTTTCTGAAGACGACGTGTTCATGGGGGTTTGGAGAGAGATGCTGGCATAGAAACTAAAGGACACTTGTTGGGATATTCCTCCCCAGAGCCCAGCACGCCGAATGGTTCACGCTGTAGCTGGAGAAAAGTTCGCGAGAGGCATCTCCTGGTGCTTGCCTTGAGGCGGACGGGTTGTCTTCCTGTAGGTCCACTGCAGTAGCTTGTTTTTTTCTCCCCAGCAGCTGAGCAGCTCCTGCAGCACTGTCCACACTGCAAGAAGGAACTCAATCCTTTCTAGGAATCCTTGTGGGAATCCTTGGGGCCATTTCCATGCTTTTTGGCACAGGTTCGCGTCACGTGCGGCGTGATCACAGAGCGGCCCCATCACGGGCAGCTGGGCACCGTGCCTCCGCTGCGAGCAGCCAGGAGTCTGCCAGAGCATGAAACCACGCGGGAGTCAGAGCCACCTTCGTCCTCCTGGCTGTGCGGAGACGCCGGAGAAGTCCGAGGCGGCCAGGCAGTGACCCTGCGGTGAGGAGTCCAGAGCTCGCAGCAGCGCTCACGGTTTCCTGATGGTTCAAATTGAGGTTTCGTTACTGCCTCTGTTAGTGGGAAGAAGCAATCATGCAGGCTTGGGGTTAGACAGGCACAGGCAAACAACTCCGCCCCAATCTACCTCATCCCTTTTCGTAAGGGCTCGTGCTCTGTGAAATGACCAAACATCCCCAGGGGATGCTGCCCTTGAGGAGCGTTATTTACAGGCGGTACCCAAGAGATGCACTATTTAGAGAGAACTTTACCGAGTGCTTGTGTTTGGCTAACGCTTAGGTGAAGATGTGAGGTTCACATGAAACCTTGCAAGTTGTTAGAAGCCTGGTATTTCAGACAGGTTCATGCATTCTGCTGTCAAACAGTTTTACCGTATGCAAAAGGTGCAGAGAACAGAAGAGTTGTTTAGGACACCAAGCTGGCTCACTTTTCCCCAGTACAGAACCTATTACCTGGTGGCAGCAAGCAGTTATTGCTTGTTAAAGACACCTCTGTTTCCTGGCTAACCAGGAGATATTCAGCAGCCAGTCCCCAGCAATCCAAATTTTTGTAGCGAGCTGAAAATGGTCTGCACACCCTAGAACAGCAATGGGTGTCTAATGCCTGATGGTAGAGTTAAAGATGGGTGAGAAATTTTCTCTGTGTTTGGAGAAGGAGTGAGCCTATTATTTGTACTAATAAAGGGAAGACTGTGTGTGTAAAATGTTTACACGGATTTACTTAAGGCCGTCCTCGCTTTGAATGTGAAAACTGCGATGAGTAATGAGGTTTCTGAGGACACCCGTTGGTTGGAAGCTTGCTCAGCCTTTCGTTGGTGTTTGATTTCATTTGGAACAGCAAATACTCACTCTGTGCAGTGGGTGGGAATCACACACCTGCTAATTTAGGGTTAGTGGCTCGACACGACACTTCTCTCTGCAGCCACTGGATCTCACACCCAGGTAACACCCCCCCCTGCTTGGCTGGATCTCCCCATGTCCCCCCCAGGCTCACCCCACAAAATGCTGAGCTTCCTCCGGGTCCTGCTCACTCATGTCTTGCCCCTGCCTGCCTTCCTCCAGCTGCCTGCTGGAAACCCACTGCACCTCTTGCTGGACACGCACTGAGAAATGCTGCTCTGTGTTTGCCCTGCTCTGATCCTCCTCCTAGGGTGCCTGCTCCTGGCCACGTTATCATTAATTGCACCCCATTAGTGACAGATCCCTAATGGCCCCAAACACCCTCCTTGCTACAAAATGGGAGAATTGGTGAAAAAGAGGGGAAAAGAATGCTCCATTGGTCCAAGGCGTGTGAAGGTGAGAGGCTGGGAGCACAGAGGTGGAAGCAGGAGGCAGCCCTGAGCAGAGCACCCCTGAGCAAACCCCACACCAAGGAGCTGGGGCAGAGCTACGTTCCTCATGCCACTGTGCCAGTAACAATCCAGTTTGCAAGTTCAGAGCACACCAAGGTGACTGGTGACAGGTTTCTATCATGGCACCTTGCCTGTGATACCTGTTTTTGGCCTTCTTGTCAGTAAAACACTGTGGTGTGGGGACGTGGTGTGGGCAAACAATCAGCAAGGCCACTGGTGAAGGACTCAAGTGCAGTCCCCAGGCGAAATCCTTGCTCATGTGGGATTTTGGGGCTGGAAAGTGGACGGAGAGACCAGAACCATGGGAGCTCTGCCAGGGCATCCTACTCGTGGTACTTACTCTGAGTCTGAGGTCTCAGCATGTCCTGTTCCCACGTGGACGTTCATGGCCATGCCGTTGAGCTGGTCTCGAGACTGCTCCCTCCGAGCGTTTTTTACTGTCACCCCCGAGTCCGAAGGAGAGCGGACCCCATCGTTGGTCCCCAGGGAAGTAGTCCTGGATGAGATCGTGGTCTGGTTATAATCCGACAGCTTTTCCCGCAGGCGATTCTTCATATTCTTGTCCATCAGAGGGGGAGGGTAGGTGACTTTGTTCTTTAAGATGCCTGTTAGAGAAGAGAGGGAAGAATCAGAATTTTGAAACGTATCAGTAAATTCATTTACCAAGCTGAGCACATGCAAAAAGTGACATTTTATAGTTCTTAATCAGAATTCCGCTTTGCCACTTTATTTTGAAACCAAAAGATTAGACTTCACCAGCTGCCTACTGGCTTTAGTTGGTTACACAGGTTGAAGCCATTTGGAGATTGCTCTTTCCCCGTGCAGCTGCTGCATTAACTGATGCTCATTAACGCCCCGGCCCCCCAGCGTGCTGTGACGTGGTGCTGGCCACCTTACCTTTCCTCTGCTCTGGCTGCTGGTTATTCTGGTGGGACAGGGGCCTGTTCTCCTTCTGCTGCCCTTCGTTCTCTTTGTCCTGCAGCGCTTCGTTGTTGTGGTTCATCTGGTTTTCCCTGTGGAGCTCCACGTTGACCTTGGTCTCCACTTTGAGTTTCTGCTTGCCGCTGGGGTCCTCGCTGTCGCTGGCCGTTATGCACTCTGTGGGCCAATAGGGTTTCACATGATTGGGAAGGGTATCGACTGCAATGCAAAAAAACACTAGCTCGAAAACCACTGTTTGATAGGCTTTCACAGCCACTGCCCAGCCTGTCTCATCTCCTGCAGCCGGGGAGTAGCTGAGTGGCAGACCAGAGCAATGCTTTCGACGATCTTCGCTGGATTACACTACTCTGGGGTGCAGCAAACCCCCCAAAACACTTTTGTCAGGATGAGAGGGTGTCCCTGCGAGGCTGCTGGCAATCTGAGAGGTGTGAGACCAATCTGCCCTCCCAGCTGTCCAGGGATGGCAATCCCTCGGGCTCCCTGGGGATGGTGGTTTTTTAGGGATGAGGGCACCTGAGGAACTTTGTGCTGTGTCTGTGCAGAGCACGCAGCTCGGACACCCCCTTACCCCTTTGCCTAAGCTAACTAACCTTCCGAAGACAAACTGCACCTAGGAATGGCCATACCCTGCCACACAGCGCTGGTACTGGTGGCCAGTGCTTTGGTTCTGCGACCTCTCCTGACCCTGCTGAATCCACAAGCATCTGCTGCATGAAGAGAGGCAGGTATTTCTTCCTCCTGCCTTCAAAAGAAGCAGCAAAATAACCCTTCTTCCTTCACGTGAGATTTTGCTGGCTGTGTAACACCATTTCCAAACGTTGTATGCTAGCCTGATAAATTCGTTCCACCTACTCTAAAGCTATTTTAAATAAGATACACCCATTGCTGTTCCCTCCCACCAGGAGTACCTTTAGGTGTGCTGTGGAGAGGGCCACGCTCATTATTTTTCGAAGTGGATGTGTTCCACTTTTTCTCTGGCTCAAGCCCATCTTCCTCGCTGTCCGATGAATGGGAGGAGGCGTAGGAGCTGCTGTGTTCGTCGAGGGACAGCTCGCTGTCAGAGTCCGAATCATGCTCTACAGACGTGGAAAGGGGAAACAGAGCAATGAGAGGGTGAGCAGGAGCTGGACACGTCAGTCTGATTGCATGAACACAAAGACAAGGCAGGCGTCTGGTTTAGGGCATGCCAGGGAAGAGCACTTCCAGCCACAGGTGTTCTCAGGATTAACTCACAAGGACTGTGGCATCCACCTAAGGAATTATGGAAGCACGCTGCTCTGCTCAGCTAATGGGCAAGACCCTTTTTTTCTTCAAGGGGGCTGCAGAACAGAACGGGGATGCTTTTTTCACTAGTCAATACACAGAACAGCAGCTCCACAGCATCTCAGCCAACACAACACGCTGGCAGAGGTACCTAAAAATATCAGGAAATCTGCAAATGCACTCTTAAACACTGCTACAAGGCAACAAAATTTAACATCAAGACCCCAAATGAAAGGAAACCAGCCAAGAGACAGTTCTCATTTTCTTGTACAAAACACATAGCTGTAAAAGAGGATATTGCCTCAAGGTCTCAAACATGAAAAGATGTCCAATTAAAAATCAAGAGCAGCAGCGCATAATTCGTGAGAAAGAAGAGGGACGCCAGAAACCATCAACAGTTGTGACAGCTGTCAGCTTAAAACTGAGCCATCACAAGAAGCAGAAAGATCATTCCATTCCAGAATTCCCTGGTAAGGCAACCACTGCACAGCTCGTTATGCCAACAGCACAAGGGGAACGAGGCACACCGAGTCGGAGTAACTGCTCCTCCTCTTACAGAAGCCTTTGAAAAAACTGCTGAGAAGGAAAAGGTTCACAACTGGGTCAAAGCATTTTAAAGAAATTCTTACCGTTGGATTTAGATGGATTCCTATGAAAAATGGAGGAATCTGCTTCAGTCTGACCAGCCCTTGCTTGACTTGAGGATCCACTGAGCTTATGAGCAGCATCATCCCTTAGAGAATAAAAACAGGGGACAACTTTCTTGGTCACTTCACTGTTCCTAACAACAAGGCAGACATGCAGATGAGATTCTTCTGGTCACAGACAGCTGCAGCACATGCTAATTAACCTGCGCTTAACTGATTTTCAGAGTAGGTACTTTCACAGCAAGACAGGTTATGTCTGCCTTTGGAGACATGAATTGCACCCTGAAAAAGCCTGATGTTAATAAGCTAAGTCCCACTCCTTGAGACACATCTGTATTTTACCAGGCAAGCAGCACAGCCCAAATAGTTAACAAAATAGCCACGTTAACCACTGCACTAGTGGAAGTCCCCACTGAAGATGCATGCAAAAGAAAACACACAAAAGTAAATGACAGTCACACGAAGCAGAACGGTTACAACATAAAACAAGATGCACTTGAACCAAAACATTTCTGTTTGGCTTTTTCTTTTCCACAAGAGGAATGAAAAGGGAAAGGCAAGCACCTGAAAGCCATGCACCTGCCACCTGATTACCTGAGAATATAAGCAAGGTAGCTATTGTGGCTCTTGGCTGACCTGACGGTGCTTTCTAGGGAGACAGTGGATTCCCCAAGGGTCGTGCGATACATATTTGGCTCTTCTATGTACGTGTTGTTACAGTTCAGAGATCGCTGAAGGAGAAAAAGACACAAAGCAGTAGTGAATGACAAGAAGAACTTGTTTAAGCAGCATAATGCAGTGGATTCCTAACCTTCCCAGGCAGCCCTCTCTGTTCAGCAGGGCACACTAACAGGGACAGAGGGCAATGCACAGCACCGATGCAGAAGCTTGAGCCTGAGATCTGTAATTGATTTTCTTTCTTCAGAAATTTTGTTCAAAAGACTCAGACCACCCTTCCTTACATCTCCTCTCCTACAATTGATGTAACCAACTGTAGAGTGTCGTGCCTGAGAAATGGAGTTGGTGATGGTCTCCTTCAGCTTATTGCTTCTGGTGGCCGGCTGGGCACTGGGCACTGTGTGCCTTTATGGCAGAAAGATTTGAAACGTGACTTGAGACTCTGCTCTGAGCCATTGAGGACATTGGAGAGAAAGCCTGCTAATTTTTGCATTGTTTAACTCGAGTCCACATGTCTCATTAACATTACCGCAAGCAGATGGGTAATCAGATCAAAGCAAGATTTTTTTTTATCTTTTTAGTGTTTTTCACCAGGGTCTGTGGGCAGAGACCTGGTTATTCAGCGCAGTGCTCTGAATGCCCATGACTTGTGAAACCCAGGCTCACAGGCCCTGCTCATCAAAGGAGTGTCAGTGCCTTACTTCCACTGAACCCAACTGCTTAAAAACCATTGCAGAACTAGGCCTTAATACCTCTTCCTCAATTTCCCACCTGATAATAAAATCTAAGTATGAAGGACTTACATTTCCTGGTTAAAATAGATTTAAGCAATGTCTGTGTTGTAAACCAGATGAGCAAAGGCTTGTTCTCTGTTTTGAGAGTAAATGGCAGTGCATAGCACAACTCTAGTCCGCATTATTGAACTTTTTTTTCCTCCCCAAAACAAGATTGCCAAATCCACATTGCCTCTTTGGGAACATGCCTTGGCCCATGCTGGCCTCTCTCATCCCCAGCCATCCCTATACTCTGGGAGATTAGCTGCAAGCTGGCACAGCCAGAACCATGTCAGGGGATGCACTCACAGTTAAATCTCATGGACAGCTGCAGGCCAGGGCTCAAGCCCATGATCTGATCCTATTTACTGGTGTAGATGCCACCAGGTTTGCAATAAAGTTGGAGGGGTAACCAATTACTTCAATTTACAAGTTTCAGACTGTCCATCATATAAGTCAACAGGACTATAACCAGAACAGTGCAAGGACCAAGGTGGTTCAGCACACCCCATATACACTTTCTGTCTTTGAATTTTGCAAGAATAAAAAATAATCAATTCCTACTGAAAGTCCACGTTACCCATCAAAAGCCTCAAAGGAACCAAGTGGTTTTTGATGCCAAGGAAAAAAAAATCCCTCTCAGATGTTTTAACTGAAGCAGTAATCAAAACTTTTGAGAGAAGCCATCAGTAATCTTTGTAAAAGTCACTTAAATAAATCAGACAATTTGCTTAGTTATGGACAAGCCACCTGCAAGTGCATTTTTGGTAACTTCTACCAGCATGAAGGAAGTTCTTTTCCCTTTTTTTTTTTTTTTTTTCCTTACAGTTAATAATGTAGCTCTTGTGGCAGTGGAATCATCTGGAAGAGGTTTCTTGCCAGTTAAAGTGTTCTTCAAATGCTTCCTGACTTCTTTGTTAAACACGCAGTGGAAGAAGAAAATGAACAGCCCCTGGATCATTTCAGAGAAAGGAAGAACAAATATAAATGATTCAATACTACCAAACTGCAGATACAAATAGGTATTAGAGCACAGTTGTTTTGAACCAACCCCTGAATTCTAGGTCACAGTCAGTGATTTCAATAGCAATAACTATTTCCTGCCTTTGACTGAAATAGCATTGACTGATCTCCTAGGGCTTCTTCAATATTTGCTTCCAAGTTTAAATGTGCATCAAGGGCCTTGGAAAATATATACAATGATGTATTCCTCCAGGGTTTACAGAGCAGAGCTCATGGCAGGTCTCACCCTGCCCCATGGTTTGGTAAGGAACATTTTTCTCAATATGTCCAGTGAGGACCTCAGTGTCCCACTGATGGACATTCCAGGGAGTTTCAGGGCTGTACATGTTAAGATTTTAGAGCTTTTAACACTGATGATGAGACAAAATCAATAGCAGCACATCAAAAATATCACAGCCTTTAGTGAAAACCTCTGGCAATGGGGAACTTCTGTGGTAGGTGTCCTTATTACTGTTGCTAAGAGAACCTTAGAAAGCTTTGTAAGACACGGAGAGGTACTGGGGGTGGAGAGGTCCCAACTTGTGTCCCCTACGTTCATCCATTCAGCAATATCTCAAGGAGGGAAAACTGCCCAAATCCCCAGGACTGGGCAGCTATTGGCCCGCCAGGAACACCCAACGATAACTTTCTTTGGGGGTGGGGGACATGCACGTGTATGTTTTCAGATGTATTTGCTCTGAAGGAATTCATGCAGCTGCCAAATGGTTATCAATTCTGGTAGGAGATATAGTTTATAGAAGCCAATCACTCATGAAGTTGCAGCTGTACCAACATCACACGATGCCTGCATTTCATGACTTCAGCCAAAGCAATTGACTTAGAGTAACTTTAAACTTCAAGTTCACTTTCTAAACATTCAATCAAATGCAATCTTAGTTGGCATTAGCACTTGGGGATTATTCATTAATAAAACTCACATAAATGTCTCTTTAAGTTCAAAGAAGGTAATGACGTGAAACGCCACATACCACGGTGCCTCTCTGGGCAAATTTGGAGAATTCCAGCTGCTGGCTTTCCTCCCTCTCATTGGGTTTATATTTAATTTAATTTTATCCTAGGCTCGTGGAAGCCTGGTTTTACAGCCTGAGTGGGTATCTTTATTTCAGAGCACACCAGTTGCAGTGGCAAAATATCCTTCCTCCAGGCTGGTCCATCTGATGTGCTTCCCAGGCATGGACAGGCATGGGAGAAGACCCACCAGGCTTCTTTTTCTCCTTGGTTGCAATTTGTGGCTGTTGTGCTGCAACCAACAGGAATGGCCTGCTAGCAGCAGCTGTTTGAATATTGCAGGCACTTGCCATGACAGTTTCTGCCATCTTTGGTCACTTTCAAGTCATGACTATATGACTTCCTGACTACTTCCACGCCAGGTCTCCTACAAAAACTGTTCTGCATCTTTAGTCAACAACTGTGCACACCGGGACAAGTGATCCAGTAATCCTTAATACGAGTTGTGTTTGGAGATCATTATTTGACTCATTTTCTTAAACAGTAACTTCCTTTGTGGAAGCAACAGGATGACTGTTAACTGTAAGCATGCAGAAGAGAGTAGCAAAGATTTTCCCTCTGGGAAGACAGAGGTATAATTGCCTACTGTTATTTGTCTGTCACAGGTTACAATATTAGAGCACTTATCTTAGAATGACTGAAAGTGAGAGATGCAATTACTGAAAGTGATGACTTTGGTGAAAAGAACCCTCCCTTTGAGAAAAGAGACCAAAAATTGTACTTAACATCTTAACAACATCTCAGTTACCAAGTTAGCCAATGTTTATCTATTTTGGGGGCACAGCAGTGCACTCAGTGAGGTTTGCCCCTGGCAAAATGCTAACTTACCTGCAGGCAGCTGAAGATGGCAAAGAGATAGTGAAACGTCATGACATCGCTGTTCACTGCCATCAGCCCCAGCAGCCACGTGGCGCTGATGAGCAGCAGGAGCAGGAATGCCGTCCGCAGCACGGAGCTGTAAAGCACACAGGGGGGTTGCAGCATGAGAGGAGACATGAGGAAAGCCCGGCTTCCCAACAGGGGTGGGACCACGTGGAAGTTCAAGTGCCCTTTCCTCCCTGAGAGCACACACAGACATGGTGAGGAGCACGCCTACAATTTGGGATCTAGAAGGGCCCTTTGGGCAGTGCCCACCAGCCCCCTGTTCCCAACTCCCTCCTTATGCTACTCAGTGACTTCGAACATTCGGGTGATAAAAAAGGTGATTTCTTTTCAAGTCTGCTTCCAAGGTTTCCTTCAAACAAACACGGCTGTTCGCCAAGCCCTACGGTTCAGTCTTGTTGACTGTGAGGAAGAGATGTGTGGGGTGAATGGTCAGGTCCATCTCATTTCTGCTTGTTGAGTCCACCTTCACATTCTTTCTCCATGTTACAGCCCACGGCTCTGGATTGAGAGCACTCAGGGGAGTATTTGTTTGCCTAAAAGCATTATTTCCACAGGCAATTGCAAAGGTTGGTCACAATTCTAGTGGCAAAAGTTTTGTGTTATGAGTAAAATAGCTGCTATTAAGTAGCAATTACACTCCATTTGTTTAGGAACGTTTAAAAAAGAAACTGAAAAAAAATCACCTGACAGCCGATGCTGAGTAAATAGCTTGAAGAAGCCTTTTGTAATCTCATTCAGCTACCTGTTTGGAAACAGGGGCTGTCTTGCCACTAGCTAATCGCATTATAGCTCGCATGTAAATTCTGAGCTTTGGGCAAAATCAGAGTTAATGGGAACAGGCTGCCAGGACAGCCTGGAAAGGCGGCAGGTTTCAGCTTGTGGGCTTTCTGCTCATCCCACGGGGAGCAGGCTGGGCGTGGAGGCTGGTCCTCAGCACAGGAGCCTCAGTGTGTCCCTGCCTGACACAGCTGGTCATCCTGGCGTTCATTGGGGAGAGCTTTCTGAGCCATGGGTGGCCACAGGGAGACCCAGAATTATACCTACCAGGAAATGCCAGGGTTGAGGTTAAGGGACAGTGTAGTAGGGAGTATGATGAAAGACCTGGAAGACTGTAATGACACCACACAGAGACTGATCCTTTCTCTCTTCCCTCTCTTCTCCTGCCTACACTTGTCAGCAGTGCATAGCACTGTGGTGGTTTTACACCAAGGGTACCCAGGGATAGGTGCTGGTAAAGAAACTCCAATCGCCTCTGCCAATGCAGACCGGCTCCTTCTCCAAATATCTTACTTATTCCAACCCTGATGCCTGCTTTTAAGCAATTCTGTCCCTTTGTTATTCTTGACCAGATTTATTTTTCTACAGGTTTTTGAACGCCAACTTACATGACTCCAGTTTTTTCAAATGAACGTTGCCTTCGTCTGCACGATGCTTTCATTGCTAGTATGAAGATGACAGTGTTTATCTGGAAGGGAAATTGAAATAACAGCATGGGTTCTTTCTCTTATTTTGTCAGAGCTCAGTTTTCAATGACAATAGAATTTTTATCTTAACATGGTTTGTGGTGCTAAGAATATTTTTCCTTTAATTTACATGTCTCTTCCAGTTCCAAAATTCATCCTGTTTCAAGCCCACATCAGTCAAGAATGTCCTGGGACTCAGCCTGGATGAAACACAGCAGTAAGATTGCTTGAAAGCTTGAATGAAACAAAACCTCAAGAATAAACTCAAGAATGGCTGTTCCTGTCCAGACCAGAGTCCACTCGCCCAGCATCTTGTTTCAGCTGGGGCCAAAGCAGAATATAAGAATTTAATAACAGGGTTTGGTGATAATTCCTCAGAAAGCCCCTCCAGCCTCTGCTGATTTCCAGAGGTGGGATATACTCGGTGGGATGTTTGTACTTAATCACTCATTATGAATAGTGATGCTGTGAGTTTGTTCAGTCACTCACTTCCTGAAACCACACAGAGCTCCACCATTGCTATCATCTGGTTTCTGGGAGTTTCTAACTCACCTCCCTGTGGAGCGATCCTGTTTGCTCTGAACCTGCCACCTCCTGCTACTATTTGTGTTAGAAAAGACAAAGCTGGCTCCTCAGTTACATTTTCCAGGCTACTACACTATTACAGACTTCTCCCTGTCCCCTTCTCTGCAGCTTTCTTCTCTTAAGGCTGAAGGTTCTGGTCCACTTAGATGCTCCTCCAGCAGGGGCTGTCCCCTGTCTCTGATAACTCACAACCCCAATCCACACTGCTTCCAGGTCTACTTCATACTTTTTCTGTTGAGGAGACCAGAACTGCACTTGGTATACAAGATACAGTCACATGGATATTTATCTTCTGGTGATCTGTTACTGAGAGAAGTTTTGAGGGAGACAAACTCCAGCCAGTTCTTTAGAGTTCCTGACTTACGACTTACTTAATATTTCTTTAGGACCTCTGGATGAAGTGACTTGTTACAGCTCATTCTATTGACTTGTTTTATAAGCTCCCTGACCAACAATTCAAATATGGAACAAGGCAAATGTGAAAAAATAAGCATCTTTCTAGCCACAGAGATATTTATCAACAATCTTTGCACTGGCAAGCAGCCCTCTAATTTCCAAGAGCTTAGTTTAGCTCCTATCTTATTTCTTTAAGCAGAAGATGCAAACTTGAGCACGTTGGCTTCAAATGTAAAGAATACTGCTGCTTTGGGTTGTGATTACTGGTTGACAAAACATAAAGGAAGAGGTAGTAGTAGGGAAAAGACAGTTCAGGATGCCAACTCCACCATACTTACAACTACAACGATTACGATGGGTCCCGCAAAACTCCAGATCAGGGTGTCATGAACAGACAACCAGCAGAAATCAGGGTTCCCATAGCCTTGTGGATCCAGACCAACAGCAAGCCCTGGGTCACAAGATGGGGAAAAAGGACATCAGAAATGTGCTGGTGAGATCTTTTATACAAGCAGGCACAGCAGTAACATTTTGAAATCACTGTCCAACAAACAGAAGGATAGTGGCAAGATGTGTTCAGTAGGACAGTCTGGGAAGTCAAAGTCAAGACAAGCATCGAAATAAAACTTTTGTAAACCAAAACCTTTACACTGGTCATCCCATACCAAATGACACATCCCACATCAGATGAGTTTTGCCTATCAGAATAAAGCTCAGCTACATAAAAACTGCAGTAAATGCAGGTCCCAAGTTAATTCTGTTCCAACACAATTTTATAGTCATATTCACACAGAGCGATGAAGCCTTCAGGGTGAATGACAAGCAGAGGAATTTCAATAAGCCTGTGCAGTAGAATGACATGAATCATAACCGAGGAGATGTCTATACTACAAAAAAGTGCATTCTTAACTGCTGTGAGCTTACTGTCACTAAAATAACACCAGAGACAAAGGAACTTGGGAACTCACGGGATTTAACTGCTTGAGCTCAGGAGCGGAGGCTGAGACTCCCTCTGAGCCAGGTGAGTGCTCACCTCACCTTGCTTTCAGCACTGCTTGAAATGGAGTTTGGTGATGCCCCCAAGGCAATTGAGTTAAGAACACACCTTTTATTGTTTTGTTTTTCAAAGCCTGGATATTTCCTGGGGATTCTCAGTCCAACCTCCACCTACTGGTTTGCTGTGCCCTCTGATTTTGTGACCTACACCTTGTGCCCATATGGCAACAGGCCAGGATTTCTGCCTTTGACCTGCAAAATACTGCAGAGTTCCTCCTTCTTCAAGAGGCAGAAATTGATCCCTGTGAAGCCTTTGGCCAGTGCCATATGGTAAATGGCTGCAGCGCGTTGTTTGGGCACTGGGGCACCTACTGAGCTGAGCGTATGCCCTGCCTCAAGCAGGCATCCAAGGTTCACGGCAGTGCCCTTCTCCATAACGAGGATTCATGCGTATTAATAAACACCTTTTGGAACTGAAGCCTGTGTACTTTGACAAAAAGACACCAAAAAAAAAAAAAAAAGGGAGAGGTAGTGGTGTTTCACCCTCTCTGCATAAAACTGGCCCACAGCCAGTACTCACATCTGGTACGGGCCCATGGTCTATGAAAATTAAACTGGCTTTTTGGCAAAGCGGTGGATATCGGATCTGTTTTCTCTGAAGTGTGGAATGAGATGGGCTGGTCTCTCCCTCTGCTCCCATTGGCCCTTCCACCACTGCCTTCAGCAGTTGCCATCCAGAAAGAATTAGCCATAAATGATTAAGGGACCATAAAGTATTTTATACAGATGTAATTCTATAGACACAGGCTGTTTCCCAGGACTTGATTTCCCCATTAGTGGGACTTAAACTACGGTTCGACCAAACATCTGGCTCGGAGAGTAACTGGCACACTGCAACATTTTTTCACTCCCCAAATCTGACCCTAAAGTTCTCCATTAAACAAATAGGGCAAATTTCGGTCTTCAGGTAGGCGGTTCAGATTTTACTGGACTCAACAATACGTGAAATAACACTTCACCCAAAGGCAGAATTAAGCCAATGGCAATTTAATATAAAGAACCATTCTGGCACACTGGTTAAACGCTACAGGCTTTAAGGACTAGACCGAGTGTGCGGGCTGCACGACAGCTCACTGGTGCTCATGGGAACCAGGACTGAGCCCAGCAGCCTGTGGGGACCAGCACCTATCCCAGCAGCATGCCAGGAGCACACCGTGGGGGCATGCTTTGACTCTTCTGAGCTCCTGCAGGCTCTGCAGCAACTGCACATCAGCCTTGCCTTTTTCCTGATTCATCACCTTGCTTAGTATTTATAGCAAATTTGGAAAATGCCATTATTTGGGGTATACTGATGTTAGGGTGACATAAGAACCTGTTTTAACATGAGCACACCCCATGGCAAGCAGTTACTGCATGTATATGCCAACTAGTTAGCATGTTGCCACAAAGAGGGGTCTTGCTCAGTGCCAAATCCAGCCCTTCGCTTCTGAGGCAAGGAAGTCATAAAATCCCTTTCCTAGATGGATCAAACTACATCTTAAAATGAGCCAGCTTAAAGCGATTTAATTTGCTTTAAGCAAATTCCACTATTGCTCCCCATGGAGGAATATTCCAGATCCTTACGCTTTTCATGGCTGTAAGCCTTCTCTCAACTCCATCCTACATTTATTCGCAGCAATTTGCTTTTGTATGGTGTGATTAAATGGGGGTCTTCACCACTGGAGTATTCTCTAGGTAAACATTTTGCTAAGATTTTTTCTTCCCGAAGTTCAAGATTCCTGTTTTTAAGCAGCCTGGTCCCATCGCAGACCCCTTAGACTACATCCCAGTCTGAAGTGAATGTCATTTTGAGCATGGAAGATAGGAAAAAAATGAACAAAACAGGGTAAATCAACTGCTACTATCAGTTCATTTTTTTTCAGGAGAGCCGTAATAGAGATATATAGGGCTAAGTATCTTTTAAATAAAATTATAAAGCCATTTGGATGCCCAAGACTAAAATTCTTTCCCATATCTAGACTTTTCCATTATTGAGAAACATACACAATCCTTCTTTCATAAAAAAAATAAATTAAAGAAATCATGTTTAAGAGGCGTATTAAAGAAGTTGGAACCTTCTTATTCTTTAGATATTAAACTTTAAAATGTATAAAAGAAGCTTATTTGAAATACATACAGTAACAAAGCTATCCAGGGGCAAGAAATACCACATTGTGCTTTTTATGATGAAAGATTTTTCTCTTCAGATGATTTCTAAACCTGGAAGGGCAAGCTAATGG
Organism: Aythya fuligula; assembly: GCF_009819795.1. Taxonomy (NCBI): domain Eukaryota; kingdom Metazoa; phylum Chordata; class Aves; order Anseriformes; family Anatidae; genus Aythya; species Aythya fuligula. The sequence goes on from NC_045559.1 coordinate 16,267,677, forward strand.
CTTAGCTTTCTTCACTCTTCATTCAGCAAAATCCTCTGACTTTCTCAGTAACAGAGACCTGACATTTTATTTAAGTGAACTGTCAATCAGTAGATTCAGAGTTCATGGTACAGGAGACAAACTGGAACCACAATTCATAATGTATGCATGATTTTAATACTGAAAAACAGTTCCATATTACAGAGAAAAATATCTGATTGGAAAAATGTAAAAATGGGTAATATTGTAATATTCATGTTGCATAATACTGCTGTTGAGAAAGTCCCAATTCATTTAAAATTCGGGAGAAACCAAACGTGAAATAGAAAATCCTTCAGATGAAACTACTGAAGAGTTATGTGTTCTGAAATGCTAATTGTTTACTTCCTTTAAAAATATTACTTCTTTTCTACCCGAAATGATGCTGCCAATTATCTCATGACACTTAATATTCCTGAGTGCATTGCAGTAGTCTTGTGGGTACTGATAACAGTTACGCAGGTCTGAAATGCTAGAGAAAACAAAGACAATTTCTATCTGAACTGTCAGGAGTATGTCCAGAGTGGCAGAGCCTTCTGAGCTGCATCTTCTGGTGTGTCCTGGATAAACTGATATAATTGGAAAATATTTATGCACAACTTGATATGGAAAAACTTACCACCTCTCCAGAAAGGACACCCTTTCTCACCTATGCTATGTTTTTGTATTACTCTTCCTTATGTCAAACAGGAAAAAAAAAAAAAAAAAAAAAAAAAAAAACAACAAAACCAACAAAACTCATGTAATTGCAGAAGTCTAACTTGTTCCATAATATTTTTGCAAGCGTACATGATTGATAGCTATTTATTTGATCTGAGAGACATCTAAATCTCTGTCATTGCTGACGGTATGTTGTTATCTGCAAAAATAAAAGCAACTGGGTAAAAGTTAACTGTCTGCCTATGATTTGATTTCCCATATGGCAACAGATACATGCTGAAATAGCTGAAGCAAAAAACCCCACTCCAACTGTTCTGCGAAGCACGCTTCCCAAGGAGCTGTCTGCCTGCATTAACGCAGCGCCATGTGCTTGGGTATCACTGGAAATGTCTGACTGCAAAAATAGCCACGGTGAGGGCGGAGATAGATGTGCTCCCGCGGATCACCCTGGAACAGTTTAAAAGATTACTGCCTCCAGCTTTTCATTACTTTTCCACAACTGAAAGTTATTGCCTTTGTATCTGAAATGATGTAAAAGGCTGCTTGAGTATTCCCAGCTCATTTTCATGCCAAGTAAAACAGAGCTGCTGAAAACCCCTTCAGGGAGCGTTTACTGTTGGTCAAGGGTTCTGCAGTGGGAATGTCCAGGGAGGGGAATACAATGTCCTGTGGGACCATCACTTCTGAAGCCACTGGAGCTACCTCTCCTGGGACTGTGTGTCCATATCCTGGGGCTAACAGCACAGGGAAGGAAAATTTACGAAGACTACAAGCAAAGTTGTTAAAATAAAAACACTCTTGTTCCCAAGCAATGTTAACAATTCCTGTTTTAATCTGGGTGCAATTATGTTTGTAAAACCCTCAGTATCATTTCAGCTGGCACTACAGACATTTGGTGTGCAGATCTGCCAAATTCAGGCTGACTTTCTGCTAATCGTGACTTGGTGATGCCCTCATGCAGGAAAGCACTCAAGTAACAGCAGTAGTGGAGTGCATCCGTAGCTGGATGGCGTAACTTTTATGGTTTAGTGGAGGACTTGTGTGTGGTAGGTCAGAGGTTGGACTAGGTGATCTTGGAGATCTCTTCCAACCAAGATGGTTCTGTGATTCTGTCAACTTTCCTGTATCTGGCCAGCGGAGATGACAGAGAAAGCAAACAAAGCAGTGTGTGGGCAGCTGAGGGTACCTGTTATAATGGCAGGAATGCCCCAGCCAACAACGTAGTAGAATCGCATGTGCCCAAAGTTGATGTTCCTCACTTCGGTCAGCATCCGGTAGATGTGGAGCTGCTCCACGAACATCCATGCAAAGGTGCTCATGTAGAAGTAATGCAGGAGGATGGCAATCACCGTGCACACAAACTGCAGAAGGGAAAGGGCATGGAAATTAAAATTGCTCTTCTGAATCATGCAGCCTGGTGAGTCACCAGCCCCCAAGTGCAGATAAAAAAAAGTGTAATAAAAAGGTTTTGGCAGAAAGAACATACTACCGTTAATTTACGTTTCTGTCATTTCTTCAGAGTTTCAGAAAAGCTGTTCATATTGTGAAAGCCATATATTTTTATATTGTTATGTGGCCTGTTCTGAGTCTGGCTTGGCTTTACCCTATTGGTTCAATGTGCTGTTGGTCGCTGCCCTTGCCCTTGCCCTCCAGGTTCTGTGCTTAATTTCTCTGTGCATATTTGCTGCCCAGGTGACAATTTTGGCTCTTCTGACTGAATTCCTTCTGCTCACAGGCAGGACAGGGCTGGCAGAGCTCCCAGCTCTTTCTCCTGATGTGGAGCAGGAGGTGAGGATGCCGCTGTGGAAGGTGTAGACCCTCTGCCCTGCCTCATGCATGAGTCCCTCCTGTGTAACACTATTCCAGCAAATTCTGCAACAGCGTGTTTAACTGCATCAGCTAACCCAGCCTCACTGCAAAGGCAACAAATTGCTCCTGAGAACTGTCATCCACATCTCTATACTGACTTGGTGTCACCTGTTTCCACATCAAGGGCCAGACTATAGGTTTTCTGTTACTTTTCCAGTGAGAGAGCTATTTCTCCAAGGAATTGTGCTTAATTTGGTACAATTTTGTTTTGTTTTAAATTAGACAATGTGTTGTGCTTGATATTAGTAAAGAAAAGTACATGGAAACTCTGCTTTTGTTTGGCAAAGGTAGACAGGAGGTGAGAGAGAGAGCTTAGATTTTCAGTTCAGGACCTCCTTGCCCTAAAAAAACTTAATTTCTGGGGAGAGAAACTGATGCAGTTTCAGACCAGGAAGAGTGAGCATGCTGAACGTGAGCAATAGAAATGAATCCAGCCTTTCTTGGAGGTATTTTCTTACTAGTTAAATGAAATGTCTCTCACAAATAGGCAGAATTTGATGTGATCTTACGTGTTACTTGCCATGGCAGTAACTCAGGAATGAGCACTGACAGAAATGATATGAAAAGGAGACAGTGAAGTTGCATTAATATGAACGTAAATAGGTAGGCATGAGACTGTTTGGCCATGCTATTATTATTCTCAAAGCTGGAATAAAAATGAACAAGAAGGGTGATGATTTTCATTTGGAAAGGGATAGCAAGATAAAGGTCTGTTTCATTTACAGTCTACAGGAAGTCTTTAAAAAAACTTGAGAAGCAAAGGCATGGACACATCCACAGGCTAAAGCAGTGGCTATCGCAATGACATCGTGACAGTCCCAGGTCAGGATTTGATTTTTATGCCCCACCAGCAGTACAATGAGGACCACTCAGCTCTGCCAGCTGGAGAGCTGCAAAAATTAAGGACCTGCTGAAGCCAAAGGAACTGGGTCCTCAATATGACTAAGAGAAACAGCAACAGTGGGCAAACTGGCAGCTGAAGTCAACTTTGTGGCCAAATGGACACCCTGAACCATCTGACTTTCACAGATTTGCATTTTGGCAATATCTGCCAACCAAGTTTTTCTCCCAACTAAATAGTTTGATAGCTGAAAATAGGAATGACCACAAGATTCCTACAGATGAGATAAAATCTATTCATTAACCTCCTTTCAGAAACAAAGCAAAGGATTCTGCCAAGGATCTGTTGATAATCTTGAATTAAGACCACTTTGAGAAACCACACAATTTTTGTTTCAAAGTATTTTACATAGTGTTTTTGATTTCAGTGTTCCTTTTTAGCATTACTTTTGGTGTTACTTGTGTTCTTCCGTGCCATAACACTCAAAACCTTAATCCATGCTTCTCTGTTAAATTTTACTGAATAAGGGAATCATATAAAGATCGCCAGCTTTCTGAATTCACTCACTGTATCAGCTTTATTCCAACATCAAGTGTAAAACTGTAGCTCACCAAACAGAAGACCTTTCCTCCCTCTGTGTAAGCAGGGCTTTTGTTATTTCTACCTGCACATGTATATGAGTAGACTGTTGCCCTGAACATTACCTTTTTCAGGTAATGGCAAAAAAGACAAAAAAAAAAAAAAAAAAAAAAGAAATCACTTTCTATCAATAGTCCAGGGAAAGATTAAAACCTCACCCAGAAATGTGACTGTTAATTTACAGAAACCCATAAAAGCCAGGCTGGATGCCAAGTAGCACAGCATTATTTGTGCTCCAGCATTCTTTCCCTCTTTATGTTCATCAGTGCATGACTCGTTAGACAACTCTCATTCCATACAGACAGATGAATAATTGTCTCAAGTAGACATGGTTTATGGCCCTTCTAACTTCTCAAATTGACTAGGTAGGCTGTAAGGAGCGGCTTTTTGCTCTATGAAATATATTCTGCAACTTAAAAGAACTTTATAAGTGGGTTAAGGGTTTGGGGCATTTCGCTAAGTCCTGGTAACAGCATAGGACAGGATCACACCAGGAGCCCTGAAACATGAAAATGTTCTCAGAAGAGAACAACCTCACAAAGTACAACCATCAGTAGTTGTGGTACTGCTGAAGTGAACTGTTTTGCTGCTCATAAGCATTTGCTTGGTACTTCATGCTATTAGAAAAGGAATCTGGAAATGAGCAGCCATCACTTACTACCTGACTTTTGGTAAGATGCTTCAGGGATGTGGGCTTGTCCCCCTGCTCCATGGTATTCATGTCAAAGAACTGAAAGTATATAAACTTCCTGTAGTGAAAGGCAATGAAAAATGGGTGTTGTGCTCAAGAAGGCATGGGAAAGGTCAAGTTACACAGAGTGCCGTGGATCAATTGGCAAGGTGAGTTCGTTTGAGCAAGTTATTTTAAGATGCAAACTCATATATTATGAAACAAAGACAATGCAGGTCAAACATGATATGAGACCATATCCCAAGGGGCAGGTCATTGCAAAAAACCTGACTGTAATAGCAGCTAAGGGACTGGAGTTCCTGGTGCAGGTAAATATCTGAATACGGGACTGAAAGCAGCACTGTGAGCTGAAAAGTTTTGTCCAGTTTAGTGCTGACAATCTTCCAAAAGGTAAAGTGGAGGAAAAAAGCCCAGAAAAAAAGGCATTATAGAAATGTGAGTCTTAGAAACTGAAGAAATTAAGCAGCTCACTTTTACTTAGTTTTCCAAATGAAATACTGTTGATTAGAGGCTTCTTGGGAAGACAGTTTTTATAACAGAGGTCTTTCAAATCCATTATGAAAAGGTCTTGACAGCATCCAGGTATTGGAAGCTGAAATTAGACAAAATCCGGCAGAATCTTTAACTGGGATGAGACACTCTGGCACCTTAAACTAACAGAAGTAAGGAACTCTGCCATCCCATCAAATCTCTAAGTCAAGATACTTTCTAAAATATATGTTACAACGCACATGAATATCAGAATCCAGGGTGATATTTTAGGCTTAAGTTACACAGAAAGTGAGACTACATGGTTAGGCATATTGGTGTCATTACCATAACAGTACTGAAACTCATGGAGTGTAGGCATTTTCTCCCATTTCTGTTGCTTGGACAATGTGGAATCAGCAGGGTTCATTTATTTTTTTATGTGTGTTTTCATCTTAAGATTGTGCTTCCCTTTCAAGATTTAGATTAAAACATGTACAGTAAAGGACTTCTAGAAGATACATATTCTGTAGGGTGTTCAGATGATCCCTATGCTGATATTTTGCATATTTTTCATATCTGTAAAAACAAACTTGTATAATTTCACATGCTCTTTCTTGCATCTCATCTCCTGTATGTCTGCTGATTGTTTGGTAAAGGAGCCTGAGAAGCTTGGAAGTTCTGGAACCCTTGCCTGCTTGTCTCCTACCTATCTGCATGGCAATGATGACTTTTGAGATGTCTACTCCTAAGAATTAAGAGCAATACTACATATAAGACTACATAACTAAGATAGCAATGAGGTCCTAGGTAAAGAACACACTTCGTGTGTGCTGTATATCTCATATTCCGTTCATTCATGGCTTGTGTTTCTTGACTTGCACAATGCTGGAGGTGTCTGCACTAAGCTTTGGCAAAAGGTATGATGAGCTGAAGCCAACGGTCACTGTGGCTGGAAATCACAAAACAAGGTGACAGGTTTCCTATTGATTCTTGGATGTAGCAAGCTGTCCCCTGCCTGGCAAGTGGCTTCTCCAGCATGGCCATGATGGGTGTGAGACATGCATACAAACACCTGCACAGCAGTGCCTCACTGACAACCTACCAGGAGCCAACACCAGAAGCCGTTTGGGCTTGTGGGGTACCTGCTGCAGGAGAAACTGGAGAGCCTTCTACTGGACAGACAAAGCAAGACAGAAAGCATTCTGATGGAAAGGAAGGAAGAAATCGGTATTCAGGGTTCATTTCCTGGGATAAGCCTTCAACAGGGCTGCTGTCATGTTTTTCCTCTGAAAACAGCCCATAGATCTATATCCTGGCATTGCTATTCATCACACAAAATACAAAAGAAGATAATCAAACTGTGATGTTTTTCAAAAGACTGTTTAAGCCAAGCAGAAGTAAAAAAGAAGAGAAAGTGAAACAGATGGGAGCAGATAAAAGTCACAATATGAGCCCCTAATTAAAGCTTGACAACACTCTAGCAAAAAGGATGAAGTAACTCTTACCGGGTTATCAGTCTGGTTGATTCCAATGAGAAAGACAAGCTCGGAGAAGAAAAGGGCAGCCACCAGGTTTTTGTGGATGCTGTGCAAGTTGGAGCGCAGCGTGCGGATCAGGACCAGCAGGATGAAGGTGATCAGCAAAGCCACCAGCGAGATGGAAACGGTTGTGTAAGTGACAATCTTCAGGGGAAGCACCTCCCCATTCTGCAGACAGACAGATTGACACAGCCTCTGTGAGTTTTTCCTTTCTTTTCCTCCAATCAACTCTATGTGCTTTCATTACTACTGAGTCAATCTAGAGATCTGCTTTAGGACCAAGAGGAGTGGGTCATGCCATCTCTTGAGTCACTCAACATTTTGAGAGTGTATGAGCCGTACCCAGAGGGAGCAGGGTTAAGCAAGAATCCCAGTGAATTTGAGGCTGGATTGCCCATGTTGAGGCTGCCTTGAGATGCTGAAAACCTGACGGTGTTTATGTCCTTGTTCATGCCATTGTAATGCTAGATGTACCTAATAAGCCCTTGAAGACCAAAGGCCTTGAAAATCACACTGGGATCACCCACCTCTCGTTTTGAAATGTCCATCAGGACGGCAAAGCTGGTCAGGTGGCTGCACTGGCACGCAATATGGCTCTGGTTTCTGGAAAACAGCTCGCATCCCCGGGAGGACCAGGCACCTGTTCCGCCAATCCTGGGGGGAAAAAAGGCATTTCTGGGAGCCATCCTCTGCTCTCGCCCGTGCCTCCTGCTGTGATTACTCTCCAAGACAGTTCTTGCTCCACTACCAGAGAGGAATGTAAGTACCAAGACAGAAATATTTGTAGCTGTCACCTGCCTGAAAATGTCATCAACTTAAAAAACCTTGAATTGATGTATTTTCTGATGTGACACCTGACTTTGCCTGCCAGCCTTTGTGTTTTTGTAACCTTCTGGTTTGAGTTTAAAATAATCTTTTGAAAAATTCACTTTTGTGTCAGTGACCACACAAGCAAGATGAGGAAGCAACTGCACAGAGCAAACTGACCATAACAGGGTGCTGCCACCTCTATGAGGTAAAAAATACCCAAAACACAGACATATTTTTCAGTCATCTCTATTTCCCTAGACTTAGACATTGCTTGTAAAGCTCTTACGTGAAATACATTTCTGCAGAAATATGATTTTGTCATGAAGTTTCTCTAGAAAGAAGACAAGAAGTTAAAAACAATAAATAATATTTTGTATCCAGAAATCTCTTGTATTAACATAATGGAGGAACTGCTCCCTTAAAAATTCTTTCCTTTTCAGCCTTGTGTAACTCCAGTGATGGCAGAAATGATTTTGTATCAATGTTAATTATTCTATTCTGAGGTTAATGAGTAATAAAAACAATGTTGTAGTTACTGAAGGAGTTTTTCTCTTTCAGATATATCACAGTGATCTTCTCCATTCAGGAATAAAACACTTGTAAAACAGCTTTAATATCACTTTCTCTTGAAAAGTACTCACTTTAAAAAAAAAAAAAAAAAAAAAAAAAGCTCTTTTATTATGTTTAAAAGCTGCTTTATAATTGTGGCTGTAAGAAATCACAGACAACAATGCCACTGAAGTTGCCAGCAAATAGCAAATGGATGAATCATGTTTGAGCTAATGAGTTCTTCAAGCCTATACGATGTTTAAAAATTTATGAAAAAGGACTTGCCATTCCCTCATAATTGGCAGAATCATCTATACCTACAAGCAAATAGCACATCAAGAAATTGCTTATCTAACCTTTGTCCTGATATCATCTCAGACTACTTTACATGCAGGCAAGTGGAGTAGTTTATTATTGCTAAGATAATAGATTTCTGTTGCCTCTTCAATCCTTTTAATGATATAATCTTCTTAAGCGTTTGACTAGGAGGCAAACATTTCCTAGGCTAGTGTGCTCTTTTATTTCCAGCACAGGATATTGCCTTTTAGTGAATTTTTCCATAGGTTTACTAGAGTTTTGGGGTCATTAGGACGTGAGTAACAGCTCTTCCTCCTAGCATGGGCTGATAATATCATCTTCTCACTATATACCTGGTTTTATGATTATATATGTAATATTTAAAATATTAAATCTTTACTTGCAGAACATGTAGCCACCTCTGGACACACTTTCTTTTGTTTTATCCACACTCCTGAAATATCTCCAACAGGACTATGCTGCTTCCACAATCCCATAAACTCAACAAAACACTCATGAGAATATACAATTCTTCACATTTTGTAGATCTTCAAGAACTATATGTCTGTATTTTTAACTTTACTAAATACAAGAGACCTAAATGAACTATTTTTGAATATTTCATCTCCTCACTCACACTTCCTTCCTAGAGTCAAACACCCTCTGCTTATGTTTGCTGTCCTGTATCAAAACTGCTTTCTAACAACAGCAAGAGGTCTAAGGTCCCAAAGAAGGTATTTTCTTCCAGTTTTCACTAATATAAATAAAAACAAATACTTAATGGATGATGGAAGGAAAGGTAAGTTGCTTATCAGTGTCACTTTCTTTGGGTTGACTTTTGATTCAAAAATGATCTTTCAGATTTATAACCTTTAATCTTATCATTTTATCTGCAAAGCCTCAGTTCCTTTTACCAATGTGAAGGCTCATTTGTTTGTTTGTTTGTTTTAATATTTTTTGCACTGGCCCCAGCTGAGGCATCAAGGGTGAGTGCCTGTTTGCCTTGCACTCTGTCCATAGTCACTAGGGTGTGATAGAAGATGCAGCCTATATACAAGCTGAATCATCTTCTGGAGATGACCTCTTAAGAGGAGGGCACGGGGCAGTTAGAGTCCTGACTTAAGAACCTCAGCTAAGTCATGAATCCAGGCACTGGAGCTAGACCACAATGAAGCTAGGTACAAATTCGTGGGCAAAAAGAGTGAGCAAACATATGAAGATTGTGAGATTTATTATTGCTGGGTGAAAACAAACCCTAGAAAGACATGATGGCACTGCGTCTGTTAGAAACCACATGGCCAGCCATTTCTTTGAAGAGTTATGGTGATTATTTTTATTTTTCTCAGGTTGATGGGAAGGGAGTACTTGGCTCCATTCCACCAGGAACTAGTTGCCACTTGAATAAACTAAGTGAAAAAGGTTTTCCTCCAGAATTATCCTCCTAGCCAGGACTTCTCTGCTACCGAGACAGTTGCCTTGCACAGCCTTAGAGAAAGCAGAGACATACGTGATGGAGTGATTCCAGAAGACACAGACAGGCTTCGTTCTCTCCTCCGTTTCCAGCATGGCATACTCCACTATGATGGGCTTTTCCACCAGATTGGGAGGAAGCTCCCTGTCACTGTGAATGGCTGTGCTCACTACGGGTGTATTGATAATAGGGCGGTTTGGTAATCTGCAGAAGGAGAAAAAAATCACAAAAATGAGCTAAACGTTAAGATGCAAAGCACAGATTTGGTAGGTTCTGTAAATAAAAGATTTCCAGTTGCTTCAGCTCAGACAGAGAGGTAGTTGCACCATCAGCCTTTCACATAGCTGTGTTTCCAAGGCCTGTTGGCTCTACTGTTGCAGTTGGGCTCCTACAAGGTGCCAGAGGAGGACAAGAGACAGCACTGCAGTGAGAACTGCAGCACAGATGACATTTGGTTCATATAAAAGCAGCTCTGACTTCTCTGCATGCTCAGAGAAAGGCTGGACAATTCACAAAAAGGTTTAAAGCTCACCTCAAGCTCCTTCGGTCGGGATCATAATTTTCTGGCAGGAGATGTCCTAGGGACCGGTAGATAATGACCATGGCAACAGTATGATGGCTTGAGTCATCTGGGTGTCGCTTCCTTCTCTTTGCAAATGTGCTCTCAGGGCTTAGTGCATCACTGTTCACCTTGGAGGATAATTTTTGATTTGAAGGCTTCATTGTAGGTACTGCTATGGAATTAACACAAATATTAAATTCCTTCCACACAACATCAAAGCTATCACTGAAACTGGTAATTTTGCTTTGCAAAGATTCAGAAATATTTCCATTGTTATAATGCTAAGTTTACAGCGCTGAGCATGCTCCTAATGTCACATTCTGTATTTTAATAAAATTTTAACACATTTCATGGTTATAAAACTAAATCATATATCCATTGAACCGTGAATAAGCATTTTGCCTGACTACAAAATAAGCCATTTCTAAGCTAGAAGATCTGTAAGTACATAAATAATCTGTGCATGATTTAGGGAGAACACTGAAACAACATCCATGTCATTATATTGCACATATTTATGACAGAACTAATGATAGTTACAAATACAATAGGTCACACAGGATTGCTGTGTGCTAATTCTTTTGTATAGTGAGCATCCAGTTTTGGCAAGAATCTCTTAAAATTCACATTCCTTTTTTTGTTACAGAAAGGATACTCTATGCAAGCAGGTGCCTCATTTCTGAGGAAGAAGACATACAGATGTACAAGTTTACTCATTATCGTGTGTTATTTGCAAAAATGTTATTATTTCCCAATTCCAAGGATATTCAGCCACGGTACTTGTATAATTACTGCAGAATTACTCTCTATTGTCCCTTGTCCAAGATGCTGTGGTTTCCTCTCAACCATCTCCAGGTACTTCAGAGGCATGGCAGGTACCCCATGGACTCCACAACGTGCCCCCCGTCCCCCTGCCCTACTCAGGACCTTTTTATTTGCTTTCAGGCTGCGACTGCGCAGCTCTGCTCCCAGCTGGGGATCCCCCACCTCCCACGCCCCCTCCTTCCATCTCTGCAGGGACCAGGGAAGGTGGCCGCGGGGGGAACGTCTTGGTGGGAACGGAGGCAGCGCATTTCTCTTGCCTCGACACGGCGGTTCGAGGGGCCGCCAGCGGGACCTGACAGACGAGTACAGCCAGTCACGCAGCCCCCCGCGCTCCCCTCGCTGCCAGCAGGCAAAATGCCTCAGAGGTATGCACAGCTGCTCCGGCCCTAAATAATGTTCGCTTGTGCAGGCAATCGCCCCGCTCTCACCCCAGTTCCACCACGACCAACCACGTGTCCTTGGGAGCTGGTCAAAGTTGCCACCCGAATGTCAGCAGAAGGATTTTACCTTTCCGGTCTGAAGGTCTGAACAGCGTATCTGGGAAGATAACAGATGATTCCAGATCTTTTGGATAATCTTCCTTAATCTCATGAAATCGTGGTATTCTAGCTCCCGTAAAATTAGACTTGTCAAAGATGTCAACAGCAATAACTGAAGGAAAAAAAAAAAAAGTTTGACATAAAACTCACTTTAATTCTTTCAAATGTAATATTGCAACAAAACGGAACATGACTGAGGGGGTAAAATATCTCCACAACACAGAGAAGGGATTTAAAACCCGCAATATAGAGTCAAATCTCTCTCAATTAATGCTTTGAATGACAACTAAAAGTCTGTGTGTCACCATTGATAAATTTATAAAATCACTAATTTATATGGATTGTGTAGGCAAAGAAAAGGCATGTACAGCCCAGTACTGCAAACATTGGAAATAAAAGTGGTATGTTCCAATATCAGACTTGCTTCTGTGGGGAAGGCCAGATCTGCTGCTTCAGGAATATACTTTTTCTACATCTGCTTATCTGATTTTGCAGTTTAAAGAAAACAGCCTGGATTTTACCTGCGAATACTCCTTAGTCCTCCAGCTCCCTTTCCTCTACACTAACAGTTATTCTCTGGCTCACCTCATCAGCTCTGGCTGCTGTCTAACTGCCAAAATATTTAAATGCGGCTGAGTTGGCTTGAACTTTCCCATTTATGAAAAGTCACCGAGTGCCAATTTAGATGTTATAATAAAAGTGAGAAGCTGGAAGTCCTGGGGGTAACCCTACACCAATAGCTGTGATCCATAGCAAGTTCCTATATGAAGAAATATCCAAGTTAAGATCTGCAAATTCCCATTCCTTTCCTAGTCCCTAAATAACTCCCAGATGAGCCATTAGGAAACTCCATTAACACCAAGTTCACCTGGAAAAACTGTTCAAACGAAAACAGAACCCTTTCAGTGCAGGGTTGCCTCATCCCTCCCAAGCTCATGACTTTTTACACAGGAAGAGCTGGTCAAAGAAATCAGGGTTTACAACCTGCAAGAAATTCTGGGGTTTGTTTTCATCTCAGTTCAGTTAAAACACTGAACACATGTTTTTCTGAATGTGAAGATAAAACCATTTTGATTCTGATACTCCTAAATGAAAAGGAAATCTTTTGCTTTGGTTTATCAAAGAGAATCAAAGTATTTGAATTTGGCTCAGTTCAACAACAATCCTTCTCCCCTGGAGTCGATGCAGGACTTTATCATAAACTTTGTAGTTTGACTGCCTCATGCCTCTGCTTTCCTCTGGAAGCTGGGATACGCTGACTCCCATGCTGAGCTCTGCCCATGTGTGGACACAAAGCCCTCAGGCCAAGGTTTGTAGGCAAAGGTGAATTTGCTTCCTATACCAACTGGTGTAGTTGGGAAAATCAGGCAAGCTTTTGCTCTTTCTTCAGGTCTGAAAACACAAGCTGAGGTTGATAATAATTCAGACCACCTGTGAAAGAAAAACAGAACTGCAGAGCCATGGAAATGCTGCTTGGGAGTGACCTCTGAAGGTCATCCAGCCCAGTCTCTTAGAGCAGAGCTGTCACCAACACCCAACCAGCTCAGACTGTTGGTGCCTGGGGAGAAAATGGAATAGAGAGGGAACAGGAGAAGGGGAAAGAGGCAGACCAGGCTGTGATTGCTGTGTTTGACTTGCAGATGTACTGTGGGGACATCTGTGAAGTATGTTACAGCCCTGAAAGTGCAGGTACTGCTATTAGGGGAGGCATTTACTGTGATCGGTAGGGAAAGAGTCTTGGTATGCCTGATGTTTACTTCTCAGTTGAGACCCATTGAGGATTTATTGGACCCCAAGGATCTTGCTCTGGTGATGGGTTTTGCAAGGCTGGGAGGGGTGTTTGAAAGCTTGGATGGATGATTCTGAGAAAATATCTTTCAGCACAGGAACTTCTACAGAACATGAGTTTGTGGATAGGTTTCAGGTTGGTAATGTGGTATATGATCAATAGCAGATTTTCATTTGTTTGTTTTTGCAGAGTAGTAATTCTTCAGGAGGTGGTGTGATGATTCTTAGAAACACATGACCCAGTACGTTCAACTGTAGCAGGTGGTCTCAAAAGGCATCACCTTTACTTACAAACTTTGTCCACCCTATCGTCTGGAAACCATTGTGCCAGAGTAGTGGCACAGCCCAAATGGAAAGCAGATGAGACATCTCCCAGAAAGCCCCCACGGCAACTGAGAGGTATGGATCAAGGCTCAATTGACTTGAAACGAATGCACTGATTAAATCAGAAAGTTCAACGTTTTTGTTTCTCAGTGGGTACTATTAAAAATAGTTAGTACTTCTGTCTAGAACACTTTTAAAGCACTAATACAAAACAGGCATTTTCAACACAGATACTTACTCATGTTAGTAGCAACGATGACAAAAGGTCTCATGTAGGTTTTCTTCATGTTCTGGGCCACGTTGTTGAAATAATCCTCGTAGTGTCTCAGCAGGTGAGCTGTGCCACCCTCTGTTCGCTGAATGTGTTCCCACTGCTCCTTATTGCTGGGATCCAGTAGGGCACTGCCCACTTTGATAATGTTCTGAGAAGCAAAGGACAAACGTAAATTATGAGGCAAACGAAGCACTGGATTCTGAGTAAGGAATATTGAAAATGATTGGCATTACTGCCCCAGGCGAGTGTATAATGAAATATTTTAATGTAGGCACGTTTTTCTTGCTCTTGACCATGTCCAAGTGGCTTCTAAAGATCTCCAAGGAGGAGACCCCACAGCCTCTCTGGGCAGCCTGTGCCATGCTCAGTCACCCACACAGCACAGAAGTGCTGCCTGATGTTTATACAGAACCTCCTGTGTTCCACATTGTACCGATTGTCTCAGAGAGATGAGAGACAAGAAAAGCAGAGTGCTTGGTTTGTACACTACAGCACTCACCTAGGGAACTGAAAATAATGGGATGTTAAAAAAAAAAAACAAACAGCTACTGAAAGAAGTACTGTTTCCTCATCTATTTTTTTTTCTAATTTATTTACCTGATTCTTGGATAATTATGTGAATTTCCATGAAGAATAACAAAAGCAATTTCCAAAAAGAATAACAAATATTAACTTGCATTTACACATAAGACAAATTATGTTGTTCTCCCCCTGTATTTACGTTTCTCCCCCATGTTTATGTTTCTTACAAACACTTTTAAAAAGGAGGTTCTAGATAAGGACCTGCTGCTTCTGCTCTTTGCTATGAGAATATTCAAAGGAACCTTAAAGAAGAATGGAAGAACAGACAACAAGAACCCCTAAAACAGTGTTAAATGGCTTAAATGGGAAAGATACAGGGTTTAAATGGGAAAGGAGCAGTGTTTAATCTTGGTATACATATGGACTACATTATTGTGTTAAAATCTAATTCCTAACTCAGGTAAAATTGTAATAAATGATGATAGAATTAATCACCTCAAGCTCTACAGTAGCAGAGGGAAGTATCTGGATGTACATAACCCTTCTTTTAGAAGCAGACAGGGAAAGTGCTGTATTCCCTAAGTATTCCCTGAAGCTGCAAGCTTGTATTTTGGATAAAAAAGGCTGCCTTTATCTAGGATGAGAAGCACTACATGGTTCCCCAGGAACGAGGAGACACATGCTGTACTTGGTACCAGGCCTCCTCACCACTTGTGAATGTTATTTATGTTTTTTGGATCTGTTATATTTTTCAGGCTTCTTCCAAAGACTATTAAAAAAAAATCCTTTTTCTCATGAGCATTACTGATTAGTTTTCAAATTCTTGACCTACCCTAAAAATATTTAGGGAGTTTTTGAAAACATCATCCGTATGCATTTTAGTTCCAAGTGCAGAGAATAATAAATTAAAGCAGCCTCCTTTTTTACTTTTGTTCTTATTTTTTCTTAAGAAAGCATGTTAAAAATTCAGTTCCTTCTCAAGATCTGAATAGGGGAGTTCATTCACCCCAGAGCCAACAGTTTGTCAGCAAACAGTCTCCTTATGGAAGGAAACATGGAATCTCTTTAAACCTGGTTTATCTAAGATGATAAATGTTTTCGAAGTTCTTCATTGTCTGTTGACTGCACAGCCCAAGACACCAAGGAATTTTCTTAGCCATGTTCCCATCTACTCCCACCTCATGGGGAGGTGGCGCAGCTCCCTGGCTTCCTGGTGCATCCTGGTTCTGCACAAGGTCTCCGAGTTCACCCTAACATCTGCCAGAGCTGGCTGGTTCCACTGGAGCCCCTGGAGTGGTGAGCTAGGTGTAGCACGCCTTTGGAGGGAGCCAGACCACCTCTGGCTGGCGCAAAGGCTGGTCTTAGCCTAAGGAGGGTTGCTCCAGCATCCCTATGCTGGCACAATTCCAGCTTGGGCTCTGTATTGTGCCACGGTTGGGATCTTGGGAGCAGCATTGCCAAATGTGGGCAGCAATATCCCGTACTGCATGCGGGATTGAGGGGAGCTCTGCCAGGCTGAGCACGGGACATCTCACCTGGTCACAGAAAAAACACAACTTCCTCCATGTCTGACATTTTTCCACCACAACAACAGGTTCCCCCTGTCAAAGAGGGTGCTACAGCTTGTTCTCTACACCTCACCAGGTCTTTGGTAATAACTGGGTCTTTCATGAAGGTACTGACTAGCAGAAGCCCTCTGGCATGCATTTCCAGTATTTGCATGTGCCTGTATCACTTAAAATTTCAATATAGTTTGGAGTCTCTTTCAGCATACCAACTGCTTAACAGATATGATTCGAGTGTTTCCAAAGTTGAATTGTAAAAAAACTTCAGAGTCAGTAGCTGGCTCAGATTTCACTACATATTTAAATGAAAATGATCAAATTAGGCAGGTTTTCCAACAAAATTAAATACAGTAGACAAAACCAGGACTATCCAGGAATAGTACATCAACTTGATTAGTTTTTAATTTGAGGAATTTTACTTTTGGATGTTAATATTATGCGATTTATTGTAACAGTGCTTTCTACACATGATGTGCTTTCTTCACACATGATGCATAACCAACTTCCCACTCTAAATTGAGAAGACTGACTCATTTGTGAGACAGGTTAGAACAATTACATAACGTTCACTCCTTGGTCTAAGACAAATTCAATTATCAGTTTTCAATTCTCACACAACTTTTCAGGGGAACTGTAAAGGCTGAGCACAGTGCATACTATCGCTCTTACCTCATTGAATTCCACATCCCTCGTGGCTGCTAGGTCAAACCCTTGCTGCTGGCTCTCATACTTTAGGACCCGGATCATCATCTGGTAAGCTGTCCTCACATCATTGCCATACAAGCTGTGGGTGTATTTGGTGGCGTTCTGCAACACTCTCACAATCCGTATGGTTTTGTCTCCATCCAGCTTGGTCTCATTGCGATGTAACTTCTCATTCTGAACCAGAGACAAGAATGAAGGAAAAAAAAAACAACAACGTGTGATTTATGTATGTATGTATGTATGTATTTATTTATTTACACTCTTCATTTAGGGAACTTCGACACAAAAGTGTCATCTGATCCAAATGGTGCTTGTCTTGAGGAAGGGTTGATAGGACAGCTCAATGGAAAATGTAACTCAAGAGCCAGAAAAGCACAAAGGTCCAGATGGGAAATGAGAGGGTCAAGGATTTGGTCAAAGGATGGAGTTCAGGGACTTCAAACTGGAGTCTTACAGATGATCATTTATAAAATAAAGACAGAAACTATAGGATATCTTATGAAGTGTAAATATTAAAAACATGTTTATTAGTGCTGAGAAAAATTAAGCAACAGGAGAGCAACTAGAAACAAGGTAAAACAAGAAAATAAAGAAATGTCTTTAAATTTAAGGAAAAATTACAATGGATCACTGGAAAAAAAATGATCATTGTGCTGGATTATTATCTATGTAAATCAACGCTGTCCATACGAAGTCAATGACAACATGAAAATTCATATCAAATAGGGATTTGGACTACAGTGTCAATAGTCACTGGATGCTACAGTGCACACCTCAAAATATGGTTATGAGGTTATCAAGAATAAATATATCCTTTCTAGACTTAACTGGATTGGAGAAACTGTAGATTTCATAGTGTTCTGGGTGTGTTCATTATATGCAAACACTGCTGGGTCCTGACAGGCTGGTCAGACTCTGGAGGACTAAACACAAGAAAACACAGCTTACCATGATTTTAAGATCCACAAAAGTGTTGGTGGTACAGTTGAAAAGCTCAGGAGGCAGCCAGCCTTTCTCAATGTTACAGTGGCGAACGGCATTTCCTGAAGGAGACAATGCATGAATAGTAAATAACATCCTGAATTGCTCTGGATAAACCTTCATAGATTTCTGTTTTCAGATTTCTTAGCGATATACACATACTTCCCTTCCCAAACTGGCATTCCTTCCTGAGAAAAGTTAAAAGTTAGACAAGCTTCAGATCCACCCAACCACTCTCAGCCGCCCTGCCCCAATGTTCTCTAACAAATTCACCAATTTATTTATATCAAACATGAGAACGACTGTGCATTTCCTAAATATTTATGAAAACATAACCCTGCTCAGATTTCTGTGCAATAGCCTGTATAGGAAGACCACCCCGATAAATGCTATTTTCATGTCAATACATGCTGGTGCCTTCACACACAGCGCGCAGTAGACACTTCAGCCAACACAAATAATTTCCTTTTGCCACTTGTGAGTGGTTTGTGAGCGGCCTGCTGTTTAACCTACTATATTTTACTATTTGTCAAATCATTTTAAAAGGTGATTCTTGGCTGTGAATCCTTCAAAACGAATCGCAAGTTATCAAATTCAAAACTAACATTGTGCTAGTTAACTTTGGATACACATTGCATGTGTCTAAGCAATGTAATTACTACTATCTAAATAACAGAACTGTAACTGATAGAACAATAACTATATTAATTCTTTTCCATGAATACACATTCAAGCCTCAAATTCCTAATTGAATATTCATTATTATAAAGCCGACTTTCTTTGAATTCACTGTAAAACATATTCTGTAAAATTCACTTAAAATGTGCATCCTAAGAGCATCCCTGACTGCTATTTGCTAGAAGAGACACTGGCGTCAACCACAGGAACAGTGTGCATTTAGTGAGAAAGCTTATTTTAATTCAACTTTAAGGTGTTTAGCAATGCAAATACTGTCTAATTAAAAAAAAAAAAAAAAAAAGTGTGGGGAGAATTTTACATCTTAAAATCTTCAGAAGTGGAACTTGGGTGACCATGACTCTTCTGAACTCCTGCATCCTCCCAAGTAATAATTGGAAAAGTTACACAGTCATTGTAATTCATTGAACCTGAAGAGTGCAGGTAAGAGTTCCTGGGTCTAGAAATTAGACAGAATTTTGTTTCTGACAGAAGAGCCTTAGGAAAAGATTGTGAACACTTGTTTTCAAAAATCTGCTTTGGTTTTCTGTAAGATAAATGTTTTCAGGGACATGCATGAAAAAACAGATTGCTATTCATTCACAGTACAAAATGACACAGCTCATATGCTCGGTAAAATACGTCTTTCAGGCATGTGAATTATGGTTTGCAGAAAAGATATCTGGCAGAAAAACGCAAGTTCTGCTGTACCTCTTAGCACTGCTAGTCTGCAATGCCAATAAAGTGATCACCATGCAAACATTTTTCATCATTTTATCTTTGCCCAGAGGAGCTGTGTTGCTGGAGATGATGTGTAAGTCACTAGAAACTAAAAGTTACATTGGTAAGAAGTGTTTGAACAACAGTAACCAGAATATTGGACTGTGCTTTTCTGAAAATACGGATACAGAATTTCTGTTCTTTGTGTGTGTTTACCTGCTGCACTTTCGTATTTATATTTTGGATATTTCAAATGTATTTTAACAGTTCTTGAGTTTCAGCTAAAGTTTTGTCCTTGTGACATGCATAAGCTATGTGGTAATCTCTAGACTCAATGAATTAACACCATTCCCTATGCACACATTTTTTGCTGTTCCCCCTGTGCCCACATGTAGATAAAGCAGTTAATGTTTTCCCCAGGGAACTTACCCACTGATCCCTTAGGACACGGCACGGCAGCTGGCTGGCCAAACTTGGTCTGTGGCCACCAAATACCAGCCTCGAAAGCTTTGGGACACCCATTATAAATTACTGAAAGCAGAAGAAGAAATGATGCAATTTTTTGGAGAAATTAAAATCACAGAGGAACAACTAGAAGGTATTCCAGATTGCCAAAGGGACCTTCCAACCGTTTCCAAGCCCCAATAGGATGCTTGCTCTTTGCAGCGCCTCCCAAGCTTTAGCCCATCACCTGCTCCTGGTTCAGCAGCACAGTTGGACAGGTACAGGCATAGGAGACCTCAGGGTGATTATGGGGCTCTGCATCTTGGTTCTGCATCTCTCTGCCTGATCCTTTATTGTGGGAACACATTTCCCCGTCATTTCACCCACACGCTGCGGTGAGATGACTGCTGCAGCTGCTTTGTGCTGATTGCAGGTGGAGGGTGGGCGGGTGAGAGGACAGGCAGGACAGGCAAGGCAGGGAAGAAAGGCAGCTGGAGTGTGGCACAGGACGTGAGGGCTTTCACCCACCCCGTCAGCTGTGGCACAGCCACATTATTCTGTACTGGTAGATGAAGTCAGGCTTCTTGCAAAATTAGGATTAGGGTGTTTTGCTGTTTCCCTCTAAGCTAGCTATATTTCCACTTGATGGAAATATGAATTATTTTTTCCTTTTTTTTTCCCCAGCCCCTGTGAGTCATACTGGCACAAATTTAGGAGAAGGGGTGCAGATTTAGGCTACTGCACCCCTATTGCCCTGCTAGAGCCACCCCACTGGCCTCACAGGCACCCCAGCAGGCAGCAGCACACCCAGCACTGCGCTCCCCACATCTCCCCACTGCCCTCAGCTCCAATCCTGCAGCCCCAGCCCGGCACTGCTGGACGGGGTGTACCTTCACAGCCCTTCAGGGTGACTTCGGCAAAGGGGTTGTCACAGCGGTTGCACTGCCGCCCTATGACTCCGGGTTTGCAGGGACACTGCCCCGTCTCCATGTCGCAGGTGCGCGTGTGGGAGCCCGAGGGGAAGCAGTCGCAGGGATAGCAGGTGTCGCTGCTCTGTGGCCGGTAGTAATTCGCCTAGAGAAGCAGAAAAGGACAGACGATGAGGTATTTTACTTGTATCCCAAATATAAGCATTTGCTCGTGTTTCTGAAATGCTGGTCTAGCAGCACGTGCTTCATAAAAGGGCTCATTGAGCCGAGCACAGGATAATGATGGTGTTGCAATTAACAGAAAACATAACGTTTGACCATTCTTTCTGCTAGCCCATAGTTATCTCACTGTGTTGGGCAGACTGAGCACAGCAGGGGTTGCTGGGCTGCCCAGGCCCAGGGCACAGGCTGCTGATTGCAGTGGGGGCACAGGGCCCACATCTCTCATTATGTACTTGCTGCCTGTGCCCAGCGACAACATTCTTGAAGGATCTGCAGTTTTCTCTGCTTTGCAGTTCGACTCCTGCCTAGCATGGAGAAGCCAGGAAGAAAACTTCTTGCGCTGTCCATTTATGTCGCATGTACAGGGCAGGGAGAAATCAATGATCGTGTATTCAAATTGCATCTGCAACTGCTTTTGATCTGCGGAGTTACACGATTACACGAGACAATGGTGCTGGCACCCCGCTGACTCGATTTAACGCAACAGTTGCTGTGTGTCCTGCTGGCATTTAGGAAAGAAGTGCTGGGCCAGATTCGCTGCTGCTGGTTCAAATAGGCAGGACTCCTCTGAGGTCATGCAAATCTATTGTAAAACCTATTGTGGACAGCCCATTGTAAAACCTCCAGGAGGGAGGCGCCTCCCTTCCCCACTCTCTGCTCCGTCCCCATATGTCTGCAAAAAGCCTTGAGAGAGCAGTCCCTGAGGAAAGCGTTCAACCTCTCATTTTATTCAACTCTTCCAAGCTGCGAGGTCTTTGCTGACCTGCTGCAGACGACAGCTTCACCCAGCCAGCCCAAGCTGCGGCCCGGAGATCGCTTGCTTGTGACACAAAACCCACCACCAGCATTCCTCTCCGCCCAGGTCTGATCTCCCCCAGTAAATCAGGCTGCACTTCAGAGAGAGATCAGAGCCAGGCTTTCCTTCTCTCCGTTTTGCTTTACAAAGGCAAATAAGATAAGGGCTGCACAGTATGATTTGGTGAAGGGCAGTGCCAGCAAAATGTTTTAGGTAAACATTAACTGTGGTGTGCACATATAGGATACAAAGCACAGCTCTGTATACTTTGTCTGGGTTGCTGCAGTTATTAGTGATGTAGTTACTTTTTAAGCTAAAGAATTTTTTACTTCAGACTGCTGCTTTTTGCTTACCTTGCAGTGGCATTCCCCATTGGTCTTATTGCAATCAGGATCAAACCCTTTACTCGTCTCACAATTACACGGGCCGCAGATAGGATTTCCCCACCAGCCTCTGGGACAAGGCAAGTCAATCCTATAAAAGAAAATCACATCCAGAGAAAGTTCTTTTAAGATTCCTCTTAAAAGGTGGGAAAAAAGAGCTTTGGGCCAAATCTGCACTCAATTCCATCTGCTTATAGGGTGCAACGTACCTCACTGCAGCAGCCAACACTTTATATATGTGTGCGTGTGTGTTCACTGTAATAATAAAGATAAAGAATATCAGTTCTACAAAAGCCTAGTGGGAATACTTCTCTAAAAGTTTTCAGGACCAGCTCCTCTATATATCTATATGAGCAAATAGTGTTCTTTCCTCTAGGAGAGGGTGATGGCACCCACGTTGCCTCCTGGAAGTGGTCCCTGGTCCCAGCAGCCCCACAGCTGGGCGCTGCTGGGCTCAGCACTGGCTGGGGCAGGCTGGACAGCCCATGCCAGGCTGTGCTAACCTTCCAGCATCCCGTGCCCTGTCCCTAACTTACCCATCACCACCAGCACAACCTCAGGCTGTGTTTCCCCAATGCTTTACACCTACGTGAGGGCTGCTGTCTGGTTCTGTCCCCTCCCTATGCATTCCTGCCCCATGGTGCAGGAAAAAGCAGGTACAGCAAGCCAGAGGCTGGGCATCAACCCAAAAGCTGAAACATATCCCTTGGTTTTGCTGGTTCTTTTTCTCCAGAATAAACTTCTGAGCAGGTTTGTCCCACAGCCACTGCTGCCAAGGATGCCCTGGGGTGGGATGAGGTAGTGATCAAGGGAGCCTGATGGCTGGAAGTGCATCAAGATGTAGCCTGAAGGATGATGCTGCCGAGGCTGCCCTCAGCAATAATGCAGAAAGGAATTCCTTCCCTGCTGTTCACCTACAGGGAGAAAAGCTGCTCGCTGTCTGTTCCAAAGACCACACTGAATTTTGTTTATGGTAATTGCTTGCCTTGTACTTCTATGCTTTATAATACAGGAAAAAAATCAGCAATGCTGCACTTGACATGAAGTCAGCAGATAATGACAAGGGACTACTTCTCTTTGTTGCTAATCCAGAGGAGTGACAGACGAATCTGGCAACAGCAATGTCAGTGTTTGCAAGCCCACACAACAAAAGGCAGAGGAAGAAGCTTGCAGTTTTCAAAGGGAAGGAAACAACATCACATGAGCTATTCCTAAATGTGTAGACAAATGCCCTCAAATGAATGATGTGCATTCATTTGCACATCATGAATGGCCCACATTAGAGCAAATCAAAATGCCATCTTGGGGATAGGGCTGGTTGCTGAATGCTTATCTGAGACCAGGAAGCTGCTGATGAGGGAATCTGCACGTTTCCACCACACAGAGACAGGGCACAGACCTCCTAGGCTGTCCAGAAGACATAGATTTTTGCCAGCCCAGGGTCCAGAGCCAATCTCCAAAGCCATTTTATGTGGCCAGGCCACTAAGTGGGTGCATTGATCTCTGAGCGTGTTGGGGCAGCTGAAGGGGAAGCTCAGAGCCAGCTTTGGCCAAGCCTACCAAAAGGTACAGGTTAGAGGCCATGCTGTGTAATGCAGCACAATTAGCCTAGCCCCTGAACTGCTCGTGAAGGGAAGTGGCCCCTGAGTGTATGGAAGTTTGTCTGGTATCTGGGAAGAGAGCTTGGGAGCACCGAAGGACAGGGGGCCTGCAAATACCATCTACTAGGAACATGTGAAGTAGAACAGGAAAGCTAACTAAAGCATAAAAGAAATTGATGGACTGCTCCCTTAGGAGGAGAGGCAGCTGGGAGGATCAAGGAACCAAAGAATAATTCTCCTACTTGCTCTCGCAGTACTGCCCGTAGTAGCTCTGTCCACATTCGCAGGTGTAGCCATGGGATGAGCTAGGTTTGTGCACACACGTGGAGACATGCTCACATGGGTTCAGGTTACATACATCAACACAGTCTCTTCCAAAGTACCCTGGGGAGACAAGGTCATAAAATTACAGCAACCATTGTAATTTACGATTTGCATGTCTCTAAACGACCATCTATTTTATGCTCATACACTAATAACACATCTTCAATAATCAGTAGATTCTCCCTGAGATACTGTCAGAAGAAGGTACTCTTTTCCCTCTCAGCCAAAAATATAGTGGGCTGTTCTTTTCGACAGCCTGTTAACATGCTTCAGGCACCCTTGTGTCTCTGGTTCCCAATTTTATATTCAGGGCATGTGTTACAAATAGTTTTGTATTCTCTCCCTGCACGTACGGGAGGTGACTGTGCTGGGTGCTGACAGCATGTGCTGGCTACATGCACCAAAACAGAGAAAACATTCAAAGTATCTCGATTAGGATGCAGGCTGTGAGACTGAAATCCAACAGCAGAAAATGCTGGGAAAGAAAAAGGGAGAAAAGAAAAAGAAAAGAGAAGAGAAAGAAAAAGAAAACAGAAGAAAAGAAGAAAAGGGGAAGTGCACAGAAAGAGCCCTTTGGACCAGAAACTGTCTTTCTGTTTGGTTGACACATTTCCTAGAACAAATGATCCTTAGCCCGTGACTGTAGTTGCAAGGGTGGTACAGTAGGGCAAAGAAGGATTGGATGCTGATTGGAAGGAGAAGAAGCACTAGATGAGCACCACCACCAGCAGCAGCAGGAGGTGGCAAAGTGCTTGCAAAACATCCTGCCACGGTGGCTGCTTCTCTTCTGATGAGCACAGGGAGATGGGCTCCAGCTCCTGCCTGAGTGCACGGGGCGGTCAGTGGGTTACCTGGGTCACACACGCAGGAGTAGCTGTCCCAGTCGTCGCTGCAGTAGCTGTGCTGGGGACACGGGTTGGAGTCGCAGGGGTTATCCACTTCACAGCCCTCCTTCACGTTGATCTTGATAGCCTGTTTCATGTTGAGTGTGGCTATATTTGTAGACGTCTCTCCCATTCTTACTCCCTGGTGACAAAAGACAATTATTTTTAATTTAGAGTTCTCATTCTGAATACAGTACGATGTGTTTCACTACTTCCATTAATCCTTGAGGCTGCATTTTACAGAAACATCACCTGATCAGTCAAAACCAGATTTTTTTCAAATGCTTGTCTCTGATTAAATCAAAGAAGCAAAAGAAAAGGGATGTTGCTGTGTGAGACCAGATTTGTACCTGGGAAAGTGGGCAGACTTTACTATTTTGATTCTTAGATATTTTGATGGAGGAAATAGAAATGTTTGGGGAAGGATTAAAAAAGAAAAAATATGCATTTTCATATGGGTATTTTCTTAGAAGATCAATATTTGCCTCTATTATTCTCATTTCCTACCTGCATACAGCCATAAAACCCCTGCTGAACAGAGATTTGGTCACCAGAGACACCTCCCACAATGATGCTTTTCATTTTTAGTCCGGGTAGTTGATTTCCAATTTGCACAGTGCTCTGTTGAGGAAAAGGACAGTTGATAAGAAGCACTATCATCCTCTGCAACACAGACAGCTACTTTCTCTAGTGATAGAATCAAACAGTAGCTGACTGTACATTTTGGAAAAAAATATTGAAGAAGTGAGGAGCTTGGATTTGTTCACAAGATATATTATCATTAGGTTTAATAAATTAATTTAGCTTCTTTAGGCACTAGGCACTGCAGAACATCTCTCAGAGCATAAGTATTTGTCCACAGTCTCCCTACAAAATATTTTTGTTGTGCTTAGTGGCAAAGTTATAATGCTGCCATACCTGGTACATCCCATAGTCCAAGGACATGACGGCCAGGTACTTGATGTCTTTTCCATCTTTAGCACTCTTTAGCTCAATTAATAAATGATGCCATTCCCCATCACTGACTCGTGTCTGGGTCATCTTCAAACTAGCAACCTGGCTCAGGCCACTGTACACTTCAAACTGCACATAGTTGTTCAGTATCTGTTGGGAAAAAAAATCATGTCTATTCTTTGTGACATGGTTAGATTTGGTGGGACAGAAGACAAGATAAAAAACATTTCCTTAGAAAACCCCAAAGGAAAAGAATACAATAAAAAAAGAGAACACTTGCAATAACTCCTTGTATAATTTCAGACATTCAGTTTCTAACTTACCCTAGTGGGAGGTGAGGGAGAAGACAACAGAGAGATTCTTTTCATTTGTATTAATGCACACTACTAACTTTGTTTAGGAAACCTTAAACCACAGAATTTCAAGTTTAGAATGATCAAAAGTAGAAGGCTGAAGAAATCATTTGTATTTACTGATGTGCATTTAGCAGAGTGGATGAAGCTGTGTAGTTCATGTGGCCGTATCCACTGATAGGGATGGGGGAGAATCTCTTACTACTTTTCTAAGCATAAAAGGCCACATTTCTACCTGGATGTTGATCTTGGATGCAGCTCCAGCATTTGCTTGCATTAACATGCCATTGACTTTCCGGGTTCTGAACATCAGCCCAATGTACCACGGCACAGAGATGGTAATGTCAAGGTCACTCCAAATGATGATGCTCTCTCCACTGAAACGCTGAGGAGAAGGCATTACTGTAAAACAAAAAAACATGACAGAAACACTTTATATCCTTCAGGACAGAGGTTAAGAGTAGAAATAACGTGGTATCACGGTGGTGGCACGAGGCAGCACCTCCACACTGCTACTGCATTATAGAGGCGAGAGACATTCCTAGAAAGGCAAGCTTTGGGATCTCTGCTGATAGATTTCTGCTGGTGAGTGGGTGGACAAAGCAGGAAACACAAGGCCAAAACTTGCTGCAGATGCTTTCAACATATCCTTGATTACCTGCTTCTAATTAGCAGATTAAACGCAGAGGAAAAGGCTCTGAGGCAACAGGAAATATAAATTAATTATAAATAAGCCGGGGCCAAATTATTCAGCTGTCTCAACTATGTGGTCTTTTTGCAGGGAGAAAGCTCGTGAGGAGTCACCAGAGCCATCTGCCTTAGACATCTCGAGCCGATAGCTGAAGTGTTGCCCTGATGTCTAACCCTGCATGAGTATGTGGTGGCTTTGGTGTGGGATCTGCAGCCAGGCAGCTCCTGAGTGATGTCCTCGCTTCCAGCAATGGTGCAGCAGCTTTTTCCAAGTGGAAGCTGGCCCCTTCACCCAGGGATAGGTGCAGGAAGCCTCAAGGAACACCTGCTCAGGCTTCTACAAACACAAGCGGGGGCATGGGGTGGGACAACTAAAGCATGGCCTGGTCTTGGAATCCACAGAGCAATTTAAAAGTTATCCATTGTACATAGACCACAGAGTCACAGAGGGGGGCCGGGGCACACCTTCCCCTGCTTCTAAACCAGAAATCTCTGTCCCCCAGAGCTTTGGCCTCTGGCATCCCCCCACCTCCGGCCCTTCCCCATGCCTGGGACTGAGGGGCTGCAGGTGCCAGTGCCCCCAGATGGGACCTGATCAGCCCTGCCACCTCAGGGAGGGGGACACGTGCTTCAGAGCATCCTCCTGCCACCAGCAAGGCAGTGATGCAGCAATGCGAGCTGTCTGCTCAGGGCTTGTCACTTTGAAGTGCTGCCTGTGTATCTACATAGACATTAAGAGACTCCTACATTGAAAAGGTCAACAGAGGGGGGGACCTTGGAAACACGCTGCCAACACACACCACACACACACACACACGCAATGTGTTCAATCAAAGAAAAACCCAGCAAAACTGAAAGTGCTGGTGCTCAGCAGAGGCTGCCTTCTTGCCAAGGAAGTGGTGATTAAAAATGCACATTCAACCCCGGTCTGAGTCAAAGCCTAATAAAATCAGCGGGATTCTTTCCAGTGATTTAAGGGGGCTTAGGATCAGGCATTTTTACTATAAACAAATTACTAAATACTGCCAAGTTCTGTGGAACTCCTTTGGTCTCGTAAATAAATCAATGAAAGCTGCTGTTACTCATGACAGTAAGTCGGCTATCATATTTACTCTAGAGGTGATCTCACGATCATTTCAAATAGATGAGAGGTGATTTTTAGTCTCAGTTGCAATCTTCTGTTACCTATCCCTTAAACATCACAGCGGGACATACATGCTCTGGGATGTCAATGGCTGGTAACGAGACGTGCACACATGACTTCACACCAAGGGGCCCCTGCGTCCTACCTTGCTCGCAGTTTTTGCCCCCGTACCGTACGGGGCACTCGCAGATGTAGGTGTTCCACTTGTTGACACACGTGCCTCCGTTCTGGCACCAGTTGGCTTCGCAATAGTTCCTCTGTGCTGCACAGCCTGGAAGTCAGGAAAACGGTCACTTTGCATGGCTTTAGCAAAAAAAAAGGGCTCTGGATGACTGACTGTGTCTGAGTTTCTTTGCAAAAAGCAGACACAAACACTACAGTATTTTTTTTTTTTTAATATACTTGAAGTCAGTGCAGCAAAATGTGGATGGCAAATGTTTTCATGAGCTGGGCAAGTGTTACATTCATAAAGACAAATCTATCAATGGCAATTCAATACAGTCACCGAGCTGTAAATCTCTGGGTGGTAAGAGAAAATTTGGGGCACATATCTGGCAGCAACTGCTGCAGACAGCCAGATAGACCAGCGCTGTGACTCAGCAGCGTGGTTCTCAGTTTACTGTCATGTAACCAAGGAACCAACGTGTAGTGTTACGCAGAGTAGTAACACTATTGTAGGTCAATGTTTTAAACCATGTGGGAACATGCTTTGAAATGAGGAAAAGAAATCCATCCTAAAGAAAACATTTCTTTTATCATGCCCTTCCTGATGTGTATTTCCACAAGATAAAAACTTGTGTTTAATTAACATTAGAGATGTGAATGTTAAAAAAATGCTCCAAAACAAAATTGTAAATTTAAGCTTCTGCCACCACTTCCTTCTTAATCCATGATCTGTGCCAAGATCATACATATAAGAACCAAAATTTAGGTCTTACATGGAGCTTCAGCAGGGTGGGAGGAAAGGACTTGCCATTCTTCTGCGTAAGAGACATTTCTATGTTGATGGAGCACTTTGTATATGAGCTAACCCTCATCATTGATCCAGGGACTAGAAACCAAACCAGAAACTCCAACAGGCTGCTGCATGAAGCAGGCTTCAGATTTGAAGGACTGCAAAATATGTCTTACAGGATAAACTTCATTTATGAAAAAAATCATTACATACATTGCTTTTTTCATGAACTAATCCCATTGGCTTTCAGAGCAAAGTAACATTGAAAAGGTAATCTAAAAAAAAAAGAAAAAAAAAAAAAGCCTAAGAGGAGGAGTAAATTCCCTGTGCAAATTCCTGGGTGAAACTCATAATGATGCAGAAGGTTTAAACAAGCCCAGTTCTTTTCTGCATGGCACTTAATCCTTTAAGTGTGCACCTTGCCACAGGCTACTGTGTGTGTCCTTGGCACAGGCACTGACCGCACCCTGATCAAACAAACGAGGTGTGTTGAGCAGGTCTGGCTGCAGCTATGCCAGCGAGGGGGCCCCTTGAAATGCTGAAATGCTTTTTTTTATATACAGCTATGGCAGAGAGTTTTCTACTGCTGATTTTTTAGGTTTTTGGTTGTTCATACCTGGCAGCGTCCCATTATTGGCGATGTAGCTGGCCATGTCGATCGGCTTGCTGTCAATAGAGAGGTTCCTCATGCAGCCGATAAACTGTCTATTGTGCACTGGGAAATCTTCTGGCAAGTTTGGGACCCCGCCAAGCAAAAGAGGGCCAGTCAGGTCCAAAGATCTGAAGAAACAAAGAAATAGTCACTATTTCCTGCACACAATTTGTTTGTTTTTCTTCCTTATCCTACTGTTTCCATAAGTACATCGGAGATGTTGAGTTTACTCGTGTTGCCACACAACTCCCTCTGCTACATCAGTGCTTTCAGAGCTCATAATCAAGTGACTTTCTGGTAAAACAGCTGATCTCAGTGTGCAGAAACACCATAATCTGTAATTTAGGAGTTGATGGATCCACACAAAATTCAATGACCTGTCTCTGTGGCTTATAGATGGCTTACAGTCTGCAACAAAAGGGTTGAGGTGCTGTAGTTTTTAATACAGTGACTTCATTACTCTACAGTGCCAGCCCTTTTTAAATCTTCTGAAGATCTTAGTCTTCATAACATTTGGTGGAAGTAGGTTCTGCTGATCAACTCCATGCTGTATGAAAAGTTTATCATTTGGTCAGTTTGAATTAGCCTTAATTTTTATGATGTGCCCTCCTCTTGGGATTTTAGAACAGCACATGCCTATCAATGGCCTTTCTGCTATCAGTCATTATTTTATACGCCTACCGTGTTGCTTGCTATCCATCTCCTCTTTAAACTCAACAGTAATAACCTTTTTTGGTCTTTCCTCATGGGAAAGCTTTTTCTTTTTTCTTTTTTCTTTTTTTTTTAACACTAAATGATTTTTTCCATGCCCTTTGAAGATAGGACTGTTAACTTAAATTATGTAAGTAATAAGCTCTTCAGCAGTCCCCTTCCTAATAACTTGTAACATTTTATTTGCCCTGCTCTCTAAATGTTCATACTGAGTAGATAGTGTTGGGATGCCATCTGCAATGTTTTCCAGTTCTTTTTGTTGCATTTTACAAGCAATTTAGGCACATGTCTGTATCTATGTGAAATTGTGCATTCCACCCAGTGTGCCAACACTTGCAGTAGCCTCCACCAAATTTCATTTGCTGAACTAAAACTTGTAATTTTTTCTTGTTAAGTTGTATCCCTTTTTCTAACTTAATTTGTTTGGCAGTTAACCTCGTATTGTTGACTCTCCCCTGGAAGAAGAGAACGATTGGAAAACACAGATAGAGGAAATCCTTACTTCTTTGAGCCAGTCTGAGTCCCCTGGGCAGCACAGGTGTAGTTCCCAATGAGACTCCCGAAGCGCACGGCCACCGCTGTGTCACAGTCATCCACGGTCACCACTGCCACCTTCTCCCCTGAAGGCCCGTGGGGAATTCCTAAACGCCCAATGTTGGGCTTCAAAGAGTAAATGGCACATGTCACACAACACTGTATACACACAGGATTTAAACGCTGGTTCAGCCAGCTCAACAACATCTTCCTCTCAAAAAGGGACTCAAATAGGATGTGTAAATGAAGTAGCAGAAGCTAAGTTGACCTATGAAACTGCGGCAAGAAAATAAACCAACAGATGGATGACTTTATAGGGTTCATACACGCCCCAGGTGATACACAGCATGGTCAGAAGTGGCCTCAGTCTTTGCCACTGCTGAACCACTTTGGTGATTGCAACAGAAAGGGATGCCTATGGGACTGAGAATCCAGACCCAATCACCTCCACCACAAGCACATCCTTCATCTCTGGTACGCGTCCCTTAATTTCCCAGTGGAGGGGCACAAGCTTTACCCCAGCGTGGCTGACGGGAGAGCACATCTGCTACACAGAAGCTCAACAGCTGCCACTTCTCTGGTGGAGGGATGCACCACTATGGTTAAAAAAGGGACCACGTATACATGTCAGCGTAATAGCCTTGGTGAAGACCTAAGAAATTGTATAAGGAAATTCTTTTTCCTGTTTAGTGTTTGTAGAGAGCTGCAGAGTCCTAATCGACCACTGGTACTGGATCTCTGAGGATGTTTTAGGCGAAAGAGAAGCAATGAGCTGAACTTCCCTGGCTTTGCTGCTGCTCCTCTATGGGCAAAGGGACACCTCACAGGAGGGAATTCATGAAGATCTGACCCAAACGTGTAGCATAACTGAAAGCCAAGAGATATTTTTATAATGTGTTGATCAACAAGGCTTGTAACCATATGAAAATGGAAGATGGCTGGGCGTTACACCCTAGTTTGCTGTACACTTTAAAACAAATATAGCTCAATTGTGTACCAAAATCCCTATTATTATTAAATAAAATTTCTAGAGCAAACAGGGAAGCAGCATGGGGATAAAAGCCTATTCTTACTGCTTCAGTTGTACAGACATAAATTTATTAAAATACTTAAAATCGTATCACCATATGTAAAGAGATACAGATTAATTTTTAAGGGTAATTATCCTAATGTATAAAAAAAATTAAAAGGATATTTCCTGGTGTCGATTCCAGTTAGAAAGTATTTTCCATTTCCTCTACCTAACGTGAACACACAGTCTGGCCGTTATACAGTATAAGGTTTTGACCTCTCCTAATTGATATTAAGGCAGATTTTATTTTTCCAATACTCCATTTGTTGCTGCCTAGCTTGGAAAGACAGGAAGCAGACACAGTTGCACTGCTGAAAATATTGTATGCAATGATGGAAATGTTAGAGAGCAGCTTTTCAAAGCAAATGAAAAAATACTTAAAAAATAAACTAGCCGACGGGCAAACTTTCCCTTCCAAAATTAAAATGTTTACATTCTGGGTGCTACTTCTATTCATTCGGAGGAATGATTTGATTAACATTCATGTTCTCTTGCTTCACTGAAATAATCTATTGTTTCTTACATGGGAGCCCTGACAAAGGGAGGGTATTTATTCTCGCAGCAGGGGGGATCTGCCCAACGTTAATCAAGACTGCAACCTGATGAGACTCATCAGTTTGCAGCTGCTCCTTCACAGTCAAGTAGTTGCAGTGGCAAATGGAGCTTTTTTTTTTTTTTTTTTTCTACTTTTATTTAACATCGAAATTGCAAGGCTTTTCTCTAGATGTTGACTGGTAACTGCAGTGCGGGCCTCTGGCATCTGATGACCACACAGAACCACAAGATGAAGCAAAGTAAATGGATTATTCAAGTGGACAAAAACAAACCTGCATGCAGTTCAAACTCTTAGTTCAAATGTCTCTTCCAACCTAGAAATTCTGTGATTCTGTGATTCTGTGATAATTTTCTGACCACATTAAAATACTCATTTGATAGAAAAGGCTAGAAATTCAACAATATGTTGCTGGGAAAGGAAAGAGATTCTCTGAGTGATTTCATGTGAGCTGGATTTCTTTTTTTCTTTTCTATGTCACAAGTACTACACCACTCATCTTTTCAGCCCCTAGCTTAGGGAATACTTTGTAACTGAAGTAATGTGAACAAAAATAAAAAGCTGGAATGGAGGGAGCCTAAATTAGGAGTTCATGCAGAACTGAATCATGAAACTGATTTTATTCATTTAATATTTTGATTAATACTGAATATATTATTATTTTTTTGGTAACTGAAAGGGTATTTAGAGTATCATGCATTATTAAAAAAAAAGATTCACTTTATATACCTGAGTCCTAGAAAGAGAATTAATCACACAATATGAAACTTGGGATCTAATGACAAGAATTTCTACTGTAAGCTTAGAGATTGTCAGCCAAAAATGATGAAAAGTATGGAAGAATTAACCGTATTAGCCGTGGCTACAAAACAATTACGAAGCATGGTGTGATTAAAATGTAAAACTGGCAATGCAATAGCGGGTTGTTGCAAGGATGGGTATTAGGCAAATTTTATGACAATGAATAGCATAAATGTTGTAGACAAATTTGAGTTCATTTATTAAAAATAACTTCAAACCAGAGCAGATGCACAAAAGTACAGCCAAGGCAATGTAGAGCTTACCTTATCAATCAGACTAAAAAGTTTCAGCATGTTTAGGCTAGCAAGGTAAAAGGCTGAGGAAGGGTTTTGGAACTGAGAAGACTATCACTGCAATGGACACATTACAAGAACAATTGGGTAGAAGATGCCTGTGAGTTACATAGGCTGGAAATCACAAGGTGATGCCCAGCCATCAGAAGGGTCATCTTTGGGAAAGTAGCAGGGGCAAAAATGATAAAAAAGAACTTAATTTATTGGTGGTTATAGGAGCTGCTGTTAGCAGAGAACTGACCTATGTTCTTAAGAAAATAAATCTAAGTAATTAATACTTGGAAAATGCACTAGAAAGTGAATTCCCAACACTAAAGGACAGTACAAACATCTACATTTCAGGCACGAGCTTTGCTTCTGTGCAATACAACTGGAGCAAGACTGATCCCTAACAGTAGGAACAGCTAACACAAACCAGCATTAATTCACACTATTATTTTCTGGAAATATGTTCAAGGAATTAAAAGCCAGACTTTCATCTGGGTACTTAGCAGTCCTTTCTGCCTGTCAGACTCATCTCCTGAAGCACCATGCTACCAAAAAGGCAAGTTTCATTAGCTGTGCCAATTCTGCACTCATGAGTAAATGTTCAGTGTGGTGTACAGGAATTTACCAGCATGACCCCCATTAATGGCAATGCAAGTCATGTAACTAAGTTCCTGCTCATGGAGCTGAAAATTTACCTTGTGCTGCCTACCCCTAAAGACTGCCTTTTAATTTAGCGCTTGTCCAGAAAGAGGTTGGGATTCAGACTTCAAAGACCACATGCTGTAAAAGCGAGTAGCAAGCAGAGGAACCAAACAGTGCCAGAGAGCGCACTGGGTCTCATTTAAACAAACTATGAAAGAAATGTACTCCTCCTAGACTGGGGGGGGGGGGGGGGGGGAATATTCTGAGTGTTGCAGAATTTTATCACCATCATGTATGTAATGATTCTTCAAACATTCAGTGTATAGAATCATAGAATCACAGAATATCCTTGTGGGAAGGGGCAGAGAGTCCAACTCCTGGGCCCGCATGTGTCCAAGAGCGTTGTCCTAATGTTTCTTGAACTCCACCAGGCTCGGTGCCATGTCTACTGCCCTGGGGAGCCTGTCCCAATGCCTGACCACCCTCTGGGTGCAGACCCTTTCCCTAACCCCCAGCCTGACCCTCCCCTGTCCCAGCTCCATGCCGTTCCCTCGGGTCCTGTCGCTGTCCCCAGAGAGCAGAGCTCAGCGCCTGCCCCTCCACTCCCCTCGTGAGGGAGCTGCAGGCCGCCACGAGGCCTCCCCTCAGCCTGCTCTGCTCTGGGCTGAGCAAACCCAAGGACTTCAGCTGCTCCTCATGCATCTTGCCCTCTAGGCCCATCTGTATGCATAGCCAGGGCATCCCATATTAAAATCTGCTGCACTGACATCTATGCTTGCTTGTCAGAACTACATACAGAGTCTTTTGTCAAAGTGAAAGAAGCAGGGCCCTGACACATGAAGGAAGCCCCTATATTTCTCTTTTTCTTTAAAACAAGATGAATGATATTTATGTTTCTCAAATAATGGCAATAAGTATAAAAAATAGTAAATAGTGACATGAAACTTAAGTTAATCTCTCCAAGTTTGCAGGAAGGAGATTAGAAGTTTTGATCTATGGGTGGATAATCTCAGATTTCAGGTCTAATGCATGGCATTCTCCCTGGCCCAGACAAAGTCACAGGAATGGCAGTGTCCCAGGAGGGCTTGAAAACCGCAGCATCCTTCCCAACCAGAGCAGAACTAATAGTGAGATGTCCCACACATCTACTGTCCTCAGTGGTGACCTGGAGGGATGACCTTCTCAAGCTGCGAAGGTGATACAAATCCCTTGGCAGCCGACATGGCCACAGGCCACCTGGGCGATTTCCTGTGGTCTCGGTGGTGGAGCGAGAGAACGCCACCCCGAAGATATTTCACTAGAGGTGCCAAATCTGATTTTAGTGAAACCCAAGGACGGAACAATGAACTGTTTTGACTTTCCCCCACAATTTCAACAGAAAGAAACACGTGGAGATTCTCACAGGTGCATGTTAAATGCTGGAAAGCTTCATCTGTGAACTTGCTTTGTATAAATGGAGACTGGAGAGAGGAGAGAAGGTCATCAAAACACATCTGTTTATAGTTTGCATATCTACTGCACAAATCTACTCCCATTCCACTTAAAATATCACAGAGATATTCTGATGCATCTCAGTTTCATTTAGATCCTCTGTTATGTTAAAGTAAATATTTAAACTGCTGGAACCCACAGAGTTACTTATTAAGGATACAGATGACCTAATAATGCATAGGGAATGGAAAAGACATACAGATTAATGGATAATGGAAGCCTTTTCTTATATACTTAACTATCTTATTTTTACATTAGAAATAATAGTTTCCAAAGTCATAATGCAAAATGTTGGAGAGGTTTAAGCAAACAGTTGATTTATTTTTAATTAAGCCAGACTAGATGCTGTAGATGTAAAAATATTACAAAGTGCAAATGTTTGTTTAGTTAATCGGCTGCAGCAATGAGGATTAGGTGTCTGGATCTCACCCCATATTAGTTAATCCGCAAGATACCAGGGCTTTTCCAAGGGTCTCACAAATGTCTACTCCATCAGGAACATCTTCCAAATTCCTAGTTCCAGTCTCATATTAAAAAAAAAAAAGTCATTTGAATTTTTGCAGGGATGGGAAGAGGGATACTCTTGCATTTTTGTCACCTACAGGAGAGTGCTCAAACTTCACTGATATTTCCTGTACTCAGACTCAAAGCTGTGCTCTTCAGTCCGAGCCTCGGCCACGATTACTTCCGTCTGCTTCAGCCACCCCATTGAGACTATTGAAGGAGCTGACAGCAGAGGAGAGGACTCAGTAGCAATCTGTAAATGTGGCCAAGAATTTGAGAACACAATGGGAACTCTCGAAAGCGAGACCCCACTGATCTAGCAATGCTTGGCATCAGGAGACTTGTTTTTCTCAGAGGACAGATATGTCCCCATGCTGTAAGCACTGCCCTTCCTCAGCTCACTGTACACATAAAAAAAAAATCTGTTTTAGAAAGCTGGTCTTTTATCCAAACGCTTTGTGTGCCATGGCTTAATATGCAGAGCTTGCCTTGTTTGTCTTTAAATAAGTCCAAATCTGTAAAAAGAAAAGCCATCCTGAAGTCAGTGCCAGCCTTTTAGTGTTTCCAAGAGTTTGCTTACTGGACGATAAGTTACCCTTCTGTTTTTGTTAATCAGTAGCTAATGATTTATTGACTGTTAGGAGTGGTTAAAGGTTAAAAAGAATCTGTTTCCTAGCTATTTTTAATACAAAACAACACTCCTCTGCATTGCTAACGTGCCAGTTCAGCCCCCAAAACCCCGTGGTGCTCAGCGCAGAGCACCTCACCCTCACACCCTCTGGGGCTCTTTTCTTCCCAGCTCCTCCAGCTAGGGCGATAATGGGGGAAAATGGAGCCAGTGCAGGAGGGATGCTGCTGTCGGGGTCTGTCCCCCCTCGCTGGCTCCCTGGAGCTCATTAGGCAGCCTGCCAGCCCCCCCAGCTCCTTCATTAACCCCCCGGCCCCTGCTCCACTATCCAGCGCCTGTAAGGGAGCGAAGCTCTCTGATTCCCAGGCGATGCCGTGCTGCTTCAGTGGTCAAAAAGCTCATTAACCGCCTGCCGCCATGGCCTGCCTGGGCCAGCGGCCTGAGTCCAGCCCCCACAAGGACGATAAATAAATAAACAAGCAGGAAAAAAACCAAATGCATCAGCCAGCAGCAGGCAATGCAGGGAGGAGAGGCTAGGAAATGCCACAGGAGCTTAGTGCCGGGATGTGAACTTTTCTGATCAGTCGGGAAACTCCAAATTAGGCTAGATTAAGAGACACCATTAATGTTAATCTCTGCCTTTTTTCGAGTTTCCCCCTAGAGATTTCCAAAGCAACTTTAAAATTAGCTGGTGTGAAGAACAGAAAATCTCTTACACACATCCACTGGATCCCTCCTGATTAGTCACCAGGGAAAAGCGGGCTGCATCATTTCACATAAAACCCTTCTTCCTTTGATGTATGTATCCCCTTTACTCCCTGAATATTTTAATGGCATTTCTTTATACAAACTTGGCTCGAGCCTGTAGAGAAACATGAGAGCCTGTGACAGTGAAAAGGAAAACCCCAAATCTTCCCATCAGTGAGTCAAAAATGCAAATCCTGAAAAGCCACCAGACCAGTTCCTTTTCCTAGACAAACTCCCTGCAACACCGCAGGGTTGCAGGGAGTCCGGATCCAGGCTGGGCAACAAAGCCGAGCGAGTTTTGCTACTGATTTGTTATCTCCTGCCTGGCTGCATCCAGAAGCTAAGCTTTCGACACAGCCAGGAGATGTGGCACGTGGCAGCAGTGGTGCCCAACGAGCTGCTGCTCTCCTGGTGGTACAGCAGGGACGGGGAGCAGCCTTCCCATCCCACCAGGAGTGTCCCACCACGTGGCAATGGCATGGTGCTTCATGACAAAGCTGTGAAAAGCCACGGGTACCTGCACACGGCATCCAGCAGTGCACCTTTAGTCCACGGTGTAACCTTCACAAAGAGCATACAGCTCCTGCCAGGGGCAAGCTCTTGGATTTGACTCTTTTTGGCCATGTCAGCTATAGTGCTGACGGGAAGAAGGAGACTTCCCTGCCTGAAAGGGAAATTTTATTCCCTATTTGTATTATTAGATGCTCCTCAGCTCTTTGATGCTGAATCAGCGAGGCAGCAAGAAGGACTTGTTTTGGCTGCCAGGAGACCTTGCCCACCCCTCTGACAACATCCAGCTTGCCGCGTGGAGGACACCAAGCACACTGTTGCTCTGCTGCAGGACCCCTTGTCTGCCCTCCATGGCCCTTTCCTCCTCCCTGGGCTGACCCTGTGGCTGTGCTCCTTTTCTCTGCCCCCTCCTGCCCTCTGAACCCTTTTTCTGCCTTTTTTTGCTTCCTCCCTCCCTTCCACATGCTATTCTTTTGCATGCTCTCCTCTCCCACTTCAGCAAACCCTTCCTCATTCCCCACTTGTCCCTATGCCAGAACACTACTCCCAAACATTTTTGGCTTTATATAGATACAGCATTTTTTATATCTTAATTTTGCATCCAGGACACAAATGTTATTGCTCTCAGAGTGCAGGAAACACCTAGAAATAATAGCACGACATACCAGCCAACTCCTTCTCCTTAACCTAGTCCCTGGGGACACCTTGCCAAGTGTGCTGAAGCTCGGTGTGGGTGATGGGGACACAGCTGGGTCCATCCCAGGGGTCCCACACTGCTGCATGGGCTGCCCCCAGCTCTTGGCGAGGGTCTCCCAGACCCCTGAATGCCCAGGTAATTGCAAAGCCCTGCTTCCCCTCCTTCCACAGACAGAAGCAAAATACCTGAAAAGTTCCCCATGAATCAGCGAGTTACTGTAGATTTAGTGTGTGATTAAAGGGAGATAGCAGTGCACTTCAAAGCCCTTGCACCAAATTCCTGAGGTGCCATTTCAATGACTCTGCTAGAAGCAGTGTGCCATGCTAAATCGGCGATTCACCCCCACCAAAAGAGAAGAGAGGGTGAAAACACTCCTTTGCCACAATAAAAGGCACGGGGCATTTTCTGAAAGAACTGCATACTTGCTCTGAAATGGAAGAGCACAAAACGGTGTTTGGGGACGGGAAATGGTTGTAAATGCAGGTGGAACTCTACTGGCAGGAGCACAAACCTGTCAAACCTGAAGGAAATGATGCAGTGCCACAGCGCCAGTGAAACCAGAACCAAGTGCCCCCACCGCTGGATGTCACTTGGTACCCCTGCCACACGTCCCCTGTCCCCAACTGGCTTTGCAGGAGAGCTCAGCTCGCCAGCCTGCACAGCAAGCTTTCCAGCACACTCTTCAAGACCTGATGATTAAAGACCCTTCAGGCTGTGCCACCCTCCCACCTCCTCAGTTTTCGGAGGAGCTGAAAATCACCGTTTGGGGAGGTGCCCCTGAACCTCTGAGTTGTGTGGTGTGGAGGTGGCAGGCAGCTTGAGCTAAGCAGGCTGACGGAGGGCTGCCTGCTACCAGCTCCCATGGGTCCAGAAAGCCCAAAGCCCTGGGTGAAGCCTCACAGCCGAGACCCAGCCAGGAGAATGGACCCAGGCCTTGAGCTCTGCTTGGTTGTGGCTTGCAGGCCTGGTCCATGACGCCAATCCTCTGCGTGAAGACCCTGGGGAGCGCTTCTGAAAAAGTCCTTTTTATATGCAAATTGCTGCTAAAACAGGTATTTTCAGGTGTTGTGTGCAAATTCCGCAGCAATAACACTTCAAAAAGCACACAGGGGAGAAAAAGACGGGAAAGCCTTCGGTACTGGCCTGGTGTGCTGCTTCCCTAGCAGTGCAGGGGAATCCTCCGAGCTGTTACAGATAGCTGAGTGATCCGGGGCTGGGGAGCAGGACACGCTCTGCATCTCAATGACCTCCGAGTGACTTTCACTGCTTTACACTTTCATTTCCTGAGACACAGATTTAGAGGCCAGTTATTTGTTATTGTGTGTCAAGACAATGGAATGTCGCTCTGCAGCCAAGCCCCGGTTTCCTTTCTCAGGTATTAATCACTTTTCACTTACCCTTTACCAGAAAAAAATAAAAAATAAATAAAAAATCAACAAAAACAATTACTACTAACCGAAATCTGAACGAATAAATATCCTGTTCTGCAAGGGCAGATGGGATACCCCCTGTTATATCCCCCAAAACCTTCAAAGGCTCTGCATCCACGTCAGAGCAGGACCAAAAAAAAGCAAATATCAGCCAGGCGGCCCTGTGGTGATTTTTAGGAAGTGTTGGGTGTGTAGGAAAGGTTGCCACCAGCCAGCCCAAGTCCTGCTGAGGGAGCGTTAGGTGCACGTGGAGGAGCACAAGGCCAGCACAACCCTACAGGGACGTTTCTCCTGTCTTCCCGGCTCTTGCCTTTCCCACCTGCAGCACTGCAGGTGGAGCTCTGGATGGGTTTGCACAGAATTTTATGGATGAAAGGGACTAATTTGATTAGCTTCTCGTGCTTTTGGCTTCTACAACCACAGAACCGGTGAGTCCTGCCTCAACAACGTGGCTTCACCTGAGCTAAAATATTCCCCGAGAAAGGGAAATGCTGACTCCATTTAATGACTTCAAAGGCTGGTAAAACTGCCAGAATTTGGGCAGATAACCCTGCGGATTATATTCCTTCACCGTTAATGACATTGTGTGGTATTTCTGATCAGAATTTGTCAAAGGCTTTAGTTTCTCTATATCAAATTTATGATCTCATCCAGACTAGGACTTCCATTGATGATCCTCAGGATTTGGGTGGGAGATGATGAGTTGGGCCTCAGCAAGGATGGGAGGCTCGAAATCTTCAGCCAGGATGCCAGGAAATGACTCAGAAACTGAACTATTTCTGCAAAGATTACCTTTTCACATGGCAATTTAAAAGTTGGGTTTTGAGCACGTAGGAAACGACATGTTTTGCATTCAGACATTGGGAACATTTTATGTGTTTGACTGGAACAGCATTTTGAACTTTAAATGTAAAATCTTGGCATGCACTCAGCAACGGGAAATCTAATTTCTTTCCCTTCCTCTAGATGCTTGTAATTTTAATTGCTACAATTTTATTTATTTTTTTTCAAACAGCCGTGCCCACTAGCATCAAAATACATAATGGTATAAAGATAAATGCAAGATAAATAACACAAGTGCATAGAGACAAATTCCTCTCATTAACAGGTCATACCCCATATCATGCAGGTGCCTCCAGCACTAGCTACTGTCATGCTTCATAAGCATACAACTCTGTCCACCAAAAGGCACAAAAATCCACTGATGCAGTAACTTTGATTCTTTTAAGAAAGTTGTCAAAAAATTATCATGATGGGATCTGACTACAATATTGGTAAATCTGTAAAA
The DNA here is from genome assembly GCF_009819795.1 of Aythya fuligula. NCBI lineage: Eukaryota > Metazoa > Chordata > Aves > Anseriformes > Anatidae > Aythya > Aythya fuligula. The sequence continues at coordinate 16,309,231 of NC_045559.1, forward strand.
ACTTCTTTACCTCTTAAGTTGGAAAGTAAATTAAACACGCATGCCCCTCAGTACACTGTTAAAAATTCTGGCCCTGGATAGCAAAGCAAGTGATTTTTTCAGTGAAATTGCTTTTCTTCCTTGTATAACAGAAGAAACTCCTTTCTCTTTGAAAAGGAGGCCCCATCCTTTTCCAGGTAACCACAGACAAATCGCTGCCAAGACCAGAGGTAACGACTCGGCTATAGTCCCATTCCCAGTGCCCTACAAACTGCCCCATACCTAAGCCATGCAAGAACTTCTGACCCCATGAAAACTCTGGAGAAGGAAGGCATCCAGCACAAAGCGATGATCTCTTAGTTTCTTAGAGATGTTATAGATTTAGCTTTGGAAATGCAGATTTGAAAAAAAAAAAAAACCTTCTGGAAAAAAAAATGCCCAGAGAAGTGGTTTGTCCCTAGCTGAATGACTTTTCTAGTGTTCATAGCACCCCTCCCTGTCCCCACCCCCCAGTATTTGCTTAACATTGCGATTAATGCTCTGCATTTTTCTCCTCCAGGCAATGCCAAGAACTGCGAGGGCAGGGCCGAGCTGACCACGGCTGCTGCAGGCACAGCGAGTCACTCTGAGCCAGCAGAAGTCAAACTCTGGCAGGGCCCACATCTGATCAACAGTGGCATTATCATAACCTTCAACAACCGCTTTGTTTATTTAGAAAATCTCTCTCAATCCTTCAACAAATTAGTTTGGAAGCCACCGGGAGGATTAACTTCAGAAATTCTCCCTCAGATCGCAATTATGTCTGCTCAGATGTCACGAGTGATAGACATTTACATAAGCCGTATCCAATCTTTATTGCAAATTACATTTCCAATCATTTGACTTGTGTTGGGATCTGTCTCTTCCAAGAGAGCTCCAAAAAAATGACAGGGGGAAGGGAGGGGAAGCCTCAGCAGGTGCTCCCCAGCACAAGCTGTAATACCCAATACCTACCAAAGAATTTCCTTCTCAGGTGCTTCTTTTGACTGTTCAAATGATACTGGGTGGCATCCTGGATCCTTTTGGGGCAAAATCTTTCACCCAGGGTCCAATGACTAAACGTTATGCCTAGCTGGTGGCAGCTCCGTGGCTTTTGTCCAAGGAGCTGGTAATCTCTATTCAGCTGCAGGCATGTGCCTGCCTCGTAAATCACCGGGGCTGCTGGCAGCCTCACTGGCTGGAGGGGAAACCAAGGGCTGGGCAAGCAATGCCTTCGAGCCCAACGGGGACAGGGGACAGGCAGTGGTGGGGACACAAGGAAGGCTGTGCTGAGCCCCTGTGCCATCCCTAGCCCATGGCAGGGGGTTGGCACTAGGTGATCTTTGAGGTCCCTTCCAACCCAAGCTGTTCTGCAACTCTAATTCAGCCTGTGTTGAAGAAATGGAGTAGAAGTGGAGCCTTGCCCAAACACTGCTGCTAGCCCTGCTGCACAGAGCTCCCATGCAACTTTCTTCTTTAACCCCAACTCATTCTCTAAAGAATCAAGTGAAGCCCTGACCTGGCTTGTGGCTGCCTTTTTCTTCCTGATTTTACCTTCTTGCCCCTGTCCTTCTACTTCATCCCGAGTCCCAAGCAAATGCAGACAGGATTTGTTCCTCTGCCCAGAGGCCCCCCACCTCCACCACCGATGCTGACGCTCCATGGTGCGTGCGACTCGTGGGCGCAGACCCCAGATCACTCATTCTGCTGATGCTGTGTCGCAGCCGTACAGGCACAGTTAAATCACCACTCGGGATCAGCCAGGCCGGCCAAGCATGACATGAGAGCTGCAACATGCACCCAAGGTGCGGAAAATCAATTACAGCATGGGTCTTGGCACTGCAGCGGAGGGGATTTTGGCACCAGGAACCAGCCTTCAGTTGAGGGATAGGCGCAAGCTCTCCAGGAAGGAAAGGCACTGGCAAATTCTAGCCCTGGAGTGGGCTGAGAGCTAAATCTCTGCAGCATGAGCTCAGTCATCGGCAGCGCTCAAGCTCCAGCTTGCCCCAGCTGAAGGCCAGCTAACTCCATCGCGCACCACAGGCAGGAGGTTTTTGAAAGCATGTGCAGCTCTGATTTAGAGCAGCTCACGCACTGCGCTTTGAATTCACGGCACGCTGAAGATCAGCCCGGAGCAGCTCTCGTTTCTTTCAAGTTTATCTCCAGCTGAAGAATTTGCCTGTTTTCTCCGGAGGCTGTCTCCAGGCGAGGCGCAGGTCTGGGCTCTGCCGGCTGGGAGCACACAGCAGTGGAAAGCAGCAGGTCCCTGCTGCCTGTAACCACTCCGAAATTGGGGCTGCTCCCCAGGCAGTCAAGGATCTGAATTAACAACCTCAGTGCTCCCCAGCAGCCTCAGGGAATGCAAGGAAGGAGTTAAAAAAAGGCACCTTGCTATCTGTTGGCACAGGTGAGAAGAAACCTTGGTCCAGTTATGTAAAAAACATGATGTTTGTCCCCAGTATCTCCTTGCAAGGAGGTGGAGGCTTGAGTGACCAGTACAGCCAGGACTCCAAAATGCCTGGCACCCGTTGTGTTTGCACCTCTGGGCTGTGGAGGAGCATCTCACACACGCTGCCCCATCTCAGTCCCATATCTCAGTGTTTCTTCTGTGAGTCACTCTGTGAGTCATCTAGGGATTTGTTATCCCCTCCTCCACAACTGCTACTGCACATCGGCCACCCTGTAATAGCTTATTTCTCTCTGCCCTGCTCAGGTTTTCCGTCATTTAGGTAAAATTTTCCTGTGCTCCTTTAAACAGGAGCAGAAGGAGCTTCTGCCTACAGAAGAGTAACGTCCTTAAGCGACTTTGATGTCATGTATATGTAAGTAATATATGAGATACACAGTACATAAATATACATGTACATGCCCTCTATAATTAAAGGAACATGTCCATACGTAAAACATTTTTATCTTGTGCCAAATGATGAATTCTACCCTGAGGTGATGAGTCAGGTAAAACATTAACATAAATTTGATGGAGTATCTTAAATTCTGAACAAAATTGTGTTTCTATCAGAAGTTTGGGAGAACAGCTTGAAGTTTTCACTTAATTAAAAACATTACCCACTACCCAGGCTGAAGAGAACCCCCCAGACCGGGCACATCCTACATTGATACGTGTCCCTGGTGCTGTATGTGCAGTGAACAGCAGCTCCTTGCTGTGATATCACTGATACTGAGCATTGCTACCATCAAACGTCCCGGTGGTTTTGGTCATATTCCAAACTGACAAATGCCAGCATCATCAAACCTATTGACTGTCGTTCACCCCAATAGGCTCAGGAGAGCCACAGGACTGAATAAAGATCAAACTCTCTCTCTTTCTCTCTCTGATGTGCTCTCCACTGATAGGAATCAGGCCACCAAGGCAAAGAGAGCAGCTCGTTTCACTGCTGCCCCTTACACCAGTTGTCCTGTGAGCAAGCAGCAAGTTACTTCTATTTCTCATCAATGTTTTGTTTGTCAGGTTCATAATCTTCCCCTTTCTCCCACCTTTCCTTCCAAACTAACAACAATATCCCATTTCTTCTTATTTTCTTGTAGATATGTCTACCTCTCAAGAAAGCAGGTCGTGCAGGTCACCCTTAATTCCATGCCACCCGTTGATTTTACTGGCTGCAGGATCAGGATCCCAGAAGTTAACGTGTTTTAGCTAACAGACGTGGTGAATGGCTGTCCTCCCTGCCTTCCCCCCAGCTGTCAGCAAACAGCTATAATTGCAGAAACCACCACTAACAGGTAAACTGATACCTTGCTACTGGGGAGCTGACAAGACTTTTAATATAGAACTGAAACTAGAGAACAGTTATAAAACACTCCTTTAGCTCTTATAGCTACTAATTCTTTCCCCTTGGTGTTTTGCCTCCCAGAAACCCAATACAGAGCCAACACTTACTTAGTGAGACATCTATTTGACTCCCTTAGGCATTTCCACCGAAACCAAGTGTGGCAACGGGAAGCATCCATTTCCATCACTGTACGCTGCATGAAACAACGCTGCTTCCTGTCTTCTTCTGATATAGCCTGGTTTGTTTCTGCAGTGTGTCACAGTGCCTGCACATGCTTGTTTTTTGGGAGAAAGCACCAAGTACTTGGTCTGGTACAGAACTGCTTTGCTGCTTCTCCACAAACACCACCATGAGTGGATGGGGTTGGATGAGAAATTGCAGTGGGCATTGCCTACTGGTCAGAGATCAAAGAATCATAGAATGGCTTGGGTTGGAAGGGACCTTAAACATCACCTAATTCAACCCCACCACCACAGGCAGGGATGCCACCCACTAGATTAGATTAGTCAAAGCCCCATCCAGCCTGGCCTCGAGCACCTCCAGGGATGGGGCAGCCACAGCTTCTCTGAGCAGCCTGTGCCAGGGCCTCACCACCCTCAGAGTGAAGAATTTCCTCCTAATGTCTAGTCCAAATCTCCCCTCTTTTAGATTAAGACCATTTCCCCTTGTCCTATCATTATTTACCTGAGTAAAAAGTCCTTCTCCATCTTTTTCATAAGACCCTTTTAAGTATTGAAAGGCCAGAAGGAGATTTCCCTGGAGCCTTCTCTTCTTCAGGTTGAACATCTTTAGCTCTCTCAGCATGTCTTCACAGGAGAGATCAGCCCTCTGATCATCTTCGTGTCCCTCCTCTGGACCCCTTCTAACAGCCCCACATCCTTCTTGTGCTGGAGGTCCCAGACCTGGATGCAGGGCTCCAGGTGGGGCCTCATGAGGGCAGGATAAAAGGGGACACTCACCTCCCTCACCCTGATGGTCACACATCTTTTAATGCAGCCCAGGACGCAGTTGGCCTGGGCTGCAGGCACACACTGCTGGCTCATGTCAAGTCTTTCGACCACCAGAGCCCCCAAGTCCTTCTCTGCAGGGCTGCTCTGTGGAGCAATGCCCGTGACTGGCTGCAGTGGGCCTACCTCTGTTTTTTCTGACTTGCACTCTGTATTCAAAAGGGCATCTAGCCACAAGAGAGACTTGCTGCAAGAATAACATTTATTTGTGTGAAGGGCAGGCACAGACTGTCAGTGACAGGTCTGAGAGGGGTCTTGACTGACCTTTTCTTACCAAGTCCAAAACATTTGTCCCTCAGGGGTAGGAGACCCATACAATGAGGAGTTAATTATAAAACAACATTTTTTAGAGAGCTCTTAAGGTATCTTTAATTTTACCAAGCACACTTCTGAGTTGAACAGAGAAAATAATCTGCAGCAGTCACTTCTACACTTACTCCATGTTTAATTATCTTTATTACCAAGCTGACCCTGCAGCAAGGCACCAGCTCCAGGGTGGCAGCATCATGTTGCAGGACCGCGGGCTGTGCTAAGGAAATAGCTGCTGCAGAGGTTTCCTGCCAGGGTTACCCCCTGCGTCCAAGTCACCCCCTCCTGGAATCCAAATTTCAGTGACACTCAGCAAAATATCATCCACAGAGCTGCAGATGCCAAAAACCATTCAAACTTTGCTCGTATCCAGCCGCAACCAACTCAGGTTTCAAGAACAGCTTTCAGAGCTGTGAAAACTCATCTATAAAAATTTGCTTTGGACTGAAGTGATCCATATTATGTGTCAAAGCCTGTTAGCCCCTCTCCTCAAAAACTTCAGATGAAAAATTAACCTCAGCTGTGAAGAAACCTAATACTGCTTCTGAGAAGTGCAGCAGTATCCGGAAGCTCCACACAAGGCTGGGCACCTTTTTTTATATTACATGTATAAATGCAGAAAGAGGGAAATAACCCGAACGGTTTCTAGCTTTAAAGAAGTTTAACAGGAAAAAGGAACTGAGGTAGAAGGATGAAGCTAAGAGTACTGCTGCTCGGGGTGGCTGTGCTGTGCCTCAGCAGGGGAAAGGGGCAGAAGCAGCAATGGAACGAGGATCTGCCACTGTGCAGCAGGATTTTGGGAACAGTGGAAGGATGCATCACCTCCAAAACAATAAGAGAGCAGGACACAGTGCAACCCGTGTCCTGCCCCTGCCAGCCTGCAAGCTGTGTGTAATTTAAGCCAAGTCATGAGTTTTGGGCCCTCTGTTACTCAAACATGTCTTAGCTACATCAAGTTTAGACGCAGCATCCCATTTAACTTGGCACAACACAACCCCCTAAATTATCTCTGCCTTCAGCCTCCTCGCAGGGATTTTTCTTCCAAGTTGGTTAAAACACGAAGTAGCCAGGGAACTGCTCTGCAAACAACTAGCAGCTGGCACCAAGGACACCAAGCCCCACAGGGCTGCCTCTGCTGCATCTTTCACCACTGGTATGGAAAGGTGGTGAGATCAGTGGTGGTTCTCCCCCTGCTCTCCCTTTCTCCCCTGAATTTCGCCTTGTGCAATGGGGACCGATTCATTCTCCTTGAAAGAGGAAGAATTCGTTCTCCTTGGGCTGAGGAAGAAAATGATGACAGGGCGTCCGTGTTAACGCCAGGAAAACACCATTCCCTGCACCGCTAGCACAGCTCACCTACCAGTCCGGCTGAAAATGAGGCAGGGGGTTATTTTTAACACCCGTGTCAGTTCTCTTTGCCTTTTAAAGAGTGTCCCAGGCCCCTTATCTGCTTGACAGCGTGCCAGCAAGCTGCTCCAGTGGCCGTGCTGCAGCCATCACCTCCTTGCCCCCTGGGGAGCCCGAGAGCTGGAGCATCTCTCCACCAACTCTGCAAGTGCTGTTTGCTCTTCATTAAGGAAAATGCAGGGAATGGGAATGCATTTTGCACTCTGTAAGAAAGGCCTCGTGGTGTCCACAGATGCAAGCACGGTGACACACCAAGCTTCACTTCTCTGTGTCTCAGACAGTACAGAGCTAAAAGTATATTGGTTTTAAGCAAAATATATATATATTTTTATTTCCTCAGTAAAATATCCTTCAGCTAGGAGACCCTTTGGACCAGGAGTCCAAATAAAACTGTAATCCTTGCATTCAATCTGCTGTACAAACTGTGATGAAAGGATGCAGCAGTGGGAAATCAAGAACTTGCTGATCATATTAATCCTTCATCTTCCATTCAGCTTCCCACATTAGTATCCTGTTTCCTTTTTAACAGCCAACAATGCTGCTCTATTTCCTTATGTAATCCCTCATAGTGCTATCACAGCAGACTTAAAAGCAGCGCTCCTTGGGAACTAAATGAATTCTCTTATTTTTGCTATAGATGACAAGCTTTGACATCTCTCTGCACACAGTGACACTGCACACCCTAAAAGCCTGCACTTTGCTCTTCCTGAAGCGGCCGGTTTGCACAAATCCCCATCCAGTCAAACCAAACCTACGTGTGACAGCTTCCAAGAGAGCAGATGTGTGACCGGGTCCTCTGGGGACTGCACCTCTGAGTGCCCTGATGGCATGGAGCAATGCTTGCTGCTTTTCTCTTGTACATCCTCTCAAAGAGCAGACAAAAACGATGTAGTAAAATAGCTCCTGATTACTGAAAAAGTGTCAAACATTTCACAACCAAATTTTTCAAACCACAGAGGCTGGCACTAACTAAACAGGTTATTTTATGCAAGAAAATAGAGATATATGGAGCAATTTTGTTTTGCCTCAGAAAATTCTGTGTCAGTGGTTTGTAGTTACTGTGCTGAAGGGTCCTGCACTGTGCAATTCTTCAGAAACATCCAAGTCAGTGCATCAGTCATTTTAGATACATTGACACTTGAAAGGGTTTGAAGAACTGAAAACTAAAGGAGTTGCGGGTACCTGGAGGTATCCCTGGTGGTATTTCTGGGGAGGACACACTAGGTCAGATTTTGCCTTCTTGAGACAACGCTCAAAAGCCCTCAAAAGGATTTTTTGATCCAGGCAAGGTGAGTGAGACCAGCACCATTTTTGCAGAGCTGGTTAAATAAATAAAACTCGGGTCAACTGCATACATCAGTAGAGCTCAATGACCCATGCCTCTATTACTTTACAAATCATAGGGGCATTGCCAACGTGATTTCTCTTACCTTGTTGTAGTACTGCACCTGGACCGAGTGCCACTGCCCATCACTGACCCCTCCAGGAACGAATGGTGCCACCGTTGTGGTTGTTTCCCCTGCAAGGACAGGTAGAAGAAAAAAATCAGTCAGTGCAACTGCAAGCTCCACTTCACCCTAGACTGCAACATGGAGTGACCCGCATCAGGCACAGGATGTGGTGGTCTTAACTCATCATGGAGGAATTCGGGTTTTTGTCTCGTGAGGAGGCAACTCATCGCTACAAGAAGGACACTGAGGTGCTCGAGAGAGTCCAGAGAAGGGCAACAGAGCTGGTGAGGGGTCTGGAGAACAAGTCTTATGAGGAGCGGCTGAGGGAGCCGGGATTGTTCAGCCTGGAGAAGAGGAGGCTCAGGGGCGACCTTATCGCTCTCTATAGGTACCTCAAGGGAGGCTGTAGCGAGGTGGGGGTTGGTCTGTTCTCCCACGTGCCTGGTGACAGGATGAGGGGGAATGGGCTAAAGTTGCACCAGGGGAGTTTTAGGTTGGATATTAGGAAGAAATTCTTTACTGAGAGGGTTGTGAGGCATTGGAATGGGCTGCCCAGGGAAGTGGTGGAGTCACCATCCCTGCAGGTCTTTAAAAGACGTTTAGATGTAGAGCTTAGGGATATGGTGTAGTGGAGGACTTGTTAGTGTTAGGTCAGAGGTTGGACTCAGTGATCTTGAGGTCTCTTCCAACCTAGATGATTCTGTGATTCTGTAAAATCCTCAGTTTCATGGAAATAGTTTGGTGCACAAACACAGAAATAGCTTCTGACCCGTTCTGGTGAACTGTGTTACTTTCTGTTAGGCTTTTGCAGAGTGCTGAAGCATCGGGTAGATACAGCCACCGCTGCAACAGCCAACAGGAGTTTTTCTACATGTCTGACAAAAGCAGCATGTTGGAGTTTTTAAATATGAGGGGTATCACGCCGGGATATTTGTCAGGGAGGGAAGCCTGCTTCTAGGCAGCGGGGAGGAATTGAAATGCGACTGTGCTCCCTATTAGACAGGTACGTGTATTAAACATGTGGACAGGAACCTTAGGTCTTGGCAAAATTTTACTAGTAATTTATGAAATTATGGGCGGCCTTTCAGTATTTAAATTAGAAAGCGAGTTCTTCACATTGCAATTGTAAAGCAGAAGCCTTCAAATCAGGCCTGAATCAGCACAAGCAGCTCAGTAACCAGGCATATCTGTGCCGAGGTAGCAACAAAATAAACATTCGTGTTGAAAGGACATAAAAGGCCTGGCACGGAGAGCAGATTGCTAGGCTTTGTCTTTTTTTTTTTTTTCTTTTTCCTTTCTTTTTCTTTTTTTAAAAAACAGTTGGAAAATTCAACATCATAAACCACAGGAAAATAACTCTCTTCCATAAGCCAACATTATTGCTGCGCTTAAAACATACTCTTTATTTACAACTAATGCTTTATTCCTACGTCCTCTGCTTTCCTTTAGCTCTTGTCTTATATAATTCTGTTAATTAAAAACCACAGATTTCAGTTTAACACATTGCTGAGATTTTTTTTTTAATCATTTACTGATTAAAAAAATATGCGGTTAAAAATATTTTTGTTATTCAGTTAGAAAGCTTCCCCAAAAGGAAGCTCCTGGGTCTCCAGTCCTTTTGCTTTGCTTTCTGTGAAAAAGTTGTTGCGACAAGTAGAGCAGTCAGATCGGATGTCCAAAAATTGCATTGTTCGTTAAATGCCACTTAAAACTATAAAACATAAACCATTCCCCTTCCAAAGAAAATACCATTTGTAACGTGCAGGACCAGACCTGCTCTCAGGTGCAGTAGTGCAAATCTAAATTTAGTTTCCTGTATTTTAAAGGAGTTCCTCCACATTTAAATGCATATAAGTGCAAGTAGATTTTTTTTTTTCCCCCTCATTCATCCTCAGGGTGCCTGCCTAGTGATTTGGTTCAAGTTTAGACAGGCGGAGCACAGAAAGCAAATCTCTCCACCGGCAGCATGCTACTTCATTACACTAATCCATTCAAAAGCCTACGTCAAAATCTAATTTGTGCATCTTCTGGTTAATAAAGGAGAAACGAAAGCAGAGTATCTTTAACCCAAAGGGCCCAAATATGCACTTAAGCATCACTGGTAAATCAGTGGGGTCACATGGGATTTCCTGTGGGGTCTGATGGCCATGGGCTCTGGTTCTTGGGCTCTACCTCCATGCTTCCTTGACTGTACAACAAGAACATGTAGGGACAACAGCCCTTCCCAGTTATTTGTTTCTGTCCCAATGGAAAGCATCCCCTAAACCTGTGCCAACTAGAGGTTGCTTGCCCTAATGAGATTTAGCAAAGCTACCGAAGTCTCCACACTGAACTCCCAACTGGGCTAATGCAGGAATGCGAGAGGTTTACCAAGAGCATCAGCAATCCTGCTGTAGTCTGGAGGATCATTTCTGGTGGCTTCAATGTGCTTCAGCTGCATGCTTCAGAAGCTGACAGCTTCTTGTGCTACCCCTACTGTGGAAACTAGCGTTGCTGGTCATGATTTCTTGATGGAACTAGTTTATTGGCTTTGTTTGTTTTTAAACCCAGAAAACATCCCTATGTTAAGGCTGGATGAGGAAGAGCTCGTTGTAATTGTGCATTCATCAGGAGAAAGGTTGTCACTGCCAGGACTGATTTTCTGGAGCAAACCTCTCCCCTGGGAGAAGGCCACAGTGACAGTGACATGGTCCGTCCTGAGTATCATTTATTGGCCTTCCACTCTCCCTGCTCCTGGAAGCACTAAAAGATGCCAAGTTTGTCCTTAAGCAGAAAGAAAGAAAATGCCAAAGCCTCCAGTCTGTGTCTTCTAGCCCACCCTGGCAATGAGAGGGCAGCTTTGTTCTCATAAATACACTGTGGCTTGCATGAAGGAGAGCTGCTGTCAGAGGGCATCAGCGGATTCCAGCGATGCATTGCTTGTCATGAGGCAATAAAGAACAGCAGGCATTTTTCTTTTGTCTGTTAGCTTGTCCTTTGGCTCAAGTGTGTTTTTTAGACAAGTTATGCACCTAGTTTTACTGATAGTGTAGTTTAAAAGCGCATAAACACACAAGATTTATCACAGCATCATAAAATGAAGATTCATTTACACAAACATTGGCTGTCAGACTAGTGCCAATCTTTTATAGTCCTCATAAACTCTGGGTTTTATAACTGATACGTTGACAAGCTCCTGCCTATGACAGCGAGTGTTACTACCACAAACTGCTACAATCTGGATTATTTTGCAAAACCCTCCATCAGTTATAAACCGTACAACGTCAGCCAGTTACTCAATTAATGAGGCAGCAAATAGCTGTATAAAGACATGGAAGCACATTTCCAACCAGACTGAGACGATCTCAGGACCCAAAGTAGAAGTGGGTGACACTGGGGTGACAGCTCACCTGCAGAGAACGTGAGCTGTATCTGCTCCTCGATGATCTCCAGCGCAATGAAGTCGTGCTTCTCGTTGAAACGCCCGTTGTAGAGGAGGAGGGCATTCCTTTCCCTGGTGGCGAACCTGGAACACAGAGACCAGTAGTCAGGTAACGCTCCCAGAAATGCAAGACTTTGACTCCTTCTTTAGACAGAAAATTATACAATTAATTAAGAGAGAGGTCAAATACTTTATTTCACAACCAACAGAGGCAGCATGATGGAAATTAGGGGAATCTCTGCAGAGATCTGCTGTGGATGCTGGCCCTAACGAAAGGTAAAATGATGCAGAGACACAACTCAGAGTGAGTATCTGACTCTGCCCAAACAGTAGCAGTTATTACGCTTTGCAGGGTTGAAAAGCCAGAAAGCATTTTGACATCAAAGGCGGGGTACTTGCTGCCTGCTTACTGTCTACTTGCTGCATGCTACAAGGAGAGTCATAAACTGATCAAAAAGAACTGCTGGGGAGGCAAGGGGAAAAGAAAGATAAGAGGCATTTTAATAATGCCGTGCAGATAATCAGGGTTCCTCAATCAACAGATAAGTCACTTGGAGGGAGGAAAATAAACACTTTAATGAGTCCAGCTCCAATGGGTGTTTTTTTGTTCCTATTTTTCTTGTGTTTCCAATATGGGATGTATCACACCTTTCCTGCAAAAATAGAGGCAAATCCACTTTCAGAAAAGCCTGCTTTTTGGTCAGCACAGAACATTTTTTGACAATTTCTGTGTGTTCTGTGCATTTTATAATTTTGAATTGAATCCTGTTATCTTTGGGGATTTACAGACAGCTCTCATCTATTTACAAAAGCAAAAATTTGTGACACATCACATAAACACTTTCACGAAGATTAATATATAAAGGGGGAAAGACAGGGAAACCATGGGAGTTTCTTGTGTTTCCAAATGGCAGCGTAGTTTGATTTTGTATTTTGAACTTCAGGAAATATGCCTGATTTAAATTAACCCACTTTTCCCACAAATGAATCAACTGCTGAGCACAGCCAGTGAAAACTGCTTTCCGCAGACAGAAGAAATTACTCTTGTGCGTGTCAAGAAATATCTGCTAGCAAGGCTGTCATGCAGTGCAACAAAAACTGCATTCAGAGATTATGAAAAAACATCGAGATCTGGTATTTGAAGTAAATTTTTTCAAGACCAAAGAACATTTTTAAACAAAAATTGATTGTCAGACATATGTATGCAGTGGATCACACAGAGTAGAGATCTGTCAGAACTACGGGCCTGAATTTCGGCTACATGGAAATGGGAATTTTTTGGTCTATAAAATGTATTATTTTGAAGGAGGAGAATTAATTGGTCTGGTTCAAAACATGTAAGTCAAATTCTTGAAATTTCCAATAAAGTAAAAATTGAAAAGAATATGCATTATATTCAATCAAAATATTATATTACCATTTTGGCTACTTTTAACCATTTAAAATACATATATTTATTTCTAAATATATTTAACAATATAAAATAATACTTAAGTAAAAGTTAAACTAAATGAATTAAGACAATACAGCTGAAATATTTCAATAGTATCAAAATACTGATTTAGATTTTACTTTTCACAGTCAAGTCTTTCATCCAAAGCAGTAAATCCCTGTAAAACATTTCACAAGAACTGCATTTTTCAGTGGATATCTGCTTCATCAAAGCTGTTTTGATCAGATCTAACTGGAATATGTCTATATGCAAAAGAAATGGGAAATGTATGAGTAATGCTTCCTTAGTGGGCAGAAAGAGTTATTTTAACCAGCAATAACAGGATCTTTACTTCTGTTTGAAAATATTTTGTTGGATATGCTTACAACTGTCTGCCATCATTTTAACTTGAAAAAGGCAAAGTATCTTTCTACTTCTCTACCTGTTAACTGCGTGTGTATTCAGTTCCACTCCTTGCCACTAGCCCAAGGCACCTTTTGCATCGTGCTATTAACTCAGCGCTGCTACTTTTGAACTTGCTGAGGTGTCACCAGCCGGGGAATAAAAATATTTTTTTTTTAGTAGAAGGGATCTTTTTAAACTCAGGACATAGGAAATGAAAGACAAACTTTCTGGAAGGGTTTTGAATAAATGGTGAGAAAACATCTCCACTGACTGTGTCTCGGAGTGAAGAAGGAGTAGCAACTGCTGGGAGGAGGCAGGGAAGAGGTACAGTGCTGGGAGCAGAAAGACATGCCTGGTCAGTACCCAACATAACCGCATGACACAGCAAACAGGAAAAGTGTTTGGGGTAAATGTGCTCACGTGTTTTTGCTCTTCTACCCCTTTCATTAGGAATATTGTGGCATTTATCCTGCTAGCAGCACCACATGCTATATAAAATCCATGTGCCCCAAACCATTTTTGCACTGGAGGTGTTCGCTGCTCTGCTAAGCTCGTAACAATTATATGGACTTCAAAGAAAGAGCAACATATATTAGTTACTGTACTGGAGTACACAAACATGCTGCTTTTTGTCAGGAGCAGGTTGTGAGTCTCTGGAGGCTGAAGGAAGCTGGACACCCTGTCATATGAAGAATACTCCCGAATCACAAAATATGAAGTGGCAAATTCTTTGCCTAATCAAACCACTGATTCTTGCTTATCCTCATGTTTTCCACCTGCACTGAAGGATAATAAAAGCCAGAGAAATAACAAGTGTGAAAAAAGTGAACTGCAGGTATGAAAAGCTAAATGTGTCCCCATCCTGGACAGCGTGGGATGAAGCCCTGGATGACCAAGGCTTTTTATAATCACACTGCCTGGACTGTGCAGTGTTTAGCTCGGGACTAAATATGCCATCTTGGTTTAAAGACGGTGAAGAAATCCCAGTGCAAGCACTGCCATGTGAAGGCAGCTCGCCGTTTCTCAATAACCCCCACGCAGAGAATTTGAGTCACTTTAACTTGAAGCACCCTACACATCAAAGCTCTCTTCCCGAAAGCCTGAAAAATGACACCATGTGGCTGCGGGGACAATCCAAGGGTAGTGCAGGTAATTTATGCTGGCAGCCAGCCTAGACCGCTCCTTTGTTTGCACTTACTGTGGGTCTGACAAGTCCAACGGAGCCTTTTGCTTCTCAGCTTTTCCCGGTGCTTAGATCTAAACCAAACTTCTCAGGCGAAATTCGTCCCTGCCTTGGCTTGCAAGAAAACCGTGTCTGCACATCCTGATTTAACCAAAATTTCAAGAGTCCATAACATTTCTGGCCAGAAATTGCCCGTCCCCTGCCAGGTGTAAAACACCAAACAGCTGCTGGTTGAAGGATGGGACAGGTGCCTGATTTTGCCTGTCCTGAGCACTTTCTCTAGACGGACACACAAACATGTCTGTTGTTCTACCGACCAACAAACCCCTGACCTTGCCCTCCGGGGTGAGGGCTAACACGTTTTGTGCTATTTGCTCAAAGTCAGCCCTGAGGGACAACCAAAGGTCAATCCTGACCAGATAAGCCATGGGAAAGCTGCAAGCCTGCACCCTCTCCAGAGGAAACACCAGTGTCCATCCGGAGCTCTGACTCCACGGAGGATAAGCCCTATGCATGGCCTGAGCAAAGAAGTCTTCTCCAGAACATTTTTTTTTTAAACCTTGGGAAGTCTGAAGGGGGGAAGGAGAGCCCTGTTGCACACAGTGTGGCTGCCACCATCACTCCCCTCACCCCAGAGCTCCTCGATTGTCCCTATGGGAAAAGTGACAGATATTCCCAGAAAAATCTGTCCAAAGAGGATCTGTCAGGGCAGACAGGACAGGTATGAGGCTGCTCACACCTGGGAGCCAAGATGGGACCAGAAGCAGCAGGAGCTGGTCATGAAGGCCAGATGGAGTGAGGTGAGGAGTTGGGACAGTCAGGGTTGTCCCAGGCATGAGGCTGGGAACCAGAAGAGAGCAAGGACCTGAGGAGCACCAGGCTGCGCTCAGCCATGGCCTGACCAGACCTCGTCCTCTCACAGGCTGGTAAACAGGGGAGGGGAAGAATGCTCCCAAATAGGCAGCATGGATTCTCTGGGTCTGCAGCTGACCTGAGGGTCATGAGACCCAAAAAGCCTCCTAGAAAAATGCCTGACATGCTCTAGAGGAGGCAAACCCAGCACCCGCCCTCATACCTCTCAGAACAAGGGCTGCTGAGATGTGGCCAGAGGTTGTGGCCCGGCAACACCCCATGGCCTGGGAAGGCTCCGGGGTCCCCCCTCCCCACATTGCACAACCCACTGAGAGCACTGAAGCAGAGGAAGGTCAGGAGGACACAGGCAGCCCAGCTCCCTCCCTGAGAACCAGCACAGTCCCAAAACCAAGCAGGCAGGGACTGGACCCTCAGTAGGACACACTGCTCTGGTGGTGTCTCCTGAGCTGTGGTATCAGCTGCTGTCCAGATACCGTCACTGCTGCTGGTCCCCCCCAAACCTGTGAGGGTTGAGAGGAGCCCTCTCAGCTGTGTGCAGCACCTGGCAGCTCTTCACCAAGAAAGGACTATGCATACCCAAAATCTCCAAAGAAGAGGAGGTGAATAAACTGATTATTTTCAGTA
Organism: Aythya fuligula; assembly: GCF_009819795.1. NCBI lineage: Eukaryota > Metazoa > Chordata > Aves > Anseriformes > Anatidae > Aythya > Aythya fuligula. Next base: position 16,325,131 of record NC_045559.1, read on the forward strand.
AGGAAGTTTTTAGTAAAGGTCTGTAGTAAAAGAGGCTGTTAGCATCTCAACAGCATCCTCAGCAGGGCGGAATGATTTCAAGTAAGACAATTTTGCCCCACTTGAAGGAATCAATGCCAGAAATCCCTCATGGTGACCTCTACACACAGATAATTTGTTGAATGTAATGAAATTTAATGAATATGCCCCAAGCTGGAGCAGAGAAGCCACCAGACCCAGACATGTGCCACGACCCTTCCATATGGGGACAAACAGGGAGGCCAGGGACTTACAAACAGGGAGACCAGGGACTTACATGAGGGAGACGGTGAAGTGGAAGCGCTGCCGCAGCCCCTTGAAGGTGATGAAGGACTGCGGAGGGAAGCTCCTGGTGGTCATCTCGCAGTAGGGCCGCTCGTATTCTCCCGGGGGGCACTCGCACTTGAACCCCCCGATCAGCAGGTTGACGCAGGTTCCTCCGTTCTTACACACCCCTGGGGCGCAGCGGCCGGAACGGGAATTCACCTCGCAGTACTCCCCTGGAAGGGCAGAAGGAGACATCAGGGAAGGCAATATCCCACCCAAGCAGCAAGATGCAGGAGACGTCGGGACCCCAGTGCTTGTGGGACCCCCAACGCTAGAACTTCAGCTGCTTTCCAACATCTGTACCCAGCCCCATCTGCAACCGAGGCACAAATCCGCAGTTGCAAGGGACAAAGGATGCTGCATTGTCTTTCAAGTCTGAATTCTCGGGGTGGTTGAGAATATAATCCTCTTCCAAATATTTGGCAGTGTTGGCCCTAGTTTTCAGATTCCTTGGCCGCTTTCACAGCTGGTGATAAATATAAAGCTGGTGATAGATAGATCTGTATGGGAGAAGGTAGCACTACCATTTAAAAACTTGCACACTCCCTCTCAGCCGAAATATGCGTAAATTGTTCCAGCATTTCACTGCGGGTAGGAAATTGTGTAAACAGATAAGTGTTTGCACTTCAGCTCGGCTGGAATTCGGCTTTGCTGCCCATGTCAGAGGCAGGGCGCGGCAGAGCCTGTGACAACGCTTGCAAAGCATTTATAGAAAGAATGAGCAGGGTGCCGATGACATATGTATTGCTTCCATATTTCCAGCACATCCTGCAGGTGACAGTGATTTTCTGAACAGTTCAGCGATGGGCACATTAATCTATGCAGAATTTAAGGATTATGTGTACCACTTGCTGTAGCTGTTCCCCCCCCCCCCCCCCCAATGTTTCATCTTGTTTCTATTCAGAAGTCTGTATTAAGATGAACACATCTTAATGAACACATCTTAATACTGAAAAATCTTACTTTGTATGTACACTATAATCTTTCTGGCATTTTCCCTAAATCTGAATGTGGATTGTAGTTTAAAAAAAAAATCAATTTGCAATACATGGTTCGTAATGTACAGAGGACATTTAAAAAATCTGCTGTGGTTGGGACAAAAGCAGTTGCTCAATTAATCATTGTACAGAAATGTGGCCCTCTGTGTGAGTTAATTAGTTAACATTTATGCTTTGGCATGTGTCTTCCTAAGGTAACTGTGTGATGCTCTATTGCGTGTTCAGGTCCTGCCTGTAAAGCTGTTCACAGAAATTGGAGATGACTTGTAGAGATGAATTTTACTAGGTAAGTACAGTCTGACAACTAAACGCTACAGAGCACCAGTACCCAAGCCAGCCAGCTGAAGGAACACATTCCCATCAGTTTGATGTTTGCATGATGACTCGCTACAAGATTATACAATTACATTAATTCAAACACGGTTAAAATCGTGCAAACACATTCCTGGAGGAAAGCAAAAGCAGCAGGAACTGTGGGCAGCGACTCACAAACGAAGGCAAATTAAAACAGCAAGTTGTGCTGCAGCAGCTGCTCCCCCAGGTTCCCACGCCAGCCCCAGCCGTGGTGGAGCCGGGTGGGAGCTGCTCTGGGAGCATCGCCCTGATCTAGACCTGGGGCTGCACCTTTTTTCGGTGCCAGGCTGTCAGCTGCAGTGGTTTGCAGCCATTTTGCATGGTTTGGTAGCACCCTGGGGACAAGGCGAGGGAACAGCACTGCTGCATTTCTCTTCGCACATCAGCATCACGTGCCTTTCATGCCAGTTCAACGTGCACTGGTGAAATGCTTGAGCAAACTCAACAGTGCTCTGATCATTTATTGAGGGAAATGTATGCCATCCAGGTAGGTTCAGGTCCGGTGGCCTGCAGAGGACCGACCTCTGCTCCCTGTCCTGCTCCCATGACCAACAGAGTCACCAGACACTGTCTAAGACGAGCATGTTTGCAGGCATCTCCTTGCAGACAGGATACAGGGCTTTCCAGTATGATTTAGAAGGACATCATACGAGGCACAAGGGACCTAAACAAATATCGCTATAATAATAATTCTCACAGTTAACAAATTAAAAAATAAATCTTTCCCACCATCCTAGAGGGTGTGCAAACCCTAACTTCTGAAGCAATAAACCATGTAGCCGAGGGTTCAACTTCAAGCCTGTGCTTAGAGCTTTTCTGATTCACGACTGATGTTCTCATATTCTCTTTTTAACATTAAGATGAAATGCTGTGAAAAACACTTGATAAATATCTCCCCGTTTCCATTTATTAACTGTGAGTATCAGGTTAGGCAAGATTATGTGAAGACACCTTCCTTAAAAGTTTAATGAGGAACTCAGCAAGATTAAAATGCTCTGCAATGTGTTTCTTCTGAAAGAATGTTTATATCATCCGAGACAGAAAATGCCCTCAGTGTATTGAATATGCCAAAAATGCTCACACAGGGATCACATGCACAATGAGGACATTACAGAAAGTGCTTTTTGATGATGCGTGGCATTAGCAAAGTCAATCTGCCCTTAAACCAAGAATTGCACAAATCTTTGATACCAAAACTCTCCAAAAATTGGAAAAACAGAATTTCTGCATAAAGGCAAAATACAGGTTTATCCCTTTAAAAAAAGTACTAGGATATTTTATGAACTAACTCTCCAGCTTGAAGTGGAATCTAATCTTCCAGGCTTTCTGAAAACAGAATGATATATTTGGCAACAGCAAATAATGGGCAGACCTGAACACACAGGGAGAAAAAAAAACAAAACCCAAGCAAAAAGGAGAAATTCCTCTCACTGAAGCATGCTCTGGAAATGCCATGGCAATACAGAGGGGCAATATAAAAGCCTAAGCTGGAAGTCACTGCAGGTCCTGTATTAACTCTATGATATAACAAGAACCAATAGGCCATTTGTCTGGGTACCTACACAGACACAAAACTATTTAAGAGAAAAGAAAGCTCATAGAAAAGATCTATTTAATTATGTTTATTATTGCTTTTCATTATGATGCTTAAAGAAGCAGTTTAAAAAAAAATAGTAGTTCAACTTTAAATATGATCCTTTGCCCTATATTCATTCAGCTGTAGCATCGTTGATGTCCCAGTTCCTAAAATTATTCTGAATTCTCATTAGTCTGTAATGTAAATGAGAACTGAATTTGAGGAGCATTCTTTGATGCTGAATTTTCATATTTTGTGTATATTTACTGAAATATACTGAAACAGCATTTTTGCAATCTCTACAGTAGCTCCAAGGCTCCCCATGCTTTAAGGTGCAAGTCTACCAGGAAACTTGACAAATCCTTTTTTCTATTTTTCCAGACGTACAGAACAGTGCCTGGGCTTATTTGGAAACACGGCCATGGTGGCTTTATTACGTAGCCACCTGAGCAAGCACTTATTTGAAGCACTGCTTTGATCAGGAGCACCCAATCCATTTTGGCAACACAACACCCCCTTCGCGCAGCTCTGCAGCTTGTCACTCCCAAGGGCGGCCACCTCACCCCAGCCACATCTCCATCCCAAAGCACTGTCCTACGGGAGTGCTGAGGCCTGCAAAACATGCAAAAATTGAAGTGAATCCTGCGTGTACTTGAAGGAAGAGCTGGTTGCTGGCTGACGTGCAGAAGCCGAAGTTGGAAGCCCCTAAGGGAAGAACTCATGAAGGAGCCAGAACGGAAGGGATCTCCATCAGGCACAGCACCCGCATTCAGGATGAAGAATGAGGAGCCTGTGCGCCCGCTCCAGCTGAAGGTCAGAGGGCTGAGCCTGCAGAGGAGCCGGCATGGTTGGAGGCGATGTCTCGCAGTCCAGTGGGAAAAAATAGTACAGAGTGGAAGGCGAGCTGCTGCAGGGGGCTGCAGGGGCTCAGGTGAGAAGAGCACAGCCCAGAAGGCCACCACAGGCAGCCTGGGGATGGTTTGTGAAGCTGGAGATGTCGGCGTGGCTCACCCTGCCGCCCAGGCTGCCCTCCGCACCTCACCATGTTTCCTTTGTTAATATAATTTCATTTTTTTCCACGTTGGCCAACTTTGTAGAAATCACCTAAAAACTACTTATACATCACAACTCGGTGAAATCCACACAGGAAACATCAAGCTTAGTCCCTCCAGCTGCTAAATCCAGAGCATGTGCTGTCAGATAACACGGGCCGTGTCTGCCGGTTATCTGCTGGGCAGATTCTTGGGCTGTGAAAAGCTGCTGGACCAGGCCCGCATGTGGTTTACTGTTACAGGATAGTGGCTGATCTTATATTCTCTCCATTAATATTGATGACTCTTAAAGATACACATCCTGTGGCTTTTACATGGCCCTTTATGTCGCGTTTCCCAGTTTTAAAGCCCTTGAGATTACGATAGCTGTGCTTTTGACACTGATTCCTCCTCTAAATCGTACTGCCTTTCATATGCCTCTTCTTCAGTTTTTGGATTAACTTTACAAAGATGTTAATCATAACATTTCTCACAGGAATTATATGTAAGTGAGGGCACCATGGTATCAGGCATAATACAACAAGAACAGGCAAAGAAAAGATTGGCTAGAAAATGGCTTCATTTGGTTCCCCTCTGACACATCGTCCAAATAAAGTAATGGAATAGTTTGATGAATGAGCAATAAATGATGATAAACAAGTGGAAAGAAATAAAAGTAAGCTACTTCAAATATGAAATCATAATCTTATAAATGCAAATACGTTGTGAGCTGAACATTATGCACACCAACAGCACACTTGCATGCATCGGAGTCATCTTTCCAGAAACCCGCCTGTGGTTTTGTTGGTGAGTTGCTTGATGACCTTACAATGACAGACAGTGCATAATGTTGCGAAACTTGCTGGAAACAATGTGATGGCATTGGAATAAAGACAGAGTTATTCTACTCTTCAGTTTACTGCAATATCCCTGTTTAAGACTAAACCTCAAAACTTTGTACAATTCTCTGATGGTCTTCAGGTGGTACACTACGTTAAATATATATATTTACATGCAGACCTGCACTGATGTTCTTGTTTCTTTTTCTTTTGCAGGTTCCCCAGACACATATTAATTTTTCACTCAGTGTCTGTAATTGTTTGACTTGAATTGTTTCTTCTCTCCTTTCCTCCCTCCTGCCATTTGCTCTAGATACATACTAATCTCTTTCTCCACACTTGTAGTTGCTTAATCTGAATGGGAAGCACTTTGAGAAGCTGACTTAAGCAGCCAGCCTAAAATGACATACTTTAAAGTGGAAAGGAGAAACCACAAGAAATAGGGCAACTGAATTCTTCAAGAAATCCCCGTTGACCCATTGCCCTAATAAAGAAACAACCATAGTTAAAAGATTATTTGGTATCTTGCACATTAGGGGAAAATCAGTCCTCCTCTTCCTCTCCTCAAATATCTGATATCTGATTTTAAAATTTCCTTTGCAGTGGATGCACTGGATGGCAGAGATGCAAGATGACTCTTGGAGGAGAGATAGATGTGGTGGAGTGGCTGAAGCCAGGTCCATGGCCTCCCCTGTCACCTGTGAAAGCAAGACATGGCTTCCTCCCAATATTCCTCCTTTTTGTCCCACACTGCAGGACTCCCATTTATAGACCCATTGTCTTTACAAAATAATGCAGAATCAGCATGGAAATCTGTACTGGGATGAGATAAACAGGGTGGGATTCAACGCCCCCACTCTGGGGACAGTTTCACTGCTGTTTAGGCTGAGCAGAGTTACCACAGTCCTCTTTCCTCAATACAATGTACTTTCCTGCCCCTCCTTTGTACTCATGTAATCCTGAAGCAGGCTGATTTGCAGAGCTAATATGGCAAAACCCCACTGAGACTGACTTTTCTAATGTAGGGTTAATGATCTTCTGATTAGGCCCCTCCTAGGATCGATGGGATGAATAGCACAGCAGGCACAAAAGAAGGAGGCAGGAACATGCACCCAGTAATAAGAACGAAGGAATGGCCTTAGAAAGGTTTAACTGTTATGGAAATACTGCTTTAAGTTATTTTATACAGCTCACGACTGGGTGTAGTGGCTTACAGTTGACTTGGGTGAACTGGATCAACACCTACAGCAGACACCCACCTCCCTTCACAGACTGTGCAAGCACATACTGCAGGAAAATTGACTCCTGACACACCTCCAATGTAGGCACAAGTCAAGTAATGAAAATAAATAGGGGAAATATGCCCATAAAGAGAAATTAATGGCTTTGGTGACTCTGTGGGGTGTGAGTCTATTCCCAGAATCAAACGGGAGAAATCAGCCTTACTGTCCAGCACTGTCCATTTGCAAATGAAACATTAAACAAACAAACAAACAAACCCAGAAAAATGCTCTGTTGGTTTTATGGGAGAAGTCAGAGGGCAGTTACCCAAAGTTACCAAGCCATTCTGAATGAAGAAGTAGGATCAAAGAGAAATTGGAAGCCACCTGTGCATTGGTGACCGTGATTCATTAGGGGATGACTACATTCATGAACCACTTTACACAAACAACATAGAAGCGCTACTTGAAGAGCAGAGGCAAATTTGGGCTCCCTTAAAAATCAGTGGCCAAAGCCCTGCTGCCACTTCAATGCCAGAAGCGCTCATTAGACTTAATACTGACATTGGTGTTTGTTGCTTTGGGAGGTTCCTCCATTAGCCAGCTACTAAATGTTCAAATTAGAAAACACGCTTTGGTGTTTCCTTTCACATGTTAATGTAGGTTTTTGGATTTAGAATCGACCTAGGAAAATTAAAATCAGTCCCAACCTCCGTACAGGGATAAACATCAGCTTAATGTCCAGGGGTCTCCCTCCTCCCCCTTACTTTCTGCTCCCTTTGCTGCTTTCTGAACTATAGAGGCAGATCATGAGAAACATTGTAAAGTACAATAATACACGCATAAACCTACACAACCATACACCACATACAGATGTGTGCCTGTGTGTGCACACAAACACACTGTTTGGGACTAAATCCCACTGACTCACGACAGCTGGCCTTTGTAATTTAAGATGCTACCTGTTCCAGGCTTAAGAAGGTATATTTGCAAGAGAGTAACCTGAATTTAAAGCACTAAAATAACAATAAAAACACTCCTCTCACAACCTATATATAGCTTGCCAAGTAGCTCTCTGAGGTGATAGACAGAAAACGATCCTATAATGCTACTCAGAAAATTGCTGTTTTATCTCTGGATATGGTTTAATTTCTCTTGTGGGCACAAGCCCTAAGCTCTGAGCTGGTGGGAAGAGATGGCACAGAGCTAGCAGGGCTCTTCCAACTGTGTAGCACTGCTCTCCTCCATCACCACCCTGCTCCCCTCTCTGGGCCTTTTTCCATGAAGCTCCCCCCCCAGCATTCCTAACAAGTCACAAATCAGATTCCTAAATATCATAGGACTGGGTTAAAGGTCGTGTGATCTTTGATCATGAGATGCTCAAAAATAATGAACACGGGATGTTTTTTCATTTACTTTTATCTGCCCCTGAATCTATGGATGGCATCTGCTGGCTCCAAGGCATGTGAGAGCTCTTGGTGGTCAATTCCAGCCTGAAACACACATCAGAAAATGGCTGCTCCAAGGGTTCTCACAATTCCCACTCCCATCCCAAGGGGAAACTGCTACTCATCCTCTTCCCCATCCCTTCCCACTTCTTCTTCCCACAGGGGTCCTTGAAGTTGGCCACTGCACCCTGGCTGCCCCACGACCCTGAGATCTCCTGGGAGGAGGCCCACAACAGGAAACTCCCGTGGTCAAATGGGCAAGGGAAAAGCCAGAGCCCCATCCCACCTGCTGATCCTTGGGAAGGACCCTTCCCCTACAGTGCTAAAGAAGCACCACACCGTATTTTACAAAAACAAGAGCAGGGGAAGCTTAGGTCCCTTTCTCTCAAACTTTTTCAGACCATGCACTGCACATGGTGACGTGGCGCTGAGCTTCTAGTCATTCCAAAACCAGGCCCGTGCCCATGTGCAAAGCACCAACCTCAACAAAGATGTGCCTCTTTTCCTTACCTCTTCCTCTCCCTGATGATAAAACAAGGCAAAATAGAAGACACCCTGCAGGGGTGGATGCATGGATGGATGGATGAATGGATGGATGGATGGATGGATGGATGGATGGATGGATGGATGGATGGATGGATGGATGGATGATTTGGGATTTGGGGGCTTTGCATTTCAATGAAAAGGAATAATTGAAAAAAAAAAGGAACAACGCTAAGGAGGATTAGTGATATTTGGGGCACATCTGTTGGAGAAATTAATTAATCTGTTGATTTCAGGAACAATGAGCATGTTCTCAAGATGCTATGTGCTCTATTTGTATGGTCACTGCACCTTGTACCTCCCATGTAACTTCCATCCGTGTTGACAGGAACAGAGTACAGGCAAAAGTCATAACTGAGTCTTGGGACTTCACAACTCAGGCATTAGCATCAGTACTCCTTGAAAAGCCCCTCTGGGTTGTGGAGAACTCTTCAGGCCACGTCTATCACCCAGGACTATGTACAACACAAAATTACAGAAGAGGAAAAGGAAGCACACAGAAATTTCCAGTTCTTGTTGAGTTCTGTGGCAGATATATGTTATACAACTTATCGTAATGCAAATTGCACTGATTTGGGGTAAGATATGGTGATGAAGCACTGACTTTCAAAGGCCTAGGCTTTATCTCTGGATATATTTAGTAAGGAAAAAATTTGACTGTAGATGTTCAAGATAAAACCCTAATTAGCTTATGTCATTGTGTCTGCAATTTGCATCATCTCTTACCCGGAATAAACCTCGTGGAACAGACCTTCCTAAAAATCCTGCTTTCCTGCCATTCTGTTAAAACCAATGGGAAACCCGGAGGTGTAAGAACAAGACACTCCTCCACACAGCACAGGTAACTCATTTGCAGAGGAATATTCCTCCCTCCATTTATTTTTAAGAGAAACATTCTTCTCTACCTTTACTACATATACTCCCGATGTCATTTGTTTCTCTCTACTCTCTGTGCCACGTGGTTTATCTCTAACTGAGGAAGGGCACGTAGAGGGGTCCCAAGGGGTCCAAAGGCTGGAGCAGCCCCTGCAGCTCACAGGACGCGCTCCCTTAGGGACAGGTTTTGCAGCCTGGTCCTTATTTGCATCCATGTGCACCTGCATGCTCTGCAGCATGGGAACCAGCTGCCATACCTGGTTCTCACATCCTTCCACGGGCAGCCGGCGTAAGAAGGAAAAAGGTCACTCGTGACCTCAGCATGCAACTGCTCCAATGACAGAAAAGATTATTTCAGTAAAGTAGCAATTTTTATTGGGCACTGAATGCCACCATAGGCACCGAATGCCACCATGGGCACTGTAACTGCCCCAGGATGGTGTTTCACAGGCCACTTCAGACCCACACAGTGCTTTTCAGAATATATTAAACTATTTACCTGACTGGGGAATGAAAGCACATGGTGGCTGTGCTGTGTGTGTGCAGTAATGACTTTTATCAGCAGGAACTCAGAGTCGGAAAACTAGACATGCTTTCAGGCACAGCCCAACTTCCTGCCCGCTTTCAGCCTGTTTTTTTCCCTAAACTGCTTTCCATGGAGGAGGACACCAAAGGGCTGCAACTCCCAATTCCCAAATTGCAGGAAAACAGCTCTACAAACCTACAATAAAGGGATATTAGTGAGATTTCGCATTTTGTGTTTTCCACAAGCCTGAAATTTTTACAGAAAAATCTCCCTCTTGCATCTTCTGTGTAATCCAACACTCTGGTAAAAATGATGGCATCGGGGAAACAAGCAGACCTCAGACAAACTCATGCCCCTTAACGTCCTAGGTGGTCACAAAGCTTTGGTGGAATGAAGCATAATGGCCAATTAGTGAGAATACTCGAGGAGAAGCCATCAAATATTAATAAAGCAGCTGAAAAACATGCTTAAAGTAAATCTATTATTGTAATTACATCTTGGGAGGCTGGCATTTCAGAGCTTTGTATTTTCATTTTACAGGAGAAGTGTTAGGTTAACAGAAAGTTATGCTGGGAAGCACAATACAGCTTTCATTACTGCAGACCATGAGTTCAGAGGTTTTCCTTCATGGGGTATTTAGAACCAGCAAAAGCAAGCTGATGCTCATCAAATTCCCATTGTTATGCATTTAAGGGAAATTTTGGAGAAAAAAAAAAAAAAAAAAAAAGCTCCTTTACTTCCCAAATACAAAAGATTAGGGTTAAAAAATAATCTCATAATCTTATGTTTTAATAATCCAAAAAATATCTCTGACATGGGTCAGTAAAAACAAACTGAAAACAAAGCAGCTTAATCAGGGAAGCTGACGTTTTCTTACTGACTCTTGTCAAAAACATCGTGAAGTTACACATCCTGTGCTGAAAACCTTGAAATTGGTGTCTTTTTTAAAACAGTAGCTTTTAAAAAATTTTAAACAGACTAATTGATAACAAATGCAGCCAGCTTCCAGAGTGTAATCCTTCCTAAAACTGTTAATAGATTGAAATTCAGCCTTTTGTACAATAGTTTCACTTTGAAATCACTTTAAATGATTACCTAGTCTTGATAGAGTTAATATAGTTTACTGCGTCACCTAGATTGTGTTTAATTATTAATAAAAGACACTACTCGTCATAATAATGTTTCTTAAAATGAGCACATCGGTGTGCTGACCTCTTACAGGCCGGTTGCCCTAGCTACTCAAAGTATGTTTTTTAATTATTATATTGAAAATGTCTCTTACACGGTTAGCTAAAGAGAATTTGAGAGCCCAAAGTAATGTATCTTTACCTCGATTTTTAGAATCAAAGAGAAAATTCAGGCTGATGACTGCCCTGAAAGCTGGGCTGACCAGGGCAGGGTACAGTACCGGGTCCCCAGCGGGAGCAGGGGCTGCGGTGCAGGCAGTGAACCGTGATGCTCTAAACAAAAGAGCATTTGCACCAACAATGAGGCTGCGGTTCCCACCACGCTCTGCACCGCTGTATTGCGGAGTCGTAATTATCTTGATGTTCAAGGCCAAGTGCCTCAGCCTGGTGCCCAACTGTCGAAACTTTCAGTCATCGTAGCACAAAGGAGCGGCACACAAGGAGCCGCACTTTTTTTCCCCTCCCTAACAGGACATCACCCTGAGACCCTCCTCTCTGCACCCAACCATCCTTCCTGCTGGCCCTGCGATCGCTTTCCTGTTGTTGAGCTACTGATGAAAAGAGAAACGACTAACCCCGGAATTACAAATGTTTTTCACAATTCAGTCTTTTGTTCAGTTCTGTTTCCCAGTTATGTACTCACAGCCAGGAGAAAAGGAGGCCCATTACCTTGTTCCTTGGAAGTTACATTTCTTTTTATGTGTATATTGTTTCGGAAGATCTAAAATATTTAATTCCAACCTTCCTGGAACTCGATTTTTTAGCCTTCATCTCTGCTCTGAGAATTGTGAGGGGGTTTCCAGAACATGAAGTATGCTGGAAAAAACACTAGCTCGTGATGATTTTATCTTCCCCACAGCTAACAGAAAGGCAAGTGCTTTTTTTGTTGTCGGTGGGTTTTGCTTTTTCCCCCTTTTTTTCCTCTTCTCTTCTTTTTTTTTTTTCCTATTTGGATTATTTTCAGTGAGCAACAACCCATCGAGACACCTAGCAGTGGTAATAAAACACTTACAGAGTAGTCTAATGCATGGGCTACTCTGACACTTAGCAAGTACATGTTTTGATGTATTAGAATGAATTTGTGTGGCTTGCATACATTTTAAAATTTCATCCAGCGAGCCTGTCTTGACACACACACAGAAAAAATAAAACGATGAGAAAAAACCCCGAGTCATATGTTACACATGGCTCGACTTGGCTAAATTAATGAAAGCACAATCATAAACGATGGTCACGGAGAAATTTGCAGCAGTTTAATAAAATGCTATTTAAAATATTTTAATTAAAATTCACTTAGCGTGTGTAGTTTCTCTCAGATCAATGTTCTTCAATGGAAATACACATTCACAATGAAGGTAGTGTATGTGGGAACTTAGCTGCGTCACTAAGGAGGGTTTTTACATGTACCTGTAAAATTATAATATCAAATAGCTCCACTTTGTGTAATTACTTTCCACCTTCCCCCTTTTTTTTAGTTACACCAGTGAAGATAAGCAAATGCATTGCAACAAAGGTTTTCAAAAAGCCTGGGAGAATTGTGACTCCCATTTAGGTGTGGTAGCAGAAATCCCATTAATATAGAATCAGGAGTAAAAGTCAAAAGCAAGTACGAGCCCCCCAAAATGATGAAAATTCATGGAGCAAGACATTCAAAAAGACAAATACATACAACTGGTTAAATGCATTAAGAGAGAGTATTCATGTATGCTAGAAACAAGAAAGTCCTGAATTTTTAGAGAATCGCAATTTGTTATTAATTGGAATGGCAATAGGTATCAGAGGTGCTCAACCTGTATTTCTCTTCAATTGAAAAAAAAAAAAAGATAGGGTCACATTCATAGGACATATTCTTGCCGAGGGCAGGGAAGGAGAGGCCAGGTGCCAAAGCCAAGCAGGCAGCAATGCCAGGTCAGCAGCCTGCCTACTCATGTAACCGTGAGCACGCCAGTAAGAACCTACCCTGTCCCCAAATCACAATATAACACACGTCAATGGCATTAATAATGGGCAGGTGTAAAAATGTAATCGTAAGCATGGAATCCTCCAACAAGTTATTTCCCACATCCTTCAGACACTGATTTTTAGCTATATGCTACTTGACATTGTCAACAACTGGAAGGAAAGCCTACGATCGTCAGTGATAAATTCTGCAGGTGACTGATAATGAGAGCAGGGAAATGAAGGGAAGACCAGGCCAGCTACTCAACCATCTTAAGGAAGAGCAGAACAATGCAAGAGAAAACCCAAATGATGAGCTGTAGTCACTAGGCAGGATTTTCTAGACCCTAGAAATTTTGGACCCTGTAATTTTTCAAGACCTTAGACATTTTTGACCCTATAATTCATAATTGTTTTGGAGATGTATGACTAAAGTAGCTTCTGAAGGCAGGGCTAAGTGATTGTACTGGTGAGGGACCTGTTGCTTTCTTTTACAAAGCACCCTTCATGCACCTCGTCAGACCGCTGTAAAACTAATTGAAAAGACCAAACAAAGCAGTAAGTCCATAGCTAGGTTTCCAGATGACAGCGAAGGGCTTTGATCAGTGCAAGAATTTCCACGGGCAAGGAGGAGAAGACACGAGGCTCCAGAAGAGGCACCCAAACCGCCGGCAAATGCAAGACTTCAGCTGAACCAAAAACCATTCGTGGGCAGCAGCTGGGGTGGATGTAAGGGAGGGTTGGTGCACGTCTGGGAAGGCTTTCAGGCTTCAAACAGTAGCTAGTTGATACACATCAGGATGAGGGTAATGTGATAAAACTCTTTTCCGGGCTCTCGGAGAAGGCACAGCAGATTGATGTTAGGGCTGCAGGCCATTTACACAGTTTGAGAAGTGTCAACAAATACACCACAGTAATCCAATTAGAGCAGGCTTTCTGCATCCTGACAAGTGAGCATAGGTTGAAGATTAGTTGAAGGAAACATCCGTCAGGGAAAAATCCCGCTACAGGAGAGGGGGACCTCTGCAGGGATTCCTGTCATAATCTGATGCAAACTCCAGGCTCCAGATGTTCATCTCCTGAGATTCAGCAACATTTAGAGAAAAACAGTCGACAGGAGTGTGACAAAGTTTAAAAGTTTAATAAACTTCAGCTTTTGACTCTATTCTATAAAAATATAGCTTTACTCTGTATTAATTATTTCAGTTGCCTTATGGAGCAGTATTTCCATGGTCTTGCTATCAGCCTCAGGTCCCGCTGAGCACCAGGAGGTTCCAGCCCAGCCACGAAGCTGTTGTGTGCTGGCCCCATCCCTGCACGCCCTAACAGTGAGCAGCACTGCAAAAACAGGCAAGGACACATCTTAACGTGCAGGGGCACAAAAGATCTCTGCAGGAGAGTGTGTGAGAGCGCGTCAGGAAAGAAATCCCTTTCACAGGGCTCTCCTCCAGTTTTCCAGCCACCAGCAGCCCAGGCATGGCTCACAGGAGCTGCCCTTGCTGCTCGGGATTTTGGCACCAACTGCTTTTATGGGACCTAGAAGATGCTGTGCCATGGTTGCCACCCCTTGGAGTAGGGGGACAGCATTACTTTTTCTTAAAGGGGTGCCTCATGGCCTTCATCTGTTCAGAATAACTTTTTTGGAGTCCAAAGCAATCCTTGGATGAAAAGTGCTTTGTATGGATACGGCTTGTAACGAGCTGAAGTCATAGTTCCTTGACCACATGTATACCCAAAGGCAAGAATTTTGCCTGCTGATACCTCTTCATCTGAATATCCCAAGCCAGTACTTATTTTCAGAAATCCATGATGCAAAATGGGCATCACAGTAAAAAGAGAGAGAAGAAAGTAACTTGCACAATCGACTGCTGTGCTCTTCAAATGCAGCGTGCACTGTGTAATACTCAATGGAAGACTTATTATCCATGGCTAATTGCAAAGAATAGGTTGTATAAGTTCCTCCTCATATGTTTAGATATTAAGTCAGCTCATGAGACAACATCTGTGGTTCATTGCTCTGTGGCATGGGTAAATGCAATGGTCATATGGGGAAACTTCAAAGCACTGCGAGACAGATTTATGAGACGCTACGTCTCACAGTACATAGCTGAGTGGCAAAGATCATAAAAAGAGGAAAAGATAGGCTTTTGCAGCTCTTGCACCAGTCCTGCTCTGAGAAATGTTTGGAGGAGCTCTGCCTCTGTACTGCTCACAGAGCCCTCACCAGCTGGCCAAGCGCCGTGAGCTGCTGGGGCTTGGAGAGGTGCCGGTCTGTGCCCGGCTGCTGCCAGCAGCAGGGATAGAGCTTGCCATGTCCACATCAGCTCAGATGTCCGCTCAATCAGTAAAGGCAGAAGAGGGTTTTCCTTACACAAATTCCATGTGGATGAAACAGAGGAAGTTGAAGAAGTGGTGGGAAAACTGTGCAGAGAACAAAACTAAGGAGTGGTAATCCTAAGGAAGGATCCTGTACATGTACGTTCCTTTACCAGGAAACCAGGACTAAGGGACACCGTTTAGGTAGCACCAGTACAAAATAGTGTAGTAACTTCCTTTCATTCAGTTTAATACTTGAATGAGGTATCCTTCAGAGAGATGATCCATAAAGCTGACCCGTACTGTGGACGAGGCCCCTACATTCATGGAAGTGTTTGGGAATAACACAATTCCTTATGCAGTGTTTTGTGCTCAGGACAAACTTGGTCACAGGTGTCTGAAAGTGCTGGCAAATCCCCACGGCCCTGGGATGATAAACTTTCAGCCTTGCCATTGAAAATTTCCTAAAATATGAAGATATGCTGTACAAGACTTTGCTGTTACACACCTATGGGTACAGGGCTCTAGCAGAGCTGCAGAAGTGTAACCGAGACTGGAATTTCAGACACTCTCGCCCAAGATAAAATGCTCATTACAGCTACCCTGGCTGCCAGATTTCTGTACTTGAAAGCTAAAATTCTTCCAAATAAATCTCTCTGGCCTGAAAAATGAGAAACTAGTATCAGACCAAGCAATGAAATTACTATCTGAAGGATGAATATGAGTTAAGAAACCAGAGAACCAGATCTTCATGTTTGCTTTTACTGCTAGATGTTGTTTGAAAGAGCCAAACCCTGAGAACTTGCTGAGCACCATGAATAGGGCCTTCTGGCATGACTCTGCAAAACCAGCTACAATTACCTCCTAGTGGCACACACATAGAGAACTCACTGCGGTGAAGTTAGATGGCACGATTTCTCACATTAATATGGTATCACAAAAATAAATGAGGACTAAAAAAAAATATAACATGTAAAGGATCTCTAATTGCTGTATTTGATTACTACAAGATTTATGACCACTTAAGATTTCTCCCCTCTCTGAAGTGAAATCCAAGGAGAGATGCTGAGGATATGGGAAGTTCTCTGGCAATATCTTTTTTCCCCAGAAATTGCTCCTTGCTAGGGGAGAAGTAGCAAAGGAGGCTGAAAGAATGCACTGTGCTACGGAGAACTGTGGGAACATCAACTCTCTTCCTTATCTCAGAATTATTTTTTTTTTTCCCTTTGGATTGCTTTTGTTCTGTGTGGTTCAGTTTTACTTTGGGGGACTGGGACAGCAGAGGAGAACGCCGGTGGCTGCTGCTGAGCAGAAGGACCGCAGGCACCGAGCTGCCACGGGAGCTGATGGCAGGGCAGGAGATACACCCAAAGAGGTGTCCACAGCTATATGGCCTATAGGAGGCTCAACTGTTCCTGCAGCACTCAAAGATACACAGAACGTAGCTGGAAAAAAAAGAAACAGGTTTTCCACAGTGTCTGAGTTCATTCAGTCTGTTTGCTTAACTTAAATTATGTCCTTTAAGCCTGTAGTCATGCACACAGCTCCCTGCTGTCAATAGCACCATTGTCAGCCTGCACTGTTGTTCACTACTGTGCACGAGTTTCTATACAAAGAACAGAATTTAAAGCAGTTGCTGTTTTGAAAAACATGATTAAAAATATATGTCCTTGTTCCCTCACCTCCTTCCATCACAGGAAGTGAAGCTGATTCCAGCTCACCGAAAACTAGCCAGCGTTCAGGTTTCAAAAATATCTTATAAGAGCTCAGTTTACCTTTGTGCACGTAACAGAAGACTCCTGAAGACAGAGGAACTTTCATCATGTATAAATGACTAACAATTACTTCAAAACAAATGGAGGGCTTCAAAGCAGGGTGGAAAAATGGGGGGAAATTCCATCTGATTATGATAGGACATAATTATCTGCCACAGGAAATAAATGCTATATTTTTAACAGGTGACCAGTCAGATAGATTCAGTACAGGGTTATGATTGTGTAGTGATTTATCATCGAGTTTCAGTGTATGTTAGCAGAAAGATGATAGATCTTAGCATTTTCTTGCAATTATTTTTCGACATAGGCTCTTAATTGGGAAATTGAAACATGAGAGCTGCCAGAGCAGGCTGCATTTCATTGACAATTACCATTCATATTTCATCTTTTACAATTATTTCAGAGATTCATAAGTACTTCGTATTGATATGTTACTACTCTGAGTTTATCCCATGGAAACATGTCTGTAATGCCAGCATCTCCCAGTATTCAGCCTTAGCAATGCTCTGTCCATGCCATCAGCCACTGTTCTGCTTTTCCCATTCACAGTTGCTGCATTATGAGTCAATACACACTGCTGTTCTTGAAACAAACCTGTGCTGCTTAAATGTTAGATAGATATAAAATCTGTATTGTTGCAAACAATAAATATTTATATACAAGCAGCAAATGCAATATTATGATTAATAGATCATAAACCCAATTTACAAATCGATATTAACTTATTTAAAAAAAGGTCAAAAATTGTAGGCAGAATAATGCAGTTCTTAAAGGAGATCATGGACAAAATTCAACAATGGATCAAGTACTTTGTAAACTATTTTTGGTAATAGATTGCTTGTTGATAACATTTTCCACCTCGTTCTGTAAAAGGGGTGAAAAACAACCATCTAATGACCACCATATGTGGCCAAGTGTGTCAGGTCTGATGGAAAAAACATTGTCATGCAACACTGAGCCTAAAGGCACTAATGTAACATAAACCAACCACAGAGTGGATACTAAATGTCTACTGCATTCATTCGGCAATAAAACAGATATAGTCAATAATATTTGTATCAATTTACAGGATAAGGAATTCCAGAGCCCTCTTGAACACAGGGCAAACTGTCACTCCAAAAAATAAAGTTTCACTGAGGCATGGTTAACTCTGAAACCTAAAGTTGGCATGCCTATGAGCAGTGCACATTCCTTAATTTCTGATCACTTCAATATCCTGGCAGGACAGTTAATTTTTAACTCAAGAAATATGTACTGAAAACACAGTTACAGATCAAATCTTTCTTTGTGCATGAATATTATGCTGCTGAATATATGAATATTCATATTATATGAATAATATTCGTACAGTGACTGTTCTGACTACAGAATTAATTATTAAGTATGTTCATGAATTATTAATATAAAATTATCCTCTTTCATTTTTAAGCATATTTAGTCTTTTTATTCTGAAAATAGCAAAAGACCCTCAAAATTTGATAGGAGAATGGCATGTTTCTATCATTCTATGTCATTCCAAAACTTTCCAAGACCTTTACTCATGGATGAATTAAGTCTATTTATATGCATACCATTTTCAATGAAACTTGCTATTTCTAAGCATTCCTAATCATATATAGTATTACATAAACATGTTAAACTAAATGAACTGGTTATAAAATGTATTGTGTGATGCCAAGTGTTTTCCATATCATGCATCAACTGTATGCACAGAAAATGGACTTCATAATGCATTTCACTGTATAAGTCACACGCAAAAAGCCTCCCAGGAACAATCATTCCTCAGCAAAGACCAGAATCCCAGCCATCACAGACAGATTCAGGGTTTCAATGGTCAGGCAAAAAAATTGTCTCCAGCACCTTATGAAGATTCTGTTGCCCTGAGCCCCTCTCATCTCAGGGAGCATCTCCTGCCCCTGTGCTGGGGAAAGCCCAGTTCCCTTACTGATGCCATGTCCCTGCTGGCTGCTGGCTCCTTTCACCACTGCATTTTTAATTACAGTCCTGAGCCAACAGCCATGTAAAGTGAAGGAAAACCCTTCCGCCTAGAAGGCTGGATGCAGCACTGTAGGCATACACATCATGTTATTTTTTTATATGAAGACTTAAATAATTTATGTTTTCAATTTTTTATAACTTCAGCACTGAGAGGCCGCCTTGGGAACAGTCCCCTCTGCTTTACACCTCATTTGTGGGGGTCACAGCAGATGTTGACAAGCTGTCAGCATCAGTTACAGCCAGGCAGCACCTCAGCGCAGGATGCTCACATGCACGTGCAGCTTCAAACACTCAAATAAGCCCACTGCCTTTACTGAAGCACCAGAAAACATTCGGCTGGTGTTCCTCCCTAACATCTCAAGAATGTTTGAGAAGAAGCACTTTGATCTTCACTAGCTTTCTAGATCATGATGCGGCAAAGTGTGTTCCTCAACAGGCTGCTGGATATGGGCCTGGAAGAGGCTTTCTGGAGTCCACCTGGATGCTTACAAACTGGAGCTGCCTCGCAGTGCTTCCCATAAATGTATATTGTGGCAGTTTCTGGTCACCGTGAGCCACCCTCATGCTCTGCACTTGTCCCAAGGGTTGGTGACCTTACTGAGGCTGCCCACCCACACCATGCCCTGGTGGGCACTGCTGAGGTGCCAGGAAGGAGTTAATATGCAAAACCATGGGACAGGGCCCACCTTTTTCCTTCCAAGTATTTGGTAAAAGAAATACGATTGCACAAAGTGGGTAGAAATTCACATGAGGGAGATCATTTCAGTAGCTGTTGGTCCCCCTGGCACGGCCTGGAGCAAGGCACGGCTCCTGTCACGGCATGTCCCTGAGGATATCGGCCTTACCCCAAGTGATGTGTGGCACTCAGAAGCCTTCCCCCTCCCAGAAGGCACCACCAGGAGTTTTTCTCCCTTTGACTAAGAATGTCAGCAATTCCAGCTTGATACAGAGCTGGCCTGGTTGACGGGCTAACATATAAATCATGGGTCAAAGATAAGATAAACACATACCAGTGTAGTCCTCGTAGCACTCACAAGTGTAGCCCCCTTCTCGGCTCCGACACAGCCCGTTGCTCCCACAGGGGTTGGAGTAGCAGAGGTCGATCTCCGTCTCGCAGTAGTCACCGGTGAAGCCGGGCGGGCAGCGGCACCGCAGCCCATTGATGGGATGGATGGGGCGGAACAGGACCGTGTTGGAGCTGATGAACGGGGCCGAGCTGTCGAACTTGAGCACGGAGACGCACTTCATGTAGTTCTCGCAGGGCTCCCGCAAGCAGATGTTGTCATCAAAGGGCAGCACCCTCTGCGTGGAGATCAGGGTCAGCAGGGTCCTGTTGAGGTAGATCTGCTCCTGAAGGTCCTCGGAGGGGAAGAACTTGTTTCGGATGCCACCAGGGAGCAGAGCCGAGAAGGTCACATTCAGGATGTTGGAGCTGACGTCCGTGTCGTTTTGGATGTTGAACACAAAGATGCCATCCTTGGCGGTGGACAGCACTGTTGCCACGCCCTCCACGAAGAGGGACAGGAGGGGAGAAAGGAACCTCTCCTGGGACATGTTCTCCAGCCGCACCGTGATGCTGTTGGTGAGCATGTCGTCGGTGATGATGGTGACGCGCAGGGTGCAAACTGCTGTCACGCTGTGGACACCATCTGAAGGGAAAAGAGAAAGATTACAGCAGTGTCAGAGACCAGGCTTCAACCTATGGGCAAGGATGTCCCTGCAGTCTCCTAGAAATTAAATGGACCTGTGAGGCATTTCAGGGCACCAGAATTTGAGTAGGAAATGCATCCTTCTGCAGTGATTACCAATGCCTTTACTCAATAAAAATAAATAATAAAAATAAACAAACAAATTTTCTTAAGGATTGCAACTCAGATATCTCAAACAGCACACCCAGAGTACATCCCAGGCAAACAAATGGCGAGGGCTAGTGAGCAAACAGACAGCCTGACAGCCCTGGGATGACCAAGGGGGCTCTCCTGATAGCAACTGAAGGGATCTTAAATACAAGTCACGGCTAGTCTACAGCCGGTGCTGGGAAGCTGTTGCTTTTCACAGCACACCACCAAAATTATCTTCTCCAGGCACAGTCTCAGGGTTAAGGAGCCAGAACTATGCACAGACAGAGAGTTGTTACCAGAGCTTTAGATAAAAGCCACCTACGGAAATATTCACATTTAAACATCTGAATTCATTCATTCTACACACCTTCTTCAGAAAATGTTATGAAACTTAGAAAAAAAAAGTCAGTAATGAAAAGCAGACATTTAAAAACTCTTCAATTTAACCTTTATTTAAAGCATTTCTAGTACAGCTGTGGATGTTTTGCAATAAAACCCATAAATATGTGCATAGTAATAATACCTGACACTGGACTGAGAGATGTCACTGTAAAATCTTAATATACCCCAGGCTTACTGTAGTGTTATGAATGTACATTCTTTCTTTACAAAACATAATTATGATGATACAGTTAATGCTATAATTAATCCAAATTCAATGTGAGCATGGATTGGAAATTGCATCATCACCAAAATCAAACCACTTAGTCTGATTCTGTCTCCTTGCTAACATTAAGGACTCATTAAGAAAATACAGATCACATTACAGAAAATATGATTAGTATTACAGTAGCATCAAGAGATCCCAGGAGAGATTGAGACAGTTCTGATAAGAAATGTTCCCTCTCAAAGATCTTACAGAGCAAATAAACAACTAAATATGGGTGTGAGTTCATCTCATGAGGGATGAACTGGCTTGAGTGGCCACTATCCAGCCCACAGGGGTGTTAACAACAGAATCCAGCTCTCCTAGGTCCCAGCCTAGTCCCATAGACTTGGCCCAAAGCATCCCTGAAATAACAGTTTCACAAGTGACCTGCTATTGCATGTGTTTCAGTCAAACCATAATGCATGTGTGGAAATGGATTTTGCATTAATATATAATCACAGCAAAAACTGCATTTGAATCAATCTAAAACCAGTGTGAGATTAAAATTCTAACAGCACGGATTGCCAAAGGTCATCTTCCCAAGGACTGTTATCTGAAAGTGTAAGTTTATGATCCATTATGGTCTCTTCTAAAAGGTCTTCCAAGAACAGAAAAAACAGAATGGCTCTTTTCCCATTCACAGTTATCGCTGCACCCCAAGTGCTCTTTTTTCAAAAATAAATGTAGTGTTAATTGCTTATATTATATTAATAAATATATTGTTAATTATTGCATAATTAACCAAATGGCTTTCAACTCCATCCTCCCGATCAGGACATCTGTAAAAGCTCAGCTGTTGACTTTTTTTTTCACACTGAAGCAGCTTTAAGGCAAACAGAAAATTCTTCTCTCCTGTGTGTTACTTTACTACTGCCTAGCTAAAAGCAAACACTAAGAAGAGGTCATTATTGGGGGTGATCTTTTTGATGTGCCCAACATAGCTGCTCACGTGCCAGCTTTTGCTTTCTCCCAGAGATCCTTACCAACTCTTCCTTGGACTCACTCTAGAAACATTTCTGCTTCCACAAAGACCCAAAGACACTGAATGCAACCTTTAAGAAACATCAGTAGCCAAAATTGTCATGTATAACCACCTCTTCTGGGGTAGTCTGTGGATGTCTGGACAACAGCTAGTACAGGATGCATTTTATTTTCATAAACGACAGCCTCTGACTAGTTTACCCACTTCTGTCAACTGCACAGCTCGTTCCACTGAAAGAACAGAAGCAGAATAAACTATTCACATTTTTTTCCTAAAGCAATTGACATTTGATTGCCTGTCCCATAGGGTCCCTGAACTATTTTGCTATTTGTTGCACAATACCCTACAGAAGTGCTCTCATACCAGTGAGGAATGAGAATAGTGGACAATGGGTCCTTTTTTTTAAGAAAACACTATGATCTATAGTCCATGGTATGTATAGTAAGAAGACAAAATACTATCCACTGTCTGACAACACACTAGAGTCTACAAACTGTCATAATCAATATAAACTGTCACAATATACAAGAGCTTCCCAGCATTCACAACAGCTATTCTGACACAGTTAATAAATCACTGGAAAAAGCCCTGTGTCAGATACCACACAGCCTTGTTGTTCTGAAGGCAGCACAAAAGAAAATCGGGCACAGACATATAGTGATGGATTTTGCAAAATTAAGTTATGTTTCAAAAGCAAATTTGGCTTTGTTCAGCCCCATTGCAGAGCATTAAAATAAAAGAGAGTAGAAAGGAGCCAGGCATGTGTGCCATGGGCAACAAAAGACCGGCATGGCTATACAGCCTGCTGGACAAGCAGCTCTTTCATAACCCCAGTGGGTTTGAGAGCAGAATCACTGGATTTGATCATTCTATTCATTCAGAAATTCATGGAAAGCTGAAACAGTCTGTGGTTTTATGTGACCAAATTAGTATCTATTCTACTTTGAACAGGCAACATTCCCTTTGAGGGTCTGAAGCAAGTGCAACGAAGGAAGTGAAAATGTTGCCTTGTCCTTATCAGGAATTGAGTAAGTCTGACATACATGACAATATATGTGTTTTGAGCCTCTCAGATGAAATACTCCAAGAAAGTTTTAGAAGTTTACTGCCAGAAAATGGAGAAAAATAGTATTAGAAAGTATTATTTTATGGAGCAGTAATACTTCATGTCCTTTCACTGTCTGACATGCCTACCATATGCAGCTACCCGACACACAAGCACAACCAATCTGTTATTCTGCTAAAAAGGCTCTAACACAGCCTGATTTTTCAAAGGTCTGAGGATGCAGCTATAAAAAGCCTGCATCGTGTTTTGGCAGGTGCAAGATGGCTTCAGTCAGGGGTGTGAAACAACCTTCAAGGGATGCTACACAGGAGAAACGCTGGACACACTTTCCTCCTTGGAGCAGACCTAGGCACAGATGAACACGTCCGTGTGTGCAAGGCCTGGCTGTCACTGCTTCTCACAGCCATCATCTGCCTGGCTTCAACAAATGGGCTGGGTGCAGGAGTGTTTCTGAAGGAGCTCTGCAAACATGAGCCACGCTGGCAGATGAGATGTGTGGGCATCCTGCTAAGAGTGTCTTGAGTGGCCTGTGTGCATCTTAGCAGCCCAAGCCACTGGAAGGATGGATCAAGAAGAAAAATAGGGCTCCAAACATCGTTTTGTGGGATTGGCTCCTAAAACCTCTGTCACAGTGGCTTTTGTTGCTCTGTCCCGGAGTTTCTCTTATGTACATTGTGATAACAGCACTTATGTGTAAATTGTGGAGCATGGGATGCAGATGTTGAAATGCTGAGACACTGGGGTAATGAAGGCAACAAAAATACCCTAAAAAAATCATAAAATATTCTTTCAAAAGGTGTCACAAGTAAGTTTATCAAAAGCAAGGAGGAGAAAAATAAGGGGAAAAAAAAAAGTCTATTAATGTTTCACACTACTGTGAATGGACCAATATCTGTATTCTGGACATCCGG
The DNA here is from genome assembly GCF_009819795.1 of Aythya fuligula. Taxonomy (NCBI): domain Eukaryota; kingdom Metazoa; phylum Chordata; class Aves; order Anseriformes; family Anatidae; genus Aythya; species Aythya fuligula. The sequence goes on from NC_045559.1 coordinate 16,349,550, forward strand.
GTAATTGTAGAGGAAAGAGGCGTTCATTACAAACACAGTTCATGCACACTGAACTTATAGCCAGGCAATAATGTTCTACATATACTTTCTGCAAAAGACATCTCCAGAAGGTGGAAATCAAAGTAGACATATTTTGTGTCATTGTCATTGCTGAATATGCTCCTTAAAAAAAAAAAAAGAGCAACTAATCTTTACACTCCATCAAACTAAAGAAAAGATTTAATACAACTATTATTGACACATTACAAACAAAAGAGAATACAGTAAAAGCTGACAAAAGCACAAACCTCTCTAAAATACAGTAATAACTGAGAATTTATTAAATAGCCATTGTTTCATGATTACCTTTCCTTTACAACAAACCCAATCAAATTTGAGACCTTAATCTCAGCTTTCTATCTTCTGGCAGTCCATAAACCAAAGAATTTTATTATCTAGAAATGTAAACACAGCAATGTTTAACTGAAACACGTATTTGGCAATGGCAGCACCTGGCCAGAAAGGATCTTTTTGTTTGTTTTTGAAGTTGGCAGAAATAAAACAATTAACACTTTTTTTTTTTTTTTTTTGGCTTATTATATACAAGGGTCTTAGGGATAATTATCAAAGCTGTATATTTTATATAAATATTTTAGCATCAGAACGTTTTTTCATAGATATCCCAACCCACATCTATTCTAATCCTGCTTTATAATGTATCTGGAAATAGCAGATGCCAGAGTTTACAACACAGCCATGCAAACTCCTTGGCCAGAGAACAGAATAAGGACACTCCATAGGTTCACATAAACCTCTTGCTTTTCCCAGCTCGTAGGAATCAGGCATATCCATAGGCAGCAGACGTCATTTGGTAACATGCCTTTGAATGATCAGACTTCCATCCCTCACTGCTTGCAGCCGTGTCTTTACATATGGGAGCAGGCTACACTGTGCAGAGCTGCAATCCTCTGCAGGTCAGCAGAGAAGAAACAGATGGGTGGCAGTGGCTGCCAAAGAGAAAAGCCACAGTGGCAGTGAAATCTGCAAAAGGCCTCATTTTTTTTCACCTCTTTGCTTAACAAGTTCAGTTTGCTTAACAAGTTCAGTTCAGCCTTGAATTAATGTTGAAGATGCCATAGTTTTAGTGTCATCTCCACTGCTTGGGTGGCAGCAGCATGTAAGTAGCAGCAGCTCATAGCAGTGGAGACAGCAGGCAATATTTGGCTGCCTGAGCAGAGCTGGAACCTAAAACATGGGTTTCACTCAGCTGCCTGCTGAGCAAACAGCAGTAAAACCCAGCAGACATCCATAAAAGTGACATGAGCAGTCCTGCACTAAGTGTTGGTTGTTTGTTGCCTCGCAAAGTCTGCAGTGTAAAGCCCCTGCCTTGCATGTGTGCTTGCACACCATGGAAAAAGTTTTAAAATACATAAGATATTAGTGTATTAAAATTATCCCTTCCAAACCACTGCTGTATGCACTACAAAGCCATTCTATGATCAGACAAACTATAAGACAAACCCTTTAAAACATTGTCTACATTATGGAGAATTTCAGGGGCTTACAGCACAGAGAAAGCATCCTAAAAGGAAGTAAACTGCACAGAAAATGGAGGATGGGAACCTAAGCAAGATTCTATGCCAAAACAGGAGAAAAACTACCACAAAAGTAAAAGGAAAATAGGCAAAATTGTGAATTTAATTTTGGTCTTAGTTGTCCAAAAGGGCAGGACAAAGGTCCAGGGGCAACCATCCCTGAACATCCCCAAGCAGTCCTTGTTATGTAATAGAAATAGATGAAAATAAAAATTTCTCTTTTGCTAAAGGAAAGCAAATGTTGTGATAACTAAATGTTGTGATAACAAAAAAGGGGACAAAACAAAAAAGGGGACAAACTGAAGTCTTTGAGAAATACTCTCCATCACCTCGTTTTGGTGTAAACACATCTTGTATAACACCCTATCATTTCTTAGACAGGCAGTAATGGATCATGTTAAAGCTTCCTGCTCTGGGATCAGAAACGCTGCTGATGACCAATTCCTTCTTTACACCACATTGAATGAAACGACACAGGAATGATTCCCCTTGGCCATGGGAATTATGGCTTTTGTCCCTCCCTTCATTTCAGACTGCTGGTATCACATTTGCACGCTTAGGACCACTGACTGCCAAAGCAAGTTGTGGACTTTGGAAAGAATATATGAAAATAATTATCTATTATTCACACTACGTCAAATGTTTACATTAGAAACACTGGCCTGAAGAACATCAAGGCTGAGGCCTGCTCCAAAGCCCATTACGTCAACAGGAAGATTCCCATTGACTCCAGCAGGCTTTGCTCCTGGCCAAAATTGGGCCAGCGGCCCAAATCTATGTGCGCCCCTGCCAGCAGCCCATCGTGCTAGTGCAGAGCTTCCCTCCTGACCTGGCAGCCCCAGACATGAACCACAGTCTGTCAGGAAAGGGTAGTGGTTTAAAATCAAGACGTCGAGAGCAGAAATGAAAACATGAGGGGTGAGCAGGGCGAATGTGCAGATGGGAGCATACAGCCACTGTGGTTTATGTGCCACACGTAGCAGAGGTGAAAGCTGTGGCTGACCACACTGTGAACACTTTAGACAGACTACAACAGTCCAAATCCAAATTGTGGCTATGCCATGTCATGCCCTGCCACCATAGCAGTGTTGGCTATGACACACTTGTGGAGTGATGTCAGGGTCGGTGCAAGCAGAGGATCCTGACAAGCGTGTCCAGGCACAGAAAGCGTCTGGCTTCTCCCACATGCTGCCGAAGAGCTTTCAGGGAAAGCCACCTCTCACACCCCACAAGCTGCAGATGTTCTTGAAAACCCTTAAAATTAAGCTTTCATGTACTTATTTTTGCTTTCATGTAGTTGCTTGTGCAAGATGAGTCATCTCTTCATCCTGACAGAGACGGGTACCTGTGACACCTGGGGGATGGTGGAGCAGTGGGTCCCAAGGCAGCTCTCACCCACTGGTCCCCCTGGCAGCAACAACAGCAGTACGAGCTCAGTCAGACAGCTATGGAAAGGCAAGCTGTGGGAGGAGAAACTGCAGAAAGCAACCATGAATTCCTGGTGTGTTAAAAAAAAATATAATAATAATATTGACATCATTATCTTTAATTCAGCCTGTGCTATTCAGGCTTATTTACTTTGTACACAATATTGAAAAAAAAAAAAACAACAACGTATTTCAGTTTGCTGCCTGAACAATCACATAGGGGATTAAGAACAAATTGATGCCAACTGGATTGCTCAACACCACACAAGGTTGCCATTAACCCCTCTGAAACCAGCACCTGCGAGCTGCGAGTTTTGAAACACGAATTGGGTTGGTCATAGCAAGGAGTGTTTCCAGAGGGTGGGAAGTAAGGCACGTTGGATATGCTGGCAGGAATAAGCACCGTTGATTCTGACTGTGGTGAGGCTGAAAATATACCCAGCTTTCCTCAATATTTCCTTCCGGCATTGCTGCTTGCTCTCAGAGACCTGCTGCCCATAGGGTACAGTCGCGGTAAGGAGAGAGGTGTGGGCAGGGAAGCCAGCAGGGATGCACAGCCACAGGGCAGGCGGGGGAAACAAGTCCCCATCCTGAGCACAGGCTGGATGAGGGAAGGACACTGTGTAGGAAGGCAGCATGAGCACACTCACTGCCATCTCCTTCCAGACCATTTTCCTGACCAGGAGATTTTCCAGCTTGCCAAAATGTAAAGCCATTTTCCTTCCTGGGCTCTGCTCATCTCCCTGCACCTAAGCTGTCTTTCCCTACTAGCAAGGACTGGCAAGACTGCTCTACCTGGCCACGTTTGACAGCAGAGCTGTGCCAGCTCCCTGCACACCATCATCCTGCTGTCCCCAGCCCTGTCCCCAGCCCTTGGAGGGGGACAGCCCAGGATCCCACCCCAATGCCTCTCCCCCTCTCATGCAGCCTTTGGACTGCAGCTGGAGGGCCTGGTTCCCACTTCATGCTAATGCCCATGGAGACTGCACATATCACAGCACCCATCAGACCTGTCTGGATGAAAAATCCCACTGGAGATGGCTGCACCTGATACAGACACGGAGCGACTTGCTGGGGGCTCCACCGCCTTGCACAGGGCTTGATCTCGCTTCATACATAACCAAAACTATTGCCTAATTACCGTGATGATTTCCAAGCCTCTCTGAACTTTAAAGAGAGAAGGTTTTAATATCTTTTGCATTTTCATTCTGATTGAATGCATAGCTAAATATCCATAGCTAAAAGGCAAGAACTGGTTTCCCAGCCCATCACCTGGGTCCGCATCCCGCACCTCATTGCAGCGGTGGCTGCAGCAGCAGGGACAGCATAGGAGATGTGCCTGTCCCTGTCCCCTGGTCCCCCAGTCTTACAGAGGACTCAGACAGGCTTCTTAAGAACCATGAAAGCACCCAACAAACTGTAAACTTCAGAAGAGAAAGTACCCATTTGGGGTATCCCACTGTGCTGCCCACAGAGCTAACCAATGGCTGCTCACAAAATGCTTCATTCTCTTCCCTGCAAACGTTTTCACTCATCTGGCCTGATGACAGCAAGAACTTCCCCAGGCCTTGATAGATTAAAACAATTTTTGGGATGGGAAGACTTGGGGTGGGGGTCTGGGAGGTTCAAAACTAGGGGCAGCAATAAGGAAATAGCTTCTCTGCCTCGGTGTTCACACAGAAACTGAGTATTAGTGGCCTCAAAGGCCTCCTTTCAAAACAGTGTCAGCAACACAAAATCCATCACATTTATTTTTCCGAACGTCTCTATATTCCCACGTGTCATTTGCCTTGGGATACGCTTTGCTCTTTACTCCTACGAGGTCCGCAGCTCACAGTGAAAACCCAGGGATGCTTCCCGCTGGCCTGAGTTCAGATTTGCTATCTCGACTCAAAAACAAAGGAGGGAACACTGACAAAAGGCAACAGCCCCTTTTTCCTGATGTCACTTCTGTTTACAGCTCAGCTTTCAAAACAGTTGCGTATCAGCTGTAAGAGCCACTGATATGCTGGGCAATGCACAGCCTTGCCCACGTCCCTGAAGCAGAAAAAAACAAGAAAAATTCAGCTGTGACAGCTCAGCGGGCTGCTCACTGTGTTCATGATCTGCAGGAGCACAGCGTGGGAAACTCGGAGGGTTCCTAGGCATGTGTGCACTTTTTCCAGCTTTCTCTAGTTGCAGTCATCACAAGACCACTTGTAAATCAGTGCAGGATCAAAACAGGGGGCATCCATCTAGGGGAGGACAAGGGGAGGCTTCTTTTAGCAATAATGGCCATGCATCACCTTCCACACACACCAGGCATGGCAAAGGTTGCTCAGCTGCTCCTTCTGCTTGAACACGCTTCTCCCAAGGAGGGACCCAGACAAGCAGAGTTACCCCCTCATGCCCTCCCTGTGCCACCTCAATTCACATCGAAGCTCTAAATGCTGATGGGAGCAATGACTGGGGCATGGATGTCCCACCTGTAACAGGCATGCCTGAAGTGAAAGGTTTCAGAGCCTTTATCACTCCCTTTTGTCTTTCTCTCAAGTTCAATTAATGTTTAAGAGTTTTGTTTTGTTTTGTTTTGCTTTGCTTTTTTTTTTAATAAGAAGCAGATGAAAATCCAGAGGAGTGATGGGGAGCAGCCACCCCACAAATGAGCAGTGAGTAGTGTACTCAAGGTCCCTCCACTGGGATCCAACATAAAATACAACCATTTTCCATGTACTGAGGAATTCAGACTTTCAGTTAGCTCACCTCCATTAGAAATCCCCAGAATGAAAATAGTTTTGTCAACAAGATACCACCCTTTCCCCAGTTTTTGGTGTTAAAGGGAATAGGTATTCTTTACCCTTACTGTTATTTTCAACTGACCGGATTTGCTTATCTATTTTTTTTTAACAGAGGCCTCCTAAATTAAACAGAATAAGAAGCAAATAAGCAAAAGGAAACTTAAGCCAATAAGAAACTGCAATAAGATTTCTTTTGTATCATCTGAATAAAATAAATAGATAAATAGAACAAATAGAAGATAAAATAGGCAAAAACCTTTAAGGAACTTTTGTAGTTTTGGAAAAGACCGACCAGACACTGGCAATATTTATAGAAGAAATCCCACGTATTTTGTTCAGATTCTGTGTTTATAGGCAACACACACTATTTAAAAAAATATATGATTCGAAACCAAAAAATAACTTTGATTAGTTAACCAGCTACGTGTCACTGGCCACTGGCAATGAGATCATCGTGGTTTTGGCCGCATGGTCAATCGCAAAGGTTATTCTTGGATCCTGGCCATTAAAACTGGTATGCTGGACACTAATCAAAAAGGACAAAGCCCTCGTTTCCTGTTTCTGCAGTCTTGAACCTGGAGCGGGTGTTTTTCTCCTGTGGTTTGCTCTGCAAGACTCGCACAAAGAGGAAAGCGGCCCCACGGACCAAGTCAGAAGAATGCCAGAGCCTACCTCTTATCGCCGTGCGTCATCTTGGAAAGCCGAGGCAAAGAAATGGCACGTCAAGTTCTGACAGATTCGGATGGGTAACATCAGTGACTCTGAGCCACTGCTGAAGAGCAGAAACTACACTGATCTTCGGAAACGATACCGCAATCTCAAATGCCTATCTAATTATTCCCATTCAGCCGAGCTGTAGAAATGGATTTATAACTGCATGATTCACTTCGGCAGGAATCAGATAAAATTTTCTGCCAGACAGTTTGTAAGACACAGACCTTGAGTGAAGCATATTTTGCATTCTAGGACTAACATAAGGTGACCCAACAATTTCTATACATAGAAGGTTACCTTTAAAATAATTCACTTCAGTGAGTAAGAGAGGAAAATGCTGGAGCTCTCAATGCATCCTTGGTCTTCCACAGCATCAGCAGAGCAGCACCAGGAGCACTGTATTTTGTAATATTTCTAATTTTTCAAAATAAGCCTGCTGACATCTGAGGTGAGTACCTAAACCAGATAAATCCTCACAGCATTCACTGCTTGAAGCTTCTCGAATGTCTCACAGGTGGACCCTTGGGAAAGGGAAGCACAGATTTAAGATTTACGTGGAAAAAAGGAAATACTTCTTTTTGGACTTGACAGCTGGTGACAGGGAGAAAGGAAAAGCAGCTGCAACACGGGTCAGGAGAGGTTTATAATGTTGCTGAGTGTACAAGCAGCGCAGGCAGCAGTGGCACAGCATGGGGCAACGTCCTTTGAAAGGCCAGCAAAATTCCCATAAATACCGCCGGGAAGGGAGGGGGCTGTGGCATGCTGCAGGTCAGGGGCAGCACAGGCAGGTGATGCCTGGCTGTCACCCAACATGGCTCCACGATTTGTCACGCGGGTGTCATCTTCTGCATCAAACAAGGACAGACCAAGATGCACACAAAGGTCTCCCGACAGCTGGCCAAAATTGGGTGGTGGAGGAAAAACATTTCTACCCAAAATTTGTCAACACTGGGTCACCAAAACCAGTACCAGAAACACAGCTATTTCAGTGAATCTTTCATTGGGAATGACTTAGGTAATTTCTGCTGCCCCATAAATATATATTTAGTCTATATATCTATATCTAACTCAAAATCCTGTGCTGCTAAGGATGATCAGGTACAGTCTCTGCTCTTGACCTCCAGCTCAGGCGTCCCCCATCACAGCTGACTCCCACAACTGCCAACAAGAGGCTGAAGAGGCTCATCTTGCGATACCCCTCGAGAGCAGAGTCTTGCCCTAGAGAAGCTGGCTTTTGCTCCTCTTTTCCCCTTTCTGCCATCCCAGCCAAAACAAGCTGCTGCATTGGCACCTACAAGATGGTGGGAGGAGAATCAGACAGCTTACAAAAGTGAGCTGTGCTCAGCAGGGAAGGGGAAACAAACTTCCATAGTCTGTTTTGGGTGAGTGGGAAAGCCTGTGGGTTTGCGCTGTGTTCAGCCAGACCCTAGCCTTGATCACCTCTAACTTAGTTTAATTTCATTACAGTAAAACGTGAGAAAATTTAAAGGGCTTCTGCAGTTGCCAAGCATATCTCCTACCTCAGTTTCATTAAAACAAAACAAAACAAAACAACAAAAAAAAAGCCAAAAACCAACTCAACACTTTCTAATTAAGCATGGATATTTCCATACTTTTTTTTTTTTTTAATTTCACAGCAGGAAAATTTAAATAAATATTCAAGCTCAAAATAAAATATTCTAGTGCCCCCAAAAGCTACCAATGTGTTTTCCCCTCTTTCTCTTAGACCTGTTTGGCCAAGAAGACATTTCAGTTCCCTCCTATGGAAATCAAACTCCATGTTTGTGCTCCAGGACTGCTGCTGGCTCTGTGTTTCGTGGTTAAACCCTTCTGCATTCATCTCTGAAACAGGCTCCCGTGAGCAAGAAGCTGGGCTGCAACGCCAGGCTCCCATGCTGGGCATGTACTCTTTAAAAAAAAAAAAAAAAAAAGCCTAAGCTCTGTAAAATGACCTCTCCTGGCTCTCTGAGTAGGCTGATGACATCTCCTGCACTATTGTTCCTACAGCCGTAACCTGAGGCTTCAGAAAACGCCGTAACCTCGGTGGTTAAAGTTAAGTCAGTATCCCCACAGAGGAAATGTTTTCCCAGCCTGTACATTAAACTACATTTTTCCTTACATCCACACTTGTAACTACTTTTTTTTTTTTTTTTTTTTTTTTTTGAACATGTCCAAGGCCAATAGAAAGGATACTGCAATTTATTAACAGCTAATGCCATTCAGCATCTGCTGCATTCTGCCATCTGGGACGTGCAGGACACTTTGCAAACAGTGGGAGCCCAGGGGCTTCTTAGGTCTGTGAGTGTGCCCCTGCTCCACAAATGCTTTCATTTTCCCTTTAATTAATGACATTTCCATAATAACTTTAAAAGTACTGATCTCACTTGGTGCAGGCTGTGGTGATTCAGAACCAGTTTGTCAGTGGTGGGATTTGTAGAGAAGCTTCCCAACAGCAATCCCATGTTACCAGCAGAAAATCAATGAATCAGTAAGAAATAATGGACAACAATGAGGTCGTGTGGGCACGAAATGCACAACTACAAAGACTTAGGACTCTAAAATACACTTGGTGCTTCCCTGAGAGCACTCATGAGGACAGCTGCCACCCCAAGGAGGAGGTCAGAGGGATGGCCCTGCTGATCCTTCACCTCCCACAAGGTGCTAACACCCATGGGTGACTGGAGGTACGCTGGGTGTGCACACACGTACCACGAGCCAGAATCCGGCCAAAGCACTTTAAAAAGACTGAACTGCTTGAGATATTAAGGCCTGAGAGCCCACCTCTTAATACGCCATTGCTCTAATTTCTCTTCTTAAAGCATTTGCAGCAGTAATCAGAGGTGATTGCTCAGCTCCGTCCTGCACCTCTAATTAAAGTCTGTCTCTGAAAGCCCTGTCTAGAGGCTAATCCCTCTCTACTCAGCTGCTAGGTTTTCAAAGCAGGGCAGGGAGACAGATGCATGTTTTGGGAGGTGAACGGGGCCGGTCTGGTGTCCCAAGCTGTGACAAAACATCTCCTGATACTGAAGCCAACCAATTCACATGCAAATTGTCAGCGGTTAGTAGGGAAGTGGGGCAGAGACGCACAAGCAGGGCAAAAACAATGAATTGATATGTGAAAATGAATCGTTCAAGGGTAACTGCACATTATTTGAGTTCCACACTGATGGTTTGGGCTCAGGTCCTGTCCAGTCCTTGTCTGGCACAAGTGCTTCTGGTGGAGCAGATGCAGAGACCTGTGGAGCTTGCAAAGAAAATGGGCACCAAAGGTGCTGTAGGAAATCCTACCTACAAGATCTCAAAAGAGATGGGACAGAAGGGAGAACTGGCACACCAACAAGGGCAAATTTAGTTCTCAAAGTGGTTGTGTAGTGGCTCACATGGTCCTCGTGAGCTAAGGAGCTGTGTTGGAGAGCTCGTGCTTCAATATTGACACAGTGCTCTGCTAATATGACAGAGGTCAACCTCCTGGCATCAGAATTCCCCTGTGTTTCATCTCTCCTCTATCTGTCCCTTCCTCCACCTCTCAGAGTCCCATAGTCCTCCTTTCTATTCCCCCTGTATATTTCTCTCTCCTGCAACACCTACAGGAATCTGCCTTCCTGTAATGACAGCTGAGACCAGGCTCAATTGTTTTTATGTCTCTTCCACTGATGCTTTTTTCACACATTAATGTGGCTGAGAAAGTGTCTCACCTATAAACATACATGTAAATGTACTTTGGAGGTCCTTTTCCACCGGGCAGGGCCACCTGGAGCAGGTTGCTCAGGACCACATCCAGAATGAGCTGGACAGACATTTACTATATTTTTCCTTCAGCCCCAGGAGAGGAATTTCTGTTTTGTTTGTACATCTTTGCTTTGGGTCTCAGCAGGCTTCTAACATACAATAAGATAACAGTAACACATCAGAGGAGTCTCTGCAGAAAAGGATTTGTGGCCCCAGTGCATGTGCTTATGGAGAATTTACTTCATGGCTTAAGGATGGCTCAGGCTGGCTGGGCTGCAGCTACTCCAGGAGCTGCTGCATGGAAAAGAACAGAAAACTCTCCAAGCATACAGTTAGGATGAAAACACAAGACATTGAGGGGAGACAAAGAGGTAAAAGAAGTGACCATGATCAGCAACTTCTTAGTAAAGAGCCAGACCTGTGGCAGCACGGGCTGTGACACAGAAAATGGGGTATCATTGTGGGAGCCAGGATGGGATTAATACGATAAAACAATGGAAGGGAAACAACCTCAGCAATACAGAGGAATTTTTTGAGTCATTATCTCCAGGTGAAAACCAACGGGATGAGCAGAAGGCAAGCCAACACCTAGCAGGACCGGGCTAGAAGGGGAAGCCCTTTCCGTGATGGTGCTGGTCCATCCAGCGGCCTCAGGATGCTGGGGGACTGCCGAAAGGGACTTGCAGGGCAGAGCTCAGGGGGGCATTCTGCGATGAAAGGTCAGTGCTGAGATTAGACAGCCTTAAGCAAAGAGGGTGCTAACCTCCCCGTGTTCGCAGCTGACAGTTCAGAAGAGCTTCAAGATAAGTGGGGAAAAATGAGAGGGGCAGCGCTGCCTGGGCTCAGAGGTCTCACCACTGGCTCCAGCATAAAACTGAAGAAAAATTAATTACTTTTCTTACTGCCTAACTGTATACATCACACTTCTCAACTGCAATACACATGACGTGAAGCTAAGGTGCACATCATGTGCTGATGGCTTTTGTTTTTTTTTCCTCCATCGCTGGCAGCCCTGCAGCATGAAAACATCTTCCTAACACACACACACACACAAGTCTCAGGTCTGTGTAATATGGGTTTTCTGCAAGCCTGGGAGAACGGCTGAATATGTGACTCTGCAAATCCAACACTGCTGGCCCTTCTCATGGCTTAAAAAATCCTACAAGTTGTAAGGAAAACAGGAAAATGTAAGCGCTCAGTGGCAGCGAAGTTAATGTACACACACACAATGCAGAGGGTATGGGAAACAAGCAAGCTCTGGTAAAAACGTTAATAAATCATGCAATTTGTGACCTAGGCAACATCACTAAACAAAGAACAATGGTTCTTGGGCTGGCAACGGGGAAGGAGAATACAAAAAGAGGCGGTGGGGTGATGCAATGTTAGAAGTACAGACGTTGCTAGCAGAAAAAATTCTCTAACACGAAGAGCAGGGAGGTGAAACATTAAGGGAGTGAATGCATGGGATGAAAAACCAAAACAACTTTAAGTCAGAACTCACAGAGATCACAGCACAATACAAACCTGCTTAGCATTTTGCACTATGCAGGGGGATAGGGAATTTTAAGACACTACGTATTTTCACATGTGGTAGCAAAAATATCTTTATTTTCTGCTAGCAGAGCTGTAAAACTGCTGCGATACAGAAACGGCAGCATCTCGTGACAAAAGAAGAGGCTTGAGAGGTTCTTACAAGTGAAAACAAGAATAGCTGGCAATGCCACACCAGGTATTTTAGTACAAGTAATCATGGGCTAGTAACGAACACAGCAGTCAGCACTTTTAGGAGTGATTTGCAAAATACAAACGAATCTGTACTTCCAGTGACACTGCTATCTTCATGACTCAAACGTGATGCAAGCTGATTTAACCTACAAGTGTCACTGGCTGCAATTTCCTTACATAAAACAGGTCAACAGTTGGACGTGATGATCTGAGAGGTCTTTTCCAACCCAAACGATCCTCTGATTCTCTGATTTTAATGTTCCATGATGAAAGCTGGAGGTTTTACAAGTGTTCTTATTTGAGTTAAAGAAGCAACTTCATGTCTGCCTGGCCCTGAGAGATGACCACAACACTGAGCTTGCATCTGCTGCGTGTGAAAACGTGACTGCCAGCACCACACCTACCTACTCGGAGCTGTCGCCTCGTCCAGCTTCATTTCTCTCTCTGGCTGCTGGCCGCGGAGCAGCGTGTGGGCTTGGCTCTGGGCGCTAAATGAAGTCATTCTGAGAATGCACATTCAAAATTTCCAATCAGGACAGCACACCGAGGGCAGGTTTCATGTGCCCTGGGAAGGGAGACGGCTTTTCCCTCCAGCTAGCAACAGAGATTTAAGCTCCTGTGTTTATTATATTCTGGCTGGCTACAGAAATACATATGCCTGTATTCAGCCTGGTGACAAAGAGAATTAGAGGCACCAAATTATGCTTGCAGATTTTAGAGCTAGGAAATAGTTGGTTTCAGTTCACGATATCTTTGTTACACGAAGTGAGTGAATCACGTAGCTGAGTCCAGAAACACCAGGTGCTCTGGTTAATCTAGTTAATATGTTGATTAAAGTGAAATAATAGAGATGATTTTGAAAAGAATAATGAATATTTTTTTGTGATTCCCCTCTGTAAAGTCACCTCTGGAGCCACCTGATCACATTTGTAGACCCCACGCTGCATCGTCCCAGTAAAGTCTCTTTTCAAGCTCTGCCCACTGAGAGTATCCCAGCACCTTGCAGTCAGCTGGCGGCATCTTTTCCCAAAAAACAAACCCCAAACAGCCAAAAATCTCAATCAGGCTTCACACATCAAGCCTACACCAGCTCTGCCTTCCACAGCTGGCAGCACCCGATGGAGGCATCACCTCGGCTGCTGGCCTCACCTAGGCCACCACGCTCAGTAGCCTGCTCTTCTTGACGCTACCGAAAAAATGACAAATGTTGGCTTACGAGCTGGGAATTGCTTGAAGGGTGCTCCTCCTCCTCCTTGCAGGGTGAAGAGCTGAAAGGTGATGTGCGTGAGAGTCCCTTTGATAAGAGGCCAAGAACTGACACTAACAAGATAATCGGGCCTTCAAACCAGCCATGCACATCTGGGCTGGCTATCTGCTGCTTCCATCTGACAGGGGAATAATCCTATTAATATGAGTCTTTGACACCAGCTTGAGTGCCACGGCAAAAGGCAAAGACTACAAGCACTTAACTTGGCTTCCCTCTGACTTGTTGGTGTCCCAGACGCTGACTCATGAAGCAGGGGGTGGAGGGTTTTGCACCGAGCCTTTTTCTCGTGGATAGGTTCAATCTCAGCTCGGTCCCTCCAGGACATTTTGCATTAAAACTTCACCTACAGAAGTTATGAGGAAATACAACAGCCTCTCAGACACAACTGTGGGACTTCATATGGACCTTGCAAAAAGCTGAGCCCTGCACACCACCCCAATGGGGCTGTGCCCACACCACATGGTGTAGGACAGCCCTCTAGACCCTGCATGATGTGAGGTGCTACAGCCGGGTGAGGATGGCACCCGAGGGCACAACACAATGCCTCCTGCACAGGGCTGTGTACAGCAACACGAGCACCCACCCAGGCCTCTCACTATCAGCAGACACCACAAAACTTGCCACAATTTCTTTGTCAAAGTCTTGGGGTCTTGCCATGCTGGTGGCACCGGCTCGCACGCTGGGCTTTGTGGGAGCATTGGCTCATTTCATAACCATGAAGAAAAAAAGATGTTATTGTTCTTAGAAGATCTCCACAAGATGCAATTTCCATCCCACTTTGCTGTGTCCTTGCCTCCTTACCAATGGGTTTGGACCACAACTTTGCAGCCCAACACTGCCAGTTTTAGAGAAGCTCATCTCCAGCTTGTCTAACCCTTGTTTTCCTTCTCACAGAGCCAGCTAACCGTACCTCTGAACACACAAGACAATGAGAGAAAAACTGAATCCAGATGAGTCTTCAGGTCTTTCAACTGTTTTCCTGATCTGGCTTTCCCTGCCTCCCCCACCTTTGTTTTTTTCTCACCAGTCTGGTGTGGGTAATGAAGAGTGAATATGCATGTTGCCTCTAGCAAGAGTTTTTTTAGTTCACATCAGCTGCCTCTGACTGGAGTTGATGACATCTGGTACAAGAATGGGATGCAACCCACAGCAGACTGAAAGAAGAGAAACCCGAGGGCTAATTTACCAGGCTCTTCAAGAAGAGGCCATTCCCTGACCGCTCGCTGCCTGCAACACCCAGGTTGCTTTGACCTACCGCTGCTCTCCTGCAAAGAGCAAGACCGTACGTGTACCTACAGCCCTTAGAGAGGCTGCTTGAGAGGCTGAGATGCTGTCTGAGCTTTTGGAGACAACCAGAGGTCTCCTCACAAAGCTGGAGAAGGGGACTGTCCTGCAGGACAACCTGCTGCAGCTCCTGGGAAAGCCGAGCGTTCAGGTGAAACCCAGCTCCATTAAAAAAAAAAAACAACACAGCAATTAAAGTCCCACAGCTCTCAGTACAAGAAAATCAACTACCGCACCACTTGAAATGTAGCACATGTACATACATGAAAATACGAAAACGGAGCTTCAAAAGATATGCTGGGGAGGAAAGGAGGAGCTCGGGAGGCTGAGCGCTGCCCAGAAAAGAAGCCTACAGCAGTTTTTGTCTCAATGCCTCTGCCAATTGCCTTTCATAAACAATGTTTGGGAGAAAAAGCCTCCATAAATGTCAACAATTGCAGTTTATTACAAGATCCATGACCTATTTGTAAACTGACTCAATTTCTTAATTATATTCACCTTCAGATGGTAAGAACCATACAAAAAATTGGTATCTTTTGTGGAGCTCTAAGTGAGCAAATTACTGGCTTCCTGAGCCTTCCCAACCTTTCAGCGACTCCTGGCACAACTTCATTCACGGAAGAGCATGGAAAAATAACACGTTTGTGAGAAAGAATTCGTGCAGCCTCTTATTCCCATCTTGGTTCAAACCAGAGCAAACAGCCGGGCTCGGGGAAAGCTCAAGCGCCCACAACGTGCCTCCCGACAGCGCTGAAGAGGGAGAAAATTCGGAGGGCTAACTTGTAGGGACTAGCACTTGGAAGGTCTCAGAAACCTTTCTAAAACATGCTGCAAGACACACATTGATCTGTCTACACTAGACTAACACACACGGTAGCTCAGGGGTCGGCAGTCGTTCAAGGCTGGCACGCCAGATGCTGTTTTGCCTACTTGGATTAGAGACTGAATTTGCCAAGAGAAACAAAGCGAGCTCTTGGAGAAGCTGCTTCCAGAAGAGGTAACATGCAGCAGAGCCCTCGGTCAGTGATCAGTAGCATCAAGATCTAGGCAAGACAGTGGCACACTGCTGTGGACAGACTTCATTTATCGTTACCCCCCATTTGTTTTTCTTCATTTAGTGAATTTCAAGTGTTATTTTACAGGACAAAGAGAATTAACATGGTTAAACTGCAAATGTTGGTCAGGGAAAGACTTCTTAAAAACAAAGTTAAATAATTAAAACTTAAAGACTAGCCTTTTGGCACTGAATTAAAGTTCAGCTTACATGTTCAAGGATAATAAATTGAATAAAATAATGCATTAATGGAACACAGAACACCAGTGGGACATCTTTCCCTGCTTAACGCCTGATTCATTTCATGCTCCAGCCTATTTGGCTGATCATAACTCTACCACTTATCACACCACATAACAAAGAATTAAGAATAGAAAATGAAACACCTTGCTTTTTTTTTATTGTTATTATTTTATTTTTGTCTAATCTGGAGTATGCAGTTAGTTGTTATTAGGAGGCACAGCCCATTCCTAAACTACCCTTGCTTGCCTCTAAAAGTCCCGTTTGGGCTCCTTGACTCCTTTACACTCAAGCACTGGACTTTGCTGAAATGTCCCACGCTCAGCAGGCTGCTGAGCACTGAGCCAGCTAACACTCATTGAAGCCCCTCTATGTAAGTTTGCAGAAGCAATGCCCAGGATTTTTTGTGCCACCTGACTTCTCTGAGCACAGACGTGCAACCCTACCGGCAAACACTACGTTGAAAACCCTACATTTTCCAACGGGCACAGAAGAGTCTCCCCATGCTACGTTGCAGACCACTGTTGCAGACCACTGCAGCTCACGTTGGTGCAGAGCTCAGATCCAATTTGCTCAGAAGAATTTAAAGAGTAAGAGTTTCAAAAGCAAAGCTAGGCATATCGAAAAAAATAAAAGGAAACAACTCAAAAAATTATTAAAATGTCTTGTATCCTATTGCATGGTTTAAAAAAGGTTGGAGGATTCCCACCTTAAATTCCTTCCCAGTTCAATTTACAGCTGATTTTATACATTCAGATCTTCTCAAGTGATTTTTTTTTCCTAGGAAGGTACTTCCCTCCTCCCAAAAAGTCCATTAAAAACTTGGTTGTGAAAGGTTTACAAGATTCTTTTTTTTTGTTTTTAATGTGATGGAAATCTCATTATCTGCACTCCAGCCTCTCAGCATTTTAAGACTTGTTGCAACCTGTTTGTGGTGCATCCCTGGTTGCTTGGGAAGCAGCAGCTTACACGTACCAAATTCACGGCTGGTGACTAAACAGCACACAACGGGTATCTGCAGGGCACTAGTGAGGTACAGCAGGCCTCCATTTCCAGAAACTAATTCCCCCATCAGAAATCTGTGCTGAGGAGATCTCAGGGGAGCCAAGTGGTGTTAGCCCCTTCTGAAACTCCTCTGCACTGGTTTGGGAGGGTGATGGTGTGCAGCCTGGTGCCCCAAAGCTCCCCCATGACCCTCAGCCCTACAGAGCTCATGGAATGACCTCGGATGGGTTTGCAGACAGCCAGGATCCTCACCTCAATCAGGAACAGGGTAGCTTTTCCTTTTCTCTGCTCTGTACAAGGAAAATGGTCTTTCCAGTAAAGCCTTTGTTTATGAAGGGTGGAGACATTTGTTTTTACAGTCCTTACACAGATTATTTGTAAAACACATCTTTCTTGCGCTGTGTTGTGTAAACAGAGAGAAAAGATTTGCCTATCACTATTTGACTTTAGCTGTTAACAAGTAACCCACCTCTACTAAGCCTTTCGTAAAAGAAGGGATAAAAATACCCTATTACTATCCAAACAATCACAAGATTATTATTTGAGCAGTTCTGTTCTACTAAGCTTGTGTTCACGCATGTGAGAGGCCTCACAGAGAACATGAGGGACCACAGGTTTCGGATGAAATGCCATTATTTTCAAAACCCAATTTATTATGCAGAATTTTAGCCCAAATCAGAGCAGTGGCAAAATGCTGACCTCACAGCAATTACACAGAAATGCTGAAGGATGACACAAGTGGCAGCCAGCAAGCTGCCAGCCAGCAGTGCCTATTTTAAAAAAGATTTTTGTGTATACGTGTGCAAAAGGTGGTGGTACATTTCAGGGCCCAGTATGTAACACCCAAGGCAGTGCTATTTGCTGCGGTGCTGTGCAATACCTCGGATTTGTCACCACGTGCCATTCAAGAAACTAAATGTACTTAAACAGAAGCAGAGAGGTCTTTCTAAATCTGCAGGTAAAGGACAATTTTATCATCAATTTTTGAGTTGTAAGATCCTTTAAGATTGAAAACATGCTGGTCTGATGTACTTTTCCAGGGAAATGCTGCCCAGCAAGGGAGAACAAAGAGCAGCTACACACAATGCTGCAATGCATGATGAATGTAAAAAAAAAAACACCCAAAACCATCCAGACCTGGCTGGAGAAAAGCTGGTGAGCTTGCAGTGAGACAGAAGAAGCCAGACCTTTTTTATCTGTGTATTTGAAGTCGGGTGGAAGCTACTACATCCGTCCTCCTTGCACCCAAAGATGCCAACATGAGGCAATTCCATCGATTTGATGCGTTTCACACAATTTTTACTGAAGAGAGAAGTTGGCACCACTGACTTCCAACATAAAGCTGACTCAGCTTGGTGAGCCTCAACCCAGAGCTGAAACCCTAAAACAAGTGCCTTGGGAACAGGAGAATGAGCCGGAACACCCAGCCCAGCAAGACCCATCTCAAAAGTGCTTTTAGAGTTGAAACCTGGATTTGCATGTGTGGCAGCCCACCTGGGCTGGCATCCCGTGAGGGCTGTGCCGCCGGTTCTCAGCCCTGCACAGGCTGCTGAATTCGGGTTTCATCTCTTCCCTTTTGGCAATTCGCATTGAAGTTTATGTAGAATAAAAAGAAGGGGAAAAACCTACGGTGTCATTAATATTTACATCAACTGGTTTTATCTAATCTCATCTTTTTCTTGTCCATGCAGGGCAAACGCATGAAATATCTCACACTCCCTAGCAGCCACTGCACAGCCAGCACTTGGTGACCATGACGTGCTCTCTAGCCCCGTATTATCCCTATTACAAAACTGCCCTGCCTTTCAAATGAGGAAAATACAGTCCTTGTCAAGATGTCTTTAATCGACTGCAATATTTGCTGTTTGAAGTGGTAAAACAGAGCAGCAATGCTCCTGCAGCTATCCTGTATAAAAGCTGGAGGCGAATGCACTCGTGTCATAGCAGCACACAGCCAAAATGGAAGAACATGCACTGGTTCCCCACCACAAACACTGCAGACACAAATGCACATCATAAACAAAAACTAAATCCTAATCAGTCTGACTGACAGCAGTTGCACCCTGAAAGCCCCCAGTAGCTTCCATTTAATGCCCACTGATTTCCATCAGCAAAATCTGAGTCTTACAACAAGTCTTACAACATCTAAATCAAGTTTAGGATTTTTCAGCATGATGGAAATGTATAAATGACCAGAATGAGGTCCCCTGTGACTGACTGACTTTGTGGATACTGTTTAAGGTGCAGTCATTTAGATGCATACGTGACACCTGCAGCATCTGCACTGCCGGTGCTCCCAGATTTCAGCTGCAGGAACCTCTCTCAAGGGAAAAAGAAAGGATAGTTCAGTCTTTTTGTTTTTTCTTCCTCACTGAAACTTGATAATGGCAATCCCAGTGGCTGCCAAAATACAGAGACTATTTCCACGATCTGCGTTTGTCTCCATTGGTCTGGGGGTGAACGCTGCCAAGCACACTTCACAGAGGCCACGTAACAAAGACCACGGAATAACACTGGAATGTTTCCTTAAAATACAACCTGCATAATGTGTTTGATTTTTTACTATCCAAATACTAACTGTAATGTAACTGAAAGACCAATTATTTTCAATTAATTTGATACTAGAGAAACTCCTGGAAAAAAAAAAAAAAAAAAAAAAAAAAAAGAAGACAATGAACTAAGAATTGATTAGCAAATGAAAAGAAGAAAGTTTGGATACTATTGTTTGGCATAAAGAGAGAAATACAGTGATGTGAATGAGTTTAAATTTGTATTCATTTGCATAATAGCTTAGGTGCATTAAGTTGTTTCTTCACCGAGTTTCATTATAATGTATTTTAAATCTGTAATGACACCGTAATGGAAAGAGTGATTGTCAAGATCAAGATCAGAACGAGAAGAAGAATTCAAACTGGCATGATATCAACAAAGGTATTAATCCAGCTCCCAACAATAGGGCTCCTGGCATTAGCTGGAGTGGA
This sequence comes from Aythya fuligula, assembly GCF_009819795.1. Lineage (NCBI taxonomy): Eukaryota > Metazoa > Chordata > Aves > Anseriformes > Anatidae > Aythya > Aythya fuligula. Next base: position 16,369,327 of record NC_045559.1, read on the forward strand.
AGCAGATCTGAGCCCAAGTATCTGCACTTTGGGACTTTGCACAACTCCTCTTTAGCTGCCAGCTTCAGCACTGACACCGTCCCACGCACCGACTGCCTCCCCTGTGAATCCCCTTTTTCAAAGGAAAGTATCTGTGTGCTTTATTTGTGGGTCTGAATTCAGGAGAGGAGCTAAAACATCAAAAGCGCTAGCCAAATGTTGTTCTCATGTTCCCAGACGCCAACATGAAGTAATCCCAGTGATTTTGATGAGGTTTATCCTATTCTGACTGAGAACAGATGCACGTGTGTATGTATATGGCAAACAGACAAACACCTTTACCTTGTTTAGAGTATTAAAGCTGGAGTTTTTAAAATAGAATGCACATTTCTGATATCCTGATTTTTTTCTTTTACTCAACTCCTTCTTTTCAAGGAGTTCTCACTTTCAGGTTTGAATGTGAACCACTTGCAGCTGCAGAATATGATAAATTTTCATTTATAGGAATATTTTTGTGTATTTTTTATTTAAAGAAGTATTTTTCTTCACCACTTTACATCTTGTCCAAATGCTATGAAGTATTTATAACAGTACTAGGCAATTTCTCACAGGTGGAGAACCCTCAAAACTCTTTTTACAGAATTGGAAGCTGCATTGCCCTATACAAGCCCAACATATGGTTATACATTACATGAACCCATACACACATATGCATTCGGGATAAATGCATAGTTTGACAGCCATTAACGCTCGTGTCCTTCACGTGCCAGGAAGCATAAGGGCTTCCAGCCCATCACGTGTTATTCCCACCCTATTTCCCCTTTCCATGTATTCCACCTCTTAATAAAGCTGTGAGCCCCATGAAAAGAAACCTCTAGGCTTTCAGCAGAGGTTTGGGGCACAAGATAGTTCTCACCGAAGAGGGCTGGGATGCTCAGAAGAGGCAAACCTCTGGGATTAAGTGAGCGTATCAAACACCAGCAGCTTCCTACAAGCGATAACCTTTTCCTCTCCCTCCCACTTCCCCCAGTTCTCATCCTTCCCTCCTTTACAGCGGTGGGCTGCTTTGCTTCACAGCCAGCTCCCGACTCTGCCTGGGGTTCCTGTTTGAATGAAGTCAGGATTATAAGGAAAATTAACTTTATTTCTTTTGGATTATAAACCCCTAGGCCCTGGGACCACAGCTTCTGGAGACAGTGCATCACAACCTTTTCCCACTGGGGCCAGGTTGCTGTTTCCTCTCCTGATCACCAAGCAACGAAGGTTTTCCCTATGTTATTCAATCCCACTTTTGTGAACCAGAACAAAATACGCTGCTTCATTTCTTTTAAAGAGGCTTTATCGTGACCCAGAGCTGGAAACACTTTATGTATGTGTCCGTACAAAGTACTCCATCACAAGCTTCAAAAGACCATCACCCAGAAAGCTGTGTACGTAAAAACAGACACGTCTCCCCAGCAATGTTATCTTTAAAGCCAAAGCAGCAGCCGTGCGAGTTACTGTCATGGTTCAGGCCTGAAGGACTCAAAGCAAAGCTTTCATCCTCCCAGGCAGCTCCTCCTCTGACGTGGTGCTCAAGCAAAGGGGTGAGCGGGGCTGTTTTATGCCACCACTGCATGGAAGTGTCCAGCGACTGCCAAAGCAAGAGGAAAAGCCCCTAGCAGGCAACACAGGATACAAGGACAGCAAATCTAAGAACTGTACATTTCAATGAGGTTAACCATCTATAATTATTTCTGTATTTTTTCCTTGCTCATATTTCTTTCTTTCTGTTCAAACAAAGAAGCAACTTCCACAAATATCTTTAGTGAATCTGCCTTAGTGCTTGTTTTAAATTAGTCTAATTATCAAATTTCTCCTTAGGCAAAATTTTTACACAGTTAACATGGATATCTAAGGGTTTGACATATGTACTTTTATACAGGTAAAAATCTGTTTTACTGTCTGGACAAAACTGCTGGGAAGAGAAAGGAGATTTGTCCAAGAAACCTAGAAGTGTGATGACTTTATAGATAATTGTTACTGAATTCATAAGCAAATTAAAACAATTTACTGCCTATCTGACTTGTTAATACTTTCTGAAAGAGACAGAGGTTGAGATAGCGCTTGACATATTCAGTTCATAACTACTCTGTTTAAATTAGCCAATTTCTACAGAACGGGAGATGAAGTGCAATAAAAAAAAAGGACTCAAGGGTAAGGTCTCTGCTATATGTAACTCAGAAACCGAAGGTTAAATGTCCAGGAGCTGCTTTTGAATCTAATAAAGTGGGAATCTCAGTAAAGTAAGCTGATTTCTTTCTCCCCATCACAGAAAGGGAGTTCTTCATTCATCACGGCAGCACGTCAACGAGCCCAAATCGTAGCTTGGAGAAGACCATTGTTATCGACACAAAGATAAAGACCTCCCGGGCTGAACAAAGTAATCAGCATTTTGAGATTAAGTCTCCACAGTTTTAATATTTTTCCTGGATTCAAAATCGTCTTTTAATACTTTTTCTCATTCTTGCACTGTCAAAATTAACACATAACTACAGAATGTCCTTGGTTTTAAACAAGACTGCAGCTCTCCAGCAGGCAAAGCTGTCACTATCCCTATTTAGGGCTTAAACAGCCCCATGTAAAATAACTTTCTGGGCTCACACTGCCTGTAGTTGTTTAAGGCCCTCTGTCCCCTTTCTGCTAGAACAATGATAAATCATTCTACGTTAGCTCACGCCTTTCTGCCTGATCACTTCCCAAAGCTAAGAATGCGTGGAATTGCTTTCCCCAAAAACACCCAACAATGCCAAGAATGCGCTCCTGCCTCAAGGTTTCTAAAAGCGGCACAAAAAGAGAAAAAGGGAGCTAACATTTCAAGGGAGAGACAGTCAATGAGCGGTGACCAAAGGGGACAGTTACATCACCCCAGAGAGGGATGTGCTGCTCTGACTGTACAACACGTGTCACTTGTGGGCTTTTAAACATCTACCCATCTCAGTGGGCAGTACAGAAAGCTCATAAACCCCGTTATCGAATGTGAAACAAACCCTTTCCCCTTCATCTTTTACTGCAGCACCCACCCGGCCCAGAAGCCAGGAGCTGTTTTCCCTCTGCCAGCCCTGCTGCTGGCAGGGCGCCGTGCTCAGCCAGCGCCGCCCTCGGTTTCACTCATCGGCTCCGGGTGAAAACACTTAGTCATCAGAACAGCAAAATATAATTAATGAAAGAGATCTCTATTAATAACCGAGAGCAGTACGTTGCACATAATTAAGCACTTTTCTTAACCGGGCGTATTATGCCGCTCAAATGATTTTTATTTTACTAGGTGAAAGTTTTAAAGGGGAATTTACAGATTCATTCTTTGTTTAACTTCGCAGAGGTTCCTGCTGCAAAGAGGAGCATACTTTCTCTTTCTATTATCTCCTGCTTTTCAATATTTCAACACTACCTGACACGGATTCCTCACTCAATACTTTGGAGAGTGCAAAAGGAATGAAATAAGATCTTTTTTTTTTTTTCCTCCTGTGTGGGAACAAGAATCACGTGAGGTCTTTCTATGCCACAGGGCCTGACAATCACACTGTGCAGGAGGTGGGGCAGATTTGGTGCCTACCATATCCCAGCAACCTTGCAAGCTGCAAGCAGAAACAAAGCGGGAGGCAGGACTGTGCCTGGCTGCTGCTCTGCACCGGTGCCTTGGTCATCAGTGCTGTCGGCTGACCTGTGGGATCTGAACAATCACATTTTAAAGCCTAAACACAGCTACTTTGGTGCCTGGATATGTTCATTTAACAGTCTAGAACCCCCTTTGTCTCTCTGCATGGCCGTAAGCAGGGGAGGAAGAGTAGGGAGCTGTTGGAGGATTTCCAGTGATGCCCATCCCCACAGCAGCCCAAATGGAAGCATATCCCAGGTTCTAACCCAGACCCTGGCCCAAGCTGAAAATATCACCCAAGCTTAGGTGAGGAACTTCTCTCTGGGGGAAGGAAAAGGATGAGAGGGGAGATGCTTAAGCAAAAGCACAGCCTGTCACTGCATGTGCATCCCACCACACCTGCAGCTCAGGCAGACAGTCGTCTTGAGCAGATGTTTTATGGTTAATTATGAGCACATTTTTTCTCTGCGTTTCACCAAAGGTTAACACCCCAATGAAAATCCTACCCCAAAAGGCAGAGCTGCTACAGGCACCTATGGGCCGCAATACGACAGATAACTATTTGCCAAGATAAAGTCAGAGAAATTAAACAAAATTATTGGGCTGGTATTTTATAAATAAACAGACCCTAGGTTATGCGCTTCCCTAGCCGCACAAAAAGTTCAGACGACGGACAAACCAACACATTGTGCAACCCTCGGGATCTGGGATTTGGGAAGCAAAGGTGATTTTAATGCTGGTTAGCTAATGGCTCTCCCTGCCCGGCACGTACGCGAGCTCTGTCACAGAACTTCCAGGCACCCTTCCTGGCCACAGCACCTGCTCCAGCATGAGCTGCAACACAGATGAGTGGAGAAGAGAAGGCAGCCAAAAGAGGCAACCTGGCTGGTCTGTGAACCAGCAAGTGAAGAGAGGAGGCAGATCCCAGTTCCTCGCCTCCTGATGCCTGCATGTTTGCCATTGGAAGAGGTTTTGTCCCATCTCGTTGGCTAATGCTGCTGCACTGAACCTTCCCGGTGCACCAGATGAGTTCCTTTCACAGAAGCAAAGCACGTGTGATTTGCCTTTATTTATTTATTTATTCAGGAGAAGACACTTCCTTCTCAGGCAAAAACCTCCATCCTCCAATCTTCCCTTGTCCCATCTCTCCCAGTTTGCTTTCCAGGCTCTGCAGGAGCAGGTCCCAAGGCCTCCTGTGCCCCTGGCTTCCAAATTCAAGGTGTTGGCCCCTGAGAAGAGTCACTGACCGTGTCAGGAGAGGGCTCAGCTGGGAACCCAACGTGACAGCTTCACGGTGACAAATGACAGGCAGAGAGATCTGCAGGGCAGCAGAACGCCTCTCAAAAAAAACCGCTATGACACTCATCAAAATACAATTAAGAAAAACTATTAAGAAAGCCATTTGACCAAGGAGTGCATTTATCTTTATGTCAGTCCGACGAGGATAAACTCTGTGGCATGTAATTCCCTCCTCTGAGCTACCTGCAAACATAACCTATTGAGGCAAGTTTGGCTGGGAGAGACACTTGCCGCTCCCTCTGAAGGAAAATCTGATGAAAGGTGTTTAGTGTGTTGTGTGTAAATAGACCTGAGAGGCGAATTTTGCTCATAAAGCATCTCCTGTTGAAAAATACTCAGTGAGGAGCCCCACCAGTAGGGAGACGTGAGGTGTCCTCGCGGGCTCCGCTGCTTTCCCTCACAGGGCTCTCCCATCACAAACCTCTTCAGATCCCAACAAGCTCAACTGTGGCACACGCAGCAGGCTTTATTTACAGCACAGGATTTAGGCTGGTTCGTTTATCGGTGTTAATTTCGAGCTGGCATTAGCTCCCTTTATTCCCACTCAGCGGCATCTACCCGCTGAAGCAGTTGCACCGAGGTCCACGTGTTTTATCATGAGAACGCGACCAACACCAGAGTTGCTCGACTGGTCCCTCCGAGCTCGGCAAACCGATCTTTATCTTGCTCTCAGCCAAGTCAAAGGAAAAATTCCCATCACTGCGAACAGTGCAGGCTCCAGCCCGCACCGCGCTCCTTCCACACCGCAGCTGACTTTTCCCATCCCGTTTTTACGGGCAGTTCCCAACGCCCTCAGCTTTGAGACAGAAAACAGCTTTATCTAGCCTTAAAATAAAATACAGGCTACAGAAAGGTCAATACTTCTTTTCAGGCTAACGAGAATCTTCCACCAGGAAATTAAACCCCACGTTCACTCCTAGTGTGCACGGACGCAGTCATGGCAATTGCCATATGACTGCTCCTGGAAGAAAGCGTTGCTTAACACAAACACGGCACAATTACGCCCTAGGTCTCTATTAAAACACAGCACAACTGACAGAGCAGGGCTTTTTCATAACAACGTGATCTTAAAATGAAATTGCAGTGGGTTGAGAAATCTTGTATTAAAGCCATTAGGCATTGGCTCATTAGGGTGGTTTAGGTTTTTTCATGCAAGCTCTCAATCTCACCCAGGCTGGAGACTTTTTTTACAAGGGATCACACTAGCAGTAATACCCAGGAACAACAGGCAGAGATAATGATGCCAAATCCTCTTTTTTTTTGAGAGAGAGGGCTTAAGCTGGACCCTTAACATTAGCTTAACACCATTTCCCCCTTCCTCTCTTCTTTTTTTTTTTTTTTTTTTTTTTTTATTTAGCCTAAGATGCTCAAAGTGATCTAAAGGACCTCATTCCCTGCCCCACCATCCCCCATGGGGAGATACACAGACAGCAAAGCTGCAAAGGTCCCCAGGGACACCACAACACCCAGGCACTGCAGCACTTGTAGGTATCTGCCCTCGTGAAGCTGGTTCCACCTTTTGTGCTCGGTCATGGTCACGTAATGCAATGGTGGCTGCAAAGCAGCAGATGGCTGGGGAAATGAGCAGCCCAGGTTAAAAAGCTTTGTGGTGTCCCTGCTGCTGTTCTCCTCGTGTGTTGCTCCAGCATGGCATGCTCAAACCTGATGAAGTGCCCTGACCTCGTGTTAAACGGTGTTTGTCATAAGGGGACGCGCTCTTGCCGTCGGGCCCACCTAAACCACCTAATTCCACCCATTTCAGCAAAGCTGGCCTGGTGTACACTGAGTCTGATGGCTAACAAGCAACGTCTCAACAGCCCAAATCCAGACTTAATGAATCCAGAACCTGACTCTGAAGATGTTTCTGATGGTATCAATAAAGGAGAAAGAAGAAAGGCCTGAGGCGCTTCCATGCTAATGTAGGAATATTAGCTCTCCCTGTTTGCCGCCCAAGAGACTTCATTTACAAAAGTATTTGAATGTTTATGATGCTTTTTCCAACCCCATGCATTCAAATGTCAGGCATTAAACCTCCAGAAGAACAAAGAAGTTCAGGCAAATAATAATAAATATTGGTATCTTACTATTTGCATTATAAAATTAAGCCATTAAATGGCAGCGGGGGCTGGGCAACTTCTGAAGCTTCTGTAGAAAAAGCATGTTTCTTAAAGAGGGAAAAAAAGCTTTTATTGTGAAATAGCAGAGCTCCAGGTGCAAGGGCATTAAGCAGTGTGACTGCCAGCAAGTTTCACACCAGAGAAAAGTGATAATGCTGTCTTCGTGCCATCCCACTTGGTACCAGAGGAGCGAGGACACACCTGCAGTCCCTGACGCCCAACTTGAGATGTGCCAGGGCAAATCTTTTCTTCTAGAAACCTGAGCACTGGTTTTACCAAGAAAGGGCAGGAAAATGCTACGAATTTACAGATACCAAATGATTTCATAATAAGAAACTTCCATACCTAGAATGAAAGAAGGTTTTAACCACTAGCAAAGCTGCCACGTTTAAGGAAAGGAAGAAGGACTTGCTGAAAGGCCAACAACTCAGGTACTTCTGTGAATTTGCTGGCTTGGTGAAATCTGACTGACTAACTCAGCAAGTCAAAAGTCCTTACGTGTGAGTCAGGACCTGCTTCACAAATTGATTTTTTAAGGCTGTTAATGTACTCATTACATCCCCAAAGCCCTACTAAACCACTCGCACTGCAGTTTGGGCCAAATTTGAGAACAAGGCAACATGTTTGTTTCTCTTACTAACACTGTAGTTTATCGCATTGTCTTAAGGAGTTTTATGGAGTTTTAAACTTCTTTTAAGAGAAATACTTACAGTATTGGCACATTCATGTATATAGGTATACAGAGACCGTTTATACAGAAAAATGCATAAAGGAAATGCAAGCCTGAACTCTGGTTAAATTTGGGCAAAACCACTATCTTGCATCCCATGAAAACAGACTGATCTAGAGCTACAGACAGCACGACGAACTCTCCTGTGACCTACAGCTACAGGCCTTTGGCTTCTGTATTTAGGTGCACATGAGGACCCTTCTCCTAGATCAACATCCACATCCAATGGGAAAGAGAGATGATCCACCAGGGTTTATCGGGAACCCAGTTAGCAAGAGCTACGTTGTCACTAACAAAGTCAGCAGAAGCCCAAGAAGGAAGTTTAGGAGAGTATTCATGATCTGAATTCATGGGAAGGGGTTTTGTTTTGTTTTAACTGCAGTGAACTGGTGCATGCCACCAAGCCGGAGGTAAATGACAGTGAAGAAAAGGCATTCATATTTTCTGTAAGGTCAGCTCCCAGGGCTCAGGAAGGAAAACTCCACTGACCTCAGCAAATTTGCAAGAGGATTATAGCAGTCCTTCATCTTCTCGGTACTGTGCCTTGGATAACTGAAGGGAACTATTTGAGTCACAACAAAAAGCACAGCCTACTTTCCATAGTGAAAACAACCCCAAGTAGGTATTTTAGGCAAGAAACTACTCTTGACGTTGCAAATAATTGAAGAAAAAATACAGAACTAATCTGCCGATAAAGTCTTTGCATCATTTCCAAAGCAGAAGTGCCACACAAGAGAAAGAAGATCCACCCAAGCTGGAGTTGCTACATATCTCCTGCTTACAATGTAAATGCCATCAGTGCATGTTTTAAAAAGCAATTACACCCTGAGGAAGAATTTTGCCTATAAATATTTGTTTCCTTTTTTTTTCCATATAGCCAATAACTGGAAACATCACTCGAAGTGTAGGTACCAAGAGCAGCCAGTGTCTCTCATCTTTCCAACAACCCGTGAGGCAGGTACAAAATCAAATAAAGAGGCAAAACAATTCTCCTGAGGAAGTCTTTGATTCCCCTGTCCCCCCTAAAGAGTTTATATAAATATTAAATAACACTAGCAGGACCTCGAATACCTTTCCACCAATAAATCACAACACAGAACAGAACCTGGGAACTTCCACAATAATAACAGTCAGCAAAATAATTTGGCTCTTTTTTTTTTTTTTTCAAAGTAAAAAGGACATTTTGGAAATTAAAAGCTTGAGATGGAAAAGGCCGAGTGCTCCCTGCACCAGCAGCCTTTGTGGGAGAGGCTGGTGCCCTCTGGAACGACATAACGAATTATCTGCTTTATATGTGTACGTGCACCATGTCTGGGTCATTATTACTCATCCTTGCAACTGTTTGAGCATTGGTGAAGGCAAAAGTTGGAGACAGGGCCAAGCACAAGGTGCTTATATGCACGTGAGGGCCTTAATGAAGCTGCCAGACAACACAGAAAAGATCAGCAGATGTTCCTGACGGCCTCACAACAATGGTTAATCCGACCCGCAGACAAATGCAAGAGACATGGAAACCTCGCAGAATCACTGTGCAAGTGACCTCAGCTTTTAGGTGTACAAATCACCACAAGGGTACGGCTTGTGTTGCAGTAACAGCTCCAAGCAGAACAAACTCAACAGAACAAAAAGGTTACAAAACCCCTACAAAACCCGTATGAACAGGAGACAAGCAACAGGGGTTGGACTCCTCACCAAAAATCACCCGCCCTCCTCAAAATGAATTAAAAACAGCAAAAAGCAATTTGCTGAAATAAACTCTGGCACCCTGTGGGAAAGGAAGACAAACAGTAGATCCGATCTGGCAACCTTCTTCCTACCCAGGCAGGTACACTGAAGTTAATGAAATTGCTCAAGGAAGAGAGGCCAGCTCACGCAGGTAAGAATTTGCAGTGTCAGTGCCCAGAGAGGTGTTTGCAAGGGACAGACAGCGTTTCTAGATTTGGAAAGGATTATAATAAACCTTCTGTGTCTATGTGCTCTACAGCGATTTGACTTGTTTATTCCAGAAAAAAATTGTTTTACTGCTTGCAACCAAATTATGTGTGTTCTAGTATTTCAGGTAGGAACAGCCGAGGCTATCATCACCAGTCACGTCAAATCTTGCTGAGTATCCCTGCAAAATTTATCCTCATTAGCACTGCTCTGAATCGTCTAATTGCAACGGAGCCTGTTTGCCAACAGTTTCCAGAAGTAATTTATTCTGAGAGTCAGCATCACAGGCCCACTGTCTGCGATGATGTGTGATGGCAGCACTGGCTGCAAGCAGTCGGTGTCTGCCTGGGAGCCGAGTTCCACCAAAAAGTGAAATTCAATGAGTATTTAACTCATAGCAGAAGGAGCAGTCAGACATAACTCAGCAAGTTTCTAACAGGTTTAAGGTATTATTTTTTTTTGCAAAGATAAAAGGTTTTTGATAGGATGGATTTCCCTAATGCAGGCAAAGCTACTTACATGAGTGTGATATTGCAGAGTATCTGCTATTTTAATTTTGATGATACAAAACTTGGATACTTTGGATGATTTTTGAATTAAACTAATGAATAATATAAACTCATATGCAACGGTTAACACTTATAAGCAAATATCTTATCCTAGTCCATACTGATGTGACACTACAGGAACTAGAAACAACACACCGCCAGTATGACAGTGATAGATTTCACTGTGACGTGAGCAAATATAAAGGGATGCATTTTATATCTAAAATAACTAAGATGTGCTATATGATGCGAGGTAACCAAAATGCACTGCCAGAGGATCAGAGACAGGCTGCTTACAAAAATAAAAGCCTGATGGGCTTCTTGGCTGCACTAAAAAGAATCACAGAATCATTAAGGTGGGAGAAGCCCTCCCAGATCACCTGGTCCAACCACCCCCTTCCACCAATGCCACCACTAACCCATGTCCCCAAGCACCACGTCCAACCTCTCCTTGAACACCCCCAGGGACGGTGACTCCACCACCTCCCTGGGCAACCCGTCCCAGTGCCTGACTGCTCTTTCTGAGCAGAAATGGCTCCTCATTGCCAGCCTGAACCCCTGGTGATGCCATAGCTGTCTTGCTACCTCCATACAGGGCTGTGTCCCCGCAGCCATACACAGTCCCAGCCCACCCCACCACCGTGCCCCCTTTACCCACACATCTGGCTGAGGACATCTTTCCATCACTCCAATTTTAAATGCATTGGGCAGGCCAGGGCTTATTAACTGTTGCCATTGACTGCACAAGTGCTGGCATACATGTATCTTTATATACATGTATGATATACATATATATTTATATACATGTATGATATACATATATCATACATGTGAGTTTTGAAAGTATGATATACATATATCATACATGTGAGTTTTGAAAGCAAAAAATGTGATGCCTTGCTGCTGATTTGGGTGTCACAGAATCACAGAATGGCTACTTGATGGCTCAAGCAGGGACACCCAGAGCAGGCTGCCCAGGACCACATCCAGGCGGCCTCTGAAGATCTCCAAAGAGGGAGAGCCACAGCCTCTCTGGGTGACCTGTGGCAGTGCTTGGTCCTTGCAATTCCTTACAAAAGGATTCAGAAGGAAAACGAAAAAGAAAACAATAGCAGAAGGAGGTTCCCAATTTGTGAATTAATTCTGAAAACTCCTGGTGGTTGGTAACAGATACGTGTGGTCTATGGATACAAACTCCTATGAAAAATAAACTTGTTAATATAACAAGGGATGTAAGACGAGCCACAATGGGAAATGAAGCGATGTTATCATGGCTCCAGCACCCAGACACTGAGTTTGGATCATGGAAAAATCCATCCCCAGATTTTTTAATAGGACTGCACAGGCCAGCCCTGAGCCCCTGCTCTGCAAACCTGCAACACTGCGGCACTCGCTGTGTTAATGGAGCTGGGCCTGACAGGTGATACCCTGGGGCAGGTATCAGCTGGCTACCACTGCTGAAAGGCTCATTAAAACGTTCTTGTTGTGAGCAGAGAAGCACAAATTTTGAGTGACCTTACAGCTCTGCAAACAGCCGGTGACAAAGCCCCGGCCAGCCCAGCCCTTGTATCGGTGTTACAGAAAACGAGCTCAACAAGAGCACAGCTGTAAATATCCTCATCTGGACACTCGAAACTTTTACATTTGCCATTGTTTCTCTAGCTGCAAAGCAGAGAGAGAGGCTTTCAGGCAGAACAAGCCCCCGTGCCCCCCGCCCCGTCTCAGATAACTTTTTTCAGCCCAGCTTTGCCTTTTCCAGGAGCTGCGGGAACGCCGCAGCGGCGCTGGGCACGGCCAAAGATCACATTTACAGGCGGGGTGCGATGCTGCCCGTAACCACAGAAACCCAAAGGCTCTGGTTTATGAGTAACCGCCAGGACAATATCCCCCCCTGCAAGCCAGGTGGGGGCCTAGGGGCTGCGGGATGAGACCAGCCATCAAGCAAAGCCTGAGCCCGGGGACACCGGCAGCTGGTGGTGGTCATCGTGATGGGCTTCTCCAAACACCTTCACTGTCCTCCCGTCCTAGTGAGTGTCTGTAGCATTTTCTTCCCTGGGAAATCAAATGCAAGTGTAACTTCAGCTGCAAAAATCTGCATGGGATGCAGATTTTGACTGCTCTTAACTTTAGGTATTAAGGAGAAAGTGCACAGACAAAAAATGTTTGTAACATTTTGACTGCAATTAACCTGTAGGAGCTGCTTTGCAAAACGCAATTCCGAGTCCACCATGTCATGCTGCATTAAAAATCTACCATCAAACGTATTTCCACTAGCCCAGGAATATTTCTTAAGCATGTAAAATCAGCTGCTGGTCTGAAAAGAAAAGCTTTTCTAGGAAAATACTAATGCAGTGGGTGCCGCAGTGTCCCAAGAGCAACAGAAGGTAAGTGCAGATGCCTGCAGAAAGGAGAAAACCTGCCTTGTGCTACCAAAGCTCTTGCAAGCTGTGATCCTCTGATGAATTTTTGTCACCTGATGGGACCCCATGGACTCACACACACCTCACGTGAGGCTAAGCCAGACACCCACACAAGTACAGAGAACTGGGAACCTCGGGGTCGAGCTCATGTCCAGGCTAACGTGGTGGCACACACACGTCCAGTGCAATAGGATCAGATCCATAGGGTAAAGAAGGAAGAGCTGACAACCTCTCAGTATGTATTTCAGGGGTTTCTCCCCTGGCCCTGTCCCCAGAACTGGCTGGCAGTGGTTAGTGTGCATCCCCTGGATTGATTTCTCCTGGAAGGCGCCTGGCTCACGGCTCCCAGACTGCTCCAGGATGCCCATCAAAGCGGAGAAAGTGGGAACAATCAGCAGGTTTCCTTCAAAAGCACACTCATAATTCAGACTAAGATGATAAAATGGATGTGCCCACTCCAAACCAGATTTAAACTCCACTGCGGCTTTGTCAATTCCCAGGACACCCTGGTGCAATATAAAAAATAGGCCCCGTTTCTCACCCAAAAGGATTTTCCCATGCCCGCTGATGCTGAAGTCACTATTTTAGACCTGATGAACTTTCATGCAGGGGATGAAAGTAAAATAAATGGCTCACAGGTCCTGCTCCTTTCAAGTCGATTGCAGAAGTCCCTTTGACTTCAGAGAGAACAATAAGAACAATAATAGGTTCTCATTAGGCCCCCTTCCCAGCAGGGCTTTGGGTACTTCCAGAAATAACAAGATCTTCCCAAAGGTCTATTCTTTGTCTCTTCCTTTAATCCCCAAGGGACTGGAATTTGGGGTTAATTTTGTTGCGGGAGCAGGCATAGAAATCCAGTGCAGCCTGCATCAACACCTCTCACTCTGCTATCATCTCCGAATGTCTCAGGATTAGACCTTTCTTTTTGGGCAGTCAGGTAAAAAAAAAAAAAAAAAAAAGAAGAAAAAAAAAAAGAAGTGGGTTTCTAACAGATGGCTCTGGGCTAGCCATGAGTTTAGTTTTGATCTAATTAATATTCCATGCATGTGCATGTGTTATGAAAGAATTTAAAGCAAGTGTATGGAAAAAAACCCAAGTACCGAAGGATATAATTGCCAGGAGGCTTCCACAACCTCACCCCGTCCCCTATGCGTATTTTATTCCTAGCTTAATTCTCTTCCAAACTTTTCCTAGATTATCCAGCATATGTATAGATTTCACTTGACTTTATAGTGAAGTTGCTAATCTTTTGGTAAGCAGAAATATAATGCAGATATAACAGTGATTCAAATGATTTATTACATCTGTATACAAAAATACTGATTAAATGCTATATTGCCAAATAAAAGTGATTTGTTTGTATTCCCAACTCTCTCTTTTGGCATTTCCACATGCAGACACACCGGTCATACGTGGGATCAGCCTGCCTGGGAGGTAACAGCCACGTCCCAACCTTTATTAGCTCTGCTCAGTTAAAAGACCAAACGTAGCAAGGAAAGATTTCCCAGGCTGTGCTTTTCAAGCCTGCTCAGAGCTCATTCAGGGCCAGGTTTGAGTGTCTTCTTCGGATCTTTCCCTGTTAATCTGGGGAGCCAAGCTGTGATCCTGGTTCAGCCCGAAAAACACCGAGCCTTGCAATAGCAAGAAATTGGAACTTAATTCCCATTGAGGCGTTTCTTGTAGAAAGTAATTAAAATAAGCATTGATACACAAACAGCACTCCAGAGGACTATTGTTTTACAAGTGACAGAAATCTGCATTTTGACAATGCCATAGGCTCTTCAATTTAAAGGGTCCCTTCCTTAAAAAAGGGACTACAAAGGTGCATCTTGCAGCCTACTTTTCCTGAGGAATGTCTATGAGGAGGTTTCAATCACTATGACAACCTCTTTTTAATGCCAATGCTTTTCTAGCCCAGACAACTCTTTCCTGAGAAAGGGCATGTTTCAAGGCTCTGCCAAAACTGTGGTTAAAAGCGGTACTGACAAGAAGATAATCTATGAGGTTACCGTTTTGGCAAACACCGGCTTTCTAAAAGAACTGGGAATTTTGCATTATTGCCGGCCAGAAGGTTGCTGCTGTAAAGGGAAAAAACAATACAGTGAATAAGTAAAAAATAAATAAATAAAAAAAATCTGTCATAAGCCCCGTGTATTTAAAGCACAGGCATCCTGGGTTCTAATGTTTTTGGCATCTGGGGTGCCTGCAGCCCTATAAAGATGCGTTGCAGAGGGGCAGATAAGGAGAACATGAGGCGCCCTCTCCAAATCTGCACTTTGTTTCAATCCACAACAAACAACCTCCAGCTTTTGCCGGAATATTTATGTGCTGAGTCTCTGCTACATCTCCATCAGAGAACAAGAAATCAAGAAGGACGCAAACGTTTCTCATGGCTCGTGTATTTACAGCACACATCTGGTCCTCTGTTGCCACTGCCCTCTAGAATAAGCAAATAAAGGTTTTCCCTTTCACCAGTCCTTCGATGCTGTTCTGCAGGAATTACCTCATGGGGAATATGATAAAAGAAACTCTTCAATATTCACAGCGCAGTCCCAGCCCTTGTCAATTTAGGGGCACATCAGCCCGGCCCTGTATGGGCTTCGCATTCCTACGAGCTGGCTGCAGCCATGTGGCCCCGTGGTTTTCCCGTTCAATGAGGGTTCACACACACTCAGGTTCTAGCAAACGTGTGCTCACTTTCTGCTCTGCTTTCTGACCTGTTACTACTTCCACAGGCAAATAAATTAACAGAGGGGGAGGATATAGGCACGGCCACAGGAGCTCGCAGTACATCCATGGCAAATTCCAGAGTACAAAGCGAGGATTTTGGAGCCCCCAGCCTCCACGAGCACTCTTGCTACCCACAGCCTGCTGCACGGGTGGATGATGGGCACGGCAAGCAGCAGGCAGAGAATGTTTTTGCAACCGTAGCCGGCACAAAAGCCCTTGCAGCTGTTGCTCTCGCATCTGAGGTATGGGAAAAGCCACACTTGCACTCCACCAACTGCTCGCGTTGGCGGCTGGTGGCAGCAGCAGCATCCCAGGAACTGTTTGCTTCTGCTGCAGTCATGTTCCTCATGCATGTGGGCATGCCCCAAATGCAGGGATTTCTGTTAGACAGTAACAAGCCAGTGCTTTACAACATACAACAACTATAAGAAAGGAGGTGATTTTATTTAAGAAGTGCCTGGGTAGAATATATGACTGCATTAAAAGCCGGGGTAGCCCCGCTGTACATGCTGAGAGTACAACTCAACTGTATTGAGCCTTGTCCTCTGGAAGCAGCACTTGTGTTGTAAGAAAAAGAGATGTTACAAACACAAAACCAGCAAATAAAGGGGCTGGAAAAACACCTTTGCTTCTGGAAGAATCCACGTGAAGCTGAATACCTGCATCTGTGACTCCCACTAGGATCTGTTACTTCAGAAAGCTGTCGACACGGTCGAACTAACAAGATATTGTCTCATGTTAGTGCTATTACTGACAAGATCAGAAGTAGGGTGGATCTCTCCGTATTTTGACCTCAGAAGTAGTTGCAGTGACATACTGGGATATGGCCATGTGCACACACACAAGTGAGCATGAGCAATGTTGTAATACCAGGATATTTATACACCTCGGAGTGAGTACACAGCATCCCAAATAACTGGTAGCACTTGTATTTCTGCCATGCAATCATCAGGGAAAAAAGGAAAAAAAAAAAAGAAAAAAGAAAAAAAAAAAAACACTAAGCTCCTAAGTATTCAGCCCGGGGATCTGAGGAATTTTTCCACAAAACATTTATGAATGGCTGTCCATCTGGGTGAAGAAAATCAGCTCTGTCAGAAAAATGAGATCAGCAGAGGGAAAGGCAGCCAGTTCCCAGTCACGACAGCCAGCCCAGGCTGCGTGTCCGCAGCTCTCCAGCCCACGCAGAAAGGGCTCTGCAGTGCAGACCTCAAGGAGGGGACAAGACACAGGACACAGGGCTGGCGATGGTGCTCCGTGCTCAGTTACCAGTGTGCCAGATTCCTTTCCCAAAACGCATCCTCTTGTTCCGGGGGCAGCAGGGCCAGCAGAGCTATGCGAGCATACATTTAGCCCTGGGCTATCTATAGTTTCTGCACACAGATGATACTGTCTCTCAGCTGAGAAGAAGGCTGGTCCTCGTCTATCCGTCCAGGACGGATGCTGGTCTGTCTGGGAGGAGGCTGACCAGTGACAAACTCACGTGTACGACAAATTCAGCTGATGCACAGGCGCAGGAAGCCAGGCAGAGCCCAACAGGTCTGCTGGCAGCGCTGGGAAAACATCAGCCCGGAGGCAACACAGCCCAGGCTACAGCTGGAGACACAGGCCCATCAGTTTAGGAAAGAGGTGCACAGAGAAGCCCAGTGAAAGGTCGACAGGCACAAACACGTGAACTAGTCTAGACCAGGAAATTAGAAAGGAGCAGTTTTCACTGGCATAGTGCTGCTGACCAGGTTGTTTGGGCACAGTGTGTTCATATTTGGAGACTCATGTCAGGATACCCTACCCACAGAGTGAGTACAGGTGCAGCACAACAGGTTTCAACATCCCCCGGGTTCCTGGAAGGTGAGCTTGGCCTCTCCAGGAGCTGACGGTGAGGAAAGGCTCCTGGTTCTGCTGATATCACTGCTTCCTCTGTCTCCAGGGTTTTGGCAACCTGGACAAATTCCTTCTGAAATGATCTTAGATCCAGATATTGCAGATATTGGCATCGAGGACATCACTTCTGCAGTGAAGGATGATGAAGGAGCTTTAAGCAGCAATATAAGCAAGAGGGTAGGGTGTCCAGACCCCAGCTGCAGATCAATTTGATAAGAACGGCGTGGCCACAGTCACTGAATGGGAGAAAAACCTCATTCACCAATGCAACAGATGCCATCTTGGGCCGTCCAGCTCCACAAGAAATGCAGTGGTGATACACATGAGATCATCTAGAGCAACATGGACTGTTCAGAAGAGGAACGTGCAGAGGAGAGGGCATCTCTCAGCACCAGTCAGGAGGGAACTGGTGGCCACAGTGGCCTGTTCTTCAGGCCTCAACCACATGGGAGGCCTTCAGATGTCTCCATCAAAGCTTTTCCTTGCATAAGGAAAGATGTGGAGCCTCATTTGGACGTTCAAGAGTCCACAATATTGCTCTATGCCAATGATACCCCAACCTGGCAGTGCCCAACCTCAGCAGAGATGCCTAGTTTAACGCTGATGACCCAGGTGTCAGCTGTATGGAGGGGCTAGCCAAAAGAAGAAATTTTATGATTCAGGTAAAGATGGAGATAGCCCACAGGACTTTTAGTAAGAGGTCTGCAGTAAGAGCTTTGCAGTCAGCTTCCAGTAAACCTGGGAACCCCAAGAACCACAAGCTGCCATGTTCCCTCCTACCCAGATGAGGGAATCAAGGGAGCTTCGTGGCCACTTTGCCCTGCATCTCTCTCACCAGCCAACTAAAGAGAGGCACAAGACCCTAACAAAAAACAATTGTTAGAAGTTCAATCTCCCATGACAGGTGCCTTGCAGGTGTCACCTGAAGGTCTGTGACACGACCACCACCCCCTGCTCAGTGACCTCCCTGCTCACTCCTGCCCCGTCCTCCAGAGGACCTCCCCTCCAGCTATCCTGTAGCAGGGCCCCTTGTGAACGAGCTTCCTGCATACTGAGCAGTCCCTGCTGTAATAAAGAGGCTGTTTAAGCCACAAAAAGCTCCTGAGTATTTCTAGGTCACGCTAACAACCGCAGTAACAGATCCTGCAGATCACCTGAAGGTGCTCATACACCTTTTGTCTCAAAGCTGGTGGGAGAATTACTGTTAGCTTCAGTGGGGGCAGGCAGGCAGAGTCTGGAAATGGCTTATTTTGGGGAGACACCAAAAGGGGTTTTAGCACCACAGGTGCTGCCCTGCGGGAGGGCAGCTAGGCCCTGCAGCACGGCGCTGGAGCTGCTCGGCCCAGACAAAAGGGACTCTGTGAGCCCTGCCTGAGGTGGCCAGGGGCTGACAAAAGGCCACTGGCAGTCCCCTGGCACGGTCTCGAGCAATCTGAACTCTCGGCAGCTTTTTGAGTAACACAGTGCACTTCAAGCTGACACAGGCAGGAACTTTGCAGTAATCCCCATGTTAGCTCTTGGGCTGGGTTAATAATTCCCTGCTCAATCATCTGTGGCCGCGGCACCACCAGTACAATCCCAGTTAAGTCCCACCTATTAAAAAGAGGAGTTAAAAACTTACACACAAGACTTTAAGAAAATTAAATGAAGCAAATGCTCTATCATTTGTGCATGCACAGAAGTGCAGAGCTGTTGGTTGCTTTTTTTTTCTCATTTTATTACAATGATTTGTAATCCAAAATGGGATCAATACCAAAGCCCTACACTTGACAAACAGAACAGGAACAGCAAATACTTCCTTTCTGATGTCCTCTGAGCAACATTGCTGGAGATTTTCTCATTTTCACTTTCCATCTTTTATAAAAAAGAGACAAATTCAAACCTAACACCTAAAATCAAAATGCATCCAATGCTGTGGGCCCTGAGAAAAGCTCTGAGATCCCATTTAGGGACGAGGTGTTCTCCAGCAGGCTGGTGACAGGGCCCCTGTGCAAAGCCTCTCCTTCACCACCATCAGGCTCCCAAAGCTCCTTGTACTTTCTAGATAATATTATCTGTGCTGGTTTGTTTATTTTTTTTTAATTGTTGTTGTTTGTTTTTTTTTTTTTTTTTGTCTTTTTTCTAAAGCCTTCAAAAATCTTCTTTCCTGAACGAACTTTGGCTTCGTAAAGAAATTCAGCATGTTCTGATACTGGTGGACAGATGTCTTGTAAAAAACAAACAGATATGTACACCCGCCCCAATTTTTCCATCATAAAGGGCTCACAAGGGGTCTGAAAAATTGGGCAGCTTTACCTGTCATACCTCAAAGCCAAGTGCCAGCCAGGAACACAGCATTAACAGTTCAGACGCACACCGGGATTTTCCTTAGTGATTCAAAGGCAATCCATGGAGCAATTAAAGTTCCAATCCAAATAGCAATTAAAATCGGGTTCAGATGCACTCACAATTCATGTGGTTATTGCAGCAGAAGTGCCCAGATACATAAACAAACAAATAACCTGACAAGGGGGGTGGAATATTTAGCTGGAGTCGATGCTCCCTGCCGTTGGTGTGGTGGCTCGGCTCTGCAGGTGGGATGCGCAGATACTGGGTTAAGGTGGGAAGAGCCCCTCAAGTCCTGGGCATCTCCCACCTCCCCCTCCTCCTGGGCATTTCTATAACCAGCAATTCCCAGGGGACAGGACGACGTGGAATCAAAAGTCAAGTGGGGACAAAAGCAGGAGAAGCAAATGTCTTAATTTCAACAAGAAACCCACTGCAGGTCCTGGCTGCCCTGCATCCCCTGCAGCAGGAGAGCAAACCCTGCGAGGCACAGCTCTCCCGCACTTGTGCTGGCAACCCACCAGCTCAGAGGCTGCCAACAAATACAAATAGAAATGTAAAAATACATTTGCTGCACCTGGTTCTTTATTCTCCTCTGAAATATATGACTAATCTCTCCTCCAACACGAGAGGGGAGGCGATATAGCGTGTATTTGTGTATTGAACTGGGTATTAACTGTATCCAAAACAGCCCGGTCAGGGGGATGAGCAAAGAGAATAACAAAATCTGGATGGGGCACCCTGCCGCCTTCCAGCCAGCAGCAGATACCCAGGGAGGGCTGCTTCTTCGGCCAAGGCTTTGCAGATTTTGTGGAGAAGGGTTTTTAAAGAATGATGTAAGCATAGCAAACATTTTGCATAAAAAATGCAGCTCAAAGCACCTGAGAACAATGCAGGCAGTTAACAGCCCTGTAATTTGTGCCTTCCCTGAATATGGTTTGGGCATAAATACACTAAGTTAGAGCGGGATGCTTTCATTTGCACCCTCCTGGGCAAGTCAGGCACATCTGCAGAAGCTGTCAAGGCCGTCTTCACAGCAGGGCACAAGACCAGGAGCACTCCCTCCAGGGTGGTCAGGCAGACAACCAAGGGGGGGTATGACAAGGAAATTTAAAATCACAAGAAGGGGAGCGGAGAACAAGTAATCCCTGTTCCTCACAGTGTACGAGCTAAAGATCGCCCAGTGAAATTATCAGGCAACGCGTTTTCATGGAAACAAAACACTTTCTGCAAGCGTGTGAGTCTAAACTGTGGGGACTCTGATGAGGCATTGGGCAAAGCAGAAATCTCAGAGAGGAATTAAATAAACTCAGAGATGAGCAGGCTGTAGAGCCCCAAAAGCCTTAAACATCTGCCTGCCAGCAGCTGGGACAGAGCAATAGAGGAAGGACCAGCCTGTACTTGTCCTGTTTCTCATACTCTCCCTAATATTTGTTACTAGGCAGAGCTAGAGCAGGGATATTAGCTCAGACACCCCTCTGGCCTCGTATAATTTAGCAGCGATGCTTGTGGTAGCAAATTAAGCAAGATCAGGATATAGGCACAGTGCGCGATCACCTGCAGCAGTGTCAGTGCTGGACCTGGAGCGTTTTTGGCAGGTTTTGGCAGCGCCCTGCCAGGCTGCCTCGCTCCCCAGGGACAGATCCTGGCCAGGCTGGGACAGGGCTGGGCAGGGGGAGCAGCACCAGCACAGCCAGGCTCTGCCATTTCTCCTCCGGGGCACGCCAGCATCCCTGCCTTGCTTAATGAGCTTCTGTAAACATCAGCAAGGGCAGGTCTTTTATACCATTAAATTACTTAAACATGCAAAACAGTGGTTAAAATCATCCAGGCTATTTTCTGCTATCTGTACTGCAAGTGGGCTCATTGATCTCGCACATCAATAGATGGGCCACTTAGGCTAATTGGAGGGTATACCTTAATTACCTACGCATGGTGCTGAATCAGAAAGGCAGTTGAGCTAAATCCTGGCCCCTGTGCAGCCCTCTGTCCCTAAAATTAGCTGTGCCAGATCCTCTTTGCCTGATTACCTGCCTCTCCTCCAGACTCATTTCTCCTGGAAGAGAAGGAAGAAGTCAAGTTTGCTTTTTGACTAACAAACTCATCCCAAAAGGGATGTAACTCCCAGAAACTGCAACTCCTTCACAAAGCAGGATATGCATAAAAACTTCTCTGGGGAGCACCAGCTTTTCCAGGGGGCTGCTCTGGGGCATGTTATATTCAGGAAGACGTTTTGTCTGGGTGATGAGGCTGCTCCTGTCTGGGAGAAGCCCTGGTGCAGTGATGGGTGGGAGCGAGCTCCAGGCTCCTACTCAGATGCCCACGGACTCGCAGGACCATGGGGCTGGCTCTGCCTCATCTAGAAATCAAATGAAATTCTCCTTGCTGGGCTTCTCAGCTGGGTCTACCTTTTATTTTACCTCTTACACAAGGTTTCCCAAGCCGGAGAAAGAGCATTGCTGGCTGGATTTCTCTTCTCTGACCAACCCATACTAAGGGACAGGATAATCCTAATGCCCGTGCTCTGCCTCCACTTCATTCCCGTGAGTCCATTAGGATGAAGGCTGTGGCTGTACACAACAAGAGAGGTGGAGAGCTCAGTGTGTGGTAAATATCTTTAATGCAAGGACTCTGGGGGGCAGAGTAAGAGGGAGGGTGGTTTGAAGTCAAAACACAGCTCAAGAGACATGAAAGCAGCTTTCCTCTTTGTGCTACACAAACCTGTCTCGAGGTAAACAGTTGCCACGCTTTCTAAACCAAAAATGATTAACAATTACAGACGGCTTAACCTCGTGCTACCTATTGTGCAAAGTCCTCCGTGGATGTTTGGAAACAAACAAATTATTTGGGCTTTTTTTGTCATCTTTGATGATGGAGAAAGCACAAAGGGAACCCCAGGTGCACGGACTTAACTTCATCCTTGGTGGTTGCCTTGGAGTAAGAGGAATTTCCCCACCTGGAGCCCCTTGGGAATTCAGTGTTGGCCAAGCAGAGCCACCTTTTGATCCGACGATGGTTGAAACAGAGTTTACTTGTTTTCTCCCACACCTCTGAAGAGCAGCAAACCAAAGGAAGGTAACAATTTCATGACAGTGACAGCCACTTCCAGCATTTCACACACATAAAGCAATTAACAGGAACCTGGTTCTGGTGAGTCACCCTCTTTGCTTTGACTCATCTCCATCACCACTCGTCACATGCGAGTGGCACGGGACAGACCCCGCATGGCTGATGCTGTCTCGTGAAGGCAGTTACAGCAAGCTGCTCCTCAGGCATCCTGCCTGCTCCTTCGTACCTGGGTGCAGCTTCCACCCGCACACGGGCACATCCTGCACGCCAGGTTTGTCCCCATCCTGGTTTATTTCATCCTCCACCTTTCCTAAAAACACTTATTCCCTGCCGTGTGCTTCAGACGAGACAAAGTAGGGGGAAAATAGGACAGGGCTCAAGGTAGCTCTAGATAAGATGACGCCTCAACCACCAGCAGCCTCCCTGGAGCCTCTCCGTTCCCTTTTCTAGCAACAAGCCTACCGGTGGAGCTGCACCAGTCTTTGCAAAGATAGAAACTTCTCTTTTTTGAAGCGTAGCCAGAATTATGAGCACAATCCTCTGAAGCCGGAAAGGTTTCCTGAAGTGTGAGAGAGGCCAGGGACCAGCCTTTTATATTCTCCCTCTTTGTTCAGATCAGGAATTTGCAATCCAAATCCCAGCCACACCAGGGCAGGCAGTGAGCCCAGCCACTGTGAGTAAGAAGCATCTTAAAGAGTTCACGAGGCTGCTTGCCAAGGAGCTGCTGTGAGACAAGGTGAGCGCAGCTTAAAAAGAACTGCATGCACATAATGCCATTAAGATAGCAAATAAGAAACCTGTCCTGCAATGCACAGGAATGTGATAGTTACCTACTGCTCCCCTACAGCTGCAAAGAGTCCTTGAAATATTAACAGGGTTATCAGCATGCACTTATCAGTTACAGTAGTGCCTAGATAACTCAGAGGACCGAGCCAGAGCATATAAAACATCCACTTTCTCAATGCAAAATCCTTATTATCATGAAATTTACCTTTTTAAGCCAGCATTTGTTAAAACTCTTATTAACAAAACCAGAAAGGCAGCAACCTACGGGGAATGAAGAACTAAATTAATTCAGCTGTTTGTTTCTGCATTCATTTGTAACAATATTTTCTTGGACTCTGGGTGTTTCCAAGATACGTGCTTTTAAACATGCTCACCAATTCTCCTGTGGTTTTGCAGTTAGCAATACAGGTGCATTTCACACCACAAAACCCGTGGTAGGTTCAAGCTGTAGGCAGAACTTTGTGCAGATGAAACCCGGGAGTTTTGTACCCACAGAAGAGCTGTGAGTGCAGACACACTCACCTACATGGGCTAGGTGCTAACCACTGTGCAAAGAGCACTGGAAGAAACTCTCCCCAAGTCCAAGTCAATGTGTCCATAAGCCAAAAGGACTTTCTAGAGACTTTCTTCCTTCCAGAAGAGACAAAAACCCAAACGTGGCCAAACATACATAATCTCCTGTAATAAGAAGTAGCAGAGAACCCACCAAGCTGAGGGCAAAACCTAAGCCCACCTAGTTGCTGCCTTCACGCCAGTTGCTGGCTTCACGCCAGCCCTGGCAGCCATACAACCATGTGCTGAACTCTTCTGGCACAAAGGAATAAAAATCTGATTTAAAAAAAAAAAAAAAGGAAAAAAAAAAAATGGTTTTTAGACATTGGTTGTGCATGCATGGCAGCCAGCCCTTAGATTATCTTAGTCCCATCTCTTGCACTGCACTAGTACTCATCTGATACTTCTTCAAACTGTTTCTTTCCACTGTCAGAGGGTTTTTTGGTTAGTTGGTTGGTTCATTTTAATTAGTACTTTGTTTTTTTATCAACTTTCACCCCCTTTTGCCACTGTGCTACTGCCTCTGATACTCCCTTGACACACCAAGATATTTCTTCTTGCTAAGTCAGAAGTCTGGCTTCTTTTCTTTTTCTTCTTCTTCTTCTTTTTTTTTTTTTTCTTTTTTCATTTTTTCTTTCTTTCCTTTTTCTCCTTTTTTTTTTTTTTTTTTTTTTTTATAATTGTGTGCTGCCTTTTCAGCAACGTAGTGCGTGGCAACAGCTCAGCACAAGGTCACCCAGGTACTGGGAAGGGTAGGACTGCCGCAGCCAGAAGCAAGATTCGCTCAGATTTGCTGCAACTTGCAGCCTGTGACATTTGTGAGCAACTTCCAGACCCATTAATTTACCTGCTGAACCACACTGCCTTGTGGATTCGTTATCTTCTTTTGATACCAAGTTTAGGAAAAGACAGCAATGCTGCTATCAACAGACAACAGCTCACACAAGCTAAGGCAGTTCAAAGGGCTAATGCATTTGCAATTTGTTAATGTGCGTGTTTAATTTCTGCAGCAAAAAGAGAATGGGAAGGAATTTTCCCATCAACGAGTTCAATTTGCTATTCAAGGAAGCTTCTCAAGGAAGTGTGTTCTATATACATAATATTAATCATCAACTATCAAGCGTTCCTTAATTTATCAAGCTTCATCTTAATCCCAGCTACGTTTCTTTGGATCCCTTCACAGAGAGGTTGCTCCACAAATCTGCTTCCCTAAAGGTTTCAAACTGCCTACTAACATCCCACCTAAATTTACTCAGAGTTTTTCTTTACTCAGACTTTTTCTTTACTTTAAACTCCTATGCTCTTAGCTTTACTTTCCATAAGTAATTCAGAGAGGTAGGCAGAGCAATCAGAGTCTTCCTTGGCTTTTATTCTGCAAAACGAAAGACACAATCTTCTGCCATGAACTGTACCTCCAGTGAAACCAAATCTCTCTTCCCCAACTTGTCCTCTTCACAGCATACATTAACTTTTCTAGAATGGGAACTAGCAGAACAGTACAGACATGAGACATCAGCGATGCCTGGTACGACAGCATGTACTACTTCACTTGCTTTAATAAAACCAGTCCATGTAACAAACCCCTGAAGCTGAAGACCCACGAATGCAGCTGTCCTGTTATTTCCTTCTTCCTCAACCAACTCAGACACATAGACAGGGGTTGAACAAGAAGAGTAAGTTACCTAACCAGTGTAATTTCAGAAAACTGAATAATTTTCCATGCCAGTATTGGATAATCCCTGATTATTCTCCCTTTCCTCATTTTGAATGCACAGCATGAAAAGAAAGATCGCGATTCCCTCGGCATTTTCAATATGCAGTGGCTCAGAAGCAGGGCTAAGAGGCTCATTCAGCCCAACCACGAGGGACCACCAGCAGTCCATCCCACAGGTCGCTTCTAGGGAGATGTTTGCCAAATGGTAATCTTGTTCTTTTCCACATTCTCCTAGTCTTAAAATTAAAGGAGTGCATGTGCCCACAGTGCAGACCTTTGCTGGTGGAGCCACATCTCTGTCTGGGAGGTGGTCTCCGTGTTCCTGGTGGGACCATGGCTTCAGAGGAGGGTGATGTATCTGGCAGGGATTAATCCTAAGGAAGAAACACTTAGAATACTACTTAATTAGGAGGAGGGCTATGTCTCCAAAGACAGAGCATATCATACCCACGTAGCAATGTATTACTTTTTAAAAAACGTTAGCATTGCCTCTACATAAGTGGCAACACACTGAGATGCAAAAGGTGCTGAAATGCCATCACACAGAGGCTAATATGTTCCAAGAGATTTCACGACTCATAAATTATCGAAGAGAAAATTAAATGCTACGAAATCCCTCTGAACAGAAATGAAAAATGAATTAAGGCATCTAACAAGGAACAGAAGCAGTGGCAATTTGTTAGTGTGGGATTATTAACTATTGTGCTTTCTAAAATTGAGACAGCACCCTGAAGCTCTAATGGACTGGCGTCTCACTCGAGCAGCAACAGCTCCTGGCTGCAAACTGGTGCCCCTCTGCCTCTCCCACCGCTCCCTGAGGATGGAGTGAGTGCCACATGGCAAAAACTCCTGCATCCCGTGACTGACCCTAGAGGCATCAGGAAGAAGGCACAGGCTGCCCAGAGAAGCTGTGGATGCCCCATCCCTGAAGATGTTCAAGGCCAGGCTGGATGTGGCTTTGGGCACCCTGGTCTGGTGGGAGATATCCCTGCCCTGGCAGGGGCTTAGAATTGGGTCATCCTTAATGACCTTTCCAACCCAAACCATGCTGTGATTCCACAACCCAGCCAGCTTGCTGCTGACTGCCAGAAGTGGGAAGTGTGGAAGGATCACGCTTGTTAAAACCAAGTCAGAGCCTTACTTTCAGTAATCACTGCACAGTAAAATGGAAAAGTACTGCAGAGAGGAAAAAGCACTAGAAAGGTGAGTAAGGACATGTGGCCCTAAAATCATCAGGCTGAGCTCTCTGCTGAATAAACGGAGGGAAGCAGTGACCTCGACAGAGCCCTACCTGGTGAATGAGAAAAGAATATGCCTTCCCAGGTATTGGGCAACATCATGTAATAGGAGTAATGTGGCACAAAAACCAACACTAGGTATTTCACAACTGCAGAAATCTCAGGCTGATTTCTTTGAAATTCAGTTTCATCACCTGAATAAAATTTAATTAGTCTTTTCTTATCATTAGCCATGTATATAACTTCTTTGAAATACCTCAAAATATACAATATGCCAACCTTATGCAGTGCTAACCCAGCAAAATGTCATCCTACATGATCAGTTTGGGATGTACAGAGCATGAGTTAAGTTGTTTACCTCAAGGGACAGTTTTCAATCTGAGTAGCACCAGCAACCAGGCCTGGGGGAAAGCTTTCCAATCAGCCAAAGTCATCACTTTACTTTCCCTTTAGGCCTTGAAAGAGCAACAGGATCCTGTGACAGCTCAAGGGTGATCAAGAGGACAACAGCAGAAAGGAGGGAGTAACCAGCACCACTTCCAAGCAGGCAAAACTGCTTCTTCTGGAGGATTTCCCGCAGAAAACAAAGGTATTGATGCTAGACTGCCACCCATGCTCTGAAGAATTTGGATAATTTTATCTAATCATCTCAGCACCTCATTTCAGAGCAGCCTGATGCATGTTCCCGCGCCAGGGAATGAATCAGCCATCTCGGCTTAAGAAATTCCCGACGATCTGGCAAAGGGACGTATTTTAAAAGCAACTGTAGAAAAGTTTGCAAAATTCACTCATCTAAAACAAGCTCACTGCATGCAATACAAAAAAAAAAAGTCCTCATTTCTCATTCCTCACCTGAGTTTATTGCTATTAATTGGTCATATCCATCAATGCTGCTGGTAGTAAATAGCAATTTCATAGTCTAAAGCCTTTTAAAGCTGAATGAAGTCCCAGGCACTGCTGTTAGCTGAGCTGTAAGGGAGACGAAGCATGAAGGCATCAGCTGCATGTGGCAGCAAAACCTCGATGGTACCACCACCACTTTATAGGTAACGTTAGTATTGTTAAGTATTAATCAAATTTAAAAGCTAACAATGTAAGGTAGCCTTGCATGTAGAAGCTGTAAGTTACCCTATCTTACCTAACTTTGCAAAAACACACAGAAATTTGCCCACATCACTTCAACTCTTAACAAATCCTTTTCCAAGGAGCCTGCAAAGCCCACCAGAATGAACCAGCAGGTTTGGTGATCTCAAGAACTGGAGTTAAAATGGGATTTAAACTCACAGGCAATTATCTGCCAGATGGGGAGCTCATCATGTAGAGCACACACTGCTAAATTATCCTGTGTCAATACAGGGAGGCCAGCATCAGAAATACACCCCATGGGAAGGGAAAATAAGCAAACCAAGGGGTTAGCTCGACCAAGACATCACTGCCAGGAGATCTTTACTGCATGTGTCATGACAATGTCGGCTAGCTGTAGCGTCAGTGAGCACATTGCGGGAACAGCCACAGGATCCCAGCAACAAGCAGGAACACGTTGGTAATTACCAGCAAGTCTATCATCACAGCAAACTGCAGTGAGAAAGAGAATTAAACGGTAGGTGAGGATGCCTCCAACTCTGGATGTTTAGCAGCGTTATTTAAGTCTGATCACACGAACCCTTCTGTAACTGGCCCTTTCATTAGTCAACGTGGGGGCTTCTCCACATAAAAGCAAGCCAGAGGAAGCGTTTTTTAAAGTACATCTACAAATAGTGAAAGCCAGAAAGCAAGCAAATCAGCCCTGATCGATAGGAGAGCACTCCCTGCAGAGCCCTGGGGTTCCTGTTTCTGCCACCTTTGAGTTCCCAGGTGGGAAGATCCAAGTCCCTGGCTACAGCCAGCGCTGACTTAGTCCTGATATGGCCTGAACATCTCATGCTCCAGCATTTATGGCAGCTAAAACAGACCCCAGCAGCTTCAGGTCAGGGCCAGGCTGCCTACACTGGGGCTCTGCTGAAGCGGAGGTGCCCAGACACAGGCCGTGAGCCAGGAAGCCTCGCCGGCGCGCGGCAAGTGTCAGCATGAGCCCAGAGCTTATGGCACTAACCCAAGAGATGGGAAATGTGAGGCCCACAGCTGCTTCTCTATCTTATTCGGTTCCTCTTTAATGCACAGCACAGTAAGAACTCTGAGATCAAGGCCTGGAGCCCGGCCCATCTGTGCCCTCGCTAAGTGTCCCGATCGCTGTGCTGAGTGAAGAGCCCAGGCTGCAGCGGGATGGTATTTCAAGTGCTCCCACTTTATAGGACACTTGACTGCCTAAATCAGGATACTGCTCCAGAGAGCGGACACCTAGCAGTGAGGCACCGTGGCATGTAATAGCTAGATATGTAAGTTTTCTCCTGGATCTGAGCTGCGAAAGGTGCCAAGCGCCTCTTCCCAGCCACGCTGAGAGAAGTTCGGCCACGCAGCCACGCCTGGTGCTGTCTGCAGGCTGGCAGTCACACGCTGCCAGAACAAACAATGCTCTGGTTAATGTGTGACAACTTTTACAGGATTTCAGCTAAATTCAGACAGCTATATAGAAACAGACAATACAGCTGGGGTGTTAAAAGGCCCGCTTTGGAATGACACCCAGCAGGATGAAAGCTGGAAGCACGTGAGTAATGAGGGGCTGGGTCTCATGGAAAACACAAAAGTGCCATGACATGAATTCAATCAAATACACTCAATGACTGGCTAATATCAGTTTTGAATAAGGTCAAGGACTGTGACCTGGAGCTCACACTGACGAGGCCACAGCTGGGGTGCTGTGCCCAGTCCTGGGCAAGTACAGACAGTACAAGACAGACGTGTACACAGGTGAGAGTCCAGCAAAGAGACATGATGAAGGGACTGAAGTACCTCTCCTATGAGCAGAGGCTGAGAGAGCTGGGACTTTTCAGTCTAGAGAAGAGGAGGGGACCTCATCAATGTAAATAAATGCCTGAAGATGCAAAAGAAGATGCAAAGAGGACAGGGCCAGGCTCTCTTCAGAGCACAGCTTGGGAGACAGGAGGTGCTGCCTGAACACCAGGAGTACTTCTGTGCTGTGTGGGTGACAGAGCACTGGCACAGGTGGCCCAGCAAGGCTGTGTATCTGCTTCCTTGGAGACCTTCAGAAGCTGCCTGGACATGGTCCTGGGCAGCCTGCTCTGGGTGTCCCTGCTTGGGCAGGGCTTGGAGCAGCTGGCTCCAGAGGGCCCTGCCAGCCTCAGCCTTTCTGTGATTCTGCCCCGAAAGAAAAGAGTGAACCCAACAAACCAAGCAACTTTTTGAACCCACGGTACATGCTTCAGTGGCCCAGCAGCTACTGAGAATCACCTTGATTATATTTGCTCCTTTACCAACATTCATTCTTCTGAAGACTTCTAAACCTAACTGTCCCTTGGGATTTAGCAGCAAAGACAGACTACTAGATGCTGGTCAACATGCCTGTGAAACTAAATTTGATGACATAGTCAGGGTCCAGATGGTTTTGCTTCTCCCTGAAACTGGATATAAACCGCAGACTCCACACTAGGAAAGAGATGCAGTGTTGACAAAGGTTGTTAACAATGGCCTTTCCTTCTCTCTCCCTCAAAAAGTGTTGAAATATTTTGACCAGATGTGTCATTTCCAAAAGTGCTAGAGATCTGATGGAATGTAGCATCCATCACACATTTGGCAATGGTGTTGAAAACAGATTACTTTTCTTTGTATTTGATAAGCATAACGTGTCTATGTTTATTATGTGGTCCCCTGAGGATGTATTACAGGTTTACCATTTCATTTATTTGCTTTTTCTGTACTTGGCAAGTGTAAATAGTAGAATAAATACGAAGGCAGTTACAGCTTAGCAGCATTAATGGCTTGTTGAAACAAAGTCCCAAAGTCTTCCTTTCTCTACAGCAAATCCTACTTTTCTGTCCAATTGCTTTTTTTTTTTTTTTTTTTTTTTCCAAGTGCAAAGATCACCTTTCTGAAGTATTACAGAGTTTTAGTTCTTTGTTGAATGCCAAATTCCCATAAAAGCATATTTTTCCTCTTCGTACACTTGAACACCTGAAAACATTTAAAGTATATCCTAACATTACTCATGGCGAAACATTTTCCTGCTTGCAAGTTATAGCCTCCCCCCATTCTTTCTATCTAGTCTGCTAAGCCTGTAAATACGGGTAGTTTGCTGTAACAGAAATAAGTACAGTCATCACTACAAAAGAAAACTAACCCTTCCTTCCTGGCACGTACAGTCAGGGTGGGTTCACCCTGCTGGGCTTTGGCCAAATAACAACAAGGCAATTAGCCCAAATCACTCACCTGTGTTCCCTCTTTAATCAGGGGGGTGAGGTGAGCACCTCCAGCCCACAGCCCTCCTGCCTAGCGACTAATCGTGGGTGGGACCTACATGTTTTACCTTATTTCTCTCGGGGGTGGTGCCACGTGACATAAATCTGACCATCAGAAACAAACCGTGCCTTTGATTATGCTATTTCAGTCCAACAAAATCAACAAGTTGCAATGAAATCTAAACCTAAGGCTATGCATCCATGCCTTATAAACAATTGTGTGAGACTAATCCTCACCAAACAAACAAGAAATCGCTGAATGATGGATTTCAAAATTTTCCATGAAGATTACATCCTGCCCCTGTTTGGAAACTTGTGTTACATCTATAAATAGTTCTGTGTTTTTCAACACTGGAAAAAGAGCTGCACTGGGGGAAAAAGCAGTAAAACTGTCACTTGTCACAGGAACGCAAAGTGGCAAAACTGAATTTAATCAGGTCTTAGACATTCTTTCTTTCAAGTGGACAACTACTGTGAACAAGGCTTTGAAGAACTGAGCCCCTTGTCAACTTGTTCTGTACTATGCTTTAAGCAATCTTTTGGCAAAATGGTCTTTAAGAAAGGAGCAGAAAACAAAAAAGCCAATTACTCATAAAGGACAGAATTGGCATAATTGTTTCTTAAATGTCAAAGTAGATGTCAGAGTAGTTTGAGTACTATTTTGCCTAAAAACATTACCATTCCCCTAGAAACTGGGACAGAATCATTATAACATGAACAATTGCCAAAAAGGCTCATAAGATCTGATCTGAGTATCTTCGGCTCTTTTAACCCTTCTACATTTCCTAGTGGCTCTCCATTGATATTTTTGGAAGTACAAGTCTATTTGCCAAAGGAAGCCAAGAGTTGCCCAAATCCTGTAAGTTAGGCAATACCGACTTAAGCACAGAAATTGCATTATCTCAAGCACTCAAATGAAGCAAGTCTGACCCCACCAACTGGCTCTCAAAATCCTGAGGGCTTTTCAAAGTGAAGGAGATGGGATGGAGAGTGTATAGATCGCGTGTTATGACTGACATTTGATCCTCCCCTGTCTCATCTTCTATGCATGAGCGTCACAGCTAGAGTTGCCTCTTAAATATTGAACAGGTATTTGTAGCACGTAGGTTTAGAAGAGGTCTCTGCTTCACATTTGCTCGTTTCCTGTCTAGAAAATGAAATCCAATGGGGGGTCCAATGAAATTGCCTTGCTTGTACCGAGGCCCTGCTATAGTGCAGTCACTGCGGTCTATACCCCAAATAACCAGATGCACGTGAGCTCAGATATACCTATGTATGCAGCAGATACACATCTGGCTGCACTGTAAACACAGCATGGGTGCTGCGTGCTTTCCTACCCAGAAGGGCAGTGAGTGTCCTACCTACTCTCTCTAGAGCCCAGCATTGCATTTCTCAGTCATGGCTTGTCTGACGCGTCACTGTGAATGGAGGTGTCTGAGAAAATCCATTCAGCTCAAAGATGGGAGTTTTAAGATATTGGGAATATGTGCTGCAGGAAAACAGACCACTCAATGAGCAAGTGTAAAATTATACACTTTATCAGCAGCCAGCTACTTCCTCGGGTTAGGATGTTGGAGATAATAAAGTATAAAATGCCACTGCTTCACATCACCTGCTTTCCTCATGACTACTTCTACTGCATGCTTGCTATCATCCTAACATCCAAACCCAGAAAACCGTTCCTTTATTCTAAACAAAAGGTTCTTTTGTCATTACCCTTTACTACAATTCAATATTTATTCTGTATGGGACCCTTGGCAGTCGGCTCCACAACCTCTGCCTAAAACAATTCTGAACCGCAGAGAAACGTGGGACCAGAACAGAACACATAGGGATTACTCCCAATCCCCAGGAGTAAATCACTTGAAGAAAAAGCATTTCATTAACTTCTCAGAAGGAAGAAAATCACAAGTGAATACAGCAAGGAAACCAATTCATGAACAAACCCTGAAGCTTAAAAAGCAATCCAGAAATAATAATAATAATAATAAAATTACAAATCCAATTTAAAATGGTTATTATCACTATCTCCTCATTTGCAAATAACTTGAAAATAGGGGAAAATAAGTTTTCCAGGTAGTATTTCTCTAATTTTCATTGGGGTCTCCTCAACATACGGCCAGGTTTAGGCTAAGTTGCCTGTCCCCAGCAGCTGTCCCTGGCACCCCTGCATCTCCATCAACCAGTTTCCCATCCGTAGAAAAGACATGTGTTATCCTACTTTATATACACATTTTTTTGTGTGTCAATTTTCAGGGACAGCAGCAATGCTGCTACATGCCAAATTCTGAGTTTGGTCCACAGACACAAGTGTTTTCTGGTTTGGGTACAGCAGTTTCCAAAGGAGGAGATAAGTGATGTGTTTTCATTGATTTTTTGTCGTGTTTTTCTCTTCAGGAACTGATTGCAACCCCTGGTATTTACAGTTCGAAGTTTCACTGTGTGGCATGAGGTTAAGAAGTGCCATCTGTATGTGCTTCAACCACTGAGATACACCAAGGTAGAAACATCTTTTTAAACACTGTGTAACCAAAAAATGGGTGTGTAGAGCACACACAAACAGGGAGAAACAAACATTTTTAGAGAGAGCTACTTTTATAGTAGCTTTTTAGCTAGTTTTATAGTAGCTTTTTCTGAAAGAAGCTGATGGACAAAACTGTCTGAGGTAAAACATCTCATTTACTTCCCAAGGTATGGTGTGGTAAACATTTCTTTTTTATAACTGGAGATCACTATTTTAGCAAAGAAATTGCTTATTTACTTTAGCTGCAGATAACTTGCTATTTATTTACATGCAGAAAACACCTTTTATCTCAGTAAAAAGTTTATTTTCTCAGTCAGACTTCTATTAAATATTTTTGCACCCGTAGCCATAGACGCTTTCCTGTCTCTGGAAACAAAAATACACCACTCCTATGAAATCCAGGAATGAGGTGGAAGGAAACACATACGAAAGCAACAAGGCAGCAGCAGCAGCAGCTTTTTATCAGCTGGACCAGATCATACAGGGGAGGAGGGCAAGTCTCCCACCCGTGACTTCTTTTACACGGGGGCAAGGAAGGCCTCAGGTAGCCGCAGCAGCCTGGTAGCTCCCCGACTTTAAAAGGATGGTCTTTATTTTGGATTCACTTTTTTAGGAACACAAACGTAAGTGTTCAAAAGCACTGTGTAAAGGCTGCTAGCCATTATTTCCCATTTTATACACAAAGCAATGACCATGGGCAGCAAACACACAGCCCAGGGTATCGCGGCCTGCTGCTTTCACAGTGAGGCCACTTGTTGCTTCCTCCCTGGCCTTTGCAGGCCCCTGGCTGCCCCTTTTCCTTCCCTTGCCCTCACGCTGGATGCACACATGCAATGCAAGCACAGGCAGGGCTGCACAAGCTCCCCAGGAACAGCCAAGTGCAAAATCCCTGTTCTGTCAGGAAATGTGCTCTGTAGGAAAGCCGCACCTCCGCTAACCGAGGGGAAGGTGCAGGGAGAAGCAGGGAGGGAGCATCCTCTCATTTCTATAATCCCGTAATTGTATAACCCGCAGGGTTTGCATCAAAGCTGTGTTTTAGGTGACATGAATTTACTTCCTTGGTGGATAGGGGAGGCCACAGAGGGTAGTTTGGGTGCCAATCCCTCCTCGATGATACCTAAAAGCGGTCTGGCTCCTCTGCATCCTGGCAGCATCTACCTGCTGACCACCAGAAGCATCTAATGTAGCAGAAGTGCATCAGAGCTGCTTTCTCTGCCCATCTGCACCCCAAAAACAGCCTCAGCAACCCCGTATACCCTCATCCAGAGGTGCTGGAGGCACAGCCTCCCTGAACATGGAGACAGGAGATCAGCACGCAGCTTGATGCTCCCAGCCCATATCCAGGGGCAGGGGCATTTTGGGGAGTGGGGCAGGGGAGTGCCAGCTCACACACACAAATAACACCCCATGCCACATATCTCAGGCACAACCATGGTCTTGAGTTTGTCCCAAGGGTTAAACCCAAGTGTTATGTCTCCTGTTACATTTGTATGGGGAAGGCATAGAGCTGGAGATCCAGGAGCATTAGCATAATGGCTTTTAAATTACAATAATAATGAAGATCCTTTACCAGCACAGGAGTTAAAAATAACAGAAGTTTATCGCACCAGGCAGGAGCTCTATCTTGATTTGTATTTGCTGATAGTCAATAATGTCACTGAATGCCAGTGGAGATTTAAAGTCAAAGAAATGTAAAGGCAATAGTTTAGCTTGCTTGGCCCCCCAAATGCTTGGGTATCTACCCCATGCTAGGGAAACCAGCCCATGTGAAAGCACAGAACTGAAGATCACTGCCTTCCAAAAATTACATGTTATATGACATTATTTTACATTTCTCTGGAGCATCCCAAAGCTCTAGCATACACTCAGGTTGACTTGTGCCTGCTCTGTTCCTCGAGGAGGGTGCACACACTTCTATTACGGTGCCTGGGTGAACTGTCAATAATGATGAGCAGGGCTGCTTGTGGCAGTAGCCACAGGTGCAGGCAGAGTGTGCAATGTGACACCCAAGCAAACTCGTGCAGCATCTGTGCACAGCTGAGGCCAGCACCAAGCTGCACAAGCAGGGACCACAGCACAACACTTAACACAGGCCAACATCGTGAGACTGGAGCAACATTCAACCAAAGAAGAAAAATCCCAAAGGAAACAGAATCAATTTGGCATTACTGTAAGCATCACTGTGGAATAAAAGTAACCTTTTCTAACAATCCTGTCAATTCAAGTTAGATATTTATTAATAACACTAAAAAGTCACAGACTGACCTATGCATACCAGAACCCCAGAGTAAAATTCTTCCCCCCTGGAAGGCAAGGGCAGGATTTCAGCAGGGTCCAAGTAGTTAACAGAAACCTAATGATGATATGTGCAGGCATGGCAATATGAGGCCAAGCTCTGCCTTCCTGCAGGAAAGCCTGGAAGGTATGAGGGAAACAGGAGAATGTGTCCTTCTAAGTGACCCCAAGCCTGCGCTGCGAGTACCAGCTCCCAGGGCAAAGTGTAGCTAAAAGGAGGGGGCTCTGAGGGATACATTACTAACCCTGTTCACCCCTCGCCAAGTGAAAAAAAAATCCACTGGGTGGAAAAGACCTTTTTTTTTCCTCCTTATTTATTTATTTATTTATTTATTTATTTATTTATATTTTTCTTTCTTTCCCCAGCAGTACTTGGGGGCTGTGTGAAAGGCTGGTGAGCGTAGGTGCCCACGCAAGGCGGCAGCAGCAGCCAGGAGCGGAGGTGGGCAGCGGGAGGCAGCTGGTGCAGGATGCTTGGGGCCAGTGTGGGATTTCCCTCGGGAGCTGCCATAGCCTGGCCCTGTGCACTCAACCCGGAGACAGAGCTGGGGCACTCGGGGCATGCCTGGAGCGCATCTGGATGAGCTTCATCCCAAAGCGGGCTGGTCCGCTCACTGCACGCGACAGGCACAGAAACCAGAGAGACTCGCTTCAAAAGAGCCTGACTTCAAAAGCTCCAGCTCGGGATCCAGCATGCAAATACCCACACGCCCACGGGAGCCCCACCATCCACATTCCTCCTTCCTCTCCTCGGCTCTGCTCCTGAGGGGCTGTGGGGGCACGGCCCTGCAGGACTCACGGCCCCAGCGTGGGTCTACACATGTAGGGCCTACACACTTAGGGCCTACACACGTAGGGCCTGCCAAGGGCAGTCCACGGCCCCACGCAGTGCTGAAGGTGTTTACTTTAGGTGAAGTTTTAAAAACTGCCACTCTCAAGTTTTTTTTAGACTAATTCTCTCAGTTTTCTTTTTTTTTTTTTTTTTTTTTTTTGTGACTTTTCAAGTTTTGTTTATATGCATGAGGACAAAATTACCATTCTTACTCAAACAATTCCCAAATCAAACCCAAGGATACTGGGCTTAGCTACATATCAGAGCCTCACAGTGATTGAACTGGATGGCACGGCTCCTCACCAGCCTCACGCACACTCACATGCCTCAGCAGCACAACGCAGCTCTAGGTGGAAACCAGATTTTTACAGCAGCACTGTCACTTCCGACTCGTATATAGATCAAATTCCCCAAGTTCATAAAGAGCGCAAATTCCTCCCTGACCTGCACAGCAGCTGCGTGCAGGGCAGGACTTTGTGTTTGTCTGGGTTGAGAGGTTAATGGCTACTGCATAGACACGTTTTTCAGTTAACTTGCAGGTCATTTTAGCAGATGATTTGCAGGTATTTTGCAATGCTTATAGATAACCAGGTGGAGCTCTGTCTGAGCTTTTTTTTTTTTTTTTTTTTTTTTTTTTCTTCTTTTTTTCTTTTTTTTTTTTTTTTGACTGTATCAGATAAACCAGAGAAAGCAAGCAGGTGAAAGTTTCCTGGATACAATCACAAACTGCAAGACTCCGCCCTTCTAGTTTCCAAACAGCCAGCTTCTCGAAACAAATACCACAGGGAGCTCAGTGCTTGTCGGAATTACTACAGACTCCTACTCATGAAAAGCCTTATTTCAGTTATCTCAGGACATGCAGCAGACAGACAGATCAACATCATAGAAGAGCTGCAAAGTTCAGACCTTCACCCAACATGAGAACGATGCAAAGCTCCAAGCATTATAAAACCAGAGGTCTCCAGTCCTTCATGTCCCTACCTGAGACTTCATGCACCTAAACTGCAGTCAGACTGTTCCTATAATCTATTTTTCTGTCCTGAATACTCTCTTCAGTCTAACAAAATGACTTCTTCAAGCTCCTTGCTCCAAGTCAAGTTCTTATCTTCTGCTATTAGCTCAAGAGCTACTGGTTTGGGCAGACAATGACCACGCAGCCACCTGAGCATTAATCCAAATGTTTTTTTAAGGCCACAAGCCAGTTGCTTGTTTTTTCTGCAAGTCCTCACAGGACACAAAAACGGCATTTATGAGCTAACTTACCACCTCAGCTGCCCCCCAGCATTTTGTAAGAAATAGGAGTCGCTTGTCAGGTGACGCACCCCCACAAATTCAATCAGTGCAGTTAATATCACTTTCATTTTCCTGAAGCAAAAAGGAACACAAGCCTGCAAACACAACAGAGAGCACGGCTCTGTCCCCTGAGGCCCCGCCGCACTTAATGACTACTTACAGTAACAAGCACTGCCAGGATTACGCCACAGTTTGGTATTTTTTTAATACAATCCTCAAAAAAAGAAGCATCTCCCAAAGTGTCGTTCTATGTGCCTAGTACTTGCAGCTATTTTATGCAAAAACGAGTACAAATATTAGCTTTAGGGTTGCACGGGGAGGCAGCGAGGAATGTATCTGGTTATAACGTTTGAAAGTCAACAGAAGTATGGGATCAGGTCCACTGTAAACTTTATAGAGTGGCACCTGCAGAGGAAATTACTCATAGCATGATTGATGCCACAATTAGAGGCATAAAAAGTAATTCCATGATAAACAAGCGACAGAGCAGAAAAAGAATATCCTAAGAGCGTATGCATGCTCACATAAAAGCACATATTGAACAGTCTACCTAACAGAAGAACCGGTTTTCACTGACACACACAAGTTCTCCAAGGCAGAAAATCACACAATACTCATCCCTCTTCGCCCCCACAACACTGGGATCTCTCAGTGCTGATTTTGGTGCTGTTGGGCCATTATCTGCCCTTCGCTCCGAGGCAGCAATCCCGGAGCAATGAGCCAAGTTACACAACTATTTCACAGCCTTATAGCTTCAAGAGTCACCGTGTCCCACAGCGGCACGGGCCAGCAGCACTCTGCTGGTCAAACCAGCACGGCCCCACTGGCCTCACATCTACCCAGGCCATGCCATCAGGGACCCGAGCCAAAACCTAAGGATTGACCAGCCAAACCTCCCAGTGTGCAGACGAGAATATCAACTGGCCTATGTCTTGTTAAAAAAGCATAGATACAAAATCTCACCCTTTTTTTAAAAAACAAAAGAGAATAGAAGGGTGAGAGGAGCTGGTTCTCCAAAGCCATCACGTCTTACCATTCGTAGGCTTAACCCCAAGCACTACAGATACATGCACATTCCCTGCATCTTTACAAGTTAGGTTAGTTACTCCCTTTATGCAACCACATCAGAAAAGCTTTAGCCAAAGTACCACCTAAACCGAGGGAATATATACCCCCCACATGTATTATTTACCCTCGTGATCCACATTTACTAAACAACTTCAATGCACCACTTCAATGCACAGCACATGGGCTCGATACATTTTTGTGGTTCCTCTCCAAGAACTTCACAGATAAATTGCTGCCTCAGGAAACTGAAAGCTGCACGTTAAACTGCTAGTAGCTTATTTCTGCCCATGCCCCCATGCTGGTCCAATGATCAGACACTTTATGAACCTCGAACGCTTGCTTACCTGAGACCGACACTTTCATGAGGGCTTCCAGGGGCCTGTTGTTGTCCAGATCTCGACTGAGTTTGAGTTCCCCAGTGGCAGAGTCCAAAAGGAGCAAGTTTAATTCGTTGCCTTGCACAAAGGTGTAGGCCAGGCTGTCAGACACATCGGGATCATGAGCAGGGATCTTGCCAATCACGCCAGAGGGGAAGCTGTTGGACTTGTTGGTCACGTAGTTGTTGAAGAGGATCTGGAAGTCCTGCAGCACCGGCGGGTTATCGTTCTGATCCAGGAGGCGGATGTGCACGGTCGCCCGGCTCACAAGAGGGGCCGAGGTGGCCTGCACCACAATCACGTACTCTGTCCGGCTCTCGTAATCCAGGTCCATCAGGGCCGTGAGGTCTCCATTCAGCAAGTCTAGCTGGAAGACCTCGGGGATGTTGCCCTCTACTATCTGGTACATGATCTGTGCGTTGGTCCCCTCATCGGGGTCAGCTGCGCTGATTCGTGCCACAATAGAGCCCACGGGGCTGTTTTCCTCCACAAAAATGTCAAATTCATCCTTCTCAAAGACAGGAGGGTTGTCGTTAATGTCCAGCACAGTCACCTGGATATCCACAGAGGCTTTCAGGGGTGGGCTGCCCCTGTCTACAGCAAAGGCCCGCAGGCTGTAGACAGCCACGTTCTCACGGTCCAGCTTGCGTAGTGTGCGTATCACGCCGGAAGTGGGTTCGATGTAGAAGTCTCCATCTCCATCATCACCGCCCTGGAACGTGTAGAGGAGACGGCCGTTGAGGCCCGAGTCACGGTCAGTGGCCGAGAGCTGCAGGACGCTGGTGGAGAGAGGCACGTCCTCGAAAACCGAGCCCTGGTAGCGGTCGCGCAGGAAGCGGGGTGCGTTGTCATTAGCATCCAGGATGAGGATCTCGACGTAGGTGGTGTCCGATTTCTGGGGGATGCCGTTGTCATGGGCTGTAATGGCCAACGTGTAGGAGGCTTGGTCCTCGTAGTCCAGCTCCATCAGGGTGGTGATGGTGCCGGTGTCGGGGTCGATGCGGAACTGGGGGATGTTATCATCCAAAATGTAAGTGATTCTCGCGTTCTCCCCCGTGTCTTCGTCGGTGGCACTGATGGTGACGATTGAGGTGCCAATGGGCTTGTCCTCACTGACGCTCACTGTGTAGTGGGAGCTCTGGAAGACCGGGCGGTGCGTGTTGGCATCCGTGACATTGATGAAGACCTGGACGGTGTCAAAGCGAGTGCCGTCAGAGGCAGTGACTGTGAGCACGTACTGCCGTTCCTGCTTGTAATCCAGGGGCAAGGCCAGCGTGATCAGGCCCCCTCCGCTCTGACTGGTGATGGCAAAACGGTTCCTCGTGTTGCCACTGGTGATCTGGTAAGTCACGACACTGTTCACGTCCCTGTCCACTGCCGTCAGGGTCAGGACGCTGCTGCCCACAGCCGCGTCCTCGTTCAGCCTGAGGTGGTACACCTTCTCGGTGAAGGTGGGGTTGTTGTCGTTCACGTCCAGGACGGTGATGGACACGCTGGCCGAGGAGGTCATGACCGGCACGCCGTGGTCCCTGGCCTCCACCCCAAAGTGATAGTTCTCCACAGTTTCTCGGTCCAGCTCTGCGGCCACTGTGATCCACCCCGTGCTGTTGTTGATCTGGAAAGGGAACCCCGAGTCACCCGCCGCAGGGGCACCCCCGGCGGGCGGTGCCATCTCTATGAGTTTGTACTCCAGGCGCGCGTTCTCCCCAGAGTCCGCATCCACGGCCTGGATGTGCAGTACCGAGTAGCCCAGGGGAACGTTCTCCAGCACCGTGGCCTGGAAGGGAGTGCTGACAAAGATGGGGGCGTTGTCGTTCACGTCCACGACCTGCACCGACACCATGCCACTGGAGTTGATTAAAGGAGGCCTGCCCCCGTCCTGGGCTTTGATCCGGAGTGTGTACTCCCGAATAGTCTCGTAATCCAGAGGGTTGATCAGGTCAATGGCACCGGAGAAGGAGTGGATGTAGAACTGACCTTTGAGGTTGCCGCTCACGATGCTGTAGTGCACCTGGGCATTGCTGCCCCGGTCCCGATCCGTGGCCTGCACCTGCAGTATCTGGCTGTTGACCGGGGCATCCTCTTGCACCTGGACCAGGTAGCGCTTCTCGCTGAACTGGGGGTAGTTGTCGTTCTCGTCCTCGACCGTGATGTGCACCATGGCCGTGGCGCTGCGCGGTCCTGGATCCTTGCCCTGGTCGTTAGCTTCCACCACCAGGTGATACTCAGAGACCTCCTCACGGTCCACCGGAGCTCGGGTCCTCACGACGCCCGAGCGTGGGTCGATCTCGAAGACCCCATCGCCCGCTCCCGGCTCCAGCAGGCGGTACAGCATGTTGGCATTGGCCGGGGCGTCGCCGTCGGTGGCGCGGATGGTCAGCACCTCGTAACCCACCTCCAGGTTCTCCCGAATGCTCTCCCGGTACTCGGGCTGCTCAAACACCGGCTCGTGGTCGTTGGTGTCGCTGACGGTCACCGTCAGGTAGGTGGTGGCCGAGCGGCGGCGCGGGGAGCCGTGATCGGAGGCGGTCACCTTCAGCACGTGGGTGTCCTTCGTCTCCCGGTCGAGGCTGCGGGCAGTGACCACGCTGCCCGTCTGGGCGTCGATGGAGAAGTAATCGTTGGAGCGCTCGTCGAAAAGCGCCTCCATGGAGTACGCCAGCCTGCCCGCTTCCCCTTCATCGGGGTCCTGGGCCCTCAGCACGATGACGGCCGTGCCGGCGGGCTCGTTCTCGGGGATGGACACCTGGTAGCTGGGCAGCTGGAACTGCGGCGGGCTGTTGGGGCTCCTCGCCCGCCGCGCTCCCCGCCGCCCCCAGCTCTCCGCACCGCTCCGGGGTGGCGGGGGGCAGCCTGCCGAGACCCCCCCGGCTCCGGGGGGCTCGGGGACCCCCCGCCGCCGGGCTCGCCGCGGGCAGAGCCCCCCACCTCGGGGCTCGGCGGGGCCGGGGGCTCGGCGCAGCGCGGTGCCCGCAGCCCTCAGGTGCCCGGCGGGCGGCAGCGCGGGGGGCTCGGGGGCGCGGCGCCCCGCAGCCCCCGGGGGCAGGTGGAGGAGCGGGGCGGTGCGGGGCGGCCGCAGCTCCCCGCCGCCCGCCGGGGCCAGGGCGCAGAGCAGAGCGGCCCAGGACACGCAGGAGGCGGCGGACAGCCGCGGCATCTCCGGGGCTCAGGAGGCAGAGACGGCGGGCAGGGGGCTGCCGCACAATCCATCCACCCGCCGGGCTGCCCAGCCGCCCTCATCCATCAGCCCCGGCCGCCGCCGCCGCCGCCTCCTCCCGGGCTCCTCGGACGCCCCGTCCCGGTGCCCGTCCCCGTCCGCGGGCGGCGGGTTGGAGAGCTCCAACTTTTCCACCTTCAACTTTGAAGTGAGTTCAAAATGGCTCCTCTCCTCCTCCTCCTCCTCCTCCTCCTCCCGCTGCTGCTCCCGAGAGGGCGATTAGCATAAACCTGCTGCTCGTCTCCTTCTCCAAAAAAAAAAAAAAAAAAATTAAATACCGAAGCACTCCCCCCTCTTTCTCCTCCTCCTCCTCTTCCTCCTCCTCCTCCTCCTCCTCCTCCTCCTCCTCCTCCTAGGGCGCAGCGCCCCCTCGGCGGGGCCGCCCCACGGACGGCTCGGTCCCGCGTGGTCCCTGCGGCCACCCCGTCCCCTTCCCGTCCCTGTCCCCGTCCCTGTCCCTTTCCCCGTCCCCGTCCCGTCCCCACAGCTCCGCGGCGGCGCGGGGGCTGCCCGGGGCGGGGATTCCCGACGGCCCCGCCCGGCCCCTCCCGGGTGGGGGCCGGGGGCCGGATCCTGCCCCCGGGGGCTCCCGCCCCGCTCAGCTCGGCGCCGGGCTCCGTGCCCCGGCCGGGCTCGGCACGGCTCGGCTCCGGGGGCAGGAGGAGGGAGAAGGTGCCCAGGGTGGCCGCGGAGCGAGCGGCTGGCTTCCCCGTGCGGCAGCCACCTGTCGCCTCGGGTTTGCCGTTTCAACCGAAATTAAAGGGATTGAAAAATACCTAAACGCAAATAAAATATATAGAGCGAAAGAAAAGAAACGTGGGATCGCTTTGCAGAGCGAGGGTAACTCCGGTTCCCCCCCAGCCGGAGCTGCGCTGTGCGCTCCCCGCCTTTCCCGGGGCTGCCGCTTTGCTGGAGAGCAGCAGGTAGGACCCGGAGCCTTCAACTAAGGATTTCTTTGGGGCGACTGCAAATAACGCACGAGCTGCAAAGTTAGGCAGTTTGCGAGCAGAAGCAAAGCCAAAGCCCAACGTTTCGCTGTTGCCCCGGTGAGCGCGGTGTCGCTCCTCTCTCTGACTTCCCGACGGGCACTTTCCGTCGCTGTGATTGCGCTATCCCCGGTGGGTTTGCAATGTTCCCGTTGGGTTTGCAGCATCCCCGTTGGGTTTGCAGTGTCCCCGTTGGGTTTGCAGCGTCCCCGTTGGGTTTGCAGTGTCCCCGTTGGGTTTGCAGTGTCCCCGTTGGGTTTGCAGTGCTCCCCTGTGGACGCCTGGCCCCATCCCCGCGGCTGCGGCGTCCCCTGCTGGGGGCGGCCAGAAGCGCGCAGGTTGCGCGCCCGCGCTGCCAACCGCAGCAGA
Organism: Aythya fuligula; assembly: GCF_009819795.1. Lineage (NCBI taxonomy): Eukaryota > Metazoa > Chordata > Aves > Anseriformes > Anatidae > Aythya > Aythya fuligula. Next base: position 16,413,594 of record NC_045559.1, read on the forward strand.
GGGAGCAGGGAGCTGGGAGAAAGGAAAAAAAACGGGCCACAAATGCCAAAAAATGCCAGCAATACCAAAAAAGTGATGGCTCAGTTACAGAGAAAGCCAGCAAGAGGCAAGTGAGAAGACACCGAAGGTGCCACGCCGCGTTTCTGCGATGTGCTCTGCCCCGTGTAGGCACGACAGCAACTTTTAGGGCAAGTTGTTGCTCTTCGGATTAGGTTTTTCAAGATTAGGCTGTTCAGCACTCATGAGAAAGCTGTGTAAATTTAAAAAAAAAAAAAAAAAAAAAAAAAGATTCTTTCAACTGCTTTTTATCCCCGGAACTGCATTATTTCAAGGAGGAGGGAAAAAATGGATTATTGCCAATATGTCTGTCAGGAAATAAAAAAAAGCTTTATAAATTGCAGTTTTGGAAGGTGTTTAGCTGATTCAGCTTTACTCCATCAGATTTTTTTTAATGGAATTTAGAAGCTTAGTTGCCTTTTCTGATCCTCTGATGAAAACAGTAGTTCATGAAAAGGAAGAGGAAGAAAATAGGTTCAAAAGGAATTAAAAATAACTTCCCCATTATCACATTTGAGTGCATGTAGTGGTGCCTTTTATACTCACAAAAATCAAACAACTCACGCTGTACTTGATTTAATTCATATCAACATTAACTTGGCATCTGGATAAAAAACACCCTGGTGTTAAGTCTATGTTTTTCTCTCTTCATGCAATACTGAATGCCCACATCTTGAAGAATTTTTTTTTTTTAATTTTTTTTTTTGTGTTACAACACAATCCTTCTCTACAGGTTTTTTAATGTGAGTTCCAAGTACTTGTTTCAGGAGTTTTTATTAGGTTAAACAGATCCACAAGAAAAGAATGTTTAAACTTTTTTCTTCCCATTTTATTGCAGCAAGAGGCAACATCCAAGAGTCTGGAAAGGGAAGATATTGTAAAAGCATTTGTATGAAACTAATTATGAACATAATTACACAAAATCCTCTGTTCTGCTCCTTTTGTGTTACTTGCCTGCTTCTTTCTTGGAGCCACTTGCCAAGCAGTTAATTTTCTCTTGTTTATCTGACGTTTCACTGTTTTCTCATTAATTACACAATTCCTATTGTTCCGAAGCCCTTTCACGCATTCTACCACTTGTCATATAATCGTGCTGTAAAAATGTATTTCAAATGCTAAGCAGCAAATACAGTATTCAAATGCAAGGTCGACTCGTTGCCCTGGTGAAAGGAGTGGCTTATTTAACACATGGCAACTCAAATCTTTTCAGAAAATGGTGAAATGTCCCTGCCTGTCCCAATACTGCTCCGTTAAAACTGGGGTCATCGCTTGGGCAGGGGTCAGGCCTGGACCCATTCCTTTTTGCTGCTCTTTCTGTGGGGTCTTGCTTCCAGAGGGTTGGAGACGGTAACGGTGAAAGCCAACCGCTGGTAAAGGAAACTCAAGGTGGGGATGAAAATCAGAATTATGTTTCATGTTTTGGCTGGCAGGTTTTCAGCAAAGGCTGATCCTTCAAAGAAAATTAGATACTCCCTTTGGGTCTCATTCCTGGTATTAACTGTCCTTTTCTATAGAAGGAATCACACCGACATCAAGACGATGGGAGACTTCCATAAAAATATGTAAGTGGGCGAGGTTTTGCCTGACCCTTTGTTTTCTTGGTACCAACTGATGACATGTTCATTTCACGGTTCAAAAAATGCTCTGTTTCGACTTGCCTGGGAGTGGAGTATTTCAAGCTTCTTTCCAAAGTGAATTTAAAACAAAACTGAGATGCTAAAAAAGAAAAGAGATTTATATATATATATATATATAGCACTGTTACCCAGATCCATTCAGTGCTCAGCGCAACAAAAAATAAATTAAACTTCAAGAGATTTTCTTAAAACTTGAGGTTTAAAAGAGCAGGGAAAAGACCCTGTGAGTAGTGGAGAGAATTGCTCGTTGTTTTAAGTTCTGCTGTGAGATCTCCAGACCAAAGGAAGAGGAATGTGGAGCTGGAGTTGCCTGTGTCTGGGTCTGACAACAGTTTTTAAGGCTGATTCAGCATATCATCCATCTTTGTGAGGGAAATTGTTCTCTCGTTGCAAGAAAAAGGAGCTTTTCTCATCTCAGCCCATTAGAACATCAAGAGAATGCTTAAAAATTCATGTACATTAATTCTGTGTTACAAACGGTTCACTTTTTTTAAGAATAAGAGGGGTGAAAACCTTCCTGTCATGGGAATTTTCAAGTGTATTGCAAACAGGTAATGTGTGGCGTGCCCCCCCAGCACTCAGTGGTTTTATCTGCCTAATTTTTGCTTGGGGAGGGGCTGCACATATGAAAAATTATCCTCAGGTTTAGGCATCCGTGCAACACAAACTATATCTTGTACAGGATCTACATGTACATAACGTTAAACATAAATTTATACCTGTAACTTGTATTTATAACTGCATTTACTCACTTCGCAAATGCCCTGGTGATCTATTCCTGCTAAAGTAACGCTCTGAGAAAATAATGTTAGAAACCACAACAGCCAGTCATAAAGAAGCCTTTAACCACACTTTATTCATCAACTTTCCAATTTTCCAACACCTGTAGAGAAAATACAAGCTTTATGCCATACGTGAGGAGTGCATAAAGCTAAGTTCTGTAGGGGAACATTATCATCTCGGATACAACTAACAACACATTAGACGTGCAAACAAAGTGTGCCTGAATAACAAATAACTTGCTAGCTTTTAGGCCACCTGTTGGTGGGTCCTGATATCTCCTGCCCTGGACGTTTAGGTTGGCAATGAGGAGCCATTTCTGCTCAGAAAGAGCAGTCAGGCACTGGGACGGGTTGCCCAGGGAGGTGGTGGAGTCACCGTCCCTGGGGGTGTTCAAGGAGAGGTTGGATGTGGTGCTTGGGGACATGGGTTAGTGGTGGCATTGGTGGTAGGGGGTGGTTGGACCAGGTGATCTGGGAGGGCTTCTCCACATTAATGGTTCTGTGATTCTTTGTTATCCAGGATCTCACACCAGCACAGATTGGCCTGCTGGGATCCCAGATGAAGTCTAACAAAAAAGAGAGAAGCGAGCTGGGACGTGACACCTGTGCTGCTCCCCATGTGCCCATGGCAGCCAGAATCCGGTCCTGGGGAGGATGCAGGTGCCCTCCTAACACCACGTGGCGTGTGTTAGGAGGGCACCTACTGCCCTTAACATCCCCACCACGCGTGGTTGGGAGCCCCAGCCTGATGCTGACCGGCTCCTCCACAGCTGGGGCACCACGTGAAAGTCTCCTCCTGCCCGAAGCCCCAGCAAGAGACTGGGACCCAGTGCGGTGTGTCAAACTGGTCTGAGCACCAGGGCTGATTGGCAGGAAGAGTGGTTACCTGTGGCATCACTCCAGTGGGTTCATGCTGGATAAAGCCAGCATTTTAGACAATTGCTCTAATCGCTAGGAAGAAGCATGACAAAAGTTGGTGTATGGATGGGCATTTGGACCTCTAACTCCCATGGGAAGCTGTTCCCTTTCCAGTCCAAGGAGTCTCATATGAGCAAAAGTTATTACTTCTTTCACCTTTCGTCTGAGTTTATTTCGAGAACTGAAGAATTAGTTGGAGCTCCATGAGATGAAATCTGAACCTTCACCTATTGCAGGAACCACACAGGTTTGGAAAGGTTTCAGAAAACACTTCTGTTGCTAACAGTAATTATTCTTAAAGTCAAGAGCAGATTCCAAAATGCTGGGATCCTTCTTGCAGCAACAATGTTCAAGGCTTCTTGGCTGTGTGTAGCTTCTATTGTGTAGCGAGAGGAGAAACAATTTGGAGCTGTTAGGCAGGGAGTTTGCTTTAGCCTATCACATTGCTGCTTCTTTTAAAATCCTCTGTGGAGATAGCAGTGATTCGGTGTTGTAACTTGTTTATTTCCTTAGACTTAATACCATCCATTTATAATTTACCCTAAGGAGCTCAGCTCCACCCTTCTCAAATACTGTAGCCTGTGAATTTCCTCACTCCAAATAGGTTTGGTATTCTTTCCCCTCACTTACATTAGCTAAAGGTTCAACTAGTTAAAACATGCAAACAGACAAATACACCAATAGAAGAGCAAATCTCATGCCCAGAAGTTGCACGGCAGCTAAGAGCAAATAAAGTCTGAGTGTGGCTCGACTCTGATTTATGGGAAGACTGAGGTGGTGAGGAGGCGAATGCATCGTAAATGCAGTCCTAAAAACACTCTGTAACAGCAGAGTATGCCAAAACTGATGCTCCAGTTTAAATAAGAGATGTGGAAAGCCCTGATTTATAGATTTGTATGATGTTCTTACCTCAGAACCATAGGATCATTCAGGTTGGAAAAGACCTTCAAAGTCACCAAGTCCAACCATCAGCCTGACCTACAGAGACCCATCACTAAACCATGTCCCTCAGTGCCACATCCATGTGTCTCTCAAATACCTCCAGGGATGGGGACTCCACCCCTTCTCTGGGCAGAGTCTCGTGCTGTGCAACCAGGTCCAAAATCAGCTCTGGTGGCTTTGCCCAAGAGGCTCAGATGAGTTTGCTGAGGGAGCAGTACCTTCTCCCTAAATGAAGGAGCAGCACGACAGATGTGCTTGCTTTGCCAGCTCCTGATATGTAATCGGGGGATTAAGGGACTAGTTAATAAGAAAAGAGTGTGGAAGACAGACATATTTACCTGGGCTAAGAGACAGGACTGGAACAGGCGGGAGTCCAACACTGCCTTGCAGAAATTGTGTTCCTGTGGCACAGGAGCATCAGGAGCAATGAGGTGACATGTAAGAGGGAAACTAGACCGAATATTAGGGTCCCAGTTCTGGTACAGAGGGGTTTCTGTCTGTGAAGCAGCCTCCCAAAGGAAAGAGAAGAAGTACTGCACAGGACTGCACAATGTATTTGTGATGTAGGGTGTGTTCCGCTTTTACATAGGGTATGGATATTGAGTTTGGATACTCTCAGTTTCTCCTCTAATAATTCCTAAAGCTCTATTTACCCTTTTGGCACACATTTGATACCAAAATGCTGTTTTCCAGAGATTTGAATGTCTCCAAAATCTTTTTTTGTTTGTTTGTGGTTTTTTTTTTTTTTGTTTGTTTTTCTGGCTATAGCATTGCATTAGTAATATGTATTATTATGGAGCTAACATTAGGATTTTCCCATCATTTGCCACAAATTTGTGCTTCTCGGTGCAGCATCACCTGCCATTAGGTTGCCCGTTCACTCAGCGCTGCAAGATGTGTTGTCACCCCTCCAGAAGCTGGTTAGATTTGATAGCATCAGATTCATTCATCCTGGGTATTTCTGTGCCATCCACACACCCTCCTGTGCAAATCTTTCCCAGAAAAGGGGACCACTGCTCTGCAGCAGAGCCCCCTGCTGCCTTTTCCCGTGAGCTCTCCGTGCCCTGACTGCACTCAGACACAGAAGCCTTTACACAGAGAAATAATAAAATAAAATAAAATAAAATAAAATAAAATAAAAATTTCTTGCAAGTCTTTATTAAAAAACGTATCTAAAGAATGTCTGGTGGAGAAGCATGAAGGCAGAGTGAAAGCCAAGGCACCTTCAAATGGGTCTGAACTGCTGCTTTCCAGAAATTCAATTACATTCAAAGACAAAGTGTTTCGGGCTTTTATGGGAAGAAGCACACAGCTGTAATGAAACACTTTCAGGCAGGGGATTAGTCGCACTGCTGGAAAAATAAAATCATGGACCGAAATGCTTAACAAGAGGATATGAAGTCAGCGTGGCAGGTTGCTCATACAACAGCAGTGGCTGAGACCTTGCGGCTGTCTCAGCAAAACACTGGGAGTGTGACGTAGGTGTCCAGCACCTCTCCTAATCGCCCTGTTTCTGCACAAGGCATTACGGCTCTCACTGTTTCCTTCCCTCTCTCAGTGTTATTTTACACCCAGGGTTTGATGGAAAGGGACTGTCTTGATTTCTAGTCCTGGCCTAGAAGCTCACCTTGTACCACAATCACTTTTTCATCTTTTTTTCCAAGAGGCCTAGAAACAGCCTTACTTTTTTTCCTCCTAGATGCATTTGGCCATGTATTTCTGCATGTTCAGCATCTCGCCTGTAGCCTGACACCTTTGCATGTGAAAAAATATAAAGTGTTTGAAAAGCCAGCATGAAAAATTGCTTTACAAAGCATCAGCAGAGCAGACCCCTGGAGCCCACCTGCTCCAACCCCTGTCCAAGCAGGGCCACCTGGAGCAGGCTGCCCAGGCCCATCTCCAGGCAGTCCTTCAGCCTCTTCCAGCAGCCTTTATCCATCTCAGGCTCGGCACGTATCTGCAGATCACGTCTCTGGCTGCTGGATTTCTTCAGCAATCACTCAGTATCGTTTCATAAAGGAGAGGAAGAACATTCGCACTCCTAATGAATGTAGTTGTCATCACTTGTCAGTTTCGCGCACTGAGGTCTCAGTTAGGTAGAGTAATTATCATTATATTTATATATAGGTAATTATAATCTGGGAAACTTTCCAAATTCTTCTTTTAAATGAGATTGGTCAAGCCACTTTGCAGAGACTGGAGCCCCTCTGTGCCAGCATCCTGTGGCTGCGTGGAGGCAAGGAGATGGGCTTTCTTCCTCGGGCACCACCACAGGTCATGGCTTCTTCTCCTGGCACCCCCCAAAACACCCTTATCTTCAGACATTTTGGCCTGGAAGCTGTAATCAGGGAAGAGGACAAGAAGAGTCACAGTTTACATAGGCTGGGGATTGGGAACTGAGCTTCCAGGCTTGTTCTCCATCCCTCCTGCTGCTGGCAAGCTGTTTTCCCACACTGGCACACGCAGCCCCCACACCCCTCAAGAAGATGGTAATCCCAAAAGACAATTTCTTACGGTGAGCTTTGTCTTCAAATCCCACCAAAGTGTTCCCCACCTGCTGCTCCAGACCTGACCTATGGATATAAATGCTGTCTTGATGGTTTGTCTGACTTCAGGGGAACAAAATACATTTTCAGGTGCAAGACCTCCCGCGAGAACATTTCTAAAAAATCCCTCTGGGGCATTCAGCATCGTCCAGCTGCTGTATCTACAATTAGCAGCACCTTCTGCCATGGCACTTCAGGGAAACACAAGGCACCCTCTGCTTCTGCATGCCATGGGTGAAGAGCAGAGATGCCCAGCACCAGGCCTGCTGCTCGTGCAGGGAGCATCGCCACGACACCACAAAGCGCTCATTGCCATTTCCACCCACGGTGCCAAAAAATAAAATGTTTTTTGAGCTACGAGGAGGCTGGAAGACTTGCGACTAAAAATATTCCCACAGCTGCCACTGTCAGTGTTGAAAAAGGTTGTTCTGAAACTTTTAGCAGGCAAAACATGCTGTCAGCGCCAGCAGGGGCAGAGAAGGGTCCTGGGCTGTTCACGGGGCACAGTGTGGAGATGCTGGGTTTCTCATGGGTTGAAGCTGCTGAGCATTAATGGGTTGGTTTTTTTTGGGGGGGAAAAGGGAGGCATTCTGGCTTTTTGTTTGGAAAAAGGAATTCTCCTACTCACCCTCCACTTTCTCACCCATCATCTCACCCTAGGGATGCCAGAGCATTTGTACATGATGTAGCTGGTGGGAGCATATTGCCCTGTACCTGTGTTTTATTCTAAAACAAGAATTTTTCCCTGTACTAATCCATGGTCCCCATCTGCTGTACTGTGATTCTGCTGCATTGTGGTACTGTGTGGTATGTTCACCCCTAAGGCAGCATTTTTCTAAAATACAAAAGAGAAATACAATTCTAAAATACGAAAGGTCAGCCTTGCTCATGCACTAGTTAGGAGCTTGGTGGCTATTAGAGTACATTAAATGTAACCTCTGGTCTCAGGTGAGATCTGCAGCATCTCCTCCTTGTCCCATGCAGTGGAGGAATGTGTTTGTTGGTCAGGTTTTCTGCTTGGTATTTTGTAGAGTGTTTCTTTGCCTGATGTCCAGTGGTGACGTGTCCTTCTGGTGAGCAGAAGGAGGGTCAAAGTCGAGGGAGGAGACCCTTCGCCTCTCCTGAGCCCTGCTGAGGCCACACCTGCAGAGCTGTGCCCAGCTGTGGGCTCCCCAGATGGTCAGCCTCCCCTCTCTTCTGGCCACCTGAAACCAGGACATATTGAGATACGGTGCTGCAGTCAGAACTGGCTGCTAACTGATAAATGGCAATAATGTCACAGCTTGGCAGGCTCATTACCCGGTATGGAGCTTATGGGGATGGCTGTCAGCAGTCTGGCCATGCCAAGCCAGCTCTCCTCCTGTGACACCCATCCAGTGCTCCTGGAGGTGCCAGAAAGCTGCCCGGTGCCTTTGCTGTCCCTGCTCCTCATCACAGATGTGTCCATCCCTGGAACGGATACAGAGATCTCCTGTGGATGGTGGGGTGATCTGAGAGACGTGGCTCCTAACCTATCATTTTTCTGTGATTTTCCCTCTCTCTGGGAGTTTGAATCTGGCACTGGAACTGCTTCGGGGCACGAGCTTGCGGCCACACACCGCTGATCAGAAGCAGCTGGCACGTCAAAGCACAGGCAGTCCTCACCTGCAGTGTTTATTTAGATTGCTAAATTATCCCTTGACAGTTGTGCTAAGTGAGATACGCAGGGATGCGATAATCACAGCTGACAGGCTGTCTGCTGGCAGGTCTGAGCCCAGCTCCCTTGCGCCACTTGGATTGCCACCGTGTTACATCACTGCCACTGGGAGAGCTCATCCGTCACCCATCAGTGTATCAGAAAGCCATACAGAGTTGTCCTCCTGCTCTGAGAGCTGCCAGAGGCTGGCCATACAGCACCCTGCCCATGGTGGGTGCTCAGCATCCCTCTGGCCGGGCCTGCCGAGCACCCACACACACCACAGGCCACAATTGGGGTCTGGTGCTGTGGGAGCACTGCCCGCCCCAAAACATGGTCTGACTGAAGGGTGCTGGTGGATGGGAGCTTCTGGTGGGGTAGTGCCCATGAGTGGTGGGTGGATAGGAGCTTCTGGTGGGTCAGTGCCCGTGAGTGGCATTGGCCTTGCCCCTGTAGACAAACAGCTCCTGCTGAGGTTTCAGGTACAGTACAGCGTGATGTGCACTCCAGCAAAAGCTTCACAGCCTTTGGGGTCTTTTTTAAATGTAGAAAGTACAAAGAAGAAGCAGACCAAAGGGCCATCTTGCTCATTCCCCTGTTTCTGACTGTGGGCAGTTTGCAAGTCCTGCAGGAAGAGCACAAGAAGAGGACAGGCCCATACTGGTGCTTCCAGAAGGTTCTGTCGGACTGCAGTGACTCATGGTTCAAAGATCTCCTAACCAGAAATGATGCCTGTGTTTTTAATAGCACCAAAATGATTTTTTCCCCTCTTTTTCTTTCACAAATTTGTCTGATTGCTTTCTGAACTGTGTAAACTTCATCATCCTGCTGCAAGCTGTTACGATCAGTGCCCTCTGATCCCTTTCTTCACAGTGCTCAGAACACCACGAGTCCTCCTCAAAAACTGTTTTCAGGGTTCATGGTTGTGATTTTGTGTGTGTGTGTGTGTGTTTCTAATATATTTGCCATGGGATGAGGGTCCAGAACTACATATGGTATTTTGATTTGTAGTATGTTATATCAGGTGGTATCCCTGCATGCTGGAAGGTAGAACCGTGCTTTCTAATGGGTTTCACTTAAATTTATCAGCACTTCATCTGAAAATTTCATCTGCCATTTTACTGTCCTGTTTCTGGCTATGCTGAGACCCTTTTGTAACTTCAGAAGTAATTTTCATCCTGATTACTTTGGACAGCTTCGTGCACTTGGCCGATTTTGGCTGTAGCCCCCGAAGGCTTACTATTCATCTTCTTTTGCAGGATTTTTTAAAATCAGTTGGTCAGAGCAGCTGTAGTAGGACTCCAGCTGGGATTTCCCTTCCCTGCAAACACTGCCTGCCTATTCCCTTTTCTGTTTCCTATTTTTTGCCAATGGCTTGCTCACATTTAGGCACCCCCTTGTAATCCATGGCAGCTTCTTTACAAGCTGTTGAAGGAGCTTGCCCAGCGCCTTTTGAAAATCGAGGTGACTGCATATCCATAGATATGTGAGTCATGACTGCTCCGTACTGACTCTGCACTATAAATATATCATATGTATTCACATATCCACAACACAAATCCTATACATTTTTTTTTTTCCAGCAGACTGTGGAATGGGCAAAAGTGAGTCCAGAGATAGCCGTAGCTTAGTGTGGGTTTCATGTTTCTATATATTTTCTTCTGTTGTATTTTCTTCTGATATATTTTGTTACTGCAGAATTCCCACCAAAGGATAAAAAAAAAAAAAAAAAAAAAGGAACCATGCATTTCATCTTCCAGCCACTAGGTAGAGGCAAAAGCCACTGCAAAATACTCACCCAGGAGATAATGTAACAGTATTTCCAAAAAAGCCACTCTATTTGACATCAAATGAAAGCTTCTGGCCAATCTGTCTTCACGGTTCTTAAAATAGGTCTGGCCAAATTCGAATATAAAAATTAATTTTGAATCTCATTAGTTCTGTAGTCAATTAGTTAATTAGAAAGCAGTTGCAGACAATCTGTATGAAGAGCACTCTAATTATCCCTTCCTACCCAGTGCATGAAAAATTAATCGTGGTAGGGTTGTTCCACCTTTTAAGACAATGATAAAAGCAGTGGGGTGTTAGCCATCTCAAAGAGCATTCAGTGGAGCATTGTAGAAGGAGGCTTTTCTTTTTCATAGAAAAACTTAATAATTTGCCTATTAAGGGTTCTCGGAATCAGTCTTTTGAAATCTGGCTGTGTGAGAAGAGTCATAAAAAAAAAAAAAGACAAATATTAGCAGAAAAGCTCAACGGTATTAAATACAGAATATGCGGTACATGTGAATTACTGTGTGAAATACAGTATCTATATTCTGGTCATGGTCTTTCAAGGGGTTTGCAGGGGCTGCTTATAAGGAGGAGAAACATTTTTAAAACCCTAAATTGTTTGACTACCGAGGACAAAATTTAGACAAATCTCTATGCATATACTCTATGCAGGAACAGCACCAATCCTGACTTTCAAAGTCTTAAATCTATTCTTGATCTAATGCATCACCTGTAACTATTATTATTTGCATTGCAGCAGTCCAACAGAGCCCTTGGTGTGGATGAGGACTCCAGTACTCTGCAGGCTCTGCTATGAACTCAACAAGACTGTCCATAGTCCATGTCTGTCTTGGAAAGAGCAGGGTGGTAGATGTTCGGCTAGTAGCTCTCCCCAAAGATTCTTCCCCTCCCAAAAGCAAGCAAAACAAAACCAAAAACTTTTGAATGTACTTCTGTGTAGAGGTGGTTGGAAGCCTTGAAAGTCTACTAAAACTGCAGCCAAAGTACATCGGCATTTCAATTTACTGAAACTGGTGGATATTTAAATTTGTTTCAGATGTCATCACAGGAGATTGAACTTAGAAGAACTGTATGGAGAAGAATGAAGCAATATGCCTGCTGGTCTCCTGAAATATATCTGAGGACTAGAATCTGATTTATGCAGACTGATTTCCCTGCCTCCCTTCACAGCTCTGCTGAGGCTCGGAGGAAGCCACTTGGCCGGCTGCTGATGGTGAGGGAGGTTTTTGATTTCAGCTGCTGCCCTGGTGCCCAGGGAGGACAAACTTGCCTGCTCTTAGCACAAGTGTGTGCAGAACTTTGATGGTCCTGGAGGAGATGGGGAGTTACTGTGAAGTGTTCACCTCACCTGATTTATTTACTGTTTTTCAAACTACAGTGGGATAGATTTTGGCCATGAAACCTGAAAAGGAGGGTTGAAACTTCTTTTTATTTATTTACTTTTGCCTGATTGGTAAATGGGGAAAAGCCAGAGAAGAGCTCTGAGAGCCAGCAGTGAGTCAGCAATGCCAGGAGGGTGTGTTGGGAATACTGGGTTTCAGCTCCTTGCCTTTCCCAGCCTGTCTCCGAAGAGCAGCCTTCTGTAATCTTAGTTGTGATTGAATATTTAACTGTGTGAAAATGGTAGCCTGCACCTAATAATATCCCCTTGATGAAGACACTGCTTCAGACCTAGGATAGTGGTGCAGGCCAAGGCTTGGGTGAAGATCTGGGGCCCAGCAGCCATGTGAATGGAGCAGTTCCTGACCTTTCTTGTAATGAAAACATGATGGGCAGAAGGACAGGGCGTTATTCTGCAGATCCAAGCACGGCTTTGCCTTCTCCTGGTGGAGTTTCACAGCAGACAGCAGCTACAGCCCCCTTCCCTCCTCTCTGCCTGACTTTTGAGTGACTCACCCAAGCCCCACAGCATCCCAAAATGCTTCAGTGACCAGAAACACCAAATTACTTCCCTGCTTCACCTGAGCCATGAGGTATTCACCTTCTAAAAGGCAAACGAACATGAATGACGGCGATGTCCTAGGTGTGCCCAACTTCCTTGCCAGTACATAGAAATAAAGTGCGTGCTCTCACATTACAAGGCTGTGAAGTCCAGCCCCAAAATTCAGCGTGGATTTCACCTGTGTCAGCTTCTGTTTGCTCTAAGAGCAGGTGGTGTTGAAGCTGTCAGAGTGATAGGGGAGGAAAGCTGGAGCGACCTGGGCTGTCCTCCCTTTAGTGTCAGGAGGCTTGATGAAGACCTAAAATAACCCCCCACCTGCCTGTATCTCTGCACAGGTTTGTCAGCATCAAGGTGTTTTTAAGACATCTGCAAAGGGGAGAAATGGAGCTCCCACCTTTAAGGTGACTGTGCTGAGTGAAACCAGCGCCTGCCCTGCAGCTGGATAAAATCTGTCCTGCCTGGAAACATTTCATGCTCTACTTCATTTCCCCCCCTCAGGTGGCTTTGCCTTTCTCACGGTGGGATTTAGAAATGAGTGCTGTGTTTTCCTTTTTGCAAGAAGGCTTCCTGCAGGGAAGCAAGGCACTCCTGTGTGGTATGCGAGTGATGAAGAGCAGAGCCGTGGGCATCGTCTTCTCCAGAGGCTCTCCGCTGCCAGGAGACTACACCTGGGGTGTAGTTTACTTCGTCCCAGTGAAGGTCAGCAGGCTTACACCACCAAAATTCCTCCTTACCCCATGGGCCATACAGGCAAAGTGGAGTAAGGCCAAGTGAAGTGTCTCCAGAGGAGCTGGGTTCCTGCAGCTGCCAGCGTGTGTCAGGGCTGCAGCCTCCTCTGTTACGGGGCCAGGATGAGTACCTGTGCTTTGAGGGGCTTTGAGACAGATAAAAATCTCATTGCTTGAAGTTAAATCTGCTTCTGGGGGCAAACAGATTGTTAGGGAAGAAATGGTTGAAGACACCTGCAGTGGGGAGCAGAAGTAAATGAGAAGGTTAAGGGACACATTGCAGGAAAGATTTTGAACGTGACACCCAGCACTTGGCTGGAAAAGCTGGAAAGATGTGGGGGGCAAGGCAGGACGTAAGCAGATGTTGTCAGATGTGGTTTTATGCTGACAAAGCAGGCTGCAACCAGGGGTGTCATGTGCATGTCTACCAAGCAGTGGAGACTTGTTTCCTGCTAGCTGGATTCTGCTGCTGTTGCAGGATCATATAGGAACATAACATATAGGAACAGAGGTCATGGAAAACACTCTGCAGAGCCAGTTTTGCTTAGAAAACTGCTGTCTTCTGTGCAGAGCAGAGCAGCTATCATGCATAAATCCTGACCGTGCATATCACCTACAAATGGCCGCACATGGTGGTGCCACAGCAGCCTCTCTCCACAAGCCCCGTGCTCATGCTGCACCTCACCAACAGGGCACCACCGGGACTGCTGAAGAAGGAACAGATTGCAAAGTGTCTGTAAGCAGGCCAGGTCTGTGGAGCCAGGGACAGGCATTTGTCTTCTGGGTCCCTGGTGTCCAGCAGTGTGCCGCAGAGCCCTCCTGAGCGCTTCTCCTTGCTCTTCTGCCAGCCTGTCCTTGCACTGGTGGGTGAGCGCTCTGGCACAGAAACTGTTTTCTTTGCTGTAGAGACCTGCTCTCATTTGAATTATTTTAGCACCGCAGAAATAAAAATAAAATAATTGGGATGGGTGACATTCTTCTCGGTTTTATTTCATCACCGACACAAGTTGGCTGCATTTCAACGATCTGATTTATACCGAATAGCTCCCTGCTGTACCCACAGCTTATCTTTATCTGCAAGAATGAAAATAACTGTCGGCATCAGGCTTAGGGCAGCTCGTGTAGCAGCTGCTGGAAGTAGCTCTCTGTGTGTGTTGTCCTTCAGGGTCAGGGCTTTGGATCGGATTCCAGGTGAGGGTATTTGCTGTGCCCAAGGCTTTTTTCTCTGTGGCTGCCCTAGTGACTCAGCTCGTCAGCATGGCCTGGGCACTGTCTCAGTTCAGGGTCCAAAGCCCAGATGAGATCGCAGCCATTTCTGTGAGGACCAGGTACTGCCATCTTCGGTTTCGTGACTCATCACCTCGTGGGGGATGCTTAGCTGGCTGACTTGAAGGAGAGATCAGAGTCTAGGCAGATGAAAAATGATTTTTTCCACCTTGCTAAAAATAAGTTGGATTCTTAGTGAAATCCCACTTAATTATAACCCAAGGAGCTAATCAGGATCTTACACCAGGGCTTCCTGAGTACAGCTGCTGGGCCTCTAACAAATACTGCACAGGATGTGCAGTATTATCCACGCCATACTGGGTTATGGCGTGGATAATACTGCACATCCACATCTTAAATCTCAGTTGGTAGTGCTCGGTCACAGAGCTAGGAAGGTGCTAGTAAAGAATAAAAGTGGTCCTGCACAGTGAAACACAACCTAACACGTCCTGTGCCATGAAATCCCACAAGTGATCAAGGATGTCAGCTCAGCCACATGTCTTCTGATAAATCTTTCATAATTCCCTGGCAAACCTCATACCTTTCTGACTCTAGGGGGCTGGGAGGACTGTCTGATATTGCAGCTACCTCTCCTGGGTCAGTCCTCATCTGACAAGTGCAGGAACGCCACATAACCGGGATGTGGAGCGGACGCTGTTCTCGGTGTTAAGGTAGCACCAAGGGATTCCCTTTTAAACTGCCTGCAGGGACGGGCAAAAGACCTTCTGTAAAGGTTAATAATAACAACAACAACAGATGCTGCTATTACTAGTGCTTGGATCTTCAGACCTAGCTAAGGACAGGTCTGCTGTCTTGAATCCAGAATGAGAAGTGGGGTTTGGATTTCCACCTGTGTGCAGGCACTTAGCTGTGCTAGAGATGTGTGCGAGATTGAAGTGACACCTCATTTCCAAGGAGTCCTCCTCCTCTCCCAGACTGACCCCTTGTATAAAAATATTAGAAGGGACATGGAAGTCCTCCTGATGCTGAGCCTGGAGGTGAAAGCAACCACAGGGGAATGGACTTCTGCTCCAGGTCACTTGTACCTTTTTCATTAAGCATATAAGGGAAACAGTATTTAGGTATTGATCTGCTATTTCTTACTTTGGAAATGCTTCTTCTTTCATATATTTTCCCTATTTTATTTTTTTTTTCCAAACAGTGTCACAACATCAGCAGGAAGGGTAGCTTGGGATACCCTGGCCTGGGGTCAGGAAGTGGATGGCTACAGCCAGCAGTTCATGTGCTCCTCCTAATCACTGGTGGTTTTGGGGTGGGATAGGATCTCCTCCTGCTGCTCCCTTGCAACTAGTTAACTCTGCCATAAAGCAGAGAGCTCCCGTTGCTTACAAACTTGCATGTATTTAGCCTTTTGTCATTAAAATTCTCCTTGCCGTACACACTCCTAATCCCTTTAAAATACAGCCAAGCCCTCGGTTGCTGTGATACCCTGTGGCATGGGGGACCCTGTGTTCCTTCTTCACGGGGTGCAGCTGCTTGTGGGGAACTGTCCCTGCTGCTGTTATCCATCATCCCACATGAAAACGTGGAGTAACCCAAGTGGTGATTCGCTTCTGCTGGCTCTGAAAGAGAAATTGGTGCTGGTGGTGTCCTGTGAGGCCTAGTGTCTGCACATAAGGGTTATTAAACACCAGGAATGGCAGGCGTGCGAGGAGCGGTGGATTCGGGGGGCTGTAAGGGTTTTTGTCCCCTTGTATTGAAAGCCTGAGCAGAGGCGTGATGAGGAGAGGGGTGAGCTGCCCACTGCTGAGCCATAAAGGCTTCTTTGTGTGAATCAGCCAGGCTAAGAAGAGCTCGGGCTGTCCCCTGCTAACAGGCTGCTGACAGGCCCCACGGTGACCGCTTTTGTTAGCCCTGGGGCTGCAAAAGGGGATGGGGGGACCTGAATTTGAATTTCCTTCTTTTTATTTCCCACGGCTGAATTTTCCACATAAAGCTGCAGCTGGTTCACCCTAGATTTGGGCCCGAGGGCTGCAGCAGGCCTCAGGGTGAGCCCATGCAGATGTGGGTGGGATGTTGTCAGAAGGAAGGCGAAGGTGCTGCAGCTCCCAAATCTGCACCTGGATGTGACTCTTTGCTGCCTGAAGGACAGGAGGAAGAAGCTGTGGGACGGGCGTTGGTCCCAACAAAGCAACCTCTTGCCAAAAGCACCTGTCTGCCTCTCGACCTGCTCAGCCCATCCCTGCTGCAGCCCCCCAGCTTCCCACTTTGCCAGCACTAAAAAAACACTTCCTGCAAAGACCAGGTTTATTGAGATGGAGCTGCTCAATAGCCTGCTTTCATCGCTGCCCGTGAGACCAGGCTTGCTTGGAACCCTTGGATGCTGCACCACTCCACAGAGGCAAAAATCCTATAAAAGGCAGGAGGTAAACAGCAACTGCAGCCTCTTATTTCCTTCATTTTAGTTAAACTGCATGTGATGCTCTTATGTTCCCTTCTTCTGTTGATCACCAACCTAAGGGGAACCCAGGAAACATGACTGAGGACATCACAGCACCGTCCCTCATCCTCAAAAATCAACCCAAAGATGGAAACCTGTCCCCTGGTGTGTGTGTGATGGACAGACGGCTTGGATACACCAATCTCACGTGGGTACAAGAATATGAGCATGAGGGAGTCATGGTGATCAACCCAGCTTTGGACATACCTTCTGTGCCCTTCTCTTGCTGGCAGTGGCTTTGCTCTGCCTCCTGTGTGTGCTGGCATCTTGTGGGCTCCTCATCGGGGTCCCAGCAGTGCCTGCAAACCTTACAGCATTCACTCACAGTCTCCTGTTCCTTCTGGAGCCTCACACCCATCCATTGCCACTCTTTCTCCATGCTTAACAATCTTCTCTTTTCTATTACAGCTCTCTAGAAGACAGCTAAATCTGGAAGAAAATTTTTCTGAATGAATTTTGTAAGAGCTTCTGTAGAAGATTTTAGGGGAGGATTAGTCTTACGGACATTAAAAAGCAGGAAATTGTGTATATATTTATATATATATTTTAAAACAACTGTATCAAGAAAACGAGAAATGTTTGAGAACAGTTTTCCTTTATATGAGAAAGCAGAAGCTCCTCTCTCTTTCTCACACCATCTGTGTTTATTAACTCTATTTTAGAAACAAAACATCTCTTACATCTTTCTTGCAAGCCAGCCTCACTCAATCCACATAACCATCAAGGCAAGCGAAGGAACAATGTAGAAAAGAAAGAGAAAAGGCTTTCTTTTATGCTCTCTTCTTAGGCCTCTTCTTCAGAGGCCTAGGAGAACTGCTTGAAACTCTCAACAGTTCAGGAGGAGTCAAGGCAGGCATTACCTGAGTTTATGTAGATGTCCTTTGGTCCATCCAACCCAACATCTTGTTTCCAGCACTGACCATGAGTGAACAGGCAAGAAAGATTGAAGGAATAGTGCAGAATAATGTAATAACTACCTATTTAATCATTTTAAACATAATTTATATGTGTTTAGTACCTCTCAGTGAATTTCTCTTCCACTAATTTGTCCTTGAACCAAATTTGACCTCCAAAATCCTTTGGCAAAGGGCTCAAGAGGTAAAGTGCCCGTTTCATCAAGTTTTCTCCTTTTCACTTGTTTTAAACCTGGTTCCCTCAGTTTCTTTTGATGTTCCTGAGTATTTGGTTCTGCCAACAGCCTTAGCCATGAGGCACCCGTGTTCAGCTTACGGTCTTGGAATAACCAGGTCATAATAACTGAATAATAACGGAGTAACCAAGACAAAATGGTGGCTCCCTTCTCCCAGCATCCTGAGGGAGCACAGCCACAGGTTTTGCTCTAGCTGTTGTAACCTGGTCTGGGTTTTCCCAAGGCCCAGGTGTCAGCTCTGTTATGAAAGCACCTTGTGGGTGCTGCTCTGCAAAGGGCTATCAATGTGGGAATCAGCAGTTAACAGTATTTTTTTTTCTCTGGAAGGAAATACTCCAGGTTCAGATCAGTTAATTACAAGGCGTGTTTTCTCCAAGTGCTGCTTTTCCCAAATTATCTTAAACTGATGACTCTGTTTTTAGAGAAACTTGAAACCTCTTTAGCTCTGATTTCTCTTATACAGCACCTCTGAAGTCTGAGTTTGTGTCTCCAGCACATGGCATTGGCAAAGCACACACGTTTCCCACTGCAGTGAGTGCATTACCATGCTGATGTCCAGCCGATAGATAAGCTTTTCACTTGAGAGTACTTACGGATAATTCTTTAAAAGGAAGCTCTTTCTCTTCCTGGGGTTTTCAGACGCTACATCTTATTCCATATCTGCTGCTTGTAAGCTTCTCATGGTCCAAAGAAAGATGTTTCTGGCAGCAGGGATCACTGAGTCAGATAAAGAGAAATTCTGAAGGTGCATGAAACACTTCTCTAACCTCACAGTGCTTCTGTCTGTGCAAGGGGAAGGTGTTGTCCCTTGGGATTTATAGGACAGGTGCCAGGCAGTGTACACCACAGGCAAGGACCGGCTGCGTGCAGCAAGGAGAGGTGGGTTTGATGCAGCCTGTACTGGGGACAGGGTGGCTGGTGGCAGCACACTGAATGTGCTCCACACTGTGACACCAGCAGCTGTCCCCTCCCTGGGACACAGCTCATGGCAGACACAGAGGATCATACATATGCACAGCTGACTGTGTCACGTCTCTGCTTGGTGCCAGAGGTGGCTGTGGGAGGTCAAGCTGCTTTTTTGCCATCCTCCTCCTCACCCTGAGGTGAAGATGGATGAACCAGCAGCAGAGTGAGATGGCTCAGCTCTGCCCTGGGCAGGTTGGGTTCTGGGACTGCTTGGGTTCCCCGAGCCCGAGACACTGAAGGAAATATGATGGAGAGTGAGAAACGTTGGGCTGGGAGGCCCCGTGATGTGGCAGAAGCAAAGAGGCCTGAGAGCTGTGTCTCACCTGACTTCCATCAGGTCTGCATTTATGTTTTATTCATACACTTAACAGAAAACAGAATTAGCTGTAACATATGCCCTAAAACAATGGTGATATAACATAGGTTGTACAGTATGTAACACGTATTCTCGGAAAAGATCTGTGCACGCAAGCCCACAAGATACCATGCACGGCTAGCAAGCAGGAGAGATTGCCCCCCGGCACTAGTCAGAGGGCACTCCCCCGGATCCTGGTAGCAAGTGAGTTTTATTGTTCATTTCACAGTCTTTCTTTCCCTGTAAACAATTTGCTCTGGATGTAAACTGTCAGAGGGCGCGCTGACGGGGCGAAGGCTCAGGGCTGTGCACAAGCCATGCCAAGCTTGGCGTGGTGTGGTGGGGCGCGGGGACACGGGGCTGCCTGGCACTTGTCAGGGGCACTTGTCCTCTGCCTGCTGCTACTCGTGTTCTCCACATGCTTGACTCAAAACCTACCTGGCCTGAGTGGGAGGAAACCCCCAGACCGAGCACGCAGCCACTCAGCATTTCTGCGGGCTTAGACCTGCTGTGGCGGGTGGGCTTTAGGGAAGCAGGTTGGAAAACCACAAGTAGATCTATCGCAAAAATTTCTCTCCGAAATTGTACATGAAAACAAGTAGCTTAGTGCAATGACCTCCATTAACACGGGGTTAGTCTCAATGCAGTGTTATTCTTCTGCTGTTTCCTTTTCTAACTTTCAATCTGCAGCTGATTTGTTTAATTTATTTATTGGTAAGACATGGGAATGTGCCAGAAATGCTTCTGGAGCTGCAGTTGGAATAAGGTGGGGTCAGGGGGGCTTGGTGTATTATCTTCATTGTTCAACTGTTGTATTGGTTCCAGAGCTGGAAAGACATATTTTGAAAAAGCACCGATCCTGAAGTATGACCCCCCTTCCCTGCAGAACCCCTCCTTGCCAGGGATCTGTGGAACAGGCCACACCTCAGCTTAATAAATTGAAAATTGACACTATGATCTTTGAATTTTTAGAACATTTGCTATTGTCTCTACTTTTAAGGCTCAAACCAAGCCCATCCCAGTCAAAATAATTCCCATCAAAGTGATCTGTGAGCCTGCACAGATTGCAAGAGCCGCAGATTTCCTTTTTTCACGTGTCCTTTAACACTAAGGCCATTGATTTCACAAGTGCTTTTGAGGCAGTCCTAGCTGATGCCTTTCCTGAACCAGCCCCTCCCTTGTCTGGCACAAGTGTCCATGGGACAAATCAGACCAGACACCAGAACTGGGTTAAAATGAAGCTTGCAAGAGGGAAAAAAAAAAAAAAAAAGAGAAAAAAAAAAAAAAGGTTCATTTATTTATTTTAACCTGGATAGGTTCCTCAATCCTCTTCTCCATGTTGTCAGGGGCAAGTAAAAAAAGTGGTATGAAGGGAGAGTGAAGAGCAAATTATGGGTGAAAGGACAGCCTAACCTCTAAATGGATGGAGATGATCAGCCTCGCTCACCTGGCTTCAACACAAACGCCCTCCTTAGCCTTCAAGTATCTCTGCAGCCTTAAATCTCCACTTCTCCCCTCCCTGGAACAGCCTCCAGAAACGAAGAGTGGCAACTGTGGCACAGCACAGGGAGGAGAATGGGAGCAGCACTGTGACTAGGAGCGGGACAGGGCCGTGGCGTGCACACATCGCTGGAACTGAACAGCTCCTGCACTGAGGTGCAGCCCTGGAAGGGGTGGTTTGCGACTCACAGCTCCTAGGGACCAGAGGAGAAAGCTTCAGTGCTGCCAAGCAGTGCTTTGCTTCACGTGTTCCCCTTCTGCATCCTCTGCTTTCTGGTTTCTGGTGTGAATGACAGTGGCTCAGCAGTGCACGTGTGACAGTGCAGGAACATTTTCATCTTTGGTATCTGATTTTGACTTTTTAACTGAAAATAAATAAATAAATAAAAAGGAAGTGAAGTGCTAGGCTGTCCCTTTCAAAGCACGATGGCCCAATGGTTCAGACTGATGGCAGATTGCTGCTACTACATCCAGATGGTGCTGCTGGGAGCTGCTTCTTGTGGGTGCCACCATCTCGAGACCTGGCTTTTGCTCTTTCTGAAGGATATCACTGGTGACTCCTGCTGCAATTACTGTATGAAATGTGGCTGAAAGCAGAATTCTGCATCTCCAAAAGCAACGTGAATTTGTCAAGGGTTGCCATCACTCTCAAAGGGTAAGATGGAGGCCAAAGTAGGAAAAAAGGAGAGGTGAATGACAAGGGTGTTATCTGGAGGTAGGAATTTATCACATGATTAAAAATGGTGCCTTGGATTTTGGAGAGACCCTTCACTTAGTTCTGGAAGCTGTGTCTTTGCTGCCCTTTTTATTTACAGAACAAGTTGCAAAAAGCAGTTGTTATTTTAAAGACGTGAATATTTTTGATCTGAAGTGCTACAGCCCACCGGAGATTTTGATATATTTTTTTTAAATGTTGGCTAATTTTGTATTTTGAGTAGGAAGCTTCAGCTTCACACCACTTCTACACATGCTCTTGCTCTGCTATCCAGCAGTCCCTGCATGCTAAACTTGTAACCGAGACGTTCCTCCACTAATCTCTATGGCTTTTATTGGGGTTTTCTTATTGCTCACCTTACTGTGGACTTTGAGGAGGGGAATATCTGAATTAGCTCAAAAGGATTTAACCCATAAAACACCACTGGGATGCAGTGATATTTTACGTGTCCCTACATACCCACCCAGCCCCAGCTTTTGCTTTGCTTGCTAGCAGATGAGTGCAGCAGGGAAGGCAGGAGCAGGGCGAGCTGCCCGCAGTGAGAGTCCCCCCTCGGACACCACCCCGCCGTGCCCACCCTCACAGCGAACAGGAGTGCACAGGCAGAAAAAGTCTCCAAAAAAGCAGCAGCATTGGTGTCTTGCACACTGACGTAGGTCATAGAGGAGGCAAAGCAGCAGCGGGAGGAGGTGGTCCCACACTCCCCTTGCCCATCCGTATGCTTTGGCACAAGCTGGGAGGCAGCTGGTGGCTCCAGCATCCTGGTGGGCAAGGACACGTGTGCCTGCACCACCAGCCTGCTCATCCCTCCTCCGTAAGGGGCGAGGAGGAGCAGCAGCGAGTGGTGTGACCACAGCATCTTGGAAAGAGGCCTCACACACCGCTGCCGAGCAGAGATCTCTGCTGGATCCGCATGGATTTCAGTCTGAGGACTGTGGCTGTGGCTGTCGGTGCCACCTCTGCCCGCACAGGAGGGCTGTGGACAACAGGCTGGGGCTGGGCTACCAGAGGGGATGCAAGCGCCGACTCCCCGGTGCCCATTTCGGATGACTGTAAGAAAGCAGCCAGGAAGACTTCAGAGAGAGTATCTCTGGAGTGGGCAGCCTCCCCTGCCGGCGCCACACATGCATGGTTTCCAAGCATGGAGGAGAATCTGGATATAGTGCAGCCAGTCCTTCAGATGGGATGTGAAAGCAGAGGCCTCCTCCACCAGCGTCGCCTGAGGTGCAGCGTGCAGAACCCATAGCACGTCCCGAAGCCCCGATGAAAATGAGCCAACACCCAGCTCGCCGTCTCCTCTTCCACTTGACAGCTCCCAGCGCCCATCCCAAGCCTGTACATTGCCGCGGAGAAGACCTGTGACATTCACCCGGGTCGTAGCTGCCTCCCTGCGCCTGCGCCGAGGGTTCGGTGCTCAACGGTCCCGTCGGAGGGGCAGCGTCCGGCTACTTGGAGCTCGTGTACTTGGTGACAGCCTTGGTGCCCTCAGAGACGGCGTGCTTGGCCAGCTCCCCCGGCAGCAGCAGGCGCACGGCCGTCTGGATCTCCCGCGAGGTGATGGTGGAGCGCTTGTTGTAGTGCGCCAGGCGCGACGCCTCGCCGGCGATACGCTCGAAGATGTCGTTGACGAAGGAGTTCATGATGCCCATGGCCTTGGAGGAGATGCCGGTGTCGGGGTGGACCTGCTTCAGCACCTTGTAGACGTAGATGGAGTAGCTCTCCTTCCTGCTCTTGTGCCGCTTCTTGTCGCCCTTCTTCTGGGTCTTCGTCACGGCTTTCTTGGAGCCCTTTTTGGGGGCAGAAGTGGACTTGGCTGGCTCTGGCATCCTGAGGGCTCTCTCCTCTGGCCCTCAGAGCTGCTTGGAAAGAACAACAACAACAACAAAAAAGGTTTGTTTTCATTCTTTTGCAGGATAATTCTACTGAAAGATGGGAGAGGCTGAGTCAGTGGCACCTCTGGATCTGAGACGAATGCCCCGTGACCCTGTGCAAGCATTTTTGTGCTGCCGCCAAGGACCATGCTGCTTTGTGCACGTTTTTGTGCTGTGCTCTGTCTAAATCCCCGTGACGCTGGCCTTGTCAACAGCACTGAACCCAAACCCAGTTGGCATCTAACCAATAAATATGGGCTGGGGGTGGACATGTTTCTGAGAGGAACATTCAAGCTCCGGGGAAAACATTAACTGCAGCACGGATTAAGTTAAGCCTTTCTGGAACGGGCTGGAGACACTTGGATGATATCACTGCAGCCATCTTCAGATGAAAATGTTCAGAAGTGTTTTATACAGTAACTACAAACCCCAATAGCTCCTTCTTTTTTTCTGCACGTGCACAAAGGTTTACTCTGAGAGTGCCCATACTGCTATTGGTTTATACCATGCATTACAGTGCAACATAAAAAGAAGATTTAAGCCAGTGGGCTGCAGTGCTGGAATCTCTCAGCATTAATATTAGCTAGCAAAAATACCAAGGAGTAGAAAAGCTCAGAGGAGGTGGCAGGAATCACCCTACAGAGAAGCAGGAATGGGGACAGGAAGAAAAAATCGAAATGCTTTAGGGCCACATGTCGACTGAGACAACTACGTGGACTGAAATTATTTGGTGTTTGGTGCTTTCTGCTTTTGGGGGAGCAGGCCTCCGCTGGTCAGCTGGTGCCAGAGATGCCAGATTCCCTCTCTGACTTTTAATTCACTGTGCCCCAACTTGCAGGGCCCTGACCTTTAGCTGTCTGCTGTCGTGGAGAAGTGCAACAACACAAAGGCAGTCTGTAAAAAGGTCATAAAAGGGGCTGCCTCCTCCTTGCTGCAAATTTACATGCTACGTGGGCCAAGGGAACAGCAGTGTTGCAGCCTGGTCTGTTGATACAAATGGCTTTGTGTTGGAGTGCTCCCTTGGAAGGCAAGTCCTGTCCAGGCTTTGCTGGAGGATCAGCTTCCAGCATCACTCTGGGGCTTGGGCTTTCACTGCTCTGCAGCCTTCTGCCGAGGCTGTGCCCCCCTCAGGGCTGACCTACGAGTTGTAGTCGGATGGCTGAGAGAAGAAAAAGGAGCTTCGGGGCAGACGGCACCTGAGGAAATCACAGAATGGTTTGGGTTGGAAGGGACCCTAAAGACCACCCAGTTCCAACCCCCTGCCATGGGCAGGGACACCTCCTGGGCTGCTCACATGGGTAGAAGTAAACAGGAGAGAGAAAGCTGGGATGTTCTGCAGGCCGAGGGGGATCGATGTGCCCACAGCTCAGTGGGTACCAGCCTCGTCTTTCCAAACCCTGTCAGATCAATGTCTAACCTTTTCCTTAAACCCTCCAAAGACATCACTTTCACCAACCTATTTGCTTGGCTCTGCCACCCTTCTTGATTCTTTCAGGGTGTTTTTTCCCAGTGGAGGGATTTGGAAGGGTAAGCTCTGGATTGCCCCAAAAGTACAGGAGGTGCCTCAA
This sequence comes from Aythya fuligula, assembly GCF_009819795.1. Taxonomy (NCBI): domain Eukaryota; kingdom Metazoa; phylum Chordata; class Aves; order Anseriformes; family Anatidae; genus Aythya; species Aythya fuligula. The sequence continues at coordinate 16,438,467 of NC_045559.1, forward strand.
AGCTCTGCATTTCCTCCTGTGGTGACACCAGAATTTGTCTTCCCTTCTTCCTCTACTTGGGAAGCAACACTGGGAAAATAAATCCCCTACTGTTCGTGTTTGCAGACCTGAAGCATTGGAAAGGCATTTTTCCAAGACAAGAAATAATCGCGCACTTGCTTCTTTTTCTCCGGAGCTAATTCCCTGGCTGACAAACACCACAACTGAAAAATGGGAACGGCTGCTTCTTGGGCTTTTTAAAAAGGACATGCTTCCAAAATACCCATCAACCGTTAAGTGGACAGCAAGGCAACTTCTAAAGAAGGAATGCAGCACATAAAAGGCACGGGGGTGACTTCATTTGTCTCCAGAAAAGGTTACGCTTAGCGGACAGCTCTGCCCGTTCATCTCGCTGGAGCCCTTGGGTAGCACAGCCAGGGTCTCGCTCCTCTCCCATGTATGGCTGCAAGGATGCTGAAGTTCAGCAATTAGCACAAAAGCTTCAATGTCGTTGCTTCTCTGCACCTATTTCTTTGCAGCACACAGTTTAACAGCTAAATAACACCTCCTTTGGGGACCGGCTGCCTGCCTTCCAGTCTGTGGGAGAAAAAAGAAGCAGTTGCGTTTCTTCTGGCAGCAGCTGACCCTGCCAGAGCTGGACCAGACGATCTCCAGAAGTGCCTCCAGCCTCAGCCACTCGTTCTGTGGCTGCTGGAAACCGAAGGACCTTTAATCTAGAACAGGCTTCATGAACTGTGTTCCCCAGGTGGACATCTCGCATGGGATACTGCAGCTCAAGATGCCTACAAGCACCCCTAATGAGGGCTCTCCAGGTCCAGGCCCCCCTGGGACACTGGGTATGGCCATGCAAGAGCAGACAGTTGGAAGGACCAAGGTGAGGTTTTCTCAGACTCTTGAGGAAAGCCTTTGGGCACATTTTTCCTTTTCAGCCACTTTTAATGCTGTGAGGCAATCAGTTATCAGTGAACACAACAAAATCAGCCACAGCATTTCTCCCAGCCTGTCCTAAGCTGTAAGCAGCAGTCCGCCTGCTGCCAGAAACCGGAACAGCAAGGGATGACAGATACATCTTCCCTCGAGTTGACACCCCTTTCCTCAGCATCATTAAAAGCAAAATGAGCTGAAAACATATTCAAAGATACAAATCACTGCAGTTTCTCGGATCTGAAATGGAAGAGTCCTGCTGAGAAATCCCACGTGAGGCCTGCTGCTGCCTTCGTTTTTCCTAGGCCTGATATATGATAGCTAGGCAGGTGGAGAAGCACCTTCAGCATTTTTTGATTTATTTTTTGCTATTTTTGGGGCTTGCTGCTGAGTCTGGCAAACCTGTGCAGGGATGACAAGGGACATTGTCTGGCCTTTGGGACCTCTCTTCATGCAGAGGTGGAAATGACACTGGGATTTTTCTTTCTTTTTCCCTCTTAAAAGCTGTCCTCAGCTCTGTGACATCCACTGTAAATCCTTGTGCCCACTGCGCTGCTCCCTTGTTGTATCTTACTAATCAGCCGTAGAGGTTACAATTCTCTAATTGGCACTTTGTTCTGAGGATTATCATCCCTTTCCTTAGTTTCTCCTGTGATACAAAATAAAGAAAACCTGGCTTTGATCCTCCAGGCCTAGAAACCTACAGTGAAATTCGCTGCTGCTGTTTGTTTTAGTCTCGAACACAAGGAAGGGCAACAAATCACTGAATGCTTCTGCAGGAAATAGGAGGCTTTGTAACGGCTTCATCTGCTCAGAAATGCCAATAAAAGCACAGACAGAAGATCTGTTAAATACAGTTTACAAATTACCAGATGTCAGCAGACAACTGGTGCTGGAACAGCGCATTTCTGCAAACCCTCCCCTTTTACCTCGCACCCACCTCAGCTGTTAAACGAGCAGTCCCTGATCCAACAGGTGCCCTTACGCAGCAAGGAGAGAAAAATATCAGGAAAACTGAGAACTGAGGCAGCTATTTCATGGTTTTTTGGTCGCAAGCCTTGCCTCGGCAGCAGAGCAGATCAGGAGTGTGATGAGTCACAGCGAGCCACCGGTGCTGCTTCCTCGTGTGCCACTCATCTGTGGGATGGGAAAGGGTTTTTCTGCTGGCGTGTTGTCTGGCATGTGATGATGAGGTAGTGTTTGCTTTCCTTGGAAGGGATGAGGAAAGTCGTTTTCTAGGATAAGGTAAAGTAAGCTGAATCGGCTGATTTCTTCTAAAGGTGGAGGGGCAGAGGTCGGTGTCAGGACGCCAGATAATTCCCTATCAGTAACAGTGCCCAATCCTGCATACTCTGCTCTATTTTATTCGATTGCTCCTCTAAAGTTATCATTTAAAAGGCTAAATTTTAACTTAGGAGACACACATGCAATTATTCTTGTGAAGACATTCATGCTTACCATGAAAATACATTAGCTCAGCAGACGCCCCTGCCCCTACCCATACAAAGCAAGGCTCCAACTCAGCGCCACACACAGGCACCCTGTGCTCCAAGTGACCTACAGCTTTAGCATAAATGCAGGCAGAACTGAGCACAGAGATGCCCAAGCATCCTAACTGACTGCTCCTCATCACTGCTTGTGGCAACACGTTATTTGGGATTTTGGTCCCAGACACTCCTTCTAGTAATCTTTTCTTTGCTGTTCTTTGCAGGCATTTCTGCTTACAACTCCAGCAAACACATTTCTGAACACCAGCAAGAGCTGCAATTTCTTATGTTACCTCCGCCAAAGATGCAAATACTTCTCAGGGCTCTGGGAGCATTCACCAGAGATGCTTATGCACAAAGGAAGGAGCAGAACCACAGATCAGAGCTATCTGCAAGGAACATACGCTGCATTTTTAAAGAAAAGAAAATCTTATTCATGAGCCCAGCAGAGACACAGTACTGCAAGGGGAATGACTGTCAGAAGGCTAAACATTGCTGGTTTTATTCTGATTAGGTGCCTGGGGTCAGTGGGGGTTTAACCTGGGCCTGAAACAACAAGTATGATGTTTAGAGATGCTCAGCACCAACAGCCAGCACTGATTTCCTCTGGAATCCAGGAGGCTCAGTGCTTAGAAAAATCAGACTCCATGTTTTGTCAGGGTTTTGTTAGAGCAAATAAATACCTGAGTGCTTAAAAAAGCTACTTGACTTTTATCAGCTCTTCATAGGATGACTTGTAAGCTACCTCCTTTGGAATCTCTCTGATCTGCACACTTGACTAACAGGACCTAATAAAAGAGAGTATATCCAGTACTGAAATCTGCTACAATTATCCTCCCATCAGCTTTCCCACAAAGTTTTAAGAGATGTACATTATCACAGCCATCCTCTGTACTCTCAGTACTAAAACCATCCAACAGAGAACACAACCAGGCTCTCTCCCTGGGGGCTTATCAGCAAGTCAAAAACTTAACACAACATAAACTTCAACATGAGCTTCCTCTCCGAGTTCCACAGTTACCAGGATTTGCTTCTTTTGCCACAAATCCCTTCCTTAAGCAGCAGCTTTCTTTATATCCCACTGCGACTGATCTGGACCTGCCCCTGTGTCATCAGAGCAATGCAGCGAAACTGCTTTGAGTACACAAGGGTCTGCAAACCCCATACCTGCAGATGATCTCAACCTGAACTAGAGCAATCCTGCTCTGCAGAAGAAAGCAAGGCATTGCATCAGCTCAGCTACCTGACAGCATCACCAGTTGTACAAATCTTGTGATTTACCACGTGCAGATGACTGAAAATGGTGTAAAACAAAACTCAGAGGTGGCTGGGTTCTGTAAGGCTATCCACCTGTTACCCATCAGGAGGGTTACTTACTCCACGATGCCCTATGCTACTGAAAATGCGAACTGTAGATTCCAAAAAAAAGGCTCTATGCCTAATAAAAAATGAAAATTGCTTCATTTTCGGCCATGATTAGGTCATGTTTTTCTGGAAAAACTGAAGACCATATACTCACCAAGTCTCCTGTATCTAAGTAACTCCTTCTACAGTGGAGCCATGGTCTCTGAAGGAGCTATAGCAATAAGGCTGAAGAATTGCCTTTAAGTAAACTATTCTTATAACTTTGATGGGGTAATGGAGAGTTACCAAAATCCGAGACTATTTTCATTGGTGCTGAAAATGGCATCCATTACAAATGTGCTAACTTAGCACATTTGGCCAAAAATACGACAAGTTACAGCCCATCACCTGCAGGCCATAAGGGGAGCGTGGGTGGCAGAGAGAGAATAAGAAAGCCCAGGAGATGAGAGCTGAGACAGGAGCTATGTGGGAACCGACGCAGACGTATGTGGCACCTCTTCCTCCTACGAGCCCCATTCCTGGCTTTTAGGAGGTTTCTGTGACCTTCTCGATCTGCTACAGCTTTGCATAGCAAAAAGAAACAAGAGCAGAGATCAAACCCCAAAATGCTTCCTGTGGCCAGACCACGCTGATTGGGAATTGTACGTGTGGATATAAAACCAGGGGGAAGTGGAGAGCTACGTTCTGAAATTAAACTAAAGATCAGACCAAGGTGATGAGGGTTTTAAGAGCGATATGATGGGCACATCACAACACCAACCTCCTTTGGCATGGGTGAGACAAGCCTAGCAAAAATGTTAACAGCCTTTGTGCCCCGTTTATAGGTCTGTGCTCAGGGGAACTGGGCAGTGAGCATCACAAACTCTCCCCCACGCTGATAGCAGTTTTACTGTGAAATGAAGACGTGTGCCTGCAGGGAAACAGAGACCAGCGTCCTTCCCCAGACTTCACACCGTGCAGCAGGAGAACCAGGAATACAGCCCAGGGCTGCCGGCACCTTGCTCTGCTGCAGCCGGCAGCTCACACTGCCACAGCCAGAGCCGTCCAAGGGCTAGAGGTCATCTTCCAGGCGTGGCAGCAGGGGAGCACAAGCCTCTTCTAGGGCACGAGACAAGAGAAGCACAGCCTGTGAAGTGCAGCAGAGCTGGCGGCTCTCAGCGACACAGGAGGGGGAAGGCTCAGGATGCAAGAATAATTTAAGGCGAAGGCAAACTCCGCCACAAGAACTGACAATAGGTCATAAATAGATTTGCATTGGAGGTGGGAAGTAGGAAGCTCACACCCTTTACCTGGAAGTGGAAGGGAGATGGAGAGAGAAGAGGAGAGAGTTGAGGAAACCTGTATCTTCCATAAAAACTGATTTTTTTTTTTTGAAAACATTTCTAGGACATAGCTCTGGCAATACCAAGTAGCTGCTCTGCATTAACCAGATGATCCCATTCTGTTCCATATTGCTGTGCTACTGAAGAGTGGTTATTAACAGGTAAAGAGGCCCTCCACATTACCTTGCTCTTTATTATTTTCTTTATTGTTCCTTCCTTCCTTCTCTCACACCCATTTTAAGTGCCAGGAGCTTCAAAGCCCCAGGAGGTCTCCAGGAGGTTTGCAGCCACTCGGTCCCATTCAACACGTGGCGTTTGTACAGGGACTAGCACTCTGCTTTGCCTTTTGAACAGCCACGGGGCTGAAAAACTTGCAGGTCTCCAGAAACATTGGAAAAACTGTGTCTCAGGCCAGGTTAGCTCATGCCCAAATTGCACCACACCATACAACCTGTGTGTGAGTAGTGTTTTAGTGGTGTTTTAATTCAGCTCTAACGCAGTGGTCAGTATTATCAAGTAGAGTCAGCGTGCTAGGCACTACAAGCTGGAAAAGGTGGACTTCTCCCAAAGAAATCAAAGCCTAATTAGGGATACATCACTATTTGTGTCAAGTAAGAATGCAAAGAGCTTCCTGCTGAAGTGGCAACCACTAGTGAAGAAAACAGGGGCTGGTGGGCAAAGTGATCGCCCCAGATGCCAGTGGTTCTGGCTGGTAAGCAGTAATTAGCATAACTCGATGAAGACTTGCATTTCAAAACACAAAGGGGCTTTCAAAGGCAGCAGGTTTAAAATGTCACATTATCTGTACCATGCTGTTATTTTTAACCAGCCCTGGTTCCATCCTCCTACGCTCGTTTTCTTCCTGAGGCTTCCACACCTTTAGTTTCCCCACGGCTGTGGTTTCCCAAGCTGATTCTTCCTCCAGTGAACTGCTCGCCCTCTGCTCTTCCTCCTCACCACTGGTGCCCCTCCGAGCATCGCATTACTGCCTTGGTTTCAAGAACTACACCTTTATGGGGGACTCCTGAGCCCTTGGGTTCTGCCCCAGTTATTAAGCAGGCACAATCAATAAGGAAAATGATCGGAGCTGGGTTGAGGACCCACCGTGCATGAGAGGATAGAAGAGGGGAATTAATTTTGGTGTAGGAGAAGGGAGGTGTGGAGGACAGGAAAGGGGAGACAGATACAGCATTCCTACCTTCAGAACACAGCTCTGTATCTGCAGTGCATTTTAAGCCTTATACACATCAAGAATGGAAATAACCTGTGTTTATACTGGGGTGGTCAGAGGGCTCAGTGCCGATGGGATGCTCTCGTGTTGCCTGCCCCAGGATGCTCACTGCCTCCTGTCTTGCAGCGCCCCACTCGATGCCCAACCATTTTCCCGGTTCCATAGAGGCCAAGGTGCCACTTCTCCCTCTCTGCTGATATTTTAGCAACATCCTCACCCTTCCTTCATCCACGTTTGTCAACTGTTCACTTCTTTTGGTATTTCTGTTCCTTCATCAGGCATCCTGCCTGACCTTGTGGCACACGAACAAGGAGACTCTTTTTATCTCCTTGCTTTTTCTGGCCCTTCACACTAAGAGTTTTCTTAATGCATCGAAATCCAGAGTGGTCCCAACTGTTCCTTCTTCTCTGTCCTTCCTGTATCTCATTTCAGCAACTTCTTTTGTAAAAATGTCACTTGCTTTTCTGCTCAAGCTTCTTCTCACCTTCTAGGCTAATTCACATCCTCTTTGTAATGCTAAACAATCCTGCTGAAGGTGCATTTTCAGTTCTCCCTCCCCTTTCTTCCACTGCCTCCTGCACAGACCGTATTCATTGTACTGCCACCTTTGCAGCTTGTTCTCATTGCTATCTATATGCCTTCTTCCCTGCAGTACTGTCTGCTGGCAAAGATCAGTCTCCTACACATAATTGCTTTCCTCACAAGTGAGAGGACTATATAGGTTATACAAATGGGTTATATGGAAAGATTTTGTGCCCAAAAGCATGTCCATTTTTCCAACTCTGGCAGTTGATATAATACAAACATCACCTTCACTCTCCAAACAAAAATCCTTCATCATCATGGCTACAACACCACAGCTTCTTCCTCCTGCTGCGATTACCCTGGGGAAGGACCTGCCACTGACATATCTGAACTCTCCACGTCTCGTATCAAAGTCAAGTCCTCTGCAAGTGGAAACTCTCTGTTCCCTGACCCTGGAGTCAACCCAATAAATTGCCATTTTTAACAATTAGCCCACAAAAACTTGCTGCGATGGACCACCAATGTATTCTCAATTAACTCAGAAAAGAAAAAAACCCTACAACTGTTCTACAAGAAGCTTTCGGGATGGTTCAAAAGATAAATGATCACCCCCAACAGCTCGTATCTTCAGGAGGGTCGGTGCAATAATATGACAAGCGTGGTGATTAACTCTCACCACAAAGGGAAATGTTGAGTTGAGGTAGGTGGCATATAAAATCCCCCACTCTCTTTATGAGTCAGGTAAGCTGCCAGAAGGCGGAGGTGGGATCCGTGGGATGGAGCTGTGTTCGTTCCAGCCAGCTAATGTTATGCTTTTTGAAATAGAAAAAAAAAGTGGTTTAATTAATAAATCAGTTTTGCCAAAATTAAGAGACCTATTTCAAGAGCAACATCTAACGGTTGCCCTTGATCCCCAGGATGCTGTCTGCAGTGAAAGTCAAGGAGAAATATTGTTAAACAACTCCACCCCCCCACCACCTGAGGTTCAAATAGCATTTTTGGGTAATGCATCTCTTCTTCTGTCTCCCACCCAACGCCTATGATCCTGCAGTCACATTGCCCTCCTCTCTCCCTGGCTCCAGAAGAAAGGGAAGCTGGCGAGCCAAGATCCCAGTCTCACCGCCCCGCACAGAGCCCTTTCCAGGGGCAGAGCTCAGCCCTGGTGAGGAAAAAAAGCACTTCCTTCCCAAAATAGCTGCACAAAATTGGATTAATACATGCATAGAATGAGATGATTAGGGGAAAAAAAAAAAAAAAAAAAAAAAAAAAAAGCATCTTTTGGTCTTATTTTGGGTCAGTCCAGGCTTCAAAGATAAATTTAAATTGACAGCAGCATCCCTTATTTAATATTATAGATTTTTCATTACTGAAACCAGATTTAGAAACGTGAAGAAAATTCCATTAGTTCCTTGGGCTCCTGCTTACAGCTCAGCCTGAATAAGCTGCCTTCCCAGGTTCACTTCTGAATTCGGGAACATTTCCCACGTCGTTAATAATTCTTCAGTCCAGCTGATAACGTGTATTTGAGGAAGGGCAAAGAGCAGAGAGTTTCAGCCCTGGGAGAGAGATGCAATAGGCTGGGACTATCAGCATGAGTCATTTCTTTGTTTCGGATGGAGAATGGAAGATCTGGAGTGGAGCACACATACATATCTGTAGGCATCTCTGTATGTAAATGGCAGTTCAGAGAAGGGACAATGAACAAAGGAACAGCGTGGGGGAAAAATGTAAAGAGGAAGACAAAGTAAGGGCTGAAGAGAGATTTCAGGGAGAAGAGAGCAAGATAAGGTATTGAAAACAGGCCGGAGGAGGAAAAAAAAAGATGGGGGGAAGGATACATGAAATGGGACAAAAAGGAGAGAAAAGGCATGGGTGGACAAAAAGCAGAGAGAAGGGGGAAGGTAGAATAACCAGTAGGATGTTTGGCAAGACAGAAATATTGTATGATAAATAAGACGTAGGGAAGAGAGACATGGAGGGTCGCAGTAAGAAAGACAGGCCTGGCACAGCTGAGATGAGAAATGAGCAGCTGGAGGAAAAATCACCGCCCAGAAGAGCGCTTCTGGAGCCGCAGGGAAGAGGTGAGGCTGCCCCAGAGTCACGCCCAGGGAAGCGAAAGGCAAAACCAAGGTGAAAGGTAAAACCAAGGAGAGAAACGACGAGGCCCGGGAGAAGACAAACGGTACCATGCTGCTGGGTTGTGGCCTTTTGCCTAAAATAGGAACCACGAAGGTCACTGAAATTCCCACTTCGATCTCACATTTGGAACTTGAAGAAATTTCTTTCTTCCCCTGCAATCCTTCTTCCTTCCCTATGTTGGATTAAATTAATGAATGTACACCCCGCAGTTACACCTCCCTGTCAGGGAATAAAGCCCTAGACACCATTAAGCCCGAAGCAGACCTTGCTCTCTGGCTCCCTTTGCGTCTAGAGGCTTCGGCAGAAATATTCCAGCAGACGAATCGAGGTTTCCTGCAGCTCCACAATCACCATGTAGGAGCTGGGTATCATTAGCAGCTTGAGGAAAGAAATAGGAAGTCAAGAAGGGCGTGCGCTCAGGGAAAAGGCTTGTTTTGCTTTCATAATTAGCAAATCTTACCAGTACAAAGGGAAAAATTGCTGCTGGTACCCAAACCGTCACTCCTTTGCACCACAAATAATAGGAACAAAAGAGGAGGGTGTGGGAAGCACATTCATATCATCAAATTCCTCCTGTGATTAGCATGGGTTCAGTGTAATCACAACCTCACCAGGAAAAGAGCACGCTATGACAAAAACGCTGTGCAGGCTATGGAGTAAAACCCTGGTAAGATCAAACAGTGCTCCCGGGGCAGCAGCAGCCTGAAACACCAGGGCTTTATTAGTAGTAACAGCAGCAACATATGGGGATGAATGAAACCGTGTTTGTAAATGCGACAGGCGATCGCACCCCCTCTCTTGGCGGTCGCTTTTTCCCGATCTGACTCAGCCTCCCCACGGATCCACTCCCCCATCCCTCGATTCATAAATTCTCCATCTCGGGGAAAGTTACGGAGGCACCGCACGAGCACAGGGTGTGAGATGATGCGAGACGGGAGAAGGGCGCTCAGTGCCAGCACCCTGCACCCAGCAAAACCCGCAGTGCAAACGCACCGAGCTCTCGGCCCTTTGCTGCTTGCAGGGGGGCACCCTACAGGACACGGGGGCTCGCTCCTTTCTGCTGGAGGCATGCAGTGAGGCCGAGCCAAACCCCTTACACAACTGCGTGATGCTGCACGGTGACGGCTCCGCATTCCCTGCGTCTTGGGACACAGGCGATGGGCTGTGTGAGGAGGGATGGTGAATGAGAAGGGCTCCTCGCAGCTCCTTGCTGGCGGTGGAAAGGGAGCAGGGTGAATGGGAAGACAGCGGTGATGCAGGAGAAGTGGTGCATGCTGAGCAGGGCTGGACACCCTGCAGTGCTGTGGGCACTCAGGAGGGCTGTACACCCAGCAGGGCTGTACACCCAGCAGGGATATACATCCAGCACTGATGTACAACCAGCAGGGATGTACACCCAGCACTGATGCACACCCTGCAGTGGTGTGGACACCCAGGAGAGCTGTACACCCAACAGTGATGTACACCCAGCACTGATGCACACCCAGCAGGGCTGTGCCCCTCACTGCCTCCTCCACATCTCCCAGCCGTTCCCAGCACACCCCCTGGACCCCACGGACCCCATGCGGGCTGTGTCTCCGGGTCCATCCCATGCCACCCCCAGCCCCGCCGCCCCCCGCAGCACCTTGCCTGCCGGCCGGCCGCTCTCCTCCGCTGAGCCAGCTCCGGGGACGAGCCTCCAGCACCGGCCGGCCTCGTAGGGGCGGTGTTGGTGGCGGCGGGGCCGGCTCTGCGGCGGGGCCGGTGCTGCGGGCCGGGGCCGGGGCCGGGGCCGGGGCCGGGCTCGCCGCCCCTTGCGGCCGCCCCTGGGCCGGGCTGAGCGCCCCGCCCGCCCCCGCCCGCCCCCGCCTCCTCTGCGGGCTCCCGCCGCGGCCCCGGCGAGCGGCGGCTGCGCGGGGAGCTGGGCACGGAGGAGGAGGAGGAGGAGGAGGAAGAAAGAGGAAGAGGAGGAGGAGGAGGAGGAGGAGGACGGGCACCTGCTGCCGCCCGGGCAGGGCCGGGGGCTGAGCGGGCGCACCCAGCCAGGGGGGCGCCCAGCGGCTCTGCGGGCCTGGGCTCGGCGGGGAGCGTGGATGAGAGTTTGCTCCGATTTCCGAGCCGGGTGAGAGCCGCGGGGCGGAGCGGAGCGGAGCGGGGAGAGGCGGCTGCAGCTCGGCCGGGCGCCTCCTGCCCGCAGCCGGCTCCGTGGCTTTTGTTCCCGGCCCCCGAGCACGCAGCAAACGCAGCCCCCGTGGGGGGGGGCTTGGGCTTGGGGTCGTTGGGGTGGGCGTGATGCTGGCTTGGGGTGGGGGTGAATGCGTGGGGGTGACCCCATCGGACCTCGCTCGGCCACCCCGCTGCCTGCCGGAGGCGTTGCGTGCCCGCCTGGCCGTAGGGCAGTAGCCGCACGCTCGCCCCAAGTAGCCAGCGAGGTACGGGAGCAGTGCGGTGGGAGAGCCTGGGGTAAGGCTGGTTTCTGGAGCAAGCTGCCAGCCCTTCAGGAGGGCCCTATAGCTCTGTGCATCCAGCCCAGGCCTCCTGCCCGCTTCCCTGGGTTGTTGCAGGGCTTTGATGCACCTACAGGGCAAGTTGGGGGAAATACCATCCTTTTTTGCCCCGTTTCCCTGCCGTGCTTCGTTATCACGGTTTTGGGGTGGGTGGCTGTGTTAGGCTTGTACGAACGTGGCATAAATGCTGGGCTGGTGCTTGGGCTTTGCGTTCCCAATAATGGTTTAGATAGGGTGGGGAGGGGAAATATTTAACAAGAGGGGATCCCAGTGCTCCACGTTACCCGACAGCATCGTGCCTTAATTTTTACTGTGCGACGAGTAGTGTTGTCCCTCAGAATTAGGGATGTGAGCTGCCTTAAACCTTTTTTATTTTTATTTTTTTCAATGTCATATCTAGTCATTCAGAAGGGAGGGCTTGTTTAGTCCTTGCCCGTCGTCTTCTGTAGCTGCTACTGGATCTTTAACCTGCTGGTTGCGGGATGGATAAAATAGGAGATTAACTCACCGTGTGGGGCTATCAGATGGCACAGAAATCCCCCAAAGTCGGAGGGAGGTCCCACTGTTTCTCCTGCGGTGGCCTCAAGCTTGCTGGGCTCATTTCTCCACCCTAACACGGGTGGCTTGGGGCTGCGATGCCCGGCTGGAGCCTGGACGAGGCGCTCGGTGCGTCCAGCTCCGCCACTCACCTCTCGGACGTGGTCCTGCTCAGCGGCAGGTAGGACCAACCTGGGTGGCGTTGGGCCGATGGGTTTGTATTTAATTTGAGCTCCTGAGCCCCGTTCTTCCCAGCGGGTCGGGGGGTGCCAGCTGCAGGGGTTGGGGTGCCGCTGCGGGGTGGGTGCACCCGTGGCTCCCCTTGGGGCCGGGTGAAGGTGGCACCCAGGCTCTCGCCGCTGTCCTCGCCCGCGCCAGCCTGCCCGCCGTGGCGGCAGCGCTGAGGCCTGGTGACGTAAATGCCTGTGGGGGAGGGAGGAATTAAGGGCAGCAGCTGGGAAAAGCCTCTCCTGGCTCCTCAGGGAAACCCGGTTTCGGAGGAGAAAGCCCTGCTGGGGGGGGGACGCGCAGGGGGCTGGGGCAGCCCTGGCTAGGTGTGAGCTCCCCGCGACGTTCAGCCTCTTGGCCGAGCAGGGGCAGCTCCTGGGCACTGCCCCTTCCCCTCCTCCCGGTGTGTGATGCTCAGGGCTTGTGGACACCGACCATAAGTTCCTCGTGAGAGTGTGTGTGTGTGATATCGGATGGCAGGCATTGGATGTTGGTGGAGAATAGCAGGCTTGGAGGGGGGAGAATGGATTTGGGTTTGGTAAGGAAGCTTCTGCAGTGTTTAAAAAATGATTGGTGTTGCTGTTAGGTTGATAAACCTCTGGAATAGGAAACGCTGTGCATAATGCTCCGTATGCGTGCGGTGTCTTCGGCATCATTTGGCGCTTCAGCACTCACTCTTCAATACAGAGACTCCAAAACTAAGAAGGAGCATTAACCATTTAACCTCCAAAACGACGACTGATCTGCTGGAAAATTAACAGTGACCCCATCTCACGGCACGTGATCATGGAAAAATCACCATTTCGTTTTGGATCAGTCACCGCAATTCTGGAAAATATGAGGCGGTGTTTTGTGTGGCAGATGGTTCCTTTAAAAGATCTGTGGTGCTTGTCTTTTTATTTAAGACGTAACAGATCACATTTTGTGATGTTTTCTTTCTTACAGGTATGGAAAATAAATACTATTTAGCAATGCCTGAGGACCTTGCTGATTTTTTTTTTTTTTTTAATTATTTTTTAATTTTTGGTTGCAGCTACGTAGCTATTCAGTGGCTGCTCCAGATCTCTTTCTCCTTCACCTCACCCCAGTATTTGTCAGGCTTATCAGTGTTACTCCAGAGTTTCCAAAGCTCTGGCTATTACCAGAAGACCCCAGTACTAGGTGCAGAAAATCTGCCATCCTGCATTCCAGGCCCTCTTGTCCAAACCTGGCTGTGCCTGGCCCAGATAATGTTTATAACTTCCTAGCTTTATTCTGCAATACTGGTTCCTTTTCTTCCCTACATGGATTTATTTTTCTGGGTTAAATGCTGCCTGCACGGCAGGATCTGTACTGCATAAGCAGAGATGCCTTCCTCTAATGCGTTGTTTTCGTGACACAGGGTTTGAGTGCAGGAAAAGCTTCTGACAGTCTTGCTCCATCAGGGCCTTTCAAAAGAGATTCTCTTGCTGCCACCATCGAGGCCTTGCACGTTTGTGAGCTGATCTATGAAATAGTCGTGCATGGTGATACAGCCGTTAAACCTAGCTTTTGGGTGGTGATGTTGGGATTTATGCGTTTTGATCTCTAAAGTCTCTGAAAAATGCAAGTTTTCTCTTTTCATCTCATGGTCGTTGTCAGTCGTATGGATGTGGGGGGGCGAAGCAAAGATGCTGAGCCTCCTCCTGGGAGGTCAGAATTTATTAAACCAGTAAGATTTCAGTGGTGATCTTACCTTAAAATTGAAATGAGTTAGTGCTGCTTTTTGGTATGACATAAGGAAATGAAGTAAGAAGTCTTTGAAGGCACTTCAGGCTTCATAAATATTAACAATCTTTGCAGTCTTCGCAGAGAGGAAGGGCTAGGTTTTTTCTTTGTCTTAATGGTACAGTTTCCCTTGCACAGTAGATCTTCTTGCCTTGGCTAAAGAGTAGCGTTCAAATGCAAATCAAAAGTACCTTATCTGTGGTTAGTAATATGTGCGTTATTTGTGGCTGTCTTGTTCTTTTCCCCCTCCACCCTTTAACACTTTCTCTTATTTTACACTCTGGTAGTTGTAGATTTAATTCCTGATTTAGGAGACCAGATCCTCAGAGATGCTTATATGACTGAAGATGCAGCTCTTTGCTTCTGAGAGCAGTGGAAGGTAAAGACTCCTAACTTCTTCAGGTGCATTGGAAAATTTCTTTCTATTTGCATCCTGGGTCGCCACGTGTCTTCAGTTCTTACCCGTGTTAATGAGGAGGAAACCCGCTGGGTATGTTGGATAGCGGTATTTTTTAAACATGCTTTGAGAATGCCTGCAGTTGTCTGGTTTACTTTTAGTTTGACAACTGTGTCTCCACCTGAATGGAAACTGCAGTTCAGTTGAGAGGCAGCTTCTTACAAATCCTGAGTTATTGCAGCGAGTTCTTTGCGAGTGCCTGCTGAGAACATGTTGCCTGTCCTAGGTAAATATGCTATCAAGAGTGCATCAGGCTTGGAGTAGAGCTTGTTCCAGCTGTCTCAGGGACTGATGCAAACTAGTCTTTATTTCCTTGCATGCCATAAAAAAATAAGTGACTTTTAAAGTCAATTTTGAGCGTGCGTTTTTTCTCTTCTCTGGATGCAGGTCCTAGAGGTCACTGCTAAGTCCCTGGTGATGCAGCTTTCTGAGTGCTGCTGCCCTTCCGCAGGAGCTGACGTCTCCAGTTTAAAATAATAATAATAAAAAAAAACAACAGACGCTTCAGCCCTCTTTTCCTGATCCCGTCGATGCAGACGTTGGTACATCTTTTGACCTGTGATTAAGGGATTTATGACTCGGTTTGCGGGATGCACATGCCTAGGAATTGTCATCATTAGACACTGAGTCACATGGGTATGTGTTCCTCGGGTTGTGTGCGTATGGGCTTCTGTCTAAAACTTAACACCTTCCAGTTCTGGGTGAGCGCTCGCTTATGGTTGTGTGGGCACATCTTTGCTGGGTGCTGCTCTGGCTCTGCAGCAGCCACCCCACGCTGTGTTTTAGTCCATCAGGGCTCACCGGGCTGTTAGTGGATACTTGCTATTGAGTCTCCCTTTTATTGAGTCTCCCTTTTGGCATGCCCGAAGGTGAACATCTTTCTTATAAAGTAAACACGGTGAAGTTCAGACATTTTTTCTGCCACATCTGTTTTGTACGCTCACATGGGTAGCTGTAGTCAGTGTTGAATGTAACATTTAGAAACAGGGATTTTATTTTTGGGTCAGTGCTTCAGGTGAGGGGTAAATCTGTTAGTGGAGTATTGACAGCCAAGTAACGCTACTCATAAATGGGAGGGAGAGAGGGGAACAAGAAAAGGAATGAAGTGTGAAATACCACTCCATCCATGGGATTCTCATCAAACCCTGTGGGAGGGGACACTCTTGTTTCTTGAGTGTCCCCTCATTTATATCTATATGGAGTTGACTAAGCTGTTTTTTGAAGATCTTAAATCACAGAATTATGGTTTGTTTTGGAAGGGACCTTAAAGTCCACCCAGTTCCACCCCCCTGCCATGGGCAGGGACACCTCCCACCAGCCCAGGTTGCCCAAAGCCCCATCCAGCCTGGCCTTGAGCACCTCCAGGGATGGGGCAGCCACAGCTTCTCTGGGCAGCCTGTGCCAGGGCCTCACCACCCTCAGAATAAAGAATTTCTTCCTTAAGGGACACGACAAAATAATGTGGAAAAAGTAGTCAGCAGTTCTCTGTGTCCAAACGCAATGGTTAACAGATGCATTTTAGATTTCCAAAGTAGTCCCCTGAAAATAATGGCATAATATGAGAGGTCTGTACTTATCTTAATTAAAGAGAACAAAGCCATGCATTCTATGGTGGCCTGATGCATACAATTAGTGCCTGAGTTCAATTAGTTTCCAGCTGCTATAACCATGCTATCAGAGCTCTTGGTAGGACTGTCAGGGATTTTTATTAGTATCTGGCATTACTAATGCTTGGCATTTTTGCCGTCCTGTACAAGCCAGTTGTTCTTTCAATATTCATTTCAGGTATAAGGTTACTTATAGGGAGAACACTTGAAATTCACTGGTTTGGAAACCAACCAAGTCTCAGTGGCTGAAAGTTAATCTCTGAGCTTTCAGTGAAGGATCCCCGAATGTCTTCAGATGCTTAAAGCGGCGTTTATTTCATAACTTGAAGTTTATCGTTAGCTTAACTTTTGTAAAGAGGAGTCTTCACATTAGAAATGCGAATCTGAAAGGGAGCTGCTTAAAATAGCATGAGCAAGTGTTTTAGCTCTGGAGCCATCTTCAGGGGGAAAAAAAAAGTCTTCCCGTCTCACACTGCTGATTTTACTACCTGAAATCCCACGCTCAGGAAATGGTTTGTGTGTTTCTGTTCCCCTTTCTCTGAATTTCATCTGTGTTCTCAGGTGTGCACCGTAGCTGCGTTTTTAAACAACCTCCTGCGCTTCTCAAGGTTAAAGGCACTTTGTCATTGCTGGGGAAGTGTGGCAGTGCTGTACAGGGGCATGTGGATTTATAACTGTCTGCAGTGTTTAAGGAGTATCACAGCCGTAGGGATGGGGAAATGCAGAGCCTCTGGAGAAGGAGTTCTTGAAATGTTCTTTGAAGGCCGTGCGTAGCCCGTGCTGCTGAAAAGGATTTCTGTGTTCCCATTTGCTTTTGGTAGAGCCAGCTGATGTCTGTAGCTGTACAGCTTTGAGGTCGGTCCCTCCGAGTTGTGTGAGGACCGATGTGGGAGACAAAACCCTGCAATTTACTCCAGATCTTTGGAGCCTTATGGTCCTGTGCTTCAGGCGTAAACTGCTCTTCCAGACATCGCTGCAAAAGTAGGACCCAGCACAGGTTTTGTGCCAGGGACAAGGTGCTGCCAGGAGCTTGTGATTTTTTGCTTTCTGCATTGCCTGGAGAGGGTGGTGTGCCCAGCTTAGGCTCCGCAGGTCTGAGCAGCAGGGAAGAGACCGGTCTGTAAATACCTTTAAAATCCTGCTCTGGGGCTGTTGGGCCTGGGCTCTGAGCATTTAGGAAAAGATGCAGTTATCACAACAAGATGCTGTGTTGCAGCAGGAAAAAAACAGCATGTTCAACACCAGAAGATGAAATGTTATTTACCTTCAGTGTGACGGTCCTTGCTCTTAAGTAGTCCTTGATGAATACAGCTGTGACTACCTGATTTAAAACCAAGATGCAAGGCGATTTGTAATCCAAGATCCTATCTTGGGGATACGCTCACTTTTTTGGGTTCAGGGCTTTCTTCACCTTTCTTCTTCCTCACCT
This sequence comes from Aythya fuligula, assembly GCF_009819795.1. Lineage (NCBI taxonomy): Eukaryota > Metazoa > Chordata > Aves > Anseriformes > Anatidae > Aythya > Aythya fuligula. The sequence continues at coordinate 16,455,950 of NC_045559.1, forward strand.
TTTCCCTCCTGGAATGAGGAATAATGCTTAGGGAGCTGTCTGCGTGTCCCATCCGTGAAGCTCCTGGCTGCTTCCCAGTGCTGCCCGGAGCCAAGGAGTGAGATTTCAGCCAGCAGCCATCCTGTTTGTGTGGGACAAAGGTGGCTGTGAAGCTCTGAGCTTGAGAGCAGCAATACATCCTAAGCATCCCTGTGTGACCGCGGCTAGGACAACTTCAGACTGTGCTCATCAGGTAATAATACTAACAAACAGCTCCTTAGAGGGCCAAGTCTTGCATCATCTTGCAAAGATACTGTCATTGGTTGGGGTAGGAATAAGCGAAGCATTAAACCACTCCAGTTTGATTAACTTTGTAGTATTTTGCACTTCTTTTATCCAAGATCTTCAAACTCCTCTCAGAGGCTAATCTATAAAGGAACCTAAAAGATACTGCAGGATATCTGAGATCCCTTTTTGTACAAAAATGAAGCATAGCTTGCTTTTGTGTAAAATGCTGCTTGGTCTCAACACTCCGTGCAAAAACTGTGATCACGCAATGAGGACTGTCCTTTCCAGTAAGCAGAGCAACGGACTGGACATGCTGATCCTTTAAGAGATCTGCCAGCTGCTACAGGATGCTGTACTCCCAAGTCTTGCTTGAGCTGTAGGAGTTTCCTGGAAACTTGCAGTAATTAAAGCTAACGTCAGGAGCTTACAAAACACTGCAGAAGTGAAGGCTGTGGTCTCCTTCGGATCATCTGGAGCTAGCCCTGTTTTGTTTCAGAGAAACGTTGTGAGTATAAAGCTTTTAAAAGGGTCTCTGCCTACTATATAGGTTTTTTGCTTTCCCTTCTCAGAGTTCCTTATGGGTGTGAAGAAATTATACACATTCAACAGCTCTTATTTTTACTTCTAGTTATGTGAAATAACTTGCCTAAGTAGGATAGTTCTGATTTCCCCAGAAAGCTCTGTATTAGAAATCATTTTTACAACAAAACTGATTTTTTTTTTTTTTCTAAAGCTACTTCTGCTTTTTTTTTTCCTGTTCTATCTAGTAGCAATCTTCTAGTTTTTGAGGGATCTGCTAACAATGATTGCATTTAATGCTGGATTACTTATCCCCTTACAAAAATGCTTAGGAAAAAAAAAGTCACAAATACCATTTCTTGGAATATTTTGTAGGAAGAACACAGAACTTGCATTGCTTAGGAGTTTGAATTTGACCAGCGAAGCTCTCTGGCACTTGGCAGTCCTCTCGTAAAGCAGAACAGAGACAACATATGCTTTCTGAGGGAGGAACAGTGCCCAGTATTTCCAGATTGGTTTTCCTGGTGGTGTGTGAGCCTGAATGTGCAGTATCTGCTTTGGTTTTCACTCAGATAAAAACAGTTGGAGAAGATGGAAGCTATTTATAAGTACCTTCCTATTTTTTGTTAATGCTTTGTAATTGCATAAATATTTTTTTTTCTTTATAGATAAGCTTTAAGCATTAAGCTATTATCTGTGACTCATTACTGTAGAATCTGCTGTTGGTGAGTTTTTATTGTCTTTGTTAAATCATGGAAAATCTTTCCATGCAGTTTATGTTTCTTTTTGTCTGAAGCAAATTACATCTGTTTATCTTACCCACTGGTGGCTTTGTTCTCAGCTGACTAGAAGCTCATGCTATCCGAGAGCTACAGCAGACCTCACGCATGGCACAAAAATTTCATGTGTGTACTTAGCTGGTGAACAATTGTGTTAGATGGTTTTTTGGAAACACTATGTGGACTTGGGCAAAAAAGTGTCTGTTTGCTTTATAGGTGGTGATTTGCTTTTCCACTTTCTCCTCCCTTTTCAAAAGCTTCAGCTAAACAAAGTGTTGGTAGTTAAACAGACTGATGTTTCATAGGGCTTCTTTTTTTAAAGTCCATGATATAATGAATTGTATAAATGCCAAAGTTGTTATGAAGTTAATAGTGTGTTATTGTAAATGTCAGAAGAAAAGTAGGTAAAGACAGATCTGCTGGGAATGCTAAGAAGGGGCTGGACCCCAAAGATGACTGGCTAACCACAGCTTGCTTGTTATCTGAAACAGGAGATGAGGAACCGTATTTAGGAAGTATAAGCATTGCTGGTGCTTGTGAACCATGGAGGAAATACCAGACACCAACGCTTGAAGTAGATTATCTGCTACTGCCATACGTATTTTCTTACTTACGGATTGATCATCATTTGAATAAACTTCCTTTTGTTTTCATACGAAGATTAACCAGCAGATTCAACTCTTAAACTAAAAGGATTTTTGCCAAATACAGTGACAAGAGGAATGTGAGCATTGTAACTGGGGCACAGGGAACAGCAAAGCACTCTCCCTGGCAAGGTGACATGGAAAGCTCGTCTTGTACTCAGCCAGCTAAAGAAAAACCCTATGTTTAAGGGGATTCAGTGCCATGTGGTTCAGTAGTACTATCATTCCTGAGGGAAGACAGCTTCTTGTGTGCCCCCATGGGATCTTGCATGCATCCTTGTGTAGGGATGCCAGTATGGACTGACCTCTTCTGTAGCCTTGTCAAAGTATATGCCCAATCTTTTCTCCAAAAGCTTGTTTTTTTCATTTTATTTTATTTTTGATATATAAACTCATGTGACCTTTTAGTCATAGGGCTAATTATAACACAGATTGGGCCCAGCTTTCACATGTTATTGTTTGACTTGATTCTCAGGTACCCAGAAGACTTTCCACTTGCTGGCCCTGAAGGTACTTTTCAAGACCAGACAAACTTTCTTACGTGTCTTCTGGGTGGTGTGGATACCTCTTCTGAAGGACAATCTGTAGCAGGGCATGTTTTTTCTTCTACTTTTATAATGCAGCACTTGGAGGCCTGATGCCTCTGCTTTGCCACAGGCCATCAGAGTTGAGTACAGCAGTAAAAGCCCAGAACAGTCCTTGATTAAAACTGCTCTTTAGCTTTTGAAGGTTTTATACTATCCAATAAACTGAAAGGTTTGGCAGGCATAAGATATGAACTGTTTTTTTGCTATGTATTTATATATTTTTTAATCCTGATGGCTTTCAGTCCCTATTTCTTGTCTCCTCCATCCTGTGACTTAGGCCTTGCTGAAGACGGGCTCTTATTTACAGCCGCCCAAGTCCCTGTTCAAGGTTAGTCAGCCTGTCTAGATCTTGCAGGTGGGCGAAAACCCCAGATACCTATAATGAAGAAATCAAAAGTTGTCATCTTTCTCTCTTATCCTCCTTCCGCTATTCCCCTTCCAGCAAATTTGGTGCTCCAAAGTTGGTTTTTGGACAAAGACATGGGCCTCCTGGAATTTCTAATGTAGTCAAGAATTATATATGTATTTTTTTCATATTATATATTATATATCCAAATCAGAGATAAGGGAGAGTTCACTAGTAGTTTGATCTTGTCCTGCAGTCTTCAGCATATTCAATGTAAAAAAGCTTGAGCTCCATTTCCGTGACTTTGGGAGACTGTATCTGTTAAAACATTTGTACAGTGTAAACAAAAGCCTTGCTACCCCCAGATCAGAATTTGAGTGTGACCGATAATTAAGTTTTTAGAATTTCTCTGGAAAAGTGAATCCATGGTTTAATTTTTAAAATCCTCAGTTTTAAATATGTGACTGTTAATGAAATAACCAGCACTAAGACAGAGCTGGAAGGAGTCTTTATTAGGACTTTTGACCTGAAAAATAAAGTATTTTTTTAGAAGAAGAGATTCTGAGAGGAATTCTTTGTCTTTCTGATAAAGAAGGGTGGCACCTCTACAAAAATCTCTCCTTGTGAGGCTTTGAAATGTGTGCAACTCAAATGATTTTATTGTGGCTTGTGTGTGCAGGGAACAACTCTTCTTGCCTCTTCCTTTACCTGCACCCAACCACGACTGTTCAGAAAGATAAATCGTCTGTATATGGCTTTTTTCTTCAACAACTTGGGCCTTTTTTACCTTTATCATTACTGACTGAATTGTCATCATGGCATAAACACACCTGTCAGCTCAAGCAGTGTAATTCTGGCCCTCGTCCCAGTCTTAGAGGCAGACGTATAAATGCCATCCTTTATCTGCCTTTTAAATTGCTCGTCTGATTGAAATGATGACTGAATTAGTCCTATTCACATTCCTTCTACCTTGGTTTCTTTACTTCATTACTAAACTATCCATTGTGCTTTTTTTGAGTCAGTTTAGTTCTATTTCAGGTCTGAAGCTGCCGTGATGTGCCAGGTTACTGCTTACTGTCATGCCATTTGTATTGCTTTAGCAACCTGATTGGGTTGCTGGTGTGTTTGTGACAGGGAAATATTTTGTTTTGAAACAGAGCATGCAGGTAGTGTGCTAGGCCCGCCTGCGTGTGCAGGCTTGGTTAAGAAACTCTCTGAGGAGCTGATCCATGAAGTGCTAACAGCGCTGGCTTCATGGGTTACTTCATGTCTGGGATCAAAAAAAGCAGACTGGCAGAGCTTGTTTCTGCCTCTTCCTTGTGTCCAGTACATTTTGTGTTGAGATGCAGTTGAAATACTGCTAATATGGCTGTATCGAGAGAGGAACCGGCTTCTCTGGGGAGAAATGCCACTTAGCACAAAATTACCCTTCAGTGGTGCTGACAACAGTAGGTTCCCCCTCAGTAGGGGAGTAGAGCTCGATATGTTGATGTGCCCTGATTTATTTAAAGACCTGCTCCAAGATAACTTGTTCCAGTTGTTTCAGCAGCTTCAAAAATGTAGTTGATAACTCTGTATAATTTTTATTTTGCCACTGGAAACATCTGCTGTTACAAGGCAGTAGGATATAACAAGTGCCATTAAAATGTTAATTTCCTACCAATGCAGCCAAATTAATGAGAACTGGACTAGTTTAAGGTAATAGCTTCAGCTGGCCAGTTAGTTGTTAGGAGGAGGCTTTGTACCTTTCTTACAGATTTATGTAATGCATCATTTCTGTGTTTCGTTGAAGTTGTGCAATTTTTTGTTCAGTTTTCCTCAACTCTGTGCATGCTTTAAGGAGGCTTGAAAATTTAAAAGGAGTCTATTCAGACTTGTTTCTTACGTGGTTGCCTGAAGAATAATTGTCATAAGCTCTTTGAAAGCCGGGTAAAAAAGCTGAAGGCTGTTACATTAAATACTAGAAACTGCTATGGTTTTACATTTTTGATCTCAAAGTTGTATACAAAATTGCTTGAACTAAAGGTCTAGTCACAGAACTTTTGGAGAGGTTCTTCAGTCTTTGCTGGAAACTGACCTGGACCTGACTGAGCGATGAGACCATGGGAAACAAGCACTGGTTGCAGAGCGCTTTTTTGAGGTGGTTTCAGGATTTTGGCAATGCCTCAGGCCTGACTGTGAAAACTGGTTGTTGTCCCAGAGTCTGCAGTACCTGGAGTGGAGTTTGAGTGTCACGGTAGAGTGACACGGAAGAAAAAAAGCAGGGGGAAGAAAAGGTTTTGCTGCTGAGTACCCCCCCTAAAGAAGGTGACTCAGGAGACTGTAGGTCTTAATTCATTGCCTTGTGATGGCCAATAGTTCAACATATTTTTGAGGGTTTGGCAAAGTCTTAGAGTTGCCTCCTTGTAGAATACAGCTGTGTATTTTCATCTTTCCCCTCCTCTTCTGCACTGGTCACGTATGTAGTTACGTATGCCAGCCTGCTGAAGGTGGACAACTGAGCTGAGCTGTGTGTGTCTGCAGTGGGTGGTGATTGCTGACGGGTGTTTGTTTGTGTCATTGAGTGTTTTGAGTGACGAGGTATTTTAATTTTTGTTTGCAAAATGCCAAATTGATGGATTTGGTTTTGTGAACTAATAAAATTTGGGAGAAAAGACAAGAATGTGTGGGAAACATTACTGGAGTCATTTATTTATTTATTTATTATCCTCTCCTCTGTATTTCCTTACAAGTATCTGGCTTGCTTGCTCTGTCATTCTTTGTGAGGTTATTGCACTTCCCAGCACAGGCTTGTGTTGTCATTATATGTCTAAAATTGTTAATGGGGCAGGGAACAATCTCTGCGGGGCCTAATGTTTACATTTCTCTGCCAGCTGGTTATTTAACAAGTCACAACTGTCAGCATGTGTGCATTTCTGGTGTCTGTCTTCTGCTGAGAGCAGTTAGTGGTATCACCAAAATTGGCTTTTTAATTTTTTTTTAACCACAGTTGATACCATGTGCAGAGAGTTCGGGGAAGGAAGGTAAAGACAAAACGCAGGATACATGTATCTCTTGGGAGAATCAGATCTGAGGGCAAAGATTCCCACTGAATTTTGCTGTGCAAAGAATGTTAAAATAAACATGTGAACTGAAAGGTGTGCAGTTAAGCTAGAATACCCAGGTGGTTTACTGAGAGAGTTAATGTACAGGGTAGTGGGCACTTATATTCCTTGTGGCTCCTCTACTTTCTCATCGGGTTGGATGCTCTGTTACCTGCTGTGTCTATACAGGTTTGTAACAACCTAAAGCAAAAGCGTTTTTTTTTTTGTTTGTTTGTTTTTTTGTTTTTTGTTTTTTTTTTTTTAATTTAGGAATGCTAATCTAAGTAGTGTGGGGACAAGAACAGATATTCTGCATACCGAAGGAATGATTTGGTTGGAAATTTGAGGGAACGGAGGCTTGTCCCTGTAACAGAGATTAGCTTGAACAGCAGAGTTTTCCAAACTGAAGCCTGCAATTTCATTGTTTTTAGAGAAGTGTGTTAAGTAGCCAGATTATTTAAACAATTAATTGCAGTCCAGAAATCAGAACTGTCTTTTGGGTGCTCTGATTCAGTTCTGGTTATAACCAATGTGCCAACAGTGCAAATGGATTTACTTGGAGAATGATGCAGTGAAGAAATGGAAAAGAGGTCCATGACACCTAGAGGACAAGTACGGTGCTTTCCTTTGTAACAACTTTCTCTGTTATTTCCAAACTTTGTCACGTGGAGTAAATATTCCTCTAATCTCTTCCCAAGCTGTGTGATAAGGAAGGAGGTTTTTTTCCAGAGTGGGCAAGTTCTGCCCAGAGGAGCTGCTGTGTACTTTTCCATTGGTTTGGTGGGATTTTGATCTTGAATGTTGTACTCTGTGATAAGATTTGAAGAAATAGTTTACATTGCTCCTCTGAGCTGCTGGATAGCACAGACTGCCAAAAATTAAGTTGCTGTCTGAAGGAAGATTTACTGTATGAAACTTGCTGCTTATTCCTTCAGTTAGTGTACTTGGATAAATCCCTCTTAGATATGTTGTGCAGCACAGCATTTTCACATGGTGCCCTTTCACATATCTGTGTAGGTTTTTCCACAATGCTTCGTGTCCCTTCATTTAGAAGTTGACATAATGAGGAATTACAACGCTGTGTACTTACCTAATCTATGCAGTGATTTATTTTTTCCAGCCCCCTTCCTTCTATGCCTGTAGCATCAACTGCAGGAGCGTTTTCAGGTTTCTGTTGGAAGGAGAAGGAAGGAAGAAGGAACAGAATGAGATGTGGCACTGTTTCTTACATAGAAATATGTGGGATTTGGGGATTATACACATAATTTATAAGCTCAAGGCCTGTATATAGGAGGGAAAATTAAGATTTTTAATTGTACTGTGGTTATAGTTGACATGTGCTAGCTTGTGTGTAATTCATTTCTTATGTACCAGAAATGTTGAACATTGTTACTTATGAGAGGAAATTCATCATTGATTTCTGTAGTTGGCACATCTCAAACACTTGTTAATTTTTGATATATTTTATTTTTGTATTAGAGATATTTCAGAGGCTTAATAATTTTTTCAGATTGCAGTAGAATAGCTCAAGTTGGCAGAAGTTATGCAGTACTATACTCAGAATCACCACATCCTTGAAGCCTTTTTGTGAAAATTCATACCTAGATGGATTAATGATATGTGTAACTTCGGTTACTCACAAAACTGTTAATGTTGGTTTCTGCTGAATTCACTCTAAATTGTGCAAAGCCCCTCAAAGTAAACTGTCTTGCTTTACTCTGTATGATGGCCCTTAGCCACCTTGTCAGTGGGGTACCCATAATAACTGAATGATTTGGGGTTATGAACTTTGATTGATTTGTGAACAAAAAGGTAGGAGAGTTCATTTTATCATTGTATATCTAGCATAGCAATTATGTATCTGTAGTCTTTTGTGTGATAGGTCAGTAACTCATTTTGTGTGGTTTTGACCTGAGAGGAAATAAAATACTTAGGTAGCTTGGCACTGTGGCGCGTTTGAAGATGTGCAAGGTGTTGTAAGGGCTACGACAGGCTTCTGTTTGAGCAGTGAGTTGCATGCTCTCAGCTGTGCTGAGCTGAAGAGCACTGTGTTAGCCAGACTTCAGTCATTTGCAGTGAGCTGTGTCCTGCTGCAAATGTATACATGTAGCTCTTAGCACTCTCTCTTTTTTTTTTTTTTTTTTTTTTAAAGAATAGCAAAGCACAATATTTATTGGAAAATAAAAAACTGCACTTCAGATTTTATGCTTTTGGTCTCTTTCTGAAGATTACTGGGTGAGCTACGAGCAATCACCCAGAGCAGATGAAGCTCTTGCCTGCTGCTGAGAGACTGCTCCAAGAGGTCCAAAACTGTTCTTCATACCTCTTGGCAGGCTGTTGTCAAAATGCCTTTCTCTAAGCCTGGATTATGGTTCATTTTTTATGGTGTGTTTAGTTACTGTACTCCTCTAATTTATCTGTATTTATCATTAAAAGATGATGACTGTGTGGTTCAGATTGTGGAAATATGTGGTCAGTGTTGAACAGGTATAGCTGCACTAGTCTCAGTAACTTGTACTTTGTTTACTCGAAGTGATAGAATGAAAATTCTTCCTCAGTGCTAACAGGACTTTCACTTTTTAAACAGTGTAGTGATCACATTTCATAATAAACTTATTAGCCTGAATAAGATGTTCCATGCCAGTATGTGTACTTCCAACTTCAAATGTTTATTTTAAAGCAGAGTATAAAAGGCCAACTTTATTCCGAGTGTTATGTCAAGCTAGTCTTCGTGTATTTCCTTTAGAAGAGTGGAAAAGGAGATGCACGCCGTGAAAACCTAACCTTAGCCCATGTTAGATGTCCCCCCAGTCCCCTGGTCCCTTTGCTTTTATGGGCAGAACTTGGGCCCTGGCTTTGTACTTGGCTGGAGCTGGGCCAGAGCCGGGCTGGCTGGGCCTTGTCATCCAGGAGGCTCTTGCTGAGCTGGTGATGTTCTCGTCTTCCCATCCTGACCAGCAAGCAAAAAGCAGTCAGAGAGAGGAAGCAAAAAATGCATTTTGCCCATGTAATGCTGTGACAGGCTTCCCCTCTGTCCTTCAGAGGGGCTGAAGCTCTGGCGTAGGCCTGACTTCTGAAATGTGCCTTATAGCAGCCTCATAAACATTGTCTTCAGGGTGAGATTTCACAGCTGTTTAACTTGATTTAGGTGCAGGTGGCTGCTGTACCGGGATACTTTCTCCCTCAGCCCATGACCAGAAACCTTTTCTGTGAGGGAGGCACGCCAGCTCCAACGCTGTGTACAACCATGAGTGAGCCTGAATGGCTGTCTGCTCTGATTAAACCGACCCTGCCAGAAAACAAACACAAATTAGTTGGATCAGCAGTGAATTGATAAACCGCATGAGTGGTCAAGTGACAGAAAGGCTGTGGCAGAAGTGACGAGGGTTGCTCCCTTCGGTGCCAGCCTGCGATTGAGCTGTCTTCAGGCTCCAGCATGCCTGACCAGGAGGCGCTGAGGGGAGAGCGGTGGGAGCTGGTGACCAGGATGGAAGTGTTTCACCTGGAGGAGGAGAAGCTTTTACTCCTGTCCCTATGTGCTACCTATTTGGACCATTATTTGCCGTGTTCGAGGGGCAGAGGAGATAAAAACAAAAATGCTGAGAGGCTGCCTGTTGACTTGTGGTTTGAATCTGTGGGCTCCTGTCACTTGAGCTTGTCTGCAGGCAAAGTGGTTTTCTTGCAGGGTATTTGTGGTGGTGCTTTTTAGATGGTATAGTAAATGTTTCACTTTTTCACACGAGGTAAAAATGAGCTTTATCTTCCTGGTTTGGGAGTTGGAATTTCCACTTTATCAATGTACAGAGGAATTGATTTAACGTACCTTGTTAGTACTATGTCTCATGATGAATGAGCAGCACAGGTGTGTAGGGCGTCAATGTAATGAGGAAGGGATGTGATTTTGGCAGTGCATTTTTTTCCAACTGGGACATTAAGTGAGGGATTAAGTACAAAGTACACCTACCACAGCTGCTTAGTCGCAATTGTCCCTGCTCTGGGTTTCTTCACATGGGTGTGTGACCTGTACAGGTATGTGTGTATGGTTTTGTTGTGTTCTTTTTGATGACCCCTCTGTGCCTCCCACAACTTCTCAGTGGAAATCAAGTCCAGGCCCACAAATTTCAAGTGGCCTTGGGGACTGTCCCTAGCAGTGGGACTAGCAGCCCCACCTTCCATGGAGGGGCACTGGAGGTGCCTCCTTTGGTTTGTTTCAGAGCTCATCCCCAGGTTACTGAAGGATTAAGACCAATAGGTTGCACAGGTCCAAACCTTTGCAGTGATTGCTTGGGTCATTTTGGGACCCTTCAGCTTGAGATGTTTGCCGAATATGCCTGAAGAACTCTGTGGCAGGGGCAGGACCAGAAGCAAGTCCTACAGCCGCGTTCTGCCACCTTTATTGTGCGGCCGTGTCCTGTGACACCCCGCTTCCCCCAGCCCTTCTGCCTGCACCAGCCAGGACAAAAATCTTGAAGACAAATCACTTTCATTGTACGGCACTGGTCCATCGCCTAGGCAGCTTCATGTCAGGTGCTGAGTGACACGGTAGTCTCTTTTGGAAAAAAATAGATTTCAGCATAATGCATATTCATGAAGCTGAATTATGGTTGCTGTGACAACCTCACCACTGGCAATCAAGATCAGTGTTTTAAACTTCTGTCTCCAGTGTCTGGGTTTCTACCACAGTGGATGTTACACATACTATTATTTTTTTTCCTCCCTTAGTGGACAATTTAAATTGTTTTAGAGCTGTTAATTAATAGCTGCATGTAACTAAGCTTGTAACACGTCCAAGCACAGCTTCCTGCTCGTTTCCAACTGGTGTTAATCGAGTGCTGTGGAAGTGGGGCGCTTTGTGGTTGGATTTTCTTTGTTCGTTTTTCTTTATACTTGCAGGAAAAACAAAGCTGAAATAGTAAGCATAATATTTCCCCAGGCCTTAGGTAGCCTGACTGATAACATAATCTCTCACGCCAAAAAATGCAACAAGATCCATCCCTGTACAAGTTCAGTGTTTTAAGGACTCCTGACCCCGAAAGGATTAGGTGCTTTTTGTCGGTGTTACTCAGAAGCAGTAAATAGTTCATGCTGTATGCTCAGTCCATCATGTCATAACCCTGGGGCCAGAGTAACATAGTTTGAGGAAGACTTTAGCAGACCGTGACATGAAGGCAGTGACTAATTTCAGGATGAGCTTGTGGTGGGTTGAGCGTGGGGAGAGCTTAGCTCCAAAGGTCGGGTCTTGCCTGTTTGTTGATGTCAGAAATCGAGGGCACTTGTGCAACCTTTCTGACATTTGGAAGGTGTTTGTAGGCTGCTCTTGGCTGGTCTGACTGCATGTTTGGCCCAAAGAATTGCAGTTTCTTTGTTTCCAACAGGTATGAAGCACATGGCCTTCTTCCTAACCACTGATGGCAGGCAAGAGGCGTTCTTTTCGGAAACCGACTGTGCCCTTAAAGCTTTTCTTTCCAAGGCTCTCAATCGGTTTGTGGGTGGGGGTGTTGAAGGAGGGGAACCGGACTGCCCAGCCGCGGCAGCGCTTGGGTTTTGTGGAAATGATGACAACATTATGTACAGAGAACTTAATGTATTGCTCAGTCTGGGCTGAGCTGAGGTGGTGTGCTCTGGGGACACAGCACAATTTGGGACAGGGCTGTGTTGGGAGAAGGTTGCGTCCCTTCTTCCCTGCGCTTCAGCATCTTCCTGAGTTGAGCTTAATGCAGTTTTCTTGAAAGATACCAACTTTATCTGCGCAAAACCACTTCCTGTTGTTCAAGAGAAGAAGCAGTGAATAAGGTTTGGTTTTCTGAATAGATGTGAGCCTTCTGGAGAGCAAAGTGGGAAAACTGTGTGCACAGGGGAAAGAGAAACTGAACAGACAAGGATCTCACAGTGCAGTCAGTTGATCTTTCTCTGGTTAAAGTTTTTGAAATATTAATAAGTACAAAATGTTCAGACAATGGCTTGAGATGAGATTCTGCCCATTAAAAAGGGGGAAACTAATGTCGAGAGGGAACCTTTTGCACAAAACACTGTACAGAGCTGGTCTGTGAACTTGTTGTAGGCTTTGGTATTTTACCAAGGGTTCCAGTTTTAGTTAGGCATGTCCTGAAGAAAACACAACGAGCTTTGTTTGCAGTACTTTAAGTATCAGCTGGTACATTCATACCATCCACGTATCTCTCTGTTCCTGCTTTCCTGTCAAGATAATACACCGGAGCACTTCGGTGAAGGAGTAATGAATACCTCATGTAAGCCTGATACTTTCCACTCCCTCCGTTTGCATGTCCCTCCCTCATGATAAGACTGAAACATCCTGGTGTTGACACTTGCCTGTGTTTGTTCACACGCACACAGTTGTGCTCTTGCTGAGTCCCAGCACTCTTACCTTTCACTTCTGTAGAAAGACATTTTGAGATTCAAAGGAGGATGTGAAGGAAAATGAGGTGTGAAGATGAGAAACCAGCGGTATGTTAGATTTATTTTGATTTTATTTATGTCTTCAGCTTTCTGAAATGCTGTTTTTCTAGCAAAAGGAGCACAGGTGCTTCAGTGGTTGCTTTGCTGTGTCAGTTTGCTATGGCCTTTGGACTTTATATTAAAGTTCATCCATAATGTTCTAGCATTGTGTGTGTGTGTTTTTTTTTTTTTTTTTTTTTTCCCCAGGCTCCCAATGAATGCTTGCTGAGGAGATGCTGTTTGACTTTGTGTAGTGGCTCTGCATTTTGTTAACAGATGAGGAAAACGAATCTCAGGGCTGCGAAGCAGAGCCCTTCCCCTGACAAAAGTGCACATTAAACTTTAGCTGTTGAATCTCTGCAAGGTCTGCGAGACCTCGTACCCTGATTCAGCATGTTCATGTGTCAAAGACTGGATGTGAAGAGAAAACTGAAACCTCTAAGCAAGTTTTTTGGTGCTCATGCTGAGGGATGAGTCTTCCACAGTCATGCAAGAGCAGATCGTGTTAGTCTCTTGCAGGGCAGCAAGGGATGCTGGTGTTAACTCGGGACCTGCCAAAAATCTGGCAGTTTGTGGGGGGAGCGGTGCTATGAAGGGGTGAGGGCATTTTTCATAGGAGCAAGCCCTGTAACTGATACCCCTTGGACTGTGCTGGGCAGGCTGGCTCTGGGCATTCCCCAGCAGCTGGTTACCTCCTCTCTGAAGCCTCTCTGCAATTGCAAGCGGGGAAGCTGCTCCAAATCTCCTTGCAATTTTTATGTGGAAATTTGGGGAACCCCGAATTTTTCTCCTTATCAGAAGTGGGAATGTGTGCATATGTTGTTTCTGGGGTTGGAGTCACGGTATGTTAGTTCAAATGAATGTCTCATGGTTATTTTGGGGTTAATTGAGGTCCCAAAAAATGTTGTTTCTTCTCCGGCCCTCTGTAAAAGGGGTTAAAAGCTGTAAAAGCAGCTGGGTATTAATGTCAATTAAAGAAACCTTTAGAGATATTTTACTGTTCTGTTATTTGTTTGTTTTTCAAATGTGAAAAGTGCAGATCTTTTTCACTTATCACGCCCTCCCTATGTACGTAAGCTGTTACGAGATGATTTGGGACTTCGGGATAATTTTACCAGGCTGGTATTTAATTTTGCTGATTTGACCTCTGCCACTGCAACGAGAGAAATAAAAGCCACCTTCTTAAAAAAAGCCGGGTGCCTGAACAGCCTTGCTTGCAAGCACGTTAATGTAAGATATCCCGACGATATTATGGCAGGGGGTCTGGGAGTATTAATAGATCTGGCTGAGGTGCAACAAAGTTGGACCTAAATCAGTCCTGCACAGTCAGCGTCTGCCTTGTTGCACTCTGTGCTTTGCGTGGCAGAGCTGGACGTGGAAAAGATCGCTCATTGCTTGCATTAATAGCACGGCCTTTGTGTGGAGAAATGATCTTGACTGGGGAGAAGGGATTTGCTTTTCTTTTCCTCAAATCAATAATTTACGAGGGTGATAGCAGGCTTATTTGTCATTTTTTTTGTAGTATGCTATTGAGAACAACTGTTGTCACTTATATGACTGTTAGGAGGTGAGTGTGTGTTCACAGTGCACGGAGTTAAAATAGTTGTGTTTCTTTCTGTTGGTAGTTAGCTCAAAAGAAGGAGACGTGGGCCTTCATTCTTGCTCGTAGCTCTGCAAGTACAAAGCTGCATGCCAGGTTTGGTGATGCTAGTAGGGGATCTAACAGCCCGAAACCTAGAGCTGAACTAGCTGGGGCTGGGATCTGGCTGGGTAGTTGGGAGAGGGGAAGGGGCTCAATAGCTGTGGTGTGGAGCAGGTGTTTTGGTGTTTAGTTACTGTGTTTTACAAGAAATGTAATTACAGGTCAGAATCTGGCCTTTTGTCTTACTAAAGACTCATTTGCTTCCTCAAGGTTAGCTAGGTTTCATCCAAGTCACTTGGAATACAAAATCTTTGAGAAGCTTTTCTTCTAGTGAACATGAAAGTGTTGAAATGTTGCTGTATTTATTGATCATTGTCTTAAAAAATAAAAAAGTTGCTCGTTGGAAGAATAGGATGCTGGCATAAAAAGCCTGTCTTGGAGTGCGTGCTTGGATTGCGGCCAAGTAATGAGCTTCCATAGGAGCTTGTTGGCAAGCTTAGGTTTTTGCTTGGGATCATCTAATGTAGGTAAGTAATCTGTAAGCCTGGTATGCTCGGACAAGTTTCAGACAAAATATTAATGTTTTAAATTATAACCGAGCAGGTATTTCTATATAACAGCTTCTTGTACTTAAAATACTTCGAAAAATCCCTAGGAACGTGATTCTTTACTATTTCCTTTTTTAATGGTCAGCCTGATCAAAAATATTTTAGGAAATACTGACACTGATGGACCAGGGAGGTGATCGTCTCCCTGTGCTCAGCTCTGGTGAGGCCGCACCTCGAGCACTACGTTCAGCTTTGGGCCCCTCAGCACCAGAAGGACATGGAGGCCCTGGAGTGTGTCCAGAGCAGGGCTACAAAGCTGGTGAAGGGCCTGGAGCACAAGGCCTGTGAAGAGAGACTTAGGGCACTGGGGGTGTTTGGTCTGGAGCAGAGGAGGCTCAGGGCAGACCTTATTGCTCTCTGCAGCTACCTGAAAGGAAGCTGTGGGGAGCTGGGGGTCGGCCTCTTCTCACAGGGAACTGGTGACAGGACCAGAGGGAATGGCCTCGAGTTGTGCCAGGGGAGGTTCAGGCTGGCAATGAGGAGCCATTTCTGCTCAGAAAGAGCAGTCAGGCACTGGGACGGGTTGCCCAGGGAGGTGGTGGAGTCACCGTCCCTGGGGGTGTTCAAGGAGAGGTTGGACGTGGTGCTTGGGGACATGGGTTAGTGGTGGCATTGGTGGTGGGGGGTGGTTGGGCCAGATGATCTTGAAGGGCTTTTCCAACCTTAACTTAACACGATCACTACCCCATCCGTATTATTTCTGCCTGTAGCCGTGCCATTTGAAAGTGCTGTTGTGGCTGGGCAGCAGAGGGGCTTGGTTTAGAACTGCCTTGGTGTGGGTCTGACCCGCGTCCTAGGTAACACTGGCTGATCGCAGATGGAGATCTCTGAGATGGGAAGGAGCATGGCAGTCTGTGCCAGTGCTTATCAGAGGTTTAAACTGCCCTGATAGCATTTGTTCTCGAGTCGCTATTAATAGCAGGGCCCACAGATATCTCTGGATGTGATAGCTGACAACTTTCCTCATCATATAGGCAATGAATGAGCAGAAGTGTTTCTATTTTAAACTCAGCTTTGACAAGTAATAGAACTTCAAAGAAAAGCAGTTCATAGAAAATAACCTTGGGGAGAGTTACCACAAGAGGCTGAAGAGGAAGAATAAACACACGGCTGCAACCTGAAGGATCTCCGATAAAGGACGAGGCTGGTTTTTCTGAGCCAGCTGTGCTCAGGGGGATTTGTATGAGCTTCAAACCTCTGTGTTTAAGCTAAGGGTGCTAATAAACCTTGGCAGAGTGCAAACTGAGGCAGGTCATGAAGGTAACGATCTGGTTTGAACTTGGTGCGATTAGTTGCTGCTGAAGTGTTGGAGGATCTGCAGGGAAAGAATAGAAGCTCTGTTGAAACGAGGTTTGTGTTAGGAGGTGATGTGCAGTCATGTTTCTTCTAGTGATGAGGAGGGCAATCTGGACTATGGGGAAAGAGGATGGGAGGATGGTAATGGCAACAAGAGCATCAATGCAGATTTTTACCTAGCAGAAGTTCTTTGAGGAGAGTATTAGAGCATCCCCTGTGTGGAGGTTTCTGAGCTGAAGACCAGAATTTGCACCAAAAAAAAAAAAAAAAAAAAAAAAAAAAAAAAAAGTCTGTGGCTAGCTTGCAATAAACTGCCAGTGCTAGTTTTCTGAAGTGGCAGGATCAAAGACCTAACTTTTTATTTTTTATTTAAGTTGGAGCTTGTGACCTTTTGTACATGGTGTGATAGGTGTACAGCATTGAATCGGGCTGCTTCAGGGGGTCTAGTTTAAATCATAAGTGATGCAGTGCAGTATTTTAGAAAGCTACGATTACAATAAGTTTACATATGTTAATTCAGATTTCTTATATAATCTTTTAAAAAAAATATATATATATTAGTGGGGTTTCTGAATTATAATGTCAGCTTAAGTATTGCTTCTGTCAATGTGTGGTCCCCAGAAGTGAGATGTTCTGGGCACTTGCTGTTCCCCCAGATGGGGTAGCATCTGCATGATCTGCACAAACACTGGCTGAACTGATGCACTTAACAGTAAAGTTTCGCTTACGCTAGCTTTTAAACAATTTGGAAACATCACTAATAAAGCGATTCTCCTTTGTATCTCAAAGGGAGCAGTCAAAATCTAGAAAAGCTCCTTCTCTGGGTGTGCAAGATTGTCAGCAGTGCTAATTTAAAGGATTTTGGCTGTACAGTTGATTATGGATTATGTCAATTTATCAATCTGTAATTCTTAATGGGAGCTCTTCAATAAATCATTGTTACCTTCTTTTCTTTAGTTTGAAGTAGGAGGGTGATATGGTAGCCTTGCCACTCTTTTTCTCCATATTTTTCAGAGGATTTAGGGATAAGTTGTGATGCTTAGTGGATTTTCATGCCTTTGATTAGAAATGTCAGCAAACTGAAGAATGTGGACTTAACAGCTTACTTTAAACAAAAAATAAAACTTCAGTTAAGAACAGACTTTTTAATCTTAGTTTGGGGTGCAGGTTGTGAGCTTGCATCCATCCTGTCTTTAAAAATAGCCCTGAGAAAGAGGCCATGATAGTGGAGGCAGGTGGTAAATTGCCAACTAATGAAAACCAAACCACACGTCTGTTAAAAGTGTCTTGTAAAAAGATATGCTGCAAATTGTTTCTCCTCCAGGGGCAAGAAGACACTTGAAAAAACAGTTAGAGGTAGCTAGTGATCAGAATGTGTTTTTAGGCTTGTTGCAAGCTTTCTAAAGTACTTCTGATGTTTTGTTTCTCGCAGAGACTCCAACCGTCATGTTAAGGTAAAGCAGAAAAGTGCAGTGCTGAACATGCTAAAGAAGTTGGACAAAATAAGGTTCAGAGGTCACAAGAGAGATGAGTTCCTTGATTTAGCAGAGTCTCCAAATGCTTCTGACACTGAATGTGGAGATGAAATTCCGGTGAAAATACCTCGAACATCAACCCGAGACAATGAAGAGCTGAGAGACCCTGTAAGTATTGGGTGTTTAAATATCATTTTATGTTATATTGTTACCACATAGAAAAAAATAACAGAAGTTTGTAATTCCTTGCCCCTGTATTTTGGATTTAACAGTTGAAGATGTGTGGATTAGAAATAAAGCTATTTGAGTAGGCTTCCATTTTATGGAAAGATCATTTCTTAATATTAGGGTTCCCTCTTTCTGCTATTGCTTTTAGATGTAGGTTGAAGGGTTTGGTGTGCTTTTGGAGGGTTTGATAACCACAAATGTGCTTCTGAATGGTGTCAAGTTTTATTTGTAGTGTTCAAACACTAACAAATAGATATGAAGGAAAGACTTCTGGATGCTTTTCAGCCTGAAAAACTCAGACCTGCTCAGATGCCACTGACCAGAGCTGTAGGTGTACGGTTTCTGATGGCGTCACTTAGAGGGTCGTGCTGCCTCGCTCTGTGCTGTGATGTTGTGTCCAGAGACGCTGCCCTGTCACAGTGCTGGCTGAACCCTCTGCAAGACTCCTCAGTTATGACAACTTTTTGGCATGTGGAAGCAGAAGCATCCCAGTAGAACTGTCATTTTTAAACACTGAATGCTTCAGGAGAAGCTGAATATTGGTTTAAGAAAAGAAATAAAAAATCCTCCTTCTAACTTCTGAAATGGCTGTGGGTTCCTGAGCCAGGACTCGTGGGTACAATCTAAATTACAGCTTGGTAATTTAACTGTTGAAGCTGGAATTTGTAGCTCTCTGGGAGCTCACCATGCAGTTTTTGTCCCCACGTGTGCTTGGTCCAGCTGCTGGCTGAACGCTCACATTTCCAGCAGCACAGGGCACGCTCACTGCTTGGAGGAGTTAAACTGAAAGCTTTCAAAGTGTTTAAGGTTGAGCATTTCCTTTGGGGTTGGCAGCTTGTGTCCTTCTCAGTGGCTATTAGTTTTCTACTGTTTGTTTTTAACTAAAGTTTTCTTATGTAGCATCATGTACAAACGCTTATATGGAGCTGTTTTGCCAGATTTTTCCTACGATCACGGAACAAACAAGTGGATAATGACAGAGCGTTTTCTGCCACAAAAAGTCTATTGTATTCATATCCTCAAGCTCCTCACGCAAGGAAGGTCTTTTTGAATGCCTTTCCTTCGCTTTTATTGTGCTGAAGACATCTGTCACTTGTTAATATGTATGGATTGTATATGCTGAGTGTACTCTCTCTGCCCGTCCAATGTGGTATTTTCTGAGTTAGTTTTAGGTAAATACTGGCTTATTTTCATTAAATTTAGGCATTATATTAACGTGGGGAGAGCAGGGAATGTATCCAGTCAGGACAATGTGGATGGCAGCATTAGGAAAGACCTGAATTAAAGCCCAGGTAGTATTTTCCGTGTCTCTTTAGGAGGACAGTAGATGCAAGGTGGTATGGCCCAAGGAATCATGTACTAAACCTACATTTTTGGCTAGTGATAGAGCCTCACAGCTGTGGTTGTTGTGGTCTCTACTTTCTCAGCACACAGAGCTGAACAATTGGAGAAAACAATCTGAAGAGACCCGTGTTGCTCTCTGGCTGATTAAGCAGGCTGTCCTGATCTATCTCTGTGGGATACAGCTGAGCACAGTTATTTAAAAACAGAGGGATAGGGGAGGGGAAAGCAGGAACAGTATCAAACTTGTTATTTTGCCCTGCTCATGGAGTTAGTGAGTTCCAAAGCCAGTGTGATGCTGGACCTGGGTAAGAGCAGCAGCTGTGCTACAAACACTGGCTAAACAAGCAAACGTGTATGAGGAAAGAGATCTGGAGTATAAGGGATAGGTTTCACACGGGAAGTTTGGGGGATTAGCACTTGGCTCTGGCAGGCATCTGTCTGTCCCCCAAGTGCTGCTGCCCATCCGTAAAATGAAGGGTGAAGAAATAATCCTCTGTGCTGCAGAAGTGATCGAAGCAACAAAATTAATTCTTGTATGTTTAAGTCAATATTAAGGCAGTGTCTGAGACTGGGTGTACAGAGGGATCCTTAATTATTTCTGTTTCCTACTGCCATCAGATTCTTGAGTTCTGCCTGAATTATTTTTAATTCAGCGACTAAAACTCAAACCTTAAATTGCTTATACAGGGTTGTTGTCTTTCACAGGCTTTGAAAGCAGCATGGCATTATACTGTGATTATGCTGTCTGGGAGAGGGGCCATGAAAAGACCCAGTTGTGTTGATTTCTCCCTGCTGAATACTTCAGGGAGTTGTTCAAAGCATGCAGAAGTCAGTGCAAGTCTCGTGCATAAATGGAAGCTAGGCCATATGTCTTCTCATATACGTGCGAGCCGGTGCTGTATTTTCACTTCTCTTGCTTCACTGCTTCTCTGAAAATCTGCGTTCAGAACTGGTGGGCTTAGGAGAGCAAGATTAGTGGCTTAGAAAAGAGCACAGGCGTGCACAATTTGAGTCCCAGTCCTCTTATCTGCATCTTCAGTACCCTGATGTCATTGACTCCTCTGTCAGCCATTCTCTTGTCAAAGGCTTCATCTCTGCCCCCTCTACTTTTTTTTTTTTTTTTTTTTTAATTTTGAGTCTGGTGTATTAATCGTTACAGAGCCATTAAAGGAAGATCTTGGTCTATTAGAACAGTGCAGCACAGTCACACGAATGAAAGGCCCTTCTGTGCCGTGCCTCAGGGGTACAGAGGGCGCGTTAGAAATGTGCAGATTAGCTGCCTCTTCTTTATGGATGTGTCTGAACTTGTCAAGCATATGCAAAAAGTTGCCACAAGTGGAGGTTTTAGAGGAAAATGCCTTGTCGTAAAAGCTTGTAGCTGCAGAGATCTGTCTGCAAAGAAAAGCATCCTCTGGGATATAGCTCCAGGGACTTGGGTGAGAGTTCAGGCACAAGCCACAAACACAGCAGTGGGAGCTAGACCCAGCACTTCACATCTTACAGAAGTAGCACGTGCAGAATTTCCGTCCTCTGAACAGACAGAAAGGATGCTCAGATAAGGGAATCTTACTCTCTGTCTTACAACTGTGAGCTTTACCTAGGTAGTTCTAGAATAAGCATCCAAACGGGTGTTTGGGTAAAGCAGCAGCTCCATAAGAACAGCTGGTTGCTGCTAGGAGAGCCCTGGAGTTTGAAGATTTGTTATTTCTCTTTGAATTCTGTTCTGAGGCTCTGTTCAAAATGTGTTTTGCCCTTAATTTGAGCTAGCTTGCTCTCAACTACAGGCTGTCCATTTCCTTGTGTGGGTACTTCTCCTGTCTCTTATTTAAGTGCCCTTACTACCTGCTATTTCTGGGATAACAGATAATTTCTAGGGTTTCAGTGGGTACCTGGATACTGTGATCAAATCATAGCCCAGACAGCTGTCTTGGTTAATAAGTTAACTCTTTCCTAAGCATCTTTCAGGTCAGCAGCTTCCCAGATTTTTCCTTCTTCCCACTTTAGCAGTAGATTTTTGTAGATGTTGGGCCTTCAGCACCATGTGCAGCTGTTATTTTGGCATTGTTTTGTCAAAACACCACTATCAAAGGAATAAGTGGAGTGGGAAACCTGGTCCATTCCAGCTTCCTTGTAGTGAATGTATTAGCATTGGTCATGTTGTGATGTTGGAAGTTAACATAAGTTGTGAATTATGTGAATAATTCACATTGCTCGATTAATGAAAGTCCCATGAATTCAGTGCTGTCACAGTTTTCTATTCTGTAGGTGTAACATGGGCTCCTTTCTGTTAATCCCAGTTCTTGGATTTGGCAGCACCTAAAAAAGCTTTAAAACACTGCAAATGTTCAGGGAGTGGGGCTGTACCCTGAAAATCCCAGCCCTTCCTCGTATTTGCCAGCTCTGGCTTGCCTTGCCTCTTCTGGAGCTGTCTCATCGTTTCGTGCTATAGATGAATTTCTGTCCTGTTAAAGTGAAAAGTGTTCCATTTTTATAAGGAGGAGAAAACACCCGGTACTGCGTGCAGCGAACTTGCTGCAGTGGAGGATCACGTCCCCCTGGGCAAAAGGGAGAAAGAACAAATTTGTGTTTCAGCCCAGGGAGGTTCTGCACTAAACTTGCAGCGAGAATTACAAATTGAAGCTCTCTTGTACCTGGCATATTGTGCTGAAAGCAGTCTAATCTACTTAGGCAAGTTCCCTGGCAGTGCACTAGGATTAAATGTGAATTATTATGGCACAGAAAACATTAATTTAATTGCTGTTCCAGTACAGATTGGCTTTTCCTGAAACACAACAATTGAAAACTCAAACGCTTTTGTATCGGTTGCCTCATTTACAACGATATGAAAATACAGAGAATGATGCAAACATTACGGTTAGGATATTAAAAGTCTCTAAACCGGGCTAACACTAGATTTGTCTTTTTTTCTTTTAAAATTTATGCAAAATATGGCAGTGCTCTGGGAGCTACCCAGTAGGGGTGTGCTTCACAGAATAGCTATGAAGGAATAACAGTTCACACAGATGCTTTCTTGTTCCTGAGCAGTCTGGCTGGGTGTCTCTCCTTTCCTTACACCAGGTACACGGTGAACCCCTCTTAATGAGAAGACTCCATGTGCAATGTCAGAATGAGAAACCCAGGGCATTGAATTTCGTAGCATGTGGATATACAAGGAAAGTAATCCAGGAGTTGAACGCACCGTGGGCCCTCTTCATGTAACGTGAGGGTTTTCCTGGGGGAGAGGAGTCAAGGGGAGGATGTTATGACTGAGCTGGAGTCTCCCTAGGTCCAGCAACCATTGCCTTGGACAAATTGCATCTAAAATGCCCCTCCTGTGCTGCACCAGCCTTTGCTTCGTTTGGGAATTGCTCCTTTCTTCTAGCAGGTTAATTGCAAACCTGGAAATGAGACTGGCATCTTGTTAGGTAGTCCTAGAGGAAAATCATCTCTCTCCGAAAGGGTCGGGCAGTTGCATTTCCACGTAATGCTGAAACGTGCCGCCCTGCAGACGGGGCAGACAGATCCGTATTTGCTCGGTGGAGAAGTTACTCAGAGCCTCGCTCCAGGCGCGTGGTGAGGGTGCTCTCGGAGCTCAGTGCACAAAGCAAAACGCCAGGGCTGGCAGGATGGAGGGGGACGTGCGTGGGGAAGGCAAAGGTCCAGAGGTGCCGTCACAAAAAGCCCAGACTGGTGATGGCTGTAAAAATGCATCTGTGGGTCGATGAGGTGCGGTTTTTCAGATCCGGAGCTGTGTGTGGCTTGGAGCAGGAACTCAGAGCTCTGACAGCGGGTTGCAGGCACGCTGTCGTCACCAGAAATCTGCCTTTAACCCCTCTGACTGCAGCTCTTCCTGCCTGACTCTGTGGCATTTTGCTGTCCTCCCAGGCGCTGTGAAGCCCTCCTCGCTAAATAATAGTGACTGCCAACATTTTGAGGGGGCTCTGGTGTCAGATACTGCCCAAGCTGGGAAGGCAGAAGGGGGTGGGAAAGCAGAAATCTGTGGAAGGCTTGAAGGCTTTTACTGAGTCATGCAGAAGCACGAAAGGGCACCTGTACGGTGAAGTTTAGTTAACCCAATCCAAGTCTGCACTATCCTACAAAGGCAGTAGAAGAAAGCAACGTTATTACCAGTTAACACTGGCATTACAGGGACATTTTTGTTAACCCGTGAGTGGAGGCAGTTATGCCTGCTCCATGCAGAGGTGGGGAGTTTTTTACTGCAGGGGCAGGCGGCTGACCTCAGGTGAATGTGACAGCCTCCTTTCTTATCTTTCTATCCCATTAACGCCTCTTGACAGAGCAAGGTGTGTTGGTGTGGAGAGAAACGTGTGACAGAGGAACCATCTGCTTAAATATCTCCCATATCCCTCCCTTGTAAATGCTCAGGTTTCTGAGCACTGCTAGATTGTATTCGTTAGTACCTCGTGGTGTCACTGATTTTGGAAAGAGGGCTCTGTTTGCCACCAAACTTGTCTTGCTGTAAATCTTCCTATTCTGGTTAAACCATTTCATTATTAGAAAGCAATTGTCTGATCTTGCTCCTAGCATTCTCCGCAAGCAGCCCTAGGTTTTAACTTGTCTTGTTATTTTTTCCCTAACTTAGAGGGTCAGTGTGAACATTTTGGGTTAGTTTAATTACACGTACCTGCTGATTTTTAACCCATTAACTAATGTCAGAGTTCTTGGGTCTAACCCTTTAGCAAATCTACATGTCTGTAGACTTTCCAAATGAACCCTTTTTACCTTAATCGGCATGTTCCCAGTGTTTTGTGCACTTTTTTCCTTTTCCTGCTTCCTGAAAGGTTCAGCTGAGGAATCTGGGGCTCTAATTAGATTTAGCATCATGGAAGAATCAGACAGGACGAGGGGGAATGGGCTAAAGTTGCGCCAGGGGAGGTTTAGGTTGGATATTAGGAAGAAATTCTTTACAGAAAGGGTTGTGAGGCATTTGAATGGGCTGCCCAGGGAAGTGGTTGAGTCACCATCCCTGGAGGGCTTTAAAAGATGTTTAGATGTTGAGCTCAGTGACAGGGCTTAGTGGAGGACTGGTTAGTGTCAGGTCAGAGGCTGGACTCGGTGACCTTCCAGGTCTCTTCCAACCTAGATGGTTCTGTGGTTCTGTGATTCTCCTTGCTGGGTTTCTGAAATGCAGCCCATCTCAGAGTGAAATAACTCTGTGCATCTTCCCCGAAACCTAGAAAATGTATTTTAATTAACTTTCTTGTAAATTAGCTGAGTTTATGTAAGGATGTAATTAAACCGTCGTGGTTAAATGTATGTAACCAACTGCGGAGAGCAGTCCAGTCTCTGTATGTCTTCAGAGATAAACAGGGGGTGGGGAAATGCTTAAGATAAATATATTTTTGTCTTAAAATCCTTTTCAGGATGTGGGTTCCTGTAATCTAGTGCTTCAGCTTGGGGGGTAAGCTGTTGGAGAAGCTCCTGTAATCCTCACTGATGGATTTAGGGCCGGGGGAACCACACACGGGGCCTGAGCCTGCACTGGCGAGGAGGTGCCCTCACCCACCCCTTCCCCTGCCTTTTGAAAATGCTCACTTTAGGAGAAATGGGCAGCATCACCTGCCTTCTGCTGCGTGGGCTCATTTTTTTTCCTCTCTGGCTTTGTGGAGGTGGCAGTTGTCACTGCTGTTCTTCTGAACTGATCACGTTGCTCTTTAATTCTTGTACTGGGCACTATTTCCAGCGCTGGGGGGGCTGTTGGTGACAGCAGTAAAGCTGGCAGGTCACAGTCTCCTGACTTCCCCCTCTTGTGGTCCTCCTGGAAGGTCTTTTGGGCACCAACCACATCCCTCAGCAGTAAGCGGGCGGTGCTGGAGGAGGGGGACTGGGCCCCTGCTTGCAGAGAGGCTGCAGTCTGCACAGTTACACATTGCATAAATGTTATTGCAGAATACAGCATGTGCTTCCTAATAACTCAGTGAGCATCTAGAAAACTATTTCTCCTGCTAGCTTCACCATATTATGTGTAAGGTGTGTTGCATTCACCCTTCACTGAATGAGAAGAGGAGAGGAATATTATAAATACACCTTTTTAAACCAGGTGAAGAAAAGATACATGATGACGCAGCAGAACTGGTAAGGGGGCCAAAAAAAGTCTGTTTTCTCTAACTCCCTGAGGTTACATAAGTGCCATCTGTAAATCTGCATGGGAGAGATGCTGTGCACTGCATTAGTTTCCACTCATTTTGGTAGTTTGACACTGAATAAGAGGCATGCTGACTTGTTGATACTTGCATGTTTCTCCCATGGCCGTCTGTTTACTGCCCCAGAAGTAAGTTGATATATTTAAACGACCCAAAAATGTGCCTCTGAGCTGTCACTGTGTTCTGCCTGTCTTATAGGCTGGTCCAGGGACCATCATCATGGCTTCAGGAGTCCAGGATTTTAACAGAACGGAGTCTGACAGACTGAATGAGATCAAAGGTCACCTGGAAATAGCCTTACTGGAAAAACACTTTTTGCGTAAGTATAAAATTAATGTTCCGTGGAAATGAGTGGCTTAGGCCTGCTGGAAAAAAAAAAAAAAAAATGCTTGGTGTATTGGTGTAGGTTCTCCAAAGCTGCAAAAGCAGGCATTGGAATTTCGTGATGTGTTGATGCGTGGATAATGCATGGGCAGACACTTCTGTAGGAAGAACTCAGCATTCCCAAGGTTACCAGGTCATTTAAATATTTTTTTCCTCATTGCATTCCTCTCAGCATACATCACGGCATGACAAAAGCTGCTTATGTGGAGTCTCACTGTTGGCAGCTTCAGGTTATCTTAGAAT
Organism: Aythya fuligula; assembly: GCF_009819795.1. NCBI lineage: Eukaryota > Metazoa > Chordata > Aves > Anseriformes > Anatidae > Aythya > Aythya fuligula. The sequence goes on from NC_045559.1 coordinate 16,482,015, forward strand.
TAACTCAGCATTATTGGTGATTGCAGTAGGTGTGCTTTGTCTAGTCATAGCTGCAAGAGATAAGACTTCTGAAGGGACAACCAATGCATTCCCTTGTAAGCTGTTTCGACAATTAAAGTAGCATAAAACACATTTCTTTAGTAATGTATGGAATATTGGTAAGTATTTCTGGTATTAAAATAAATAAATAAAACGAAAGTATTTGTAGACTTTGTGTTACGTGTTTGGTTGTATATGTATGTGTATGAATGCGTGTGTGTATATTGGTGTATATATGATAAAGTTCTCATGCACAGGTAGAGGCACCTTTTTGGGGTTTTGGGGACTTTTGGGATTATATTTCAACAAATCCTGACTTTGGTAGTTAAAACAACAACAAAAAAAGGAAGATGAGCATTCCTTTAAGTTGATGGAAGCAGAGATCTCTAAGTAGAGATCTTGCTCAATTGCTTCCCCAGATGGTGACTTTAATGGATAATTTTTGAACTTCAGATTAGGAAGGCTGTTTCTGTGGGCTCAAGGCTTGTTAAATGTTTTCTGAAGGTAAAAATGACAAGGTTATAGATTCTATTCAATAACTAGATTATAATCTCACAATAATTCAAGACTTGTAGTTTACCTTCAGCATGTTCTCAAGGACTTGGAATTAATTTTCTGTGACTTGTTTATCCTTTGACAATATTTCTTTGATGTTTTATTCCCCTGAGTGCGAGAGGGAGGTGTGATAAAGAAAGCTGGACAAGAATTTATAGTGAGCTGATACCAGTTTCCACTGATACCTGCAAGAGATATCATGATTGGTGTATCAATCAAAAACTGAAAGCTCGGAATTGGCTTGTTGCTTTCATGATTTATTTCAGTTCTCATTTGTCTGTGCAGTGCAAAGTTACCTCATACTTCCTATGTTCCTGAAGATGTATTGCTTAAGCTGCTGTTAACAAATTGTTCTTTAAACTATATGGGACCTGTCTGATTTCTTAATGTAATCTGGTGTGCAAGAGAAATGGTGGGACTGCCCAGAACGGATTTCTGGTTTGAAGTAGGATCTACATATTGCTACTAAACCATTGTACGGTCACCAAACATTTCCATAGCTGGTGAATCCATTTGCAATCTTTAGTTTGTGGTTACAGTGACTGTGTAGGGCACACGGTTTTGCGAATATTTTCACTCTTCAGGTTCATGCTGTAGTCTGAAAACCTTCTGATCAACCACTTCAACATTTCTAGCTGAATGCTTTCCTTTTGCAGAGATGTTTATAACATCCTCCAAGGTAATGAAGCTCACTGTTTCATGTGGACTTCCATCAGATGTTTGGAGGTTCAGGCCAACGGGGGTAGTTCTGGTGGCAGTCAGTCTCCCTCCAGCCCTTAGTGCTGGGTCAAGAGCTCTTCACTGAAACCTTAAATTTGCTTTAGCTGCACTTAGTCTTGTCCTGGCAAATTGGTTGCAGCTCTGTACAGAAAAACAAGACAGAAGGGTCAGCTGGTCGAGGAATAACCACAGTAAAGCTCATTTCTTACTCCTACCCCTCTCAAAATTTTGGGCTGAAATGCATAACTGGTGTTTGCCAGTTGGAATGAAGTAGGAGCCGACTTTTTTTGGATATGGTTCCTGTATTTGTTAATCTCTTCCTTCTTTTCTATGAGGTTAGTGTGTTTTCTTTTGGGTACTAGAAATGCTTCATCATATTTTTTTCTTCCCAAAACTGAACTGACAGTGAGCAGAAAAACATTCTTGAAATGTGCAGTTTGTTTGCTTTAATTTGCCCGTGGAAGGAAGCCTGCTTCTTTTCTAATCATGCTGCTTCAATAGAAGTTTTTTTAAGAAAGCGATTAACTCAGCCATATTTGCATACTACTACTATATTTTTAATACGGAACACCTTGAGGACACTTTTCTAGAACTATATTTTTACCTAAACAGTTTGACATTTCCTCATATTCCATTTCCACCCGTTAGGTATATTCTTCACTGCACAGGATGTGTATTGTGCACAGTACAGCTCCAGCTTGGTATTATGGCATAGTTGCAAGTGTCTGGCTCAGGGAGAAGCAAGCTGCTGGTCTGCTCTAAACTCCATTCACTCATAAAAAGGTACAAGTAAAAAGTGCAGGTTGGCTCAGAAATGTTTTCAGTGAAACACATCCAGTCCTAGCTGGAGCCTCTAAAAGCCAGAGAGGAAATCTAAAGAAAATACTCGGCACACACACGCACACTTGTTTAAATGGAGGATGTCTTCATCTAAGATGCCAGATGAATCCCTTCCTTAATGGCAATATAAAAATCCAGGGAGGTGGAGCAGGAGAGGATTATTTATTAATTTATTAGCATGTTGCATTGCTGTAAATGCAAGCAAAATGTGGCTGGAAACGTGAGGATTTTAATCTCCGGGCTGACAAGCGGATGAGGCACGAGGAGGAAGGGATCTTAGATAATGACATCTTAAACAAGGGAAGGATCATCTTGATGCTTGCAGGCAAAAGGGCTGAAGTTGATTTTCCTGTCTGTGCAGGAATGTTCTCAGTCTGTCTGTTAATCCAGCGGGGCCTTCTGAGCCTTGTTCCAGGAATGATGACAGCAGGCGTTTTGGGGCGAGCGAGGCTGCAGCGTGGAGCGGATGACTCAGTGATTCATTCCTGCAGAACAATGCCAAAATGCCTGCTGAATGAAAAGAGCAAAAAGCTTCGTCTGCTGGAAACACCAATGGAAGTGGAAGAAAAAAAACTGGTTTGGGGCTGCCACCGTCATAATTATACATTTGTAAAGGGCTGTGTTACTACAGCCATGTTTTGGTGCCTACCAACGCTACCTGGGTGCTTGCTGAGGGTCAGGTTTGGTCTATAGTATATATGTATATACAGTAAATATAATATATATATAGTATCATGGTCTATATTTATTTTCTTGAGCCATACATCACTTAATACAGACGAACAAATGGTTGAACACCTCTTATGATGTACGGCACGCTATGACAGATAACTTGTAGTGCTTCCATTTCAAAACCTGGCTGTATCTAAACAAGAAATGACAGCTCACTTGCTGCTCTTGCATTTGGAAGACAAAACGATGGGCGGTATCTTTATGTTTGCACCTCACTGAGGGAAATCCTCTGCTTTTCTTCTGCTGCTGTCTGTGCCTGGTTACGGAGGGCAGTTCTGCAGCTGGTACCAGCACTGTGGTGCTGGTGCTAGAGGCATGTTTTGTGGGCCTGCATGCATCCTATGGCTCCTACTGTTACCTAATTCTCACTCAGGGATGCTCAAACCTTTTGCAATGCTAATCTTAGCAGCTCAGGGAAGAGGAGGTGGCAGCAAGCAAGCGTAAACAACCCAGGTGGCTTAGGGAAGAGGGTGAGTCAGGAACCGATAAACTGCAGAAGCCCTGCATGAGGATGAAAGGCTTGGGGAGGAAATAAAATCCTCTCCCACGAGGGTTTTGCATTCCCCTCTGTTCCACAGGCTGGGGCAGGAGTCCCTCGGGACATAAAACAAACAAACAAACGAATCCTACTGGGTTTGGTTATGATTTTCATAACAGTGTTAAAAAACTGCATTAAAAATGCTTCTTTCCTATTAAAATTCCTGCTGAACTTCCCTCCCTTTCCTTCACTCTTGATTCTCACATGCCTTTTTAAACCATGTATATTTAGTATTAGTTACTGCTAACGGTTATTTTCTCTGACTTCTGCTGTTTTGGTGTAAGTGACCCAGGGATGGTTTTTAAGAAGAACAAATTAGCAGAATGGAAGGAGAGCTCCAGAAACTCACGTGTGGTCTTCAGGCAGATCTGGGATGTTAGAAAGTGGCCAGCTTAGGGGCGGTGTGTGTGGTACTGGTGAGTGACCAGCAAATAAACTCCACTAAGAAGTCCTGCTCTGCACAGAAATGCTGATGGCTCCTGGAACAGCCATAATAATTGTATGCAACAAACACATTTGACTGTAAAATGAAGTCAGAGTCCTGTTACAGACTGTGTCGGTGTGCCCTTGGTGTGACTGCTCCTGATGTGAGAGTCAAATACCTGCTGCAGCAGCAGAGCTGGATAAGGGCAGAGGAACAGTTTCAGTGCATCATTTCTGCTGTCCTCTTACTGACTCAGCAGCCTACAGTCACCTTTGGTTCACAAATCTAGGAGTAGACTGAAAGCTGATAATGCAGCACGGGCTTCTGAAGCTGGTGCTAGCGAACACCGAGGGTGTATCGCATGCTCTGCACCTTCCCCTAAGCCTTGTCTCTTTCAGCTTCACACCCTGGGCTCCCAGGTGCTGATAGGGGTGTTCCTGGAAGATCTGCACATGTCCCTCGAGCCTGTGAAGTTTCTCTGGTGATATCTGTAGTTTGCATACGAGGACTTGTGGGGAATCTTCTTGAACTTCTTCCCTGGGCACCCAGAGAAGCAACAAGGAAAAAGAAATGAGTCCGGGCTCTGCAGCAGAGCTGTCTGCTCACTAGAGCTGCTCTTGCTTTCTTCTGTATTAAAAAAAAAAAAAAAAAAAAAAAAAAAGCAATGTTCAGATGATTTTCTAGGACTGGCTTCTCGTAAATCTGTGGAAGGTTTCTTAAAACGTGTCAGAAAGCTTTTGCTTATACCCAGAGATGCTTGCATAACTCACCATGTGTGTTGAGTTCATGTCTAACATTTCCTGGAGAAAAAAAGCCCTCCAAAACTCTGGCTTCTTTTTCCTACAAACGTTGTCGGAAGAAGAAATTGTGAGCAGGCTGGGCCACAAGTCTGGGGCTTTAGAGACTTCAGTGCAGACTCAGGAGGATTCAGGCCTCCATTTCTTGTCTGTAAGGACTGTGTCTAGCAGGTAGAGGATCTTGCTTGCTCTCAGCTTGGCTTCAAAAGCCCAGGCTTGCTAAGCTCAGGGGAAGGAAGGAAAGGGAGTCCAGCCCAGCGCCGGCAGCAGGATGGAGTCCTGGGCTAGCCCTGTTCCAGGGCCACCTTGTGCAACCTCCCCGCGTCACTGCCCCACACGTGCCTATAGAAGATGCAGGAAGGTGACAGAGCCTGGAGGGCCCAACCCAGGAGGATCACACACTGCCTTTGTGGGGCCCATTAATCACTGTGCTGACACAGGTGGGTTGTTTCTGCTTCCAAAACTTGTTCCTGCACTGGCTCTTACAGGTGCCACCTACACGTTGCATCACGTAGGCACAGCGTGCTCCTTCCTCCTGCTGTTTTTGGGTTCCTGGCTTGGCTTTGTGAATTGCAGGGCTAGAGTTGGTTGCAAGCTCAGACAGGGGCAGCACTGCTGTGCCTGCCCCTTTTGTATAACCAGGCCAAAGATTTTGGGAGCTCCATGCAGAACCTGCCCTTCCCTGCTCGGCTTAGTAACACAAAAGTCTTGGAAGAGTCTGCTGCTATTTCTGAGCGAGGCGTTGAAATGTTTATAGCCTGTTTCGCTGCTTCTGCCAAAAACAAGGAGTGAAAACAGTTCCTGCACCAGCGACAACATTTTTCACAGCTCCCTTCATTTTAGATGGATCCGCAACTCTGGTGACATTTTTATTTTCTGAAATTTCTGAAAATCCATAGAGCAGCAGTAGTTCTCATGACTTTTCAGCTGACAAAAGTGTATCTAGCAATAGAGAGCTTCACACTTTGTGTTTTGAGAGGGGAGTCTGTCTCAGTAAGCTGTTGATTTTTAAGGTAGCTGGCATATTTTCAGGAAACTTTTAAAAGTTGAAATCCATAATAAAGGTGAAATGATCCTGTCTCTTCTTTGTCTATAATAACATAATGGTGCTCTATTGAAAACACTGCATGTAAATGTAAAGTAACTAATCACTTGTTAGCATAATTACTCAGTACATGCCGTAGTAATGACAACCGAGTTCTTTCTAACCTCACCCACTCGAAGTGGGATGCAAGAGGAATGGTGAGGGAGTAGGCTGGACCGGTTTGCACAGGAGAAGATCTTGTCAGATAAGAAGCCCTTTTAGAATTAGGCTTCCTGATCACGTGAAACAGGGATGCTTTACATAAAACTCTGCTGTCGAGGTGAGGAATGTTGTACAGTTGAGCAGCAGGCTGATAGTTCAGGCTCTGCCCCCCTGCTGCTGCTTCTGCATCAGCGTTGGCTTATTTCCTACCAGCGCAGAGGGAGGCCGTGCTGCTCCCCGTCTGAGCTCCTGGAGGCGTGTGCTAAGAGACTCCAAAACTGGTCCCCAAAAGCTATGCTCATTGCAAGTACTGGAGCAGGAACTCTGCCTTTGGAAAAGCAGAGGCACAACAGAATGACAGGAAAACAAACAAACAAAAAAAATAGAAAGGAGAAAGGAGGATTGCTTATCTGCCAAACTTGTGTTAGGTTTTCTTAAAGAGAATTAGCATCACTATTTCTGAAAGTGATGGGTCACTTCGGTTTGATGTGTGCAGGTACACCAGACTGAGCTGGAGAAAGGTTATGGTGAAAATGTCTGTCTGTGCTTCTTTTTTCTTAATCTGTGACTATTTCATTTCTCCACACTACCAAAATGCCTGTATAAAATGCAGTAGGAAGGAGAAGAGGATATGCACTAGATAGATGTAGTTCATCTTTAATGCATCCTGTCTGCTTTTCTGGCTTTGCGTAGCAGCTATATTCCCATTAGAAAATCTTTTCCCCTGTCTTTCTGTGTGAAGGAATCTTGCAAGCAAATGAGATCTGACCACAAAGGAAAAGCATTGAGTTGACAAAGCAAGATATTTTCAAAAGGAATAAGATGAAGCTATGCCTTTAGTCTTCCAGCTTTGCTGACTCTTTTTTTCCCTTTATCTTATTAGCATTTGAATATCCTACTTTTTGTCCCCATGCATTGGTTGGTTGGATTAAAAAATATATATATTCAATTCTCTGTATCATTATTTTCTTCTATGCTTCTCAGATAATGTAGTTGAGCAAAGATCAGCTGCAGATAAAATACTTCAGGGTAAGTCTTTTAGAACAATATGAAAAGAAGTTTCTGAGGCAGGAGGAATGAGAGATCTTGAAAAGCAGTCGAATGTGTGGCGAATGCATTTTGATCCTTGTACAGTAGTAGATCGTGCAAGGTGGGGATTTTTGGTTGGTTGGTTTTTGCATTTACTGGTGATTTGACGTTATCCATATGAGGGTTTCTTTGCTCACCTGCAACTCCTCAACGCTGAATAAGTAAGACAAAACGAAACTTCACTTTTGCTGTGGAGGTTTTCGTTGTAACACCAACTGCTGAAGGTTGCATAGGTGAATCTGAGCCCTGAAATGGCTTCTCTTGGCCTAAATAATGCTTCCACTGACACCTTAAACTGTGCTTTTAGAGGAAACTGTAGTTGCAACTTACCGGGAGTAGGTTTTGTATAGTGCTCTTTCTGATGCTGTAATGTTGGCTGCACTTCCACTCCTCCTCAGAAGAGCGGTGGCACCCCTGGCAGAGGGATTCCCTCAACTTGCAGGTAGGTGAGGATGGGAAGAGACTGCTGCAAATCTCTCTTCTCATGCCCGTGGAAGAGCACCTCTTCCTCACCATCATCAAACCAGGATGCTGGGCTAAGTAGCTCTTCAATTTCAGTCGATACAGCTGTTTAAATGTGCAGCTTGTATGACAGGATCTGCTTAATATTGCTTTACGAAATATTTGTGGCAAGATAAATAGGGAAAAAATAGCCATCATCTCTGTGCCTGAGTTGCCATAAAGAAGACTCTGAGTTAGCCAAAGTCTGAGAGTTTCTCCTTCAGTTTAACAGAACATAAACCCCCTTCCTCCTACTTATATACAATTAAATGGCGTTATATGGTATTAGCCCTCATACATCATAACTACCAAAACAAATTTGGAGGAAGCACTTGGCAAAAGAGGGATCAGTGATGCTGAAACTCATAACTATATCTTACTAAGTTCAGCTGTGTCTTTTTCTGAATTAAAGGGAATAGAAAAATAAAGATAAATCTAAAGGAGGAGATAGGTTGGCTTTAGCCTGTTAGTGTGCAGAGATAACAGTGAAAATAGTAATAATAATAATAAAGAAAAAAGACTGTGGGACTTAAAAGTCAGAATAATTTGGATTTCCACCTTTACAGGACACTATTCTTAGCTGCAAAAAATGGCATGAAGAACTCTTCTTGTGCTTTAAATGCAGTCAGCTTACGGTATTGTACTGAATCATCGTGCTTATAGTACCTGACATTTTTATAGTAGGAAGGAATTTGTAAAGCTGTGATAACACCACATGCTGCATCTTCCACCCTATTCCCACCGTTGCTGCTCTGTCTGCTGAGATGACTTTCCAGACCACTCCTTGTCCGTCTTCTTGGAGAAGATCCGTGAAGAACATGAAGGCTGGTATCTGTTTTGCAAGTGACCGCCTAAGCCCACAAGACAAAGGAAAGATTAGATGGTAATCCTGGCCTCTTGGGCTTGAGAGGAGAGGTGTTTTGGTTCTTCCTCCTTAGAATGCTAAGGGTGGTCCCCTAAGCAGGTGAGCTTCATGCTTCCCGTGTAGAAGTCTAAGCTTGAAAGGGCATGAACTTAATTAAGAGGTGGCTTAAAGAAGAAAAAAGTGCTGATAAAGAGGAGCTGCTGGAACAGAGGTCTACGTAAGCCCTTTTCAAGCATCTCTCATGTGAAGTAGAAAAATGTCTTGTGAAGTCTGGTATCAAAGGCTAATGTGTTATTTGGAGTCTCTGTGGGTCTCAAGTCACTAGTGGAAAGTACTTAATGTCCTTATGGGGGAGGAGAGGCAAAAATTCAAAGAACAGGTCGTAAATAGCACGCAATTAAGCTATATCCAGTTATAGCTGTGAATTGTGGACTTGCCTGCAGAAATGAATTACAAAATAACTATAAACAGAAAAAAGAGGTTATTGAATTATTTCTTTTTGATGGGTCCTTCCTCCATCACCACTGCTGGGCAGACAGCAGGCAGCGTTCTTTGGATGTGTCTTTGCTTTATGACACATGGTGAAACATTTCCATGTGTGTCACAGCACTGTTCTTTGCTGCAGTTTAGGATAAAGAATAAAAGCTTTTCAATATTTATGGAGATAAAAAATATATCTATTTCCAGACTTCTAACATTTTGTCTGTAATGTTGTACAGTTGGCTTACTTGGGACAAACTTAATAGTGGCTTTGCATAGGAGTAGGGAGTCTGGCAAGGGGAGAAACTTCATGTGTTGGAGGTAACTCTGGCTCCATCAGCACTGCTGATGAGATCCAGTTTGATGGTGTGTGGTTGGGACTTGGTGTGTTCAGTACCGATCAGACAACATCCTTGAACTCTAGCAATGTGCAGAGTGTTACAGGAAGATTTGCCATAATTAACATACACGTAGAAGAGTTATTTCTTTCTTACTAAGTACTGGTGTTTCCCTATGTAAATATGACAGGATACATGTACGATTTTTGGCATTCGTAGTTTTTAACTTGGTCTCCTTTGATTTAACAGTGAACCGATTTGGTAGCTGTACACAGCAGTTTACCGCCTGATCTCTAGGCTCTGCTCCGAAAGAAATTTTTTGTCACTCTGTCCTACGGGAGCATTTTGCACCATACCTGTAGGCCTACAAGGGAATGCTATTATGTAAAGTAGCTACTAGGAGACTCTCTAATCCCCCTCCAATCCCCGTATTAAGGGAGACATCCGCTTTACTGCACATGCAGTATTGAATTAGGAACCTACTGCGTCATGCCTTCCAAGGCTATCGTAGCATCTTTCTTTTCTGTATACCACTCAGATTTTGTTTGGTCTCTCTGAACTAAATATTTTAGTATTTGAGCTTTTCAGCAAAACATTTCTTACAACAAGCTTGTGTATTCTGAGGAGCAAAATGAAATTTTTCGGTTGTTCTAGGAGCTGATGGCATACAATTCAATGATTACTGCATAGTGGTAAAACACCAAGTAGCTTGTCTTTGAACAGCTAGGTGATAGCAACTAAACTTTTTGAGTTGTTAAATCTTTAAATGTAGATGACCAAATCCTTAGAATGCAGGTGTGACAGTGGTGTGGTAACTAATAGAGGATAAAATGCTGTAGAAAAACTGGAAAAAAAAAATTAAAATAAAAAATATATACAGGTAACTTGTGAGATACATTGCTAATGATGGTCTTTCCCACAAGGTCAACTTTACTAGGGTTTGCACTACAATAAGATACAGGTTAATGTAGCTTAAACACTATTGTTGCCTAGTCTTACAGACTTCCAAATCTGATTTTTGCAAGTGCCGTAGCATTCAGGTATTTCCCTGCTTTTTCTATACAAGTTGACTTTGTTTAGAGAGGATTTACAGCGTTTTTGCAGGATCACACCTGCATGTCTAGTTAAGCCATGCACTAAGCCTCTTGTAATGTTTCTTGTCCAGCATGAGATAGGGAGCTGTGACTGATGGGCCTGAGAGGGAAATTACAGAAGCTGATTACTCTTGGACCTGAAGCTTGACCTTTTATGTTTACCCTGCCTGTCTGAAGACGAAATGCAAGGAGCACATTTTTCTCATCGTCAAGGAGGATACACACCTGTAAAGCTCAATACATAAGGCACTGTGTTAAGACTTCCGTGGTGAAACGTTCTTGTGGGTTCTTCCAGAGAAGCGTCTTTTTGTTTTGTAAATTTAGTTCAGTTTAGCCACACTGTAGATTATTTTAGGGGAGTGAGCAAGGAAGGACAGTAGTGGGTTTTTGTTTTGTTTTGTTTTGTTTCCCTCTCCTTTGTGGTTTCTGTTGCTTAGGAAACTTAGAGTGTTTAACTAACCAGGCACGGAGGCTTTATGATGCCAGACCCACACTGCTGCCAAAGTAGCAACAATGCTGCCTTAAAGAGTGGGAAAGGCCAAAACTGGGATGGGTTTAAATTGCAAAGTCTTGTACTTGGGTGTTAGAGAATGCCATGCAAAGCGAAGCTCTGATGAGTCCCAGTGATCGGGTGCTGTATTTTTTGTTTTCTTTTATAGGAGTTCAACCTTGTTTGTTGTGCACCCTTTATCTCTTCCTCTTTGCGTAAAGCAATTCTGTATCTCTTGCTCTTCTCGTCCTAGTGTTTGAGTCTCTGGATTTTGTTTTTAATAGAACAAGATGTCGTGTAATCAGAACAACCGGTATTAAGGAAGCTGGAAGATCTGTGCAGACTTCCAAGGGCACTGAGGTTAATTTACACTACTTGTGGCTTTCTTATGTACATATAACGCATATTCATTTCCTCTTTTTTACTTTTTTAAAAGTGCTTAACAAAGAGGTTTTTCTTTCCTTTAATGGTCTGAGAGGATAACGTCCCTTTTGGAACTTTGTGATACCATCATGATAGATTTCAATTGCAACAGATGTTTCCCCTCAGCTGCTGCATGCTCTGTTATGCAACAAGGCAAGCTCTTGAAAGTGCAGGGTAGGCTAATCATAAACACAGTTTTCTTGCTGGAATTCAAATTGCTTGTAGACACGTAATTAGGAACAGCTCAGTGTGTAGGTGTGCCCTTCTGTCCGCATCTGTCTGTTTATTTACAGGAGATGATGATACCTGCTGCAACAGTCCAAGTTCCCTTCTGTACCATGCCGTAACATACTATAGTCTTGGAAATAAATTTCAGTTTTAGTTGTGTGGTAAAATAAAACTAAACACAAAAATAAATAAAGTTGTGTGGTAAAATACAACTACCTTGCTGGGCAGTTGGGCAGCTGAACTCCCCTGCAACTGCTCTCTTACTCCTCTTCCTCAAAGGAAAAGGGGGAGAAAATACAATGAAAGGGGCTCAAGGGCTGAGATAAGGACAGGGAGATCACTCAACAAATTATCTTTTCCCTCCTCCCAGTGAGTGGCAATGGGGAATGGGGGCTGTGGTCAGTCCCTAACACTTTGTCTCTGCTGCTCCTTTGCGGTCCCTCTCTGCCCCTGCTCCCTGTGGGGTCCCTCCCATGGATGCTGTCCTTCCCGAACTGAGCCTGTGGGGGCTGCCCACAGGCAGCAGCTCTTCAAGAACTGCTCCCACACGGCACCATAACACGGGGTCCATCCCCCAGGAGCAAACTGCTCCAGCACGGGTCCCCCACGGGCGGCAGCTCCCCCCAGACCCCTGCTCCTTCGTGGGCTCCTCTCCATGGGCCACAGCCTCCTCCAGGCCACATCCACCTGCTTCACTCAGGGCTCCTCCACCCATGGGGGGGCTGCAGTGTGGAGATCTGCTCCATGTGGGACCCATGGGCTGCAGGGGGACAGCCTGCTCCACCAGGGGCCTCTACACAGGCTGCAGGGGAACTGCTGCTGCCTGCCTGGAGCACCTCCTGTCCTCCTGCTGCACTCACCTGGGGGGCTGCAGGGCTGCTTCTCACTCCTCGTTCTCCCAGCTGCTGTTGCACAGTGTTTTTTATTTTTTCTTTCTTAAATCTGCTCTCCCAGAGGCCCAACCAGTGTTGGTCACTGTCTCAGCTCTGGCCAGTGGCAGGTCCCTTTTGGAGCCGCCTGGAGCTGGCTCTGATCTGACATGGGGCAGCTGTTGGGCTCTACTCACAGAGGCCACCCTAGCAGGCCCCTGCTACCAAGCCCTTTCCATGTAAACCCAATACAAATTGCTAGAGGATAAGGTGGCTTCTGTGTTCCAACTCTCCTTTCTAGGGTCATTAGTGATGAGATGATAGCAAACTCTTTTCAGTTTAATGGCATTCAACCTGTAGCCTCACAGTGTAACACATCACATCATGTTGTCCTCTCAATTCATCTATCTTCTTCCTTCTCTTCTAATTCTGTGCTCTAAAGCCCTTAGTGCCGCAGGAATACAGATAATCTACCGCTGCCTAGCTTGAACAGCAGATAAAACAGTCTGAGATACTGCACTAAGGCCTCCTGCAGGGAGGGGAGAGAGAGTTTATCACATCTTCTGAGTATTTGCAGTAGGATTTCTGACCTTCTCAAGACACGTAGTGATTGAAGAGAGAGAGATTCAAACATCAAAATTATCAGATTATTTAAGATTTATGAGACAATCTATAAAAAGAAACAGAAGAGGTTGCTGTAGGGTAGAACATAATATATGGATCATGTAAAACAATGTAAAGCTTGAACTACTGTCTGTGGTGACAGTAGAATTAGCAAGTATTTTCTGTTGTTCTACTGTTTACTGGCAAAATTGAGCTAAAAAAAGAGCCCAGAGAACACAAAATAGAGTAATTTTGTCATTAAAAAAAAAAAAAGTAAAAAACAAAAGAGATTCCCAATCTTCTTTTTGTCATCTCTTGAATGCTTATGTGGGTAAAATGATCACCAATAGCGAGCCTGTTGTGTGGCTCTGGGCTAAAGTAAAGTCACAAACTAGAATACTGTCAATGACAAAAAACAAAGCTAATTAGCTACAAAAAGCCTTATGCGTGGTTGATAATGTGCTCATGAAAGGAAACATCTGTATATATATGTGTATATATATATATACATATGTATGTTTATATGTACATGCATACATAAGTTACTCCTTGGAAGTTAGTAGGGCAGACTAACTTCGTAAAAAGATAGAAATCTGAACTTAGCTCTCCATCTCATAACCCATTCTTAAAACTATGATGTACTCAGGTTCTTAACAGGCCCATCTGATGTGTATAAAAATATGAGAGTGCCAGGAGTTGATGGACAGAGGGTTGCATAGCATTGTATGACTGTATGAGTGTATGTATATTTTTTTTTCCTGCCCAAACATATTGGGGGTGTGGGGGAGAGACACAACATACTTGGCAATAAACAGCCTTTCCTGATGATTATTTCTTTGGGGAATTAAGGGTATGTGAAGTTGTATTTAAATAAAGGTAGCTTACAGGAACTTATTTTTGATGCATCTATAAAAGAAAACTTTAAAGTTGTTTTTCTTCTTGTTTTACCAATTCAAATTTAACATTTTGTACACGAAACAACTGTGTGCTTTTTGTGAAGTCTTTCTAACTCTTGATTACCTTTTTTTTTATGGTGAACATATTCACTGTAACACAAATGGAAAAAACAAGCAAACAAAAAAATACCTAATTTGTCATAATTAGGCTTTAATTTTCTTTGATATAACTGAATCTTCTTCTTATCCCCTAATTAATAGAGGAGGAACTCAGGAAGCTGAGAGAAGAAACAAACGCTGAAACATTAAGGCAAGAGCTGGAAAAGGAACGACAGAGGAGACTAGAACTAGAACAAAAAGTCAATGAAGTACTTAAAGCAAGGTAAGAGAAATGTCTTCACTCTATAGCTAAAAGCCACTTGAGGTCTCAGACTCTCTTAATGAGGAGTTTTGATGAAAACATCCATTTCCAGCCTGGGCTCTCTTCAAATAAATGAGTAACTCTCACAGAGAGAAGCTGTCTGTGCTTTCATGTGAAAGTACATCTTGTACATGCAGGTACTTCCATATTACTTGACCATACATACTGCCATAGTTACAGAGGTGTCCTGACAGCTATCTGGTTGGGATATTCTTCATATCACTGGATCTTACGTACCTGGGGATATAAGTGTGCAATGTGTGCTGCTGAGTGCCAGAGCCTGTGCCACGACACTGCATATGCTTTGCCTCCTCAAGCATTGTCATCTCCAGACTGCTCAGTCTGTAGTACTCCTCTTCTAGCAGGACATCTCAATACCACACCACAGACCTAAATGTGTGGGAGTGGCTGAACTGTAAGCCTTCCTTGCCACTGCATTGGCAAGTGGATATGTGCCTCCCCATAATCCAATAAAACCCAAAACCCTTCAACGTTGAGGATATCCTCTGTGGTGCTGCTAAGCCATCGTGTTTGATGATGTCTCTCCTTACAGTATTGGACTTTAGATCTTAGACTCACAGCAGCTGCTTGGTGGCCTTGTTGGTCTAAACCCACTTGCGTACGTAGTTGCCTGCATTATCTTCCTCAGCAGTAGCTAAGGTTACTTGGCTGAGCAGTAGGAGTTGTGGTTCAACATCAACTACTGTCAACACTAAATAGTGCAGGCTGATTTAGTAATCATATGCAGTAAGCACTGTCAGTTATTTAGAAGTGATGAGCAAGAAAAAAAAAGGGTAGAACTATTTGCTTGGATATGAGGTTTCTGAATGTTATACAAAGTCTTCCCAGCGTGCTACTTACTTCTGTACGCATTCGGAGCATAAAAATGCTTTTCCTGGTTAGGTCAGCAGTCCATATCCCTTGGTATTCTGTTGCAAGGACAGGGGAGTTGTTTATGGGGAACACGTGAGCCCAGTTGCTTTCAGTGATCTGTTTATCTCCTACTTCTCTAGCATCCATGAACACTGCGTGAGGGGTATTTGAAGGTATATCATTGCCTTTTCACTTGGGACTCTGTTTGCAGACCTGTTATCCAGGGATTTGTTTAGTCCCCTTTTTAACATGCCAGTGCTGTCTACCACAGGAAGCTAAGGAGGTGATACCTTACAGAAGTTGTTGATTACAAAAAAGCAGTTGTATGGTGTTTAATTGTTTGTTTTTAAACAGATTTCCTAGTGGTTTCAAGACATACCCTAGAGTTACAGAATTGGGAGATTTGGTGAACAACTGTTCAGCATTCAGCTTAAGTACCACCTTTGATCTCTTACTCTTCTCCTCTGCAGACTAGAGAGTTCCAGCTTTTCTGGTATCTTCTTAAGAGTACTCTCTATTCCTTTCATCACTTCAGTTATCATTCTTCAACTCCTGTGTCTTAAGATGAAGAGACTGAGTTCACGTAGTATTCAAAGTGTGGGTTCACCAAGGCTTTATATAGCAGTTTAATTAGGCCTCCCCTCTTATTCTCAGAACCCAGGACAGCGTTAGATTTTTTTGTCTGATGTATTTTGTCTGACTATATTGACAGTCTTCCAAAATCGCTGTTTCCATGGAAGGTTGGTCCATGTGCAGTCCTGACCTGAGCTGCCAAGTTGTGTGCTTAGAGGGGGCTCTGCAAGGTCCTTACAGAGAAGTTGTTCCCAAGCCAGGCTCTGATCTTGCACTTGGAAGGCGATCTGCATAGCTCTGTTTTCTGGGGATTTTTTTCTGACATTTTACAGTTGCTCTTAGAGCTGGAAAGTGTGAGTGTATTTTTATCTCCTGTGCTGGTTGGTCTGCCTGCATGCTCATGTAATTTCCAGTTTGTGTCTAGACTGATGTTCTTTTGTTTGAGTCGACTACTGGGGGCAGAGGAAAAGGGACAAACTTGGTCCTGTTCCCACACTGAGAATATCTGCTTGCTCTGTAGCAGCAGTACAAAGCAATGACAAAGAATGGTCCTTTCTTCTCTTGGTGTATGAAACTGGTGCTTCAGGACTCCTTCTTGTCTCCGACTTGCTCCCTTGAAGGTGTTTGAGATGCAAGTTCCACCATCCCTGGAGGTGTTTAAAAGACGTTTAGATGTAGAGCTTAGCGATATGGTTTAGTGGAGGACTGTTAATGTTAGGTCAGAGGTTGGACTCGTTGATCTTGAGGTCTCTTCCAATCTAGAAATTCTGTGATTCTGTGTTTCTGTGCTTGTAGCTGAGCACAGTACAGGTTGTACCATCAGCTCTGGCCCTTAGGCTTTCTCCTGAAAGCAGGTACACCTGGGTTCTAGGTCATAGCCATCACAGAGGGAGGAAAATGATCCCATCGTTGCTGAGAGTCCTGGAGAAGGATGAGGACTTCCTCTGCAAGAAGGTACCCAAATTGCAGCCTGCTGAGTCCCTCTTTACGAGGAGTAGTGAGGATGGTCCAGGGTCTGATATGGCCCACTGTGGCTTGTGAGTATGTGTGTTTTACTGAGAAAAGAGTTTGGTCTTTGTTTATCAAACCTTTAGGCTTTCTTTTATCTCTTTCAGTGTTTCTTCTTCAAGTGTCAACATCTGTGTCCTGTTGGGTCAGATAGATAACCATAATCAGAGCAAATCTCGTGCAGGCATACCACTATTAAACTAAGGTGGCATGACCTGCCCTCTCCAGTGCTGTATTCCCATTTAGATATCCTAAGGATGGCATTAGCCCTTTTAGCTTGAGTTGCACTTGAAGATTACATTCAGCCAATTATCCATTTTATCAGTCTTTTTTTGACCAGTCTTGCTAATATTCTAACCTTTTTCAGACAGGCAGGTATATATAACAAAAATAAATAAATTCAAAGAGTTTTCCATTTTATACTCAGAAGACAACTCAGGTTGCCTAGGCTTCTTCATAAATTGTGCTCTGTTGTGTGAAATTATTTATCACTGCTTTTTATCTGTTTGCACTTTGCTATAGGCATTTTGAAATAGTTCTATTAGCACTACAGGCAAGGTGTTGGTTGACACAATCATGTATGTAATAGGCCAAACTTATATTTACTAGAAACTTAATTTTATTAAGCAACTTGACCCCAGAAAGTCATTTACTCTGCTGAAGTCAACAAAGCCAAATTTGCCCTGTGTCTCAGGTAATTTTTCGTATAATCTTTAAATAGATATGCATATAAAAAATGTTTGCATGTATTCTGTTTTTGCTTACAGCATTGAACTGCTAATGAAAAGCAAAGCATGTCGTAGTGTAAAAAATAAATTATTTTAATTGTTGCAGTTTTCAGAAGTATTTGTGAAGTAGATCGATACATGTAGCTATATAAATAGACGCTGCAAAATGTTCAGCAAGGAGAAAACAATGAATTAACAGCGTAGATTGTTTCTGTTTCTGTGTGTGTGCAGAACATGGGCTTACTTCATTGAAGTCTTTGCAGGGAGGAGTGGAAGAAAAGGATGCCTAGTGGGTTTGTTTGTCATGGTGTACATTGTCTGTACATCTGAGCATTCAAAAACGTGCCCTCAGTTAAAGTTTTCCATAGACGCTTTGGGACAGCCCAGCATTTGGTACAACAGCTGAAGCTGATGACATTTTGTTAGTGGAACAATGCATAAATAATTTGGAATAGTCTGTGTGAGTAATGCTTGTTTAGTGTAAATTGTAGGCTGCTGTTGCCTTATTTTACAAATTTTGAGCCAGCTCCATCACGCAGTTTGGAAAAAAAAAAAAAAAAAAAATAAAGTATTGTAATAACACCTACCAACATGCTGTGGCTGGTACAAACCTTTTAGTAGTATCATTGTGAGCTATTTTTAAGGAAGAATAGACAGTGCTCCTGCACAAGCCGCTCTTTCTTCTGTACCACTTATTTTTGTTGCCTCTTCCTGGCCTTTTGCTAAAAGGCATCATCTTCCACACACGCAGTGCTTTGGGTATAGCTGACTTTGTCACTTGAGAAGATGCTTCAGATGGCAGTGGAGATTCCTCTGGAGCCTGGAGACGCTCCCTGCTGGAAGGATACCTGTCAGCCTGGGACTCCGCACAGGTAGAAAGAAGCTGAGTCCTGGGTCAAAAGTTTGGTTGCCGTGCTGCCCTGGGATTGCTAACATACTTGATTGCTGACAAACCCAGTTGGCTGAACTGTGTGTGTCTTTATTTTTAACTTAGCAGCCTGTCACCAGATCTGCTTGTGAAGTACCTCCTGTCAAGAGTGCTTTTTTTTTTTTTTTTTTTTTTTTTTTACCTCTGGCCACAAACATTTAGATCTTGTACAGCTTTGGGCTGATGACATTTCTTCTGAAAGCCTGTCTTTTGTTTCTGACACTACAAATGCAGGACAATAGCCATGTAAAATGTGGGAATATCTGTGAGGACGACAAAAGCTTCTGATGTGTTTGGTTTATTTTAATGGGAAGGAGATGAAAAATGTTAAAATATTTTAACTCAGTTTTGTGACAACTCCTCAGGTTAAGGAGCCATGTGTACCTGAGCGAGTTGTGTTTAAACTAGGTTGAGAAAATACTTCCTTCATGTTTTATTTTTACATTTCTGAGATTGGAATGTGCTCGTCTTGCAAATGTGTATGCGTCCATGTTACTCTGAGCAGTAACAGTTACACAGATAAAACAGACTTGACTGGCTTCCACAAAAGCTGTCTGAAGAATGATGATGGGTTGCTTGGGAGCTCAGTACTTGGAGCTGGTCTGTAGGAAAATTGCTCTGAACATGGCTGAGAACAGCTCAATAGCTGTTGTGCGATGGGCAAGGTCTTCATGTAACTGTTGGAGAGATTCTTTTGGTTCACATACTGTTCAGCTCACAGCTGTAGTCAAGGCTAAAGATGCACTAACCCAAAATATTTAGTGAAGATAAACGGCCAGCAGTTCAGTGTCAAGGCTGTCTTAACTTTTGGGTCATATTTGCACCTACAAAAATAACATTTGGGCATCGTTCTGGATGTTTCTGTGGGGCAGCATTGAGTGGGAGCCTCATTGATGTGTACTTGTCATTTTTGAACATTATATTTGTACCAGTCATGAATAGCTCTAACATTTTGAGCCAGCAGTGTGCCCTAGTGGTAAAGAAGGCCAACGGGATCCTGGCGTGCATTAAAAGGAGCGTGGCCAGCAGGTCAAGGGAGGTGATCCTCCCCCTCTGCTCTGCCCTGGTCAGGCCTCACCTGGAGTACTGTGTCCAGTTCTGGGCTCCCTGGTACAAGAGAGACAGGGATCTCCTGGAAAGAGTCCAGCAGAGGGCCACAAAGATGATACGGGGCCTGGAGCATCTCCCCTATGAGGAAAGGCTGAGAGACCTGGGTCTGTTCAGCATTGAGAAGAGAAGACTGAGAGGGGATCTTACTAATGTTTATAAACACCTTAAGTGTGGGAGACAGAGGGATTTGGCCAACCTCTTTTCAGTGGTTTGTGGGGACAGGACAAGGGGCAATGGCCACAAAACAGAGCCCAGGAAGTTCCGCACCAACATGCGAAAGAACTTCTTCACGGTGAGGGTGACGGAGCACTGGGCCAGGCTGCCCAGGGAGGTTGTGGAGTCTCCTTCTCTGGAGCTATTCAAGGCCCGTCTGGATGCCTACCTGGGCAGCCTGCTGTAGGGAACCTGCTTTGGCAGGGGGGCTGGACCTGATGATCTCTGGAGGTCCCTTCCAACCCCTACAGTTCTGTAATCCTGTGATTCTGGGGATGGCTTGTGTTTTCTAGCCTCCTAACTGATCTTTGGCATGAAGAGTGGTTCAGAAACTATAGGAATGATAATTCCTACCCTCTGTCAAAGGTCTTCCAGTAGTGGCTGATTTGACCTGGTTTTAGGATTGTGCAAGCCTAAAGAATGAATTTGGAGCTTCCTGGCCCAGATCTGTCTGAGGTGGCTAATTATAGCCTGATTCACAGGTGCAGTAATGAGCTATCATTAACCTGATGATTCGTAAAGGTCAGATTCTTCGTGGGGAAAGAGTAACAGGCAGATGGTGGGTAAGACATTGCCAAACAAACAAACAAACAAACAAAAAACAACACCATGAGTGGCCAAGGCCAAACCTTCACGTGCCACTGAGGGAGCCCAGTCAGGCTGGTATTCATGACTGTTTTTGGCTGAGATTTTTCTTGATTTTTTTCCAAGAAACGTAGGGAGTAATGACGCTGAGCTGCTTCTGAAAATACACCCCAGCGTGTGAAAGGAAGGCCCAGCCTGAAGGCTCTGACGGGTGGTGGCTTTGGGATCCCATCTTGGCTCTGTCACCAGAGCCGTTCAGGTGTGACATCCCCTCAGCGTGCTTGCACAACGGGAGCAGGTCGAGTAACTGCCTCCTGCCTGTGAATGACTACATCCTCGCTGCCAAAACGTGTCTTTAATGAGAGACGGTGGCAGTGACAGATTGTGACTAAAAATGTCCCACCTGTATGGTGTAACCGTTTGATGTGCTGGAAGGAGTGTGATCCAGGAAGACAAGCCACTGCTGTATAGCAGTCTGTGCAAAGTTGACGGCAGAGAAGCCCAAATGAAAGTTTAGTTAGAAAAAAAATTAACTAATAGAATTCAGGTGGCTTTTGAAAAGATTCAAGAGTTGCTGCAAATACAGGAGCAACGTGGAAAAATCCTGCAGGGGAGTTGAAAACAGGTGAAAAGCAGAAGCCATTGAAGTTGGCTACTCACCCTGATAGTTGTCCAAGTATAGCTATAAATCAATAAATTATTTCTAAGTGCTCCTTATAGAAATAAACAGGAATGTGGAAAGTTCATTAAATATGGGGAGTGCTAAGGGAAGAAGGGAGGCAATTAGTCCTGTGGTTTTTCCATCTTACTCATTCAGAGTGCATGAATTCAGAGTGGCCTTTTCCATACACAGACAATACTGTGAGATCTTTTCCTCGTGTACTTCGTGGAGGAACAGAGAGATGCCTATAAATCTACTTATATATTCTGTAATCTGCCCAGTGCAGTGGGATCCCTCCTCCTGCTCTCCATTTGCTGACCTGCATCCCACTTGGTTCCCTTCCTGAGGACTGAAAGATGAAGGGAATATTTGAAAGCACCTACATGGTCTGCTATATAAGTGATATTGAAATTATGCAATGAGCATGTTTTTAAGTTCAAATAGTAAACTTTTCCATCATACAACTGCGTCAAGTAAAGCTTGCTGCAGCTGGTGTTGTCAAAGCTACTGCTTCATTAGAGAAATCTTGCTGTAGCATATCTTCATGGATGGCTCAAGGCTTTTGGACTGATGCCTGAAGTGTTATCAAGCCACTTTAGCAGTTGGAGGCTATGGATACTGCAAATGTAATTTGAAGCCTTGCACATGTGCAGAATGGCCAAGGCATTCGTATTTTCCATGATCTGCTTACTTGTAATAAATGTGAGTATTGTTCTTAACCTGTTTGAAAGATGTGACCAGTGGTGCCTGGTTCTTGCCATGTATTTTTATCACATTGTTGTCTCTGTTTTTCACACCATTATTTAAATTCTGCATTTTAAAAAAGATATTTTCATCTTGGGTTGGTATCTTTGCACTTCAAGAGCTTACGACATAACATTTGAACATAATTCTTGACATCTGTTCTTCTCACTGTGAAGATGAGTGGTGTTGATTGCAATAATGGTGGCAGAATTCAGGGTTCATGAATTAAGCTGATTTTATTTTAGCTCTGTGGTTATCAACTTGCAATATGGAATCCCTTTTCATTTATTACTGTGGGAAAAGTCAGGGCTCTGAAGAGTTTTCCTGGCAGGCATTGCAATGAATCTACGATGCAAAACCAGAAGTAATGCAAGAAAATTGATACTAAAATATTCAGTAGCTGGAAGATCAGGCTGAGCTGTTGGTGACACAAAATGGCTAAAACGCACTTTGCCTTACACGATGGTCTTTCTCTGGATCCTAAGTACAGTGTACAGTGAATATTTTGAATCCTGAAATAGGGCGCACACTTGGTTTTCTCTTAAAATTCTGAACTTGTAGCATTTCACATTGTTTCTGTTTTCTTTGTAGAGCTGAAGAGGTGCCTGCAACACAGCAAGCTGCAAAGCCACAGACACAAGCCAATGGAACAGGTAATCTTGGTCAAATATGTACGAGCAGTTTGATGCAGTCAGATCTTTTTTTTTTCACCTCTTTCTTTTGAAGCTGTTCCAGAAAATCAAATGTTGCAGAAGAACTTGCTGGGTCCTGAAGGAGACTTCTGAAGAAGCCAAGTATGAAAGAGCATTTGAGCAGTTTCTTACCTCTGTATATGATTCTGCTTTTACTCTTTGTTGATGATTTTGTATGCCTGAGCAAGGAAACTATTTTATACTACAAGCCCTTCAGGAATGTAATGAACTGTTGTTGTCTGACTTAATTATTCTTGCACACCTAGCTGATCCTCAACTAATCAGAACACAGCTGTAATATATAGGAAAGATGTCTTGTTTCATTCTCAACTGCAAAACCTCTTTTATGCCATTAATGGTAGTACTTCTCTTTTCTAAAAGAAAGGACATTCTGTAGAGGGAATAAGCTTAAGTGAATTACTAATTTCATTTTCATTTCTCAAGCTGCTGCTCATTATAAATAGAATAATATCTGAAAAAAACTAAGGTAACAGGCAGGTTCTCAATCTTTCAGAGTACTTGAGTTTTCTTCCCACACCTCTTGATTAAGAGTACTGTGAGAAATCTCTCAATAATTTTCTCAGACGGGGTCTTCTGTGAAGCTAATTTATTTGCAGTTGCAATGGCAGGCGTCCTGCAAGCAGGAGCACACAGCAAAAGTATATCATAACCTTATATTCCCTATTACCTGACACCCAATTCCTCACCTTTTTCCTCATTGGTTGAGTACTACAGGTTCACAATCTACTTGACGCTTTTACTATTCCACATACATACAATTTTATTTGATGAATCTTTCATTTCTCCTTCCCCCCCCTTTTTTTCCTTCTTCTCTTGTGACTAGAGGGCCTGTTATTTTTGTTTTTACTGTATTCGCACTGCTCGTCTTGCTTTTCTTAGCCACCCTCCTTATTTTGGAACAGTGGAGTCTTCCACTGTCCCCTTACCTGCTTAACATTCCCCATTGTTGTGACTACACAGTCACTCTTTGAATATAAAAGGTTAGTGGAATTTTCTACTGCAAAAACACAACTTTTTTTTTCTTTTTTACAATACCAGTTAGACTTTTAAATCTCTGGATTAAATGAAGTGTTTGAAATCGTTCCTCCTGTACTTCTGTAATGTCAGTTCTGTCTTTCTTTGTGAACTACAGCTTGTCATTTGTACCTGTCATGCTGTATGCTCAAAATTCTGTTCTCTGCACTACCTCAAGTGTTATTAGCATTTTATTTCAAATGTAAGCTTTTTTCTCAGCTGTGAACTGGTATTGAAGTCCTTGGTTTTCTTAGTTCACTGTCACACATTAACGTATATTTTAATCCTGTTTTCTGAGGCCTGGTTGTTTTTTCTTATGTTTTTGTATGCTTTTTCTTACCCTTTCTGTATGCTTAGAAAGGGTAGTTTTGGCAGCCGTAGTTGGCTGATCAGTCTTTCATGCCTCTGATTAATCACGTGTTAATTTTATGGAGTTCTGTACTAAGAGAGGTCCTGGAATAGTTGTGACCCATCTCTTTACACTGCTTTACTGACCTTCTTTTCCAAAGAACAGTCTGTCTGTTGCTGCTGGAAAGTGATTTTCCAAGTTAGAGGCAACACCAGATGTTTGGCTTGCTCTCCCCTGCACTGCTTTGCCGTGGCAGTAAGGTGATTGTCCTGTTCTCTGCTCAGGAGGGTTTTGCTTTACACTTACTTTTCTCTAGAAAACCCTTCAGCACAATAGGAGTGCTGAAAATTAGGGCAGTCTTTTGTTTACGGGAACACAGGAAAAAGTTTTTTTAGCATTTGCTAAAAAAACTCATTTGTCTGGAGTGTTTAAGTAATTCCTGTACTTCTGTAATGAGATGCTCCCTCCCATGTGTTGTACTTACAGCAAAGCTCCTGCTGGAAGCAGGAATCACCTTTAGTCATCTTTTACAAGAATGGTATAATCACTCTGTCTGTGAAATGGCAGAAATAGATTGCATAGTGAATTTCCATGAAAAGTGTTAGTGAAGGACAGAAACGCTGTTACTAAAATAGCATAAATAGCTGTGAAAAGTAGCATATGGGAACAGATGCAGGTTTTGTGTGATGTTTTCATGTAATATCCTGATACATGGTGCTTCTTTTTTTGTAGATAAGCGTAGTCATACAGTGTGTTCAAGACTCCAAAAGTGGTTTTGTGACAAATTTGGGGAGTATGTTGAGGACTTCAGATTTCAGCCAGAGGAAAATACAGTGGAAACAGAGGAGCCACTTAGTGCTAGAAGGTAAATCTCTAACATGATTGTAAGAAACTGTTGGCTTCTTTACAAGTTGCTGCTGCTTTTTTTTTGTTTTTCTTTTAAGAACACAATACAATCTTTTATGTGGTTTGAGCAAGTGTTTCTATAAAAAGTAATGAAACTGAAGATACTGAGCTGTCTCAAATGGTTTGTCAATACCTTGGCTGAAACATGAAATTTGAAGTCTGTCTGTGGTCTAAGGTAGAATAGAAGTTATTATTTGGCAGATTCTGTCACGTACTTCTCAAAAAGTGTGGCCGAGGGCTTAGTTAGGCAGGAGAGCTTTTATGTTTCAGTTTTTGGCTTGATGCAAGATAGTCTATACTACTCACTAGAAACACTTCACAGCAGGCAAGAATGAAGCTCTATACACAAACATTTAAGTTATAATTGTGAGCAATTTTTCAGAGACCCAATATGTATCAACTGCATTTTAATATAACTCACTAGTAGTCTATTTAACAAGTTAATTTTATTTTACTTTATTTTTTTCAGGTTGACTGAAAATATGAGAAGATTAAGTAAGTACTTAAAAATATTTTATTTTCTGCAAGTAAAAGTAATTCTTGGTAACCCTGTTGGGAAGACTGCTCTGTGCAAAATCTGATGTTCAGAAATATTTCTGCCAGTTCATAAGCAGAAATGATTCTGAAAACCTCAATTATTGAGTACAAATCCTGAAATCCTGAATGTTTTTTTTTACAAAGTAACTTAGAGGAGCAGTGGTAGGACCTTACTCTGTAATTCAAGATGAAAGGTATCTCAGAACAAAAAAAGTAGTGCTAATTAAAATGTGTAAGCATGTAATGAGTGAGAGCAGGCTATTTCTCCAGTGGCAAAAGTCATTGCCCATAAGCTACGTCTGAGCTGCTTGTAGTTTGCTTGCTAAGCTTTTAGCTCAAGGGGAGGGGTTGGACCATGCAGACCCTGAGCGTGGCTTGCATTTCTTTCTCATGGAGAGCTGATAACTTATTTTGGAAAGTGGAGGATGGGTGACGGCAAGTTAAACAAAGTAGTTTAACCTTCCGTGCAGCAGAGAATTGCTAGCTTGAAAAAAAAAGGCTAATTTATGTCCTGAGGTTTTAAAGTATTGTAGGGAGGAGGCAAATGCAGGTCTTTAATCTCTGTAATTTCAGTTTTGTTCTCTTCAGAATGAGCACCAGTATTAGAATAATTTCCTTTGGGAGAATATTAGTGACTTGTTCTCTGTGGTGGATGCGCATTGCCATTAGGGATAGCTTTAAAAAACAAACACTGAGTTTAAGCTTTGAGTGGTTCTTAACTACCAGCAGGTGAGCCACAAAATCTACATCCCTGCTGTCCGCCGGTGCCTGACTGCCACCCAGGCCTCTCAAGGCCTTTCTGTCACCAGTGGCTCCAAGCGCTGACCTTCCCTGCAGGTTTGGTGTTGGTAGGGCAGAGCAGATGAGAAGAACTGCTGGGAGCAGGGCTCGAGTCAGTGGCCTCCTCTGGTGCCTTGAGCCTGCCCCTTCCACTTGCTTCATCCGCTGCTTTCTTTGTGTCACTGATGCTCAAGGAAGTCTCGCTGTTTAATCGCTTCCCATCGGGAATACATCAAGGCTAGCTGCATTTCAGGGCAAACAAACCAGGACAGCAAGTGGCAGGCTCTCCTGAGGAAAGCCTTTCAAAGTTGTGAGCTGTACTGCAAACAAGGCTGGGTACTCCTTAGGCCCCCCCTGCAAGGGGAGTCTTCACTTTTCTCAGCAGGAAAGGCAAAAGTCAGCGTTTGCTAGTAGAGTAAGCAAAGGTCGTCTTGCAAAGGCCCCTTCCTATTTTCCTGTGTTCCTAGCTAAGTAGTAAAAGAGGATGTAGGAATAGAAAGTGTAAAGGACAAGTCTTTTTTAGGGAGCTCTTGCTGTTGCTGGCTGGCGGTGTGCATCAGCCTGTGGGAGCAGTGCCTCTCCCTGCACAGATCTGTCACCCAGCAAGAGCAAAGGTCTGCAGAGGTGAGAGACAAACGCTCTCAGGCAGAAAACTCCTCTGTCTCCCGGCTTAGTAAGCAGCAAAGTGCTAGCAGTTTGACTGCAGCAGAAGTGTAGCCAAGAGATGTCTAGCCTGGTTTGGAGCTGGCTTTTTGGGGGTAGCAATGAATGGCTTCTTGGTGGCTGGGAGTCCCGTCAGGCTAATTTACCTTGCTTTACAGTAGGACAGGCTGACCTGTGCTGAGTTCTTTGAGGGCAGTATGAACAGAGCTCAGAACAGACTTCTGGTGGCATCCAAGTTAACTTTTGTAAAGATAGTGCTATGCTTGATTTTTCTTATTTATTTATTTGGTCTGTATTTAACAGTCTAGACATAACCTTTGTCTTGATGAAGACACTTAAAGTTTTGGAAATGTATTGCTTAACTAATTGTTCAGTTACATTGATGGGTCTCTTAAGTTTTCATTTTCCTTAATTTGGATAAGCCTTTTTATATTTACATTCATATTTTCTGTTTCGTTTACCATTTATAAGTGATTTAACACCACAGCTAATTCTAACAATTGTGCTTTTTTCTCCATTCTATTTAGAGAGAGGTGCCAAACCCGTTACTAATTTTGTGAAGAATCTTTCTGCCTTATCAGACTGGTATTCTATCTACACTTCTGCTATTGCCTTTATTGTAAGTTATTGTATTCCTCCGGGAGTAGTAAGAACTTTTAAAATGTATTGTTTACTGAAATTCATTGAAACTACCATATCTGAGTGGGGGTGTGTTACAGTTAGGTCAAATCAAACAGTGGAATGACATTTAACACAAAATGCCATGTAGTTGACACTTTAATTTATATTTCAAAGCCATTTCAATTGTGTATTCTGCTTTGTTTTGTAACCATTAAAGTAACTTAGAACAATCGGGTCATTGTTCTCATGTTCCTTGCTTCCTGTCTCCCTGTCCTATAAATTGATGGTTTCTTCTGCATCTGCAAAACCTCTCCTTTTCTAGAGCTGAAACGCTGATAGAGGCTGTATTTGA
The DNA here is from genome assembly GCF_009819795.1 of Aythya fuligula. Classification (NCBI taxonomy): domain Eukaryota; kingdom Metazoa; phylum Chordata; class Aves; order Anseriformes; family Anatidae; genus Aythya; species Aythya fuligula. The sequence continues at coordinate 16,509,561 of NC_045559.1, forward strand.
TAGGAAGGGTATTTACCAGCAGTGCTCTTTTCCATTGATTAGGATCATCGTTAGTGATGAGAGACAAAGTGTCTTGATTTGAGTATCGCTTAATGTGCCAACAGGAGGTCTGTGAGCTAAATTTAAGTATTCCCAAGAACTAAATTTAACTATTCCCACAGGGCTATGTAAGGAAGTTTGCATACTGCTGTGATATAACTATTTAGTGGAGTTTCAATTTGTTATTTTTTTTCTTCTACTTGTGAATTAAATGATGTAAATTCTTTTGGTCACGATATAGACACAATACTTAGATGTCAAAGAAAACTATTAGCAGTAGTTGTAGCTAACTTTGTCAGGATGAGCCTCTTAATGAAAAGGAGTGTGACATTTTCACCAAAGTGATCCACCCCTGTAAGTTACAGAGCCTTATTGGATGCTACTTTGCACCGCACAGTTGAAAGAATATTGAGAAGGGGCCTGTCCCACCATTGTTAGGTTGGTAAAGAATTTGGGATTTAATTGACCTGAAGTAATGCAGTGAGTTTGTCCTGTTGCCCTGTAAGGGTATAATTGTCATAACTCCTGCTCTTCTACTGTGCTGTTACTTCACTGCCTTAGATGAGGTTCGACCCTATTGTGTTCATGTGGCAGATTCACAGACTTGAAGGCTCACTCTTTTCTTCTACGCCATCACATGAATGCAGCCTTGGAAATACTCAGTCTCTCAAGCGGCTGAGAACTATTTAAGTGTTATCTCTGGAGATTTGGTTCAATCTTACAGTTTTAACTTAACATTCATGAATGCAGCGCTGTTGTCAGTCATGGGGTGGCTAAAATCCATTAATGTTCATGATCTGAGTTGCATGATGCTGTACACAATGGTACAGTGGGAAACAGTCTATGACTCACTGTACCCAAGTTTGTAATCCACATCTCTCTTTTTCTTTCTTTGTCTTACTCTGCAGATTTACATGAATGCTGTATGGCATGGCTGGGCCATTCCTATGTTCTTATTTTTAGCAATTTTGAGGTTGTCCCTAAATTACCTCATAGCCAGGTATTTACTTATATACTAGATCATTCTCCTGTAATGCTTTGCTTAAAATCTGTTTTATTATTATTATCATTGACTCATAACCCATTATCTTTCCTAATGTTGTGAATTCAGCTTAACAAGGTAAAATTCAAACTGATTTCATCACTCAGTTCTATAATTTTTGACTACACTAAGGAATTATTTTTATTTTCTGTGACTTAGAATCATAAAATCATAGAAGCATTAAGGTTGGAAAAGCCCTCTGAGATCACCTGGTCCAACCACCCCCTACCACCAATGCCACCACTAACCCATGTCCCCAAGCACCACGTCCAACCTCTCCTTGAACACCCCCAGGGATGGTGACCCCACCACCTCCCTGGGCAACCCATCCCGATGTCTGAGCACTGTTTCTGAGCAGAAATGGCTCCTAATTTGACTTGGGTCATCATAAATGATGCTATGTGCTATCAGACAAATCCCTCAACACTTAAAATTTCTAAAATAAAACTACTCTCCAGTATTCAGAGTATCATAGACCCATAGAATGGCTTGGGTTGGAAGGGACCTCAAGGATCATCTAGTTCCAACCCCCCTGTCATGGGCATGGAAGCCACCCACTAGACCAGGTTGCTCAGGACCTCATCTAACCTGGTCTTAAACACCTCCAGCGATGGGGCATTCACAACCTCTGAGCAACAGGAGTAGTTGGAGAATGTCGCATATTGAAACTTGCTGATTACTCCTAGAGAGAATTTTCACCTAGGCCTAGGCAGTTATGTCATTTTCAGGAGCTGATGACACACTTTATCCAAAGAATCTTCAATTTGTAAATTCAGTCTCTATTAAAATTTTTGATTTCTAAAATGTGTATACATATATATATATTTTATGCTGAGAGGCTCTTTTAAAATGCTATTATAGGCTTATGGTATTTCCCCCTTAAAATTGGGGTGAGGACCTTTTAGTGTGCATATTGTTAACTCATTTTCTGATTTCCTAATTGGCACTTACTATCTGACACTCCATGCTTTGAAAATTAATAGGAGCAAATAAACTCCTGAATGAGTTGATACAATTTTGTTCACATAAAATATCCTCTGTGCATGCAGTTCACTTCTGTTGTAAAATTGGTGTACCTGATTCTACGTACCTGATTCTACCTAATACCATTTAAAAATAATTTATATACATTTAAAGCTGTTTGTGGTTGAGTGCTTGTGCTTTTATTATGTGGTGGTTCGTTTGATGTTTGGATTTTTTTTTAAACCATAAGAGTTTATTGCAGAAAACTGCTTTTTAACCTCTTGCAAACAATCCATGTTGGCAGGTGGAGAAGAAATACTTGCTATCTTTAACTATTTCCGTAACTTCTAGGGGTTGGAGAATACAGTGGAGCATTGTGCCTGAAGTTTCTGAACCTGTGGTAAGTCTTTGATCAGTGTGTTCTGTATGCCTATGTTAAAAGCTGCACCTTCAAAATCTTCCTGTGTGTTTGTGTGGCTAGTTGAGACAAGAAAGAGTAATAAGGTATACATAAAGACACTACAACTTTTCTTTCTCTTGCAATTTAGAAACATTTACTAACAGCACTCTTATGTTTGAGTGCTTCACCATAACATCTCTGCACTTGAATTGCATTTCTGGAATAAATGTTAATCTAAAACTTGGACATGTTAGATCCCGTGGGATCTTCAAGAAGTCTTGCAGTCTCCTTTGTAACATTTTGAAGGTATCACTTACATACCCTGCTATAAGCAGGGAGTTGGACTAGATGACCTACTGTGGTCCCTTCCAACCTGAATTGCCATCTGGCCTTGCTTCCAGGATAATGTTACTTTTAAAAGGGCAATATTAGATTATTTAAAAAAAATAAAAAATAAGAGCTGTAAAACTTCTACAGAAATAACATTTCTATGCTAGATCAGAAATAAGTCAGTTAAGGTCTGTGGTGTAGACTGAAAGCCATTGTAACTGCATTGCATCAAAGACTTACTGTGTCTTTCACAGTGTCATATTACTATATTTGCATATGTCACGGAGGAAAAGCATTCATAGCTAAAGATAACCATCAGTATGACATAATCAGTAGGTTTAAAACAATGGGAGAAACTTGGTAGATTTAAAGATTGTTTAAAGTGAGACTATTGTTGCCAAGAATGTGGAGGGGTCACGTTCTCATGAGTTTTGTAAAATACCAGCTTCTTCTGAGTTGGAAATTAATCAATCGTCTCTTTCTTGCCCAAGGAACCCCCGAAAGAGGACCTGACGGTGTCTGAAAAGTTTCAGCTTGTCCTAGATGTGGCTCAGAAGGCTCAGGTATTGTGCTACTCTCACACCTCTCCTGCTGCTTCCCTAAAACATGGAGGCTCATTCATTCTGAAGTGGTCAAAGCACTTTGTTACACACTGTGTGAAAACAAACACTTAAACAACACTTTTCTTGCATGGGGATCTTCACTTTCAAGCAATAGGACATCAGCAAGAATGTAGATCAGGTGGTAAATCTTACCAGTATGCTGGAGCATGGATTCATATCACAAATCTGCTAGTGACAAAACTGATTTAAGAGACCATAGTCTTTCAAGATTTAATCTGAAGGCTGCTGCTAGTTTAGTTCAACAGTTTGGACTGCATCTCTGGAAAAGTCTGTTTTCTAGACACCACCACGTGCCTAACCCTGAAATCTACTATTTACATGGCAAAGAGTGAGGGAAGGTTTTCTCCCAGTGAAATCATTTTGGTGAGCTACACTTGTAGCCCCGTGACTCGACCATCTAGTTGAACCTTGTGCCTTGCCATGAGCCTTGTGCCATGTCTAACAATGTGCTGCTGCTCAAAGTAGCTTACTTTTCTGTTGCCAACTGTGTAGTCTTGTCTCCTTCCTTCTACTGGCTGTGATGCGTGCCTGACCCCTTGTTCATGGAGTTGACATAAAATTGATCTGACAGAAAATGAAACCAAGCTCTTGGTCAAGTGGGGGGCAAGTGACTGAGAGCAGGGAAGGAGCTTACCGTGGCAGTGAGCCATTGCTAGCCTCAGGTAGGAGTGTGGTGAGCCAGCAGCATGGTCTCCTGCTTCAATAATCGTCCCATTGGTAGCAGCAGAACCAATTTGTTGGTTCCTTTTGTCTGGGCAATAAGCGACTGGGCTTCTCCTGTGTTTATATGACTACCTTCGGAAGTTTATTGGGAAGATGAAATTTACAGGTGCTGTGACAGCAAGGATCAGTTAGGGAAGGTTGCTGAGTAACACTGTTAATACAGAGCTGTTGTCTGCAATACAGGAATTACATGGAATCTAATAACTTCAAGAGTGTATTATAAAAACCTCATTGTGGTAGGTTTCAAAAAAAACAACAAACTAACAGACCAACATTTCATAAACTTAGTAACTGCTTCCTGAAAAGTCAGTGCTCAGAGTGTTTCAACAAACTTCCCATTTTGTTACCAAATGACAGAAGCTCTTAACTTTCAAATTCTGACAACTTAATTTAAAAATTTTACAGTGATGTAAACACCTTGCAGTCACACCACTGAGACTGAATAACTTCTTCCTTTCACTTCTAATAAACATGAGTTACAGAACAAGGTGTTAAATGAGATGGAAGTCATTGAATATTACTGTTCTGTGTTGTATTTACTCACCTACAAAGTATATAAATAGCTAAAAGTTATTGCAAAAATCACTTCCAGGGATTGCTTGTTCTGTAAGATAACTGTTGATTTCTATTACGTGGACAAAACCCCACCAAAATAACACGGGACTTGGATTTAATTCTCTTGCTTTTTATGCAGAACCTTTTTGGAAAGATGGCAGACATACTGGAAAAAATTAAAAAGTAAGTTATCTGACGTGAGTCTTTTTACCCTCTTAAAACAAGACTTGACCGATGTCTGGAAAGCATGGGAATACAGTTTTGATTTTTTTTTCTTTGTTTGTTTGTGTATTTTCAGCTTGTTCATGTGGGTCCAACCAGAAATAACACAGAAGCTCTACATTGCTCTATGGGCGGCTTTTATTGCATCCTGCTTTTTGCCCTACAGGATTATTGGTCTTGCAATGGGTAAACACAATAAATAATTGACCTATTAAAGTCTAGACTTAATGCTTTTAAAATAGAGCATGATCTTCAGGGGGAGAATTTTCGAGTATAAGAAAGAAAACCCTGCATTAATAAATAATGCAGTGTTTTAAAGTATCTTCATTGTGCTTGGCATCATTTGTTGTGTTCATTTTGAAGACCATCTCTGAATACATAATAGAAAAAGTAATGCATTTGCTCCTTGAAGTGGGAAAGTTTCTGATGAGCTTTTAGCAGAGGTCTTCAGATTGCCAGCTATAAGGCTTCCAGGAAGTCCTATATTTGGGGTTATTTTTGCTCTCTCTTCCTTGTAAATGAAATACATGGGACCACACAGAAGGCACAAGGATAGTAGGGCTGGAAAAAAAGTGAAAGATGTTGGTAGGACTACGTGTAGAACTTGGAGGATAGGCTGGAAAAAGCAGACTGCTGTGGGTAAAGTTTCAGATACTTCCACTTTCAGCTGGGAATTGGGAAAAGACAGCTCCCTCTACAGCGCAATACTTACATCTATAAGATATAAGGCCATGTTCTGTGAACCAAGAATTATTATTTTTTATTTTTCTCTACTCACTGAAGTTATGAGATGGTCAAATGAGTATTAGCTTCAGTGGCACTGAACTTATAGCTTCAAATTTAAACATATACATAGATTTGCTTGATATAGCTATTGAATTATGAGTGTGAGGAATTATTTTTTTACTATGACTCTTAGGAGATCTGAATTGCATTCACTTAAGTTTTAAGAAATTTCAAAGCCTTTTTAATCTGTCAGAATGCAAGGAAATATCTTCCGCAAGATAAGGCCTAGTGGACTGGAAGATACAGTTTAATGCAGTACGTGAGAGCCCTCTGTTGCCATTTAAATTCCTGCAAGGAACTGCAGCGTATAATGCTCTGGCATGTTTCCTGTTTTGGAAGTATATTATGTTTTCAGGATGTTTCTGTTAATAAGCAATGTATGCTTGGATCATTTCAGTGCTCTTCCGCGTAGTAAGAAGCTACGTGTTTAAAATCTGGGGGAGAGAGGCATCTGGGGAGGGGATGAAAAGGAGTAGCTTCCTGCCTTTGTAAGAGGACTCCAAATAGAACCTAGAGAGTGGTTTAACACTGTAAATGAAGATAACTAAAGAATTTGGTTTCCTTCATGAACTCTTTAAAACACGGTCAAAACTGGGATGTTCTTAATGCCCTTACAACATGCATACTACAGTGACCTTTTTTTCAGGCCTCTATGCCGGAATCAAGTTTTTCCTTATTGATTTCATCTTCAAACGATGCCCCAGACTAAGAGCTAAGTATGATACTCCTTATATCATCTGGACAAGCCTCCCAACAGATCCGCAGCTCAAAGAACGATCTAATGCTACAGTGTCGAGACGGGTAAGGATAATAAGTCATCTTGTCTCTTTGTTCCCAACATCTGAAAATCAGATCCCTATCTCCCTTCCCCCTTTCCCCAGTGACTAGAGCACATTAAAGGGAAGGTTAATTAAACCGTAATGGTCAGTGTTAGTTCTATTTTTATAATTACTTCCAAGATTCACAGAGTTTGCATCTAGAATTTGTTTCTTGTAAGAAATGAATTTATTATCAAAATGTGGATATATTTATACACATACACACAAATAATGCAAATCATAGGAAGCTAAATGCACAAAAATGATGCTGTCCATACTCATATCAATTTCTGTAACATACATTGTGTGATTTTTGTTGTCAAAATTTAGTCTTGTGTAGCTTTTCTCTATTCCCAGATATTTTTTTTAGTGGAGATTCAGCTGCTTGTGTGGATTGAAGAACATTTAAAAAAAAAAAAAAAAAAGATTGATTGTACGTAGCTTACTGATGGGATAAGTATTGATAGAATTAGTAAAGCAGTCCACATATTTAGGTATTATGCCTTAAGGTTATTCGTATTAGATGACAAGTAAGTGTAGTGGTGACAAATAACTTTTCACCGTGTTGGTACTCATAACAGTAATTTTTTCTTTTGTTAAAGTCTCATAGACTTTAATCCCATTTTAGTGTTTGCTTAATGCCTCTTATTACAATATGCAATTGCATTCATGGGGTTTCTGAGTTCTTTCATAAACTCCCTGACTATAATGTGAAGCACTTAGCAATAATTCAGCCTGAGAACACATCTGGGGAGCAAAATGGATAAACGCATGAACCCTTGGTTAACCTGTCAAGAAGAAGACAAAATTTCATGTCTGGGGGAAATTTAGCAGTAGGTGGCAAAATGGTAACAGCAGTGTGACTTGAGTATTTGAGAAGGAAGTAGAAGAGAAGGAAAATCTCTGACTGAAAGGGACTCTTTTGTTTGTATTTTCTAAGGGGTGAGAGAGATGAGTGAGTGGTTAGACAGAGCTGTAGGTTCTGTCAGCTGCAGTCAGACTATTTCAGTTGCTTGTAGAAGGTTGACTTAAAACTTTCTTACCATTCTGTTATCATTGCAGGTTATCACTCGCTGTGATGATTGTGTAATTTGTTTTAGGGATGGAAAGGCTCTGAACTGCTGAAGTTGAATCTGTCATCCAGAGACGACAGTAATTGTCCTTCTTGGACCTTCCTTAACAACTTAAGTTTTGACAAGGAGACCAGGGTTTTGAGACTGACTTGACAGGGTTGGCTTTTCTCCCTGGAAAGGACATGCAGGACTGCATTACCTGCTTCAAAATGTCTTTGAAAGCATTATCTTTTTCTTTGTATCTCTCCTTTTTTCTATTATTATTTTATAAAAGGTAAAAGCCAAATGGGTTTTCCTTTTTTCCTTTTTGACCCCTGTACAAAAGGCAAAGCCTGGAAGCATGCACAGCTTATGTGCATTTGCTTTGGCTTATTATCCTTAAATAGTGTACACGACACTGTAAAATTAGACACCATGCATTACCTGTACCACCCTGACCAAGTGTCCTTTGAGAAAAATCCTGACACCAGTGTCTGATTGGTAAATATTGTACGTCAAAAGCTGAGGACAGGTCAAGTGGAAGCAGCAAGGAATCCTGTTTGCCTGCTTCCAGGTCGTTAGGCAGGCAGGACTCCTCTGGCATTACAAATTCAATGACTTCCAGTTATATTTAAGGCTTATTAATATATTGGATTTGATGCTTTGCTTTTAGGAATGGATCATGGTTTGTCTCTAGCCTGCGTGGTTATAGCTAAATAGTTACTTGTTTTAATGGAAACACTTGCCTGTTTTAGGAAGGACTCAAAGTAAGGGCAGAGCTGTTCACATCTCCAGCCTCAGGATGGGGTATGATACTGAAGCTTAACCACCTTTTTATTTTTCGCCTCTTATCTAATGGTTAGGTAGGAAGCCGTGCAGCAGAGGGCAGGAATAATCTTTATTCCAGAGCAAAACATGTTATCTCTTTTGTCCTGACCTTCTGTGTGTCTTGGGCTGTGGAGCTTCACCTGGTTACGTGTGTATGGAGCCAAATAACTCATCCAAGAGAGCCTTCCAAAAATTCATCTGATCTTTACTCCCACACAAAGAATTGGGGAAGCTTTCCTTGGTTCCAGGGGCTGGTTCTAGGGGCTTACTCACTGCTAAGGGCAGAGCAGAAGGGCAGTCACTGAAGCAATAGTACAGTTATTGTCAACTATTTTCTTTCAATCTCAACTTTCTTTATTCTTTTCCCTTGAGGCATCGTTGTATTACGGTTACCCTAAAAGCTGGATGGTAAATACCCTCTGTTGTGCATAACTGTTTTGTCAGTCTGATTTTATACTCAGCGATTGCAGTGCACACTTCTCATTTGCTTTATATTTCTTTTGTTAGAGCTAAATCCTGTGAAGTGTTGAGTGCTGCCAACTTATGCTCAAAAAGTGGCTGAGGCTAGCTACCCTCCAACAGCACTGGGCTGCGCAGGAGAAGGGCTTAGTCCCGAGCTTGCATGTTGTCAGTTTGCCAGTTGTTTAACTGCATGTGTGCAGTAGGACTAAGAACAGAGCTGGTACTGCTTTCATGACAAAAGCCAGCCTTGAGAACTGTGTGCTGTGCTACCAAGGTGAAAAAAGCAAATGGAGGCAAGCTTTCTGAAGGAAACTGCCTTCAGTCCTTCCAGAAACAAGGCCTTTTTTTAGGGCAGTCCCAGAGGTTCAGGAGCCCTGTTTAAAGGTAGATTTTACTGAAGGACTTCAGTATTAAGAACTCCATGCTCCTTTTTTCCTTTTTTTTTTTTTTTTTTTTTTTTTTTCCTCAAGGATGCTGACAACCATTTCAGTTTTATTTCACATGTCTACGCTCAAAAGTCAGTGGAACTTCAAAGCAAAGCAAAGATCAATGACTCTAACACAACCTGAATAAATTGAACTGGTGTGCTCTAACCACTGCTAACTCTCATTTTTAATTACATTCATTGTATGTAGTCTTTTGGTATGTGAGCAAGATCTTGCAGCTTCACTCAGTTCATGTTTTATTCTATGTATTATACTGTTAAATAGACTTCACTTTTTTCTTTTGTCACTGTCACATTTGTGTTGTTTGTTTCTTTTCCTGCTAGCTGTCAGGGCATGAAAAGGTACGGATCGTAGCGTGGAAAACTTCCTTTCAATTTCAGTATTTGTATTCATAATGAGCTTATGCAGTTTGGCGTGCCTTTTTCTTTGTTTGCTCTTTTTTCTTTATAAACTTATTTTGTGCAAAAATATCTTGTGCTTGGCCTGTCTCTTGAAGACAAGCTAAGTACTGATAATATATTAGCTATTACTAGTTCCATTAGGGTAGTAATTTGGAGTTGTGTGCAGTGACTTAGCTGTATCTAATCAGATTACCATTTCTCTACAGTAAAGGGTATTTTTAGGGCAGGAATGTGCAGTGCCATGTGCTTTCATCCCTGCAAAGGGTGCCTGTCAAAGCAGAGCACTTTGAAAGGTTGTCTTCAGATAGCACGTTACAGCCTGTGGTAAAGTAGTAGTAGAATTCAGTAGTCCAAAGTCAACATCAGTGAAGTTAATGAAAATTCTTGTCTTACAGTCTATTTGTTTGCTTGTTTTTCAAGGTAGAATAGTTAGTCATGTTTTTAAGAGAAAGGCTTCTCTGATAAGTCTAAAATTATGTTTATTTTTATTTTTTTTGCAGCTTCAGACAGCAGCATCCAGAAGTTATGTGGGCTCAAATGCCCCAACCGGAATAAACAAAGATGAAGACACGAGTCGCTTCCATACCACCAAGAGGGGCAATTTCCATGAAGTTTTTAACTTGTCAGAAAACGAGCGTCCTTTAGCAGGTACTGCAATGGGAAGGCTACGTTACTGGAATCTGTTCCAAAAAGCTGCGGATAATTTCAAGTTGGATTCAGTGCAATGTACAAATATAAGCCTGTAATTAACAAATGCCTGGTTTCAATTAAGATGAATGGAGGTGATCTCCTTCATTCTTTATCCTTACAATTCTCTGTGAGAATCCACAGCCTGTCATGCTTTTTGTGGTAGTGCAAATGTTAAAGTAAAAATCGTGTATGTGTGGTGTTTTTTTTTCTGATTTATTATTTTTTATTTTTATTATTATTATTTTTACCAGTGTAAAACAGACATTACAGTGTCTATAAGCACCTTGTTTAGGCTTTGCTTTGTAAATACTTCTGATTTGGGGTACGTAAAGTTTCATTTTCAGTGTTTTCTGCTTCTTTATAAAGTAATTGCTAGGGATAATATCTGTTTTTCTCTTTCTTAAAGTAAGATTTACTTTTTTTTTTAGTGTGTGAAAATGGCTGGCGCTGCTGCTTGATTAATAGAGATAGGAAGATGCCTACAGACTACATCAGGAATGGAATTCTTTATGTCACAGAAAAGTGAGTCATTGCATCTGACACATTTCTTAGGAGGGAAATGCAACAGACGTTAAAAAATTGAATCTGAAAGCAGTCCTTTGACAATATTTTGAAACAACACTGCTGATAAGTGGGTATCAAGTGCCTTTTTGTGGTGCTTTAAAACCTCAAGAAAGCACTGTAGGAGAGGGAGAACTAAATCTGGGTTGTGGCAAAGCTTAACAAACATGTTTTTGTCTTGGAAAGGCTTGCATGGGAATGGAGAACAGCTCTATGTAGTTAGTTGTTAGTAGCTGCAGTCCTTGATATGGATATCATACTTACTGTATGTATATTAAAAAAGAAACTAAACACTAATTGTATTTTGAGAGTTGTGATTAATGGTTATTTATCAAATACTCCGGTTCGTTTCTTTAAAGCAAACTGAATGTATAGCTTCCTTGAAGCAATGTGCAACAACAGCAAAAAAAAAAAAAAAAAAAAAAAAGAAATTCAAGCCTTGGTTTCAAAACTAGTATTTATGTTTGTTTTTAATTCTTACTTTCTCTTTTCCCCCTCCCCTGTGCTGAAATAAATATCATGACTACTGTTTGGCTCTTGCACTGAAATTCCTTTGGAGTGTAATGAATGGAAGTAAAGCTAATCTGTATGCAATGTCACCTAATGATAGAGGGCGTTTAGAATCTCTAGCATTTAGAAATCTGAGCTTTTGTCTGCATCACAATGATATGTAACTAACACATTATTTTCCATTAATCTTCTAGCAAAGTAAAATATTTATAAGCCTTCTGAGATCTAGTATTTTAACTCTGTAAGGCTCTACTGTTTTCTTGTATCTTTAAAATACCTATTGGGCTCAGAAATTCAATGCAGTAATCTAAAAATAATATATTTTTTTGTGTATGCATACTGTTTGTTTTGAGTTTCCAAACACATTAGTTTCTAGAATTTACAAATGTTTGTTCTTGGAAGTTGTAACTGAATTGCATGTTGTTTGCCTCTTTTTGTGTAAAGCTGATTTCAACCTGTGAGATTTCAAACTTCAGAAGTGACAGGAAGGATACTGTGAGCTTCGTTTTAGAATACTGTATCAAAATGACCATTTTCTTTCCTTGTTTTCAGTTACTTGTGTTTTGAAAGCTCCAAATCTGGCTCATCTAAAAGAAATAAGGTTATAAAGCTAACGGATATAACGGATATTCAGAAGGTATGGCTGCTTTGTGTTGCAAGTAGGGGAGAAAGCTGGGTTTCTGTTCAACTAGTTTTGCTTTGGTTTTCTGTGGTGTTTTCTATTGTTTGTTTGATGCTGTAAAAAAAAATATTGATTTTTATAACTAAGACATAATTCTTTGATCAAAGAATATTTTCCAGAACTGTTTGGTTAGCCGGTTAGACTGACCATACGCAAACTCACTATGAGCATAAAAGTTTATGAAATTCTTACACTCTTGATTTATTTTAAAATTAAAGTTGTACTGTTTCTTAATTCCTGTAATGACCAGAATTGTGTAGGCTTTAAGAAGATTTTGTGTTAGCAGTAATTGTGTAATGTTAACTTAAATTTGTGTGTCGATGTGGGTAGACGCAACATCTTAAATGTAGGTGCCTCAGAGGGAAGAGAGATTATTTCAACCATTGGAGTAACATTACTGGATCGGAGCTTTGTCTTGGTGGCATCCCATCACTAAAAGAGGGGAAAAGTGGATGGTCAGAAGCATGGCAAGTGAGGTGTGAGCCTCTGGTTGAGTTTTATCAGCCCGCTGTTACCAGAGGCTTTAGTCCACACCTAGCATCGTGCTATATGGAGATATTTGTTAACCTCTCTGTAATTATCTAACACAAGAAGGCCAACACCAGTGCTTTCTACTGCATCCCGTGGCCATGAGTGCAGTCGTTTATATTATGTTGTTCAGAGAAGTAATTTGGTCTGGTGTGTGCTGTTTAGGTACCTCCAGATTTTCAAATGACTTTCTTCCATTTATGTCACATCTATAAATGAGACGACTTGAGCTCAGATTGAACATTCTCATTGGAATTAATAATTCATAGTGATGCATTTTAATCATACTTGAAGCAGCGAGGGCTTGTTGTTTAGTAGCATGCTGCGAATGTTCCTTTGTATCTGTGTAGCTTCTTAATGAAGATGAGACAGAGATCATGCAGCCAAGCATAAAAACATATTGTGCCTTGCTTCATTTGTGGATGGGTAAAAACATGCCACGCTCAGGCTCCTTCCATATTTAGGATATTCTCTAGTTCTGCCAACTGTATTTCATCTTAGCTTTAGAGGTTTTCTTCAAAAAGCCCAGCTGTACATACCCTGTTGGTCTATCGAGTTTTGAAAAGAAGCTTTTTCTGGTCTCTTTCCTGCTTCTTTAAACAGTAGATGAATATTAGTTCCAGGGAAACCTTTAGATAATACACACTTCCACACTTTTTCTTGCCTGTTTATGCATGTATATTTACATGTATGTGCATGTATATGTATAATACATATATTATGTATATATACACACAGAGACATATATGTGGCAGAAAGGGAAGGGGCACAAGCAAAGTTGGCTGCACAAGCAGTGCTGTGCCCATGGACACCAGGGGCAGAGGGGAGTGCTTGGCCTGCTCATATTTTTACTGCAGGTCTGTTAGTTGTGGTGGGAGGGTCTGCCATTGGTGGGTTGCATGACCTCTCAACACCTTTGGCAGTTGTTCAGTAGATATGAGCTATCTTTTGATCTGTGCTTGGTCTTTTCAGTATAAAGTGCTCTCTGTTCTCCCGGGATCAGGGATGGGTATTGCTGTATCAACACCATCTACACAAAAAGTAAGTAGCTGGCTATATCTTTATGTCTGGTTATATCTATATGGCTGTGTTTGACTTCATGCTCTTTTTGTCGTCTTTCTCTTGGCTAGCACCAGCAAAAAGGCTTTTTTATTTTTTTCCCCACTCATGCTAGTGTTTGTCTCCTTTATTTCATTTGTGTGCATATCAGCATGTCTGGTTTCAGAATTTGAATGAATTAAACATTCAGCTTGTTTTACTGCATCTGGACTATTTTACTGCAACGCTTCAGAAAGATTCACTTCTGCCTTACTGCTCCTTTATTTCATTACCTCCTTTGAGAGCATAGGGGGTGGTCTGCAGTGGAAACAGTCTGAAGCTCAAAGTTGATGGCTTGACAGTATCTTTGTGTGTGCTGCGTGGCAGGTTTGGGGGTAGAAGGGCCTGACCCTCAGGATTCAGTTTTCCTGTTTCGACCTTATTGTGCTAAAGATTTAAACATCTCTAAGCCTCAAATACCTTTGGGACAAATGAAGCTTTTCTTAACATGTTACTGTACCTTGTTTTAAACTAACCACTTATAAATAGCTTTTCTTTAAGTCATATGAGGGTTGTACCAGGCTTTCTGCTCACTTTTTTAATACTGAGAAGTACTTAATAAAGAGGTTGAAAATGCTAATCTACCTAAATAAATATTTTATGAGCTGAAGCTAAGAGGCACTGATAAAGAGTCTTAGAAACCTTTAACAAAGGCAGAGGTCAATCAGGGAAACTTCATGCACTGAGCGGATGACAGAGTTAAAATATTCTCTATTGCTAGTACTCCGTGCAGATGCACTTTATGCCATGGTTGTTTTAGGAAGAGGCTGGTGAAGTGAAAATATTAGAAACTCTGGCGTGCATCCAAGGATTTAATAGAGAAAAGGATTCTTACTTTATGAATGCACTTTGAATATAGTTCATCTCCTGCTGCTAATGATCTGGCCAAAAGTATACCTGAAAGAAGACTTCTTTTTTCCAAACTGACATGATATTTTTTCTGATTTTTTCCTTTCCCCTGTCATCCAGCCGTTGGTGTTTGGTGCCATGGTACACCGAGATGAAGCTTTTGAGACGATTTTCAACCAGTATGTGAAAATAACGTCTGCATCATCCAACAGTGAGAGCTAGTATCTTATCATAGAAGACCTAAAGGAAACTTTCTTATTTTACAACTTGGTAGTGAAAAAAAATGAACATCCTCATCTATTTTGCAATAATTTTTCTTGTCTGGTGGTTTATATTCTATCTGTTACATAAATCAAGTGTATTTTATATATGCCTTCATGTTTGTTTTTAAGGTTTTTGTAAAAAACAAACAAAAAAACACAAAAAACAAAATGAAACAAGACGGTGAAAGTGCTATCATCACTATTAGCCTTGCACATTAAGCACTTTTAATGTTTATTTACTGACATTAAAAGCTGGGAAGACACTTGGAGAACTGACGAAATAATGGACTGAAACAGGTTGATCCCTTTAACTCCACTGATATCACTAGGGATACATTTGTCCCATTATCTCATTTATTTTTTTCCCCAAGACATGAGAATGACAACTCTAGTAGCCTGAAGTCTGTTTCTTCAGCTCTGAGTTTTTAATTGGGTTCTACATTAAAACTGGTAGCAACACCAAGGAAGTATTATCATCGTAGTATTTCTGTATTTGTAAATGCACTTAAAATAACTCCTCCTTGCTAATTCTTGCATTGCAGAAGGATATTTTACTGGTTGGGTTAGGTTCAGATTTTCCTGCATACAGAGGTTTAAATTGTTTGTACAGTGAATTGGAGGAAAAAGTTTGTAACTATATCTTCCTTTCCGAATGAACCAAAGTAAGAGGAAGGAAGGCAGGCAGATACTTTTTATAAAAGACGGCATCAAAATGTTGTTCCTAAAATGTTAGGCATCGTATATTTGTATTTCTGTAGATACTTGTCACAGAAGGGCTCAACTATTGTACACGTTGTATGTACAAGGTGTTTGTATGTTAATGCATAAAAGACTTGCAGGCTTTTTGTGTTGGGGGAGGCGGGAATAATTAAACTAAACTGAGACATGACTCTTTTAATTTAGCTTTTCTCTTGAGTTCCCTTATAATAACACTATAATATAGCAACTGAAAGCACTATTTCCTTTTCAGAACATAATTTGAGGGGCACTGGAATGTTGCTGTGTTTCCCCGTGCAAAATTAAATTTTAGTTACAATTAAACCCAATGGCCAGGTAAAACAGGAAGGCTGGACTCCTTATCTAAACTCTCTCAGGCCTTTCTAGCAGCAAAGCACATATTTGACCTTCGTCTTTAATACAGAAAGCTTTTATATTGTATACAATAGCACCCTTCTGAGAGGTTTAGAATTATATTTGCATTTTTCTTAAAGCACAGTAGGAGTTACTCTATGCCTTCCCGTTTGTCTTCTCTTTTGCTATGTCCTTTGAGTTGCTAGTGTGGATATCTCCAGACATCATATGAAGGTCCCCCCAAAAAAGTAATTTTGCAGATGCAGATTCTTACCTAAAAAATGGGACTTTGTTCTATGTTTTGTTTTGTTTTGTTTTTAATCGGGGATTTTTCTTTCTTTGTGGGGAAAGGGGTAAAATGAATGACAGGCAGGGGAGCCAGGCACCAAAGGGTCTTTAACTCTTAGCACAATTTTTACTTCAAGCCTCTCAACAAATGCAGCAGTACTGAAGAAGGTGGCAGTCAAACTGCGCAAACCTATTTCAGTCTGGCCATGACGAGGTATGATAGAAGAACTTGATGTGAACTTGACATGAAGAAATACTGTTGAACGCTGTGAGTTGGTTGGGTGTTGTAAAGGAAAACACTGACTGCAGTAAAACTCCATTCCCTGAGTGGAACTGTGAGCACGAGCTGGGGAGAATCCACCAGAAGGGGAAGGATGCAATTTTTGAGCTCACTGGGTAGAGCACCTTTATGTGACCAGAAAAAGGGGGGCATTTCTGATACCTCCTTAGGTATGGTGTACATCAGGACCTGAAAGCTTAACATACAAGTGAAGTTGGCTGAAAAATGCATTTTGCCACCATCTAATGTGGATGTAGCTTGACAGTTTGTGTCTTCTTCACTTTACATATGCAGGTTTTTTGTTTAAAAAAAAACCTTAAAGTTTTTCTTCAAACCTGCTTTGAAGTCAATTAATCTTTTTTTCTAACTGCTGTGTATTACCATTTGACCTTCCTTTCTAGAAGCTTCCTTGAATAGTAAGTGTGGCTAATAGGCATTAAAATCGCTTAATGTTATATAAATCTTAACCAGATTCATTCATTTTGTCTTAAGGAAAAATCACTTGAGTGTGTTTCAAGCTATTGTTTTTTTTCCCGAGGAAACAGAAAACTATATTTTTTACAGAGAGCATGCTCTTTTTCTTATTTTTGTATCATTTTTTCAAGTGTAATTTATATCTTCACTCTGATCATAGCAGCAGTTTCAGTAGGAAATCAGTTGACTGGCACTTACTACTCCCCCCACACGTCCCCCCTCGCTGTTTGACCCTAGCATACAGGGTTGTCCTAGATCCTGGTTCCCAAAGGAGCCGTAGGTCCTGCGCTTGTGGTGCCAGGACAATTAACCACGCCTAGGCTTCAGAGAGGGAGAAAAGAAATAATTATCCTTTTCCCAGCCTGAAATGCCTCATGCACAATATGCTCTTTTTTTTGGTCTGAGCAAGGAAACTAGAAACTTGTTAGGAACTTTAATAATCTAATTTGAAATTAATCCACGCTTTAACAGTGTGAATTTAAAACCAGACTCCTCTTAAAGCAGTAAACCTAGTGCAAACTGCAATGCAACATCTTTTCATTCTAACGTGTAGAAAAAAGACTGGATTTTTTTTTAAAGGAATTGTAATATAACTGTCAGACATCTGTGTACATATTTGACAAGTTTCACTTCCATTAGGTTGTCCAGATTACTGCTATGGAATTGCTCGTGTGTTACCAAACATCAGAGCTGGTAGCAAGTCCCCTCGGTGTGTTTACTCACGAGTGCTCCTCTGCCCGCTCTTCTGCTACATCCTCACGGGCTTGGAGGGGATGGACAGTGAGTAAATATGTACTTGACTTGTACAATTACACTCCAGTTAACCTTAAATTCCACTTGTCCTACCAAGCTTTGCAGTGTAGCCTGCTGTGCTTCATCAGCAGGCTGGGTAGCATCACTTAATGTAAAGTGTTACTTTCTAATAGCAGAAGATGATGTTCTTGTCTTTCTGTTTGCTGTTAATATTTGCAGTTCTGTTGGTGTGTGTGGTTCACTGCTGGATCATTCAGGTGTAATTGGGTTTAGCTTTTTTCAGTCGAATTGCATTGGTTAGTTTGAGTCCCTTTTACGGGAGAAAAAAAAAAAGGGAGATGAAAACTGACTGCTTTAATTATTTATTGATGACCATTTAAGTTCAAAAGGCAAAAAAAAAAATAAAGCTGAAATATGAAATCATGCCTTTCCGTACACTGTAGCTTTTGTGAGGCAAGATTGAGAGAAACAAGCTATTTATAAGTAGCAACACCACACAGGAAGCCAGCAGCAAAACCCTCCTATTGTTCCTGCAGACAAAGAAAAACACAATTTTACCCAATCTTGAAGAGATGAAAGGATGTACTTTTTTTTGGCTACTTAAACTTGTATTAAAAACACTGGTAGTTTTTATTGAATTCTGTACATTTTGGCAGATGTTTAATTTCTACTACTAATCATTGAGATATAATGGATGTTAAAATTTTTATGTCTGAAGTTCGAGTCTATATTTTGAAGTTGTAAATAACTCATTATCAGTGTAACTTTTGTTTGACAAAAGACTTATACTGTACGAAGAATTGAAATAATGAAATAATTTGCCCTGTACATTTTTTAAGAAAATCTTGTTTGTTTAAAAAGTCTTGTATAAATTATAATTTTTATTTAAATAAACATAAAAATGCTTTGTGCTAATACTTTTTACAAACTTTAATGAGTCGTATAGCAAAACTAGACGTGATTTCTTGAAATGAGGTGAGCTGCTTTTGGCATATTCACAGCCACCTCAAGCCCATCACTGGGGGGAATTGGGTGGGCTTTGCTTTTGAAGCTTCACTGCTTTTGAAGCTCGAGGACCCTGCTTTAACCTGAAGTAGTCATGTTGGTGTATTGCAGAGCACAGTAATGTTTTTGTCTTCTGTGCCATTTAGTGTGTTAGGAAGAGCACAAATGGATACCTGTAAAAGCTCTTTCATGAAACACAGTAATAGCTGAAGACTGTGCTACAGGTAGGCACTGGAGGTAAGAACAAAACCCTTCTCTGCCCCCAAAGGTATGCAGGAGAGAAGCTTCTGACATCCGAACAGGGCTGCTCTTTGTCTTGCAGAACATGTAGTGGCCCGGTCCATCTGTCTTACAAATACATACCGAGCTGCTGAGCCTTTGGCTGTGCTTCTGTGAAATCTGTAACCTTGTTGGGATAAATGGTAGGGCTTCTTTCTCCACGCTGTGTGCAACAGGAGCTGGCTTTCACTGGGTACACAGCCCTTTGTCTTTGGTTAGGAATATGATACCAGGACTAAGCTTCCTGGTCATCTAATCCCGACGTATTTGTTTGTCCCTACAATGCTCCTCTGTATGTTTTGCTCCGTTGACAGAGCTCAGTCCATGGCAGACCCTGCAGTCATGAATGCATGCTGCTTCATTTCTTTCTATATTTAGCTTTCTCACGATGGCAGCTATGCATCTGGCGATACAGTAGTGCTTTCAAGCTCGTATTTTAAATGCTTGTGCGTTCTCACCATACTTAACTTCCCCCTCATACTTCTGTTAATGCATTTTTTATTAAATATTTGTACAAGATAGCTGCATCTATAGCAGTGCTCACGTAGATTGGACTCAAGCATGCCTGCAGCCTTGTGGAAAGAGTCTCTGGAGCCTGGACATCTGATTTTGGCTGTAGACCACGTGGGACTTGGGGAAGGGGGTGGTCTTCCTGAAAATTGCACTTGTTTTCTCAACCTTGCTAAGTAGGGGAATTTAGTAAGCTAAACATTCTGCCTACAACTTATCGGCTCCTCTCAGCTTCAAATATTTTTCCTGCATTATGAGCAAAAAGGTCTAAAAGATGTGTTTCCTGTGTTAGAGAAGTTGGGGTGTTTGTAAAAGAACAAACAGTCTCTTGAAGCATCAGTATCCTCCTGGAGCTGTTGCCACTCTAAAATGTAAGTGGGCTTGATGCAGTGCCACAAGGACATGGTTGTGAATGTGTCTGATATTATATTTAACCTGAACTGTGTCTGATCATTCGGCATTGTATGGGAAGCAGAGAGAAGATGATGGGAAGATAGAGACCTGTTTCCATGTTCAAATACCTGCTGTTCACTGTACCTTGTGAGTGTAACACCTATTTCAGATGTGAATTAGGTGAAATCTCCATTTTTGTGTCCTGTACTGAAGCTCCATCTTTGCCACTTTGAATGTAAAATGGCTAAATGTGGGGAAGGATTTCCTTCAGTCTTCCTTGTGCTTTTATTCCAGTTAACAAGCAACTTTGCATATTCTCTAGCTTCTCCCTTATGTTTCACCCTCCCCTAATTTCATGTGTATTTCTTTGTGCTTCTATCTTGCTCCTTCTCGTGCAGATACAAACCTTCCTCCAAAACCCCTTGACCCATTTAGCCTGCTGCATCCCTTTCTTTAACCTCTGCTCTCTGTTTTATCTCTGGATGATCACACGTAAATGGGTAAGATCTCACTAGCCATTTGCATGCTTGGACCAGAAATTTGTCTTCATCCCCACTTCATTTAGTAATTAATGGCAATTAGTGGCTGGTTTCTACCTTACAGTCTAGCTGCAGGTTCAAGGTGAATTATGTCCAAGAGGAGTCACTCTCTCTTTTTTCATTCCTAAACTTCCCAAATTTTTGTTTTGCTTTCTCTCTACATAATCAGGTTTTGAATTGAGAGCTTTCCAGTGTTTTTTTTTTTTTTTTCTGATGTGTCCTCAGCATGGTTCCAATTTTCTTCCTCCCTATGTTTAGGTCCTGATTGTTCAGACGTTGAGTAGCTATGTCCCGATGAGCACATCACACGTTGACTAAAGCTGCCTCCATGTTTTACATCTTCCATTTTGTGTAAATAGGAACCAAACTGTTCTGTACTGCTTTGGGTCACTCTGCGCCTTCCATTTCTCAAGCTGACGTGTCAGGTCTTTGCATGGCTGAAGGAAGAGGATGTCTCTTGAAGCGTGCACTCCTCAGACTGGACAATCTCTTCTCAACAAACCATTTTCTTACTGGTTCAGGCTTACACCGAGCAAAATCGGTGTCTGCAGAGGAATAAACATAATACTAGGTACATGCCACAGAAAGGTATTTGGGAAGGATTGTTCCAGCCTAAGCTGGTATTTGCTCAGCTGCCTCCGTGCTGTTCTCTTGAGCACAGGGCATCAGGTTTTGATCTCTCAGCTAAGTCGGGAAGAACTTCTGTAAATCCTCTCCCTGTTTTTCTTAGGCTAGGTAAGTATTTAGGAGGAACTGCTGCTGGTATGAAGTCTGTAAACCAAACAGATATATTAAGTGTTATTTATTCATTTTGAAAAGTCATCTCTGACCAGAAATGTCATTAGCCACTGAAAAATGTTAACCAGTCACACATGAATAAAGAGTGAGAGTCACATGAGCTGTTTCTAAACCCCCTGATCCCTGAAAATATCACACAAGTCCATAAATCCACAGAAATGGGATCTGTCTGAGAGGCATTTGGGGCTGGGGAAAAATGATCAAATCTTTTAGAAGGTGTTTGGGAAAAGCTGGGGGTGGGGTTCCAGAGTGTGAACTAACACCACCATACATTGAGTGTTTCCTTATGGGGTATATGTTTTATGATGGTAACATTTACCATTATCCTTGGGGGGATGGAGTGTGTTAATGAAGGCATTTCCTGTATTTGGATGGATTTTTCTTGCAAAACCCCATGTTTTGCATGCTTGCAGGAAACATGCTGAGATGATACTGGTTAGTGGACATGCTCTGGGAAAAGTGAAGGTACACAGGGCATCGTCAGTGCTCATCTGGCAGGGGAGATGCCTTAGAAAACTGCCTTCCTGCTCCTGGACAGAGCTCTACCTCGTGTGTTGACTCCTACGAGCTTTCCCAGATCTGAAACCCAACTGCATGGCTCATGGAGCAGTGGTGGCTGTGTCTGCATTCACGTCCATCTGCAACGACTCTGGGCGCTTTCCAAGGAAAGCACAGCAGAAGGGAATTAACCCTGGACTCACTCTGAGTGCTGCAGGCCTGAACTGATGTCTGCTGGAAGGGAGGACAGATGGGAGGCTGGGGACAGGCAGCGCTGAGTCCAAAACTGGGCTTGTGATGGCTGTGGCTCCATCCCCCCGACGCCATCTGGGGCTGAGCGGGGTTCAGGAGGGCTCTTGGAAAGGGGGGAGATGCTCTCTTCATACAACTATAAATATGTTGAGACTCTACTTTTAAATATACTGAAATCTGTTTAAGGGGTGTCTATATGGAGGATGGGGATTTATTGTCCTAACACAGTAGTTCTCAAAATATGACCATCGTGGTCTTCGTGCAAGGTCACTACACGGCAAATACCAGCTATGTTTTGTGGCTTTTTGAGGTGGAGAGAAAATCAAATGTGAGCTCAGCAAGCAACCTGAAAGCAACTTAGAGCTCTCCTAGCTTTTGCTTAAAACTTATTCCTACTGTTTGAGTAGTTGTTTTATTATTTTACATTCCTGAGCAGGCGGACAGCTCGGTGAAGACTTCCTGAGCACCATACAGCTTTCTCTTTACTTGTGGATGGCAGCAGCCCTTTAATGCCTGCTTCTCCCAGGTGTGCCAGGCTCCAGGTCCAACTGTAAATATTTTCTTCAAATACTTTAAAGTAGCTATGGTTTCAAGCCAAACTAAGAGCTTGCTGTCTCCTGCCACCTGCCTTATGCCAGCAGAAGGGCTCATCAGACTTTCCTAGAATGGCAGAGCCCAGCAGAGGACCTCGGAGTGGTGAGAAGAGCACTGCACATCTCCCTTCCAAGCCAGTAGCTGCCCTTGAAACCCCAGCCCCAGGTAAGCTGTGGGGGATTGTAACAACCCTGATATACAGAGCTGGCTCTGTGTCCCCCTTCCAGTTTTGCGAAGTCCATCAGATTCCAGAGGTAACCTTTAAAAACAAATTAAATATAAACTTTAAAGTGCTAGCCCTGAGTTTATAGTATCAAAGAACAAAGCAAAGAACCAGGGAACTAAAGCTAACTTCTGGGTGCACGAGTTAACTGGGCACAAAACCTGATCACCCAAATATTTGCAGAGTTGCGTGCTGTTGTCAGCGCTACGTTTAATCTGCTGCCTCCAAGCAGTGACTTTTCCACTGCTCCTCTCAAAACCCCAGAGCTGGCAAAAAGAAGCGAGGAGGGGGGTAGCAGTTGCCCATCCAGGATTTTTTTGGGCCATTGCAGTCGGAGCAGGGAAAGTCATAGGGCATCTGTGTCTTTACTGAACGCGTTCCTGCAGGCGTGTCACTGTGCGCACTAATGAACAAGCCCCA
Organism: Aythya fuligula; assembly: GCF_009819795.1. Taxonomy (NCBI): domain Eukaryota; kingdom Metazoa; phylum Chordata; class Aves; order Anseriformes; family Anatidae; genus Aythya; species Aythya fuligula. The sequence continues at coordinate 16,532,809 of NC_045559.1, forward strand.
AATGTACCCGTCAGTGCACAGCAGATGTGTTCGTATGAATTTAGTTCACGCTTTCCCGGTCCTTGTATTTTTTCTGGCAGAAATAGGTTCATCTCACTTCTTGCAGCTCCCCCAGGGAAGCAAAACCCTCTCCCTGCTTTCTCATATGACCAGTGCTCTTCTCCTTAAGCAAGGCTTGGGAAGACCCGTACTCCATCCAGCTTCAGAGGAGCGGGTCTAGATTGGTATAAAATGCAAAGAAATCCAGGATTAGATTGTCAGCCTGCACAAAAAGAGAATTATGGGTGAAATCTTTGCAAAAAGTTTTGTTTCTGACTTGAAAGCTGGGTGCAGGAGTGGCACGGATGGTATGGGCAGACCCCAGAACCGCAGGCTGCCGGGGCCAAGGCTTAGGCTTCCCAGGCCCCTATCTTCATTCAGCAGTGTCCTTTCAGCAATCTCATTAGGTTGCTTGTAACCAGGTCAGCTGATGAACCAAGCACCTGGCACAACCAGAGGGCACATCACGAGCTGTGCAGTTGGGTACTGCAGCGCTGGGAGACGTGGTGGGACTGCTGCTTTCTGGCAAGGGCTGCACGAGGCTGGGCCTCTGGCTGGAGGTGCCTGCACCGTGCTCCAAACATCTTAGCAGGGAGGTGAGAGGGAGCAGCTCATGTTCCCCCCAGCACTGCACGTGGTGGGAACAAGGTGCTGCTCCTCTCCAGCTTGGCAGAACCAGGCCAGGTCCAGGCCTCCAGGCCAGGTCCAAGTTGTGGCTTTATCCAGGGCCGCCCCTGGTCATGGCTTATGGTGATCAGCTGAAGCAGCCAGGCCTTGCACCTCCTGCACCCAGGTCAGAGCTGTCCCCAAGCCACCAGCAGGTGAGCAGCGGTGGAAGAGGCTCTGCTCTTCTGTCCTATGGCTACGGCCTGACACGTTTCAGCAGAAAGAAAAAAAAAAAACACTCTTCTAACTGTATAAGCTTTTCACTTAGCAGAGCAGAGATGCTTAGGCTGATGTCCATAAATACCTGAAGGGAGGGTGCAAAGGAGATGGAGCCAGGCTCTTTTCAGTGGTGCCCAGTGCCAGGAGAAGAGGTAATGGGCACAGCGTGGGACACAGGAGGTGCTGCCTGAACAACAGGAGCACTTCTGTGCTGTGTGGGTGACCGAGCACTGGCACAGGCTGCCCACAGAGGCTGTGGGGTCTCTTCTTTGGGGATCTTCAGAGGCCACCTGGACGTGGTCCTGGGCAGCCATCCCTGCCCAGACTCGGAGGTCCAGGGAACACAAGGGTCCTGTGTTGTGCTGTAGCTGAAGTCTTCAGCACCTGGAGCACAGCTCAGCTGTGAGATCTCTGGTCTGTTTGTTTTATTTGTTTGTTTTTGTCTTGTTTCGGTTGTTATTTTTGTTTTACAAAGTGTTATTTCATATGAGTTCTCATCTGGTGCATCCTGCTGCATTCTGCTCGTGGTGAAGGCAGCTTGCGTTCCCGCAGACCCTGGGCACAGCCAGGTAAGACCTTAAGCCAAGTCTGTCTGCTGGTGTTTAATAATGAAGGAAAGAAACGTGGAGAAAGTGTACTGCTGTAGATCCACTCATCAGCAGTTTCTACACGTTCGTCAGCAGTGAGGTGAAAACAGCATCTGGCTACAGAGCAGCGTGCAGGGCTCGGAAAGGTCTCTGTGCCCACCAGAGCAGCAGCATCTGGATGAGATCATTTGATCTGGCGGTAGCTGGAAGAAGGTCTCAGTGTCACAGTCCTGTGTCTGGTTTAACCCAGGGCTGCCCAACCTGGTGTAGGCCCCGCACGTCCCCCTTTGGCGTGCTGCAGGCCCAGTGGTACAGGAACCCGTTGTCCATGTGCCCCATCACTGGAAGTGGTCACAGCCAGGTCGGACGGGGCTAAGCCGTGCCTGCATACAGGCAAATATCTTCCTTGTACCTGCCGTCTGCCGTGGCTATTTAGTGCTGACTGAACAGAGCAACTGCTGGCAGGCACTCTGGGGACAAAAAGCTCTGCTTTTTGGGAAGCCTCTAGGCCTGGCACCATGTGCTGGTGATGGGCTCATGGCAGAGGAACTTCCCAGCAGCACGAACCTCAGCCACAGCTTGCTCAGTTGTCACAGGAGGAGTTTTTATCCAGAGAGGTCAAAAGGGGTATGAACAGCTATGATTCATTCTTTATGTATATCTTCAAAAACAAAAATGATAAAAAAAAAAAAAACAAACAAAAAAAAACAAACAAACAAAACCAAACCAAAACAAAAAACAGTTTTATTATGTCTATCTGAATCAGCTTCTTCCTGTGACCTATCAAGTCTTCCAGAAACAGAGAAGGATAGGAAAGAGACAACAGATAAACAACAGTAGTTATTTTAATGTTTCATTTTTTGGTAAACATACAGAAACCTTATGAGCCAAGCAGTAGCATGGCCCTCTCTCTCCTCTCCTTTTTTTCTCCCTCTCCTCTCCCTCTCCTCTCCTCCTAAAATGAAGATGTAAAACTGTGAGGAGTACGATGGCAGGTCATTTTAAGGGTCTGTGAGTATTTAGCAGTAGAAGGAGGAAGAGGATCTATAAAAAAAAAAGCAACAACAACAAAAAAACGAACACCTTAAATCAGAGGTACAGCAAGACACTGCCATCATCTTCCATACCCCAGTTATCTACTTTCCGAAGTGGAGCATTGCCTTTCTGCTACCTGGATGTGTTATTTACCCCAGTGCATGCTCCAGATCCTTAGTGACATACTAATTCTTACTTGTCTCTTTATGCCCTTTAAACTTTGCTTCAATAAATACGAAGTGCATACCTGGGGATATTCATTGCTTTCATGAGAACGCTTGTATTTTCTTCTTGTTTCTTTCTGGTCTGCTATCAGGTTCAAAATCAAAAGAAACCCAGGTTTCATTAAAAAGACATAAAAAAAATATCGCATTTCCTTTTAAGATGCCAAATTCTCTTGATAGTAGTCCTTCTGACTGCTGTTTTGTTGCTATGGTGATTACTAGCCCATTTAAGCCACTTTAAAATGGTAATGATGAGTAAGAAAAAGGGACTCATAACAACGTCATTAGCATAGCTATTTTTGTGTGTTTCATGAGATTAGGAAATGGTCAAAGTTGGTGAATAATAGATTGGAAAAAAAATTGAAAATTGATTTATTTTCAATTTTTTGCGGACCACTAATGCTCTAATGGAAAACAGATCAGATGCAGGCTGCTATCAGACGCATCAGTTCAGAGCTCTGCAATGATAAAGCTAACAGACATTTATGATCTCTGATGGAAGCACAAGCTACCTTGAACTAATTAAAATACCTTCAGAGACATCTGACATCGCTGGCGTGACATCAGACTTACTCTGTGAGAAACCTGGCCCCACTGCTGTGCTATCAGGAAGGAAAACCTCAGACGGTGTTAAATTAGCTCCCAAAGTTTGGGGGATGATCAGCTTCTAGGCCATGGCCCTAGAGCTGAGTGGCAGGACTCTGTGCCATCGCCACCAGCACTTCAGCTGGAGCACTACAGAGGTGATGCCCTGCTTGTGGAGTAGCTCTGAATTAGGAGGCTGGTTGGGAGAATCAGGAGGGCTGAAGGAGAGCTCAGCTTCAGGGCTTGGAAGGGGAACAGGCATGGAGGAGACCACAGGCACTCACAGTAGGACACTTCTCTGCCTGTCATGATGTACGTCTTTGCTAGGGGACTTAAATGAATGAAAGACATGAATAATGCTGGCATGAGAAGTGCCTGATGAGGGTCATGTGGAGGAAGACAAGGAGGACAAGGAGAAGGCTGGGACAGAAACACATGTACCTTCAAACAGCACTGGTGGGGGAAGCTGGGTCTGTCCTTACAAACCTGTGTTTCTTTTGGTCTTTTGGTGAGTGCTTCAAAATGTAGTAACATATTTATCCCTTTAATGGGTAAATTAAATGTATTTGGTATCAGTAAAAATCATTGTATGGGCAGTTATGGCTGATGCCAGCAGGAGCTGTGATGCCCTCGGGGTATAGAAGGATGCTCCCCCCTGCTGACAGGACAGAGGATAAGGATGCTGTACCAGTGAGAAGTGACTGCTGTAGGCAGGGGATGGGATAGCCATTGCCCCTTGGCCATCAGCAAGAAGGACATGAAAACAGGTCTGACTCCAGGGATGAGTGCACCCTGCAGCTCCATTTCCCTACAAATTGTGTCTACAATAAATTCATCCTCACTGAGCTAATACATCAGGGAATGAGCTCCAAAATCTCTTGCTTTATGGAATATGTATTACATAAAAGAGTTTCTTAGTGACTAAATCTCAAGTTTCAGATACCAGACTGCCACTCTTTCCTTACTTTACCTCATGATAGCAGCATTGCTATATATTAAATTAAAGGAGCTTGTCAAAAAATGCTTTTATGGATTTCAGGTTCACTTTCCACAGTGCTAAGAGCACTAGTGTCCTCCTCCTCAGTGCTACAGAAAGAAGTTAACATCACTGCAAACCTCACAGACTGTTCGCTTTGAAGAAGGGAAGCCAAGATATGCTAAAAATGCTGGACCTAAAAAATCCAAGCAGGTACGCTGTTGTCTGTGCTGGCTGCAAGCCCTCAGTCCCCATGATCAGGGTCACAGAGATGCCCCCCAGTGCTGCACAGAAGAGCTGGAGCTGCCATTTGGAGCATGATGACCAGGGATGTGGTGGCAAGCTTGCAGGGAGGAGGTAGATCTGGATGAGCTGTTCGCTTTGTAGTCAATGACAGATGTACAAATGATCGTGCCTGTTGCAGGCTGAAATCATCGCTGCTTGCACTGACAAAGATAAAATCACTCCGTGATCCCACTTGGAAAAGTGGAGGAAATGCAGGACCTTTCATGTGTTTTCCTACATGCCAAAGTGGGATGCAAGAACCTCATTTTAATTCAAAGGCTGCACAGCTTGATATTTTCCTTTATCTCTTCCATGCATATGGGGCTTCTATGCGACCAGCAAAGCGAGAAAAACAATATCAAAATTAAAAAGAGAGCAATAATATTTTTGGCTTGCTGAAATTTCATCATACACTTCATCACAGAAGTGATGGAGTGGAGATAGACTCAGCTTGTCACTTTGGATGCAGGCAGAGGGAAAGGTAAATGAAAAGACTAAGAATGAAGGTGTTGGGTCACTATCTGTAATAACACATCTAATTCTGTTGTTATTCCATCTCCAGACTGATCTGGGGAATTTGTTGAACTGTGAATTTCTGTACACATATAAAGTTCACGCCTCAGTGCACAGCACTGATTGCTCATCAGAGGCCTGTGAACGAAGGCAGCGACTGCAGAAATTCGGTTTTCTTGTAATGAGCTTGTCTAAAAGAAAGAAGAAAAAGGATTAAAGTCAGTAATAAATCATGTGTGTTTTATTTTCTATTATAATCTTTCTTGCAAACATCTTAGCTTTCCCTCTTAAGAGTTCAGTACAAATGATTATGTATTTTAAACATAGCACCTCCTTTAAACATAGCAAACATTCTCTTTGTTACAGACGTAGAATAATCAAGGGAACAAACCTAAAACCCCGAATGCTTGCTTATTGCTTGTGGTATTTCAGTGAAGAAAGCCTTCCTGTTACCAAATTAACTGGCTTCCTCCTCTGTTTCTTTCACTAACAGCCGAACAAGTCAGCAAGACTGAGAAAAATCGCTATTGAGTCTCCTCTTTAGTAATTGATCAGGGTAGAGCAAACTTCATTGCAAGCCGGTGAAGGCAGCAGTGAGGAGCACTGTGTTTGCAGGGGGTCTGTGAGCTGCAGCACCATGATAAGTGTGAAATGTGGCTCTTTATCTAGTAGGGAAATTCAGCACAGCAAAAAGGGACTTTTAAACAAATGAGCCGTTTGGAAACCGTTCGCACAAATAGGGTGAGCCTGGGAGTGTGCCTTAGAGCAGTGGCAAGGATGAGAGCTTGACAAGAAGAGTTTTCTGTTCCTCTGCAATTGTCTTCAAGGATATCAGAACTTCATTCATTTTTTTTTTCTCCTTATTGCAGTGTTTATTGAGGACAGCTGAATCCTGGTCAGCTCTGCAAATAGCAGCTTTCCATCTGCTTGTGAACCAGCCTTTAGAGCAAGCGATGGTCTTTCTCAGAAGGTTCACAGCAAACAATCCTTTCAAACAGAATTAAGCTCTGCGGGTTTTGGTGCCATTTCTTTGAAATCACCCCCGTGTAATCTCTGGTGAGTGTTACTGCATTTCCACAAGGTGGCCAGCTGCACTGCTCCATCGTGGCTCCCTTTCTGCAGAGAAAGTGCTGAGAGACCGGCTTACTCCTCTCTTCCCTTCAACTGGTGGTAGGAATAAATTTTGTTTCCACCACCTCAGAAGTGCTTCTGTTTCTGTTTTTCATTATAATTGTGTCCTGGTAGTAAAATCCTGCAAAACACATCTTGCAAAACAACTCTGTAAAACACATCTTGTTAAGGTAATATTTTATATCCCGGGCATCATTTGGTACTTGTGTTAGCCATGTTTATCTCTAAGGGTGCTATCAGTGAAGGTCAGGGTCCTCAGACTGGCTGCTCTTCAGAACTGCTTGTCTCCTTAGACTGCAAGGTCAAGTTTTTTTTTTTTTTTTCTTTTCATTTTCTTTTATTTTCTTTTTTTATTTTTTTTTTATGATTGCTCGCACAAGCCATTAAAAAGTCGATGTTTGCCAGTTCCTACCACAGGTATAGCCCACTTTTAATTAAGCCTCTAAGCTACTGCAGATTGTTTATTTTCCACAGCCAAGCAGAAATTAGGTTTTTCATCCCAGGGGAAAAACAGGTTCTTCAGCATTTGTTGTTTTGTCCTAAAGCAGGCTGAAATATTCACGTGAGCATAAACATGGGGAATGAAGCATTCAAAGCCAGTACCTAATGCGGAACCAGGTAGAAGTTTGTGCTATAAGCCATGATCTATAGCACGGATGTATCCCTGATGCTGCAGTCCGTGGGGGTGTGCATTGATGTCCTCTCTGCTCCAATTGTCTCCTGTGGCATTAGTCTTCAGGCTTTGCTGCCTCACAGCCAAAAACCCCGAGGAAGGAATGCCAATTAGGCACAACCTACTTTCCTTTCCCTCATTTGCTTCCGTGGGACCTTGTCAGCCCCTTGAGCACACATGCGGCATCTGAAAGGCTGAGGCTCAGAGGGTCGTCTCTTCAGTGGGATTACATCTCCCATTATTTACCCACAGTCATAATAAATTTTAAAAAATTTGATAGAAATCTCCGATGGGCTTTATAAACTTATCTAGTAGTGGCTTCAAATTTCCAGCTTTAAAAAAGAGGCTCATGGAAGCCCCCACATTCCTACAGGGACCTGTACTATGTTCTCTCTGTTGCCTTCAACATCCCTTTTGACTCCTGGATTGCTCTCATATTAGATAGGATCCAATTAATATTTTTAGGTTTTGCAGGATTTCTTCCTAATCAAGCACTATGAAATTATTAAAGAAAGCTCTGAGTACAATTAATGTTCTTCATGCCCAAGGTCAAAACAAGTTTTCTTTCCCTTTTTCTTTGTTTTAGTACACAGACCTGCAGCATCTATGGAGCATCCAGTGAATCACTGCCAACACTCATTTCAGATCCAGAAGAATAAAAAACAGAGAGGGATTAACCTGATTCAAAGCATTTCTAAAAGTACAAACCAAGAAGAATTAAAAATCTGGATAAGATGAGAAGGAGCTCCTGCAGAAATTCAATGTAATGCCTTGAAGGAAAGGACACCAGTGACATAATGCCATTATCAAATGGCAAATGCAAATACTTTCAGGTTAGCAGAAAAAGAAGAGAGTTCTTCAGAGACTGTAGGAGAAGTAGCTAAACATGGGAACAGGCAGGTTAGATAGCATGGCAAACTGACCAGCATGAATATCAGACTAGGCCGTGGTGAAATACTGAGCGGGGGCACCAGTAGTGCAGCCTTCTGGGAACAGGTGAAATGAAACTTTCGGAATGATGTCGTATAAAATGGTCTTGTAAAGATGTCAGCAATCAGAAAAGGCTAAGTGCTCTCTCGGAACAGTTTTACAGGCATTTGTGGAAAAAATAAACCTATTTTTCTCCTGCTACTTCAAAAGCAAACCCATTTTCTGTGGCTCAGCTGTGATTTCAGCATTTAGTGTGTTACATGTTCTTTTAGTGTTTTTAAATATTCTTAAACAATCAGTTTTCCATTTAGAGCTGTGGACAGAGCAATAACAAAGCTCATTCAGATATCACCTCTTCTGTTTAGGATGATCTGGGGCCAGACTAGAGCTAAGGGCATACGTGGGGCCGGGTGGCTGCACAAGCTGCTGGTGGATCCTGCCATAGGATTGGGTTTAAGAAAAGGAAGACAAGCAGCCTCCTTCCCAATCTCATGAAATGCCATTTCTTTTATGTCTCTGTGCTATTTTTTTAAGCCGTAGGAGAGGGAATTAAAACATATCCATTGAGGTGTTTTGTTGTTGTTATTTTCTTGCTCAGGATTGAAGACTACAGTGGTTAGCTGGAACAGGATAGGAGTTTATTAATATGAAATGACATTTGCCCCACATCTTCCTTGTTTTCCTCCACAGAAAACTTTAACATTTTCTGAAGGCTTTTTATTCTTTGAGAAATAAAGATGATAGTCCTCCAGCTCCTAGCCTTCACGAGCAAGTAAAAGAAATTAATCCGATGAAAGCTTTGTAAGAGAGCATCTAAAACAACCCTCTTTCTCCCAGGGTTCAGGTCTCTTACGCAGGTTCTCTGCAAAGCCCTTTCTGAGGTCTTTGTGCTTTCGGTGTTTTGTTTTAGGTAAGTGTGGAAGTCCTCAGGACAGTTTTTTTGTTTTTGTTCTTGTGAAAATGGATCTGCATTTCCCTGCCGTCACCATTAAGGCATCTGAAGGATGTAAAAGCCATCTGGAATTGGAATCAATTAAAAACAAATTGAATCAGATTAAATTCTCTTTGATTCACCACTCTGAAAGAAGCACAAAATTAGAAACAATGATAAAGGAGGAAGAACATTTTTTTTAAAGGTTCAGTTGAAATCCTCTAAACCACGGAGATTAATTGAGGCAAAGATTTTTAATTAACATGATTTTTTAAAGAAAATAAAACTCAGTAGTGAAAAATGTAATATTGGATCATGGTATTCATCAGTTCCTCAGACTACTGCTTATGTGGGACAATGACTGAGGTAGGAGCACAGAAGGTGTTTTTGGGACCAGGTATTCCCTTCTTTGGGATGTCCCAGAATTTTCTTCTATCTCACCTGGACACACACCAGTTTCTAGTAACCCATAAAACCTTTGTTTGTCCTTTATTAACCAGCTCAGTGGTCTGGAGTATGGATATCACAGCAGTGGATGTGTTAAAAGAGGCAAAGGTTATATGTTCATCTGACTACATGCTTAATCTTAATCTGAATATTGACCACTGTGTGGTTATTCATATACTTGTGTATGTGCTTGAACATTTTAGTATATTGGAAGTTAAATTATGTGATATTTATGAACGTTATTATGAGTTGCTGTGCCATTAGAGCTTCATTATCTTAATGGAACTTGAAAAACAGTTAGCTCATTAACATAAACTGGCTATGATTTCGACTAGGGTTGGTATACAATATTTTCCTGCACTATACAGTAATTTGTTGCAGGCTGGAGGTGTCTCTGGAGACCATCTACTCCCACCCTTGCTCAGAGCAGGATCAGCTGCAACAGGTTGCTCAAGACCATGTCCAGTCAGGTTTGGAGTACCTCCAAGGATGGAGAGCCCACAAACTCCCTAAGCAATGAGTTCCAGGGTCTGACCTTCCTCACACTCCCAAAAAAAAAAAAAAAAAAAAAAAAAAAAAAAAAAAAAAAAAGTTCAAGTGCTGTATTATACAAGTTTAGGTTTTCTTAAATCAGCACTTGATGACAAAATAGACTTAAATTTAAAAATACAAATATATATTTTTCCTTTATCACCATAATGTATTACGTTGTTGTGATAGGGAAAATGCCACTAGGTGGCATAGGTGAACTCCAAAGGTAGTAAGAAGATGGCCGGATATATATAAAGCCCTTCTAGCGTCTCCCACACCCCAGAATCAAGGAGTACTTGCCAAACTTCAAGAATGTGGTTTGAGTTGGCCAGGATCGGGGTTCAGCTTGACCTCCCAGCTCACAGCCCTAGGCGTCTCATTGTCTATCTCCTCATGAGAGCTGAAGAAACATTTTTGGCCCTTCTGAAGCCCCAGTTTATTCCTCGCACAACTCAGCCACCCAGGCTTAGACAAGAGAGCAGAATGTGGGATTTCTGTTATTATTTTTGTTTTTATTTAGCAAAATGGACTGCTCATTATGAACCCCACCCAAAATTTCATGAAGATAGAAGTAATTTGGGCTCTTTAAAATTAAAATCTCTACTGCTTTAGCTTTGTTAGACATTGTACAAACATGTAAAAATCTTAGGAAGTGTGTTTTTTTTTGACAAAAATTAATTAAAAAAAAACAACATTCAGGTAAGATGGATGCTTTTCATATACTGAGCTCTATCTTTCAGCAAAGCAGAAGCACCCCATTCTCTGAAAGACATGAGCGAATATTTGCAGGTTATGAAACACAGAAGCAAATCCTGAGTCGGAAATTAAAAAAAAAAATAATAATAATAAAAAATAAGGATTAACATCTTCAAACCAAAGCAAAGCATTATTTAAAGTGCTCATCATGAGATGTCTTCCCTGCAACACCTGTACGGCAGCAGTTCCAATTCGCGTCCCATTTTCATGAAGCTGTCGGCTCAGTGAAGCACTGCATCACCCCAAAACGCTGCCAGCAGCAGGGCAAGGCGCAGCCCTTATTGCTGGAAAATACCTGGAGCACTTTTTCTGCAAATGAGGTCAGCGAATTCGTTAGGAGCCGAATTGCCTTGCTGTGGGTTAGCCCTGAGCGGTGGATGTAGGAGCAATATCTCCCCAGAAGCACTGGATGGCAGTAGATGCACAACAAACCCGCCTCAGACAAAGGCAATTAAATATAGCAAGGCAAAGAGAAGCTGAAAACTTCAACTGCTTCAATGATCAGTTCTTTACAAATGGCTATTATATAATATAATAAGTAACTGTAGTTTTACTTATTCATTAGAGAGTTTTGTGCATGAGTACAATCCATCTGCTTTAAATGGCTTGAGAGTGAAATTAGCTGTCTCAGATGTTATGGGAGTTGCTGAATATCAGTAAGGAGGAAAAACCTTTCTGTTTTCAGGAATACTGCAAGGCGGATGAACTAAAGATTTTCCTTTGAAAATTTAAATAACTGAATATATTTTCTTATTTGCTGAGGTTTTGCAGATTGATTGCTTTTCTGTATGCATAGGCAAATGAGTGCAGAGCAGTCTTTCTGTCAAACTTGATATTGCTTTTTCTTTGAGATTCAGTCGGACTGATAAAAGTAACAGCACTGCCAAATGCTGCACTGTAAGGCGTTTCGTTTGATAACACACGACTCTCTGTTAAAAAAAAAGAAACACCACCAGCATTTCTGTACACAAGGCAACACAACCCCCTATCCAAAGGCTTCAGAAATCTGCTAATGGGCAGATTTCAGAAAGTAATTAAATTTAGGAGCCAGCATCCCAGTGAAATCCCAAGATTTCACAAAGTGCCTGCTCCTGGCCCACTTCTCTTGGGCTTTTGCTGCTGGGGTGCAAATATCCCCCAGAGGGGCCAGTTGCATATGGCACGGGGGGTAGGGGAGATGCTAAAGGGCAGCCCCTCAGAGCTATCTGATGGCACAGCAGTCTGGGCTTGCTCGAATAATATGGCTTTTAATGCTGTGCTGAGCTTAGAGATAGAAATGTGTACGCAGGAACAAAAATGCAGGTAGCAGTGATGGGGCTCGGGACTGTATTTCAGCAAGCAATGGCCAAGAAATGGTTTCACAGTGGATAGCTGAGTGCTTATGGCTCCCAGTCTGACCGAGTGGCTGAAGCACTACAGCAATCCTTGGCTGCAAAGGAAGAAACTACTGATGAGAGGTGGGAAGAGAAATTATCACTCTGTGAGGCATTAGCAAGAACATTACTGGAACAAACTGACTGCTTCTTGGATCCCCAGTTTAAGGAGCATGCTGATAAATTGGAAAGGATTCAGAGAAGTGCTGCAAGAATGATTTGAAGTCTGGAAAAGCTTAGAGAACGCCAAGAATTCAATATAATTTATCCAGAAGAAGCTTAAGTGCCTTCATCATGGCCTGTAAGTCCCTGCCCAGGGAAAAGGCTTCTGAAGTTTCTGAGCTGCTTTAATACCACCGAGACAGGCTGAGGCCATGGGCAGAGGAAAGCTCGAGATCCAGGCTGGAGGACAAGGACTTTTTCAAAGCACTTGTGCATTATCTATGAAGAGCTCAGGCTCAGCCGTGCTGGGACAGCCGTAATCAAATAAAATGAGCATTCTGCGGATGAGATGCTCCTGTGTTACAGCACTGGGTATCTAGATGAGCAACTTAAGTCAACAGTTGTTTTAGATTTATTCAAGCATAAATATGAGCAGATTTTTGTCTGCCCTTCACCAGACAAACTGTAATGTTCCTAATTTTTCACAGCAATATTAAAACAGAGAGAACTACGCTGCCATAAAATGGATTGTGTAGTACTCAGAAACAACATAATGTAGACAACAAGGTCCTTAGGATAAACAGATATTTTTGTTGCAAATGCAAGAGAACTCTTTTTATATAAAGAAAAGCAGAGATACATCAGATAAAAGCCTCAGTACATAGCTAGATAACAGACCATATTCAATAAGTTTTCTAAACATCTTGTTCTGTCTGTCAGATCTAATGATGACTAGTGACTAGACACCTCAACAAAATGCTGCTTTGCTATTTATTTCTCATTTGTTCTCCTGAGAAATCTCAAAACATTTCCAATTTGATTTAAGGAAGTTTCCCGAAGTCAATTGAACATGCTATAGAAAACAGTTCACTTTCATGGTCAATATGCAGTCTATAAAGAACAATAAGGAGAAAGTAATTTAATTTTGATGAAGCTAACCTTGTATATTTATGCTCTACTTGAATTTTAATCCCCCTGTCACCTGCTCTGAAACTTGTTTTGTGTTGAATCCTTTTGTCACATCCAGATCTTCACCAAGACAGGATATAAACTTCTCTCCCGGGGAGGTCGGGGCCCCAGAGGCACACAGGGGACGAGCACACAGACGCAGATGGTGGTGGAGCACTGTGTGATGAGACTTCTGCTTCCAGCCCATCCTGTCCCATGCTCTCAGAAGTGGCTGTCCTGTTTAAGCCTTTCCCTGGCTGCATCTGAAATCATCTTCGGGTAATTTACCTATTTGTGCCAAAGAGAATGGGACAGTGAATCACTTTGTACTTCACTTTCTACTTCAATGCCAGAGTCCCTCAAGCACAACTACTATGCTGACAGCAGCGACCTTCCAGATAACCCTCAAATTCATCCTCAACCTCTGGACTGCAAACGCACATGTCTGCTCACTGGTGTTCAGAAGGGATGCCTGTGAACCTCAGTTGCTATTATGGCTATTTGTGGGAAGGAGAAGCAAGAAAACAAAGAGTCTGTGCTCAGCCTGGTAATATGGATTGAGAGGAGGTATGCTCACTGCAAATACACATTGAGGGAACAGGCCTCAGGGAGGTTTGGTCTGTGGGACAGCGTAGCTGTGGGATATAAGGGGGACTTGAAAAAACACGGGCTGGAAATTACAAGAAGGATCCCGATCTATTAGAAGAATCAGATCCATCAGGGAGAACCCCACCACCTTGTGCCTCTTGCTGGCATGCCCTGCTTGTCTGGATTGATCCCTGCCTTCCCAAAGTCCTGTGCCAAAGAGCAGCTCTGCTGCTTTTCTGCTTTCCTAGCACACACCCTGTTTTTTCATGGAGAGGATAAGAAATCTCCAGGTTGTGGTTTTTCAAACATATTGTGGGTAGAGTTAAAAAAAGACACCCAAGCAATAGTTTTACAATGAATTTCAGGCCTGCAGTACTTGGCTGATGGTTTGTTGCCAGACTAAACTTTTTTTTTTTTTTTTTTTTGGTTTCTAACATCATTAAGTGCTACAATTTCATGATTTAACACTGGGAAATTTGTATGCGAGGACAAGCCAGCTCTGTGCTTTAATGATACTTATGTATATGGAATTTTAATGAAGATTGCCTTTGGTGGGCCATTCGTCTAATCAAGAATATGTAAGATGCTTCATTTTCAGTGGAGTCTGGAGAGCGGTAAGAGATAGGCATTTGTCCCAACACCACGCAATCGACAGCGTGGCATTTCACACCTGTGACTGGGCAGGGGAAATGGGGACAGACCCGTACAGCTGTGCCCCAACCCAGGATACTCTGTGATTCTATGGCCTGTGGAAGCTGCTGTGATCTGAGCACTGGGAAAGGCTGGTGGAACTTACATCTGAGGGGACCAAAGGATGCTGAGCCACAAAGACTTTGGGCTAAAGTTTCCTGCCTTGTGCTGGAGGCAGGCAGCCAGCTTGGGGCAGAGCTGGTGCCTCAGTGGAGCTCCAGCTTCAGGGACCCCATCCTGGGTGGTAGACAGGGCTGTGGGGTGAGGGTGCTGGCAGCAGAGAGTCCTTTCCATGGATGCCAAGTGCCCTGCAGCAGCTGTGTTAGCTCCCTGCCGGACCAGAGCCCCTTCGTGGCTCCTTGACTCTTTTGTTCCTGGTCTGATTTTTCTCCCCAAACTCCTAAAACTACCCCCTGCCACCACCACGGTACTTCTGCACTTGGCGATGCTGTTTCCCCGTTTCAGCCTGCAGATTTTAAAACACTGTGGGCCTTTATTTCTGGAGAGATGACAGACTCCTGTGCCTCCAGGTCTCCCTCCCAAACAGCACACCCGATGTGTTACTGGCAAGCTGCTGCCCGCACATTCATGTCAGGGCTGTAGTGAGGCTGCCTACACCTTTGCAGCGACACGCTGTTTATTTTCCCCCCAGGTGCACAATGCACTTTGTTGTTAATATTTATGAGTTTTCCCAGTCCTAAGAGAGCTTCAGAGACATTCATCTGAGAGAGCTCCTTCAGCTACAAGTAGCTGAAACCACTCCCAGGTCACCTTCCCGCATCCCTCAGCGCTCCCTCTGTGTTTCAAGTTCTGTAAGAGCTGTGTGGGGGATGTGAAAGGAGAAAACATTGGCAACAGGCACTTCCTTGGCTTGAATAATATGTTTTCCTCATGTTTTCTGGCAATTAGTGGAGGGCTGAGGTATCAATATACATATATAAACTCCTCCTATTAGATTACTTTGTGATTCCCAAATCCCATGGCTTTATCCTTCAGGTTGCTGAGCACCCTCCCGACCCAGGAGCCCCAAAACCTCCCCGCAGGCTGTAGGGTGGGTGCTGACTGCCACGCTGGTATGGCAGTGATTGTGCTGCAGAAAAGCTGGAGCTTTTCAGGCAGGCAGACAAGCAAATTTGCTACCTCGACATCATTCCTCTGCTGTAGCAGGCTGCTCCTTGTTGGGTGTGCGTGGGGCTCGGTGCCGGAGGAGTTAACAGCAGCGGCCCTGGGCTGGTGGCAGAGGGCTGGAAAGCACGCTCTTTAGCATAACAGTGCCTTGCCCCCTGAGCAGCACTGCGAGATCAATCATATTTCTGTTTTAAATTCACTTCCTTGCCTCAACAATATGCAATGCTTCCATCTCCATGGAAATCCTGGTGTTGTGCAGGGCTCACAGCACACAAGGCAGAAGCACAGAAGACGCATTTTTCCCCATGTAAAGAGCAGGCCCAAATTCTCCAGCAGCTGCGAGGGGCTCCCTGCTGCCATTTACTCATTCAATACGGCTGCTCCACTTTAAATATTTTTAAACACCAGAAACTATTGGGCTTTCCAGCATTCTGCTGTCTTGAAACACAAGGACCTTGCAGCAGACTCCAGGTTGGTATAAAAGACCTGCAGAGAGGCACAAAACTCACTGCTTGCCCTTTCACTGGGATGGTTTGCAGACCCCACAAGTGCAAAAGCAACTAAAGGAGGAGGGCTCAGGCTTGCATCATGAGAGCATCCTTTCTTCCTAAGGTAGAAAAGATCAACTAACTTACTCATTTTCCCCTATGTATATGTCTTTTTTTTTTAAAAAAAAAAAAAACATTTGTGTACCACAAACTTACAAAAAAAAAAAAAAAAAAGTGCAATACACACCGGGAGGTCTCTTAGCACAGTGATTTATTTATTTATTTATTTATTGCACCACCAGGAGGTAGAGGACCAGCTCTTCAGGCTGCTCACCTCAAAAAGCTGCTGCAGCTCTGGGAAGAAGCCCTGGTCTGCACAGAGCCATCTCCCCGCACTGCTGATCTCCAGGTCCCTGGCCCCAACTTGTGCCCACCCAAGCAGAGCTGATCCCATCCCGGGAGGCTGTGCAGGTACGCAGGGGTAGATGGTGGTGAGAAGAAACCCCGAGTATTTTGTACACACTGGGGGTGAGCGGTGGGGAAGCCAGTGTGATGCTGGTGGCTGGGCTGCTCTCTGTCTCTGTCGGGATGTGAGCTTGGCTATGGCTCTTCTCCTTTTGGGAGAATGTGGAGAGCGACAGTAATGTCTTTTTGTGGAAATGCTTTGAAATGTACAGATAAAAAGCCTCTACACAGAGGCTAAGTACCGTTATTGTTACTTCTATTCACACAGCACAGGCTTGAAGCACTCTCCTGCTTCTGCTCGCATTTTTAGCACAAATAGGAAGAAAAAAAATATAGATCTGAAAGGATGGCCAACCTAGAGTGAGCTGCCTTACATGAGATTAAAGTTGTTTGAATGAGGTGATGTTTTCCAATCGCCTACTGAAGCTCCCACTGGCATCAGCTGTGGTTTGGCTCCCATCTCGTGTGCTCATCTGATGACTCCTCACCTGCAGTGCTGGCAGGTTCTGCCCTTGCAGGTTGTGGAGGAGAGCGCTCCTCCCTCTCCTTAAGCTGTTGGTTTGAGAGGTTTCTTCTGAAGCAGAGTTTGTGACCCAGTCAGGCTGAGATGTTGGATCAGAAGCAGATGTTTGTTATGTTGGTGTAAAGCTAAAGGAGCAGCTTGGAGTTTTGTGGAGTTGTATGGGATGGAGACGTCAAACAGGCAAGAAACCCCAGTCACTGGGGTTTGTTGCAGTTGGTCATACCAACATAGATTTATATTTTGTTGTAAATTTATATACATTTTAATGTATTTAACTACATTTTAATAAGGACCCTGAACAGGAAACACCTACACAGCAATCCTTTTATTCCAGGATGGAAAGGTTTTCAAACAGCTTCCCCATCCACAGCTGTAGCGTTGTGCCAGCGCCTTCACAGCAAGTCTCTGTGCCATGCTGTCATGAGGAAGGATGGCATTTCCTAGAAAAGGCCAGGCCTGTAGAACAGGCCAGGAGAAAAATGGGCCAGAGCAGGGTGATCAGTGGTAACGAGGCAGGAGGATGCTTGTCTTGCATTGCCTGGTTTCCCAGAAAAGGCTGCAGTGAAACCTAGATGGGGAGAAGAAAGAACAGACCTTTCAAAATTGACAGGCAAATACAAGCTAATGCTTATTGAGAAAAGCTGATTATATGAGGATGAATATGGTATCAGGTATAACAAGGAATTATTGGGTTTATTTTAAGCTGATTTATTTTAAAATAATTTCTGAGCTCCCGAGGAACTGCATAAACATTTTTCATAGTATTTTGGAGCAAAAAAAAAAAAGAGTATTTTGGAGCAAAAGCTTTTCTAATAGAGCTTAAAATTTGTCTCTAGACCATACTGACTTTGTCTATGGGCTGGGCTGCTTACACACTTTGGCTTTTCTGAAAAGCCCAGCTCAAATTGGAACTACTTAACGTAGTTACTCTCAAAATAAATGCCTGCGTGACATTTTAACTCTTTTCAGTTGGACTCACACAGTAACTCTGGACGAGTTGATTCTATCTGTCTCGAGAAAGAAATCACCAAGTTCCTCTCACCTGACTCTGGATGTCCACAATGTCTGCATCTGAGCCAGCCTAGGCGATTCTCCTGATTGCAAGGGACACACAGATGTCTGATGTACCCCAAGCATCACCCTGAAGGTGACCCTGCTGAGGTCAGGGCAGACAGGGAGATTGTCCCTGCTGTTACCCTGTAGACAGTGACTCCAGCTGATGGAGAACATGGCTTCTGTGAAATGGCCTGCCCTGCTAAGAGGGACAATCCCACCGGGAGGTGTGGGCTCTGTGGTCAGGCTGGGTCAAGCAACCCATCAGACAGAGCCTGGCCTGAGCTTTATAGGAGGCACTGAGCTCCAGAAATCCCACCCAAGGCTGTTTCTTGATGTCTCAAGGATGTCTCAAGGATGTCTCTTGGTCTCCTGAGCTGTTTCCCTGGTTCTGAAGTACAAAATGCCCCAGCTGTAAGGTAGAAAATGCCTGTGAAGCATGCAGGCTAGCTTTACATTTTGAAAAGTTTGGGATTCCTAAAGAGAAGCTGCTCCTGTGACTTCTACCACTATAAGTCCCAAGGTTATTACAAATGCAGAAATTAACACCCTTGTCTTTATAGCCTGTGAAAAACCTGATGGAGTTATTTTTATAAATGAGTTGCATATTTTTATGGGCTTAACCTTTTATCCTGAAACTTCTCATAACTGTTTTATTAATGCTCAAGAGATCTGAAGTACAGATTGCTCAGCTTAAATAGTGGAGGAAATTTAAATTACAGTTAAGACTTGGCAGGAAAACTAACCTGAGCCACAGCTGCTGCTTGGAACGAGTGGCTGGCGGGTTAGGTCACCTGCCACTGACCATCTGCCTGGAAAATGTAGACTTTGTACATTGATACGTACTTCGTGTTTTCCAGTGACGGAGATTTTGTAGCTAGACGGTAACCCTTGACTTCAATATTAATTGAGATGTGTTGTTTTTTATTCCCATTAAATGCCTTCTCTCATTTTGAAACTTTACACCACTCCCGTGGTAAAGCCCATTTAGTCTGAAACGAGGATGTGGAATTACTGCTGTGTCCCTGGGTCCTCAGCAAGGGCACTGTGCAAGCCCTTGTTCCCCTGGAGCTGAGCAGGGCATGGTGGCCCAGCTCTGTGCCAGGCTAAATTTTGGCACAGCCAAAAGCTGATATCACCTTGGAGGGGAAACTTCCTCCATTACAAATTACAGTACCGAGAAAGTGAGTTAAATCAGAGACATGAAATTATTAAATTTGAGTTGACCTCTAACTTATAGGCTTTCACCTGATTCTTCAAATGCTGTGTTAAGGTAATAATTGGTAATTGTCTTAAGAATGCCATGAAGGTTCACCTTATTCTCATTCTCAAGAAACGAAGATGAGGACTTTGGGAAAAAATTAAAGCCCTGACCATCTCAAAAAGGACAGGCAGAAGGGTAAAGCCTGCTTCTGAATCTTGGGCAAGGGAGAAGAGGCAGAGAGCAGCATTGTGTCTCAGAGGAACGTGGCACGTGCAGCGGCAAGGGACAGGGAGCCCTCACACTTGGGGATCGGAAGAGGAGACCAATCAGTTCCTCTTCCTCTGTAGATTGAGAAAAAGTGCACAGGGGGTGGACTGAGCCCAGGAGGAAAGGTTGAACAGAGATCCCTAAGCCAAAGATCCCTAAGGAAACCAGAAGCAAGGCTTTCAGAAGATGTAAATGAGAGGGTCGTGGTGTGAAAGCAAAAGATGACTTTTCTTTCCTTCCTTGGGTGTATATAGAACTTTGCTGAGCATTTTTCCAAGCTCACAGGATTCATATGTCAGCAAAGGCAAATAGCGTGTGTTAACTCTACCTCAGGTCTGGACCAGATGGTGCTCACTAAGGCTATCACTGGCATTGTGGTCAGGTGAAGAAGGAACTGCATAAATGGATTTCTTGGCTCATTTTACTAAGCTCAGGTGAGAGGCTTGTGTGAGCTAAATTCACGAGTTAAGGTCTGTAGAGTCATCTGGGGACATTTGGCTTAATCCTGTAATCAAAGTAGGGCCATCTCTGAAGTTAGCTTCAACTTCAAAGCTAGATCATATTGCTCAAGGTCATGTCATGAGCTACATAGCATACACCAAAGCTACACAACTCAGGGAAGCATGCAAAAGCAGGTATTGAAAGATTAGGTTTTCCTTCTGCCATTGGAGTCTCTGAGGAGGGCTAGTATCAACAACCTGAGCAATTTACAGTTTGTTGCACTAGAGATGCCATCACCTGGATCACAGTTAGGTTTACATTGGAGTCTGTGAAATCCAAGGCTAGAAACCTAGTATGGTACCGAGTCCTGCAGTATGCAGCCTTGGAGTGAGTTTGGTGCCTTTGGTATCATGCACGCTACAGTTCTTCACATAATGAATGTGGGATTCCTGTGCCAGAAATGCTTGTGCCATTGCTGTGTCCTGCAAGGCCTGTTTGATAAGAGGAACAGCATTCACTGGGATGACTGATTTGCTTTAGGGTTGGTTGCATTTCCTCATTTGTAAGGGTATGAGATTTATAGGTCAGGATTTAGGAATTGGGCTGAATTTTTATTTATTTATTTATTTATTTATATTTTTTATTTTTTGAGATCACTGCACATCTACGGAGCTTAGAAATCATTCTGATCTATTGGCCTCATTTCGTAGCAGCCTTCTTTCCTGCCTGCAGTCACTGCAGGCTCTCAGTCAGGCTAAAGGAAGCACTTCTTCCTTGTCCTTAAACAGTGGCATCTGTCCCACCACTGTTAGCTGCCACATCAGTCTGGCATGTTTAGTTGTCTCCTTCTCCTTCGAAGATAGATCTTTGTGATCTATCACAAAGTTTAACCATTCGGTGTAGTTAAACTCAAGGCCATAACGAAATAAAATACTGAATTGTCCACTGGAGCCTATCCAAGCCCAAATCCACCACATATTTTGGAAGGCAGGGGAGAAAAACTAAATTATTCAACACATGAGGTCCCCACTCATAGCCTAAATCAAATGACTAGCCTTCAATGACTAGCTAATGAACTAGGACTTAATCATAGCCCACCAACATATAGCAGCACAACTGATTAATTCCACCACTTGCCACGTTACAACAAGCGAGGTCATTTTTCTCCCCTCCAAATCCAGTAGATGTTAATTCTAGCACATAGCCTTCCCCTTAGCCTGGATGGTCTCCCCAAAAGCCTGCTCAGAAAGCCTTCTTGTCCATCTCCTTGGGCCCTCAGTTGATTAAAACTGGCATGGCTGAGGGCTCGGTGTGGAGGCAGATACAGACACCAGGCTGGGAGGTGCGGCTCTTGGCCAGAGGACCAGGCCTCGAAAAGCAGGAAGGGTGGGCCAACAAGAAACTCATGAATTTTAGAATGAACAAGGCCTGCACCTGGGATGAAATAGCCCCATGAAATTCTGCAGGTGGGCAACTGAGCAGGCAGCAGCTCTTCCAAAAAGGACCTGGGGTTGCTTGTGGACATTAAATTGTGCCAATGCTGTACCCTTGCAGCCGGGCAGAGCAGCTGCATCCTGGGATGCTCCAGTGAGGATGCAACCAGCACCCCTCTGCTTGGCACTTGTGAGGCCTCTCCTGCCTTCTGCACCCACTTTTGGACATATCTGCTACAAGGAAGAGATCACCAAGATGGACAGAGTCCAGTGGAGAGCCACTAGGATAGTTAGGAAGCTCAAGCAACAATTAGGAAGAGCTGAGGAGGTTTGGTTAGCCGTGAGAAGGCTAAGAGGGATGTTATTGCTGTCTCCTGCTACATCATGGGATGGGGTGGTGATAGAGATGACAAATGCAAACCCTAATCAAAGATGCAGAATGAAAGGACAAGAAGCAACTGTCATGGGCTGCAACAAGGGAAACACCAACTGGACATCAGCATATTTTTCAAGGAGAGTGCAATTGGGAAACCTGCTCTGCTTCGAAGCTAGCCCTGCTTTGAGGAGGAGGTAAGACCAGAGGCCCCTGGAGGGACAGCCTTTCTTATCAGAGCTGTTCTGCAATTATCTGGTTCTTCCTTTTCACTCCTCAGACTTAATTCCCAGCAATAACCTGTACGACAGGGACCTGTCAGGTCTGGGAAATTAATCATTTATTGTTTATCTGCATTGTATTCTGCCAAATCCTCCATGCTAGAATCAAGACAGATGCCTGCAGGGTTGAATTACTTGTATTTTATTGAGCAAAGTTATTGTTTATGACATTACAGCTAAGACAGAGATGGAGTGGGATAAAGAACGTGCTTTCAGATCTTGTGGCCTGCAGGGCCATATTTATTACCATATCACTGGCTATATCTATATCAGTATATGTGCTAGGATACGTGATTGGCTATTTTTTTTTTTTTGTTTTTAACAAAGGCCCTCGTAGGGCATTGGCCTGAGCTGGCTGGCTCAGACGGCGCCAGGACACAGTTTGGGGCATAACAGTCTGAAGGAAAGAGCCAAGTCTTCTTTTAAGAGGTAGGGTGAAGGCTTGTGCCTATGTGCAATGTTCTGGTCTGGGATAGATCACTGGGCTGTGATACACAAAAAGTTTGGGTTTGAGGTTATCTCTTGGGAAAACCATTTGTGAAAGAGCTGGGGTAATGTCCTGAGGTGCTGAAGAATCAGAGTGAGGGCTGGTTCCCCTGGGACACAGCTTATCGCAGGTTGTGTGTCTGGATTAAAGCTAAAGTCTGCTTAAAAAAACAGGAATTAAGAGCCTGAAGAGGGTTGAGTGCTGGCTGCCCTGTGACACTTCTTTGGGGTGGCAAGGGCTGTTGTGAATTTCTGGTGCATTAGGTATTGTTATACTAGGTTTTCTAGCTGAAACCACCGCTCCTGTGGACACGGGACTTCACCCTAGCCTTTGAAGGCTTGAAACATAAATCTAGCTCTCAAGTCCCTTCCTCATGCTGACATATTAATGCTAAAAAACCCTGAAAACTCTCAGAAAAAAAAAAAAAAGAAAAAAAAAGGACACGGTTTGGATTTGGATCAAGGTTCCAGGCTACATGGGGGCAAGCGTGAAATGTTCAAATGAGGGATGAAAGCTGTATTCTGGTAAATGATAAGCTAAATTTCTTCCTGGAATCATCCGTGTTTAATTCTGGGGGCACAGAGGTGTTGCTGGGCAGGGTTTAAAGCTAGAATTGGGGTTGAGGGCTAGAAGTAGAAGCAGTTATTTACAGAATGTTACAGGAGTGATAAAGTTAGAATGAAGCTTGATTCTCTGAAGAAGAACTGGGTTATAGTTTGGTGATTATTAATTAATAAGTTTTGGGTTAGTGCTAGGCTTGAGGTGAGGGCAAAGAGGTTGTGCTACCTGTTGGATTCTGTGAAATCCCAAGGAAGTAAAAGAGGATGTTGTGGATGTGGGTGAAGAAATGGTTGTACCTCTTCCTAGACTGGGTAAGGATTTGGTTATGGCAGAGAAGAGAAGTTAGATCAGTACTGGATTTTGCAATATCTGCTGCCATAGGGTAAGTATACATAAAACAAAAACAGATAAATAAGCAAAGTGGAGAGTTGGCAGGAAGGTTTCAGTACAGAAAGTGTCCAGGCAAGGGCTGCAAAGCACAGAGCAGCAGGGAGCCTATCCAGGTGCTCTCTGTGTCCAGCGCTGGCTTCTTGCTCTAGCTTTGTCTGCTGTCAGAATGTAAGATCCAACTAGTAAGGCAATGCACTTTCCTAGCCAAAGTTTCCAGTTCAAAAACAACTGGTATACTTTTGAAAATGGTCCAGATTTAAAGGGACTGACCTTTTTTTCTCTGAGCATTGGGCAGTATATTCACATTGCATGGAAGTGTCCATATACAACTTTGATAAAAGGATGAAATGGAAGCCTTCATAGAGTACCCACTGTAATTTTCCTGACCACAGAGGGCAATGTTTAATATTCATGCTTTGGATGTATTAAAAGATAAAATATGAATCAAATAGCGTGACTGGAAGCTGGTTTCTTTCAGAAGAAAGTAGAAGTTGAAACTTTTATGCATCTGCACATCAAAGCGTTATTACTAGCTAAGGTTTCTTTTTATAATTTAAGCCCATATCTGAATTGAATTTCAATGGGTTGGTTGTGCAGTGTATTCCAATCTCCATATCAGTCAAATTTGATGAACACCCCAAAGCTCAGTGGCTGAGAAAGAGAGAAGAAAAAGCCTGCCTAGGAACATCAAATGGGAGTGCAGGCCTGATATCTTTTGTCAGTAGAAAGATTGTTTTAATACCCTGTCGGTCACAGTAATAACCTTAAACAAATAGATCACTTGTATTTACTTTGTAATATCAGTGCTTTTACAAGATTGACTACCTAGTGGGATTGTCTGTACAAATTTCACAGTTGTCCCCAGGCAGCTCTGTGAAGAGGACACTTTAACTCCATATGCCACAGAAAGATGCCTTCAGTGACGCTCCATGAATTAATCATATCCCCAGGGGCTATGGGAGGACAGTCGTAGGAAAACCCTGCTGGAACGACTGGGAGAGCTCCAATGAGCTGTCTCAGCACCTGGCTGCTCTGTGTGGTGGGGAGCAGTTGTATTGAATAAAGCAGGGTGAGCAGATAGAGCTGAACCTCAAGGAGCTGCCGGGGCAAGAGATGGAGGCGAGCTGAGACCACACAATTTACATTACAGACCTGCATGGGCTCCCCACCACCTGAGGCCAGGGGGTTAGAAGAAAGAAAAGGCAGTAAACATTTGTCTAGCAGATTACTCTTTTCCCCTAATCCCCAACACTGCTCTTGTGTTACAAAAAGACTTTAAGGACAAGCTGTGCATGCTCCTTTCTTGCTCTTAAAATTGCTAAGTGGCGAGCTGGAGGTTTTGATGAACAAGTGACTTTTTTCTTACTGGTTATCTATTACTTCTCAGCTTCTAGGATCATACCCTCCACCCTGAGGCCATGCCCAGCCATTCCCAAGAAACACAGTGCTAGTCCAGCCTGTGCATCCCAGGGATGGGGGGTTAACCGCCTGCAGTGAAAAGGTAAAATGATCACCGACACCGCCTATATTTTCTATTCTTGTTATTTACAGCAGGCTGTGCCAGTTCTGGCTCAATTTTCTTTCATCTTTTCTGGGCAACAGAAGTTTTCCTTTTAGATGAACATAAATAAAAACCTCTCAGAGTAATGATGCTTGCATGGAGGGTATGCTAACCTACAGGAGTGTGAAGTAGGTTTACATTCAGAGAACAACATATGCATCAGGATTATTCACCCTCCCTCCCTCCATGTGAAACCTTTTCCTCTTCTGTTTCCATTTGTGTGAGGTACCAGTTCATTACTGTCAGACATTTAAAATGCATCCAGTGCAAGTTAATGCATCAGCTTTTTTCTAAATGCTTTTCAATTGGTCTGTTTCTACTGTATTTTAAACCTGTTTTTCCCTGTCAAGACTGATCTTGCTAGATGAATATGAGCACAGCTTTGGTTTTGTATTTCACTGCACCTGGTTCTGAATTCACAGGGTCTAATTCACCTCTCCAACCCTGCCAAGGGACACCCAGGAGACCACTGGAGGAAATCCTGATTTATAGCTATAAAGTAGGAAATCAGATCACTGGTTAAAGCTTTAGACATGCCAGGAACAAATCATCTGACCACACAGACACAAGAATGGCTAGAAATGTAAAGCAAATCTAGAAAGTTCCAAAGGACACTGTGTCCTAAACACATTTCTTTCTGCCAGTCAATATGAAGGGAGCCTTGGTGTGACTAGCTTGGATGTAGCCCTCTACCATCTCCAATTTGATGAAATTCATTTCCCATCTTCTCTTTCCCCCAAATTGTCACTGTTGCCATTCATCTACGTGCTGGATATTCTTGCCTTTTCTGGATCTCAGGGATGAAAACCAGACTCCAACATCCCCAGCGTGTAACACTGTCACATCAGAGAGTCATAGAGTCATAAAACCATTAAGGCTGGAAAAGCCCTCCAAGATCACCTGGTCCAACCACTCCCTACCACCAATGCCACCACTAACCCATGTCCCCAAGCACCACAGCTGGTGGCAGGGCCAGATCCATAAACACCTCAGGCCCTATTAGTTGCTGAGAGAACCTATACATTAACTGAAAGTATTCTGCACTGTCCAACTGCTCCGACAGAACCAGAGGACTCTTTTTTTCCAAGCTGCACTGTAAGAATCTATGTTCTTTGTGATTTCATGAGAGCCTGGGTGCCCTGAGGCTTTGGTTAATCTGACTTCTTACTCCTCATGCTCTCTATGGCATTTCTGTCTCCTTTCCTTTTTGCACAGAACAGTGGTTTTGTATTTCTGTTGAACTTGAGCAGGCTTTGGACTGGGCAGGTACAGGTACACACGATCAATTTTACTTCTGCTGTGAGTAAAAATCTTAAACTGTTTAGTCAACACATGTCTCCTCCAGAGAAATGCCTCATTGCCTGGCTGTTTCATTTTGAAGCCTTGTAGCCATGAAATCTGTTGGGAGAACACAAACACTTGTGATTACCTGACAGCTCTAGGAAATGGCACGGAGACAAGGTTTGTCTTTGAGATAAAAGTGCTGATTGCAGGTGGAGGCTGCAGGCAGATCTTTGAAACTTCTGCCTGGCCTTTGGGCTCTCAAGAGCATCAAAGGCAGGGATACCCTGCTGGCCGGCCTCCATGAGCAACAGCAGCTTGCTGCTGCTCTTCTGCACAGCGCTGAGTAATGGGTTTGTTAAACTAAATAGGGTTGAGGGTGTCTGTAAGCTTGATGCCATTACTTTTGCCTGATGTAAGTGAGATGCCATTATTCTGTAATGTAATCACTCTGTTACACAGACCTTCCCAGTAATTCCGAGAGCCCTCGCTATTGCACAGGCTGCGCACACCCCTTCCAAGGAGCAGGTCCTGAGCCAGGGACGTGCAGTCTAAATAATATACAGGGGAGTGTGGAGAGGAGCACGTGGGGAATTTTTATGTAGGGAAATCAAACAGTTTGCACCACACTGAGCAGAAAGCCTGTCTGAAGGAGTCGGATTTTCAAGTGCTAACCATGAATCCCTCCTCAGAACGGTGGCGGGACAAGCTGCATTTGTATCTGCCTGATCTGAAGCACGGCTCACTGCATCTACAGCGAGCACTGTCAGATGCCACTTTAGAGACGGGAGCCCCAAGAAGTGCTGCTTCCTGGGGCTTTGGTCACTGATTCATCAAATACTCCTTAGAGAAAGTTGGGAAGACCAAACTTATAAAATCCACCAATTCCTTCTTTCTCCCTCATCCCTGGCTGTCTCTGAATGTGTTAGTCCTCCTCGCAAGGGCTTTCTGAGCCAGGACAGGGGGTGAAGTCTGTGTTTCCCAGCCACAGACCACACATCTTCAGTACTGCTCACTCTCCTTTGCACAGGGGAGGCCTTGCACTTCCTTACACCCTGGTCCTCCCTTTCTGATTCTTTTTTTTTACATATTCTTTTTGCCCATCACAGGCTCTGAACTGTCTGTTAGCGGACTACCAAGGGCCCTATGCACTTTGCCTTTTCTTTCTCTCTCTCCTCTTTTTTTTTTTCTTTTTTTTTTCTTTTTTTTTCTTTTTTTTTTTTTCTTCTTTTTTTTCTTTTTTTTTTTTTTTCCTGCAAATAACTTTCAGCATTAGAGCTGATGTGCCTCATCAGCTACAAATCCTGCCAAGGAATCTTTGTTCCTGTGACTGTGCTCCAGCACCATTCGTGCCACAGGCAAGTGGGGAGAGGATGCAAACGTGCAGGTATACAAGCAAATCCTGGGAGCTCTCATCTGCGGTGTAACGGTGAGATAATTGAAAATCCTTGGTGGTTATGCTTTTGTTGGTCTTGCTTTTACAGAATGACCTACGTGAACTGTAGTGAGACCCAGGCACAAAGCCAAGGGCAGAAGCTTGTGTCCGTCATGCAGAGCCTGGTCAAGGCAGTCATGGCTTTCTGGCTCTCTTTGCATTCCTGCCTGCTGCAGATCTCTGCTGGACCAGCATCCCACTTTTCTTCCAATTACATATAATCACAAGGAGGCTTCCGAGGTGTGAAAATCAGGACTGAACAAAGCAAACCAACTGCTGAACTGCCCTTAGCCCACTGCATGCTGCTGGGGAGGCAGCCCTATGCTGTGCTTATTCTGAGGTCAGTTCATTTCAATTTGTGCCTAAATCTCCTGATAGCACAGCACCAAGCAGTGAAGCTAGACCAAAGAGCACCAGTAGTCCAAATTATTATTAAAAAAGAGCAAAGAAAAAGGGATTTATAGACTCATTTGGATTTCAGACCTAATCTAGGTAGCGCTCTGCTTTACACTCAACTATTCTGGAAAATATCCTCGTGAGATTTTGAACAGGAAAGTCAGAGATTCTACAAAACGGATTGCGTGCTCGAGATTTCTACCACTTCTGGGCAAAAATCCCATGAGGGTTGTTATTCTTGTGAATTTTCATCTGCATCTGAACAAGAAAGTATGTTCTTGAAGCTTTAAATCTCTCGGTCAGATCCACAGCAGAGTAGAAGTTCAATTCTGACACTTCCTAAAGTCTGAAAAACAAAGTGGGATGAACTGTGAGAGTTTTTTTTTCCCTTTGTCACACCCTCAGTATCACCTACCAGTGGCCTCTGGGGGGGGGGGGGTCAGCACTCAGCTCTGCTGCCTGGCGCACAGGGACAGCTCTGCATATGCTGCAGTGCCCCATGGACAAGCAAGAGACTGGGCTGGCAGTGGAGATGGCCAAGGTGGCCACAGACTGAAATTCTGTGGTAATCTAAGGGAAAAACAAACAAACAAACAAACAAACAAAACCCAGTATTTTCATCTGGTTCTATAGAAAGAGAAAGGGGAAAAAGTGCCATCTTATATGTACTCTGTTAGAAGCGTTAAGGTACATTGGGTACTGAGGCTGACAGGTTTTTGGTTGCCACCACCTTCTCCAGCCTTCCAGGGAGCGAGAGGGGTGCTACACGAGGGAGATGGGGAACGTGTGGGACCCTGGTGTGGGCCATGCCCCTGCTGCCAGGCCCCTACCAGCTGAGCAGAGCTGGGGGGCAGCAGCAGGTCCCGTGCATGAGTCAGGGATGGGGTTGAAGTCAGGCACACCTACAGGGGCCAAAGTGTGCCCAAGATAGTGCAAGTGTATTCCTGAGAGGTGTAGGGGCCTAAATCAACAGGAAGATGTGCAAAACCTCCCCCACAACAACGTGTGAGGAGATTCTGACACCACAAGACCCCAGCTGTTGTTTTTTTTTTGATGGTAAGACCATGCAAAGAGCACTAGGGCCATGTGGAAGGTCTTGAGCTGTGGGCAAAGCCCCATGGATACATGTTGGCATCCAATTGGTGTCCCCAGCTCCTGCTCCATGCCCTGGGCAGCTCTGTTGGTGTTTCTGGCCATGGTTGTGACCTGGCAGACTAGGTACTCATTTTTTGTCCCCCTGGGGCAGTCCGTTCAAGATGCATCTGCAACTGGCAACTCTTGCCAAACCCATGTTAAGATGTGGGCACATTACATTATAGCATAATGCTCAGGCAGACACAAATGGGTCCACATCTCCCAGGTGCCACGTGGATGGGGATTTAGGCACAGCCCCGGTCCCCAGTCCCAGACTAGGAGCTGCTGCTCTCCTCTCTCTTGCTGCCATCCAAGGTGATTGGCCCATGATTGAAAGGGTTTTTTGCAACCTGCTTAGATAACAGAAATTTCAGAGTACTGATACATTAAGAAAACAGGCATAGTTTGCATTTGGTTTTCATAAGGAGGTTGGATACGACCTGAGGTATGCAAATGCATTCTGATGCAGAGAAAAAGATTTCAGGACTGTGGAGGTGGAAGAGTTGGCAAATTGCACAGCATTATGGAATAATACTCCATTTTAGTGCAAATTGAGGAACAACAGCTGTTACAGCATGTCAGTATTTGGGGAGGTTAATTCTCAGAGCAGAGGAATAGAAAGCATTGCTGTCACGTACACAGAAAGGAAAGGAAGAGAGCACAGCAACAAACAGGTGAAAAAGACTCGTGTTGTTATCCATAGGAGAATACGAACACTAACTCCTTATTTAATCCTTGCAGAACTATTTAAAATATTAAAAATACTGGATCTCAGAGGGGATCTAGAATCGTTACAGAAGGTGAGTTAAATTATAAAATGAACGTTTGAGGGTTTGGGACTTATTTGCAGGAGTAAGGTAAGTATTTCTTTTTTCACAATTCTTTTTCTCTTTTATATTTTTTTTCCTTGGGAAAAAAATGCACACCACATATTCTTCTTACCAACGTTTGTGTTCTTCAAACCCAGACGGTGAACCCCAGCTTCACCCGCAGCCTCACCCCTGCCCTCTGGCAGACACTTACCTGCCCCCTGCCCCAGCTGCTGCTGACGGCTGAGGCACAGAATCTCACAGATCCTCTCTTAGCCTTAATCTTCTTCCCTCCCTTTCCTCCTAAAGTATAACCAATGGTTTGATTTTCCATCCTCCTAGAGCTGGTATTTGTATCCCCTGCTTCTTGACCCCATTTTCTCATATTCTGTTCTCTAAACTCAATGAAGGAATTGTGTCTTCTCTTCTAACTGCACCCTTGGTCCCCCTATTCCTTCCTCTGCCTTCGGCAACTGTTCTTCTGGGACTGGAAAGACTCCATTTGTCTGGTTTTATTTATGCATGGTCACGTTTACAAAATTTAGGCCTATCATCAAATCTTAGTATCACAGTATCACAAAATAGTTTGGGTTGGAAGGGACCTTAAAGATGACCCAGTCCCACCCCCCTGCCATGGGCAGGGACACCTCCCACCAGCCCAGGCTGCCCAAAGCCCCATCCAGCCTGGCCTTGAGCACCTCCAGGGATGGGGCAGCCACAGCTTCTCTGGGCAGCCTGTGCCAGTGCTGCACCACCCTCATGGTAGAGTTTTTTCCTGATGTCTAATCTAAATCTACCCTCTTTTACTTTTAAACTGTTACCTCTTGTCCTGTCACTACACTCCCTGATAAAGAGTCTCTCCCCAGCTTTCATCAAAGGCCCCCTATAAGCACTGAAAGGCTGCTATAAGGTCTCCCTGGAGCCTTCTGTTCTCTGGACTAATTAACCCCACCTCTCTCATCTTGTCTTTGTAGGAGGTGTGCTCCAGCCCTCTGATCATCCTCATGGCCCTCCTCTGGACCTGCTCTAACAGGTCTATGTCCTTCTTGTGCTGGGGGCCCCAGGGCTGAATGCAGGGCTCTCGGTGGGTCTCACAAGAGCAGAGAAAATGAGGACAATCACCTCCCTCGCCCTGCTGGCCATGATTCTTTTGATGCAGCCCAGGACACAGCTGGCTTTCTGGGCTGCAAGTGCACACTGCTGGACCATGTTCACTTTTTCATCCACTGTTTCCCAATGACAATCTGACACTAATCTCAAAGTGAAGCCTGGGTAACTAGCTCTCAGAGACCCTGCTCAAGCACGTTAACTATAGTGGAACGTTTTAGCAGCAGAAACATTTGTCTTGGACATCAAGTTGGAGTCAGTTTTCCTGCATAAACATTAGTACCATTTGAGATGCCTGGTCTGCCTGCTAGTCCAGGAGCATATGGCCTTCTGCAGGCTCTGGAGGATCATTTGAACACCCTGGAGCATCTGACTCCACATTCACTAAGCTTAGGGAAGTTAGGGAGATCCACAGCTAGGGGAGACAAGACCCCAGGAGATGAAACCCCAGAATAGGCAATGGAGGTTGGGATTTAGGTGTCCGTGTGAAGAGAAGGCCATCTGAGATGCTCTACATGTATCTGAGATGATCTTACCAGGTTGGCATTAACCAGCCACTGTTTAATGCCAACTGTGACTGTGCCCTTCTGGTGTGGCCACAGCAGTTGAACAAGCAAACTCTGTAGCATCTCAGGTATCATTAGGTGCCTCTGTTCAGGCAAATGAATCCAGTAAGCCGAGCCTTGGGAGTAAATTGTCCTCACAGTTACTGAAAGTATTTAAGCATAGCCACTCCCTTCATTCTAGATGTCCCAAGATACCTGAGACCCTGGCTAGGGCTGGTGGATATGGCAGCAGGCCTGTCAGATCCCTGCTGGCATGCAGCAAGATTCCTACAGCATCTTGAACAGTACTTGGTGTCCGTGTTGGTGCAACTGAATCGCCCTGGATGTGACCTTGGTGGAGTGAGCTGAATCGCTCTCTGTGCTCCGCTGGCTCTATTGACCAGGCTCCCCCAGGGTGTAACATAAACTTATACATCCAGCCGAAATGGTGGCACCTTGATTTAGCCTGGAGCTGCATCCTATCCTTACAGCTGACAGTTGCAGCGTAGCCCCGTGGCTTTCTGTGGAGCACTTAGCACACTTCAGGAGTTTAAAGTCTTAATAATGATGTCAAAGCAATAATACAAGTGTAATAATGCCATTATTTTTATTCTAATTTTCTAATCATGAAGTCCTATTGGTTGTTCTACTTCTATGGCTCTGTAGTAAACAAATGATGAGGTTCATTTGCTCTCCAGAGCTTATCTGTAATTACATTATATTTATTTAAATAGCATTTACATTATATATGTATATAAAAATGACACATTGCCCCCATTAAGAAATAAAAACTATCCACTAGTAGAGGTAGGAAGTAGAAGATGCGGGATACAACCTCTGTGGAGCAGTGAAAGCTCAGGGTCTTTTATGGAACAAAATCAATTTGTTTTCTCTTTCTCGTGGTGCCTTCAGACGTGCAGAGGAATCCTGCCTAATACCACGTTACCCAGCCTTGGCTGTCTCAGCCTCCCTGCTCTGGGCTGCTCTGCGCTTCGCTGGCTTTGCTTTTGCTAAGACCTGGCCAGCAGCACTCCTTGGCTGGGATACACGAGCAGAAACACCTCTGAAAACGGAGAGCCTGGCTCTGCCGTCCTCATGGTTAGTCCGACAAGAGTCGCTCCTGTAGGAGGACCAACTGAAATATTGTTTCTCCAATTTAGTCTCTGCCAGCTCTTATTTTTCATGTTCTATCTGTGCTATAACTTAGTTGATGCAGCAGGTGCTTTTTAAATAAAGGGAGAGAGAGATTGCTTTCCTGTTTATTTCGTGTTTGATAACTTCGAGGTGGATACATTCTGCCTATGCCATCCTTAATAGAAACAGGATTTGTGAGATCTGTTGTAATATCACCGGAGCAGGTGTTAAAGAAAAGTTGGTCCTTCAGGCAGCCTTAACCCTTTGCTCATCCAGCAAGGCTGATCTTTACATACGTGGTCACCCGAGGGCTCTCAATTCTCACCATAAACCCAAGCAACTGATCAAATGGCAGGAAATTCTTCTCTTCCTTCAAACTCTGGGGTTGGGGTGGTAAGTTATCTTTTAAAGAAACATTGGCAGCCCTCCAAAAATGCCAGTAATTTGCATCTGGCTGAGCTACAGCTGGAGCAATTAGCTGTTCATGTTCCTCACTGTTTTACTTGTGGTTGTGGATTGGGTTATTTTTACCTGGCTGTGAAATTTTGGAGTTTATTGCTATGCAGCAAACCTGTGTGACCTGGCACAGGAGAGCTGATGAAGGACAAAATCAAGTTTGACTGTTTCAAAGAACAAAACTTTAGCACAAGTAAAGAACAACTTCCAGCAGTGCTAGCAGCTTGAAGATCTGAGTCTGTTCATTCAATTCAGCTGGAGAGCTCAAGCATCTGATACTCCCCTATAGCTGGCCAAAGCCCGAGTTTGAGCTTTGTGGCAAATTTTGATTTTTAGTGAGATTTTAAAGACCCAGTTGCAGCAAACCTCTCCAGCTGAAGAGCTGATGGAGACGGTGTTTGAGGTAGGAGGGGGCGGAGAATGGTTAAGTGGATGCAGGAAGGGCAAAATGCATTGACAGAAAAGCTGAACGTGGAAGAGCTGATACTGAGGGATGGTGAATATGGGCAGCAGGGGACAAATGGACCAGGCAGAGCAGGAGCCACAGAGAAAAGTCAGCAGGAGAAGCGTGGACAAAAGTGGAGGAGGCTGAAGTGGTGTTTGTGAAGCAAGGAATGATTTGGACATGGGATGAAGAAGGTGAGCAGGAAATTGATAGGAATAGATGGAAAGCAAAAAGGTGAAATTGTAGCTACATTTCAAAATGTTTCTCTCAGTTTCTCAGTGGCTCCAGGAGAATCAGGAGATGTCTCAACACATGCAGCACCAGCCACACTTCTGAGCTAGCAGACACCTGGGCAGATGACAGACCACTGGCAGGACATACCTCTGCTCAGCACAGCATCTTTCAGGGTGTTTGTCCAGGTGCCAGTAATTCCATCTCCACCAACACCCTACACTGCAGTCTCATCAGTCTCACTGCCAGGTTTATGCTTGTGCAATATACAACAACCCCCAAAACATCAACATCTCCATTTCAAGCACGTGGTGGCAGAAACATGGGTCTAGCCAAAAGAAAAGTGGAATGTTTGATTTACTAAAAAGGCCTAACAACTCCTCGTGTTTTAGAGAGGCAGTGCAGAGATGGCTGTCTGGTTTATTTTATTTCACCTGTTAGCTTTCTCCAACATTGATATGCTGCAAATTGTTTTCCATCTTTCCCTCGCAGACTGGGGAGTAGGAAGGTGTTTTTTCCTTTTCCTTAAAACCACGTTTTCATATTGAGCTTCAAGGGCTGTATTTTAAACTAAAGAGGAGCACCAGCACAGTTTTCATTAATAAAATATCACTGTGCATGGTATATAGGTTGCTACTGGCAAGGAGAGAAATGACTAAGCAGGATATATGCTTTTATTTTTTATATGCTTATTCTAAAATTGACCTGACAGTTTCTAGCTATTCCTTAGTGACGGATTTCAAACTATTCAAAAAGATAATTTTCAGCTCTTGCATTTCACTTTGGAACTTCATGCACAGATTCTTCCACAATGTTTAGCGTGTCAAAGGCTGTCTAACAGCACAGAGCCTTGCTTGTAAAACACGTGCACACAGAAATGTAACAAGATTGTGTTTTGGCAATAAGCTTAAATCTCAAAGAAATGTTCCACTACTGTGATTAATTAAAGACAACTCAAGTGTTACCTTCAGCCTGAACTGGTACATCGTTAAGCAGCCTAATTAATACTAGGACATACTGAAACAAGAGAGGTATTTGGGATTTTCAGTTACTAAGGGAAACCTAAGTGCTGTCTGTTAAATGCTTTGGCCTCCTTTTCTTGTAGAAAATGTGCTTTGTAACTTCCCCATATGCTCCTGCTGTTCTCTTCCTGATGGATGTTGCTATGGAAGCAAACTGGGGGGAAAAAAAAAATCAAACAGCTAATAATGTTTCTGCAAATGATTGCACAGGTGGAGCTGAAAAGTACAGATGACATAAGTTAGTTAGGCAGTGGATGTGAGCTGCAGCAACTATTTGAGGCCAGGCATCAAACCACTCACATTTCCCTTTCCTTCTGCTTTACATCTATTTATTGAAATCTCAGATCTCTGCAGGCTGTTGAGGTTTGTTTTGCCTCTTATTGAGTAAATTTATTCAGAAAGTTTCAGAGATGTTCTTATCCACTGGCTAAAACAGAGGTTTAGGAGATGGAGAAGAGCAGGGCTGGGTACACAGCTCACGTGGCAGGACAGTCTTGGAGAATGCAGGTGCCTTGAGGCTTTGGGATAATGAACTTCTGTCTTCTATTCAAATTAAAAGAGACATCCTCTGGTTCTGTGTGGAAATTGTATATTATTCTAGCAGTAGGAAGGATACACATACTGGATGTTGGAGAGATGATCATGCAATGTGACTTTCTTCTTCTGTGCTGGCTTTGATGCAAAGTACACCCCACAAGTGTGTGAGGGTGTGGGGATACACTACTGAGAGGTCCATATAGAGTCTACTTAAGTACTAAACATGAGGATAGAGAGATCCAAGGAGCAAAAGCAATACAGCTTGTGGACAGGGTCTCTACAGACTCTTGGCTAAGGCAGTGTGGCTGGAAGCGTGTCTCCAGGGCACGGAATAGGTAGCTACTCTATTTATTGCTTGCTTGCTTTTCAATCATGTTGGCTGCCACTCTCCCTGACTCTGTGACTCTGAACTTTTCTCCAGCTTTTCAGAGTCTTAGATAAACTCATACATATGGATTTTCTTCAAGATGGTTTTTGCTGCTTAGCCCTGTGTCCAGGCATCCATCCCTCTCTGCTAGCAGCTTACAGCCCATGGCTTCTTCCTCAGAAAAACTTCAGACATGTTTTAAAGTGCAGCAGGACCACTTGAATGGTCTGGGACAGTCAGGTGGCTGCAGCCCTCCTCATCGAGCACAGGGTATGAGCCAGCTCCCCAGAAGGATGCCTGAGTCCATCCTGCACCATGAGAAAGGACACAGAATTCATCATCAGGGCACAGTTAACCATAGAGCATCTGTCCCTTTTACCATCTTTTTAAGGTTTTCCAGGTGTTGCAAACCAAAAAAACATGGTGTATCAGTGAAAGCAGAACGGTATCAGTGTGTGTGTGTGTGTTTGTGTGTGTTGGGTGCTGGAGTCCTCCCTCCTGGAAGGGGTCTGTGCTGAGCACCCTCACTGCATTCAGCTTTTCACTGACAATACTGACAAACAGGGGCTGGAGCCTGGGGGACTTGCATGCCAAATCAGAGCCCCACGTCTGCCTAATTTTAAGAAACAACCTTTTCCTGCCAAATCCTCTTGTGAAACTGTCAAGGAAAATTATATAGTCCACCACAACGTTACAGTGCAAGCATTTTAACCACTTGTAATCAGGAGATGGCATTCAATTGGAAGAAGGTCAATTCATCTGCTCAGTCTCTGACTACATTAGGGCTAAGTGCCTGGCTGTCTCCTTCACAGCCTGAATGCTACCACATGCACAGGGATGAAATAAAACAGGGATAAAAAGATGTGGGGTTGCATTAAAACCCCATACGTACCTAGAACATACAGGAGCACAAGCATAAATGAAGGTGCAAAAGTGAGGCCTGTGACACCAATCACACGTGTCTTGGCACAAAATTTGGCCAGTCAACTGGGGAGTGGGTCATGAATCACCAGAGCCAGGCAGCCTTACTTGTATTAACTCACAACCAAGTGACAAAGTTATGGGGAGAGGCCGGATCCCAGCTGGGAAGTCCATGCAGCTCTTGCTCTGCGAAGGAGCATGCCCAGGTGCATGTGCAAGTGTTTCTCCTGGTGTGTCTCTATTTACGTACTCTGTATGGGTACACAGACATAAATACACAGCTGTCTGCTTCTAATGTTGCATTAAAACCAAGGTTCCCGGCTGTGGGGGGCTACAAACCAGGCTGTCCTGGTCCTTGATACCAGGCAGCCCTGACCTCACTGTGAAGAGGCCTGGCCTGGCCTACTCCATCCTCTAGCACTGGTCCTGTGGGGGAGGAACTGCGTGCCCCTCTTTTGTCCTCCCAAAGGAAAACTTCCCAGACACTTCCTTAGGTTATTTCACCCTTCTCAGCCCAGCCGTGTGTGTGTTCCTGAGAGGAGGGCCAGCACATTGCTTGTAGCCGCAGCCACTTGGTATTCAGGGGAAGTTCAGAGTTAGTGAGGCGCCTCTAGAGCAGCTGCAAAGGGCCTAATATAAATATGAAGAGCTGCCGAGATCCATGATTGCACCTGGCTGTCCTGCTGCTTTACAGCCACTGCAAATTAATTCTTTCTGCATGTGAATGACTAAGTCAAGTCACTTAAACCAGTGGCCTCTTGCGGTCCTCTTAGGAAAAGAAATAGATGATCTGTGCTGCAGGGACCTAATCCTGTGCCAAGGGAGTCATCAGCTACTCTGCTGTTACCTTTAATGGGTGTCAGAGTGAGCCACGGAAGAAATTTCAGTTTAAAGTTCAGCTTCTGTGTAGCCCTTGATAAGGTCCAGTTACTGTCCTCTGGATCTGCATTCCTGGGAGAGCTCCAGGCACAGGAGAGCAGAAGAAAAACAACTATATATTTTACTATTGAATTCATTGACTGCAGCTGGGATGTCAGGAAAAATAATAAAAAGGACATAACCTGTTCAGGGAGGGACATCACTCAAAATGGGAAAAGCTGCTTGAGAAGCTGCTACTGAATGTCTGGCATAGCAGAGCCCTGCAGACTGCACCACGTTCAGGGGCCTGGAAGGTCCCACCACAGGTGCTGTGCTTGCTCCTATGAGGCACCACCAGCTGTAGAAACCCCCTGCCATCGTGCGATGAAAATTGCATGCTGTGCTGCATGGTAGTAATGCAGAAGTCACCCTCTTTTACTTTCTGGAAGGTCTGATTTATAAACACATATATCCGAAGCACTGCAGAGGGCTTGTGCAGCATGGCTGTGTTTGTGGAGTAGTATATCTAATTCTTGCAATATTTGCAGAGGTATCAAATACTAACTTTTTATTTCAGTGTGAGGAAGAGAAATATATTCTTTCTGGACCGGAGACATCATTACCAGGGTTAATACTGTGAGAGAGAAGTGTCCCGGGTGTGGTTCTCTCCTGTGCTATGTTGTTGGATGCTGGGGCTGCTCCCCCAGCCCTTCTAAGATGCTTGTGTGAGCACATCCACGAAGTGTACTAAGTGCGTTGTCTTCCAGGTCTGCTGGAATACATTGCTGAGCCTTCAAATGTATCTTTAGAGAAGATCAGTGGCAGACAGCAAAGGGAGAGTTGAGAAAGTGAAATTTGTTTTTAGACTGCTCCACTGAGGTCTGAGGTGCTATGAGCCAGGACTCAAAATCAGCTCTGCTCTCAGGTACGTTTCACTGACCTCACATGAAAGCTGCAGCAAGTAGTATATGGTTCTTTCTACGTGACCCGTGAGGACCCAGGTACTCATACTGGCTGTGAAGGAGTGTGCCAACCTGGGCATAATAACTTTTCCAGAGCTCCCCATGGCTTGGCTGAAAAGAAGGCTGTAAGGAGCTGCAAAAGCAGGAAAATAAGGCAAGAGAGTCTGACAGCAATCAAACCAGGAGAGGCAGTGAGATGTATTTGGTTCCTGTCCAGGATGTTTGGGAGGGAAAATTCCTGAAAATCCTGGGCTCTTGCATGTGAGGTCTCCCAGGCAGAAGGGGCATGGGTTGCACATTCAGACTGAGGAACCCAGCAGAGAGAATCAGGGACTGCCAGCATAAGTGGTGACATTCACTTGGACAGGAGGTCTCCATGTGATGTGATAGGGCATCCCTGCTCAGCAGCTGCTGGCAGAGCTGGTGTGTATTTAGAAATTGATTCAGCGGCCACATGCATCTACAAGGGGTAAGCTCAGCTGGTCTCTAGGCTCTGCAGCCTACATCGGCCAGAGGATCCATGCAGTTGCCTGCAGAAAGCCCTCTGGTGCTGTCTGAAGTGCCCGGCTGGTAGCGGCCACTTCAGAAGAGCACAGGTCACCCAGCTTTCCCACAGCAGGCATCCTGGCTCTGCATGGTGCCCCAGGCACCCTAGGGTGCTTCACGGTGCACTAGACCCTTAAGTACAGACAAAGGAAGCCTGTGATGCCCCTGACTCATTTTTTAAGACTTCTCATGGGTCCTAACACCTCATTAAGTGACTCTATAATGTCCCTGGACAACCTGTTTCAATGCTCAGCTGTCCTTACAGTTAGAAAATTTTCTTAATATCGAACCCAGAACTTCTTTGCTCCAAACTGAACTTATTAATTCTTCCCAGACTTGATAACCTGATTACTTCTTTCTCAGAGCTTTTCTCATATTGGAAACGCATCTGCTCTCTTTCTGGACTGTCAACATTTGCATCTCTATATGGGACTTGGCTACAGGAGGAGGAGCAACGAGTGTTTTCCTTTTGTCCCTATAGTCAGGATTTTCTGTTTAAGATGTAATGCTCTGGCATGGTTCAATTCTGCTTGATACGACGGAGCCTGGAAGCTGGAATCTCCCACTTCCCAGGGGACAAGAATAATGTGCCAACTACAGCCATCACCTGCTCTTTGTGTCCTGTCCAGAGGAGGACTGGAAGACTGGGTGGAAGTCCTTCAGATCTCACATCTTCAGCAGTAGGGGTAGAGTTAAGTGCCTTACATCTCCCTCTGGAGTAGCTTTCCCCCCTATAGAAGCAAAGGGGAAACAAAGAAGTGACTAATTCCAACCCTCCTGTGTCTCAAATGGCCTTAAATAGTCTGCAACCTTCTGCACCCAGAGCTGGAGTTTACAGCACAAGGTGGCAATGCCTGTGTTGGCTTCTGGGATCCATCAGAGTGGATCTCACCTGAAGGAAATTAAAATGAAATCGAATGCTACCAGTAAATTTGTTGCTGTTTATCCAAGTGTTATGAACCTGGTCCAGCACACAGCGCTACACACGCATGCTTGTTTGTTTTTAATGCCTGTAGCAATCGTCTTTCTGCTTGACACGTTTCCTTTATTTGCAAAAATAAAAATGCTATTATTACCAGCCATAAAATTATTCAGTCCTTTTATACATAGACATAGTAGCTGAAGTGCTCCACTGATTTTCAAGGATGCAATCAAGGACTTTGTGTGCAAACAGTGCGTAAATATGTACTTTTGTTGCTCAGATGTAGTTTGTCTGTCAAATCTGTGGCCACTGTGAATTTGCTGTCCTTGCACATGTGGCCTCAGCAAAAGCTTTTCTGGAATCACTGGCAGTAACAAATTCCATGCTCTGTCTTCCATATGAATGAACAATTTCTTTATCATCTCTTCATCTCTTCAAATGGAATTGCGTAAAAACCAGGCACTGGTGAACTTTGCTGCCACATCAAGAAAACTCAAAATATTTAAAGAAAACCCCTATAATTTTCAAAGAGGAACCATCCTTGTTTTTTAGCCCCTTCATCAAACTCTGCCATCTGTTTAGCAGGAGTTTTCGTGCGTTGGTTAATAGTCACGTTAGGGTACAATGCCGAGAGATTGTTAGGTTAAATAGCAGGATGTGTACCAGTGCATCAATGGAACACCCCAACTCTACACATTTACAATCTTCTTCCTGGTACCAGTTTAGCTGTAGGAAAGTGTTAACCGGGCTTCATGTTCCTGGCAAGGATAGAGCATTGTATATCACACTGCACATGGCACAGCATAAAAAGGTATTCTGTCGGGGGTCTGCACTTGTATTCCCATTTGCATTACTGGAATCATGACAATAACAGGCTGAGGAACTGGACCTTGCTGGGATTTTTCAGATATGGCATATCACTGAGGAGCCTTCTTTTTTCTCTACTGTGTTATTTATTGACAGGAAATTTCCTATTGTTAGCAGTATTTTCTTTTTCAGCTATTTCTACATCATGGAGATAAGCGGTTGAATGTTTTTTCCTGACTTCTGGCTGGGATGACAACACTACTGCTCCATTTAAATGTGATGTTCATTTTGTATGACTGGAGAGAGATAAAAAAAGTCCCAAGTTAAGGAATGATAAATGGCCATGTCACAGGGATGAAATACAACCTTTTAGAGCTAATTAATTCATTAGCTTATCCCAAGCCCCCAAATGACTTTAATAATTGCAGACTAATTGCTACTGATTGGGACAAAGAGGTGAGATGTGTTCTTGGAAGAACTGAGTGGCAAAACTTTTTGTACTTGGGAAGCTGTCCCTCAGTATTCTTGCTCAGAAGGCAGTGCTTGTCAAAACAAGCAAACAAAATGACAACAACAACAGCAAACAAGCAAAGAACTTCCAAGTTGTAAAAATAAGATTTTTTCTTGAGTTTGCTTATGACCTGACCTGTTAGCTCCGGCTCCTCTCACTCTTCCAGGTACTGAGATGAATTCAACACACGTGGCATTTGTATAATATTTCCTGCTGAATAACTGTGCAGTCAGGCATGTTGTTGAAGCTTCCACATCTCTTTAGTAAGCCATTCACTGCCTGTAAAGAGCAGGGTGTGTTCACCCAGATGTGCAAGTCATGCCTTGTGGACCGCATTTCTTTGTGCTTGGTGGGCGCTGGGATCACCCATGCCCCACGGAGCTGCAGCTTGCTGGGTGACCTCCAGCACCTTCCTGCCTCGTCCAGAGGAGCAAGTTTTGGGACTTTGTGCTCATTTGCTGCCTTTGAAGAGCAGGGAGGAAAAGTCTGACATCCTACTGGAAGAAACTCAGCATATTCGATCTCAGTAACCAAAAGGTGCAGTTTGGCAGCCAGAGCTAAGGCAGGCTTTGTGCTATTTGCAGGCTGCTCTTGGAGGGAGGGGGCAAAGGCTAAGCAGGGTTAAGGTTAATGTAGATGGCTCTGGTGGGTGCCAGTTCACCCCTTCCCAAGTACAGGTTTGCGCCTGACCTGTCCTGGTGATACCTGTGTGCTTTCAGAGCTTATTCTGTCAGCAAACACTTCCAAGTCTGCCTTTCCCTGCGTATTTCACCCACGTAGCTATTGCAAAGCCTTGCTCCTTGCATTTCTCCTTTCTTCCCCTGTATGGGGAATTCCCGTGTAGTCTGGACCTCTCCATGAAGCCATGTTTTATACTTTACATGAGTGAATATTCAGCAGCCATGCAACAGTCACATTTGCGCCCAAATTTGACTTGATTTAACACTCAATTCATCTTCATAAAAGAAAGTTTATGGTAGTGCTTTTCAGTTTGGCATCTAATCACAAGAGAGGTGCTTAAATCTCTCAGGAACAGCCATGTCCAAAGACACTAATTTTAGAAAATGAAAAACCTTAAAACAGAGGGTGGGCATTTACCCCCAGCAAGCTTAAGTATCCAGCCTTGGTTTTGAAGCTCATCTGGGTCGGTTTATACACATCATAGAAGTGACTGATGCGTGTGTTAACAGAGAGCCGTGTTCAAGCTGCCTTCCAGCAGTGCTGGGGCTGAGAACTGCAGTGCATTTTAATCCAGGAGTGCGGTGAGGGATAGGGACTGCTGCCCCACCGTGACTCCCTGCGTGCGCAGTGATGCTGTTGATGCCTGAGCCACATTTTGGGCTGAACGTGTTCAAATTGGGTGAAGTGTGAACACATGGATGCTGGTTGAGATGCTACAAGGATTTGGGGTTTTTCGCAGCTGCAGATACAAAACAAGGAAGCCATAACTCCCAGGCGCATTTGGCAGATGGGCCGTTATTCTTTACAAATTGCTGCTCATCCAGGCTCAATGCTAACTTTGTGCTCTGCTTTGATTCGTTATTTCTTTCTCATTACTGTGTGTGCTTAAATAAGATCCCAATTCCAGAAAGTTCATTTGTATGGTGTTTATATGGCAAAGACATCTTTCTCTTTCTTTTGTGAGCCTGTGTTCTGGTTTTGATTTAGTATATTGGGTCTCTTTAGTGCCAAGAAAACACTCTGCTTCTCTCTGGCTGATAAATTCTGATGATTGCTCTCGTTCTGTTTTCTTATGTGAGGAGACATTTTAATATTGCCTTCTCATCCATCAAACCTCTTCTCCATCTCAGGGACTCAGGCAACTATCTGTTTGGGCAGTGATTTCTTGTAAGTGTCATTTTCTAAAGGTGAAGTCCTCCTGGCCAGCACTTTTAATAATATTTTAATGGCAGAGGGCTTGCAGAGACATTGTGTAATCAAAAAGATGTCTTTACACAGCCTCCCAAGGGCTTTGCCACAGTTCGACTCAGCCTGCTCTCTCCCTCCCTCATCTAGCAATCACAGGGAGGGATGAAATGGTGTTCACTTCAAGCTCCATGTTTGTCAAGCTCAGAGTCTGCTACTCAGTAAAGTGGGAAACAGCTCCTGGAACCTGTGAGAAGAGATGCACGTGTACACCCATAACCACCAAAAGGGTTTAATTTCTTACGAGCCTGCAATAAATAGCTGTTTGTCCTCCTGTCCTGCGAACTACAAGGTTGCAGTTGCTTTCTGCTGGCAAGAATCAAAGATCTTGCTTCCATCGGCAGGTCTTTGGTATGCAGCAGCAGCCACGCAGGCAGAGGCAGCAGAGCTGCACGGGGCCACCTCGTTAGGTGAGCAGTTAGCAAGCTCTGCCTGCACGGCCTCCAGAGAC
Organism: Aythya fuligula; assembly: GCF_009819795.1. NCBI lineage: Eukaryota > Metazoa > Chordata > Aves > Anseriformes > Anatidae > Aythya > Aythya fuligula. The sequence goes on from NC_045559.1 coordinate 16,576,556, forward strand.
CCGTGCACCAGACGCTGCTGTCCTTAATAAACACGGGAGGAATAATGAGGGCAGAGACAACCAGAAATGTGCTTCAGTACAGTTTGTTTCAGCATCCTTTTTTTTTTTTTTTAATTTTTTTTTTTTTTTGGGTCAGGCTCCATTTTAAGCACTCTGAGCAAAGCATCTTTTCTGAGCATTTTGATTATTTTCAAACAGCATATTTTGTCCAGCAGCCAGAGCCGGTGCTGGCTGTTGGCCAGGCACTGAAGAGTATATATTTGGTGGGTAACCAGTCCTTAAACAGTACTGAAGGAAGACGACCTGGAAACAACTCCATCTCGGCACATAGTGTGGAGGCCAGTGCTGGAGGAAGGCTACTAGCCACTTCTGAGGCATTTTGTCAAGGCAGGACAGAAGACATTGCTGGGTGAAGAGGTGTAGCTGGGCAGTGTGTCCCTCCTTCCTTGCCACTTCACAAATCACTGGTGAGGGTTAATGTGACAAATGTTCTCGAAATATTTTGCTGAGGAATTCTTTTTGGGACTCCTTTCCAGCCCCACTGCAAAGGAGGCTCTAGACTTTCTCTTAACCCTATCCCTAATCTTAACCCTAAAATTACCATGTTTTCTCCAGTTATTACTCAAATATTGCTTACCACCACCATCTCTGCAGCCTCCACTTGACTTTTGCATCCTCATCCCAGCCCCACTGCCATGGGAGCACTGGGCTTGCTTTCATTCCACCCTGACTCCAAACATGGGATGGAAAGTTCTCCTAGGCTTGCATTAGACAAACAAAGAAACAGACAAAGAAACAAACAAAAGAACAAAACATACCAAAAAAAAAAACAAAACAAAACAAAAAAAATCATTATTTTCCTCTAGGGACAGGGCTAGCTTTAATGTTACGGAAGGGTTAGGATTAGAGGTAGGAGTTAGGGTGTGGGTTAGGGCTGATAAAAAGGGAAAGCTCTTGCTTTGCCCAGGGATCTGCAGCTTTTGGAACAGTTCCCAGTGGCATCTTCACTCCTGAGATCCCTGAGGAAACCCCTTTCTAGTCTGCTCTGAGGAGATGGTTATTTCATAGCAAAGCGAGGTGGTGCATTCCCATACAAAATAGCTGGTTGCCTTCCAAGTAGGGATGAAGCAGAGACAGATTTATAATACCTCCTTATAAGACCTCATCTGAATGTTGGTCAATTCACCTTAAACCATTTTTCTTCCTACATAGCCCCAGGCTTACAGAGCTGCAGAAGAGACCCTGGCCGGGAGCTTGCTCACAGCAGCACAAGGTCCATGGAGCATCTCTCTGCCCCCTGGCTCTGCGGGGTGGCTTTGTGTGTTATTTTGCTAGAACAAAATAGGTCTGGTGTGGTTATACTGGCCCAAATGCTTACATGAATAATAATTCAAACACAGCAGCGACTGAGATGCCTATGAAGTAGCATCTTTGGCTGCCTAAGTCTTTCAGGAACAAAAATTTCTCTTATTGTATAAAGCCCTTCTCTGAGAAAACTGCAAATGGAAATGTGGGGAGCGTATTAGCAAGATCACAACAGGCTCCCTCTCTTCCCCCGCAGATGTTGCAGAAAGGAAATCTGAGTAGAGAGGGCTAGATTTTGTAAAATCAGCTCTGAGTGGTCTCATCTACCTTCCCTTATCTTCGTGCCACCCTTTTTTCCCTTCTGCATGGAGAACAAACGCACAGCCCTGATTACAGGATGGTGAATCGCTGTAGGTGGTGTTGGAAAGGCAGCTCTTTGGTATTTTGGTGGGCCAGCAGACTCAGGCTGGATGTCACAAACAGGGCCCCTTGTTTTATTTCCCTGTTGTTTCCACAGTACCACCCAGAAGCTCTTTGGTAAATTGCCACTGTGATTTTTCCACTTACTTCACAGTTTTTTAATACTTCAGTTCTGAAGTACCATAAAATCTAGATTAATAGTATAATGGGGATTTGGAGAACTGCAACATACGAGCAGTAGGAGTCCATGAAGCACAATTATAATACTGAGCTAATCAGCACTGCATTCAGCTGACTAAATTCTCACCTTTTAAATGAGAGTAAAAAAAAAAAACACAAAACCTCCACACGAGAAAAATCAAGAATGAAGCAAACACAGGGAAATATCAAGGCACGTTCATTTATTTCAGTGGGTGACGTGTCAGGGGTGTCCCATTGATTAAAGTGAATACTGTTACTGTGTTGTGCTATTATTGATTCCCAGTTTGTGCCAGTTTAAAGGCATGGGCAGGTAACCACAGCTCCCATGGCAGGGAGTTTCCAGGGGACACGAGCAGAATTTAGGAGGGATGTGGAAGAAAGGATGCATGGGAGCTAGTGGGGCAGCGGTGGTGCTGGGAGAGGAGGTGCTGGAGGCTGACACCCCCAGCACTCTGCATCTCTGCAGGCAAAACATGTTGCTTTCAGACCTGCTTCATCACACTGATGTCTTCATGCAGGGTACAAATGATGGGCACCTTGCATTTCCAAAGGTCTTCTTTAAAGGTTTTTGGTTTTCTGTCACAGGTTCCCTCAACCTACTACATGGGTACATGCTCACAGCTGCATGTCGGATAGCTCAGGTGAGTCTTGGCTGATTTCAATTTTTTTTTTTTTTTCTAAATTATATTTAAAAGGAAAACATTGGCCTCCTCAACCTGTTCTTCACAGCTTTTCTCCCATTTCGTGTTAAATTCTGTGTCAAAACAACGTGACTCCCAGAAAGTGCTCTTCATCTTTTCGCTCTTCTAGATGTGGGCTGTACTCAGGGCACAATGATGTGGACTGACCCTAATGAACTTTCACCTCCTGTAATGCAGGAGATTTAACCCTGTTAGGCAGCAGTTTTCACCTGCTGGTGGTGGCCAGGCCAAGCACGCTGCGTGCTCCTGTGCTGGTTGTGCCCCAGCGCCAGCCCCTGCCCCAGCTCTGCTGCCCTTGACCTTTTGGGACCTCATTGGCACTGGCTCAGCATGCAGGTGATTGTATATTTGTGTCTGAGACCCAAGAAATGCAAGTAGCCCTCATAGTTTTTGATCATCAGTGCTGTCTGCCCATGAAACAGTTCTCAGGAATATGCCCTGAGCCTCCATTTCAGCAGTTTCTGAGCTCTGGTACCACAGGGCTCTGTTAAAAACAACTAAGAAAGGCTGGATTATCCTTCACTGAGTGAAGCACATCAAGAGGAAATAAAAAATGAGATCTTGATTTCATCCAAAGAACCTGTCATGATTTATTTGCTATTGTTTGAATCTCCATTAAAAAGCTCGCTGCGACTTTGCTGATTTCTTTCCATTCTGGTTGTCTCATCATCCGTGGGTGTTTGAGGCCCCGCTTGTTACATCTGAATTTGAAAGATATGTAGCCACCCAGAGCCTGGCAGCACGCAAACATTAACTTCCTCTGCCCGACTTATTTCTGCCGGTCCTTTGAGGAAGATGAAAACTGATGAATCGACTTCAGAGACTTCCTGGATCGCACAAACCCCATCCTTCTTGTTGCCCAAGCAAAGCAACAAGCCCTGCTAATGAACCCATCGGAGGGCTGTGCCTGCCGCTCTGTGACAACCGCATCCAGAGCCGCTGTGAACTCCAGAGCAGCGATTTCTAATTTGGGAAGTCTCAGATTTATGTAGCTATTTTCTTGTTTTAAACGAAGGAGTCAATACGCATTCGCAGTTTGACCCCCATTAAAAGCCAAAGTGACGCCGCGTTTCACCAGGAGAATGCTAATGCTATCAAATTTTCAGCTCTCTTGCTTTATTTTCAGCATGTCGTGTCCCTTCATATTTAGCATGTGCTGAGGGACTGCTGCAATTCAATTACTGCCTGTCACTGTTATTTACGTTGATTTATAGATCATCCATTTTGACAAGTTCATCGCGAAGCTTTAATACGGCTTAATAGCTTTATTGTTTATTAATGGCAATGCACGGGTCCAATTTCCATCCTGCAGCCCTGCATCCAGCACTGGTCCCTTCAGTGGGGCAGGGAAGGGATGGCGGTGCCAGGCTGCCCCTCGAATTAAGGAGCACCCTAAAGGGTTTCCTTCTGCAAGAGGAAGAAAGCAGTGCCCTCATCAGGGATTTAGGAAAAGAGGAGGTTTGTTTAGCAGCCACCTGCCATGAGGACCAGCAGGATGGGTTGTGTCAACGGGATTTTGGTGCTGGGCACCACTGAGCACAGGGATCACTGCACGCCCTGAAAAGGATGAAGGTTAGCACCGCAACTGGTTAACATATCTGACCAGAATAATACAACCAAGGCTATTATGGAGAACACAGAGGTGAAAAGCCTATGTGCATCATGGGGCTTTTTATGGCAAAGCTATGTGGAGTTTTATAATGAGGCCAGAGTTCACCGGCAATTATTGCCTAGGAGAGTTTTCATGGACGGCTATATTTCTGTCCTTTCTTGCCAGCTGGCTGTCTGAGATATCAATGGACCACAGAAAAAATTCTCCTCAAAAGCAGGAGTCCGCAGGCTTCCTGGGTCAGGAATATTTCAATGGGACAATGCCACAGAAAAAAAATGTCCTGAACAGTAAAATAATGCATTGTATATTTTAGGCAGGAGCTGTTGCACACCAGTAGGATAAATGCTGAACAGCAGTACATTTCTGAGTATTGTCTGTCTAAAAATACCCAGGCCTAATTTTTCCCGTGAAGCTTTAGCTGCTCTTTTGTGCCCAGTTTTGTGTGTTTTCCTGGCACTGCCGAGAGCTGCCCCGTGCGGCACTGAGCACCATGCTTCAGTTTTTTAGGATGGTTTGCAATCCCAGGATGGCTGTGGGAGAAAGCTGCTTTTTCATGGAGGTACAGAGCCAAGCTGGGAAAACGGGAGGTGCAAATTCCTTCCCCCAAAACAGCTTTGTCCCCTCCATGCAGCCTTGCTCTCTCCCGTGGGCTGCTGACAACAGTGGAGGAGGGCTCCTTGTTCTCAAGACCCTTCCAGAAAGGCTCCCCCTTCCCGATAGCTCACTCGGCACCTTCAGAGGAATAGAATTATGTGTTCATTTCTGTTTTGGTCGGCTGCATTTCCCCAGGAGCATTAGTTCATATATTCCTCTTGCCTTGACTGAAATGATGAGAAATGGATAGCACTTACACTCTGTCTTTCTCTCCCTCTCTCTCTCACACACACAAACACACGCGTATACATATTTAAAGAGACATCTTCAAACTTAAGTTATAGCCCTGGATAAACAACTGAAGGGTGTTTTTTTCTTCTTTTTCTTCTTCTTCTTCTTCTTTTTTTTTTTTTTTTCTTCCCTCAAATTCAGTTTTCTAAGTGAATTCAGCAGGAGTTGCCACTCCTGATGATAAGATGTGACCTGTTTTAATCACTGCTGTCCACTGTCAGGTATGTCAGGAAACTTAGCTTCAGGTGCATAATGGCAAATTATTATAGAGATAGAATCATTTTAAGTTTCTAGACAGTGGGAGCATTCCCAGAATCCATTACTGCCTGATTAAATTACCCAGATTTCTGTGTGTGAAGGTTTTGTACAGCAGCATGTAATCCACGAGAGTAACTAATCATATCATATTGATTTAGATGCTGCTAGAATGGGAAATCTAATTGTAATACTGTGAAAGCTTCTTGGGGAATCTGTACTAATGATTGCATTTGTAATCCCATTTGCAGGTGAAAGTTCTGCAACGCAGCCGTGAGATGAATAGCAATGATGCTGTTTTGGACAGAGCGCTGCAAAACCAGGCTGCGAAAGATGAGACTGGCAGAGGTTACCCTGATAGCTGTGCCACGAGTTTCTGTCCTCCTGATTTCCTCCATTGATGTTTTCTGTAACTCATATGGGAAAGAAATGGGAGCAGGAGGTGTGTATGAACATGGATAAGGCAGCAGGGTTCAGCCTCCAGCTCTGCTAAACTTCCAGCGACCACCGCTGTGCTCTGATCTCTGCGTTGGCTTTGCCAGGACACTGCTCTGCTCTCTCTCTTCTTTGCCTCTGAGGACAATGACATCTGGAAAGGGAATTTTCATGGAAATAAAATGCTCACCTGCTTTTCATTCAGATTCTTTGTTGTTGTTTTGTTCTTTCAATACAAATTTCTACAGTGCTTCTTTTGTGTTCAGTGATTGCCAGCCACTTGATCTCCCTTGACCTTTCATGTCTGCACCCTCACAATATAATTTTTTTACTTTCTTTCTGGTATATTTGAGCTATTAACATCTGAATTATATGAACTGCTTTTTATCTTTCCTCTTTGTGGTACTACAGCAGAGCTGTATAAATATAAAACCATAATGCGATGAATTGTTCAGCTCACCTACTGTCACGGGAATTTTTTGTGGTAGTTGGTTTTCACTTTTCTGACCTGTTTATAAAGAAACATAAAACAATCCTATCGAGCTGACCCTTGCATCTCCTGCCTGCTGGAGAGCCTGTGGGTGAGATGACACAGATGTCTGGGAGCTCTGGTTTGGACTCTGAATTAACACCTGGTTTTGAAGGATCGTGGAGGAGATGCCCTCATCCTTCCCCTGTGAGCTCAGCCTAACTGATGCCAGAGTGACTTTCTGAGCCCTTGTGCCCTCTCCTGCTCGCTCTGCAACCACATGAGCTGCAGATAACTCACAGGGAGCTGCAAGGGCCACGTCTGCTGCAGGAGGGCAGTTTGACACTGCTTTCCTTCCCAGCCCAAAGATGGCCTCAAGGGAAGAAGAAGACCACAAGTTTAACAGGTGTCCTTACAGCTGGTGCTCTGCCAGTCATGCTGTGCAGTAGGGCTGTGGCAGGGGGTGCTGCCCCTGCTACCTTTACCACCTCTCTTGTGGCCATTCAGTGCCTCCCAGTTTGCTCCTTCAGCCTGAGCTTGGGGTGAGCGGGTGCAAGGCTGGATAAAACGGGTGTTGAACTCATTCATTATTTCTCTTGCAGTGTGTTTTTGTGCACAGCTTGGGCATAGCTCAATGCCACTCATGACAGAAATAGCCTGAACAACATAAGAGACATCAGAAAACACCGAGAGTTTAAAATCCCCCCCTGGATAGTTCCTAGTCATGAACAAACACCAACATCATGTTGGGAAGATCAACAAAACTGAAAATTAATTAACCACAGTGTAAATAGCCTTTAGAATATTCAGTGATGTGGAAGAAAGCATTTTGCTTGAAAGTTTAATGGACAGTTCTTATCCTGTCTACTAGGTGTCATTAAAACCCATCGGTGTTTACACAAGGTAGACTTCTCCACGTTTTAGATAACATTTGAATTTGGGATGAACTACAGTTTGGCTCCTTGACAAGTCAGCAAAAGTCTGAATGTCTTGGGAAGACATGGTGTAGGTGGTTAGTTGTGGTAGCAGAGGTTCCCACTGGCTGCAGATTTTGTTCCTGGTCTGTAACCAGGGTGAGCTCCTGAGGCAGGTGGGACCCCTGGGGAGCAGCTCTTGGGACGAGGTGGACAGAAGGGAGCCAGTAAGCAAACAAACCTGGTTCATGCGCTGTCATCCTGTGCTCAAGGACCACTGTAAAAGTGTCACTAAAACAAATTGCATTAAAAATATAGACAGATTTTCTGCATCGCTGAGTTCCTCCCGGGGAACCATCCAGCAGTGCCCCAGTTATCTGCTGCTGCCTGACAATGGGCAATAATAAGAAGAGCATTTAATGAGGTAATTTAAGTTAAACCGCATTTAATACTAGATCATCAGATCCTGCCTTACTGTGAAATTACAGCCACATTTCCACCATTATATGAAATATACTTTCCAACAGTCTCAGATTTCACTGACAGAGATTTCCTTGAGGTCTGAAAAATGCAGAGCAGATACAGAAATGCTTTAATGAATGCAGTCTCCTCTATTCTATTGTATTACTTCCTCCTCTTTCTCTGGGCTGAGAAAAATCAGTAGTGAGACTGGGAGTCTCTAAGAGATGCTGCCATCCATCTCGCCACATCAGCTTCTCTTGAGATTGCTCCGTGTCTATCAACGTCTAACTGGGCTGAGCTTTCAGCTCGTATGCTCCCACCATTTCCATCACCTCCTTGTCAGCCAGCAGACCTGCAATCTGCTTTATCCTCTTTCTGGTTCGATTTTTACATTTCCCAGTCCTTGGCCCGCAGTGTTGTCTCAGTAGGAGTTTGGGGATTGTTTCCCAGCGTGTCTCTGAGCTGAGCTGTGCTCTGTAGAGAGGTCACTCGGCAGTGCTCGGGTCAGATGCTGCACAAGCACAACCACGGAGCTCGCAGCGTCCTGTGCTGGGCTGTGCTAACAAGAGGCACTGCAGCATTTGCCCCTGCTAACTTCATTGCACAAAGGGGTCCATTTATATATAAGCTGAGTAGATTTACCTGTGTGGACTTCCCCCCACAAAGCAGGGCCTGTGACTTCTGCTGGTAGCTGCCTGGCTTCAGCCAGAGCCAGAGCATACCTTGCAGAGCTGCAGTATGTTCGTATTTCCTTACAAACCACACACCGTTGTAGCAGTTCCTAGCCTATAAATAGGACATTTTTGATTCACACCACGATAATGGCTGAAAATAATGGGGTTTAAGGGCAAACAAATATTTCTACATATACACATGTTTAAGTTGTTAGTAAATACTGTAAGTATAAGATCAAAGGGAGCACTGAATAAACGGCCCCAGCAGGCAGGCTCTTTCAATTGCCCACAAGACCAGAATTCACAGCCCGCCCATGCTGGCATTTCCAAAGCTGTTACCGTTTCTTTCTTTTGCTGCCCACTCTGTGCCAGCAGCAGGTTCAAACTGAAGGAGTGCTCCTGCCCTCTCTTCATTGCAAAGCTGCTAGAAGACTAAGAGCAAGGCCAGAAGCTCTCAATCAGGAGGATGATTTGGGAGGGATATGTGCGTGATGGGATGGATGGCATCTTCCAGAGCAAGTGCCTGGAAGATTGCCTGCTCTGCAAAGACAACCCTTCCCACCATTTTCTCTGGAGTTCCTGCTGCAATACTTCTCAGGCAATCAGGAATACTCCCCTTTTGTGCCAATTTAGCATTTATTTATTTATTTCAGAAAAGAGAGGTAGCTTTTGTTGTGTTACGTGCTTCCCTGTAATTAATCGGTATCACCAGTATATGCCTTCTTGTGCTACATTTCTGTTTCACGGTGTGTTCAGGTTTTATATCTCAGTCAACGTATTACCTTCCCTGCAAAAGAATTATTTCTATAATCAGATTAGTGTTGAATTTATCCTGAGTCTGAAGTACAGCTTTACTCGCTTTATTATTCAGTTTGCTATAAATGTTGGGAATAAATTCCAAGAGAGTGAATCAAGCAATTTCTTTTTTACTACCCTTATACATATTTCTATTTATTCACCATGTACCTTTACCAGACCAGCCCCAGTTGTTCAGAGCAGACCAAAAATGATGTGTTGCAAGGCTGCAGGACCTTTCTGGATGCTGAGATAGCAGCTTTAAACAATTTTCCAGGCAACAAATTCCTCAAGTTTCTGTGAGCTTTCTTCTGAGGTAAGAGCTGGAAGGGCTTGGACATTTTTTCACACTCAAATTGCTTATCTGTCCTGAAGAGAGGTTATGACAATCAGCATCTTACAGATTACTATAAAGGCTGATTATAGTGGCCTTCAAGTACCTAAAGGGGGGCTGCAGGAAAGCTGGGGAGAGACTCTTTGTCAGGGAGTGAAGTGATAAGGGAAGGGGGAATGGCTTTAAACTGAAAGGAGATAGGTGTAGATTAAATATTAGGAAGAAATTCTTTACTCCGAGGGTGGCGAGGCCCTGGCACAGGCTGCCCAGAGAAGCTGTGGATGCCCCATCCATGGAGGTGTTCAAGACCAGGCTGGATGGGGCTTTGGGCAACCTGGTTTGGTGGGAGGTGTCCCTGCCCATGGCAGGGGGCTTGAACTGGATGGTCTTTAAAGTCCCTTCCAACCCAAACCATTCTGCAATTCTGTGTTTCTCTTATTCTGCCTTTCTAGGATTATACTGTGTTGGTGACAATGCTGACAACGCACCTACTGTGTAACTAGCAACACTGATGTGTTCCCACACTTCACACACTAACCCAATTCAACTCACAACTTTTTCAGTATGAACTTTTCATGGTAGGAGCATGCTGAAAAGTATCCAGGTTAGATGGATGGTGCCTGTGTTCTGCAAATGGCACTCGCTGTGAGTGCCAAGGAGTGCCTCCTTGTAAGGTTAAAGGTAGGTGGTGTTTCTAGGGCTAGTATGCTGGATGTGAAATATCAATATGAGCATGATGTGAGTATGAATTGACAAGATGCATGAACAATGACATAATTACTACAAATCCTGAGACTTCTTTATTTAAAAAAAATTAAGAGGATCATTTCTTGACTGTTAGTCAAGAGTTAATAAAAGTGAAGCCTGAAGTTTTCAAGTTATTAATTTTTCATTCAGGAATGGGCTTCTCTGAATTCAATTATCCAGATATAGAAGTGCTTCCCAATATTTGATGGCATCTCCTTTGAAGTAGAAAAGATGGTGTGCACATGACTGTGCCCTAATTAGAAATGGAAAGCTTTGCATGTTATGCCAAGGTTCGCCATTGCAGAATGTGCCAGGGTCAGGAGCCTTGTCCCTGCAGGACGCTGTGTCCCCGCTCCCCAGGCTGCACAGAGGAGCACAAGGGACTGGCATCAGGGTGAATCAACAGCACAACCCAGAGCGTGGCCAATTCCCAGGAAAATGCTTCCTACCAGCAACCGAGTACAAGCCCGATTAGCCTTCCTGCTTCTTGCACCTAGATCAGCACTTGAAGGCAATGGATGATAGCTGGCTGTAAAGAGCAGAGGCTGATTTTGTTGCGGACAAGCTTAGCAATCTATTTAGGAGTACAGAGATTATGAATGCTAGGGGAAGATTATCTTGATGATAAGCTATTAAACTTTCATGTGTACTTAATCAACGTATGAGTTTTGATAGAAGTATATGAAACCAATGCCTTCAGTATTAATTTCTTTTCTTACAGTTACAATTTTTAAGGTCTGGCAAACTCATTTTTATATAAACTTCCATCAAAAGCAATAGTCAGGCTTTCAATATATTACTTTTTCTTTGGTATTCCCCAGACCTTGAACTAGTTAATCAATATTTCTGAGATACTAAGAAAAATGTACTTCATACTCTATTTCCTCATGCTCTCTAGCAGCCACTTAGACATTACACTGGAATTGAAATAACCCTTCTCACACAGAGAAATGTGCTGAGAATAGCAGGGAATCCTACGGGGAATACAGTTCCTCAGAAAATAACCAAGAGGTTGTTTGCTGTCCAAAAAATACCACCACGTTGACTTGGTATCTCACCCTGACTACTGATGCACTGAATGGCAGTGGATATCTTTGAAGATATCCATCGCGGTCAGTTATAACCAGGAAAGCACTCCTGGAATTCATTCTTTCTATCCAAGCTCCTTTGAGAGCAACCTTGAATCTGAAATCCATGCAGACACTTCTCAGCTCTGGGTCACCCCCAAGGAGCTGTGGCCGCATTTAGGATGCTGCCAGACGGGTACCTGCAGCAGCACTACATGGCCTCTCCCTCCCAGCTCCTGTGGTGTGCCACCACTGCTGGGGGAGGTTTAGATATCATTGCCCCAGCAACATGGAAGTACTATTGTATAAAAAATATCTTCCCAGCATTTCTCACTGTCTGGCTTAGTGTTCAGTGTCTCGAGGGATGAAGCTGCTAGTGCTCTCTCTGGGAGTCCCTCTGGGAGATGTACAATCAAATCAGAGCTCAGTGCTAGGAAGCTCTCCTTCAGCTTCCCTCAGCTTCCCTATCCATAATGCCGTTCTCATTAATTCCACTCTTAATAATATCTGTATGTATAAATAATTCCACTCTCTACTCTGTTTTCACAACCACTGGGGGTTTACAGAGACTGAAGGAAGTAATATATGCATTGAGAATATTGCAAAATGGCTAAAAACGCACTACTTAGAAACATCACATTATACTGACATAAAGCAGGGCTCCCTGCTCACCCAGGTGGGCTCAGTCCTGATTCTCTTACAGAGTCAGAAAGCCCAGCATGGATGGAAATACATGTACATTTTTTATGTGTATGGTAGGGTATACTTCAGTCTTCCATTAAGACAGATGCTGTTATTGAGCGATCCAAGACAGAGTTACATCCCCTTTGTGTGGGGGAGCTCTGAACTGCTATTAGTAAATAAAAATAGCTAAATAGTCTGTCTTTGATTTACCCATTCAATAATGTACCAGGAAAAAATCCAGGGTTACATGTGCCTTCTGCTCTTCAAGGAAACAACCAGGAGCAACCCAAATCTACTGACTGGCTTAGGACATTACATTTGGCCATCCTTGGCTAGTAAAGAGTCATGGGCATCAGCACTGGTAGGCAGTAAATTTGCTCTGCAAGGTTGTGTCCGGGAAGCAAATGTTCTTGGTCTGACTTTCCCGGTGCCTGTTTTATAAGGTCTTTACAGTGAAGTTGAATTACTAGTAAAAATAACATCTTTTCCCTCCCATCTGAATATCTCAAAGCTGTTAAACTCACACGGACACTTAGCATCGTATGTCAACAATACTGTCACCTCTAGTTCAGAAATGGTGAAACTGGGGCTCAGAGGAGCCACTCAAAATCTGCCCTAGGTCATGAATAAAATAGATCCAAAACATCGAAGTAAGAACTGAGTTTTTCTCAAGAGCAACCCCTCTCATCAGACAGATGAGAGACCACGTTAAATTCCTGTCATTTAGTGGCTTTGTTGGCAAAACTCTTCATAAGAGTTGAGAGGCCCAGAGAGTGATGGCTGGAACCTGGAAAACCTGGTGTGATTCCACAGTGATGATAACAGCCCTGACAGAGGATGATGAGCAGGGAATTCTTCCTTCTCTATCTGCATTGTGTGGGCACCATGGACGTTTCCCATGGCCGGGGAACAGGGATTAGGGAGTTTCCAGCCAGCAGCAGCTCCTGCCAAACTGCTGGTCTCACAGGCCCCAGGCCCCACAGTGCTGGGGAAGGTGCTGGGGAAGGCTGGTCACACACAGGTGGTGGCACCCAGGTCACATCTGTCCCACAGGCAGACGTTCCTGATGGCTCTGTTTGTTTCAGGGGGTTATTTCTGGTTTTCTCCCTGTGGAAGAGGACAGGGCTGACAGCCATGACACACAGTTTCTTCCTCAGGCTACTCCTCCAGAGCTGCTTTTTTCAGCTGCAATCTCAAGTCATTTTAAATAACTCCCCAGCAGCTCTATCTCACAGTAATGTGATTAGGGCACTGACTTCTCTGACCATATTGCTTCATATTGCATTTCAGATGGTAAATGCATTCCTCCTCTCAGGGCCACCTCTTCCAACTGCCCCAGGGCTGAAGGCTTTCATGGCAGCACATGGATTCATCACCATGCCCCTCTGGCAATGGCTGCACTTGTACTCACCCTCTGTTCTACCACTAACTAAAGGGATCCTTGAAGATTTGCACAAAAGTAGCTCCCCTGACACCCTGAACCTCTGGTTTTGCTGAGTTTTGGGGCTGTGGTGGAGGAGATGTTGTGCAGTGGGGCTGGACTTTGCGCAGGCTGTGGACATGGCAGGGACAGGCCACCACAGCAGCCACATCAGGCATCTGATGATGGGATGAGTACAGAGCAGAGACCCCAATTAAGCAACATGCTGTTTCCCACTACATGCAGTACTTTTAAAGACCACTAAATGTCTCTTCTTAGCAGCTCCTGTGCTCTTTCCTCGTTTAGTACCTATGGCACTGGCAGGTTAAAGTCATGCACATTTTAAAGGTAGCTTTACACAAATCTCCAGGAGAGTCACTGGAGCCTCTTGCCCTTCGAGGAGGATTGACTGGGTTTCTTTTTGCAGAGTGTTAGCCCTTAATCTGATGCTTGTGGAGCTGAGAAGATTTTGCTCTGGGCCAGGATTAGTGGGGGAAAATGTCATCTGCCCTGGAGAGCCCCTATTTTACTCCTCCTTCAGTACACATGGTTAAGTAATGAAGGCAAACCCTTCTACAAAAATAAATGCTAGAGAAATGAGATTCCTAAAGACAATTGTAGTTTAACCACATCTTCACTTGAAGCAGTTTATATGTCCTTTAGGAAAACCAGTAAGCAGTGTGATGTGACTGAAGGAACCATCTAGTGATGTCTTGGGCAGCCACACGGCTTGCTGAGGTCAGTGTTCCTGTGAACAGAAATTGTTCCATTTAACAATTACTATCATACTCTATTAATTAGATTATGCTTAAAGTATGCAGCTCTGTGCATATTAAAGTAATAGTTCTAATACTGGTATACAGATCATTAATTTTTCCAGTGGTCTTCCTCTTCATTGACTATTAAGAGCACTACTATGCAGAGGCAAGTTAGGCTTCTGGGCTTTATATATGCTGCAATATGACATATTTAGTATCAGCCAAGTTTTGCTGAGATCGTAGGATGCTGATAACGAACTGAATAGTACTTCAGCTCTTCAGGACAGCCTGTGTAGTTTATCTGCCTAAAAGATAAAGAAGGTTTACTCTCTTCTTCATATATAACTCTTATGACAATGTGTCAAGTGTAGATTTTATGGGAGAAAGCTGTCTTGAGATTCACTCCCATATATAATTTTTACACAGGTTTATGTTTAGTGGCACTTACTACTCAATAAGATAGAGTGGTACTGTTTACCATGAGATTAAGTTGTGTGAAAGCTTGGCAGTACAAATACTGCATTTGCTGTTATGCTGGTGTCAACCTGTGAAGTGCATCCAATACTCAGATGCTACAGGCCTGTCCTATCCTTTGATCAATTATTTCTAATGGAAAGGGGAAATCAGTTCATGAAAAACGTATAATTATAGAATGATTCAGGTTGGGAGGGACCTCTGGAGATCTCTGGTCTCAAAGAGGGGCAAGCATCAAAAGAGGGCAGACTGCTCCTGGTCCAGCCCACAGTTTTGAATGTCTCTGTGAATGGATACTCCAAACCAATTTGGACATACTGGTCTGGTTTGTGGCCATTCTCACTGTATGTTTCTTTTCCCTTGTGTCAGTCTGGCATTTCCATTTCTGCATCCTGTGAGAGTAAACCATACATCTCTGAGAAGAGTTTGGACTTTTTCTCCTCTGTGGTACTGGAAGACAATACCTCCATTTCAGGCATTTCAGGCAATTCCTTCATTTCATCCTTTCCTGCAGAGCTGCTTCCCGCTTACTGCAGCTGCTTCCTTTTATCCCAGATGCAGGACTTAGTGCTAGTCCATGCTAAGCTTCGTGAGTTTCCTGTTGTTTCATTCTTCCAGCCTTTAAAGACCTCTCTGAATGTCCCCTCTCTCCTCCTACTTGCCCTCCTGCCCATATTTCAGTATCACCTTGCTGAGTATCACTGTCCTCATACCACCTAAGCCAGGCACTGCAGCAGAGGCAATCAGGCTGGTCAGAACCATTTAACTTTCTTCCTTCTCCTTTCTCAGTCTTTCAGCACACAGAAAATCTTTGCAGGAATCACATAACCTTCCAGAGAGCATGGGAGATGCGGTGCTCCCTTCTCCAGAGGGAAAAATATGCAGAGAGGCAAATCTCTGCCATGTTCCCCTAAAGACTTTCAGGAGGTGAAGATTTTTCACCAAAGTGAAGAAACTGAAGCCAAGTCCAGTACATAAGTTCTCCTAGAGAATGAGCACACAGGTGTAACACAGACTTTGCCACCCCAAATGCTGATATTTTTATAAAAGAAATATTTTATTCAAACCAAGCTTTGATTTAACTTCATGGAGACAGCTCTGTCCAGAGAAGCACTCTTAGCTGAGAGTAACAGTGTCAGCTGCCAAATCCTAATGTCTCCATGCACCAAGGACAAGGAATATTCTTATTACTCCTGTCACCATTATTTACATATTTGTGTTATCATCACACTCACAGACCAGGGTTCCCAATGCAGGACACTGCAGAAAGACTAAGATAAAAGGATGGCTCCTTCCCTACAGCACTCGCATCCTAAGCTGCTATTTTGTTTTCTGCCAAGTGACTGCCAGGTGCAGCTCTGTGTGTGTGTGAGAAGCCTGAGCTTTTTTTCTTTTCTTTTCTTTTTTTTTTTTTTTTTTTTTTTTTATTAACATAATTCACAAGATTTACTGCAGTAAAGAGGTTTATTTTATAGCTAACGAGTGAGAGGGAAAGCTGCCTCAGCATGATTAATTGTGGAGTACCGCAGCCCCAGAAACCTGGACAAGGGGAGAGGGATGCAGCATCCCTTACTTTGCTGCACTAATCTGGACCACTTTTCTTTTAGCAATGGGGGGCTTGCAAAAGTCCAGACCTTCCAGCTCTGTTCTGCATAAATGTCTGAGCAGGATTTATCAGTTGCTCACCTTATTCATATTCGCCTTTTTCTCTTATCTCCGAGGATAATGCAAAATGCTTTTGCCTGGAGTGCTCATCAGGCTTTATTAATGCACTTATGAGCTGTGGTGTTCTAAGTTGTGGAAGAGGTGAAGAAATGTCCAACTTTTAATTCATATTGTCAATGGTTAGGGTAAGGTCAGGTATAAGCTCAGGCCTTATCTCCATGGGAGATAAGCACCTATGAAAGACAAAGTTAAACACAACACACTAGAGAAAGCAATGACAGCAAGTCTTGAGAAACAGAGAGCACCGACTTTTCAGAAAGATGGTGGTGTTGTATAATGATCACAGCTACCAATAAGTGCAAGAAACAGAGAATGCTACATGGATAGATAACTCTGGGGCAAATAAACCAGCATAAGGTAGCAAGGATAAAGCAGAGTTTTGTTAGGATCTGGTAAGCTAGACAGGGAGGAGACATAACGTTCTCATCCTCTCTTCCAGGTCTCTGTCTCTGTAGGATTGTCCCCTGCAAATTAACCTTTCTGCTGTCTTCAAATTAGAAGTTGAGTAGAAAGAAACTGGATATCAGAATGGAGGCTTTTACCAAAAAATGCCTTTGGCCAAACTGATGCAGTGGAGGGACCCACCTTGAAAAAAAGATCCTTCCTTTAAAGGATTGTTTGGTTCAATAGAGGGGAATGGCACAAACTAGAAGAGCAACCTTGACTTCCTGAGATTCCTCTTTACTAATATTTATAATTTGAGGGCTGCAGCTCACATCTGATATACGAGTATCTGCTCTCCCATCAGGTTACAAAGCTTCCACTTCCTATTAAGTAACACCGCATTTGCCTGAATCTCCTGAAATCCCAACACAATCCAGGCTGTGCAGCTCTCTCCAGCAGACCACCCTGGTAGGGATGTGCCTTTGACAGCCTGCTGTCAGAAGGATTTCCCTGCAGGCAAATTCTCTTTTTAAAATTCCTGACAGATATGTCTTTTGAAAGCTTTCATTCTATAAGCATCTTTCATTTGCTCCTATACTGAAACCTCCTGAAAACTGGATTACCTTCCCCTGGATGCTTCTGATGGGTGTTCTTGTACCCCAAAAAGACATGTAGGATTTCTGGTCTGATTAATGGAGTAATTTAAATGCAGTAGACATCTGGTAAACACGTCTGAAGATCTTCAGTATGTGACATCTTGAAATAGATGGAGTAGACTCTACAGCATTAATTAGGAATTATGTACATGTCCAAAAATATGTAAATAAAATACAGCAAGCTAAGAATGCTAGAGATTACAAAGACTGAAGGTTCTCAGCAATGCCTAATTAAAGACACTGCCAGTGTAACTAATTAATGAATCTTCTTTTTCAAGATGATCCTTTTAATTGACAGGGTTCTAAAATATGACTTTTTTTTTCTTTCATATTCATTGGGCATCAGGCACCTAAAAGCCCTCTCCAGTTAAAGAATGAAACAACTGAAACAGGGCTTTGGGGTCCTGCCAGCCTGGAGAGCAAGCAGTTATCCACCACCTTTATGGAAGCTGGTCTAAAATCAGTACAGCTGTTGCCTGAAAACTCAAAATGGGGTAACTTCTGTCCTAAGCAGAAGCTCTCAGGAAGCTGAAAGTATTTTCTTTTCTATGTTCCTGGGAATTTGAATTTAAACAAATGAATCTAATATAAGCAAAGAGATATTGAAGTGTCTCTGCTTGAGCAGGGCTTGGACCAGATGGCCTCCAGAGGGCCCTGCCAACCCCACCATTCTGTGATTCTGTGAACATCTAAAGGCTGGAGAAAATATGCTTGTAAACAAAGTCAGAAATACATCAAAGTACAGTAGTGCTTTTAAGTGGGAGCCACCACTGTGCCTGAATGGATGCTTTGTTTCCTAAATAAATGACCTACCAAGGGTGGCTGTAGGGACCCTCTGTTAAGACGCAGAAATTATTAGCCATGATTAATGGAACACAAATTAGTCTGAAGGTCCAGAAGAGGGACCATGAAGCTCACCAAGCATGAAGAATGTATCAGTGGAGGAAATGTCTTCAAGAGGGCAAGTGGGGTTTGTTTCTCTTGAGGTTTTATAAATGGTGATCCTTGCCCATCCATGGTCTTGGTGGATGAACAAACACGTAAATATATCTGTTTTTATGAGGGACACGCATCTTCCTTTTAATATATGGACAGGAAAGATGCAGAAGTCTCTTGCATGTTCCCAAGCTGTCCATTGACTGGTGTCCATTGCCGCAGAGGTGGGATTGAAGGGGGAGGTGTTACCAGGGCACAGGGACATAATAGATTAAGCCAAAGTACTGCAAGGACTTTTGTTACTGGAAGCTGTTTGGAGGCTCTTTTAGAGGGAAAATACAGTTTATTCCTTTTCTTTTGATCTTTATTTTGAGCAGGGAAAGAGAGAGATGATGTCCTACATTTGTTTATTATATTCAAGTGCTAGTGCTAAGATTTGCATTCAGCATCCCTGTGCGAGAGCTTGTAAAGTAGGTTTGTTGAAAGCCTCTGTAGCTTTGCCAGTAAGTGGTGCTAGCTGCACAGTTTTGCAGCCCTTCCATGCAAATTAATGTTAAGGCTACAGCCGTTCCCATTTTAAAGGGTTATGTTGTTTGATGAAAATATGCAAATATAAACTGTTTGAACAACACAACTTGGGAAATCATCCTCTGATCATTTTAGGGCTGTGATAGGCACGTTTGACTGAACAGTGCTTGATTCTTTGGTCATTTTTACCACCACTGTTCATGGCATGTGTGCTGGCTCTGTACATGAAGGGCATTTTTATCAGTATTTACCTGCCTGGTGCAGATATTTGCTGAGCAAGCACGGATTGCTTCTATATACACATATGCACATGCACCCTGGTGCTGCCTACATACCCACTCTGAGCGCTGCAGTGCTGGGACCTGCTGCAGTTCCGAATTCACGTGTGGATGCCCTGTTACTATGGGGATTGGCTCCTCGGAGCTGTGTGACAGCGAAATCACAGGCGTGCACCCGCTGGGCATGGGAGGGTTAAAAGGCAGAGAGTCCTGGGGGAGGAAGGGGGACATATTACTGCTCAAAAACATGCTAAGTGGACATATATTCACCTGCATGCTTGAGCAACTCCAAAATAGGGAGAAATATTAATCCCATCACCTGAGTAGCACTTATCAGCAGAGGATTCACTTAAGAAGATTTTCTACCTTGGCTTCTCAAAGTAGGGTGAGGCTGCACCAGCACCTGCGTGAAGCTCAGGGGAATTTGATAGCGACAAGACATAAAAATGGAGGCTCAGCTCCAGGAGAGCCGTAGGAGAATGCAGCTGTACTGTTGTTGTCCTCACGGGTATTTGCACACAGTGCTTCCAGTGCCCATGTGAGGATAAGCACAGGGGCCTGATTTGGCTTGGGATATTTTAAGAAAGGAAATGAGGGGCAAGGACTACATGGGGTGCTCTCCCTGCGTGCTTTGAGGCAAGATAAATGCCCGTTTATTTCAGCAGGTTTCTTACCACAGTGAGAGGGGGAGCAGTGGTGGGACCCTCTGTGTCTGGCTCCTCAGGATGGCTGGGTTGTAGCTCTTCCTGACAGAAGAAGGAAGCCACTGTGGGCACAAGAGCCACTTGAGTTTTATATCAGCAAATTTTGCACCTGGATTTCCTACTTCCCTTGTTTTTGTGCTACATTTTGGGGTTCTCCACAGCCTGCTCCGTACCTCTGGGTTCAACCCCACAAGAGGATAGGTAGAGCTAGAACCTGGTTTCCAGCACCACCATGTAAGCGTGGTGCTCTGCTGTGACAGCAGCCTCAGTGTTGATGAGCTGGGCTACAAATTGGATGTTAGAAGGTCGTAGAGCTTCAGGTTTCTTATGAGGTGAAAGTATTTTCATGGGGTAGTGGCTGATGAAAAGACCTAGGGCAGAAACTACCAGGGGCAGGGGAGTTTCTGAACAGTGCTGGGGGGAGAGCTTTGGGAAGGAGCTTTCCTGTCCCACACTGTCTGTGTTTCAAGTCCCATAAATTTTGATTTCCATTGCAGGGAAGGAGAAAAAAAAAAAAAAAAAGTGAGTGTGTCTGTGGGGAGCAGTCTCCAGGGGTTGTCTGTACAAGGCTGATTTCTGGAAAGGTGAGGGAGGAGTCATCACAGCAGGAGGGAATTTTTAATTAGAGCTACGCTTGCCCACAGAGAGTTGCTTGCAGGGAGCAGGTGGAATAGGCTTTTAAACACTGCAATTGAACTGCCTTAATCAGAACAGCTGGCAATTCTCTGGAGGATGGGATGGTGCTTTTGAACATGAGGGAAGGATTTCTCTTTTTTTTTGCTGCTGCTTTCCCTGGCCACTAAAGCTGAGAGGCAGCCATCCTTGAGGCTGGCATGCAGGTGCTGTGTGGGCTGGGGTGAGAAAAAGGGGCAACTACTCAACAACGGCAAAAACTTGAAAGGTTGCCCAAGGAGAAGAATGAAGGACTCCAAGGAAATTCAGGGAAACATCTTTAAGGGCTTTGGCCCTGGAAATCTCATCGTTTCTAGTGCCTGCAATAGAAATTGCTTTTTCAGAGTTGCATACCTTCTTTGGTACAGGCAACTCTAGCTGCACAGAGCTCCAGGTGGGCCAGCCATGTCTGGGGTTTGTCCTGCAGAAATGCACCTTGGGCAATTCAAAGGTGGTGTTTTTTTCTACGCTCATCCCCAACCTAATGTGCATTTGCAAAGGTGACTGAGAAATGGGCTGCGCAAAGTCATTAGCCACATTGATTCTCATTATTGGAACATATGCCGGTGCAAAAACACCCAGCATCCATAAGATGGATGGGTTGTGCCGGCCTAATTAGTTAAAATACACAGCATCATAAATGCCAGCATCGACAGGCGAGGCCCCACCACGTCAGTGTGGTGAGCAGCGTTAATTTGTGCTGACACCGGATCGCTTGCCGGCTGCGGGTGCCAGATCCTTGCTCTATGCTGCATCCAGAGCGTTGCATCCAGCTCAGGGCAGCATCTGTTTTGTGCAAAGCTGTCACAAGTTAAAGCAACAGTGGCTGTGAGAGGCAACAGCAACAGCAGCGGGGGCAGTAAAAGGCAAATACGCGCTGCGGGAGGCTGGCTAAGTGCTGTGATGTCCTTTCTTCTCAGCCTCCATCAAGCAAAGAGCTGCAGGAGCGTGCTGGCAGGGACTCCCTATTGCACAGAGCGCAGCTTTCCTAGCGCGGGGAAAGTCAGCTCTGCCTTCTGCTTGCAATTAAAACCCAGAGCAGGGACTCGCTGCCTGCATACACGTATCAACACACGAAATTGCCTTGCTAAATCAAACTCCTCTGCTATCGTGCATCCTGGCTTTAATCCTGGCATCAGCAGCTCAGGCGCCCAGACCCGGGTGATGCTGCGTGGCTGCCCCTGGCTGCTCTCCCCAGCTGCTCTCCCCGCTTCCCCAGTGCCACTCATGTAACCTCTGCCAGCCGAAGCTTGCCACGACTCAGAGGGCACCGCGCCAGCTGATCTGTGAACAATTTAACCGATTTTTCATTAACCAGCAGCTTATGGAGAAGTTGCTAAATTTTATGGGCCATTAGCAGCTTCTGACGCTGCAAATGACTATGAAATTGAGGGTCTTGCAGTTTTGAATCTTGTACACTTGATAAATAGCCCTCATTGCAGATGTAGCGCTTTGAAGGAATGCGCCCCGTCAGTGCGGCCAATTTTAGCAAGCTGTCGTCGGCGCGGGGAACCAGGTGGATGGGGAGTGATGGCACAGACGTGCAAAACGGTCTGTGCCTCCCCCAGAAGTGGGGAGTGGGAAAAGCTGGTTTTGAAAAATGTTCTCCTGGAGAGACAGTCCATGAAGGCATCGGGGAGTGGGTGTGAGACATGGTGGAACAAATGTTGATGCAGCCATTAAAATACATGTTAATCACCGAGATGGCCAATAATGCCGAGCACTATTTATGTGTGTGCAGCAGGACATTTGCAAAAACGACATCTATCTACATGTTATGGCTGGGAAAACTCTGCTGCAGCCAGGCAAAATAAAGATCCTGGTGACCCCACACAGACCATGAGCTGAGCGGGTTGGGATATGGATTGGTGCTGGCCATGGCTGTGGGGCTGCACCGTGCACTGCAGCGAGCTGGTGGCTGCTCCAGGGGAAGCGTGGTGGTGATTTCTTCCCAGCTGCTGAAACCTCCCTGGTGACTTCCTAGCAGAAATGATCCCTCCTGCTTGGCTGAAATGGCCTCGTGTGGGAGAGGATTGAAAAGCAGACTTTAAACCTAAAGAAATGATGAAATTTTGGAGATGGGATGCTCAGGTTTTGATTTTTGACTGATGGTCATTTTCCAACTGAAAGGGGGCTGTCGCTGGCTGGAACAGCCCGATGTACTGCTGGGTGCTCTGCAGAGGTCTGCACTCCAGACTTCTGCCATCTGGGGACACAGACAGGAGGCAAATCCCTGCCTGCTGCCAGCACATCCCAGCGTGGGCTCAGGGGGCTGCTTCCCATCCTGCCCAATGCTCTTAGAGACCAAACCCATGGAAACTGGGAAAGTGAGCTGTGAGAGAGAGCGTGGCCACCAAAAAATGTTAACCAGTGAGTGCTGGGCCTGACGAGCACTGTGAGCATTGGCCTGACAACCTGTGCTTCCCAGAGGCAGGCGGTGAGGCCACCTGAACACAAACCCCTTTCCAGCACTGCTTATTTTGCCTTTGGATGAGGGGAGGTGGGCATGGGCAGGAACACGGAGAGGAGGGAGCTTGAATCACGTTCAGAGCAAATAACATTTTTAAAGCCTTTTGCAAGGGGAGCCTGGTTTGGGGCGTGCTGGGGAAGTGCCTGCCTGGAGGGCTGCCCAGGTGCCAAGCAGCACTGACAGCGATGGCTTCTGACAAAGCCCGGCCGGTGACGGGAGAGGCGCTGATTCGGAGAGACAAACCTTGGCACCTCTCTGCAGGGAGGTGGCGGCGGCGATGTCATTTACATGAACTCCACGGGAGTGTGCGGACAGCCAGGGCTGACCCTGCTAATGAAGGCTGCACTGGGTGAGACCTGAGCCTCCCCTCGTGTACTGAATGTGCTGAGTGCATGCCGGCGGTGTCCAGCCCTCCACACACTGCACTGCACATGCCCGTGCTTGGGTTTGTTTCTAGTCCTCGGTGTTGCACAGAGTTTGCCACCTGCCGCCCAAGTCCATTTAATAGAGCATTGCAGGGACCTGAAAAAACAGGGCAGCTCGGCCCCATCAGACTGCCACCATGACCTCGAACCATGGGTGATCCTTGAGAGGTAACACGAAAAGGAAAAAAGGAAGGATTGCAAATGTAGATATCCGGCTGCTAGGACTGCCTTGGGGTTGGTTCCTTACAGGCAAGTCAAATTTCCAGAAGTGGTGCTGAGAATTGAGCTGGCCAGAAAATTAACAGAAGCTTTGAAAATAGGGAAAACGGGTCAGCAGTCAGGGTATGGATTCACTGGTTGCACATGATGGAGACTTCATCCACAAGTGAACATTCACAGCCACTCCACCATGGAGCTGCTATCTGACATTAATATCTCAATATCCCAAAACAGAGAGAATTGTTAGTGCCTGCGTTATTCACAAGCCCCCTCAAAATGCAAAGGTCCTGGGTAGCAAACCCAATTAAGAGTTTATTAGACAACTGAATGAGGTATTCATTTGTGTAGAGTGAATAGGGAGGGCACTGGGACAAGCCTGCTCTGCTGAGAGCACGCAAACAGCAAGCCCCTGCAGTCCCCAGCTCTAAAGGTCTTACAAGTACAGAGAATGCAACCTTAATATCAGTTAGGAAAAAGCGTGTATTTAATGGAGAAAGACTAGAGGAAGATCAGATTCAGCAATCTGAAGATATGTACTAATGCATATTTGATCTACTCAAGGCACGAGTGTGTGCTCAGATAGTGCGTAGTGTGCATGTCGGAGACTGGGAGGAACATCGGTCAGGGTATTGTTACACACATTTATCTCTGCTTCTTTGATCCTTTTTCGTTTGATGTTTCCCGACTCAAAAAAATATTCAAGCAAAGGATTTCTCTCTGTATTTTGATACTTGTGCTTCTAAACAAAGTCATTAAATGTGCAGGTCCATGAAATAGGAGGAGGGAACCTCACCACCTGGGCACACCTGAGCATGAATCATCCAGCATTTGCTAAGCCCAGGTTTCCTGGTTCTTCCCTAGTGTAAGTTTAAGGAGGGAAGAGAGATTTGTTCATCTCAAAGTTTAAAGCCTTATGTTGTTTTCTGTGTGCCAGTAACCACCTCTGTCCAGTGGAAATGCATTTTGATGGCCTGACATCTAGTAGATACAGCAGTTTTGAATGATGAAACAGCACTACTAACATTATTATTATATTTTTTTAATGCATTATAGATAGTAATAGAGGACTGTTTAAGAGAAATAAATGCCTGGAGGGTCAACAGAGCCTGGCATAAAGGTGTACATGGGTCTGTATTTCTGACAGCATTAACATGCCTGTCCCTCCCCAGCCTGCCATGCCCCGATGTAGCTGCAGTCTTAAGCAGAAGCTTAAATGCCAGCACTCTGCCACCACTAGTGCCCGCAGATCCACAGTCAGCATCAAAATGCTCATGGGGGAAGAAAAGCAGCACTTGGCTGACACGTTGGTTTTGGTAGGTATGTCACCTGCTTTGTCCTATAGCTGTTCCTCCTATACCTATACTTTGGTACTCGTTACTTGGCAAGGAGCAGCGTGTCATGCTGAGGTCTGTGCTGTCTTATAAATAGCATAGGTGCTGGTAAATTACACGGAGTTAAACCTGCACAAAGATGCACTCGACTCAAATTTATCTATTATCATGCAATATTAATAAGCCAGTTCCAGCCCGGCCGCTGGCAACTTGAAATGCTGCTGTATCATCAGAGGAGTGTGATTTACAAAACACTCATCTCTTGAGGAGAGCAGAAAAAGGAACACTGTATTTCTTTCAGGTTCTTGGAAAAGAAAGGCGTGGAATTTTCCTTACTTTAATGTCCAATATTCTCCCCTGTTTGGGCTCTGCTGTAGTTTCTTCACTGTAAATTTCTCCTTATTTGTGTTTATTATGAAGGAATGTTAGGTGAGTTTAATTTTTCACAAAGAGATTGTATAGTTTTGAGTTAAGAGGCCTTTCTAGGTTGAAAATACTTTTAAATTATGTGCAAATTGTTCCACAGAAACACATTACTTCATGAAGCTGGAAAGCAAATAATCTGAGCAACACTTCTTATGCATTTTTGGGACTATCCGTCATAACTCGCTTTTACCATTTGCCTTTGACCAGCCAAAGAATTAGAGGGCTATATGGATAATCAAAGTGCAAAAGGACTTTCTTTCAGGGTAAGTGATGACCCTGAAGACCCAGAAGAGCAAAATGGATTATTTGCCTCAGAGTTTACTATGGAAGGGAATGGCGAGGTTCCCATATAAAAACTTTTCTAACTGGATAATTTTCTCCCATAGAAATGCTAATCGAGGTGATTTTAAACTAAGCTGGCAGAATTAGTGGTAGCAAATCACCAGGATCACAAAGTGCTTGTCCAAGAGCTGTGCAGTAACTGTAACAAATTGTCCATTGTACCAGGGAAAGAAAAAGCAGCAAATATATTAAGGGCTCCAGGTCTTTGAAACAACTAAGCCTCATTTCTCCACCAAAAAAAAAAAAAAAAAAAAAGCTGTGAAAAAGATCAAATGAGGCATAGTAAGATCTGAGCTACTCAAATTTGTTCCAATAAACATTGTTAAAGACACCTGCATTTCTTCTTTCACATCCATTGTACACTTTATATGAGATACCCAGTACTAATATGAATCTAGCACAGCTGCTAAGTATTAAAGCACTGAATAAGTGATGTGAGTATGAGTATCTAATGTTCTTATTATGATAATTCCCAAAGCATTCAGTTTTTCTTTGAACAAAAAGAGAAAATGAAATCCCCAACCCCACTGACACTAATGGATTAGGGTGAGACACATCATTCCTACCGACCTGCAGAATACAGGAGCTGCTCCACCACCAAGCTCCCTGCTTATTGCCTTTAGGCAGAGCTGGAAACATAGTAATGCAATATTATCTTCTCAGATCAGGATGCTAGACCTGAAGTAGAGTTGTTTTTTTTTCCAACCATTGTAGATCTGTTGTCTTTTTGTTGCCCAAATAAAGTGAATAAGGCAAACCAGAATTATAATGGGGCATAAATGTAATCCAATGCTGTTCCAGAAAGCTGTGACTCAGGTTAGGTCTCATCCCTTTCCCAGATCATAATGTATTAAGTTTTTATATAAAACATTAGGTTTGGCCTCTGCCTCCATTTCCAGGGCTCTGGATTTTCCTAGTTCTTTCTTGCTCTATTCAGATCTCCTTTCCAGATACTGTTCTCCTCATGATCTCCCAAGTGATGTTTCTCCCTTGGCTTTGGCCAATCTTCTGATCTGCAAAGGAGATACCAAGCCACAGTCAATTAGATAAAATCATGTGTCTGCTTTGATTTTGATGAATAATACAGTGGTTTCTACAGGCAAGCTAAAGCACATAGGGACTAATGTTAAAGCAAAAAAGCTGCAATGGTACCAGAGATGTTTGTGACAGATAACACTAACTTCACTTAGCTTTTGTTTACTTTCATCTTTAGCAGTTGTTTTTTTTTTTTGTTTATTTTTTTTCCAAATTAAGTCTTTTCTGCAAATTCTTAAAAGTATTTAAATCCTAATAGAACAGAACCCCTATGGAGTAATTATTATCACTTCTCAAGACATCTTATAATTCACTATTGTCTCTTCCCTGGAGTATGATTTAATTACAGCCATATCATATGCATTGTATTTTGTCTAAAGTGAAATGACTGCTGTTGATGAGCAGGCATTGCTGAAAGCTGATAATGAGTTAGGCATCTGAAATCTCACCTAACCGGAGGTTAGGAATTGGTGCTCGTGGTGATGATTAACTGATGTTTATTTCTCAACTATAAATAAAACTCCACTGCCTAATTGTCATCTTGCAGAGTGTGTTTCCACTGTGTCTTTCAGATTTAGAATAATCAGCGTTTCTGCATTTATTTTTTTTATTTTTTTTGAGCGAGAAAGCAATTTGCTAGAGTGGTTGGGTAGGAAGCAGTATGTGGTACCTTAGTGGGCAATTTGAGCACAGATGTTTTTGGAAGATAAATTTGGCACATGACTCAAAACTTGGTGGGCTCTCAGAACTGAGGTTTGAATAAACACTCAAATATTGGTGGGTAAATATTGTGAACTGCATTTGCAGAAATAATATTTACTTTATGCCACAAGGATTAACGTTGAAAACATCAAAATAGCTCGGAGAGGCCCTTACTGCCAGTTGAACTTTAGGAAATGAAAGACTTGAGTAAGTGCTCCGGGCATGGGTGACCTGATGTCTTAATCCAGCTGCCATTTGTTATTAGAAAACAAAAATCATTGCTTGTCATGATTATTCTTCCCTGGTTTTGAGAAGGTTTTATATAGAACTTCCTTTTCACCAGAGCCGCAGATGCTTGTTTTCCTGGATCTTTCAAAGTCAAAACATTTTTAGCTTTTCTTATTCTGGAGGAAAGAAAACATACAGAAATCCCACAAGTACAGAAATCATAGCTTCTTGTGGCTACAAATGATTGTTTTATATATATATATGAGCTCCACTACCTGGAAAAAGCTTCCATCTCTATTAAATCTGAAGTGAATGTTTAGCATGTCTCCCTCATATTCCCAGAGGAGATGATCCCCTGCTAGAGGGGTATCCCAACAAGCTTTGCAAAGGCAGGTAAACAGAAAGTCACCACACA
Organism: Aythya fuligula; assembly: GCF_009819795.1. Lineage (NCBI taxonomy): Eukaryota > Metazoa > Chordata > Aves > Anseriformes > Anatidae > Aythya > Aythya fuligula. The sequence continues at coordinate 16,604,644 of NC_045559.1, forward strand.
TCCCAGCTCTCTTTTTGAAGTTGCCAGGATTTTCTCCTGGGGTCATTTTAAATTCATTAGTCATAAAATTATAATTGTGTTGTTTTTCCCCCAGTGGTTTGGTTACAATGGATAGATTCTGCGTGCTTACTGCAAGCACGGGGATGAAATAAACCCTTGCTCAGGAAGCTAGCAGGCTTTGATAAGAAAAGAAATGGTGAATGAACATAAGCAATATCCAAGCTGTGCTGCTGTCTGACATTAAACAACACATGCTCAGCGTTTCATGACAAACTGATACACAGCAGAAAGTTACTGAACAAAACCCTCCTGTGTGAGAAACTTGCCAGGGTCACCGTCGTGCCAGAAGGTGCACTGGCAGAGAAGCCATAACATGAGATCATATTATTGGTAGGTATTGCGGGAAGTAGTGGAAAATAATGCTTCCCAGTGAGCTTTTTCAACCTAAAAATTACTTCCCCTGCAGTGTCCTGATCAGTATTGATACCCAGTCACTGTAAGGTTTGTCCTTGCTTGTGGAGCAGAGGAGAGGAATGGTTGCACCACGGCTGGGAACAGCCACAGGCACACTCATCACGAGCAGGCCACTCACCTGACTTCTCTCAAGGTGTCCTGCCCTCCAGACCAGGGCTTCTGGCAAGAAAAACATCATTACTGCATTACCAGAGCATTGGAAGCACGATTAGTGCCTGGTGTGTTTTCTTGGCCAGGATGTCTCATGGTAAAGGGGCTTCAGCCAGATGGAAGGGATTGGTGTTGCCATCTCACACAACCCCCTAGCTCCGTAGAAATCTGTTTCCCCAGGTGATTCAACTATTTCAGTGCTCTCTTTCTGCAGTTTGACAGGCATTCAGGTGCTTCTGTCAAATATGTTTAGATGCCTATTAACTAAAGTGGAGTTTTGAGATCTTTTTTTTCTTTCTTTGTGTATTCTGTAACACTTCCAGTCGGTCCCCAATTTTCTGCTGAAAGCAACCGTGCCACTTTGCTCAGGCTGGCGATGCTCGATGCCTTTTCTAAGTGAAAATTTCTCTCTCATCTCTGCTAAGGTGACCTTCTTTGCTGCCCTGTTGAGAGCTCTGCAATGCAGAAAGCAATAGCAGCCATGGCCTTGCTCTGGTCCTGATGGATGGACACAAAGAAGGATGGTACAAACACTATGTGGTCACCATCAGATCTGACCGAGCCACCTGAACTCCTCCAACAGACTTTCAGAGCTTGTCAAGGATCTCCCTGCCATCTTTTTGGGCAATCATAACAAAGGGCCCCTAAAGACGTGTGGTGTGTTTAAAAGAAGCAGGTAACTAAATGACATCAGAAAGTGAAGAGCTATTTGGAGGGTGGAGATTTAGCTTTTTTCTCTCCCTAATTAAAGAAATGCAGCATTCAGGTAATGAGATCTCAGCGCCTCCCTTACCCAGTTGTGTCTGAAGCCATACAACAAACCAGACCTATTGGAAGCCTTCCCCAGCCCAGATTTTACACTCAGTCATGAAACTTGCTCTTATTTTAAATCCTGTGTAGTCAGACAGCAGGCAAAGTCATTACAGGAAAACAGCAGAGTAAAAAGCGACTTTGAAAGCATTGTCCTTCACAGCATCTCACTCTGCCTGCAACTTCTCCTCAATGAAACAGAAAAAATCAGATTCCTGCTTCTCACCAGCTGCCTCTGAGGTCGGGACAGGGTTCAGCTGAGCTCCTGATGGTCTCCACCAGCCCCGTGAAGCCAGCTGGGCTTGGCAGCTCCTGAATTCCGTTGGGAAAGGAACTTGTTGTGGTCGCTGTGTGTGGGAACTTTTCCTGGGCCAGAAGAAACACGGAGTCCTTCAGGCACAGGAGGTGTTCAGGAGGTCGAGTGCCACAAACCCTCCCCATCACCTCCATCACCGCCCTGCTCACAGCTGTCTTAATAAATGCTTCCAGCCTCAGATGAACTGAGACTCCCACATCACTTTTCGTTTTTATCTAAACATTTACCCTAAATATATAAAAATATATAGTCCCATTTGTATTTGCTTGTCCTAAAGTCAAACTGACACAGATCAAGAAGCACTGTTTTCCCATCTTGTTACCGGCCCTGAGAACTGCATCACATTTTAAAACTGCATTTCAGCAAAACAATGGTGGAGTAAACCCGGCGAGGCAGCAGCTGTCTCCATGGCTTTGTTCGTACAATGCCCGGCACGACAGGGCTCTGCTTCCAGCCAGCCCCTGAGCACTTCTGGAATAAACAGGACAATAGGTGACTGCAACCTTTGCTTAGAAATATTTGTGAATAGCTCTGTAAGTATCATAAAGCCGCACAGAAAGCCTGCTGCTGCCGGGGAGGCGGACTGAGCTCTGAGCAATTTTGACATTCAGATTTACAGCAGACTTTTGGCATCCTCTCTCATTTAGGGATGAATAAACCGCCTTCACCCATTTGAATGAAGGTGTTGTTTCGTTATCGGCAGCCTCTGTTCCCTTTTCATTCGGCTTCCTTCAGGTGTGAAAAGTGATTGCACAAAAGAAAGAGGCAGGCTGGGGAAGGACTAAATGCTCTGATTCCCCCAAACATCCTCCTTCCTTCCCTGAGCAAACTCTATTGCAAAGCGTGTTCCTCAGAAGAAACGAGACAGAAAATGGTGGTAGTTTTGAAAAGACTGTAAAGTATCTGTGCAACAAATCTGTTCATAGCTCCAGTGGAGAACATCTGGAAATGCAAATGCAGGTGTTTGTCCTCCGATGCTGATCTGGTCCAGCTGCTTAATTACAATCTGTAATTAGAATAGCTAAAATATTATTGTTATTTATAAAATCAGCCACGCCAGCCTTCTTCATATGGAAATCTCTTTAAATTGTCTCTATCTTTTTTTCAGAGGGAGGGAGCTTTGGCTTTTGGGACCTCATCTCCCACCCATGTGTCAGACCCAGAGACCTGGGCAGGTCAGGTAATCTTTCTGTGGCTCTGCCACACTAGACCTAGCTGCTCATTTCTGAAAACAAAACAAAACAAATTTAACTCATCTTACACCGAATGTTGGTTGCAACTCCTTGGCACATGCTCCGGTGAGATTCTGGGTGAAGATGAGATGTTTGACTGACAGCTGGAGCATTTACATTACACAACTCTGCCAACACGCCAATTTTTCTATTGTCTCTCCTGTTCTTTGTGTCTGTCTGTGAACGAAAGAAAGCAGGGCTTTATTTCATGCTCTGTGCACCTGTGCTCGCCAGTTGGCATCTCTCAGCCACCCCCTGGCCCAGGTGTTCCCCCCGCCATCCCCATCCACAAGAGCCCTCCAGGACACTCCAGAACAGGCTGCACTTGCAGAAAGCCTCGTTCTTGTTTATAATTTTTCTTGCCTACCTTATGATCATGCCTGTTACCATAACATCCTAATGCCTTCCAGAAAGGCAGCACATGATAAAGTTGGCATCAGTCCTTCATGGATTTCCCTGTCTCCCCCTCTCACGTTATTTCCTTTCTTGCTTCCTGAACAATACCTGCTTTGCTGTGATATTATTTTCTACGTGATTTCACCCTCACACGTCCCAGGTTACCTCTCCTCCCCAGTCCCCAACATCTGTACTGCCTTCCATGAACCATGAACAAGTGCTTGGTCATAACACAAACCCTCCCTGAAATCTCCTTGGATGGCTTTGGAGCAAAAGGAGCAGCTCACAGTGTACCACAGGTGGTCTAGAGCAGAAATTTGCCCTGACTCCATTTCAGAGTTTGAAGAGCAGAATTTAAAGTTGGAAAGTTGAAGGTATAAAACGACAAGCGTCTCACAAAAACAATTGCTGCTGACTGAGAGGTGAGGTGGAGGGAGGGAGGGTGTGTGGGCTGAGCGTTGAGCAGCACACGGGAGCTCCTGCCGCCGATCCGCCTGAGTGATGTGTTTGTGGTGCCTCATAATTAACGCCTAGAAGTCTTTAAGCTGATGGTAGGCGCTGGTATTGATTAGGACAATTTACTAATTCTATGTCTGCGTCAGCTATCTTTCTCTAAAAAATAGGATAAAACATTTACCCAAAGTGTATAATTAATGTGCCTGAATGCTCTGAGACTCCACAGCCATCGTGATGTCTGGAGCACCGCACAGAGCTCTAAATACAGCCGCTGAACACGCTCTGTGGTACCATGAGGTGTCTACCTTAGACTCAGAGGAGCACAAACCTATTAGGAAAGGGAGATCCTGTGTCATCTCCGTGACATTTGAATGTTCCCCAGACCCTTGGGTTTTCTAAATGACACTGGATCCCTGTGTATGAGCAACCAGATCAAGTCACTGCAGTCTTAGGTTTGGCCTCTGGCACCCTTTACAGTACGGGAAGGGTTTTCTTTATATCATGGACAACCATCTTTGCAGGACAGGCTGACTTTCACATGCACAGCAAGATGAGCTCGATCTCCCAAGACAGATTGCTGGTGCACACACTCTGCTTAGCTCCCCAGGCTTGGCTGGTCTTCTCTCACAGCCATAACTCTGCATCAATCCATCACCAGCACACTGGTGTTTGGAATATATCTACAGGCAAAATAAATACAGGAAACAAATACATAAAAACTAAAAGCAATTAAATACATTGTAAACCAAGGTTATGAAACTAAACATGAGAGCTCAAGTTTTCCTTGGAGAAATCTGCATGCACTCTGAATTTACGAGAAAGTCACTGATGTCATGGGACCATGACACATTCATCACCTGCTGAATTACACATCTTGACCCATATACTTTCATTATCCAAATGCATATTCTGCCATACGCTTTCAAAAGCATATATTTTATTTTATCCAAGAAGTAGGACTCATTTTTGAAAAAACTAAAGCATGAGAATTCTTTTCCCCTTTTCATTTTTGCCAGTGGAGAGCAGCCTTGTCCAAAAATCAGGTGCTCAGGCTGAACTTTCAAAATGGATTTTCAAAGTCTTAAATTACTTTGTGAAAGTTAATATATATTGATGTGTCTCAGGTGATCTTGACTTCAATTTAAGAATAAAAGGCCTAATTAAAGAGGGAGTGATCTTAGTAGCGCTTCTGCAGTGTGAGTCAGGAGCAGCTACCGTGGTCAGCCCCAGTAATATGGCCTTCTGCATTAGAAATGCAGTTGCAGCTAATGATGAATTTGAGAAATTGCAATAATTATCTATCTCAATTTATTTGTTCTAACCTCAGTCAGAGACCAAAGTAGTAATTGCTGTTATTCCTAGTCAAATGATGGAGGTTGCTCTGCTCTAATTCCTACCAACATCATAATAGCCCAGAGATAATAATGACAAAGAATTATAGACTTTGCTTGAATGTTATCAGACTGGGCTGAGGCATCACACAATTGCACTATATGCATAACGCTCATAGGAAAAACTAAAAAAAAAAAAAAAAAAAAGCCACTAAAAAAAGAACAAAACAATACAAAATAAAACAAAAAACACAAGCAAACAAATAGAAACAAAGAAATCGACAAAAAAACAGCAATAAAAAAACAGACATTCTAAATAAAATCAATTAATTGGCTGCCTGTGTTTGCCCTTAATGTGTGAAGTAATTTGAGGCAATTCTGCCTGAGTAACACTGCGGTAGGTTTAATTTAGATGTCATAGCAAAATGTGTACTTCAAGTGTTTGTCTAACCCTGTCCACCACATTTCAGTTACAGGGAAAGGAATTAAGTTGCCATTTTTCATTTCTTTGTTATGTACTTAGGTAATAATATATTTTAAATGTTAAAATGGCACAAATGAAGTGGGAAAAACAGCTAGGCCCCTTTCCAATTACATGTACGGACGCCAAGAAAGCTATAGTGTCTCCTTATGAAGAGGGATTTTTAGCAGAACATTTATAGCATAATAAGGGTTTTCTTTTTTTTTCTTTCTTTCTTTTTTTTTTTTTTTAATTTTTTATTTTTTGGCTGTGTAATTGACTTGGCTCCCTAAGGTCTTTGGCAAACATGACATTAATTAAATTTACAGATCATACTAAATTGTAAGGTGTTACAAAACCCAGGATAGATAGCAAAATAATAAAAAGAGAGCTGCAGAATTTAGAGATATAAGTAGGTAATAAAATGAGATTCAATCTGGAAAAAAGCAGGTAGGGAACAATGAAAGCAAAACACAGAAACTGTATAGCAATCAGCTACATGGAAAGCAGTAATGAAATTAAAGACTGTAAAAACAAACCCAAACAAACAAACAAAACCAAAACCCACAGCTTGTTGGATGTGAGTTTATATACTGCAGATGTCATCTGTCTGTAAGTGCCAGCTTCAGCAGTGGGTAGTTTGAAAGGATCTGTCCTGTGGTGTACCAGTACAGATCTAAACTAAGTATGAAGCCATTGACACTTGGGTAATAGTAATTCAACCCAATATTCTTTTCATTCATTGTGTCCTTTATTGCCATGTGCATTGCTGCAGTGCCTTAAATATGCTGAGTACAAACACTCTTCTTCCTGAAGTAGCTGGCTCCATATAAAAGGTACAAGAAATGGTGACTGTAAACTATGAAGGTCACTGCAAATGAAGATGCCATAATGAAAATGAGAAGAAATACACAGTATCATCAGCGGTAGGGGACTAGTAGAAAGTTTCACATCAGCATTATGTACTGTTGCAAATGAGAATGTACACAAAGATGAAGGTGCTGGGCTCGCAACTCAGCCTGAGAAAATGAAGGAGACAAATGTATTCAGTAGGAGTAGTCAGCATGGATTCACCAAGGGCAAGTCATGCTTTGCCAGCCTGATGACCTTCTAGGATGAAAGGACTGGCCTGGTGGATGGGAGCAGAGCAGCGGACATGCCCACCCTGGCTTCAGTCAGGTTTTTGGCATGGTCTGCCCTCAGACCCTCATAGAGGAGCTGGTGAGGTGTGGCTGGGTGAGCAGACAGTGGGATGGGTTGGAGCTGGATGAGCAGTCAGGTCCAGAAGTACAAAATCTGCTTGGGGGCCTGTAAATAGTGCTGTACCCCAAGGGTCAATACTGTGTCCAATCCTGCTTAACATCTTTACCTGATGATGGATCAGGGCATACCCTCAGCAAATTTGCTGGTGACACAAAACCAGGGGGGCTGGCATTCATCAGAGAGTCATGGTGACTTCAGCAGGCTGGAGAAATGGGATGATAAACATCTGACAAAGTTCAACAAGGAGAAATGCAGAGTCCTGCACCTGAGGAGAAACAACCTCAGGCACCAGCACATGCTGGGGACCACCCAGCCGGAAAGAAGCTTGGCAGAAAAGGCCCTGAAGGGGTCACAAAGGCCCCTGAAGAGCCTCAGAGATGTTGAAGGGACAGGAGAATCTCTCATATGAGGACAGACTGAGAGCTGGAACCATTCAGACTGGAGAAGAGAAGGCTCAGAGAGAAACTCACTGATATCTACCCGGAGGGAGGGTGCAAAGAGGATGGAGCAAGGCTCCCAGTACCAGGACATGAAGCAATGGGCACAACCTGGGACATGGGAGGTGCTGCCTGAACACCAGGAGCACTTCTGTGCTGTGTGGGTGACTGAGCACTGGCACAGACTGCCTGCAGAGGCTGTGGGGTCTCTTCCTTGGAGACCTTCAGAAGCCGCCTGGACGTGGTCCTGGGCAGCCTGCTCTGGGTGTCCCTGTCTGGGCAGGGGTTGGAGCAGCTGGCTCCAGAGGGCCCTGCCAGCCTCAGCCATGCTGTGATTCTGTAACAGAAGGATAAGTACAGTACAATACTTATGAAGATAAGATTTAACATTCATACATCAATTAAAATGTAAATATTGATATAAGTTTAATATTTAGTTGCAGGATGTGATCCTTTTGTTGGCTTTTTTAAAAATATTTCTGTTAACACTGCTATTAAAAAGATATATTTGTATGTGTGTTTTGAATTCAAAATTTTAGATCACACAAATCAGCCAGAACAAAATGATCTTTCTTATCCGGGATACGATGAACAAACACAGTGAAGAAAAAGTCCTGCATTTATTCCAAGCACAACACGTAAGCTATTTTCAAGGATTATTCAAGTAATCTCGGATACATTCTCAATACACATAGGGAAGCAGGATCCATTCAGATTAGTGTATTTTGCTACTGTACCATTTTTTTTTCATACACAGATAGCTATCACCCTCATAAATGCCTGAAAATAGATTTCTTTAAACCTGTGCATATCCAGTTTCACCAAGCAGTTCAACCCTCTGATAAACTTTATCCAAGCTGCATTCCATTTCTATTAGAGGAAGATTGCAATATATCCATCTTTGAGGGAAAAAAAAAAAAAAAAAAAAAAAAAAAAAAAAAAAAACAACAGTTATTTTTATTTTATACTGTACCATAAAATGTCCTCAGCAAATTTCTTCTGGGTCTGGGAAATGTGCTGATTGCACATGCAGCACCAGCAGGTTTTTGGTGTGTATCTAAAGGGCTTTGCACTGCAAGGCTGGGTCTGCCCTGTCTGGGGAGGTGGTGGGTGGCTGGGCAGACCCCAGCTGCTCCCCAGCCTCTGCTTTACTCTGCACCGAGCATCCCCTGGGAGCACTGAAGCCTTGGTAATGCCACCATTTTTTAAATAGCAGCCATATATTTCTCACTTTTCTTGCCGTCTGATGTTTTAAAAAGCAGGAATGAGCAGAGCTATAGGGTTTTATAGCATTAAGTAAATTGAAAGACAGATTGATTTACCTTCCATACAGCACAATGTTTCGGTCTTTTCAAATCAGAATGAATTTCCCTCTTAAAAATTGTTGTAAGGTGTCAAGCAGGAGTAGTGTAGCATAGCCTTCCTCAGAAAGTGTAGTCATTGAAATGATCATTCTCTTTGTACTACCTGCCATATATCATTAAATTGTTTATGAATAGTGGAAACATATAAACAGACCTCATACCCAACAGTCTTTTGTTTGCCTCTCAAAATATAACTACAGAATATACCAGAAACTAAAATTGTTCAAAACCAAAAAGCATGCACAGCTGTAAAGCACCTCAGCAAAATCTCAACCATCCTCAGAACAAAATCTCTAAACACACAAAATCATACCTAGATTTACCCTTTCTTTCATTTTTTTTTTCCTAGGAAAATGAAAGTCACTGAGCTCCTATTTCATTTAGAGCAGAGAAATATTTTTTTTTATGTGATGGAAAAAAAAAAAAAAAAAAAAAACACAAAACAAACACTGCAAAGGAGGACGACTTTTTAAAAAATGCATTTAGCACCCCTGTGACAGCATGCAACGGGAGCTGTGCTGCACAGAGAGGCTCGGTGCTGTGCACAGCAGAGGGTTTTACCACTCTCAGAGAAATGCACCAAAGTCCCAGTGCAGGGGATGCTCCACTAGCAGGCATCTCCACTCACTGGTGCAGCAGCTTGGGCAGCTGGAGGAGGCAGCACTGGGCACATCCCTGGCTGGAAGGACACTAGGACACATTATACAGTCTATTATACTGAAAATGAGTCAGCAATGTGCCCTTGCTGCAAAGAAGGCTGATAGGATCGCGGGCTGCATGAGGCAAATTGTAGCCAGCAGGTTGATAGAGGTGCTCCTTCCCCTGCACTCAGCTTCATGAGGCCACACACGTAGCGCTGTGTCCAGTTCTGGGCTCCCCAGTACAGGAGAGACATGCACGTACTGGAGAGAGTCCAACAAAGGGCCACGAGGATGATCAGAGGGCTGCAGAACCTCTCCTACAAAGAGAGGCTGAGAGAGATGGGGATATTCAGCCTGGAGAAGAGAAGGCTCCTGGGAGACCTCATTGCGGCCTTCCAGTGCCTACAGGAGAGCTGGGGAAGGACTCTTTGTTGGGGGTGTAAGGATAGGGCAAGGGGTAATGGTTTTAAACTAAAAGAGGGTAGGTTTAGATTAGATATTCAGAAGAAATTCTTCACTCAGAGGGTGGCGAGGCCCTGGCACAGGCTGCCCAGAGAAGCTGTGGATGCCCCATCCCTGGAGGTGCTCAAGGCCAGGCTGGATGGGGCTTTGGGCAACGTGGTCTGGTGGGAGGTGTCCTCGCCCATGGCAGGGGGTTGGAATGAGATAATCTGTAAGGTCCTTTCCAACCCAAACCATTCTATGACTCTGTGATTTTATGATATCTAACACTAACTCCTGGAAAACAGTATTGCACCCTTCCAGAGAACAGCCAGCACAGGGTGCTCAGAGCTGTATGTCTCCTATAAGAGCCAGGTGAAGGGCATTTAAATGTAGGGGGAAGATATTTTACAAACCCAAGTGTTCTCTCTGAAGGACGTGCAGCTTCCCAGCACAAGTCCATCACTCAGGCACATGCCTCAGCCCGGGCTGTGGAAAGCCCTCCTTGGGGATTTGTCTGGCTGGAGCCTCTAAGTGAATCGCTGGGGTTTTGTTTACTGCCGATTTCTATAAATGAAATTACAGCTATCGCAGTCCATGACATGTGAGTGTCAGGCAGTGTGTCTCATCCCTGCAGGGAGAAGAGACATGCAAGACAAATCCTTAAACATTTGTGGAAATTGTGTACGTACATCATCCATGCACTGGTGGGAGAAAAACCTCACCTTCCTCCTTCCTCCAATCGCTCATACTAATGCCTCCCGGGGCTGATAGTCGCTGTAATTGTTATTAAGGCATCACCAACATGAGAACAGTTGAAAAGTGGACACAAAGCTTAAAAGAGACAGATTTGAGATGTAGCAGCACATTATGCAATGAATTTCCACTGAATGAAGAAAAGAACTTTATCTTTTTCTCTCTCTTTTTTTTTTTTTTATTTTTTTTTTCTTTTTTCTATGCTATAAGCCTGGATGGTGTACCTTCATAAATCATTTCTTCTGATGAGCAGCCTTGAGCAAAATAGCAGTTTGGACAAAATGGTGCTCTCCCCCATGTTTTGGTACATCACTGAGTTGTAATCACTTCACAAAGGCTGTTAAAACCAGTCCTGCAGATTGCCAGATATCCGAACAGAGATTAGCTCACCATTATTAGTAGATAACATTATTTTTCCGAATTAGCTTCTAGATGGGTGAGCAGAGAATAGCAGGAGGGGGAGATAGTCGTTTTTGTAGATGTAATTTTTGGAATATACCTGCTGACACTTCAGCAGAGGTTTGAGGCAGTGCAGGCTTAATTTAAAGAAACAGCAAGTTAAACTCCCCTTTGAGGCTTGAAGTAGATTTGTTCATTTCATTAAGCGGCAGAGCTTGTGTGACAAGTAAGTGAGGTCTATCTACAGTATCAGCTAATCAGGATTATGGCGGTCCTGGGGAGAAGGCTCAGGTTGAGCTGAAAGCTATTTTCCTGGTGTTTGTGTCCATGTGCACTTAAAGACATATGTTGGGTAATGGGCAGGACCTTTGAGACAGCCCCATTTATGACAATAATGAGAAGTTCTTTATTGCTTAGCCACATGTCAGGCCCAGCGTAGGAATTACAGTTTTCTAAATCGCAGTAGTTACCCTCCAGGGCAGAGTATAACCAGAGTCACGGTATGCTGCTGTTAAACATACCCGTGGCACACGACAGATTAGTGCTTAGCAGGGACGAAAAGCGTGAGGACAACAGCTCTGCAGCGGTGGGAGACGCTATAGTCAAAACAAACCCCGGGGGCACTGGATCCATCAGCACTGGCTGCCCTGCACTCTGCCCATGTGCTGGTGACGCTCTGTGAGAAAGTCTGAGGCACTTGGCCAAGAAAGAGAAATTTTTCACCTCATGTACAAAATCACTCCTTGGTACGGATGGCCAAGCAGCTGCCCTTCTGCACCACGGAGGGGTTGCTTGCTGGAGATGCTGAGCTCAGCTGCTGTCACCAGAACGCGGTCTGGGCTCTGCAGGCTCTGTATCCACGTCTGTGAATTCCCAGTGGCTGTTGGCTTCAGCACTTTGCTCTTCCAGCTCGGGGCAGCCCTGCTCATTAGCAGTGACAACATTATCTGTCAAGCACTTCTGCATCTCTCTGAGCAACTGCGGCTCCAGAAGGACCAACTGTTGGAACTGGTGTGAGCGTTGCACCAGCTGCTCCGAGGTGGAAGCCTACTGCCAAGTTGGTTATATTCCCTTTTCCCTTATCACTTCCACAAACCCAGTAAATAAATTAATTTGCATTAAAATATATAGTATCACACCACCCAGTGATGTTGACTTCTTCCAGCAGCTTCGCATGCTGTGTTTATTTTTTATTTTTTATTTTTTTTATTTTTTTGTCTCCATATCCATAAAAAGTACATATAAAGTCCACCTCCTGGAAGTGGAGGAAGCAGACGAGTATTCAGATTAAATGCAAAGGCACACTGTCAGAGCTAATTGCAGGAGGGCTCCTGGCCATCCCGGGTTAAATGAAGAGCCCTGGAGGTAAAGCATCCACTCTGCTAAACAGAACCTGAAGGGAAAGTGACTTTCATGAAAATGAAGAAAAGAAGGAGGGAATTGGGAACTATTAATTCCTTGACGAGCTATAGTTGAGAAAATGTGATGAACTACAGGTTAATTCATTTCCTGAATTAATGGTTATTATTTTCTAAATGTCCATCTGGGTGAATCATGAGGGTTTTCTCTGGTGCCTAATTTTTCTATGGTAAAGATTAGGATATAAGCAGTGTTGGAAAGAATGTAAATCATGCATTAGAAATCAGAGCAGTTTCATCTTAATTTCCAATCCAATTCACCATTTCTTCAACTTGTATGGTAAGAAAGGCAATATTAAGGTTTGTTTAATTCCAATCTTGCACTAAACCCAAGGGATTAAAGCCCTCACTGGCTTTTCAGAACAGCTTACTTCATTCTGTTTTAAGTATTTGAACGTGTTAGGTGTTCCTTTCTGTGCACTGTTCTGGAATTGGTTACTGATGACCATTACACTGGTTCTGATCCACCCAGCATATAGGTCTGTTATGAAAACTCTACCATGAGATGGTAGATAACACTAAATATTTAGTGAAATTTGGATCCCTTCAGGGATGTGGAACTGAAACCAGTGTTGATACACTGACAGGAGGTCTCCTACACCAACAGATGTGGAAGGAACATCCTTGGCCATCTCCTGGCCCTACAGGCATGGGTGTGTTGTGTGTGCAGGAGCATTGTGTGCTGCACTGCAGGCATCCTTTTCTGGAGAAAGATGGACAGAGCAAATGTGCCAGGGAAAGCAATCTCATTGCTTCTTGTACTGTGGGAAGGCTTCGTGGTTTTACACTGCTGAGTAAGTTATAAGACATGATATAGAACAAAGTAATTAAAATGTGCTGTATTGAAATGTAGTTAACATTTACATTAGGTTTATTAACTGGAAGTTTACAGAAAGCATAGGGATATAGGGATTTACTTGCCAAAATAAATTCACTTAAACGTAATATAAAGAATTTCCACAAAACAAAACAAAGCAAAAAAAAAAAAAAAAAACAAATAAATAAAAATACTTCAATATCTTTCATCCATAGAAATGTCTTAATCCTTATCTGACTCAAAGTAGCCAACGCAAGCATGGAGGAGCACCAGATCCTGCCACGGCCCAGCCTTACAGCTCATCACTTAGATGCATCACCTACAAAACCCAGTGAAGCTGTATTACGGTTGATTCCAGCATCACACCAGGAGTTGTCTGCAATCTTCTATGTATGATACAAATTAAGGATGATTCTCACTAACAATTTTCTCTTAACATTCAGAAATATCAAAACAAACATTAGGAGAAAGACCTCCAGGTATATCTCCCGAAGAAGAGGCCCATACTGAGCCATTCAGATGTTTGTCCTCTCAGGTACAGGTTCAGGTAGTTTGTAAGCAGGTATGGCCCACACATGGTAGTCATTCAAACAAAAATAGCCTAGGCAGGTCTGTTTTATAAAGTACCTTGAAGACACGGCCTCTATGAATATCTCCTTACAGTTGTGAGTTATGGTCCCATGTCAAAATATCCCCCCCCTTTCCCAATACAAAAAATTAAATAAAATTAACACCAAAACCATTTTTTTTCTCTGTTTGAAAGATTCTCCTTTTCTTCTTTCAGCTCATCCTTACCTCCCACCTTAGGGGTGCATGTCCAGATGCTTTCCACAGCTGTCAGGTGCACCATGATCTGAAAGCAAGCATCAAAATAGGGATGGAAATCTCATCTGCTTTAATTAAGCCCTCTCCTGAAATTGCAGGCCTTGTTCATTTTCTCACAGAAGCAATGTGGATTGCCATGCGGTATACAGGCAGCTCCTGTTGTGTGACACACGGTTAATTTAAGGAACTGCTGAAGGAGGTTTCAGTCTTTGGGACTGGCAGGCCTTCCTCTGTGACCTGCTTTATCCACATGAAAAAGAGCTCGGGTGAAGGTTACTGCATTAACACAGATCAGCAGCTCTAAGTGAGCTGGAATTGGCAGGCAGTGTTTCAGATTTTGGCATGTCAATCAGCAGCAGCCGCTCAACAAGACAGAAAGCAGACACCTGGAAATGAATATTGAGGAGACTAAAATTTTGCTGAAGAGGTCAGAGGTGGGAATATCCTCGACTGAAAGTACACTAAGAAGAGGTAATAAAGAGATGTCTTTCAAAAGTTTGATTCTACCATGCTTTTCATAAAAGATATCATCTATGGTTTCATATATATTTTTCCTCACATGCTTGTTCACACTTTTTTATCTTACTGTACTAAACAAGGGGAGAAGATAGATATAATACCAGCTGCGCTCAGAGCACTTCAGAAATGCTGCTTACTCCAAAGCCAACCAACCAAACAAAAAAAACCTATATTTTCTGTTAGAAATTGGAGAGTCCAGGTGATCCTGTGATAGGTACGTGATGATAATATTGTATTTGTTTAGCACAATGGAGCCCCAGTCCTGACTTGTGCTTCTGAACAATTTTGTTTTGACTATTATTTTTAACGATGTATTACTATTATTGTTACTATTATTGTATTTGTTGTCATCATCATTAAGAATTATGCATCATCATCCAAGGTTATTTTCATTTTGACCTTGCAGTCCTGAAGTCCATAGGGTATTGCTGCCACTCACTTTTAGCACAATTAGGTTAATTTCCTAAATTCTGATCTAGAACCAGATTTTTTTTCTTTTTTTTTTTCCCCCATACAGTTTTTCACATTTCTGTTAAGAAATCAGACTCAGTTGTTCTTACCATTCCATGTATACTTTCTTTCTTTTTTTTTTTTCAAATAAAATGTGTCATTTATGGATTCCCAGACAGAATTTTCTACCAAAATATTATAACAAGTAGCCTTTATACTCCCTATTCATTTTGTTATGCAGAAAGAGCTTCTACCATGCAGTGACACTGAATGTTCTGAATACCAACAGACAGCATTCTGCATGTGACATCTGATTGTCATGCTGTCATGAAAAATATCTGGATGGTACTATGAATACATTTATGTGGGGTTTATTTTAGGAGCTAGGATGACAAACCCATGTTCCTATTTCACACTGTGAAATGAGCAGCTCTGTGCTTTAAGAAAACAAATGGAGAAAAATATTTTAATATCCTATATAGTGTTGCTCCTGTTTTATGAGCAAAATGTGTTTATTTTTCTTTCTGGTTCTGTGGACCCCAGGAAAATCTTTTAACCTTGCAGTTCTTTACACCATTGCACATTAAAGCTGTCAGAAACTAAACTAATTAAACTGAAAAGCTGCTTACTTCTCTTTCTGTATGAGGTTAAAAAAAAAAAAAGAAGATACAATTACTGGTTAAATTAGGGCACTGAACAGATTTTAAAACTATGTGCAGTCTAAAAACATTATGAATATGAAATCTTTGTTTTATAAATTACAGCTTGCATGCAGGCCTGGGCACCAGCCTAACTAGGAAGATGATGACAAATTAGAACGAACTTTAAGAAGAATAAAATGCCTAACATAAGGGCTATAGCGAATGATTCATGCAGAAAGACTGTAAGAGCTAAATATTTTAAGATGCCCCACACAGTGTCCCAAAATGCTATAACTGTTTACATGTCCTGAAAGATGTAAGCAGTGAGACATTAGGGAGATTGTTTAGAGTGCTTCTAAGAGGTATAATTGCATATAAAGGTAGGAAACTGAGCAAGGGGAGATTCGAGTTGACTATCCAGACAAAATTTTAACAAGAGGTCTAATAGACTGTGAAATAGCTTCCCAAGAAAAGTGCTAGGAGTCACATCTCTAAAATGATTTAAAAGCTGACTGGACACATCACGTGAAAATATAATGGGAAGAGAATACAGAAGCAGCTCGTGGTGTGCTTCTGACTTGCGGTTTATGTGGTCCCTCCAGCTCTGGCATTTGCAGCACCCATCGCCAGCCCTGCTTAGCACCCCTATGCAGCTGGCCAGAGCTGAGACCAGGAGGAAGTTGTACTCCGCAGTCCATATTTTCACCAGTTCTCCAAGTCCACTTGGGTCCCCTGGAACTCCTGTCCAGATGCTGCTGAACCCCGTGGTTTTGCACACAAGACTTTGTTTTGGGGGCCAGCCCATGGTCACCAGATGCTTGGTACTGAGGTTTGAACTCAACCCATGAGGTCTGAGGGGGAAGCTCAAAAACAGGCACTGCCGCTTACCTTTGCTGCTGGGTTGAGAGGACAGCCTTGTACAGGGCAGGTGAGTGTGCAACTCGGTTGATATGGGAGTCTGGCTTCATTTAGATTATGACAAGCCCTTGAAAATCCTTCCCAGCCTTCCCCCCCAAATTAATTAAGGCTGCTGCTGGCTTCACTGCCATTATCCTTCTATATCCTTCTGCTCCATTTTATACAAATAGTTGAATGCTTACTGTCCAAAGAAGATGAGTATTTTGCATAAACATTAGACAACCAAGTGGAATATGAGAAATTAGGTGTCTAATTAGAGCCTGTGCATCTCACTCAAGGCTGAATGGTGGCAGCATAGCCCTTATATTGCCAAGTAGAGCAGTGCCCAAAGACATGAGGATTTGGTCCTACCTGGCTCATCAGTTGGCTGATGGACATCTCCCATCTGTGATCAGCTACATTGTGGCTTCTGGTTTCTTCTTATGAAATCCTCTACCCATTAACATGACTGCAGGTGGATACATATGCATGAAACAAGCAGGAAATCAGTATAAAAATGTCAATTTAAATTTTCTGTGAATTTTCTATGTTAACACTTCCTATATTCCACTCCTGCAAATATTTTGATACCCAGAAGGTTCTTCAGTGGAAACTTGCAAGGAAATTTCACACAGAATGAGGGTTACAGAAATGAAATTTTGTCCTTGTGAATGCTAGATGGATTAGGTTATACATATCCTTAGGTGTCTCTTTTTTTTTTTTTTTTTCCCCAAGTTTCTTCCATTAAAATGTACAGAACAGAGAGGAAACGATTTGGAGACGGACCACTTTGGAGACCTCAAAAGTTAAGTGCATCTATGGAAGCAGTGGTATTAGCAGAAGTAGCAGTAATATAAATACATCTTCAAAATAAACAGAAGTGATGAATCTATCATTAAGACACACAGTAGGGGCACCAGGAGGTTCATGGTTTCCCCACAGGTTTTCCCATAAGGTTTTAATATAATTCCTTACTTCCCTCTAGTTTTGTGCTCTTTGATTTGTAAAACAGGGATAACAACACCCATAGAGTGTATTGGAGGGACACGAGTCTGCAGTGATTTCACAATTATTTGAACTGCTCTGGCAATAAAGACCTCAACAGCACAGGCTGAAGAGAGGAGCCAGCACTGGTTGTTAATACGGGTGTGATGCTGGACCCGGTAAATCATGCTGGGAAGTAAATTTTCATCCTTGAACACAGCAGGCTACTCCTAGCAAGAGTTGTTTAGGTGACAAAAAAAAAAATGTTTTGGCTGAGTTCATTGATATCCAGCTAAAAAGAAACGAACAAAAACATTTATGAAGTAGTTAGTCTTAAAACCTTGGAATAATCATTGTCATAAAGTGTAGTTATCTTGTTTCACATCAACTCTTTGAATCTAGACATGATAAAAGCATGGTGTGCTGTATTTGAAACAGAGCAGTCAAATAATGATGGCAGCAGTCGGGAAAAGCAAAAAAAATATGACTACTTTTGGTTCTGAACCTGCAATAGTGAGGCATGATGAGTTTTGTTTAAAAACGGGGATACAAAACAAATTTTCAATTCACTGATGAAAGCAAACTGCACCCTCCCATCAGCCAGCCAGAAAATGTGAAAGAATGCTGAGAAATTCTCTACAGATGATCAATACTCAGCTCCACTTGATAAATATGCCCAGACATTGGAAATAATTGCTTAAGCTCTACAGTGCCATTATGTATTTGAAAAACTAGCTATAGGAAATGTAAACCATTGAGAGAACAAATTAGGGAGTACATTATCATTAAGAGCAGTATGCTTATGTGGAAAAAAGTAAAGGCACTAAGAGCTGGGCTGTATTGCCATGTGCAAAAAGTCAGGAGAAACGACTGCACTGTGTTATATACTCTCATTCCGCATGTTGACTTATTTAATACAGTAACAATTTAGTAATCTAATAGTGTTAAAGACCTAGACATATTCTGCATGTATTTACCACTCAAAATGTAAGCTATCACAAAAATAAGCTCTCCTGTTCCTCTCTGCCCATCATCAGGAACCTGCCTCAGCTGGCCAGTAAGAAAGTCCACACAGATTATCTCCCTCACCTTCACAGTGGATGGACACAGCAGCAGGGTAAGCAGGTAATCAATAAAACAATCGAGTTCTCCTGGGTGAGACTTGGAGCAGGGACTGTATCGGTCACCCTCGTGAAGTCCTGACCCACCAAAACTCTTCAAGCACCACTGTAGTGGTTAGTGAAGAGTTGGCCACAGGGACTGACCTCTTTGCAAGCCCACACCAACACCCAACCAGGCACTCACAGGGCAGATGCAGGAGCTTCATCAGATTTAGGATGCCCCAAGATCACTTGCTTGGCTGCTTCAGGCCTATCTACCACACCTGTCCTCTGTTAACTTCTTCCTTAACCTTTGCCCATCTGAACGACCTGGCCACCTTGAAAGAAAGAGAAAGCTGGCCCATTCTTGCTGCTCTCCAAATAAACAGGTTCTCCTGGCATGGGATCCAGGCCCAGAGTGGCAAAGCCTAATTAGAAGAGCCATATGAGCAGCTTCTGTCCTTTGGTCAGTTTTGCATTTTCAGCCTCTCCCTGTTCTTCCAGAATTGATCAACAGAGCTCATGCAGCGACCCCTGACTGGTGATATGTACCGGCGTGTTTGGAGATGGGGTGTTCAATTACACTGATATGTTATATCTGAATTTATCTTACCCCTTTGACCACTTTATCTGCTTCTCAAACCCTATCTCGTAGGATTTATCTCAACAGTCCCCAAATGGGAACAGCTCCCTGTAGCTAATATTTCCTCTTTTTCATTTCAGACATGGAGTTTCTCTCAAAATGACACCTGTGTGAGCTATTGGAAAGGTAAAAATCCGTGCTATTACAGTGACAAATTTTCTTTGCCTAGAAATGTCAGAGCTTTAATGCCCCATATATACTTTATTGGATATGACTAGAAATTGAACCCTTTATACCAATGGAAAGGAAACATTCCCAGTCTCCCAGGTCTAGAAAGCTTTGAGATATCTGACTGTTAAGGTATGAAATATTTTTAAGCATATAAAACCTATTTTTGAAATGTTACAGCTACTTCTAGGCTCCAAATATCTGGACTAGCAATCATGAAAGCCCTTGGCTCTTGAAATGGGATGATATGAAATATATATCTTCTAGACAATCAAAATCCCTCCAGAACTTTCAAAGTATGTTATTTTAATTTTGTTTTCTGTTTGTTGGTTTCTTTCTAGGAAGTTCATGGACTTACTTAATTCTCATAACCACAGGGACAAAACCAAGGAGGAATTTCCTGAGTTTTGCCTGCAGCACATAAAAAAGAGAAGAGGCACTGCTGTTTTTCTTTTCCCCAGGCTGCGGAAAATCTCTGAGCTGTTCTTGTAGACTTCTCCAGTTCTTGTTCTAGGTAAAGTGGAAAAAAGTGGAACAAATTAAAGCCTATAGTGCTCTAAACTTCAATTTTATTCTATTTGTTTATATGTTTGTTTGTTTGATTTTATTTTACCATTATTATGAAGACTGTATGGAGCAGGCCTCTTATGAAGAAGGAATGCAGGAATATTGCCTCTCCATCAGCACCATCACATGTGAGCCTTTTCACCAGTTAGGTCAGTGTAGATTTGTATTCACACAAACTCACACAAGAGTGGGCAAACTTGCTGTAAAGATCTGCATGCCTCAGTGTTTGTCAGAACCTGTTTAATAAACACTAGTCATAGACAGCAGCTGGGACAAGTGGAAAATATTTCACACTGATGTACGTTAGTCACAATCACAGATGAACAAATCAAGTGGTGAGGCTTTGCTTTTTATTTTTATTTTTCCAATAATGGGATGTTTTATTTTGCTAATTAAAATTAGCAAATTTAAGTTCTCATTACTGTATGGCCATTGCTTGTTCTTATGATCTTGTTCCACACCACAAATAGTGTTTCAGGATCTTTGAGAACAAGGTGTGTTCCTTTCCCCCCAAGGAAAACCCTCATTGCTCTGCCTTCCTTGTGCCTGGCAGCATAAATTAGGCTGGTTCCTTCTACACATCAAAGGCAAATTAATGAGATATTAACATAAAAACACCAAACAAAAATGGGAAAACACATCTGTGTGTGCTGACAGCCTGTTATGCCGTGATTTGTCTGGAAGAGGAAGCATCAAGCCTGGGTACCTTGTGGAACTGTACCACGGCAGCCATCAGACCGTCCTGTCTGCCTCAGCTACGTCTGGGTGCAGACTGGAGGAGCACATCAGAGTTGAAGCGGTTGGACAGTGATGCACCCCGATACCTCTCCAGATGGGACCCTGCCATGCTGCGGAGCCCGTCGCAGCACCCGGCTGACAGGCACCTGCCTCACGTTTGGAGGTAGCCTTCTGTGACAGAAAGGGGCTGCTTTCTCTGCCGCTTCTGCCGCACGTTGTTACACTTTACACATCTTGCCGTATATCTGTGATGTCCCAAATGACAGGTGCGTGTCTTGCTGAGTTCTACCGGGGGCAGAAATTCCTAGACGAGGGAGCCCGCAGCCGGGGAAGCATCTGGTAGGATGAAAAAATGCTGTCTTGTACTCTGTCAAGTGTAATTAGAGTTGCCGGTTGTCATCGCTGCTAGCATTTGGTTAAGTAAGTTTCTCTGATGAGAAGCTATCTAACAAAAGCCAACGCCACCTAAAGTTACGAGCAACGCAATTGCAAAGTATCTTTTAAAATCTTATTTCTAGTCTTTAGTCTAGTTCAATAAGATGCAAGGGTTTCAGCAAGTTGCAAAAAATTGCATTAATAAAGAAACTCAGAATAATTTGCTTTTAACAGCAAGCTTTGGGAGGTTGGTGATGGGTTTTCTACAGCCTGAGTAAGAAGGATAAATATTTTATGTTTTTAATTGTGTCTGGCAACATATTTAATTTCTTCCTTACCAGTGTGCAGCACACAGGGACCATCCACACCCAGGCACCATCTGAAGATCTCTTTTTGCTGAAACTTTGCTTCTGATGCTGAAGCTTTCTGCCTTGCTGGTGTTACTTCTCAGGGAGTGATCCCCAAACCAGTGCCATCTCCCAAAGCCTGCCAACGCCCCAGTAGCTGGAGCAGGTAAGAGCTGGTTTTGTTGGCAGCATGCTGTGGTCACAGCTCATCAGCTCTAAGTTTAAAATGGGTTTCTGGGTGCCTGAGGCTGCCCAGCCACAGCCTGACCCAGCTGCCCAGCCACAGCAGCATCACTTAACCCGCCTTGATCATGCTGGAAAGGAGCAGCGCTCCCCACACAACTGCTGCCAAGGACTCCTATATTCTAATCATTCCTTTGTTACATTTCATTATTTATAAACATCACTCTGTTTTTATAATAGTGTGCAATTTATAATTACTGCTTTATTCCATTATTTCTTAATGTGGGTGCATCCTCAGTGTTGTTCACAAGCAGGAAGTCTGGTGGAAACTTCAGCTTGATGCAGAATGAGGCAGCCCCCCTAGAAATCAGCAGAGCCAGCCCATGGTTATAATATGGTGGATTCTTGCCCTTCCATCCATTCGTGAATTGAGCTCCTTCCGATCATTAACTGCATTTTGTGTGTTTGTTAATTAACTGCTAATGGGCTTTCTGCTGTATCTGCACAGTAGGTACCAGTACATAAAACAGCTAAGCTTAAAGTTTTTTTCCTGGAAATATTACAGAAATAAACAAACATCTATGCGCATTAACTTTTTTCTTTTCACATATCGAATACCCACCATATGCTAAATGCTTTAAATGACATCAGTCCCTGTGCTTCCAAGATAAAGACGGAAATCAAGGATTTAAAATTCATACAAGTGTAAATGCCTATTGAAAGCTGCGTTTTGTCCCACACAGCAGCAAAGTATCCAATAAGTTTTCATTAGCAAAACAGTAAGATACAGACATTTTGATGATGCATGTTTGGTATTAAGAAAAGCAAAAGAGAATTTATAGTGGAGAGATTAAAGGGTGAACAACTACGGAATTTAAAAAGATAGGGTACATAAAATGTGAAGAAGCTGTGCAAGGCCACAGATCTGTTGTGATCAAGTCTGTGCTGTTTAAAAACTTACCAGAAATTTTAGCTAGTGGGTTTAATTCTGTCATTCCTAAAGGCAGTAACTTCCAGATGATGCTCTGCAGATGCTTGAACCATCGAAATCCATCCCCCGGGGGTTTCCAGTGAAACCCATAGTGTGACATGGTCACCTGGTTGTTTGTATCTGTATGTAGAGGTGTGAGCCCAAACCTTTAGCAAAAGAATAAGAATAGCTGAGCATCATCATTGTTGATGAGAATAAATGGTATGTGGGGGAAGCTGAGATGCTGGGCAGTCCCAGGAGGCTGTCCCTCAAATTCATGTAGGTTATGAACAAATTTGACCCATAAACTTCAGGAAGCAAAGAACCTTTTAAAGAGCACTGTCTTTGATACACAGGAATAACTTAAAGGCTTTCACATAAGAAGAAATTTCTTGGTCCTACAAGGGACTGGGATATGAAATACTCAACTATGTAGTCAGTAAGTGTTAAGAAGTATGCACCCCATGTGTGGGAAGAAAGACACATGTGAAGAGTATGGTTTAAATAGGCCATCTTTTTTTTTTTTTTTTTTTTTTTTTTTTGGGGGGGGGGGGGGGGGGGTGGTTTCATCAGGGAACTTCCTTGAGTGTGCAAGGCTTAACTTCTGACCTCTGGCCACCACATTTCTATTCAGATCTAGAAATGGTCAGAGAGGAGCATCCAAAGAAGAAAGGCCCCTTTTTTCTCTTAATCACCATGTGAAATCCCTTCTCTACATCCTTCTTCTTAGAGCCGTGGGTAGTGACTTCACAAGCACATATACGGATGCTCAAACACCCAGGCAGCTCTTTGTCTGAAGTTGTGGTCTTAGCCTTCAATTCCTGACCACACCAGAGCTCATCAGCTCTGTAGAGGCAAAGTAAAAACTTAAAGAGTTAAGGGAAAATTAATGTGTGGTCAAAGGTTGTGTGCAACAACTCAGTAAAGTAGGAGATGGATGAGGGAGTTCATGGGATGATGGTTAAGGAGCATACATGCTTTACTGCCCAAAAGAGAGCTCAAAGCAGGAACCAGATGAGAAGGAATCAGAGCAAGAGTTATTAAAGAAGCATAAACAAATAATAAAGGAAGGTAGAGTAGTGAATACCATCCAAATAGCATATATAGTAAAGAGGAATGCTGGTTTTTTAAGCACACAGTAGTTCATCCAGTGCCAGTACTGAGGAGTTTAAAGTATTGAATCAAGTTCAGATCCTTTGTTAAAACCTATAGAATTTTTTGAAAGAGCATGGAATCTGTCAGGTTTTGGCAAGAAAAGGTTAGCAGTGCAGTCTTGAAGTTTCTTAACTTCCCTGTCCAGAGAGAATTTTATCTATGACAGTCAACTTTTTGGAGAATGGAAAGAAGTATTTTTTTTCCCCTAAGTAAATGAAGACACTGGGAAAAAAGCTTTGATTTTTAAATTTGTGCTGAATAATGGATGAGAATCCACTCACTTCCCTCAGAGAACTACTGCCCCCTCAGCCCTGCCCATCTGCCAGGCGACCAGGCAGCTCATGGAGGTGGAACTGCAGAGCTCCTCGGAACAGCTCTTTTGGTACATACATGTTCATACTGATATACATGTAACTGGATTGTAGGGTACTGCTGAGGGCTATGGGAGAGGAATGTACTTCACCAGTAGGCTGGGAGTTAGGGAGACATAAGCTTCAATATATGAAGGCATAATTATCATTGTAATGGAACTGAGAGTGTGATTGTGGCAGCAAAATGAGCTCTCTTTCCTAATGTGTAACCAGATATATATTGGAAGAGAGAGATTTCATTTTTAGAGTAACACAGTATGTTCATCCACAGAGGGAAACAATTGTATTATCCATTTAAAAAGCTATCGTGTGAGTTGTTTCAGGAAGAGTACGGCCAGCTCCTGTGGTAGCCATCGCTACTTCCCCAGTGTCCTTGGGAGTGAAGGGAGACACAGCCTGTGTGGTGCTGTTGGGAGAGACTTCTTGAGAGACAAAGCAAATTATTGTGTCAGGACATCGTGGGAAATGACTTCATAGGCTGCTTAGCCTGAATTTTAGACTTGCCATCTAGCACATGCAGAAATCCTTGAACAGGTGTAGTGAAAAAAAAAAACTGAAAAGGAAAGATTTGTTTTTCCGTTTTCTTGACTAACCTTAATGACTATTCTTACACAACACAGCCCACAGCTGGAGGTCTGTAAGTCCATTGGAGACTGTGCCCAACAAGGGACTTGCCTGCATTTTGAGAATTGTCCTGAACAGTGAGTGGGAGACAGAAAGCATGAAAATAAACTTTTGAGCACCCTGCTTAGGGAAGGAGAACCCTGACAAATTCAAAAGATGTTATGGAAGTGGTGGCTGTGGAGTAAACTGTGCATTAGCCAGACATGGACTGCACTCGAGTAATAAACTCCCAAAATAATCACAGAAAACAGCTCCCCTCCACCCACCCATGATGCCATAAGGAGTAGTAAAGACCCTTGTTTTGTGAGGTCAAAACACCCACACAAAATGTTTTTAAAGAACAGGAACAAAGTAATGAAAGTTAACGAGCTACAATGGCTTAATATCCCCCCAAACAGGTAGTAAAATCCTGACCCTTTTGTCTTTACATGGTCAAGTCCCCTCAGAAATCACGTACCGTATTAGAAATTGAATTATTTGCCAGATTTTTAAGAACTTACAGAATCAATAAAAGCCTGTAGAATTTCTAATATTTTTGAGAGAATATCATTGTACTGTGTTCCTCCTAAGGGCAGACTTTGGCCTCAGGCTAAGTACTTACCAGGCCGATACCAGCATTTTCCTATGGCACCTCTTAGCTGCATTGTTCAGCCTCATGCTGTTCCTTGAGCTATGGGATACCTTTCACAGCAATTTCATCAAGTCGGATTGACAGTGAGAAAATAGCACAAGCAATCTACTCTGTACATGAATTACTATTTTAAGTAATATAAGAAAATGAATACAATAATAAAAATGCCTGTTCTGGAATAAAAGACAAAGAAAAAAATTGCCTAAATGTATTGGGAACATTATTCATCCTATATAGACCTGGTGATTGAGTTTCATCTGCCCTGGTTTAGGCTTCCAAAGTAGAGTAAACTTCTCCCTCTGGGTATGAGCCTGCATTTAGTCACAATGCAATTGCCCCAGACTACAGAACTAATTCCTCTGGATTGCTAATAACCCCCCAGATATCTAGGCACTCATTTCAAGCAGCTCAGCCCCATTTAGGCTCATTTGCTACCTAGCACCCTCATGCCTGAGAGGTGATTGCAAGACACGTAGTCCATCAATCTGTGCTCTCATCCTCTGCCTCCTAGCTCCAGCACTACTACTGGGAGAGACAAGCTGTCACCACTGAACACCCTCCAGCTTGGGTTTCTGGGCCCCCTCTGCTTCACCTGAGTTGTTATTTCCATATTTTCAGGCTGGAATGAAATGGAAACGTGCCCAAATTGTGGGCTTTAGCTGTCCTAGAGTAAGGATCACAGAATCGCAGAATTGTAGGGGTTGGAAGGGACCTCCAGAGATCATTGGTTCCAACCCCCCTGCCAAAGCAGGTTCCCTACAGCAGGCTGCCCAGGTAGGCGTCCAGACGTGCTTTGAATATCTCCAGAGAAGGAGACTCCACAACCGCCCTGGGCAGCCTGTCCCAGTGCTCCGTCACCCTCACCGTGAAGAAGTTCTTTCGCATGTTGGTGCAGAACTTCCTGGGCTCCATTTTGTGGCCATTGCCCCTTGTCCTGTCCCCACAAACCACTGAATAGAGGTTGGCCAAATCCCTCTGTCTCCTACACTTAAAGTATTTATAAACATTAATAAGATCCCCTCTGTCTTCTTTTCTCCAGGCTGAACAGACCCAGCTCTCTCAGCCTTTCCTCACAGGGGAGATGCTCCAGGCCCTGTATCATTTTTGTGGCCCTCTTCTGGGTTCTCTCCAGGACTTCCCGTCTTTTTTTGTGCTGGGGAGGACGGGACTAGGCAAAGGAGTTACTGGAGGAAATAAAGAGTTTCCCACCCTTAGCTCCTCAGGCTTTACTGGTGCTCTTCAGGAAGGACCCAGGAAGACCCAAGGCCTCCCCTCCAGCCTTGGAATACTGTTCTGGGGGGTAGGTGGGGGGCAACCACCACAGAGCTTCCAGCAGGCTGCTCATTACAACGAGGCACAGCTCACACAGTTCTGGGTGGTGATTCAGGAGGGCACGGGCTCCACGTCCTCACAGGGTCAGACATCGAGCAATGGCTGCCTCTCGCTGCGTTGCAGTGTGCAGAGAATGCAGTGCAAATACAGTGACTTGAAATGGAGGGTGGTGACAATAAGGGGATTCAGCAGGCAACATAGCCACAGAGCCTGGCACTTGTCTTGGTCAGAGGGGATTTTTGAGAAGGCAGCTTCAGGGGGAGTCTAGCAGAGGGAGATAGCTCCAGGAGGAGCAGGGCATCTCAGTGGCAGGTCTCAGAGCTGATCAGGGATCAGTGGGATCAGGTGGGAGTGTGACATGACTATTTAGGTGGGTAGGCCCTGGTGCTCTTCCACCTTTGGGGAGATCAGGCTCTGGGATGGGTAAGCAGGGATGACACAAGATGTCAGGGAGCTTGGTGAGGGGCCAAGGATTCAGAGGTGTGGTGGTTTTACCGTGCTGGGCAGCTAAACCCCACAACCGCTCTCTCACTCCCCCTCCTTTAGATGAGGAGGGGGAGAAGTAAAGCAAAGAACAACTCATGGGTTGAGATAAGGATAATTTAATTAAAGGGAAATAATTATAATAATTAAATAAAAACTACCATGAACTAAACAATTTAACTAAGGGGAAGTAAAAGGGAAAAGGGGAAAAAGGGAGGAAAACAAACAAACAAAATAAATGAAAGCTATATGGAAGTGCAGAGGAAAGAAATTACTCTCTACTTCCCACAAATGAGCGATGATTGACCACGTCCTTGAAGCAAGGCCTCAATGCACGCAGACGGTGTTCCAGAGGAGGACCAATGTCTTCTCAACAAGAGCCCACCCCTCCCCTCTTCTTCCTGTTTCCACCTTTTATTGCTGAGTGTGACACCACATGGTATGGAATATCCCTTTGATTGGTTTAGGTCAGCTGCCCTAGTGATGTTTCTCTCCTCACTTTTTGCCCACCCCCTAGGAGGGTTAGAGAAAGGCCCAATGCTGTGCCACTGCTGCTCAGCAGTAGACACAACACTGGTGTGATAACACTGCTGTTCCAGCTACAAGTACAGAGTACGGCACTGAATGGGCTGCTGCCGGGAAAGTTAACATTCCAGCCAGACCCAGTACAAGAGGGTACCTGTGAAAAAAGCTAATGGAGGCAAAGAAAAAGAAGTCGTGGCTGTCACTCTGACTTGGTAACAGAGTGGGCATAGACCAATGGCTGCAGGACAGGAGGCATTAGGAAGTATCTGGCCTTAAGTACCTGTGTGCTCACAGCTGCTGGCAGCAGCTGGCCATTTCCACCATGGCGCCTAATGGTGGAAGCAGCACCAGGGGACCAGCTCACAGGTACCTTCCATCCCTTGGCCTCAGCTAAATGGGATGAGAAAGAATTCATGGTCTAATTTTGGCCTCATGTTGGAAGGTAAGCTACGAAATTAATTACTTGGTGTGCTTGCAGAGTGTGTTCACAAATTCCCCTGGAGACCCCAGACTAGCTGATCCTAGTCATTAGCCTGGGCTTGCATGGAAAAGAGCCAGTGGCCAGAATCCATACAGTAGGTTTCACAAGCATCTCAGCAGAGGTGATGATGGTAATTCTGCTGACAGCCTGTCTAAAGATCGTTGCAAAGATACTGCTTAATGCACATGCTGTGCATAGCCTGAGGTATTTGATAAAGGCCTTGTCCACAAGACATGGAAGTTGGATTGCAGATGAAAGTCAAAGGATTCAGCAAGCAGGCAGGTTATTTACACAGACTTAATTGATTTAATTTGCTCAGAATGTTTGGTTTTACTTTTTCTTCAATACTTTCTAATCCAAGTGACCTAAACAGATCATGAAAATGACAACTGAGATTTTATCTGAGCACAGGACTCAAATAAAAACAGCAGCTATAGTAAAAGCTGTGGACTCCAGTGCTGTAGACTCCACCTGGTTAAGCTCTTTGGGCCTGAGTAGCTACGTTCTGTGGAGCTGAGAGGTATGCGCTGAATTGTAGTACTACTAATGGATGGGAAGACATGGAAACAAATTGATTTGCAAGAGTGAAGGCACTAATGTTGACTCTAGAGATGGCAGCCATGTGTTTTGTTTGAACAACTGTGAGAACCAAAGAATGACCCCTATGAGTATTTTTTATTTTTATTTTTTTGCTTTGTCATTGTTTACTATTCTGTTTTTTGGTGGTGGTGGTCTTTTTTGGTTTTTATTTTTGGTAGATGTTGGCAAGAGCATACGGCAATAGCAGGGTCTTACACATTCCATTTTGTGGATGATATGTTTCATGTATATTATTTACTTCCAGCACAAAGAATACATTAATTATTCAGTATGGCAAGAATTGAGTGTCCAAATGCCTCTGGTGAAAGTATGAATTATAGATTGATCTAGCTATATACGTGTTCTGTTCTTATGAGTTGGGCTTCTAAGACTTTGTCTCAGTGGACTGTTAGTCAATATGAACCTGATGCATGCCAGTAATAAACTAATAGTGCAGGTGCAAGCTCTCTCATTAATAGGGCATCCTGCCTTCAGCTCTCTGGCCCTATTCCCATTGTTCCAGCATTAAGGATTAGCCCTATTCAGAAATATATGTACTACCTATACAGCTGTCTTGGCCACATGTGGCATGGCCGCTCAGTGTCTCCTTGCTTGCCTCGTTGCTCAGGGCACAGCAGTACTAATGTTCAGCCCAGGCACTGAGAGGGGAGCTGGCGGCATCACACTCTGCTTAGTTTAGAGAAACCCGGTCTTGGGCAGGAGGATGAGTGAGCCTGGAAATGCTCCTGCTGTTTGTTTTTTTTCCAGAAGGGCACAACTCAGCTGTGGAAGAAGGGGATTATGTCAATGACAAAGAACAGCAGGCACAATGTGCTGCTGCCTTGTGCAGATCCAAATTTATGTCCACTGAGATTGTGGGAGGATAAGAAATGCAGTGTCTGGTGTTGTGGTTTTCATGCAGCCAAAGTGCATTCAGTGGCAATGTCACGTAAGCACAAAGACTTCCTTAGGAAAGCCCAAGGACATACAAGGATGGTGAAGGCATGTAACGTGGGATGGGCACCTGCATCCAGAGATGACTATTGCCTTAACCTACCTTCTCCTGAGAAAACAAGATCTTCAGATTCCTGATAATGTCTGTGTATGCCCTTGTGCAGAGCAAGCCTGGTCCAGGCAGTGGGGGGATGCCCTCAGACTGCTGCATTAACTTGAGGGATAAACCCTTTTACAGCCTCAAAATGTCTGCCCTTCTGCTGCTATAAAATGCAGGCGGACCGAAACAACAGAGTGCAAAATTATACAGAACAGTGAGTGGTGGGTAAATATTGTATAGTATGGTCAAATTGGAAATGGAAAAAAAATAATTTTATCCACACCTGTCATCAGCTAGACCCTTGGAAGAAAACCCCAGAGAGTTCCTTCTCTGTCATTGTCCTGAACAAGGACAGCTTTTCCAGACAAGGTCTAAAGGACAGAATCATGTCCATATGCATTTGTGTCCTATTCAGCTCCGGGTGTAACATTTCCCAGTTGGGTGTGCATTTACTCATAAATGACGAGTGAGCAATACGCAGTGACGTACTTTGGAGACCGTGAGGGTGGTGAGAACCACGGAGAAGTTAGCTCAGGAGTCCTTTAGAGAAAGCATTTCTTGGATCCATGAAACCACACAGACTTTTAAACATCAGGCACTTGATACAGCTGAAAGTAATTGCTCCGGTGCTGAAAAACAGAATTGTTCTCTAGGGATGATAGTGTTCTTTAGTTAAAATACCAGGCAAATAAATAACTTACTTTTCTAAAAGAAAGCCAAAAAATGTCACTTAGAGCTGAGCAATCATTCTTAAAAGGCAGCACTTGTCTGACACAGCTACAGAAACAGCACTCTTCGCAGGAAGGAGCTTGTGTGGTTATTATCGTAATTCGTGCAGGTCCAGCTGCCTTGCCAGCAGAATGCAGAGCAGCTTTAATCACAGCTTTAAACTAATGTGGCAGATATTTATGATAAGAACAGTGGTGTCAGCTGTGTCAGATGCTGTAAAAAAAAACCTCAAAACAATCAGCTGTCAGACCGACTGATAAAAAAAAAAGTAGTTTCCTCTCAAAGTGCTGAGGTAATTTAAAAAAAAAAAAAAAAGAAAAAGAAAAATTATAAAGAGTAAAATTAAATTTAATCAAGCCATTTCAGTGATAAATTGCAGCCAGGGAAGTCTCCTGAGGGTGTAAAGAACATGCTTATATTGTCAAGCATGTCAAAAGGAAGATTAGATGGGGATGTTGTAATGACAGAGGAAAGCAGGGATGCTCCTTTCTCCCACTCCTCTGCCATCACAGTGTCCCAGCAGTGCTATCTGCACCATGACATGGCCAAGTACATCCCATGCCTACTTTGTCTCCCTGAAACTCTCACCGGTGAGGATACTTCTTTCTGTGGAAAGAGGGGAAACAGACAGTAAAAGACACCTAATGTCTAACTTGTCTGAGTGTGTCCCTAAAAGCACAGCTGTGGGTACAGGTGTGTGCCATCAGCTGCTGCTGGCTGTCCTGGGGGTGTGAGGCAGGGCAACCTGCAGCTGCACCTCGCTCCTCCTGCTGCTGGTGGGCTCCGTGCTGGTGAGCTGAGACCTTCTCACCTGGCTGATGGCCAGCAGGAACAGCCAGAGCCCCAGGGCCTGGTTACATCCACGGGGGAGATCTCGCATGAAATGCTGTCTGTTCCTGTGTGCTCTGCAGAGAGTTACGGCTAGTGGGCATCTGATAAATGTGGGGCTAAGCAATTTCGGTTACGCTCAGTAATAATCCATGCTGAAGATTCAGCACATTAAAAGGGACATGTGCTGAGATGGTCAGAAGGCCCCATGCAATAATTTTAAATTAAAAAAGGAAAAAGCATTAAATTAATCTCCTTTGTTGTTTCTGTATTTTTAATGGGAAGATTAATATGGGAAAGCAGCAAATGAAATAGGCTGATCATTTAGTGCCACAAATTACATGTTATCGTTCAAGAGGAGCGTTGCATGCAGAAGACAGGATACATTATAGATATGTCGGGAAGATTCAATGTAACTGAAATAACTGGAGAACATAAGCTCTCCTTCACAACTGACAGAAGAGCTAGGAGTGTTTGATTTAGTTCATGCTGCTGCACTGTGCCGCTCTGCTTTGTAAGTCCGTACTTTTTCTGTTAACTCCTCAATTCAACCTTACAATTGGGAATTCAGATAACACAGCCCTTCACTTCTGATCGTAGTTGAATACCAATGCCATAATTTTATGCTTCCTTGCTTTCTCTACTCCTGACCTTTCATGTTTCTTGAGGGACATCTCATTTCCTGTAGCTTTCAAACACCTCAACATTTATTTCTTCTTATTGGTGATACAATTAAGTACACATCCTTAATTGAGTTACAAGCAAATACATAGAATAATAGCAGGGTGTTTATCTTTGTCAACCCTAGACAGGTAATTAAATAGTCTCCTTCACACTCTTCTAGGCAAACAGAACCCTTTAAACTGATATGCCTCCTTTACATAATGTCAATAGACTGTCTTCTCCTCTCTGTTTAGATGAGCTTGGGTATTCACTAGAAAATGCAAATTTTCCTTACTCGAGACTCGTCTGGAAATGAACCTAACACTTCTATTAGTCTGGTTCCTCTGGCTCAGAGTATATTAAAGTGGAATAAAAAGTTACTTCTTTTGCTAGTGCTCACAGGAAACAATTCCAGAGGCAAAGCCATAGACACAAAAACCTGTTCATAGTTGTGGTGAAATGCGTGCTGAGATTGGATTAAGCACGTATATTGTCTAAGCAGAGTAGCAAATTTTCACCTGTGGTAAGCTGTGATGTGGCACTATTAAAAATCAGAGGTGTTGTGATCATTTCCATCAGCTGGGGATGTAGCTGACCTGCCATTGTGCCTGGCCTTATTGCCCTTTGGAAAAAGAAACCCTCTGGTGCTCAGCATCAAGGCACTTCTGCTGACCTCCGAGGGCTTTGTTGGTGAGTACTGACTTTCAAAACATTTATGTGAGGCTGCTCAAGTGGAATGGTCACATGCCAAAGGCACCAAAGTGCAGTCGGCTTGGATTTTGTAATCAATGTGCCACTGGCTGAGCCTTCTGTAAAGACTGGTATATACAAACATGCAGAGGTTTGGCTTTTGATTTGAGCTTTTCTCTGCGATGTATCATTCCCCTGCTGCTCCCCCAAGGGCAGAAGGATTGGTACCTCTCCTGCTACCTTTTTGATAGTGTTGTGTTCTCTCTCATCATTTTCCACTGAAAGCCCCAGGGATCTTAATACTCCTGAATTTAAAAGATGGCCACAGTCAGCACAGAATACACAGCCCTTTTGGCCATGGGAACAGCCATTTCCCTTTTATAAAGCTTATGGTTTCTGATGAAATCCAGTTACAAACATCAGGATGCACTTCAATCAAGTGTTGTGTGGATTATGGATCCCATTGTAAACAAGCCAGCTCATAGCAATAAATGCTGGGAACATTTGCACCGAAATCACTCTATCCGATTTTCTGCAAAATTGCTTTTTACACATGTATCATTGCTCTGCTATACAGGAGAAAATATGTAGAGCACGAGTATTGACATTTATATTGTCCATACCAGTACATGTTAAAGGAATCATTATTTTTTTTAAGGCTTTCAATAAAGATGGCTGTTGGAAGGTTAAGAGAGAGAACAAACATCTTAGCAGCACCACACAGTACTTCTGTTTCCTTGGAGATCCCTTTTAATGTAGAAATAAGTACGAAAAGCTCACTGTTCACAGCGATGTGTTTTTTTTAACCCAGTCTCTTAAACAGAGGAGTATGAACACGCCAACGTGCTACCCCAGTGGTGATGCTGCGCAACCTCTTGTCAGTGATACTCAGTATTTAAATGCTGCCTTTGAGAATATGCACTTATTTGCAACTGATTTCCACATAAAGAATAATATTTTCATATTGTTATTGTCATTCATTTATTATACATCAATATTTCCCCTTGATAAAAGTAGTTTTGAAGAATTTTCAAATACTTAAGACAGAAAACACTCAGAAAGCCACAAAGCCAAAGCTGATCAGTATGGCTTGGATATACTGTAACATAAAACACTTGGGTGCCCAAGGACACGTTCAGATGCCAAACAACTTTCACATCTCTTCTCAGTGATATACAAGTAAGTCCCTTGTTTCAGATGTATGTCTGCATCACAAAATCAAGCAGAAAAGTTCCAGAATAGAAATAACACAGAGAAGAGCTTGATAGTCTGCGTGCTGGAGCAGCAGGCAGCCCGACCAAGGGAGTATCAAAGGTGGACCAAGGGAGATTAAAGGAAGAGAGAAATGTCATCAGGCCAGAGCTACAGGAACCACATCTGAACTCAAAAAGAAACTGGTAAAAGAAGGCAGTAGAAATAGTAAAAGGTCAGGAGAGAAATGACAAAGGGAAGAAGAGAAAAAGTGTAAGAGGTGAGTGAGTGTGTGCCTGGGTGTGCTGGATGAGCAAGGGGAAAAGCTGGGGGAGAATTAGCACCCAGAAATACTGCTATGGCTTAAAGGAACAGTGGGCTGAGCCTGGGAGCCAGGAACAGAGAGGGGGAGGAGAAGCGGCACCAAATCTAACCCAGTTTTGCCCCAGCCTCCTGTATGCCATGTGGCAATGACTGACAATGACAGACAGTGAGAGAGTGATTTCCTGGGTATGTCCTTGCAGGCTACCAGCTTAACATACGTGGAAGCTTATTTTCTTTATTTATATTGCATGAACAGTCCTCCACTCTTCTTTAGGGCAGAGCACAGCGAACCCTCACTCACCAAGAGCTGGAATTATCCAAGAGCAGACAGAAAATAAAATTCTAGCTACCATTATTCATGTGCCCAGCACGCTTACAGTGCAGGCAAATCCTCCCAGATTGAAAAAGTTGGTACCTGAGAAAGAATCTAAGGATCTCAGATCCTAACATTTACAATTAAGTTTTCCATTATTGACCTATGTTTCTATCCTTTTTTTTATTGAAGACATTGTCCAAATCATTCTGTTGTTTGGGACAAAAGCAAAGCAAAGCAAAACAAACAACGGCAACAACAAAAATTGTGCAGCATCTTTCACTGTTTGAACACAGTGAATCCTGAAAAGAAAATGAAAAGCAGAAATTACCAGTGTGAAATAACATGTAATTTGAACTGAAGCATGTTACTGCAGATCTCATCAGTAAGGCAACCCACAGGAAATGGATTTGCCAGGCTACCTTAAAAATGAATGCTGTGTGTTGAAATGCGGTTATTTTCCAGAGAAATAATTTTCAGTAGAGGGAGCTGCAGGACCATCAGACTTAAAACACTGACTAGCAGTTACTGCAGTAAGGTAGATAACTAAGTATTTACATTAAAATGCAGAATTTTTAAACAGTGTACTAGAGAGTTTATTATTATAAAGTGATTTAAACCCTGGAACTCGCCACTTGAGCTTAGGGTGTGGAGAAAACAACAGTGACATGTATATAACTGCATGCAAAGGCACTGTCTCACATATTGCTGAGAAATAATCTTCTCTTTTCCTGGATTATAGGCACTGATTTGTGATACAAAGGCTCTGAAAGCAAAACAAAGCCATATTTCTTTCCTTATTGAAAGTTAGTGGCAATATTTCCAATACGGTGACTTCAGACTGCAGGGTTAGAGATTCAAACAACGTGCACGCCAGAGAACAACAGGCAGAGTTATATATGCTCTCTCCATCCTGTTGTATTTGTATGCAAAATAATCTGTTTCTACCCAAAGGCAAATCTTGTGTGTGTGCAATTTTCTCTGGATGTGTCGTTTTCAAACGTTATCCTTTCTACTCAACATGCACTGATCCTTGTTTTCGACAGAGGCTGCTCTACCAGCGTAGGCCAGTTAGCAGGGTTTGAAACGCCGTGCCAGTTATAGATGTTTAGTGTCCCTCTGTGTTGGTGAGCCCTTTCTGTTCTGACACTGCTGTGTCAGCAGTGTCAGCGAAGATTGAAAAACAAGACCTTGACAGGTGCCTGAACAGAGAAAAATGAGGTTACAACAAAAGACCTGATGTTATTTACAGGTCTCAGTGCATCCAAAGAAGTCTGAGACATTTGGAGATGAGCATCTTCTCCAGTGGGCCTGCATGAAGAGGTCTTGAAAATACACCTTTATGGCAATTATCTCCTCAGGTCAAATTACTCCCAAACACTCAACAGTAGCAAATATGCTGTAGTGCTGGGGCAGCACCAGTAAGGCTGCTCTGCAGTCTTTGCTGCTGGCTGCCTTAGCCCTGTGAATGAGCTCTGCTTATGTTCACAGTCTCACTGTAAACATGGGGGCCTCTCTGTGCCACAAGCCCAAAGGACAAGATGCTGCTTCTCCATCTTAATTTGTACACACCTCATAGACCCTGCTGCCCTATTTAAAATGTCCTGATGTTGTAACCTCTCACAGAATCACAGAAAGGTGAGGCTTGCAGGGCCCTCTGGAGGCTGGGTGCTCCAAGCCCTGCCCAAGCAGGGACACCCAGAGCAGGCTGCCCAGGACCACGTCCAGGCGGCTTCTGAAGGTCTCCAAGGAGGAGGCCCCACAGCCTCTCTGGGCAGCCTGTGCCAGTGCTTGGTCAACCTCTCAGTGTCAATCTTCTTCCTGCTCATCACTCTGCTGTAACAGCCTGATACTTATGATATTATAGGCCAAGGATAAACGAGATAAATGAGAAGGGTGAACTGGTAACAGCAGACATGGAGGAGGCTGAGGTACTCAGCAACTTCTTTGCCTTAGTCTTCACTGCCAGGCAGGCTTTCCACATCTCTTGTTTCCCTGAACCTTTAAGTGAGGGCTAGGGGAGCAAAGTCACTCCCACTGTAAGCAAAGAGCAGGTTCAAGACCACCTGATGCAACAGAACGTTGGAGACATGGATTTGAAGGTGGACCATTCAGTAGTTAAGGAACTGGCTTGAGGACAACACCCAGAGAGTGGCAGCCAATGGCTAAGTGGAGGCTGATGATAAGCGGTGTCCC
The DNA here is from genome assembly GCF_009819795.1 of Aythya fuligula. NCBI lineage: Eukaryota > Metazoa > Chordata > Aves > Anseriformes > Anatidae > Aythya > Aythya fuligula. Next base: position 16,641,381 of record NC_045559.1, read on the forward strand.
TCAGGGGTCTGTCTTGGGACGGGTACGGTTTGCTTTTTTTGTCAACGACATAGACAGTGGGATTCCTGGCATAGCATGGCTACCTACAAGTGAGAAACTTTTAGACATTTGAGCAAGAGCTGCCACAAGATTTGGAGTGCCAGTGCGTGTGTTGCCAGGCTCTCACCATCACGTAAATGAGTGGGCAGTGCCTTCAGTGAGCTGATTGTGCTCAGCCCCTGCAGCTCCATAGCTCGGCAGTTCACAGTCAGCAAGTCCATTGCAGACATCATTAACAAGAGCTCTGTGAACTCCTCTATTTTGTATAGCTTGTTTTGTCTGCTCCCTGTTGGTTGCTCCTCGCTGAAACCTCTGCATTCTGGAGGCACAGCATGATTTGTGTTAGAGCTATCAATGAGAAGCACATCCTGATCTGTTGATATGTCCTGAGCAGGGCATATTCTACATCAGTGCTCCTGATGGCTACAGGCCACTCCTGCTAATCAGGACTGGTTGTACAACCATAGAGGATACCCACATATTTTTTCTGGTGCATTCCAGGGGTTTCTCAGCATACATCTCAGCATATATGAGAAAGAAAACCACAGAGTCCTCCTCTCCTGCTAAAATGTCTGTGGTCTTAGCCTAGTGATAATGGCAACCTCATTTCCTGATAGAGGTCTTCTGATTGCATCTTCACATGGACCAAACCCTGTTAGTAAGACATCACTTTGATGGCAGTAGAAATCATAGAATCATAGAATATCCTGAGTTGGAAGGGACCCACAGGGATCACTGAGTCCAACTCCTGACTCCACACAGAACGACACAAAAATCAGACTGTGTGTCTGAGAGCATTGTCCAAATGATTCTTGAACTCCAGCAGCTTGGTGCCGTGCCCACTGCCCTGGGGAGCCCGTCCCAGTGCCCGACCACCCTCTGGGTGCAGAACCTTTCCCTAACCCCCACCCTGACCCTGCCCTGTCCCAGCTCCATGCCGTTCCCTTGGGTCCTGTCGCTGTCCCAGAGAGCAGAGCTCAGCGCCAGCCCCTCAAGAGGAACAGAGAGGGAGAGGCAAGGCAGCACTGCAGGAGACATTTCGGTGGGCTTCTGATGAGTGCTTCCCAATCTTTAGGGAGACAGCAGAGATCCAACCCCACCTGAGTGGCATTAGGAGAAGCATTAAAAGCACAGTAATTGCAGTGTGTTTCAGTCATTGCCTTGCACCAGGAAGGCATTTGCCACTGCATAGGAAGCTCTGGCCAGCATCACTGAGAGACATATCCTGTGTCCTGGGACTGAAGGGAATCCAAACAAAGTACAGCTATTGGTACTTCCAAAGGGCAGAACATTCATTTCCTTAGCTCCCAACCACATCAAGCACGCAAAGGGGTTCTGGTATCTCAGCAGTCTTTTTTAGGAGGCATACATTAGAAGCCTTGGTAGAAATTAGTAGAAGTACCAGTAGTCTCCCACTCCCCTTGCAAGTGCAAAGTAAGATGCATTGTGTCAGACTCTCAGTAAGGGATGGGGTGAGTCAGCAACCCTTTCCTCATCTTCCTTTTCATCTTTAAATTCAGGTGAAGAAAATGAGCACAATCCACTTTGCTAGCAAATTCCTGCTGAGCTTTTTCACAGCAGTGTTACTGAATTTATCCCACATCAGTGAAATTTCCTGCAACAAATGAAGGCAGGGCAGACAGCCTTCAGTCCCCAAACCTGAGCTGTTTTCACAGACACAGGACAACATTTTTGTTGACTGTGAGAGTGCGATTGGACTGCTGAGTGTGCATAGCCATGCATCTTTTGATATCTGTGCTCGTCTCATCCCTCTTCTGCTTTATTCCACTCAGAGGAAACCTTACAACAAAGCACAGCCTCTGCCTGCTGTTCCCACTTCAGCAGCCTGAGGATGGACTCCTGAGTACAGACAGCAGCAGGTCTGTGCTTCCTCCCTGGCGTGCTTTCCTCCATTGAGTCTGTAAATGCTTTTATCTAGGGAAAATACATACTCTTTTGTTAGCCTAAAGCTTTGCCTACGCACAGAGGAGAACAAACAGCACAATCTGCAGTTCCAGTGGGAGAATACGCCCATGTTTGCTCTTTCCTGGCACTGCTATCAACAAGCTGAGGGTTTTCTGAAAACCTTTAGCACGAACTTGCAACTAAATCAATGCCAAAATGTTCAGGTTTTGCCTGTTTTCCCTTGAAAAGCTTCAGCATTACAAGAAAAAATGGACAAGCAGAGCACACCTGAGAGCTACTTATTTTATTGGGTTGATCGTTCTTGAGCTAGGGGCGGTGCAGAATCCACCAGCCTTGCAACCATCAGAGTCGTTATTTCTTTGATAAGTATTGCTAAGGGGAGGTATCTATTCTAAATACATCCATCAAAGCTGCAGACAGTGTTCTATGAAAACATGATCTCCAGGAACTAACAGCATCTGCTTTGATTGAAGACGTTATGCAGATATGCATTCCTCTTCTGGAGCAAGCCTGTCAATACTTGCTTTCTTTCTACAGAGTCACTTCTTTGGTGGTAAATAGAAATCAGCTTCAAGCAGTTTTTCTTGATATCGATATTCTGCTCAAAAATCTTTCCCCCCCCCCCTCTGTCTGAATATTAATGCTGCATAAGCGAAGAGCAGCAGACTAAGAGGGAAGACAGTAACATAGGTAAAGGCAGTGCCTTGAAGGGAATGACCCATTCCCTCTGCCTGCTGTGGCCAGAACAAGGAAGCTTAAATACCGAAAAGGCAATTCAGTTAAGCAAATAAAGTTTTCTAGCTATAAAAATCTTTAAGCAATATGTTCTGGTGGCTAAACTGCTTTGCAAAGCCCACATCACTGCAGGCTCGGGAGAGCAGCTTACACGAACATCTACCAGCAACAGCAGAGGCATTTAGGTATGCAGTCGTTTTCCTTGGCAAGTTTGCCTGAAGTTAAAAGGTTTATGGAGCAGCCCCTTAGCTGGCGTGAGTTGCTGTCCTACAGCTTTAACCTCAGCAGCACTGAGGTACTAACATAGCACTTCTTGCTTCCTGCCCAATCCCCCCCCCCCTTTCCTAAAATACAGTTGCTAAATATTAACATGAAAAATACCAGCAGATTAAATTCAGCAGCCATTTCAGATTACTGCGCATTGCTACGAGGAGCTGCTTTTACAATTGCCCTTTAACACCTCTTCGAGTGATGCTGCTATTTTGCTGAAGTTTGCAAGTGGGGATATAGACCACGACTAAACAACTTAGAAATATGTCTTCACAAGTGATGAAGTGTTTATTCTCTCTACCAGTTGTAAATATTCAAATTTCTGGTAATCTATTCAAGCTTTTAGTGCCAGATTTTCTGTGTAGTTAAAGTAAACATGACTGGGCAATGCTTTCCAGAAAAACAAAACAATATGAAACAACAAACTAGCATGTCTGCATTTTATTTTCCTATTTCTATTTAATCCCTTCCCTTCCTTTCCCCCTTCTCCCTTTCTCTTTCCCTTCTCCCTTTCTTTTTCCCTTCTTTCCCTTCTTTCCCTTTCCCTCCTTCTTCATATAAACTGTTTTGCATTTGCTCACTTTCCTCCTTTCCAGGAATCCCTAACCAGGACAATGACAGACTGATGAATTATTCTTTAAGAAACTAAGAGATACCTCTAGGCCAGCTGCCCTTGTCCTTAGGGATGGTTTCAACCTGCCAGATGTTAACTGGGAATACCACACAGCTGACACAAACAGGTCCAGGAGATTCTCAAAGCACCTGCTGATAACTCCATGGTATAGGTACTAAGGGAGCTGACTAGGAAAGGTGCCCTCCTAGATCTGTTGCTTATGAGCAGAGAGGGTCTCATGGGTGAAGCGATGATGGGTGGCCATCTTGGCCATAGTGACCATGAAGCAGTCAAGTTTAAAGTCTTTGATGATGGGAGGAAAATTGTCACAAAAAAACAACTCAGGATTTGGAGAGAGCAGACTTCGGGCTAATCAGGGAACTAATTTGTAAGGTGCCCAAGAAACTGCTTTTGAAGGCATTGTGGTCCATCAGTGCTGGTCAATTTTTAAGTACCTCTTAAGAGCACAGGACCAGGCAATTCCAAAATGTCAGAAGTGAAGGAGGCAGGGCAGAACGCCAGTTTGGCTGAGCAGGGATCTACTAGAGTTTAGGCAGGAAAAAAAGCCTATGGCCACTGGAAGAGAGGTTGGGTGACACGGAAGGACTACAAGGATGATGTTTGCCATTGTAGGGAGAAAATCTGCGTGGCCAAAGCTCAGTTAGAGTTAAAGTTGGCCAGCACCATGGGGGACAGTGAAGAGAATGTTTTCAAGTATGTTAACATGAAAAGGAGGGCCAGAGATAACACTGATCCATTACTTGATGAGGATGACCAGCTCACAAACAGGGATGTAGACAAAGCAGAACTGGTTAATGCTTTCTTTGCCTCTGTCTTCAATGCTGACGATGGGCCCTGGGACCCCCAGAGTCCTGAGTTGGAGGACCACGACTGTGGAAACGATAAACTTTCAGCCAACTCCAAATTTGTGTGGGATTTGCTGCTCCACCTGGATGCATATAAGTCTATGGGGTCTGAAGGGATTCATCCCAGGGTACTCAAAGTACTCAGAGCTGGTTGATGTCATTGTAAGACCTCTCTCAATTGTTGGGGATCTGGAGAGACCCCAGTTGGCTGGAAGCTAGCAAGCTTTTTTAGGAAGCTAGCTTTGTTCCAATCTTCAAGAAGGGCAAGAAAGAAGACCCCAGTAATTGCAGGCCTGACAGTCTCGGTGCAGTGCCTGGTAAAATTGCGGAGATTATTCTGGGAGTTACCAAAAAACACTCAAACGACAACACAGTCGTTGGTCACAACTGACATGGATTCATGAGGGGAAGGTCCTGTTTAAGGAACTTTATTTCCTTTTATGACAAGGTTACCCACCTAGTTGACCAAAGGAAACCGGTTGATGCAATCTTTCCAGATTTCAGTAAAGCTTTTTTTTTTTTTTTTCCATTTGACATGGAAAAACTTTTTACATGTAACAAACAAAAATGCACTGCAGTTGAAACAGCTCCCTAACCCAGCACACTATCATTTCAAACATGGAAGAGTCTTAAAGAAGGAAACATCTTTTGAAGACAGCCCCTTGTTGGCAATTTCAGTAGGTACATGTTAGAAATTATTTTTAGCAGGGGGAAATTAAATAAAAAAGTGTTAGTAAATAAAAAAGTGTTAGCTGTCTCATTGCAGAGTATTTGAAAGGACTAAATTGGGGCAGATTACCCCAATTCCTTTTAAATAATGGGTCTTGTCACACATTAAGAACATACATAAGCTCTTTGCAAGATGTACACAATGTGCATATCAGAGGGTAAGACAAGGCTGAGGAGATTTGCTTCATTATGGACAGAATTCATTTACTGCAACTTAAAAACCAGCCTATTAAATGTATTTAACTAACCTATTGAAAGTTTGGAATAAGCAATATGACTAGTGAGAATAAAAATCATGAAGTCCTATTATTCATTTAATTCATAGGGATTAAGGCAGGAGTTCTAAGGAAATAATATTTGAACAGCAAGACGGAGATTTCTGGTTCTACATATCATCTTCCCATTCATGAATAAACATTTTCATTGAAGAAGTCTCATGACATCCTGCAAACATTGGCTTGTTGGGTAACTTCAAAAGCAGAACTGTCTGAAGTGTTGAAAATCATATTCCTACTGTGTCCACTGCTCACCTATAAAGAACACATTGTACTTCTTACTTGGAAGTGTGCTGTATCACTAATAATTATTGCGATGAAACTCTAAAAACATCTTCTTGGCATATAGTCGGTACTGCTTATAGCACAATATATATTCTGTGTTTCTTACAATGGTAGTTGGTTTTGACTTGTTACAGTTTAAAATTTTCCATAACCAAAACCTCTAAATCCTCACAACTAAGTTACTTCTCCTCCTTCAATCTTAAGTTTCTCTTAATAGAGTTACATAGTTTTAGTAGAAATCTAGCTTCACTAGTTGTTTTCCTTCACTCTCAGTGTTTGCCCACACTCACTCTTGCTATACAGCTGTAGTCAACATCAGTGAAACCTTATGAATTACTTCTCGGCCTGGTTTAACATGGGCATGTCCATTACACTGAGTACGTTACCTTTGTGGGGCTGAAATCTCTCAACAGGCTTTTTTTTTTTTTTTTTTAAATCAAATTGTGAAAAGAAGAAAACCACAGTACTGCTGCTGCACAACATTATTTATTTATTTTTTTAAATGAATTCCCTTAGCCTCATAAAACAGAACACATTTTCTAATCTTGAAGCCAGCAAGATTGGGAAATAAAAAAGGAAATCGAACTTGGTTTTCCTATAAATGATTTTCATATTGAGACTACATTCAGAGAAAAAAAAAAACAAAAAACAAAATACAACTCAAACTACTAGAATTAAAACGAATGCAGACATTACTTATACAGCTCTCTTCTTAAAATACACTGGACATTTCATACAACTCAACTATGATGCTTTGCTAGTATAATATGCTACAAGTAGAATTATTCAAATGCAGCTATGTAGCTTTTCTATTTTCTAAGAGATTTTATTTTATTATGTTGCAACACCTTTAGTATTTACTTCACACTTCATTACCATACTACCAAATGATCTTTTTTCCCTTCTTGTCTGGTAGCTCATTTCTCAGAAGGGGGGCCTTAACTGTGGGCTTTTTTGGAAATACCAAGTGCACAGTTTCAGATATTAAAAGTACTCAGAGCACTTCAGTATACATTCACAATGTAACTAATCCACTGTTTTTTGAGTTAGGAGTCTCATGACTTGCTAGCAAAATAATGAAAAGAGCTGGCTAGTATTTACTTCTGTTCTCATAAATAAGAAAGTGATCTAGATAGCTTTAATGCTTCATAAAAGTCCTTGTCTGTTGGTGAGCTGAGTGTATACTGTCATATCCTGCCCAAGAATTACAGTAATTTGAAATCTCATTTTTTTCACGATATTCCTGGATAGATCAATCTAACTAAAACTTTTTACACAAATGACACTTTCAGAAGATATTTGCATTTGTATGACTGCATAATTTGATTTTTCAACAGGGTTCTTGGTTCAAAAGTACTATTTCGCTTACTAAAAATGGCTTAAAAAATACAGTATACATAACAAATGTCTGAAAAACATTGGATGAATCAACTTTTCAACTCATTGCATCACTGAAGAAAGTACAGTACTACTTTTGGAAAAGTTTTCAAGTATCTCCCTGAAACACTATATAATGAGAAACAGATCCTAAACTTTGTATGACTGTAATCAATTATTATTTGCAAGTGTTTTTTTTTTTTTTTTGTCATACAGTATGAATGCAACAGTATGAATAATACTTTATAGCAACAATATAGCACAACATTTTAATATTACACAAAACTGGAATGTTTCAATGGAAAAAAAAAAAAAAAAACAAACAAAAACAACAGCCACTTAAAACAAATTTCAAGTGTTTCAGTAATAAACCAACCGATCACCATGGCTTACACAGAGCAAATACACAGGAGACTGAAACTAATATAAGCTGAATGACAGAAGTGCCAATAGATATACATGAATAGAGAGAGTCATTAGCTGTTCAGACACACACACAAATCTGAGATGCAGTAAGGTTTACAGAAGAGAGCAGGGACTAGCTTCTGATCCTCACCAAACAGGAATAAACCTGTATGAGAAGAGCAAAATTCAGCACCAAGCCTGCACACAGTATATGTGTGTGCCACAATACACAAATTCATACACAAATAATCACTCAATAGCTGTACATGATAGTCTTATGTATTTGCTGTAAAAACGAGTCAGCACAGTGATTTGTGATTTATCATATAACAGTTTCTTCCCTTGACTTCACAACACAAATTGTTTCCTATTTAAATAAAAATATTACTTTAAAACATTCAATCATTGAATCATATCTTTAAACAACATTCCAACAACTTATTTTGCAAAGACATTTTAATGTATCTAGTAGAATCTCCAAAGAATTGTGTACTGAAAAGGGAAGCTTTTCATATGTTAATTTTAGTTATTTTTAGAAATGTAAAATTTGCTGGTGTTTTACAAGATATTTATATCTTCCCTTGCCTATGCCTTCCTGGTATCATATGTATCCCTACCAGTCTCTGACAAGACATTTCAGTTGCAGTGTGTGGTATTTGGTATCATCCAAACAGTCATAAAACCCTTTATAAACCCAAAAAGCAGCATGCAAGGAAGCATTTATAAATAGATTACATGAGAGAAGGTATGGTCTATATACAGATGTGCTTTTATTTTTCAAAATATTTCTAAATTGTTATTGTTATTACTTAAAGCCAGGAATGTGTGTTTGAATTGCATTGATAAGTTGCAAGGTATTGTCAGAATTAGAAAATGCAAGATTTTACTAAAAAAAAATAAAAAAAATGCAAAAGACAACACCGTTGTCCAGCATTTAAGCCACATGCAACTACGTAACACTCCCAGCAGAAAACATTTTCTCAGACTCTGAAAACATCTTGTCCTGATATCTTGGTTTGATGGCAATATAAAGTTCAATGTTTTATAATATTTAAATATTATTGCAACACAGCTGCTAAATTAGCTCTCTAGAAAAGCACAGAGTATTTATCAGTCATTGTGAATACATACATATATGCCAATCTAACATAAATTAGATTACATGACTTCAAGACATTTTAATGATTAGAATGTTACAAAAATACACAGTGAAATAAAATGTCTAAAATTATATTGAAGCCATCACAAAAAAAAAAAAAAAAACTGAATTTTTAAAATACTTGTCAATTTGACTAAAATGCGTATATACTCAATTTCCTTGAGCTTTTATTTTTTCTTCTCCCCATTGGAGGAACAGTGTCTATAGTAAGTGTTCAATGCTACTGTGGCTGTAGGCAGCTTCATCTTTACAGTTTTCCTCGATTCCTCTTGCAAACAGTTTCATTAACTGGCAGTGAACCCTGAAAAATATGGAAATCAATTAATCATACTTTTTTTTTTTTTTAATATAAGTAGGTACTATATATTTCGTTTTAATAATCTGTGTATCTCAAGCAGTTAGGCAAAATTCTTTGCTGACTACAAAAATAGCCCTCATTCTTGATACAATCCTCCCCTGCAAAGAAGACTGGATGTTTTCACACATACATCACTCTTGCTACTACTCTTTTCCACACAGTTAAGTGACATGGGATACTTAGAGGATCTGACCTTGTATAACATACACTGTTCTTACATAAATCACTCAGACTGTTGTGAGATTGCATTTGAATGGAACAAACTTGGATGCACATATTTTGTATTTGTATTTCCCTTTAATCTACAATAAACAAAACCAAACAAAACAAATTTAAAAGCCCTTCAAAATTTCAAAGCTGTTATTCCCTTCCAATTTGTTCATTTGTAGAACTGCAATCTTCTTTCTCCATATGCCAAGGCTGGAGATAAGACTGTGCTGTGCGTCAAAATATACAAAATACAGGACATACTCAGTATTTCTGTAAGATGCTAGTTAAGACGCTAGTTAAACACATCAGGTGGCTTCTATACGACTTTTTTAAAAAAAGGAAAAAATATTACTATTTTCCTGAAAAATGCTTTGTTTAGTTGCAAGAGCTAGTGCTCAGACTAATGAAATACTGCATTTGTCTAAAAGAATCCTTCCACCAAGACCTCCACCCTTCAGCACTTCAAGCATATAACACCAGTTTCTAAGAACTAAGCAGGACTTTGAGGGTAGGGTCATCTATCTATCTTAAAGAGGTCATTTACAATATATATTTTCATTTACATTACATAGCTGGAGTGTTTACTAGAAAGGACCCAAAACTTAACAACAATAATCTAAGTTTATTATCAGAAGACTCGAATTTGCTGGGGGGATACGTTTTTGGGGTATCTTTATTAGCACCTTTACGTCAATGAAAAGGCTTAATATCTTCTTGGTAGATGCAGAGAGAAGTAGATGCTCACCTCACTTCAATTGCTGAACTATCCAGAGTTTCTCCATCACAATTCCAAGTGCTGTCAGCAATATTGCAGCAACAGGCTGGGTGATCTCTACAGAACTGGCCAAAACGTTTCTTTCCTATGTCTGCAACATTGCTTCCATTGTCTTCTGAAAGCTTTGATGTAAATTGAAAACTCTTCACCCGATAAACATCTACAAATGAGAAGTCAAACTACAAAGAAAGAAATAATCAAAAAAGGCAATTACAATTACTTAAATATACTTGATGCGTAAAGAAACTCAGCATGCAGCATTTGGTATTCAATAAAGTCCATCCGTTCCAATTTTCTAGAGACTTTAACCTGAGGCATAGAGTGATACTTGTTTTTAAGAAACTGCAAAAGTCAAAAACCATAAAGCAGAACTGAAACCTTATTTTTGATGGTTGTCTTCACGGAGCAGCAGTACTGCCACTTGAAGGGTAATGAGGTTACAGGTTCTGAGATTATGAGTATAGAGTATAAGAACTATGAATAAACTGTAAGAAACAATTATAACATGGAATTTAAGTCAAAAAGGTTTGGATTGGAAACTTGTACCATCCTCAGGACCTGTTCACTACAGCCCTTAAGAAACATACACTTTTCTGAAAGTCTTATGCTTCTGAATTTTGGAAGAGTATCTTGAGATGAGCCAACCACTGCCCTAATCAAAGAATTAGAGAGATTGGGGAGCTGTGTGTATAGGAAAATACGAATATATGGAGATATTATTATACTCCAGCAAAATAAAATCATTTCAACTAGCTAATTCAGGTAAAACTAAGGTTTGAGTCTGAGATTCACTAAGAAGCATTCCAGGCCAAAAAGTTTAGCTGCAAAAACTGGTTATCACTGGCTGCATAGAGCCACTTGTGAATGCTCTCATGTATCATGGCTAAGCAGAATGTTATTATAATTATTTCTTATTTTATGATAGTAATGATATAATTACATATATTATGATGATTATCATTGCATAATATATTTTCATATAGTTTGTTTTTATCATTTATATGTTTTACTAATTTAAAATTGATAGATTGATTGATAAAGATTGATAAATCTTGAAGCCAATTGGAAAGGCAGCTAGGAAAAGCTTCAAATAACCAAAAATACTGAGGAAACAGAGAGAATAAGAAGGAGTGAAGGGAAGAAGAAGAGACAAAGAACAGTGGGAAGACAGAACACAGACAAACACAATGTGCCTGGGAATGGTAAGAAGGAAATACAAGAAGGAGAATTTATACAAACTCTAGAGGATGAAGAGTAGCAATGCAAACAAATGAGATTTGTTGTTGCTATAACCAGATATGCCATTAGTGTATTGTTCGGTTATCTGCCAGAACTTGTTAATAATATCAGGTTGTGACAAATATTAAAGTGCGTGCATTCATAGCCATAGCTCTACTTTCAACAGGTATTACACTCCAAAGCAGTGATCAATCTCCCCTTGCAGTTTCTCCTGACAGCTGTAACTTATGCAAGGAAGCACTCTGAAGCTGAATGCCTAAAGCTCATGTCACACAGATGTATTAAAATCCTGCTCTAGGCCTGCAGTTTAGAATCAAACTGTAGTTCTAGTAAGTTTTTTCTACATCATATTTTCATACATTTTACAAGAATTATTATTCCTTGCTAGGTCTTCTACCTCAGCTACATTATATTGCTGTGAACAATTTTCCATGAAGTGTGTGCACAGATCTGGTAACATTTTAAATATTGTCCAAATAGTAAATATACTCAAAATATTATAAGAAGGAATTTAACTAATAAAAGTGGAATTTGGTTAGAATCATAGAATATTCCGAGTTGGAAGGGACCCATAAGGATCGAGTCCAACTCTTGGCACCACACAGATCAACCCAAAATTTTAGACCATGTGACTAAGTGCACAGTCCAAATGCTTCTTAAATTCAGACAGGCTTGGTGCAGTGACTACTTCCCTGGGGAGCCTGTTCCAGTGTGCAAACACCCTCTTGGTGAAGAACCTCTTCCTGATGTCTAGCCTAAACCTCCCCTGCCTCAGTTTGACACCATTCCAGCAGGTCCTATCACTGGTGAATAAGGAGAATAGGTCACCCCCCCTTCACTCCCCGGCATGAGGAAGCTGTAGGCTGCAATGAGGTCTCCCCTCAGCCTCCTTTTCTCCAAGCTGAAATAAATATAATATAGAATGCTGTAGGCCAAAGACTTGAGTTAATTTAAGTGATTTTTCTGATGGTACACATGCTAAGATTAAGTCATACAAACTGTATAAGCACTTTTTAAAAACCTGTTTTGTAGATATTCTTTTTGTCATATACCATTGTCAATATTTACAACTCAGGCTGCTCCTGGAGAGTTCACTGCCAAAGGGAACACACACCTACCTGGTCATCTTGGTTTGTATTTCTGACAAGATGCCGTAGAAAATCAAATCTGGAGCATTTACGAACTAGAATGAGGTCAGCTGAACCATCTGCCAGATGAGCTGCTGGTGAAAGACCTTTAGGACTGCGTGGACAGGCACAGCTCATATTTACTGCATTGATGGCTAGAAATTTCCCTTTAATAACCTTCCATTCTTCTTCATCTTCTGAAACACATGAATAAAGGCATGGATATTTGATAGATTATTTGATAGATTCACAAGAACAGTAAAAAGCAATCAATGGCAGATTAAGAGGTTTTACTGGGCATGTTTATGCACTGTCATTACGCATCTAAAAAAACTGCATTTTAAAAAAATCTGTCTTTCATATACTAACAGAAAAGTTGCTTCCTCCCTTCACAGACCATTGTTATCTACTAACACTGCTTACTGTAAAACCACAAAGCCTCAGGCAGGGAGAAGACAGAGGCAGGTTGCAACTCTTGTAGCTTAAAACTTTGGGAGGACTTTTAACTTTATTCTTGCTGTTCGACATGTTAAGTCTTAAGCAAACAATAATGCAGAGACAGTGGTTTAGTGTCTGGTTTCTAAACCAATATTCCTCTTCTGCCTCAATGCCACAAACTATAAAAAAACAGCCCCAAACACAGCAACAACAAAACCAAATCTGAAGAGGGAGGACATGACTCAGGGTTCAGGAAGCATCAGGATGCAGCAGTGCTGCTACATCTGTTAACGACACCCCACAATGTCTGCAGATGAACAGTATGAGCAGAGTTGAATTTTTCCATGAAAAAAACATTCAGAGACTCCTGGAAAACAATATAAAAGTGTTTTCAACAATGCAAAACTGTTCTGTTAGAATAAAACTGGACTGAATTTAAATGTGTGATGGAATAAACACTACCAAGAGGCAGAGGAATTTTCTGGAACGAAGACTGATTACATTGGCAGCCGCTGCACAGAGTTGTTATCTAAACTGTATTTTCATCTATAGGGATAAAAACAGATAATAAAAGCCTTTGCATTTGTAGATTACACACAATTGCCTTCCCCACTACGATAAAAAAGCCATAAAGCAGCTATAACACTCTGTTTTGCCTCCAAATATAAACGGGCTCAGATATTTCAAATGAACAACTCCACAGTACTAATGATTTCAGAACAGTCTGTGGAGATGCTCACAGTTCTAGGGCTGTATTTCAGGAGTGAAGTATCACAGTAGGGGATAGGGGGGTAAAAATTAAGGAACAACCAAAAAAAAATTGTTTATCTAAGATTGTTTAATGTGTTTCATAATCAAACCACAGTAAGGTAGAGGTTTTGAGGCATATTAACTAATAGAGACTTAGAAATCTAACACTATCCATTTGTCCATAGTGGGGTTAGTTTTTAATTATTCACAGTGCTTCTTTGATGAGATTATATATAGCACACCAAGCCATCTATTTCATTTCCTGAAATTCCGTTATTTTTATTAGCTTAGTTCTCACGCCTTACTACCTTAGTTCTTACATCTACTTTAGAGAATCATTACTGAGGTTCAACAAGATCAAGTGCAAGATGCTGCACCTGGGTCAGGGGTTGCCCTGACTGTGCCCAGGTCAGGGCACAGACTGGGAGAAGAACTCACTGAGAGCAGCGCCACAGAGAAGGACTTGGGGGCTCTGGGGAAGGAAAGGCTTGACACGAGCCAGCAGTGTGTGCCTGCAGCCCAGAAGGCCAACTGCGTCCTGGGCTGCACCAACAGAAGGATGGCCAGCAGGGGAGGGAGGGGATTGTGCCCCTCTGCTCTGCCCTTGGGAGGCTCCAGCTGGAGCCCTGCATCCAGGTCTGGGGCACCCAGCACAAGAAGGATGTGGGGCTGTTAGAAGGGGTCCAGAGGAGGGCCACAGCGATGATCAGAGGGCTGAAACAGCTGGGGACATTCAGCCTAGAGAAGAGAAGGCTGTAGGGTAGCTGCATTACAGCCTTTCAATACTTAAAGTGGACTTATAAAAAAGATGGAGAACAACTCTTTACACGGACAGATAGTGACAGGACAAGGGGGAACAGGTTTAAACTGAAAGAGGGGAGATTAACATTACATGTCAGGAAGACATTTTTTACTCTGAGGGTTGTGAGGCACTGGACTGTGTTGCCCGGAGAAGCTGTGGATGCCCCATCCCTGGAGGTGCTCAAGGCCAGGCTGGATGGGGCCCTGGGCAACCTGATCTAGTGGGTGGCATCCATGTCCTTGGCAAGGGGGTTGGAACTAGATGATCTTTAGAGTCCCTTCCAACCCAAGCCATTCTGTGACTGTAGGATTACTACCATTGTCTAGATAATTGTGGACCTAAATTCTGTAACACATTCATTTTGAATTAACCTCTTCCAAGCTTTATACACCAGGAAAAGAGGAAAAATAGGGGGAAAAAAGTTCCTGTAGACCTTGTCTTTTCAAGTTTTCTATCTTCCTTTTTTTTTTCTTATTTTTTTTATTTATTGGAATTTCTTACTATCCCCTCTCCAGTAACAAAACCCAGAAAACTGGAACTCCAGGGAAAACAGAGAAGGATTGTAACATGACAAAAGACTTCAAGGAAGCTAAAAATAACTATCACTTTTGCATCTAGTCTATCTTTCTCTTTATATTCTGATAAACAAATCAGTAATAAAAGAAATGTAGCTTTGTTAAATTCAACATTTTTACATCATTTCCCAGAGTGGTTTTAGTATCAATTATGTTTGCTTTACTGCTGATCTTTTATGTTGCTTTCAAAAAGGACATTACAGAAAGAAATCATTTAAATTAGATTCAAAATATGTATTTTAAGAGAGAAGAGAGAAACATACATCAAACTACAGAATGACTTTGTTCAGGCTGCAGGCAAATGATGACTCTGCTCTGAGATTAAGGGAATCAAACCGAACATAAGAAACTTCTGGAAAAATAAAAAAAGAAATAGTTCAACCTAACAGTTATCAGTGTGAGAAGCTGATGAAAGTTGCAGACAGTGCTGTAAAGGATGTCTGGGTTTTGCAGGCAGCTGTGAGGAGTTATGTGAGAGATTGCACAGAGAACTGAAGGGGACGACCACCTTTAGGGGAGTTGCATCTTACAAGGCCAACAGCACCGATGTGTCTATACCAGTAATACCACACACATATGGGATCACATAGATCCTATTAGAAATTCCAAATTTGGGCATCGATGTAGCAAAGCTGGAAACAATGATGAAATTTAACTAGATCCAGCTGTTTATATGGGAGGAGACAAGGCTGGAGAAAGGGAAGAAACTTTTGCTTGTTAAATAGAGAAGACCTTGTGGGTGATGTGAAGGCTGGATTGGGCAGAGCGATCACAAATTAATAGAGTTTTTGATTCTTGGGAATGAAAGGAGGGACATTAGCAGAACTGCCACCCTGGACTTCCAGCGGGCAGACTTCGGCCTGTAAAGGATATTGGTTGGTGGAATCCCTTGGAAGGCAGTCCTGAAGGGCAAAGGAGTCCAGGAAGGCTGGACACTCTTAAAGAAAGAAGTAATAAAGTCACAGAAGGACTAATCCACGCAGAAATGGTTAGCGATCTGCTAAACCACTTGGACATACACAAGTCAATGGGACAGATGGAATCCACCTGAGGATACAGAGAGCCACCAGAAGTGCTCACCAAGACACTTTCCATCATTTATCAGCAGTCCTGGCTATCAGGGGAGGTCCCAGTTGACTGGCAGCTAGCAAATATGACACCTATATGAAAGAAAGGCTAGAAGGAGGATCCAGGGAAATACAGGCCTGTCAGTCTGACCTCAGTGCCAGGGACGCTCATGGAGCAGATCATCTGGAGTGGCATCACATAGCACTTACAGGACAACAAGGGGATCAGGCCCGATCAGCACGGGTTTATCAAAGGCAGGTCCTGCTTGATGGACCTGATCTCCTACAACAAGGTGAAGCTCAGTGGATGAGGGAAGAGCTGTTGGATGTAGCATACATAGACTTCAGTAAGGCTTTTGACTTTGTTTACCACAGTATTATCCTGAAGAAGCTGGCTGCTCAAGGCTTGAATGAGTGTATGCTTCATTGGATTAAAAACTGGCTGTGTGGCCAGGTCCAAAGAGTTGTGGTGAATGAAGTTAAGTCCAGCCAGAGGCCTGTCTCCGTTGGTGTCCCCCAGGGCTCAGTACTGGGGACAGTTCTCTTCAATACCTTTATCAATGATCTGGACAAGAGGATAGAGGGCACACTCACTAAGTTTGCAGACAACACCAAGTTAAGCAGGAGTGTTGATCTGCTTGAGGGTAGGAAGGCTCTGCAGAGGAATCTGGATAGGCTGGACCAATGTATGAGGTTCAACAAGGTCAAGTGCTGGATGCAACAACCCCATGCAGTGCTACAGGCTGGGGGAAGTGTGGCTGGAAAGCTGCCAGGAGGAAAGGGACCTGGGTGTACTGGTCGATAGTCAGCTGAATATGAGCCAGCAGGGTACTCAGGTGGCCAAGAAAGCAAACATTATCCTGGCTTGTAACAGAAACAGTGTGGCCAGCAGGACTAGGGAGGTGATCGTCCCCCTGTACTCGGCTCTGGTGAGGCTGCACCTCGAGTACTGTGTTCAGTTTTGGGTCCCTCACAACAAGAAGGACATCGAGGTGATGAAGCGTGTCCAGAGAAGGGCAACAAAGCTGGTGAAAGGTCTAGAGAAAATTCTTACGAGGAGTGGCTAAGGGAACTGAGGTTGTTTAAGCCTACAGAAAAGGAAGCTCAGGGAAGACATCATCATGTTCTACAATTACCTTAAAGGAAGCTATAACGAGGTGGGGATCAGGCTCTTCTCCCAGCCACCAAGTGATGAGGGGAAATGGCCTAAAGTTCACCAGGGTAGGATTAGGTTGGATAATACGAAAAATTTCTTTACTGAAAGGGTTGCACAGAATTGGAACAGGCTGCCCAGGGAAGTGGTTAAGTCACCATCCCTGCAGGTCTTCAAGAAACATGTAGATGTAGAACTTAGTAGCACGGCTTAGTGGTGGACTTGTAAGTACTAGGTTAAAGGTTGGACTAGATGATCTTAGAGGTCTTTTCCAACCTGAATGATTCCATGAAACAAGGTTGATTAAGGGAGGACACACATGGAGAATGTGGAGATAACTGATCACTTGAGCGTAAGGAGGCTGCTGGTCAGTATGTTCGTCTGGCCAAGTCCTACACCTGATCATTGCAGGTTATTCTTATTAAACTTTATTCCTTTGCTCTCTATGTGCACAAGATGTATTAGAAAACTTCAAGTCACACTAGCCATCGAGTAAACACGTAATCTGTAAAGACTCCAAGTCAGAGCTGGAGGCTAGCAAACAGCCTGGGGTCTGGACTCAGATTCTGGATTTAAGTTCAACGTACCCAGAAATATGCATATGCATCAGAGTTCAATAGTTGAATGTAGCTATAGGTTTTGTTAGCAAACTGGATAAAAAAACAAAAAAACAAAAAACAGGATCTGAGCATTGATATGGGAGATACAAAGTACGTTCTAATACCTGAGGGATCCCTGAATATGAGCATGGTTGTGAATCAAGAGAGCGAAGGTATGTGTTATGTTCTACTGGCAAACTTCAATCCTCATCAGAAGGAGAGAAGGCAGGATTGGGCTAGCTGTGGTGCTCATGTTTTATGCAGAGGCTGTTCATGGTTACATGGGTACCTGTAAAGATACTGACCTTCTGTCTGCGTAGCCAGCCATGTCTGTACTCTGTCTTGTCTACGCCTGTATGAGAAAACATGCTCAGCCTTGTTACTGGCTATACCTGGGAAAAGGAAAAGCTGCAGCCTCACAACCTGCACACTGGGAAGGGAGGAATGTCCCTAAGTCTTAAAGTCTAGCAGGCTTTAATAGGTTTAATGGGCCACATTCATCATTTTAGAATCTCAACTAACAGTAATACTTACTTTTACTTCATACACAATGCTTGCCCATCATCTGTGTCCAGAACTATACAAGCTATTTTAAAGAAAAACAGACGTTCTCTGATATGGAAGCAACAAAATGAAATCAAGACCCTTTAACAATGAAACCTTCTGCTGTTTATCTAAATAATATTAATTTAGTATTTACTATACCTAGGTAAGTGTTAACTTTTGAAGCATGCTCACTGTGCTAAGTAAGTCTCAATGTACTTAGGGTAGAATGCCTATATACATCGCTGTAATTGACTATATCGAACTGGTAGAAAAGTATTGTTCAGTGAAAATCTAAGCATGTCGTTCAACAGTAGCTTCACTGTTCAGTAAGAACAAAGTCAGAGTACTTATCACATTTTAGTTGGCCAACTGTTCTCACAACCATTCTGCAGGGTGTCTCACTGTAATATCACAAATTATTTGCCTACAATATCTTCCATACAATAAAGCAATCATAAAAAAGTGAGAAAATAAACGACACTCATTTCAATCGTCTATTGTGTATATATACTGCCAGTTGCTGAAATCAGCCTAAAGTGTTAGCACTCCAAATTTACTCAGCACATGCACATAGACCTCTATAAAATACGAAGAAGTATTTTCAGTGATGGTTAATAAAAGCATCCTTCTAAACTCATCTGAACTGTACACAAACCAAGTAGGCATAATGAAAGAGTCAGCTAATACAACCTGGTGAGTAAAAAGCTTACACGAGGCGGCAATTTAAAATCCTTCTTATTGCAAATCAAGAGTAGTGGATTGTTATTATTTGCTTACCAGTATTGCATGGAGAATAGACTGCAGTGCAAAGAAAAACTGCTACTGAAAGTAAAATTTAAGACAAAGTCCTACAGAATCATCTGCTTAATGTTTTGTGCTACGCTGACTAAAGCAGTCTTGATCGCTCACTAACCTGTAACTCACTTTCTTCAGCCTTTGTTCCGTTGCTGAACCAAAACTAATAAAAGTAACTAGCAAACAGACAAAAAAGGCAGACAATTATTTCTCACAGACATCCCCCACTGAATTTTTCTTATGAAAAAGAACCCTGCTATCAGATTTAGTTCCTAAGAAAATACTATGTAAAGCAATTTATTTATTTTATTCCTAGATTCAGTTCTGGAAACTCTAGAAATACTCTAATCAAGCCATTTGTCAACTATATCAAAGATCTAGAAGCAGTAGTGGAATGAAAGCATTATGGATAGCTAGGTGTGTATACACACACACACACACATATATATAGATACAGGCATGTGTAACAAGAATTAAAGTTGGCGTAGAAATCCATATACAGGCTTTATAGGCTACCAGTGAATCTCTACAGAGCGATGATACTCTTTGCTAACAAATAGCTACAGCCACGCACAGATACTGTGCAAAACAACAGTAATTACAAGGCAATCTAGGTCAAAAGGTCCAAAGCCTGTGTCAAGAAAATTACAGTTTTATGCATTGGGCTTTACAAGGAAAAAAAAAAAAGAAAGTA